>NW_027325366.1:6822500-9667060 GCF_036924035.1 Leuresthes tenuis
GAATCATATTTATTTAGATCAGTTTTTAACTTAAGGTTACATATTTAACCCAAGTTAAAGATATGACCCTAAATAAGCAACATTTTTTCATTTTAATAATGAGGAAGTGCTTTCTCAAGAAAATGGAAGTCTTAAAAAAATAAAAAATGCCATATGTCACACTGCTTTTATCTGTGACACAAAGACCTGATGCAATTGATTTTCTTGTTCCTCGTGGACTACAAACTGAAAAACACAGTGGCATTGTTACTATTATATGAAGTTGCTATGGCTTTTGAAGGCTGTTGGATGGCTGTGAATTAAATTTTCAACCATTTGTAGACACGGTTAGCAATATGTATCTGAACATTTCTCATACCTTGACCTGTAGTGTTCTGAGGATTGTGCAGGGTTAAGAAAGTATTGTATTGTATGTTAGGTAAAAGCAGGATATTTTCCCTTATACTGCCTCTTAGATTGTTTTGACAAAAATCTTACCAAATATTGAGTAAGAATGCATGTTAAAATACAACAACAAAAAGGGCTCAGAAGAGCCTCAACTTGCATCCCAGTCCCACCAGAAAGCATGTAATATTTATGTCCGTCCTCTTATCTAAAACATAGTAGTGTCACGGTCCATCGTTGTGAATTGTGAAATGGAAATGTATCACAAGGCTCTTTTCTGTTTATCAAACATTCAAGTATTAAGATACTTAGATAAAAAAATTTATAAAACAAAACTAGAAATACTTTTGTAACTGTTTAACCATGTACTGTGTAACATGGAGACATAACCATATACATTTATTCCAATCTTAATCACACTTATAACTCATAACCTTTACCATTTGCAGCAGAGAGCACAGTTGAAAAGTTAGGATTAATGATTGGAAGGGAAATGAAAAATTGCCAAAACTGCTAAAAAAAAAAGTGCAAGTCAAGGCAAGTGCTCACTTTCCTCTCCTTCCTTGTTACAAGTAAAAAATGGCCAAATCAGCAGTGGACAGCGGAATCATCAAGCAGGACGCAAAGGAGACATTGGATGTTGGCTTATCTAAACTCAAGCTTTGTCTCTGTGAGGAACACAGTAAGGAAAATGCAACTTTTATGCATTTATTGGTAAATTGTGAAATTTTGCACTGTGGACCAGCATAGCTATATCACATTCTGTTATGACATACTATTGGAACCCACCATCCTCTGACTGACAATTTACACTATATTTCCAAAAGTATTCGCTCATCTGCCTTTACATGCATATGAACTTCAGTGACTTCCCATTCTTAATCCATAGTGTTTGATATGACGACGGCCCACCCTTTGTAGCTATAACAGCTTCAACTCTTCCGAGTAAGGTTTCCACAAGGTTTGGGAGTGTGTTTATGGGAATTTTTGACCATTGTTCCAGAAGTACATTTGTGAGGTCAGACATTGATGTTGTAAGAGAAGGCCTGGCTCACAGTCTGCGCTGTAATTCATCCCAAAGGTGGTCTGTCGGGTTGAGGTCAGGACTCTGTGCAGGCCAGTCAAGTTCTTCCACACCAAACTCACTCATCCATATCTTTATGGACCTTGCTGTGTGCACTGGTGCGCAGTCATGTTGGAACAGGAAGGGTCCATCCCCAAACTGTTTCCACAAAGTTGGGAGCATGAAATTGTCCAAAAAAAAAGTTCCTTTCACTTGAACAGAGGGGCCAAGCCCAGCTCCTGAAAAACAACCCCACATCATAATCCCCCCTCCACCAAACTTTACACCTGGCAAAATGCAGTCAGACAATTACCGTTCTCCTGGCAACCTCCAAACCTACACTAGTTCATCAGATTGCCAGATGGAGAAGCGTCATTCGTCACTCCAGAGAACGTGTCTCCACTGCTCTAGAGTCCAGTAGTGGCATACTCGAGTAAAGTGAGTCAAAGGGAGATATTCCTCTCAAGACTCATCCTTTCTCCTGCACATAGACATCGTAATCTCCTGTTAACCAGAGCTAACAATACTTTTGGCAATATAGTGTATGTTCTTGTGCTTGAGCACCTTCAAAGGGCATTGCAATCTAAAGGATCTAAAGGCCGGCAAAACAAGACAAAACAACAAATGCAGTGAAGGCAGGGCACAAAATCCAATCTAACAAGACAATGAGCAGAGTCAGAAAAAAAATCTTAAATAGAAAAAAAATACAAATTCAAGCAAAAAGCTCAACAGACCAGAGGCAAAAACCTAGACAGGCTGTCAGGAGTATATATGGGGTTGATTTAGGTGAATAGATGCAGGTAAGTAATGAGAAACAGGGAACAGGTGGTAAAACAGTCATCTGGAACAACATGAAGGTAACTGAGGACATCTAGGGAAACTAACAAGCAACAACAGAGAAAACCAGAACGCCACAGACCAGACCCAAACTGAAAAACAGAGACTAGAAACAAACAAACAAAAAGGGAACAAAACAGAATACACAAGAGAAATCTCCAATAAAATAAAACAAGAAATAGAGTACTAACTTACACAAAAAACTGTGTGAATCAAAGACAGGAAGTAAAACTCACTGCAATGCAGAAAGGAAAAGGTATTTCAAAATAACACAGGAAGTAATCATGAAGCTGATTAAAATGTGAGACAATTCCAGTATAGAATGAAACAAAACCCAAACCATGACATGCTTGTCAAAAAATGATGGCATTAAATATATGTCGTCTTCCTTTAGGGGTGTTCAAGGTTTGAAGTGTGTTTAACCCTGTTCACAAGCAACTTGTCGAAACTTATTAGCTTATCATCTGGTGCTGGATAAACATTGCCAGAATGTCTTATTTAAGGTAGCTGCTGGCTGCAGCAAGATGTCAAAGCAACTAAAAGATTGATCTGAGAAAATGAATGATGAACTTAAACAGATTTTTCTAAACTGAAAAAAAGTCCTGTCCTGTCAGGTTATTTAGGTTTTAATATTTAATATAGAAATAATATTCCCTTATTTTGTTTCAGAAAAAAGTACAGCATGAAAAGGAAATTAATCAGTTGTTACAGGGGGGAAAATAAATCTTATTTCATACAGACAGCTCTCAGGCTTGTCGTATATCAATATTGCCGTTCTCAAGAGGGTGCCGCTGGTCAGGAAGAAACATTTTCAGCAGCATTGGCTTGCCTGCCTGCAAGGGCTATCTTTTATTAAATCAAACAAGGAATTCAATAGCTAGATCTGACACTGCTGCACTGTGTAATATCATGATAAGCTACAAATAATATTTGCTGCTCCCTGCTGCCTGAATCAGGGTACAGTTGATACCATTTGGAGGCAGAGAATAAATAAACATACTCAGAGAGAGAGAAAAGGACACATTCTTTTAAGAGATGATATCAGTTGAGAAAAGGACTGCAGCTGGAATCTTGAAGGTTGATGTTACATGCTGAAGCCTTCACTATCAATCATGTAGATCTGCCTTGAGTTTGTTTTACTACGTTTCTTGTATTTGCTCTCAGAACAGCCTGGTGCATGTTTGTAGGCTGTCAATGCTCTGCTCCATCTCCCATTTGCTACTTGTCACAGGCTTCAACGACATGACTAACGAAGTAAATAAAAAAATCCCACCCCTACTCCTTTTAACTGTCTCTGCCCTCTTTCCCCTCCAATGTCCTTTCAACTAGACGAAAAGCTGCTCAGCTGTTGTGGGATCTATTTTGAGGTTACATTTCCTTGATGCATCTGCCAAGCCTCACCATGAAGCTTTAGCAGAGAAAAGTAGAGCTGGGAAGGAAGAGACTGAATTATTTCATAATCAGGGCAATTTATGCAATGCACCATGAACTGGTCTCAGATTATATGACCCTCTACAATGCAAGAGAAAATATCCTCCATCCTTCCATTTTGGGTAACGCTTCTGAGCAGTGCTTTTGTCTCCTCACATTATTTTGACAATCCAAAGTAGTAAAATGTATTACTGTAGCTACTTGCTACACTTCAGCCATCTGGCCCTCTCTTCTCACAAAAACACACAGCTGAAAGCAGAATTAGCTTCTACACACACATTATTGCATTCACATTTTCTGTATTTGCGATGCATTTACTGTATTTTTTATTGATCCATTTGTATAGGTTTGTATTTATTTCAGATTATAGTCATTTCAGTGCTTCGCATCTGTAAGAACTTCCAATTAGTAAAAGTTTTAGCAGTGCAGTCACAGTCAACTGTCAAATGACTGAAGATATTTTATTTATTTAAAAAAAAAAAGTGAATTCATAAATGACCAAAGTGAGAACACAGTAGAACCATTTTTGTCATCAATTACTTAGATTTAGACTCAGAACGAAAGAGGAACATTAGAATATTATTGTAAATATTTTAGTATGGAAATGAAGGACCGTCTAGTAAGAGCATCTGGGAACACAATTTTATCAGAAAATGTTAAATATCTACATTGCTGCAGTGGACAAAAAAAATTGCAGTCAGGACAAATGTTAAAAAAAAAAACTAAAAAAAAAAACTACAATTACTCTGTTCTCAACTTTGTTGCCTTTATAGATGTAGCTATGTTTTGATTTATCAGCATGTCAGTGTTCTTCATCAGCATGTTAATGTTCCAGATGTCAATAATCTTGTCCTGTGATCACCCGTTTTAAATAACCATTGTACTTCCCTACTGACTTTCTTCCACTTTGCAATTCATAATACTGCACTCATTTGTGAATGGTTAGGGTTAGAATGAATTTACATGCTAAAGTGTACATGTTTGAAACAGTTACAAAAATCTTCTTGAGACTTATACATTTAGATTTATCTTGTTTTGTTTGGCTGTACTCGGAGGCATAGGTATCAGAAGAGCCAAAGCCCACAGTGCCAGTGTTCTCGTCAGAATTTGCAGCACCTGTTAATATATATACACATTTGTTTTTATTTTATTTTTATTAGATAATACTTGAAAGAAGAAATTAAAGAACACAGTACATTTCAATATTCATGCCTTGTGATTGTCAACTCAGAAGCGGAATACCAAGACAGAATGGTTAGTATAGAAAATTAGTTTATTATAGATGATGAAGTTTAGGTGGAACTGAGACTTGGGCAGGAGATCCAGACAGAAGGCAAGTCTCTACGGAAGAGGAAAGGGGAGTTATTACTTGTTCAAGTTTTGACGAATCCAAGGAATAATCCAGAACATTCAGAAATATTAAGGAGACTTTTCTTACCTCGACAGAAGGCAACTGAATCCTTGAAGGGAGCCTCTGGCTGTGGTTAATGGAGCTTGAGCTTTGGGTGAGCAGGCAGGTAGATTACAGAAGTAGGTTGTCCACAGGAGTTTGTTCACCAGAACCAGCACGAGGAAAACAGATGAAACAAGACTGCAGGAGTACGCTGGCTTTCTAGGTGCTCGGAGGAAGCTGAGGAACACAAGGAGACAGAAGTAAGTAACTTCTTAAACATGTCTCAGCATTATCTTGGAGGAGCCCTGGTTACCACACACAAGACATGGACAATCTGACAAAGACTAGCTGCTACTGCAAGTCCTTAAGAGGGGCTCCAGATGAGATTAGATGGAACACAGGTGTGGAAGCAGGAGCCAACCAGAATCCACCCAGGAAAGCTCTGCAGCCTGCTCAGCTCTCAGAAGCCAACAAAACACCACATCCAGGCCTAATCATGAATGAATAACGATCCAAAATCATTCATGTTAGGTTAATTGGTGATTCCAAATTGGTTACACGAGTGAGTATGTTATTTTTCTGATTTCTCGTCGCATTAATTTCTTTGTTGGCCCTGTGAGGAACTGATGACCAGTCCAGGGCATACACTGCATCTCATCTGAAATTGTCAAAAATTTCAATCAAAAAACAATCAAAAATTGTGTTGATTGAAAATAAAAATCTGATTGAATTGTGACACATGCCATGGCTTTTGTTTTGTTATGCTAAATCAGTGTAGCCCCTTGGGCATCCTTACGACTTCCCATTTATTCACACTTCTTATCAATCTAGGAGTGTAGTGCACCCATATAAATTCTTAAAAAAATTCTCATATATATTCCCAAAGAGAACTCACTTAACTTTCAGAATATTTCATTCTCTGCATTTGTGTGTGCAGACACAGACACACTTGGGATTGGTACAACGGCGGTGCATGAGCTAAAGAGTTGAGATGGTGCTCAAATGGTCAGTTGTCAGCATCCAGTATGGGATGCAGCAGGCTTGTAGTTTGCTCATTCATACCCACTTCACACTCTTCCAGAGGTGCTTAGTATTAACCCGGCTGCTATGACACTTCTTTCCCCCAGCCAAGATTTTCCCAGCAGGAAAAGCAACACAGGTTGTAACCAGTTTGAAGGAGAGCAAATTGAATTAAATAAGATTACAAATAAGAATAATTGATAGTAATAAAGAACATGGGAAATACATCTGAATACAATACAAAGAAGTCCTCAACCATGTTTTTCTTTATTTTGTTTTTTTTTCTCTCTTAATTCCAGTTTGGACCTCAGTGACCTTAGGTCAGGTGCATGGGCAGCGACAGGCGTCATCCCCAAGATTTCCATGGGCCCAAACTGGAAACTGTGAGCATTTCCATAAAGCCAACCCATTACACACATAAGTCAAACATGGTAAAAAGAAAGTTGACAGTTCAGCTTTAATATTTCACTGGACTACAGATATACATTTATAAATCAATTAAATTGCACTAACATAAAAAACAATTAACATTTCAGAGTGAATTTAATTTGATGTCTGCTATATATTTTTGCAGATAAACAGACATACACTGTATGTATATGTAAAATACCCCTTTATTGATTTCTGTTAATAAAATGGCAACTAATAATAGAAACTTATTCAGGATTTGGATCACAGTGAGACAGATACAATGATCTAATGAGGCTGTCTCAAATATTTTCAACTCACCTCACATTCGCCACAGACGGTGATGACTGGCTGCTAGATCCTTCCCTGCTTCTCATCGCTAAAGCAGAGGAAAGCTTCATCTCCAGCAAACAAGAGAGCTCATGTATCGTTGATGACAAGAGGCAGGATGCCAATACATCGGCCTCTAACTCAATTAAGTAGAGACTGACTGCAAACTGGAGCTGAGGAATCAATTTCTGCCTCCACACAATTTTAATCGGCAGAAACGGATTTTGCAGTGTCAGTGGGTGAGGAGTCGTTACTCACAACACCTGAGGGAATGTGACAGTGGATGTAATAAGATTGCAGTGCCCTGTCTCTCATGCACATCAGCAGCTCTAAATATCATAAACTAAGCTGAGAAATATGCTAATAAATATTTTCCACATTATAGTCTATAGAGAAAAACACTTTAAAAAGCATTTGTTCATTCTCCCAGCTTTCATTGCTTTCCACCTTGAAGGAGTCAGTGTTTTTTTTTTTGTTTTTGTTTTTTTTTTAAAGTATATAGGGTTAGGATTATTGGAATATTGTATCATCTGAGATGATGTCAGTTGTGAGTGAGTTCATAGGTAGCCAGGTCAGACTGAAAAACAACTGGTGAGTCACAGGTTTAAATCTGTGCTAGGTCAGATGCTGTTTGCAAATTTCTATTCATCTGAATGCAAATCAAGTACTCTTTGGAACACACAAAACTCAACTCAGGAGAGTGCATAAACATTTTCTGCCCATTAGTGGGAGTTTTTTTTTTTTTTTGTCATTTCCATTCATCTGTTCTTATTTACATCTTCTAAATGCTGATCAAAAACAGCAATGGGAAGCCAGCTAAAGGATCGTTACCCTTCTGGATCAAGTGAGGACGTTGTGTGACAAACTGAAGTTTCAGTCTTACGTTTGTCTGTTTGTTTCTCCTTATCACAGAAGCAGCTTTCTGTGTATGGGTTACTTTTGTCAGAACCTCTGTTAATTCAGTTCATGGCCATAAAGATGTCCCTTTCTGTTTCTATAATTTCAAAACATTCATGTCATGGTGGCTAAAAGCCAAAACGAGAGATGGACTCAAAAGCAAGATTTCTCCAGAGCAACACAGGTTTATTCAGGAGATACTGTACTGGAGAACGGCCGGGGAAACCGTGGCTGGAGAACTGTACAGAGAGATGAATATGAGAGAATGAGTTCAAGTGAGTAATGTCCAAAAGAGTCAATAGGGAGTAAACGGTCTTACAGTTTTGCAGGAAAAACATCAATGGGAGGGGTGAAGCAGAGATCGGCTGACTGGGAGATTAATCCAGAGTTGTAGGAGGGCGAGCAGGCAGATGAAAACAGGTGAATGAGTGAATTCCTCAGGGGGATGATGACTGGTGAAGGAATGGGTCCAACAGTGAAGAGGTCCAAGAGGTACCGATCTCAGGAGCCAGAGAATGGGGTTTACAGGAAACACAACTCTGGGAAGCAAAGAGTATGTAAGAGTATACATAGATTATTTACTGGAACTCACAGCAAAACAGAAGCTGGCCTGATTACCACTGGAAATGGTTTTACGATCTGGCGAAGACTGGTGCTCCTTTTGCTCTTTAAAGGGGAACTGGTTGGTGCCTGCTGCCACACCTGTCCTTCATATACAGCAGTGTTTCTCAATTCCGGTACTCATGACCCACCACCCAGCATGTTTTCGTTGTTTCCCTCCTCCACCACACCTGATTCAGGACTGGAATTGAGAAACACTGATATACAGTCATCAGGACTCCTTCTTCAAGGGGAACTCCGGTATTTTTAAACCTAGACCCTTATTTCTGGTATGAAATACATTTATCTATTCACCGAGAACAGTTTGGCAACGATAAGCTGAGGCCGTAAAGTAAATACTGAAGCCACAACACCTTTGCACAAATTGCAGTCATCTCTTGGTCAGAATTAAACAGAATTTTATGAAAGAATGCAGCACCTCATAAGCACTTGGTTTTCTCAAAGATTTTCCCTTGAGCAGATAAAAGATTTCGTATTGTGGACACACTGCTATGTAGTGGAAACCCATTTATCTCCCTGTACAGGATGTCACATCCGACACCTGAGCCTTCCTTTTAATGTCTTTATGGCCATAGGGCCCACTGAAAACCCAGGGTCACAAAAAAGAACATATACAGAAGAGCAAACACAAAAACTCCCAAATAGGCTAAAAAGTAGTTGGGTTATACTATCACTCAACGATTAGTGACAGAAGTTTTTGTTTTCAGTCCGTATGACAGCAGGTAATATGTTTCTCTATCCTCGCACAAAAGCTTTATATAGCCTATAGTAGGGAAAAATGGAACAGATATTAATCGAAAGTGTGCTCGTTGAGAAAAGACACTTCAAAAGAACTGAATGTTCCATTTGTTTCTACTGATAGATGTGACTTTTCAGTACTATAGTATTATCTTTAAGCTGTTTTTTATGTATTCTATGACTGTGACATATTAAAATGAGAAAAAAATTGTTATCATTTGTTCATCAACTATACAGACAGAGGTGGGAGGGTTTTCCATGTTATCTATGTTATCTGAAGTAAAATTACAGTAGCCATGGTGAAATGAAAACAACGTTGATCGCTGGTAGGAAATTTGATGCAATAACACTACAGTTTCTTTCTATTTTGTGTAACTGGCTATCAAATCAGTGCTTCACTTAATGCACAGCCTTAATGACCATTAAATGTAGCATTATTGAAGCTGTATCTTTTAATATATGACTTTCATGACAGCAGGTCTGTTCACAGGTGAAGCCATCATACTGCGCTTGTTCTAAAATATTTAGTTTTGTTAAAAAGAACGCACAGATAACTAATAACAAAAAGTAGTTCTCAAACCTAAAATAGTTTGCCAAACACATAATTGCATTGTAAAGCGGCATTGTGTTGAATTCTGAAATGATTGAGGTTTTAGTGGCTTTTTTGTGGCCTCTTTCAGAGTAACTCCGACTTTGTTTGCCCATGTCCTTCATCAGTATTACTCCCCACCTCTCCAAATTGAAAATGCTAACCCTTACTGCTGTCTACTGCAGGTAAGACAACAAACAACTCAAAAGTAATACACACCACCTGACTTCAATTTAATTGTCCATTTAAACTAGCCATGGTTCCAGTGCTAACAGATAATAATAACAGGGCCTTATGTGGCTTAAGGCTGGAGTTAGAAAAGGCCTGGATTTTAAAAACGTATTTCCACATGAGCATTGATCATAAACTTCAGGGTGCAGTCTTTTCTTAGCCAATGACAAATGGCTTTGGCCTATAGCACGATTTTAATTGGAATGCTCAATAGCTGATGCAGACTTCAGCTACTCCTTCAGGTTGCTCTCACCAACAGTTCCTATGAAAACGTTCGAGAAGTTATGCACAGATCTTCGTGCACAATCCTACGAATATCTGTCAACACAAGTGAGCAATGCGCCTGCGCAAAGCCTGAAGTCAGGGCTGACGTGCCTTTTATTCACAGAGGAAAATAACCATTTTAAAATAGTTTCAACATTATAATACATCGTTGAAAGCGAAAAATTAACTTTTTGTTTACAATCTTCCTTCAGGGAATGTATGCAAGGTTTATTTTTGTTTAGAATGTCGCTATGGTGGTTACTAAGGACACTGCTATCGTTGTAGCTTCCGCAAGCATCATGTTAATCACTATAGGCTACTTTTTTGTTTGTTTTAATTTGCTTTTATTCTGGCTTCGCTGCTGAAACACGCTGTAAAGGAAATTCACAAATAAGAATCTTTTATACACCCACCAGAAATGATAAAAGAAGGAATACTGTTCTTTCTTACAAACATGTACATATTCTTGTTCATAAATTTATACAAACCACATTTAATATCGCTATGTGTATACCCAGTAAAACCTTACATATTTATATAATTTTTTTTTAAAGATGCAGCCCGCCGGGTGTTGATTCACTTGTCTCTTAAACCTTGCTTTACAATGTCTCAGCTGGGAGTGAGTTGGTTCAATACAAAGTGATGCATTGATTTTAACCCTGAATTAGGAACCATGTCTAGTCCTTTGGTGGCATGTTTATCTGGCTTAGAGATTCTCCTTGAGAAGTGAAAAACGATGACATTAATACTCTTACACTTGCAAATCATAAAGTCAGTGCACGAACCATTAAATTAATGCACAGAATCACATGGTTCATTTAATTGATTGCCCTTTGCTGTTCCTTGGTTCATGGGTATTCAGATCACCTGAAGTCTGGCCTGGAGTAATTTGCTGTGTGTGGCCTCTCCTCGCCTGACCTTTCAGTTATTAATGCAAGGCCAGTGCATCTGTGTTAACCTCTCAACATTTCTGATACAAGCTTCCATCGGCTGCTGCGTAGCACAAGGCCTGGCATTACCAGCCAGATGCTGAGGTAAGAGGGGCATGAACTTTGTGGAAAGTGTGTAATTAATGTATTTAACAGCATATTAATCTAAAGTTTAAAACCTCTCTAAGGAATACATGTCCATGGTGTCCTGTGTGGCATCGTGCCAGTGCCACTTTCTAAGGTTTGTCATTCTGGATCCAGCATGCATGTGCTGCATTCTCTATACATGCAACTTAATTCCAGGCATTTTGTTTAATGTGTTGGGTATCTTAGCCTTTTGGCAAAGATACTGATACAGAAAAAAAGGGACAATCTGTAACCCCATTAATCAGGAACAAACTCTGCTTTTGGCAAATTAAAAAAACTAAAATAAAAATAATGGTACACTTAAATAGATGACTTGTTTTAGCAGGTATAAATCTTTGCAAGCAGTTAAAGTTAGTTCTCTAAAACAAGTCAAGATCATTTGTTTATTGCATAGCTGTGTCATTACATCATCCATTCTGGGGTAATAATAAAAGAGGGAATGTAGTACTGAGAAACTAGTCAATCAAATAAGATACCCAAACAACTGAAGCCTCGTATTTGCCTAATAATAACAATTTATCAAGATGAATGTGGTATTTAAACAATGCCACCTTGTCCAGAACAAAATCCTCTCACTGAGCTTATGAATCATAAAATGCAATAATCGCTTTCTGACTGAAGGTAGGTGACACATGACCATAGATGCAGATGCTCTAATCTGTATGATGGGACTCATCACAGTCTGATCAGCAACATTTGCCACAATGCATGTGATTAACACATGAGCTTGAAGATGTAATCTATAGACATCTTCCTGATTTGAAAAAAGGTGACAGAGCAAAGATTTTAGTTAAATGAGAATTTTTTTACTTACCTTGTGTATTTCATGCAGCTGGCTAACACAGGCTTAATTAAAGGTAATCTTTTCAAAAGTTATTCCGTGAGGCCACATTATTCGTGACTTCTATTCAGTTTAATGTTAATTTTAATCCAAATATCATACATTCAATATCTTCCTGTACACTATTCCAGCCACCAAGTGATGCTGTTCCACGTACATCTTACACCAGGCTATTATGAGCTGGAGTGTCTTGGGGGCACAGACCACACCTATAGGCCCTTTTCTGGTCCATACACTGATCAGCCATAACATTACAACAACCCACCTCATATTTGGTAGAGCAGAGCCACTGATTTCCTGCTGGGTGGGGCTGCCGCTGTAGGGGACCACTCTTGCCATATGGAGGGATGTGTTGTGATGTGTCTGTTTGTCAGTCATGAGTCAGTAACAGTCAAGCATTTTAGGGCTATTGACTGTCCATAATTGAAATGTTTCCTCTCCATAAGTGGACAGTAAACAGCTTAGAAAAAGGTGAAATTCTACAATGCTACCCACTCACTCTCTTTGTCTGCATCTTGTTATCTTATCAGCACTTTGAGTTTCAGTAAACATTAAAAGCATTCGCTACTCTGATCACCTTGAGATAATGTCAGTGTAATGTCTAGTGATAGTGAATGTTTACTGTCTCTTTGAATGACAATACTTAACTGCTGTGCAGGTTTATCCTCATCCTGAATACACATTTGCACAGAGTGCAAGTGTGTGTGAGTCTCCTGAAAACAATTACTTTTCTGGCTGGCCTCCCCAGTGGCTGGTATCCCCAGCATACAATTTATCATCATCAATATATCATACAAATAATAATACTGTCTTTCCTTTATAGAGGTGCTGAATATAATAGGTATATATATAATGACAGATTATTTAGCTTAGTGTTTGATCGGTGTGGGCAGGGATAAATGTGAAAAATGGGAACATATGGCATAGAACCAAAAAAAATTGCTTGACCTCTTCTGACCGTTAACTCTACTTCTTTGGTGAACACCTTCAGATCTCCATCCCTCTCAGAGAGCCTGTCACATCTTTTCTTTATTCAGCCTCTTCTGGGATTTGGCACAGCACAGATATCTTTATGGGCCTCTCAGACAGAATGGGGCGACAGTTCAACTCTACTCTAAAACCCATCATTTTCAAAGGCTTTTGCCACACAATCCCAGCTTGTCGCTGCAGTGCATTGTGAGCTCAATGAGCAAAGGGCATTCATAGAGCAGAGCTCAGCAACCTCAAAGTGCAACTTCAACTATGTCTAAGAGACTATCAGCAGCTGTCCAGGCACAGAAAATATGTTATTACTTGTACGTGAATTCCCTAAACTGCTTAGAACACAGCACTGTTCTGCTGTGTCACAACACACGCTGACACATTTAAGGCCTTCTTTTTCTTCTCTCAGACAGGGCTCGTGCCAGGATCTGTTTTTTTTTTTGCACGGAACAGATGCATCAACTTTGCTAGCCACATTTACGCAACAAACAAACTGACTGTCAGCAACAAAATGAGATATTCTGAGTTTAACTCCATCTGTACTCTGCTACCCTGCTTGCCAGTGTGTTGAACCCAGCAGTGAGAGTAGCACATGTCATGTTCTGTCTGAAAAGGCCATTTGGTTTACCAATTATCTGAATACACCACATATTGGAAAACTAATGCTAATGTGTGACAGATTAATATTTCCACGGCCATATACTAAAAACTGTTGTACCTTTTCAAACTTCACAAATATATTCTATAAAACATCAAGTGCTTTAACCAAACAACACCTCTGGAGTTAGACATTTCGAGACACCATCTGAGGTTTATGACTCAGTGGGTCAAAGCAGTTTTAGCTGCAGCCAGTCTTAGAATGTTTTTTTTTCCTTAGCAGTGTTTCAGAAATTATTTTCAGTGAATGTTCACATAATTCTATGATGTTCAAGTGTCCTATTAATATGTTTTCTTTTCTTCTGTTGTAAACTGAACATACTATATATTAAACTCAGTCTAGAAATCTGATTGAAAACACATAAGATGTAATCCTCCTTTCTCAGTGAAATCTACATGGACAATTACAGTACTTGAAAGACACTCTCTGTTTTGATGGATGCTCCGTTTATTTTTACTATTGGTATACAATGTTATGCTGCACCCATCCATTTTCTATACCCTCTTAATCCGAGAGAGAGCCTATCCCAGTTGTCACTGGATCAGAAGCGGGGTATACGATGAGATGAGATGAGACACACAATCAAGCACACTCGCACTCATTCCTAGGGGCAACTTCTATCCATCCATTCATTTTCTATACCCTCTTAATCCGCCGGTCGGGTCATTCAGGGGGCTGGAGCCTATCCCAGCTGTCACGGGGCGAGAGGCGGGGTATACCTTTGACAGGTCGCCAGTCCAACGCGGGGCCACGCAATGAGACGAGACACACAATTATGCACACTCGCACTCATTCCTAGGGGAAACTTAGAGACACCAATTAACCTAACATGTATGTTTTTGGACGGGAAGAGGAAAGAGAGAACATATGCGTACACAGGGAACACATGCAAACTCCACACAAAGGCCACAGTGGGGAGTTGAACCAGGAACCTTCTTGCTGTGAGGATACGGTGTTAACCATCATGGAGCCCAATCACTGCTGCTGTTTCTTCAATATCATTTGTACTTATACTCTACAATATGCACACATTTTTTACTTGAATCAAAAAATTCTTCCTAGTGAGAGTTACATTGGGCTGAAATTGCTATGAGAGGGAATCCAAAATTAAGTTTATCACCGTCACAAACATTTAGAAGAAAGAAAGGAAAAAAAATAACTGAAAGGGAACCATTGATACAAGAACTTTTAAACCGTTAAATGATTCTTCTCATGTTCTTTATCTAAATGAATTAAAGAAATTGTGAAGACCACAAAATGACAGGTTCACATCAAGAATCATTGAGTTTTTTACAGTATGTAAATGGAGACCTTTTTCATGAATCAGCATAAGGCACTTCCATATTGAATTCCTTCTATATATTGACAGGACCACCATGATCCAATTCTGTTCCCTGAGGGAAGTGCACGATCTGTATGCATGGAAATACTGTTCCATATGGATAACTCCAGTCCAGCTGATGTGCGGTCAATGGCTGTTTGGTGTCAGGCTGATAGCTTGCAGGTCGTAACTTACTCTGCGATTAGCTCTTTAAAGTGATTGCAGAGGTCTGTCATTTGTTTATTGGTAATTGGTACCAAAGGTAGGCCTCACTATTAATTCCAGCTCCCAGCAGCTGCAGCAGCCACTTGTCAGCTTCAGTGTGATGAAACCTGGCAAAAAGTCTTTCACTCGAGTGCAGATAATTCAGTTTCAAGTTGTGGTTGTAAAAATATTGTATGAGCTAGTTGCTGTAGTTGAAGAAGATCCTTGACAAACACGTGACACAAATGGTGTCAAAAGAATGTGGCTAATCTGGGGTATAGCCGTCAGTATTATCATAACTTTCGCCTCTGGGAATTGCTCCACTGATAAGTGAACACTAGTTCGTTAGTTTTGTGAAAACATAAGTTGCATGGTTCCTTATAAGATGTTAATACAAGATCAGTGAAGCAAATATTAAAAAGATAAAACCTAGCAGTCCTAAAATGTAACAAAAAGATTAGGACTGGGCACATTTTTGCGTTAACTAATGAATTCATTACTGCCGACAATTATTTGTCTCCCATTAATGCAGTTTTTATTATTTATTATTTTTATTGTAAACATCTGTTGCTCCCTGGCTTTTATTTTGAAAAAGTCCATCGTGGGCGAGGCTAGTATGTTGCTTACTGCTGCTATGCTCACAGGAAACAGTCAGAAAAGAAAAGAATGGCGGATGAAGCGGGCTAAACAAAAATGGAGAAGGACACGGAACTCTTACATGGCCATTTTCATTTCCATGTTCTTCCAGATGGCGCAGTCGACAGAGCCAAAGTTATTTGTAAGCACTGCAACGTTGAATTGTCTTATCACCGGAGTACTTCAATCATATGACTGTACAGTTTCAATAAAAGTGCGTTATGTGCTACTTTTGAATTCATTATTGGATTTTGGATATAACAATGCAATTAATCGTGATTAATCACAGGAAATCATGCAATTAACGCGATTAAATAATTTAATGTTTGCCCAGCCCTAAAAAAGATCCAAAACAAACTACAGGAATTCAATCATTAAACAGATATAATTCTCTATACATCACTTTAGCTTTACTACCTTGAAACAAAAATGCATCATCATTATCATCATTTGTGTGAGTTGTGCAACTGTAATGTCTGTTTAAGCCAGAAGTACCATATTATATATAAGTTGCAGTTGTGTGCAAAAGTCATCATCCAGCTCTTATTTCTTTATTTACAGTCATGTGACCAAAACAGGAAAAATATGCAGTTCATCACTCCATAAGACCCATTGCCACGGATTTTAAATCCAGTTATTTTCTCATTTAGCATACCTGAGTCTTTTCTCACTGTTTCAAGTCCTTAAGAATGGCTTCTTGACAGCCATCCTTCCATGGAGACCATTTCTGATGAGACTTTAGCCAACAGTAGATTGATGAACTGAAGATCCAGATGCATATTTCAAGTGCTGTCTCAGGTTTTTGTTGTTTCCATGGTTCTCTCTGGGTCCTCCCCCAGTCCAAAGACTTAGTGAGCTTACGTAGTTATTTTAAGCTTTCTGTAGTTTTATGAACATGGATGGTTTTCTGTGTCAGCTCTGTGATAGACTGACCACGACTTCTGTATAAACCCTGTCACATGCTCAATATCAGCTAGGATAGGAGCCAGCTTCTTCTTAGCCTGGATGGATGAATAGATGGATTATAAAGTTCAAACATATGACACACTATTACAGTTTTTTTAAACTTAATTATTGCAGTCTTTGCTGTTGACAGTGTACATGAAATGGGGGAAAGACACAAAACAAAAGTGGAAAGCTTACATGAGTTATAACTGGCAGTCAATGTAAAAACCCTTTGACCTACCTGCAACACATATTTCTCTGTCTTTTTTAAATACCCTAAAAAAATACCGTCTCTTTGCCTGAACTTTGATTTAAACTGGACAATCTGAATAGTAGGAAAGACAAAAGCTGCCTCATGTCCATGTGTTCCCAAACCTTTATGTAGAGTCATTAAATGCAACAGCCAATTTAGTCTGTCGGTATCATTGGTTTACATTAGATGACAGCATGTTTTGTTGTTAAGCAAGCAAGCAAAAAAAAAAAAAAAAGAAGAGATCTTTGAAATACTTGGTGACCTGAAGTGGAACTGTATTTTAAGCCCTATCCATTTTCACTTAAAAGATGTCTTACAGGTTCTTAAGAAGCCAATCCTTTTGGGGATTAGGAGTGCCACCAACAAAAACTGCTTTGTCTGAAATTGATGTTTCCATCTCCCTGAAATCCTGTGTAAGTTGATGAGCACCTGGGTGCCAACCAACCAAATTCTTCTCAGCACTGCAAAAGTGATATCAATGATATTGCAGCTGACAGTGCCAAGCCCCAGCTCTTTCATTTTTTTCTCCCCACCTCTCCACTCTAATAAAAAAATGAGAGAGTGTGCTTCCAAATGTCAGTATGCTGGTGACATAATAAAAACAAGTGCTTGAACTGTGAGGCTGCATCTGTGCACAATGCTGGATTAAAGAGCTATGTTTGGATGGAAAAACTGTGCTTGTCCTGTTACATTCTGTGTGAGACACAAAGTGGAAGTTGTTTTATTGAGGCATTTGGGAAATTAATTAAAAAAAATTGTACAAAGCCCTTTGCTGCATAATTAGTCCAAACTCAGTATCACGAAAAGTTTAGAATTTCTTAAAAATGCTGCAAAAGATTAATTCTGCAGTTAATTAATATGAACCCTAATTCAAGAGACGCCAGTAAAAAATTAAATCAGGTTCCTTGACTTTACTAGCCAGCTTCATTGTTTTAAGAAAATTAGGGCTGGGCAAATATTAAATTCTTTAATCGCAAAATCCAATAATGAATTCAAAAGTAACATAGAATTTTTATTGGAACTGTACACTGAAGGAACTGAAATACTCCGGTGATAAGACAATTCAACGTTGCAGTGCTTACATGTGACTTTGACTCTGTCGATTACGCCGTCTGGAAGAACATGGAAATGAAAATGGCCATGTAAAAGTTCCTTAACCTTCTCCGGTGGACTTTTTCAAAATAAAAGCCGACGAGCAACAGACGTTTACAATAAAAATAATAAAAATTGTGTCAATGGGAGACAAATAATGATCGCGATACTGAATTCATTAGTTAACGCTAAAATAACGCGTTACTGTGCCCAGCCCTATAGAAAATATTAACACATTAATTGGACATTAATTGTTGCTGTTTTTCAAGAGGACTCTGTGTCCATTCTTGCTCCATACAATATGTCAAATGCTCAACAGGTCTTGGTCATCGTGTATCCGGACAGGTAATTGAGAAACATTGTAAGGCACAGTGTAGAACCTCAACAGGGTTATAAAGTGCTGTTTAAGTGCATGCTAGTTGCCATTTACCAGCATGCTCCATACATTTTCAGCACGAGAGAGTTCTGGACTACAGGCAGGTCAGTCAAGCAGACACACTGAATCAATGAAGCCACACAGTTGGAAGTCATGCCGAACGAGGTCTATCTTTGTTTCGTTGAAACAACATCCCCCTGATGGACTGATGAGAAGGACTGATGCACTCCCATAAAATCACAGAATTCTGCATCTTCCTCTGATTACAGCCTGGATTGCCTTTTTGATATTTGGCACGTAAAACAAGACCACTCAGGTGAAATGTGGATCCTTCTGATCATAGAACCTGTGCACTGTCTTTCTGTCCATCAGAGATTAATTTATTTTATTTTAATTGGAGGCATTTCTGTATTTCTAAACCTGCTGGGTGCAGCAGTGGACTGCGCTGAATAGTTTTCCAAGATATGCCTATGCCTAAGTGACTATACCAATCATAGTGACAGACAATTTCTCATGCTGTGCTTTCTGAGGTCTCAAATACAACATCCACCCAGCGGTGGTTTTCTTCCTTGGTCTTTACTCACTGAAATTTGCTCTGACTCCCTCAATCTTTTTTACAATACTCTGAGCTGTAGATGCTGAACGTTCTTTGAAATCTTGTATTGAGAAATATTTTCTGGAACTCATTGATGATTCTCAGTTTAGTTCAAAATAGTAAGCCATGGCTCGTCCTTGTGTGGAAAGACGAATGTTTTTTATCTTCCAGAAAACTGTCACTTATATATTCTATCAACTTTTGTGTCTTTATTTGCCTCTTAGCTTTCTTGAATGTGTCTGTATCAAATCCAGTAGTTTTTAAATAAAATAAAAAAACACATTTCAGTAGGTCAGTGGTCTGAAAATCTCTTATTTTGTTTTCATGCCTGTTATAAAGGCTCAAATGAATTTGAAAATGACCAATGTTTTTTATCTGTGCATCTAAGGGTGCTTTCACAGTTGTGCTGTTTGTTGCTGTTTGTTGCTGTTTGTTCAGACCAGAGTTTTTTTCATCGGATAGTCTGCTTCTTTGGATGTGTGAAAGCTCAATCAAACTCTGGTGCGGACCAAAGAAGCGAACTCTGGTCTGCCTGAAAACGTGAGTGTAGTTTCACTTGCAGAGGACCCCCTCAGACTATCCAGCAAAGAGACGAAGTGACGTAGAGCGCAGGGCATTTTGGATAGAAAAAAAAAAACAAAGCTGACAGCATGAAACCAGAGAAGCAGGGGTAAACAAAGAAAAAGTTGTAAAATGCCTTGTGGGCAGATGTGGAATAGTGATGAGGCACAGGCACTTATTGATATGGTCAGAAGACTATATATTGTGGTTGCTTGTGGCTAGAGTTATTGCTTGTTGTGAACAAGCCGGCTGAAGGGGACAATCACTGAGCCAGGTTTTCTTTTTCCTTACTGGGCCATGTTCATAGCGCCCCAAACGGCCAGCTGTTTTAACTGCGTTACATTGACCAGACACTTTGTCCGCTTTCAAAAGTGCCGTGTGAAAGTAAATCAAACAAATGAAGGTGGAAAAATTATCAAGCTATCCTTGTATGGAAGTGCTCTGAGAAAACGTTCCAATTTTTCTGGAAATGTAGTGAATTGTATGAAAACTGTTGCACATGCTAAGCAGAGAGGTCAGTTTTTAGTTTGATTTTCATCCTCATTGCCATTTCATAAATATGTGTATCATGTCTTGATGTATGTTAAAGCCAAAAATAAGGACATTGACAGAAGGATATTGACAGAATTTGGTGAATCTCAGTGCAAAATGTTAATATTTTCAGATAATAAAATATACTCTATTATTACCCTTTTAATTTTATGAGATGCACTGATAGTAATGGGATTATTTATTGCATCGAGGAATGGATCAGTTTGTATAAACTCTACAAATCCTCTGAAATGTCTGACTTAAATGTTATCATGCCATTAAACGGGCATTATCACTCCCAAAGGGCCAGCTCCATAACCAAAGACATTTTATGTTGATGCTGAATTGACTGCCTGAGCCCATTGCTGTGTTGCGTTAGTGCAGCTCCTATTCAGGTGAAAAGAGAGTTGAGTTTTTACGGGATTAAAAAAAATTATTTTTGTATTTCACAGCCATTTTGGTATTACATATTGAAGACTTTATGGTGTGTTAAAGTCTGACCTTGAGTAACCAAGAGCATAACCAGTAGTCACACACAGATGCTCAAGAGAGAGTTTATCAAAGTTAGGTTTACAGGAAATTATACATATGTAGGAGAAAAATTGTTCATAGAAATGTAAAACCAACTATTGGGGGCTGCAGCCTATCCCAGCAGTCATCGAGCGAGAGGCAGGGTACACCCTGGACAGGTCACAGAGATAAACAACCACACACGCTCACACTCACTCCTGAGGACAATTTAGAGTCACCAATTAACCTAACATGCATGTTTTTGGACAGTGGGAGGAAGCCGGAGTACCCGGAGAGAACCCATGCATACACGGGGAGAACATGCAAACTCTATACAGAAAGACCCCAGCCGGGAGATGAACCTGAAACCCTCTCGCTGTGAGGCGACAGTGCTAATCACCACGCCACTGCTCTAAATTTTCTTGTGCTCCAGGCCAAAATGCGAATTGATCATTTTGAGACAATGAAAGCGAGAGCGAGAGAGAGAAAGAAACATTCTACATCTTAAAAAATCTTAAAATCGGAATTGCATTGATTGTTTGAGATGTTGCTTTAGGTGACATGTCAGTAACGTGACTGTGAACCAAACTGAGCATATGTGTAAATACTCACAGAAAGAACATTTTGCAGCAATGGGATGATACTTGTCAGACATAATTTCTCAAAAGTGAACATAAATTCAGAGCCCACACAACATGTTTGGGAACTTCACCTCTGACCCTCTTTGGCTGAGCTGTTAGTTCACATTGCCTAAATTTCTCCAATTAAATTCTTGACATGCTGACATGCCACTACAGCGACTTTTTCAAGGTCTTTTGAGAGTTAACCCTCGGGCCTGGCTTAGCACGCTGATACTGTTACAGTGTCTCATGGGAATGAAGTTTCTGTCACCTGATCGCAGTCTTGTTTCCTCATCAACTTAAACCAGTGTTTCAGTTCCATCTCCATTGTCATGTTTCATTCTCCTCCAAGTACAGAGGGAATGCAGAGGGTACAGAGGTGCAGATAGTTGCCCGTTTAAGTCCAAATTGCCTCTCTCATACTCCTTGACAATGTGAATGTATACTGTCACGTGCTTTGACCTTGGGAAAACATTCACTCTGCAACCCAGACGTAATTTGTCAGTGTTGATGGTGACTGGAGGCAGAGGAAATGGGAGGTCGTCGTGGTTGTTAGTTGAGTGGCTGAGAGCAAGAGAAATTTATGTTATAACATCAAATTGCTTAATCATTTTTAGAGTTTAACAGGATCATGCTTGCCCTTCAAACACTGAAACTCATGCTGCAGTGCAACATCTTTGAAAACTGCCTTTTTTCATGTTTCAATGAGGGCAGTGGGGGAGCGCCAGCTGAGGAAACTAGCATTGCTGATTTCTCTTGTGACTCTCTGAAAACAGTCAACATGCGTTATATTCCTTCTTTATTGCATTTAACTGCATTATTTACCTTTCATATCTTTTAAAGATGCAGCTTTCCAAGGCCTCTCAGATTAAAGATTAAAGGAGGAAGACTGATAAGGGAGCTAAGTCAAAAGTGTGGCCGGTGTAGAAGCAAATGTTTTTTAATCCAAGAGCACACTTCTTTACAATGGTTAATCACTGATTTGCTTGCAGGTTTTATAATAAACTAGAATGTAAACACATTTTTTAATGAGAAAATGAACAAGAAATTAAAATTTAAATGCAATCTTGGTTAAAAAATACAAAAGGGTGAGAGCACTATAAATCAAAAGGTGACGTCCTTCATTATTAAATATTTGTTGCACTGTTGTTCACAATCTTTTGGCAAGATAGCTACAACATTAACAATGACTGAAGCAGTGTGCCGATCACTGAAAATTCGTTTGTCATTGTTTCATTGTGAAAGGACACAGGGACTACCTTTTCAGTGCAAATTAGCATGAATGCCTCTAAGTGCTTCTGAGTCATTGAGCTTCTGAGACAAATTCATCGTTGAGAAGCTTCTCTCGCAGGGAACGCGAGTGATTGAAAATATCAACAAAAACTTTTATACCAATCCAATTATATGGTAGGCATCAATCAGTAAGTAGGTTATACTATGAGAAAATTAGATGAACACAGATGGCATAGTTTTTGCTGGAAGAACATATCCTGCTCTCTAACTCAACATCTGGTTACACACCACAACTTTTATCCTCCTCACCTCTCAGTGGTATTTAAAAACTTGTCTTGACAGTGTAGCTCTCAAGAGGGGACCTCTTCAGTCTCTCCCGATGGAATGCCAGGCAGGACAGCTCAATGTGGAATGTGCTAATTGTAGCTCTGGCATCAAACTTCAGCGGACATTTGCAAATGTCAGTTTTTGAGATCAAGACAAGCAAGGCCGTAACTACCATAGAGGACACAGAGGTCGTGCGGTGATTTTATATTTGAAGAGCCAAGAGTAGTGCGACTGTTTTAATAAAACAGTGGCTCAGTTTGGACATACGCACGTCATCAACAACATACACTGCGTATGGTAACTACCAGACACAAGTCGGACTTTGATGTTACTGCTACCATTAGTGAGTCAGTCAGTCACACCTGTCACTGGAAGAGGAGCACATCAAGCTAAATAAAACACCCGGTTAATTTTCAAAATGATAATATTTAATAAATAATGTTCTGTGGTAACTTGCCCTTACTTCATGAGTCACCATAATGGTCCTTCAAAAAGCCTCAGAATGCCCCATTTTTACCTCAAATTTCAAAAGCTCTGCACTACCCTCAAGGTTTTTTAAGATTTCTGACAAATCTGAAAACATGATGTTGAAATGGCGTATTGTTTTAATTTCTATCAGATTTAGTTTATAGATTCAAGAGTTTTATTTGTCACATACATAATCATACATAGTACAATGTGCAGTAAAATGTTCTTTTTACCTGCTACCAAGAATTAAGGATAAGAATTTAAATATGTCAAATAAAAAGAAAACCTTGGCACAATAATTCCACACAAAATAAGAAAATAAGAAAAATGCTTCAGTAAAAAATGTTGAGTGTAGGGTATTAAATTTACGTAAAAATTTACAATAGTAACAATATTATTGATGCAGGTGAGTGAGATAGTCCAGTTTTTTATATTCTTGACTAAAGGGAAAATAGGATAGGGAGGAAAAGGCTGAACCAAACCAAGCTCATCTTTGGGCCAAGCAGCAAGAAGAGGAGCAGTGATAGAGGGAGAGCAGGTACTATAAAACTATGACAGACCTGTATACATTTTAAAAGTCAGATGTATAATGCATGATAATTGAAGTATTGCGTAAGATTATAATAGAAATGTGTTCAAAAGCTGGTTTTCCTTAACAAGAGTGAACAGATTAGGCACTATCATCTACATGATAGTGTAATAGGGCTTGGGTATCTATTTGAAATACTGAAGGAAATATGAAGCATTTGTATATATTATCCTTCTGTCCCAGGAGAAGTTCATTCCTTTTTATTCCTAATCCATGACTTGATGAAATTCATTCTCCCGTTTTACACTCATTTGCAAATCATTTAGGATGAGGCTGATGTTCTCTGATAACAAACAAAACAAATAAACCTAAAAGTCCTTATTATGTTGTTTTTGTTCCTTTAAGAAATGGCCAGATTTAAATAACCGAATTGAAAAAATTTCCAGGGGAGCATGCCCCTGAATCCGACTAAAAACCTCATCTTAATGCCATCTGTCACAATGTCCATATTGAGCCAACAAACTCATCAACATATTTAGGCTTTCCTCTGTCCCTCAGTCAGACTCTTATCTGGCAGAACCGAGAGGGTACTCTTATACCTCAGAGGGCTTTCAATATATCCCTTTCCTTTGACCCTGTTGTCTTCATACTCATATCTACCTCAACTGAGGGCATGGTCAGTACCAGGTCTACAAACAAGGCATCCTGTGGATTACCAAAACACTCAGTTAGAGCCCTAGTTAAAGCCTGGTCCCTATCCCACCACTTTGTTTCCTCAGCCGGGCATACTTCTTAGACAGTTGGCATGGTTTGTGTAGGAGAATCTGTGTTGGAGACTGTTCAGTGAGGAATGCAGAAAATCCACATCATTGTCCCTGCATGTTGGTTGCACCATCACTGGAGTTCCCCACATACATGCCAATATCTATGTTGAGTATGTTTCAGTAACTGTGAAATGCTTGTCTTTAGTGCTTCAACAGTCCATCACAGCAACCAGTTGCTCGTGAATGAGATGTGTGACACGTTTTAGAATGATTTTACGTGGGTCTTTTCAGTCCTGATCATACCCACAACTTCACCTCTCATGTCCTCTGAGAGTCAAATCACAACTGTTTGCACCAGTGTCATCATGCTTCTTGTAAGCAAATTCTTAACTCAACATCAGACAGGTATGTCTGGTATATCAGGTATATTTTCCTTACAAACACACAAAGACAGTCTCTTTGGATACTTGAACAAAGTATCAGCAGAAAGACTTAAATTCCTAGTGTGTATGACACTATATCCCTATTTAAATTCATTTGAAGAAGTTAGCTCTCTTCAACAGAGCATCCCTACATTATAACCTGAGACTGGGAGGATAAAATCCACTCCTGATTAATCAACAACAGGATAAATGGTATTTAGAACAGGCAGTGAACGAGAAGATCTCTTTTATGAAAAAGAGGAATTGCACAGCCTTGCCAACAAAAAGAGACGAGCAAGCACAAATTCTCATATGGATTCCTTGACCGAGCTGGGCAAAAGGAGGAATTACCTTAAAAAGAGGACAGCCAGCAGAAGGAGCTCTCTAATAAAATGAGAAAGGCCAGACAGTGGCTCTCTGAACTGTCACAGCAGTTATAAGAGGAAAAAAATAGATGTAAAAGAGAGGCTGGTGGTAAAGGTGGTTCTAAATCCAACATAAAGGAGAGAGTAACAAAATGGATCCAGTGCCTCATACCCAGCTTCAGGTGCTCTGCCCCAGTTTTACTTTTTATTCCTAACTACATATTCGATGTAACTGCAGATCTATGGAACACATGCTGATTTTCTTTTTTTAGAAGGTCTACACAAAACAACCTACAGGTAGGGTAAGGGGGTCTTGCCTAAGGACATCTACTGGAGGTAGTACCCTTAATGCAGGGGATTTGAATCCAGGTCTCCCACATGAAAGGTGGCAATCATACCACTACACTGTTCAGTCCCAGTCCCTTTTCTTTTCACACTGCACAGCTCAGACTTCCAGCATAACTCAAGGTCCTGTCATCTTCAGAAATATTCAGATGGACAACAGACTGAACTGGAAATGCACTGAGGCTGTGTACAAGAAGGGACAGAACAGACTGTACATCTTAAAGAAGCTAATGTCCTTCAATGTCTGAAGCAAGATGTTGTATACATTTTTATAAGTCTGTGGTGGAGAGTGCAATTTGCTTTGCATCCTTCTATTGAGGCAGCAGCGTTAGAATCAGCGACTCAAAGAAGGCAGACTCTTTGCTGGGGACTGCTCTGGAGCTGATTGTACAAAGAAGAATGCTGCAGAAGATGATGAACATAATGGGCAATCTGCCCACACTCTACACAAGTGTTGAAACAATAGTGTGTTCAGTCAGAGGCTTCTTCAACTCTGCTGCAACAAAGAACGGTACAGGATGTCATTCCTGTCAAATTCAATAACTATACAGAATGACAGCCTGTGATTGATAAAAAAAAATTAAAAAAAACACCACAACATTGTAATTTCCCTTTGTGATGAATAAAGTTTTTTTTTTTTCTTTACTTATATAAATGTCTTGGTAACACTTGGCTTTAAATAAGGAGAATCAACATTTGCTAGTAAAATGGCAAGCTTACATCACATAATTTAGTTCCAAATTACACTGTTATATTAGTGTATTTTTGTTTCCATAAAATGGTTACGATTCACCGCTCACAAGATTTTAACAGTCTTAAGTTCCAAGTCAGCATCATCTGCTCTCATAGGTGCCATTGAGAGCCAGAACTTACACAATTGATCACAACGTTATTTGCTGTACTACGGTGTACATTTTAGGACATCCTCAGGATCAGGCAATTCAGCGTCATTCCTCAGATGAAAAGGTGTCACACTCGCACCAAAAGGCTTCATAAAAAAACTTTTCACAAGGAACGGCCTCAGAAAATGTCAGACTCAACAGCTTCAAGCGTTGTCATTTAAAACGGCATCAGCTCAAAAGTTCTCATATAAAACGGCTTCAGCTCAAAAGTTCTCATATAAAACGGCATCAGCTAAAAGGTTGTCAGACTCAACGGCATCAGCTCAAAAGTTCTCACATAAAACGGCTTCAGCTCAAAAGTTCTCACATAAAACGGCTCAGACGTTGTCACACTGAACGGCATCAGGAAAAAAAACGTCAGACTGAAAGGCATCAGCTAAAAGGTTGTAAAACGGCACCGGGAAAAAATGTCACGGGTGCAAAGTCTAGGCAATGATAGTCTTTGGTCTGGGTTTGACCCATCGATGTAATATAATCCATGGTTTGATCTCGGAAATAAATGAAGTCGGCCAGAGACAACTTCGCCATCAAGTTGCGACCGAATCTGCAATGGCAACCGCTCCAAACAGAAAGATCCTATACATATTTGGAACAGGACACGAACGTAAGTTTTATTTTATTTTATTTTTCTTTCTTTCACAACGCAAAACTGTCTTTAAAATTTGCTATTTGATGTGAACCAAAGGGGAACTATGAAAGTCCAGTCACTTTTGCGCAGTTTTGCTAAACCACCTCCTGGCCATGTGCATTTGTTTACAACAGAGCCGGCGAGTAATCAATTAAAAGAGCGGCAGATGACATTGTAGGCTATGTTGTTTTATATGTGACTTGTGGTACTATCTGTGAGCTACAACAGTAGACCTTGCATGAAAGTGCACCGTTTTAGCTGTGGGGAGTAATAGATAGTAACAAAGTAATAAATACCTCTGGGGTAAGTTGAGACGCCTGCCCCATACACTAAATAATTTGATTATGTGTATGTCGTAATTATTACATCACAATTAAATATGTTTATGATTAAAACAAATACTTTCCCCGAAAGCAGATGCAATTTAATTAAAATATAATATAACTGTGTTGATTTAGTGATCTTGACAATGAAAAGTCAATCTTACCCACTCTCTCCTAATTGGCATGCACCCAATTTTATTTAAAAATGTCGCACTGTGGTTAAGCAATAACATTTTGCTTGTTGTACATCTTTTTCAGACACTCTTTGAAGATGTCAGCCCCGACAGAAAGAAGTATCCACAATGCTGAAATGTGTAAACTTACTGTTTCTGAATAAGACTTATGTACAAATATTTGTTTTATTGATTTTCCAGTGTGTTGTCAGTCTATTATCATTGGTTTGCTTTATTTCTCATTTTGCAGTTAGGACTTGTTCTGAGTCAATTATTATAATTTTTTTCCCCTTTTTTTTCTTTCACCTTGCCTTGCATGCAATTAGTGGTATTGCACACAGTCCACCTCCTCATATTTGGCTATATGAGCATGCATGACTTGACAATGGCCTTGTTGCAGTCCAAAACGTCAAATAAAACTCTTTGCATTTGGAGTTGAGTGTACGGCGTCCTCCCTTTATCCATGTTTGCTCCTTCACCAGCACCTCCATAAACTGTGGTGTGCGTTACTTTCACTAAAAAAAAACAAAAAACAGACAGACTAACACAAGTTATTGATACCTCAATAAATTGCACAGACAGTTACAATTTCAGTACACTAAATTACTTGTCAAAACACTTAAAGGTTTTTGACAACTTTTGAGCTTAAGCCATTTTAAATGACACCGTTTGAGCTGATGCCGTTTTATATGAGAACTTTTGAGCTGAAGCCGTTTTATATGAGAACTTTTGAGCTGAAGCCGTTTTAAATGACACCATTTGAGCTGATGCCATTTTATATGAGAACTTTTGAGCTGATGCCGTTTTATATGAGAACTTTTGAGCTGAAGCCGTTTTATATGAGAACTTTTGAGCTGAAGCCGTTTTAAATGACACCGTTTGAGTTGATGCCGTTTTAAATGAGAACTTTTGAGCTGATGCCGTTTTAAATGAGAACTTTTGAGCTGAAGCCATTTTAAATGACACCGTTTGAGTTGATGCCGTTTTAAATGACAACGCTTGAGCTGATGCCGTCTGAGCTGAAGCCGTTTTAAATGACACCGTTTGAGTTGATGCCGTTTTAAATGAGAACTTTTGAGCTGATGCCGTTGAGTCTGACAACCTTTTAGCTGATGCCGTTTTAAATGAGAACTTTTGAGCTGAAGGCGTTTTAAATGAGAACTTTTGAGCTGAAGCCGTTTTAAATGACACCGTTTGAGTTGATGCCGTTTTAAATGAGAACTTTTGAGCTGAAGCCGTTTTATATGAGAACTTTTGAGCTGATGCCGTTTTATATGAGAACTTTTGAGCTGAAGCCGTTTTAAATGACACTGTTTGAGTTGATGCCGTTTTAAATGAGAACTTTTGAGCTGAAGCCGTTTTATATGAGAACTTTTGAGCTGAAGCCGTTTTAAATGACAACGCTTGAGCTGATGCCGTCTGAGCTGAAGCCGTTTTAAATGACACCGCTTGAGCTGATGCCGTTTTAAATGAGAACTTTTGAGCTGATGCCGTTGAGTCTGACAACCTTTTAGCTGATGCCGTTTTAAATGAGAACTTTTGAGCTGAAGGCGTTTTAAATGAGAACTTTTGAGCTGAAGCCATTTTAAATGACACCGTTTGAGTTGATGCCGTTTTAAATGACAACGCTTGAGCTGATGCCGTCTGAGCTGAAGCCGTTTTAAATGACACCGTTTGAGTTGATGCCGTTTTAAATGAGAACTTTTGAGCTGATGCCGTTGAGTCTGACAACCTTTTAGCTGATGCCGTTTTAAATGAGAACTTTTGAGCTGAAGGCGTTTTAAATGAGAACTTTTGAGCTGAAGCCGTTTTAAATGAGAACTTTTGAGCTGAAGCCGTTTTAAATGACACCGCTTGAGCTGATGCCGTTTTAAATGAGAACTTTTGAGCTGATGCCGTTGAGTCTGACAACCTTTTAGCTGATGCCGTTTTAAATGAGAACTTTTGAGCTGAAGGCGTTTTAAATGAGAACTTTTGAGCTGAAGCCATTTTAAATGACACCGTTTGAGTTGATGCCGTTTTAAATGACAACGCTTGAGCTGATGCCGTTTGAGCTGAAGCCGTTTTAAATGACACCGTTTGAGTTGATGCCGTTTTAAATGAGAACTTTTGAGCTGATGCCGTTTTAAATGAGAACTTTTGAGCTGAAGCCATTTTAAATGACACCGTTTGAGTTGATGCCGTTTTAAATGACAACGCTTGAGCTGATGCCGTCTGAGCTGAAGCCGTTTTAAATGACACCGTTTGAGTTGATGCCGTTTTAAATGAGAACTTTTGAGCTGATGCCGTTGAGTCTGACAACCTTTTAGCTGATGCCGTTTTAAATGAGAACTTTTGAGCTGAAGGCGTTTTAAATGAGAACTTTTGAGCTGAAGCCGTTTTAAATGAGAACTTTTGAGCTGAAGGCGTTTTAAATGAGAACTTTTGAGCTGAAGCCGTTTTAAATGACACCGCTTGAGCTGATGCCGTTTTAAATGAGAACTTTTGAGCTGATGCCGTTGAGTCTGACAACCTTTTAGCTGATGCCGTTTTAAATGAGAACTTTTGAGCTGAAGGCGTTTTAAATGAGAACTTTTGAGCTGAAGCCATTTTAAATGACACCGTTTGAGTTGATGCCGCTTTAAATGAGAACTTTTGAGCTGATGCCGTTTTAAATGACAACGCTTGAGCTGATGCCGTTTGAGCTGAAGCCGTTTTAAATGACACCGTTTGAGTTGATGCCGTTTTAAATGAGAACTTTTGAGCTGATGCCGTTGAGTCTGACAACCTTTTAGCTGATGCCGTTTTATATGAGAACTTTTGAGCTGAAGCCGTTTAAAATTACAACGTTTGAGCTGAAGCCGTTTAAAATTACAACGTTTGAGCTGAAGCCGTTGTCTGACATTTGTTTTTCTGGGGCCGTTCATTGTGAAAAGTTTTTTTATGAAGCCTTTTGGTGCGAGTGTGAGACCTTTTCATCTGAGGTATGACGCTGAATTGCCTGATCCTGAGGATGTCCTAAAATGTACACCGTACTAAACATCAATGCATGGTCACCCAATCCTTAAATAAAGCTCAGCATTTCTCACAAATCTTTTTGATCCATATAGCTTTCTATAAAAACAGCAATTTCTTACATTGAGTGGACCACTGGAGAAAGGTGGTGGCTCACATTTTTTTTCAGTCATAGGTGGGTGCTTCTCTCAGTTTCAGAGCTAACGTGTTTGATGCTTTGGTCATTAAAATCTGTTTTTCAAACAGTGCCTACAGAATGGTAACGTCATGTTCACATCACTGCTAATAGGAGCCAGAGCCGATTAAAAAAAACAATGACTACTGCAGAGCTGTTTGACACAGGACTCAATTCAGACTGCAACTGTTATTTTGTTTTTGCCCAGTTAAAAGAGGATTTCAGTTTTACTCTTTTACAGAAATATTTGACCACAGGGGAGAGAAAATCTACAGTAACTTATTTCAAATAGTGTATACAGTTAAAGAATGCAATAGCAGGACTGTGGAAACGACAAAAATAGTTTACTCTGTGCTTGATACAGAGTTTAGTTTATTCTTAACACAAGGATAAAACAAGTTTAAAAAAAATATTTAAACCTTCATACACCAGTTAATGGTGTATTAAGCGAATGAACCATCTGCCATGTGAACAAATGGAGGTGTTATGGTGACCAGACCATTTCTTTTTGTGTGCCTCACATTTGCTTCTGTTACGGCCCCAGCACAGAACCTCTGTGAGAGCAAAAGGAGTTGTAACTTTTCCTCAGTGCATGAATCAAAGTTTGCTGTGATAAACCCTCACATAAAAACAGGACTAAGATTCAACCTGTATGTCGTTGTGTTTTATCTCCAAGAGATAGATTTATAGTATTCCTTGAAACCCAAATCATACAGATGGGAAATACATATATTAACGTTGCGCTTCCTCAGACCTCCTGTGTGCGTGTTTCACCCAGTCGCAATGGACAGGAAGTAAAAAAAAGTTCTGTGCCCTTGATTGATAGATACTTTTTTAATTTCCTTGATTGAGTCTGACTCATTTAAATTGTTGAGGTCTTAATTGGTGAAACAACCATCCGCTTCACTCCTTCCCCTCAACAATCTGACCTTCAAAATCAATAAATACAATAACAGAATAAGGTCAAGATGAAGGACGTGAAATGTCTTTCTGCTCAAATGCGTGCTCATGAAAAAGGTCCAAATTTGCATAATTTGTAGGAACACAGTGTCACAATAAGCACTGCAGATATGCTTTATAACTGATGCATTACACAGAGATGGTATGCATGTTAAAATATAGCCAGGCATGCTGAGCTCCCCTCACAGCGGTGTCTCACAACAAGGGATTCAATGTACGATTTTGCTCAGTCATAACAATCAGTAGAGGACTGGTGTGAATAATTAGTTCAAACACAGACAGTGTTTACTCTGTTCACCAGTGACAAAACAACCAGATAAAATAAGTCATTCTATTTCTGTTCCCTGTAAGAAAACAGTGGTACCCTGCTGTTTCTAACATGGAATTTTAAATATACCTTGACAGGTTGTTCAGGAACACTGGGGGAAATACGGTTATTCACTTTGTTCCCAGGAGTTAAGTTACAAGACTAATACACTCCTATCCTTATCTGTTTGGTATAGGGCCAGCGCTGGGGAGCAGTTTGCCAACTTAACTATAAGATTGAAAGTAGAGGTAATGATCTAGGTCAGAGGAGGCTGGTAGACTCTGCTGATAGCAAAGAAATATGGCTCCCACTAATTATATTATTATAATGAAGTTTATACACATGCTCCAAGTACAAATTATCATATTCAAAAGTGCACACATTGGAGTTTAAAGGTGGCTTTGACATTTTTGGACTGAGAAAAGTAAATAAAGAAGATAATTAAGCTAATGATTTAACTGATTACTTTTGCTGCAGACTAAATAGTCACATATGAGTAATATGATATCACAATGAGCTATTGTTACCTATCTAATATTGTCTGTATCAAGTCTGCATAATCAGGAACAAGCATAACCAGGTCAAAGCCTTTAAATAAACTCAATTCAAAGTTTTTCCAAGCACCTTATATGTCCCTTTCCTCTATGCATATATAGGATAGCATTACAGGAAATACAGCTCAAGGCTCCTGCTGGATGTTTGGCTGGACAGTGGTTCCTCGAGTCCCAGCCTCCTGGCAACCATCACTCATTGACTATAAAAGTAACAAGAGCACCAAATGAGACTGTGACAGAACATAACATAGGTCATTAATGACTTTATGGAATCAGCTCCGTTGCATATAATTTAGATGGCTACAGTAGCAATTATAGCACTTAACAAATGCCATAAATCAAAGAACGGCCAACTCGATCACAGTGTGTAATATCTGTCTTCCAATGTGCAAAATGTTTTTGGCCGCCGCAGTGTCATAGAATAACAGTATGTACAGAGATGCAACAAGCAAAGAACTGAAGAGAATCCTGGGTGTGGAGGTGGTTCATGGCATTTAAACTTTCTTTAAAGATCATTGCAATGTTTGATTTGATTTTCAGTGAAAATTGTTTTATCTATCCAGGACCACAGCGTTCTATTTTTGTCCCCACCAAAACTTTTACTCGCCTGAACTTGATTTGGTAATTAATTTTCTTTTTGGTACTTTAGACTCCCTTCTTTTTCTCTTCCTGTATTATTCTTACCATTTATTCTTTGTGCTTCTTTAGTCTGTAGAAATGTTGCTTCTTCGGGGAGGCACCATAGAAATTCTGAAAACAGTGTCAGACTTTTGTATCATTTTACCAAACTCAACCCATAATTCTTTTTTTTTTTTAATGCGTAATTTATTATAACAGTACAATCTTTCTAAACAATATCAGATCATTTTTAGAAAATCCATTGCCTGTCCTTTTTCCTTTTAAATAATTGCTGATTAAAGCTTGGCTTTGTCAGGTTCAGTGTCGGTGGAAAGCATCACACATGGATATTCCAGGCAGACTCCAAATAAGCTATCTATGCTTATTGACTGATATTGGTTGATGTAGAAACTTAGTTCAGAAAAACTTAAGACTGTATGAACAAGGAAAAATAAGACAGACCAATACAAATATCAGACATTTACTTTGACTTTTCTTTTGTAACAGACAGCATGAACCATATGAACATTATGATACTTTCTGTTGTGTTTTGTTAGCCTCACTTCCTTAGTTAATACAGTATATCCCATTCCTGCATTTCAGTCCTACAACACAACCCAAAAGGAGACATAGGACATCAATGTGCTGACCAAGTTTGTTAGTGTGCTGACGAATCAAAACTTGAGCTGCATCTTTGCAGGGATCAGTAAGGAAAATGCAGGAATAGTACAAATTTTGACCTTGTATTGTGAAACTGAGATTTTTCTGCGATCAACCAACATTCCCTCCATAGCTGATATAATCACTAGGGTGAGGATTACAGTGGGGAACCTATGTCTAGCTGTACAATACGGAATTAAATTCACAAATGCCATGTGACATGACTGCGAAAAAAAACACCTTGTTTTAACCTTGTTTAGAGCTGGTGTCGACCTTTCAGGTGCTCTGAGACATCAGGGATGAACCATCACACACTGGAAATATGTATCATGGTCAGAACAGTCAATATACAAGAAATGAACACAGTTTGCTTTGGTGCTTTCACCTAAGACAAAAAGGACCATTCAGACCATTATCAGCAACAAGCCAGGATATGTGATTGTTGTATTAGTCCGATTGGCAAAAATGATTGACACCTCTGTGATGGCAGCATTAATACAGCAAAATTAAATGTGATTTTAGAGCATTATTTCCATAGAGTTCCATGTTCTTTTTAACAAGGCAATACAAAACCACACTCTGCACACATCTCAGAGGCATGGCTGAGGAAAAAGAGAGTCCCTGCAGTCCTGACCTCTACCCAACAGAGAATGAGAGGAAACTAATAAAGAAAAATGCAGCAAAGACCAGCAAAGATTGTTGTGCACCTTCAGACGTGTTTACAAGAAGAATGGGGGAAAAAATTAACAGCTGAAACATTTCATCACTTGGTATCCTCAATGCCAGAATTTCAGAAAAAGTGCTGTAAGAAGAAAAGACAACATCGGTGCCAAGTGTAAATGCTTTAATGTGCCATTTTCTTATGGAATGTGTTGCCATTCTGATATGACAAAAACAAGATGTTCCAATTAAATGTAGTTGACGAGACAAAAAAATTAAATATCTTGCAGCCATGCTGTCCATAATGAAAAAGTTAATTAAAGTAAATAAGTAGTCAGCAGGGATTACTGTGTGATATTCAATCTTCGATAAATTCTTAACTCACCGGGACCTGTTACAAACACCCAGACATGGGAATCAAAGCCTGCTCCTAATGAGTTTAACTGCTGTTTATGGGCTAAGTGGTAATTGTTGGTTACGGTTGGGGTTAGGCAGGAACTGGTTATGGTTAGTGTAAAGTGAGGGTTTGATAGGTGGTAGATAAGTCCCTGCTGATGCTAATAAACAGCAGTGTAGAGACAGACTATTCGTTCTGCAGGATTTTACTCTTCTTCTGCACACTTACAACAATCTCCCCACACTTCCTTGTACTTTATCCCATGTGACTGAGCTAGCCAATCAAAAGCCAGGAGGAGTTCGACTAAAGGGAAAGGAAAACACAGACTCCCCATATTTTCCCACTTGAAGTCGCAATGCAAAAGTGGAGTGCTTAGCATGTAATTAGAATAACTATGTGTTAACATCTTAAACACATTTTGTAATCAAATTAATTAACCTCAGAACTTTACAGTTAGCATTAGGATTTGAATTTGACTGTGCAATGTCCCAAGAAGGATAATTGTGGAAGCTTGTGTATGTGGATAAAATTGCATCGCTCATGTTGGTTACAAAATCCTGTCCAATGCTCTTGCCAGTCAAGTGTATATCATGTAGATTGTAAAGATTCATAATGAATGCCTGGATAAGATAAGCTTTTGGACAGTAATGATTTGTGTTGTGTTTACAGTTAGGTTTAATAAAAACGTTCTGTATGTGATTTTAATGTCCTCTGAAGTGTTGGAAACTTGTGTGTTTGTGTGTGTGCACTGAAGAAAATTGCTGGCCCTTAATAGACCATCACTAATCACTTGATGCAGCCAGAAGAGTCTATTTGGTCAATTATAAAATCATGATGTGCCAACCTGCACGGTCAGGTCAGTTTCTCAGCAGTGTGTCCACTAACTCTGCTGTGTTTTGAACTGAGTGGATATAAGATCCAAACATAAGTAATAAGATATTTTAAAACAACAAAAAAAAGCAGTTAAACATAAAGCTATCATATATCTATCTTTGGAATCTGTATATGTATATATGCTTTGGAGCTTCTGTCATTTATTCATCATCTTAAAGTCACTTCACTGTCTCCTGTGTCAGGCTTGTTTGTGATAAAAAGAAGACCTTATTATCTTCGTGAGGGATCTATTTAGAACCAGAACAATTTCAGATCAGTGTACAATGTACCACTGTCACAGAGACAAACAATACAAGATGACGCAGAATACAAAATCTGTGTTAATCTGTGTTGATGGCATCATCAAAACTGCTGCCTGAGGCAAGATGGAGAAGCAGGAGTAGAGTTGCTCTGACACTATCTGCAGCTCTGGATGCAGAGCATTTGTCATGGGGTTTGATTACTCTCGTTACAATGCCTGAATAACAGATTTATAAAGTGTAACACCGTGCAAATATATGTATTTTGTCTATATACTGTAGAACATATTTTGATATGGACAATTCTAAAATTACTACCAAAGTCCCATCTTAGGCCAGAGGATCCTGAGTCTTACTAGCTTGAACCTCTTATTAGGTACTTTCCCTCTGGATCTAAGGTCACTGCTGGTCTTGTGTTACATTAGAAGGGCAGGGTGTCTTTAGGACTGATGCAAAAATGTCTTAACTTAAACAGTGAAGTTGCAGTTTGTGTTCATTTCTGTCACAGCCACAGCTGTGACACCTGGTTCTTAAGTCACCTGTGTTCCATCTTCCTTTGATTGCCCCGTTAGTTTAAATACCTGGTCTTCTCTGCCATTCTTCGCTCGTGTGTTAATGTATTTGTTATGCCGGTTTGGTTCACGACCTGGATCCTGACCTTTAGTGTTTTGTGGATTATTTTCAGTTCTTGGATTACCTTGGTTTTTTGTTCCGGTCCTGCAGGCCGACTTCCCTGCTCACCAGGCCAGGTTTTTCCTCTGTGTGAGATCTTCTGTTATCCAATAAACTTTTGTTTGAACTAAGAGTTCTTGTTCTCCTGACTCTGTGACCGCACCGGGGCCCGCACTTCATTACGGTGTGACACATTTCAGTCCATTTCAGATCTAAAAAAATGCATGGGCATGCGCTAGAATAAGAACTATAAATATTTTTCCAGTGCAATAGAGTGGGTTATCTTGTGTTCTGCTTTTGGCCTAGAAAAGTTAATGAACAAAAGACATCCAATGACCCTTTTATTGTATAACAGCTGAGGGGGAGTCATGTTCATTTTATCAGTTTCACAGAACTTACTCCATGGAGATGCCTGCAGGCATTATTTTAAGCTGCAAATTCAGTTCAAGGGAAGTCTTTGAAAAATATCCTTATATATGTGCAGCAGTACAAATAAAGATCTAAACTGTCTGAACCCATCCGTTTACTTAAAAATATAAATCTGTGTGTTTCCTGTGTATGTGTGGTGGTATGGTAAAGAAGAATAACATCGGATATGAATATGAAAGCCCAATTCTGCCATTGTTATCATCTCAAAATTCTGAAATACCATATAAGGATTTTGACTTAAGGGGGATTTTTTTTCTCATCAATTTACCCACCACATTGGCTGAAATTGGCTTTCACGCCTGGTCTACTTTCTGTCAAATATTTGAGCATAAGAGGAACCTGCAAAAAAAATAAAAAAAGAACTAAACACTAATTTATCCAATTTCATAGTGAAAAGTAGAAAAGGTGTTCCATGCAAAAGTTTCAGTATGTCTTAATTAGCTTTTCCGTGTTACAGCTTGTTAACATCATTATTAAAAAGGCAACTTTAAAAGCTTCATAAATACTCTGATCCTTCAAACCTTGTCACAGCTATCTGCAGCCACAAACTCCTCTAAACACCACTCCAGCACTCTGACTTCAAATAAATGATGCCCAGAAAGCAGAGCGCTATAAGAAGATAACAAAGCAATTCCATGCATGTGTTTAAGTATATGATAATGTAACCTGAACAAATACAAGTTTCTAATAACTTTCCAGTGTCTTCACTAGCCAAAGTCTTAAGTTTGCAAAGAAACATTTTACTAAGCCTGTTAGATTCTGGTTAAAAAAGAACAAAGAGTGCAAAATAATTCACTATAAAACATGGAATTGGATTACTCATTTTTTAAATCAGCTCCAATGTGGATATTCTGGTGGAGAGAAACATGGATTTAAAAAGCAACCAATGGACAATGATTCTTAAAAAAAAAACAACTCACAATTGAAAACCTGAAGAGGTGCTAAGGGAAAACGTTTTTCTATGGTCTCACAGCCCCCTGACGCGATCATCCCTTAAAATCTATAGATAGACCTCAAAAGAACTGTGCATACCAGTCAGCTAAAGAGTCTTGCCAGACTAAAACCCTTGGACAGGAAGAAAAGAAAAGCCTCCCCAAAACAAGAAAAGAGAGACTCTTAGCTGCTACAAAAGGAAAGGCATTTACAGGCTGTGATGTTACGTGCCATATCCTTTGCTTCAGAAACGTTTTCTCATTTACATCTGCAGATAAAATCCAGTTATCTTATCCATAACACTAGAGAAGAGTGACATCTTCAAATACGCGCCTTTTAAAAATCAAGCTTTCTAGAAACTTTCTTATTCATTCTGTTATAATTGGCTTTGATCTTAGACATTATCAATTCATATTCTGTATTTTCCTAAATAACCTATGTTCCTAGCTGGTACTTTTCCACTTTGCTCATACTGCACAACAGATGACCTTAAATGGTCCAAGACCTTAGAAGGACATAAACAACTGGGTCAGACAAAATATCTCTATTAGGGCAGATAGGTCTGGTACATTAGATCCACGCCTAAAACAGCACTCACACACACACACATTGTTTATCACATCCAAAGAACACAACAAGGACAGCAGCTGGCCTGAGCATGTCACCCAAAACTGGCCAATTATACTCTGACAAGTGTGAAAACAACTTCTGTTAGATAAAGCTGAATATAAATATAACATGTTTCCGGATATCGGGGCTCGGCCTGACGGATTTCCTGCGGGAGCTCTGGCACTCCGAGTCCAGCGCTGCAATATACTTTACTTGTGACCACTAATAAATACTTTTTTAATAAACGATTTCTCCAGCTTGTTCTTGAGCTTCCAATGAAAAAATCGGGCTAACAATTCACAGAAACAAAGTTTCTGAACTTGAGACACTTGTTTCGAGAATCTACAAAACTGTCTTTTCTTTGTCTAACTAAAGATATATAGATACATCTTATGTGGAATTAATGAAGCGTTGTGATGATAATAATAGGATTGTGGAATAATGCATGAATCACATTATGTCACATTATGTCCTTTAAAACAAGGGATGGATCTTCTCTATGCAGACTACTAATGAGTGGGCTGCTACTGGGGCCCCGTACATAATGCCTGCACTGTGCATGATTTCCAACCATGCACACAGATAATAATAACTGTGCTTCTTACTTGAAGCGTGGAGAGGAGCTGATTGCTGGCCCATGCTAAAACCCTGAATGCTTCATTCATCCGGGCCACAGCGGCCTTGAAAGTGGGCCTGCGCTGGACCATTTGGCTTTAGGGAGAAGGAAACACACAAATCATCACTCCATTGTTTTGTTAGTGGGTCATTCCACTGGGGCTCTGCTGGTGGATTGCCAAGTTCCAGTGCTCCACTTGCTTAGTATTTTTGACATTAGCAGCTTCATTGTTTTGTTTTGCATATCAATTGTTTCCTTTGTTTTTTTTTTCTGACTCTCATAGTCTGTCTCAAGCTTCTCCCGTGTCTCCTGTGTCCTCCTATGTATTTCTTTATGGCAAACATGCTATGTGACATCAAAGCCAAAAAATGTGGTCTCACTCAGCACACCGAAAAATCAAAGAAGCCTCGAAAGAGCAGAAAATTGCCCTTGCTGGTCCCCTGAGTGAGGCTGGGAATTAGACAGGGTGATAGCTGCCATAGAGGCTCCACTTTACAGCTACCACACTGGGAAGGCATAAACTATTCCCCTCTGGGCAGCTGACTAGCCACAGCCTTTGCATCCTGATGAAAAATATCAAAAGTCATCAGGAGTCAAGGCCCAGGAGGGGGTAAATCTTGCAGGACTCCGAAAGAATGAATGACAGCTGTGATGTGTGTTCTTTGTGTGTTTTTGTTCTCCACTTTTTTTTCTCGCATTTTTGGCTGGCAGTTAGAGCAAAAACTGCCATTAGGGGAAAATGCTTCGCTATGAAAATAGGCTGAAAATCATCTGTAGATGCATTTTTCATCCACTCCACTGTCATTTCATTTCCCCAAAGATGAGTGTCTGCTGGCCAGTGTGATACTGCTGCAGGCCGTTCCCACAAACAATGAGCAGCCTGCAGTGGCTTTTCAATGGCCTGATGAGCTGTCGTGAAATCGTCACTATAATGGAGCTCAGACTTTCAGTTTGTTGTGTAGCCAACAAAGCAGGTATACTTCACTCACTTTTCAAAGCAGTTATATTTCAACATATTTTTTTGGCAAAGAAAACACATTTTCCCACCGGATGACTTGCACCGGACTTTAGCTCTGAGGTTTAAATGTGCTCAAATAATTAATCATCATGCAGACAATTACAATAGTGCACACACATTCACGTCACATGCTCAATGACCTAACTTGCATCCATCAAATACACACAAAATATGTGATTTCATAATACTGATTCACTTTCTATCAGATATGTGTGGCTTTCTTTCAATATGGTATTTATTATATGGTGGTGCACAAGTCTCATGCCACCACTAATTTCCTTACATATTTACATATTGAGATGTAATTAAACATGTTTAAACATAAATAGAAAGACAGCATATGAGGCGAAACCAGTTTCTACAACTCTAATAAGCTCAAAATTCTAATCTTTATTCTTCAACTCTGCCTGAATCTAGATAAGCTTTCTTGTAATTTCTTTGAATGGTCTTCAGGAATAGTTCTCCAGCCTTCTTGAAGGACATTCCAAAGCCTTTCTTTGCATGTTGGCTGCCTTTTGTTCCGTTCTCTGTCAAGATGATCCCACACTGCTTCACAATGTCAAGGTCCAGGCTCTGAGGAGGATTCATCCCTCTATAAGACCTGCTGCCACAGATTTTCAGTCCAGTTCTTGTGTCATTTGGCATACCTCAGTCTTTTCTCCCTGTTTCCCTTCCTTAAGAATGGCTTCCTGACAGCCACCCTTACATGGAGGCCATTTCTGATGAGGCTTCAGTGAACAGTAGATGGATTAACTGAAGATGCAGATGCATCGCTCAGGTCCTTTGATCTTTTCCTGTTTTTACAGTTCATCTGCTGGAGCAAATTTATATACTTCCTTTGTCCTCCACGTGTTCAGTTTTCTGAAATATTTAAGGACATACTGCATACCAGGCTAAGATATGCCACGTTTTCAGCTAATAGCTCTTTGGGAATCAACTTGTTGGTGCAAAGATACTATTTTGTGTTTGTCAAGTTGTTTTTATCTTCAGTTAAAAAATGGGAGCAAATTATGTTTTTTTTTGACAAGCTGTTAGTAACAAAGTGCCTAAAGGTACAATTCAAAAAAGGCTCTTTGCTAAGTTGTGTGTAAACAGAACACTGGTTCATTCCTTAACACCTACTTAACATCTACTTCAGTGTTGAGAGGCTTGTCCTCTGAAAATGGTCAGTTACAAAGACTGGACTGAAAATTAGTGAAAAATCAGCTGATTTCAAAAGCAAAACTTGTAAAGTTTGGAGAACTGTTTCTCAAGTTCCCTTTAAATGACTTCTTTGATGGCACCTTATTGTAGACTTGGAAAGAAAAAGAAGTTGCAGTTGAAATCAAGAGGTATGTTATTGAAAGAAATTACCAAATATTTGTTGCACATCTCAGTAAAAACTAGTCATTAATGGCTTTGAGCTTCTTTGAATTAAGCAGACCAAAAGGCCAGCAGTGCTTGAAATCAAGGAGGAGCAGAGTCAATGTGCCTCTGAGTACAAAATATTGTCATGACAAAATGTCCTTCAAGTTCCATCAGAATGTTGGCACTCGAAAGCTGCTCGTATCTGCTCTGGCGCATCTTTAAGTGCAGCAGGAAAATCAATGGCAAAGCTAAGAAATGAGTTTGTGCTGGCCTGCAGCAGTGAGCACAGCAGCACTGGCAGCTGTGGATCAAGAGGAGAGAGGGTCTCAAAATACAGATTCCTAATAATGTGCTGGAAAACAATTTAGGTTCTGGGGTATGAGCCATAATTCACCCCTCAGAGATCACCCTCACCATGGTATCCTTATCAATAAAGCACGCCCACCACCCCAGCTAACACCCTCTGATTTTGGCTCTGAAGAAATTAATTTCTCTTACAGTGTAATTCATCATTTTCCCTGCAACTAGAAGGGTGGATTTATAACCGTCAGGAGGAGCACATTCTTTTCTTAGATAAACCGTAAGCCCTCTGTTTCTGCTGACTTCTTTCATTCGCTTGTTTTCCAAGAAGAATATGTAAAAGAAGAAAGTGCTGGGGTACATTTATCATAAATTCTGTTAAAGCATGAAATTTCATCTCTATTTCTCTCTCCTTCACTCAAAATCAGTCTGTTGTGTATCACTATGGCTATGAAAGGCCAACACAATGTGCAATTTCTCCAGGAACAAAAACAGGAGCCTACATCTATGAGCAATCAGGCTCTCAGTTGCTGTCAGTCACTGCACTTCATCAGCCTGAATTCCATTTTAACTCTTGAATTGATTTGATCTAGTTTGATTTCGTCATATTCATACTTCTACTACCACTTCATTAGATACACTGCATTTCTTGATTTTCTCATCTTTTTTTTGCTTTTGTTCTGTCATTTTCGTATGCATCTTGCAAGCACTACACAATTAATAGGAAAGAAATTTTCCATATTGTTGCATTTGAACTGAGCACCACCAAATGTGTCCTGGTTACTTTGCCTTGAAACTAACTAATTGAGTTTTGTTTGGCACCAAAAATTAATAAATAAGAAAGAAAAACTGTTGAGCCATGTAAAAAAAATAGGTAATTGGTTAATTTATCTGTTTATGTATTAATTACAAGAATTCTCTTCTCACGTGGAAAAACTACAGAAACGTTTTTCTTTTTTACAATAAAAGAATTGCTCATTCAAAGATACTTAAAAACTGTTTGGTTGTGGATTATAATGCTTATTCAATTTTTTTCCCTGGCATGAAAGTGAAAATTAATGCCAAAAACAATGGCATTGGTCGTTGGCCAAATTATCATCTATAACAGCTGTCGGCGCAGACTTTTTCAATCAGCACATTACATTAGTTTTTAACCTTGTGGCAAAAAAGCTGTTTTCAGTTACATCCTTAATGTACTTCATTAGTACTTTATCAAAAGGGGACAGTAACAGAACTTCGGCATACATACATGCACTAAGTTAAGCAAACACAACCACATGGCTGTTGTGTAGTTTTCTTGTTTTTTGGTACCTCAGTAGAATCTTTTCTGGTACAATTTCTGCCCTTGTTGGGACCAGCAGTCCCCTTGAGAACAAACATGATTTCTGGGGTCCTGGGCATGGTTAAGGTAGGAACTGAGGTCAGATTAATTTAAGTGTTAGTCATAAACTGGTAAAGCTTATGGTTAAAAAGAACTAATCCATTGTTAATGTCATTCAGTACACCTTTGCTTTCCTTGCTGTGAAAGATCAAAATGTCTGCTGTGAAAAAAGTCTGATCCATTTCCGTGAGGTGACAACTGCATCAAGTATAATGTTTCTTAACATAAAAGTGCTTTTTTTGTTTGATTACATTTTTCACAGCACAAACTGTGATATTTGGACCGTTGAGCTTTGAAAACAGATTAAATTCTGTTGTGGAAATCACTGAACTTGGGATCACTCCTGAAGGCCATTATCAGTGAACACAGTTCACTGCATTCACAAAAGCAAGCTCAAAGATCATAAAATACTAATTAGATGTAGGTTTGAATGGTTTGCAGAATCAGGCTAATGTTTTCACATCGAAATGAGCCAAAGGCAGACAGAAAACATTAAAGACCAACTAATGAATAGAGTTCATTATTTAGCTAAATGCCTCCCTCAGGATACCAAAACAATGTCAAAAGGAGAGCAACTATTGATTCTTCATTCCAGATGAATTCTATTGTTTCATTGTGTCTGCTGGATGTGTGACAAGGCAACAGTATACTAACAATGGCATGTCAAAATGTGGGTGATGTTGAATAGAGTTACCCTAACCCTCCAGATGGTCAAAATACTTTACAAAATGCTTTAATCATCCACAGTATTTTAGAGATGCCACCCATAGAGGACACACAAGCTAAATATCCACCTGATGGAGCTTGAATAGTCGTCAGCTGTGTTTTAATGCTCATATATCAATAGGACACAGGCCAAGGACCAGGCAACTTCATCCACACCACAGTAAACAGTAATTTGTGGCTAAAGAGGGGTCTAATGGCCTTGATGGAGCAGCTCAGACAGTTTGCTGAAAACAGCAATGCAGAAACAAGCCACTTGCACCCACTGTCCAATAAGCAGATCACCGACTTTAAAGAGCAGTGAGGAGTGGTATCCAGGTTGAATCTTCCATTTTGATGAGATAATTATGTACCTATCCACATAACGTCATGACGTTTATTTTAAATAGGGTTTGTTGTTTTGTGCATATGCAGTTCTCCTCACATTAAAACTGCTCTCCAGTCCTTGCACTAAATGGAGACTGAGGTGTGAAATTGGGAATCACTTGGAGCGCTATGTACTCATCTTCCTTATCAACTGGCCCAATTTTAATATGATTTCAAATTCCACGCATTTTTGGCTTGTCGGTGCCATCTTGTGTGGTGAGCATGTTTGGTCATCGCCCACAGAGAGACAGGGAGAAAACCGAGGCTCAGGGCTCTCAATTCATGCATACAATTATCAACAGTATGCACATATCCAATCAACCAAAGCACACAAATATAGACCTGTTATTTTGGAAGTTTGTGCATACAAATATAGGTGAAAACTCAATAAATGCACACACACACAGTCATAGAGGTACAAAATCAGCTCACCAGCCGTAAGAATATGGGTGAGAACTGATTTCATTGATACCAATCAATCAATGCTGCTTGTCAATGTGGTTCTTTATCAAATTTTGACCAGATTTTCTTTGGAGAAACGAGTTCCCCACACAGGGTTTCAACGTCAACACAAGTTCCTTCTATCTGAAATTCCAAACAGAATAAACTTTGAGTTTAATGTCTTTGTCAACTTCATATGGATAATATGATTAAAACACTAAACTGAATAGAATATCAGTATCTTCATTGGAAAGACATGCGTATATGAAGTTGTTTATCTGCGATCTATGAACAATACCAACTCCTGCAGGCAAGCATACAATTCTGATGATTTGGGAATGTTGGAACCTTTTCTCAATTCTCTTCTGTACATATTCATGATTTGAGTGCAATGGTATAGCATGCTTCAAAATTGTAAATGTAACATTTCACATTAATGTTAACAAATTTCCTAACATTTTTTGCCATTACAGTTAAAATGACCAGGACTAATCATTGAAGCTACAGATGGCTGTAAACTTCACCTTATGTGGTAACAGATAACCTCATCAGCAAAATGATCAGCATAATTAAACAGTATCTGTAAAGGCAGAAGCTGGGAGGCTGCTGTTATTGATCAAGTCTCCTTGCCTAATAAGATATCAGCTGTGATTCAAAAGTCATGGTCATTATCAATCATAATTGTTTTCTTAAAATTTGCAATCTAATTCAATCCATCAATCAGCAACCTAAAGGCACTTTCCAACAACTTCTCCAACTGAAATGACCACATAACTATATCCTATCATATCCTACAATACGGCTCATAACAGTACTACCCCTACAAGTGACAAAAAATAAATTAACAAAAAAGAGCAGATGTCATTCTCAAGTCTTTACTAAAACTCTTCTGTCTTTTCATGGCTGTGTTGAGGCAATACAATTACCTTTGCATCCTTTGTTTTTCTTCTTTTTTGTGGGGGTGGCTGTATCTCAGGAGGTAGAATGGCAGTCACCCAATCAGAGCACTGTTAGTTCAATCCCCAACATACCAAATCCATATGCCACAGAATCCAAAGGAAAGTTACTGTGCCTGCCATTGGCCGCCAGTGTGTTCCTCAACTGTAAGTTGCTTCAAATAAAAGTGTCTGATGAAAGTAATATTCTTCTAGTCTTGACAGTTAGAAAACATAATAAGGAACACACTGGGCCACAGTTGGACTGTAATCAGTCTCTTAACTAGAAAGTGCATCAAATCTATTATACAGTAAAATGATCATTATTGCAAGTCAACAGTTCACAACTGTACATGAGGAGGGTTGTGACCTTGACAGGCTTACACAGTGGCTCAAATCATCTAACGAGGGGCCAATAGTAACTATACAATACAAATCCCTGGCAATCTCTACAGTTGACCAATTTGGTATTTCCTTTGGATCAACTAAACAAGCAGTGAAATATGGTCACAATTTATTTGTGTGATTACTGTAACAATTGTTCTCTACTAAGCATTTTCGTTATTGTCTGTTACTCATTACTACAAGTTTCAAGAGAAATGTTAATGAATTGAAATATTCTAATGGAATACATCTCCAACACACAAAAAGAAATGAACCTCAACTGTGTGATATACTGTAAATCTGAGTGCAAAATGTAGCATTCTAAATTACTGATGCAATGATTGCCTGGATCTAAGTCCATAAGGTTATATTTTATTTAAAGACTAGCAATAAATGAATAAATAAATAAATATGCGAGGGCTTGTTTTGTGCAGACACACCAGCACAAACTGATATTTAACATGTACTGCTGCAGTAACTCACCATTACACAGATGAAATCTCATCTCATTGTGGCTTTTGATCTTCTGTTTTCCTACATCCTGTTGGTGCATAGAGCTGGATAATGAATCAGCAACAACAATTCTAAATAATGCATCTCGGCATGAATTCAATAGCTTTATTTCATGGTGAGGACCGGATTCGTCACACAGGCAACAAGCTGTGACAGCTGAGTTACAAGGTAATGCTTTGACAGATGAATATGTGAATTAATCAACTTCAGAGTCCCTAGTTGGCTCTACATATGACCCTGTTAGTGGAATCAAGTCATGCAGAAACACATTTTATGCGTTGCGGTTGAGATAGTTCAGTTTACTGAGGGAGTCATGGGTATGGCAGTGCTAGAATAGCAGTGCACTTTGGAGAGTGAGCCACATACCCTATTAAGAGAATATTGAGAGACTGAAAAGCTCATAGTCTGTCATAAGGCGGTAAACCGTCATTCACGCTAATCCCAGTAGAAATCTTTATTCTGTGACAAAGGAACTACTCCATAGAAAACAGAGAAGTGACAGAGTGGTTAGGAAAGGTCTTTCACTGTATTCTGTATTTTCTCCAGATTAGAGTAAAAAAAAGGAAAAACTGTAAATGCCTCTGAAGTACCTCCAAGGACTTTTGTGCATAAAGGAATTAAGACTGATGAAGATGAGACAGAGTAACCTCCACAAAGCTGAAAAACCGACCCATCGTGTTTGCCAAACTATTGTTGGTATCCTCACTAAACCTAAATCAACATGATTGCTATGGTTAGAACCACTGATCTGTACAAAACCAGGAGAAGAATTTGACTTGGTTACAAACACACAATGACCATTTATCCTGAATGACAAAGGTCAGTGCTTTCATATTAAGGGACAGGCTGTCACAATAAAGTAACTGGTCCCCACTGACATTAGAATCAAGAAATGTACAAATGAATAAAAAATCATTTACACAAAACCAGAATACAGGTATTTTTTCAACAGTTTACACAGCATATGGAGTTATTCCCAAAACGTGATTAGCAAACCTCTGTTTGCAAAGAAATGATCACAAGTACATCATGCCGTGTTTTCACAAGAGTATGAATACAAATAAGTAAGAAGTCATTCACATGACTCCCTGAAATATCAGATAATTCAGCAGAATTCTACAGCCCATTATTTTTCCCCAAGGACTTTGCCTCAGTTTGTGTTAAGAAAGTTTATTTTGCTGAGGATTTTGGACAGAGAAAATATAGATATAGATATATAATTTAACAAACTCTTAGCTTTATATTCAAACTACATTTTTAAACATAATTGAGTGAGAACTTTGTAGCTGTATTTAACCAACTGGTATTGAAAATGTGACAATGAGTAATATAAGGAGCATGTCGCACAGTGGTTCATATGTCTTTAAACAACATTTGTATCAAAACTATAACTAGGCAGACCAACAACTTCTATCTTACCTCTCCTTTTGTGTTGTAAGTGTTGTTCTGTTCTGGTAATTCCATATGCATATTCAATGAAATCATACAGGAAATTCGCTATAATTTCCCCATATCCATTGCCGCACTCAAGTTTTTATCAATCCAAAAAAAGTATTTCCTTACCCTGACCACTACATCTTGAGAGGCCCCTTGTGTGATACAAATATAGCATGGCACTGATCAGGTAAGTTAATGAATTCTGCAATTTCTCAATTAATCAGTCAATTTTATGATCTCTACTTTATTTACCTCAGATCCATCAATAAGGGTCTCTGCTCACCACATAACAATAACAACAAGTCGTAAAAGCTGCAGTAACAGTTGAATCCTTTAATCCGGGACTGCAATTGCACATCGCTACATGGAGCTATAAAGACTCAAAGCTGCTCCTGCTGAGATCAAGAGCAGAACCTGGAGAAAAACGACAGGGAGCTCCTCTAATCCTCTGCTCTAATCCACCTCTACTGTACGCAACTTTCCTGCTTTTAGCAGAGGTGCATTAGTTGCCAGAACATCTGATTCAGCAGGCACAGCAGCCAAATGGCTGAAATCTATAGCAGACAACTGGAAGAACATCCAGTTATCATAATGTGATGATGAAAAGGAGAGGATGTGCAGAAATGTAATGTATATAGTGACAGGTTCATGCATTTGGATGGCGTTAAAGTGGTTTTGATGCCTGTGATATTTTCTATGGGATTCTTACTCTGCTCTAGTTACATGGATAGAGTCATTTTTATTTTTTTATGAGGCTTTACATCATGTCCAATTTATCTTATACCTTTATGAGAGGGAATAAGCTAATGGAATGCCCTAGAAAGTCTTAAAACCAGTGAAGTTTGTTTACAGTTTTGTGTTTAATTGTACTGTCTGTTGTTGTTTCCATTTGACATAGGAATCTGTTTCCCATACAGTCTTTTAAAAACAGTCAATTAAAATGAAAGGGATGGGTTTTCCAAGTCTCTTTCAATGAGTATTGGCTTGTAATTTGATGGATTGCTTTTGTGGAACATGGAATGATGAGGACTCATTTGTGTCGACTCAATCTGTTCTGTAAACTGCAAAGTGTATTCATGCCAAAGACAGGTGAAGATTTTGATCAGGGACATGTCTTTTGTTTAAAATGACTTGAAAAATTATTTGAAAAATGGACGCCAGAAAAACATGAGAAAACTACACATTTCTCTGTAGATTTGTTTGACGGCTTTGCTTTGCGGTAAGACGTATTGCATCACTTCCTGTTGCTTTGTGTGTGTGCACTGTGACAGTTTTCGCTCCTCTTGAACTACTAATAATCACCTTATTTCTCCCTATAATTTACACATCTTGCATAGTTAACTCTATCCCATACTTTTTATATTCTAACGCTCACTCTTACAGATCTTTAGTTTTTATTTTTCACTTTTTAGCGGTGTGTCTGGTTCTCTAGCTTAGCATGGCTACCAGTTCTCTTCCTCTATCTCCTGCTTTCACCTGCTCCGTGTGTCAGATGTTTAGTTACTCCTCTGCCTCGTTTAGTGGTAATGGTACATGTAACAAATGTAGTCTTTTTGTAGTTTTGGAGGCAAGGTTATCTGAATTGGAAGCTCGGCTCTGCACTGTTGAAAACCACCCGATAGCGAGCCAGGCCCCTTTAGCCAGTGCGGTGCCACCTAGCGTAGCTAGCTCTGTTAGTCGTCCCCGAGCAGATCCCGAGCAGCCGGGACTTAAGAGTGGCTGGGTGACTGTCAGGAAGAGGAGTCATAGTCCTAAAGTCAAGCCCGTGGTTCACCATCAACCTGTCCACGTTTCAAATAGATTTTCCCCACTCAGCGACACACCCGCTGAGGAGAAAACCCTGGTAATTGGCAGCTCTATAGTCAGAAACGTGGCATTAGCGACACCAGCGACCATAGTCAAATGCATTCCAGGGGCCAGAGCGGGCGACATAGAATCCTGTTTAAAACTGCTGGCTAAGGATACACGTAAATACGGTAAAATAGTTATTCACGTCGGCGGTAATGACACCCGGTTACGCCAATCGGAGGTCACCAAAATTAATGTTGCATCGGTGTGTAATTTTGCCAAAACAATGTCGGACGCCGTAGTTTTCTCTGGACCCCTGCCAAATCTGACCAGTGATGACATGTTTAGCTGCATGTCCTCATTCAATCGCTGGTTGTCTAGATGGTATCCAGCAAACAACGTGGGCTACATAGATAATTGGCAATCTTTCTGGAGAAAACCTGGTCTGATGAGGAGAGACGGCATCCATCCCACTTTGGAAGGAGCTCTTCTCATTTCTAGAAATATGGACGAATTTATTAGTCATCCAAAAACATGACAACCCAGGGTTGAGACCAGGATGCAGAGTTGTAGTCTTACACACTTCTCTGCGGCTTCCCACCTGATGCTGCCCCCCCCCTCAATAAAAAAACACAAAAGGAGCAAATCCTCTTGTGCAAAAAAAATTTAAAACAAAAACTTTAACTGAACAAAAACATCAAACTATTAAATGTGGTTTGCTGAATATTAGAGCTCTCCCTCCAAAGTCTCTGTTAGTGAATGATTTGATTTGTGATCATCATATTGATATATTTTGTCTTACAGAAACCTGGCTGCAGCAGGAGGATCATGTTAGCAATAATGAATCAACTCCCTCTGACTATTTAAATGTTCACGTTCCTCCAACCACAGGCAGAGGAGGAGGAGTGGCAGCTATCTTCGGATCAGGGTTACTAATCAGTCCTAGACCCAAGATTAGTTTTAGCTCTTTTGAATCTCTGATTCTCAGTTTTTCCCACCCAAAGTGGAAATCACAAAAACCTCTTGTGTTTGTTGTTGTGTATCGTCCACCTGGCCCTTATTCTGAGTTTCTGTCTGAATTCTCAGAGTTTTTATCCCAGTTAGTGCTGAGTACAGATAAAGTCATTGTAGTGGGTGACTTTAATATTCATGTAGATGTTGAAAATGACAGCCTAAATATTAACTTTAATTCTATATTAGACTCTTTTGGATTTTCTCAAAGTGTTCACAGACCTACTCACTGCCTTAATCATACCCTTGACCTTGTGCTGACTTATGGCATTGAGAGTGAACAGTTAACAGTGTTCCCTCATAACCCTGTCTTGTCTGACCATTTTTTAATAACTTTTGAATTTACATTACTTGACTACACGGTTTCTGAGAAGAATTCTACATATAGAAGGTGTCTGTCAGAGAATGCTGTAACCAGATTTAAAGAGTTGATTTCATCATCCTTTTCTTCACTGCCATGTGCTGATATGACAGAGGACGGCTACCTAAATTTTACTCCAGTAGAACTTGACTCTCTTGTTGACAGCACTACAGCTTCAATGCGTACAACACTGGACAATGTTGCCCCTCTGAAAAGGAAGGTAATCAGTCAGAAGAGGTTGGCTCCTTGGTATAATTCATAGCTGCGTGCGTTAAAGCAGACTGCAAGAAAGCTGGAGAGACAGTGGCGTTCCTCTAATTTAGAAGAGTCTCAATTAGTCTGGAAAGATAGTTTAATAACGTATAAGAAAGCACTTCGTAAAGCTAGAACTGCTTATTATTCATTATTGATAGAAGAGAATAAGAATAATCCCAGGTTTCTTTTCAGCACTGTTGCCAGGCTGACAAAGAGTCCGAGCTCTGTTGAGCCATGTATTTCCTTTAACTCTCAGCAGTGATGATTTCATGAGATTCTTCATCAATAAAATTGTTTCTATCAGAGAGAAGATTAATGGAATCCTTCCCATTATTATCACTGATGTATCATCAAGTAGAACAGCTTTAGAAGTATCTTTCGAACCTGAATTGTATTTAGACAGCTTCTGTCCAGTTGATCTTTCTGAGCTAACAACAGCAATAGTCTCTTCTAAACCATCAACTTGTACGTTAGACCCAATCCCAACCAGACTGTTCAAGGAGGTTTTCCCCTTAATTGACACTTCCATATTGGATTTGATCAATTGGTCTTTGTTGATAGGATATGTACCTCAGACTTTTAAGGTTGCTGTAATTAAACCTTTACTTAAAAAACCTACTCTTGATTCAGAAGTGTTGGCTAATTATCGATCTATATCCAATCTCCCTTTTTTGTCTAAAGTTCTTGAAAAAATAGTTGCAGTTCAACTTTGTGATCATTTACATAGAAATAATCTGTTTGAAGAGTTTCAGTCAGGATTCAGAGTGCATGATAGCACAGAAACAGCACTGGTGAAAGTTACCAATGATCTCCTGTTAGCCTCTGATAGCGGACTTGTCTCTGTGCTTGTCCTGTTGGATCTCAGTGCTGCATTTGATATGATCGATCACAGCATTCTGTTACAGAGACTTGAACATGTTATTGGGATTAAAGGAACTGCATTAGGCTGGTTTAAGTCATATTTATCTGATAGATTCCAGTTTGTTCTTGTAAATGAAGAATCTTCCTCACACGTTGGAGTAAGTCATGGAGTTCCTCAGGGTTCTGTGCTTGGACCGATTCTTTTTACTTTATACATGCTTCCATTAGGTAACATTATCAGACAGCATGGCATACATTTCCATTGTTATGCTGATGATACTCAGCTGTACTTATCTATGAAACCAGATGAAACCAACAGGTTGGTCAGACTACAAGCCTGTCTTAAAGACATAAAGACCTGGATGACTCAGAACTGTCTGCTTTTAAATTCAGACAAAACTGAAGTTGTTCTCTTTGGACCTGAGCGCTTCAGGGAGAAATTGTCTAGTTATATAGTTACTCTAGATGGTATTTCCTTGGCTTCTAGTTCTACAGTGAGGAACCTTGGAGTTATTTTTGACCAGAATTTATCATTTGACGCACATATAAAACTGGTTTCTAGGACTGCCTTCTTTCACGTTCGTAATATTGCTAAAATCAGGAACATCCTGTCTCAGGGTGATGCAGAGAAACTAGTTCATGCATTTGTTACTTCAAGATTGGACTACTGTAATTCCTTATTATTGGGCTGTCCCACATCTTCTCTGAAAAGCCTCCAGCTGATCCAAAATGCTGCAGCCAGAGTTCTGATGAGAACTAACAGGAGAGATCATGTTTCTCCAGTTTTAGCTTCTCTTCATTGGCTCCCTGTTAAATTCAGAATAGAATTTAAGATTCTTCTTCTCACATATAAAGTTCTTAATGACCGAGCTCCATCATATCTTAAAGATTTAATTGTAAGGTATTTTCCTAACAGAGCACTTCGCTCCCAAACTGCAGGTTTACTTGTTGTTCCCAGAGTTTCTAAAAGTAGAATAGGAGGTAGAGCCTTCAGTTATCAGGCCCCTCTCTTGTGGAATAAGCTGCCAGTAAATGTCCGGGAAGCAGACACCCTTTCCACTTTTAAGATTAGGCTTAAAACTTTCCTTTTTGATAAAGCTTATAGTTAGGGATGGCTCAGGTAATCCTGAAACATCCCATAGTTAAGCTGCTATAGGCTTAGACTGCTGGGGGACCTCATCTGTCACACCTTTCCTCACTTTGCTCTCTTTTTCCCCCTGTTTAATTTCACAATTGATTTTATGTACATGTGACATTATTGTGGTTATTAACGTATGTTTCCCTGTTCCAACAGGTATCCTTTGAATGGCGTTATGGTGTTTTTCCCCTCTCTTTTCCCTATTTTCTGTCTTCTCAAACCCCAGCTGGTCGAGGCAGATAGCCACCCTTCCTGAGTCTGGTTCTGCCAGAGGTTTCTTCCTGTTAAAAGGGAGTCGTTCCTTTCCACAGTCGCCACAGGCACGCTCAGGACGGGAGATTGGACTGAAGACAGGTTTCGGTGCAATCTGTTGGTTTCCTTAGCTAGGATATTAATTTTTTGAATTGGCTCTATATGAATTAATTGGATTATGATTACAATTAATTGAATTCCAATTTGCTTGAATTGGACTATATTACTTAAGTGCCTTGAGATGACAATTGTTGTAATCTGGCGCTATATAAATAAAATTTAATTGAATTGAATTGAATTTGATATCTTAAGCACAAGCTAACACGTTGGGGAACTGTTGGAATACTAGAGATGCAATGTCGGCTTACAAATCAGAACGGAAGTTGTCTGAGTTGTTCACGTCTCTGTATTTATTTAAGTATGAAACAAGACTTCGAAGCCCCAGCTTATTCTGTTTTTTTTGTTCTGTAAAGAAGCGCAATAATGAGGTTAGTAACATCTTGAACAAATGGATGCTTCAACTCAGTAATAGAGATTTGATTTACTTGTATCTGCCCTCTGGGTCTGAGTTGCCACAATCACATTATGTTAGAAATAGCCTTCTATATATCTTTTTGGACTGTGTGGGGAAACATGCCCATGTGGACATAAAGGTAAAATACAACAGTCTGTAATTGAATCAAGCTAATGCACAATTCAACAATTCAACACAGATTTATTTTTTTCAAAGCTGTATTAGTCTGTGTAAAGACTCATCACACATCATTTCTTCAAATATATTTTTTATGTGCTGCAGTAATTTTAGCTACTGACTCCCCAGCTCCCCAGATAGATCCAGTAACAATTTTCAGTCTCCATTGTTAGAAACAGCACCACAGAAACCCTGCTGCAAACTAGAGTTTTTGGGTCCACTGTAACACACTGCACACCATGGCAGTCACAGTTAGTATGACTACATTCTCAACAATATTCCAGTATTAAGAAATTAAGATCTTGTATTGGAGTAGGCAATGATGGCTATGAGTAAAAAGAAGCTACAGTTTTGGCATGAGGGAAAACCCTGAGTAAAGCTCCGTGTTTTGCGGGGTATTTGAATGCACCTTAATAAGGGGCTTGGATGGGTACAAAAAGTTACAATGGCATTGAGGGACATTATGTGGTCATGAATCAGGCTAAAACAAACAGAATGTCCTATATTCAACTCATGTAAACACCATCTGAAAATGTATTACTGACCTTCAGTTGTCTGAATATTGTTGTACATGTAAGTATAGACACTGCTGCAGAGGTATAAATGCTCACAGATTCATAAGTCACATACACATAGGCTTAGGTGTGTGCTCTGTATTGATAGACTGAGGGAAAAGGAGCATAAATTAAACTCAAAATTTAAAATTACAAAGAGAGAGAGAGAGACATAGAGTTTGTTTTGATATGTGGAAATGCATAGCATGGAGCAAACAGCCCTTGCAACCTTACGCCAGCTTGAGTAGGGTGTAAACGTGGTGCGTGTAAAACGTGATGATCTTGATTTTCGGCTCCCATGTTAACAAATGAGAGCATTCACATCAGCTACATGAAAGATGCATCTCTGCTGTGGCTGGAGCTGCGATGCAGCTGCGAGTTATCTAGAGTTGTGCTGTGACGTCTATTCTTTATAGGTTCTTAGCAGTTCTCAATGAAAGACACACTAAAAACATTTGATGGTCATTATATTGTCTTCATATCAACAGCAATACACCTTTAACCACAGTTTCAAAGTGTTTTAAATACTACATACACATTATAAATACATATTACCAGTTTGGATGTTGTGAAAATGATTAATGGTTATGATTTACATTCATTTCAGCAACATAATGTGTTTAAAAACAGCTGAGGAGGCAGTTACTGGGGCTCAGATGCATGTTAATGGAGAGGTCAGTGGTGTGGACACTCACAAGCAGCGTTACTGTGCACCCAACTCAGATGCCACATGTTAATCCTGCTTTAGAGTTCCACTGTAAGACAGAAAGACTTCTTTTGGAAGTTTCAGCTGATGATGATGATCCTAGATGAAAAATAACTATTAGAAAGAGATTAGTCAGACTCTGGAAAACCTCTTCAACAACATGGAGACATAAAAAACCCACCTCATCTATATTTATCAGCTGTACGCAAATTTACAAGAGTCACTTGAGAAATGGAAATAACACAGAATAATTAGCCATGCATTTTGACCAAAATGAGAAGATTACAGCTGGTTACCATGAGCTGCCACATCATATGGCTAATCAGCAACAATAGTAATTTCTGCACATGCCCAGAAATGAGAAATGCTTCATTTAAAGAGACGGAAGAACCTAATTAAACCTCCCTCCTTTGACTGTCTCATCATGTCACAGATATATACTCAGCAGTGAGAAATGAAGGCACCCTGCACACAGTTTTTTTTTTATTATCAGAAAACTATTTGCTGCCAAATTGCAACACAAATGACTTACTGATCTAGATTTAATTATGCTTAAGTTGGCGCAACTTTCCATCTCTTTTTGCTTGCTCTTAATGTTCTCTCGGCGATGACAGTTTCTTCCAGTTGAATCATTAAAGAAAAACAGAAGTGAAATCAACTGACCGTGCTGATGACTTGGTCTCATGGAAACATTGCATCACCAACAAACAAGCTTGTGGGTTAAGGCTGATTGTGGCGCAAAGCAAAGAAGTCTGCAGGCTGAACAGAGTTATGGTGTGTCTTCCTCCTGTAACATCTCCTAAAGACTCTATTACGGGGCTGTCACTGTGTTGTAACTCTCCATTTTTCAATGATTTACGAGAGGCCTTTTTTTTTGCCGTGAAGCTATTAAGATCTTGCCATCAGGTTTAACAATGTAGCTCTACACTTTTCTTGTTCTCATAAAGCGAATAATAAAAACTTTAATTTTCATGAATCTAATCAGCAAATTTAAATCACAGGGTGAAGCGGAAGCTGCAGCAGCATCGAAGACAGCATGATGTAAATTCCAATCATAGTTATGTTACATTTTTGATGTTATGTCATTTACATTTGGAAGCACTAGTAGAAATGTGCAGCCAACCTACCATTCTATCTGGATTTTGAACACTTTTTGAGGGTAGAGGTGAACAGTGTATAGTAGTGCATGTAAAGATTTTTATTTATTTATTTTTTTTTACCTGTAACATCACTCAAAACAGGAAAAACCTCCCTGAGCACAGTTCCCAATTAGTCACTTGATGTTACATCAATGCTATCAGCTGAATTTAAAATATGATGCATATAAAATGTAAAACCGGCTTGAAGGATGATACACACCCAAATAATTCGTATTTTTGGTGCTTTTTAATCATTTTAAATTATTGAAATGACACTCTTTGATATAGATGATATCACTTTTCCACTATTACGATTAGTTGCAAAAATTACAGAGGCACTTTGAAGGACTAAGAAAGCACTGTGAAACCACACAAGTGTCTGTGTAAAACCTTATAAGCTTACAAATTTAAGCAGTGGAGAGGCCTGGAAAACAAAGTGCTCATTTAAAAAAGAGACTGTAATTCTCTGTAGAAATACACCTAGCACAGTGAGAAAATAGGCTGATATCAGCTCATAAAAGGTCTCGTTTTCATATTTGAACTCCGAAAATATGCTATTCTTTTCTTATAATCTCTGTTAGACCAGTATTGAAAAAGAGGTGGATGTCCCGTGCTTGCATACCTTTTTACATTTATCATTTCTATGGTGATCTCTTGTGACGGTTGTGCTGATGAGCTGTATCAGTGATGGATAAGTGAATCTGTCTTGAGCTCCACTCATAATGTGGACCTCATCTGATATGAATGGATAGATTTGGGTTGTTGATGATAAATCCTCTCTTAAAAGAAGCCCCTGTAATGCACTGAGAATGAAACTGCAAATAACAATATTAAATGGAAGGAGCTGAAAACGAGCTCCGGTTGCGTAAAGCAGTCCTTCAGTGCCAAAGAATATACGTTTGTATATGAGAGGATCAGAGACGGTGTGAATTTCTAATATTTGCCTGAAAATAGCTGTCGTGCTGACTATACACTATTACATGTCAAAGACAATCAGCCATAACGGCTCAGCTTGCAGTTAAAATCAGCAGGCTTTGGCGTTATCCAGAGGAGACAGTATTTCTAATGCTGGGAGATAATTTAGATAATTTAATTGCTGTTTAAAATACTAATGTACTTGATATCGAGAGTTATGCTATGGCAGGAGTGCCCTCAAGTACAATATCACTAATGAATACTAGCACTGGATGCTGATCTCCATTTTCCTAACTCATTAGAAAAGATTTGCACGAGTTATACTTTTTTTTCCAATTAAAATGTCACCCTTTTACCACTCAAGTCTATAATCGAATAATAAAGAATGAAGAATAACAATTCAAGAAAGACAGAGTTATCTTCAAAGTTATTACAAATATTAGTTCAGAGTCTTTCAGTTGTGTCTTGTTGTTCCGGTTGGGTTTCAATCATTGTATGGACCAGTGTAAGACGATTTTACACATCGTTTTCGGGAAAATGTGCAAACTATTTGATCCAGTCTTTTTCCACAGCTGCTGTTCACACAAAGCACATCACAGTGGGAGGCTTTCTGCTGGAAATGCACTCTCAGTTATTTTGATAAGTGTACCAAATATATTAGTGTAATTATCCACGATAGCAGAGTGCAAGTGGAACGCAGCAGACAGATCAGTAGAAAGAACAAACTCTCACCAGCACTCACACACTCACTGGCACAGCAGCCACAAATGCTCCGAAATATTTGCTGACATGTTCATACATTGTCTGACTCACTGATGTTCCAGAGATTTTACCAGGGGGTTAGTTTTCACATGCCACCGCTGCACTGCTCTAGAATATTTCAGAGCTCCAGTGCATGCATGACAGCAGCTATTGTCACTGAAGTTGGTTGAAATAAAGAAAACCCCCAAACTTGTTCTTTAGGTGATGCTGCTTAGACTGAACCAAACTACACAAACCTCAATAGAGGTGCCTGATGGTTAATTCAGGATCGAGCAAAGGAATAATGACTATATTGATATAATTTCTTGAAGACATATTTGTATCAACGCCAAAAATAAAACCCTGACTTCAGTGAAGCCAATAGATTTACAATGGAGAATTGTATAAGATCATGCTAAATAAAGAGGGGAAGTTATCAGTTTTTGCATGACTTACTGTCTTGAGCTCCTTAAACCATCATCTGGGAACTGTCTCTAACATAAGCTGAAACCTGGAGGCACATACTGTATCTGCAGTGTCATCAAGAGTCTCTGGAGTTGGTCAGGGATGAACAGACTATAAATACAACGACAGTACCTGGGGTGATTCCTCTCTGATATTGATATTTCTTTTTTTCAAACTTTAGAGGACGACAAGTCATAGCAAACTTACTCTCAACTGGCAACTCTCTGGAAACCTGTTTTAATCCTCTGTGCTGTTAGCTCTGCCAGACATGAGCTGTCATTAAAGAAGAAGATTTCTGAAAATCCTTTGAATTGGAACATATATTTAACTGCACAAAACTCATCTCTCTGACATAATGGATACAACGGCTGACCTATTTGGATTGTGTTGAGAAAATGATTCTATTTTGAAATCCTCAAAGAAGGGATTTATAACGATGTATCACTAATCTTTATGGGAAGCTGCCTTCATCTTTCTCCAAAGGCCAATTAACAATTGCCATTATCAGTGATTTTTGTGTTACACTAATTATACAGTTAAATTGCTGTTACACTATTATGTGCATCTACAGTAAATCCCAGCTGTTGAATCTGCCATTGCTGTCACAGTAAGTCACAGTCAATAAATGCAAAGGAACATCTAGCCAATCTATAGTCATTCTATATTTACTCGTGTTCTGTGTTGAAGTCACAATATCATAATCAATATAGCTCTGCTGTTGCAACTGATGGTTGTGAAAATTGTTTTGTTTAACTCACAAGGTCTAGAAACATGTCTTTGCATCTGTTAAGATTAATGACAGAACGTCACAGGTGAAAAGTAAAGTATACCACCCAAATAACAACTTGTCCTTTTTTCATAGAATTCTGTAATTACAACTACAGACGAACAAAAACACACACCATATTAGCATGTACTGATAAGTAAAACCTCAGCATGGACAGCGAGTGTACCTTCTTTTTCACATGACTTTAAATCTGATTGGATATACAGCATTTTGCTCCTGGATGTGGGTAACATTGAGACTTTGAGAAACAATGCTAAACACGTAAACTTCACCAGTGATGGAGTCATTTTGTATCGACATTTTGTGGAATGCAACAGCCAGCAATTGTACTCGTTCTTTGTTGTTTCCATCCATTGTGTAGGCAGCACTGTAAAATATGAATGAAAGATAAACTGTCTTGTGGATTTGCTTTAAAACACAACACAAACACAGAGAGCAGGAGAGATGAAATTAGGTTTAATTCAAAAAGTATACAAAGCTTATGTAATTAGAGTCTCACCAGCAGATGGACATAATGTATTTCTTCTTATTCTGCTTGTTAGATAAATGACATGCCCGCTCGTATTGTCTTTTTAGATTGATTAAATATAGAGATGACATGTAGAACTAGTTAGAAAGGGCTTTCATCATAGTTTGAAAGAGCACAATTGATGTACTAGCTCATCAGATGAAATTACACCTTACACATAGCATTTACTGAACTTCTCTTCCAAATTAATCTATAAGCTAAACCTACAAAGCTCTTCCACAGTGTTTGTTTTTATAACTCTGCTTCAGACTTTTAATTAAGAAGTTCATTTCCTAATGTTAATTCATAATAGAGCCTTTCAGTGTGAGGCACCACTTGCTTTGGATCAAACAGATATCATCATGTACAGTAGTTCTCTCTGTTTTACAGACTGCCTCTGTCCATATACAGTATACAGTACGGTAAGGATTTGAATGGGAAAAAAATGTTCAGACGTGTTTATATTTAGTTTTTTTTTGTTGGTTTTAAAGATACCTTAACCCACATCAGACAGCACTTTCCTTCAAAAAGCCAATGTTGCATCACATAAAAGTATGAATGACAGGTCTTATGATAGAGAATTATAGGTTGTGGCTATGGTGAGGTTCCCCTGTATTCACATCATGCCAATCATAATCTCATATAAGAACTCGTGGACTCTTTGAGGTCCATTCCCACAAAGTGCATGAGGGCTAGCAGGCAGCTCTGTGGGCTGACTAGTAATGATAAATGCATTCTTTTCTAGCCACTGTAGGCCAAAGTATGTGCATCGGAGGCAATGTGGCGTTCAATGTCTTGACCAAGGAAGAGACCGAGAATCAAACCAGCGACTTTCTGACTGCCAGACGACCCTCTTTCTCTGGAACAGCCACCCTAACAACAGCTTACAACTTAGATGCAAAATATTTTCATGTGATATGATTTAATAGAGTCCATTCTTTGCAGTCCATTCTTAGCCAATGAGATAAGAAAACTACATAAGAAGGAGGTAGCCATGCTTCCCCCCTTCCCACCCCCTCCTTTATGTTCATTAAGCACCCTGCAGATTTAATCTGAATTTAAAAGAAAAACTTGATTTGTGATTTGGTGCAATGATTGTCAACAAGATGCTGATACAGCTGCTCTACAAGAGTAAATCGACTCATGGAATTCCCCTGTTAAATACATCCTGAAAGATTGACGGAAATTCAGGCTTTATGAAGACATTATATGGACCGTTTTTTTTCTAATAAGGCCATTGTCTTGTGTTTGTAGCCTCTAATGCGCTGCCCACCTCCCAGATACTTTCCGGGCTTCACCCCCCCTCCCCTCCCCTCCCCTCCCCTTCCATGTATTATTCGAGTTGCGACCAAAGAGCTTTGCCGGTTGAGACTGAGAGCTTGGTGACGTCAGCAAACTTATCCAGCAGCTGTGGAGGCGAGCGGAGGAAGAGCAGGAGGGAATGAGACCGCTGGATGTGGAGCTCGGACCGTGGGCGTCTTTGCTACGGGACACTTTGGACCTCTCTTGTTGTTGTGTGTAAGTTTTTTGATTTTCTTTTTTTCCTAGGTTATGCTGCCAAGAGCCGAGATTCAAACATTGCTGTCAGGAGTTAGCTGTCGAGTTTCCCTGTTGAAGGAGAGAATGTATAGTGTTTTTAGGGAAGCATGTCCGCCGTCAAAACGAAGTTGACATTGTTGCTTTGGGTTGTTTAGAACACATTTTCATGTCTAACATTGTCAGAGAATAGGCGCGTTTATTGTTTCTATATTCTCTTCACTTCCAAATCTAACGGGAAACTTTGTTGCGCAAGTCGGTGCAAGGTGGATCGTTAACGTGTCGGGTTCGCTTCTCATCTCGGTCGAATGTCCCCAACCCTCTCACGACTCGTTGCTTCGAAGTGAAAACACCTTGAATGTTAGATCTGATTGTGCCTGACAGGGAAGTTCGCTCTTCGGGTCGCTGTCATTTGCATTTGTGATGACGTTGTTTTGTGTCACAGTGTTGGTACATGCTAGCGAAGATGTAAGAAAAAAGTGTTCTGTTCAAGCAACTCCGTCCTGTCACTGGCCCAAAGCTGTTAAGTGAAGCGCTGTTTCACAGCTTTTGCTCAGGTGGAGCATGCAGTGTCTGTTTGGGATCTCGGATAAACGCATCGCCTTATTTTGCCATAGAGCAGACTCATCGCAACACTTGCCTCTCATAATGTCGTAGTCAGCAGGAGCAACGTGAAGGGGATGTTACACGTTAATAACTTTTGTATTTCTGTTTAATTTTATTTTGATTGAACCTGTATTTATACGGGTAACAGTGGCTATTAATTACTTAAGTGTTGAACGCACTACTTTAAGAATAGATGCTGCTCCCGTTGCTTTGAGCATGGATCGTGTTAACTTTGTGTAATTCATTGGGTGAAGAGTCCCCATTTCCTGTGGTTGTTTTTGTAAGACTGGCTGCAATCAGCGTTAATCTTATTATTTTTTTTCTGTATTTTGTGGGCATGCATGTGTGTGGGCTTCTGTTTTTAACCACTGGTATTAGTAATTGAATCGCTTCTCTATGAGGGTTTAATAATGTATGCATTTAACATCAGCATGAATTAGCCTTTAGGCTTTCGCAAACTGCTGAATAGGAAAGTATTTTTTTGTTCCTAGTCTGCTGGGACTAAATCAAGCGTGCTTATGTTGATTTGGTTTAAAGCAGAGTTAAATTAAGGTCATGTAAATGTAAGGACACAGTCTAATCCAACTTCAGTAGTCTTGTCGCCCATTCTTGCAGCTGCCCTGTGATTTACTGTGATGAGGGAAGTTGGAGCTTTGACTAAAGATTTTGCTTGAAACATGTCAGGATTGCTATAATCTTTTTTTCTCATGTCTCTCATGGTAGAAATACCATACGTTCAGGGGCATTCCAGGTTTGAGGTACCATCCGTAGTACAAAACAATGCCCAACCTCAGTTGTTTGGAAATGCTGTACTGATTTAAGATGAGGAAAGTGTCCATCAAAATGCCTACTGTTGATATTTCTTTTACACATTACCATGAAATAACATTCAAGTAGACCACATCCCCAGTGGTTGCTGAACCTTTGCACCCTGTGACTGTTTTCCACGTTCACTCTGCATATTAACACGTTTTTTTCATGAAGTCACATATTGTCACAGTTTATCCTGTCACAACAATTTTAGATCGTAGACTAAAAAATATATAATGTGTAAAATATCAAGGATTCAGTGTATCTTCATGTTATAGTTTTTTGTTGTCTTTTTTATGATTCACAAATAAAAAAGAGGAAACAGCAAATTTCTCTTCATCATTCCTGATGTAAATGGAGGAAGTTTTCTCTTTTTTTATCACCTGTCATCTATCTTAAAAAAGCACTTTATTTATGTTTAGTCAAAGAACCTCATGCAAGAATGCAATGCCTTTTACATTTGTCGTGTCTTAATTTGATCACGGTTCAAGATCTGAAGCCAAGGAGCATGTTTTATTCAGTTCCCATTTCATGAAAAAGTCATTTGTTCATTAATTTGAAACTTTAACTGACAAAGGAACAGAGGAGATTATTGTCAGTGTTTTTACTCGCAAACTCCATTGTGTTTAGGAAAAGTGTCAAATTTGGTGCACCAACTCACTCAAAAAGTTTACAGAGAGACTAAGAAAGACAAGTTTAAAGAATATATACGGTAAGTGACCTGTTCTGGAGGATTGTTCTGTTTGTAGATGGGTTGGTGACAGGTGAGGGTGTCAGGATTGGGTATGAAAGAAACATCCACCAAAGGCTAAGTCTTTTTCCAATGAAGGATGAGTAATTGCTCACCACTTTGTGCCAAACTCTGTTAGAGAATCATCGGTCAGTTAAAAAACAGATACTTCTCAATGCCAATTTTGGTCTTTCACCATCTACAGAGATTAATATTATGAAAAGATTCAGGGATTCTGGGGAAATCTCAGTGTGGAAATGCCAAGGGTGGAAACTGCTGTTTCAGCAGAAGGAACCATCATGCCACCATTTATCAATATAACCACATGGGCTCTGGAGTAACTTAAAAAAACATTTTCACACAACATAGTTTGTCACCATAACCAGGAATCTAACTGTTTTACGCAAGAAAGAATCCATATATCAAATTTGTGCAGAAATGTCAATAAGTTCTCTGGGCAGGAGCTCATCTGAGATGGACAAAAACACAGTGGACACATGTTCTGTGGTCAGATGAGTCCATGTTACAGATGTAGGGAAAAACATGTCTGGCTCTGTGCTAAATATCAGTAACAAACGACTGACCTGCCGGCATTCCAGATCTGTCTTCTATTGGAAATATATGGAGCATCATGAGGAGGAGAATCAGACAACAACAACTGCAGACTACTAAGCAGCTGGCATCTTGTTTTCAACAAGAAAGCTCACCGATTCCTCTGCAAAAATGCAACAAACAGTATTTTCAGCTCTCAATGTATTAAAAGATGATAAAAATCTTTTCCAGCTTTTTTTTTTTCCCCTAGTATGTCGCTGGCACCAGCATCCGCATCAGAGCCGAAAATCATTTCGGCTGGAAAGGTTGAAATGAATAAGCAAATAACAGATACGAGTTTTCTTGTATTTTAGGAAACTTTGCAACTTTTCTGAAAAAGGAACCGGAAACAGGGAAAAAAATCATCACAGGACCTCACTGTGGTCTGATTTGACCTAGTTTAACCCTCAAAAAAGTGGCAGTTTGGCTTTTTATGGAAGTAACTTAAAAAAATCAATGCATTCAGCTCTGTCAGACATCAGCTTCAGGATACTTGCTGTGGAATTACTGCCAAGAAATATGGTTGCACGGTCACCTGCTGAGCAGAGGAAGACATGTTTTCATTTGTCATTTTTATCAGTGCTAAAAAAGTCAGTGTTGAGCCACCCCTCATTTCTTCATGTATTGCCTGGAAAACAGGAAATAGGTGCAGTGATTCACTGACACGTTCAAACCTAAAGGCTTAGGGTTAGAAAATATATGAATTAAGGGGGAAAAACGGAGTCTGTACAGTCTGAATGAGTTCAAAAGTCAATATTTGGTGAGACCACCTTTATTCTTCACACAACCTGAACCCTCTTAGAATATTGTTCTTGTCATATGTTTACGTAGTCTTCAGTTATAGTTCTCCAGGCTTCTTGAAGGACATTCCAAAGCTCATCTTTGGATGTTAGCTGCCTTTTGTTCTATATCCTGTCTAGATGATCCCACACTGCTACTATAATGTTGAAATCTGTGCTGTGGGGAGGATTCATTTCAGAAGACCTGTTGCTACTGATTTTCAGTCTAGTTCTTGTGTCATTTGGCATACCGCAGGTTCCCTTCCTTAAGAATGTCTTCTTGACAGCCGCCCTTCCATGGGGACTGTTTCTGATGAGGCTTCAGTGAACGGTAGATGGATCAACTTAGGGTCCAGGTTCATCTTTCAGGAGCGGTGTCACGTCTTTGACATTTTTATCCCTGTTGCTTAAGAACGTTGCTTTCAGATACTGTTTATTTGTTAGACCTGACATTTGTTTTTTTTGTTTAGTTTCCTGTCTTTTAAGGACACACTGCACACCACATTGAGATATATTGTCAATTTATAGTTCTTGGGGAATCATCTTGTTGGACCAGACGTGCAATTTTATGTCTGTTAAACTTTATATATGTATTGCACTTCATAGATACAACTAAAGAAATGTGAACAAATGATGTGTCTTTGTGACAGGTAGTTCATAACAAAGTACTGAAAGATACTATTTGAGATGAGTTTTTGTTCCTGAGCACAACACGGGTTCATCCCTTGAAGGACTGCACTGAAAATGAAGGAAAAATGTCCAAACAAATTCTTTGAAATACCTTCAGAAAGGCTGGAGAACTACTGCTCAAGACCCCTTTAAAGGGTTAATAGAAAATTTGGCCACTTTGAAGCAAAATATAAAGAAGCAAGAGGTGGCTTGAGACTTTTGCTCAGTACTTTATGTTTTAGAAGAAGCATGCAGGCTTATGGGGAATGTCTATTTTATGGTAAATCTGTGCCTCAATTCTTCTATATGGTTCTGTTTGGGTTGCAATTATTTTTCAAGATAGAGTGATTATGTAAAATAGCTCAACAATAATTATATAATCATTGTCTCTAGAGCACCTACATAAGCTTAGTTCAGGTCCTGGTAACAATGAGCTGAATTGCAATGTATTACAGAGGAAACATTTGTTCTCTTGTCTATTTTTATGTGAGGCACTTCATTATTGCAGAATATGTAGCAGTATTGATTGCAGTTTAATGCTCGCACACAGATTATCTGTCTTATCTGAGAAATGACTGCAACGGTGCACATTGGGGAGCTACTGAAAGAAATCTGCTTATTGTTCCTGCGGTGTTGACAACAGTCGTGCTCCCACTTTCTGCCTGCGTTCAGAATGTTCAGCAGACTCTTCATCTATCAGTCTGCGATCACACGGTGACTGATAATGTCATTACTATCAGCCCATGCTCCCAATGCCTCACTGTCACCAGAAACTCTATTCCAACAAGTTCATCTTCCCACCTAGAGCTGTTTGCTGTCACCCTGCTGGAAGGCAGGATTGACTTTAGACCCAGTCGCAGTCAGAGAAATCAGACACTTTACTTCCACTATGGCTATTGCAGCTGTTGCACCTGGAATTCAAACTGAGCAGGAAGACTAAAATTCGTGTTCCATGCCCAGTTTTGTCATCCTGACAGAGTAGAACCAATTTTTCTTGTAGGCGGGAACAACACCAACAGCTTGCCAAACTAAAGATGATTAATATTTTTATCTTACTTGCCACTGACTCTCACAAATGTCAAAGCTTTTGGACCTGCCATCGCTGTGATTGAATTAATCCTCAGAGTAGTTATTATACATCTTAATTAATCATGGGATTTGACAGCTGGGAGAGCCTTGAGTTTATGCATGCTTCTGCCTGATTTTCATACTCATGTCTTGGGTCATTGTTTTTTTGTTTTTTTTTTGGATGAGACAGGCATTGTTTCATTCAATAGACTCTATTGAATAGAGGCTGATTTCCTGGGCTAATGGTTCTTCTTTGTTGTTGGAATGAGGGATAACAGTTAATAGAGTGCCAGTAGTTTACACACCTCTCTCTGTTTCCTATCTAAATGCTCTGATTGCTTTGATTGGTCGACTCCAGTGTTCTGATCAGGCCCCTCCCCCTATTCTGCGTCAGCACTTCTGAAATTAGAAAAAAAGATTTTCACTTGGTGCAAAATTTGTATTGAAGCGCATATTGAGTTTCAAAACAAACTGAATAGTTTTTCAGGAAATTACCAATTCAAAAACACCTTTAATAATACTTACAAAACTACTTTATTGTCACTGTAGGTAATGCTTTGTGTACATAATGTGTAATGGGCAGATCATTGAAAAACCTTTAAACATCAAATTTCTTTTTTTTTTCAGGGACTTTTAACAGAGATAATTCATTAGAGAAATTTGGTTATATTGTCTTGTAGACTTTTGTCCAGTCTCAATTGTCTGGTACTCAGAAGAGCTGCCTCCTGAATGTAGGTTTAGGACGCTTCTGTGTTTGGCTTCACTTTTCAGACACAGAGGCTCTGTATATCTTTTATATCATGATGTCCAGTGGCTGTGCAAAAGTAAGAATGATTTGATCTGTTCGCTTAGCTTACATTTAGAAGTAAAGTAATGCCCTTAATCATACATATAATGACGTAGGGTTTGTTTCCGATATAAAATAGATCACACAGCAAATTACGACCTTTAATAAGATCACCTGATCACCTGATCACTCATTGAATTCCTGTGAAGTACTTCCCATTTGTGCCATTAAAGTGTCTTGACAAATCAGTATTTAGAGCCTCCCTCTGTGCAGTTAGCCTTTTTTTTTTTTCTAACTCGCACCTCCGGCAGAATTTTTCATACATACTAGAAAAGGTTGGGGATGTTCAGGACCTCCATTGTGGAGGCAGCTTTCAAGAGGTGTGGCCTGAAGGTTGTTGGTGACTGTCAAGGCGGTAACCGGAGGACGCACTGGTGGATGCCAGTAATGAAGGAGGCTGTGATGCTGAAGAAGGAGACTTTTTGGGCTTGGTTGTCCCAGGGGTCACTTGGAGCAGCTGACAGGTACCGAGCCACTAAAAGGGCTGCAGCATTGGGAGTATGGGGTAGCGGAGCTATCCGGTCCCTGTATAAACAGAGCAAGAGCTGTGTCCGCATTGTTGGCAGTAAGTCGAACTCGTTTACAGTGCGTGTTGCCCTTTGTCTCAATCCTGTTTGTGATTCTCACGAACGATCGTAATCGTGAAGACTAGGCCGTCTGGTTTGGTAACCTCAGGGTCGCATCTTTGTTGTTTTGCGGATGATGTGATTTTGTTAGCTGTTTCAAGCCAATACCCTCAGAGCACACTAGAGTGGTTCCAACTGAGTGTGAAGCGGCCGGGATGAAAGTGAGCTTTTCAAGGCCATGGTTCTCAACTGGAAGAAGGTGGAATGTTCTTTCCGGGTTGGAGTTGGTGGTCGGTGGTCCTTACCTCAGGTAAGACCTGAGGACCACCGACCTTCCGATTGGTGGGCGACTGCTCTTCCTCCTGTGCTACAGCGGAGCTATGTTGTTCATGAATGATGGCAGGTTGGAGTGAGAGATGGACAAACAGATTGGGGCTTTGTCAGCTCCCTCTGTAGTAAAAGGGAGGGATTTTATTTCCCTTTTAGCCTGGGACAGCCTCAGGATCCCCAGGAGGAGATGGAGAGTGTTGCTGGTGTTAACACACAGCTGAATGCTGCTGCCGTTAGCTCTTATTAAGGCTACAATGACATATAATATGTTGTATGTTGTGTCATCTTAGATTGTGTTTAAATAACGTTAAGACCTTCTAAGAACCAGATGAATTTTATTATATCCTTAGACGGAAAACCTTTGGATTGCTGAAGTAAATCCGTGGTCGGCTGAGTGGTCCGCCTGTCTATATCGGGTGCCACCTGAGTTCAGGTGGCACCCCGTATTTTATACGTTAGTGAATGCCTCGTATATGACATTGTTCAGTTCAGAACAGATTAACAATCTCCATGACAACTGAGCAAACTCAATCTACTGGTGAGGGTCATGAAATGATTGGACAGGCAATATCTTTGAGAGCAAAGTGACTATATACCGAATGTGTTTCTTTTTGTCCTCCTGACAGCAGCTGACAGTGATGTAGATGATGATTTAAACTGAATAAATGGCAAAGATTTATTTATTTATTTGATTTATTTGCTATTTAGTGGCTTGCTGGATAATTCAGAACATTGACACTTTTTCTCATCTGAACATTGTGCACATTTTGATAGACATTTCTAACTTTTATTTGTAGCTTCTAAGACTCCAAAGCCAGAGTCAGTGTTCCTAATCTCTCACTATCACATTTTTAGTGGTATCATGCAAAAATTTCTCAGACAAACAAGTAAAGGTGTGTGAATTCAAAATGACATTATGTATTCATGTAATGTATTCATGACCATCTTTTGCCTGTTGACATTTGGAGGAAATGTCTTTGATTAGGTCAGATTGACCGTGTCAGTCATAACAGAGACGACAGAAGCCAGGGATTGAGGGAGAAGTGAGCAGACGAGCTGATGAGAAGAAAGCTGACGTTAGCCTCATTACATTATCGCCTTCACACTGTGGCTGTACACTTCCTCTGTTCTGAGGCAAACAACAACCACTGATTGGATTTAATGGGGTCTTCGTCCTCAGCTCTGTGTGTGTCTTGTGCTTTTTTTCCTCACTCATTTGGTAGATTTTCTTGTCTGAATCCGGCACATAACAATATAAATCTAATCTGCCCCGAAAAACGGAAACCAGTGTCTTTACACTTTTCCTTTTACAAAAAGTAGGTGCTCATCTTGACCTATGACTCGCACATGTTTTTGTGTCATTGTGGGCTCGGGCATAGCTGAATGTCAATGAGGGCTGCTTGTCATAGTTTATTCATGGGTAAGGTTATCCATTTTGATTAATGAAAGTCTCTGCAATGCAATTTCCTGATGAAAGAATGTCTGTCTGTCTCAGAGATACACTAATGAGATGAGAAACATGGCTTCTCACAATTAGCACTCAACTATCAAATTGATCATGGTGGGAACTATAAATAGAGCCAGCAGGCATCCAGACAGAATGTTAAATCCGTTTGCTGTTTTGACGTTTCACATCTTTTGTATGTGCGTGTTTGTCGTGAACATGACATGTTATCTGGAGATGAGAAGAGATGCTTTAGTATCTTCCTGTTAGTGGTCAGACATATTTAAAAGTTGCACATCCACAGAAGCATGCATTTTGCATGCCTTGAATTAAATTAGTTTTTCTTCAGCTATGTGTGTGATCAAGACCCAGTGGCAGCTTAGTATTACAATGCTTTATCCATGCTGTGCTACAGGATGAGCTGCTGCTTACACACGGAAGTCTTGCTGTCCCTCTTTCATGAGTGAGTGTTAGACTTGCTGGCTAAAAGGAAATGGATTGCCAAGTTAGTCATTGAAACCATTCAAGTAGAAAACAGAACATCTCAAAGACACCAAGGAGACCTCCAGCATGAAGTAAAGGTTTTTTTCTATTTTTATTTTTTACATGTAATCAGCATATGAATGGAGAAAGGTTTTACTGTCAAATACGTCTGCTTAGTTCACAGTGCAAGATTTTAAGCGTGGTTTTCTCATTCCAGACAATTGTCCCAGATCTGAAATGGTTTGATGGACAGCTTTTTATTGCTTTGTGTCCATGTTCCTAAACGCACTAGAGTGTCCGGTCGTTTGATCTGTTCAAAGTCTGAGTGGAGGAGGAGTTGAAGAGAGCTGTCAGCAAGGATCTACAGCCAGTGAGATGGCAAGAGATGGGGTCAGGGGGCACGACAAGGCAAAACTAGAAAAGGAAAGGTACAATCATACAACAACATGACAGAGAGCCCGATGAGGAAAGTTTGGTCTAGTCAGGAAGTAAAGTTTGCTTAAATGTTGCCAGGATTTTTCCAGTCGGCAGTTGTGAAACGCTCGAGAGTGAGAAGCTATGGAGAGAATCTGCTTTCAACAACCACGTGAACAGAAGAGATTCTCCAGGAGCTTCGTGTTGCTACCTTAATGATGAGAGAGAGACCCGTCTAAGACTTGACGAAGATGAGACGGATGAGTCGGGGTGAAGTCCGGTAAAAAAATCTCGTGTGTTGCAGATCAGTAGTGAAGTGTGATCACACTAAGTGTGATCTAAGTCACACTCCCAAACACAGAAGCAACAGTATGTCGTGCGAACGGTACAGCATCAAACAGCACTGGAAATGTTGCCTGAACATGACTTCAAACTGTCCACGCGTCTCCTGTCTGCCTGACATGCATTTCACACTGCTATGACAGTTTGAAAGAATACCAGGATGCTTACTCAGGTAAAAATGCGGCAGCGCTTCCATTGGCCATAACGCAGCAGGGAAATGAGTCCTACTGTATTGTGGTTTACTGCTGACTCCTGAAACTGTGGTCCGGCGTTGTAACTTGGCTGAGTACATAGAGCACCTTCACTTGAGCGTGTGTTAATGAGGCGACCAGACTGCTGACGACGCTCGGCTTTCAGAAGTCTAATAAAAATTCTGCTTTAAAGTCTCTACAGTGCTTCTGTTCTCACCTTCATCTAAGAGGCAGCCCTTGCTCACATTTCTGTCTCCCTGCTTTTCTTTTGCAGCTGTCAAGAAATCTGTTGACGGTTGTTTTTGAACTGTTCCATTCATGAAACACAGTGTCATTATGTAGTTGGTGTACCAGGACAGGATTGAATTTTCAGCTATAAAACGTCCTTCACATGACATTGGGGAACATCACATACAGCTGTACGGGATCCTTCTTAAGGCAAGTTCATAAATGGAATATTAGCTCATGCATTCATTGCTAATGTTTTTTAAATGTTTGTTTATCAATGTCACTGTTAGATGTTCTTATGAAACGGACTTAAAAATTCCGTTATGTTAGAATAACAAGAACTCAGAACACAGACAGTCGTGGAAGGCTCTTAACAAGATATTTCATGCCCCATTTTCACAGGTTCAGTGAAACTTTATTTATGCAGCACCTTCTGAAATCTTAAAACGTGGTAGCGTCAACACAGATTAGGAAAACAACAAATAAATACTGTTTACCTCAATCCTCAGTCATTTCTTCCTCAAGTTTATAGAATTGTTTACCTGCTGATGAGAATTTGCTGTCAAAAGCAAAGTCGAAGGCAAAAGAGTTTGACTGTCCCAATTCCAAGGTGTGCAGCATTATTTGAAGTTAAAGTTAGTTTTTTTTTTGTTTTTTTTGGGACCATTTTATACATTGTCTACAAAGAATGCCAAATAAGATACTGAGGCATAACTGGCAAGATAAAGAGTTCCAGCTGACAGGCGTGTAAATTAGTCCAACATTAAACCATCACATTTTATTCATCAGAATTTGGGCACAGAGCCCTAGTTTTCCTATCTGGGCACAATAGAGCTCTTCTGCCTCACAGCTATTGCTCTGTAGCATCAGTGAAAAGCCCAATGTAGGACATACAACGGTTTCACATATCTACATATTATCAGACCACCACAGATTCTGTTTAACATTTATGGAGCTGACAAACAGCATTTAAAGCTGATGGTTGTGAGCAAATCAGACAAGGACACAGCCTCAACACCGATTCCATTGGTCTTCCAATTTGGCTGAGTCTTTGTAATGCATGTCGCTCCATCCAGCACTTCGAAGAGAAAAAAAAAGTCCCCAGCTAGTCCAAGGCATCCTCATATAATTTAACAGGGCATTGTTTTGGTAGTGAACGGAGAGCTCGTTTATGGCTCTTTTATTTCTTGATGAGTGCCATTAATTCCTCAGGGCAGGCCGAGCTCTTTGCAGCTGGCATTTTCTTTTATCCTCTTGAGACAACACGACTGCATTATCTTCCACTTGGAAATGAACTGGCAGGAGTTGTGTGTTTTATTAGCGTTGTTTAGCACTTCGGGTGGGAGGCTGTCTTCTCAGCTCCATCCCCGGGTAGACTGCATATCTCATCGTCACAGGCCCAAATGCATTTTTATGTGTTGTAGATGGTTTGCCAAGGCTGCAGTCTGGAGTAAATACTTCTCAACTCCATTTCATTCTTCTTCTTCTTTACTATCAGTCTGGAGGCATCCTCCATAAAGATCATTCACATTAAAACTAATTAGATTTATTTGGCCTCATTATGATGCCGCCTCTCTGTGCAAACACAGTTAGGGCTTCAGTGTTGTTCTACTGCTGCTGTTGACTACAACATAAATCCTCTTTATGTCTTGGACATGTTGGCTGTCTCAGTTACGCCACTTTGCAACATTATTGTGGTTTGTTGGCAGAAATTTGACAGCCTCAAAAAAAGAAAGAAAAATAATTCCTTTACATCAGGCTTTTGTAAAGTTTTCCTGCAGACACAAAGTAATCTTTTACATCTTGATAACCACAGAGGAAGCCCAAAAAGTCTCAAAGCATGTTGGTATTTTGATGAATAAAGTCGCCCCAGACTTTACTTTCTTATCTGTTCTACGTGATCTGGCAAGTTTCCAGATTTCACCACTCTGGGATTCAATCATCAGCTGAATCGAATCACTTTCTCCCAACTGTCAGTCAAGCTGGACACCATGAGCCCTGATTACCAAGTTAGTGCACTTAAAGTGTTCATTCTGAACATTTTAAAACTATTTTTGACAAAACCACAGTTGAACCAGTTCTGTTCATATCAAGGATTTTTTTTTGCCTGTTTTCAGAGATGCAGAATTTCCGATCCTCCAGCTGTAGCCTCACATGGATCAGTCGGTTTTCTGATGTTATCCGAGTCTCCGTAACACAGTTACCTATTTGAATTGTCCTCAGATCCTTCATTCTTGTTTTGAAGAAAAAAAATGCCCCCACAAATGTTCAGATCTTTCTTAAATAGATTATTCAAACTATTGTTCTTTTAAATTCACCAACTGGGTTGTTGTTGCTCAGAAAGCTTGTCTCCAAATGGGACCAGTGTGAAAAAGAGTCCAGAATGTAATTGCAGCACTAACATCAGTCCAGCTGAGCTCTTTGTGCGGCAGCCCAGATAGAGCCCTGGAGGGGGAGTCCTCAGAGACAGATGGAGCCTTTGTGGTTTTCCACCACAGCCAAGATCAGCCTTCAGAAAAAATGTAATTGTTGCTAAATTATATGCTGTGCTTCTCTTGCTCTAAACAACAGAAGATATGATTACAGTACTTCCCTTTTGTTCGACTCAGTACCTCTTGAGACATCTTAATCATTGCTCACTGAAGTAAAACTGATGTATTTTTTATTTGAGTATAGAGGTTGTGTTGCGTGGTTTCCTTACCAGAAGCACGGTTATGTCAAACATTCAAGTTGGCCTTTGTGCTGAATATTTATTGAATTTATTTAACTTTTGCGTTTCACATAATTCTAAATTCAAATGGATTTATGCTTCAGACTATCCATACCAGTTCCATTCTCGGAATTGTAAACTTTCCTACATTCCTCAGTCACAGTCACCTACGCGGTCATATTTTGTTAACTAGGCTTAGATGTATTGAATGTAAGCTGTTCCTTTGCAGCATGGTGGGAAGTACGGTGATCTCCCACAGAGAAATTTTCCTTGTTCCTTTCTCACACAGTCCACAGCATCGTGGCGTTGGACAAACTGCGGTCAATAACTCGATTCGGCTCCCGCACATGTATACCAACGTGCATACAAAGTATGGTTCCATAGTACAGTACTAGTGTCCTGGTGCTTGTTGTCCTACCAACACCATGACATGGACTTCTGCAAATGGCGCTTCATCAGCTGAATTTCAGCTGTGTCGGCAGACCACAAGAGCACCTGGAGAAATGAGGCAAGGCGGAATCTGCTCGTACATTATTGAAGGTTGGGGTTCAGATGACAGCTGCTAGTGTTGAATAAGACATTTTGTACTCACTTGCAGGTCATTTTTATATTTCCATCTCACCGCAAAGGTGCAAACTGTTGAAAATGTATTTGATTTTACTTACAGGTATCATTTGATTATTATTTAATATTAGTTGTTTTTAGGCTGTTGGCAGAATATTGGTCAGTGTGCAGATGGGAAAGGTGTTCAGTCTGTCTGCGCCTCAGTGTGAAACAGGAAGAATAGAACAGTTGGTAAGAAATGCTACAGCTACAGCTGTTTTAAAAACTAAATGTTGACCTTTGGTGTCATATAAGCCACTTTAGCCTGTTGTCTGTTCTGTTTGATGTTGACATCGCTGCTTCTCTTGGGGACAGTTGTAACAACTGTTCTGATCCTTTTATTGAACATTTCACTTTAACGGACAGATAGGTGCTTGTTTTGAAAGAGCATGTGTTCACCATACATCAGCATTTCCCATCTTAAGTTTGGTGGTTCTAAAAAGGTCTTCAAAAGTCTGAAATTCACCATGTCTCCGGCTGGATGAAAAGGTTGATACCGTCTGATGCTGAACTCCTATTTGTTCTGCACAGTTGGTGATGAAAAGGTGCTGTGATCAAACAAGTAAAATGGGAAAGTTCATTTTGTAACAATGAGCAGTCCCGTTTAGCTGTTACTGATGGTAAACATGCCAAAGTAGAAATGGTTATCAGATTTTAGTATTTCCATATGATTTCCATTGGTTTACTGTTGTGTGCTGAGTGTTTTTCATCAGAAATGTGCAGGGTAATCTGTTTCAGGAATTGAATTAATGCAAAGTAACATGGAGCTCTCACAGCGTTGTCCTCTTTATAATAAGCTGTGATTTATCTGAAATAGCCCAATCTTTGATCACTTCAAAAACTACTGTGGATGAAGACTTTAGGAAAAGAGAGCCATTATGTAGGGGGGAGCAAAAAGTGAGCAGGGGTCTCTCTCTGAAGCCCTGTATGTAGTGTGAACACGCATTGGCACATTTTTAGCGTTGACAGTTTGAACTGTATCGTTGTCAGTGCCACACTGTTCCAATGCCCTCCAGCCTGTTTGTCTTAATTTACAGTTTATTTTAAAAACTGGGAATTCATCCTCAAATTGTAGTTTACCCTTCACAGGTTTCACCAGTGCATTTTCTCCACTTTTCCCAGGCATTAACAATGTCTGTTCAGACCCATGCTGACATATTCAACAAAGCAGGTTTCTTTTTATCCTTTTACTGACCTTTAAAAGCTGCTGTCATTTGTTTCAGCAGACCAGGGTCGTCTCCCTCCCTCCCGGGCTTCTTTCTTCCACCACGCTGTGCTGCTTCACCCCTGATTGTGTCCCCTTCATCAGTCACATCCCTCTCCCTGCCTGAGAGCAGCAGACAGTGATGGATGCTAATCACTTTGCCTGTGTGCCCATCCAACCTGCCGCTTGGTCTGCAGGCTCAGCCCAGGCTTCCCCCTTATAGCTCATGAATAAATGAGCTGCTCCTCGGTTCCACAACTGACACCGTTTGTAATGCACCTTTGCTCATTATAGTTGGCCCCAGACAGATGCACTTGCCGTTGGACTTAACATAAGGAATGTGCATGATTTAAACCTAAGAATACACTCGACATGATTGTTTTCTGCCACTTTTTCTCTCTGATTTGGAATATGGAGTTTACCAACCCTGACTCTACACAGATATGCCTGAAGTGCTCACAGAGTGTAGAAAATGGAACACTTTAAATCTATAGACATTGTTAAGAATACCCAATATTGATCTCTTTGTGGCCCCAAACCATTTATTTACTTGGTACAGTGGAAAAAGTATCTCTATGAATGAATAAGCATTTTGGCCCCATGTTGGGTTTGTTTGCACAGGTGGCTTTGTTGTGTCCTTTGCTCTGATTTGTTGCTCAGGATAACGTTTTTCTAACTGGCTACCGACAGATTTTTTGGTGAAAACTCATGAATATTATTTAATTTGATACCATAATTAAAATTCTCTTTTAAACATAAAAATTTGAATCCAATAATTATGTTATGGGAAAAAACACACATTTGTGCATTGTGAAGTCTGGGTCTGGACTTTCCAAATCCATTTCAGTAATGAGCTGCTAAATTCTTCTGTGTGGAAACATTTGAAGCAGTTAAATATTAATGAAAATCACTTACATGGCAGTGTTTGATGGAAAACATGGACCCTCTCACAACGTTGCTGGAGGGTTTTAGTAAAATATGCAAAACCTTTCTCTTGAAGTTATGTCCAAAGGATAATTGTGTCTTTAAAAAGAGCACTTTATTGGACATTTTAGGGACTGAAATAGTGTTGCTATGTCTGACATACAGCATCTTGGCGAATGATGGCCAAATTCTTTGCCCTTTCTCGCAGTTATGTTTGGATAAGCCAGTCTCTCGACTGAGGCACAGTTACCTTGTGTGTTGTTCATCTTTGGGAACACTTGGCAGGACTATCTGAACCTCATTGAATCAGATGGTAAACAGGTTTACTGCCCAATTAAATGTATCAACCTGAAACTTGGTTTAAAGAGGATTATTGTAAATTATCCCTGGAGACCGTCCTTGGAATTTCTCTTATTGTTTATTCTTGGTCTTATCGTGTTCAATGGTAGATAGGTGTTTTGGTGCCATTGTCATTGTCAGAGAATACAGTAGTGAGCCAAGACATTTCTGTGTGTAGACTGGTCTGAGGTTTTGTTAACACCTGTTGCCATGGTGTCATAGCAGCACAGTCAGGCACTCACTGAACAAAGGTCACAGTGGTATTTATTTTTTAACTTCGAAATGCTCTTGCACAAGCAGTCAAAATACCTAGACACTGGACATGTGTCTTTTTAGGGACATTCTCACCTTAATAGTAACCAGTTCGGAAATTTGTCATTTTCATCACATTATTTTATTGGTCTTTAACTTTGCAGTTGCTGGTTGATTGCTCCTGGAGTTGCCTGGCCTGCCAATGAACAGATTTTTTTTGGGGTTAACTGCATAAATGGACTTTATCATGTTCTGGAAGTTTGGACGGGGCTTGGGTCTATTTTATTATGTCTGTACTTTTATAGTTTATAGTTGTTTCCTCTTCGGCCTGGTAAGACATGACACTTATGGGCACTGGCCAGGTTTCCATTCAGTAATAAAGCAAATCTAGAATTGTCTTTTGAAAAAGACACAAAAAAGAATTAGACCTTTGAATTAGAAACATTTACAAGCAATTAGCAAATAAACAAGGTAGCACAGTGTCTCCACAGTGTAGCGGTGCAGTAGAAGAAGTAGTCGTCCTAATTGGAAACAAACCTCAAGGAGGAAAAAACAACTGGACATCCACAATAAATAAATTCTTTAGGAATTACTTTCATTTCTGGAACTATCTGGGATGTTATATCACATGAGTTGGTTCAGACCATCATTTAAGCCCTTGCCAGGTTAGAGCGGTTAAAGAAAACTTTTTGTTCCAACTAGCACACATCAAGTGTTCTTTTAAAATCGACTGAAACTACGTGAAGCCAGAATATGAATATATTTGCCAATTAGTGGAAGATTTTCAACCCTTTTTTAATCAGATCTCCTAAATGTAAATTTAAAAAAAGGCAACGGAAACCCAGTTATTGTTTATCTTACTGTTAAATTGTTGATTAGCACTTTAATGATCAGTTTTTGGTCAGTGTGTTATCATCCCTATTTTGCTGCTGGGCAGCCTGGTCAGCCATTATCTCCCCAATGTCTCAGTTTGTTAGTTACCTAGTTGTGAGTTGTATTTGTGCTGGCGTTAAAGTTTGTTATATTGACCACTTTTATGGCCACAAAAGTATTGTCACAATAGTCTGATCATTAATTCTTTTTTTTTTAATAAATAGAACTGGAAGATATTTTCAAAGGTCTGTCTGCATGGCTCCTGACATGTAATAATGGTGCACCACAGCTCATCTAATTGCAGTGAGAAAGTAGGCTTGCACCATTTACACACCAGTACATATCAGCAGCATTCAGGGTAGACAGAGTCTGTGCAAACAGTATTGTAGCCACATTGCTCAAGGTGCCCTGGATTTTCTGGTCAGATTCAACGACATGTATGCCCACCTCTATTATGTGGTTGTAACAAACACTAGAGGGTTGTTTGGATGCCAAGCAACAATGTAGTTTTAACTCAAATAAGAAAAGTCACTAAATGTGTTTTGCATCAACCAGGAAATTAGTGCTATTTTTTTTTCTTGGTTAGTAATTAACCACACGTCATCACCTCCAGCCGGCTTATGCACAGGTAACCAGGAAGAGGGCAGATCCAATGATCTACAAGTTGTAGCTATGCTACCATAAAAAGAACTTTGGAGAGAGTCTATGCACATTAAGAACTTTGAACACATCATGTTGTGCTTTGCATCTTCTTTGGATTCTTGTGGCACTTTCCTGTCCTGGTTTGGATGCTGTGACGCTTTCTTTTTTTACACGTTATGATGCATAGCCATGGCACCGGGAAAGTTTTATGCATGTGGGAGCAGCTTTCCAAAGCCTGAGTAATGCCTGGAATAAGAGCCAAAAACCAGATGGGTTGAAGAGGAGATGTCTAGGATGCAGAGTAGGAACGGAATAGAGAAAAAAAAGGAGAAGGAAGTTTGAACTATTTCTTCCCTTGATCATCACTGGAAATGTGAGATGGAAGGACAAGGTTTGACAGAAGGGATATCAGGGAGGCAGGACATGGTGCACATAGTGCACCAGCAACTCTACTTAACTTTAGGACTATATTTGCAAACAGAGACTGCAGAGAGAAATGTTAAATTGTTGGCTGTGAGTTCATATCAGTGTGGTCTTCTGATAGTTCACCTGTATTACCTGCCGATGCTGAGTGTGCATCAGAGAAGTTGTTTCCAGGCTACAACATCCGACCCCTTGGTGGTGATCTCTAAATCGAAAGAGTTCTACCACACCTCTCTGCTACATATTGATATATATATATATTCCTTTTTATTATTATTTGTCAGACATTTTCTTTCTTTTATAAAGAAAATGGTGTATGCTGGGATGAATCCAAGAAAGCTGCCCAGCCACAAGCCACAAGGTGCCTAATCCTAGCTTGCTTGAAGCTCAGTACACATGAAAGAGATGGTAGTTGGTTTTTGCTCAGTCAGGGCTGGAAAATGTATGTGCTTTTTGGTTCTGAGGCATTTCAGGACCTCATTCAGTTCCACAGGGAGTTTGAGTTCTGTGGAAGAACAGAGGAATCCTGACTCTGAGCTGAACCACTAAATCAAGATGAGTTGGTAGAAGTCTGAAGATGTGTTTCGCTTGCTTTGTTACCCTCAAGGCCATTTCCCATCACAGCTCCTCTGTACACTGACAGAGATGGATTGGCTCTTGGTAGATTGTTTTTATTCTGGCTCTAACGTTCAGGGATGAACATAAATGTACTGAGACTGATATGGCAAGTATATAACCAAGGCAACACTATAAACAGAAAGTAGCATAATTCACACTAACCATTTTGTTGCACAAGTGTCTGCTGATTGTTTTAAATGTGCACAAATGGAATGAGATAATGGAAACGATAAATGTGTCATTGAAATCTTGTAATATTTTCAAAATAATTTAGTGCATGACAAATGAAGCAGTTTAGTTTATGTTGATTTTGTGCTCACAAAGTCCACTTTTAGGACTTGGCTTCCCCTTGCATACCTCCATGCAGTGTCACTACCAAAGGTTCATTATTTTTCAAGTGGTTAGCCCGCCAAAAAACTCTCTCTATGTTTGCCTTTGCCATCATATTGAGAGAATGGCACACTTTCCAATGCCCTGCATTAACTGGCAGGGTGAGTAAAGGTAATGAAAATTGATGATTCCTTGTCACAATGGCTTCACAACCTATGATTTAACATGTTCTTGTCAAATTCAAAATCAAAGCTGAAGTCTGCTGTCAACACATCTCAGCTGCTGTGAATTTACAAAGGTCAACAGACTGTAAGGTCACTTTTCCCTTTTAGAAACACTTTGGGTGTAAAAAGTCCTGCTGCTTCACGAAGTGTAAATGGAAGTCCTCTGAAAGAGTAATGTGAGGGTGTAAAAATGCAACTTTTGCAATCCTTATGACTCCCAGAGTCATGACATATTAGAGATGGGCAATAATTTTCGGCTTTGTGAATAAAGATTAGGGTTAGGGTTATCATTTAACTATAGGGAAATCATAACATTCATGTGAACTGAAAATGAGTTAAAGTAATGTAATAATTTGTCTCTCCAAAGAGGTTCTTAGCTATAACTAACTTAGCACGCTTTCACACAAGAGCTGTTTGGTCCAGTTTAAAGGGACCTGAGTTTATTTCCTCGGATAGCCGCCTCGTTTGGGCAGTTGTGAAAGCTCATCCGAACTCTGGTGCGGACCAAATAAGTGAACTCTGGTCTGCCTAAAAACATGGGTCTCAGTTTGCTTGCAAGTGAACCTTGGTGCTTTTCGCTTACAGTGGGAAATGCTCATTTGGACAATACCTCTCCAAATGCACAGCTGTTGTAACTGCAGGACATTGTCCAGGCAGTTTGGTCCGCTTTCAAAAGTGCAGTGTGAAACTAAACCAAACCAAAAGTAGGTGGGTAATTTTTCGGCATTCCGTGCCCTGTCCCCCAGACTACCCTAGTTAGAACTGGCTCTAGCAGCAGCCCTGAACCAGTTCTAGAACCACATTAGTTAAAAAGGGATAGCTGAGTGCCAAGTAGAAATACACCACTGAGTCATCAAGAACCCATGGATCTTTTGGCTCTCTTTCCTGCTAAAATGATTTATTTTTAATTGAGCCAGTATAGAGAAGCTGAACCTGGAGAAATACTACCTCTTTTTCTGGTTCTTTCAAAGGTCTCGTTGCAGAATTTTGGATCCACAAAACCTGAAGAAGAGAAAAGAACCAAAATCACGTGTACTGGACTGGACTTACTAATATATCAGCGTTTCTGTCTTTGTTTGCTTTGTCTATCTTGATGAGTGTTTGGTCCCTTAATGGGTTGTTTGATCTGGCCGATAATTTCCCTTTTTCCCCCCCTAATCTGTTGCATTTGATCCAAAGTTGATTGTAAGAATCGTACAAGGCTCTCACTCTGCAATGTCTTTGCTTATCTGATGACATTTGTTCACAAGGATACTTTTTTTTTTTTTACAAATGCAGTTCAGAGTGCATAATTGATTTAAAAAAAAAAAAAAAAAAAAAAAAGGCAGTGGAGTCACAGTAGTGTTAGATAACCGTTGGCAGGACAAGCAATCTTGTGTCTAATCGCATGCGTCTAATCTAAGTATCATCATCATATATTAGTCATTCTGCTCTCTTATTGTCAGCATTGGCCATTACAAAAAAGCCCCATGTCTTTAACTTCAAACTTGATGGCTGTGTTGCCCGGGTAGGTCTTTGAAGACAGTCTAAGAAGGAATAGTTTACTTTCAGGGGTCTTCTCCTATAATGTGGGCTATGGCGGAGCTTAAGTTGCCCGAGTTGAAATGCAGCATGGACACAAACTAAGATGGCAACTGTGCCCCAGGTTTAGATGAACTGTCACGTACCAGAGAGGGATTCAGGACGCAAATGCAGGGTCGTGGTTTCAAGAGGGTTTTATTTAATAAACACAAGACAATACGGCTATGAAAATTAACAAACATAAACTCTCTCCAAAACGGGAGGAAAACAGAAACGCTATGAACACTTAACAAAGCAAAGTCACGCTCTCAAAGTGAGGCGGAATAAAACAGAGGCTCTATAAAACTTTAACTTAAAGGCTCTCCTTTAACGGAGGCGACTATGACAAGAAACAACGAAAAATCACTCCGTGAAAATGGAGGAAAAACAAAGCTATGAAACTTACCGTTATAATAAATATCTAAGGCTATGGCTGTGGAATAACTTACAAAACAAGATTGCACTGCAGGAGAGTCGCTCGCTGCAGGCTCGTGGAATCTGTGGTCACAAGACAAGGTGGCTGGTAATGACGCTCACGCAGAGACAACATACTGGCACAAGACAAGAGAAATGCAGACTATTTGAACACATGAGGGACCAAGGGGAACAGGTGAAAACACTTGGAATCAGGGAAGACAATCAGACGCTTGACACGGGAGGAAGGGCAAGTCACCTGAAACGAGAGGGCAAGATTAGTGCTTTTCAAAATAAAACGGAATGACGAGACAAGACATGGAACAGAGAATAAACCGTGACATGAACAAGGAAGTTTCCTTAGGTGTAATACCATTGTTAGCCATTGGGTGCTGACGCCAAGACATCGCTGGTGCCAACAGACAAAAAAAAAAAAAACATTTAGTTATATTAATTGATATTAGCCCTCAAACATTGATTTATTATATTTGTGTCAAATCAGCTTTCAGGTATCCCTCTCCACCTTCTTCTCCAAATGTGGTCACTTCTATCTCAAAAGAGACCAAGATGGTGAAGTTTAAAGCTTGCAATTGACTTTTAACAACTTAAAACCAAGAGTTACATCACAGTCCAGTTTTTGTTCATATTTCTCTTTAACTTCAGAGATGATGTCACCAGCTCAGATTATATGCCTTTGACAGAATTAAAATTTTGTATTTCAACAAGTTAAACATGTTTCCACCAATATTAACGTATGCTAAAAAATATTGATTACAAAAGAATACAGGTAGCAGGAGGAATTCCCTTAACCCAATAAGCAGATCGGCTTTTCTTTTGCACATTGTTTTTAGTGTGGTTTTGTTCAGGTTGTGTACTTTCCTGCTGAAGGCCTGTAAGAGCCCATTCTTATACATACCCACACAAACATAATATTAAGGTTACATTAACAAGGGATATTTTTAGCTTTCCATCAATGTAGTTCCCAGACTCACTGATTACTCACTGTTGGTCTTACTTCTCGGCCTTAAGTGAGTGGAATCAGGCCCAGTGTAAGCAAAGTTGTGTGATATCATGATACTGACATCTACTACTGTTACTACGCCTTTAGTACTTAATTCTAATACTAATTACTGTGACGCACTACCAGCTAAATGTTACCTAAAGATTAAAAGCTGTTAACTAACCAGCAATAGATAAATTGATAAATAAACAAATAGTATTGGTTTAGAGATGTTCTTGCATTTGTTTGTAATACGACTTGACCCGAGGTTATCTCCCCTTCCCCACCTAATAAATAATTGAGCTAGACTTGAAAAAAAAAAGAAAAACATGTTGAAGATTATTTTGCTTATTTCCCCAGTAAGCAGATCTGTTATTTCAGCTTAATGCAGCTGGATCAGTGTGAGGGCAAATGTATTGCTCCTCCTTAAGAATGTGCTGGGTGTTGTTTTTCTCTGTCTTACAAACAAGGGATGCCTCATCTTGTGTTTTTCACATGATTTCTATAAGTGACGTTCCTGATCGCATCGGCTGCTTGCAGCTAAGTTGGCAAGTAAGAATCTTATTTGTCCCATGCACATTTCCCACCTTTGTGAACTCTCCACTTCTGTATGTATAAGTACTCATGTAAGTTCAGACTTCTTTAGAGTTGCAGCCAAGCGCTGTTACTCTCCTTCATGAAGCATAATAAGCCTTAGAAACCAACGTTTCCAAGGCTTAAACAGACTCACTGTGCTTTGTTAACAGAAATTTCCAACACAAAGTCTATTAGAATTGACTCAACCTAACTAGTCAAATGAACTTGCTATGAGTGACACTGCATGAAATTGAACTACCCCAAGTAAATTAACCTGGACTGACCTCACTCACCAAGCACAGATAAGATGGAAATCCTTTCTTGGACAGATGCTAACGGTAGTCTTACTAATGTTGGAGCAAAGTTTTCACTTCCTACCAGTGATGATGTCCACCGAAACCCACAGGGACATGTAGATTATTAAATTGTTTTATCTGATACTGATAAATTGTTCTGTAAATAACCCTCAGGGATTTCGTTCATCCCTGGGAATATCTGGGATATCACATCATATCTGTGAAGACACTGGTGCTTCTTGTGAGTTTAGTGTTTTCTGGCTCAAATGGTGAGTCATGTCATTTAAATCTAACATCAAAACAAAGTTGTTTCTGTTTCCTTTTATGTGCATCAAGTCTTCTTTGAAAACAGACAAGAAAAACTCAAACACTCAAGCAAGTGTAGAAACTTCTTTTTCATTTCTTCTTCATTTTTGTCAATATTGTTTCTGTTTATCTTTTTCTTTTTCACATCTTCCAAATTTAAATCAGAAACAGTGATAGAACATCTTCTAAATCCTGTTTGTTTTGAGGATCCTTGGGATGAAGTAATTCTCCTCGAATGGTTCAGTATGTACAGTTGGTCTTGCTCATCTGACTTTGATTTACACACAACCAACAGGGTCATTTAACAAATCTAAACTCAATACAGTTATGCTATGCAAGCATTTTAGAATTTAGTTGATTAAATATATGCCTTCATTGATTTTTTTTTTCTATATCGCTGTGTTTGGCATGATATATGCTATTTTTTCTTTTTTTTATATTGTAAATATCTAAAGACAGCAAGTTGACACAATGACACAAATATCATATCTCTAATTTTCTGCTGGCTCGCAAATAAGAATGTGAACTGATAAGCTTTCCTAAGGCCTAAAGAAATCAAATAAATTGTCCTATCAGGAGAAATGGGTTGACCATCACACGCTAATTATAAGATCGTTTAGTGTAGTCTTTTTCCTCTGAAGATAAGAATACTATTTACTTATGTCTTAGATAACCGCAGGGCCACTGACACACAGAAACAATTTAGCTGTCTTTGCATCCGTTCATCAGCTAAACAAAAAAGCTATTTCTTTTACAGCAGATTGACAGTGATTAAAAAGTGTTCTCTCTTGGTCAGAATGACACAGCAAGCTGCCTGAGCAGCTATGAGGAGCGAGGAATAAAATACATCAGGTCACATCAGATAGAGGTAAATGTTGTCTGTTGAAAATCTGGCACCAGCTGAGAAAACAGGAGAACACTTAAAGGGAACAATGTTTTCTGTGCTTGGTTAGCTTGGCTGAAAGGAGCCGGAGATGTAGACTGTTTCTTTACTTATTCTAAATTAGGGAGTTGTTTTGATGATAATACAAATCCTTGTCAGCTCACAGTCCTGCTGTGTGTGCACTGGAAGAGAAGCCGATTAATTCCTCTATGCTCCTGTGGAAATGCAGGTCATTTTCGCTTGAGTTGACAGAGTCGACTGAGTTTGACACAGAATATCAGTGAATGTTTTTACTCGCTCAAGTTACGCTAGAGTTTCCCATTCTTCTAAAGCTCGTGCTGCACCCAGAACTCCTTCCAATGTAAGTTTTGATGTCTGCGTGTGTTATCAAGCCCTGTGAGATTCAGTATTTGACATAATGATATATATTTTTTGCATCTTTTACGTTGTTCTCAGATTTTCAGACTTTATTTTATTCATCAGATGTTCAAGTCAATTCACTCTTCCCAAGGCTTTCATACAGCGGTAGATGCCAGGCCTCTCTACCCATGCAGAAGTGAAGAAAATCCAGATTTTCTCTTTTTGAAGACCTTGCCATCTTTTGGGTGTATATTACCAGTGATAATGTACTTCTGATGCATGTTTTACAAAATGCATGTATACACAGAGGAGAGCTGTGTGCCAGAATGATTCTGTAGAATTTTACTTGATGTTGTCATGTGTTTTATGAGCAAAGCTTGAGTGGACAAAATTACGTGCGTCCACCATGAACATGTGTTTTCCATTTGGTGAAGCTCAGAGCGATGTCCACCACACTGGTGGGTAAAAGCTTGGCTCTGAAAGAGTAGCGTGATAAAACACAACTGACAGTCTCTGCAGGGTTTTGGTTTCCATCTATCAGCGCTGGTTATTATTATTTTTTTTTTAATTTTCTGACCTCAGCACAAGAATAAAGTTGCACAGTTACGTCCTTGTTTATCCTTGAGCTCTCTTCCATTCAGTTGTGACTTGAATTTCATGCTATGTTACTGTGAGAAGTCGAATGTTGTGGCAGAAGACAGCAGCGATCAACAGTGTGTGAGGAAAAAATATTTTGGAAGTGCACATCTGGATTTCAATAAGTTATAGGAAGCAAAAAATGCGGGCAGTACAACTGCAGTAATATGAACAACCACATGAACTTTACTTGCCCTAACCTAATCTCTCATGCAGCCCTATTGGTTAACTGAGAATTGAGGAGGCACTAAACAGCATTTCCTTCCAACTCTCAGAGAAGAAGGAAAATCACTAAATCTCTGGCAACATTTATAGCACTGCATATACTGTCTCATTCAGCCTGAGATTTATGGAACCATTTCACATTCGTGAAAACCCACAATTACATATTCTAAGTGCATTCCTCAGCCAAAGGAGCCCGGCGTCTCCACCATGGCTACATAAGGTAAAATAGCTACATAAGTAGACATTGTTCCTAATTGTAGTTTCCTAAAAACATAACATGACCAAATATTTTTCATGTGACTGGGTTGCTTTATTAAAACATCAGTATTTTTCCAGCTGTTGAAGACCTTGATGCCACAGGATAAGCTGTTATCGCAAACTTCATCACAAAAATGGCTGTAGCCGGTCTCAGCAATCAAACTGAAGTCCAGGTTAAAGACGTGGTGACCAACGCTAGTCGAGTGACCTTCTTTCTAACATTTCTACCACACTGGTACTGAAAAAATTAAGCTCTTCACATCAATGGAAGCACTAAATGATTTGTGCCAATCATAGTGCTTGTTGATTGATAATGAAAATCTAGCAACGTGTGACTGTCGCATTTTTACAGGTGAATCATAATTTGACTGATTGATGCAGAGATTGACACCTCTAATGTTCTAGCTCTAGTACACATCTTGTACAGTTTATTTCTGAATAACTCAAGGTCTTCTCCTTGATTTTTGTGTTCAAAAGCAACTGTGATAAGTTTTAGCTGTTGGAAAAGAACTGTTGAAACATGTTTTCATTTGTTAAAGGAAAAAAAGCTTTACGTAGTAAACTTATGGTATTCAAAGTCATTTTGGCTGTTCTGCACCCAAATTAGCATTTAAAGTTGAATAATCATACTGGGTGGGGGGGGGGGGGTTCTGATTGTACTGCTCGTTCCAGTAGAGTTACCTTGTCTCCAGATCGTAGCAATAAATCTTATAAATGAAATGATGTTATAATCAAAGGAATGATGGTTCAGTTCGATACAAGGAGGATCCAACATTACCAGGATCATCACTGATCTGGCTGTCAAAGGTTTAAATCTGAATTTATCGTTAGGCTCAAATCCCTGCACATTTTTATTTTGTGATTGTGCTATTTAAAGCGCACATTCATAATCTTCTTCTGCAGTCATTTAATACCATGAGAGCAGCAATGTACCATGAAGGCTGAGCTATTTAAAGAGCCTACACATCACAAAATCTCTTCTTTTTTTATTTTTAAACAACCTGAAATGTTTCTGCAAAGCTAATGCAACTCGTGTGTGTGTGTGTAGCTTCTGCGTGTGTTGGTCAGAAAGCTGCAGGTTTTAAGATTCACATATCAGCATGTGTCTTCTGTACAGAACATCTGCCCAGTGCCGGCAGACTTCTGCCCCTCAGGAAGTAAGATGAGCCAGAGTCAGCCTGACGCATCCTCTTATCTACCTCTTCCAGCATGTTGGGTACTGGATGTTTGCTGCTGCCCACAAGAAGGTGTTTTGGTATCAGGAAGCTTATTCAAGCGAGCACAGAGGAATAGAGAGGGTTTAAGATCTTTAGAAAATGTTATTATTCATTTTTTCAGATAAGATTATTTTATTGGAGTAAGATGGCAGGTGCTGCCCACCATGACCTCCAAGCTTTGAAACCTACATCCTCCGTGACTGTTTAATTCTCTGATTGGTGTCTGTGACGCCCCGCCACTCCCACCTGTCCCCAGAGCAGTGTGAAGAAGTGGTTGCAGGAGCCGATTGGATTTACCTCATTACTGGGCATATTTCTTGGACCCTTGAGCTTTGTTGGATTTGCTACATTAGTATTAAAGTTATTATAATCCTCTTGTTGGATTGCAACTGCTAGCTCTTTTGTACAAATCTGTAAGAACAGAATGGAATGATTTGAAAATCCTTATATTGTTAACAGTTCAAAGACAGCATAATGAATATGGAAACTTGTAAATGTGGACAAAAATAACCAATGAAACTGAATTTTCCTGAGATAGCAGCTTGTGGCTGGATTGCGGCCGCTGTAGCTCAGGAGGAAGAGCAGTCGCCTATCAATTGGAAGGTAGGTGGTTCTACTTCCTGGGGGCAAGACACTGAACCTTACCAATGCATCCATCAGTGTATGAACGCGTGTGAATGCGTAGAAGAAAGCACTGTGTTGCCTATGTGGACTTAGACGTGCTGTAAGAGTGTGTGAGTGAACAGGCCAATGTGGCATATAGTGTAAAAGCGCTTTGAGTGGTCAGCTAGACTAGAAAAGTGCTATAAATGTACAGTGCATTTAGCATTTTTACCATTTATTAGCCAATAACCTCCTGCTCCTTCAGACAAAGGAATTTAATAAGTTAAAGATGCAATATTTTGATGTTTATACCCTGGATAGAATAAAACCATAGCATAGGTAGATCATTGGTGGCCTGATTCTGCTGGAAAAAGGTGTCTTACAAAAGTTTTGTATAAGTCCTGAGATAATATGAGAGATCAGCATCAACTTCAGAGTGAAAATTTAAGCAGGGAAAGCAGCATACAGGCCCATAATCTTTGTTTGTGAGGTAAAAACAAGCATAATGTCTGTGGGCTGACGCTTACAACCTTTACAGTGCACTATAAAATCTAAAGTCTGAATATTATTTAGTTTTTATGAGATTTTATGAGAACACTGGACAAAAATCTGTAGAGCACTAAGTACAGCAACAGATCTGAGCAGTTTGTTAGATTGATGGTTAGATGGTGATTCCTGGATGCTCACACAGCTAACACAGCATATAACTACAGTACATATGTATATAGATATATGCTTTGGATAGTTTTATAGGGTGTAGATACCCACCTTGACCCATTATTAAGTGACTGCAATGAGACCTCAAGCCATGAACAGAACACCAGCTGTGCCAGTCCTGATGATGTGCTACAGACTATACACATGGCACAGATTAGTTAGAAATAATAATGTGTCAACCTCCAGAAAATGAGCAGTGGTCTTCCATTAACCACATAGAGTTGAATACATCCATAAACCACAGCTTCTTTCTCCAAATGGAGTCTTCACTGTTGCCTTGTTCATAGCTTATTACTTACTGAAGTGAGTGGACCAGGTCTGCAGGGATGCTGGTCTGCATGATTTAGATTCCAGTTACCCTGGAGCCATCACACACATAATTGCTGATTATGAGCGATCTTATGCTCTCTGGCTGCATGCGTCTCAGCTGCAGCCAGGCTGTGTTTAGCTGCATCTCACTTTGTAAAACAACTGCCCCAACCAGGTTACCACAAGGTGAGCCTGTCAGAAGGAAGTGTTGGTTGGTAATGATAGCATTAATCTGCTTACAATATCTTCTGATAAGAGAGTGGAACAAAAGTGTAATTAATTTGCAATTAATCATGACAACACAAGTCCTGCAAGAAAACTCTGGTGAGAAGTTTGAAACACTTTCAGCATTCCGTACTATTTATTGCAGATAACATAAAAAAGCTGAGAGATTTTTTTCCTTCATTCAGTCATTTTTTTTTTAGATTAGTCCATTTTCTGTTCTTTGCTGTTGCATTTTTATATTTAGAGGATTTTTTCTATTTACTTAAATATCATATGCTGACCTTTTTTTTCATAAATTCTCCTTTTACAAGCTTCCAGGTTTAGGCGCCAGAGGTTTTTTTCTAAAATCCTTGATTTTGACAAATAAATTTCAAAAGGCTATATCTTAAAACTGATAGGAGATAGAAACTTTCTGTAAATTAGAGAAATGTTGAGGATGACCCAAAGTTTATGTAGGAAGCAAATTGACACACCTAATTTGCATATTATGACGTCATGGCGTGGCGGCCATCTTGGATTATAGAATTTTTGATGATGAAATGCAGCCTTTTTTCCCAAATATGCCCCTATGAATGTCTGTGCTATATTCTATATTCAATGCACTAGACAATGCAAAATGTTCAGGGAAATAGCAAAGAGTAAACCAACACTGTAAATTATTTCTAGTAAATGGCCGAAAAAATGCACATGAGCGATAACCTCACGTTTGCCTGCAGAGGTAGAAATAGGCCTATGCCTATCCATCCAGGTGACACTGTTTGTAGTTTTTTATGGTGTGATACCTTTCATTGCATGGTACCACACAAAGACCCACCCCACACTGCCTACACCTGTAATTTGTCTGACGGCGCCCTTAGGGCGGGTTCGATCAGAACATACAACACAATCTGTGTGTTCATCAGCCTTATACAGAAAGTGACGTTCTGCGAGTCTCTGTGGCATTTCTCCTGATGACTTCTTCCTCTCTTTATGGCTCTCTTTCCTGGAGTAGCCTTCCAGTAAACCAGTTACCACGTCTTGCACAAAGACCTTCAGAAACTTGTGAGGAGCTGGAATACAGGAGTATTCTCCAAGTGCGCCAACACGCGCTCCGGTCAGTGACCAGACAGCATGGCTGCGTCTGCATGACCTGCGCCACTACGTTTTCCCCCAGCTCTCCCACTGACACTTCGACCACGTCTGACATGTCCATCAGATTTGTCAAGCTACTGGCTTTGCGATCGCGAACACTTTGTGAAGGCACTTGTCAGAGAGCACAGCGTTCACATGGCGAGCTCGATAAAAAGACCGAACACGCACATTACTCCCAGCCTCGTTCCCTCCAGTACTACCATGCCTGCTAACTCCTAGATGCAAACTTCGACCCCCTGAAACATTTTCCTCACCACCAACATTGCTGGGAAAAGTATCTGAAGTTGGTGTTTGGTGTAGGAAAACACTTTGTCCGACTGCCGGTGAGGCAGGGACGCGGCGCGGGAAAGTGTCGCCACTGGTGGGACCAGCTAACAGCTGACCGTCATCTTCTGAAGGTACATTTTCCCCTTCAGAATAAGGATTATCGAATAGAAGATCCAGCGCTTCTTTGCAGGTAAACTTTTTAGTGGACATTGTGCGATTATTGGAAAAAAATACTCGCTAATGCTGCCTATATCGCTCTGCTGCTGTCGCTCAATGAAAACTCGCTCGGTGAAGAACTCGTACTGATTCAACTGGCTGTAGCTCAAAAAGATTACATTGAAGGATGACGTTTTTTGCGTCAAAGGTGAAGTTTGACATGTCTGCCAACCAGAAGTGGAGAGTAGGAACAAAATATGACGTTATTTTTGCCACAATGGGCCGTTTTATTCAAGGCGCTTAGAGGGTGATGGTGACTTTGCCGAAAGGAAATAATTATTTTTCATCCCGTGGGAGCTTTTTGTTGCCTTTGTAAATCTGAGTCGGACTGGTGTTTTTGGGCCCGTGAGTTCTTCTGGGTCATATCTGATATGGGTCCACAGAAAATAAACTTGACTTGGAATTCGAGATCAAGGCTTCGTTCTTCAAGTTGGTTTTGGAGTCAGTTTTCCTTCCAGCTGTCAAAACTCCCCAAAGAGAATTATTTCAGTCCACTTCGCTCCTTCATAACGGGTAAACCAGCTCAGTCCTCAGGACTTCAAACCTCACAGGATTTCTTGCTATATTTAAATTGGTATTTGCTTCCATGCAAATACACCACTTGTAATTTTAATAACGGACCTGTTAACAGCCTCAACGTGAATCCCAGTATGTCTCACACTATAGCATGCAATCTGAACACCTGTTTCCTTAGTGAGATTTGGCTCTGGTATGAAATTAGACATTTTTGAAGCATTAACTTACTGCTTGAGGGTAGATAAAAAATGATAGCTGTTTACTTTTCTATTCTCCTGTATTATTCAGTGCAGTGTTTACCGTGGGAGGCCAAAAAGGCACCCCTTCAAACGATGAGGGAATGCTGAGGAATTATTCGTTTGTGCAGTGACAGAAATGAAAATATGAGAGTGACAGAATTGTATTTGAAGGGAATAATGAAAATAGATTCAGGCACCTTCCTTCTTCCACCCATTAAAGCATCTGGACCAGTGCAATGTCTGGCTTGATGAAGATGCCAGGATTGTGTTACATATGAATATGTATAAACTCACTGACAAAAGTAGTTTGTAATGTCTGTAACCATAGACACTTGTTTTAGAATTGCAAATCTTGTGTGAGCATCTGCAGCGGTTTAGAAGTCCCCCACTTCAAATGAATGCAACACCTTTCTCACGTTGCCCATTTTATATCTGTCTCTGAATCTCAAACCCCCAACTCCTCAGACACTTTCAAGAGAACTATGCAACAGTGCAAGGTAACGCGTAATAGAAAATGTTGTGCTCCATTTATCAAGCGTGCAGACGGCCACTTGAGTCTGTCCTTTCAGAAAGTACTGATTTGAACTCAGACAGAAATCTCACTGTAAAAAGCCAAAGCACAGGGATGACGTCCTAGTGAGCAAGTTCAGGCATCTTTTAGATTTACCAGAGAAGCATATCAATGATTTTAGTTTTTTCAACATTGTGTTTTTGAGTGATTGATCAGTGTGTTTGTTGGCCTTCAGTGAACAATTAATAAACGCTGACAGCTCAAAAATCGCCACAGTAAGTTGGATAGCTTATATGAATGAAAATACTTTGTAGAACTGAACACGAGGCAAAGCTCATGGTGCTTGAACATTTTTCATCTGTGGAAAAAGTCGAGTCAGTTTCTTGATCATCAAAATTCACTTACAGTACTGTGTAAAGGTCCTGTGACACCCCTCATTTATTTATAATTTGCCAGGAATAGAGGAAAGATTTCGTAAATATGTACAAACATCAGTTGAAATACAGTTTGTACAATTCTAACAAACTTGAATGTCACTATTTAACATGAGCACCTTTGTTCTTCAACACAGATAAGCTTTCTTGTCATTTCTTTTAATAGTCTAAAGGAATAGTTCTACAGGTTTTATAAGGATGTTCCAAAGCTCTTCTTTGCCTTTTGTTCCATTCTCTATCAAAATGATCCCACACTGCTTCAATAATGTTGACCTCTCATCTCAGGGGAGGATTCATCCCTCCTGTCTCCGCAGTCTGATGTGTGATGTGTGAGGGGTCCAGGCTGTGTGGATTCTGACAGTCGTGACTTTTCCCAGGACAAGCTGGGGCCCTGTTCATTAGAAGATTTTAAAATTTCTGTACTTTTAGGTGACAGAAGGAGAAATGTGACCCAGTCAAAACACAGAGAGTTGCACTCAAAAAAATCTTTAAATAAAGTAAACATACCTTGTGTGCCACAGACTGCTCCCAAACACAAGGGGGGCAAATAAAATGTTAGGTCTTTAGCTGGGAAAACATTCTTAATTAATGATTTTATCACTGAGCACACCCTGGATTTTATGTTTTTAACTGAAACTTGGTTGGAACAAAATAACAGTGCTGCTGTTCTTATTGAGTCAACCCCTCCTGGTTACAGTTTTATCAGCGAGGCCAGAGCAAGCAGGAGAGGAGGAGGGGTCACAGTCTTATTGAATTAATCATTTCAATGTAAGCAGTTATCTCCTGGAAGTTTTCAGTCCTTTGAATATATGGCTATACAGCTGAAGGCCTCACCCAGAGTCCTGTTTCTGAATATATATACAGGCCCCCTAAATACTGTGCAGATTTTTCTGAAGACCTCAGTGAACTGCAGTCTATGATCTGTGTTGATTTTGACTGTATAATTATTGTTGGTGATTTTAACATCCATATGGACAACCCTCAGGACAGAGGGACTAAAGACCTGAGTAACACTCTGGACAACTTTGGGCTGACTCAGCATATAACAGAGCCCACGCACAATAGTGGGCACACTCTAGAGTTAGTGATCGCTAAGGGTCTAAGCATTTCAAAGATTACTGTGTCTGATGTGGGCCTGTCTGACCATTCCTGTGTTTTCTTTTTTTTTTTTCTTTGAGAGTACGATTTCAGTGCACACAAACATCTCAACAGCAGTGATCTCAAAACGGTGTGTAACTGAAAACAGTAGTAAGATCTTTAACCAGGTCTTCTCTTTAACACCTGCCCTGTCCGGGGGTTTAGTCAGTGAGCTCGTCAGTAGCTTTAATACTAAAATGTTAAATGTTATGGATACTATTGCTCCCATTAAGGTGAAGGTATTCTCTGGAAGGAAGAAGTCTCCATGGCGAAATTCCACACTGGTGAAAAATGGGAAAAGAGAGTGTCGGAAAGCTGAGCGCAGATGGAGAAAAACAAATCTCCAGGTTCATTATGACATCTATAAAGAGAAACTTCACTCTTATAATTTACAACTGAGGAATGCAAGGAAATCCTACTTCTCTGACATCATCACCAAAAACAGTCATAATGCTCGGGCCTTATTTGCTACAGTTGACAGGCTAACAAACCCTCCTGTGTCAGTGGCAACTGAACTCCATTCCACCATGGCCTGCAATGACTTTGCCAAATTCTTCATAGACAAAGTCCAAAATATTAGACAAGCAGTTGGTACATCAGCAGCAGGTTCAGCATATGTACCGTGTCCACCAAAAACCGGTTTAAACACCATGACACTATTTCAACCCATTAACAGTAAAGACCTGGAGGACATCTTACGTCACCTGAAGTCCTCCTCTTGCTGTTTAGACATCCTACCAACAGGTTTTTTCAAAGGGGTCTCAAAGACTTTGGAGTCAGACCTGTTACTGATTGTGAACTTGTCCTTAACGTCAGGTGTGTTTCCAGAGCCACTAAAAACAGCTGTAATTAAACCTCTGCTGAAAAAGGACAATCTTGACAAGACGCAAATGAACAACTACAGGCCCATCTCAAATCTCCCATTTTTAAGTAAGATCATTGAAAAAGCGGTTTTTCAACAGCTTAATTACTTTTAACACAAAATAACTGCTATGATACCTTCCAGTCAGGCTTTAGACAGCACCACAGCACTGAGACTGCTCTGACCAAAGTGTTTAATGACATATGTCTGAATACAGACAGTGGAAAAATGTCAGTCTTAGTTTTACTGGATCTCAGTGCTGCCTTTGATACAGTTGACCACAATATATTACTCAAACGACTGGAGAACTGGGCTGGTCTTTCCGGAACTGTACTAAACTGCCGTATTTTCACGACCATAAGGCGCACATAAAAGTTTTAGATTTTCTTCAAAATGTGCAGCGCGCCTTATAGTGCAGTGCGCCCTGTGTGTTGTTTTAAGGCGGACGTAGTAGAGAACACCATGAGAACATTAAAGGGTGAAGTGGGAGCGTTGATTGTACCGGTATATAAAAGAACAGGTGTGTGCGTTATGCAGAACATCTCTGTTTTAACAACCCTGAAAATGGCAAAGAGGCACGCTTATGAAGCACAGTTTAAACTGAAGGCCATCAGCTACGCGGAGGAACATGGGAATCGAGCAGCCGTGAGAGAATTTAAGATCAACGAATCGATGGTTCGCAAGTGGAGGAAGCTGGAAAACGAGCTCCGACAGGTGAAGAAGATGCTGCTGTGTTTCCGTGGAAATAATGGAAATAAGGCGAGGTGGCCCAAGTTGGAGGAAAGACTTGAGCAGTGGATCATCGAGCAAAGAACGAGTGGGAGAAGCGTTTCGACGGTCACCATTCGACTTAAAGCGGCAACGCTAGCAGAAGAAATGAAAATCGAACATTTCCAAGGAGGTCCGTCTTGGTGCTTTCGTTTCATGAAACGGTGCCATTTTTCCATCCGGACCAGGACTACAGTAGCGCAGCAACTTCCAGCGGATTATAATGAAAAGCTGGCCAGCTTCCGCTCCTACTGCTTTAAACATATCACCGATAAACACATCCAGCCCAGCCACATCACTAATATGGATGAGGTGCCGCTCACTTTCGACATCCCGGTGAGTCACACTGTGGAGAAGACGGGGACCAGCACGATAGCGATACAGAAACTGCCGCCTATGGTGATTTTTAAGAGAAAGACTTTGCCTAAAGAGAAGTTTCCAGCTGGAGTTATCATTAAGGCAAATGAAAAGGGCTGGATGGATGAGGAAATGATGAAAGAGTGGCTGCGGGAGGTGTATGTAAGAAGACCAGGTGGTTTTTTCCACGCATCGCCATCGCTGTTGATCTGTGACTCTATGCGTGCCCATCTCACAGCAGATGTGAAAACACAAGTTAAGCAAACGAACTCTGAGCTTGCTATCATCCCGGGAGGCCTGACAAAGGAACTCCAACCGCTGGACATCGGTGTGAATCGGCCGTTCAAAGTCAGACTGCGAGTGGCGTGGGAGCAATGGATGACTGATGGAGACCTTAGTTTCACTAAGGGTGGAAGGCAACGCCGGGCAAGTTACGCCACAGCTTGTGAGTGGATTGTAGATGCTTGGGCTAACGTGTCTGCTAGCACTGTTGTTCGAGCTTTCGCAAAAGCCGGCATCATTTCCGAGGAGCCACACGGCTTTTACAGTGAAGACAGTGAACCTGGCATGTTTGATGGAGATTTAGCACAGCTGTTCAATGCAGAAACAGAAGATGAAGACTTCGATGGGTTTGAGTTATGACGCACACTTGCTTGTTCAACCGTGTGTTTTAAATAAAGCACAAACAAACTCAGTTTTGCTCCCGATCTATTTTTAAATACAAAAACTTGTATGCTTGTGTGGATTGTATATAAAACTCGCGCCCTATAATTAGGTGCGCCTTATGTGTGTTAAAAACACAGTAACGGCACACATAACTGAGACTGCGCCTTTTAGTACGGTGCGCCGTATGGTCGTGAAAATACGGTGGTTTAAAACATACTTAGAGAACAGGAAGTACTTTGTGTCAATAGGTAACTTTACATCTGAGCAGACAAGAATCACATGTGGAGTTCCCCAAGGTTCCATCCTGGGACCTCTTCTGTTTAACATCTACATGCTCCCACTGGCACAGATTATAAAAAACAACCAAATAAACTACCATAGTTATGCAGCTGACACACAGATGTATATAACAATGTCACCAGGAGACAGAGGGCCTGTACAGGCCCTTGGAAAAATGCATTGAGGAGATTAATGACTGGATGTGCCACAACTTCCTCCAGCTAAACAAAAACAAAACTGAGGTAATTGTCTTTGGAGCCAAAGATAAACGATTGAAAGTCACCACAATCTATAAATCTAAAAACTACCAACCAGGCCAGAAATCTGGGTGTAGTGATGGACTCAGACCTAAATGTGGACAAACACATTAAGGCAATAACAAAGCCAGCCTACTATCACCTTAAGAATATATCAAGGCTAAAAGATCTGATGTCTCCGCAGGACCTGGAAAAACTAGTCCATGCATTCATCTTTAGTAGGCTTGATTATTGTAATAGCATCTTTACAGGTCTACCTAAAAAGTCAGTTAGACAACTGCAGCTCATCCAGAATTCAGCTGCTCGAGTCCTCACTAAGACCAAAAAAGTGGAGCACATCAGTCCAGCTCTGAAGTCTTTACACTGGCTGCCTGTCCATCAGAGGATAGACTTTAAAGTTCTGATGCTGGTCTATAAAGCTCTGAATGGTCAAGGACCAAAATACATCAGTGACCTCCTGACCCACTATGAACCTGCCAGACCCCTCAGGTCATCTGGATCTGGTTTTTATCAGTTCCCAGAGTCAAAACCAGACATGGAGAAGCTGCATTCAGCTTCTATGCTCCACATGTCTGGAACAGAAAGCCTCAGGTCAGCTGAAACACTCAGTGTATTTAAGTCCAGGTTGAAGACACATCTATTTTCAGCTGCATTTGAATAAGCTTGAGTTTCAAAACGGAATCATGTTTTAACTATTGATTTTATCTTTCATATATATAATTTTTTCTGATTTGATCTATTGTTCTTATTTCCTTCTTTTGTTTAAATTTTAAATCATGCTTTTTATTTCTTCTGTTTTAATGTCTCTGTGAAGCACTTTGAATCACCTTGTTGTTGAATTGTGCTGTACAAATAAACTTGCCTTGCCTTGCCTTGCCTCCATAAGACCTGCTGCCACAGGTTTTCAGTCCACTTCTTGTGTCGTTTGGCATAGCTCAGCCTTTTCTCGCCGTTTCCCTGCCCTAAGAATGGCTTCTTGACAGCCACCCTTCCATGGAGACCATTTCTGATGGGGCTTCAGTGACCAGTAGATGGATCAACTGAAGGTCCAGATGCATCTTTCAGGTGCTGTGTCGGGTTTTGTTTTAGGTTTTTTTTCTTGTCCAATTACCTCAGATTTTTAAAGATATACTGCACACCATGCAAATAAATATCACGTTTTTAGCTAATTGCTCTTTGGGAATCACCTTGTTGGTGCAAAAATATGTTTTTCTGTTTGGTATTTTTCATAGATGCCGTTTAAGAAATAGGAACAAATTATGTGTTTTTGTGATAGGCTGCTAGATGCCTAAAGATAAAATTAAAATGGGCCCTTTACTAAGTTGTCTGATATATGTATACACAACACTGGTTCATCCCTTGAGTTTGGGCCCTTTTAATGCTTAAGCGATTCATCGGTCAGTGTTAAGTGCCTTAACAAACAAGAAAGCACAGTTCTCTGTACAAGGCCTGGACTGAAAATGAGTAAATAAACACCAACGTCTAAAGAAAAACTTCGAAAGCCTTAAGAACTATTGCAAAGGACCATGTTAAAATATTACATGCAAGTCTGACTCCTCGGAAGCTGAATATACAGTAATGAGGGGTGGCATGAAACTTGCACTGTCCTGTATACAGTTTGATATGTTAGCCGATTGTATCTGTCATTTATTTCTCAGGGTGTACCCACTGTTCCCTTGTCTGGTGTCATTCTGTACTCTCTGAGTATGTTGGCAGAATTGGCTGAGGCTGCGTACTAGCTTGTAAGTCTAGCCCTAGCCTTCCACCACCTGACAGTGACCATAATTAATTGTGAGAAGTATTGGATGGTATAAACAGTCACATCTATAATTGCAACTGAAAGTCATGCTTGTTTCTTCCTGAGTACAAGGTAATATTCTCCTAAAGTTCAGATGGTTATTAACTATATTGATTTCTTATTTTTTTGGTTGATATAATTAATACAGCGAGTGGACTTGCAGCAGAGCTGCAGCAGCATCTCTAAAGGCGTAAGTCTTATGCGATCTGTTCTTCTGTCTTTCTGCTCACAGAGGATGCAGCGCTAATGAGCACCTGTCAGCATTTAGATGAGTGAAGCGCAACCACAAAACCTGATCAGCAGCAGTCCACAATAACACTAAGGCTCCTTATCAACTGTCTTCAGAGCTGTCTGTGAAGATATAATTATGTGTCATTGTCATTATATCATTATACAACCTGCTTTGGATCCTTCGCTGGCAAGATCCTGCCAGTATCCACGGTTATTGTTCAGTGGATGTCTCTGGGAGTGTGGGATTAAAAGACAGCACAAGGCATATGTTAGTAATCATACAACCGATTCTGACACATTTTGCAGCTGTTTATTCTCACCAGGTGTTTGTGGATTTTTTGGGCTTTGGTTTTGTTTTGCATGTCTTGGTTTTGCTGTGTGTTCTTGCGTTATCTGAGTTTCTTCAGTCTGTTTTCACCTGATCTTTAGTTGTTTATAGTTGCACTCATGTTTTGTCTTTGTTAGTTTTTACTTTGAGTTTCAGTTCGTCTCGTCATAGCTCAGTTTTGTTTTTGTTCCGTAGTTTTTCTCAGTTTCCCCGTTCTGGTCATTAGCTCCACTTCCCCAGATGTCCCCAGCGGCACTCATTCACCAGTCACTGTCCCACTGTATTTAGTCTCCCTGGATTTTCAGTTTTTGCCAGAGCCTCACGGTTACAACCTTTTGTTCCATTCTAGTCCTGGTCAGTTTTTGAGTTCTGTCAGCATTTTTGTTTCTCTCCAGTTCAGTTTTCATGTATTTCCAGCTCTGCTGCGCTTTTTGTTTGTTTGTAATAAACAAGTCCTGGTGCCATGCAACTTCCTGCCTCATTCCGTGCCTGTATTTGGGTCCTTCATCTCATCAACATAATTTCTACCACAAAATGAAACACCAGGGTTCTTTTGCCTTGTAGTAAACCTGTACTTGAGTGTGGTCACATTGTAGGCCATGCAGTGTAGAAAATGATGTTTTTAGGAATTTATCCATACAGTAGCTGTTAACATCAATGCATAAAATCCATTCATTTTGCAGCTTTCATACACCAGTGATCTGTGGTTCCCTTTGTTACTTTTGCATTTCCTTCCTTGAAAAGTGACAAGCAACTGGACACATCGTCTCTGCTCTGTTCACTCAGTGACAGAAAGGAGCAGCACCTTCAGCTGACGGCACGGCTGAGGTGCGCCTGTGCAAACATCTTGAGGTTTGTTGCCCAGATGGTCTGCCTTGTCTTACCTAATTTTCTCTCTGAGTCATCATATTTGCATATGAATACAGCTAAAACACACCAGATAGATGAGGTCACAGTTGTAAAGTCTACAAGTTGTACAAAACAGCTTTAAGTCCCCATGAAACAGCGTGTACGGTGCCGTTTATTCTGTATATTTACAGACTTCTAATTAAGCATAGGATAAGGAAAGCGATGTCACTCTCCAAAAAAGCCCAGTCTGCTGTGATTGGTCAGCTTCAGTGGACTGATCACACACACACTGCCCACTCATGGGTGGGTTGGATGAGTTTCAGCCAGATTAATGGAAAATATTGTGGATATGGGGTATGTAAAGTGACAAAGTGTTAAAACAGGGTGACAAAAAGGTAAATGTATGCAGTTTTTATACCAAAAGCAGCATGTTTAAACTTCTTTTTGCTACTTTTTAACTTAAATGTTTTGAATTATTTTCCATTGCCTTTAGAGGGGTGTTTACTTTCAGTGTTCTGGGGCTATGACAAACTCAGAACCAGTCCAATAACTACAACTACCTGCCTGGAGACAGACCTGTCTGACAACATGAAGAAAAGGCATTATACCGTATCCAATGGGCAGTTCTGGTAATCATTCCTGTGACAATCACGCTGGTTTATAATTTTTTATTCCACTGCAGACGTCAGCCCCACACAGCAGGACTTGGAGTGAGCTGCTAGCTGTCTTGCAGATAGCTTAAATTGGATAAATGTTTTCTCTTTTTGTTCTTGAGTTTGTTCTGTTTGTTTCAGAGCCTCAGTGTAAGATGTTACATCGGTGAAGGTGTGTTTTAGTAAAGAAAAAAAATGTGCCGTTCCCACTCTTGCTGCCCTAAGCGCAGTCCCCTCTGTGTTGTCCTTAGCAGATGCACCCAGGCGTTGCGTTCCCATTTATGCCAGTTGGAGCTCAAGCCAATAAATACTCGTCGTGACTACTGCAGAGTCATTTGATGCTGGACTGAATGTCGGATGAAAGCACTAATCTTCTGTAACCCTCTCAAACATCAGGTGTTAGCAGGTGTTTTTTTAATGAGCTAAGAAAGACATTATAGAAACATTTAGGGCCACACTTTCTAAATTCTTTTTCCCCTCTCGGTCTCACACTCTCCTTATTTTTAAACAAAACAGTGCTCGTGCAAAACAATAATCTGTGTATTTATTGAAATATTAAAGTGATATTATCCAAGAGCAGGATAAGTCATGTCAAGATCATTAAGTTTTCTCTTTCAGTGTGAATCATAAGGCTTAATTTCTCCTGAGCTGATGGACTCCAGTAAATGTGTTGCATAAATTTCCTTTATTTTTAGTTAAGGAACATCATTAAAGTATTCACTGCATTGTATAATATTTCACTGCAGTAATGATGAACAGTTTGCATGGAGACTGCACTCAGAGAAGACGTGACTGTTCTTATCATCTCACAAAAGTAGCACACAGAAGGGAAAAACAAACAAAAAAACCCAGATATTTGATTGTCAAGGTTATAAACTGAATAGATAATGATTGGGGCCTGGAATCCTGGAGTGTGTCCCGCTAATGGTCCTGCGCACCTTCAGGAAAGAGTCTCACGCTTTGCTCACTCAGACACGTGCTAGAGTTCAGCAGACAGGTGTGAGTGACTTTGTGACTGATGCGGTACGCTGTTCATCTGTTGACATGAAATACTTCACCGTTAAGAGTTTGGAAAGATGCTGCAATCTAAAACTGCAGCGTGATCATTAACAGTTCTTATATTTTGGTCAAATCAATCACTCATAACTGGACTGTCCAGATACACTCCCCTTTGGCTTTGTATTTTATTCACCATGAACATAAGCCATGTTGCAGTTAAGATGCATTTGGAGGGACCATATGTTTTTCTCCAATTATGTTGGTCTTTTTGAGCACATTTTAAGGAATTGTTTGATAGTCGGAAATCTGAAATACATAAAGTTAAGACTAGACTGTTTTAGTCATTGTTTTGTACTTAAAATAGACGTGACTTGACATACAGTATGTGAGCTTATTATTATGCAGAATAAATAAGGCCCATTTCCAGCCAGGCATGAGTTAGCGGTTTCATTTTGCTGTGAGGGTTTGCAGATAAACAGCTTAGTCAAATTAAGTGCACTGATCTGACTAGAAATAATAGGGTTACATTTCTAACTGGTAAGGGAAGAAATTGCTGGGCGGCTTTGATGCCACTTCAGGTTTGATGAGCTCAGACTGTGCTGGGATGTGTTGACATTTCTTTGAGTTCTGTTTATTTTGACAGATCTTTTCTGTCTTTCTCTGACAGTCAACATTTCTGACTGCTGTGTGCTGCAAAATATGGTGCGTTGCTGTGACAAGCAGCCACTGAGAGCTGAATTTAACTTCTGATTTTGTTGGATGTTGTCTGGAATCACGCGTATCACAGTTTAACTGCTTGACACTATATATTTTTTTTAAATGCCTTGGGAATAATGCATTTCACAGCCTGCCTGTTTACTGTATGTGCGTTTTTGACGGACCCCTCCTGCTTATGGTCCTCTTCACAGTGGCTTACTCTTGTTCACACTGGTCCTGTGAGAGCTCTGCAGTCTGAGGTTATTTCAGTCTGGAAAGAAGAAATGAGAGCCTGGTATCAAGTTAAAGCTTTGATGTTGTCTCTCATTAAGAATATGTGATCAAAAAGGTTTTTATCTGGCTTGACTTTGCATGAGTCGTGTGTCCATGTCGCAGCACCTTGTTTACCATCTGAAAGGGGGCAGATTGCCTGCGACTGAAAACGTCTTATATCATCCAAGTCCCATTTAAGGCTCTTCAGCCCTTTTGGCTTGTATTGACATCCTTGCCCTTCCGCTCATGGACTTGTTGTACATTTCGAGTATCCGTGAGAATAAACATGACTTGGAAAAAGCCTTTGATGATAAAATAGAGCGCGCCAGGCTTTCCACTGTAGTCGGTCTGTATAAAACAGTTTCTGACAGTTAAATATGTCCTTGTATAAATGAGTTTGGCCAGATTTTATGTTGGCGGTGGGGAATTGGTTACCTTGCAGAAACAGGGGTATAGATTAGAAGTAGGTTATTGTAGTGGATTTACTCATTAACTGGACCGTTGAGATTCTTCTTTACGATTTACAAGTGTGTCAGTGTGGTTTAAAAGGCTTTGAGCTGAATAACAAACATTTCTACAATTTTTTTGGGTCATTTTTACATAGATTTATTCTTTACCTCATTTGCATTTTGAAATTTCAGTCCATTGAAAGGTTCTTAGCGGGTCTGAAATAGTGGAATGATGGAAAGATTATAGAGAAGAAGTTTTGCCAGCAGTGGATGTTAGAAGGCAGTGGGCATCCTTACGCTGGATTCATTCATCATCTCTCTGGATGACAGCCTTTGACAGATCTGCACAATCTTTATCCAAACTCTTTGGAGAAGCTGCCATGCTCCTCCACATCTGCTCTGCGTGGTCAGCTGTTTCCTTTCCTCAGGAATTCGCATTCAGGCTCCAGTTGAGAAGCTGGCTGGCTGCTCCATCAAAGTTTCAACTGGAAAATCGACCACTGACACTAATCGGTACTCTTAAAGCCTAATCATGAATGCAGAATATCATAAAAGGAAACCCTCCTATAGTGGCCGCTGACATGGAAGTAAAAATTATATTGTTGCTGACGTTGGAAGAAATACGGAAGTGTGCCCTCAAGAGGGCTGCAAATAATGGCTCTAAAGCTAACTAATTTATGCAGCAACAGCACAAAAGACATGTAAAAATACACTTGGTGGTTTGCTTTTTTGTGTGGGATTTTCAGGGCAGTCATGTGTAGCAGTTCATTTTGTGTTACAAAGATGGTGACGCAGATTCAATCTCGCCATAACATTCTAGCTGCAGTTGTAATCTGTTGGTGGGTCCATTATTGAAAATGTTAGGAAATTCTTGTGGCTTACTGTAATTGCCAAGTTAGAATAAGGTTTGGCATTACTCTGCTTAGTAGACGTGGAATTCTTTGGAAGTGGGAACTACAGCACTGAGAGAAGCTTTATTGGGCTTTATAGGCACATTCCCACTGTAGGAACCATTTGCAGTTCCGATAACCTTTTCAGGAATAGGGCCGTTTTTTCGGGCATTAGTAAATCGGGACTACGGCCCTCAGTTCCTATCACCATTTTAGCTCCTTCTCCGAGGCAGGGTCTTTTCTGGGTTCCATAGGAACACATATGATGTAGGTGTTTGGTGGCTGGTAGCTCCGCCCCTTGTCTGAAATAGTTACTCATACGACATGGACATGTTTAATAAGTTAAACTTACACGTTGTCTCCTTTGTCTGCGGCGCTCTGCTCTCCTTCTTTCCTTCATAAAACAAAGAAGTATCACCTGCTGCTCGATTTTTCGTCTGTGATCGTCCATGATTAATACTGCCGTCATGCAGACCATAAACACGGTGGCCTCCTCGCTCTCCATGTTAGCTTCTTGGTGGTGTTGTTTTCTTCTCTCCTTAGTTTTTGTGGGTTTTGTTGTTGAGTGTGGCACTACAGTAACGTCACTGTCGCAGACTGTTGTGTCAGATCAGTCCCGACCAAGATCCCTAACTTATGTGCGAATGCAAAATTAAACAGTTCCCCTGGGGAAGGGCAGTTCTTATAACTAAATTCGAGGTGGATGGTTCTTAGAACTGCGTTCTTAGAACTCTCTGTCCAAATGCGCCTTATGTGAGCGTTCTTGCTCTCATATTAGGGATGCGACATCGGCCCTGTCTTCGGATAGTTCAGTCGTGGCCACTGTAGATCGCCGATAGGCGATCCAATCGCGGGCGCAGTTACGTCAGCTAAATAAAAAAGGATGATATAGCACACCACTTGTGGCACAGAGAAAGGTGTTTGGTGAGCAACCAAGAAGATGAAGAACAGAGGAGTCAAAGAGAGCCTGCGTCTGCGGCGAAAAAGTGAGAAGGAAAAAAAAGATGCAACAGAGTGTAATTAACCCTTGGTTACTGTTGCTATGCCAGTCAAGATTTCCCTCCTCGAGCGAGAAACATGGAGTTTTTACCGGTACCGTTAAGTCATATTCCTCAGGAATTATCAGAAAATTTCTGGAAAAATTCTTCTGAGGTGTCACAGAGAAGAAGACAAAAAGGTCTCCAATATGCGTTTGAAAGATACATTCACCAGATTAAATGTTGGCGAAGTTCAAACGAAGAGGAACTCAAAATAGAGGGAAAAGTACACCGCTCTCAGTGTAAGCGCCAGGCACCACGTGTTGACACTTTGAATTAAAAAAACGGCACATACAAGAACAACAGTGTGCTTGTACAGCAGGGTAACTTGATGTATATTCTGTAAATTGAAATTAAATGTCAGATTAGCTTTCACTATTGTTCTGTATGTCAATTTCTTGCATTTGTTTACAGTGCGCCTGGATATTGCTCACAATGGGGCTAATATACACACTTGACCTCATTAAGGCACATCAAAGCCCAGCAATATCTTGCAGTTTGCCACAACAGTGGCACAAACCAAGGGATTGCAAGATTAAAGGTGTTCCGATATCGTCTATTGTCATCGTGAAAGACAGGCGTGAGCGCAAGCGGAGACCTTTAGATTGCTGCTACAGGGGAAGCATGGCGTCCCTTCACAAATGCTAAAAGATATCAGTTTGTCAGAACTTGTCTCTACCCTAAGGTGACCAAACTTCCCCGATTTCCGGGGTGACCTGTCCCGGTCAAAGCTGTCCCTGAAAATGTCCCCGATTTTGACACTGAATGGGGGGAAATGCGCGCAGACTAATAACTCGCAAAATAACTCCAGTTATTACGGTAGTCATTTACCGCATCGCCAGAATCGACATCATATGACAGACACAGCAGCGTCAACAGCAACAATCTAGAGGCGGCAAAAAGGAAAAGTTATGTTATGTTTGCAAAGTTAGTGTCATGACAAATTCTCATATAATCTTAATAGTTCACTAACACAACACAGTACCCACTAAATGATAATAACGTTGACGTCAGAGGCGGCATCTACGTGTATATATCTATGAGAACAAACTAGGTGCTCTTATTGATTTTGGAGGGATTCAGCTGTTCGTGTGGTCTTCCACACCACTCTCTTGTTGCGTCTTGGGCTTGGGGAAGGCAAAGAATTCTACACCACCATCCAAACTTCTTGGATATTGATTGTCGGACTTGCACACCACTTCGCCATATTGCTTTCTGCTGAAAGCTTGACTGGCCTCTTGGGCATTGCAAAGTTTAATTTATACTCTTCCAGAAAGTCAACGTGACGTTGTCATTGAACATTCGAAGTTCTGCGTCGAGGGAACACGTTGCTCATGCCGGTAGGGATGTGTGGCTGTGTGTTTGTGTGGTTTCAGGGGGTTATAGCCGAATCCTTGCTTTTTCTTCAGGTCACAGTTAACAACAGTAAACAATGGCAACCGAGGTGGAGCAGCTGTATTTGCAGTTGGAGCTTATCAATATTCAAGAATAAATGTTTAAATTGCAAATGTTGAAGCCCAGGCGACAGAGAAGATGTTTGCGGAGGTGGTCTGTATGACCGGCTGAGGCTGGAAACGGGTGAATTTACAACACTGGTTGTGAATTCACTGGTGTGAATTTACAACACTGGTTGTGAATTCACTGGTGTGAATTTACAACCTGGATGAACAGCTGCACTTTTGATAATTATGAATGTCAACTTCTTCGCAGCATACAGCCATTAAGACCGGAAAAGGCAACTGCCGGAAATTACGTTCTGAGCTGACCAATCACAGCCCTTACGGCCCGCATCTACGCGACGTGTAGTGAGAATTTTTTTGGAGGCGCACGTCAGGCTACAGCGGAGTGGTCCATATTGACGACGTAGCTACGACAGAGATGCATAAACTAAACTTGCTAACGTAGGATTGGATAGAAGCTGTTTGTGGGAGGGGCTTAGCGGAGGTTCAATTAAGAGTTTAATATTCACTCCTCAGTTTCACAGATCAAAGGGCTCTGTATGCAGACATGTTGCTCCATGAGAAACATTTTTAAGCACACAGTAAAGCACAGGTTCTAGAGATTTTTTCCTTAACATCTTACGGCATTAAATTAATTCAAGATTGCCTTAAAGATCGCCATTTGTAAAAAAACATCACGGGCCTCCCTTCGATTGCCGATAGACGATCCAATTGAAAATCACTCCATCCCTATCTTGTATATATTTACTTATTAATTTATCTTTAGCTTTTTAAGTGGATTAGTTCCACAGTGAGGACAGAAATGTTCAGACAGTGATGGAATGTTTTGTTATATTAGCTACATACAAAAAACTTGTTCAAGTTGCAGTCAAATAATGAGTTCTGAGCTTAAAGAGTGTTTTCAATACTTTGCCAAAAATCCTTTGCAGCTTGACTGCTTGAAGCCTGCAACTTATGGACAATGCTGGGTTGCTCTCGCAGTAGGGTTTGGGTCACTGGTCATCTGTGCCATCTCCATTTGGCTGAATCTGAGCAGAGAGTTTATTCCTATATGAGAATTTATCCTGTTTACTATGTTTTTGTCACATCATCCACAAACTCTTGTGACCTAGCGATGACATCACACCGCCTCCTTGTTTTAGAAGTTGTAGCTTTTATCCATCCAAACGAAGCTCTGTTTGCGCTCATGTCTTTTTGAAGATGTTCCTCTCTGTTCTTGAGGCACATGAATGTTTGGAGCTTGTGGTAAAACTTTCTGTGTTTGCACTCTTTATCGTAGACTTGAATGATAATGATGCTCTTCACTTTCTGAAAGTGGTTTCTTCAGCACAGAAAAGATCTTTTATGCTCAGTTAAATGAGCTGAGCGTCAGCTTCATAAAAGTTCATTTTCCAGCCCGTATATTTGCTCAAGCTTTTTGAGAGACAAAAACTAATTGGTAGTTCTCGTGGAAATATCAGAGACACTGCGTTCCAGATGCATTAAAAAAAAAGAAAAGAAAAAAAAGATACAAAATACCCTTAAAAAAGTAGCTTTATGTTAGATCAGGTCCCACAAAACTGCTGCAGGTTTTCAGGGTAATTTAGAAGACTTTTATCTTGAAAATGCAATTGAATTAATCTTTTACAGAAAAATTTTAGAAATAGTTTTTTTGTGATGTCAATAGTTCCAAAAAGGGATGTTGGGAGGCTGGTTGAAAATCTCATAATATAATCTAATGTTGTCCAGACTTATAGGGTACTGTGCATGTAAATGTTACATAATAATGAAATGTACTAGTGGTACTAATGGGCCACTAGATTAACTATTGTTTCAATTATTGTTGTCCGTGACATCATAAATCAATCACAATTAAAGCCTGGTACAAACAAACTCAAATGGTAATATCATCACCTGTGGTGGCAAATCCAACATACTTTGATCCATAAATCTGTTTCGTGCTTTTAAACCCAGATAGTAGTCATATTAAACAGCCTATTGAGCTGACTGAACGTACATGTAAACATGCTGACTGTGTATGCGTAGAGAACAGATTTTAGATGTTAAACTCATAGAACCCATGCTCCTTTGCATCTTGCTAGTGAGTATCATAAAAATGACTAACCATGTAGTTGTCAGTCTACCATGAGTTCTTACACCAACATTCAAATTTGTCGCAGACAGAAATATCTTTCATATTCACCGTTCCCATAACATTTCACCACCTCTGATCCCTCACTTCCGGAGACTTTCATCACACATTGTATGATTTGACAGAGCACATCATGGAAGATGCTGTCAAAATACTGAGGAAAAAACAGCGTTAGATTGTAACCAGCCTGTGCTGAAAGTCATCTGACACCTGCTGTATGCTGTGAAGAATGCATGTGGTAATCCGTGAGGAAAGCTGTGGTCGTGTTTCATTATGAAACGCTGAAGGCATCTGTGAAGCTATTTGTTTTGTCATTTTAAGTCTTAAGAGCACCAGGTTGCTTCATCTGTAGTCTTTATACAAAATAAAAGAGGAACTTTCCTTCACTTTCTGTGAAATAAAGAAACTTAGTTGACTAAAATTGTTTTTGATCTCTGTGCTTTTAAGCCTTTCCCAGTGTTTTACTTTAGTGATTGTTTGTTACAGCATATCAAAGCCTCGAAGATTAGATGATTTAAATTCAGCTGATTCTAATTAATGTGGAGGTCAAAGAAAGAAACAGTCCATGGTTTCTGTGACTACAAAATATGTTTGTACTCAGATGCTGAGGAATCTTTTCTAACCAGTGCCATGAGCAGCCTGGTCACTGCTGGCCACTGCGGTGTTTCATCACTATACAGTGTCAGCTCACCTCTAACCTCACCTCAGCCTCTACTGATTCACCAGCTCATCAGATAGCTGCAAACAGAAGTCAAATGATTGGCTTTGCTCCAACACATTCACTCCTAAACAATCAAAATTGTTCATCCTCCTTCAGCTCTTGCTCTCCAGTAGTGCTTTTAAAAAGAGTTGATATGGAGACGTAGTCAGAGATGTTCTGACTGATCATCTGGAGTCAGTTGGTTTTCTTCTCGATTGGCCATAACTGGAGCAGTCAGTTAGAAATATGGGATTCTGTTCCAGTCACATGTAGGCTGCAGGAAGTCATGCACTCAGCAACAACACGAACACAACAGCCACACACACTACCATGCTATCAACTTGGAACTTCTCATCCAGACCTGGAACAAAACAGATCAGCTCAAAATCACAGCTATCAGCTTATTCGACTTTTCTTCACTGTGACTCCTGTGACTGTGGGATAGATCTAGCCTTCCTCAAGAAATGTGCAGCAGCAACTCAAGACTGACGAAGAAAGTAGTTGAAAAAGAGATAATTTATGCAAATCAATAGTACAGAATTGCAGCTTTTTGTCCTTTTGAGCAGTCTAGAACAAGTGTGCAGCTCTGCAGCAACAAGAAGAGATCAGCAGCGTACGCCCTCCTGCTCCTACCTCACGATACGGCACGTCATGTCTACTTTAATTAGCTTCCCAGTGTAGAATCAGTAAAAAGGCCAGTTCATGACCTATTGAGTTGTCTTCTTGTACAGTTTAGAGACAAATTGAATTCACTTTGCTGTGTTTCTTTTCTTAAAAAGTGAGTGTTAATGCGCTGTAAGGGTTGAAGATGAGAACATTTACCCTTTGGCTTTATTGCACTTGTTACCTCACAGTATAACACGTGTGTGAGGCAATCTTTTACATGTTGTGTGAGATTGATCTGTTGCACTCTGCGCTTACAGCTTGTTGGAAGTAAATATTTGAGATGTTGCTTATTTGAATATGTTTCCAAAGAAAGAAAACGCTGAATTATTTAAACAATAGGTTTAAAGTTCAAAGTTTTGCACCCATTGTCATATTTCATGTTTTGCTCGATTTCGTTGGGATGTGATAAATTGGAATCGTATTTTATTTTTTAGATTAAGTAAAGTTATTGGAAAACATGCTCTTCTAAACAGTGTAGCAGGTCTTTAAGGGGTTAATGAAACTTTTACTGTGGAGGCATGCTGTTGAAATGTTTTCAAAATGTGGTTTGATACTGTCTTGCTGAGAGAAGCAAGACTGTCTAAAAAAACATATCATGGCAGGGTGTGTTACTGCAAAAGCTTCTGTGAAGGCAGATGATGGGAACTAGAACCCCGATCAGAGAGCTGCAGGATCCCACCCAAATGCAACCCTCCAATGGGAATCATCTAATGAACACGTTGATATTTATAGCAACAAAATGCTGCTGGGATAAAGAACGACACATAGCTGTCAGCATTAACTTATGTAAGTCATCATGAAGCTACAATTACAAAAAAAATATAAGTTTCCTTCACTTAATGAATCACAGCAATCAAAACACGAGGTGCTAGGTAAACAGGCAGTGAAAATACATTTAAGGCAGTGGTACCAGCATTAAAAAACATGCATGTTAGGTTGATTGGTGCCGCTGAATTCGTCCTTCGGAGTGAGTGTGAGTGTGTGTGGTTGTGTGTCTAGTTTGTCTCTGTGCGGCCCTGTGATGGACTGGCGACTGGCCCAATGACACCTGGGATAGGCTCCAGTTCCCCCCGCAACCCTAAATTGGATTAAACGGATATAGAAAATGGATGGATGGATGGATGGATGGATGGATGGATGGATGGATGGATGGATGGATGGATGGATGGATGGATGGATGGATGGATGGATGGATGGATGGATGGATGGGTATAGAAAATTGACTGATGGTACCTGCATTATGAATGCACATCAGCATAGCAAAAAAACTAGAGTAAGTCTTATGGTTTGTATCACATATCTAAATGTGTTGAATCCCCCTAACTTTTGTTCTTTCTTTCTGACGGGCTTAAAAAGCATTGCATTTACATAAACTCCCAATTTAAGAAATCTAAATCTAAATAGAGACGCTATTGTAACTTTAGGACCTGCAGTTTATTTTCTCCAATTCGTGGCAACTTCACAAACTTCCAGTCCTGAGAGATTTGCTTCCTGTCATCTAATGGGCCACCATAGGACAGTCTCCGCTTCGCTGCAGTCCATTTTAATGTTCTGAAACTGACACAGGTTGATCAAGTTGGGCTATGTGACGAGTTGGGGATTACAGTGTGTCTAACATAAGAATCTGTGAATATTGGGAATTTAGCTGTATGCATTTACACTTAGACATGCGAAGCACCAAGGGCCATTTGAGCCTAGTTTAGTGTTTACATGCAGGGGTAAATCAAGCTACAACTGCGTTAAACGCATGTTTAAGTCTGGAGTTAAGTTTGGAGAAGCTCGTTTTCACACAATTTTGGTCAAACTAACATGTTTACATGCATTTTAAATGTGAAGTTTTGAATGGACAGAAATAATAATTAATTATTTTGTAGTACCGTGTGAATATACTGACTGGCAAAAATATACAAAGTCAAGTGACATGTTCATGAAAACACTGTTTCTGAAGCTCTCAACTCTGGTCTCATGTATTCAATGTCAGAATAAAGATTACAGAGCTCGTGCTGATGACTAATGATAACATCAGGATCTCTCATTTTCGAGGCTTGCTTCGAATCAGTCGCAGACTGACAGTTAATCATCTCAACATTTTGTAGCTCGGATTGTGCAGTGTAGAGTGATGCCAACAGTCATCAGAATGTTTTGTTGTTGTGACAGGTTGGAACGCTATCCATTCCAACAAGGAGTACATTTCTTCATACATCTACTTTGCATTACTGCTTCGATGGAACACAAATCATGTGGAGGCTGCAAAATTAAATGAAAATCCACTGAGATCCATCTCATTGAGTTGCACATTCCTGCTTCTCCACCCACACCCACAAACACACTCACATCCCAGGCAAGGACTGAAATAATTAGAGTTGGAATGTGTAATGCACAAGAGCTGTAAACAGTGGTGGTATGATGAAGATTCCTTAAGGCTGTGTGTAAGTTGTTTGCTTATTGATTACTAGATTGTGAAAAATAATTTTTCTCTTTGCAGGTTTTGAACGTGAGACAAGTAAAGTATAACGCTGAGCTTAGTAAGTAAAGTCTCAAAAGAAGACTCATTGGTATTTGTTTTCAGCCGCCGAACTAGATGCAGTTAAGCTGTTATTTACCCAGACAAATGGCCATTATTAACTACATCTTCTGTTTTACAACTTAAACTTTACAATGAACATTTTCTTTCATCAATTTTCTTGGCATAAAGGGCCTCACTTCTCTGGGAAGTGTCTGGGTCAGCCACTTCCTGTATCCCCCCCCCCCCCCCACACACACACACACACACCCACAGCTGTTCATACAAGACGCATACATGAAATGATACAGGGCAGAGGAATGAAAAAGCCTGGAAAAATAAAGTGTGAACAGAAAACGCCCAAATGCTTAGACCCTCCCTCCCTATTTTAAATGCTCTCTGGTGCAGAAACCCAAGTTCTGCTAGCCAGCAAAAACACATCACCACCCAAGGCCCTGAGCAAGCTGAATCTAACCAGACACCAAAAAAAAAGAAATGCCCTCTTAGCTTTGAGTGGCCTTTCCAAATTGGCATGTGGGTGGTTGTAAGTTTATTTTTTGTATGATTTTTCAAACTTACAGTAACCTCTCCAGAGCTTTCTGATGCTGACATTTAAATAAGTAGAGCTGTATTTTCTGGTGCTGCCCTCTGCGCTTCAATTTAAAGACAGTTGAAACTGTTGAAATACACAATCTACAGTCTATGGTGCCCGCAAACGTCAGTGAACTGAAGCAACGCTGGAGAGAAGTGCGACCAAAATCCACAGCAGTACAGGAGAGTAATTCTGTCTCACACAAAACGATCGACTCAAGTTGTTGCTGCCAAAGCTGGTTGCACAAGCTGTTCGGTCATGGGGTGCACTTAGTTTTTCACACTCTGACTGTGCAGTTTGACTCAGTTTTTGTTAAAAAGATGATGATATGGTGTAATGTGTGTAGTTTGGTGTCACCTGAGTTTGTTTTTGCCTTGTTTTAAGACCTGATAAGAACCAGATGATTTTTACTATGTCATGATACATAGAGCTTAGAATTTTTTTCTTACGTGATTGTAGGCCTGAGATGATCCTCGGGTTCAGTGGGAGAGTATAGTTTACATTAAGCTGACTTAAACTCAAAGAAAAGCTTTAAGATGGAGAAGTATTGTGACTTCTACGTCATAATGTTTTGGCTGCTGTTGAGATTGATGCTAAGATGGGAAGCTCAAGCTGCCGCCCATGCACATGGTGTAATGATGAATCGCACAGAGCAGCAAAAAGGTCAGACTGCAACCTCTGGCATGACGACTTTTGTAGGTCATCTCGGGTATGCCTCTCTGTGTAATAGTTGCTGTCGAAAGGGGTCTCGTTTTTACACATGCAAAAGTCCTCTTGGACAAACTGTGGGCGGAGGAAGTTGGGTTTGAATGTTGAGTATCTGTGTCTAGGCAAACGCTCCTTGTTGAGTAAGCAAGCCCCATCATCTTTCCTTTCTGCAGTGAAGCCACATCTGGTCCACAGCTGAAAACTATTAAGACCTGCTGGAACTTCCTCTTCTCTATTCCACCGCAGTTTGAAAGCAAGTAAGTAGCTTTTATCTCCGCTCTGTTGTTGTTTTGCATCTTTCTTTCTGTAGATGTTTTTCCCTTCTCCCTGTAAAACCTAGATGTGCTTTTCCATGATAAGGGCGTCAGGGTGCTGGTTTTGATCCGGTTAATAGTGCCAGGCTGTGATAGAGTGCGCCTGGCTTTTAGATTAGACAGCAAGACATCACGGTTGATTCAACGGACTAAATTCATAAACAGATTGTGATGATCCTTGTGTTGCGCTTAGCCGGCAAGCCCCCAGAGACGGAGTGAGAGCAAAGAGAAGAAAACAAAGGATCTTTGTTGATTTTCCTCTCCGAGGCATTATGTTGATGCCACAGTGCATGCTCTACCTCTGCCTTTTCAATGCATATGGGTCAGATTAGTGAGTGGCTGAAAGGCATTTAGAAAGAGGACATTAACTTTGCTTTGTTTCCTTCATTTTAGCCCTTTTTAAACATTAATCTTTGTCAGACTTGTGGGTTTGGATTCAGTTTTGGATGTTCTGTAGGCTTGTGCTCAATTCCAGAAAGATTCTTTCCCAACCTAAATTCCAAATGTTTGAGTCACTGTAGGTGAATCATCAGACTGGACTGTCTGCAGCTCCATAGTTTATATGAAACGTTGATCAGTTCTGCACTGCAAAAACATGCTGTGGTTTTATTTACTTTCTAATTAGACCTCCATATTCTTGGAGCCTTCATAGAAATGGAGCATAGTGTAAATTAGTGTAATGTGGGTTGTTTTTGTAAGACTGAGAGAGGATTTTATGTGAGCAGGATGTGCATGTGTACTAGACGGTGTTATTTCAGCAGATTTAACCCTGCAGCAGCTGGTAAACAACACAGAGAGACTGAGGATGTTTGCAGCTCAGTGTTAAGTCTGTGTGTGTGTGTGTGTGTGTGTGTGTGTGTGTGTGTGTGTGTGTGTGTGTGTGTGTGTGCGCGCCCGTGTGTCTTAGGGTCAGCAGTCCTCCCACAGGGATTCGGTTGACTCACCAGAGAGGAAGCTATTAAAGCAACCCCGACAGGGCAGCTGTCAATCACAAAGAGTGATATAACAGTCAAGTGTCAAGCGAAGCGTTGTCTTACATCTAGTTGTGTCGCAAACAAACAAAATGGTAGCCAGGCTTCGTCTGCTGCCAAAATCTTTGTATTAAGAACTTAAAGCTCTTAGTGGTGACTTTTAGAGATGACCCGAGTGAGTCTTTACTGTCTGGATTTAGGCCACTTGGGGCTTTTGTTTAAAAAATTTATCCTGACCATCATTCATGAAAAGCTGGATCAATTTCCAGTCCTTTATTTGTTGGAAAACATTTCACCAGCAGATTCACAGTACTATGCAAACACATTGAACCTTTAATTTATTTATATATTTATCTATTACCAGGAAAACGGGTGCAGCAATTTATTAAAGCGTGCAAACATAAACAGAATATGAGGCAGAGACAGTCTGTTAAATTACACAAAGCTTAAGAGTCCATATTTGGCATGATCTATGATGCCAATATATGATTTGAATATATGATGATTTATTCCTCAACGCAGCCTGCATCTTCTTAGACAAGCTTTCTGTCATTTCTTTAAGGAGTCTTCAGGAATAGTTCTCCAGGCTTCTTGAAGGACATCCCAAAGCTCTTCTTTGGATGTTGGCTGCCTTTTGTTCCGTTCTCTGTCAGATGATCCCACACTGCTTCAATAATGTTGAGGTCTGGGCTCTGGGGAGGATTCATCCCTCCATAAGACCTGTTGCCACTGATTTTCAGTCCAGTGCCTTTTCTTCCTGTTTCACTTCCTGGACGTCACTTTTCAGATGCTGTTAATCTGCTGTGGATAGTTTTTTTAGGCCTTCCTCCTCTTCTTTTGTCATTTGTTTGTCTTGTTTCTTTTTATGTTTTAAGGACACACAGTACACCATGCTGAGATATGCCAAGTGTTTTGCTAGTAGCTCCTTGGGATGTACCTCACGGGTGCAAAAATACTATTTTATGTTTGTCAAACTGTGTTATCTTTGACATTTTTTCAAAAATACCTACAAATACTATTTAAAATTGGTTCTCTGCTAAGTGTTCTGTATTGAGAAGACACAACACTGATTCGTCCCCTGATTTCGGTGTTGTTTTTCAGAAAAACAGGTCAATGCTAAGTGGCTCAATGAACAAAAACAGACACATTCCTCTGAAAATGATTAGATACAAAGATGCAAAGACTGAAATGAATGAAAAAGCAGCACAACTATTGGTCAAGACCACTTAACAAGATTAGAATAAAGTCTGGCTCATTGGAAGCAAACATAAAGTAATGAGGGGTGGCTCGAGACTTTTGTACCGTACTGTACATCTAATAAAAAGCATTTTTTAAGTTAAACCCAGCTTCATTTGTACTATATCTTGATAATGTCTCTTTTTCAAAGCTTTTTCTCAAAGGGGTACAACAGCTCTAAGATGCTGGTTTTGTTTAAAGGGTGTTTTTGTTCATGATGAAAAGAGGTCCAGCCCCTCCTTTTACTTCCTCCCTCACTTATGCAATTCTCTCTCTTGTATTGTTCAAAATGGAAAATGATGACATAGTAATAATATCAAAAACCATTAAAGGGAAACTGGATTCACTTAACACAACAAAGCAGTTAACACAGCAAGTGTGCATTTAAGCCTGTGAAGCTGGTTATCTCAAACATTGAGGTCACTGCTGCCAAGATCTTCATTTGGCAAAGCAGTTCCTGTTTGATGCGGAGATCTGGAGAACTTGCTCTCTGTTTGTAGCCAAATGTAAACAGTTGCAGCACACTTGCTTATCTCCTCTTGCTCTACTTTCAGCAGCAACATGTTAGACCTGTAAATACGGAACACGAAGATATTGTGTCTTGGCAGATAGAGGAATGTGTCCGTGTCCGCCCCAAAGCTCGTTCCATCTGAATTTTCTGCAGCCCTTTCCAGGGCCTCTGTGAGCTTAAAAGACTTTTCCACAGTAAGGATCCCCACGTGCATTGTTTTCAGATTTCCCTCAGTTACATATCATTGCATCTCTGTAATAGATGTGAACTGATGGTTTGTTCGCCAGTAGCAGTTGTCCATGTAGGTCTGTTCAGATCCTTCACATTTTTAATCAGGTTTGACTGCTTTTGGTGTCCTTCAGTTTTAAAATGCTTTTTCTAATCTATTCACTTCAAGTAGATATGGATTTTCTTCAACTGTACATTACGTCAAGTTAAAACTTTTGGACCCATTTAGATCTTTCATCAATATATGCCTTTAAGATAATTTAGATAAATACTAAAAGACATAAATTAATTCTACACCTATTGATAGTAGAAACAATGCAGAATTTTACAAATAAACTACATCTTTACATGAAAAGTTTTGTAAAATGCAGTGAAATCTTAAATCTGTAAGTTCATTCATTTGAAACTTTATTTAACTGACTCGTGTCACCGTGTTAACAAACCAACTTCCTTGTATTTATAAAATATCAGAACAATAAAAATGTGAAGCCAGCAATGAATTCAGTAAAAGTTGGAATATTGTCTTACGTCATCCTTCCTTTTAATGACACTTTTCAGTAGTTTGGGAACGAAACGTCGCAGTTTCAGTTGAGCAGGGAATCTCTGTGCGGTCTTGCTGAAAACAACAATTCAGCAACTCAACAGTTCATGGCTGTTGTCTGCTGCTCCTCCTCATGATGCTCCAAACATTTCCAACAGGAGACAGATCTGGACTGCAGACAGGGCAGTCAAACACACACCCTGCTGTGTCTATGAAGCCACGCAGTCAGAAGTCACGCAGACCGAGGTCCTGTATTGTCCTGATGAAATAATCACACACCTCCCGGGAAAAGATGTGACAGTGATGGTAGCATATGTCTCTTATCAACGGTACTTTCACACATACACAAGTCATCCATGCCATGGACACGGATGCACCACCATACTATCACAGATGTTGGCTTTTGTATCTTTCACTGATAGCAACCAGAGGGATTTTTATCTTTGGCATTTAGAAGCAGATTTAGAAGCAGACCTGTGAACTCATCTGATCACTGAACACGTCATCACTGTCTTTCTGTCCACTTTGGAACTCGGCTCGTTCCGTTTACATTTAGCTTTCCTTTTGAAAGAGACAGTTTGAGGTTACACTTCTGGATGCTTCGGCAGATGTATGAAAATGGATTTTCAGTATACATCAGAGAACACATGGCAATATGATGGTTTTTCATGCAGTGCTGCCTGGGGTCAAAGGTCACGCGGTTCCAACAGCATTTTGATCTTCGCCTGACTTCCTGAATTTCTGGTAATATTACACACTGTGAACATTAAAAGGACAAATTTATATGCTATCTTGCATCCTCTGAGCTGTGACCAATCCTACCTTCTGTACCCACTCATGACACCCTCATCTGTCACCAGTTCATTTGCTGATTGTAAAATCTTAAAGACATTGTTACTTGTAAATTTTTCTTTTTTTTTTTTTGATCAGTCTGTGATTTCCTCTGTACTTTCAGGAAAAATTACTACGTTTAGTTGTATTTTGCTATAAGAAAACAGTGAATCATTCATATAAAAAGCTACAGGAGACCTTATTGGTTTGCAGTTTGCTGCCGTGACCTAAGCAAGATCAATTTTTCCATCCACTAAGACCTTGAATTGTTTTTCTTGATGAATAGAAAATGCCGCACACTGAGAAACTTAATTAATTTTTCTAAACTGCCTGGCTCAAGTTAGCGTGTTTGCAAAGGCAAGGGTTGGAATAGCTGTTTTATGAGGCAAACCTTCCTTGAATATTTCCCAACAGCAAAAGAGTTAAGTGTACTGATTGTGGGGCGTGCTGACAGCTCTCCAGTGCAACACGGGCAGTCCTTGCAGTCCTCTAGATTGCTGAACTCTCATGGGGAATTCAAGCAAAGGCAGTCAAAGCAGTGTTACGATTAGAGACGCTGCGGAGGTGGACATTTTTCATTTGCAATAGAAATTGCTCAATTTTCTGAAGGATGGCTCAATGTGAATGCCCCCGTTTGTGTGTTAAAGCACATCCAGCATGCGCAGCTACCTGGGTACACTTAGAGATGTGAAAAGAGACGGTGCTTAACTCCATACAAAGTCAGTGGGAGTGGAGCAGTTGTGTTTACCAGTGTTGTCTTTGTGTCACAGAATTTTATGACTTTAAGCAATCTGGAAGTGATTGCTAGCAATGCATTTGAATTTAACACTAGCAACTTTTGTAAACTAAACGTAAGGAGTGCAGCTGAAACACTTTGATGGAAGGAACACTTTGTTCTGTTGCAAAGATTAGACATCAATGCCAGTGAGGAACAGAAAAACAATGTTTTTACTTTCTGGTTTGATCTCCTGTTTTAGTCTCCACTCTTAGTCATGTCTTGTGCCATGAAACAGACAGGACACTAAGTGCTAGTTTATCAGCTCCACAAGGATAAAAACACATTCTCCACCCAAACTGATTGTGATGTGGCTTGGTGGTAAATAAATATAACACAGAAGTTACTGGAGCTTTCATTTTTGGGCATCCTGACAGCTGTTGTAAACTTCACCTCATTCTCACAGGGTGAGAATGTTTTGTTTTTTATTTTTCTTTTAATAGTCTGTTCTTGGGCTTTCTGCTGCCTTTAAGTGAAGGTTTGAGCTCCAACCAGCTTTTAACTCCAGTCTCCCTGCTGCTTTTTCAGGTGGAAGATTGGCAAATAGTCAGGAGGGACCTCACCAACGTACATTTTCCACTATGAACCGCGCCTTCAACAGAAAAAGAGGTGAGCAGATGCAACCAGTTTACACGATTAGGTTCTGGGATTGAGGTAAACCTGTTTTAGCACCACCACAGCACAGACATCCCTCTGAGGTCTGAGACAGGACCAGTGTTGTTCCCATCATCTTGGTGTGTTAGCTGGATCGGTTATTTCCAAACATCCGCAGTGTGTCCTGACACCTGAGTGTCAATGGGTACTGCATACTTCAGTGGGCTGTTACTCTGATATTGCCCAGGTTTTTCCTACATTCCAGAGACGCAGTGAGTTCTGTTGAAGATCTGAAGGCTGAATTGCTGTTCAAATTGCACCTATGGGAAAAGCAGGAAGACAAATATTTAATGAATGACATGAAAACCTGAAATAACTTGCACAGTTAGTTGTTAGTACTTTATATGGAAGTTTTCTTGACTTCTTAGTAAAGATGGATTTCCTATTTTGAAAATAGGAAAACACAAATAAGAAAATCCATCTCTACTATTCCATAGTGATTCTGCTGTTTGATCACCCAGTAGTTGGCAAACAAAACATAACTCAGCTCAGCAGTGTCACTTTCAAAAGAAAATATCAGTTGGTGAACATGATGAATTCACCTAAGAAGAAGAAGGAGGGGGCAACTGTTTGTGGAGGACATTCCAAACTATCCCGTCCACAGCTTAAGGTATTTGCTGTCATGAATAGGATGAACAACACATGGGAAAGCAGACTGGTCATGCGTCCCACCTCTCTATTTGTTTTAGTCAGAAATGCAGTTTGCTTCATAGAGCAGAATCCATCCAACCAGGGACCAGATGCACAAACAATGTATACACACACAAACTGCACGTGTGTCTCTTCCTTTTCACACAAACTGGTATTTGTGAAGAAGGAACATGTGCATCTGACACATACCTATATTTAGAGCTGTCGAAGCTTCTAATGATTGAGGCGGGCAGGAAACAATGGATAAAAAAAAAGGATTTTTATTCTTTATTCCACAACAGAGACACCAAATACAACTAATTTTCTTTTATGTACACGGCGTAATTATGTGTGTTTCACATTCAGTAAACCTGGACTTTTTCTTTGTTGCTGCTTTTATTTTTATGTCTATTTAGTTGTGGTGCCAAGAATATTTTGATATGCAAATAACTAGTTAGAGGATTATCTGCATCTGTTCATGGCTTAGAATGGGAGTGGTAATCAGGTTTAGAACCACACATACATACACATTTATAAACATCCTTCCAGATATCTGATCTAACAGTTAACTGGGTCTGTGTGTTACTTTTGGCTCGAACACTTTTCCTCACCAGTTTTGATTTAGTTTTTTTCACAAATTCAACATGTTTGTGACTGAAAAATGGGAAGAAGGTCTCCACGATTGGGGCTCAGAGCTATCTTGTGACTCATGTACACAAACTTGTGTTGTCTTCTCATTTTGGCCTAATACTTGAGGAGAGCTATCGGCCTTCACTCTCTGAAGCTCATTGTGAGAAAATTCAAAGAAAAAAGAGGGAGTCATGTGAGCTGATTACATAGTTTTGTTCAACTGCAGATAAAATCTAAAAACTTTGCTGCTTCAGAGGCTGCTTGACTAAAACTGACTGCATTAAAAAGAAACATTCATTTGCACACCACCGTGGGGGACAGACCTAACAACATGCACAACCTTCCGAGCCTTTGCTGCATGTCAGTAAGTGAGGTGACCCTGCCCAAATGCAGAGGAGATATTTGGAACTGCGATTTGCAGAAATCAGCTTGAAGTGTTTACCAACATCTGTTCCACTCCCCCTGGTATGAATCAGCAGACCTGGAGAAGTGTTGGGCAGAGCAGTGGAGAATATCCAAGACCCAGGTGGTGCGATGGGCTTTAATGATGTTTGGCTTTAATTCACTTTTTCCCATTAGGCCTTCTGTTTTAGGAGTACGGCAATCTGGAAGGGCAGATATTCATTTCTTACACTTGAAATGGAAATGCTCCACCATTGATTTAATTTCTCTGCATTTCAGCAGATACGATTCCTAGATTTGTGAGGACTTGTTGAAATAGAGTGAATTATAGTTGTAAGAAGGCGGAGTGTGAGGGTTTGCTTTGGCAGCAGGCAGGTAAATGTTGTTTAAATGTTGTTAAAAGGGAAGCCGCTCACACAGACAGAGAACAACAAGCTCACAGACAGACCAGCACACTCTGACCATTTCTTTTTACTGTGGAGCAGTTCATGGGTCTGCCCTAACAGCATGTTAAAGCTTTTTCACTGAGGAAAGGGCGACTATTTCCCAAACTCCTCTGTGCAGTATAACAACACATCAGAATACCGACAGGTGCCTGAACCTTAGATCTATTTCAAGGCTCAATTTCTGCTGTACTTGTTGCAGTCCAACTGTAGCAAAAGGTCAGTCAAACAAAGGAAAGTTTTTCCCTCACAGAAAGAGAATATGTTTTTATTTAAAATCATGAATCAGAATCTTCCAAAGTATCTGGAGACTGCTGTTTGTGCTGTTTGCATTCATTCTCAATATGTTTGTCCTCAACAATCTGGATACAGAACTGTCCTTTGATGAGAAAGATAAGACTGATCCCTTTAAAAACATTGTTTCTCTCCATCTCCCAATAATTTGTGTTCCAGTTATGGATATTGAATCACCCTGAACCATAAGTATGCAGCATTTCTTTTGCAGTTCACAACCTCCTGCACGAGAACAACAAAGATTTGTTTGCGGGTGGTTTTCCATTGCAGTGAATTATTTCTGCTGAACTTGTCGCTAAAGCTAAAGCTAAATAGGATACTTTTTGGGAAACATTCCATTGTCATTTGAACACTTGTGTGTTGTTTTAATTTTGCACCAGAGGGATTTGGACAGAGCTTGCAGCTTGTCTCTGTTTCTTTTGTCACTTCTGAACGGGAATAGTTGAACTGAATAGTCACCGTACAAACAAACGTGTGTAAATGCCCTACAGCGGTCATATATCTCTAATTTTCGCCACTGGTCCTGGCTGCCTTTGCTGCTTTTGGCTGAGAGAGTGGAGGCTGGCTCCAACAACAAGTCCACTAAACTGATTTAGCTCTCTGTGTCTCATTGTGCTCTGTGGGCTTGATCACGTCCAGTGGGTAGTGCCCGCAGGACTCTTGATCATTTTTATCTCTTAAGTTTATTACCCCCTGGTGTTAGACGTGACTTGCACTGAAAGGTCGGAGAACATATCTTAGAGTAACCAACTCTGAGGTTTTTAAAGGATGTCATTGGCAACTTATGAGCATGTGGCCCCTGTGGCTAAGTGTAGCTAAAAGTACCAAATAAACTATATATAAATATATTCAATTACTTCTACCTCCTGCTTAACTCTGTGAAGCCAGATTGTTTTTCTATCATTTTCTATGTTGCTAACATACTTGATTTATCTGCTGTTTCATATTAGTGTGTTTGTCAGTCCTGAGTTGGCAAAAACTTATTAAACTGTAGGAAACAACAACAAAAAAGTCCTTTGATTCGCTAATGTAGATGTACAATCAAGTTTTTATTGAAACCAGACCTGAGCCAGATTCATGTCTTCAGATTTGATAAAAACGTTCACTTCACAACAAAGGTTGACATCGTGACTCACATCTCATTTGAACCCTGGTAATTGTATTAGAGCTGCCAAAATCAGCCAGAATTTGAATATTTCTTTTAAAGAAGTCATTTGAATATGAGTTGTTGGGGGTTATATTCACAAAAGGGTGCAGCAGTGCAAAGAGAGACATAGACACCTGTTATGTATGAGACATATTAAAACATATCTGCATACAGCCGTCACCATCAGGTGGCTGTTTTTTTAGATGTGCCCCAGGCTTCTGGTGGGCTAACTGTAATAAGCAAAGCCTAAATATAACTTTTATCTCAGGGATCAACAAATTTAACATCTACTCTGAAGATTCTCAAGTGTTTCCACACGAGCAGTTGCTCAGAGTATAAATTTCTCTGCGGCTAAGGGTTGTGAAACACCCTGCCATCACCGCTGCAGGGTTGTTGTTGGGATACTTGCTTGATAAAGTATGGCCGACATGTCAAATTCACGACTTTCTACTGTTGCTTATGAAGTGAACGCAGTACAGTGGCTCTGGCATTTTTTTCCTCCCCACATCTGACTTTTTTACTTTCTTAAGTGTTTATTTTGGAGTAGAGAAAAGGGATCAGAATCTAATTTGGAACATAGATGCCAAAGCTCCTTTGTGCTGCAGGGATGAAGATGGCTTTTTGAATTTCTCTCCTCTTTGCAGTGACATCCTTATTTGAAGCTCTGTCTTCTCTCTTGAGTACAGCCTTGAGCGGTGTCAGAATCAGTCCAACATAAATATACACTTGATATCTAAATATTTTCACATTCCTTGATACTCATAATGTTCATATTATTGTTTTTAGTTATATGTTTATTAAACTTGTATCTGGTTATAGTGTCACAGTGTTCTGATACTATTAACACTTTTGATTTGGTGGGTTAATGTCGATGATGGTACTTCCCATCTTATGGACTGTGGCAATAAAGCACAGTGAAAAAAGCACCCACATAGATAGTTGGATGTGGATACGAATGCAGGGACGATTGTATTAGCTTTGTGAGCTGAATCCCTAAACAATTAGAAAAGAATAGGGAAGAAACAGTCGAAGTGACAATTATTTCTGAAATGTACCAATGGAACTGTCAGACAATCCATAGTTTGTATATGAATGGAGCACAAATAAATAGATTTTTTCCACAGCGTAGTTCAGGCATGTCTGATGTGAGAGGAGAATCCTGAGCAGTTTGCACAGTACAGTGTATATGTCACAGTCTGACTGTGGGCTCAGACCACATTGTTTCGTAAAGCCGTATGTATGTAATTAATGAGCCTTTCTTTTCGTTGGCTCAGTATAATCCGTATTAGCCATGAATAAACCTTGAATTTATCTTGAAACAACATTTGTTGCATTTTTTCTACTTTAAGCTGAGTAAGGAGTTTCAGTAGCTTTTCACCAGAAGCAGGAATGGCATTACGTGAATTTATAAAGGCTTGACACAAAATCATGAACAGTTGTACCATGTAGCAAACTCCAATAGAGCAGCCCTGCAATAATTTCCCACAGTGAAGCTTGTGTTGGCTTTCAGTGTCTTTGCCTGTGTAAGACAGTCTTTTATTACTGAGCTGCATTAAATTGCTGTAAACTTTTGACCTTTTTTGTCCAATATAGCAAGACAAAACTTCAAGTGGTTCTGGTCGCTGTCTCTATGTAAATGCAACATTTTGCATAGCCTTTTATCATCTGTTTTCACCCTTGTTTCATTTATGGTCGAATGCATTTTTGTTCTCAGACAGCAGTACTGTTTAAACCCTCCAATTCTTTATCTCAAAGTAACACTCTCCTGCCGCTCCTCAGGAATGGTGGCTTGGGTCCGTTCTGCTCTGAGTCGATTTCAAGTTGTCTCGTGCATGATGGAGAACTGTGCACAGCCTGCAAATTCTTTGTGTGTCATTGATTGAGCACTGCAGTGAATTAGGCTATTGCCTGCCCACATCTTGTCGCCCTACAGAAAAACTGTGCACTAACAGTGTAGCTCTGGAGCTGCAGAGCTAGCTTGGAGAATATTAAAACGCAGTTTCTCTGTTCCCATTGTACCATAATTAACTGTAGGTACAAAAAAAAAATTCAAATCAGCAGTCAGAATATATTAACTTGTTGTGAAAAGTAACCTTTGCTCTAATGAAAAAAGCCTCATGATCAACCAAACATTTGTTTAAAAGTGTTTTTACTTTGGCTTACTTTACTGCTCTGACAACAAAATGTGATTGCAGTTTTTCTTTTCTTTTCAGTTCGACTTCACAGATATTTTTATTTAAGGATGAAGAAGGATACATTGAGACTGTTTTTCCTAACTAGAATATTAGTGGTATTGGCCTCTTCACCTCAGTATGTGAACTGGGATTTGTGAGATAAACACATGTCAGATGTAACTGTTAACTTGCAAATGAGGAGATTTTTTTTAGATAACCATCAATAAATTCAGATTACCACAAACGACTGAACTCTGTTGATCCCCTCCAGATCCCGACAATGAAATTTTAGTTCAGAATACAAGGCAAGTTTTAGAACCCTTTGATTTCCTGTTAATTTGCAAATAAAAGTCCTTGCAGCAGCAGTGTTAGAAACTGTGATATTCACCCTTTCAGCATTTATCTCTTGTGCAGTTTGATTTGGTCAGAAATTAACTTTCATTGTCACCACGAGCTGCAGTATTTCTGTTTTTTTCTCAGTCATCAATAATTTCTATCCATTTACTCTGGTTAATTACAGCAGGTACCCAGGGACGGCATGTTTGGCACTGGGAGTCAATACCTCAGGCAGGATTTTAAACAGGATAGAAAATAACCCTGTTTTAGAATTCAAAGCCTTTTATTTTTACTTTTCATCATTTAGTTGAAATGTGGTGCATACAGCCATGTGACAAAGAAGGTATATAATAAGTATTGGGACATAATAAAAAGTTATGTGGTCTTTACCAGGTCTGAAAAGTTGTCATTGACTTAACAAAAAAAAGCCAAAATGCAGAAGTGTGTGAAAAACCAAATACACTCCATGGTTCAACAGCTTGTGGAGCTGACCTTGAAGTAGGGCTGGGTGTCACGGTTTATTCTCTGTTCCATGTCTTGTCTCGTCACTTCCTGTTTTATTTTGAAATTAACAACTCCTCTCGTTTCAGGTGACTTGCCCTTCCTCCCGTGTCAAGCGTCTGATTGTCTTCCCTGATTCCAAGTGTTTTCACCTGTTCCCCTTGGTCCCTCATGTGTTCAAATAGTCTGCGTTTCCCTTGTCTCGTCGCCAGTATGTTGTCTCTGTTCGAGCTTCATTACCAGCCACCTTGTCTTGTCACTGCAGATTCCACGAGCCTGCAGCGAGCGACTCTCCTGCAGTGCAATCTTGTTTTCTAAGTTATTCCACAGCCATAGCCTTAGATATTTATTATAACGGTAAGTTTCATAGCTTTGATTTTCCTCCGTTTTCAAGGAGTGATTTTTTTTTTTTGTTACCTGTCACAGTCGCCTCCGTTAAAGGAGAGCGTTAAGTTAAAGTTAAAAGTTACATTTTCATAGAACCTCTGTTTTGTAAAGAGTGTGCCTTTGTTTTAGAGCGCGTCTTTGCTTTGTTAAGAGTTCATAGCTTTTGGTTTTCCTCCCGTTTTGGAGAGACTTTATGTTTTGTAAACTTTCATAGCCGCGCTCCTCCTCCACTTTAGTTACAGAGGAGAGCGCTTAGGAGTTTCACAGCTTTTCGTTTGCGCTGCGGGAGATCGCCCTGCAGTGCCGTCATCTGTTGTCCTGTGTTTATTATAATAAAACCATCTCGAACCATAAGACCCTGCATCTGCGTCCTGAATCCCTCTCTGGTACGTGACACTGGGTATCAATCAAAATCTTTAGATACCGATACCTTCAATTCAATACCGGTTCCTGAACGATACTGTTTTTCGATACCAGTTTTATAATATCAATTCTAACAAAGGAAATTACATTACACATAACAATACAAATCTTCAGTTTTATTTTTCAGCTCAGTATTTTTCCAATCCAAGCAGTTCTCTTACAGAAAAAATTAACAAGAAATAATTTCCAGTGCAAAACAGTTCCCACCAAACACCAGACGCCATTTGGACGTTGGTTTTTGGGCTAAATCTGGTCGGTCCGTCATAGTCACGGCCTGAAAATGACTGCTTTTCACTTTTCAACCAAATGTGTGCTTGGACGCATACCATGACATCTTTTCAATGTCTTTTTAACAAATTTTTGCTGAATGGGTTGCAAACAAGAGACAGGTTGGTGTCTTATACTATTCTACATGCTGAGGATACTTTTCACTTAGCAGTGTTTCTTCAGAAAAGTCAAAATGTTTGCTTTCTACACGTATTAAGTTCCAGTAACATTGAGATTACTGCCGGATTTCACTGAACGTTAATTTACCTGTTAAAATGCCACACACTGCGCCGTCCTCGGTGCTCTTAGATGAAGCTGAGTCCAGTGGTGGAGATTTTGAATTATGCTGCTCGGGCTATGTGGCGTCCACAGGCTGACTTTAATGCTGAGAGGAGGATGGTTGGTTCAACCTTCTTGCAGTAAAACACGGAGCAACTTTCTGCTCTAAAATTGATTTTGTGCACAGTCAAATAATTCATTAAATTAGTCGTGTTGCTGGCCTTAACCACGATGACTTTTTGGCATATGTTGCATCGCGCACTATTGACATTAATCTTGGTGAAATGGAGCCATGCTGAGCCATGGAGCCTCCATGGCATTGTTTAACCAGGTCGGCGACACACACACAACTACATACCCCATCTGTGGGAGTAACCACATTTTCCTGCATGCAGCAAAGTGTAATGTTAATACAGCCAATCAAGGGTAGCATGATCAGTTCTTGATCACGTGATTAATTTCTGGATACCAAAACTTGACACCGAAAGACGAGGCATGTTTTGATACTTGATACTACCTTGAAGTAATCCTTTTCTGTATGGAGTGATCAGTCTCTCTCATTATGGGGGGACTTTCTTCTGTAGAATGTTGCTTTACTTTTTTTAATGTTTGTTGGAATTCATTTAGTCACAGCTCTCCTAAGATCCTGTGGCTGCAAAACAGGCCCGAATCCTCATCCCTCCACCACCGTGCTTGACCATTTGTCAGATGTTTGTCATGTGCTGTGTTTGGTTTTCTCCAAATGTGCTGACGACCGAACATCTCCACTCTGGTCTCGTCTGTCCAAAGGAAATTGTTCCAGGAGAGAAGAGGCTTTCTCCTGCAACGTTTTCTAATTTTATTGTCATGAACTTTAACATTTAACATGCTAACTGAGGCCTGTAGAGTCTGAGATGGAGCTCTTGAGTTTTTTGCAGTTTCTCTGAATATCCCACCGTCTTTTTGTTGAATAAATAATGATGTTGTGTCTTTTCATTCGTGTGATGTATATACCTCATTTCAAGACTGATTAACAATCAGGAGAATATTATTATATTATATAGAGAATATATATAATTATTATAAGGTTTTATTATATTAAAGCATTAAAAACTGAGAGGGGGCACTTTCTTTTCTCATGACTGCATATGAAATGAACAATACTTTGTGTTTTTATTCTTACTGCTTTGTACCAAGCGTGTAAAAATGCTAAATGTGTTTTAAATAGGCTTTCATGTTTTAAGTAATTCTGCATGAAGCCATTTTCTTCTGGTTTATGTCGTTGCCATCTTGTGCCGCAGAGACAAAGAAGTACACATTCCCATCCCCTGCTCTAATCCAACACTGTTTGCAAACACTTTAAAGGACGTCAGCCTGCCTGCCATGCTGCTGTCAGCTCTCACTGCTCTCTTCCTTCTCTCTTTAATCTGCCTGGAAATGTAGTTTTCTGGCCTCCGTAGTTGTAAAAAGGAGGAGGTGATGTATCATTCCTCCATCAGCTGTCATTCGAGAGTCACACGAGGAAGTGGATTGATCTTTGGTGGAGAGTTTTTCAAGGTGCGATCGGGTTTAATCTCTTTGCACACCTGCTAACTAAACAGAAGAAGGAAATGTCCTTCTTAAGTGGAAGAAAAGTTCCATGTTGTCAGTGCTATGTTAGAAAAGGCAAAGAGCTTAGAGAGACCTCAGAGTTCGTATAGAGACGAACAAACTATTCACCTTTTCCTATTGTGTGAAATTACTTGATGTGCTTTTGGATTTTATGTAATGAACCTACTTGGAATAGTATCAATGTGTGATTATGTATTCCCCTTCTGTGCTTTAAAGCCCTACATTATGATGTGATTAGAATTATGATTAGCCTCAGAAGTTACAGAATTAGTTCAGTTTAGTCCACCTATTTGCAAAAGTATCACATGATATCAGTATTTTTGTTAATAAGGTCACCAGAGTCTGTAAGACTTCTAAACAAATCAGGGACCAAGTTCCAGAGAAGTACCGATTAGGGTTAGGTACACATCCAGTGTGCCCAAACCTTTGACTTGTACTTTCTATGTATGTGCAGATAGCAACAACACTAATGAATGTTGTAGAAAATAAAAGTAATCAAACTTAAGCAAACACTCAGCTCCAAATGAAGACTAATTAGAATAGAATTAATTATTTGAGCCACTTGGCCAACAACATCAGTGTAACCGGTCATTATCATTCTCGGGCTGAGGACACGGTGAAGTCGAGTCACATTGTTGATAGGTTGCAAAGTGCTGATGAACACAATCAACGAGAACAAGCCAAATGCCTCAAGGTCACAGGTGTTTCGTCTTAAGATTCATTTTTGCGGCAATGAGCCGTCAGAGCAGGAAATGAGGAGTGAAAAGAATGTGGAACGCAGCATATTGGGATGTTCTGGACTGTGACCTGTAAGGATCTCTGACCTGCTGTGCACTTTGTGATGGCGAGTCCTTAGTGTCTATATTCTGTTCAAATAATAATAATAAGCTATAATTGGTCCAGACTTGGTGATTATTGTCCCTGCTGCCAGAAACAGAACTGAAAGTGCTCAGTTCACCCCTGAAGTACTCGTAGAGTTAGTTTGACACGTCAAGACCATCAAGGCAGCCTGACACTAAATTACCTTGTTGTACAGCTCTTTATTTCTGTAATATTTTTAAAATATAAAAGAGCTGAATGACCAACCTCTAAGTGTGCCTAATATCTACTTGTACCCAGCAAACATGTGGTGGTGGACCATGACCAGTATGTAATGTAACTGAGAAGGAACCTGCCTGTTTTATACATGATTCTGTTGGTTAGCTCACCTCATTCTTGTTCAGAGACATTAGACATTTTGTAAATGTGCTTTGTTGAATATTCTTTCTTGAAATGCTTAGTTATGAGAGATGTTTACTGATGTGGCTAATTACCTTAAACGTGACCATTGATGACTGCTTGTATCGTTTCAGATAAATCATGGATGCACACCCCGGAGGCTCTGGCCAAGCATTACATACCCTACAATGCCAAGGTAGGAATGTCCGGCAGGCTGCTGCACTGTGATAAGCCTTTTCAGAGCAGTGTGACTGAAAAATCGTGAGTGAGCTAATTTCTCATGATGCATTTCATATCATTTTATCAGGTAATGGTCCACAAATTAGCCTGACTGTCTCTGAACTTGTTAATTCAGGTGGAATGGAGAGACTTGATCAGGTCAACATGCTTATAACTGAAGTGTATCCATTTATACGTTCAGATCAGTGATAATGTGTGTTGTGTGGTGGTTAGCATCACCATATTCTAAGTGCCAACAGTCAAGTACATTATATTTCCTCATTAATCTAACATAGCAGCTGTTTCTCTTAGTGTCATAGTGGAAAACCCTCCCTGTCAGAGTTCACTTTTGAAAAGTGTCTTCTTGATGATGACCTCTTGATTCATTTTGTTTTAATGAAAACATCTTTTCTATGTAACGTGACTCATTCTCAAACTCCCTGGTCCTGATGTGAGAACATCATGAAATGGCACTTTCTGTCTTGACTGGAATCACTCAAACACCCAGTTTGCACATCTCTCAAAGGAGTTGTGTCTCTCCTTGTCAGCATTTTATTGTCAGGCTGGTTTCCGCTTCAGTTTGACAAAGAATTTCTCTGTTTTGAGACACAGACTCTGTCTTCCTACATCCTGTGCTTCAGAGATGTAATGCTGGAGCGGAGGTGGAACTCCAAAACTACCACCTTCCCCAAGCTGCCGGAGCTTTTTTTTTTTCTTTTTTGTGAATGCAGCACAACAGGAGGATGAACTGGCAGAAGAGACCTTTTTAAAATCCAAGCAGATTGTCAGCTTTCACTGATGAGTTCCCTGTCTGCTTTAGTTAGCTGAGATCTGAGCAGAGCACTCGTCGCTGAAGGAGTTGCAGGCAGCCGATGTGAGGAGGATGTGCTTCACCTGTGTTCACTGGTTTAAAGGACAAAAAATAAGCTCAGATTAATTAAACAAGCTTTTTGAATGCATTACCCTGACACTGTCAAAAATTAGAACAAGTATTTTCAGTCATGTGGCAAAGAAAGTACACCCACTGCCAATTCTAAAGTTTTATGTACCAGAACATAGTAAAAGAAAGAATATCTGGGTCTTAAAATGAGGTAAATACAACACATGGCATACTGGAATTTGTCATTATTTATTCAATAAAACACTGAGCTAAAGAAGCAGCATGAGAAAAACTAAGTACACTCCGTGATCCAACAGCTTGTAGAACCAACTTTAACTGCAAAAACTTGAAGTAATCATTCTCTCTTTGACGTTATCAGTCTCTAACCATGTGGAGGAATTTTGGCCCACTCTTCTTTACAACATTGCTTAAATTCATTGAGGTTTGTAGGCATTCTTTTATGCACAGCTCTGTAAAGGTTCCACAATCGTATTTCAGTCAGGCTGAGGTCTGGACTTAGGCTGGTAACATTTCACATGCTAACTTAGGCCTGTGGAGTCTGACATAGTGTTTCTCGGAGCATTGCACTCTCTCTGGAAGATTGGCAAGTCTCTTGAATATTTTTCACCTGTGAATAATCTTCCTGCCTGTAGAGTGATGGTCTCCAAACAGTTTGGAAATTGGCTTATAACCCTTTAAAACTCATGGGCACCAACAAATTGCTTCTCAAAGATCATTGCTGATGCCTTTCCTCCTTGGCATTGTGTTTCCACACACCTGAATGCTACAGGGCAGACAACTGATAAAACCTCTGCTTTTCTAGAGCTGCTCACACTTGCTGACATCAGTTAATGAAGTGCATTTGATCAGCACCTGGTAAGGACCAGATTCTTATTTCATTATGTCCTGATACCTTAGAGTTGAACGAGGAATTGCTCTCTTAAAACTGAAAGTTTCACATGACTGTACTCACATATTGGCAGATATCATTTTTAACATGGAGCATGTGGATCAAACTGAGTTGCATGATGAAAACTCAAGAGACCAGAAGTTTGAATCAAAACCTGAAGAGTTTGAAAGCTTGATTGGAGAGCATTATGAATGTAGGGATGATATGAAAACTGTAGAATGTCCTTCCATCTCTGAAAGGTCCTTTTTGTGAATTTCAATAACTCAGAAGTTCTGAATGTGTATCTTATATCTTCAGCATCTCTGTGTCTGGATACTCTGCAGTGTTTACACGTTTGATTGATATGCCGGCCCCTCTTATCTGAAAGGCCCCGGACTCATCGCAGCAGAACAGACTCAAACTGACCCATTTTTTACTTGGATAGGAAAATAAAGAAAGCACATTTTAAAGAAACATGAGGAGATAACCCCGGCCTGTGTTTCAAAGCAAACTTTGGTAGATCTGTGTCTATTTGTTTATGCCAAATTGTTATCCTGTCATGATCAAGTCACAACAGCAGCAGAGCTTTGTCAGAGCAGTTTGCATTTTCCTGTCTGGAATTAATCAGCATCTTATGAGGCGACAGTCAAGGCTGGATTCAGCTTCTGTTTCAGTCTTCTCAATGCCACCTCCTTGTTTTCCAATGTCCTGACACATATGTTGTTACACACATCCTAAAAGAACTGTTAGGATATGGGTTTGGGTGCCATTTTAAAGTATTGCTGACCCGAAGGCTACAGGAGAAAAGAAATCACAGTCAGAGGTTTTTTAAATTGGACACATCACACTCTGCCCTTTAACTGAGCCCGTCAGCTCGGAGGAGGGAGCACAGCACACGTGGCGAGGCTGAACTTAGCTTTTCATCCTGTGTCATCTCGATGAACTTCTCAGACCTGCCATAAGGTTGAAATGTGTGTGTGTGTGTGTGTGTGCCCAGCATGTGGAATGAGAGGCTCATTTTTTAGCTGCATGCACTGGTTGATGGATGAGCCTCCAAGCTTGATTTGCCTTGTGAAACCTCCCCAGTCGCAGCCCAGAATGCACTGGTCAGGAACCTGTGCTGCCCCACTCTGCTCTTTACGTCTGCCAGCAACACTCCCAGATACAACCTCGAGTGTGTTGAAAGTTCATTTGTCACATTGTTGCAGAATTCTGACATTTTGGTAGAGAGCTCTGATCAGCAGCAGCTTGCTGTTGTTTCTCTCTTTCTGTCTCCTTGCATTTAGAAATGAACAAATAAGTTATTTGATGGCAAGAAATAGCTGCCACTGTAATATTAACTGTTTGTTTGGATCATCAAATGGCTTAAATGTTCATGTAAGTCTGAATGACAGAAGACAAAAGCACTTTTTATCTGCTGTGGCATCACCGACAGTCTGCAGAGTCAGACAGGCATTAGCACAGTCAGGATTCACACAGATTTCACTGTATCGTAGAGATTATCCATGGCCGTCTGATCTGTTTGTCGCACTCAGCTGGGAGACATTGTTATTTTATTTTTCCCAGACTTTAAAGGGCTTGACACCACTCTTTATGAAGCCTGATATTGGAACAGGCTGCACACATTAAGCTCAGGGGGCAATGAGGCAGTGTGTGTGTCTGCAACAGTTACCGCTGCTGCTGGATGGAAGGCACCTCCCTCAGGCACAATGGCTCCATCTGTTGGAAAACAGCTGAAGTGCTCTTTCTTACTGAAACTATCCAATGTTTTCAGTGGTCAGAATGCACATTTGATAAAGTTGAATCTTTCCAGACTAATTTTTCAATTCCAGATACTGTTTTTCTATCATCATATTTTCTTGTGTGTTCAGTATGTTCTCACAGTGCTGCTGTCGCATAACAAATCTTTCTGTTCTCTCTTCAGTTCCTTGGAAACACAGAGGTAGAAGCCCCAAAAGGTACAGAAGTTGTGAAGGATGCAGTGAGGAAGCTAAAGGTAAAGCCTGTTCTCTGAAGCAGCTGTAGCTGTAGGATGGTGGAGAGTTGTTGAGTGAGCAGACAAGATTGGAAGCTTGGAGCAGGGGAGGTGGGAGTGAGTGACAAATGCTCCCCTCCCTCATCCAGTCGAGCAAGGTGCCCTTGCAGTGTTTCTTCTTCCAAGTGCGGATGGCTGCAAGTGCTGGATAGGCAGTTTGTTCAGTCAGCCAACCGAGGGTAGATGCAAACCTCAGTACAATGGAACGTTCAGGTTTCAGAATCAGACCCTTTGCTAAACATAAAAAAAAAATTCTTAAAGAATGACAAAGACCTATTTTTCTTTTTTTTTTCCTCTCAGTCCCTTTTTACAATTGCATGCAGTTGCATTTACAAAAAAAAAGCACTGTACCCATGGTCTTTTTTGAGAGTGCTTCACCTTCTCTGAACTGTTCAGAAAAGACTGGATTCTCTCTTTCTATCTGATTCTTTAAGTTCAATTCTGCTGAAAAGTCTTTGTATTGCTTTTCATAGCCCAGACCGAACGATTTTATGATGTATTCCATTTGATATTGAAAGTCGGAATTTCTGAGTTCCAAGTAGAAAAAATAGACTGGAACGCCCTCTAAAGTTGGATTTCTAACTTGGAAAGTCAAAGAAGTCTCCAGAATCCAGTGGTGGTAGCTTTTTAGCTCTACATCTGTCAGTTTCTGTCTTGTTAAATCAGCCACAGCCTCCATTAGTGAACACATGGATACAGTTTTATGTGCAAAATAGAGTGAAATACATTATCATCAGCTTGTACTGCTAATAACAGATAGCTTATCCTCCTGGCTTCTGCCTCACAACTGGAACACGGTCGACTCAGGTATGACATCATTCCCGGTTCCAAGTTTGACGTCCGAGACAAACAGAATGCAGTAATAGTTGCCAGATACTCGAGAAAAGAGCTCAAGGAGTCATAGAAAACGGGGAAAACCTTTAATAAGATCTCCGAGTGAATGACATTCAACCCTGGTTACTTCCAGGACAAATTGTGCTCAGCAGTATTGCCATGTAAGCTGACCTTTCTGCCTGGGAACAGCCCCAGCCTCGGCAACCCTCTCAAAGCTTCTGGGTAATGCGGCTGTGCTCTTTGCCTGCTGGCCTCCCCACTGTCTTTTCCTGCCAAGAGCTGAATCTGTGAGGCTACTTGTGGGGGAGGCTTGTTTTCCCAAACCCATGCTTTCATTGTGCAGTACATTTGATCTAGGCTCCATGGTTACTCTCCCAGATACACTGTCAATAAAGACGAGCTTAGCTATCTTTCCAAAGATCACATGCAGAAAAAAAACGTTTTGCAAATGTAACACTTGAGAGACGTTGGAGATGTGAAGGCATGTTTCTATGGTTTAGTTCAAAGAATGTAGTCCTCTTTCAGTTAATATATAAAAGCCAAGGTGCTTCCATTCAGTCAGAATCAATCTCCCTCTAATACACACTCTTTGTTCACCTCCATTTTGGCTAATGTGTGTGTCCGCAGGCCCTCCCTTAGACGTAAATGTCTTCAGTAAGAAAAGCATAACTTAAGGCCTTCCAATATATCAATTTGTTGCAATGGTAAAGGCTGTGAAAAGACTGCAGAATCTCTCTGTGTCTTTTCTGGATCGAGTTTCCACACAGATGTTAAAGCTGCAGGTCACATTTTTATGGCTGAAGCAGATATTTTCATTTGTCAAGGTACCTGGCAGGCACTGGAGGCTGTTGTCACAGTTCCTCTGCGGAATTAGACTTTCCCCTCTCGTGTCTCATGTAATGATACCAGACTGACATGATGATGATGATGATAAGACGAGGGCTCAGTGGAGTTCACACTATTTTACTCTTTTTGTTACTAGTTTTTAGGACTCTGGCTTAAGTTTGGGCTTGTTGTCAAACTGCAGAATGAAGTTTGGATGTATTAGTCGCCCCCTGAGGTGTAAAACAGAACTTTTAAAGTGCCTTGGAAAAGATTCCCCCTTTTAACCTGAAGTTTATATATATAATATAAACAAAATAACATAATGAAAAGAAGTTGATATGTGTGTTGTCAAGTAAGATCAAGTGCTGCTAATTACAGAAGCACAATGAAGACTGGTGAGCTATCCAAGCAACATGGCGGGGGTGGCATTATGCTGTGGGGATGTTTTTCATCAGCAGGGCTGGGGAACTAGGCAAAGTTTAGGGAGAAGTGGACCATGCTGAACGCTGGTAAATTCCTTGTCCCACTCTTCTAGAGAATGTTGAGTGGGACACAGGCTCGCTGTTCAGAATGACAATGACCCCATGCACACTCCAGAAACTGTATTCAAGTGGTAAATGAAAACATTTGAATAGGAATAGCCTCGTCAGAGCCAAGACCCCAATTTGAGAATCTGTGGTAGGACTTAAAGGTTACTGAACACCAGCCGAACCCATCCAGCTTGAAGGAGCTGGAACAGACTGTGAATGGGCGTGAAGCCCAGTGGCTGGATGTGCGAAACTTTAGAGACGTTCCCCATGTGACTTGCAGCTGTAGTTGTTGCAAAAGAGACTCTATGAAGTATTGACTTTGCGGGATGAATATTTATTCTCACTCAAGTTTTCGGTCTCTTTTGTGTTATTTCTTTTGTTTGTTTCACAATTAAAGATATTTTGCACCTTCAAAGTCGAGTTGAACAAAGGGTCAAGGGTTCACACTTAAGGAGCCTTTTAACCTTATCTTGGTTCTATAAAGTGTATTTTCATTAATCCACGCACACACTGCTTTGTACATTTTACACACGGTGGGGCTGGGGATCGAACCACCACTCTAACACGTGAGCTACGCTGCCCCAAATTATACAGATTTCACAAGAATACTTTTCAAATTCCTGTTGGTGCGGCAGAAAAATAGAAAAAAAAAACAGCCAACAGAGCACTGAGTACTTTTGCAAGATATTGTAATCATCGTGTACGATCGACTTCCTAAAGTGTTTTCTCAAATGAGTTCTCATTCTTCTCTTTATTTTCATTGATTATTGACTGAAGTTCACTGCAACATTCTTTTTGTATTTATACCACCTGGCAACAAAACTCTGAAGAGTTATTTTAGCAGGACTTGAAAGGAAGGTAGAACACAAACTTCAATGATTAAATTTCCCGAAACAAAGGGAACCTTCATTTATCAGAGATGTACAGAGGTTTTATTCTCCTGAAGGGTTATTTTTATTGATTTAGCTTGAGCTGCAAGTTATGTTGAATTGTTCTTTTTTGAGCAACACAAATCTTAATCTTTAGCACAATTATCCATGACTCTGTAGCATCTAGTTTGATTACAAATGAGAGTGTTTAACATGCAAATGTGCGTTACCGGTGTTTGATCCAACTTCCTACTCCTGAGCTCTGTTTATTATTTGTGTTTCGGGAGATCACAACAAATTCTGATTTCTGTGGACTGAATGTGTAAACAGGCAGATAATGGGAGATTCATTCACGATCAGCATCTCTGAAGTGAAAATGTGTTTTCTGTCACTCACATAGTTCAGTTTTAAAGACTAAAATGCAGTTTTTTGGGTTTTGTTTTACCTGGTTGATGTATGTTCGTAGTATTTCTTAGTTTTTAGAAGTATCATTGCCTCAGTAAAGATGAATAAGTACAGTTTTTGTGTTTGGCAGTTTCAGAGGCACATCAAAAAGTCTGAGGGCCAGAAGACCCCTAAAGTGGAGCTGCAGATCTCCATCTACGGAGTGAAGATACTGGATCCCAAGACGAAAGTGAGTCTGATGGTTTGAGTCATGATACTCTGATAATAAACGGAGAGAAATAAATTATTTGTAGTCAACACTATGGCTAGTCTGTAAATAATGAATAACGTGTTTGTTTTGCAGGATGTGCAGCACAACTGTCAGTTACACAGGATATCCTTCTGTGCTGATGACAAGACCGATAAAAGGATTTTTACTTTTATCTGCAAAGACTCAGAGTCCAACAAACACCTTTGCTTTGTGTTTGACAGTGAAAAATGTGTAAGTTTTACACTCTTGAACTTTAAAGATGTCGAAAACGCACAATAGGTGTAAACAATGGTTGTGCTGATATTTCAATGAATAATCTGTTTGAACAAGTCTTTGCTGCTGTCACGCTTCAGGCAGAAGAGATAACTCTAACCATCGGTCAGGCCTTTGACTTGGCCTACAAGAAGTTCTTGGAGTCTGGGGGTAAAGACGTGGAGACCAGGAAACAGATCGGAGGCCTGCAGAAACGCGTACGTCTCACGTGCGGCCAGTTCAGCTCGTGCACGCTCGCGTGAAGTAGAATGTGAAAACTTGACCCACCACACTGACACATTGATGTTTTCATTCATTAATGCAGAGCTTGTTTCCATTGATCGTTTCAAATCATCCAGTGTGGACAATTAAGCTGTGCAGGAACAAAGTCAGTAATGAATATTAATGACAGATGGCTGAGTTGCTGCAGAGCCAGTGTGTAACTGAATTATTGCACACTGCTGAAAACTGCCGAGTCATCCCGGTGGCTTTGTCTGTGGGACATCTGTGTGAATTTGACTGACACGATATGTTAGCTTTTAGCGGTGTTTCATTGGTCAAAGGGAATTTTTACACCATAAGTGAACACAATCCTACCTGATTAAGTAGTTCTACCCAGAGCTTTGAACCACAGCACATGGTCACCATCACTGTTTAGTGGCTCAGGAGCTTGGCTACCCGCAGTCGTTTATTTTGACTCAGTCCCACATTCAGTGTCCTGCTGCTGGTCAGACTCACCAGATCAACACGTGTTTAGTTCACAGCCAGCAGTCAAGAAATGCTCTATTTCTTGAAGTTGGAGAAAAAGTGACTAAGCTGTACAGCGAGTTAATGAAGTTTTCTGAAATGTTGCCAAAAAATTCTGTCAATTATTTTAACTTGGATCTTTATTTAGGAGACAAAAAGAAGTGCTTCCCAGTGTCTTCGCTGACCAACTTCATTATGTAGAAATCTAGAAAATGTGTTATGTAGAAAATATAGATATAAATTTAAAATTTGATGCCAGCATCACAAATGTTGGGGGAGAAGCAAAGAAAGACGATTCAACCATCAGCTGTTTGACAGGTGAGGGTGTCAGGATTGGAAGATGGCAAAACCTTTGTTCTTATAAAAAAAAAAAATAATATACATTATTATTTTATTTTTTTTAATGATTTTTTTTTTTTTTTTAGCTACTTGACTAATTTGGAATTTCCCACCACTGGGGGATAAATAAAGTATTTTTCTATTTCTATTTTCTGTCAAAGTCATATGCTACCAACAAGGTACAGCTTTTCCTGGGGGGTTAGTGGTTACTTCAACAGGAGAATCCCAGACCTCATTCTGCATGTTTTAATACTGCATGGCTTCATAGGCACAAACGTGTGTGTGTGTGTGTGTGTAATGTGTCTCCTGTTGAAAATGTATGGAACATCTTAAAGAAGAGAATAAGACAACAATCTTGGACTGTTGAACAGCTGGAATCTTATAATCAAGTGTCATATATGTCATTGTAAGCAGGAGGGAACACAATGGTCTGTTGCTGGCATCAAATTCTAGATTTCTTAATATTTTCTTAGTGATTTCTTTTACATATGTGCCCCTTTGACTGTGCAGACATCCCCTTGCCTGTACAGAGTTTGATGCTCTTGTTTGGTGTTTTTGCAGATTCAGGAACTGGAAACTGAAAACTCTGAGCTAAAGAAACAGCTTCAAGAGCTGGAAGAACAGCTGATGATAGCTCATGTGCCACCAGTAAGAACAAGATGCACTGACACATGCACCTCACAATTCAGAGATTTTAGAGTAAGTCTTAGAGTTAGTATATACTGAATGTTCACTAACATTAACCAGCAAATGTTACCTTCTTATCAGACCACAGGACTGGAGTAGCATTTAACTGATCGTGTTACAGTTGCTGAAATAGTTAATTGTGTGGTGGTGGACTGCAAGCAAACTAAATTCAAAGTTGTAATAATAATCGGAATCAACCAGAAACACATGATCTCAACCAGCTTTTAATTTTAGAAGTTGACCAAATTCGAGTGTGCTTCTGAAAGGCCTCTGTGATTCGCCCTCAGCCTCAGGTGTGGAATGACCCAGCCTGTCTGCAGACAAGCAGAGCAATTACACACCTGATTGCTCTGATGAAGAATGTGATACATTCACCATCTTATCAGGGAAAATGGCTGTAGTTGTGACAGCCAGCTGTGAATCCAATTACCTGTACCTCTCCTGCTCTACAGGACTGAATAATATTGTCCCCCTCTGGTCACTTTCTGTCTGCCATCTTTTCTCAGTCGCTGCACGTAAACGCAACTAATGAGGCGTACGTGCTGCAGAGACCCTCCTCTCTCTTCTGGTGTCACAACATCAAGTCGCTCTCCTGTCTGGAAATCTCCTCTGTCACGCTCACTCCTATGAGCTCGCCAGAGTCCAACTTGTCTGCAGGGCTACTAACTCCTCCACCTGCAAAACCTGCTCTCGCTCCTAAAGCTACAGAGGGATGCAGCATCCCACGGCCTCGTGTAAACTTCCTATGCTTTATTTCTCTCGCTTTGACACTGTCTTTGATACTTTTCTTTTTCCTGCTTTTTCCTGTTTTATGTCCTTCAATTGTTGCTTTGGTGCAGAAATAGTAGTAGATAGTAATGTAGTTTGTGCAGGTGTGAACAAAAAGATATCTGATGGACTAACTGTTTGCATTTGTGTACAGGCGGGGAGCATCTCCATGAATCCTCAGTCCACAGACATGTTTGACATGGTTCCCTTCTCTCCTGTGACGCCGCTGGTGCCGACGTCTGCTAGCAACGGCTGCCCGCCTCCTCCGCCAACCACATTGCCACCAGATATAAGTGAGTGATTCAATGGTTCTCAGGCAGTGTTGGTCATCTTACTTTAAAAAAGTAATTAGTTACAGGTACAAATTACTTCTCACAAAAAGTTAGTAACTCATTGTGAGAGTAATTAGTTACTCAGCAAAGTAACTGTGACGTTATTTTTCATGTTCTAAACGCTATTACGTTCTATAACATGTTTAACATCAAAGATGTTTACTGACTGAAGAATAAAAACACAATATACAGTATTTTAGAACATTTGGTATTTATTTGAACTCAATACATTGCATCCTGCCATATTACATGCATAGAAATAAGAATATATCAAAAATAAATATTGAAAATAAAATTCAAGAGCAAAATTAAGAAATGTGTAAACTTGGGTAAAACGAAACAAAGAAAAATGTGGCCAAATAAGTAGTGCAAATCTCTGTCACTGTATTTTAGGCCTACTGCACAATAAACAGAACACTGTCCTTAAATATTCTGTAAAGTAACAACAAGTTACAACATGGCAACAAGTGCCATGTAAGCATGTGTTGATGTGAGGTGCGTCATAAGATTCGAGTTGCTTGAGGCAGACGTGGATAAAGTCTTTTTTCCTGGGCATAGCGTGCATGTTACATAAACATTATTGCCTATAGTTAAAATGAGTGAGAAATAGTGCCAGTACTTCCAGTTTGAGGATGCTAGCTTTGAACTCCCCTGGCTCGTCACCATTGTCGCTATCCGCCCACCCAGCCAATCATCATCGCATTTGCAACGGCGTCATCATCCCCACCCCTGCTCTCTCCTGGCAGCTGATGTGTGGCAGCTGATGATGTGCGCTTCATTAAGCCAAATTGTAGTAATGCGCCAGTTCACATTCTCAGTAACAGCAACAGCACTGCAGCCATGGGAAAAGCAATTAATTAGATTACTCGTTACTGAAAAAAATTATGCCGTTAGTAACGCCGTTATTACCAACACTGTTCTCAGACATGTAAAAGATATATATCAGGAAAATCAACATTTGATATGACTATAATTATTCATTGTAAACAGAAAACACCAAATGTTAGTCTACTGGCGACTCTTTCTCTTCTCAGGCTGTGTGATGCTTATCAGCTGTCTGTGTCTGCAGGGAAAGATTTGTTTGGTGCTGAGCCATTTGATCCGTTCACCTGTGGGGCAGCTGACTTCCCTCCAGATATTCAGTCAAAGCTGGATGAGATGCAGGTGAGCTCCTGACTGCGCGTGAATGGCAGATTAAACCAGGACTCCTGTTACTCTGTTGTCAGTATCACTCCTTTCAGAAGAAAATATTCTTCCGTTGACAAGTACAGGTTAGAGGCAGAGTCCCTCAGAAGTAAAGATCAGCAGAGTTTCAGCAATCTGCAAAAAAAACACTGTGTATACAAATTGGGAAGAAATCTCAGAACAGTGTTCCTCAACATAAGATTCTGAAGAATATTTCATTGTCCACTGTACATAATATCGTCAAAAGATTCAGAGAATCAAGAGAAAACTGTTCAATTAGAACACGATCAAACTACGGGCCAGCTGTTCCCAGGAGGTTCAAGGTTGCCAAAAGTTACGAGCCAGGTTTCCATTCAGTGCTGATGCAAATCTGAAATGATCTTTTGAAAATCAACAGTCAAACACATTTCATTTACTCGTTTGAAGTGAAAAAACTAGGCAGTATGATGTCACCAGAGGGCGCTAGTGTAGGCCACGCTGCTTGTGGTTGTAATGCAGTGGAAGAAGTAGTTGTTTGCTTTTTGGAAACAAACCCAGAAGAAGAAAAAACAACAACTGTGGTGAACATCCACAAAAGGAAAATGGAGAGAGCTTGTCTTTAGGAATTACTTGGAACATCTGGGATGTTATATGATATCTGATATCTAAGTCACATGAGTTTATCAGCTCAGCATAGAAAAGTGTTGATTGAATCGCATCATTTACATTTTTGATGTAATTTGTGTTCGTGAAAATATTTTTTACCCGTTTCCTTTCACCTTTTCTTATTCACATCGTCTAGATGCAAATCAGTAACCCCCAGGGAAACCCTGCTACTGTATGTTTTCATGCTAGTAGGTTTTATCTTATTAAATTAGCCACAAATCTGTGCTTTAGTTCATGTTACATTAAAACAATTAAAATAAGAAGACTTGAGATGGTTCCACAACAAATACAGAAAATATGTTGCCATGGATGCAGTACGTTATCCTGAGGGCAGTAACATGTTAAAAATGAGGTTAATTTTTAACCCAGACCTTTAAGTATATCACTTTCAGTACATTGCATGTTCTAACAATACCAATTCTACACAAAATTACATGCATTCGCTAAGAAGGCCAATTATTTTTCAGATGTGATGGACATCGGTCAAACCTAAAGACAAGAAAGTATAACAAAATTTCCATCTTGCCCTGACATTTAGTGTCATGTAAAGACCTGCCTTCTGACCATCTTCGACTTTATTTATGTAAATCCAGAAACTGTTGTTATTAAGACTAAATTAATTCTTTCTGAAAGGCAAGAGGTATCCATTGAGTGTAATATTTCCCAGAGGTCCTGTAATTGTCTGAAAATGAAAATTTGTTTCAAAAATGTTTTCTACAAACCTAATGTGAAACCAATAAAACAGTTTTTATTCTTTGATTAAAGAACATTAGTTGATTTCACGACAGTTCTTTGTGACTTTTTCCTCTGTTACTGTTGATGGAAGAGAATGACCAACTGGGCTTTTTGTCTTCTCAACTGTAGTATGAGGAAAAGTTTGAAAGTCACTGTTTGCATGTAACCACACAGCTCTTATTAATTTGGTCTCCATCATGTCCACGACTATCTGTCATTCTCTGATGTAACCAAGAGTAAAATGATTGTACGGATGTTGAATCCTGTTTGCAAAATGTCTGAGCTTCAGCCAGCGGGAGGTGAACTGAACCTTTTCCTAGTCTTGATTATTAACAGCTGAATGTGTCTCTTTTCCTCTCTTCCTGTAGCGTCAGAGATGGTTTGTACTCTTTGCTCTCTATTTGCACTGTAACTGTGTTTTTATCTTGCATGTTGTGAATGTTAGTGCATGTTCTGACATTCACAAAGTCTGCCACGGTGCCCAGCTCATCTGTGGTGGTGTCACTGACCACATGTTTAATGATCCCGGCTTTTATGAGCAACAGACTCTGTGACTTTTTGACATTTCATGTGTTCCAAAAAAGTGGTTATTTTGCACATCAGCAGTTATTGAAATGTGTGTTATTTGTCATCAAGACCACTATATGATCATTAATCCTAAAAGACCATTTGAAAACCCTCAACAACCCGTTACGTTTAATCGTTTTTTCTTTTCCCATTAAGATGCATGCTGTGTATCTTTGGTTTTCAGCGGTTTTATAGATCTCAAATTACCTCTAATAAAGACATCACTGGTTTATCAATAAAATTAGGGGACGTATAACACACAAGCCTGCATGGCCACTAAACAAAAGCTGTCATCTGGCTTGTCTTCCAGGAGGGGTTCAAAATGGGACTAACCTTAGAGGGCACCGTCTTCTCTCTGGACCCGTTGGATAGCCGCTGCTGATGCCGAGAAGATTACCCTTTGAGGCAGACTTTTAACTCGTTTGTATGAAGAAGTGCCAAAATCAACTCCACGGTCGAGTCGAGATGTGACACTTCTCATCTTAAGGTTTATATGCATTTGCATTTAGATTGGTTTTCAATATTTCAAGGTAAAATCGGATACGTTATAGAAAAGAGCTATTTTTGTAAAAAAAAAAAAGAAAAAAGAAGAGGAGAGAAACACTTCTGGAAAGGGTAGTTTTGAATATCTCTGCTTGCATAGGCAAGGTGTAAATAGTTGAGTACGTCCAATGGTACACTCTGTGGCAGAACTTTCATACGTTTGTGTGTGTGTGCACCTGTTGAATTCTGTATTGTTGACACATTCCTGTTTGTATGCCAAACACAAGCTGGCAAGAAAAATAGATGGAATCTGTATCATTAACATAAACATTCTGTTTTCTCATAACCTCATAATATTACTGTTTACTCCACATTAAGTTTTACTTTTTTATTAATCCAGCCTTTTCCCAGATGCATTCAATTTACTGACTTTTCCACATTTTTCCACTTTTCTTTCTCTCCTTTTATACACCTTTTTTTGCATCCGACAAGTCGCAGTGAATTGCCATTTCAGTATTTACCTTTCTTTTTTTCTTTTTAATGTGTCATCATCTTCTTTTCCTTCATCCATGCAGAACCTTTCCCATTAATTTTGGTTGCATTGACTTCTCCATTTCTGTTAATAAAAAAAACTCTTACTGAAAGAAAAAAATCATGTGTGGTTTTATTTATCAGTTGATTGTTTGACGTAATTTTTCTGTTCAATACTCTTTGATCACATCAGAATGACATTTTGTGGATCCACTCTAAACGTCCAACCAGCTAGTAGGTTTTATTTTATTAAATTAGCCACAAATCTGTGCTTTGGTTCATGTTACATTAAAAAAATTAAAATAAGAAGACTTGAGATGGTTCCACAACAAATACAGAAAATATGTTGCCATGGATGCAGTACGTTATCCTGAGGGCAGTAACATGAACCTCATTTTTAACCCAGACCTTTAAGTATATCACTTTCAGTACATTGCATGTTCTAACAACTCTCAATGACTTACTTTGAGACTAGTTTAAAAAACCTATTGTGTGAAATTAAGTTATTCACTTTATTTTATATAGGTTTACATGTTCAGAAAATATATATATTTTTCTAAAGCTATACATTTTTAGGGGGCACTTTCCATCACCTGAAACAATTCCAGCTGCTTCTGTTTCTTTCAAGGCCACGAAAGGAGAAGGAAGCAGCTCCTTAATTATTCAATCTGTTTTACTGGATGCTTTGGAGTGCAGAGTTGACCTATTGCATGACGATTTTCTTGAGACAAACCATGCTGGTTAAAAATGTTAAATTTTTGCTAAATTTTGTGAGAACAAGGCAGCAGCAGTCTGGAGAGGCCAGGCAGTGCAGTAACTGTCCCATGGCTGCAGCAGCTGGGAAGTGTCGATGTGTTGACATGACGCTGCCCTGATTGGCTGAAAACTTCATTGGCATGAGGTGTGAAGTTTCTTATTCTCAGAAACTTTAACTACTCTAGCTATCTATCCCAGGAGGCATCGTGATTTATTCAATCTCATGCTCTGGCACCCAATTTTCTATGCGTAATAATATTATGCATATATTAAAACGTATAATTTTATTAATATTATACACTACCTGTACACTTCCCTGTATTGACAGTTTCATTAAAAGGTGTTTTTCCATGACATTTTACAGTAATCTTCAGTACTGTTAAACTCTGATCTTCCCTGCTTCATCTTCCACATCAGACGGTATTTCCTTGACATGGACGAACCAGCTATTTATCATAGCAGTATGTCTGAAGCTGCAGTAACACAGAGATCAGACACACAACTTCCCTGTACGTGTTTATTACATTACAAGGATTTTGCAGATATTTCCATCCAAAACAACTTTCAATTGAGGGGTAAAAAGGAGTATGGAGTAGTTATTGCTATAAATAAGTTTGAGAAGGGTTTTTGGTAACAGCGATAATGACACCTGAGTGCTACAGAGCTCAACTCAGGTTCAGCAGAGAAAAAAGATCTGTAAACCCATAATAGCACTTAATGAACATGCTAATGTGTTAAATAGTCATGCACAAAATATGTGATATGTATACAAATAACAGATAAGTTATCTGTGATTTAAAAAAAAAGTCCTTATTTTTCATCAGCAACAATTTGTTTGATTTCTTTATAGTAGAATAACAGGAGGCAACAATTAAAATATTGTTATTTTTACTCTCCTGCTGATATGATTTGATAGTATTCTCAAATCCATAAGAGAAGTCCAAAGAAATTTTTAAAAAGCAAGTTCTAACAGAGTTTATCATAGCATGCATTCTTCAATGATCAGCAACTGGATTTAAAGTTTGTCTAACCTGACTGCAGTCTTGTTACTTCTGAAATCATCAGCAGTTCACGTCAGCCGGAGCTGCACTTGAATGCACCTTTTGCTTGAGAGATGTCAAACTAGCCACAAGCTATGCATTGTGCCTTACTTAGCTATCAGCTAACTACTGCTAAATTGGTTCAAGGAAAAAAACTGATGACTAAAACTAATTAACTAAACATATTTTTGCCTAGTCTTACTTCAGTCATATTTGCATTTCTTCAAGCTCGCTCTTTTTAGTTCTCTCTAGGTAGATGACAGATTACATCATAGAACTTTGGGAACACAGAAATGGCAACAGTCACTTTTTCCTCCATTACTCATTCTTGCTCCTAGTGACATGGGAATAATCTCAACACTCACAGGCTGCTGCTATTAATCGTAAAGCAAATTGTTCAGTTCAATTGAAAGATTTTCAAGTTACTGGTATTAGCATGCGTCATCTAAAGTGAAAACGTGTCTCCCTGTGTCCTCTCACTGACTTTATGTGTAAATGGGTCGCTCGTGCATTTTTCTGTAGATTTGGTCTGAACAAACATTGGACTGAGAACACAGGCTGCTTGATTTTCTACTCTACGCTTCACATTGGCACAGTTTTGTTGTCACATAATTGTCCTCACGTGGAGGGGTCCACGAGGTGCCACACCAGTGAACTCAGAGCATACCAAGCTTCAAAGTTTGCAGGATGTAACGAACATGGAGACAATATGGAGATTTTTACTAGACCCAAGTCAGGATTAGACAGAAAAACAACAGTTGCATTAAATGGTATTTAAGGCTCTTGAATAAAGGCAATTGGATAGCTGATAACTCCCCTAAGACAGCCTTTATCAGTTATCTTATTGCATTTTGTGTATGAGAAGCCTTCGTTTCAGAGGGCGTGAACAACCGATGGCCCAGAAGAACATGGTATCAATTATACATACCAGAATACATACTTAAAATCAGATATATTCCTGGTCTTAAAAAGATTAAATTATTCTACTCATGGTATAACATTTTAAAACATCTCATGAGTCCAGAAAGTCCCCTCTTTGTTTTTCTCTTTGTCCTCTTTCTACTACAAATTTATAATAAAGATACTGCAATTTGAACCTCAAGGCTACGAGAGAATCGCTTTCAGGCACAGCATGACAATTGAAAGCACCTGAAAACTATGGCAAGTAAATTAATGTTTTGTTTGTTTGGTTTTTATCACTAGAAAACAATGAGTTTGTGCGCAAAAGTACCAACTAACAGAACCTAACCACAGCTTAATTAATTTGACAAGAGCTTGGGGGGGATAAACAAGCATTTAGTTTAATTTGTTGCATAGCAAAAAATACAAAGCAAACAGCCACTCACAGCCATCTTATTCTATAAAACTGATTATAAGAAGGGTTTCAAGAGCATATAAGTTCAGGATACTGCAATGGGGGAACTGACATGCATGAAAAAAGGATATTTTGTTAACTACTTGTTACTGTACCATACTGACGATGAAAGAAAAATGTCACCAATCACCACACAGCACCTCACTCATCCCTCCATCGTTGACAAAAAGATCTTTATTTGCATCCCAGAACCCTGCCCTGTGTCATGTGACTGGGAGGACTGCACAGGGATCACACATCTTACAAAACAGCACTTTGGAATGAAAAAAAACCATGTAGTGTCATCGTTTTCTCAGTTTTGGTGACGAGGTAGCTAACACCGAGTAATCGACAGACTTAATGTCTCTAATCCTCCTCGTGGTCGGTACAAAGTTCAGAATAACTGGACACAGACATCAGATCATCAACACTGCATTGGTGAACTCATCAGTGACTGTTTTTCATCCATAGCACCACAATGTATTATATTCAAACATTTGGAATAAAATAATAAAATAATGACAAGTCTGCAGAAAAGAAAAAGTATGGTGGGACATTTGACGTAGCTTCTGTGGCACTTGTTCTGGGCTTGAAAACAGCAGTTATACGCAATATTTTAAAGCTTTTAGATTCTTTGGCAACAATTTGTGAAATGAAGTTCAAGATATTTGGACCTAACAATGTATGAAGCTTAAAGTCAAACATACACAAGACAACAAAGGAATGATTCTGATTTTTACCGATTGGTTTCTGTAAATCCCAAACATTCGTACTGACTTACGGTACATATCTTCGATGTCTCGAACTGGGTTGAAAGGCACAATAAATATCTCGTCACAGGGCCAGAATAGTTCTCAGTACTCGTATGTACAATGTGGCTGATCGTGTCAGCAGTCAGTTTAACAGTCTCAGGAATCTCCTCGGTCCTTCCCTGCTGACAACTTTACAAAAAGCAAACGGACCCGATTTCAAGGCCAAACTCCTGATCAGGACCACCAATGTCCACAGGGGCAATATCCACAATGGGAAGTCTTGCAGTTTTCTGTGTCCTGTACTCAAACACTGTCTTGCCCCAGTTGCCATTTGCTTGCTGTGAAAGAGAGACAAACAGATTCAGTGACTAACCTGCTGCATTACTTATACAAATATTAGAACAGTGGAACAGAAACTTGAGAAATGAACACAGCATTTGTGTCCTAATTAAGATACTTAATCCAACAAAGAAGGTCAAATCAACAGCAAATTTATCCTCCATGTAAGTGTTGTTTGGTTACATAAACTTATCTTACAGTGGATAGATCTTACAGTATTGGCCTGTGCCATACAGATTATTTGTAGTCTAAAAAAATACACAAATATATGTACATAAAGAAAGCAGTCCGCACTCTGGGAATTCTGCTATCCAAGATTAATTTCCATAAGGAAGGCAATATCTATGTGAATATTGCATTTTTGGCATTTCTGGTGCTAATCTCTGGTGCGTTAACGAGAGCTCTATTCCACTCCTGCACCTGCGCATGCTGGATAAGTATTGAACATGAGAGGTGACTAAAATATTTAATATTTGCTATGTACATTTGGGTTTTCCAATCAACGTGGTTTGGCTTGCTCAAAGGTGCTCTTTGGAGAAAGAAAATGTTTCAAACCTAAAAAATCCTTCTACTCATAATGCAAAACTGGAGAAAGCAGTACTTAAGTCTGTAAATTATGCAGCCGATATACAACTGAGATTATTTGGGAATGGACAGCTTTTTACAGTAATACCATTATTGTACCACTAGATGGGACGTGAGTTACTGTAGCGTCTAGACCCAAAACAAGAACAAAGGTTTTTTCTTTTTTTCTTTTGCTGGAGACAGCTTTTAGACAGTAAAGAACTGAAATATGACACAGAACTTCTCTTTTTTTTTCTCTCTGTTATCGTGACCGACACCTTAGTCAACACCGAGAGTCAAGATCAAACTTGGTGTTTGCTTGTTATATTGTCAGTTCTTAGTGAGCTGTTTTTTGTCATTATGGCGAATTTTTTTTCCAGTTAAAATGACAGGAGTCATTCAGGAATTGACAGTCAACATAGCTAATGAGTTGTTTTTTTTTTCTCTTCTCTTTCTGTAATTTGGTAGGATGAGAAAACAAACAAAGAAACAAATACAGAATTATCAATGAGAGAGTTCATCTTTAAAAGGGAGGGAAACATAGCCTGGTAAAACCCTGCCCGCTTCTCATGATAATTTTTGAGGACCAAAGTTACAGTATCCCCATTTAAAATGAACCACTCTGTTTTCCCTGATATTGCAGGGTTTTATTTACGATAGACCGAGATTTGTCAATCAACATCCTAAGCAAAAATGAGAAACAAAGATAGAATTTTGAAACTTAAGCTTACGAACCTGGAGACTGATTTAATCACTTATGTTTGGCTGAAAGATTGCTAATACAAACTCAGAATTCTGCTTTAATCCCACGTTTAGTATGTTGAAAAGATTAAACTATACTTTTGCATCTCAGAAAGTTTTGCCCTCCAGTGCCAGGTCCTTAGTTTTGAATGATGCCAGCTACTATACAGTGGAGTTTGGATTGAAGCACTGGAACTTACTGAGCAGGAGTCCTCCACCACTGTGTATCTGAAGCGGCTGTTTCCTTCTGCTTTGAGCTCTAAGTCATTGGAGCCTTTTAGGAGCACAGCTTTCTTCAAATTGCCCGTCTTGGCATCCTTGTAGCCCACAGTGTTCTTGCAGTGGTAGGTGATGGTCTGGGAGGCCTCTTTGGAGAGCAGGCGGATGAAGGTCATTTGCACTGATACAGAGTTTGCCGGCTGATCTCTGTTACCATAAGTGAACTAGAAACACAAATACAGCTAGTTAAAGCTGTTCTGACATACAGTATATTGCACTTTCAACTACACATTCTTCGCAACATTTCTTCCTCTCACAAATTATCCAAAAGTAACTGCTCACGTGTGTCCCGCTGTTGATGTCGGCTCCAAACCACACAGGTTTGTTCCTGGGGGAGCTCCACCACACTTTACGAGGTATGCTGGATGGGTTGGCAGAGATGCAGGTCTCTCCGGTGTCCATATTGCAGAGCACTTTGATGGCATCCTCTGCACTGCCTTGGTTTGGATCCACCCAGTATTCGCCTACAAATAAAAACAATCAGGATGGGAATGAATTCACAAGTTACTCTTTATCTGCTGCAGTAAAAGTTCTGCATACCTACTGACACTTAACTCTCATCCTGTGTTCACTGCAGCTAATTCAAAGAGAGAAACCTTTGGTGGGTTTGGATGTTTTGAGTAAAATTGTCCCATTCCTCTGAGACACTTACCACTCTTCTTCATAGGGTAGCATCTCTTGAGGTCATCGCAGGTCCTGGCAGGATGTTTCCTGCTGCCATCTGGGCTCTTCATGCTGTCAATCTGACTGCTGAGAGCCTTCAAGGTGGCCTGCACGCCAGGGTCAACGGCCACTATGGTGGAGGAGTTACTGTTGGGCAGAGCCTCGTCCTCACTGAACTCAGGGGGAGGAGGGGGCCCAGAGTCATAATCCTGTGGGCCGCCGAAGAGATCATCCATAACTGCCATGGGAGCTCCTTGTGGACCTGGAGGGCCAGGGGGTCCTGGTTCTCCTGGGGGGCCCTGTGGATTTGGTAAAACATAGCCTTTTTATTTGTTCATTTTTATTTATATCATCAAAGTCAAAACAACAATTATACTTTTTTCTCCTGCCAACAAACATCTGTTTAAAAGGTTTTCATTCCTTTAATCACAGTCTCATCCGGCTGTTTGAAGAAAAACTTTACGAGTTCTGCACACTCTCTGATCTGAATAATGAAGTTATACCTCTGGTCCAATTTCTCCACTGAGTCCACGAGTTCCTGGAGGTCCCATTGGTCCTGGCTGGCCCATGTAACCTTCCTTTCCAGGAGGCCCGACGGGTCCAGGAGGCCCCTGAGTTATATACCAGTAAAAAGTTGTTATCAACCAGCCTCAGAATTTGAGTGGAAATTTATAATTCTAATTTATAATTCCAAAATTATATCTAGCATGAAACTATTATTTTTTTGTGTGCTGTATTGAAAACTCAAACTGTATATAGAGGATAAAGACATTCTCCAAGACAAGATATTCTCCAGCTGAATCGAACAAAAGTGTGGCATTTACCCTCGGGCCGCTTGGTCCAACAATTCCTGGAGCTCCCTGCTCACCGGTTGTACCCTGAAAAGAAAAAAGAATATATTCAATCGGTTCTTCAGTTCACATGCAATGACATCATTAATGATATTCAAGAAGGAAACCTTACATAAAAGCTCAATTTATTTATTGTTTAGGTGCATTTTAGAAACAAAAGCTCTAATTTTAGAGTTTGGTGAGAACACTATCCCTGTCAGCAGATTTCTCGTTTAAATTCATCTCTGTATGTTGGAGATCTGTGTGCCCTCTGCATGCCTGCTTGAGTGCTCTTCCCACTTTCGAAAGACATGCATGTTATGCTAGACTGCAGATCTTAAAGTGGTTTTGTTTCTGAGGCTTAAAGGAGTTCTCACTTTCGACGTGTGGTTACTTTGTCAGGAACCATCCATCAATCAATTTTCTATACCCTCTTAATTCAATGCAGGGTCAAGGAGGGTGACGCCTATGCCGGCTGCCACTGGGCAAGAGGTGGGGTACACCCTGGATAGAATACCAGTCCATCACAGAGCCTTTGTCAGGAATCCTTCTGCATAACTTTTCAGTGCTTAGGGTGATCCGATAGACTTGTACATTCTGTTATGATTGTGCAATGTCATTTATAGTTATGTCAGTGCCTGTGTAATAAGCTTGTGTGGTGTTTTGATTGATTTTATAAGCTGTTTAATTGTTAACTATTATTTTCAAACTATTTAATTTACTAATTCTATTGCTTTTATATACACTTTATCCTTGATTTTTGTCCTGTTTCGGCACCAGGAAATGTACTTTGAATTTGGTTGTGTTTATACAATAAAGATCTATTCTATCTATTCTATTCAATAGAAGTTTCCAACATCTCAAATGAGCCATGAGACAGTAAACGGTGGGTTAGCAAAGTATCTGATATCAACAACAAATGAGTAAGATAGTATAATCAGATAGCTGAACATCCTTTTAACTTACTGGGGGTCCAGGAAGACCTTGCAGACCGGTGAAGCCTCTGTGTCCCTTCTGCCCTCTCTCTCCATGATCACCCAGGTCACCCTTATCTCCTCTTGGTCCTTGAGGCCCCTGAATTAGGAATGATTAAACATTTTATGAGGATTATTTTAATGAAATGGGAAAGACTAATTTTACTGCACCTCTGCACAAATTTCCCGAGGGAAATTCAAAGTATTCAGCAGTTACATAGATGTCTCAAGGCAGGTTAGTATCAATAACAAACAAAAACAAAAATCTAAATCTAAGACATTTAAATCTACGTTAAAATGTCCTTTCTTTTTGTAGACTGACATCAGTATGTGTCAACTTACATGTCTGAATATTTCAAAAGACAGAGACTCACCACTAATCCCCTCTTTCCAGCTGATCCAGGTGGACCTTGAGGTCCTCTAGAGCCCTGCAGATGAGTAGAATTATTAGCACCTTTTGAAAACTCTTTGAAAACCTCATCACTTACTACCGAAGACTATGATCAGAACAGACTATTCTAATGTGTGAATATGTTTCACATGACAATAGTACAGAAAGACAAATACAGAGGAAGTTAAAATGCACTTACAGACTCTCCTCTCTTTCCTGAATCACCTGGTGCACCAACAGGACCGGGAGGTCCAGGGAGTCCCTGAGGACCAATCAAGCCCTCTGGACCAGAATCTCCTCGGTCTCCCTGAAATCGAATGCCTGTCAGTGACTTGCAATAAGAAAAGGAGGACAAAAGTCAGGTTTTGACCCTACCCTTTGTCCGAGAACACCATCCTTTCCTGTGGGGCCATCAGAACCTGCAGGACCCTGAGGACCAGACAAAATACATCATTAGAACAGCTTTGAAGTTGTAACTTGCCATCATCAGGTAGGTTTAAAACATGGGCTTACATCAGGACCAGGATCGCCACGAGGTCCGTTTGCACCAGGAACACCAACTGGACCTGGAGGGCCTTTATCTCCAGATGATCCTGTGGATCCCTGTTTTCCTGGTGGACCCTGCAAAAATGACAACAGAACTAAAGTTGCAGCCAAATACAAACAAGTACCAACAATATACACCAAAATGACTGAAATAAGATGCTGCAGAGGACAGAGGACTTCAGTAATACAAACCGCTAGTCCTGGTAAACCTGGCATCCCGCGTTCTCCTCTCTGACCTGGAAGACCCACAATGCCCCTCTGTCCTGTAGTTCCAGCAGGGCCTGGAGGACCATCAGGACCCTGAAGCCAGTGAGCAAACACATAGGAAATTTAGATTTGGTACTCTTAACACCACAAACTGTAAAACCATGTTCAGTAACATCAGTTTACCGTGGGGCCGTCCTCTCCAGAGTCACCTTTGTCACCTAAGCTCCCTGGTGGTCCTGCAGGTCCACGCTCTCCTTGTCGTCCAGGGGGTCCGTGATCTCCACGGAGTCCAGGAGGACCTTCTTTGCCTGGAAGTCCCAGGGGTCCAGGTTCTCCAACTGGGCCCTTATAAGAAAGGTTGCAGTTGTTGTTGATGCATGGAATAAGAATACAAAACATGGTGTGCTCCCACTTATACAATCATCTCTGTTCAGAATGGCCCGTGCACACTTCCACAGTGTTGAGTATGCTTGATAGTAAGGTTGCTTGTTCTAGAAAATTTACATACATACATGCTGACAGTACCTACCGATGGGCCTGGTGGTCCAACTCTTCCTGCAGATCCAGGAAAACCAGTAGGGCCCTGCAAGCAAAAAAGTCCTCAGATACAGTATTATAAGTTTTATGACAGAACATAATATTAACTGTTTGAAAAAATGACACAGCAGATCATAGTCTTTTAAAGTGGTTTCATAAGGACCAGGATGGCCACACTGTCCATGGGCTCACGCAATCTCAGCATGATAAACTAAAGGTTAATTGAATAGTACTATAATATTAGTATGAATAATATAGAAATTGTTTTGTTTATGATCTTACTGGAGCGCCCTGTGTTCCTCTTCCTCCTTTTAGTCCAGCAACACCAACTGGTCCCTAAAAAATAAATTAAGTCTTAATATAAATTTCTCAGCACCACATCTGCAAGAAGGGAAAGGAAGCTTCTCTGGAACTCAGTAAACATGCAAAACATGGACCACTAAATTCTTTATGCTTGAAACTCACAGGAGGTCCGTGAGCACCAGCTAAGCCTTGTGGTCCCGGAGAACCCGCATCTCCTTTCTGGCCTTGCTCTCCAGGCTCTCCCTTGACACCTGGTTGACCATCAGGACCCTGCAAAGTGTCTGTAACGTTAGCAAATATTCTTGTCCATTTAACCATCTGCACATCACTATAATTATATGTAGGGAAGAAGAGCCATCCAGGCTACTCACAGGGGGTCCGGCAAATCCAACTGTACCAATTGGGCCAGGGTCACCTCTTGCTCCCTGAAATGATAACAACTTAGTCTTGATATACTGTCAATAACTAAGCAAAGCCAAAATTACTTAATGTGCAAGACAGAAACAGTGGTCAGATCTACGCACAGGTGTTCCTCTCGATCCTGGAGGTCCAGATGGTCCTTTTGGTCCAGGTTCTCCCTGCACAGATGTCCTATGTTTACTGATAGCACTTTGCACAACCCCTCACTGAGCATCATCCAGTATTTTTCTATTTTTGTTGAAAGAGCATGAGCAAGAGATTGTCTTATCAGCCATTAAACATGTGTTATAAAACAGCTCTACCTTCTCACCACTGGGTCCTGCAGGTCCTAGTGGGCCAACAGGGCCAGGGGCTCCCTGCAAACAGTAAAGAAAGGTTTAGGATCTCTACTCATCACCATTTCTAATGGTTAATAATAACATGTACAGTCCTGTCAGCTGACATACATTAGGGTGAGTCTTGAGAATGAATCATGTCATTATCAGCTAAGTGTGAGGTTTGCTTCTTTGTTCATGACTGATCTAAGAGAAAATGTGTTAAAATATAATTAAAATATGTTTTACTCACTCTTGCACCATCATTTCCAGGTGTACCTTCTGATCCTTTCTCACCAATTGCTCCCTAAACAAAGACAGGAAAGTAGAGTAAATCTTATTCAGGTACAGGTAATAGCAGAGATCAGAGTCATAGTTTTACAAAGAAATTAACTAACTAAGAAAAAAACTGAGATCTGTTTAGGGTTTTTAATAAAAATTATGACAAACTTACTCTGTCACCTTTGGGCCCAGGAGGACCAGAGATGCCTCTCTCTCCCGGCATTCCCTGAAGACCAGGAGGACCCACATCACCCAAAGCACCAGTGGGGCCTGGGCTTCCCTACAAAGTCAAACATCAGGGTTAGTCCAAATCAGTACATATCAGTCCACATGTCTCCTGTGCACAAATGCCATGCCAATAGTACCTTTGGTCCATCTGGACCAGGTGCGCCAGGAATTCCTTTAGGTCCCTGCAGACCAGTTGAACCCAGTTCTCCTCTCTCTCCAGGAATTCCACGCTCCCCCTAGAAGATAGATGGCATCAGATGATCAGTGACACTATCTACTGTAAACTAACTGAAATTAATCAGTTTTCATCATGTTGAAATTCACCCACCCTTGGTCCAATCTGACCCACAGGTCCAAGCTCTCCAGGAATACCCTGAAATAAACAATTTTTACACATTGGGTCCAAATATAATAGACATCAAACACAGTACTTTAAGTAGACCTGAGTAGGAGCTGGTTTTATAATTTTTGTTGCACTCACTAGGTCACCTGGTTTACCAGATTCTCCAGGGGGGCCTTGATTTCCAGGCAAACCCTATGAGAAAAGAAAAAAGCAAAATGATAAAACAGACTTAATAATTCCCATCCATCTTGTCCTCTCATATTTATCAAACTCTATGAGATGTTATGAAACTCATGTTTAACTTCAAGCCAAAAACCATTACACACCTGGAATCCGTTCACACCTGGTGGTCCCTGCTCTCCTCTGTCTCCTGCAACACCCTTTGAAATGGCACAATGATCTGTGTCATTTGCAGCAGTCATAAAAAAAAGCTCTTAGTAATTTTGGTGATACAAGAGAAATAATATATTTACAGAGGGACCAGGGGGGCCTGCAGGGCCAACTTCTCCATCTTTGCCTGGAGGACCCTGTTAAAAAAGTGACAAACCTGCTCATAACCCATTTAGAGGCAACCAAGTGAGGGTGTGAGGTTTTCAGAGACGTAACGAATAACATCTGTTGTAAACATGATTGTTGTGGTAAAATAGTTGCACATTAAGATGTCATACAAACATTTTATATGTCCTACTCTGTTTACTAAAAGCAAAATCTACATTTATAAACAGTACTTACTCTTTGACCTAGCACTCCTGCAGATCCCTGTTCACCTGTTTTTCCTGGGTCCCCCTTTGAGAGTAAAACATGCTAAACTATTAGAAACACAATAGGGTTTTAATGTACTCATCTGACAATTAAACCACAGTTTTGAGTGACTGCAACCTTACATTGAAGCCTTTGGGACCTGGATTCCCCATGGTTCCTGCAGGGCCTCTGTTTCCAATGGACCCCGCTGGGCCTGGGCGACCATCCTCACCTGGGGCACCCTAAATAAGAAGCAAAACATACTTTGGTTTAACCAACACTGAATATTTATCATGATATCAAAATAAAATAAAGTGATTGTAGCAAAAGCTCTAATGTGGAACATTTAGGGTATACGTTTATATATTATATAAATATATTTTTGTACACATGTGACTTAGTATTGATAACTACTTTCCATTCATGTTGAATTGTGTGAAAAAAATATACTTCTTTTTATTTTCTAAAACAAACAAATAATCCCATGAGACTATTTGAGTCACCCTCATCTTGCTGCAAAACTGTGTGACTAAAGCAGCCCAGATGGCACAAACTAAAGACTGCTTCTAAAGTGGGAGGTTAATGTTTTTAATGTTTTTTTTTTTTACCACTATAGTATGGAGAAAGGTGCGGGGCATTCAGTTGTTTACAATTTGCAATTTGTACCACAAGATGCCCCTATACCCCACACACTAGACATTTAAAACACTTTCTATGTCTAGCGTCTAAATCACAATTAAATTATGTGACATACCAGTGGCCCTGGCTTGCCTTCTGCTCCCTGGACTCCTGGGGTACCAGTTAGACCCTGTAGACAAGTGATCAAATAATCACTTTTTGAAGTAAAGGAATATACACAACACATATAGTTACCAAGTTAAATGGTAGATCAAAAGTAAAAGGCCAAAGTCTTGTGTTACCCTTGCACCTGGTAGACCAGGTTCTCCTGGACGTCCTAGGTCTCCTAGAGAACCTTTAGGTCCTGGTGGGCCAGAAATACCACGATCTCCTTGAGCACCCTTTTGAGAAAGGCAATAGGTATTCCCTGAATTTGCTAAGTAAGACATCTACCAAGACAAAATGTTTACATTGTAAAAATATATTGCACCTTAGGTCCTGGCAGTCCATCAGCACCAGGGAATCCTCTGTTACCAGGAGAACCCTGGAAAACAGATCATGTAGATTGTAATCCCATTTGTGTTTGTTAAACAATAAACCACAGCAGTTTTTTAAAAGAAACAACCGTGAATATACTAGGTAGTTTGATTCTCCAGTCTTAATTCAGTAACTTTTAGACTGCATCAGGAGACTAGTGCACCAGTAGGAACCCCACAGACATGGGGAGAAACAGACCAGAAAACAGAATCATTTGGACCTGATCTGGGCCATTTACAACCCACTTATGGTTGCGTTATGGCACTAAGAAGTGCTCTGTGGGCCAGATGTGGCCCCAAAAGTCAGTAGCTGGCCTGTTTTGAGATATAGCAAATACAATTTGGACCAGATCTGGTGGACCTGTGATGTGGGCTGTGTTTGGGTCGAACCTCATTTTCCATCTGGGAAATGACCATCGCAAACAGATGGACCTTTGTGTATTAAGGTGACATTATTTACCACCATCTCTGTGTGCAAGTTTTACACAAAAATCATGAAGTTTTAATTTATTTTTTCCTTCAGACAAAAAAAAGTCAAAACTCCTATTTATAATGGAGCCAACCCCTGCCCTCAGTGAAATACTCATAAGTGCAATGCTGTGAGGAAGACTGAAAGAGACAAAGGATGCTGACTCACTCTCTCACCAACAGGACCAATGGGGCCAACAGAGCCAGGGTCTCCACGTAATCCTCGCTTTCCTTCCTCACCCTGAGGTCCAATCACTCCCTGAGAGCCTGGTGGACCCTATGAAATGGACACACAAGGAAAAATTGACACTGAAGCTAAAAGACCAGCTTTATCTGTTACCTTTCTTCAATTAAATAATCTTGTTTGATGACTTCCAAAAAAAAACATTTCAGGGTTTTCTTTTTTAAGTCTTACAGGTTCTCCTTTAGGTCCAGCATCTCCTTTGAAACCTGGAACACCAACATCTCCCTATGACACAAAAATGTAAAAATGTTACTTACTATAAACCACTATTTGTTTTATTAAGGTTTAAGAACATTCCAGCAATTTTGACCAATAATTCAAGAAATTAAGTTAATTTACCAGCTGTCCTTTGATACCAGGCTGTCCGGTGCTTCCCTGAGGTCCTGGTGGACCTAGGGGCCCTGGATTGCCGCCTGGACCTTGTGGACCAAGATTTCCCTGTAAAGAGTCAGCCATGTTTTTCAGAACATTGTTTATTTGTTTATAATTAAAAAAACACCTAAATTGAATAACTGTGTACACACCACTGGTCCTTTGGTACCTGTGCCTCCATCTGTACCCATGGGTCCCTTTGAACACAAAAGTTCTCTTGTTAGATAATCTGTTAAATATAGTAATAACCTGGGTGAACTGTTTTGAAACATTACTTCCTTATAATTGTACTTCATGTGACATATAAGTAGAAGTAAAGTAAAACATTAACCCTGAGGCCAACTGGTCCAGGTCTGCCCAGGTGACCAGTCTCTCCTCTCTGCCCCTGTGGGCCCTCTGGACCCCTGACACCTGTCGGGCCAGGTTGTCCCTGTGGAATACAGTTACCAAGAAAATCAAATATCAAGAAATGTGATGCATTTGACTTTGAGAGCATTATAAACACCCAAAGGCCCCATCACTGTAAAAGTTCAGGTTATTAGAGAATTCCCTCTCTGTAAGCTGTGTTACTTTACTTGCCTTCATGCCCGGGGCTCCTGGATATCCAGGTGAGCCGTTGAGACCCAAGGGGCCCTGTTAACAAACAGAGGCGAAACAATTGGTGTAAAGTTGTAACATGGAAAATGTGCATTCACAGAACAAACGTAAAAACACAGTGGCAGAGCAGGTATAGCAGACCACAGCTACTATGCAGGCAATGTCTATAGCCAAGTTTTAAATGCAAATTTGAGGTGATCTTTTAAAACACCAGTAAAGAGAAATGTGAAGAAGACACATATGGTTTAAGGTTCATAGTGTGGCCAGAGGGTGGCAGTATAGGCAACAAGACATGTCATCTTGCAGAACACTTTAGAAAACAAACCTTAAGGATGAAAAAAAACAAAAAAAAAACAATGGTGACGAACATTCACAAGGGTAAAATGGAGATAGTGCTTCTTGGGAATTACTTTAATCTCTGTGAATTTCTGGGATATTACATCATATGAGGGAAAAAAGCTAGTCAATCACGTGACTTTAATGTTTTTGGGCTCAGATCTTTTATAAAACTTTGTGTATACTTTTTTTTGTACATAATTAACAAAATATTATGTGCACATGACATACACATGTTTTACTTAAGTAAAAAAAAATGCTTGAGTGAAACAGTGAAAGATACACACATAAAAAACATTGCCATTGCCAAGATAAGAACTGAGGCAGAAGAAGTAAAAAGAGAGTAGAAAAATAGATAAAGGAAGAGTTCAATTTTGCTCCAGATATACAACATTTTTATCAAAATTTAAAAGTTATTTACTGAGCTGGGTGGGAGATTTGCACTCTAAGAGTCTTAACTGGTAGCCTAAATCTATTCCATTCTAATCCAGCTTAGCATTTGTATCTATCTATCATTTGTACCTAAGAAATACCATTTTGGTGGAAGAAAATCATTGTGAATGCTGACTTACCATAGGGCCAGGTTTCCCGACATTACCAGGTGGACCCCGCTTACCCTAAGAGAGAAAAACCTAATCACTGGATAGCAGAGTGTTTTATATATTTTATTTAAATTACTGAACTTCTAACAATACAATACTCATATTAGTACAGCAAACGGCAGTATTAGTACAGCAGTTTCAGCAAACAATTGTTCACACATTTTGGTCATTAGTGGGAAAATCCCCTACTAATAGTGCTTTTGCTTAGTGTTAACATGCTTACTGCTATACCGCCGGGTCCAGGGCGACCTCTCTCCCCAGGCATCCCAGCAGGACCCTGTTTAAACACAGACAAAGACCAATTGCAGTTACTCCCCATTTAAACGAGCACAAGTTTGGAAGTGTTGATCATTATTTACATTAAGCTGCACACAGTTCCTGTCAATGCTAGATAAGAGCTGAGAGCAAAACAGAAAAATTCATGTTTGATTTAAGGATAGAGTTATTCATCAAACATGAATTTAAAATCTTAACTTACCATAGAACCAGGTCCTCCCATTGGACCAGGGGGGCCTGTAGCACCCTAAAAAAACACAGAAAACTAATTTGTTTACAGCATTACGACAGAATATTTAGGCATCACCTGATCAATCAGTGAAAGAAACACCAGAAACAATAAAGAATTATTATTGCACAATTTCACATAATGTTTATACCTTGGATCCAACTGCTCCAGTTTCACCTTTTTGGCCAAGTGGTCCTCCGTGACCCTGTTCACAAGAGGGGAGAAAACAAACTCAGCTGTATTTCATGCTGTGTATGCACTTGATGTGAACGTGGAGAGAATGAGTAACAAAAAAGAGAATAGCCAGGGCAAATTAGTATAATTCAATTTTATTAGAAGATTCCTTAAATCCTCTATGCTGTTTTTAAAACAGCTTCTCAGACAACTGATACTCACTCTGTGACCTTTCAGGCCAGGAGGCCCGGGTGTACCAGGAAATCCTCTAGGCCCCTAAAATACGTAACATGGATGGAAATGATTAGTTGTGATAAGGTCAACAACGCAGAAACAGCAGATTCTGGTTCCAGTATGTATTGAGCTAGAAAAGCTTACTGGTGATCCGGGGAATCCAACTTCTCCAGAGTTTCCTGCTTTACCTGCTTCTCCCTGTGTAAAGACATGGCATTACATACTTATTTGTTGCAAAAACGTAAGACTGAACCGCATTCCACTTGCCTCTGAAGTCAGAAACACAAAGCAAGGAATGATGTCACACCTGACCACGTTCCAGTTTCAAGTCAGAAAACCAATAAGATTTGCTTATTGTTATGTTCATGGACGATTCTAGGTATGGCAATACAAGTTGATAGAAATGCAGTATTTTATGATATTTTGTGGACAGTACTGTGTGTGCAACTGATTTAATGAAACAGAAATTGATAGAAGTTCTAATAAACTGTTTATCAGAGCTGCTATCACCACTATTCTGTGTGGGGCTGTAAGGTTGGATCTTGGGGCTGGTGAGATTCTTACAACTTTCCCAGTAGAAAATCAGATTTTCTAATGAACCAACCCAAGAATGTATCTTTCTCTTGCTAAAGTTGCACATATGATGACAGACAAAATGACCAAAGCTGACTCACATCTTCACCCGGTTTCCCTGGGAGGCCCTCAGGTCCTCTTTGCCCAGATGGACCCTGAGAAATACAGTGATATTGTAAACATTTAAAATGTACCCAAGACAGTCCTACTATATGTATGATGTAGGTGTCCATATCAAACAAGCAGCCTACTAAGAATGAATAAAAACCATGCACATCACATGCACAGCCACCATGTGCATATGAAGAATTTGACCATACACAGAAAATTAAAACAAAATTTTGTCATACCATTTGACCTGGATCTCCAACATCCCCAGGAGGTCCTTGTGGTCCTGCTTGACCCTTTAAATAACAGTTAAAACATTCATTAAAGAAAAAGGAATAACAACAACATCGGAAGCACATAGTAAAGATATTGAGAACTTACAGGTGAACCATTTGGTCCAGGAGGCCCTCTTGTTCCAGCCTCTCCCTACAACAAACAACACACCAAATAAAATAAAGAGTTGAGCCTAATATCAAAGAATTCTCAAACATGTGCTCTATAGGTAGAGCAACTGATAACCACAAGACTCACTAGCTGGAGGTTTCATTTGGTGCTCTAATTTCCTTAGAGACACTTTATGACCCATATTCAAATACCTGTCAAAGCACAGACACTGGCCCGGTGGAAACTTGCCAATTTAACACTTGAATTTACACACCACAATATTCCAATCGAGGGCTACAACTTCACTGCAGTTTTACCTGACAACAAATATTCAATATGGTTTATTTACTTTAAAAAAATAAAAGTATGAAGAAACTATCCATGTTGCCCTTGTTTGTTTTAAAACAATCACTACAGTAAAACCAGATTATTCAGGTAAGGTCCTGAGACAGTTTTTTCAACATTCAATTAAAGGTTTGGGAAACACTGGAATTTCTACCATATGATAACTATACTATAATCTCCTGGCATCATTTGATTTATTTTTAAGTAGTTTATATGCTTGGAAAATCCCTCCTCTGCACATCCAGCAGTTATACTGTAAACAGAAGCAGACTATTGTGATTCTCTAAGGAAACAGTATTTGAAATATTAGTTTAGAATAAAAATTTGTATACAGTGCCCAACCAGATTAGAGACCCTTGATCATGCTGCTATGTCTGGTTAAACCAGTGTTTATATAGTCTGGGTGTGGTTGGGAGAGCTGGTAGTGCTTAGCTGAGCGGGAACAGCGTTCAGTTTGGATGTCAGGAGACTCAGCTCAACTGGAATTAATTTGCCATTGCCAATTTATGTATCCAGCCTACAGCGCATGCGCGAGCGCGATTCCCGCCAGGCAAGTCAGATGAATTCGGCTGGCTCAAATGTCACAAAACCGAAGGGATACGCCTCTTTAAACTGGCTGTCTGCTGCCATTAAACTTAACCGAAGAAGTAGAACAAGAGGAGTCCAAGTCTAATAAGGAGAAAAGTAATTTCATAGGGTTTGTCATTTTTGCTTTCACTGCTCTGCGGCCACGCGTCACGTGACGATTGAGGAAGTACAGCGCTGTTCTGAACAGGCGTTCTCGGAGTCACGTGTTGAATGTGGAAAAATGGAGCAGTGTGAAGAACTGAGCGATTTTGACAAGGGCCAGGTCGTCGTGGCCAGAGAGATGGGTGTGAGCGTTTCCAAAACGGCGAAAATGGTGGGCTGCTCCCGGGCAGCAGTGGTCAGTACCTACAGGCTATGGTACGAGGAGGGGCTGAGGCTCCGCGCGGGGCGCCCCAGACTCATAGACCCGCGAGAGCTCATGGACGAGGGAGAGAGTGAGAGCGATGGTGAGGAGGCTCCCACAAAGGAAGCCTGTGGGGCCGTTTCGGATGAAGTAGTATCTCCAGTACCCGCTGTGGAAAAAGACGAACTGGTTGGGAGAGATTGATGCTTCGGGAAGCCTTTGGAAAAGGACACGGAGTTCAAGATGTACTGACTGACCTCTTCCGCACATCTGGCGCATCGGTGCTTCCATCGTAGGACTCAAAAGACCAGCTGCTAACATCTTTGTGGGTGTGAGGACGAGCAGGACATTAGTTGCGTTTCGTCAGTGGTTCATGTGCTTTCTTATTAAAACAGATTGGAATCTGAAGTCCGTAGCCTGTTATTGTTTCTGATTTGGTGCTCAACACTTTAACGTACTTCAGGCTTCAGTGCTGCACTTTTTTTTTTAGATGTTTTGATTCATTTGCTTTTGGGTAGGCGTATCAAGGTGGTGAGAAAATCCAAAATTCCACTGATCAGCCTGAACATTAAAGCCGCAGAGGTGACGTGAACTATATTAACCAGTCTGTTTACACAAACCACCCTCTGAAACATTGTTGCAACCCCAGCAGCTCTCCCATGATAACAGCCTAACAGTCCACTGCCAATGTCTGTGAGCCAGAAACCACAGGAAACACACAGCTTGTTTATCTTTAACTCATTAATGCAATATACAGCCCTTGGAGCTTCCTTGGTTAAAGTAGTGTAAACTAGTGCACAACAGCTCCTCTTCCTCTTGCCAGTGCTGAGCAACCATCTTGTCACTGTTCTGTACTGCTGCAAGCAATTATCATTTTTAAATACAGAATCAACCCTACTTTTAAATGATGTATTAGTTCTTTGTTTTTTAGTTAGGTGTACAATCTCTGGCTAACATTATGGAATCACAACTCTTGAAGGTCATTTATTTTAACTTGTAAAAAAAAACATGATTTCAAACTATTTGATTTAACAGCTGCACATTCTGCACCTAATAAAATAAAAAAAGAATTGTTGTAAATTTGAAAATTACAGGAGTGTAAGCTACCAGCCGAACTTTATGCCTAAACAGAAGAAAACTTGCTGTTGGCTGAAGAGAAGCAGTCGTGGACTGTGGGTGACAGAAAGAAAATGAATGCGCAGTAAATGCAAATTGACATTTTTGGACACTTCTCATTCCATCAATCAAAAGTAGGTTTGATGATGCTGACGTAATGTTTTTCAGTTTCACGATGATGATGAATCTTGCCATTAAACAGAAAGCCTTCAATCCATGCTTCAAAGAATTCAAGTTGTCTGTAAAGCCAGAGGAGGAACAACAAAGAACTAATAATATTTTTCTTATTTGATGAATGAATCCATTTTTTTCCTGACGACTGAGTGATTGCATATTTTCTTTCTCTGTCTGTTCTAAAAGAAAGTTCCCCAAAATACCAAATTGTTCAGCTACTAAATGATGAAGTTTTATGTGATATCTGTAATTTGTTTTTTATACTGTATGAACATCCTCCAATTGTGGTGATTCCATAATTTTTCCCAAGTGTTGTAGAAGACCTGCAGATAAGTTAAACATTTTTTTTCTGACATCCTCTTACCCTCGTGCCACTCAACATGGCCTGGGGTCCTGTTTTTCCATCAAACCCTTGAGCCATCTGGGTTCCCAGCCCCTGCGGGTACATCATGTCAGGTTAGCTGAGGTTAATGTCATTATGTATGTGTGAAAAAATAACAGAGCTTACTGACCTCTGGATGCGTTGGATGGCCTGGAGGTCCTGCTTCACCAGGCTGACCTGGTATACCAGGCTCTCCATCATATCCCGGAGGGCCTCGCAGTCCCTAGAGAGTAAAATAGATCCTGATTTTTTTTTATAGCTCGACTCAATCTGATACTGATTTATCCTTTTTTTTTGGTGGTGATTGTGTTTTCAAATTTCATTTAAGTGAACTTAAACATGAAAATAAAAGTCGGGTATCATTAAAGCAGCTAAGATTTACAGTGGAACGTCATTCTGGTTTGAAATCAAATGAATCATTGTTTTTTCTTATTGAACTATGAGCTGTAAAGAGTGGGCAGTGGGAAAACAATGCTAATAAATCACCAACAAAATGCTGCATCCTCCACCAACCGGGCCACATTCATTCATCACTGCTTCCAGTTGTGCTTACTAAGCTCTTTATACATCAGTTCCCCGTGTTACATTCTGAGTTTGAGTCTCTTGACCTTGAACCAAACTATTTTTACGCCTCTCTGTTTTTAGTTTGATATCCTAACTTGTCAGAGAAGGGCGTCATTCTCTTGAGCCTGGTTATGAAAAGGTCCAGACATCATGTGAATGATGCTTGTAGGAGCAGTATGCTTGGATTGACATCATAGTAAATTAATATGCATATGCAGCAACAAAGTTAAGCTTCTAAATTACAGTTTTTGAAGTCTGTTACTGAGTGAAGAACTTTACAACGGTGTATACTTAAATAACTACTGCTGCAAATTTATTGCTTTTAATGACATATTCAGATGATCTCCTAATGACCATTTAGTGGTAGGAATGGTGCAACAATGTGACATCACATGCAGGTTTCCACAGTGTGGAATCAGAGGTAATATTTGAAGACTTTTCTTTTCATGATGAAGTTCTGCTTTACATCTGTGTGGACTGGTGGGTGTGACATACAGGCCTTCCTTTGTTTCCACGAGATCCCCGATCTCCTGGCGAGCCGGGAGGCCCCTGTTGTAATAAATAACAATCACTGTTTAAAAAAGAAGAGGACGGTATTGTAATTATATTAGTGTTCACATGGCTCAGAATGTCGCATTGATTTTGATGACTTGAGGACTGCTTGATGGTCTGCCGACATCCTTTTAAGGTGAAGTTATGCAGGAGGTAACTGTCCTCTTGTGCCATCTAGTGTTAGCTGAGGTGGATGAACATCCACACAAAACTCACAGAGAGCTAAGCCCTCCTTAGCTGATGCTACAGGTACAACAAAGAGCCACAATGCTCACCATTGGTCCAGGACGGCCTCTAATACCAGTCACCTGTGGGGAAGTCATCAAACGCTCCAGTTACATCCTGAACTTTGAGTCCATTTTAAACTGTTTTTAAATGATTTAACAGGCTTAAGTGCAGATAAACACTTACAATTGGAACTTCCCCAGGTTCTCCCTTTTGGCCCTGAGTAAACAGAGAGAAAAGACTGAAGGTTTCAAACTCACTCTGCATGATGCTGATCATACCAACAAACATGTAATGAAGCAGAAACAACCTACCTTGTAAATTTTCCCTCCACCTACATTGAGGAAAACATAAAAGACACTTCAGAAAGTCAGTTGTCAATAAGTCTACTGTGTGAAAGCTGAATGAACAGAGCACACACTGAGACAGTTTTATTCTGTTATCATAACGCAGGTCGGTGGAGGTAAAACATTTTGAAACAGTCAAGGCAATGAACCTGATAACTAAGGTCTCCTCATGTGCAGCAGCTTGATGTAATTTGTGAATTTCATAAATCACCTGTCAGAGCTAAGAACTCTTTAATGATATTGTTGTTATTAATACCTTTTATTCAAACTAAACAATATTAGGAGGGAAGATTCCTCTACAGCTGGATATTTATGTTAAAATGACATATTGTCCTCCTTTAAGGCCAAAGTTTGTGTAAAACTGTGGCTGATTTATGCCATTCTACTAAATCTTTTTTTTTCTCTTCACCGACACACAGAGAAAGATGCTAGTAACTCACCAAAGCTATCTCCCCCATTGGTGTTGGGTGAATCATTCTGACAAACGGGGCAACACTCGCCGTCCGGGATCATTATCTTCTGGCACTCCTGCTGTTCCACGCACTGGATTTCATCACAGAGGACCTGACCGTTGTCACAGACGCAGATCTGGCATGGCTCCGGCTTCCAGATGTCCTTGTTTGTGTACACCTGGCCATCTGCAGTGCAGCTCTTGTCATATTCTGGAGCACATGGAGGGGGAGGACACTTTCAGTTTTGTCAGGTCACAAGCAACACAAACACAAAGCCCAGATTCCTGATCATATGTAGGAACTTTTTGAGAATATTGCTCAATCATAAAATGGTCAAACTGACCCCTTGTTGAAGTTCTTATGAAAAATGACTGAAATACCTGGATCTCATCAAATTTATTTTAGATGATTTAAGACTACAGGGTAGAAACAATGTTTTTCAAATACTTAACCAGATAAACAGAAACAAAACCTCCATCTTCTTCTTCCCCCCACTTTTTTCTGCTAATGTCACAGGGCCCCAGGCTTTCCCCATTTTGTTCTGCACTATCATTCTGTAAGGCAACAGTGCTAACCACAAATCCATCATGGCAAACTCAAAGCAGCTGCCACAGAGGAGGTGGGCAGAGCCAAAAGTTTCATATCTATCTTTGCAAGAGCTAAAGAATCTAAAGAAGTCATACTGGAGGAGCAAACATGCAAAGATAACCCTAACAGCAGCATGTACTTGATGTTGAACACAGGTTTCCACCATGTGCTGGATACAATTTGAGGGGAATAAAGTCTGGAAAATGTGATCTGCTTTTACAGCAAAGTCTCCAGCAGTTAGACATGAGGTCATTTCCTCCACAAACCTGTCTCATGCTCAAAAGAGAAAATCTTCAGCCACCTATGAAGTAACTTTTTCTCCCAGAAGTCTAATTAACCACTTTTGTTTGTAGTTTGGTGTCATAAGTTCAACACATACCTGACAAATATCTGATCATTTGCTAATATGCCACATATACCACCAAAATACAGTTACCTTCTCAACAACCCTGAAAATATTTATAATACTCAACTTCATCTAGTTTTTTCTTCTCATGAGATATGCTCAAGACATAAGAGAACTGAGTGGAGACAGAGGCCCACTGCCTGCTGTGGGGTACTGTAGTTGTAGCTGTACATGTTCTGTAACCTGAGCCCATGTCTGTCAGCTCTGAAACCTTTACCTGTTCCTGGTGTAAACAGCAGGTGGCAGCTGTGAGCCTTACACAGCAGGTAAGTTAGACCTAAAAGGGTCCAGGTAGTAGCAGAAAAGATGTGATTTTGTGTTATTCCAAAAGAAACAACATTAAAGATCAGAGTGGCTTGTGGTTTGTACACCACACCACACTTAGAACAGCTCCAAAGATTTCCAAGCAAAAGCCAAAGAGCAGCTACCATCATAAAGAGGCTTTCAGCAACAAGACATGCCTAAACATAGCCCACTTCCAACTTTTGACAGAAAATAAGGATTTCAGGAGGACAATGGGTTGAAGTGAACAGTTACAGGTACATCATTTAATGATCAGAATTAACATTAGTGTAACATTATTTCTGCTTGTCAGTAGGTCTCATTGTATACAGCATGTTCCCATTCATTTTAAAAGAGTGCGTGTTGTCAAATCTCTTTTTTTCTTTCTATCAGTACTGTACATTCTGGACAGATATGCATGGGCTGCATATCCATATAGTGTTTTTCTGGTCCTGTTTGACCTCTAAAAGCCCTTTAACACTACAAGCCACAGTCACCCATTTACACACACATTTATACAGCTTCTTCCTGTTCTATGCAGTCTTACATGCCCCAACATACACTTGCACACCGATGAATGCCTCAGAGACTAAATAGGGTTCAGGGGACACTTTGACATATGGACTGGGGAAATGGGGGATTGAACCACCGACCTTCATTGAAGGTGACAACTCATCCTTCTGAAAAGTTTCCCCATATAACAGGAGAACACAAATTTCAGTGTGCAACATGACAAAGCCAAGAGAAAAATCAGCAAACTCCAACATTAATGTTAATGCTGCATCTTTGGAACTCCTGTCTATACCCAGTTATAGATATGTCCTGAAAAATCCTTCTGCTATGAAAACATTAATGATATAAATACAAGGTTCTTTAGTTTTGTACCTCACTCATTTCAGGTTATAATGTAACGTAACTGTATTCTTAATAAAGTTTAATCTTTTTCCAAGATTGTTATGTATACCATGTATAGACATGGTTAATACATGATTACACAAAATGTTTGAATGTACAGTTTTTTAGGTTTAGTCTCATATTTTAGAATTGAGCTGTATTATGATAACCAGTAGTAAGGAAGCCAGATATTACAGATATAATACAAATGAAAATCAAGCAACAACATTGCTTACTTCTTCCTTCAAAATGTTTAATCAGAAGCTAATTTTGGACGGTGATTGATTGTTAAATAAGTGAAAGTTTATTCCATTTGTATAGTGGAAGCCATATATTAGTGCTCATATCGGAGCACGGGGGCCTGGGGAGTGAGGTCACGTGAGGGGAGTGAGCTCTGGTGAGCGGCCTGAGGAGGGAGGTCATGTGAGCGACCTGAGGAGTGAGGTCTGTAGTGCAGCAGTTGGGCAATTTTGCAATACTCAACTGGCACAGTTGTAAACGCTCTCTTGACATCCAACCACTGTCAGCCATTGACTCGCCGTCTTCATGCTTCTTTACACCATCTGTATATATTTTAGAAGATCAACAGTCTAACTAGTAAATACACCCTGAAGGTATGTTTTCTCAGCCGTCCATGCTCTGTCGACCATACAGTATTTGACGACACGACAAAGACGTAGTAGTCCAGGAATGACATTTTCCTGCCTTTTAACAGTCAGCAGCATGCCACCATTTCAGCTGTGACCATTTAAAGCGACAGCTTTTTTTTCATTTGTTTTGAATGATTCAAGTAATGGAATGGCAGTATTGTTTTTAAATCATTAAAGTGGGATTATATTTCAAAAGAGCTTGAAGGGTCGCTTACTACCTGAATTTCTTATCACTATGTCATTTTATTGAATTTTGTTGCCTCCTACAAGCCATTATTGAAATCTCATTGAAGTACATGTCATCTCTATGGGTGGTGTGTAACTTAAGCTTTTTTCTTAGTGCTGAGAAGTCAATAAAAACGTCACACCCAGCATGTCAGGCCGAGCCACAGAGCTGGGGAGGGATTTTTCCTGTTGGGGTTTGAGAGATTTGAAATGCTGCATGTTGGGAGAGTTTGAAATTTACTGGAAGAGAAGCCTGACCACAAGGCTTGTGGAGGAGGAGGAGGAGTAGAACATTCAATTTTAACCTCTTCTCAGCTAATTTGTTGCAGGTTCCGCAGTTTTTCACAGTTTGATCATGACACCCTCCTACCTCTGGACCTGGATTTTCCACTACTCAGCTAATAGAGCACACAATTTCCTTCCCTGGTTTAAAACACTGAGTCTGGAGCTCTTCATCATGACTCATGCGTCTGCTCCACACTATCATTTAGTGCTACTCACCAGACATCAGCCAGATAACAGAGAATCCAACTAACATCCTTTGTCTACAATCATGGCACACATTGTGGTTTAGGAAAAACCTGAGGAGACTACTCCTGTGATGTGGCTGAATTACTTGGCTAATATGGAAACACTCATGACAAAGTGTGTTTAGGGAGAAGCTTTGGCAGCCAGTAGTTGAGGGATTAGAAAATATTTGATAGAAACAAGGAATTGTTTCAAGCTAAAACTTGAAGATGAGCACAAGCTCTTGACACAGACCCATCCTGTCATGTTATACTGTTACACAATCATGTTATTTTGAGAAATATAGCTATATAAAGTTTATGAAATAGCAGCATTTGTTCAGAAGAAGTTCAGAAGTTCTGCCGTACAGTAAGAGAAGCTTGTCCCAGCTCACATTATTTGTTTTGCGAGTTGCCCAGGCTGATTTCTAGTCCAGATGAGTTACAGCTGTTGAGGGTGCAGCAGCTGCTCTTTCCTGCTTTCCTTTACTGCTGGTGTTGTGGCTCAACATAAATCTTCCCTCTGCAAAGGATGTTCAGCTCAGTCTGATACCTGGTCCACCAATGAATGCACGTTAAAGCAGCTGTTTCACAAACATCAGTTGAGATCTTGGGTATAACAAAAGGTTTGAGTTGTAAGAGGTCTTTTTCAGTTCACATGTCATCAGAGTCTTTCCTTCAATGTCAGTTACCCTTTCTGCTTTCTTTAACAACAGGATCTTGAGATTTCAGAGAACGTACCCTGCTTGTTTCATATTCAGTTATGTGATGTTGTGTGATGAGCTTGAGAAAACGCTCCAGTTTGAACATGCTCTTCAGCCTGGCTTCCACAAACAAAGCTGTGAATGTTAAGGGAGGGGGAGCAAGGTCAGGCCAGGAAAGTTGAAATGAATAAGTAGCTTGCTGATTACATGTCTAGGCTTCTCCATCAACATGCCCCCATCTCCACTGGGCCTTCAGTTTTAAAGAGGCAGCCACAGTTATGAACCGTTCCCTTCCCATGCTTAGCTTTGGAAAGGTTGTGGTCCCTCTGAAATACACCCCCATCCTCCTCCTCTTAATGTTTTGTGCTGACCAAATCTGCTCTCTGCTGCCTTGGTTTCAGTTCAGCTCCATTTAAAATCATAGATTTTAGAGAGAAACTGGTTATTGCCATCCAAATCTGCATTGTAGAGTTGAGTAAAACATATTGACCACCTCTGAGCTTAATTTAATTAACTATGACTGGGAGACATGGAAAAATCTCGATGGATTATGCATCTGATGAAAGAATGACTCACTGCCTTTGTCAGAAATGCCATGAGAGCAGTACTGAAAAAAAAAAAAAAGAAACACCAGTCTTCATATTTCCAATCACATAGGTGATTGGAAAGGGTCATCTCCAGTATTTACTTGTTTTGATTATGATGCAAATATGCTGTGTCACAGATGTCAGGCTTTTAGAATTGCATGTTGTTTTATTGAAGAGCCACTAAAGAGGGAATGTTGTTCACCACAGGCTGGAGTCTTTGTGACCCGAGGCAGCCACCAGAGGTCAGGGTCAAAGTTTAAAGCAGGGGCAATCTTTTTTTCTCGATCACCAGAAACTGCAAGTGAGGAACACTCTAGAGAAGGTAATGTCCGCTACTGACTCAACTCAGAACATGTTTAGTTCTCATGTGGACAGTTTCTCTGGTTTTACTATACTGTAGCTTTACATCTGATCATGTTTGGGTTAGTTTTAGACCACTTATGTTTGTTCTGCTTTCACTGCTTTTCTACATCCAATAGCTTTGTACATAATTTACCACAACTTATTTAGATACACTTGATATAGACACATTTATTATTTACTACATGAAAGACTGTCCACTGGGGGATGAATAAAGTATTTTTCTATTCTATTCTATTCTATTCTATTCTATTCTATTCTATTCCAGTTTTAAGCAGTAAACTACATTTAAAGTCCTCCTCCGATGACAGTCAAGTTGCTAACATGTAGACTACCATGTTTTTATTTGTTTCAAGAAATATCATGAGCAAAATCAGCCATTGCGGAGGATTTCTGTTTTGAATCTGCAGAGCATCACTTACATTTTCAGTAAGGTAAGGTCATGTGGCCCATATTTTCTACATACAGTTACCAACTTTTTCTAATGTATTGAAGCAAAAATCTACAAAAAAAAAGTGATGTTACGCGCAGTTAGCCCATTCATAACATCATGACATCAACTTCTCATGAATGCATTTTACTTTGTTCCAGTCCTTTACATCTATGTGCTTCTCTCCTACTCTTTGTGCTCAAACATATTGCTTATCAATGACGCTGAATTTCCAAAAAAGATGCATGAATTTACATATTGTATTTGTTCAGCTGCTATCCATTTCAAAGCATTGTGAGATTGCTCCTATTGTCTAATAAAATACTGATTTCATAAGCAGCATCAACTTACAAAAATCCCCATCTACACTAGTTAAGAGGAACCATGCAGTGATTTTGGCTATATGTGTAGGATTATCACAAAATGGCAGAATGTCTTATATATTTCCTGTGGACCTTTGTCAGCTGTTGTATGCTGGCTGGTGCTCTACTTTCTCTACTCTGTTAGCTAGGTTAGCGTGACATAGTAAGATAGCATGCTACGTCTCTTTCACTAGAATGCATATCCCTCATACACCAGACTTTGAGGGGGTCTGAAAAGTAGCTAAACCAAGTGGCAAATCTGCCAAGTTGTAACACTATCTACCTAAAACATTGAAGCATTTACAGCTAATTTATCTGTGGTTTGAGGAACCGATTACATCAGAAGCTAACACTAGAGGACAAGTTAGCACAAGCTATATTGAGAATGGTATGTTTGGTGTATTTGGCACAGTTGTGTTTTTCTTATTTTGCAAAAATGTTCTGTTTACTCATGACTGAGATAGCACAAATTCATATTCTACATGCCTTCATGTCTTACTAAGACATGTTAAACTGAGAGAAAAGTGTATACAGTTATTCTAGAGAGCTCTGACTGTCCCATCATAATTATCAGGGAGAACATTTTCTGAGGTCTTTATTTTTTCTTATAAACAGTTTCACAAAGTTGACCCAAAATCAGCCGGGTTTCACAAATGTTGTTTATCAACTGTTTATCTTGGTTCCACGCCTGTCCACAATTTTTGTACTCAAGGTATGAGTCTCTCAATACACGTACAAGATAATGTGAGAGTTTACTTAAAAAAAAATAAAAGTAGGCTTTAATGAATAAGAGTTGACCGCTGGAAATTGATAAAAAAAGAAAATAAACAAAAAAGACACAAAAAAGTGTCATACACTCAACATTCATATGCATTTAGTTTCATTAATAAAATTGTGCAACACTTAAAATTATAAATAAAACTTTCGTTCAGTCAAGGCTTAGCTAACTGTCAAACGTGGCTTTCATTGATCAAGCAAAACAAAACACTGATACATTCAGAACAAATGTGAATAATGTGCTGCACTACCTGACAAACATTTACTGTATGAAAATACCTCACAAAATCTCTCACAATAATGTACATTAAACTTAAGGAATCAGTCAATGAAGCTGGCTTTACCATCATGTATTTTCATGGAACACAACACAAAACACATATCCTACTGGAGCAACTTCACACAGTGCAAAAGCAGAAAACTCTATATGTGCTTCTACATTCTTATTTTACATGTAACTGATCAGAGAAGAATTTACATAAAGGGTCAAACAATCTGGTTTAAAATGTGATTATAAATGAATAAATAACATTACATTTGACTGGTTAAAGCAGGAATGCTGCAAAGGAAAATGGTGACGTCAATCATTCCAGTTTACCCGAGCAGGAGGGTAACTTTTATGAGGGGTCAGAGTGCCCTGGTGTTCCACATCAACAGAACACGCAACCAAATGTGAAAGAACAAACTGTGGATCCTGTACACAGAGATCGCTGCTGCATTATAAAACACACAAAAATACAACGAAGACTAATGTTTCAGGCCTTTTATGTGAGTTAAATGGAACATCTGGAAATTAGAAGATAGTTTATGGCATGATAATGTAACCAGGGAGACTTGATACAAGCAATATTTAGCTTGTTTTTCCGTTACGCAATAACCACATTCTGAGATTTCTTACAGTGTTTGGAACAACTGATATACAGTTGGAGCAATTGATATACAGTTAACTAACTGCTAAACAATGATATTATTATACAATAAACCTCTGAAGAAGAGGCAGAGAATTCCAGGCCAAATCTTTGAATAACTCCTGGATTTAGCCTTTTTCCACTGAGCTAAAGGATGAAAGCTCTTCTGGCCAAAACTAATACATTGGCAACGTATCTCAGCTCTGTGTCAAATTAAATTACACAATGCATAGTAATATGACTAGTTTTTGTTTACTAAGTTCAACTGAGTCCCAAATGGTACTCGGACAGAAGGATGTGGAGATGCAGGATTTACAGGCTTTAGAAGATCACTAAATCAGTAATTGCTATCGTAGCTCTTATTATATGCAAATATTTTGCACATTAATGAGAAGTTATACCCTTTTGTTTTCTGCTACTCAATCACACAAACGTGTAGGTAAGTTTTCCTCCACATTTATGCAGATGTTTTACACAAAAACATTTTTGCATATGTTTGAATGTAGCAAATTACAGTCACCAGCAAAATTATTCAACCCTCATGGCATGGTAGAGGTCATCTGGTCACACTCATCTGTGTGGGAGAACTTTCACACATGAAACTTCCATGTATATTTTTTGGGGATTTGACATTTCACAGGGTATTTCGGAACATGTCTTGTTGTGCCCTCTTCCACAGCATCACCAAATGTAATAATAAAAAAAGTAATAATTGCTATTGTAAACACACAGTCTGTGTATCAAGACACCTAGAGCATATCAGAAAATCTGTGGCAGCTGCTGCCTTCCCTCACCTCACCTTCCAGATACAGCTCATGCACATGTTGGATTCTTTAAATTGGTCAGGAAAAATCTGGAAATCAATCAGACAATTGGTTTTGCGCAGTCGTTAGGCAGCACATTCTGTTATGAATCTTGGTCACAATACAGTTAAAGTAAAAAGAATTAAAAAGGGGTAAATAAATTGTGTTCACTTGTCAAACACATTTTTTCAAATGTTTTCCCAGGTGTCATTTTGGCAAAATGTTGTATCAGAGGAATTGACAGTGGCATAGTGCTGGTGGCAGTTTTACTACATTTAGCACACATTACACAGTTCATTTGCGAGTGACTTTGTTTGCATGTTTAAGTTAATTTGTTTGCACAAGAAAGGAGTCTATACACAGTCAGTACCACAGGCCAGCCTCACTTCAACCTCATGGTGCACACTTAAGATAGCTTTGCTCCTCTTAATAAGACACAGGCATTTTTATGGATCATGAGTGAAATTAACAAGTCTTCCACTAAATGTATAGGTACAGGACAATAAATCTGGGTAATAGGTCATTTAGGTGGTTGCAATGAAAGAAATTGTTGTAGTAGACATTAATGTTGCTCAACAGATCTACTGGTTACAAAGTTACTGGTAAACAACTGGTAACAAGTGCTCCTCACTTTGAAACACTTCTAACAATGCAGATGTTGAGCCGTGAAAGCAACATGATGGGATTCACGTGCTCAACATTTTCATTCTTCAGGTCGGAAAAGAACTTTGAGTTATTTTATGAGACATCCTGTATTTGTGGTAAAGAAGCAAGCCTGAAGGCATAAGAGATTTATTGCCGCCACATATTGTCTGACGTCAGCGCTACAGCAGTTTAAAAAACGCTGCCTCCTCCTCCTCCTCCTCAAATGGCTGCCAGAGGCTCCTTTTTAAATCCCACAGTTTCATTCACATTAGCCTTAGTTTTATATCTCATATCTCTCTACAATCTCCCTTTCTTTCTTTTCATCCCTATCAAAACACAGTGTTTCTTTAAGGATTTTCCCTCCAAACTCCCGTTGTATTTCCCCCTCTTCTTTTTTTCTTCTTCTCACAACCCCCCCCCCTGCTCTGTTTCTCTGTCTCCATTTTGTTGTTTCAAGAAATGAGGCAGCTGCTGTAGGCTGCAGCAGCAGCCCATAAGGCCTAACAGGCAAAGGCTGTTTAAGTAAACATTAAACACATCAGCGCTTAAACATCTCTGTATGAAAGTTGAAGAGTTTTTAAAGAAAGTTGTTAGTGAAGTGAATGTTAAAGCCAGAAAATTTTTCATTGCAGAAAATTGCATCATGATCTATCCAAACCAATTTTGAAAAGTTATGCAATATGAATACATCGACAGAAATGCTGTTTTACAGTTGGGTCACAGTCCTGGAAATCAAACATAAAGCCAATAGCAAGGAAGTGTGGAAGCAGATGCTGTATTAATGAAGAAAACAGAGGTTGAGACATGCTTGCCAAAAAGAAAAAAAAAAGGTTTGCTTGTTTTACCATCATTCCACTATCATCTCTGAAATAGAAACCATGTCTTACATCCAGGTGATCTATCAAATGTTCTCCTTGTAGTTTACAGATAAATCTATTTTTGGAAACTTAATAAAATACAGATGTATCAGCTTAGGTAGTTTAACCTCTGCAGTCTTCTCAGTCATAGGACATTTCTTACTTAGAGACAAATAGTGCAGTGGCTCTGCTGTGATTAACACTGAGAGGATAAGGAAGTAAAAAGAACAGTCCGAGAGGTAGGTACACACTGAGGCCCCTTCCCTGTGGTGACATCACTGCGGCTGAGGCCCAGGGGGACACCCTGAATTTATCACTTTCTTTTTATTGCCGAATGAAGCCCTTTAAGTTAACAGCAGCCTGCTTTTATTTAAATTCCGGAGTCATACAGAGACAAAGAGATGGGAAAAGGTCAGGGCAGAGTCCTGATGCAGTTCAGGTCGATCGCCAGCAATGGAGGTTTTGTTGGGTTTCTTTCAAACTGTCTTTAAATGATTGATTGAAATGAACTTTTTTATAAAAAAAAAAATAATAATAATAATAAAAAAATAAAAAGTTAATTTCAATCAAGACTCTGAATTCAGAAGAGAGGAAGAGGGTGGTTGTAATGCAATAGATTCAGATATTTTACACAAAAAATGTCTTCTGTGTGGTTCTCACCGAGAAGTCATATATATTTAATTTGTTGATGTTGGTGCTTACACAAATAAAGACACACCAACTCCGCTGTCTTTGTATCCAGTTGACCAGCAAACACCTGGTGTCTGGTTAAACTAATCAAAGTGAACCCAGCACTAAGCTACTGATCTGTTCAGTACAAACTCTACAGCATAATGCAGCTATGTGTTCAATAAACTGAAGTAATGAACTCAAAAAGTGAACGGCTGAACATCCAAACTTAAAAATAAGAAAAAAAAATTCAAGTTATCCTAAATCTTTCCAAAATATCATTCAATTAAATCTACATGCAAGGACCATGATACAATCATGGCAGCCAATTTGGTTTACATTTACAGACTCCTGTTTAGGGGACTATTTCCCTCACATGTACTTGTGATAGCAGAACAGAAGAAATAGTATGAACCATTGATAAACCTTTTCTTGTTCTTGTGATGTCATTAGTGCCACGCAGTGAATATGACTTGGCAGATCTGAGGCAGTGTGTTTACTGAGACTCCTCCTTTCTATCAGCAACAGCTGCATATTTTATTTAACATGTCATCAACAGCTGTGTGGGACTAAAAAAAACAAAAACTGAGACTGACCAAAATCTGGAGTCTTGAGTTTTAAACAGCTGACCTCATTTTGATAGTTACATTGTCACCACGTTGCTACATTTTAACAGGAGAATATAACATAACATTTGTAACAATCTGATCAGAAACATTGTTTTGATCTTCTGTCTGTCTTGTCTTTTAAGAATAAATCACAGAAGTAATGATAAAAAATGGAGCCAAAACATGTGCTGCTCCAGAGGAAATTCCATTTCAACATAACTTCCTGTGCTGGAGTTTGACCAAGTTCACAGCGATGCATTTGAAGATATCAATTTGTCCTTAATATCATGTCCCAAACAATCTGCTGGGTTTCCCTCATCATCATTTCTTCTGCATCGTCTCACATTCTCTTTTTAGAGAATCCGTCTCTTTTCCTCTGTCCTGTCTACCTCCAAACTCATGTTTTTTTTTTATTAGTTAACTGTACCACTGCACTTTCTTCTAATGCTGTAGATATGGAATCATAATGAAAAGATCACATGTTTAAATGATACCAGGCCTCGTCAGTGAGAGGCTTACACACAATAAGAGGGATAAGATTAAAAGAGCGGTACTCATAGTTCTCTCAGTTAGCCCAAATAAATAAAGGCTGGTTTGCTCCAAAACACAATTCAAGCTTTTTTTGTTTGTGTGAAACTGATACAGTATGTCTGAGAAATGTCTATACAGTACAGTAATTACAAGGTAATTTAAGAGCCTCTTGTTTCTGTAGTGGCTTAAATTTAAGTTTACAAAAATTCTAAATGTTAGTAACTGGTATCATTCATCTGGATATAATTTAAAGACTATGAATCACAATGCTGGCATTTGGATTTGTTGCTCCTCTGATTGAGTTACACTTGATTTTCTCAATAGGCTATAAACAACTGAAAAACTTAGTATTAAAGACACTTGTGAAAGCTGCTAGAATGAGACAATTGGAATGCAACCAAAATAAACTGATTATTACTGTTAGCTTCGATTGATGAGCTTATTCCGTTCAGGCCACTGCTCTGCAGTGGAATTTCACCCATTTGCTGAAACCATCTAGGTTAAATGGTGGCCGTGAGTCACCAGCTACGGGCAGACATTTCTACAACTCATTTGTCTGGCTCAGTGTGAGACGAGCCTGTTCGGGAAGTTTGACTCGACCTTGCATCCAGTGGGTAACAGGCAGCACAGACTCAACATTGTGCTTAAATAATGACTCCCTTTCTGCTGAATAACTCACTTGCCCAGTGGACGTGTACTGAATACGTCACTTAGAAATTTTAAGAAGAAAAGACACTTTTGACGCAAGACAAAATTCTCATCTTTTGTAATATTTTGTCAAATTAAATCATGCTCATGAGTTCAATCATAGATGAAATTTCAAGAAACATTGTACCCTGTACTGGGGTCTTATAGTGATTGATAGTAAAGACTGTATGAGTTGATACTTTTCTTTTTTTGGAAAGACCCATGTCTTAATAATAATAAAAAAAAGAACTGTCTATAATGACCTTTTGTTCTATTTCTTAAGACAATGAATGATACATAACTCATTTTTAACCCAAGACGGAATTTGATATGGTAACTTTCAACAGACAGCAACATAATTCCCCCTGCTTCAGCTCCTGTAGGACCACCTGCATTGGAAAGTACCTCAAGGCATGCTGCCACTCATATACAAAGCATGTCATTGTTAGTTCAATCAGCTGTCCAACAAGTTGTGAAGTGCCTAAACATATCTCAGGCCACAAGGCTGACCCCTGTCAACCAACAGACACCCTCTGCAGTCGAAACATACACAAACTTACAGCTACAACTTAGAATTTAGGTCATGCCACAACGTGCAATTATGGCTGGCTGTCACTATTCTGTGGCATTTAAAATACAAGTAAGAGAAGTGCTCAAGAAAATGTGACAGGCAGCATCTTCAAATTCTGAAGAATTTGTGAGCTAATGTTACCTTCAAAATGCCAGCTTTAAAAATGCAGCAGATATTAAAACATAATTAAATTCAAATTAATATCCTCACAGTTTATGTTCTTCCTAAAGACCCTGACTTGTTGTTACATGACAATGGCAATTCAGTTGACAGCAAATGTAATGTGATTTTGCTATCACTACCTGGTCCTGAACAGTTTCCAGCAGAAAGGGAAAGGTTCTCAGGACAGATATAGCATCTCTTGGAATGGGATGATTGAAAGTAATTACAGCATCCTTTGAAATGGTCACGAGGGGAGAGACGGAGTACATGTTCACAGGGAGTGCTATATTACGGCAAGACCTGCCAACCTACCCAGGATAAACTCCAAAGGGTAAAAGGCCTCCTGATCCGGTGGAAAAATCACAAGCAGCTGTATCAACATTCACTGAGCAGGTAAACTGCACCACGCACCAGCTGACAGCTCATAAGCCTTATCATGTTTGTTTTTCTTGAATTTCAGGATGGGCAGTATTGCTTTTTAATTGTTGAGAGAGATAATGTTTGCCTAGAATAACAAACTTTACTTTACTTTACAAGGGGATTACTGCAGTTTGGTGCACGTCCATAAAGCTCTGAAAGCTACGAGTTAAAGATGAAAAAAGAAAAGACAGGGGCTGAGAAATCTTTTTTTTTTTTTATTTTGGACTGCTTAAGGAGGTTCTTAGTTGGGTAGTTTGGTCCCAAAGAATATAAGTGGGAGCCATGATTAGAGATGGCTGGGTTCTCTGAACACGAAGGAAAGGAGCGTCAGTGATCTCAGATCTCTTTTAGCGCTTATATTCAAAGAATCTCACTAATTTGAATTAATGTAGATAAACATAAGGACAAAGAGGGTGAGTGGGGCTTTTTCTTTCTCTTTTTTTAAGGGTTGAAATGACCAGCCTTAACTGAATTATCCTAATATATATAGCCAGCATGACATAGCACTGTAAGTACAATGAACTTTTTGTTGTCCATCTTTGAACAGCCGTAGCTTCTTTAAAACAAACCAACATCATAGCCAAGTGGAAGTGTTGGTGGATTCTTTCTGCATTGTCATTGTCTTTACCCACTAACCACCGCTACTTGACTTTTGGACTCTTTACATCTATGTTAACAAAAAGTGTTAAGCAAAAAACAAAGTAGGTCAATTTTGACTCTGTCTTCCTTCTTAAAACATGTCCATGTGGCATATGTTCATGCATGCAGATACATCCAATGATTAAGTTAAAAAAATGTGCAATCTGGAGTGGTTGTGAAAGGATCAAAAAGGGATTTCACTATGGTATGGCCGTGTTGTAAAAATAATGTATTTCAGACACAATTGTTTTCTTCCTCAAACCAAATACTTTTGGTGCCAAAACCCAACCAGAAACTGAGAAAATTGTTGCAAAGTGTTGTTGTGTTACTGACAGTACATATGTCACTGCTCTCATGTCACACATGAGACTGAAAGCGCAGCACCTAACTGCTCCATCCATCCGCTTCTTTGTCCTTATGAGGTCTTTGTAGATTCTTAAATAAAAAACTTGAGAGTGTCAGTGATATGAGTTGCATTGAAGTGTATGAACAGATAACTTATATGATTGTTTCTCTTAGGCTAGCACTGTAGCATCACGTGAAGAGGATTTCTGGTTCAAATCCCAGCTGGAGCCTTTCTGTGTGGAGTTTGCATGTTCTCCCTGTGTATGCGTAGGTTCTGTCCAGGTACTCCGGCTTCCTCCCAACCCCTAAAAACATGCATGTTCGGTTAAGTAGTGACTCTAAATTGACCCTAGGAGTGCATGTGAGTGTGCATGTGAGCGTGCGTGGTTATTTGTCTCGTTTGTCTGTATGTGGCCCTGTCATAGACTGGCGACCTGTCCAGGGTGTACCCTGCCTCATGCCCAATGACAGCTGGGACAGGCTCCAGCCCCTTCACGACCCTGAGTTGGCAAAATAAAGACAGGAAGTCCAAAAAAAGACAACAAAAGTGTAAGCAAAAAAGTTGTTCCAAGCAAGTTCCATGCTTGGAAGCCGGATTTTTGTGCCCCTCCTCTGATCTCTGTACACAGTCCATGTTACTTGCTGATACATCATTAATGTTTACTGTTGGTGCAGCCAGTGCATCACATACCATTGCAGAAGAATGACTGGTAATATGTAGTATGTCCCTGTCTATCAGTAAAAGGGTATCATGCATTAAAACCTGACACCAAGGGCTCTTGATCAAGTATGTGATAAGCTGGGAATGAAAATGTGTTGGATCTAGAAGGAGGAGTATTAATTCTGCACAAGCCTATTTTTTTTTCTCTTTTGCTCTTTTAGTACTGGCACGTCATGTGGGTTTAGTTGCCAAGCTCGTCCTCTAAGACTAGCTCAAGGAGCAGTGCTGGCACATTGTTAATTGGAATGAAATCAAGACAATAACTACATTTTGGAAACACTGCCTGTTCTCTGTTTAAGTTCTGTCCTGTCATCCTCCCACATGGACAGATGGAGAGGATCACAGGACAGATGGGTGACTAAGTGCCAATCAAGCACCAGTAAACATGTCAGGAGGAGACATAATTGCATAGCCTTTGAACAAATAATTACTTTAACTTGAACCTGTGAACAAGGGGATAAAGCAAACCTCAAACTGTTTAGGTAAACCAGCCGGTAAGTTTCACATCTCTCTTTTCTCATTTCTATAGCAGTGACATGCTGTGTTTTACATCTGCAGTTTAACTTCCTCTGCTTCCAATAAGCTTGACCACGACTTTTTTTTTTCAAATATATTTTCCAAAAACTGCCAAAGAGACTTTTTTTAACATCTGGAAGTCATCCCTCCACCCCAATCCTCCCATTTGCTGACAGCAAGAGTTTGGTTTATAAGTCATTCCCATGGAGCAGTCCTCACAGGCACGATGCATTAAAACTCTATCAGCCCCACTGTTTGTGCCACTACAGTATCCCAGGTTCACAACCAGATACTCACAGATAATACCTTCCTGAACGTATCACTCGAGATAATGCACAGTCTAGTGAGCCTGACCCCCTTAGCTCTGGGAGAAAAGAGGCGTGTAATCAAGTCATAGCTCAGAAATGCAGCATGTGTTTCTAATCAGAGCCGTCTGTGGACCTGGTTGAATTCACATGTTTGGACGTTTCAGCATTGGTAGAAAACAGCTCATTTGTTGCAATGTCAGTGATGTGGCAACAGCAACTGGAACCAATTTGGGAGAAAGTGTGACCTCATGTATGTTTGTTGCTTTTGAATACCAAGTTTCTTTTTCTTTCTGCTCATGTGTTTTCTTTTTTGGAGGTAAAAACATTTCGAGCCAATTTGTGTTTCGGCAGCGATGAATATTAAAAACTTGGCGATGCCATAAATGTAACTCTGCAAAGTCATCGCTTTCACCAAGACATTGTGCTGAGTCTCTTTGATGTCAGGCACAAAGTGGCATCTTTGAAGATGTTTTACAGCTATGTCAGTGTCTGGGTGTTCACACACATGCACACACACACACACACACACTAAAACAGAGTTGCAAAGGCATGATTTCTGTCTCTGTGATCTCAGAGGGCTGTTTTCTGTTATTGGAGTGAAAAAAACAAAAAACCTTATTGCTCTTTTCTTCTTTTTCTGTGCTCCACTGTCTTTTAACTGTTACTCCAAGTATTATTTGAACATACATAGTCCACTGAAGGCTGCAGGTTTTGCACCATTTTTTGTCCTGGTAATCTACGCTGGCGTCACCACTTCCAATTGTGAGCTTAAAGTCTGCTCCTTGATCTTATTTAGCAGTTTGATTTCTTCTGCGAGCAAACTTTCCACACATGTGCGGGCATATGACTCTTATCTGCTTTACAACTGTACCGAATTAAATATTCAGCATTTGCTTTGAAGATGTTCTCAGTCTTGAAAGCAAAAACTGGAAAAAAAAATAAAACATTTTCCAGTTTGATCAAAATCTTGTTCTCTGGAAATAATTTTCCCAACATCATCACCCTCAACATAAAATTGCTTGATCTGAAAAATCTTGGTCCTGTTGCCAGTATTTATGCTCACAATTATGTTGTTTTGTCAACAGGCGGTCACACACAGTTTAAAATTGGCAGTTTCTCTCTTAAGTGTCCATTTAATTGGAGAAACCTGATATTAGTAAAGAGCAAATAACCTATCTAATGTTGTTGAGGATGGAGTTGGATTAACAGATCTTCCAAATCAGCTTCATGCGTTCTTTGCTCCCACACAAATGGTTAAAAATGCACAAAGAATATTCCATACAAAAGTAACTGGTCATTGGGTTGTAATATCTCCCTCACAGACACACAAGTACATTGTCCCACAGTGCTGGTGAACCACATTTTCCCTTAGCCTACAAAACCCCCAAACTTTCCGCTGCTTTTATTTGGTCAATATGCAATCACCTCATCCACCACTATTCCATGGAAAGAAGCCTGTGAAATCGCTGTGCTGCTTCACATGAACAAATACGAACAGAGAGCTCATAGAACAGAGCTTTTAGGAGTTAGACACAAAGAAAAATGACATCATTATGAGGCATCTCTCTCCAGCACAACTTATGGAGATTAGTATGGCATCTTCTTTCGTTTTTGGTTTTAGAATTTAACTAGTTTTTATATAACAGTTAAAGTGAGTGTTGCCCTAATCAATTAAATGCAACATCAGCGTTGTTGTTCAATTATTTCCTTACTGAACAGTCCTATGCAAAGGTGTTGAGTCATCCTTTCTTTCTTTATAATTGCTTAGTTAGCAATAGTTCTCAAGGCTTTCTGAGGGTCTGTCAAAGCTTTTCTATGATAGCTTTTTCCTTCATCTTCAGTCTTTGTATCTGACCATTTTCAGAAGAATGCTTTTTGTTTGTTAACCAACTTGAAACTGACCTATAACTCATTCAACTCAATAAGAACGAAAGATGCATCTAGACCTTCAGTTGATCTATCTACTGGTTATTGAAGCCTGGTCAGAAATGGTCTCTGTGGAAGGGTCGCTGTCAAGAAGCCATTGTTAAGGGAAAGAAACAGAGAAAAAAAACTGAACTATGCCAAATGACACAAGAACAGGACTGAAAATCAGTGGCAACAGGTCTTATGGAATGATAATGAATCCTCCACAGAGCCCAAACCTCAACATTATTGAAGGGATTGTATCGACAGAAAACAGAACAAAATGCAGCCAACATCCAAAGAAGAGCTTTGGAATGTCCTTCAAGAAGCCTGGAGAACTATTCCTGATAACTGCTTAAAGAAACAACAAGGCAGCTTATCTAAGAGGGTTCAGTCTGTGTTGAAGAATAAAGGTGCTCATATATTACATGACAAAATATTGATTTAAAGTTTATTAGAACTGTTCAAACTCTGTTTTTGCTTTATGACCTTTATTTCCACTTATGTTTTCACTTTTCAATAGCTCACTATTAAAATAAATTTTTTTTTAATTACTTTTGCACAATACAGCATATGAAGTAAGCACCATTTGAATGAGACAAGTTTCATCCACCACAAAGTGGCGCTCTATCCCACCCTACACTATGACAGTGTGACAGCCTTATGGGAAACTGAACCTAAAGAGAACACCCAGCCTTTTTAAGTTAATGATATAATAAAAGAAAAACACCAATTATCCACAGGGAGAGACAGCTTTTTTTAAATATAAACAGAGCTGTCTGCAGTTCTCAGAACTCCACCAGGAGTCTGTCCTATTAACTGTGCTCAGTGAGGCCAATGACATCATCAGTTGAATATACAGAGTCCCTGTGACGACACCAGTGATCAAACATATTCCTGCAAGGGAAAAAAAGAAAAAAGGGGTGGAAACACAGTTCACGTAAAACAAGAGCACTCAGGTGTTCCAGCTCTCTGTGTTTCCAGTTGAAGACATCCGCAGCCCCACATTCTCAGTGACTCAGAGAATCCAACAGCATCTCTGCTTCTCATGTCTCCTCACATCTGCCCTGAATTAACAAGCAGCCTGTGTTCCCTCAGAGGCGCGTGAGCCATGCTGCTGAAATTCTTTTTGCAGATGTAGAATGTATTCCAAGGGGGAAATAAATGGTTGTGGTGATTCTTAATGAATGTTCCAAAGTGGTGGAATGGTGCAGTAGTTATTCAAAACCGCCAAGGTACTCATTTTCCTCCTCCTTTTCGGAGCCTCGGGGTGACATCAATTGCAATCACTGACAGATGTCCACTGTCCTTTTCCCTGACATACAGGGCTTATTTGACAATTACAAATAATCCACACTAGAGCTATCATCATCTTTTCTAAACCATCTCTAAGCTGAATTGACTCTTCCATGAACATGTAAGGTCTGTCTTTATTATCCACAACAGACACGTTGTGTTTGAACAAGTCAATAGCCCAAATAAAGTTGTCATGCACAAGGGGAATTCACTTAGGGGACAAAACATTATCTGTTATCTCAGTAGCTCTTCCCTACACACAGTTAAAATTCTTGTAACAACACAAGCAAACTAAACCAAAGTCCAAACAAAAAGAACAAGTGAATGTTTGAAGGTCAGCCACCCTCACACTATGTAACCAACAGCAATTAGATGTCAAATAAACAGCTGAGTGCTTCACTTACCGCTGTTCTCGTCTTGACATGTAACAATCAAAACCTGAGCAACTGAGACCACCAGAAAAAAGAAAATCCTTAAATGCACAGAGGTCATCATGTCTAGAAGAAAGACATGAGCCTTCCTTGTGTGCAAAGCAAAGTGGAAAAGTGATGAAAAGGAAAAAAAGGAAGTGCTCAGGTTATCACTGCACCACCATGAACACAAGAGAGGCTCTCCTTGTAAGCAACAAGCAGACCCAGCCCAGACTGCGTGAGTGCTTTTTTGTGTAGTTACAGCTTTAAATGAAAAGAATGCTGGCGAGCCTAATTTTCCTCCCCCTTTTGTCAGCCCTCTCCCATAACCATCCCCTCACAGGCTTCAGGGGCTGGAAGAGAACTACACCCATGTTCACAAGATCTCAGACTTTCCAGCGACTCTCTCTGTCTGTCTATCTCCAAATTTTACTGACTCACTGTAAAAGATGCCAGGCTGAGATAAAGAAAAATTACTCTGCTTGTATGAAGGTTTTTTTTTTTAAATCTCTGTAGATTGATGGTTGCTAAGCAAGATCATAAAAGTGTAGCTTTTCTGCTGTTTCTGGGACAAACAAGACTCAGAGTCAGCTGTGACTCCCATTCCTTTTTACTGGGCCATTAAAGCAAAAATAGTTTATAACTATTGTTTTCCAAAGAGAAACTGGAGCTGAGAAATCGCTTATAAAGATACATTTGATTTGTCATCTTGTGTAATCAGTGGCATCTTTAGTCAGACTATCTTGAGCAGAATGTACAGATAAAGACTTAAAAGCAAAAAGCAAACTATGAGTGACTGTCACTGTGGATGGTCACGTTTGTATGTGGTCAACAATGAAAATCTAGAGTGAGAAATCTCAGGTCAATACTTATTGACATATGCTGGAAACATTCATACAATGCCAGTATCTGTTTCACATCTGGTGAGACTGCGCTGTTCTGTGATAAAAATCATATTAATTTTGAAGAATTTTCATACAAGCAATCTCATGTTGTAGCTAAAATGAAGTTTTTAAAGTTCCATAGCTTTACTTTAACGAACCACCCAAATCAGAAAAAGGTGGGACAGTATGGAAAATGCAGTTATTCCTACATTTACTTTGACTTTTCTTTCTTTATAGACACGATGGACCCCAGGAATTTCATGTTTCAAAGTATGTCAGCTTAATTTAGTTCATTTTTGTTAAATTTGTTGATATACATCAAATTGTCTTTTCAGGCCTGATGCATTAAAAAAAAAGCTTGAAACGGTAAAGCTTTTACCACTTTTCAACATTCTTTCTTCTTCTCACAACACTGAAAACATGTTCTGGCATTGCGGATACCAAGTGTTCAAGGTCTTATCTGACCCCATCTATCCTGCAAACAAGTCTTAAGTCGTGCAACAGTAGCCTACATGTATGTCATCACATTTTCATTTTCAAAATTCTCAGGACTGCAGGTAGGTCAGTCTGGTACCCGTACTGTTTTTTTTCCTCAGCATATGTTGCTCTAAAATCTCAACATACTTTCTGCATTTCAATAACAAAAGCCATGGCACAATGATAGAAAGGGATTTATTGATGATTAATTCTAAGGTGAAGGAAGGTTCAAGAAGGAGGGATGATGGAGCCTGATGGATTTTGAGAACTGATACAAACAGATGAGGAGGGGGTTGGACACTTCTATTTACAGTAAATAAGCATGGGAAAATGGTTATGAGAGGCATAGTCATTGTTCTTGAATCCCATTTTCAAAAACGACACAGAAGTGTAAATCACCTTTGCAAAGGACACTGGTACAACTCCATACCATACCAGATCCTGGCTTTTAGACTTGTTGCTGATTGACAACCTGGTTGGTCTCTTTTGGTCTTTGGTCTGAAGTGAACAGTATTCACTTTAGCTGTATTGGTCTGACAGTGGTACACGTTTCTCCTGTATGATGGTCCATACCCAATTGCCTCCAAACCCAGAGAAGTCGGTGCCACTTCTGGACAAGGTTAACATAATTTTTCTCTGTCAAACAGTAAAGTTTTAAGTGGCAATTGTGAGTGAACTCTATATTGTAGTGTTTGACAAAAGTTTCTCACAGTAAACCCTTGCACATGTGATAATATCAGCTTTTGATGAAAGAAGGGTCTTGATGCAGGGATTACATATTATGGTTGTTATCATTATGGCTTGCACACTTGCTCTTTTTGCACTGAAATTATTCCATTACTTTAAATCACGATTACCTGTCAGCATCACCTGTTTGAAATAAAATGTTAATAAAATAAAAAAAGACAAAACAGTAAAACATAAGAGGTTTTGGGTTCATACTGTCTGCAATCAAATAAAAGTAAATGTAAGAGTAAGAATCACTGTTCTTATTTTTCTTGTATTTTCTATACTGTTCCATCTTTTTTTGTATATTGCTGGCTAAGTAAAGAAATTTATCAAAGTATCATAGTAACCATTTCAATATAGTCTTAAGCTTTTCTGGCCACGCTGGCAAACCCGATATCTAGTGTGGAACAATGTGGATGTAACTTAGAACTTTGGGAACATTTCATGGTATATCTGCGAAGAGGGACTATCTGGAATCATAATCAATCATCAAGACATGTAAGTTACTGCAATACCCTATAAAGAAGCCATTAATTTATATTTGGGAAAACTACAGATATTAGAGAGCAGAATTTCACTGATTAATTTTACCAATCTCTGCTTTTCAGTAGAAGTAAACTTTGAAATGTTGGTTGATAGAGAATACACATAAGATTATTTCCATTAACTGACTTGGAGTACAGGTATATAAACCAGTCTGCATAGTGTTGTCGACACATGGCAGTATGTGCGAAGTTGGTTTTTATATTGGAAACAAAACACAAACACAAACAATACCAGTTACCTTGATTGCAAAAAGTAACTCAAGCAAGTGAAAAAAATGTTTTTAAAATATTTTGCGGATTCTATTGACTTTTATATATGCACAATTTCAAAATGCACATAGAAAGTCTTTGGTCACAAACACAATATTCACACTTGCAGTATTTAAAATGAAATCTTGAAAATCTTAGGTGAGAACGACGACATGATTACAGCTAATACACTATGTTAGTACAATCCTAGTCTATCATTAGCCTAAAATTAACTCAGCTCACATAGTTTGAATCAAGAATCTTGCTGTAAATATGTTGTTAAACCTACAATATTTTTCAATTGATCTTAAAACACAATTTATTTTTATTTATTCCAAATGCAGCAAAGGTTTCACAGCCAGGCTTTGGCACACATATCTAAACCTGAATAGTGTGAGAGGAAACAGCTACATGCCATGTTCACGAGTTCCAAACAGCACCACGTGAAGGATTTTCCATCAAACAGGATTTGAGGATGTGTGTGTGTGTGTGCGTGTGTGTGTGTGCGTGTGCCTGCATGTGTGTAGAGAAAGAGGGAGTTCAAGACATAGAGCTAATGAGAAAGACAGCTGTTTTCTCGTTGTCCCTACCCACAAACAGTGTTAGCTGATTCCTTCAAGAGTCCCTCCGAGATGCAGGACTTCCAATAAGAAGCCGTGATATTTCCTCTGGAAACTGAGGAATGACAGTGACATCCGAGCAGTGTATGTTGCACGTTGTTGCCTTCTCACCACAGATTTAGTCATTATGGACCATACTACAAAAGAGAAGAGTATCAGGGAATTAACTTGTATAAATGATTGTTTCCTTTCCCCTGGTTTGTATACAAGCTTGCTTGGCATCTAATGAGTTAGAAAGATAAGAGCATGTGCTCCTAGCCTGAGAAGGAAACAACTTGAAGACATTTCAACTCTCTTCTGAAAGGCTTCTTCAGTTCTGAACTCGATGGTGGGGAGTATCAGTTTATAAGCAGAGAGGGTTGTTACGATCTTTATCCAGAATGTGTACATTACTGTCCTCAAAAGAGTGTCCCTTTTTTTAGATATAGGTGCACTGCTGAGTCTTGAGCTGAAGAGCTGACTCTTCGATGTTGTGCCATGCGCTTGGGGAGCTGTTATTTGGTCTCTCTTATATAGAAGTGAAGCAGAATTATTCTGTCATCACAAGCAGTAATAAAAAACAGGGGAAGGACATTTTGATTCAGGTTTCAAAAGTTTTGCAGATAAGCTTCCAGCTCTGCTTCCTGTCTTAATAAATCCTAAAATACAGGAAACTTGCCTATTCTTTGTTCAGAACCAGTGGTACAGATTAGGTAGGTTGCACAATTTCAGGTTACAGTGTTTATTAGAGTGACAACAAAGTTTGATTACTGGGTCAGATCAACTTTCGTAAAGTATTTTGAAGAGAAGAGAATATTTAATATTTGTTTTAAAAAAAACACATGCTAGAGGTAACTAACTAACACATTTATAATGTATCCTAACATCCCGGCCTCTGTAAAGTAGATGCACCAAATGCATTGCCACATAAAAGACAAACTGACAAGCTCTGGTCTGTTAGCAAATGCCACAACACTTCTGTTGCATAAATTGTGCATTCTTCCACTGCACCTTTAAGTGGTTCCATCAGCAGTTAGATCTATCAGCAGTTTTTACTGGCTCATCCAGTGAGCAATAAATTGTAGACAATCGTAGAAAAAAATCCAGATTTGATCTTTATTTGGTTATAATCACCACGGGATGTTTATTACAAGACAGCGGGCCTCATGCAAGAACATTTTCGTATATTATTCTAAATTTCTCTCACTTTTTTTTGTATGAATGTCTCGTACGAACACGCCACGTCAGATTCAACAAACACTCTTAACTTCGGAAAAGAGTGTGAACGATCTGCGTAAATGATGAATGCCACCAATGCGTATTTAAGTGCACATGCACGAAGATAGCACATTTGTATACTCCACGCCCAAAATAATACCATTTAAGGATACGTTTCCTATCTCCTGTGCCAGGAAGTGTTGAGTGTTGAGTTATGAGAATGGCATCAAGGCGCAAAAAGAACAACTTGAGATTGAAGTTCTGCTTTCAGAGATCCAAAAAGGAAATCTGTCATTTTTAGCTGTGTCAGCAGTGGAATTACGGGACCTGCTAAAGCGAAGAAATGGGATGAAATTACAAGTGCTGTTAATTCCGTATCACCTGTAGTTCGTTATGTCACCGACATAAAGAAGAAATGGTTTGATATGAAAATGGCTTAAAAAAAAGTTTCGCCATGGCCAGGCGCTCGATGACTGCAACTAAAGCTGTGCAATCAGTTGTTGGCTCATCATCATGGCACTTTGCTGGGTTGGTGTATGAGGGGGGTCTTCTGGCATGTTGTTTGCCTGGGCTGGTTCAGGTAGTGGGAATCCCTCGGTCATGGCAATATTATGCAAAACGCAGCATGCCAGAATATTCTGGCATGCCTTATCTGGGCTATAGAGCAGTTTGCCCCTGCTGTATGGAGACACATCCACCTGACCTTCAGCATGTGTGCAGTTTATTGCTCCGATTATGTTTGCCAGTCCAGGCATGAAAGTCCCTCTTAATTTGTACTTGTTCGACAGCGGTGTATGGAAATTTGATGTAACACGAGCTTTGATGACCAAGGGGAGGGCACGACTCACAGAGGACTGGGACACACCCGATCTGTCTCCAATCTCCCTCTGAAAGGTTCCCGTGGCCAAAAATCCAAGGGTGGTGAGGACCTGGACATGTGGTGTAATTGGGTTTGATCGGCGTATTTCTCTCTGGAGTTAATTTCAATTCAATTTTATTTATATTGCGCCAGATTACAACAATTGTCATCTCAAGGCACTTAAGTAATATAGTCCAATTCAAGCCAATTGGAATTCAATTCATTGTAATCATAATCCAATTAATTCATATGGAGCCAATTCAAAAATAATATCCTAGCTAAGGAAACCAACAGATTGCATCGAAACTTGTCTTCGGTCCAATCTCCCGTCCTGAGCGTGCATGTGGCGACTGTGGAAAGGAACGACTCCCTTTTAACAGGAAGAAACCTCTGGCAGAACCAGACTCAGGAATGGTGGCCATCTGCCTCGACCAGCTGGGGTTTGAGAAGACAGAGAAGAGGGAAAAGAGGCACCATAACACCATTCATAGGATACCTGTTGAAACAGGGAAACACAAGTTAATAACCACAATATTGTCACATGTACATAATATCATTTGAGAAATTAAACAGGGGGAAAAAGAGAGCAAAGTGAGGAAAGGTGTGACAGATGAGGTCCCCCAGCAGTGTAAGCCTATAGCAGCTTAACTATGGGATGTTTCAGGATCACCTGAGCCATCCCTAACTATAAGCTTTCTCAAAAAGGAAAGTTTTAAGCCTAATCTTAAAAGTGGAAAGGGTGTCTGCTTCCCGGACATTTACTGGCAGCTTATTCCACAAGAGAGGGGCCTGATAACTGAAGGCTCTGCCTCCCATTCTACTTTTAGAAACTCTGGGAACAACAAGTAAACCTGCAGTTTGGGAGCGAAGTGCTCTGTTAGGAAAATATCTTACAATGAGATCTTTAAGATATGATGGAGCTCTGTCATTAAGAGCTTTATATGTGAGGAGAAGAATTCTATTCTGAATTTAACAGGGAGCCAATGAAGAGAAGCTAAAACTGGAGAAACATGATCTCTCCTGTTAGTTGTGGCTAGCCATTTGGTATGGTGTTTTTCACCCCTCTTTTCTTTCTTCTCAAACCCCAGCTGGTCGAGGCGGATGGCCACCCTTCCTCAGTCTGGTTCTGCCAGAGGTTTCTTCCTATTAAAAGGGAGTCGTTCCTTTCCACAGTTGCCTCAGGCACGCTCAGGATGGGAGATTGGACTGAAGACAAGTTTCGGTGCAATCTGTTGGTTTCCTTAGCTAGGATATTATTTTTTTAATTGGCTCTATATGAATGAATTGGGTTATTTTGAAATTAATTAATTGGATTTCATTGGATTATGATTACAATGAATTGAATTCCAATTGACTATATTATTTAAGTGCCTTGAGATGACAATTGTTGTAAATTGGCGCTATATAAATAAAACTGAATTGAATTGAATTGAAGACAGAAGTAAGTGTATTGGTAGAAATTGTATTCCAATGACAAGGCACAGTATTTAGACAAACTAATCAAGATAAACAACATAAATCCAGCTGCTGGACTGCATTACTGATTTTCAGTGATTGGCAAAGCAGAAGCACGGCGTGAGTTTATATGAGGTGCTTGGTGCAAGCTCTTCTGATTGACAAGTCGATGTCGTATTGAATTTAGATCCTCTGCTGAATCGGATATGCCTTTTTTGCTCAGTTATTTCAAATAATAATTAATAAAAAATAAATAGTCTATACATAGTCTGATATGTGATCTGTCATTTTCTAGGCCAGTAAGTTCTATAATGAAAGACCTTGTTTTTTATACTCAATGGGCAGATGTTTAACATTTTCTAGTGTTGACTTGAAAAATCTTGAGACATTGTTTGAGAGCTTTGTCTCACCAGAAGTGTATAACAGGTACATTTGTCTACATGTGTCCAAAAGGAAGTAGTGCCCCAATCCAGGGCCAAATATTATTCAATGGCAACATTTCTTCTGTATAGGGCAGCATTAATATCACACAACAAATTGTTTGACCGATTAAAATATGTAAGTCATGATAACGCCTTCTAACCCTAACGTGTATTTTCAATATCTAAACTGGTCATATATCTTAATTTCAACACCTAACTATGTATGTTTAACTTGGGACCCTTACCACTCAGAAGTGAGAGCGAAGTAGAAAAGTAAAGAATCATGAATGGGAGGGGAAGTGAAAAAGTGAAAGAACCATGGCAAATACTACAGAACAAGTCTCAAACAAGAAATCTCTGTCGAAAGGCCACAGGTGAATGCTTTCCTCCATGTTATCCTTCCTACTTGTTTGAGAGGATAGTCTTACAATATGTAAATAAAAGCACATCGCTTATTGTTTCTATGCAACGTAAGTAAAATCCTGACAATATACAAAACAATGACCCCCCCTCACGAAAACAAGCTACTGTTACTGTCGAACATGTCCACTTCACATTCCTTAATGCAGTTCTAAATTTCCAGAATCTTTATTTTTATTTACTGTCAAAGTCTGCTGCAGTAAGAACAAAAACTCTGCTCTTGTACAGCTGGCATCATCATCATTTCTATCCTTCAACTCCTTCCAGAGGAGTAAACTCCTTTTTTCACTATAATGAGGACTGTGTGCAGGCAAAGCTTTTGAAGCTTTTGTACTTTAACTTTCCCAAACTACATCACAGCATATTTCACACAATCTCATCCTTTAAAGCTGATGATTTTAGTAAAGTGTCTGCCACAGTGCTTCGGGTTACTGGCAGTTTTTCATCTGAATGACCTAAAAACCAAAACCAAAAGCCAACCAGAATCTGAATCAGCATGTTCAGCAGTTTTGAAAGGTATAGTTTACAAGTTAAACTTTAGGCAACATGTATGATTTCTATGCTGTATGACAAACTATAAAACATCAGTATATTTATTCTGAGTTGCTTTTTCAGACATCCGGTGAGACTAACAGACATGGGGAGGGGTGCTCTTTGATAGCTTAGCTTTGGACTTAACCAGAGAGTGGAAATGATTAGCAATGTCTAAGTCTCTAAGGCGACGTCTGCCAAAATATTGCACTAAACAGTCTCTACAGCTGTAGCTCACACACCATCAGAAAGCTCACCATTCCATGGACAAAACTGCCATCCAGAACCATGAGTTTGTAAAGTGCCTGTCTGAATCCACAAGACAGAATTCTTTTTTTTCCTGGTACTTCTGAACAAGGCTATTGGACTGGACAGTCAGAATGTTGGAGCAGATGGAAAGCACATGGAGCCTGTTGTTAAGACGCAGGCCTCTAAGACGTAAAGTCATGTGAATACTTTTTCAATACGAGTTTCAATTCTAAGGTCTTATGTATCAGGACATAATAAACAAAAGCATCTGGTCATTACCAGGTTCTAATGTTGAATAAATAAAATCTCAGATCAACAACAATAAGTGACATTTTACACAATCTCATAGTTTTCAGAACAAAAAGTATGCCAAAATGCAGAGGAAGTGAAAAACTAAGTACACAATTTAACAGCTTGTAGAATCAGTTTTTGCACAGATATTGTTATTCCAATTTCTTTAGTTCCTGTACAGTTTACAGTGATTATGCAAAACAATTCAAGCACATTTTCCCCTCACGTGTACTTTGGCAAGGTCCAATTAAGATGGGCAAATAAAGTTAGTTTAGCTACCAGCAGAACAATTACTTTTACCAAATTATTCATGGAAATAGACTTTTGCCAGCTTTCAACTGATGGAGGAGCGGTTGCATCTCATTTCCTGCTGGAGTGAGAATCCCTGCAGACTGTACCAGCATTTGGTAGCTGTGACCTCTAATGCTTGATTACACATTGAATGTTTGGAAGATTCAAGGTGAAATGTCTTGACATAACTGAGGGTACATTCCTTAGTGGAAGGAGTTAGGATTTGAAAAATGTAGATTGGAGCTGAGCCCTAAACAACAACTTACTGTATATGTTGGGAAAAACAAAAAAAATTGATTTTCCCATTAGCTTGAAAGATGTTTGTTTTCTTTTGAATAAAAGCCCAACTGCTGTAAATAGGCTGGTAAACTCTGGAGTTCCAGTGAAAGTCAGAGTAACCACAGAGGGGATAGTTTAAGTAAGATGGCAGAGAAGCATGTATTACCTTTTCTAATTATATAGAAGATGGGTAAGATTTTTATTATCAATATACAGTATGCAATGCTGGGTATGTTTTTATTTTGACTTTGATGTTTAGGTTGTCAAATTTATTTCAAATGATGGCTGTTTTACACAAAATCACTGTAGAAAAAATTATACTAAGCAGCACTTAAAATGAAACTCTTGAAAGATCTGATTGGATGGATGGAAGGCTTGGCAGAATTCTCAAAGGCAATGTAAGCAGGGAGCTGACTTCCACCAGTGGAAAAATCCCCCCTGTGCTATCTTCTACTTGTACTTCAACAATCCTCCCTCCACACTCTGACTGCCAAGGCAGTCTCCCCTACTTTTCTAGCATGCACTTTCATGGTCTTGGCTCATCTGCTAAAGTCATCCCCCCACCCAACCCACCCCCCGCCTGCGCTTTGGAACTCACAGGACACTGAAGGCCAACAAGTCGAGACAATAAGATACAGATTGAAACAAGAAAATCTTTTTTCCTTAACAGAAGAAAATACATGTTCAAGGTACAAAATGTTCAATCCAAACTCTCTCTCTATCACACTTCTGGTTGAACAACAGCCTTGTGCCTATCTTTAGGATGCATTACTTTCATGACATCATCCACATTTATTCTCAGCTTTCGAAAGCTGTCAAAACAAGTGTATTAACATGACTAAACGTCTGTTATGTCTTATTTATTTTCTTACTGTAATTAATTAAATAATCAATAAATTTGTTCTCACCTAGTTAGTTTCTTTGATCATTTAATCCAAAACTCATCTGGACTGTGGGAGCAGGTTGTTTTTACAAGCCACAAAGCTTGTTACTGTCAGCTTTGAGTGCAGAATATTTGTATATCTATACCTCCTCCATGCCCACATATGCTGCAGTGCACCATAGGTTGACTTTCTTTGCCACAGAGAGAAATTAAACGTTTCCTCAGCCTTCCTGCTGAACTCTTGATGCAGACGAGTATCCTGAAGGAAGCAGGCCAAAGAAATTAGTTAATCGTCACCAAGTCTGCATTTTCACTCACTCTGTCAGTTAATGACAAACACAGCTAATTATGTAATTACAAAGGAACATGTTTTCATAGAAATGAGTTCCCAAGCTTCAATAAAAAGTTTCCAAAAATTTTTTAATTTAATAGGTCTACCAGCATTTTACAAAAGTTGTCAAAATATTCTGGACCAGACTGTAACTTTAGGGGTTGAACATTCATTCAAACATCATTACAACAACGATTAATACTAATACTATTTCGGAGTATTTGAATATACTCATTCTAAAGCTGTAATGACATTGTTCTTTGTAAACAGTTGCCATCATCCATCAACACACAGCATTGGTACATAAATGTTTCAGTTTTTTTCATGTTGCTTTTTTTACTCTTCTTTGATCCTTCAATTTGTTCTCTCTAAGATCCTTAAACTATAAACTGCTTAGTACGAAATGAAGTCTAGGTAAATCAGCAATAAATATGCTTTGTGAGTTTGTCACACCAGAGAAAATGTGTCATTAACCACCCAGCTAAATATAAAAGATGAAAACAAACAGAAAGTATATATATATATAATTAGGTTTTAGAAGAAAATTAGCAGTGTTCTCTACTCTGAGATTCTTGAGATATGTTTGCTAAGGGTGCTGACTGACAGCCCTCAAATAAACTGTTTTAATCAAACCAAATAGCTTAGATGTATCATCAGATGATGATGATCCTCAATTCTTGATCAGTGCAGCTGGGCACAGACAAGACAAGCTAATCTCCATCCTACACAGTCTTCCAACACATTCTGTGCCACATGTAATTTAGGATATTCACGAAATCAATAAACAGAGCGTAACTCCAGCTTGCTGTTTACTTGTGTAGCCCCTGCTTCATTTCAACATGGCTCTTCATAAAAAGAATCCAAGTCTTCTTCATCTCATAATTCCTGAGGAATTTAAGTTGAGACTGTAAATAGTTCTGCAAAGTCTGGCATTCGAATAAGTCACATTCACCTGATAGAGGCACAATAGTTGCTTAATATTCCACTGCTTACATGAGACATCATAAACTATAAAGGAAATATTTAAGTCATCCTCCAGCTCTGGAGTAAGTTATGAACATTGTTGAATTTTACAACTTAACTTCACACGGTGAGTATCTCTTGCAGAAGTCTGAGATAACAACAGCATGTCAGTGGGGCGAAAGAGTCTCATTTCAGCGGTTGTATTAATTAATCATAAGTGTTTTTGTGAAAACTTTGAAATTAAGAAGTGCAAAATTCAGGCAGATGGTGGTGATGATCCTTAACTCATTCACTGCATCTGTGGAAAAAAAACAATCTACTGAGCATCCATTGGCATAGTTATTCCTCTAAATTCACTTCTTAAGATTAGTTGCACAGCACCTTGAGCTCCATGTTACAGATAGATGATATGGCTAGTTGTAAGAAACACAGCTTGATGGGATTGTCATATCATCTACAGCTAATGCGTTGAACTATAACATTGCCACATAAGAAACAGGGGTGACTTTTGCTGGGATTATATACTCACTCACACCAATCCATATCACTGAATTTAAACATACCGTACACATTCTGAACAGAAAATTTATGACAATCTATCTGACAGTCCATCTAGACTGGGCTGACAGTGCTCTGCCCAACCAGGGTGACATGCTCATCAAATAGAGTAAACGAATCCCTTAACTTTCATTGTCTTTATCACATTATTGGGCAGGAATAAATTCCTATGTTTTTCTCAAAGAAATGTTTGCCTCGTGGCTGCAAGAAGGTTGATGAAAATTTGGGAGATAAAAATTAAAATAGGCTAAAATACCCGAACATCTACAAGTGACAATTGTTCATTTTAAAGCTGTTTGAAACATTTTAGTGTTGCGAATTGGGACAGTCTCCCCAACCTGAAGCTTTCCCAAGTTAGAAAGCACACAAATACATTAAGGATGTCCTACATCTATGAACCTGATAAGAACGTAAAGTTTTACATTATTCTCCATTTTCACAACCCTTTTTAAAAAATCTCTTTTGACAACAGCAGAACTTACATCATAATGATGATTAATGTTCTTAGGGAGGAGCCATCAGGACAAATTGTGAGTGAGAAAAGTGAGAAACTTATTGGAATGTCAAGTGATAAATAAACAAAGTCATTGGTCAGAGTTTCAGATAAGCTACTTTTGGCATACAACATTCTGGGAAAGGGATTTCCTCAGTAATCTGGAAGGAATGAGAGTAAGCAGAACATCTGATTTATGGAAAAAATGAATTTACTTAATTGGAAAGATCCATTCTCCAGTGTGTGTCAGTATATCACTTCATGTGCTGGTGACCATTTCTTTCAAAAGCATATTTATGATTTTACATTGATAAATAATCAAAATAGCTGTCTTCTTATGCCTAAAATGTGATCAAATATACAATTATTATTAAACAAAAAAGCTGTCAATATCAGATGTGAGACAGTACCAGTTCTAAAGAGCTTCCAATTTAAAGGTTTACTGTGGGTCTTCAGGTTTTTGAACATGGAGTAATCCATAGCCACATGCACATTTGGTTTTACATGGTTGTGAGGAAATGATTTGCACCTTGTGGAAAATATGAGGAGGACTGAGGCCACTGAGCATGAGTCATTGGCCAGCTATCTTTGAGGGGGATGGAAGTCCTGTCTTTGAGAGCTGGACTCAGACATTTGTTTACTCTCCAGACAGAGGAGCTGAGAGGCACACTAAGGGGAAAATGGTGGGCAGAACATATTTCAATACTCTTTAAGTTTTAAATGCAAATAGTTAGAATGAATATTTTTGTTGCACAATGTGTCAATGGGGGCTTAAATGTGGATTTTGAACCTTTTTTCTTCAAAAATGATCCCCACATGGAGGCAGAATTTTACCAGATGAGGTATCTGTTTCCATTCCTATTAACAATGAATTAATTTACAAATATTTTTTTCCTGACTACCAGGTGACAATTGTAGGGGGAAAAAAAGCCTCTTCTTCATCAGTTCTGTCATGAAGAAAAATAGCCAACTAACATCTCACTGCAGATGATGTGAGGGCCAGGCAAAAATAATGCTGCTACTTTTACATATGTCCAATTTACACACCAATGTTAACTCTGGTTTTGACTATTTTCTTTTATGTTTTTCCTCTTTTATTGTAATTGCTGTGCTTTTCACTATTAATCGTCTCTATGCTCTGACAGCATGCACTTTATTGGTTTGCTACTACCACTGACAAGTAAGGCTTCCTCTTCTTCTTCTTTTGGCTCCAGGGGAGATTAGACACTAAATTGAGTCACATTTCATCTAGTGGCACAAAGTGGTATTACAGGAAAATCTTGTCTAATACTAAAGTTTCACATTTGTATATTTCCATTGTGAAGTACATAGATTAATTTTTTTTCATATATAATTTCACAAGTATTACTTTCTCCAGTTATGTTGATGGCTGTAGATTATTCATGAATGTTTGATAAACATTTTTTTTTCTATGAAGAGCACCTTTAAATACACTGTGCCTGGCTTTATATGGCCATCAAGATTTCTTGAAAAGATTTCTGCTCCAATGTTTTCTTTAACTTACATTACTTCGCAAAAATGCTTCTATGTATCATTAAAACTGTAAATTAAGATTAAATATGAGTTTGTACATCTTTTCAAAAGCTTTAGGGTTTTTTTTCTCCAAGCTGTGGTTTACCTCTGTAGATGGCGTTCCCATTAGATCATGGCTAGTCAGACAATCTTTGTTTGAAAGAGAGACAATATGCAACAGACTTATTATGACTGTCAGGAACTCTAAGGAACTCAACCATGTCTTTAAAGTTTTGTGGACTGCTCCAAGCAGCCAGTAGAAACTGAAAAGTAAAGAAGATCACAACAAATGCTAAATGTCTGCACTTTCTGTATTATCAATTTGAACTTATATATTACCCTCACATCAGTGGATTTCAAAGTTTTAATTCGATAGAGAGTGAACAAAATATATGTATGTATGTATACACACACATGTATATACATATAGATGTGTTTCTATGACTCAAGTAATAACTTACTGACATTGATCAATGTGTTGGTGCTCGCATTATTTCAGCTGAGCCCCGTGGAGGATTTTCATTTCTCCATTGCAAAGGGACAATGCACTGAAAACTTCAAATACATTGAACCCTCAATACTTCGATAGTTCAGTTCTTTATCTATTTATTTGGTAAGACCATCAGAGTTACAAATTTAGATGTGGTGGAAGTTAGGAAATGATCAAATCCATGATTCCTAATAAAACAGAAAGAACTTCAAAGACGTGTTAACTGAATGTGTTACTCTTGCAATAGCCAGTATGACCATTGCTGCAATAACACTCCCTTTTACTTCACTTTCAGCAGATTTGTTCTTTTCACTCATCTACTTCTTTCCTCATCATGGCCGTTAAGAGTTAGTGAGACACAAAGGAGCAGGCAAACGGGCAAGGTGCTGGAAACTGGCCTGAACATATGCCTGGGAAGCGAGACACACAAGTGTTAAGATTTGCTGAGTTATTGAGTAGGTTAAGAGCAGACTTGGCAGTAACAAAGTATAAATATTTCCTAATCAATCTAATGGTACTGAAAGGAACACTGAAGAACACCAGAATCAAATGGAGTCGACGGAGAGCGAGCAACTATGCCCGTATTTTGTGCAGCTTACGGTTTCAATAACCGGCGCAGTATTGATACCAGATCTTGTGGGATTACCTTTCACAAGTAAGATTGAACAGTAATTTTGGTTACTTTACCATAGATAATATTATGTCATAATGTCGTAATCATATGTTACAAAACCTGTAACGAGTTACCGGACTCAGTAACTGTAATAATATAACCAAAATATAGTTAGTAATGCGTTATATTACTCTGTTACTACCTAAACGTAATATATAACGCGTTACCCCCAACACTGACGATGATCCACAGGTGATTCACTCATTCAGTCAGACATGCTGCAGTCAATAATTTATTTTCACCCCTGTACTTATATAGTGTGACAACGTCGGTAGTCCAGCTAAGGGCTAGATCAAACTCGTAACCTTAGCTTGACTCTACTGCTTGTAGCCTAACTGATGGGTCACAAAGCTACTTCTGTTTTGTCTTTGTATATTACCAAAAGGAAACAGTGGAGATTATCTTTTTTCAGCAATAAAGTGCGACTGCTGTGTGAAACCGGTGACTGTAAGTCAGAGTCAAACACCAACAAGAGCTTGCTCAAAGGAAATTTTTTGAATTTCCCTCAGAATACTTTTTTATCTTTTAAAACTTGTGCTATGTAAATAAAATTTAATTTAATTTAATCGCAATCCAATTACAGCAGTTTTCTATTTGCTTGATATTTTATACACGTTTTGCTTTGCATTTGCTATAATCTCTTTATGACTAAATGCCTGGAAAATATAAAAAAAACATTGTTAGGCCTGCATACTGTGTTTAATGTTAATAAGTAAATGTTTGCTATCTAGCATACTAATCTAAAGTGGGAGTGAGTTGGAATATTAATACTGAATGTCAGCATTTTAGCATCTTGATGTTGGTAGTTAGCTGCATTTGAGATCAATGCTATATTCAAAAAATGTATGATTCATAATGAATTGGATGACCCTTTTGGAAACTAGCTGGATTTTCATGTAGTTTTACTTTCATAAAATTACATGGAAAACCATAAGGATTACCTCCTAATCTTTTTCATTGAAAGAATTCCACTTGTACTTAAAAAAACAAAACATCTTCTAAACTACTAAAAGTCTTACATGTGAAACAGGACTGAACTTGCATATTTGTGAGTGAGGTAAAGGCTTTATACATGCTTAAAGCACTCCGCTTGGCTGCAGGACATGCAGCATGCCTGTCAAAATGATGGCAAACATGTGTTTGGTGTATATCTGGATGTTTGACATGTAGCAATAAAGAAATATTTGACTTCATGCTGTTTGCTTTAATCTGACATGTTGTGTCCAAGAAGGCATTGGGGCATTGGCTAATTAGGAAAAGTTTAAAAATGATAGCAGTTTATGTGCTAGATGTGTTCTCAAGCTACGTTTAAAGCTCTCAATGTGTTCTTCATCCTTAAGATGGCTCCTTTTTAGATGTCATCTGAAAATTAAAGACATTATTTGGAAGCTCAACATCCTAGCTGAGGTATTCCACATCCATGAGTCTGGAATTGTATCAACACTCATGATTCCTTTGATAAGTACATGTTAGTACTAGTAAAGTGAGGCTTGGATTTACCCGAGATATGTTAGTGTGCTGAATAAATTGATGTGCAAATCAGTGCCGAGTAAATGTGTAATGGAGATGCATGTGCAGTGCCACCGTATTGTTTCATCTGCAGTTGGAATTGTTTTGGCTCCCTGTTTGACGAACTTTGCAATCCAGTTTGGACATGAAGAATCTTTGCACTGATTCAGGATTCTGCATTTGCTTCTTGTGGGTATACTAGAATGAAGATTAATGGAATCCTTGCCACTATTATCACTAATGTATCATCAAGTACAGCAGCTTTAGAAGAATCTTTAGAACCTGATTTGTATTTAGATTGTTTGATTGGCATTTCCTTGGCATGTAGTACTACAGTGAAGAACCTTGGCGTTATGGCTAGAATTTATCATTTGATGCACATTTCTTTGACTGCCTTCTTTCACCTTTGTAATATTGCCAAAAATTAGGAACATCCTGTCTCACAGTGATGCAGAAAAACTGGTCCATGCATTTGTTACTTCAAGATTGACTAATGTAATTCTTTATTATTGGGCTGTCCCAAAATTCTATGAAAAGCCTCCAGTTGATCCAAAATGCTGCAGCCAGAGTTCTAATGAGAACTAGGAAGAGAGATCATATTTCTCCAGTTTTAGCTTCTCTTCATTGACTCCCTATCAAACTCAGAATAGAATTCTGTCCTCACATATAAAGTTCTTAATGCTCCATCATATCTTAAAGATCTCATTGTAAGACATTTTCCTAACAGAGCACTTCACTCTCAAACTGCAGGTTTACTTGGGTTCCCAGAGTTTCTAAAAGTAGAATGGGAGGCAGAGCCTTCAGTTATCAGGCCCCTCTCTTGTGGAATAAGCTGCCGGTATATGTCCGGGAAGAAGATACCCTCTATAACTTTAGGATATGGCTTAAAAATGTCCTTTTTGATAAAATTTATTGTTAGGGATGGCTCAGGTCGTCCCGGAAAATTCCATAGTTAAGCTGCTATAGGCCTAGACTGCTGGGGGACTTCCTATGTCATACCTTTTCTCACTTTGCTCTCTTTTGATCCCTTTTATTTCCTCATATGACATTATGTACATTTGGCATTATTGTTGTCATTAACTATGTTTCTGTCTCAACAGGTATCCTTTGAAAGGTGTTACGGTGTTTGTTTCCCCCTCTTTTCTGTCCTCTCAAACCCCAGCTGGTCGAGGTGGATGGACACATGAGTCTGGTTCTGCCAGAGGTTTCTTCCTCTTAAAGGGAGTCGTTTCTCTCCCCAGTCACCTCATGCATGCTCAGGACAGGGGATTGGACCAAAAAGAAGTCTTGTGCAATCTTTTGGTTTCCTTAACTTGGAAATTGTTATTGAATTGGCTCCATATGTATGAATTGGACTAATTCTGAATTTAATTAATTACATTTGATTTTGTTATGATTACAATGACTTGGACTCTAATTGGTTTGAATTGGACTGTATTATTGGCGTGCCTTGAGATTACATTTGTTGTGAATTGGCGCTATGTAAAATAAACTAAATTGATCTGCTAAGTATGACAAAACAGTCAGCTGTTTGCAGTTGTAGATGTTTTTCCTACAATTCCATAAAACACACAAGCCAAGCAACAACCATATGACACATTTACATGGTATGTCTGTAAACCTCATGGCTAGATAAGAATTTTGAGGTAATGCTCTTCAACTTGCTGATTAAAAGTAACAAAATGTCTTTTTTTTCAAGAAAAACAGCTAAGTAATAAAGGCATCTGATTATTTTCTGACTATGTCTGACTGCAGTGCTTCATCCAAACATGCTTTTAATAATGAAGCAAATGTGTTATGATGTGTTATTTTGTACATTTTCAATTCTAATTTTGATTATTTAGTATATTTATGTGATGTTACAAAATATGTAAACATGTACATGTATGTAAAGCTTGACTTAATTGAACATGTAAACATAATGAGTATATAATGGGAAGTGTACGAGTGGTCCCAAATGCATACAATGGAGAGAAGAGTTAGACGTAGCCGGCAGATGATATTCAGATATTATTTAATTAAAACAACTCAAAGTAGACAGAGAAACAAAGTGAAAATTGCAGGGAAAAATAACTCTGGAACACTAAAAGTATACCACATGAGCATGAAACAAGAAATTATTATTACAATGAGTAACTGAAAACCACAAGTATATATGCATGAAGGGAGTAACAATGGGATGGAAAACAGGTGACGCAATCAGTTGCCGATTGACCGAGACGGAAGTAAAACACAGTAGAATCAACGCGGGGAAACTGAAAAGATAAAACAGGAAGTAACCAAAGAACAACAAGGAAAACCAGAGCAAAGGAATATTCAAAACACAAAAAACATGGATCACAAGGTGTTAGCGACCCAAAATACTCGAAATGTCCCTCTCGTTTACAATATCGATGAATGTCATATTTACAATTAAATATAGAAAACATATTAAATGTTGAAACTGAGCTCATCTTGAATTGGAAGGCAGCAACCCATCTAAAAGACAAAAGTGGGACAGGGGGCAACAAACAGCAGAAAAAGGAAGTTGTACTGAAAAGAAACAGCTGTTGGAACATCCATCCATCCATTTTCTATACCGACAGTCCGTTAATCGGGTAGCGGGTGGGCTGGAGCCTATCCCAGCAGTCATAGGGCGAAAGGCGGGGTACACCCCGGACAGGTCGCCAGTCCATCACAGGGCCACATAGAGACAAACAACCATGCACGCTCACACTCTCTCCTATGGACAATTTGGAGTCACCAATTAACCTGACATGCATGTTTTTGGATGGTGGGAGGAAGCCGGAGTCTGTTGGAACATGTTCCAACTTATTAGGTTAACATTACAAATGATACTAACACTGTTAACATACTGATGATTTACCAGTAACATGACTGGGTATTAAAAACAGGACCTTAGAGTGGCAGAATCTCTGGTAAAAATTGGTAGTCATTTGATAATCATTTGATAAAATACAAATTATGGAGTAATTTCAGTATATCGTTCCTCATGTAAAATTTCTCCAACTTGGAATTTACCATCATTTACAGTACATAATAACATAAAAGATTCAGAATTATGGAGATACCTCTGTGCACAAGGCACATGGGCAAATATTAATATGAGATGCCTCACGTTGCACTGCTCCAGACCACTTCCAGAAATCTTTGCCTGTTAAAATAGTTCATCGTGCCATCTACAAATGCAGGTTAAAGTTCTTTCAAGCAAATCAGGAGCCATATGTGAACTTATTCCAGAAATGCTGCTGTCTTCTCTGGACCAAACATAATTTAAAATGGACAGAGGAAAAGTATAAAACTGCTATATGGTTTGATTAATTGAAATCTGAAATTATTTTTGGAAATCACGGACACTGCATCCTCCAGACTAAAGAGTGCTCATTAGTGCTCAGTTCAAAAGCCTGCATCTCTGATTGTGTGGAGGTGCATTGGTGCCTATGCAACTGGCAACTTTCCACATCTGTAAAGGTCCCATCAACACTGAAATATATATACAGGTTTTAGAGCAACAAAGGGATGCAAGCAGAAGACTCCAAGTGTCCATCCTGAGCAATGCTGATGAAGTAGCCACTTCTGCACCAACCGACCATCGACGATTGTCAAATCTGTCCTGTCATAATGCAAGCCATAATGTCGGTATCGGTAGTAACTTCAATCAATGTGGAAGGTTACACTAAAACCAAAGCCGATTTGCAAGTAAACCACTGCAGCAGAAGTGACATTGTCTGTATGGAGGAGACCCACCTGGGCCTGAAGAGCAACCAGCCCACACTACCAAGTATGAAACTGATAGCTGAGATACGTCATCTGAAGTACAGCTCAGCTATGTTCGTGAAGCCACTGATGGATGTCAGGGAAATCCACACAAACAGCTTAGACACAAACAAAATAGAGACTTTTACCATCTGCCTGCCAGAGATCTCTATCATCTCTTTGTATAAACCACCTGCTTTCCCTTCGAATGGCCTGACGAACCACCTAAGTGCAAGAAGAAGCTTGCTGTGGTGATTGGGGACTTTAACTCCATCACACAATGTGGGGCTATGAATTAACCAACAGTGATGGAGAACTAGTCGAAAGCTGGGTGGAATACACAGCGTTGCAGCTGATCCACAAGACTAAACTCCCCAGTCCTTCAACAGCTGCTGCTGAAGAAGAGGCAATCCTGATCTGTGCTTCGTAAGCCAGAGACTAGCACACCTAAGTGAGAAAGCGGTGATGAACTCACTCCCTAGGTCACAACATTTGCCAATCTCCATCATGATCAAGCCTGCCATAACAAGTTTGGAAGTTCCCCACCAATGCCACTTCAATCTTGAGAAAGCCAAATGGAATGACTACAAGGAAAGAATGGACAGAGCACTCCTGGATGTAGAACCCACCGATGACAACTATAACGTGTTTGTTCAGGCTGTTAGGAAGATCGCTCGCACCTGCATCCCTCGTGGATGTTGGAAAGAGCACATAGCTGAGAGGGTGACTGTAGCTCAAGAGGAAGAGCAGTCGCCAATCGTAAGGTCGGTGGTTCGACTCCGGCTTCCCTGGGCCACATGGCAAGGTGTCCTTGGGCAAGACACTGAACCCCACGTTGTGTTAATGAGGAGGAAGCACGTAGTTATGCATAGACTAACATGTGCTGTATGTGTAGGAGTGTGTGTGAATTGGTGAATGTGGCATGTAGTGTTAGAAGTGCTTTGAGTGGTCAGTTAGACTAGAAAAGCGCTATACATGTACAGTCCATTTACCATTTACAGAGAAATTGTCACAACTTCTGGAGTGCTACGAAGTGAAGTTCGGACTCGACCCATTTTCAGACATCACCAGTAAGCTTGGAGGTACTCTCATGGAATCCCTGGGGAAGGAGAGGCGGAAAGCCTGGCAAGATCTGATAGAAAACATCAACATGTCCCACAGCAGCAAGAAAACCTGGTCTACCATTCTGAAACTAAGTGGTTATAGCTGGTAGCTGGTAGAGAAGTACAGGGTCAAAGGAGAGCATCATGCCACAACCATCCCGGGTAATCAGCATAACATGTCCATCCTAACCAAGCCCTTCACTATAGAGGAGCTGGACTTAACATCATGAAATTGGGAAATGCTGCAGGGCCGGATGAAATACTGACTAAATTGATCACTCAACTAGGCCCAGTCGCCAAGAAATGGCTTCTAAACATGTAAAATGCATGCATCCAGACCCAGAATATTACAGCCATCTGGAGGAAAGCCATCACCACTGCACTGCTAAAATTTGGGAAAGATCCCAACCACCCCAAAAGCTACCAGCCCATCTTATTATTATGCACCACCTACAAGCTGTTCGAGAGACTTCTCCTCAGCCGAATGTCACCCCAGATAGATGCTGAGCTGATCAAGGATCAAGCTGGACTCCAAGCAGGGAAATTATGCACAGGTCAACTGCTAAACCTCACCCAGTACATCAGAAGAAGCTGATAACAGGCGTTGCCTTCGTCGATTTGTCAGCAGCTTATGACACCGTCCAACACAGGCAACTGATGTAAAAACTCTTTGACATGACAGGAGATGCCAAACTGTGCAAAGTCATTAGACGTCTGCTGAGCAACAGGATGTTCCACGTCACACTCAACAACAGCAAAAGTAGATGGTTCCATTAGACCAATGGTCTGCCACAGGGCAGTGCCCTGGCACTCCTCCTCTTCAATGTGTACACCAACGAACAAGCCCTACCGAAAGGATGTAGCAGGTTCATTTATGCAGACGACCTTGCCATGACAACCCAACAGTGCACCTTCCCAGAAGTTGAGGCAACCCTGGACCAAGGGCTAGCAGAAATGTCAGCTTACTACCTGCAAAACCACCTGCACCCAAATCCCAGGAAGATACATTCTGCAGCTTCCATCTTAATAACAGAGAGGCCAAACGTGAGCTTGACGTAACCTAGGACAGCATAAAACTTCAGCACCCAGTCTATCTGGGAGTTACTTTAGACCAAACCCTCAGTTGCAGAGAATGCATCCAGATGACAAGGGCCAACGTCTCCACCGGGAACAGCCTCTTACGCCAACTAACCAACTCGAGTGGGGGGCCACCCGTGTACACTACGCACATCTGCATTGGCCATGTGCTTTTCTGATGCAGAATATGCCTGCCCAGTATGGAGCAGGTCAAGCCACGCACAGAAACTAAATCCCATTCTCAACAAGGCCTGCAGGATAGTGATCGGGTGCATCAAGACAATCCCTGCTCACTGTCTCTATACCCTCATTGTCATCACCCCCCTCTGACATTCGCAGAGCAGTCATTACACAAGCCAAGTGTAAAAAGCAAGCTGAAGACATCTGACACTTACTTCATGGGCACTCTGCCACCCATAAACAGCTTTGTTCCAGGAAAAGCTTCCTGAACACCACCAAAGCCCTGGAGACCACCTCAACTGTTGCCAAGACCACTGAATGGCAGATGCATTTGGAGCAGCCTTGGCAGCCAGACGACTCAATGGAGGGAGAGAGACATCACCATCATGAATACCTCGCTACTGGCCACGATCAACCTTGGGTTGTCTGGAAAACCCTGAATAGCCTGTGTGTCGGAGAAGGGTGGTGCAAGGCGTCTATGAAGAAGTGGAAGCAAACACTGTCCAACTCATGTACATGTGGAGAACTCCCAACAATGGAACACAACCACTGGAAGGACATGATATTGAAAACGGCCCGGACATGAAGAAGAAGCAGAAGAGCGACAAATACTCCCATCCATAGAACATTTATTTCTGAGAAGGCCTTGCATATTTCAGCAAGATAGTGCTAAACTGCGAACTTCATCTGTTACAAGATTATGGCTTTGTGGTAGAAGACTCTGGGTGCTGGACTGGCCTTCCTGCAGTCCAGCCCTTTTACCAACTGAAAAAGCGCATCACGAAATACAAAATGTGACAAGAAACTGAACTGAAGGGAACTGGTGAGCCGCTAGAATAATGAGATTTCCAAATCATGGCATTTTGTTTTATTTACATTTCATACAGCATTAAAAAAAAAAGCAAGTAAATTTAAAGGGAAAAAGATAGACTCACAAGGTAATTAGTTACATTGTAATAAACACGGTGTATTCTTATAGAATAATAGTATCTATTTGTGACCTTATACATAGTTGTACACACATTACTTCCCATTCCTTCCAGTATGTTTTCGCACAGGACATTGGTAAATTAGGAGTATTTAGTGTAATAGTAGAAGCAGTATTCATCCAAACCCATATGACCACAAGCTGAGGAATGATTCAACATTCAGAGGCAGAAAATACCCAGACTTCATAGAGCTTGGGTAATAAAGCCATTTCCTGTTACAATGCACTGAGGATGAGGTCAAATGACCTCCTTAGTTCTCGGATAGAAATTCTATAGACGTGTTCTTTAAAAAACACCTTAGGCTGCAGTTTTGTAGTCTGACTTATTTTAAGTCTTTGCTTTATGTTTTGTTTTTTTGTTTTAGTTTTTATCTATTGAAACAGTTCAGACAGCATTGTTCACTGATGTCGCTGAAGTCTTCTGTCTGGAGAAAGTTGCAATCCACAACTCTGAGATAATCACTAGGTATAAAACAAATGCATGTACTGTGGTGATGTCACACTTTTATTAGGATGTGAGCCTTTTCTTTCCACAGCCGAGGGGGGAAAGAAATCATGGCTCTCATATTCCAGTCGCTTCTACAGATGTGTAAACTACCCCCGTGTGTGTGTCTGGTGAGTGGGGGTCTCCTCTAGCCCAAACTGGAATGTACCAGAGTAATTTATAACTTTGAGGTCTATGAGTCAAGAGGAAAGACGGAGTAAAACTCTCTTAAAGAAAAACAGCCATGCTTTAGGAAATCTATATGCAGCATCTTGAGATGCAGTTGCAAAAAAAACCTGCATCCGATTTGTTTTAAAGTGGAAAAAACAAAACAAACTTTAAACCACTTCACAGTGAATGCCCCGTCAGTAAATCACAGTCATACAAAACAAAGAAAGCTGTTCAACTAGCAGAGGCACTGAAGTTTTCACCTCAGCCTCCCTTGACTCCTATGACTATAGTATCTGTTTGACATGCAATAGTCTTAGCAACATGCCTACTGCATGCCTGTGCAGACCTTCTTGTAATGTATACAGAGACCTCATAGCAGAATGACTGGCCTTCACCTCAGAACTGAGTGATAGAGAAAGAAAACTAACCTCAGGCAGGTAATGTAACAAATAGCTGATAGGTGAGTAATGGCAGTTCTTCAAAGTTATCTATTCATCCCTGTCAGATTGTAGTTGGTACAGGTAGGGAGTGCTTCACAGTGCTGCTCAGTCCTGTCTGCAGTGATCTGTATGGGTGTGCATGTGTGTCTTTGTCTTTTTTTTTTTTTAACTACAGGGCATTGATGTTGTGCTTACTTTCCTTGCCAATTATTCATGGACTACTCCTACCTCTTGATCTTGTACTGACTTGCAGGGTACACAAAAGTGAGAAGCTCAGATTTATGTTTAAGTGAATGTAATAAATGTGTCATTTAAAGCTATGACACTATTTTAACACATTGATCATTGCCATTTTATAATCTATAGTAAGTATGTATTAAGAATACAAAAAGATAACACATAGACATGTGTTCTTCTGCAAATTCACCATTAAACCACATGAACATAAAATCATTTCTGTGTTTACCGTGTCTGCAAATCCCTGATACATGTGCATATATGCCTGCATATTCATGTGTGCATGCACTGAAAGAAACCGAAAGAAAGTGCCCATACAAATACAAGTTTACATGTCCTATTTAAACCCAGTATCTTGGCAGCCATGCAGTCATGTGCAGCCAACCATTGTTCAAAACCACATAACTTTATCATTCCAAAGTTTCTGAAGGTGCAAATGTCAGGCTTAGTTTGGAAAATATCTGTGTTAATGCCACAGAAACTTTTCATCTCATCGAAATGGAGGAGATCATATAGGTGCCCTATATGAAAAGTGGAGTCTGTAAGATTGAATAACTTGTTGATAGTGGGACAGATTTTAAAGAAGGTAGAACAAAGTGCTAAACAACAAATAAGTCAAAGGAGCAATGTTATTTCCAATAAAAAATCCATACTACTTCACTTAGCTTCACTAACCAGTTACTGTGTGTAAGTGCTGCACTTCAAACTTGACCGTACCACCCTACTGCTGTAGAAAAATGCTGCATTGAGGTCACTTCATTTGCAAGAAGTCAGAAGTCATATTTCACACTTTCTAGTGTGTGTGTTTGTTTGTGTTTGAAGTGGCGATTTGAACCAGCAAAGTTTGAAAGGTTTTTGTAGTCCCCACAATAGTGTGTTGTACTTTCTAGTTTCTACACATCCCCTGCTTAAATGTCGCAGAACACATCACAATAAAAAATAATCAAGGGAAATACTAGCACAGGGCTGTGTGTCGGCAGAGATGTACACTACCACCCATACACTTCCACATGGTAATAAGACTTGAATTAGAAGGATACACTTTTGTGTGAGTCTATATTTTTTCAAAATCTCTTTTCTTTTTTTTTTTAAGTCCTTTGCATTTTTTTAAGTCGAGATGAATGCAAAGTTGATGATACTGAGTGGATGTTGTCATTCTAACATGTTGTGATATCTAATCTTAATCAGTTTAGACTTCCCAACAAAATCATTTGGGGCATCATTTATGTTCTTATGTATTTGTAAAATAAAATACATGGAATGCTTTTCTCTTGCTGCCCTCAAATTTTCCATGAAAAACAGAAAGGTACAGATTGAAAATTTACTCATGCTCTGTAGCATACACAAGCAATATCACAGCTCAAACACTGACATGTTTTTTGTGGTTTACCAAACTAAACTGGTCAGTTGGCTCACACATTGGAAAAAAATCTTTTGCTTCTCTAGATTTATTAGATACAGCTTTGTCCCATCATAAAGCATCTGAAGACAGTCTCTCCTTTCAGACATCCACTGCTCCCTAAATCCAATAAATCTAATCAGGGACCATCTGCCGTTTTTTCATACCAGATTATTTCATATATTATCTTCCACCATCAAGTATCTAAACATGGCTCTTTTTGCTCTGTTTGTTTCTAAATTGAAAATCAGAAGCTGGATTATATTGCCATGCTAGAGACTACTTATAGCTTACCAGTAATAACAGCAAATCTCTGAACTAATACAGAGTTTTACATTTAGTTTTTGTATGTAATGTTGCTACGCTTCTCACTGTTTGTCTTTTCACTCTTTCATGAGCAGCAACCCTTTGTTGTAAAACTTGATGCCACTGTTCTAAAAATCATGCCTTGTGAAAATAATGTTTGACTGCAGATCAGATTTCAACTCATGCACTCTGAACATCTTTTCACAAACTTGATGAAGGGAGGGACTGAGAGAAAGGGAAGGAAGTCTTTCTATCCTACATGAAAACTCAACAGCGACCTCAGTGCTTGGATCTGTTTACCATTCAAGTAAAAGCTTAGCTAATCAAAAATGGGTTATTCTTTGGGAAATGCAGCGATGGACGCCTCCCATTGGGTGAAAGCTGAATCTTTTTATATTAAGTGTTGTTAAGTGCTGAGTCACATTACATGCTGTGGGTGATAGTATTCAGTGAGTAAAAATGTAGCACTTGTCCAACATGTGCTGCAAGAGTGTTGTGGATTTAGTGTGGGATGTGTGCTGCATGTGTAGGATGTTGCATAAACTCCATTTTAGGAGCAGCTGGTGCATAGCTGCACTTCCTGCCTTTGACCTATGACCAGTATCCCAGGTCTTTCTTTTAGTCCCAGTTTTTCCATTCATCTACCTTCAGATTGATCTAATCAGCCATTTTGAGAGTTCATATTTTACTTTCAGCACATTGAAAGTCCCTGATTCAGCACATTTTGTCATTGATGTGACAAAAAAATTGCTCTAAGATTACGCCGTCTGGCAGTCTATGACTTTTAACACTTTGTTTAGCCTTGTTTAGAGGCTGATTTGCCACATAGAGCAAAGCATCATTTGGATAGGGAGTAGTTTGACAGTGTTTACAGAGTTACTCTTCGACAGCAGGATATGTTTTCCTTCTCTGTAAATGTTTCTGAGTTTGTGTTTATATAGAAGTATGGCCTTTATGCTAATGTGACAATAAAACCTCCAAAATGCAGCAAAAGCCTTGATGTATGGTTCACATGCGGTAAAAAAGTTGCACTCAGCATCTGTCATCAATGTCCCCTATAATTTGGGTTCACTCATAAAATACAATGAGGTCAGAAAAGGTTTCTTGTCAAGCCTGGGCTTACTTTAGAAGATACTTTAAAGATACAATATGTAAATTAAGAAACAACAGAAATTTGGAGAAAAGGCAGCTAAAAGTTATTGTATTCATAAATAATTTTATGACTTAAGTAATCAAATGAGAATAAAAATGAATTAAAAGATTTATACTAAGCCCCAAAAGAATTTTGTCCATTTTACTAGCATAATTAACTGGCCAATTTTGCTTACAGCATTTTTTCTTTTTTAAGTTCAGTTTGGCTGACAGAAAAGGGTTTGAGTTTGCAAACCTTTTTCAACAAACAACAAAAACTCACTTGAAGTCAGTAAAAACTCATGAAGTTTTGGAAGTATTTATTAAAAAAAAAATCCATAAACCTTTTTGTGACAAATAATTTCAAAATATGCATCAAAATTATTGATGGAAGCCCAACTAGTATTTTATAGCTTCTGGGAAAATCTCCAGTGCAAGATTACGGTCTTTCATGTGGTCCTTTGTCTAGTTATTTTATTAACTGAGGTATAAAATTCAGCAGGACAATCAGTTGTTTGACTGTTGACCTCCTCATCCCTTTGGGTCTTTGTGTGAGCTTAAGTAACACAAATGCTATCTGCCATAGCTTTTTCTTCATTCTATGGGGCTTGTCCTCCGCATGTTGTAGGTTGAGAAACAGAGTTACTGTTTCATTTTGAATGGTTGAGTTAGACATAAATGTATTTTGGCATACATATATACATTTATATATATATTTATCTAACTCAAGATCAGAGTAGAATATGAATGAAGAATAAGTATATAGAGAAAAAAAGAACCCAAACATACACTGCCAGACCAATCAAAATAAAAAGGAAGCAGATTTCTTTACCATGCTGATAAATAGGTGATGTTAGAATGAACAAAAGCTACTTTATGAGTCAAGTTAAGATTGATACTGAAGAGAGTAAGGAGGAAAATGAAGGTCCTTATTGATGGTCCTGAAAAAAGGCCCCAAACCTAGAGGTCTTTAAAATAACTATTTACTGAGGAGCCCTAGTATATTAGCTATTAGTAGTAGTTATAGCCCTACTATAATGGCCTGAAACCAATCTCCTGCAGTAGCCTCAAAGGCTGCAAATGATTATCATAATGAGAGACACGAAATTCATCATTAGTTATTTTATACTTGGAATTGAAACACATCTGAATTTATCTGAATTTAAAAACAGCTGGAATGCTATAGTGACCCTGCCAGTGAACCACCATATGGAAAACATATCTGCATAGACAACTTAGTTCTAATTTTGGCAGAAAAAGGTGCAAGGAAATATAAAGATGCAGACTGGGAGTTGGCACAGTGGAGGAGCGAGCTGAGACATGCTCATCAGGCAAGAAATCTGCACACACATTAAATTAAATTGTCTCTATTAAATTCCAAAAGAAGCAGGGAAGCATAAGAGGGGGGAATGAACTGACAATATCAGATCATATGCACCAAATAAGATGTTTCATGACATGACTATGTGAAGATATTTCTCATTTGGCTTTGTAATTTCTTTTTACTTACATGGCATATTAGGGCTTCACTTTTATTGATGATAAGCTTAAATTAAATATTCAACGTCTCTATAAACCTAGTATACAATTTTTCTGTATAATATATATTGTTATGTAGAACATATTAGGAGCCTATTTTTCAGATATGACTGTTGTTATGATTGACAATCCATATTATCATCTATCTATTTAGGTTCATATTGCTGGTCTTCTCATAATATAAGTCATATTTTCACTGCCTCTTTGTTGGTTTGCCTGTGACTGACAGGCTCTTGTTTTACACACATGCTGTGTAAAAGGGTTGCCAGTTGGATCCACTTCTCAATCCTCTCCCTCCACCCTTTATTTTTAATCTGGTATCTCGTCTGGTTCCACAGAATGACAAGGTGACAACCAAAATACCAAAATTAAGGCTTTCATAACAGCAGCCCAAAAAAACAAATGGCACGCTCATGGTGGATAAATCTTTTCTGCTTTATGCTGTCTTCTGTCTGTTTGGGGCTGAACAGGTAGTGTAGAGCTGGTGGTTCACATTACACATGTAATCCTATTCAAGAACTGAAAAACAAAAAAAGTGGTGGTTAGCACTGTTTCGTCACAGCAAGAAGGTTCCGGTTTCAAATCCTGGTTGGGGTCTTTCTCCTGGGTTCTCAGGCTTTCCCACAATCCGTTACTTTGATTGGTGATTCTAAACTTAACCCTAGGAGTGAGTGCGTACGGTTGTTTGTCTTTGTGTTGTTATAGACTCTTGCCCAATGGCAGCTGGGACAGCCCCCCCGTTCAAAGTTTATTTAATACGGATTAATTAAATGAAACTTGCCATGATAAGAGGAAAGTTTAGCTTATATGTAGATGTTTAAATGCTCAAAGCTGTCATGGCTAGAAGCCTAGCCACCTAATAAACACAGACTCCAGAGTAGACACAGAACTCGAGAAGAATCAGAATAATTAGTATTTATTAAAAAGTGGAGTTTGTAGGGGGTTGAGAGCTGAATCCGTGAGGATGTGGAACTCTGTGAGAGGATGGAAAGAAGGTTAGAGAGATTTCTAGGAGGATGTATAGTCCAAAGTGGTTGGTTTGTCCTTACCTTTTTCCAGAGGGAATCCAAGGTGGAGGGGAGGGTGCTTGCTGTGGTGCAAGGAGTTGGCGGCAGGGCAAGCGAAACTGGCTGATGAGAGGAATCCAACTATGGACGTTGATACTGGCCTGAGAAAATCAGAGCACGGAGAGTGGACAAGGGAAACAAGCACTAAGGAGACAAAGGCAAGGTAAGTACTTAGAATAACTCGCAATGAAAAACACAGGAGTCGGCCTAATTACCACTAAGATAGGGAGACAATCTGAGAGGTTGCTCCTGCAGCTCCTAAAAAGGTGTCCTGATGATGGTACATGAGAAGCTGGTGTGACAGCAGGAGCAATCCAGACTCCGGCCCAGGCTCCCAGAAAACCTGCCACGCCCCATCTAAGACTCAGAAACCAAAGCAACAATACAGCCAAGGATGATTGTGACAAAAGCATTAGGCTTCATGTCCAGTTGAGACTTTTGTCCTCCCCAAAACTTGCCCACGGCTTGTGCGTTCAATCGGGCAGATATGACCTATACTTGGTTTAAAGAATATATGATCTCTGGTGATCATAAGAGCAACTGTAAAAGTGTAAAAATGGTATCCATGAGGGTGACAAACACATGATAAAAATATTGTTTTTTAGCCCTAACCCATCGTATTCTAAGTCTACCCAAGTAATTTTAATTTCTAAACCAAACCAAGTGATGTTGTTGCTTAAAGAGAACCAAGAAGTGACAAAGCTCTGCTGTTAAGTGATGTGTTTACTGGTAACCAAGTTAACCTCCAAAATGTCACCCATAGAGATGAAGGCTATATTGTAAAACTAATGTATTTTAGACTTAACAATGATCATTTTTAAACCCAAACCAAATGTGGTATTCGAGAATGAATTGTACTCTGATGGCTCATATGAGTTGTATTTCCTTCTTGCTGCTTGTGGGGGTGGCACTTTACAGGATGAGTCATTTTTTAGAGTACAAACACATAAACATACAACCTATATGGTTGTATCAGTTGGGGGACTTTTTGCTCCAACCTCTGTCTACCAAGCCGACGGGTGGAGAGAAGGAAGTAACCTGTTGTAACCCAGATCTAAATGTCTCTGGGGTTGTTGATATTGGTTTCAAGTGATTTCGGGTCGCAACTTGAGTTGAATTAATTTAAAATAAAGTGATAAGTATGCCTTAATTGAACTGCTCTTGTCAAATAGTGCTTTAAAGTTGCACAAGGACTGATTTGTCTCTGTATGTCGGAAGAGAAGTCGTTTGAAAAAGAGTGAAATGATAATAATAATAATAATAATAATGATAATGTTAATTCCCTTTGGGAGACCTGTAATCCCTTGCTCCTCAGCTGCTTGAACTGAGCTTTAGGTAATGATGCAGTCAAAAGAAACATCCTGTATGGGAACCTCAGTTTGAGGTAGCATTAGGAAAAGGGCTCAAAACGAGTGATTACCTCCCCTTTAAGTTTACCAAATGTGTTTACCAAGCAGGAACTGTCTATACTGCTCTCAGGAAGAGCAAACATCCAAATGTGCAGTTCTACAACTGCAACTGATCTAAACTTTTAACTGTCATTGATTCCAAATCCTACCTTCTGCTCTCTGACACTGAAATTAAATAGTTAGGATCACCAAACTGAAAGAAGCAGTAGGAAACTGATTGGAAAAAGAGACACCCCTGCTACCAATGAAATGGAACATTTTCTTTTTGCGCACTCTTTCACAAACAAAGTCAATGTAAACTGTTCCATTAGATGATCCTTCAGGTGTGAAACATCTGTCTTGCAGACTTAAAACATTAAAGTAAACAGTGTCTCATATCCTCATCTCCCCATCTTGAGAGGTGTGTAACAACCACATGTCAAACAAAATAATGCAGCAACTGTTCAGTTTACTTCTTATTTCATTGTATCTTTATAGCTCTAAAGCTTTCAAGCAACTTTAAATTACCATCAAGTAACAGGAAGATGCTGTAGAGAAGAGAAAAGAAATGCCATATCATATTTAAACATATGCTGCCCTCTAGTGGAGTGAAACCGTATTGCTTATTGGCATAAGTGTTTTTTAGAGCTTATTTTTAGTTTGACTTCTGTGCCTCACGGTTCATTTTCAAAAGGTTCTGTACTATGTACTGGGTGTTCTTTTCTTTGTTCACAAGTTTTCTGTTAGATTCTCTTTGATGGACAGGTAAACTATCCAGGATGCACCCCAACTCTCGGCTGCTGACAGACCTGTGACTCTGAACAGAATCAAGCAGCTATAAAATTTACTAGTTCTCCTCACCCCCCATTATGTTTTTGATAAATTATCAGCAAAATGGTTTGTTTTTTGCTGTTTGATCATAAATGACACATACAGTAACCAACACATCCTTAATGTTATGCCACCAAAAGTGTTCCAAAGTTTGGTCGTCAGTATATAGTATCTAGAGACTGTATACATGTTTCCTGCATACTGCGCTGCCACTCGGTTCTTATATCAACAATCAAAATTTGTGTTTGTTGTGATGAAATTGTGGAATTGTGGATAACTATCTGTAGGCAGCTGTTCTTCTTGGTTGTGACAACTCAACAGATGTTTTTTGCTGGATGAATATGTAAAGCAGCTCATATTTGCACAGAAAAAACAACAATATCATCACCAACCACAGAACAACTGTTTTAGTATAAGATGGAACAGATTTGGTGTATGTAAATATTTAACAAGCAGACATCCAATTAGATGCTGCCATCATATAGAGTTTATTTCTATGGTTGACAAACAGGAACAGGATTTCAGCCCTTTCTTTGACTACATGATCTGGTGATATTGTTTTAACAGTTTATTGCAGAATAAGCACTTAAATCCATTCTCAGATTGAGCTGACAAGGGGTGTGCTTGAGTTATAAGCAAATTATTTGTCAGTTTTAACCATTTTTAAACTGTAAGTCTAATTAAACAGTCCACATTTATATAGCATCTGTTTAACCTTGTCTAAGTTCAACAAAGGCAAGGCAATTTTATTTATAGAGCACAATTCATACACAAGGCAATTCAAAGTGCTCCACAGCTACATAAAATCACAAGAAGGCAAATAAAATCATTAAAACATAAAAATAATCATTAATTAATTCAATTAAAAGCATATAAAATGCTTTCAGTTGTCAAATGCACAGACAAAAATAACTGTTTTCAGCCTGGATTTAAATATTGTGAGAGTTGAGGCCTGTCTCACATCTTCTGGAAGACTGCTCCAGATTTCAGGAGCATAAAACTGAAACGCAGCCTCACCTTGTTTAGTCCTGACTCTGGGCACCAGCAGGAGACCCCTCCCTGAGGTTCTCAGAGTCCGAGTTGGTTCATATGGCTCTAACATGTCAGAGATTTACTTTGGCGCTAGATCATGAAGAAACTTGTACACAAGTAGAGCTGCTTTAAAATCTATTCTCTGAGTGACAGGAAGCCAGTGCAGAGACCTGAGCACTGGACTGATATGGTCGTATTTCCTGGTTCTAGTCAGGACTGGAGCAGCAGCATCCTGTATGTACTGCAGCTGTCTCACAGCCCGTTTAGAGAGCCCAGTGTATTTCTTATTCACCAAGACATTTATTCATAGTCATGTTACCACAGTCTTGCCTTATCTTGTTTGTTTGTTCACAGTTTAGTGTTTTTGGTATGCAGTTTTGTTCTTGCTCCTCATTTTTGTTAATCTTGTTTTTTGAAGTTCTGCATCTGGGTCCTCCCTCTCGCACAATGACAATAGGGAATTGGGCCAAACACGATCATCTGTAACTCTGTGCCACTGTGGCATGCTGGTCATTGTTAAGAACACAACTAGGATGCTCAAAAGCAGGGCGAATGCTATAACAAACAGTGCTGAAGCTGGGTTTGTGCAACACTGAACTGAGCTCACACATTGTGAAGCGTGGCGGTGTGAACTGTCTTAACTAGCACAAGCCATTTGGTGCACAGTTTGCACAAAACTTGTATTGTAAATGAATGCGTAAAGGAAAAGGCAAGTGGTTACAGAGTCTGCGATCTTTTGCTGGTTTTAAAGAGGTATATTTTGGTCTTTTCAAGAAGCATGTCTCACTCTGGACTCAAATTTAATCTCAGAAGTGTTAGAAAATGGAATGTCTTTTAAATAAAATGACTGTCCGTATTTTAAACTATGATGTATCTAATCCATCTACTTTAGACTGAAATTTAGCCTTCTCCACCGTGATGCAACTTACAAATACTGCTAGTGTCTTTATTCAAGATGTGCTGTCACATGAAAAATACATTTTATCCTCTTTTAATTCTGAAGTTAAACATATCAGAATATAATAGGACAATCACATGGTTCTTACCAGGCCTTAAAATGAGGTAAAAACAACCCTTGATGAACAACAACACACAACATATTACAATGTGTCAATGTTTATTACACAAACTAAGCTAAAATGCAGAAACAGTGAAAAACAAAGTCCACCCTCACTGCTTCCACAGGAATTAGGGGGTAGGTAGCAGCCAGTTGCTGATCATCAAATGCACTCATTTATCATCAGCAAGTGTGCGCACCTCTACAAAAGAAGTTTTGGCAGTTTGCTGGTCTACATTATTCAGATGTGTATTAACACAATGCCAAGGAGGAAAGACATCAGCACTGATCTTACAGAGACAGTTGTTTCTGCCTGTCAACCTGGGAAGGGTTATGAGCCCATTTCCAAACTATTTTTTTAATGTCCTGATACATGAAATATTGGAACTGAAAGAGGGTGTACTTATCAACAAGATGGTACATATAAAATGTAGAAAAACTTGTACTTTTTTGCTATGTCATACCAAATATCATATAAACAGGTATTTATAGACTATTTCAATGAGTAAAGCAAGTGTGTGTAAAATGTTTTAAGCTAAAGAGAATGCTTAAGCTGTGAAAACTGCCCATTTGCGAAGAAAATGCATTGGTATGGTTGTGTCAGTCTACAGTACTGTGTACAGCTTATACAATAGAACGTGACTTATATTACACATTTGCATGATAATGCCAACTGAAAATCGCTCAATTTCGGGCTAATGGCCTGTGTAGTTGTGAACCTAACAGTGTACTTAATTTGGTATAAAGTGACATGCTTCAATATATTACTTATATGAAGCATCAACAACAACAATCAGCATGTAGGTAATTACCACATGGTAAGTTCTATCTTAAAATGCCATGTCATCATCTTCTGACACTGACGTTTATCCTTTATTTTTTCACGTGTCATTGACTTTGAACTATTAATTTAGATTTTTTCTTTTGGATCGAAGCTTATTACTTAAAGAATGTCAGCGGAGTACACTGTAATAGCATTCATTCAAGTAATTTGGCTGTTTTGGTGAGTTTGCGAAAAAATGGATCATATGTACCATAAAAGGGCAGACATGTGATAAGTGCGCATACATGACGGTGGAGATGATGTCTCAACGTTTTGTCGTCAGAGAAAACGCGAACATTGTCAACAGTTATTGCAGTCCACTTGAGACAAGCAGGTTGTCCTCCACAGTCACGTGGTCGTGCTGAACATCCTTGACAGATCCAGGGCTGCGTGGCGTGTCTTCTTCACGTTACGAAATGGACCAGCTCGGCTGCTGCCGTGTGTAGTTAAAGCTTCCTCTGCTTCTAGATTTGTTTTCCTTCTGCAGTTGGACTGCTCTACTAAATCCCAGGTAGGTCGACAAATGCGATGTTCATCAGTACAAACCTTAGAACAATGAATTACGCACTTGCAACTAAAATGATGCTGAGTCTGCCTGAATATTTTTTCTGCAAAAAAGACACTATAGCTATGTGATTCTGTAAAATCAATGACTGTGTAATTTCACGAATTTTAAGGGTTTTGCTCAAAATTAGATGTGTAGCCTTGCAAATAAGCGCCGAAGAGAGTGCGTATCTACAGGCTTAGTGTTGTGTTTGGATACTGCGCTGCTCTTCATTGTGTACAGGTGATGCAGCGCGCTGCACCGGAGGCGGTGGCTTACAGATTGTAGTGTGTTTATAAGTCGTAATGTGCTGCTGTGTTTTGCCCGGTGCAGGCAAAAGTGCATTCAATTCTCGCCCAGAAAAGACCAGAATCTCTGTGGATAATTTGTTGACCTAATAAATAAAGCGAGCACAAGTTCAAACAGGGGCAGGAGTAAGGTCACACACTGTAGTAATGACCAGCAACTGTCATCTATTCAGAGGAGGAAACTATGGCGCCGACAAGATTTCCAAAAAACTGAAAGTTAAAGAAACAGATGGCGGTTGTGTTGCTGTGGAAACGAGATGAAACGAGGTGATTCCTTCAGCTTCTGTTTGGGAATAAGGACTTTCAGATTGCAGGTATTGATCAGTATATCTCTCTGTATGTCTTTTTCCAGGAGGAGCAAAGTGGGCTTTTAGTAGCTGTGTGAATTCAGAGATGCTTAAGACTTCAAAGCTTTAAAGTTTTCATTTAAAAAAAATATATTTGAGTCTATAGTTGTCTCTTTTTTCTGTATTATACAGAAACATTATTTGACATTACACAAACTGAAGAGGTTGCACGGTGGTGTGGGGCCTGTCTGTGTGGAGTTTGCATGTTCTCCTTGGATATTTGGAATGCTTGGATTCTATCCAAGTACTCGGTACACTCCAAATACATGCATGTAAGGTAATTGGTGACTCTAAACTGTCCAGGTATGGATGGTTGTTGGTCTCTATGTGGCCCTTTGATTGGCTGTCAATCTTTCCAGGATGTAACCTGCCTCTCACCCAATAACAGCTGGGATAGGCTCCAGTTGAATTACCCATTATGCAGTACAAATAGGAAAAAAACAAACATAACATATCAGTACATAAACATACACTCAGCAGGAAAACTACTGACTACTACCAATCATTGCATGTTCGAAGTACAGGATGAAAAAAATGTGAATAGCAAAATTTTAGCTGCCTGCATTGTACGTTTCAAGGATTCTTTCATTGCTATCTGAATGTACCCTGACTTATCAACACTTAATATTAACCAGTTAGATAGGTTTGTTGCACTAACAGCAAGCACATTTGCAACACCACAGATGATTAAGCAGCTGTCGCTATCATGTTACATTTTTTTTCTTGCTTGGCCATGATTCAATGTGGATGGATGTAGAGAATGGTAAAGTCCTACTCCAGCAGTTAATTAACTCCAAAATGTCATCTGTGTTCCTCAAAATGATTATTGTTTAGGTTCTTTACAGCTAGCAGCCTAGCAGCCACAGCTTGGCCAGACCCTCCTAGCTACAACCTAGCCAGCGGAGGCTAGCAGGCCTCTACAACTTGTTGACTGAAGCCATAAGACTGCCAATGGCACTTGCGTGACTGCAAAGCAAGCAGGGCATTAGGCTACTAGTTTACAGTCATTGCTGTGCCAGCAGCTACAATACCTTCTCCTCATAGCCTACACTAGCTTCTCATATAATCAGTTACTCACAACGCATGCACATTAGCTGTGATGTCCCGTCTCAAAAGTAGAAGATTGGTTCCTTCAAAGTTCTATGTGGAACATAAAGGCTCTCTGACCCTGGCTTTCTGAGACTGTGGTATTCTACAGATTCAAAGCATAAATCGTGAGCTGTAGCATTAATGGCTGATTCTGAGCATGATATGTCTTCTGAAACATATTAAAAGATCTTCTCAACATGTTTTCAAGGTAAAGAAATGTCTTGACTTGATCAAAGATGGATTTTCAAAATTGTAAGGGCTCAATAAACAAGAATTAATCCTTGATGTACAGTAAAGGTTCCTCAGACCCTGGATACGTCATCTCTTCCACCCGCTCCATCGACTGTGGTACATAGTAGAGAAGGCTGGCTTTCTAAATCCAGCCACAAACATCAAATTTGATGCAGATTTTCATTTTTTCAAAATCTCACATCACTAAACCTTTTACATGCACATACAATGTGATTTTTGCAGCCTTCACCATTTGGTTAAGCGTTGATGGAAGTTGTGGAGAACAGAGTAATATGCAGTTTTAAAAAGTTCCAGTAAGAGTATTATAACCTGGCTTCTAGGGGTATAACAGAAAAAGGAGGTTGAGATCATAGAAAAAAGGGCTTTAGTAACATGGCAAGTAGTAGCAAGAGTTGTGTCCACACCTTCTCAAGTGCTGCTAATAAAGCTAATAAGAACAATGAAGCCTGTGCACCAACCAGATCTCTTGTAGGGACAAGGTAAGGCCACTTAGGATGCATAGGGGACAAATTCCATCACTTTGTATTGTATACAGAGCCACATATTGGACTCAACAAGTAATTTGGCAGTTAAAACTGACATGCCAGCTTTGGGTGGAAAATTGTTTCAAAGTTGTGTGGTGCCAATGTTGCATTCTGTATGAAAAGTCTAACACGTTAGCAAACACCTGCTAATCATTACCAAATACAGCACAGACCCTTTTAGTTTTAGTTGTGATTTAATCTATCTGCATATTCACTTGTGGTAACCACACCGACAGTGAATATCTGTCCAACCCCCCCCACTTTGAAATTGTGTTAACATGTATGTTATTGGATTACTTTGACAGTCTGATTATAAAACAAAGTATTAGTTCAGTTTTGACCTGATAATTGCACTCAGGCCGTGAAAATATTAGAATCCGTATTCAAGATAGGACTGTTACTGTAAAGCCTCATGTCTGTCTTGGCCATATTTTTATTTCTAACATAATATCCCTTTAGAAATGACTGTGGAAATCAGAGTATGTTCCAACTTCTGTTCTAGCCAGTAGTTCCAGCAAACATAAAAAATTACACTTTTTGCCCATTACTGTGACTAAGTAAATTCTATTTACATTAGACGACTCCTGTGGAAACAGAAGCATATGTTCACCTCTGGAAGTCACTTATGTCTGTTAAGTTTGTTTTTCTTTCTTTCTTATAATCCTAGTGAACTCTGGCCACTCTGAACGATCTGATCACTTTAATTACAATCTCATTGTATGGATATACATAACTTACCAATCTAGTGATATATCCTTTTTTCCCACCTTGGCTTTGTTCTCCAAGCTCATTTATTTGTTGCACTTGTTGTCTTTAGTCTCGTTTGCTGCCTTGTAAAGCTATGAGCAGCCATTTCTCTGAGTTTACTGCCCACTTGTCTCTAAATATAGACATATACATCAAGAAACCGCACACTGTGGTGTCTGGAGTGGCTTGATGTAGCCTGGAGTGTGTTGAGTGGTTATTGTCAGGCAAAAAACTGTGAATGATAACTCGACTGGTGCTTTCTGGTTAGACCCTAGACTTTCTGACTAAAGGGATTGGTAAGTAGTCCAGAAAACAGCATTGTGGTCTGAACATATTATACTTTGGTAGTCCTGCCTTTTATGTGAAGCAACTGTAAATATTGAGAAGTACTGGCAATGCAGCTAACTGATTCATTTAACAGGTTAATTGTGATCTGCTGTTAGTCACGATCTTACACTCTCCCTCTGCTCTGTAATGTGAACACCTGCCCATGTTTGTCAGTGTGTTTCTACTGTGAAACTCGGCAAGATGTCTCTGCATTGATGCCAAGAAGAATTCCTCTTCAGCTTTTCTTTGTGTTATAATAGTTCACAGATAATATGATTTTACTAACTTTACAACAACAACCTTGTAGTGGAGTTGAAGTATTTGTTGCAGATTTAAGTCTGTCAATAAAGCAGGTGGTGTATTAATGGCAGCTCTATTTTAAGCATTGAACTTGATTTACAAAACCTAATGAGCTTTTTATATATATATATATATTATGGCATGCCGTTCAGGAAATTAATCTTTGAATATATGGAATGAAACTTTGAATATATTGAATGAACTTTGAATATATGGAATGAAACTCTGAATATATTGAATGAACCTTGAATATATGTAATGAAACTCTGAATATATGGAATGAAACTCTGAATATATTGAATTAAACTCTGAATATATTGAATGAACCTTGAATATATGGAATGAAACTTTGAATATATTGAATGAAACTCTGAATATATTGAATGAACCTTGAATATATGGAATGAACCTTTGAATATATTGAATGAAACTCTAAATATATTGAATGAACCTTGAATATATGGATTGAAACTCTGAATATATGGAATGAACCTTGAATATATGGAATGAAACTTTGAATATATTGAATGAACCTTGAATATATGGAATGAAACTTTGAATATATTGAATGAAACCCTGAATATATTGAATGAAACTTTGAATATATTGAATGAAACTTGACTGACGTCAGACTTTACGGAAGTGCCAGCGGCCATCTTGTGTAAAGTGTGGCTACTGTGGTGAAAAGCGAATGACAATGAGTCAGTCCGCTTGGAATGTCGTAGGATGAATATTAAAGAATGAGGACACCATTAACACACTGGCGACTACAGTACGGGGCAAAAATCCTCCCGATACCTCTGCCCCAATACCGTTCTTCTAACGAAGAAATTCGCTCCTTTTTCAATCGTGGCAGACCTGCTACAACAGGCCAGGCAGCTGTTTATCAGGCCAACTTCAGCATGCCTTCAACCTCTCAGGAGTGCCCCAAAACAGTCCCTGTGTGCAATCTCCACCTGTAAACAAGAAAGGGCTCAAGACACAAGATGTAGGAATAGCTAGGCTTTCTTTAAAACTACATGAGGGCTCTTCAGTGCATATAAAAATGTAGCTCATATTCTATATCTCAGCGCTCTGACGCGGCACTTCTCCGGCACTTCTCCGGCACTGGAGAAGCTGCTGCGGCTACAGGAATTTCGTAACCTGAAATAGAAGCTCTTCAAATATTGTTGATATACAGTAAAAATCACCCACATTCTTAGACCAATGCAGACTGAATGTTTAGTTTAGTATTAAACGTATTTGATGATCCGCGACACAACTATGGGCACGTTACTCACACAGCGGTCTGCGGACAGACAGACAAATGCATGAGATTATGCCAAAACTTTGAATTTATGGAATGAAACTTTGAATATATTGAATGAAACTCTGAATATATTGAATGAAACTCTGAATATATGGAATGAACCTTGAATATATGGAATGAAACTCTGAATATATTGAATGAAACTCTGAATATATTGAATGAACCTTGAATATATGGAATGAAACTCTGAATATATTGAATGAACCTTGAATATATGGAATAAAACTTTGAATATATTGAATGAACCTTGAATATATGGAATGAAACTCTGAATATATTGAATGAAACTCTGAATATATTGAATGAACCTTGAATATATGGAATGAAACTCTGAATATATTGAATGAACCTTGAATATATGGAATGAACCTTTGAATATATTGAATGAAACTTTGAATATATTGAATGACTGACGTCAGACTTCACGGAAGTGCCAGCGGCCATCTTGTCTAAGGTGTGGATACTGTGGCGAAAAGCGAATGACAATGAGTCAGTCCGCTCGGAATTTCGTAGGAGGAATATTAAAGTATGAGGACATCATTAACACACTGGCGAATGCATGTACGGGCCAAAATCCTCCCGATAACCCTGCCAGTTCTTCTAACGAAGAAGTCGTGGCAGACTTACAACAGGCCAGGCAGCTGTTTATCAGGCCAACCTCAGCATGCCTTCCACCTCTCGGGAGTGCCCCAAAACAGTCCCTGTGAGCAATCTCCACCCGTAAACAAGAAAGGGTCCAACACACAAGATGTTGGAATAGATAGGCTTTATTTAAAACAACACGATGGCCCTGATGTAATATAGACAATACCTCACTGCAGCCATAATGAGCCCTTGTAACACGGCTTCTCCTTAAAAAAAAAACAAAAGCAGAACGACTAACAGAACAGTCTGTTGTGTGTAGAGGTCTGTATGTAGGTCTGTATAGTTAGCTTGATAAAGTTTTCAGTTGATTTAATAAAGGTGAAACACAATGGCCGTGCGTAATGACACTGCGTTCTGACGCGGCACTTCTCCGGCACTGGAGAAGCTGCTGCGGCTACAGGGATTTCGTGAACTGAAAGAGAAGCTCTTACTATATTGTTTAGATACAATAAGAATCACCCACATTCATAGACCAATATAGGCTGAATATTTAGTTTAGTATTGAACGTATTTGATGATCCGCGACACAGCTTTGTTCACGTTACTCACAGCAGATTGCGGACAGACAAATGCATCGTGCCCAAAGTTGTGTCATGGATCATCATATACGTTCATTACTTAACTAAATATTCAGCCTGCATTGCCATTTTGGGCCACTCCTGAGAGGTTGAAGGCATGCTGAGGTTGGCCTGATAAACAGCTGCCTGGCCTGTTGTCGTAAATCTGCCACGAGCGAACTTCTTCGTTAGAAGAACTGGCAGGGTTATCGGGAGGATTTTGGCCCGTACATGCATTCGCCAGTGTGTTAATGATGTCCTCATACTTTAATATTCCTCCTACGAAATTCCGAGCGGACTGACTCATTGTCATTCGCTTTTCGCCACAGTATCCACACCTTAGACAAGATGGCCGCAGGCACTTCCGTGAAGACTGAGGTCAGTCAAGTTTTATTCAATATATTCAAAGGTTCATTCCATATATTCAAGGTTCATTCAATATATTCAGAGTTTCATTCAATATATTCAAAGTTTCATTCCATATATTCAAGGTTCATTCAATATATTCAGAGTTTCATTCCATATATTCAAGTTTCATTCAATATATTCAGAGTTTCATTCCATATATTCAAGGTTCATTCAATATATTCAAGGTTCATTCAATATATTCAGAGTGGCCATTGATGGTGAAACCATATATATATATATATATATGGTTTCACCATCAATGACCACGCCTTAAAGGTGTAAGATTACTTATCTAATGAGGAGTCAAAGTATTTGATAGTATGAAGGACAACTAAAAGCTGGGGTATGGATTAATGTGAAAGTTCCCTTGTCTGGCTCATCTGGGGTGTTTGTGATCGGTGGCATGGCATAAAAAGACGTATAGTGGGGGTTATCTCAGGAGGTCATTGACCAGAACCAACTCAGACCTCACAGATAATGCCTGAAAGAGACGGTATTAGGAGGAAAGAGTGGGTATATGGATATGAACAAGGATTAGTTGGGTAGGTATGAGGTGAGGGATGGGATGAGGTGGATGGATGAGTGAGGGAAAGATGGATAATGGATGGATGGGAGAGAGAGAGGGAGGGAGGAAGGATAGATTGGTGGATGGAAGAGAGGGAGAAAGGATGGATGTATGATGATGGATAGTTGAAAGATGGATAACGGATGGATTGTTGAGAGAGAGGGAGGAAGGATGGGTGGGTGGTGATGTAAAAGAAAAATTAATGTAGGAAGGAAGGATGAATGAGGCAAATAGAGGATGGATAATGGTGGAGGATGGATGGACAGATGGATGAGAGAAAGGGAGAAAAGATGGATGGATGATGATACAAATAATGGACAGATGGATGGATGAGGGGAAGGAAGAATAGGGACAAGAGAACATGACATTCCTAAAAGGTTTAATAAGGTATAAGAAAGCTTGTGTGCTCTGGTGTGTGTTCATGGCAGGACAAGATGTGATATTAACAACTCACTCTATGATCATAACTCATTTAAAACAAACTCTTGTTGTAGAAATTGTGTTGGAGAATTTGCAAAGTCTAAAAAGTTGCTACCTACTTGTGGCCTTTTGATAATAAACAAATTCCTAAAAATGGTTCCTATCAACAAGTGTCCCTGCAGGAAAAAGGGGAAAAACAATTCTTCAAGCCACAACCCACAGTTTTTTATTTGATTTGAGTGTGTACTCAGAGAGCAGTGGCTCATAGTTGGTTCAGTCGTTAGTTTATCTGTGAAAGCGAGAAAGAAGTTGTTAGCCAGTAGAGTAAAAACTTTCTTCATGTATAAAATGTGCAAAAAATAGAAAATTGATATGTGAATGGGTCACTAAATGTACTTATTATGTTGTAAATAATGGCATATATAGTGGCGTATTTATTACCTCGGAGGCAATGTCTGCTGTCTGACTGAGAGCACTTCACTTCCTTGCTTTGACACTGATCCAGAAAAGGCCAGTTGCCGGGTGGTCCCTCTGTGGTCTGTTTCTCAGCTGAGACTTCACTTACAGATATGAAGGATAACAGAAATGAGTAATTCACAAGTAAGCAATCTAAGAATTGTAGTCCATACTGTTAAAAATATCTTACCTTATCCACAGTCGCTACCGCAGTTTACGCTTGAGATGGGTGTTGTACAAGCAGTGGCTGCTAGCTGGCAGGTAGAGCTTTTCCTATTCATGAAACTTGGGTGCCCGTTTACCCAGTGTGGTGAACTGATCCTGAAACACATCAAACATAAAATCTGGGTTCCTCAGTCATCTTTCCATAGAACTCCTTGTTCTAATGTGTCTTTCAAATCTCATATAGAATGTTCAGTTTAACAAATGCTGCACATACGATGGTTAGTTTTGCATTTCTGGTTTATAAAGTTGGTGCAGAAATCTGGTAGACAGGTGCTTAAGATTTTGTATTTGACTACAGTGCCATTCTTCGGGTCTCTATATGTGAAACGCTCTGATGAGGTCCAGCTTCTGGAGCCTTCTGTGCAGGTGGCCATTTTCATTAACTAAACATGGCAAATAAAAAAGTAAACAAGTTCAATATACATAATTTGAGCTAAATACAATCCAGTTCAGCCCACTTAATAACTGTACACAGTCATTATAGATATATGACATATATATGATATATATATATGTCATATATATACATCCTATTATCCAAATTTATGAAAATGGCCTAGTTAAGGAAACCACCATATTGAATTAAATCTTTCATTTGATTAAATCCCCAAGCCTGAGCAGACACTGGGCGGCAAGTGACGGTGCAGAGGAAAAACTCTGTTAATAAGAAGATATCTCCGGCAGAACCAGAAGAAGGAAGGACGGCCATCTGCCTCAACCAGTTGGGGGTTGAGAGGACAAGAAAGAGACAACAAACACCAAAACACCAAGCCAGGGATATCTGCTGAGAAAGAAAAAGAAACACAAGTTAATGACAGCTTTATTGGGATATACATAGATGGTGAGTAAAGAGAGCCGAGGGAAGAGAACTAATCTCTGCATGATGGCAGCTCCACCAGCAGCCTACGCCTGTAGAAGCACAACTAGAGAGATGAGTCACAATCACCTGTGTCAGCTCCAACTGTAATCTTTATGAAAAAGGAAAGTTTTAAACCTAACCCTAAAGTTAGAGAGTGTGGCGCCTCCCAAACCTAACATTGGGAAAGAAGAGCCTGATAACTGAAGTCTCAGCCTCCCACTCTACTGTTAAAAATACGACACCCATGAGTTCATCTGCAGTCTGAGAGCAAAGTGCTCTGTTAGGAAAGTCTGAGATCTTTAATATGATATTGAGCTTATTGAGACTGTGAGGAGTAGGATTCTACTGACTTTCCCTTTTCTAACTTCTTAAATTAAATATGTGGTTGATTTTTGTACGGGTGTCTTTTAAACTGTTGAGCAGTCCTTCACCAAAGTCTTGATTTTCCTATTCCTTATGTGTGTGTGCATGTTAGTGTCAGCAGGCCCTCCCCAGCTGCTCTGGCTGCACCACCAGTCTTTCACTTTTATATGTCAGTGTTTCTTTCACACATTAAAGAATGAGCCATTCAGAACAATCTGATCATACAGATAGTATGAAGGGAGTGGGATATTTGATATTCCGATTGCAGTGAATTGGGTGGTGATGGGCTGAGCTGGAGCAGTAGGTGCAGTTAGAAACCAATTATTGAGCTGTCAGTGGGATGCTTTGAGTTTAGAAAAGTGTTGAAAAGAGGTCCAAAGAAGAGATAAATCAAATTAATTTATGTACAGACTACAAGCAACAGGCAACTGAATATTGATTCAAAATTACTCAAGGCTGGGCTTTTTTTCTACCATAAAGGTTAGTTATTTTGAAGCTTATCATGTCAGTACAGAACTCGTTGCTATATGAGGTAATTGACTTGTGATTATGTTCTTAACTGCTTACTGTGTATGTCAAAAACCAAGCTCTAAATAAGCCAGGCACCTCAGCTAAGAAGTCTCACACACAAGAGGAATAAGACCACAGACAACCGTGCTCTGGTTTTCCTGAGATAAAGACAACCTGTGAACTGCTTAACTCTCAAAGTTCTTCTGCAACTTCTGTTACTCTGATATGACCCCAGTGGTTTTCTAAGGTTGCGTAGATGTAGTCTCTCTCTCGAAATATACATACACATACAGAAATATGGATAACACTATTCTTCACATTTCCGTGATTACTTTATGTTGGAAGTACTAAGATAAACTTATAGTCAAAGAGGGGAAGGGGAAGGAAGAAACCACTGATAATGAGGATGATTTTTAAACAAATAGCTAAAGCATTTTTCTGTCTCCACCCTGTAGACCAGGACATGGGATGTTTAGGTCTCTGTATTATTTGCAAAAAATTTTGTTTTTGTAACATTATCCAACACAAGTGATAAAATTAATTGAGCACACCATTGTAGGGATGGAATACTAAATAGGCTGTTGTGGGAAATTGAAAATTTTCCACAGAACAAACACACTTGACCGTGCTGTCTCTTTACAAACCAGAACAGGTACAGCTCACTCAATATGGCTGCCAAAACCATACACAAAAACGTCATCAAACATCGTGGCCACTGAAAGGGGCCCAGGCCAATAACCAATGATACTTATTACCGCTAAGTATTGAACATGAAATACACTGCTTTTAAAGATGTTGGTGAACTATGCGCATTACAGTCACTACACTGTTAACATTAAAATGGCTGAAGCAGTTGCAGCAGGTAGCTGAGCTGATTAGATGGACTGAATGCTTAAAAGAAGTAATGGCTGCATTGGTGACATTAGAAGGTGTTCTAAGTGGAGGAATTTTGTCAGGGAATATTCCTCCTCTGACATTTTCTGTGTAAGGAGAAGCAGGGAGAGAGATTTGTTTCTGTACACTTTAGAATGAGATGTTTGCTGCATGGAGTTCCTTGGCTTCAATGGCTGCACTTGAAAATGACTTTGAGAGATGAACAGAAGTGCATTTTAACATATTAAAAGTTAGCTATTTCGATCTAGTCTTCCAGACAGAACAGACAGTCAAAGACTCTTTTGCATATCAGCATCATTTCATTGGAGCAGAATGTTTTCATTTGAAAAATATGTCCACACACTCAAATACTGTTTTGAAAATGTGAAACAGCACTGAAATGCTACAGTAGATCCATAGCTTGATTACTGGTATAATCTAGTCAGATTATTTTGAATGTGTTTTGAATTTAATTTCAGCATTGACCTGAAATGTGTTTAATCTATTTTAAACTGCGGGTGTATATTCCTCAGCACATTTCAGTCAAACTTTAAAGTGTTTTCAGGGCATTTTGTGTGTTTGTTTACTGCTCAAATATTTGTAAAATCAGATGAATAATTCTGTTTTTCTTATCAATTACCCCTTAGGTTATGCCACCCCAAAGGCTTCCTGGATCCCCAACCGTGAAAGAGAAGGGCTGATCCCCGTCCTCCTCCAGGTTCCTGCTGCTCTGCACCCCATCTTTTCACTCCTCCCCTCCTCTACTTACCCTCCTTACCTTACGACACTAACCCGACCTGGCTCGTCCATCCACCCCTAACCTCTGCCGTCCTTGTGATCTTCCACCTCTTGTCACATCCCATCATATCACTCTGCGTGCAGCCATACTAGCTGACTTCCTTGCAGGCCCCGGCTCTCTTCAGAGGTTGCACGCTAGGCCCCATGGCTACAGGAGGTCATGCCCCTGACATAGATGTTTTGATCAACCTACAACAGGTAGGAATTATTCTGTGGTGTTTCGTGGACTTCATCTGTTATGATGAAGCTATGAAACATATGACAACCAAGTCATCTAATTTCAAACAACTAGCATGATAATCCTTGCGTGGTTCAAATGTCAAAGTGTAACAAAACCTTTTATTTAGCCATGTCCCTCACGATGGAGTTTGTGTTGCATTTTGGCCAGCAGCCCTCTCGGGAGATTAACTGTGCAGTCCTGAGCTTTGACTAGCATAACCTTGTATAAAAGCTTCAAGCTTTCAGTTTGATTAGAAATGCTCTAATTAGAACTGAGAGCTCTGCCAAGGTACTGAGTGATGACGAACAGTTTCTCTGGGACAAGAAAGGAACAACCTCACACAGTTGTTTTTTAATCCAATAAGACTTGTTTTTCAGGTCTCGTCTTTTTTCATGAATGCATTTCATAAAAACAGAAAGTGAAGGCTAGAAACAGGAGGAAACAGCGATGCTAGAACCATTAAAAAGAAACAAAGATGGACTTTCCAACATAACTAAAGCTCAATAATTAACACATTTTTTCCAGCTTGTTTAATCCATACAAAGATAATGTATAACAACATTATTTTGCCTTTCTAAAGGAACCAGGCTAGCTTAACACCCACCTAATGGCATATTTGAGGTTTACTAATTAACATTGTGTATTTTACATGTTTAATCCATAAAAGCTAACACAACTACGCCATAGTAAGAAAAATATCACACATTCGGGTTAAAAAATGTGCAGGGAAGAGGCAGACTGTCTCTGGCTTCCATTTTTTTTACGTAAAACTCCTCATAACTCACACATATGAAAGTAGTTCAGATTTTCTTATCTTTCTCTTTTATAGCTAGTGTAGTATGTGTATTTTACTAAATTTCTTGTCAATACTTTAACTCAAATACGAAAAGAACAAAGGGATGTGTCTGGGTTTTCTGCTGCTTTCAAACGCCAAGGTGTCGTCTGAGTTTGGGTTTGAATAGAAACAGTTGGCAGGAAATCCAATTTGAATTTTTCGTTACATCATTATTTTCAAACTATTATCCTTGTGTTTCAAAATTAGATATTTGGAAAAAAATTTAAAAAGAAATACTTATTGGAATTGATTATGAGACGACTGCTCTTTTATATAACTTTATATACATATCATATCAGATTGAGATTTTAATGAGGAAAGCACTGTGACTGCTGCCTTTATGTGTGCACTGCTTTGAAGTTAAAGAGGATGTGGAGGAGTTTGACTCAAAGCTAAGCTCTTTGAAATGGAAAACTGAGCTGTTTGTATGAGGAAGATTTTGTTATGTCAGCTTGGACAATGGAGCCATGTGCAGAGAGCCAATAAAAATATAATTTAATGCTACAGTAGATTATTTATCAATACTAGAGATTTTATTGCCAGGAAGATTAAGATTGGAAATGAAGAGAATGAGAGAACATTCTTTAGATGCTTGTTTGACAAGTAGTTATGAAATAACTTTTTAGCCCAGAGTTAAAGCAACACGAGAGAAGTTGTGAACCTTAAACCTATGTGCTTCTGACTCATTCTGAAGTACATTGACTTTTGTTATGTGCATTCTTGGGCCTGTCTTGGAGCACACAGCGGCAGAGATAACACACCTCATGACTTTGGTTTCCAGCTCTGCACTGCAGCATTTCTTTATGTTTGCTTGACATACTATGCGGACTTTTGCTCTGCATGTTTGAGGTCTCTTCAACATGACAACAATTTCATGAGCAGGGCTCAAACAGAGCTTAGTTTTTATGACCTTGGTGTTACATCCCATAACCGTGGGTCAAGCCAAAGAGCAAAAATTCACTAGTCTTATGTTGTGCTTTAACATAGTTTACATTTTCACAGTCAAATGCCTATTTATTGAAGAGCAGTGTTGTCAATTTAAAACTTGTTTATGTGCTGTACCACATATGCAGAAAAATACAATTTGGTATTAATTACCCAAGCTGTATTTAAAAAAAAATAAATTCTTAATTCTTTTAACTTGCTAGAACTGTTAATGTCAAAAATAGGTATTTGACTGTAACTATTAGAGCCCTCAGGCAAATTTTACGCTTTGAAACAGCATATGTGTCTTGACAAAAAAAAAAGAGAGAAATAGCAATATTTCTGAAAAAAAATAAACTGTCCAAACAGGTTTTTTACATGTATAAAGTCAAACAAAGACTGTACATGGCTACTCTGCCTTTAATAACATTTACTGTCAATAAGTCATTATTTCTGAAAGTAGGGTGACCAGATTGGAGTTTGTGAAAAATGTGTGTCAATGTTTGTCCCTTTATAAAGCAATAGTAATAAAAAAAAGATATAAAAAACTAAAACCTATGTCTTTATATGGCCATAGATTAGAATAAGAAAAAAAGTGATTACCATAATTAGGCCATTGCTTTGCATGTTCTCATGCATCACACATTTTTTCCATTTACATTTTGGCATTTTCTAGCATGTGCTGTTGTAAACAGAGAAACTCATGCTGAGGGCAGTCATTGGTGCTCATCATCGTGCGAACCAATTTAATATTTGAAGAGAGAAGGCAATAGACCAATGATGTTAATTCTCAATAGTCAGATACTGTGCAAGAATATGAGAGATAATATAACATAATAACACAATATAAGAGAGACCCTGTCCAAAACTTGTACCTTGTCTTTGCCGCTCCCTTATGCACGTCTACTCAAACTATGCTATAGGGCTAAGAGGAGAGCAGTGTATAATAATAAGTGAGTATAGGGAGTGATGTGAACATATTTGAGGCTGAGATAGAGCAAAATCTGATTGGACGATTTCAAAATTCCAGCTGGATGCAAGTTTTAGCTCTCAAAAGGAGGAGAGGACATGCCCAGGTTAAAGAGGACATCTGGTCACCCTACCTAAAGAGTTTGGTAAATTTAGGAAGTTAGAAATATGTGTTTCACATTCTGTCTCCTAGGCTACATTCATGCAAGGAGGTGTGTGAGCAAAATTAAATCTTGTATACTTGAAAAGATCATCAATAACATTTTGATATAGAAGGACTACCTGGCAAATTGTTGATGAGCTAACTGTGGACAAACTAACTAGCTAGTTGTCACTTAATACGTTAGTTAATATGGTTGCAATGGTGACTAATTTGAAACCAACTAATGTAGCTATTGACTTTAAATTTTTTTTCTGTAGTTAGCCTAGCACATGATAAGTGTAAAAGTAATAGTGACTTTTTCTTGCATTGTTCTTGATTCTCCATCTCTATATTCATTTCAAGTTCAGCCCTGTAAAACGAATCAAGCAAATTTACACATGAGAGTTCACCAAAGCCATAAGACTGTTTCGATACTGTGATACTGTTAAGATAGAGGAATACAATTCTCCCACTCATTAGCATGACGATTATCTGAAATGAGAAGAGAAAAAAAAAAGAATAAAGAAAGCTCTATTAGACTGAATTCCCATTAAAGTCTCACCACATGGATGAGTCACCCTCAGATCTCTGGAAAATGCTCATGTCTTGCTTAGCAGAAAGCTTTCTAGCTGCTATTCAAGCGAGTGTTCTCAGGGAAAAACAGCTCTGCTAAATAAGTAGGTGATGTGCAATTATGCACAATAGGGATTGCGTCATCCACGGCATGTGTAGCATATTTTCACACTGGTTTGAAGGAAATAACAGGCTGCATGCTTGGCTACATAAATGGACATTTCAATTTTCTAGCCTCAATTATGTATTAATAGTATTTAAACATCCACTTTCACAGTAACAAAACAGCCTCTTTTGCACTATTTCCTCCAATAGCTGATTGACGCTGCCAGGAGAGAAATGGTTGTTATCATTTCTTGAAAAGGTTTGATGTGTGTGGAAGACATGAAAGAATACAAAGTCCAGCGGAATCAAGGTTGCCACAGTAACATCACCTGCTGCTGTTAGCTTAGAGTGTGGGTGGATTTTAGCATTGCATATATGTTTTGATATTAAAGTTTGATTGATTGAAATAATAGAGAACAGGGCCTGTACACCAGGGGTCCCCAACTACTAGACCACAGAAAGGCACTGGACCACAATGCCTTTTACCCAGGCTGTAATAGGTCTGGCAATTAAAAAAAACAACAACCCACCCCCCAAAAAAAATACCTTAAACCTTTAACCGATCCAGTATTGGGCTGGAATTAAGCAGCCCAATCCCTCAAAACTGGTCATAACAATGTGGAATAAGATTATTTTCACAACCTTCGAAAGGTAAAGACTGAGTTGAATAAGGGTACTTTACTTTTAAACTGTTTTTTTTTATTGTGTTTTTCCTCTGCAAGCAATCACAATCACAAAAATACCCACGATTATGTCTTAACTTTCTCTGCATAGTTATTTTAGAGTTGATTTGACAGTTAGTGTAACATTGGCTATCACAACACAGCTTCGTTGGTGGTAGTCTGCTGTTAAACATCTCATAGCATAAGTCAGCTAGTTGGACTTGGAAATAACTTAGAATTGGATTAAGTAACAAATCCATATTTGTTAATTAATGCAAACAGAAAAGAATGGTTAACAGAAATAATTAGGCTTGTGAGGCAAAAAAATATTATATTCAATAAAAGGGTGAAACATTTTCAGATCATTAATCATAAACATCAGCTGCACAGTGAATAGAAAAGCAAAATCCTTATGAAAATGTTTTTATGATTTGTTTCTCTGGGAAGTATGCCAGCTCCTTCAATCAAAGAGGCATGAACAGAGTGGGAAGCAGCTTTAAAACACTGGTAAATAAAAAGAGCCTCCTGTTCAAAACACAAAAGCTGAGCACTTTACTGGGATAGAAACTGATTTAACCAGCCTGATCAGTAAGGAATTTCAGGTTTTACAAAATGATAATGCTAATGACCAACATGACTATTAGATTAGGATTATAACATGCAGTAGGTAATAGATAACTCAATCTCTTCACTATTTGCTTGGACTGTTTAGGTTGTTTGTACTTGCAAGTGTAATTACAATAGATAGTAGCTCTTTAAACTGTTTTTTTGTGAAGTTTTTCTTTAACCGATTATTCATCATGACTGTTTAACATGAAGCCACTTTTCCTCAGAGGTGTACAAAAGCAACATGTTAAAATGCTCTCAGTGACTATCAAACAAGTATACAGGCTTAGAAACTGAATTCAATTTAACATTTATTAAAGACATAACAAGTTCCCATTCATGTTTATTTTCATTAAGTTACAGTTTTAATTCTCAAACAATTTGTTCTGGGAGGTTGTAATATGCATATGTATATTTTATTTCAGAAATAGTTAACTGAATTGAGTGAGATTCATGTTTGGTTCAAGATGCTATTGGTTATAGTGTCTGAAGTAGTTTGAATTGTTTGAAGTATCTGGTGATATTTTTCTCAAAAGAAACATATTCATATCAGGAGGTTTTTGAACATTCAACCTTTCTCCTTCACCCAAATGACAAATGTATGAGGATTACAAATAATGATTCTAATAATAATAACTATTATCATTAAAAAATTATTAAATGACCATCTCCTTCCTTCTTGCTGTACCCTATGTTTTGTTATATAATCTACACACATATTCAGGCTCCATCAGCAGAATGTAAACTTCGGTGTGGACAAGGGCAGTCGCTATTTTTTTTTTTTTTAAATATATGGTTTAGAACTATTTTAAATGAATTAATATTCTTCCAATTAGTTCAGATGTTGGGCTCTGTATAATTTTATTCAAGTCTTGGTATCTTATCAATTATGGCATTTTCACGAGCCTCTGGCAGACATTATGAAGAAGCTGGCTGTGCTCAACTGTACAGACATTCCCATGTCACTGTACACCTGACAATACCTCACTTTCACGCAATGCCCCTGATGCCTCATTTGGGTTGCAAACTATCAGAGCCAAGATAGCTGCTTTGCCCAAAGTTGACAAATGACAATATTCTTTACCATTTACAGTGCTAAACAGAGGTTTTGGTGTCATGGTTGTCATTTGAGAGAGGCTTTGCTTATAATCTTTCAAAATAGTCTATAGCTTGAAGTGTTTGCAGACTGTAGGTTTTCACTTTAAATGGGTCATTGAGTCACTGGAAGTTTCACATGTTGAAACAGAGCTCTAATGTGTAAGTATTGATTTGTGTTTCAAAACCGTTAAAAAGGGAGTATTGCTATTTTTTTCTTTTTTACTGTTTTGCTCTGCGACCGATTGCAATTTCTTTTCTTTTACTGCTGCTGCTTTTGCATTAGAGATTGCAAGATATTAGTTCATTCAGCCTAACATTAAAATCTAACTCAGTGTAAGGACATTTAGCTTATATACTGCAGCAAAATTTTGCTTTCTCAAACCATCTTATTTCACATTTTTTGCCATCGGGTGACTCTGATAATAGCAACATGACGCATTCCAACATACAGCTGTAAATTTAGATTTAAAGTGAAGGACTCAAATGGCTTTCTCTTAGAAACTGTTTCCTGGTCATGAATGTGAGAGCACTTCATCCTGACAAACAAACACATAACACAGACACATGTATGCCCTCTCGAATGATAGCCACCATCTGATAAATATTTTAATGCATCTCTGTGGCTCACCAATTCACCTAATATTAAATATTAATGTTGTAGTAGAGGTTGGGCTCTTTAAGAGACCAGGTTAAACTGTGTTTTAGGCTGAAGTGCAGCTCGGCTCAATTTGTCAGACTGTTTAAACTGACGCTTCCCCTCATCGTAATTGATTGAAATAAATTTTTGATTTTGATTGAAAAAATTAGATTTTCATGCATAGCCCACAATGATATCACTCACAGTCAATTGGTTGGAAAGGGATGGCAGCTCTTTCCTAGTATTCATTATAAGTAACAGTATTTACAGAATATTGAGAAACCTCCACAAGCCACAACCTCTATGTTGGCGACAGACTGAATTAAATAAATAACTGTGTTGTGCTCAACCAAATTTATAAAAAAAAAGGTCAAATGTTCGACAATGGTAAGTGATTATGATATATATGCAGTATAATTATAAATATTCCTTTATCAATCAGTGTGTCACGTTAGCTGTGTTTTCTGATGTCATCTTTGATTTGCATGATGAAAAATAGAAAAATAAACTGTTCAAAAGAGTTCTACACTCGCTTGACGTGAGTTTGAATCAGGACTTTGCTTAATCATGTCTCACCTGACTCTTATCTATCCATCCATCCATTTTCATCTGCTTATCTGAGGTCTGGTTGAGGTCCAGGAGACAAACACAGACATCCCTCTCCCCAGATGAGGCGTTTCCAGGCCAGAAGGGACATATAATCTAGCCAAGCGAGTCCTGGTTCTGCAACCAGATGACCGAACCACCTCAGCTGGCTCCTTTAGATGCAGAAGAGCAGCGGCTCTACTCTGAGTTCCCTCCTGATGGCAGAAATCCTCACACTCTAAGGCTGAGCTCAGACATCCTCAAAAGGAAACCCATTTCAGCCGCTTGTATCTGCAATCTCATTCTTTCGCTCACTACCCAAATCTCGTGACCATGGGTGAGGGTTGGAGATGAACCAGTAAATTAACTAAATGAACCAGTAAATGAACCAGAAGATGAACCAGTAAATTGAAAGCTCTGCCTTCTGGCTCAACTCCCTCTTTATCACAGCGGACCAGAGGCAGCGCCCTCATTACAGCTGGCAAAGCCCCAATCCGTGAGTCCATCTGTCGCTCCAACCTGCCATCACTTGAGAACAAGAATCCCATATACTTAAACTCCTCCGCCTGAGGCAAGGACTCATCCCCAACCTAGAGAGAGCATTTCACCTTTTCCCAGTTGAGAACCATGACCTTGGATTTGGAAGAGCTGACCCTCTAGTATGCGCTGATGGTCCTGGCTTGAAGAAGCCAACAGAACCACATCATCTGCAAAAAATAGAGATGCGATCCTGAGGTTCCCAAGCCAGCCACCCTCCGCTCCATGACTACGCCTTGAGATCCTGTCCATGAAAATCACAAACAGGATTGGTGACAAGGGGCAGCCCAGGTGGAGTCCACCACGCACTTAAACAAGTTTGACCTAGTGTCAAGGACACGGATACAGCTCTTGCTTTGGTATAGCAAGATAGCTCGTAAGAGTGTCTCCGGTTCCCCATACTCCCTCAGTACCCCCCATTGAATCCCTCAGGGAACATGGTCGTAAGCTTTTTCCAAGTTTACAAAACACATGGAGATTGGATGGTCAAACTCCCATGATCCCTCAGTAACTCTGCAAGGGTAAAGATCTGGTCCACTGTTCCACGACTTGGGCGAAAGCCACACTCTTCCTCGTGAACCTGAGACTCGACAATCGGTCGGGGCCTCCTCTCCAACACCATGGAGTAAACTTTCCCGGGTTGGTCAAGTTGTGTGATTCCCCTGTAGTTGGAACACACCATCCAGTCCCCCTTTTTTAAAAATGGGAACTACCACCCTGGTCTGCCACTCCATAGAGACGTGTCAGCCAAGACATCCCCACCATTTCCAGAGCCTTTAGCATCTCAGAGCAAATCTCATCCACCACAAGCTTTTTGACGACTTCGACAACTCCCGCCAAGGTGATGGAGGAGTCTTCCCCCGAGTCCTCAGACTCAAGCACAACCTAGGAAGGTCCCTTTTTTCCCTTTCTGAGTTTTGGAATGGTTTCCCAGAACACCCCTGAGGCCTTTTCCATAGTCCCCCCCGAATTCATCCCACACCTGAGTTTTATCTTGACCAACCACAAATTCTGCAGCCCTTTTAGCTGCTAGGTACCTGTCAGCTGCTTCGGGTGACCTCACTAACAGGGGCCACCACCAGACATTCCCAGTTCACCCTCACGACTAGTTTGGGCTTACCGGGTCTGTCCGGCAGTCTCCTCCCCAACAGATCCAACTCACCACCAGGTAGTGATCAGTTTACAGCTCTTCACCTGAGTGTCGAAGACATATGGCCGCAAGTCTGATGACACAGTTACAAAGTTGATCATTGACCTTTGGCCTAAGGTGGCCTGGTACCATGTACACTTATGAGCCATGTGTTTGTGATGAACAATTCATGGCTAACACAGAAGTCCAAAAACAAGACACCATTTGGATTCAGGTCAGGGAGACCGTTCCTCCCAATCATGCCTCTCCAAGTCACTCCATCATTGACAACATGGAAATTGAAGTCCTCTAGAAGAACAATGGAATGTTCATGTGACTCTCTCCAGGACGACACCCAGAGACTCCAAGAAGGCTGGGTAATCTGAAATGCTGTTTAGTGCATACGCACAAACAATAGTCAGAACCTTCCCTCCTGCAGTAAGGCAACACTCCCACTCGCTGGGGAAAACTTGTTAAAAACTTATTTTATGAGTATCCCTATACCCACCCGACACCTCTCTCCATAGGCAACTCCAGAGTAAGAGAGTATGAGAACCCCCCAGTCCTGGCTCCATGGATCATGGGGGGTTCACTGTGATAGTCAAACTCCTCCATCACGTTAAGGTTGCAATTCTACAGAGGAGATTAAACAATAAAACTAACCAGCTGTTTCTGGTCCGGGCCAGAAAACAATAAACTTACCTGATTGACAGCAACTTCACAGATACGATATAGAAATCGTAGATTTTCCCAGAGATACAAGTGATTCCTGAAAGATATGCTCACTCTGCCTTTTGTAAATGTCCACATTGTTCTACTCAATGTTTGTTTAAAACAGCTGCTTATTCTTATTTGCTTCACTAGTAAATGGAAACCAGACCACTGTCTATAAATGTTAGTAAAAAGTATAAAGTGAAAATGGGTGAAAAATTTCACGCAGTATCCATTGCCTCGTTATGTTTAACACATGAGCCAAAAGAACTGTTTCAGAAGCAACATACTTTAAAAAAAAAGGAGGGTTCTCGCTGTGTAATAAATATTTTTTGAATATGTGGTATAGATACACTCTGAATAAGGTGTCCCTTTTATATTTTCAACAATTATATTCACATTAATGTTTATCAAAGACTGTGGCAGTGCTCCTTTAAAACAAAATAACCTGATGATTGTAGCTATAATGTCAGGTACGATGCAGGAAGGGAGGACCCAGACGCAGACTTAAAAAATTTAGAATATTTATTAACAAAAGGCACGTAGGCAGGAACAAAGGATGCAGCTGAGCCGGATAAAAAAAAAAAACTATGAAAACATAAACAAGACTATGGAAAAACTAGGCTATGGAATAAATAACAAAACAGGATTATGAATAACAAGACTATAAATTACTGTAAACGCTAACCAGACTTAGCGTTTGTGGTGTGAGCGTGGAAGGTAAAGTGAGGATTTTGCAATGGGTGAGAGAAACCAGGAAACTATATACTGTGGGGAGGTGATCGGTGATGATGTGCAGCTGGGAAACAGAAAACAGGTGACGAGAGTGAAACTAAGTGGCAGGGGAAAAAACATGACAAGAACCTGAAACATATCAAAGAACCTGAGAACAAGAATATTAAAACATAAACCGTGACAGAACCTGAAAATAAGAATAATCAAAACATAAACCGTGACATGTAAACTACCTATCAGCGAGTCATTTCTCCTGTAATGTAGTTGTGAAACTGCTCTAAAGTTATGAAGAACTAAAAGCTATATGACAAAAATATTTGACCATACTGCAAATATGAGTAAGGGATAGCTTTCAAAATACACTGTAGAGGTTTTGACTGTCAGAACAGCTACTAACTAATTAGTATGTCCTTTTATGTATGTATTGTGTGTTCCATTAGCACATGCACATGACTATAACTGTATGTAGATTTTATTAAATCCCCTGTAGATAGAAACTCATCCACTTGTTCTCCTTCACTCTGAAATACATCACCTAAACCTATTATTCTATGCTGTTTTTGGTACTAGTTTATCTGTGATAATAGACGTCTGGATATTACGTACCTTGCCTGTTACATTAAGGGAGTATACATTTTAAAGTACTTCGATAAATCATTTAAAGTGCTGCATCTCAGATTTCCTTTGGGTAGTCTATTTTTATAGTATAGTGTTTATGATTTTTATCAAAACTGAAACTATGAATAGCTATAAAATCATATTTTTTATAGATTTAGAAATCCCTTTGATTGGTGTATTGTTTGTCCTCCTCCTCCCATTCAGATGGTGCTCTGCCATCTGGGCTGTCCACCTCCTGTGTCTCTCCACCCCAACTGACTTCAAAGCAGATATGAAAGATTTTTTAGTCATTTGCACAAACAAAGCAAAGCAAAATCAGGTTCAGAGGAACTAGCTTCTCTGGGATTATCTTAGTTAGAGAGTAGAGCAGAGTACTTTTCTCACTTGCATCACATTCTGATGAACAGTACTTCCCAGTGTAAATATGATTTTTTATTTTCCATGAACTGACCCTCCAGTGCCGTTTCTTACTCACTAAAAGATTCACCCTTTTTGGTCTGCTTGGCTGCGTGTGCCTCCACCTTGTGTACTGTAGATAGGTTGCACAGATCATTAAATGCATCCTGTCCCCTCATCCCAATGGTAATTAGGAAATAATGGAGCCTTGGCACAGAGAAATCTGAGACCTCTGAGCTGAAGCCAGAGTGCTTACTGAGCCAGCGCCAATCTGAGGTGGCGGAAACAGCTTCTCCTAGTGATTTGACCTATCAGAGGCAGCGAATGGCTTTGGCAGGACACTCCCATAATCCTCTACTGTCTCCAGGGGTTGTCTAGTACATTAGCTCTTTGCTGCTTAGCACTTTGTTGTATTGATTTACCTGCATGTAGTCATGAATATACAGACAGTATGTGCCTATACCTATTGTAATCTTGCAGAATACATTGTGGTGCTTATCTTGTAATATAAGCGATGGCTCATCATAAAGAAAAGCTCCCTGATAGATTTTCTTCATAGAAATTATACTCTTTTATTTATTTAGAGTCTTTTAAGCCAGAGTTCAACGATCAGGAGTGGACTGGTTATATTTAAAGATTTGAAGATTTTGTCACTTCTTTGCTGAACTTTATTCTGCTCTTCTCCTGCGTTGCTTACATCATGTTGACTTTTTCTTGTGTCTTTGTGGTCATTTTTTATTTGACTCCAGGTGAAGGTCAAGGAGGAAGATGAGGACGTCTCTGTGGAGGAACAGGAGGAAGGAGAAGAAGAAGAGAACTGGGAGAAAGCCCTGTCTGTGGAGCGCTTTGGAGACATCATTAGTGATTCTGTTTCTACCGGCGGAGACAGGATGGGCCGACACTACACTGAAAAAGACTTTGAGAGTGAGCTAAGCTATACATTGTACATTGCTTCGCGAAAATATTCACCCGTGTTGGCATTTTTTTCAAAATTTTATCGCACTGTAACCTGTAATTTAAAAGGGATTTGTTTTCAGGCTTTCACATAATATTCCTATGTGAGGTAGCCAAAATTGTTCAAGTTAAATCAAAGGATAAAAATGTTTCAGAAAACTGAAATCTCAAACTTTGAAGTAGTGCATGTATGTATATTCAATCCCTTTCTTTTAAAAAACTAAATTAAGATCTGGTGTGCCAGTTACCTTCACAAGTCACACAATAAGCTAATTTGAGTATAGTTTTCAGCATAGTCAGTATAGGATAGAGTTACTGTATATTTATGTGCAGTCATGTCTAAAGTTGACAAGGTTAGCTTAGCACTATCTTGTTGGCATCTACTGTTGCCATGTCAATGAAGTGGAGATTGTGGCATATTATGACATCATACAAAGGAGCCACGCACAACCTGACTTGACAAGGTACAGTAAAAACCCTAACTGCACTGTCCATGTAACCATAGTTTAAATGTCTTATTGTCTGGCATTTTTTTAAAACAATTCCCTTTCAGGGGCCAGAAACTGTGGGCCTCATGCAAAAACCACTTGTACGAACAAGTACAAGTGGTACTTGTTCGTACAACAACAAGCTGTAGCGGCCGCACAGGGAGCGCTGGTGGCCCAGCACTCTCAAATGTGGACCCTGGTCTGGCTACAGGAGACACTCAGCCTCCCCTCCTAACACCTGAGCTGCTAACTCCCCCTTGGCTACCTGCCTTCGAAATGGAACTATATAGCTCTATATCACTGCGAACAACACCATCCACAGTTAAAGGGGAACTCCGGTATTTTTAAACCTAGACCTTATTTCTGGCATGAAATACGTTCATTTACTCACCGAGAACAGTTTGGTGAAAGTTGGTGTCCTTCGGAAGATATTTAGATTCCTCGAGATCCATATAACGGAGTGAACGGGGCATAGACGATGCAGCCTCTAAATAAGGATTATCTGTCTTTATTTCACCAAAACTTTAAGACGAATTAATGAATGCACGCATACTATTGCACTGTTAGTTCATAGCTGCAGTGTTGTTATTGGCGGCTTTCGGGGGCTTATACAGGGCTTTCTGCACACTCGTCTACTGGGATGACGTTATCGATGCCCCGCCACTGCATCACAGCTCATTCACTCCGGTAACAACGTCCATCGTACTCAAAGTTGTCATCCACGTTGTCAAAATCTGATAAATATCCTGCCATGTTGCACAAAACTATCAGAAGCAAACTACGTGTGAAGTTAGCCGACTGTCAGAGTGTACGGAGTAAGTGTAGAGTCTATTGATCCGATTATGTTTGCCAGTCCAGCTATGGCATGAAAGTCTCTCTTAATTTGTACTTGTTCGACAGCAGTGTATGGGAATTTGATGTACCATGGGTGATAAAGTGATGAGAGCTTTGATGACCAAGGGGAGCGCATGTCTCACAGAGGACTGGGACACACCCAATCGGTCTCCAATCTCTCTGGAAGGTTCCTGTCACCAAAGATTTGGGTTTGATCGGCGTGTTTCTCTCTGGAGTTGTGGCTTTAGCAAGCTGCATATTTGCAGCAGCACAGTGATTTGCAATCTAAATCGCGATGTCAGCCATTCGTCTGTCTCTAGAAGGATATCTACACGGTCTCGAAACACATGCTCTCTACCGAGAGCCTGATGTGCTAAGGCATACAAAAGTAGCAAGTCAGCCACTGCTTACACTTACCATTGACATTGTTATATCCAGAGTCAAATTAACTTTCAATTAGTGCCTAATTTAAGTCAAACAGAATAATGTCAGCATAATTATGGGGTATAATGTATATATTTATTTATGACATCTTCAAAGTATTTAAATATACAATCCAGACTTGATTTGAATAACAGCGGACTATTTTACTCCTACGACAGGTCTGGATCACTCGTAAAATCTGTTCGTATCTGTAAGAAAACTCAAAATATGAAAAAATTGGTAAATGCGCAAGTTCTCTTAAATCACTCGTAGTAACAAATCACTTAAGAACAAATCTGTTCGTATGAGTCCTTGAATGAAATCCAATGTGTTTGTAGGTGTTTCCACAGACATGCGTAAAAATAGATCCTGATCTTCACCTCTGTATCAATTAAGAGATTAGATTCAGAGCAAGGAACTATATTTTGTCGAAACTCAGTATGGGGAGTTAGCATTAGTAGGGTTAGCTAATGGTAACCACATCCTCTGTCAGTGGCTTAATTTGGATAGAGCTGCTTTCTTTAGATGTTCAGTGTTTTTCAGTTATTGCATGCTAATTAAAATTAAAAGTTTTGTTTACATTCTCTTTTGAGAGTTCAGCAGGGAATTAGAAGGAGAGTGTGTTTCTCCTCTGAAAGTTGTGCAGTTTTTCCCTTTTTTATTTAATGGACTTGACAGTCTAAGAGAATGCCTAGGAGAACATAATTCTTTCCGATACAGCACTGTGTTTTGAAAATCTTCTTTTCTTTTATGGTGTATGTAAATGGTAAATGGAGTGTTCTGGTATAGCGCTTTTCTTATCTAGCTGACCACTCAAAGCACTTTAAACTCTACATGCCACATTCACCCATTCACTCATACAGCACATCTTAGTCTATACAGCTACGTGTTTCTTACTGCATTCACAAACATTCATACACTGATGGATGCATCGGTAGGCAATGTGGGGTTCAGTGTATTGCCCAAGGATGCTTCTACAAGTGACCCGAGGAAGCCGCAGTGGATCTACCGACCTTCCGATTGGTGGGCACTACCGACCGGTGAATAGTATAATGTCCCAAGCATTTGAGTGTGCCATCTGTTGACAATAATAACTGTTAAATATTTTGCAAACAGCACAACTGGACACACCATTATCAGATATGTACAAAGAGATAAACACTGATGTACTTTTAACTTCTTTTTTTCTTGAAACCCAGATCACAGACATATGTTTCACCATACGCACCACCCCTTGTCCACCCACCTGCCTGTACCCCAGCGCTTACGCAAGAGGGTGCACAGCTCGGACAGAAGGCGCAAAAAGAAACGGAAGAAAAAAAAGACATCACTGCCCCCCTCCGATGTTACGCCCACCATACAAGAGGTAGACGAGGAAGAGGCAGAGTCTGAGACCGAGGGGCATGAGATAACTACCATGCCAACAGAGCTATCTGATATCCAGCCACAGGTAAAATAACTCTGTAAAAGTGGTGAAAGAAATTCATGTGAAACTCTCTTTAAGTACGGTAGCTGATGAAATGGTAATGAAACAGTTTAACCACACAAAGGCCTTTTACTCTCCTCTCACTGATCTTCCTCTTCCTCTTAGTTTAGTTTTGGGAGTCAAGAGGACTTGGATGAACCCTTACCACTCGCTACCATCCACACAGAAAACGAAGAACATCCACTGTCGAGGAAAGTCGCAATTACTCTGATAAAGCAGGCGGTTCAGACTGGAGGAACTGCTGTTACTGGACAGAGTGATGAGGTGGAAAGAGAAGAAACAGCTCGCAACAGGTGGGGATGTCAACTTATTCTGTTTGGACTGACTCTTCTCTGCTGTCTGTGCAGATGTAAAAACAGGATCCAAGATATTGCAACACTGTGATGTGTCAAGTTGTGTTATGGTAATGAACAAAAAAAATGTGTAATGTCTCTTTTTTATCAAGTCTTTTCTGATGATTTCTTTGCTTTCTGGTTCTCAAATGTAAAGTTAATATCACTGCCATAACACTTTTGGGCATTTTTTCAGTATATAGCTCAAATAAACTGCTGATGTAACAAACGAAAATGTACCAAACAAAATCAGTGATTAGCTTGCTAACAGCGAACATATACAGATATAGCATTGGACACTTGCAACTTTTATCTTGGCTTTAATGTGTATTTACATTCAGATTGGAGGAAAGGTTTTAGGATTACAGCTTTTTAATGTGTAGAAAATTATTTTTCAGAGTCCAAAATGTAATTTATCATCTTAGCATTTTTTAAGCTATGTTGATGATTATTTTGCAGTCAATAAGTCACTGAAGTCTTTAACCCATGAGCATCATCAAAGGCCTTAGCAGCAGAGGCCCTCAATTGTTGTTTGTTTTGGGGTCTTTCTGCCTTTAGTTTTGAGCTGTGCAAAGCCTTTGCCATACATTTTATCTCACCATCATTCAGGTACAAGTTAATTTTCCTGAAGTGTTCTTGTGAACCGGCAACCTGTCAAGGGTGTACCCTACGTCTAACCCTAACCCAATAAGAGTTGGAATAAGCTCCAGCCCCACTTCCCTTAGACTCATCAGTTCAACCTGACTCATGCATTGGCTCAGGAACAAGGAACAGATCACTAATTCAATGAGGTCTATTTGAAATGGCAATTAATTTGAACAAGCCTACCTTTTCCTTAAATGGATGGGCTGTGTTTTGCCTGCTTTGCGACCATGAACAATAGACCACCTGAGGACTGTTCAGTAAGCATGTTTACACAACACAGAAAAAAAAGGAAAATAATAATAATAATAATATTATGTTGTCCCAACTAAAACCATTTTTTAAAAAAATGCATCTGAACATGTTAATCAAACTGTAATTATACAAAAATTTAATTTCTGAAAACTGGGCTAAAACTACCTGATAATGGGGTTTACGATAGAATCACTCTTCCATTTAATGCTCAATTAGACTTACCTGAGCCCAGGCACTCTCCAAAGTTCCATCTTTTTGTAAAAAACAGTAAAACATAAAAGTACATTAATACAGCCAAATTCCCCAAAAAGCTGCTCTCATTCACATATTTTTTGTATCTTTGCTGCTACACACATAAGAAATTGTTATTGAAAATCTGGTATGTCAAGCATATCCAGACGGCATCTCAGCTCTAATAAAATCCTGATTTTGTAACTACTGCATCATCTGGTAAAATCACTATTCACATAACTTAAAGACATGGACTTTGCAGTGATTTTGGCCATGCTTACTTATATACTGTTACAAGTACGGTGGTACAGTTAGATGATGCTGTAACCATAATTGACTTTATCGTGCATGTAACTGTGCTAAGAGTAAGTGTTAACTGGAGAATGTCTCTAACGAACAGAAGACTGGCCATTTAGTTTTTTTTCTCACTCAAGTAGCAGATAGTGATGAAGACATTATTACCGATTTATTAGCTGTGACGATTCTCAAGATTAACTTTTAATGCACAACTGGAGTTAATCGTCAAAAAGAAGCGCTATACTAAGTTGAATTTTGTGCAAAAAATAAAGGCTTTTATGAAGCATTTTTACTCCTGCAGCTCTGCACTATCCTACCATTACCACAATTACGGGATCAACTAAAGTGCAGAAGCTTTACTGCTAGGATTGTTTGCAGTATTGTGTTCGCTGTTGCTGTCACCATGTGGCTAAGAATAACTGAATGTTGTGAACACAACAGTGCACTTTGTCTATCTGCTGTGTGTTCATCGGAGATTTTCCCTTCAAGGAAACAGCTGTCGGCTGAAGTTAAAAAGCAAAGTTAATGGAAGTAGGAAGAGGTAATTAAAGTAGTGCTCATTTTCAAAGATTCTTTTCTTTTTTCGTTGCACTAAGGAACCACATAGCTGAGGAAATTGAATCTGTAGGTTTAGCACATTCCACAATCTTTTAATCTACAGAGATCCACCGATAACATAGTGATTATACAGCTTTAAAGGTATATGGCTCTCAGTTTAGTTTATTAATCTAGGTTTTTACCCGTTTGTACCCATCCCATTTGTACAAGGATAGTTCACTGTTTATGTATGACACAGCAAACTTTACACAGATGTTGCTTTGGTTATCTTCTCTGAAGTATGCCTTACGGTCTCCATAGACTGATTACATTTTCCCAAAACAAAATATTGCTCAAATGTTGTAGCTACCTGCCAGAAATTAGAATTGTGTCGGGCACGATATGCATAAGAAAGGAATCCACACATACTACTAAACAGATAATCTTAAGAGGTCGATTTTGTCTTCCAATTATGAAACTCTTAGCAAAGGATATGAAATACAGATCAAAATTTACGAGAGGATTTTTCTGCTTACACAGACTATATTTTTAGATATGTGAATTTGTCGTCAGAAGCCATAGTTATTCATAGGTAATGTAAACATCAAACAAATCACATATAAAAGTAGTTCTCTGGGCACTTATTATCCACTAAAGGCTCCAGCCAAATCTTACATATTAAAAAGCCCATCTGGGTGACTGGCATCCAAATTCATCAGATTATAAATTATTCTGTAATGATTTGAATTATGCATTGAGTTTGCTGCCAGGAGGTCAGGGGCTCCATGGTGATTCAGGTTTATGTCTCTGATAATGCCTGAATAAAAGTGCAGACATAGCCATCATGCCTCTGCCATGTACAATTGTATTTCTGTGTTTGAGCAGGCACAGGCTGGGATGACTCAGAGGTTTGGTGAGGAGATTCAGGATGATTGCTGTGCTGTAAAGCCCTCTGCTGTTTATGTGATGTCAATGCAACCCGGAGATGATAACAGACAGTATATAACAAATCTGGAGTATTTTCCTAACTCAGTGTCATGGAACCTTGGGAAGATCAATTGAAAGCAGTGACTTTAAGGAGGAAGATCTTCTGTTTTTCTCTTCTCTACTGTGTATTTGTTCTTTGTCAGTTCTTTTTCAGGTTCAGATCCCTTAAGTTTAACCACAACTCGCGGCTGGTTCCAGAAGAAGCCTGTCCACCATCGTCCACCGACAGCCCAGAGAAGCAACTATGACCTACGGGAGCGAATCTGCATCGGCAGCATGACTACTCTGGAGACTGCCATCTACCAGCAGGTTCCCACTGATGAGGCTGAGGCCCAGATGCTGGCCAGCGCTGATCTAGATGACATGAAAAGTAATGTTTTTAAGTGCTTGTTGTTTTGAGAGCAAATTTGCAAGAAAGCTATATGTCAGCCCGATAATCAAGAGTGTAAAAGTAACACAAAACTGCAACTTAACAATTAGTTTATAGATGAAAATTTGTAACTTTGGTTGCAGGTGAGTAAAAGTATATATTTTGAACCTTTTCTGTGAGTCAGCAAAAAACAAGCTGCATGTGAATGCAGTGTTGTGCACGAGCACGTGAAAATTACTGGTATTTTATTATAATATTGAACTGAACGTTAAAAAAACTGGACAGTTTTTGAACATGAAGTGAGCACAACTCACTCTCATAGTATTAAACTTAGATAGTGTTGACAGTGTCATGCTGAACTGTCCCTGCCCGTGCCCCCTGGGTGGAAGCCACAGACCTTGCAATGATAGCTGCGCCAATCACTAGCATAAATACACAGACTTGTGTAACTGATGAGTCCCCAACAGATAGCACAAAATAAACTGAAAAAAGGTGGTGTGAAGGTTTCAGAAGACAGCACCTTAGTGAAAAATGAGTCATGCCTGTCATCTAAATCAGAAGGATATAAAAAAATAAAACTTAGCACAGCAGAAGGAAAGAGCAAATCACCTAAGTGATTAAGCTGAACTCCTTTTTTGGCCTTGTACAGAGAACTGTGTGTGAACTCTGTCCTCACCTGAAATACTACTATGTATGATTTTATTTGAGGTGGGGCTGTGGGGATTGTGCAATTAATGTTTTTTTTTTTCAAATGGCCATGCAAGACAACATTGGGAACTATGTGTAATTTCTATGTGGGTGAGTGTGTGTGTGTTTTTTCCCCCAGTGTAACTAGGAAGGCATTTATTTGAGTTGCTTTTGAGTCCAAGACATATAAAGGATATCATATTACACCAGATTTCATCACTGCTGCACTGTTTTCTTAGTTTCTTTCAGGCATATAACATGTTGTTGCTGGTTGTTTTTGAAGTTGCTTTTCTTTCACATGCTGCTGAAGTTACCTTATGTTTATGTGTTTAGCAGACGCTTTTATCCAAAGCTTACAGGTAGGCAGACAGGGTAAGGGGGCATTGCCTAAGGACCCCTAGTGGAGGTAGTAGTACCTTTCATGCACATGAAAGGTGCCACTCTTACCACTACACTATCCAGTGCCACTGTCAGTGGGATATTAATTGTTAGATTGAAGAGCTTGTCTCTAGGCAGGCTAATATGCTTTCATTGATGGGTGGAAATGGTCAAATCAGGTAGGTTATATACTAAATGAATTAGATAAATGCAGAGATGTGCATGTGCCTGCTCACACGGCTGTGGGGCCCACATTCCAATACACTCCACAATACTATGAAGGTGAGAAGGATAATACAAAGAAGCTCATAGAAAATTTTGAATGTGAACTAACACTGAACTTAGTTCAGAATTTCATGAATATAAACTAGTTCAGTTTTAATTTATGTGAACCTTCAAACTCATAAACCAGCTGTCAATTGGTACAACAAATCCTGGAAAGCTTAAAGAAACAGGACACAGTGCAGGTGTCTTGAAGAAAGTTAGCTAAATTTGCAGTTGTATTTATTCTATGGAGGCATCCATCTATGTTGTTCTCGGCCCTTACAGAAAGCAAATTTTTTTAAACACAAACAAACCTCCAAAAACTCTGTAAGATTTAGCCTCACATTTGTTAGGCATCAGCGTAAGAACTGTTCAGCCTTTAACAGCCTTTTTGTTTATGTTAACATACACGGCAGCACAATTTTTCTTTTCTCCAGCTTCAGTCTAGCAAAGCATAAAACGTAAAGTATTGTTTCCATGGTTACTTGCAGTTTAATATACAGTTTGTGCACTGACAGTGGATTACAGTTTTGAGGAATTATATTTGAGGTTCTTGCAGTGACCCTGCCATAAAATTAGTAATAAATGCTAAATCTAAAGTAGTTTATTAGTAACACCTGTAAAAAAAAATGCAACTTGTTGTAATAGGTCTTCAGAGTAACATGACATAAAATCAATGCTTTGTTAAAGCTGTTATATAGTCTTTCAGGTCATCAATGCGTCAGTTTTTTCTGGTGTCATTATTTCTTCCATATTCACGTGATTGCTTGGGCACTTTGCAGGTGGACTGAGAAACTACCAAATAGATCAAAAGAGAACAACACCGTTAAGGTTTTATTTTGTGACAAAGTACAGATAATTGGTTCTTATCCGTGGTTCTTATCACAGATAATCACAGATAAGAACCACTATCAAGCAAAACTTTAAGATTCATCACCTCAGTTCAATTCAATTCAATTCAGTTTTATTTATATCACAAATCACAAAGATGTTGGCACTTCAAAGATACAGCTCAATTGAAGCCAATTAGAATCCAATTCTTTATAATCCAGTCAAATCAAATTGTTACAATTCCAAATTGGTCTTGTTCATGCAGAGCCAATTAAATGAACGCTACGTAATCACCAGCCTTGTTCTCACTATGGTGTGCACAAACTCTGAAAGACAAGGTGGTACCTTCCCCGTGTTAAAAAAAACAAAAAACAAAAAGAAAACAACCTGGCTACAAAAAGCTTAGAAAAACCACAGGTGTAATTTACAGACTGGAGTGCCCTTGTGGATGCCAGGACATATGAAGAGATGGCTCAAAGACAGCGATGCTGACCACAAAATCCATTTAAGACAAGGAATGTGGATTATGCGTTAGCATTACAGTTGTGATTACATGATTATCCAGGTACTTTAAAGGTCATGGTGTTAGGGGTCATTGACAAGAATGCCAGAGTTGGTGATCATCTAATTTAATCGTGAAACCTTTTGTATTGTATGTGTGCTGGTTTTACTCATTGTATCTTTATGCAGTGTATATCATCTACCTACTGTGCTCTATCAGTTCTCTATCTGGCCTACTTGATAACAACTGATATGAGTTTTTACGTTTTACTTTAGCTACTTCTGCACGCTGATCATGAGCATGCACAGTTCCATATTCAGACTCTGCATTAGTGCTCCCAAACAATGTCCATTTTAGGATCGATACTTTATTAAAAGTATCGAAACTTTCACAAGTATGCTCTAATTTTGTGTTGACAGGTACTTTTTCAACCCATACATAGTTATTTTGTCATTTACAGCACCTACTCTCCGCTGGTTGGCATGAACTAACTTACATCTCTTTCTGCCTATGAGGGGAATAATGGCTGTATCAAGACGGACAAAGTTTGATGGGATAAGAATGGCTGAGCGTAAGAGTAGTCATGTGGGGCTTTTTTACATACAAAAATAAAAGCGATGCTACATGCGACGTAGGGTTAGGGTACATGATCTTGACTTGCTCGTTCTACTGGTCAGTTGCCATAATTTAAAATCAACATGCAAGTTATCAGCAGATCATTTTGTTTTAACTTCTCCTTTAATCATTTATCATCTTTATTACAGCTGAAAATGGTCTGTAAATAAAGAATAAGAAATATAATCTGAGTTTTGGTGTCATTGGGTGGCTATAGTTTGAAACACTCAATTTCCCACTCAAGTTCTGGTCACTTGATGTCTTCACCTGTGTTTTGATTGGAAGGCTTAAATTAATTTTAATTTTGTTAGAAAGGTTCAGCACCCAATGTAAAAACTGCTGCTAGACTTTCTGTCATGACTATCATCTGAAACCCAAGAAATCAGTACAATTTTCCAATATTTCCAATATTTTTTCATTCTTTTGTATTCAAGTCCTTCATCTGACATAGAATAAATAAGTGATTAGCAACTATAAGATTAAAAACAAAAAAACATGGCTGTCATTCCGTGCTTTTTTTTTTTTGTTAGTCACTTTTGATTAAAATGGACACAAAATCAATCCTTTGCTTCTTTGCTGCACTCTCGGTGATCCCTGACAAATATTTCTGCCAGTGATGATCAGGCTACACTGTGAACCTCCCACACATTCTGCCTCACGAAACCAACCCACACAACTTGTGGCCCTCACTTCCACTGTTTAGGGCAAGCTTCCAACAAAATAGCACCAAAGTTACAGGCCAGAAACAAATGCAGCATCAACTCAAAATTCGTTGATATATTATTTTTTGGTCCATCACATGCATGTTGCACCTACAGTATAAAAAGCTTGTTTAATTTTATTTACAAACTGAGTTGTTAGATAATGTTGTGACATTCCAACTGCTATTCATCTTAACATTGATAACTACTAACTTCAGTCTAAGGTTCACTGCAGTTGAGTGCAAAAAAATAGAAATTGCAATAACACTTAGCTCAGGTCCTCATCTTTTTTTTCCTCTTCAAAGATAAATCCTCACTTACAGTACTAGTGCTAACAGACCTTGTCATGCTAGATAACTGCCAGGTATAAGTATTGTATTATCTCATCTACAGTAGAAGTCAATCATACTCTAAAGTTTAGGATAGCCTAAACAGAAAGAATAAAGCATTTAAAAAGAAATGCAGAGAAGATGAGAATCAGATTGGAAATCAAATGATTTTGTGGCCACAGATAGCTTTCTCTTCCAGCATCAGGGGGCCTTAATTAACAGAGGTTGCAGTCGATTCCCCTTCAAAAGCGACCCTGCCTCTGGCCTTTCCTGCTTTACCAGAGCAGAGTAATCATTGACTGTTTAGGACCCATCTGGTAATAGAAAACGGGGCATTGGATTTGTAGCCCGTGATGCTTCACATTGACAGAAATCAGATTTTTTTTCCTGCTCAATTCTGGTCATTTGTACTTTGAACACTCACAATGAACATAATAAATGTACTCTTCTAAAATCCTATCTGTTTATACAAAGTAATGTCCATCACTTTGTTAGATTGTACAGTTCAGCTTAGCTTCCATAGTGGTGATTCAGTGCTAAGATATCTCAATCAAGTGTTGTTTCTATGAGTAAGAAACGACACTCCGTGCTTTAGTGATGTTTGAAAAGCAGAGCGTGTAATCTGACTTTTAACAAGGCCAACACAGTCAGGACTCTCCTGTAGAAACTGGCAGTGTATTAATCATTTTCAGCTGTTGGCTTGTTGTTCTGTGATGTTCTGGCGACCTGTCCAGGGCACACCCTGCCTCTCGCCCAATGAGAGCTAGGATAGGCTCCAGCCCCCCCACGACCCTGAGTTGGATTAAGCGGGTATAGGAAACGGATGGATGGCTTGTTGTATTTGTTCACTCTGACATAGCAGGAATAAAAGGAACTTTTCTTGTGGTCTTTATTAACAGATCAAATCCAAGTGAGGTTATTATCACAGTCATCCTATATTGCCTATTCAAATACACTTACTATCTGTAGCTCCATTAACTGATTAATACTAGTGTGTAAACTCTACTAATTTGACTCCCACAGAAGAAAAAGAAAATAGAACAGCAGACTGGATCTACTCTGCAGAGCAGAGTCTGGAAATCATGATGAAGATAGACCAACCTGTGACAGCTGTCCCATATGAATAAGTCCAAAATATTCACTCATAGAATAGAATAGAATAGAATAGAATAGAATAGAAAATACTTTTTTCATAGGCATGTAGAAAAATGCAACAGTGAGACACACAAAATTAAAGCATACATGCACACATGTTCCTACACATAGTCCTATTTAGCTCACACTGGTGCACCTTTTGTTGACACTGACCACAACACCTTAGGGGATGCATGGTGTCCATGGAGACACATGGGTAGTTTTGGTGCTGAATTAACTGGTAATTAGCTCCAGGATATTTCTTCTGAGCAGACAGCTAGAACAGATAGGCCTTCTTCTGTTTTCTTCATCAGTTGGATGTTATTTTAGATGATTGTATTTATTTAGTTTCTGTTTTTGCCTGCATCCTTGTCATGTGTATATGTGTGTTTTCAGTGTAGACACCAAGCTTTAGAGTTCAATCTGTGCCTCCAACACATCACACGGTTGGAAATGTGTATGCAAAATAGATATAAAGAGCATTTACTTTCCTGTTCCTGTCCACTCTATCTGACTTTCCCAACAGCTGCAAAGATCAATGGATTGTGGGCATCATTAAAACAGGGCGGAGCAAACATTCAGCAGACAAACATGTCCCATGATCGTACATCATCCCTTGTCAATAATTCCTTTTAAAGTTGCAGCTAAGACAAATGTAATCATTTATATATTTCTCAGCCCAGCAGCTGGGATTCTGCCTGAGGATTTAACTCCCATTTTGTATTTTATTTGGATGAAGTGCAAAGAAGGTTTTATAAATTGAGGATTTTTTTTTTCTGTTGTTCATAATTTTGGACTTGAGGGTGGATATTTTCCTGAACAAATTATTTCAGAATTTCCACAATTTATGTTTTCTTAATCTTGATGTAACACTTTCTCAGTAGTTAGCATCCCTACATTGCCTATTTGCAACTCATGAGTTGCATTAGATCATTACCTGCTTCTGCAAAATCAAAAGGAAGAGGATAGTGAGCAAAGACTGTTCAGGACAGTGATCCAAAGGAGAGCAACGGCCTCCGAGAGTTGGAGGCCCTGGATGAGCAGTGTGTCCATTTGGAGAGAGGTGGATAAGAGGAGGAACCGGCTGTTGAGATGACAGACATTGAGGAACAGGAGAACCAAGGACATGGGACTTCAGATAGGAAGTCAGCTGGCAACCATGGAGCAGATCGCTGCAGTGTCCAGAAAGGCCTCGGCACCCCAATGCAGCACCAATATGAGCCCCGCAGCTCAATCTCAAATGTGGATGGGTTTGAGGACTTTGAAGAGTTCGTTCTGGATTTTGATGAATTTGACTTGCTTGAGTCAATTCATACCCAGCTGGGGTCACCACTCGAACCCATTCGTAAGTTGTGTTTCGCGTTTTTTATTTGTTTTAATGGGGGGACATTATTTTCTTGCTGGGTAGAATTTCCTTTCTGTTTGTTCAGTGAGGAGATTTAATTTATGCATGTTTGACAGCATTAACAATAACTCCTGTCAGCTTCATACATGTACAGCTCATTCATGGCCACACACATAACAAAACTGTCCACGGTATTGAGTGAATTGACATGGGGCTTCACTGATGCTATTTCCTACTTTTGTATTGATCTAGTGTCATCCATTTGGCTTTGGGCTCAGATACAGCTAGAGCGGAAAGATATTTCATTGACAAACAATGTGTGGCTCTGCTTCCTTAATTCTATTTGGACACATGAAATATTAGTCCCCCAGTGACTAATATGGAAAAGTAAAAGAAGTGGTTAGCCTGCCATGTGACAGAAATGTGGATGAATGTTGAAGTTTTTAAGAACCAAACATATCCACCTCAACCTAACAAAACACTGCTCTAAATTAATCAAATGTCCTTTTTAGGATGGTGTTTTAGATGGACATGAACAGAGAGACAGAGAGCTTGGTATTCAAACTCTCTGGCATGGGGGAAGAGACAGCCAGTGCAACACTGTTGCACTGAGCTGAGTTTATAGTTCTGAAGGGCAGTTTGGGCCAAGACATTGAGTTATGGGATGGGAGCCCTGCCCTCAGCCTCAATGAACACAATATTGTCAAGTTCATTATGACTTTGGAGAAGGCCACCAGGAGTGTTGTGTCCATTGGATAGGGAAGCCTCAAAGTGCAGTTAAACTGATGGAAGCCCATCTAGCAACAGCTTTCTGTGGTGAATGGGAAAAGAAGGAAAAGCACACCTCAGGAGAGAGGTGTCCAGAGCCACATGCTACTGATGACCAACGCGGCAAGGAGATTCTAGATATGATGTATTCAACATCCAAATATTGAATACCATTGTTTCTATTGAGCTGTTCCTTCACATTCAATATAAGTAAACTGAATTATGAAAAAAAATATATTTTTGTTTTAATTAACTTTGCGGTGTTAGCAGCTGCTTAGTGTCCCCTGTAGTTTGGCTGTCAATACTGCAGTCTCACAAATTACTCACCTGAACCCGAAGTACACTCAAACACATACTGTTTAGAGCTAAAGAATATAATTATGAAATGATCAATTATGAAATGAAACTATTAAATGTATCAACTACTACTAATTGAACTGGTACAAAACTGTGATTACCAAGTAATGGTAAATAACAGCACGTAAGCATCGCCACTATGTCTAAGTTAGTGTGTTCACAATTTTAGTGCCAAGCTCCATTTAGCCAAAGTTCAGCCTCAGCTTGCAGCATATAGTTTTGTTGATGGCCTGTTGAAGCTTATTCATCTCACTTTCACTGAAGTTACACAAACTCATTTCAGTAAAGATTTCCACAATGAAGAACAGCTCACAACACTCTTTGAGTTTGGAAATACTCAAAAGGTAACTCAACAATTGACAAAGTATTGCCTTGTGCCTGAGCAAAAATACATTTTTATCATTAGGATGTATGAAGTATCGTATAGACATGCATGCCCCTTTTATTGGGGGCACCAGTTGTGCCCAATGAAAAATGTCAATCAGTCACAGTAGATCCTGAATTTTAAAGATAGGCTGTTTGGATTGTAGCTCCCTGTATATAAACAGCTCATCTTTAGAAGAATCTATCATGAAATAGTTTGTGGAAGAGAATTGTCTAGAGTTTTGTAAAAGAGGTAAAAATAAACCAAATTTACAGTGCTTTGGTCCTTGCATACTACAAACTAATCAAATCCTTAAGTAGGAATATTCTGAGACAAAGAATTTTATTGTCTCAATCCTATAAAGAAGGATTTTATTCTCAGTGATTAATGTAAGATTGGTCAACCTCAGTTTCTGCGTGAGAACAAAAACACATCCTCTGTGCCTGTGTTCTTAACTAAAATTACGGAGAAAACTATTTAAAAGTAGATGTAAAGTGACGGAACATATTACCCATGTTTAAAAAAAACAAACAAAAAACAAGTTTGTGACAAATTGGTTGCATTGTATTTTGCAAATATTGTATTCAGCTATCTTCTTTCTACAGTGATATTTAGTTCCAGGTATTCTACAGGTCTGTTATATTAAATGAAAAAAGTCAAACATGGTTGTCTCAGTATATGAACCATCCCGAGGCCAGGCCCCACCTGATTTTCCTCAGAACCCAGTTTAATTTTGCATTAAGACTAAGTTTCATAAAATTACGATGGACGTAGGTTCCTGTTGAACACAGTCACAGACACATTTTGGGAGACCTTTTTTTAATGGTCTTGTTCATTTCATAACATCTGCCATTCACTAAGACAATCAACATAATGAATTGTACAAGCATATTGCCTCGTCACTTCTGATAGGAATTCACTTTTTATATTCTTTGCATTTATCTGAATTTAAATGTGTCTGTGGATTTGTATCTTTCTCAAGTAACAGTCAAGGCCACTCGTTAGCTGCTGCCATCATTTTCACAGATATGGGTCAAAGAAACTATAATAAGTTTAAATAATAATTTAGGTCTGTATCACAATGTCCTGATAAACATAAAAAATTATCCATAAATTGCGGTTATGTTTGACTGCCACACCTTGGACAACTGAACTCCTGAAATCCTGCATATAGTGTATTTATTTTAGGTAAAACTTTCATGCAACAGCAAAGCAACCCAAGGAGGCATGGGTGCTCTCCAGTTTAAGCATGGCAGTTACTGTTGGATAAATTGAGTTACAGATCTATAGTGAAAGATTAAAAATCCCCAAATTCATGCCACAAGAGCCTTATCAGATTGTGATGATAATTAATCAGTAGTTACAGAGCATGGTAAAAAATAATTTTATTGATACTATTTTCACACACAAGGCACCATATGGAGGAGTAAAACTGTGTAAAGCAAACATAAATGTAGAAATACGTTCTGCTTTATCACAGAAAAGGTATTTCTTTTTTTGCGTGTGAGTGGATGGGGGGTATCTTTGTCATTGGAGGTCAGTTTCATCAAACTTAACTTACCTTGCTAGCTTAACCTCTAGGATCTATGGTCTAAAATCAGTCCAATGTGGATCAAACCTTTTGGTTCCAAGTCTTTAAAAGGTAACTCTACTTTAGCAATATTGATTAGTAACTTCAGGAAACACAAGCTGTTGCAGATCCTAAATAGCTATATGGTGTGACATGAAGGATGATGTTGCAGCATATTGTGGTATAGGATGTCTGCACCCTGGTGATCAACTAGTATGTCAGAAACTGAGTCTTTGATACAATTTGAAAGCTATCTCCTATTCGCTCTACCCCCTCGTTTGAATAGTGAAGCAGAGATACATCCAGAAATGTAAGAAGAAGAGATAACAATCAATCTAAATCAGAAATATACACAAAAAGTTGGCCTTACTGTAGAACTTTTGCCTTGAAATGCTAAACTAAATTGAAGACTATGTTTAACTGTAGAAGGCATGATGCAGTGAAAAACACTCCACTTACCGCAGTTTATCCACATGCATAATCACGTGCCATTCTTTGACCAACCCCACACTCTGCAACTTTACCATCTAATTTATTTTGCCCTTGTTCGTTAAAGCTTGATCATTTTAAATAAAATCTCCCAAAAAAACAAGTTGACAGACATGTAAAAAAAATGTAATCCATTGAAAATGGGTCAAACCTATTTGCATAAACGTTGCAATGTTATACCTATCTGCCTCATTATGATTATAACCTCAAAGCAGGCCTACGCTCTAAATATATTGCCCCACAGATGCTTTTGTCTTTCTTACTACCCAGTATTTGCAATATTTCTTGTTAGCATTTTTAATAATCTATTTTTGGACTGACAAATGCCCTGTCTTAAACTCTCAGAAGAATGTCCGTAATGTTTGTTAATGTTTTGGAAAAGTACCCTAATATTAACTTTAATACCAGTCACACACAAAAAAAAATTAAAGGCAGAGTGTGGTTTGGTATTAAACTGCTGAAACGTGCAAGGCCCTCTTTGAAAGAGGTGTAAGGCACGTTTTCTTTGAAAACCCTAAAAAATTGTTCAACATTAATTGTATCTTTGCAGATGTGCAAGTTGCTCATTATATGCTCTAAGACGTCTCCCCCATATCATATATCTTTTGATTTGTTTGCTGATAACTAGTTGATGGTCTTTTCTCAACTGTAACCTGGAGGAGGCATCATGAGGAATTTAAAAAAACACAAGTTCACTTCACCTTATCTCATATTTAATGAATTAGTGGAACATTTTTCACACACAATCTTTCATACCGTGGTGATCTCTTCCTATCATTGCTTTTAGATTATTCTAAAAACAACAACAACAAAAAAAGTAAAAGTTGTTGGTTTGAACATTGGATTTTTGTCTATGTGCTATTTGAATTAATGACAAGGTTTCAATTATTTGTGAATTGCTTTTGATTCTTAGATACCGAGTCCCAACTTTTTTCAAGTTCATCGTGACTTCGCAATGTTGACCTTTAACCATTTGACTATTCAGGTCATAGATTTGAGGACAACCCCGGGGTACGACGCCACCTGGTGAAGAAGTCATCCAGGTGTCAGTTGACACGAGCCAGCAACAGCTCTGCGCCGTTATGCAGCCTGAAGAAGAAGAAGAGAGCAGCTGATAAGAAAACTCACGAGGTTTGCATAAGAGATAAGATTATGTTTTGACCATTAATCAAAACACATACCTGAAATACTGGAGGTGATTAATTTGAAAGTTGAAATTATAAAATGAGGTTGACATGTCTGATTATACATTTTTATCTTGCCGTCTTGGTCAGGACACATAAAAAGAGATTTTTAATCTCAATGAAACTTTTCCTGGTTCAATGAATGTTAAATAAGAAAATAAAAATCTTTTAAAGAACACTAATTACCTTTAAAGCACTACTTATGATTTTTGTGTCCAGTAGGGGTTAAAGATGGGAATTGTTCAGAATTTAGCAATTCCGGTTCCAATATTCGCTTATTGATTCGGTTTCTTATTGATTTCATATTGGTTCTCTTATCAATTTTCATCCAGTTAAATATAATACAAATGGCTTTGGTTGCAATAACGCTTTCATTTCAAGTATGCACCAACATTTTATCTGTTTTCACGTCCGTCATTTGACTTTTCCCTGCATTGATGAAATGGGTAGCTACAGGTATGCAGGAGCCTGCCTCTGATCCTTCCTCTGAGACTGCCTCACTCTTGCAGTCCTCGTCAACTAAATGTTAATATCAGATGGAAATTATTCATACAGTATGTTGCTAACATTATTAAAAACAGCAGGACATGGAAGTTTTACGTTAGAGCTCTCAAGTTTTGAATAAGGGCAAGAATGACAACACAGAGCCAGTATTATCAAAATATAATTTAGTGTCAAACTGCTTCAATATGCTTCCGAGCTAGTTGCTAACTTTGTCTTTTAGCAATCATTTGCTAGGCAGTTATTGTACGATAGAATTTTAATTTTTTTTTTTTGTCTAAATAAGAGCATTTGGAATTACCTAGACTGGGACTATAAAACCAAAAACAACAAGATTTAGCAGACTACAAATTACTAGCTAAAGATCTTAGCTAAAGAGAATTGTCTTGTTGGGTGTTTATTTGATATCTGTTGATCACCTCTCATACTATGCATGGAAACCTTTAATCAACTGCTAATGTGGAATATTGTGTATTGCAGATTTGACTAAAACTTATTTTTAGTTAGCAACAATTAGTAATTTTGTGTTGATCTGAGGATTAAGTGTTTCGTCCCTCCAAACCACTTGTTAATTTATATTCCGGTTTTTCCATTAGTTGGCCATGTCTTTTGACTCTGTCATGTAAAAAGCTGTCTCTGATGATTTTCTCTGCCTGTAGTATGTTTTTCGTGAAAATAAAAACTAAAGAGGTTAAAGTAGCCAGTTTAGGTACTTATGGTGGATGTATAAAGCTTCACTTTGAAGTCTAAAAATTGAACATACACCATCGATAACTTCATAGATATGTTTATACTCAGCATGAAATGTAAAGCTGTGCTTTGGTGCTAATTTCCTTTCATGCTTCATCTTTAGCTTTTTGTTGAGTTGAATGAGCTGATAGTGGAGAAAGACCATGAAATGCGCTGGAAGGAACGGGCTCGCTGGATCAAGTTTGAGGAGGATGTGGAGGAGGAGACAGAGCGCTGGGGCAAACCTCATGTGGCATCACTCTCGTTCCGCAGCCTGTTGGAGCTTCGCCGCACCATCACACATGGTAAAACGTTTGTGCATCCATGCGTCAAGGCAGATCGCTACTTTAGCGCTCTAATGCTTTTGGTGTTTCCCTGTGCAGGAGAAATAAAAACTCCTAAGAATAAACATGAAACAAACATACGTTCAACTTGTTTGCTCATTTGACAACAGTGTTATAAATTGAGTGTTAAAAAAATTTCTCGTTATTAACTCTGAACCAAATACTGGACTTCTCAGTACATAATAGGACAATCATTTAAGATTATCCAATCTTAGCAGGCATTTTCTTTGCTTGTTTTATATTACATTCCTTTTTTAGGTGCCATACTTTTGGACCTTGAGCAGAACACTCTTCCTGGCATTGCCCATCTGGTCGTGGAGACAATGATTATCTCTGATCAGATCAAAGCAGAGGACAGACCCAGTGTTCTGCGTGCTCTCCTTCTAAAACACAGGTCAGTATGCATGCTAACACCTGTATTTTCTTGTAACAGAAATTATTTCTGCTGCATTTTGTTTAGAGAGAACAGTTGGGTTGTAATACAGGATGGGTCCTTGTTATTTTGTCATTAAAATCATCACCTTTCATTTGTTAGAAACAGGTGTTTTTCCAGTTCAAAGATTTTCCATTTTACCAGCAGTTATTTTATTGTTCTTGTTCTTGTTCTTGTTGTCTCATTCTATCAAGTGAGAAAGGACAGAAATATAAGTTAATATTCTTCAGTAATCAAATTGAGTACACTGACCAATCATTTCAAAATACGATCTCAGGCTTGGTACTTTCTTTATTCATTAAATTAATTGACCTTTGATCTGTTTACTGTTGTGTTCATGAAGATATATTTACACGTTTTTCCTAAATGGTTAAAACCCAAGCCTTTCTCATCATAAATCACTTTAATGGATGTTTCAATGGAGCATGTAAACAAAAGATTTATTTAGGTAGGGGATTTCCAAAAAGTAACAAGACTTGGCTCATGAACTGGGGCTCTTCCCTTTTCTTTTTGACTTTTTGAGTTTCAAGTGTCAATACTGAGCTGTAGCTGCACTGAGTTTTATCCTTCATCATGTGAACCTTCCTGAACTTTTGATCTGTGCCTTAGTTATGATTGTTGCTTTTTAAATACATTTTACTGACTGATTAATTCTTATTTCAGATAAAATTGTGTGTGTTTAAGCCTGATAATTACACAAGATATCGATAAACTATAACACCTGGCCATCTTAAAAACCGAGTAAAAAGTCAGCTTCATAGAGCCAGGCAAATGTTAATTAATTTGATTTAATTTGGGATTAAAGGAGTCTGAAAGAAATGTGTTTTGTGCCAAAATTGTCAGTTTAGCCTTTGAATCTATGGTGCTTTGTTGTTTCTGCGTGAGCAGGTTCTTTGCAGCTAACCAAATCAGCTGCTACTGAAATCTAGGTCAACTGGGTTGATGGAAATTATTGGCTGTGATGTCAACTCAGCGGAAGTGGCTGTGAATGGACAAGAGAAGCAAATGGTCATCAAAAGTGTCATATTCCCATTTTAATGAGGCATAATAAACTCCGATCTGTGCTGCTGCGCTCTCTGTTAACTATAAGTTTCAGTAAAAGTTTTTACCAAACATCTGATGGAAGTTAAATGAAATCCTGTGTGCTAATAGACATACAGTAAGAGAATGTGACCTAAACTGAAACACTCTGCATTTATTGATTGGCATTTGCATTGATGTTCTAGCTGAACTGACCTGACATGGCCAATGGACACCTAGTGAATTATAACTTGTTTTTACTTACATAAGAACTTAACTAAAAGGTGACTGTCACACTGAATTACCAGAGGAATGACAGTCCATGTAAGAACGCCAGTGAATATATGATGCTGTGTATCGAATGACATTTAAGGTTCCTGGCGACTAAAGTGCCCTGTGACTTTTCTGTTAGCACCACCATTATTTGCATTATAATGAAAGACGATTAGAGATGAAATATAACGACTTTGGTGACCCTTTGACTTTTCTGCTGGATCAGCAATTGACACTGAGTGCATTGCCGCAGGATTTGGACTCTCACAACATGCAGTTAAAAGTTTAAATTGCTTCCAGAATTAAGATTCCCCTCACTTCCAATTTCTGCTTAATACTGATTAGAAATTATGCACGTTATGCAATTATGCTAATAACTTTACAACATGCTAAACTGAATGAACTGAACTGGATGAGATAGGTAGATAATCCACTATTGTATTGCTTTTGAATTGGAAATGTGTTAGCCCAGGGCTCTATACTGCTTTTTTGGGGCAGTGTGAAATCAGATAATGCCATGTAACTTGGAAATATGCCTCCTGTTGTTTTTTCTTTCATAACAGCCTGTCATTACTACAAAAAAATGGGCACCAATTGATATTTACCTTTGTCAGGTCGATAATCACACTACTGTTGTGGTAATTTCACTCAGCCATTAGGCTCAAAGAAAAACTTTTTAAAAGATCATTTAAAGTCTCCTCTTTCATGATATCCCAAATTAATGATGAGGATAAGTTGTGGAGTCAGCTGTTGAGCTCAGGTTGAAAACAGGAAAACCCCAATCCTTCTGAGATGCAGAGTTTATAAGGTTTTTCAGTTAAAGGTTGTCATGCATTTCATATAGGCTACTGCTCTTGTGGCGCAACATTTGTTAAACAACTAGTTTTCTAGTTTGGTCACAAACTCTAAACATGAAAAACTTGAATTGTTACACGTCTGCACGCTGTATTTTAAAGACAGGAAACAACAGTAAATTCGACATTCAACTGCTAAGGAATGTAGGAAGGTAAAGGAAAAACTGCTTTGCATCACATTCTTGGGTCATAATTGCTTTGCTGAAAAAACCCCAACAATGTTGAGCTCATTGGTGATTGTAACTAAGTGGAACCAATTAATCATTCAACATGCAACTGATATCAATAATGTTCATTCCCTCTTAAAAGATTATTGATAAATGTTTTGGTAATAAACTGGCAGTTTAGCCCATGGGAATTCCAAGATGCTGTTTTATTTTAAAGGAATAAATCTATGTTAAGGGATTTATTCATGGCATCTACATTAGAAAAAAAAAACACTGTTTAACTTCATGCTTTTTTCTCATACATTAGTGTTACTCCATTCTGTGGCAATTTCATTTCAGATAAATTAGAATTTTAGTATTTTTTGTAAACTGTTTATTACTACAAAATTATTTATGTAGTACTATACTGTTAGGATAGAATCATGAAAGTGTAGAATTAAAGTTGATGCAAGTAAAATCTGTTCTGGTGCTTCTATACTTTTCAGCTATGACCAACACTGCTAATAAAGAAAAATAACAATCTGGAGCTATGTTACAAGCTGACATCATTTGCAGAACTGTTGCACTCACAGGAAGGAAATTTGTTAGCAAAGGATTACGAACAACACACACCTGCTCAAAATAAATCCAAATGTTATTTTAGTTGTTTCCGGACTGCAGATTAAATCACACATTCTTACTCAGCAGATGGATTTAGAAATTATATGTGGAATTCTAAACATTTTGATCAATATTAGCTTAAAGCAAAAAATTCCCCCTCTAAATATGACCCACATTTAATCAACAAAAGCAACCTCGCCTGGTGCTGTTTGTTATAGGCCAGTGGAATACAGCAAATCACGAAATATTACTTTTCACTAAAACCTGATATGCAGACGATGGATTCTGCAAACATGCTCACGGAGCCACACAACAGATGCATGTAAAAGAAGCAGGCCAGCATACATCCTTCTCAGCTGGCAGTCCTGTGTTCATTCCATCTTGTTTTGCCTTTCCACATAAATTCCCAGCATGTCACAAGGCTTTTTCCACAGGGGAAAAAAACACTCTCATTAGGATCATCACCAGCCCGAGAGATCAGATTTACGACGTGGAAAGAAACACATTAGGCTGCTTCTAAAACTTAGCTCATCTCTTCCTCAAACCATTTAAGGATCCTTTGGAGACGTCTTGAGCACAATTCACTTCAGCATGACACCTCGTTCTTTTGTCTCAGAGCCCTGTCATTTCCAATTTGAAGCACAGTCTTACAGGACCATGTGGACCTCATGAGCGAGGTGATGTCACCAGTGGACTTAACAGTGATGTAATGAAACTGCTGAAAAACTTGGCTAGTGGGACACACTAAATACCTCTCTTCATGAGGGAATGAAATGTGCTCACATGCACTAAAGATCAGAACATGACTCTACACAGAATAGCCTCTGTTCTATTGATGTTCTTGTGCAAATGTCACATTTGGAAAACTGTGGTCCTGCTGAGGCTTTTCTTTTAACTTTCTGTTAGCCTTAAATATTAATTTTAATGTTTGCGTCAAGGTGTAGAGCCGCAGAGAATTTAATGTTTATTTTTGAGTTGAGATCGAAATTTTATACTTGGTCATGGATACACTTCATGTTGTGATTATGAATGACGAAAAATATAGCGATATTTTCTTCTAAAAGGCGACTTTTATCAACTTGTCCTACTGGCATTAGCTGGGATTTCAGGTTTGTTTACTTTCTCTTGCAGGCGCACTAAGATGACTTTTGTGAGTTGGCTCATATAAGTAAATGTAATTCAATTCAATTTAATTTCACTTCATTGAATTGTATTGGATAGGAAGATACTAATTACTACTAAATGAACTAGCACCTAATTAAAGGAAAAAAATTAAAGGAAAAAAAAACGTTTTTCTGCAGTACTGCCATGACTTTGAAGTTTTGTTTTCTAAAGACATCTGAACTCGTAATCTTGATCTGCCATTAAACCAATCACAATTTGAATTGTGCTCATGCTGCTTTGGTTCATAAACTGTAATAGAAAACGTCATTCCCATCAGCATGGGCCGTACTTTTCTGCTTACTGCTGCTTTGAGCTAGTTTTGCCTTTCTACTTATAGCCATCCAAGTGATCTGAAGCATCGCTTTCACCGCCACCAATCATCCGCCAGTCTTCACGGCAGCTTCAATCACAACCATGTCCAGGACACAAGTCTGCCACTGGTGGCCGAAGAGCTTGACGAGCATCACGATAGCAAAGGGCCGGTGTACGACCCTAAACAAGATGTGTTTGTCAGCCTCTTTGTAAGATTCCTAATTTTTTATTATTATAAAAGTAGAATAGCTCTGTAGCCGTCTCGTTTATGATTTGAGAAGTTCATGACACAAACCTGAAAAGTATGGGATTGGAGTGATGAAAGGCTTTGGCATAGCTTAAATGCTGCATGCAGGGAGCAGACTCTTTGTTATGACAAAGCCAAAGATGGTGATGAACTAGTTTTGACAAGAAAGCACCACAGAAATTGAACTCGGCAATCTAAATGGATGGGGATAAAACAACACTGTACTGTCTTGTTCTAGTTTATGGTTTGAATTAAGATTTAAGAATCACTGGTAAGCAGAGATTTAGCTATGATTACTCAAAACCCTTGATGTAAGGCTAGTGGCTCTCACATTGTTCTTGGAAACACAATCCATGAGGTCAGAAGTCATGTAGGTTGTTCTTCAAGTCAAAGACAGCAGGCCTCCCTTTGCCACATGTGTTGAATTTTGTTCTCAGTCAGCCAACAGGTGCTTCGAGTTAAAGCTTCTTGATATGTTAAATGTGAGTTAATGTTCCCCATAGCTTAAAATGTTGGCAAATTTAAACCAGCCTATAAAAAAATTAAATAAAGTATTTTTGAGCAACAAGAACCAGTTACGCAGATGTTTGGTTGAAAGGAACTGTATGGGGATATTAGAATATGACTGTTGATAAACTTACCCCCACAGTTCCCTCAGTAAATTCACACCATTGCTCTCACGCACAGTTATGGTGTAGCAACACGCTGGTCGGGACAGTAAAGTGGGTAATCTTTACACTATTCTTCCTCCAAGAAATCTCTCCACCCTGTGCCTCCGGAGAGCCATCCAGCTGCAGCCACATCCTTGAAACTGCTCGCCAAGATTCCCAAAGACGCAGAAGCTGTCATTGTTTTAGTCGGTAAGCTTGAGGGACAAAGGAGATCAATTAGAGGGATTATATCTTTTCTTTACTTCTTTGTTTTTGTAAAACTTATTGAAAATTCTCCAGTAGGCCATCACTCATTTGTGAAATGATTCAGTTCAAACATGAGAAGATCTTCATAATTATGGTATCTACTTCTCTGTGTTGTGCTAAAATATATCATATGCTGAGCAAGTTTTTCTTCTTTTCTTGTTTTTAAGGCTGTGTTGAATTTTTGGAGCAGCCTGCCATGGCCTTCGTCAGGCTGAGCGAGGCGACCCTCCTGGAGTCGGTGCTCGAGATCCCCGTTCCTGTTCGATTTCTCTTTGTTCTGCTTGGCCCCAGTCAATCCAATGTGGACTACCATGAGATCGGACGCTCCTTCGCCACTCTCATGTCTGACAAGGTAGATATAAAATGTATGCCTCTAACGTCAGTCACAAAGAAGAAGGCATACGGATTGTTATCACTTTATGAGAATTAATATTCTTGCAAAGAGGACAGGCCAGAACTGAGGATTCCAGTTTTAAAAAGTGAAAGTTAGAATTGAAGCAGTCCTGATAATAATTTTCTTATGTTTGTCTCTTTAGTTTGTATGCTCTGTCTTTGTGATTCCACTGCTGACACCCAGTTCTGTTTTACTGTAGAATTTCCATGAGGTGGCCTACTTTGCTGATGACAGGCAGGACCTCCTGAATGGTATCAATGAATTCTTGGACTGCAGCATCGTGATTCCACCCTCTGACGTAGAGGGCAAAGATCTCTTGAAGACAGTGGCTGACTTCCAGAAGCAGTTGTTGCGCAAAAGAAAAGAGAGAGAAGGCAAGAGGCACCAATCCATATATGGAGCGGAACCAGACAATAAAGGTATGCCGTCAAAACCTATAGGGCCTAAATGAAAAGAATAATTCTTCATTTTTCATTCATTTTCCTCCCTACTTTTACAGCTTGAATTCAGAAATGAAAAACATCACTCAGCGGATTCATAAATTAGATTATTTTGTTAAGATGATGTATGTTCAGAAAAAAGATTTTGTGTCAAAATAACCATCTTTTCCTATGAAAAGAACTGTCAACCCATTTAGATAAAATGCTTTATCATTGAAATGAAGATATCTTCATTTCTCCAACCAAACAATTTGAATTCTCTCTAATTGGACTTTATAACTAATGTTAAGCAGCAGGAACCTCAACATATTCATAGTCTTTGCTCTCAGGACTAAAGAAATTATTGGGGAAAGGTTTTACCACCTAGAAAGTCCCTGTCTGGGAAGTAGTATTTTCTCAAAATGTCGGTACTTTGGAGCACTAAAAATTTCTAAAATGTCACGTGCTTGTGATGTTTATGTTCAGCAGCTTATCGTGCTCTTTCTGAAGAATAAATTAAAACAGTTACACTTCAGAAGGTGCCACAGGAAGCGCAACATAATGATGCTGTGGTTTGCACTGACAGCTTGCATCAAAGAGGTTCCTGGGTGGAATCACAGCTAGGGTTTATCTGTTTGGACTTTGTATGCTCTCGCTTAGACTGTCTGTGTTTTATATGGGTGCTCTAGTTGTGTAATCATCATTGGTTATCTGTCTCTGTGTGTTAGTCCTGTGATGGCATGGTGACTTTTCCAGGGTATACCCGACTTCTCACCTTACAGCAGCTTTGATAGGCTCCAGTCCTCCTGACCCTGAATAACATGAAGAGGGTATAGAAATTGGATTGATATATGCTTTTTTATACGGTTGTAATATTTTGTTTGTAGGTCGGTTTTGCTTGTGATATTTCCTCTTGAATTACACATCAAGCTCTCTCAGACCAAATAGTTACAGGGGCTCGCTGAGGGTAATAGTAGTCTCCCAAAAGATAACATATATATAATAGTTTTTTGTGTTGTTGTCTTTACACCACAGATGTAATTTTGATGTGAGGGAACAGCCAGATATTTGGTAGATTAATTCAAATCAATTTCTTTGTTGTAAAGGCTTTTCGTCCAATGTATTTTGTTTAATTATTTTTAATGCTAATTTAAGAACTGTTGCTTATAAGGGTAACTTTTTATTGAGTCTATGTTTTATTAGGTCATTTTTGTTATAGCAGCTGTCAGTCCCTGTGTTCAACCAATCACCATACATTTCTCTTGTCCAGACCACTCTGTACAGTCACTGTACTGTCATGTCACTGAAGGTTTACCTCATATGTACCTACTCCAAGGTACGAGCTAAAAAAGACCCTATAAAAAAAGTTTTATGAACTCTGATAATAATCTGTGTTTCGGGTTGGTCAGACAAAAAAGGAGGGACTTCCTCCCATAGCATAGTAACTTTTAAAAGGTTTTTGCTGTGTGAAAGTGTCTATTTTTGACTTGCATATTTAATTTTTTTGTGTGTGTCAAGATCAGTTGTAGTTTTTTGTTGTAATGACGTTTGTAACAATCCCCCTAGACATTAGTCCCGAGGAAGAGGAGGAGGGAGACCAGGAGGTGGACCCATTAAAACGCTCAGGAATCCCATTCGGAGGCCTGATCCATGATATCCGCCGGCGCTATCCACAATATGCCAGTGATTTGAAAGACGCCCTGGACATGCAGTGCATCGCTGCCGTCATTTTCATCTATTTTGCCGCACTGTCACCTACTATTACCTTTGGAGGGCTGCTGGGTAAACCATAACTTTCAACACTGAATTCCATGTCATTTCAATAGTCTAAGTATGCTGTAATGGCTTTTTTACATACAGGAGAGAAAACAGAGGGCATGATGGGAGTGACCGAACTCATCGTTTCAACTGCAACTCTTGGAGTAATATTCTCTCTGCTTGCTGGTCAGCCCCTTCTCATCATTGGTTTCTCAGGACCCTTACTGGTGTTTGAAGAAGCCTACTATAAGGTTTTTTAATCAGAACAAATATACAGTACATATAGAAGCTGAAAACAGTTTAGCATTTTTTACTAGATCAGGTAACTTTTATGTCTTTTCTCTCAGTTTTGTCAGGCCTACGAATTTGAGTACCTGACTGGTCGAGTATGGATTGGTTTCTGGCTCATCTTCATTGTCTTGGTGATTGTGGCAGCAGAAGGCAGCTTCCTTGTCCGCTACATTTCACCTTTTACACAAGAGATTTTTGCTTTCCTTATCTCCCTCATCTTCATTTATGAGACTTTCTCTAAGCTTATCAAGGTAAACTATTAATACTATTAACTCCCCACAGCTCTTGAATTTGCTTTAATTCTTTAACTGTCATACATACAAAAAGCTAATACAATATAACATCTCCTTGTTTCCAGGTGTTTAAGGAACATCCACTGATGGCAATATACCCCACTGACTCCACTACACCAAATCGTTTTCCAAATTTTGATAATCCCATCTTCAACCAGCCTAATACTGCTCTTCTGTCTCTGGTGCTCATGATGGGCACTTTCTTTGTTGCATTCTTCCTCAGGAAATTCCGAAACAGTCGTTTTTTAGGTGGCAAGGTAAAGCCTTTAGAACTGACACTGTAATTTTTAACTGTTGATATAAATCTTTGTCTTCCATCCAGAAGGTTGGCTGTTTGATCCATGTGTTGAAGTGTCTTTGCGCAAGATACTGAACCCTATATTGCCCCCGGTATGTCCTTTGGTGTGAGATTGTACTGAAAAAGCGCTGCATATTGTACATAGCGTGCATATCTAAGAAGCCCCGCACGAGTGTCTATGTGAAGGGGTGAAAGAGAAACATGTGTAGAGATAAGATTTGTAATTTAACAATTGTAAATATTTTGAAATGTTATGTTTGGTTTCTCACCAAAACCCACCAAGTGGATTTCTGAATTCTGTCTTTGCAAGATTTTTATTAATCTTTGCACAATACAGCCAGCTGCAGAGAAAAGTCATGAGGAGACGTGTCAAACTTTGCTTGTGCAAATAGTGATGCATCAAAACAAAAGGGTCTTACACTGATCAAGTTGTTATTCTGTGAGAAAAAAAAAGTAAATAAAACCAGAATGCAATTATTTGAATGTCTCAGGAACCCTTTTTTTATTCACAGTACAACAGAGGAAACATTCCAGATTCTGAATGTGAGACATTTTGTGATCCATGAAAAATACTAGCTCATCTTGAATTTCATGGCATCAACATGACTCAAAAAGGTTGGGGATGGGAGCTACAGGCTGGAAGAGTAAGTGTTGCTCAAAAGAAACAGTAGGAAGAACTTCTTGCAACTAAAATGGCAATTGCCAGACTTGATATGTTTCCTATCTTCTATTTTTGATAAAAAAAAAAGCTGGTTTATGAGATTTGTAAAACACTGCATTCTGGTTCTATTTACATCTTACACAGTGAAATGGGTTGTAATCGTTTAAATTAATTCTTTCTTAAATTTGAGACTTTGTATAATGAACAAGTAGAATTATTGAATAACTTCAAATAACTTTTTTAGTGTTGATTTTAGCCACCATAAATCCTATTGCAGTGAGTAGCAATTCAGGAACTATGAATAGTAGAAGATGCTTGAAGGGAAATTGGCACATCAGACACAATTTATTTATTTTATATATATTTATATAAAAAGACCAAAGATACTGGGAAAGGTTTACAAAGGTTATTTTGTTTAGCTAAAAAGTTAATGTACCCTTGGTTTAATCTAAGGTTGCTTCTGAAGCAAGCTTTCTTACTGTGACTTGTGATGTATTTTTAATGACTTTAACATTTGGTTTCTCAAAATTCTTAGGCCAGAAGAATTATTGGAGATTTTGGCATCCCTATCTCAATCTTAGTTTCGGTATTTGTGGATTATTCCATTACTGACACTTACACACAGGTAACTTCACTGTCAGTAATCTTAGACAACAGTTCAAATGCATTTTTTTCTAAACATTTCATAAGCTAAATGTGAGTATTTTTCATTTTAGAAACTGAACGTGCCATCAGGTTTTTCTGTCACATCCCCTGACAAGAGAGCCTGGTTAATCAGTCCGTTTGGTGACAAGCATCCCTTTCCAACCTGGATGATGGGAGCATCTGTTGTCCCCGCCCTTCTTGTTTTCATTCTCATTTTCATGGAAACTCAAATCACTTCGTGCGTGCCCTATGATTTTGAATATATTGATAATTTAAATGCTCAATGACATATTTATGTGTGATGAAGGATATTCATAAAGACTAATATTTAAATAGTTTTCCTATTTCTTCTCAAATTTCTCAGATTAATTGTCAGTAAGAAGGAACGTCGCCTTATTAAAGGTTCGGGCTTCCACCTGGATCTCCTACTGATTGTTGTCCTTGGTGCCATATGTCCCCTTTTCGGCCTGCCATGGCTCACAGCAGCCACTGTGCGGTCTGTCACTCATGTCAACGCGCTCACGGTCATGAGCAAGGCAACAGCTCCTGGCGAGAAGCCCATGATCCAGGAGGTGAAAGAGCAGAGGCTGACTGGGCTTCTTGTGTCTGTGCTTGTTGGTAAGAGGAAAGGATGGTACCATTGGGTTCCTGATTGATATTTACCACACTCATCTTCAAACCATAGTGTATCAACTTTAGCTCGGCACTCTGGCTATTCAAACTCAGTTTTTTGTATATGCAAGAAACAAGTTGGTGTCCTTCTTGGAGTTGTTTTGGCCCTTTAAAAAACAAAAACAAGATATATTAAGATATAGACAAACAAACTTCCTGTTTCAAGCAAATCAAACACTTAATCCTTAATAGACAATAGCTGAGAGTTATAAAGACACCCTTCCTGCCTTGCATACAACCAAATACTGCTTCAACATAATTGATCAATACACTAAAACACAAAAAATAGATAGATATTTTGCATACATTAGTAATCAGGTAGGCTATGTACAAGCTAAACTTAAGCTAAATTCTAGTTCATGTTTAGCTATTTGAAAACGCTGCTGACTTTCTGCCATGGACACGTTGATTTTTTTAATTTCCCCCACTGGGAGATGAATAAAGTGTTTTTCTATTCTATTCTATTCTATTCTATTTACTGATTGTAAGTTCCGAAGAAGTATTTCTCAGTGTAAATTTGCAAAAAAATGCTGTTTTTTTACCAACTACAATGTTTAATCTGGGGAATCTTGGTACATAAAAGCCAAGGTTGGAAACCACTGTTGGACATGCGTGACCTTTGAGCACTAAGACAGCAGCACATGAAAAACCATCACACCACCCTGATCAATATATCCATCTGATCTAGAGAATAACTTACAAAACTGTTTCCACTCAACATAGGCAGCTACTGCATCAAGAAAAGCAGAATTCTCTAGACAGGAGCTAATTTCAGATTGACAGAGAGGCAATGTGGTCAGATGATTTCACATTTCATCTGTCTTTGGGAAAAGCCTGGTTCTAAGTAAGTGCCAAAGAAGTAAAAGAGCATCCCGTCTTTTATCAGAGAAAGATGCAAAAGGCAACATCTGTAATGGTGAAAAATGCACCAGGGACCAATGAAATGGATGCCTTGGATGATGGCATGGACGACTATACGTGAGAGGGTACTACTGATGCAGAGGCAATTTTTTTAATTTTGGAGAGACATATACTTAAGCTTTGGTAATGTCCCTAGAAGTGCCATGATTATTTCAGCTGGATAATGTGAGATCAGCTCTGAACAGTTTCCAACAGTGGTTTCATAGACAAAGTGTGTGTGGGCTTGACTGGCCTACCTGCAGTCCAGATCAGACTCCAATGGAAAATGTATGTAGCATCTTGAAAAGGAAAATCAAACAATAATCAACAGACAGCAGGGGATATATTTTTGTCGAGATTAATTACTGTGCTGGAATTTCCAAGCAAGTAAACGTGAAATGGAAGGTACGAAGTGGCAACTCTGTAGCTCATTTGGTATCTTCTACAGCAGCTTAGAGCAATTGTTCTTTGTTCTTACAAATTGTCCTCCTGAAGTAGTGTTGAATACAGTTTGATCCAGTTTAGGTATAAAACCAAATTGGTACATCCACATTATTGTACCTTTTGTTTGATTATAATGCTGTTTGAATAAGTAACATTTCAACCAGCACATATAGAGAATATTCATGTTAAAAAAAAAGGCCTCTGACAGTTTAACCCTTCGCTGCCCCCCAGGTATGTCCATAGTGATGACTGATGTGCTGCGCCTCATCCCTCTGGCTGTTCTCTTTGGTATCTTCCTGTACATGGGGGTCACCTCTCTGACGGGCATCCAGCTATATGAACGCATTACACTCATGGTCACTCCTGCCAAGCACCACCCTGACCACATCTATGTCACCAAGGTAACACACTCAATGACTTTGTTTACACGCCTTCTTCCCTATTGTCAGTAGTCAGATGGAATAACCAAATCCAGCAGTGCAGCAACTGCAGCCAGAACTCAAACTGCCTTCTCTGTCACTGAGTTAACTGCGTCAGTACATAAATAACAGAGAGACTGGGAAGCTGAAGAGTCTGAATCATAACAGAGTGTCAGTGAAACCTGAGTAATGGCAATGTCCTATTAGAAACATGTGCACCAGTGTTCTGGTTTTGAGTTATAATTTTTGGCTTTGTTTTGACAAAGTAACCTCATTATTCTTCACATATTAGTATTGCTGAAGTATGGCCCCCAAACTGAGTTATGTCAACTCAGGATAAACATAATTTTCTTTCTGGCCACCTGGTCACTACCATATTCATCACTGCATTTGTATGATACTTTTCTCATCTTACTGTCATGGTCTTATTCACATGATACTTTTGTTTTTAGAAACAACACCTGTTTCTTTCAAGAGTAAATTGAGCAAATTTCCCTGAGCAAATTTTCACATGTATTCAACCACCAAACTTCTGATTAGTGGATGACTGTATCCCCCTTCTGAGCCACAGCTGTCACAGCCACAGCTGTGTGTGAATCTTTACAGCAACTTTTTTCAGCATAGATGCTTTGTCTATTCTTCGTTGTAGAGAATAATCTGAGTGAGGTGGCTCTCTTGGCACATTGATGCTGTGTGTTGAAGGTGCCAAAGCAGAGTTGGTCCTGGTGCAATATTTAGTGACAAGAGATGGATGTGTTGCCAATGTGACAACTTTCCAGAGATGATAAAAAAATCTTTTTTAACTACTATTTCCAGTTGTTGAGGGTTCTGCTGTCTGAAAAACTTTCATGGTTGAGGCATGGATTTGTTTCTCAAACTGGATTGTATTTCATGTTTCACCAGTACCTAAAACAATATGCCTCCACTTACAAATACCCTTGAATTTTCTAATATGACACGACTCTTCTCTGTCTTAATTCAAATTTAAAACTACCTACATGTTGTTATGTTAGACTTCAAAACAGAAAACTCATAAGTTGGAGAATCATTTGAGTATTTAGAAATTGTTTTGTTTTCCATGGCTTATTCCTTGTTAAAAAAATAATCTAGCCACTCTTGCAAATTTTACACTAGATTCAAAGCTTTCCACTAGATGGAGCCCTAAACATATAGATTATCTTTGTGGAAAAGAGAGGTTGTAGAATTCAGTGTGTTTAATGTGTCTCTTTGTGGTTTCCAACCAACACTATGTGTGTTGCTTCAGGTGAAGACATGGCGTATGAACATGTTTACAATTATCCAGCTGGCGTGCATCGTGGCTCTGTGGGTAGTGAAGTCCACTGTGGTCTCCTTGGCGTTCCCCTTCATCCTCATTATGACGGTGCCGCTACGCCGCCTCATTCTCTCCAGGATTTTTGAGGAACGTGAGCTCCAGGCGGTAAGTTTGGGTAGCAGGAGCATTCCAGGAATGTTTTAAACGATGCCACAATCATCGTGTTCGACATGGCCTCAGGATACTTATTTTACAGCAAATTTAACATTTAATGGATGGTTGGCCTGTTTTTATATTTGTTTAATTCTAAAATATCTAAAATGAACTTTACCCCAGTATTCCTGATGATTTTCTGCTCTAATGTAATGGACAGCTCTCTTCTTTTGATTAACTTTTCAACTTATGTGTAAATATTTTTTTTTGCTCTGTGTTCTAACCAGAAAAAGAGACATAGTTTTTGATGAAGCTGGGTATCATGTTTTCTTGGCTCAATCTCTTAATCCCCTTTATGTCAGCACTGTCAGATTAAAGGCTTCCATTTCCATAATGTCAGCTTTTTGAAAGCTTGAATAAACAGCTTTGTTCGTAACTTAACCACAATTTGTGTTGTGATCATCCAAAGGTCTCATAAACCCTTTGAATTGTAGAATTGTCCCAAAATCATCTCAGAATTGAACAAAACCTGAAACATTTTAAACATTTTTGTTTGTTGCTTTATTATTCATCTGGTTGTTACTGAAAAACAAAGGTATGTTTCTAGATTCTTGCAAAATTTGAGAGATCATGATCGAAAGAGAGTCTATCTGGCTAAGCTTTAGTGCAGCCAAGACATATCAAGTCACATCAATCAACATCCCATATTTACAGCTATGGGAAGGTTTTAGGTGTAACAACAGTGTGGCCTAAAGAGGCTAGTCTAAATCCAGTAAAAGCAAAAGTTAGAACAAAACATGAAAGCATTTCTTTGTTGAAAGAAGAGCAGAGAACAGCACTGAGTTTTTTTTTTTTTTGGTGAAACAGATGTTTTTGCCCTTCCCCTGATTTAATTTGGCAAAAACATCGATTAACAAATGGGTTCTGCTTTTAGTTAATTTGATTTGTTGATTTTTCTTTTAACTCCTCCTGTGTTTGCAAAGGCCCTATAAGAAGATATACATATACAGATCAGGAGATCATTTGCTAGGTTTTTCCCTTACCTCTTGTGTGTTTTATAATTGTTATATACCAGTTACATTTAGTGTTAACAGTTATAAAACCCAAAATCCACAAGCTCAGGGAGTTATAATATTCCACGCTTTTTGTACTTTAATCCATGACCTCCCTAAGGAACACATTTGTCCTTTTTAAATGGGTTGAAAAAACCCATTAATATCAGGCTTTAAAGTGGAACGGTGAAGTGTTTCATAAGCATTTAACCGCATCAAATAATTATGAAGTAAGATGTGGGCTTTTATCAGCTCTGGCTATGATATGTATTGATGGGAACACATCACCTGAGTCCTGTAACAAGTATTTTCTTCAACACGGGGAAGAGCAGGCTGGTGCCATATTAAGCACCCAGTTTCTTAGCATTGTCATAGACTCCAGGACCACTACTGGAGTCTACCAGCAGAGGCAGAGTACTTTCAAGGCTGCACCAACAGATGCAGCTGTAGTTCAAAGTACATGTGATTGGTTGGTAACAAGCCCTGTGCTGGTGGAGATGCCTGAGCAATCTTATAAGGAGGAATTGGCAGGATCCAGTATACCTTGGGCAGTTGATGTCGTTAGATAAGTCTATGACACCAATTTTCAGCCTGAGGTGTGGTGCACAAAGGCAGAGGCATAGTGGAGACTTTGGCTCTCTATGCCTTTGCAGAGTGGCAAATGAGCTTTGGATATGGGCTTTTCCACACTTTCACTCCCTGAAAGTGCCTCGTCTGGAGAATCAAGCTGCGAACTGTTTGTTAAAAAGAAGATCAGGCCTGGGACAATGGAGGCTCCACTCAGAGATAGTGGAAGTGATGTACCATTGCTTCAGGATGGCTGTTGCAGATCCTTTTGTCTCCAGGGAGTCGTCTTAATGCTCCCTCTTTTCCCTACGTTTCCCTGGTTGCGGACACACTGTCTTACCATTTGAGGATGTTTTAGTTACTGTGGGTAGCAAGGCTAACCAGGCAGACCCACTTACGTATGGTCTCAAGAAATCTTAAAGTTTCTACAGGATCAGCTTGACATAGTGGCTGCAATTAAAGCAGCGAGGCACAAACTTTATAAGGACTGCAGGGTCATTATTGCCCATTTTTTTGAGGATGTGTGAATACTGAGAGCTCCTGTTCAAGTCCCAGCAGTACTGCCTGAGGATCTTGCATTGATCCTAGATGCCTTGCTGCGCTCCCATTTTAAACCCCTGGAGTCGGTGAGCCTGAAGTGGCTGTCACTCAACGTAGCATTTCTGTTTGTTGTGACATCAACAAAGGAAGTTGGGGAACTGAAAGCATCAGATCACAAGGAGCTTTTCAGGTTTCTGCCAAATGATGGGAAAGTAGTTCTGCTCACCAGAACCTTTCTCCCCCTAACCCTCACATCCATGGCTCTATCAGGTGACTGTGAAGAGATGTTCAGTCAGACAATGAAGCTGTGCCACTTGTTTTCTCTGCAGGCAGAGGGAAAGCAAGGGCTGTTCTGTCCTCATTATACACTGTTTAAAGCATTGCAATTGTAGATCAGGGCAAAATGAGCTCACAGTTTGAACTCACAGACTGTCCTACTGCATCACAGAGATTTTTCAGGTCTACAAAGATCTGGAAAAAATATTATTCAATTCATCTATCAGGTCAGTTAAATTCTCTGTATATGTGTAATATATAGCAGGTTTTAGGCAACTAAGGTTACAATGTAACCTACAGCTTCTGGACCTGTTCTGAAAACATAGAAGTCCCCAGAGCACTGAAAGTAAACCTGTTACTACTTACAATTGGAAAGGATTTAAGGATTTAACACAGGTCCTCTCACTAATGTCCACATAAGCATCTGTGTTTATGCTAAATGCCATAAGGTAGCCATTAAGTGATATATCAGTTATATTACTTAGGCTGAAATTGATCCATCGCTTTTCTTTTTATCTGTTGTTTGGTGATTGTGACAGTTTCAGTGTCAGTGAATGTGAGCGCAGTACAATCAAATATTAGCACGTCTACCCAATGTAGTTTTATATGGAACTGGTGTGTTTCTTATACCTTTAGTTAGTGTTAACATTTTTTTTGTTTTTTCCCATTGTGAAATAGATGTAAGTTTCCTGATTTTGACCTGAATGAAAATAAAAGAGATCATTTGTGTTTCCACAGCTGGACTGCGATGAGGATTCTCCCAACTTTGATGAGGATGGGCGAGACGAGTACAACGAGATCCATATGCTAGTGTAAATTTATAGTGGACCCTGGTGATAAGAACTTAATTTGTCAAAGCACACAAGCTTGGAAACCTCCGTGTCTCTGGGTAGCTGTGACGAGGGCAAAAGGAGCTACTGTAATGGTGTCTCATAATACCATGAAAGCTATCACTGGATAAGCACCTCTCACCTTTGTTTATTCCAGTTTTTTTTTAAATCATCATAGTGGTGGTGGTGGTGTTAAATTCCCTGAAGATGTTATTTTGTCAGAAGCCAGAAAATAGCTCAAAGTGCGTACCTGAAGTGGACAGTACAGATCTAGCAGAACACATAACTTGTAACATGAACACTTTTTATTCTTTAAACCCTTTTAATTCCTCCATGGGTTCTGGGCATAAGTGCAATGATGATGGTGACCTCTAGGACAACAGTGGGCTGGAAAGTTTAGGCTTTTTTTGGCATTGAACCAAGCCCACACACCCACACAAAAAAGAATACATTTCTTATTTTGTTTTTCAGGACAAGTGTTTTCATCAAACATTTTTTCAGACTATTTGGCCCTAACTTCAAAACCCTGAATACATTTCACTGCCTATAGTTTACCTTCCTTTTTCCTCTTTGCCACTGTCTTACCACTGCCTTTTACAATGATAGTTACAATGATATGTAAGCAAGAAGCCAAGTAACCCCCTTACTTTTAGCACAGACTTTTAGAAAATAACACTCAAAAGAGCTCCCAACACTAATATTTTTTTTATGTAGTTGTCTACTTGAAGCCAAAATTCCTCAAGACCATGCAATAGTGTTACTGGGATTTGTCAGGTATTTGACATCCTTCATACTGATCCGTTGATCATATTATTGTGACCTTGGCACACAAATATATATATATATATATATTTGTGTGTGTCTGTGTGTGTTAATTCAAAGCTTATAGCTAACATTCTCCTGACCTTTATTTTTCTAATTTGTTGTATCTATTTATTTTGTGATGTTTTGGACTTTTTGCCATGCAAGATTCTCACTGGTGTTAAGAATCTAAGTACCTTAAACTACTAAAAGAGTTAGTTTCAAATAAAAAAGGAACATAGGATAGGTTGACACATCTGAAACTGAAAAGATGTCATTATTCATCTGTTCTTATATCTTTTCTATAAGATATCTATTGGGAGGTGCATTTTTCACAGATGTCATCAGGGATTTAACACAGTTGACTGGAAAACCATAGGAACTACACAAACTCAAAGTACTGAAGTACTGAAAATTCTAGGGAGCAGTTGGATCCTAGCAGGATGTATGATTTTTTTACATTCAGGGCTATGAGCGTTGAATTACAATGTAACATCAGTGTTCATTACCAGGAGATTTTTCACCTCCCATATTTTTTAACCCATAAAGAGAATATTAATCAGCATAAGCTATCATTATCAGTGTTCAAGACCAGGAGATTTTTCACCTCCCATATTTTTGAACCCATAAAGAGAATATTAATCAGCATAAGCTTTCAGAAGCCACCTTTTTGCCACGCAGAAAAGCTTTCAGAAGAGAATTCAGACACTAATGAGGTTTTTAATATCAGAATTCATATTAAAAGAGCATTCTGTGTGTAATGACGATAAGAAGCTGAGGTGAAGAAGGTTATTAGAAGATTATATTATTCATGGGCCCTTAGAAGCTTTTTTTTCCCCATTTCTTTCCTCCTAGCAGTGTTTTAAACCTGGTGGGCAAAAATCAGATATCAGCAGATGGTCATGAAGATATAATAGTCTACTGCCCTCTTGACAGTATGTCTGTGGTGCAATATAGCTGTGTGAGCTCCTTGGTTTCTGATAACAATCTAGCAGAGTAGAGATGTCATAACTTCAAACCTAAATCAAAGACCATTTTTAGACAGAGGTATGACAAAGACTTAGCTTAGCTTAAGTAATGATTCTGCACTCTCAGTGTTACCAAATATTTAGTTTGGTTTCAAGTCATTATACATAGAAGTTCCACAGCAGATAGCATATGGAAGAGTCAGTAATGCTAAAGAGGTGTCTTCTTAATCACTTCCAAATGCAACAGAACACCCTAAAGTTGTTGTTTAATTTACTCATAAACTACTTTCGACTTTGACTGAAATAATTTGGCTGTTAGTCACCATAAGTTGCATTGCAATTATATTAGCACTGATGTAAAGTGATGCGTAATTTTGATCCCATCAGACAGAAACATGTGCAGCTCCCATTTCATTTACTGTTTTACCTGCCAACAAGGACGTTTTTCAGAGCATGGTGAAGTTCCTGGTTGTGATGATGGGAACTATGTGAAACTATGGTGCGGAGCCTGCTGAGGCTGACTGTGCCAAATAGCAGGCAGTCAAAGAAGGCTGAACATTCTGCTCTGCTTTTCTTTAGTGCTTCTGCAGCCTCACTCTTGTGGTATGCTAGCATGAGTCCTCAGACTTCTTGTTGTGTTAAAATAGCTGCTTTTTTACATCTATCATTAAGAATCTAAAGTACTTCCACAGACCACTCTCCACATGCCTGAGTGTTGTGACTATCCTCTCATGATAGCTTTTCTTGCTAGCGTTTGTTACTCTACCAGTTAAAAACAGGGCATGCAGTAGCTAATAGTAAATTTGGGGTTTGGGTGAGCTTTCAGTGAAATTGCGGTAAAATCAAAATTCCAACTGCAGCTTCACTTCTCAAAGCCAGGCCACTACAGCTGTGCTCACAGTCGGCATCTATACTGTCACCGATCAGACTTTTGAAACAAGTAATGTGTTCCAAATGCATCATATAAAGTGTCACATCTTCCCCCTTTTCAATAGCGTCTGCAGAGCGCTTAACTGGCAGGGTATTATAACTAAACAGGACCAACACACCAATTGTTCAAATAGATCACAAAAAATATAAGTCAAACTGTAAGGGCACTCTAGTCTCATCAAGACCTTTTATGGTCTTGTAAAATACACCTTAAGTCCAATAAAATCCTACTTTTAAAGTTACTATAATCTATGTATACTGATAACTAAAATGAGTGCATCTCATTTCACTTACTGTCCTACATTTCTGAATTCTGCCTTGGGGGAAAATGACCTTCGATCTGTCAATATTACTTCCCAGCCTTTTAGTTTGTTGACTTTTTTGTGTACATAGAGCAGTCAAAATTGACCAAGCACATGCAACGTAAAAATATATTACCCACAGTCCAGGCTTTTATGTTATACAATGGAGTGAAAAGGTCAAGTGAAGAAATTATGTGTTTACTGCAGCAAGGTGACGTAGAGGTGTAGCTGTAAATGAATCATGTTTTTCTCCCGGATTGTTCTCTTAAGGCCTCCACATGAAGCCCCACTTTGATGTGAAGCAAACACCTGCTGTAGTCTGTGTTCAATTCTGAAGCTCCCCTAGTTAATGAGTCACAGAATGTGCTTTACATTAGTCCTTTGCAGCAGTTTAGTTTAAAGTGACTTGCATTATTGATGGACCTTTTCAACCAAGTGTTTATGTTTCAGGTTTTACAAAGGCTGGAATGGCAAATTAAGGGTAAAGACCCTGAGACTTGCTCTTAAGAGTATTTGCTTCCACTATGTAGTATTTCTGAATGAAGGCCATGTGTTTTCACAAGTTCCATTTATTGAAGTTGATTCATTACAAAGTTATTAGGTAAATAGCTAAATCAAATACTGTCCCACAGTAACAACATTTAAAACAACCTAGACATTTAACTTAACAAAATTTTTTTATGATAATTACATATATACATATAACATTTTAAAAAGTGAACAGTTAGTCTTCCACTCAAGGGGCTCTCAAAGGCTGGACATCTACAAGTCTTTTTGAAGCCTTCAAGCCAGACATGTTTTGGCAAGAAGTCTGATACTGAAGTCCTCAAATTGTTTTGAATTACCCTTTGAACGAGTTTTTTTTTTCTCAAGACATCTCTGTGTATTCTCACAACTTGCTTTGATAAACATAGATAATCTGTCTGAAGACAAAGGGATACACCTGGAACAAGTTGCACAAAAAGAAAAAAGAAACACTCTTATTCAGTGCTTTTAATGCACTTTTGTGTAATGTGTGATCAAGACCAATATATAAGAATACACAAAAAGACTTTACTGAAATATTTGTATTACTTTTTTGCTTGGTACCTTGGCTGCATGTAAACACAACATATGACGAAGATTGGTCACTTCCTGCCTTGGATTTAGGCACATCACTGGGTCAAGGTTACAAAACTAAACTAAAGCAAAAATACACTCTTTTTGTGTAACATGACTCACCCTTGTGGATGTCATTTACATTCCACACTGGGCCACAAAATCATTATTAGCCTATGTCTGCCTTTCAAAATCATAACATGCCTTCATATTGCACTACGTAAAACTGTCACAAATGCATTAAGTTTTAGAAAATTACTCCATTTCAAGGCTCATAAAATGCTACATTCGTATGTTTTCCTTTGCAAATTGTTGTATGCTCACATCTAGCATTACAGGAAACTGTCACAAATGTGACTTTGCATTGATGACATGTTGATGGCAATACACAATAGGCTGCGATGCTAGAGAACCAAGTTCCAGTCAAGTATTTTTCTTGTGAGACCAATCTGCCTTGGAACAATGATTTGAGTAACTGTCAGGAAATGTTCTTCCTATTCAAAACTAACTGCAAATTAGTTTCTTAACCCATGTTAACTGGATTCACTACAGGAAGGTACTGTGTTGCATGTATGTTCGCTGCTGTCTGAGAATTCTGAAAAAGTCTGTTAGACTGGTCAACGCATCCACATGCTTTTGTTATGACAAGAATCCGTGTGTCTGAATAACCAAGACAGAACTGGCCGACATATTCTTAGCAAAACATCCCTCCTGTATTTACACGAGAGAAAAAGTTAAATTGTGGCTATCATTTGTAATAATGAAAGGTGTGGAGCTGCCACTCGGCACTGTCTGAGCGTTGGATGTTAAAATATCCGATATGAAAAGAAAAATACTAATTTTGACCCTAAAAGGTTCAGCCATGTCTGTATTCTGAGTTCACCACATTTTGTCACCTTAAACCTCCATTGTAGCAGGGCAGACCACCCACCCAAATCTGAGACTTAGCTCTGTTATTTTCTAATTCACCATCATCAGCCTGGGTAAAGACTCTTGGCAGCCTTGGACTTTTAGCATATGGAACAGTGTACTGGCTTCAACTATTATAGAGCTATAAATCAGATATGTGTGAAAAAGGATCAAATGTTCCAGGTAAGGTTGATCACTGATGTTTTCCTAAGTGCAACAAAATTAGTGTAAATAGTATCTTTTGAATACTATTAGAATGTCTTTAATTTTTTATGCGATTACACTCATACTAAAGCATTAGTTCCTCAGCAAGATTCAAATCTTAATTCTGGTCTTCAGTATAACATTTGCTGATCTCTTCAGTTGTAAAATTATTATTTTTCTTTTCAATTTTTCTTTGATGTAAATAGCCACCATTACTGTCTCTGATACAAAATATCTCTAATATAAAAAAGTTTTATTCCAGTATTTTTAGAACTATTTTCATCCAGAACTAATTTCAACAAACATGCCATACTCATTTGAGGACCTGATTTTCATAAAACATCAAATCTGTGGAACATAGGAAGAAACAAACCTCCTCAATATGTAATGGTTACAACAGTCACTGTTATAAATGTAGTTATAACTTCAAAGCTGAAAAAGAGAAACACAGGCGTCCGGCAATTTACCCTGCAGTTCTTGGGAAAACTGGTGTTTTGCTCTTTTTGGATTGCAAGATAATCAACATTGCCGTTCTTTACTATGCTGGGTGAGTAGAGTGCAGGTAGCTGATTACACTGTCTGCAAAAGTCATTATTGAAATCGTATTGAAATTCATAACATGGCTTGGTGGAGGCTTACATTGTTTAGTTTAGCAAACAACTCTTCATGTTTCATAATTCTCATGTAAAATATAATAGTTATAAATTATGAAATGCAATATATTTGCGTTTGTGATGCAGATTGACACTTTGGCCGTGTGAATATTTGAATAGCAGGTCCATATGACTGTAAAGATGTTTTCACAAATGTCAACAATTTTTTTTTTTTGTCTGAAATAAATATTTATTATGTGTAAAAAAAACAAAAGTTATTTTTTTCATCAACATAAAAACATTGTACCCCCCCCAAAAAAAATAAAACAACAAAAACACAACAACAGCAAAAAACAAACAAACAAATCAAGTGCCACTTGAATGGAGAACAGATTGCAGTACATCTTGGTTTGTATGTCCTTACTATTAATTCCATCGATAAGTTTCGTTGAAGATATATAACAAAATGATGAGAATGTGAAAAACATTTGGAGAAAAATATTCAGATATACCAAATTAAGTACATGTCTACAAGCTGATTTGCCAAATATTACTGTACACTGAACTACTGAGAAACAGAACTTAATATTCGAGGATAAAAACTGATGCTATAAACAAGAAGCTTGAGACAATTTGACAGGATTAGGGTTTTGAGAGTCTGAACATATTGATTTTTGTTTGAAAATTATGTCTTTAATTTCACAATAAGATTTATTTTCAACTGATAGGAATGTTCTGTACAATCCAAAACATTTTTTTTTTTTACTGATTGCATATAACAGTGAAGTGGCACTGCATATGTCACACTTACGTCTGTAACTGTTTATATGCAACCCCCATTACCAGAAATATTAGGAATTTTTATAAAAAGTAACAAAATTGACCGTCTAGCCTGAGAACACGTGTCTGCTGTCTTTCTGGCCATCTTAGATGAACTTGTGCACGGACAGCAGTTTATCATGCAGTGCTGCCTGAACATTCAAAGGTCGCACATATTCAAAGGTTGTTTCAGTCCTAGGTCTTTACGCATTGACATTTCCTCAAACTTCTTCAATCTTTTCACAATATTCTGCACTATAGATGTTAAAAGTTCTTTGTCATTTTGGATTTGGAAATATTTTCTTGACTCTGACCAAGTTTAGCCAAAGTCTTGAGCCACAACCTATCCTGCCTGGGAGATTTTTTTGCAAAACTCATTTTATATCTAATCATGGCACCATTACTGTCACCAATCAATCTGCTGCTGCTTGACTGGTATACCCTTTAAACTTCACTTTGCATCTTTCTTTGCTTCTCTCCCAACCTTTTTGTGAGCCGCTAGTATAAAATTATGGATTTCTTTTTCTAAATACAAGGAAGTTGAAATGATTTCCTCTATATTTTTGTCTAAAGTTAACAAAGAACAAATTTAAGTTTTTATTGCCTTAAAAATATATTCCAACTTTAAAGGTAAACTGTATTGGCTATAACATATTCTACAGGCTGCAGTATCAGATACTATATTGTGTCCTACAAAAATATTTCCCTCAGGGTGTTTGTAATTGTTCCTCAGGTGGCCATTTTTTACTTCCTCATTCTTTGTCCATGTACCCTGGTTTAGATAAGTATATCAAGCTGCCTGTATGACTTTATGAGGCCTTTTCATGCGTACCTTTCAAGCTTAGACTGCTGTTGCAGATGGTGTCATGACTCTGGGTTCAGCTGCCTCGGTCTCCTTGTGAATTACCAGGGAGGAACAACAACGGATTATTTGCATTTATTTTATTTGCGCCAACCGACATGATAAAAGGGTTTGTGATTTTATTTTTTTATTTTTTGGAGGGGGGGGTCAAAGCTGACCTGTCTGGCATGCATGGCACATGTCTGATAAGGGATATGTGAAAAGGGCCAGTGTTAATCGGTCCAATAGCCACGTCTACAGTAATGTCTATTTGTCCAAATGTATTGAGCTTCCCAATACAAAATCCACTAAATGCACATAAAGCGTACAAGCTTACTTAGTTAAAAAGAAAAAAATTTTGGATTACTTATGTAAAAATCATGTTTATAAGCATTTGCAGGGGTTACATGACATCTTAATTTCTTCACTGGATGCTGCAGGTAAGCTTGAGCACAATCTCTTTGGCTTAAAAGTTCCTCAATTTTCCTATATTATTTAGCATAATATTTAGCATGCCCAAAAAGGCACTCATGTGTTCCAGGTTGCGAGACGAACACACAGGAGAGGCAGGAACAATGTGGCGACGATAACTGGTGCAATTAACATGACCAGAGTGAAAAACGGAGGGTCGTGGACCTCTCCACAGAGTGGAAAGTACATTCGGTGGACCTCTAAGAAGAGTTCATCTACTAAAAACTTGGATCCATTACACCATGTCGAACTGGTGTAGTTTTCCACACACGTCTTCAGTTTGATGTAGATGCTGCAGAAGTAGAAAGCAAGACAGAAGGAAACGTTATGACATAAAAATGAATTTTAGCACTCAGAGATTTCAATAACTCTTTAAACTGTGTGGTGATTCTGAATTATTATATAGTAATGACACTGAACTCAACAACAATAATAGCCATGAGTTGTGTTTGCAAGTGTGCTCAAAATATTTCCAAATCGGTTCATATCATGGAGAAACACATGGAGTGGTGTCTTTAATTACATTTTTAAATGGATCAAACAAATGGTTCCTGAAAGCAATTCTGCATTGAAAGTGGACACTGTTTTTAATGCTTTCTATTTTAACATAATCACCAAATTAGATTTTTTTTCAATGTTTTTCAATAATTTTAAAAACAACTATTAAACCCCAGAGTCACAATACTGAGGACCCCTCACACTAATGAACACTTTTGAAAGATGGTGTAAATGTATCTAGTTTCTAACTAGACTGAAGTGAAAAATGACCTGGAATCCTGGGGGAAAAAAAATCTAATATCTTTTAAATCTGTGTCATAATAAAGTCCAACAGTAAGCTATCCAACAGCTCTGACACAGCGGCTCTTGGCGTCAAATGATCAGCATTTGCTTGGACTGCTATGAACTTTGTGAGCTTTGTCTTGTTTTACATAGAATAAAAAATGTGCTCCTCTACTGTCCCCATTCTGAGAAGCTGTGAGCTTAGTTCCACAATCAGAATTCCTCCCCGATTCCTCATTTTTAAATTTTTAGTAAAAATGCCTTGTCCAAAATGGTTCATGCCCTTTCCTAGCAATCACTGAGAAAACTTAAATTTGCAGTCATAGAGTAGCAATCAGTATCATTGTCTCATTGTCTCCACATGAGTTGTGAGCCACTGCTCTTTGGCTCTTTGATTACCAGGTCTTTGAGATTAAAAGACATCATTGCCATCACTCTGATACTCCTTATGTACACTCCTTATTTTCTTCCACATGATCTTCGGTTTAAGTCAGAATAATGGAAATAGTGCAAATCTAAATTCACAATTCTATGATGAAGTGGAATTAAGTAAACAAGATAAGCCTAAAACCTAACCTCATCCCTTACCCTGGAACATTAGAAATACGCCTACTAAATACATTTATCCTCAGACCAGCGACTAGCTAGCAAATTGTTCCGCTTTCATCATGGAAATACTTCATCATGTCATAATTTGCAGAGTTTGGGCTCTCTTTTGAAAAAAAAAAATGCAAACGAATAATAATAAAAACTGGAGTGACACGCTGTGAACTAATCTTGTGAAAAGCCAACACCGGTGCTGTGAGGTGTCAGGTTCAGTTCATGGAATAACTAGTTTGTGGATACACCAAAACACTGATGTCTCACATTTCCCTGCTGGCATAATCCCACTGTGCAGGGGTTTGTCTGCTGGATCCTCAGCAGCTACAACATCCCTGCCATGAGAGTGTAAGCAAGCTACAATGTTGATAATTCAGTCCACAGCTGAAATGTGACTAAAATGTATTTGGTGACATGGTGTGTGCATTTAGGGAGTTTGGTTAAATCAAACTCTGCTCTGTTTCAGCAGACACGATCCCAGAGTCTTAGAGGAGAGGGAAATGCTTACTTTCCTTTGATTTTCAGACGTACGTTACTTGATTAATGTTTTAATCATGTTTGGCTGCTTGGTTAAAAACACATTTGTTTGCAATGTGACAAACTCCAAACAAAAACAAACGTAAACAGATTTTAAATTTGCTACACTCAAACTTTATACGCTTTTCATCTGCCATTATGTTTTGGAAAACTAGTTCAAGCAGTTCAAGAACAATCTTTCTTCAGAGTTCCTGATATTATTACACTTTTTCTTGCATTCTTATTTGTTTTTTTTCAAATATTGCCCAAGACCCAAGGATATTTTAGTTGCTGATCTCACGACAGACACTTGAGTGGACACAGCACAAAGCTTGGCTCCATGAACGCACACCAAGGTGGACTCAAAACAGGAATAGAAAGCCTCAACAAGACCTTGCAAAAGTTTAGCTGTACAAAGAAGACAGCCTTCAGTCAGCAAATCTGTATTTAGATTTAAGTTGTTTAGATACAGAGATGTTGCTTTTGTTGCGGGAAACAAGTTATTCACAAGAACACCATCCCCACAATCTCCACAGTCAAGGATGATGACACGAATGTAATGTTTTGGGGGTGTTTTCCATTCAGTGGGTCAGGCACCCCTCCCAAAGTTAAAGGCAATTTGACAAAAGAGGATAACATGAAGAGTCTAGTGAAAAACAGCAGGTTGTCTATAGAAAAACTTCCTTCCAAAGAGACAATGATCCAAAACACACAGACAGAGCTGTCAAAAAATGGTTAAAAGAGAACAATATCAGCATTATTGAGCGGCCTGGTCAGAGGCCCATTCAAAATTTAAGGGGGAAGTGGAGACCAGAGTGATGGCAACAAAGACTTCCAAAGTCAAAGTCTTGTAGGAGAAGAGGGGGCCCAAGATCCAGTGAAGACATTAAAAAAGCTTGTTAAATCTGTTTGATAGCTGTGATGGCAAATAAAGGCTTTGCCACTGATTACTGAGAGAATATGTAAAAGCTGATCATAAATCTAAACTTAGCATGGAAATTGTCTGAGCTTAACCATATGTGATTTAAAGTCAGCTGTCTTTAAAAGAAAGGAAAAAGGGATGCATTCCCACTTTACAAACTTTAACCAGTAAAAACTGTAAAAAGACCCCAGCCAGAAGAATCTAACTTTAGTGACTCCAAGCTTGTAAGTGGAGAAATCTCTCTCTGATGGTTTGTTGTAGCTTACATTTCACCATAAGTATTACACTGCTGTATTTACAGGTTGAAGAGGCAACCATGGCCACACTAAAGCACCATAAATCTCACAACCAGTTGTCACAGATTTTAGTATGGAAAACATCCACTGAGACTCAGCTGAGCCTGACAGCTGGAAGCCTGATCAACAAGCTGGGCTACTTGTGATGATAGATACTCCACCCTACATTTGAGACCTCAGCCCCAAACCATGTTGAGAGTGAAATATGGACGATTACAGCCATAATTAAAATCTAATGCAGTCCACTGTAGGTAGCTTGGCAAAAGTTTAAGTCTCCACAAACAACTCCTGTCTGGAAATATGAGCCCAGGAGCAACAGTCTGGCACATTTTCATTAAAATATGACTAATTAGCTGAAACTTTGACCAGGACCAAATGTAGCCAGAAGACAGGAAAGTATCTGACTTTCCCATGACTCAAAGTTATATATCTTTACTGAAAAGGCAATAAAAAAAGTGTGTAATATTCCACTTTATCCGGCCTTCCTGTGTTTTCACTCACTGGAATCTGCCTTGCTGAGCTCATGCAACACATGCATACCAAGGCGAGAACAGTAAATTTGCAAAAAGATTATAAAAGCTGCCATATATTTACCTTCTGACATTAGGCCATGGGCACTTTTCCTGATAGCCACTTGTCTCCATGCTCTTGTTGAAATCTGACAGGCAGTTTTTAACATGAAAACCAAAGCTCATCTGGTCACATGGTAGAACTACAAATTCGGAAGCTATTCCTGGAGAAAACAACACTTCACAGCATAGAAGAGAGTTAGTAGTAGGCCAGGTAAACACAAAATAAAGACAAATGCCAGTTTAATCTCAGTTAATCACTGCAGGAAATTTTAATTTGACCTTCTGCTTAAAAAATGATTTAGACTTTCGTTTCTCAATGCAGACAGTGAGGCTGAGCAGAAATTGCCTTGCTGATTTAACCATAAAAAATTATTTTAATAAAAAAGGACAAAACGTGTTACATCAACATGAAAGTAGCATACAGCAGATTGTAATTCAACAAGTGTGTGCCTTGAAGTTGATATGAAAGCTAAGAAAATGCTTTCCTGTGCACTGCTATGTCATCTATCCACTAAGTAATTTTGTTTTTTTTTAACGTTGGTACACTCGCTACAGTATGGCTATTATATCTCTTCCCATTGTCAGTCGTAGTGCCTTTACCCTCAGTGTTCTGGAAGATTCAAGGTTTTCAGGATCAGTCAAATAACTACCAATACCTCACATTGGACAAGTTACATACAAGCTACATCAAGGGATGCTAGCTTGTATGTATGTCATGCTGTAGTAGTTAGAGGCTTGTCCCTGAGTAGGGAGGGATTTCATTGTAGTCCCCAGAGGACTGACGATAAACATGCTACTACTAGCAGTGAGAAAGGAATTGACTGGCTTATTTTCGCTGGTGAACCCACTATTGAAGTAAAAAAATGATTGCATAGTCATTGAAGGACTGAATAATTATGAAACATTTTACTGAAGTATGTCTAAGTATAATCCAGGGCTGGATCACCTAACTCCACCCACATCCAATTTGACAGGTTAAGGTTGGTGTTAGTGACCATAGTTTCTGCAGTAACATGATAAATCGCTAAGATATGAGCAGAGATGGATGGTTCAGCTTCTTCTGCACTGTACAACTTAAGGATCCAAAAATGTGTATAAAACCTGATATGTCCTAACTTAATTTGTTATCATCTTAGAAGTACTAACTACCTTTGTCAGACATTTCTCAGTGGTATATTACATACCATATCACATCTTTTATTTTATATAAATAACTGATGTGAGAGACATCTTAATATTCCTTGACTAGTGTAGAAAACTGGTGTTCTTGATACATTTTCATTGAAACTCTCTTTTGAGGCTTATGATGACTATATACATGAGTGTAATGAAATTCTGGCTCACCTGTCCAAGTAAAGATAAATGCTGGCAAGAGGGCAGTTGATACCATCTGTTGAAAGAAGGACGACATTAGGAGAAATTAAATTTTTATCTGCCCCAGTTGTGTCAGACCAGCTGCTGCAACTAGAATGAAAGTTAAATGAGGAACCTCTCTTATACTGTACGTGCACACTGAACCATATGAGTTTTCACCAACTGATTTGTGGCCATGCCACCAGCTTGTGGTATTTGACATGTCCAGGTTAACATCCAAACTGGGAAAATCAGTTTTCTCTAATTCCATCCCCACACTTGAGTTATATTATGTAAGACAACATTTTCATTAAATACATGAACAAATCAAAAAGACAATTCACAATCTCTCTGTACCCCAAATGTTTTGCTGTTGGAATATACATGACGGAGAAAAAAAAAGACCCATGTTTCTTACTGGAATGAAATCTCCAAATATTTAAAAGATAATAAGTATTTATGTCTTCTATATCTTCCAAAGCAGGATTTTCCAACTTTTAGCTGAAGTCAAGCCACACTCTTTGAAATAAAAAAATTGAAAAGAAAAGAAAAGCATGGATGATGTCCATCTGCTTCCTGTACATTCCAACAAACTAACAAATATATCTCATGGGAGGCAAACACTGAGAACAGATGTTACAGAGGAATGTGAGAAGGGGCAATTTAATTTATTTACAATTTTTTTAAAAACCTGCACTCATGAATTGTCTGTGCTTATATGAAAAAAAGAAACACTATCAGTGATTAAAATTTCAAAATTGCTCTGTTGGTGGCAGGTCAAACTAGTTTTAAGAACACCATAACTATCCATCTAATTAGAATTAGCTACTGAACACAAACCATGCATCAGTCATAAATCAGTTATAAAGTAAAAACCTGGAGATGATAAATATAAAATGTCCTAAAAGCACAAACCTCAATATTTCTGTCCATTTGTTGCTGTAATTTTCTTCCTCTTGCAGATCCTTGGTAAAAATAGAACATTTGCTGAAAATGTCTGTTTCTAAACCAGCCAGATGTCAGATGCACAACTGGTAACACCAAAGCCTCTCTGATGTTATGGTTTGGTTTCTTATCGGAGCGAATTGGATTGTGCAACAGCAAAGGACAGTCTGCTTCCTTTCCCAGGCTGAGCCTGGCTGTTTCCAAAGGCAAGTTTAACTCACAATGCCCCAGAGATACTTGAACTATGGCCTAAGCGTTACATGGGATGTCAGTGCTTATGTTTTATCAAGACCTTTTTTCCCATGCAGTCAAAATTCTGGGGGGAGATGGGAAAGTAGACTATATTGTAATGACAGCAGACTTTCAAATAGAAAGACAAATATTCACAATCAGAGGCAATTTAGGGCTGTCAACTCACTTGAGGCTTGAAAAAAGTTGTACAATTGTCTTGTTGAACGACAGCACTATATTTTTCCCCATTTCTTATAAAAGTTCATTTCAGTTCACACAGGTGAAGGCTTTTAAAGTAGAAATGGATTTTTTTATATTTCTGTCTTGAATTAAGCATGGTCTTTTAATTAACATAATTCCTTCTTTTCAAGATTAGATATTATAGTTTACCGCTCTCCCTCACACTCAAAACTCTGCTTGGATTCTGATATGCTTTGTGCCACCTCGAAGCTGTATTTCTGATACAGTGCTGCATGTTTGAATATCCTGCTCTCCAGTGTGGGTCCTTCTCCTCGTACTCAGGCATTTTCAGAAGACGCACAAACCTTCTGCTCTTCTGCTTTTCACTTTTTGCATAATTACTCTGCCATGATTCCCCCAACCTACAGAATGGCAAGTATGATGACAACCAATGAAAACGTTTCATTTTGAGGATGTTATTACTTCTGTTTTCCACATGTCAGTGTTTATATATTAGAAAAACTGTACAAGTAAAATTGACAAGCTAACACATGGAGGTAAAAAAAAACAGTCATGTATTTTAAGAATGTAGTCTGTCACCGAGTGGATTAAGTAAACATGTATTATGTCAAATTGGTTTCTGATAAAGTTAAGGAGACCTTATGTTTGAATGAAATTATCTTTATGCCAATCTCTATGAAAAGGAGATTACTGGAGATGAACATGCAGTTAGTTTCTCATAATTTGTCGAAATATGTAACAAAAAAAGAAGCAATATGATTATTTTTAAACATATAATGAATCAGTATTTATTTAATGCCTGCAGTAAAGGAATCTGTTAAGGGGTTAGGGTCTGTCAATATGGTCAACCATCATGGCACAATAAAAGGGTCAAAATTAAGTTCAATTGTTATTATCATGGCAAGTTATCACAGCTATGAAATAGCCTATTCACACAAGGTGGAATGTTTATGGTTATGTATTTATCAGACGCTTTTATCCAAAGCGACTTACAAATCAAGATATAACAAGCTATACAAAAAGCTAACAATAAACTACATAGAAGAAACCCACTAGTCCGACTCTGTCAGAGGTGACAGAGTAGAGATAGGGTGCAGGCATAGAGGGAAGTGCAGAAAGATAAAGTGCAAAGATAGAGGGGGTAGATAAGTACAAGGTAAGTGCTAGGATAGGAGATGCTCTCTGAAGAGCTGGGTTTTCAAGAGCTTCTTGAAGATAGACAGGGACGCCCCTGTTCTGGTAGCGCTCGGTAGGTCATTCCACCATCGTGGGACGACACATGAAAAGAGTTTGGATTGTCTTAGGCGTGGTGTAGGAGCTGCTAGACGACAATCAGAGGAAAGAAGAAATCTGAGAGCAGAAATCTAGCAAGACTTCAGAATTAGCTTGTGAGCAAGAATAAGCGCCCAAACTTGAGCACATAACATTTGTACGAGCACCAGGGTATCTGAGTGCAGACAAGCAGTTCTGAGGCAGAGTGGAGCCTATTTCCACACAAACTTGGACTTTTTGAAAGTGAGAGCTGTCACGGTTTATTTTACGTTTTACGTCTTGTCTCGTCATTCCCTGTTTTATTTTGAAAAGCACTAATCTTGCCCTCTCGTTTCAGGTAACTTGCTCTTCCTCACGTATCAAGCGTCTGATTGTCTTCCCTGATTCCAAGTGTTTTCACCTGTTCCCCTTGGTCCTCCGTGTGTTCAAATAGTCTGCGTTTCCCTTGTCTTGGGCCAGTATTTTGTCTCTGTTCGAGCTTCATTACCAGCCACTGTCCTTGTCTTGTCTGGAACCCACGTATTCCACGAGCCTGCAGCGAGCGACTCTCCTGCAGTGCGGTCTTGTGTTGTAATTTATCCTTGTAACATAGCCTTAGTTATTTATTGAACGGTAAGTTTCATAGCTTTGCTTTTCCTCCATTTTCACGGAGTGATTTTTCGTTGTTTCTTGTCATGGTCGCCTCCGTTAAAGGAGAGCGTTGAGTTTCATAGAGCCTCTGTTATTGTAACGAGTGCGCCTTTGTTTTATCCGCCTCATTTTGAGAGCGTGATTTAGTTTGTTAAGAGTTCACAGCTTTTGGTTTTCCTCCCGTTGTGGAGAGGTTTTACGTTTGTTAATTTTCATAGCCGCGCTCCTCCTCCACTTTAGTTACAGAGGAGAGCGCTTAGGCGTTTTATAGCCTGTTTCGTTCGCACTGCCGGGAGAGCGCCCTGCAGTGCCGCTATCTTGTCCTGTGTTTATTATAATAAAACCATCTCGAGCCGTAAGACCCTGCATCTGCGTCCTGAATCCCTCTCTGGTACTGACAAGGGCAAACTGAGGTGTAGCACTTTGGTGTCTGAGCATGAAAGTAAGAAATCTTGCACTCATATAAAATAGATACAATCTTCATTAAAGACATTATCACACCTCCATCAACCACACCAGTAATGCCTGATGCCAAGAGCAAACTATGTAAAGTCTTGCTAAATTGTTAAGAAGTGCTGAAGTCTACAAAGACAGCTATGAATGGTGTGGCCGGAATCATAATTTCGATCCTGGACAACATGGGTTGAGTTCCCTGTCACGCCACTGTTTTTCTGTTTTAGTCTAACTAGCTGTTTGATTTTATTTAGACACCAAAGCTACTCAGCTATGGTTATGAAAAAAGGGGTACTTCATGCGTCTCAGCGTGTTGCATTGGAGCCCTGACAAAGTCCTGATATATTAGGAGGTGCAGCCTTGAACTCTCTGTGGGGCTGTCAGAGTTCACTGTCATTGTTTTACATGAGTACATTTCAATCATTGCATATACTGCATTAAATTTTTAGCAGTATAGCTAATGTTACTCATGTAAATCATTGCAAGGAACAGCTGAAGTGAAACAAGAAAGCAAATCCTCTCTTATTAGAGGTAGACCCATGTGGTAACTGTAGAAGTACAGTGGATGGAGCCAGGCATTCAGAAAGACAACTGTGGTGCCAAAACCTCCTATTACCTACTGATTAAGGTGACCACTGAAAACTGGATTCCAGTTCAGCCCCACTTCCTCATGCACAGCCACTGTTTCATACAATGAAGGTTGGACAGAGTCCGGCTTCTTGCTTCGGGGCTGTTTGGTTTGCTCTGGAGTAATTGCACGATAATCTGCTTCCCAGATCTGCCACTGACCCTGCTTCCCCGAGTACACCAAGAACATTTCAGAAAGTTATTATTGTGTGTGGAGAAAGTTAATACAGAATGTTATTTTTGAAATTTCATATTTTTATTAAAAAAACACCTTGAAGACATGAACCTGTACCTAGAACACCATAGCAGCACAAAATAAGTACTGTTCATTCTAGTACTTATTTTACATTCACACTGAATGAGCCAAAATTCTTTTTTTTGGTGTCCTAATCTTCCTGGTTTAGTTATTCTGAAGATTTTTTTTTCTTAATCCTGTCTCATCAGTTTTAACGCTTCACATCTGCATCCTCACAAAAAAAGGCCTCCTTTTCACTTCTCTCCTCATACTCCTGACTGAGAAAAATGACTGACTGTGGAAAATGTGACCGCCTTCCTGTGGTATTCTGTTTGTCCTGACTAAATGACTCTTTGAGAGATGGATCTTTCAGGAGCCCAGTTAAAACATCGCTCAGCACTGCGATATCAGGTTGTTCTGCTTAAGTGTAAAATTAAACGTTTCAACATTGTTCAGCTTTTGCCGGTTCATTCAGAGTTGCTAAGCAGCACGTACACATAATACAGTCACAGTGCCTTTGTGAGCTGAGAAACGCTGAGGAGTGGTCATAAGAAAACATTTCCTGTTCCTTCTTTAGAGAGCATAATTGTGTAAGTGGCAAAGCAAACAGAGTACACAGCAGGTAGACACGCTCTGGAAAATGCTGTGTGCCAGTGAAAGACGGTGCACATGCTATCTTTTACACTGATGGAAAATTTTTTCACGGGGTAGAAGCAGGAGAAAAGTGAAGAGGCGGGGTGGCATAACTCCTTATCCCATCATGCCTCCTTAACCCTACTCCACTTATTTGTTTTGTGCACCAATCAGCATTCTATGATTACTATTATCTGCAATGAAAGTTGGGCAGGAGGAGAGGCAACGATGCAGACAGTATGAATATGAAATGATCACCCACACAGCAGATGTTGCAAGAAGAGAAATATATAATCAAATGCAGCATCAAAGATCTACTTTGCAGACTTCTATAAAGACATCACTTTACTCTAACCAACCTTGTGGTAAAATCTGATGAAACCAAAATCTTTGTATTTGTGCTGAAGGGCATGGATTGTGCATTTTTTATGTGTGTTACTCAGCACAGATTTAAAAGTAACGTATGTCAAAGAGTAGTAGCTAAAAAAACATGAACAAAAAGTTTTGTTCATGTTTTTTAGCCAGTTTTCTATATTCTTTTAGTAGGGCCCAGGCTTGCCAGCTACTAAGCCAGAAAAAGAGATTTTAATGTTGTATGTTATGAGAGGGTCTGTTTAAATGCAAGCCACCATGTCCTCCTGACCCTAACTAAGTAGATTTTAAAGACTAAACCTCATCACTTACTTTTAAATTACTTCACCTAACCACATATCATAGCTCTTAATTTCTAAACTGAACCGAGTGATGACTGAAAGCTGGAGGAAAAATAATGACAAAACAAAATCGATTTCTTTCTAAACCAAAACGAAGAAAGTAAGCATTAAAAGTATTGTGTCTGATGGGACAAAAACTCTGCTTGACAGATGAGTGTAACTCCATCACAAAACCTTAATGACATTGAAATGTGGTTGAACCACATTCGGGAAGGGCAGCCATGTGCTTGAGAAGGGGGTTTTGGATTGCAAAACAAACAGGCGAGTATGGTTGTACCACTGTACTGCTATAAATGTACAGCATTGTTTTACAGTTTTACTGTGACTGAAATTGGTTACCGCTCTCAGGTAAGAAAGCCTGCAACACATCACAAAGAACTGAACATTTTTAACTATGCTCAGTTCAAATAATGTTCTTTAAATAGTATGTACAAAAAGATGACGGCCCTGACAGCTTATTAGGCCCCAAAATAGATATCCTGTGATATGCCAGTTGCTCAGTGGAACACAAGGTTTCCATCGCTATGTTTATGTTTATGTTTATGTTTATGCATTTGCCAGCCGCTTTTATCCAAAATGACTATGTGATTACATGTGGAGGGGGGAGGAAACTGCAAGTCTTAACTGTGTTCCCATCTTAGTTGATTGTAAAGGCATAATAATAGATATGTAATTATCTATGTGTTAGAACTTTCTGTTAACTCAAATTTTTGTGAACATTGCAAATTCTGAACTTCCATTTGCTATTCATGGCATGTAGATTATTCTGACAATATTACATACTCAGATTAAGCATTTTGTACTGTTTATCGCAGAGCACTTAAATTCAGTGTTTACCAAAGAGACAGTTTTGAATCCATTTAAATTGTGTGATTAGTGGCACAAAATAGTAATTGTTCTGTTCCTGGTCAAAAGTGACATATATGATTTATTTAGTAATGATAAAAGCCCAAAATTATACAAGAAAAATTATTATAAAACCATATTATGAAAGTAATCTCTAAACACAAATGTCTTTTTGCTAATACAGCTCTGAAAACAAACAGCAGGCTCCATAGCATTATTTTAATGCTCCTCAGTGCTGCATCACTCTTCACGTGTGTAACTCTGTTTTCAGTCTTGAAGATTAAAAATGACAGTATCAACAATAACAAAAACAAAATCTCCACAATCTATAAATCACAAAAACACCAAAAATCATAAACTGGATGTAGATTAATTATTTGATCTGTAGACCACACAAAATCTGCACACCAATGAGATGGGAGATTGGACTGAAGACAAGTTTCGGTGCAATCTGTTGGTTTCCTTAGCTAGGATATTGTTTTTTGAATTGACTCCATATGTTTAATTGGATTATTTTGAAATTAGTTCACTGGATTTCATTTGATTATGATTACAATGAATTGAATTCCAATTGGCTTGAATTGGACTATATTATTTAAGTGCCTTGAGATGACAATTGTTGTAATTTGGCACTATATAAATAAAACTGAATTGAATTGAATTGAATTAAATTGAATTGAATGAAGGTTCCAATGTCAATCTGTGTCCATCTCTGACACTTCCTCCTTTAAAGCCGCCTCGCTATCAACTTCGTGGCTTCTATCCCACTGATCAGTGTCACAGTCAAAGATGTAATCCAGGCACTCACGCACAGCTTGGCCATCATGCTGCCACAGAAAAAACTGTGAGCAAGGCCTCAAGAAAGCTTCAAGAACTGCTAGAATGTTGTCTGTATGTTTGAAATAGAAAATTAAGAGAGTCTAGTTTTGAAGATAACTAGAGTCTCTTACATTTGAACATTAAAACTGAGTCCTGTTGACAAGTTGGTAAAACCCTCCCATAACTCCACCCTCCAGTCCAGAAAGTCTTACAATCAGGCTAAGTGGCTCTGTCAGACATGACTTCATTCACCAGAGCAGCTGAGCTGAACAATGTAATACAGTGAGCTACACCGACATCACACTGGAGCTGTACTGCAGGGCTAGAAACCATAATGTGCATCTTTTGGTCATTCAAAGAAGAGGAAATTTCTTCCTCACGCAGTAGGCGATCTTAATTTCTGTATTTTTCCTCAGTAAAATCCAAAGGCTGGTAGTGTAAGGGGGTCTTGCCTAAAGATCCCTAATGAGGAGGTATCACCTTTCAGGCAGGGGTCAGGATCCCAACCCCAGTCACCCACAATCTTACCACTACACTATCCAGTCACAAAGAATATCATCACAAACAGGATTTGAACCTGTGCGGGGAAAATTCCATTGGATTTTGAGTCCATGCCTTAACCTCTCGGCCACCGTGACACCAATGGCATCAAAGCTCATTACATTAAATTATACAATTTTGGAAAAACTGTTTTTTTTTGTTTTTGCAACTTGTTTTATATTGTTCTATTTAAGCTAACTATTCAAATTCTTTTGCATTTTTTTTTAATGAAAAACTAAATCTTACCAGTAAGATACTAAATCAGCTTTAGCTTTTTATTCTCTATTGGGTTCTAGATGCTGACAGTCGGCATTTGCTTGGCAGTTTGATCCTTGGCCCCACCAGATGTCTAACTGTCCTCGGGTGAAGCATTGAACACCAAGTTGGTTTTGTTGGAAGTTAATTACCAGGCTTGCATAGCAGTCCTGACAGCACTGGTAAGCCAGTACACGAGTTTGTGAATGGGATATATTTTGTGAGGAACCCATCTACAGTGAAAGTGTAACTCCACATCCAGATCTGAGTCTAACTCCCCCCTTGTCCTGTCCAGCATTATGGCAGCCAAATTGTAATCTGAATACTGTTTATGCCAAACAGATTTGCTTTGCCAAGGGAAGATTTATGAATGTAAAGCTCCTCTGGATGCCCATCAACTGCTTATTTATTTATTTTTGTTACAATATTTAACATGTAATAGTGTTGAATCGGAACGTGGGACAGGGAAACAGGAAGAGCAAAGAAAAAGAAATGGAACAGAAATAGAAAGAGACAAACAATGAAAAACCAGACAACCACCTGTAAAAACAAAACAGAAGTTCTTCCACGGCCTCTGTGGGGAATCCAGCCTTAGAGCCACCAGGAGCACCTGAAAGCAGACAAGCAGAGAAAAAGACAAACACACAAACAAGCAAAAAAAAAAAAAACACAAGTAGCAGTAATCACATACAACACAACTGTGCATATAGATGACCTCAAACCACAGGGTAATAATGAATGTGTGTGTGTGTGCGTGTGTGTGTGTGTGTGTGAACATGCGATACACATGGCACATCCCACATGATAACTGTGCTTACTTATGAGTGTATAAGTGTACAGAGCCACAATCCACAACCCCCCAGCAATCAGAAGCAGGCAGAGAGGGCCACAAGACTCAGGCCACCAGCAGCCCCCACGGAGCACAGAACCCGGGAAGCCCACCGCAGGGACAACCACGCATCCACCCAGTAGACTGCTGAGGAAGCCCCCGGACAGAGCCCCCATAAGCATAGGGGAGAGGCCCCCCGGGAACCAGGGGCAATAACCCAATGACCATCTCACAGTGGTTTAATATATATTAGTGTCCACATTATCTGAGCTTTCAATTATTTGAAGTTTTGGATAAAACAGAAACAGACACAGGACCATGTGGAATTATTACACCAACTGTGGTGTAGAGGTCTCAGTTCAATGTATGAATCTTGTGAATCTTCTTGTTTACTTCCTGCCAATGGAAGTGGTGGGCTATGCCTGAAACTGTAAAATAGTTTTTCCTCTGGCAGAAGTTTGACATCAAAGGATTCCATGTGCCTTTCCTTGAGCTGTGCAGCCTCTACCGGCATCTGATTTATCAGTTTACTGCATTGTGGGTTAGTAAACATAGTTTTTGGGAAAGTGACTGAGTAATTACCATAGACCAACAATGAAGGGATAAGATGATTGTAAGAAATAAAGTTTGTTGTATAGAAATGCTTATGGACAAAACAGATATATGTAAATCCCAACAGGATAGATTTCAGGTACCTGGAACACTGCTGTAGATTTGCTTAGGTTTTGCTTGCTTGTATTTTTCACCAAATCACCAGAAAGTCAGCACTGACTTTCCCCGGAAAGATCTGCCTTTCCATGTTTTGCTCCGAAGTGGACTTATAGCTATTCACATAGGTGTGGATATATGGAGTACAGCTGAAATGAGTCACATTCTTTATTTCAGGTACTGTGAGAAACTCAAAGCTAAAGCAAAAGTTTATACTGAGCAGACCACTCTCTTTTTTTTCTGTTAAATTTACTGTAATTTAGCAGATAGGGAGTCTAATTAAATCAAATAATGTAAAAAATTGGAGTACCTGTGAATGCTAAGAGCTTTTCTTGATTTCATTGCACAAGAGATCTTCCAATGTATTTCTAAAATGTACTATTAATGAAATTTGTAATTCCAGTTATTGTATTTTATTGTTTGAGTAATAGGCTCTCATGTTTATGTGTCAGTCAGTAATATGAGAGCAGATAGGACCCTGTCGATGGCAGCAGAATGTTTACCCAAAATAGTTGACAGTGGAGGTAATCCTAAGGTCCATGCCGTAATCTTCCAAGGGTCATTTTTACCTTCAGTAGTCACATATAAACATAGTAAATGCCAAAATGATCATATATGTTATGTATGGGATGCTGTTTGCATACTTTGCCTTACCTGGAATCTTACTTGGGGATTTAGCTTTCCGTTGCCCAAGTTGCTCAGCAGAGCGTCTGGCTGTGTGTCCCAAAGTCACTGCAGCATGTACAGAAATAGTGAGGGAGCCGGGCTGTGGCTGTTGTCCAGTGTGTGCCAGGCTGGAAGGTGAGCTTTGTGGGGTTTACACGGCGAGGTGCTCCAGCGGCCTTAGGTGCTACCCCAGCGTGGGTGAAGAGTTCCCTTTGCATCAGCTCATACAGGGTTTAGGGCAATGTGGACAAAACGTGGATCCGGATATCACTGCAAGTGTGGACCAGCAAGCAACAAATGGTAAGACTTTTTTGAAGACTAGTCTAAGAGAAACATAAAAAATACAGCAATCAATCATTTTACAGTTGGAATTATCTCAGATCTACAGCGCCTTGCCAAAGTATTCACCCCCTCTAGCATTTTTCCTATTTTGTTGCATTACTTGGAATATTGTACTTTATAAAGTAAATACGGTGTATAACACCCCTTGGCAGCCATTGCATCTGCAAGTCTCTGGGGACATGTCTCTATAAACTTGGCACATGTAACCACTGGGATTTTTATCCATTCCTACAGGAATAACTACTCCATCTCCTTCAAGCCATATCAGTTCTTCAGCCATCTTTAAACCTTTCCAAAAATTATCTGAAGAGGACATTTCACTCGCTCTTAAGCCATCGCAGTGTTGTTTTAGCAGCAAGTCTCAATTCTCTGGAAGACTAAAACAGGTTTTTCTTAAGAAATCACCTATATTTAGCACCATCCATCCTTCTTGAAATTCTGACCAATTCTCATTCCTGTTGATGACAAACATTAGCACAGTATGATCCTGCCACCACCACCATATAAAGGAAATGGTGTTCTTGGGACAATAGATTTGTCCCACCAATTCCCATTGGAAAAAAGTTAGCTTTAGATAATTTTATTCAGTGCCTGCTGAACTTAAAACAGGCTTTTTGATTTTTCAAAACACTGGCCATTGGTCTACAAGGACAATCTTTTCAGAGTCGGAATGGTCCTATGTAAAGAAACTTTCTTAGTAATGGATTTATTACCGTTCCCAAGAAGAGAATAGAGATTAAACCCAGAAGTTTTAAAGTTTTCACAACTCAGCCCAAATCAGTATTTCTTTAAAACTTTGTCTCAAATTTGTCCGAGAGCTCCTTGGTCTTTATCGTGCTGCTTTCTCGGTGGTGACCTTTGCATCATGCTAATATAGAATCTTAAGCCTTCCACAACAGATGTGCATATATCAAGATCATGTGACTCTTAGATTGCACATAGGTGGACTAAACTGATCTAATTGTCTGACTTCTGACAGTAAGTGGTAGCAACAGGTCCTAATTCAGGGTTTTATTTCAAAGGGTGTGAGTATTTATGCAGACACTACTTTTCATTGTTTTATATCCCATTTTTTTCTTTTTTTCTCCTAATTTCACTTAACCATTTTGGATTATTTTGTGTAGGTCCATGACATAAAATTCATGAACATACAGGTTGTATGACAAAATCACAAAAGACTGCTTGTTTAGATAGTTCTAAAATTATTGTGCTGGGCTCGGATGGAGGTTTATTTCTAGGACAATGGTAAATATAATCCAGAAGCTTTCAGCATCTATGGAGGAACATTTTCCCTGAGGCCAAAAAGTGTGTGATGAATGTGTAAAGACACTGTGTTTGTTACATCACACATTTTGTTATCTATTACCAGGTGAGTTTTACTAGGATTAATGCTTTAAGGCTGTGAATGAAGCAAAATACTTATAAAGTGCAAAATGACTGGGCCAGTTATTTTGTCGAGAAGACAGACATTTTCTTCTTTTGTTTCTTAAAAAATGGAGGATTTTCAACTCTTTGAATCAAAATTAAGATTCTATGTGATCTGTTGATTTCTTGAGGCAACTTTTTTTATGATTTTTTTTTTATGAATTGGCATTAACGTTTATATTTTGTTTAACTTGATCATATCCAATTACACTTGTTTTAATAGCTGGTGGTTCAACCAATCAACTTAAAAGTGTTTTTTTAGTATTTTACAACAACAATTTTAAAGATGGATCTGTGTAACAAACCATTCAATGCATCAGGTTAGCGTTCGGAGCGCAGAGCCAGATGTGTTTGTTGTTCTGGACATATAACAGTTGGATGTTATCCAGTTTTGCTCTTGTAACTTAAGAAGTTTATCTGTCTCATCTAGTTGATTGAGTCACGGCTGTCTTAACAGTGTCCTTTGTTAGTTTAAAGTCCCTGTCTCTAAAAAAGTTTTCAACATATCCATAAGATGTTTTTTTTTGTGTTACACCACATATCATGAACAAAATCAACCATCAGTGCTATGGTTGAGGATGTCTGTTTTGAATCAGCAGAGCACCACCTACATTCTAAGAAGTTGGAGTCTTCTGTTCTGTTGAGATAAAGGCATAGTAAAACTTGCATATTCATAGATCCCTATCCTCTGGTTCAGCAAAATGGTAAAGCCATTTTATGTCCATTACTAGCTGTTTTTTTTGCAAAAACTTCAAAGTATATGATTTTAAGGAACTTGGATGAGCTTTTAGGAGAACATAAAACAGTTGCTAAATCTAACATTATTTCTTTTTTTGGCTATTTCTAGCTGCTAAATCTAACTTTTTTTTAAATAAAGGGTTCTGAGATAACATGTCTCTAACCACTGCACCACTTTACATCCTTTTTTATGTTGTATGTGATTTTGTCATAGACAATGATGCAGTATCAGCATATTGCCACCAAAAGAGGACATTATAATTGATTTTTGCAAGTGAGCCAGCACTACCCAGCCAGCTAGTTTGAACTTGTTTTCATGCCTATGCGTGATGTAAAATCACAGCTTTAAAGATTCACTGAGAAGTTGTATCATATTAGCAAGATATTTTACTACAGGACTTTTTTTTATACTTGAAAAACCACCACCTACATCAAAAGTGTCAGGTACAAACAACTACCAGTAACGAAAAACCCAGAAAGGACACAGAAATGTCAAGCGTTGCTCTTCTACATTACAGGTAATAGGGACAAAGGTCACTATTGATTTTTTTTTTAAAGGAATGTTGACATATGCAATGCTTTTATCAAGTAATGGCAAACCCACATCTACAGTTGAAAACAAGCAGTATCTCAACAGTGAACCCAGAGCATGTCTGTAACATTTCCTAAAAGTTGTCTTATTTTGATGAAGATTGTGGCTCACGGTACTTGAACGTGGCAGTATAAGACACATTTTACAACTAAAAAGTTTAAAGCAGATTCAGTAGTGGAACTTGGATTTAGCAACTACAGATTATGCACAAGGCAGACATTCAGTTTGTTGTTGGAAATAATCTCCACAGCAACAGGTGTAACCTAATTACTCAAACGGGTCCTTTTTTATATAAACACTGAAAATTTTTCAGAGCGTAGAAGATGGGTTCAACTTTTTTCTTTATTTTTTTTCAAAACCACAGATGATGAAGTTTTGATAGGTGAGGGTAATTGAAACGAATCCTGTCCCAGTCCCTGTAACCCTGGCTGATCTCATGATGGACTTGCCTGTGCGGTATGTATGACTTACCATCTTTGGTGTTCAAACCACATAGACCACATAAGGGAAAAAACTCTAAATGAGAATCATTTGAGACTGTGGTTTGCCCTCAGTTCACTGTGTTAAGTTTGATTTTTCAAGCATAAGTAACAGCTGGCTCTCAAATGTCACCATCTGCCTTCCATAAAAATGCACTTTGGAGTTGGTGCTCCTGTTCCTGTTGCTAACCTCTCTTAATGATTTGGTGTCCTAACTGGGCCGAAGTAACCATTGTGGTTATTCGGTCTGATCCTGAATCTAAATGGCTTTTTGTCAATAAACCATAATAAATAGCATGGCAGCCTGATGTCTCAAAGTGATATTCATCAGCCTTGCTCCTCCACACAGTTCAAAACTTCCACATTGCAAAGGTTACTGCAAACATCAGCACTATTGTCAAGAATATGTTTTAAATTCTTCCAATCTGAGAAGTAGGTTCTATTAGAAATAGAACAACACTTTAAGTGTCTCCACTTGATCTATTTTTACAAAAGGAGTTGAAGTCTCCCAGTCATGACCCAGAAAGTTCTGACGAGTGTGAGCTTTAGTCTCCAAATTAAACCAAACATTCCCACCTTTTGAAGTCTGAAGAAGAAAGAAAATTATTTACCGTCTGTCCCGAGGAGTTGAAGTCCATGGCAGGTGTGGGTCATCTGTCAGTAACACGGAAACATCATTACACAGCAGTATTTATATTAGCCATCAACATTTCAACATGTACGTATTTATGCAGGGAGGGTTCGTTGAGCAAAGCATATTCTTTCTTCAGCACAACTCTGTATCCACATTTGACTTAATTGAAAAACTGAATTTCTATACTGAAACTGCTGCCAGTAGTTTGGACATTTGTGAGGGCAAGTGTGTCTCTGGAGGCTTAAAAAAAAAGAGATCACTCAGTGTGTTGGCTGAACATAATTAGGCATTATAAAACACAGCTACCTCTTGAAAAACAAGCCAAAAACATAGAAGTATGGTAATGGTAGTCTCTGTTCAGTCTCCAGGAAATGTTATAGTCAGTTTACATTTTCAGGAAATAATAAATACATAAAGCACGTGTACAAAAAGCATATTTCCAAGCCAAATTTCATTAAACTATGACCAACATGTGTTCCACTGAGCTAGTTTAAAATTTTTGACAAATGAAATGTAATGCACACTACCTGATACAGCAGGTAGTGTGTGATTTATGTAGCCAGAAGGACATAAGCACATGGTGATCTTGTTCATGTACTGGTAAACAGCAAGTTAGTTTCATGCAACAAAGAAACAAAAACACACAAGAGTTTGTGCCCCATCACATTGTCATCAAACATGACTTTCCCATTATCTATGACCACAGTTTTCCCTTATCTAAACCATAAATTAACTAGTGTTTCTTTGCCATAAGCGTCTGTCTTTAGCTCTGCATTAGCAGCCATGTATAGCTATTGTAGGAACAATATTTATACATCACTCTTCTCTTTTTCTTGCTGTGGATGGTCGACTTCCCCTGTTGTCCCCGGGGTGATTCTTTGCTGAAACTTGCTTCCCTGCTGCACTCACACTCTCAAGTCTTTCATTATTCTTCGTGGTTTGTGGTGCACACATTATGTGAAAAGGTGAAGCTCTAAGTGATCACTTTGGGTGGGAGTAGCATGTGGGTGCCTGCAGTTCTGACAAAACTCCCCCTGAGGCATTGGGGCCTTCCCTTCTTCTTCTGCTAGTCTTAAAGCAGTTCGTGCTGGGAGGTTACAGCTTGCACAATATCACTGCAAGAATTGTCAGAATTTACTATCACAGGTTAAATTTATATAGATTTACTCAAGTAATCTACTTACACATATTTCTCCAATACTTTTGACTGATACATGTATATAGATTATTAGTCACAAAAAATATTGTTCCATTCAATCAAGAGTACCTACTACAACATAAACATGTTTTAACATTTATTAAGAATAATATACATGTTTCATCTTTACTTATAAATGTAGATTTGTAAATATAATACAGTTTAGATTTTTTGAAGAGTTTCAGTCAGGATTCAGAGTGCATCATAGCACAGAAACAGCACTGGTGAAAGTTACCAATGATCTCCTGTTAGCTTCTGATAGCGGACTTGTTTCTGTGCTTGTCCTGTTGGATCTCAGTGCTGCATTTGATACGATCGATCACAGCATTCTGTTACAGAGACTTGAACATGTTATTGGGATTAAAGGAACTGCATTAGGCTGGTTTAAGTCATATTTATCTGATAGATTCCAGTTTGTTCTTGTACATGAAGAATCTTCCTCACACGTTGGAGTAAGTCATGGAGTTCCTCAGGGTTCTGTGCTTGGACCGATTCTTTTTACTTTATACATGCTTCCATTAGGTAACATTATCAGACAGCATGGCATAAATTTCCATTGTTATGCTGATGATACTCAGCTGTACTTATCTATGAAACCAGATGAAACCAATAGGTTGGTCAGACTACAAGCCTGTCTTAAAGACATAAAGACCTGGATGACTTAGAACTGTCTGCTTTTAAATTCAGACAAAACTGAAGTTGTTCTCTTTGGACCTGAGCGCTTCAGGGAGAAATTGTCTAGTTATATAGTTACTCTAGATGGTATTTCCTTGGCTTCTAGTTCTACAGTGAGGAACCTTGGAGTTATTTTTGACCAGAATTTATCATTTGACGCACATATAAAACTAGTTTCTAGGACTGCCTTCTTTCACCTTCGTAATATTGCTAAAATCAGGAACATCCTGTCTCAGGGTGATGCTGAGAAACTAGTTCATGCATTTGTTACTTCAAGATTGGACTACTGTAATTCCTTATTATTGGGCTGTCCCACATCTTCTCTGAAAAGCCTCCAGCTGATCCAAAATGCTGCAGCCAGAGTTCTGATGAGAACTAACAGGAGAGATCATGTTTCTCCAGTTTTAGCTTCTCTTCATTGGCTCCCTGTTAAATTCAGAATAGAATTTAAGATTCTTCTTCTCACATATAAAGTTCTTAATGACCGAGCGCCATCATATCTTAAAGATCTAATTGTAAGGTATTTTCCTAACAGAGCACTTCGCTCCCAAACTGCAGGTTTACTTGTTGTTCCCAGAGTTTCTAAAAGTAGAATGGGATGTAGAGCCTTCAGTTATTAGGCCCCTCTCTTGTGGAATAAGCTGCCAGTAAATGTCCGGGAAGCAGACATCCTTTCCACTTTTAAGATTAGGCTTAAAACTTTCCTTTTTGATAAAGCTTATAGTTAGGGATGGCTCAGGTAATCCTGAAACATCCCATAGTTAAGCTGCTATAGGCTTAGACTGCTGGGGGACCTCATCTGTCACACCTTTCCTCACTTTGCTCTCTTTTTCCCCCTGTTTAATTTCTCAATTGATTTTATGTACATGTGACATTATTTTGGTTATTAACGTATGTTTCCCTGTTCCAACAGATATCCTTTCAATGGCATTATGGTGTTTTTCCCCCCTCTTTTCTGTCTTCTCAAACCCCAGCTGGTCGAGGCGGATGGCCACCCTTCCTGAGTCTGGTTCTGCCAGAGGTTTCTTCCTTTTAAAAGGGAGTCGTTCCTTTCCACAGTCGCTACAGGCACGCTCAGGACGGGAGATTGGACTGAAGACAAGTTTCGGTGCAATCTGTTGGTTTCCTTAGCTAGGATATTAATTTTTTGAATTGGCTCTATATGAATTAATTGGATTATGATTACAAGGAAATTGAATTCCAATTGGCTTGAATTGGACTATATTACTTAAGTGCCTTGAGATGACAATTGTTGTAATCTGGCGCTATATAAATAAAATTGAATTTAATTGAATTGAATCAGAAGGTGTGTTCAAACAAGTGGTAGTGTATATGAACAATTATGACAAAAGAAAAAGTGCATATTTTTTCACAAATCACATTGAACTTTTTTTTGCCTTTTGAGTCTGATTCGGTTTCCCTCCAAAAGCTACAAAGACATCTTCTTTAGTTAAGACGACAAACACCACCACACAGACGCAGAGCAACATCAAGTGTTGAAAGAGCGAACCACAAAATGTCTGAGGGGAGTCTTCATTATTCTGGAGCTAGCTGTAGATTTGCCAGCTGTAAAGTGTTTGAAGTGATCAAGCCTTAGGAACCTTTGCACAGACGAATTATTTTTGCAAGGTCACTTTCTTGGCCATTAGAGTCAAGTCAAGTATTTGAGACACACCTGCGTTGTATACATGAATATGAAAATGAATTAATGCTAAGCAACACTGCAGCAACATCACTCATTATATGCCACGAGAGAATTGTGAAAACTTTGCTTAAAGGCAAAAATCAAAGCCAAGCCTCCCAACAGCTTTAGGCAGGTTGTTTCTATGGCACTGAGACACAGTCAACAACATAGCATTTAGATAACAGCTGTTGGTTGAATACAGTTTTTTTCTGCTTGCAGAGTGCTGTCATGAGTTTTTAGAACAGTTTTTACTAAACAGCGTCTTACACTCAACCACAGAAAACATTAAAAGCTTACTTTCATACCTCAGCTTGTTTAACTATAATGCAACATTCCTAATATCCTGACTCACTTATCATACACACATAGCAACAGTGTTCAACACTTCTGAGGGAAAAACATCAATTTGCCCTGAAACCTTTTTAAAGGTTTTTTTTTTATAGCTAAACAAATAAAAATAAAAATAAACTCTTTGTTGAGTGGACAATGATATTGCACAACTTGGAAGTTTATTCTAACCTTATGCTCTCAGCTGGATGTTGGGATTGACGACTTTTAGTGACTTAATACACCAAGGCAACAATCGACAGCTGGGCAGATCTGGTGTCGGTGAACATCTGTATCTCTTGTATTTTTTGACTGTGCTCCCTCACCATCGTAAGATCTGTATTTTTTTTAAGCTAATTCAACTTGTAGAATCAATGTCATGGGGCTGGTGCACATTCTTTTGTTCTCTCAGGTAGAATTCATATAATGCGTTAACACGTGATTGTTATTGGCAAGTGGAGTTGTAGCAACTGGGTTTTGTCACAAGATCAGATAAGCAAAAATTTGATTGAGTGGTGCATGATTGGCTGCTTAGAAAGCTGTACTGTTCTCAACTTTCCACTGCAAGCCACACGAGCAAAGTAAAGCCAAAGGCCCATAATTCAATTCAGCAATGGTGTACAGCACAAAGCACCACTGATATAGACTGATCTAAAACTTGTTTCATCAACATCTCCAAATCACTGTCCAATGATTAGACATGTTCTTGTGTGTGTGTGAGTGTAGTTGTGCTAATTGGGGTTTGTGTTGACAAAATTGGCTTTCTTTTCAAAACTCTGTTTAAGCAATTAGGAAAAGACAGATTTTGGCACTTAGTGTAACGATGCCAAATGTTTTTCTCTTTGCACACCTTATGTGCTGTAAACTGACAACGTCAGCTTGAGAACTATCTTCTTTCCTTTTTAATCATAAATGATTAACCTTTGTTATAATAAAGCAATATATTACCATACAAAAATCTTAAACAGTCCCTCATTTCAAAACATTTCATTATCCAGTTATTTAATTAGTTTTGAGGCATTTTTAGATATGCTTTTGGCACTCTCTGTGGCTAAATAATTCAGTTTAAAGAATCAAAACTTGGTCAGCAAAACTGCAGGGTTGACAGAAATAAACTAAATATTACAATATCACTCTTTTTAGGTTTCCCACCTGGCAGAGTGTGCACACATGTGCACAGACACATGTGAACACAAGGAGAAACATTCAGGAAAGTCATTGCATGTGTGTAGAACTATGAGGAATGGCCAGAGGCGGGGGAGGGGGGGGGGGGGGGGGGTGTCCTTTCAGACATGATTTACAACCTCTGAGTTGTGCCTCAGTGCTAATTACAGACACACTCAGCCTCACACAAACACACAGTCACACACACACAAGAAGCCTCTGGCTTGTAGGCTAGGTATCCAAAACAGAAAGAAAAATATTCTTATTCAGCACAAATGCCTTCATCAGATGTGCATCTTCATCACCCTGGGCTCTGGTGACTAACTGTTTGCACTTGTCTTGGTTTTTCTGTGGAACAGTGTCACGACTGTGCAGGTTTTACCATCATAGTTATCCGTGCCACACTGTGCGATTTATTGTCATTTACCATCATTCTCTGTCTGCTCTGAATTACCTACAACCCAAATTTCGAAAAGTTGGGACACAATGTAAAATGTAAATATAACAGACTGCAATGATTTGCAATGTCTCAAAACTAATATTTTGTTCACAATAGAAAACCTTTAATGTTTAAAGTGAGACATTTTACCATTTCAAGAATGTCTTCACTTTTTTGTCTGACATTTGATTCAAGCTTCTCAACAGTCCTGGGTCTTCTTTGTCCTCATGATGCACCAAATGTTTTCAACTAGTGAAAGGTCTAGACTGCAGGCAAGCTGGTCCATCATTCTTCTACAGTGAAGCTGTACTGTTGTAACAGATGCATTATGTGGTTTGCCATTGTCTTGCTGAAATTTGAAAGGCCATATATGTTGCTCTAAAACCTGTAAATACCTTTCAGCATTGATAAGGCCTCTCCAGATGTGCACGTTGGCAGTTCTATGGGTACTAATGCACTCAGAGGGGCAGGGTTTTGAACTGAGCACTGATAACAAGCCAAATGGTCCCTCTATTCTTTAGTCCTCTATTCTTTAGATAAAAGGACATGTAGTTCATGATTTTCAAAAATAATTTCACACTTTGATTCATCTGACTTTTTTAAATTTTAAATTAGCATTTTAAATTAGCTTTGACCTCTAAAAGATGGAAGCATTTCTTTCTCACGTTCAAATAGGGCTTCTTCTTGCATAATAGAGCTTTTTCTGGCATTTGTGGATGACATAATGAACTGTGTTCACAGACAATAATTTCAGGACATGTTCCTGAGCCCATGCAATGATATCCATGACAGAATCAAGTCTGTTTTTATGTACTGCTGCCTTAAGGCCCAAAAATCATGAGCATTCAATACTGATTTTTGGTTGTGTCCCTTTCAGACAAAGATGTCTCCAGATTCTCGTAATATTTTTGTGATATACTGTAGAAGATGGAACATTTAAATATTCAATACTTCAAGTTCTGAAGTTCTATTTGCAGATACAGTTTCTTGCAGATCACTGTACCTCTACCCATCTTTACATCTGAGAGACTCTGTCTCTTTAAGGTGTTCTTTTTATATCCAATCATGATACTGACCTGTTGCTAATTCACCTATTAGTTCCAGCATGTTCCTCCAGCTTTCTTTTTAGCACTAATTACTTTTCCAGCCTTTTGTTGTCCCTGTCCCAACCCCGTTGAGACGTTTTCCCACCATCTAATTCTTGATGAGCAAACATTTTTAAATGTTTCATATGTTCTATTCTGAGTAAGATATTACTAATACGATTTGAAAATATTTTTTTTTCTTATGTTTTAAACAAACTTTTTAGAATTGAGGTTGTCGCTGTTTGTATTTTATATTTTCTGTTTCACCAAATGATGAACACACCACTCTGCTCAGAGGAGATTGTGTAATCTGTTACATGAACCTAGTGTTTCAAACCAAAATAGGCTAGATGCAGCACATTGTCTGTTCTCGCTGTCGCCATAGTAATTCTAACCATTGCAATAGATGGTGGGTCAGCATACCATTAGTCACATTATGAGGTACACAGAATACAGAATGTCTTCTAATTCCAAGATTAAGACCTGTAAAAGGGGGCAGCCATTAGAAAAATGGTTACTTATAACATCAGCTTCTGATTATGGTGACAATAAATGCAGATGAATGTAAGTATTTTAGAAAGCAGATTGTAAAGAAGCTTTGTGTGTGTCTATTAAAAGCAGTACAGAATTTTTTAGAAAGGATCAACGCCAGAGGAGATATGACATTTAACTGGTCTTTGGACCCAAAATCTGTTTTCAAAAAGTCCCTTTTTTTGAACATTTGCATTAGATTAATTGCCTGTCTAAGTTGGTTTGCATGTTTTTTTTTTGTTTGCTTTTATATTTTCCAGAGGTGCATGGGACTGAAAATCCACTCAGCAAGAAACCAACCATAGATGCTCGGTTTTGGCAGGTGTCTGCCAGGAAGCAACACCAGAATGAGCGCAGAACCAAAATGAGGATACATCAGTCAGAGGATCACCGAGCCCAGAGAAAGCTGCAGGTCAGGCCTTATGTTTAGTTTTTATAAGTTATCTGTATGTGATTGTCTTTTTGTGGATTTGTGTATCCACATGTCTCTATAAATTTTCAATGTAAAACTGAAACAACTCTATGTTGTAAACCCTCCTGCAGCTTTATATAACTGCTATATAGACACTGTAGCAGATAGTTAAAATGAAGACTTCCAATAGATATGACATGAAATCTAAACGTGAGGGTCCATTTCCTACCTTTCTTTTCTCTCTTCTCACAGCGTCATCTGCCTCCCATGTGGGCTTACTGTAGTTGTGCATGGCAGGCTGGTGTGTATATGCATATATATGTATAAGTGATGTGCTGTGAGGGCCTGTTACAGCAGTGCCCTCCTCTGGGCATTCTTTGGCTCAGACGCACATGGACAGACACGCACAGGGTAAACACAAAGGCACACATTTAATGGATGTATATTCTGTATGATGCCAGATTTTTTTCCACACATGGTTCAGCCCCAAGAGTCTTTCTGGGGTTCCTGCTTGAAAATGACATGCCCAAAAGCTGAGTATTTCTCTGCAATTGTAAACTCTGTGTAAACCATCTTATCAAAATAAAGCTAAAGCTTGTGAGACTTCATCAGAGCTGGATCAAACTGGATGTTCCCCTCCCACCCCTGATAACATGGGCTTTAGGGTTAAAGAGGTTAATCATACCACACACACTTATGTGTATACGTACAGCAGAATTTTTAGACTATAAAGCACTTTCCATAAAACAATAATACAACAAATAGACATGCTGAGATGTTCAGCCTATATGCTCTGAATGTCATCCTTAAAAAAATGCAAGCTTTGTGTTTAACACTCTTTTGCATCATCTAAAAGAAAGCACAACTTCTTCAATGTTGAGCTTTTTCATATCTGGATGAAATGAAGAAAAAAGAAAAATCATCTGGTCATTACCAAGTCTTAAAGTTGGATAAAAAAACTCATGACTCATAACCAAGACTCAAAGAGACAGTCTGAAGCAGTTTCTTCCTTCATTACACCTTCAGTAGAAATTACTTCATGTAATCGTTTTCTGTATGATTTTATCAGTCTCTTGAAATATTGTGGACAAAATATGTCTCATTCTTCTTTTTAATACTACCTGAGTTCATTTGGGTTTGCAGATGATCATTTATAATCAGCTTTCTGAAAATAACTTTACAGCATCACAATCAGGTTGAGGTCTGGACTTTGTCTGGGTCTACACCTTGATTAATTTCTTTTTCAGACATTCTGCTATGCTTAGATCTGCTAAAAATGGCCTCATGTTTGGGTAACAAAGAATTCAAGTAACGACTGTAAGGTTATGTGTATGCATTTGGCAAATGCTTTAATCCAAAGCAATTTACACTCCTATCCCAGGTAGGTAGGTAGCGTAAGGACCCCTACCTTTCATTCATGATTCAAACTCCAGTCACCCACATGAAGGGCAGCAATCTTACCACTACACTATGCAGTAGGTATTTGTGGTAATATGCTGTGTTTGACTTTCTCAATTCTAAGCAATCTTTTTTTATTTTAAATTTTTCAAATTGTACTTTCATGAACTTTTCCATGCTAACTGAGGCCTGTAAAGTCTGAGATGTGGCTGTTGGATTTTCTTGCATTTTCTTGCTGGGACGTCCACTTCTAGGAAGATGGACAACCGTCTTGATGTTATTCACTTGTGAGTAATCACTGTAGAATGGTGGACTCCAAATTGTCTGAAAATGGCCTTATAAGCCTTCCCAGATTTATGGGCAACAATCACTTTTCTGAGATCATTGCTGATGTCTTTCCTTCTTGGCATTGTGTTAACACACACCTGATGCTCCCGACCAGAAAACTTCCAAAACATTTGCTTATATAGAGATGCTCACACCTGCTGAAGATCAGTTAATCCAGGACACATTAGCAGCATCAAGCCGCTACATACCCTCTCAAGTCACATGGAAACAGTAAGGGTGGACTTAGATTTTTAACACACTAATTCTGCAGTTGAATACACTGCATGGTGAAATATATAAAGTGTTTGTTGTTTTCATGTCAGTTTAATCTTTTGTAAGTACCAGACCATTTTTAAAATAATTTTCTGATATATAAAACCTCAGAATCATGATGTTGTGATTCTTTTTCTCAGCACAGTGGAAAATACGTTGGCAGTTGCATTCTATAGAATACAGACTCCGCCCCCCTTTTTATTATTTAACACTCAGTCAAGATTTCACAGACTCAAATACAGCTCTGCCAAAAATAAAAAAAGTCTTTGAAAATCCTCAATGGGATGGTGTGCAAGCACAGATATTCTGTTTCACTCAAATGAGCTTCTGCCCAGGGGGCTACTCATGTGGAGACCCATAGTACAGTATGTCTCAGTAATGCAAACAATGATATATTTTTTCTCACTTTCTCCCTCATATAACTCACTTGCTTGCAGTAAAGCAAAACAAAATAAAATTACAAAAAATATAATAAGTCGAGCGGGACAATTCAAATGCCAAGATCATTAAGAGCAACAAAAGAGAGTGCAGTGAAAGGAGTCGAGCAGCTGGCTGAGGGGAGGAACTTCAGACGGCTGGTGTCAAGCATGGATGCACTTCGTTGTGTGTGGTCTTGTGAGGTCATAGAACTTTATATAAATGTGGGCTATGGTGTCACAGCTGGAGTTGGGCCAGACTCGGTGATGTATATATTTCAATATATTCGCTGTGTTCTTTATTAGGATCACCTGTACACCTGTTCAGTCATGCACTTCCTGAGTCTTCTGCAATGCATGAAGACACGCAGGTCAAGAGCTTGGATTAATGTTCACATCAAATCAGGAATGGAGATAAAAATGTGTGTTCTGAAACTTTAAATGCAGCATGACTTTTGTTGGCAGACAGGCTGGTCTGAAAGAGTCAAGGATTTTTCACCTCTAATGTTTAGTCAGAATGATGAGAAAAACAAGCAGTGAGTAGACTAAAGTCCTTGTTTATGTCAGAGGTCAAAAGAGAATGGCTGGCCTGATTGGCGTCCTGTCTTTCAGTTTTGAGGTTGACTTGAGCTCTGCAGTGCACACAGGCTCACCAAACCTAGATAATTGGAGACTGGAGAAAACTTGGTCTGATGGATCTCCATTTATGTTGAGATTGAAGATGATGGTTCAAAATGTAGCATCAGCTGAATAAATCCAGTGATGTTGTGGTCAGAAGTCCTGGTTGCTGATGGGGGGTGATGGTGTGGGAAAGTTTCTCCTGACACATCTCTACCACTCTATTTTGTTTGAATGCCACAGAAGTCTTGATGAGCATGTGCATCCTTTGACAGCTACAATTTTTACTGGCTACTTCCAGAATGATAATGCACATGTATTGTTCAAAACTGGTGTTGTGAACCTTACAACAAGGACAGTGGACAACATGCACGTTCTGAATCTAGTAGAATGGCTTTGGGATGTGGAAGAATAAGAGATCTGCAGATTTGTAAAAAATAATATGATATAAATGAAGATGTACTTTGATGGAAATTTCCAACATCTTGCAGAATCCATGATAGGAGGATCTGAGGATGTTCTAGCTTGGGGCAGTGGTGGCTTAAGTAAAGGATATAGGTGGCTTGTGGCTCATTTCCACATATGTGTGTGTTTGTAGGCGATTTATCCTAGAGTCTACTCATTCCAATTGGAAATCTTGTAGATCTTAATAGGTGTGTTTTTTTTTCTTTCTTTCTGTAAATTGTCTGAACAGCATTAAACATATTGGAGAGATTGAATGGTGTATCAAGAAGTTAGAAAAACAAAGTAGTAAACAGGCTAACAAACTGCTACTTTGAAAGAATGATCACCTTGTTCCATTCCAGACAAAACTTCAGCCAACGTTGGTATTGAAATTATTGGGAAGCTGTGCAACGTGCAGAGTGCCTGCATAGTGGTTCATAGATCTATTAACAAGGTATTTTACAAAAATTACTATCAGGCTGACCAGCCTCTTCATTTTTTTGGCAATTTGTTTTTATTAAGCTGTCAAACTCATACAGCTCATATAACTCATACTCATGGTACATCAAAGAGTCCATTAAAAGGACAGGGACCAATAGTTAGACCTGAAATTGCAGATTACACTTAAAATATTGAGGACTAGAATACAGTCAGACTTGAGCATGACCAACATTTGTGGAATAGAGAAGCAGGTGCTTTCCAACATAGGAAGCAACACAAATAGGATTAACCCCTAGGAAGATTTTGTATAACTTAACCATATGAAGTCAGTGTACAACCTTAAACTAAATAAGACAATGCCTCATACAAATGTAAGAAGACTGGATTCTTGGAAATATGTAAGACCAATGATTATCTGTGATAATTGTACCCATATTCTTCTCCCAGTTTTCCTTTATTATTGTCAATGAATAACCTCCCGTGTCAAATATATTTGTGTACTGCTTTGATAGTTCCCCTGACCTCAGGCTGGGTTTTCTAGGATTAGATAAAGTGATGATGTCTGTGGTAATGAAGGAAAATATGTTAAGTGGATTTGTATAAAAAGTATCAGTCGTAGGTATCTAAAAAAATTATATGTTAGTAAAGCAAACTCCTGTCTAAGCTGATCAAATGACATGAAGATGCCATCCTTATATAGCATTCTAATATTTGACGGTCTTAAGCCACTGAACGAATGCATTATCTAAGAGGGAATTTGGAAATACACTATCCCTTGTATGGTCTTCACTTTTGGGACCCTCTTGTGTCCCTCGGGACAAATTTGGGGCTTTAAAACAATTCTAACACAAAATTTTACTTCATAAATTATTAACATACAGTATATTGTCTTTATCTTAATTTCAAACAACTGAGATAACATATATGTTTAATGAATACAATCAGTCTTCACTAGATCACAATTAACAATGGAAGCGTGTCTACTCTTTTTGTCATAAGGCTATAATGATGTTAAAAATCTACTATACTCAAGACTTGAGTATCATAAATCATGCCTATCTTGGAGAATACATGGAAGCTCTTCAGAGACAGTGTGGCTCTAAAATTTGCTCTCCCTGTCTCAGCAGCCCACAGACTTTCAGTCGACTTCCCTCTTGACCTATAGACACTAGCAAGGTGTCACGATCGGTGGGAAAGTAAGACCCAGATGCTGCTCTCTTAGGTTCAAAAAGGTTTATTTACAAAAAAAGACAGGGAGCATTAACAAAGGGCGCGGCAGAGCCGGATTCAAAAAATACATAACATTAACAAAACAAGGCTATGACAGAACAAGGCTATGAAAAAACACTATGACTATGATTATTAATAATGCTATGAGGCAGGAAAACCCAGACTTCTCTGTGCAACGCATGGAGGGATTGTGAGGATTCTGCAGTGACTGAAAGTAAACTAGGAAGCTAAATACTGTGAGGGGAGTGATCAGTGACATGAGGTGCAGCTGTGAACAATTAACCAGGTGACTAGAGTGAACTGAACGTGACAGGGGAAAAACATGACTAGAACAAAACCTGAAAACATGATTAACATAAACTATGACATGACAGACTGTGACACAAGGATGAGAATGCCAAAGTAGGCATGCAGATGCATGATGTCTATCTCTTTCCACTGGTCAACAAAAACACTTCCCTCAATATTAGTCATATCCAGAATCATTTTCTGAACTTAGTCAGGAATCAGCAGCTCTAAGGATGTCTTGATATCCTGAACATGATTCACTGCAAATTGTGTGGGCCCTGGCACCATCCGTATTATGTTAGCAGCTGAGCGGGGGGGGCTCCCTCACTGAGGATAAAGACCATTCATTTTGTCCATTTTTAGACAAATATGTCTGTGAGGCTCTTCTAGTGGCTTCTACAAACATTTGCTAAAGAACTGATTGCTCTTAGGAGCATAGTACCATGATAGGATGCCAAACGTGCAACAAGTCCAGTTGTGAAATTTCTTCGTTACTAAATAGTCCACAGTCAACTGTCAGTGGTATTATAACATTAAATATGTTAAATAACGAGGGGGTCAGCGGATGCTGAGGCGCACAGTACGCACAAGACTTCATGTGGCCTTCAGATTAGCTCAAGAACAGCGCATAGAGCACTTCATGGAATGGGTTTCCATGACCAAGCAGCTGCATCCAAGCCATACATCACCAAGGGCAATGCAAAGCGTTGGATGCAGTGTTGTACAGCATGCTGCCACTGGACTCTAGAGCAATTGAGACATGTTCTCTGGAGTGACGAATCACGATTCTCTATCTGGCAATCTGATGGACAAGTCTGGGTTTGGCGGTTGCCAGAAGAACGGTACTTGTCCGACTGCGTTGTATCAAGTGTAAAGTTTGGTGGAGGGGCAATTATGGTGTTGGGTTGTTTTTCAGGAGCTGGGCTTGGCCCCTTAGTTCCAGTGAAAGGAACTCTGAATGCTTCAGCATACCAAGAGATTTTGGGCAATTTTATGCTCCCAACTTTGTGGAAACAGTTTGGGGATGGACCCTTCCTGTTCCAACGTGATTATGGACCAGTACACTAAGCAAGGTCCGTAAAGACATGGATGAGCAAGTTTGGTGTGGAAGAACTTGACTGGCCTGCACAGTCCTGACCTCAACCCGACAGAACACCTTTGGGATGAAGTAGAGCAGAGACTGCGAGCCAAGCCTTCTTGTCCAATATCAGTTTCTGACCCCACAAATGCGCTTCTGGAAGAATGGTCAAAAATTCTCATAAACACACTCTTAAACCTTGTGGAGAGCTTGCCCAGAAGAGTTGAAACTGTTATAGCTGCAAAGGATGGACCAACGTCATATTAAACCCTATGAATTAAGAATGGGATTTCATGTAAAGGCAGTGAATGTAAAGGAATAGATTAACAAAAAAAAGAGCTGAGAGTGAGATTGGACCGCAAGAACCAGGTTAAATTTGTCACCAACCTGGAAAATCCATGGAGGATGTGTCCCTACACCAGTACAATAAGTGATTGATATTAGCAGCCCAATAGTAAATCTGAAAATTTGATAGAACCACCCCACCATATAGTTTAGGTCTTTGTAGAAACAGCTTCCTTAAGTATTCCTAAGTATTTTATTATTCCAAGTAAAAAATTAAATAACACTATCAAGCTTGGTAAAGAATGTCTTTTTTACTTATACTAATTCGCTCAGCTAATGATAAGGGCAGCATGGACCAGTGAGTAGGATCATGTTAGGAATGCTTCAGAAGTGTGGTCAAATTGCCCTCCACTAGTTGTGAGTTCGACTTTGTAATGGATACACCAAGATAAAGTCTGTTATTGGTTACTTTGAACAGTAAAGAATTAAAGGAGATCTGGCAGCTATATAAATGGTTAGGAGCTCACTTTTGTCCAGGTTAAGTGTATAGCCAGAGAAGCTACCAAAAGCTTTGAGGGTAGTAAGAATATGTGAGATAGATGTGAGATAGATGTGAGAGGATCAGATATATAGAGAAGGTCATCATCCGTATATCAGGAAATGTTGTGCTCCTAATTTGCTCTGAAGATCTTGATATCTGTATAATGGTGGCCTAATGGTGGCTGCAAGGGGTTCCATTACCAGTGCAAAAACTAATGGTAGCAGGGGACAACCTTGTCTAGTCCTGCACTAAAGAAGAAAATTTGGTTAATAAGTGTTATTAGTTTTAACTAAAGCCAGAGGGAAAGTGTACAACAATTTAACCCAAGAAATAAAAGTATTTCCAAAACCACACCACTTGATAACATACAACAAATAATTCCATTGCACACGATCAAAAGCTGTCTTAGCATCCAAAGACAGGAGTACCTCTGGACGCTGAGATGAGGACGATATGAGAAGGATATTAAATACATGCCTGACATTAAAAAATAGTAGTCTATTTTTGATAAATCCAGTTTGGTTAGATGACACAAGGGTGGGCAAAACAGATTCAAGACAGAGCCAGCCTCTTAGCTAAAATTTACATATTAAGGAGACTTATTAGATGGTAAGAGGCGTAATTAAGTGGATGCTTGCCCTTTTTCAAAAGGTTGGATATTTATGCCTGGTGTAGGGTTGGGGGTGAGACACCCAGACTTAAAACTATTATCAAATACATCTTTAAGTAAACTGATTAGTGATATACTTGTCCAACCCAGCTTCTCTTTAGACTATATGGTCTGACATGGGCATGTGGATCTCAGTTAGGAAAGCTATGTCAGTTTTCAGTAGATTAAGATGAACAAGGACCATGGTTAGTTTAATGAAATGACTTGGCTTTTTCAAATTCTAATTAGTAATCTTAACTTACTGCGCATTCCTCTCAAAGGGCATAGCCATATCACGCAATATAGATAATATTAAACAGACATAACAATCTGTATTGTAACAGATGAATTATATGACTATGGAAAATGCAACCACAAGTGGACAAAATGACAAAAGAAAAAAAACACTTTCCCAAACAAAGTGCCTGATCCCAAGAACAAAGCACCCAAAATCTCTAACTTAGGTCTCTAACTGAACCAAAATCGACCCAAAGCACAGCAAGTAATCACAATAAAATGGAAATAAGCAGAGTAAAATAATATCTTGTGGATAGGGGATGCATGTCATCGTGTGAAACTGGACCATTCTGCAATGCCTCATTATGAGGCAGTGAGCACAAAAAGAATCAAAGACTTTGAGGGACAGTGTGAAAAAGAGACCCAGAGAGAGAGAGAGAAAGAGTACTTTTCATCCATATGTTCAAATGTCTGATAAGGTCCCTGCCCTCTTCTCTTATCCTCAGCCAACTAATCATAAGACTGGACTCCTTTGATCCCACAGGCGTACTGATATACAGACTGTGTCTATGTCACAAGGACCAAACTTAGTGAATACACAATAAGTGTGAATTCCATGAGCAATGGTCTGTTAAGGAGTAGTGTGCATCGAGTCACTCATGTTACACTCAAAGAGACTCACATCAGTAATAATGGTTTAACCTGCTGCTTGTCTCTAATTGTTCTACATAAAATTTTAGCTACAAATGAGTATATGTGAGATGTTTTTACACAATACACAGAAGTATTTTATATCATCATTCTTTCTGTCGAATAGAACATCTGTTTTTATGTCTAACTGAAATTCTGTTTCTGTGTTTGTAATTCCACTTTGATATGTGCTTCACAATGACTGTCATAGCATTAACAGTTTACTCCTTTGTTATATCAGAGTGCCTGTCAGGAGGAACTAAACAAGGTCTTAGAGGAGATTTCCAAAATGACATCTGAGGATAGCAGAGGCCCACTAGAGAACCTGTATGGGCTCAAATTCCCAAACTGTGACAGAGATGGGCTGTACAACCTCAAACAGGTGAGTCATGGAGCACAGCAAGGAGGCTCTTGGTTTTAATCTTGGCTTTAATACTTTGTATGTTCCCCCAGTGCATGGGTGGGTTTTCTCCATGTACTCTGGCTTCCTCTCATCCTCCAAAAGCATGCATGTTAGGTCAATTGGTGATTATGATTGGCTGTAGGAGTGAGTGTAAATGTGTGAGTGTAAGTGTGTATGGTTGTTTGATGGTCTCATTTATCTGTGTTGACCCTGCGATGGACTGGTGACTTGTCTGGGCTGGGACAATTGATGCTAGTGATGCTAAAATGAAACCGCAGGAGGAACATATTGCAACTGATCAGGTTGTATAATTGTGGAGACTGAATATTTAATCTTCTGCAGTTCATAATATCATCAAAAGATTAAAATAATCAGGTGAAATCACAAAAGGTAAAACACTGTAACATCACCCGATAGTAAGTTAGTTTTTGTCTTTTCATAGTTGTGAGACGTTTTAAAATTCAGCCTATGTGCAGCAGCACAGCACCAGTTTTCTTTTACTTTGTGCGATTCACTTGTGGTATAGTCACAGGTATCATAAGAGTAAAAGAGACTCAAGAGTCTTTAGAAATAGTAGGTTTAAAACTTTACATGTATAATGCGTAAAGATTTGGTGCAGCTTGACCTTATATTTTTCTAGTTTGATTATAATTTTAACCTCTTAATTCCTTTCCCTTTCACTCAAGTCCATGCAGACCACTCTTTTTTTTTGTTTTTCTGTTCTCAGACTAAATCCCACACATCACACAACTATTTTGTATCAGCCTGGTAAAATCATGCATCACACTTTTTTTTTTTAAACCAGCCCCAAAAACACGTCATCCTCCCCTTTCTATAGAACATTGCTTTGAAATACACACACATAGACATGCATGAGGGGATGTTGTCATCATGAATGAAGCAACAAGCTTCTGAGCTCAAGGTTACAAGGCAATAAAAGTGTTTGGCGTACTTCATGGGAAGACTATTGTTAAAGCCGAGGAACGAACTGTGCTTCCAACTGAGGGGAATTTGAATTCTGCTCATCCATAGAAATCAGACAGAGGAGGAAAAACAAGGTCACATATCCAGTGTTTTTTTTGTATTTTTTTTCAACAAAGATAGTGGAGCAGAAAAGAAGGTTTGAATAGACGCCACGGTTTCCGAAAGCAGGGCTCTCAACCACTCAGCCAATTTTCGTCACTGGTCACAAACAACAGCATTGTTTCTGACTGGAGTCCTCAGTTCCCAGGGAGGAACACTGTACCTCCTCAACACTTGGCTCCTCTTTGGAGTTGTCCCTCCTTGTTGCGCCGTAATTACTGTAACTGTCACTTTTTTTGTTCTTTCTCATCGAAGGAAGAAAATTAAAAGTCTTTTCTTTCCCCACAGCTCCTTATTCTTTATGCCGACCGCTACTCAGTTGCCCCGCGTGCGCGGCCTAAACTGTGTCCACTTCAATTACGACCTCATTTCTGAGTAGAGGAGGGGTCTCTGCAGGGGGCCTAGCCCACTGGCATGCTCCTGTGTGTGTATGTGTGTGTGTCTGTGATAACGTGTGGCTGTGGATAGGTTGTGGGTTGTGTATAAGGGGTATGACCTGAGGATGGGCTGTTATTGGGTGAGTGTTGCCCCACCCGAGTTATAGCCCTCACTCTCATTCAATGGCCTATCACCACCAAAACATCCACATCCACACACATTCTCAAGCCACAGTATGCCATGCTTCATTAACGCATCCACTCCTTCCCACTGTGCATCTTTACCCCTCTCCTCCTTTTTTCAATGTTTTCCAACTTGTCTAGTTTGTGTTTTTCTTCTCTCCTTCTAGTGCAACATGTCCACCCATGGCCAGCGGGGCGAGTGTTGGTGTGTTAATCCCTTAACAGGGGTTCAGATACCAGAGACACCTAGAGTCCGAGGGGATCCCAACTGTAGCCAGTTTCAGGAGGATCTCTCAATGCCCACCGCAATAACACCTCAGTAAACAATCTAATAACAGCCTGATATATACAGACATATATATATATTTATATATATTTATATATATATAAATATAAGATGAAACTGAAGCACACCAACGACTTGTTGCTGATTGTTTTTTCCTTATATGTACGATCTTTAAAACAAGACTTCAAATGACAAGATAATTGATGTAAAATTTGATTTTTTTTTTATTATTACATTATCCCAAATGTTGATAAAAATATTAAAACACAGATAAATCTGTACTTGTACTTATTTTGGTTTCTTAACAATGGGGTTATATCCCCGTTCCCCCTGCCACAGAATTATACTTATTAATGCAAAGCATCTTTTTTCTAGCACCCAGCATTCCTTTTAACTCATTCCTTGCAGTGTGTTACACAGTCATGTTGTAGAGAGCTAATGTTAGCCATATAGTTAGCCTTCTGCTATTTGCAGATAGTATATTTTGCCAGTCATCAAGCAAATGTGTACAGTAACATGACATTAAAGAATATCCAACACCCTCATTAAGTTATATTAGCATGTTTACATCTTTTAATGTTTTAGATGACATCACTCTGCTACAACATGACTCAATCTGGTATATCACTTTACAGTAGCTGAATGAGTAATAACTCACAGTAACTCATTCAGTTAGCCATTAATAGTATAGAGCCTCTTGCTGAAGCAAAGTCAAAAGCCTCAGATCGGAGGTATAATAGAAAAACTAGCAGTTCAGCTCAAGAGAGACCTATATGCAGACAATACGCTACTGTTTTTACAAAAATCTCTTCGATCCCTGCACTTGTAAACAGTTTGTACACTTATGGTCCAGTTTCAGGTACAAGGTTAAATCAAGTAAATCAGAGTAAAACAGAACACAGGAAAGCCTTGCCCATTCTATATGAAAAATTCTGGAATAAGCTTAACGTAAAGAATGTATGGAATAGCTCTATATGAACTGTAGTCAGAAAGACATAGGAGGAGCACTATCTCTGTAAAGAACGAGTTGCCAACATAGGTTTCCTCCCATCGATATGGGACAGTGGATTCAGACAATGGTTATCCAAAGACATAAAAATGAATAACCAGCTTCTCTCAAGCGTAGCATAATAAAATAATTTGCCCAGTTACAAAATCAGAACTCCCCCCAAAGTTTCTGTTTCAATTGAAAAATGTGGCATTTTTCAGGAGGTTTCAGGTTTCAGGAGGATCTCTCAATGCCCACCGCAATAACACCTCAGTAAACAATCTAATAACAGCCTGATATATACAGACATATATATATATATTTATATATATTTATATATATATAAATATAAGATGAAACTGAAGCACACCAACGACTTGTTGCTGATTGTTTTTTCATTATATGTACGATCTTTAAAACAAGACTTCAAATGACAAGATAATTGATGTAAAATTTGATTTTTTTTTTATTATTACATTATCCCAAATGTTGATAAAAATATTAAAACACAGATAAATCTGTACTTGTACTTATTTTGGTTTCTTAACAATGGGGTTATATCCCCGTTCCCCCTGCCACAGAATTATACTTATTAATGCAAAGCATCTTTTTTCTAGCACCCAGCATTCCTTTTAACTCATTCCTTGCAGTGTGTTACACAGTCATGTTGTAGAGAGCTAATGTTAGCCATATAGTTAGCCTTCTGCTATTTGCAGATAGTATATTTTGCCAGTCATCAAGCAAATGTGTACAGTAACATGACATTAAAGAATATCCAACACCCTCATTAAGTTATATTAGCATGTTTACATCTTTTAATGTTTTAGATGACATCACTCTGCTACAACATGACTCAATCTGGTATATCACTTTACAGTAGCTGAATGAGTAATAACTCACAGTAACTCATTCAGTTAGCCATTAATAGTATAGAGCCTCTTGCTGAAGCAAAGTCAAAAGCCTCAGATCGGAGGTATAATAGAAAAACTAGCAGTTCAGCTCAAGAGAGACCTATATGCAGACAATACGCTACTGTTTTTACAAAAATCTCTTCGATCCCTGCACTTGTAAACAGTTTGTACACTTATGGTCCAGTTTCAGGTACAAGGTTAAATCAAGTAAATCAGAGTAAAACAGAACACAGGAAAGCCTTGCCCATTCTATATGAAAAATTCTGGAATAAGCTTAACGTAAAGAATGTATGGAATAGCTCTCTATGAACTGTAGTCAGAAAGACATAGGAGGAGCACTATCTCTGTAAAGAACGAGTTGCCAACATAGGTTTCCTCCCATCGATATGGGACAGTGGATTCAGACAATGGTTATCCAAAGACATAAAAATGAATAACCAGCTTCTCTCAAGCGTAGCATAATAAAATAATTTGCCCAGTTACAAAATCAGAACTCCCCCCAAAGTTTCTGTTTCAATTGAAAAATGTGGCATTGTATTCAAAGCCACAAAGAGTAGGAAAAACTATGAGGACACTGAAGACAGGACCTGGGAAGTTATGAGCATTAACAACCACAAAGGTATTGACCATAATCTCTGACAGGAATTCAATTGATAGATTAAAAAGAGATGGCTTTAGGACTTTGTTGCTAATCTCAATTCGTACCCAGAGCACCTGGAGAGAACCCACACATACACGGGGAGAACATGCAAACTCCACACAAAAAGGCCAGAGCTGGGATTAGAATCAGAAACCCTCTTGCTGTGAGGCGACGGTGCATTTTTTTTGTAAACATACATCTCCTATATATATATATAAATTAATCAATAAAAAATTAATTACAACAAAGGAATGACCTTTAGTGCTCCTTACTGCATTGAAGCTGAGGAAACCTCTGAAGAAGACTTGCTTCAGCAATATATTGTCTTGTAAAACTAATGGTTCAATAACTAACAGTTTCAGTTCCAGTTTTGTATTAATTCCCAGTGTTAATAAGAGCAATGACATGACCTCCTTGAAAGGCAACTATACTGTAACTGAAAAGGATGGTAAAATGGTCGAGGCAGTTTTAGGTTTTGACCGTCTGGAACTTGATCAGCAAAGTTTTGGCAATTGTTTCAACTTCAAGCAAAACTGCAAAATTTGCCTTAGGTATCACCTCACTGCAAATGTCATATTTGGGGGATTTGGTCATCTTAGGCTATGGGAAAACTTCACACTGGTAGGATCCTTTCTTGTATTCACATGAATTGAGGCAGTGGGTAGTAAACATGTAGATGAAATTACCAGTCAGAGGAGGTAACTCAAACTGTCTCAAAAAGTCTTATATTACTGTCAAATGGATCAAATTTAGCTCTGAACAAGATCTATCTACATCTCTCACTTAAGATACAATATGTAGCGGCACAACCTTTGTGGCACTGTATTGTCAGTATTGATAAAATATATTTTACATCTTTTCTCTTAAGCGTCAGTCATAATTGAAAGGATTCATTTTGATCAAAGTTGCATCAACTGATAGAGGTTTTTTTTAAGTTTATCTAATTGTGATCCATGTTTTATATGTTATGTTATACATGCTAAACAGACAAGAGTATATTTCTCATGAGGTTGATACTGCAAAGACTGCCAAATGTCCCCACTAAAAGTCACCTAAGATGTGTGATCAAAATGATTCAGGACTTGTAAAGAAAGAAAGAGTTCTTTGTAGTTCTGACCACAAGCGTATCATATGAGACCACTCCTGACTGGCTTTGGCCTTGTAACCTTATACAAGTGCCAGTGTGCCAGTTAGCTCAGCACCAGTCTAAAGCTGCCTTTAATCAGGTTGAGCAAAACATGAACAATCTTACAAGCTCTACTCAGACAATGTGACATGTTTTTTTTTCTGATTTATTTTCATTTTGTTTTATTTGTGTCTGGTTTTTGGCAGGGAGTTTGCTATAAATATTTGGCAGTTTGGCTTGGTGTTGTTCATGGATTGTGGGCGTCCTCGGGTTGTTTAGCACATTTAATGGTACTTTTAGGCTGGCCTTTGAATGAGAACAAATCAAAACAAGTCTCTTTTGTTTTGGGGTTAACAGATCAGGCAAAATGGGCCAAGAAGGGTAGTTCAGCTGTGGGAGTAAGAGTGGGGTTGAGAATATGTCCATAAATTATAATGTCTTTGTGTGCGTTTAAAAAAGAATGTACAGTACACCCTCACAAAATTCTATGGTTTTACATATAGAACATAATAATTAAGCAATCTGATCCTGACAAGATCGTAAAGTTTGATCATTTCAACTTCAGATGAACAACACGTGACATATTACAAAGTAATTCTCATACCATAAAAGAACAATTTATTAAAAAGCCCACCCTTACTGCTTCCATGGGAATTAAGAGTCTAAGTAGCTGTCAGGTGCTGCTAATCAAATGCACTTGATGAACTGATCTTCTGAAAGTGTATTTAGGTGTGCGTTAACATAATGACAAGGAAGGAGAACACATCAACAATTATTTTAGAGAAGCAATTGTTGCTGCCCATTAATCTGGGAAGAGTTATGAGGCCATTTCCAAACATTTTGGAGTCCATTATGTTACAGTGAGAAAGATAGATTATTTACAGGTGGAAAACATTCAGTACAGTTGCCAGTATTCTAAGAAGTGGACATCCTAGCAAATTCACCCCAAGGTCAAACCATGTTATGCTCAGAGAAACTGCAAAACAACCCAAGAGCTACATGTCAGACTCTACAGGCCTCAGTTAGCATGTTAAATGTTAAAGTTCATGACAGTAGAATCAGAAAAAAAGACTAAAAAGTATGGCTTGTTTGGAAGGGTTGCAGGATAACTTATCTCTCTTTAAAAGGAATATGGAAGCATGATTTAGGTTTGCAGAGTTTAATCTGGACAAATTACAAGATTAGAACAATATCCTTTATCAGATGAAACCAAAGTTCAAACCAAAGTTGTTGGATCGTAGTGCACAGAGTATCAGCACAAATACCTCGTGCCAGTTGACAAGCATGGTGGTGGAGGCATGATGATTTGGACTTGTTTTGCAGCCGCAGGACCTTGACACCTTGCAGTCATTGAGTCAACAATGAACTCCTCTGGATACCAAAGTATTCTGAAGTCAAACGTGAAGCCATCTGTCTGACAGCCTAAGATCAGCTGAGATTTGGTCATACAACAGGACAATGATCCCAAACACAGCAGCAAATGTAAAACAAAATTACTAAAAATAAAATAATCAAGTTATTGCAGAGGTCTTGTAAATGTCCAATCTTAAACCTGATTTAAATGGTGTAGTTGGACCTTAAGAGAACTGTGCATAAATTGATGTTGCAAACCTCAAAGTGAAGCAATGCTGTAAAGCTGAGTGGGCCAAAACTCCTCCACTAACAATGTAAGAAAGCGATAATGCCATACAGAAAATGATTACTTCAAGTTAATGCTGCTAAATGTTGTTTTACAAGCAATTTTAAGGGTGACCATGGCTCAGGTGGTCATCTTCCAACTGAAAGATTGGTAATTTGATATCCTTCCCCTTGTGCTAAAGTGTGCTTTAGCAAGACACATTACACCCAAATTGCCCCTGATGTGCTCATCAGTGTGTGACTATAGGGAATAAAGTGCTGATTATATCAAACATACAGTGCTGAACGACTCTCTGTTAATAGATAAATGAGAAACATTCATTCAACATAAAAAGCCCTTTGAAGAGCTTAAAAAATAGTACTCTATAAATGTGGGAAATTCACCATTAACTGAATAGTGGGTTGTGCTTAGTTTTTCACGATGTTTTTTTAGCCTTATTTTTTGTTCAATAAATAATGACACACTGGGCAGTAAGTCAAGTCTTATTCATATGCACTTATATTTGAATTTGGGAAAGCACAGAACCAGATTTTTTTTCTTTTATATTTTGAGATGTGAAACCTTAAAACTAAGTGTGTACTTTTTCTATCACATGACTCTATGTGTGTATATTAACGCAAAGAATATCAAACCTGCCCTAGTTTCAGACCTAGCATTTATTTTGTTAGCATTCAGCAACATTCTCCTGACATGTTGATGGTTGGCTTGTTTCAAAGACACCCAGAATATGCATTTGTTGAATGTTCACAAAATAATTGCTGTTTTATCTTTTTCGGAATGACAAGGTTCTCCAATGTTAGTGGGAAGTATAGACATTTATCTTCGAACATAAAAAGCCAAATATTATGTTTCAGCTAATCACAGCAGGAAAGCTTTCAACCCTCTATACCAGTGTTTCTCAATTCCGGTCCTCGTGACCCACTGCCCTGCATGTTTTCGATGTTTCCCTCCTCCACCACACCTGATTCAAATGATCAGCTTGTCATCAAGCTCTGCAGTGGCCTGATAAGGAGCCATTCATTTGAGTCAGGTGTGGTGGAGGAGGGAAACATCGAAAACATGCAGGGCAGTGGGTCACGAGGACCGGAATTGAGAAACACTGCTCTATACTGTATACCGTGATAGGAATGTACTAAGATGGGAGTATGGACTTATATATGTGCATTGAGCAAAGAAAAGAGGAATAGTGCACGAGTAAATGCTTGTCAGTTTTATTCACTGAAAAACATTTGGCATGTTATTTACTTGTGAAAACCTAGGAAAGTTTTTGCACTTAGAAACTGTAAGTAAATTCTACAAGGGCGATTATCAAGTAAACTTGACATGCGGATATAAGTTTCTTTTACGAGCAAACCTCAGGTAATTTACTTATTATTAATGTGGTCGTTGAATTTTAGTCTCTCCTTCTTTTTAAGTTTTACTTAGACTCTGACTGCTTCCCACTGAAAAACCTCACCTAAAATCAATGGCTTTTTAAGGTAATTTTTAAATACTTTTTTACTTTTATTTATGGACTATATTTAAGTAACATTTACACAACATTTTACATACAATTTCTGCAGTTTAGATTGCCTACATTTGTTCTTAATGTTTTTCTTTATTGAAACAATGACTAAAAAAAAAAATGAGGGAACCGTTTAATTTAACAACACCTTTATTTTTCTTAAGTGAAACAACAAGGCATAGTTCAAGGTATAGCCGTTCAAATCAAATACTGTAGCAGGAGAGCTTTCCCAGTGAAGGCTGAAAAAGACAAAAAAGAAAAATCATTAATGCATCACACTCAGTTACTTTAATGCCAGGGATAATGGAGAAGCAGCATTTCTTGGGTTACATTCATATCACTAGAACAGCTATAACATCAATTTGTCCATTCAACTTTTGTCTACATTACATTTTATGCGGCGCAACACATAACTTCAAAATATATATTCTGCGATGATGGTAAACCTCTTATAACTTATCAAGTGCAAAGCACTACACAATTTCAAATTATTTTTTTACCTGAATAGCCAGATGGCTTTGCTTGTGACAGCTTGTTGTAGTTGCTGCTGAAGGCACTGTGTCAAGTGCAGAAAGTTGAGGACAAAAACACAAAGAAATACATTAAAACTTCACAACACAAAGATTAAGATCAGCTTTTTATTGTCATGCATACTAGGGAACCAGCTTTTTTGATTCCGATACCGATATCTGGGTTTTGCATATCGGTCAATACCCGATACCGATCCGATACCATTATTGAATTTACAAACTGTATACCTCACTATGTGGAAGGCTTCAGGTTTGACTTAAATATCTGCTAACTAAACTTATCCTAAAATTAAACAAAATAACAGATCTAAATAAAAGGAATGAACCATTGTTTATTTGTTAATAAAATATATGAACCAGCTGATAATAATATAGAAGTTAGAAATAAATTTAAATAAATAAAACGGAAAACTGAACACAGAACTAGTACCTTTTTTTCAGAAAAGTTTTTAGGCAAGGCAAGTTTATTTGTATAGCACAATTCAACGACAAGGTGATTTACAGAGAAATTAAAACAGAAGAAATAAAAAGCATGATTTAAAATTTAAACAAAAGAAAGAAATAAGAACAATAGATTAAATCAGAAAAAAGATAAAATCAATAGTTAAAATAAGATTCCGTTTTGAAACTCAAGCTTATTCAAATGCAGCTGAAAATAGATGTGATTATAAAATAGATAGATATAAAATAGATAGAGATTACATTGAAAATGTACATTCAATGACTCTGTACTCTGAGCTAAAAGTAAGCCTCAAGGTAATAAATAGAACAATTTAATTTAATTAAAACACAACAAAACAATAAAAAACAGAAACACTCATTGAAGGGCTGGGCTGTGCGGGGCTGAGCTGGACAGGACAGGACAGGACAGGTTAGGGGCTGGGAAGGGCAGGACCTGCTTGGGCTGGACTGGGCTCAATGGCACATTGTGCAGCTGTGGTCAGAGCACTTGATTTTCCTTGGCTTTCTGAAAAAGAGTTTGATTTGAGAGTTTTTGCTACCCACGCCAGCCGTAGTGAGTAATGCACTTCTGGTCATTTTCACAAAACTAAAACACCCGTTTTCTTTTATTATAAAGAAAACCATAAGGATAGAATTTGCGCTTTTATTTTATAAACAGGAAGTGAACCTCCCCTTGCTGTAGCTCACTTGAAACTCTGTTTTAAATTACGCTATAGCGGCGGTAACATCAAGTTTTAAAGCTTTTTCGTGCGAGAAAGTAGCCGTTTAGTTCCCCGTTGTGCTGCCAGTTTATCCAAATAACGCTTGTTTGCACATTTGCTCCGACGTGGTGGGAAAAGTCCAGACCAGCCGCACCTGTAACAGAGCGGCGGGGCAGCCCAGCCCAGGTCTGCTGAGGTGAACTGCGGTCAAAACTTCTCCCGTCATACCAGTAGAAGAACACGAGCCGATTGATTTACCTGCAGTTTATTGGAGATTAGACGCGGACTGGATAGCTTCATTTTGGAAGATAAATGCAGGTCTCACAGATGAAAATAAACATATGTGGCAGCTACGTTAGCTTATTTGAATGAAAAGTGTAAAATGTAAATAGCATCCAACAGTGTGCAGAGAAACAGACAACAAGCACCTAGATTTTCCCGTTTTTCAAAGGGGGCGGGGCCTGCAGTAGTTAGTGCAGTCTCTCACATAACCTGTGTGATTTTTTTATGTACTTGTTGAGAAGTATTAACAAATTTATTTTTTTTAATTAAAAAAAATAAATAAAAAAAATAATGGATCGCCCTCATGGATCGGTTGTACCGATGTGTACCGATGTGTTCCGATAACCAATCCATATATTTTGTCGATGTCGGACCGATATCCGATCCAAATATTGGATCGTGCATCCCTAATGAATACATGCATACACACGAAATTTGTCCTCTGCTTTTAACCCATCTTGGTTGACACCTGTTGACACACACAACATGCACGTGCACAGGGTCACACACTCATAGACGCCTGCCATACACTGGAGCAGTGGGCAGCCAGTCACAGCGCCCGGGGAGCAAGGGGGCATGGGCCATGACAAGGAGGTGGACTGACACACCTCCAGCTGTCAGTTTCACCAATCTTTTTGAGTAGCCAACCTTCCGGTTACTGGATGACCCACTAATCCCTGATCCATGGTTACTACTAGAAATACCACATTAAAACTATAGAATCATGTAACCAAAATAAACTGTACCACTGTCAAACCGATGTATTTTTGATAAATACTGTCAAAATACTTTAAAATATCGCTCAGATCTAAAAAAATAAAGGAAATACACATCTTTCACACAGAATCAGAACCATTTCCACATATGTTGAATCTTAAATCAATAAAATCCTGCATTTATGCCGCTGTGATTCTGTTCCTCTCCTCAAAAAAGCAGTAGAGCATTGCTGGCCATCTTTGAGAGAGAGGTGTGTCATATGTATCAAGAATAAGGCAGAATATAAATTTAAACAGTGTAAACGAAATCAGAGCAGTGAACAATGAGGCTTTGTATCAAATTATAAGCAAAATATAGACAAGGGAGATATAAATAAAGGCCTCCAAATGAGGTGACTTTTATTTATTTTGCACTGGGTACCTAGCAGGCCCTCCTCCTGCTGTCTCTCTGGCGTGTCGGTGTAGGTAGCAGATCGGCTCGGCTGCCAGATCGGCTCGGGGTCCTTCGTCTGCAGATGACGTCACACAATACGCTACCTACACTGGGTGGACAACACACACTCAAACACCGGCGCATGGACAGGTGGTGCTGGGCCGCTAATAAATGCTTAATGACTTACCTTCAAGATGATTTAGCTGCTCCTGCCTCCACTAAACTTTCTTTCCCATTAAACGTGACCGCAGTCGTCGTCTTTTTCTTGTGTTTTGGGAGACAACGAAGTCCATTCGTCCTGTATTCATGCATCGGAATCATCCGCGTCACTTCGCGCATGCGCGGATTCAAAACACGCAACACTAGTAAAACTTACTTGGTATTTCTAGGTTCATGTACAATGACTATAAAACCTTTGACTATTATGTGAAAATACAAAATAAAACTTATTCTTCCCACACAGTTTATTTATTACATGAATGCTATATATAGTTTTACTTGAATAGTTCCAGTTCTCACTGATACTTACAATTAGAAAATAAGAATTGTGACAGTTAAGCTAATAAATATTACCACGCCACAAAATCTTTTTTTACATTTCCATCCGTGGCATTTGTTTTTAGCTGATTTGAAGGTGAAAGCTTTCCATTTAAAGGGAAACTCTAATTCATAACAACATGGTTTTATTCTAATTTCTGAACACGAATGAAACTCGTAACACAGAAGGTAGATTCAAGGGGATAATAAAAATAAGCAGTCAACCCTACACAAGATTTACACAGCTATGTAGTCATTTTTTGACAGTTAACTCGATTACTCTTTTACGGCTTTATTTGGGATGGAAACTGAACACACTTGAAATATCAGCCAATATCTCCTGATTAAAAAGAAAACTGCATGTAAAACTATCACAGGAGAGTCATATCGAGAAAACTTTCCAGCTATTTGGCCTTTATTTTACAATTTGGACTACTACATGGGCTTCTTGTGATTCAAAGCCTGAAGAATTCCTATTTGGCAACCCAGTTACAAAAACGTTGTGACACTGTGTACAATATAAACAAGATCTCAGAAGCTAATATTTCATTTACAACATAATATAGAAAACATATTAGATATTGAAAGTAAAATTGTTTACAATTTATTGAAAAAGTTACCATGAATTTAAAGGCAGCAACACCAAAAGGTCAGGACAGGGCCATATTTACCACTGGTTCAGATACCCTCTTCTTTTAACTACAGTCTGCAAACATCTGAGAACTGAGGAGTCTCTAGATAGAGGGTTCTAACTGCTCAAACGTCCTGGGTCATCTTTTATGTATTTTGTGTTTCATGATGTTTTATGTATTTTGTGTTTCATGGCATATCATCTGGACATCTGGTTAGTATGCCTCCTGCTCACCTCCCTTTGGAGGTTTTCTGGGCATGTCTTACTGCGAGGAGGCCTCGGGCAAAGGCCCAGAACTTGCTGGAGGGTTTATATATCCCCTTTGGCCTGGGACCACCAGAGTGTCGCTAGGCAGAGGGATGTCAGGGTTTCTCACCTGAACCATGGATAAGCAGATGACAATGGATAGATGGATGGTAAATCAATTGTTTTCAGTTGGTGAAAGTTCTAAACAGTAGACAGGCCAGTTCAGCACCTACAAAGCCATGTTACTATAATAGATGCGGTATGGAGTTTAGAATTGTATTGCTGAAATATGCAAGGCCTTCCCTGAAAAAGATGTCAGAATGGAAGTATATTATTCCAGACGTGAAATTTGCCAGTTCCATCACCACTAACCGTAGTACCATACATAGTACGGAGATGAACTTGTTATGAACTGAGAGCTCATAACAAGTTGGATAGCACTTCTCCTCTTTAGTCTAGAGGATACAGAGTTTATGATTTTCAAAAATGATTTCAAATATGGATTAATCTGATCATATAACAGTTTTTCCACTCTACCTCAGTCCATTTTAAATGAGCTTTGACTCAGAGTAGATGACAGCATTCCAGATTATGTCCTCACATTCTTCTTCTTGGCAGCCTAATTTGTGGATGGCACCGTGAACTGTGTTGTCAGAAAATCATTTCAGGAAGTGTTCCTGAGCTCATGCAGGGATTCCATGACAGAATCATATCTGTTTTTAATGTGGTGTCACCTGGGGGTCACCAGAAGATCAGGGGCATCCAGTACTGATTAACTTCATGAAAACTGTGTCTGCAAATTGTGCCAGAAATTGTATGATAATTGTAGACTGTTTTTAGCAGATTGCTAAACCTTGACCTAACTATACCTTTGAGATTCTGCCTCTCTTGCAGCACATTCTTTCCACTGTTTTTTAGTACTATTTACTTTACCAGATACTATTTACTTTACATAGCCCCATTATAGGGCGGCTGTAGCTCAGGAGGAAGAGCAGTCGCTACATGTCGAAGCGTCCTTGGGCAAGACGCTGAACCCCCACGTTACCTCCCAGTGTATCACTGGGGTATGAATGTGTGTATGAATGATTAGAAAAGCACGTAGTTAAGCATCTTAAGACGTGTATGAATGTGTGTGAGTGGGGTGAATGTGGCATGTAGTGAAACGCTTTGAGTGGTCAGTTAGACTAGAAAAGCGCTATACAAGTACAAGTCCATTTACCATCTTGACTTTTGTTTTAGACATGTTGCAACCATCAACTTTTTTAATGAAATACAAAAATATCTCACTTTCAGTATTTGGTATGTTTTCTATGTTCTTTTGTGAATAAAATATTGGTTAATGAGATTTCCAAATGTTTGTATTCTGATTTTATTTATATTCTACACAGCAAACATCTTTTGGAACTGGGGCTGTATGTAGATACTTTGGTGAGCACAACATAAATGGAACCAGTTGTCAAATCTACAAAAAACTAGCAAAGCCAACAAAGCTAATACTTATACAAAGCACTGCTTTCCCAAGACCAATAAAATACTCTGCAGAGTTTCCAACTGACCACTGACAATGTATGAAAGTCACAAATATAAAAGCAGCAACATAACTGTATCTTAAAATGCTACTTCTATTGCTTATAGGACATAAATTACAGCCACATCCGATCCCTGCTGAGGAACCCTCCATTTGGGATTCCAGGTCTAAGTCCATCTGTGATGAAAGGGCTTGGATAAAAACTAGCAGACACTTGTCTGCCCGGATTCTACCACCGGCATTGGCGGATTCCGCCCTGAAGTCATGTGATTTACTCAACCGCTGTACATTCTTTCAAATCTCCTTTCATCTCAATCTCAGTGATGACAAGAACCACTATTACCTCTTTAAAAGATGACATTAAGCAAGAGCACAAGCAGTGATTTGCAAAGATTCCAATCATGCAGCGTAAACATCTGCATACCATTTATACTCATGTCCCATGATTGTTGCTGAAACTCAAATTGAAAATTGACACACATGAATTTTTATTTTAGGGTACTGATCATTTTTATAACAGAAATTCAGTAAGGAAGATAATCTAAACCTGCTCAATGATTTGATTTTGTGCAGCACAGACAAGTCAAAAGCACAGCAGTTGGACTGGCTTTAGTATGGAGTGAGGTGCATGAGTTGATGTCACATGTAAACGTCCAATGTTGTTGGTCTAATCATGTAATAAAAGGGGCTTAAATTCTTTGAAGTCCTAAGTGCAGTTGTCAGTTTCTTTGAAGGCAAATGGTAATTGTCATGTTCACTGCCTCACAAATCAAATCTTTTACACATGTTTCCACCCTCCCCAAAGTCAGTGCTGTCCCTGTTTCATGCACACACATACACACAGAAACAAGGAACGTACCTGAACAACCTTTACAGCATGGCTTGATCTGCTAGCTATACGGGAGCAGATGGGCCCTCAGCCCTTTCGTACCCTGCCTTTGTCACAGACATCTGGAATTGGTCAAAGTTAGACAAGGGACCCTCGGGAAAGGCTTTGGTCCTACCCCCCAATAAAAAACTTTAAATAAAATGATGAATAGATAAATAAGTACACCTAATTGGTCCCTGGCTTAAATCAAAGAGGAAATCAAAATGACACCCATCTCCCGAGATGCAAGCACACATCCTTTTTTCATCGTTATGGGTGTCTGTGCTTGCTGCAGGAATTGAAAGAAAATATCTAAATATTCAGTTATTGCAGCATTAAAAGCTAATATTTTTTACAAACATAATTGTCCTTGTTCATGTGAATACATCTGTATATGCGGTTAATGTTTTTATGTAAGTCATTGTTAATCAAAGTGTCTCTAGGGAATTCATTCTGCCTTTAAGTGCTGCTAAAGGCAGAGTTTCCATAACATGATAAAGCATTCGGGCTAAAAATCTCTCCTTTCCCATTATTTGAATACTGAGCTGGTCCCACTTGGTCAATCCCCCTTCCCTTGAAGTTCAAACTCATGTTAAATGACTTCCTTGTTCCTGTGCGTTTTTTCTGACTATGGTGTTGAAAACCAGGTGACTTGCCTTCGGGTGAGGCTTTATAAAGTCACATCCTGCATGCTGCATGGGATCCTATGGACTAGCCTAAGTGTCTCAGACTTAGGTCTAAGAGGTTTAACAGCTCGTGCCTTAGAGATTAGCCAGTGCTTACAATCAGGATGATTCCAATGCAATGTTGTATATCTGAAGCCAATTTAGCAGCTACTCCTCTTAAAAATGCAAGCACACAAATGAAAAACTCACAAAAATGCATAAATGAATACATAACTTTATTTAAATAAATGCTTTGTCATAACAAAAAAGACAAAGGTTAAAAGAGTACATAAATTACAAGTTGAATAAATATTACACAGTGATATTCACTTTGATAATTTGAGATTTTTTGTCTTTTTTTTTCTTATTTGTCCTATGTAGCTCCAAATACTGACCATTATTTCCTGCTATCCTCCTGCCACCAATGGGTCTATTTCACAAGCTAGTGAACACCAAATTATGAAAACCAATTGAACTGTCTCATCATATCCAAAAGCATTATGTATTCAGAAAAAAGCTGTACTGAAGTTATCGTTCTACTGAAAAATGAAATGTGAATATGAGTTTAAACCAAGCAGGAAATGAGAAACTTGAGGAATTTACTACTCACATACAGGTGAAGAAACAGGAAATTGCTTATTCAGTAAAAGAGTAATCTTCTACCTGTTTGCATCATTAACTGGTCCAGAGATTACTCATATCAAAACCTGATCCTGTGCACCTTGTTGCAGTATTTACATTCCCCAGATTTCTACAACTCCTTGTAACTGTCTTACTAACTGTATCTAATGTCTTGTAATTGGTGACCCCACAGTGGGGAAGTGGCTAGGCCCTGATAATGACCACCGCCCATGGCGCTCGCTCTTCCCTCTCTCCTCTGTCTCTTTTCGCCCTTTCTATATCAGCTGTCATCTCTGCGCAATAGGCTGTAAGAACACCTCTAGCTGCTTGTTACTTTCAACTATTTTCTTTTCTAAAAGATGTTGCTGTATTGAATGTCCCAGGCATGGGCTTTACAGCCCCTGTCATTTACAATTACTCCAAAGCACCATCTTTGAATGGTAAGCACAAGATAACACAACATTCAGCTTTTTGTTGTTGTTTTTCCACTAACTTCCTGATACCACACTGTAGGATGTCGTTAGGTATCAATATCAATAGTGAGTAAATGAAAGAAGTGCAAGCTCCTTTTTATTTTTTCAAAAGTGGTAGTAGGTATTTGGTGTTGGAAATAGGGGAAGGAGCCTTGATCATTTTTCACAACCAGAAGCCATGTAGGATGTATGTATCATTTCTCTTTCACAACATCCAAACATCCTTTGGCTTCCCCTCTCTCACTGTCATATATATTGGCATTCACTTGAAAAAGCAAGAAACTTAGCTTATTGGTTGTCAAAGAAAGAGAAGGAGGTTTAACTGACTGTTACTCAGCGATTCCTTGCACATCTTCTTAGTCCAGAATTAAATGGAGGTACATGCAGAGATTACAGGATTTGCAATGTATTGCTGACATAATTTAAAATATCTACCACATTCATTGTTCTTGTTTTAATTAAAATTGAACCTAGACATTTTTATTGTCATATCAAGCATCGGCCCCCAGCTGAGGCTGTCTGAAGGTTGCCGTCATATGATATCACACTTTTACGTCAGTATTTAAATGTATTTGCATGTAGGAAGGCACTGTGATTTGCACACAGAGAGAGAACAAGTCCATTTAAACCCTGTTATATCCTGTAACCTTTGTTTTGATCATGCTCCTCTGAGATAGAGGCAGATAACCTTTGTATGGAGGCATGTAATCAGTAGGATTCCAGAGGCTTAGCTTTGACTGCACTGTAGTCAAATGATTGTGGACCACTCTACTGACAGGCCACAAGGACTTATTCAAATTCTTTACAGGCGAAAATGTTTTTTTTTCCAAGCACATTTACATAATTGTCATACTTTCTACAGGAAAATCAACATTCAATAACTATATTTAAAAGTAATGCAATACACCATGGTTACACTGTGGTAGCAGTACTGAGGGGAAACCACTTGATAAAGGAACATGGCTCAAAAGTGGGCAGTTTTTACTTCACTGAAGGCAAAGAAAACAGCACAAACACAATCATACAAAACTAAACTTCACACAATTGAATCAGAGAAGCAACTGGCCCAACTGGCAAGTTTGATTATGCACGCAACTCGAAAGATCAAATTCAAACTTGAGCCCCAATCTTTTTAGCTGAAAATTTTTTAATTCACCAGTAGAGTCAGCGCTCTCTTAGTTCTGTGTCGCCCTGCATGGCAGTGTTTGTTCATATAGGCACAGTTGGCATATATCAGGCTAGCTACATTGTCAAAGAGCCACTTAGATAGGTTCATCTGTGATGATCTGCTTACTCCTTTGTTTCTGAGAGACATTCTTTACATTATAGAGAAAGCCAGCCACAAGACCACCTCAAGCACTAGCAATACTCGTAGTGAGAAAATCAAATAAAAGAGAAAGAAAAAAAGACATTCTATTTTGTAATAGGCTCTCTCCATCATACACCAACATGGGCTCATATATAACACACATTCACACTGTACACATGCCCACACCCAAGCACACGTAATTTTGTGAAGTTATACATATCTAAGCAGGGTCCCCTATTCGTAAGTGCTATGACAGAACCACATACCCAGATAGAGTCAACTGTTACGGTATATCTTTATCTCTTGTTTCTATTTTTTTCTTTTGTAAAACAGACAAAAAAAAACAAATTAGTCTGCCAATCATCACTTCCATGGTGGCATCATGTTCCAAAGCCTAAAACTGATTTGTTTTCAATCATTATGCATGATGCTTTTACATTTTTCTTTTTTTGTCCACAATGATTTTGTATTAATTTTACATTACATAAAGTATTGTATTGTAATACTCAGTTCCTGCAAAAATAAATCCATTCTGTGCATGTGTTTTCTCAAAGCCAGGCTCATACAAGGGATCCCATGACCGATAGTCAGGGGGTCTAGTGAATTTTCAGGGTCTTTCCCCCTCATTCAGAAAAGAGTGCTTGGTCAAAAACAGAAAAAAAAAGGAAAACATATTAGTCTTTTTTTCATCCTGCTCTTTCTGTCTGGATCTCTTCTTTTTTTCCCCACTTGAATAACAAAAATCTTGAAGTGAACAGAGGGCAGAACAAACGTGTGATTCAGAGAAGAGGCATGGGCCTTGCGTCATACGGTGGTTTTGGGATGGGGGACAGGGGTTGGGGAGTCAAGGATGGTCTTCCTCATTTCACTCGTTGTTGCTGCTCTCCAGGTCTTTACACTGAATGTCCCCTCCACTGTAGTCTGTACCTGGGAGCTGAACACCATATCTATCCACACACCAGCAAATGCCTCTTTTGCGACCACGTGATGGCTTGCACTGTGGGAGAGAAAAGAGAACAGTTTTATTGGAAATGTAGCTGTATAACAAAAGGTGCTCAAACCCTGTTCACCACAAGGCAAGATATGGAAGAATAATGTATATATGTATGAGTAATAAGCTACTAATAAGCTCAAACTGCAAAAATGTTTTGATAGGTCTTTTAGCTATTGGAGGAAGTATCTCTTCTTTTTCTTTTTATAATCTTTTGTTGTAACTGTGAAGGTATCTATGTGCACAGTATTTGAATCCAATGCAAAATTTCCCCACAGGGAAAATAAAGTTTATTGTATCGTATTGCATTGTATCGTAAGATATCGTATCACATTGTATCAAATCTAATCTTAGTGTATCAAATCATATTATAACACACTTCAGGAGCAGCGGATAATCATTATTTGTAGAATGTTGAGTACTTTCTAGCTCTAACCTCAGGCTGGGTACTCTTCCAGCATTGAAGGAAACCATCTGTGATGCAAATGTGCAGTGAACAAAATAAAGAGGAATGGGCTGGCAGTAATGGGGTTTATTGGGCTACAGAACAACAGAGGAATTATTTTACTTCAGCTCATCTACCAACTGCCAACCGGCTACCACATCACTTCAGTGTTTCTGTCTGGGGTGCAAATGCAATCTTACAAAAAGTCGATAAAGGTCTGTAGTACTTTTAGAAGCTCCCAAGTTCCCATTTCCCTTAGCAAGCCCTTACAAGAGTTTGATCCAAAAGCACAGAGAGACTAAACAAATGATTAGCAAAGGGTTACCTTTAAAAATGCTTGTAATAGTAAGTAACAATTAGTTTTGATCGCACAATATCACCATTTAAATTGAAAGTGCAAAGAGGCCAAGCTCACCTGCTTGCGCTTGAAGAATCCTCTTCTGTCACAGTTGGGAAGGTAGAGAGACAGAGCCATCACACGAGAAGTGTCCTTCATACCCTGAATGATCCCATCTAGTTTTCTCCTGCAGGGACCCTTCAGAGAAATGCAAAAAAGGGTCACAAACAAGCAACATAGTCAAAGTTATGCTATGTTGAGAACGTGAATGCCTATTTTAGGCAGATTTATGGCAATGAAGTTTTGTGATTTAAGATAATCTAGAAATGGCAGCTCTTTTTTTTTATGTCCAGTGGTTTAAATCCTTGCCTCACTTCAGTAATGTAAATGTCTACTTGAAAAAAATCAACTATATGTGTTAGTATTATTCTGCAGCTAAGAGCTGCCAGTCACAAATGCTAGTACTTACAAATTCAGGCTCATGCTTGTCCACGGATAGAAGGGAGTAATCCATTGTGGAGCCCATAGAACGCTGTATGCCAAGCTTCCTCTTCTGGTCTTTTTTCACTGCGATTTCTTTTTTACTCTTCACAATGTCTTTGGGATGGAGTGGCACTTTAGCTTGCAGCATGTCCCCAGTAGTCTCTGGACTGATGGTGTCCTCATGCTCTCGAGACTCACGATCTGCACCAGAACCAAAAAGAGATGTTTAAACAATGGTACCTTTTTTAAAAAGTTTTTTTTTATTTGTGTGTGGTTAGCATACAGCAGTTTGACTATTGTTGTTAGAAAAGAAAATATCGTTGGACAATGCATCACAGCTGTGAGAAGACTTGAAAAGTACACGCCTTTCTCTAATATTATGTAATTTCAACATTTAACTACAAAAACTAAAAAGTTTATTTGAAATGGGGCGCAAAATGCTGGAATGTAAAAAAGCTCACATAATTAAATCATAATGTATACAGTTTGCAATATTTCACAAACAGAAAACTATTGAAGTTTAGTTATGTTTAGTAATGTTATTACATATTAGGTTTTTATCTGCATCAAAATAAAAAAAAGATTCTGCTTTTGATACATGTGTTGACAGTGAAGGGGAGGCATAAGTTTGAACCAACAGCTGATGAGCATATACAGCTAACACAACAGTTTAAAGTCACACTTTCTCATCCAACCTCACCGAGATGCATCTATGAGAGCAAGACAGACACCAAAACTACTAATAGCAGTCAGTACCAACAATGTACCATAATTTTTTTTCTTATTTATGAGTGAGACATGATGAGCTCAAAGCACAGACAGAAATACAGACACAATGACAGTAGCTGACACATATTTTTGAGCGGAGAGACTTCAACAGATTGGGAAAACTGTATCACATGCAGCATGACTGCCTAAACTTTGCCTGGAAAATGTGTTACCGTATCATCTGGGCTGCTGACTGTGACTGGGACTGAGGCTCCTGGGTGTCGTAACTTTACAGTAACGTGTCCTACATTAGGCTGATTGAAATGTCAAGCTGAGGAAAATCTAGTCGCTCTCTGGGTGAATATAAATGCTTGTACATTTGTGTCACATTTTATATACTTCCTAGATGTAATTTCAGGTCCCCCAGGGGGCACTGTAGTCCTAAAGATCTGAAAGAGTCTCTTGCTGGGATATTTACCAGTTCAGGTCCTTTATCCTAAACCAAACCCTCCCCTCCCCCCCTTTCCTATCTTTGGGGCTCAGCCTCTTAAGCCTGAACCCCCAGCCAGAGGTTCTTTGAGGCCACAAAAAGAAGCCCTCCACCCCCCACCCCTTTTGGCTTAGCTGTACCATAAGTACAGAGTTGTTATGGGGACTTTGCCAAGCCCCAATTGGCTCTAGTGATGGTGCCAGTGGATGACCCTGGCTATATTTATCTGACAAGGAAACCCGCCTGGGTGCACTGAGCCAAAGGCTCTGAACCAAGGAGGAATGTTGGACTATAGACCAACTGCTGCTAAATGACAAATCAACTTCCATACATAGAGAACAGGTTGGAAAATATTATTTAACAAGTTGCCATAACTTTGCTCATAAGCCTGTTTGTATCCTGCCACCATGGAGAACTGATCACTGAGACGGAGCAAGGCCATGAGCTTTGAGAAACTGACGTTCAAAGAGCCTGACACAGCATGAGTGTCTGGGAGTCTTTCGGTAAGAAGGGGAGGTGGGGTGGGTGGAGAGCCTGGGGGCAGGTTGATTACCAGAATTGGGTCTTTGGCTTCTGCACTGCACTACTGTCTCTTTGAAATTAATCTCACAACTCATGACTTGGCAGGCCTTGGTTTGTGTTTAGATATGTCCTTGTGTCTCCCTGCTCAGACCGCAAAGCTATTGCTCGCTATAAATAAATATTTCAAACAAGCATTCCTATGTACGCCGTGCATGTGACTACTGTGGAAAACCTCTTTATTTCTGCTGTACAGTCCAATAATTTTGCAGGGCGCCTGATTAAAATGCCACATATTTGGCAATGAAACATACTGCTGAAAAAAGGACTGTTTTTTTAGCATGCATTCTTGTTTCATGTGTAATTTAATTTGAGCACATAAATGGTCAGACTAAAACAGCCGTAGCACATAAATTACGCTTACAAGTCAGTCACTTTATGGAAAAAAAATCGGTGTTTAGAGAACAATGTGTGCAACATACAAGCATGTATTCTAAAATCCATGTAACTTTCACAAGATAAAGATCAACACAAAAAAAACACAAATTTGATTCTGATGTGGGCTCTTCAGCTCTTTAGTTTGGCCACAAAAACTCATTTTTTCCATGCTAAGGGTACCAAGCTTGTAAAGGAAGCTCAGAGGGTCTGGTTTAACTCCTGAAACACAGCCAAGACCCTGGACGGAAGCCAAGTGAGCCAACTCATGTGCAGGTTCTCCATTCAGCTGAACCCAAAGCTGTGGCGTATCTCTCCCTCGTTTCCAGGTAAAGATTTCATTAGAATGGGAGAAGCGGAGCAGCCAAAGAAGGTGCACTTGATACTTCTCTGTTTAAAAATTAACATCTGCCCATAATTATGCTTCATGAATATCCCAAGTTTCTTACGGGCATAAGTCCAAGCTTGAAAGATAAGCTACCCCTTCTTTAGATTTTTTTACTCCACTGGATCTTTAAGACTATAATTATACCATTTAGACAGCAAAAAAGCCAGGACAATAGATCCTTCCCCATTTCATTGTATTTCCCAGCATTACACCACATTTGTTATGTCGTGCCTTTGATTAAGTCAGTGTCTGTATTGCATCTGAAATTACATCTTTACAAGATGTAAGAGAATAGTGAATAGAGGTGCTGTTTAATCTCATCTGGGGGTAGGACAACATAATTGTGGGGACGAATGAACCTGAGGGCCTGTGCCACATAAAGCACAACTATAGTAACCCATCCTCCAGTGTCACACTGCCTCCACTACTTAATATTTGAAAGCCAGGCTACGGCCTGATGACCTGGCAGTTTCTAGAGCAGAAAGGGAGGTGTGAAGTTGTGCCAGTCAATGTGACTGTGTGTCGCAACACAAAAGTCAGGTCCTGGCTACTAAAAGAAAAGGAAGCATTTTAAAATAGGGAAAAGATTGGTAATGCTAAAATGTCTTAGGATGACACAGATAATCAGTGGTACCTCTCTAAAAAAATCGAAGAATGACCCATCAATATGTCTGTTTTCCCATTCTGACAACCATATGTCCATAACGTCAAAGACAGATGAATGATGTGACAGGGTGCCTTCCACTCGCCTAGTATTTCTCTGTAAGTTGGTATTCGCCTTAGTGACCCTTAGAAAACAACAAACATTAAACACACATTGGAGACTGTGAAGTTGATTTCATGCGTTGGTATGTTTAGATACCATTTTGTAATCTTCCTTGCTCTTAGGGTGTCTTTTGTATGTACAGATCCTGAATTCTAACTTCAGGATAGTGTATTTTATGCTGTATGATCATCCTCAATGATCATATCTCAGTCCATTTCTAATCCTTATAACAAAATGTTAAACATATCTGTTCACAGGAAGAAAAAACATATTTCAAATTACTTTTGATTTTAAAACATATCTTTATTATTGATAGTGTCTCATAAAATCCACTACACATGACTCCATAAAATTGAGACTTAACTAAATGTATTGATATGTATGATTTGTTTACTGAAATAACTGAGTCAAAAAACAGCAGGGTTTTTGTTAGAGATCAAATTTTGGCACAATCTCAGCTTGCAAATCTAAAATTTAGCAGTGCGATTCAATAGCTCCTGGTAAGGCCCATCTTCTCTCTACGTCTGCTTTCTCTACTCCACTAGATGGGACAGTTTTTAGCCAAACAAAACTAAATCTAACCAGGCAACGATGGACTTAAACAGAGATAATGGGCGAGTATTCTTTAAAAGATTCCACCCAGCATACAACATGGCATGATCTAACTTCATATTGTGAACTGTGTCGGGAAGATGTGAGTGATGGTTCATCACTTCACATTATTCCAAATGGCAAGAATACCCATTAGTTACTGAAACCAGCTTGAGTTTCCAAACCAAAAATAAAAATAAAGTGAGAACCTGTTTACATTTTTGTTGTCATACAAATAATATGATTTAAGGGGTAAAGAAACAACAGTTCGGAAAATTGTTATTCCACATGAAACTAAGCTAAAATTTGTTTGGTTAGCTCAGGTCTGTCACTAAACATTAATGCTAGCTGTTAGTAATAAAATTGTGAAAGTAGCAGCGGCATATTGAGAGACAGAGCTGTTTATGTTGCTGAGGTTGAGTGTTCAGAATAAAAGAATTTTGTAAAGGTAAGTTTTCTTAGCTGACGTACTCTGAACAGATAAAAGTGAGCCTTTTATAAACTTTTTTTTTTCACAATGTAATGCAGTTATAGATTAAAGGTATATTTTAAAGTCTTGCTTTTAATCCAGTGTGTGTGGTTCTTTGTCTCGTTTGTCTCTGTGTGACCCTGTGATGGACTGGCAACCTGTCCAGGGTGTACCCCGCATCTTGCCCAATGACCATTGGGATAGGCTTCAGCCCTCCTGCGACCTGACTGACAGATTAAGCGGGTATAGAAAATGGATGGATGGGTGCTTTTAATCCAAGTATGTACAATCACAGTCAAAAAGCCAATAGTATACATCTTCTGCTCATAAGATGAAAACAGAAAAGTGCTTTCATGAGAAAGATTAAGTGACTGAAGGAAGCTCACGTCCAGACCAGCTGGAAGAATCTGTAAATAAGTTTTGTTGAGGAATTTTTTTTCTGCCACCAGACATGTATGTCCTGTTGTCAGTGGAATTTTCTGTGTTTCGGCCTTGTGCATGCTCTCAATCAGCTTCTGAATATGCAGGAAATAACGCTTCCCGCAGTATTGTGCACACAGAATCTGTTCATTGCAATCAAAAGTTTCCTGCTTTTCTGAATGCAAGGTATAAATAGCAACAAGAACAATTCAAGGATCATAAATTGCAAAACAGGACTTATGAGAGGATGCAACGTCTTTCCAAGAGGGAAATGCAGCTATAGGTAAGCAAACTATCTGCATGTTTACAGCTTTCACAATACAAAAAAAAAACAGTGTGAACAGTAAATCATCAGAGTGACATGCATTACTGTTCTACTGTACATTGCTTATTTTGGTCTGAGGTCTCGTCCCATTTCTGGGTTTTCAACAAGCTACGCGCATGGATGCAATGTCTTTTTGGGTCACCACAACACAATTACTGGGTGTGACAAAATTTTAACTCCCTCCTGGTGGCAGGAGCAGCTTTTTCTTAGCAAGAGAAGAGTGCTCCAGGTTGTGCAGAAATCTTTAGGCAGAATAAAAAACAAAAATCAGGGTTCATACTGTTCTTTGTGTGATTTTAGTGGGTAATGTTTTGATCAATTGCAAGTTCATGAACATCTATTTAATGTGATGCAATGCATACAGCAAGCAATTTGAAGAAACGTCCATTATCAGACCTGAATAATTTTAAGATTCATTGTTCATCATTTATGAGGAACTGCTATTTAATAACAGTATAAGGTTCACTCTAACATTCTGAGCAACATCAACATTCCAGAGAATTCACTGGAGCCTCCATTGTTTCCCAAATCCTGAGAAACTTGAGCCTTTTTGTCCTGCTTGTGAGTGGAAATTCTAAAAACTGCCCCATAGTAACAGTGAAAAGATTTTGGTCCTTTCTTACAGCATGCTAGTATGTAACCAGGTGAAGGAGTTGAGATCACAGCACACAGGTCGGGTCAAACACATGTGATATCATTTTTAAAAGTCTGCACTGCGGGTTGATGTCTTCTGCAGCTGTTGCCACCAGAAGGCTAGGTGTCAGTAACCAGTAAGCTGTACAAATACCACTGTAAAGTTTTACAGGGAGAAATCAAGCAAGTGTGCCAAATAAGTTATTTGCTTGCCAGTGACAACCCCAGTGCTGTTGACCGTCCCTGTGATCCCACTGTAACTGAAAACAGGCAGTAAAACTGATGTAACCAACAGCATCAGCTTCACATCCAAAAAGTTGTTTCAAATTTTCCACAAAATGCAAGTTTTTCTCTGAAAGTCATCATGTTATATATTGAGAAAATTACCTTCCTTGCAAAGCACCTGCTACAGATGCCTTGCAGCATAATAAGCTCTCACTGAACAAGACAGAGGCAATTTGGAAGGGTCCATCCAGCTGTAAGGCAACTGGGCCCACATATAACTGGAGCAGCATCTAACGTGGCATGCCTGCACACTACTATGACAAGTCAAAGTGCACGGGAAGCAGAATCTACTTCTTCCCACTTGCTTTGGTCTCTCAGCAACTGCCCAATAACTGGCAGTGCCAGTGATGATGTTAGTGTGGAAAAAGCAGATGTTAACGCTCAAAGTTGAATAGCTTTCTTCAAGTAAGTGATGACATTGTGCATGGTGATTACACATGATTTGGGAATCCTGGAGGCCTGCAGTAACTGAACCTATTGATGATTCTAAATATTAATGAAAACTCCATGTCACAAAAGAAAAACCACAAAGTCTTCAGTACATTGTTGCGGCTGAGACTGTCTGCATTCAAACTGCATGCACATGCATGCAAAATGCTGAAACAAATATAAAGTAATAAAAATTCTAAGTGAGGGCAGCAGGTTTCCTGTAGCTATGTTTAAAAGGAGCTCAGTCTTACTGTCTTATCTGTGAGAAAGGTATCGTGGATTTGGAACTACTCCTTTATGATCTTTTGTTTCTTGGCAGAGAGCAATCTGTTAAAACATTAGGCCCTTTCAGAAGCCTGAAGGATGAAAGGATGAGAAGCCTGCTGCCGTGAAGTCATATCTCTTGGCAAGCTTTCCTGGGCCTGATTCACTCGCAGAGTGCCCCCTAAGCACATACCACTGCCTGTGCCTTACAATTCAAGCAGCTCCTGGGATCACAGAGCAAGACGAAAGCATGAATGAATCCACTACTGGGACATGAAGACAAACATAAAATGATGGCCAGGGTTATTTTTCTTGAAAAGGGGGAAGGGGGTGAGGGGACTATAGGATAGCAAAGATTAATCTCTACCATTGTTTTACTGTCCAAGTCAGTATTTAGGCTGCAGCTCTCATGGCCTCATGAGTGTGGTGGACACTTGAGCTCCACCTCCCTGCGTTTGCCTCACTCAGCTAGCAGCTGCAACCCCACACGACAGGAAACCAGAGGCTCACCTCACTAGTTCCCAACCAAGGAGCTGTTTGACAGAAGGCCCTTCAAGAGGAAAGGGAGACAGAGCTGGAGGGATTTTGCTGAATCACGGGCGATGTGACACAGCAGCCGTGCAATGAATGCACTGCAAGAGGCAGGAAAAGATGCTCCGATTACCTCTGAGGGCCAACAAAGGAGTCAGCTTCTGTGTGTGCATGAGTGTGTGTGTATGAGGCCAGAGTGAGACAAAACTGCCTGAGGTGTCATCACTAACAATCACACACAATGCACACCCAGACACCCACACAGTCCCGCCCAAATATGTGTGAGAGAAAGCATTCTGACTGAGACTTGAAACACACACACACAGTGCTGATAGGGAGGACTACCTTTTTACATTATCTCAGATAGTGATCAATGGTTTGGAAAGCATACTGTTATTTTTGGAACAATAGCAATTATAGAAAGAGCACATTTTTCCTGTGGTGTCATAAGAAGGACAGGGGAGGGCTGCTCTCCGAGAGCACAGCCTGATGATGACTCCATCAGCCATCACCCGTCTTCAGCCAAAACTTTTGCGGTTACCACCTACAAATCTTGTCACTGATAAGCTGCTAAAACTCGGTGACAGGGAACCTGCTACACCAAGAAACGTCTTAAATCATTCAAGACAACTGGCTCAGTTCCTCTTCTCCCTCTGTCTAACTCTTTTTCTTTCCTTCTTTTCTCTCACACATGCAGATCTAGTGGCAATCCAACTCTAAACACGATCCTGGGTTCCCTGCAGTTCTAAATCTATCTAAATTCAGCTTCAACAAGACCCTCAGACAGTGGAGCAGCATCTGATTCCTTCCAATATGAGCTAGTATGCACTTTTTCTCTCTGCCGGGACCGATTTCACATCTCAAGCGTTCGAATGATGAAAAGGCGCAAAAACTGGAGAAAATAAAGGGAAATCGTGGGCTGGATATTAAAGTCGAGTATTTGGAGAACAAGCTCACGTCAGGCGCAGCCACACTGTCCTGTTAATATCTCTTACATAAATAAACTACCACGCAGTCCACAGACCACTTTTCATAAAGCGTTTCACTCGTTGAACATAAAGTGCGCTGCATAACAGCGTCTATGACACACACTCCTAAAATTAGCCCTTTCTGTCATCCAATCTGCCTCCAATCTACACATTATTGAAGAGTTGACTACCTGGATCTTTGTCAACCGCAGTTGAACAGCCACTTTCCCCGGTGAGTTAGGCGCAACAGATGAACTGGCACCGGACTCACAGCCAATGATTTTTGTGAAATTCGTATTCATGATAAGCTGGGTTCCGAGTCTCACATTTTGAAAGTGCATATATCTGCGTATCTGCAGAGAGTCGGAATAAGCTCCTGCACACAGTTTACTCGAGACAGTGGATAGAAGTTAATCAGATGGCACCTTAAACCATCTGTCAAACAAAGCTGAGCCGCACATGATCATTAACTCTTGGTCTCAGTCAGGGAAGGAGGCACCTATAGGTTACATTTATAAGGTCCCTAAATAAAGGAGAAGGAATTGGGAAATTAACTTGAGGATATTGATTTAACAAAACAAAAATGCTTAGACCGTTATACATTTTTATGAAGATTTTTCCCGAAAGACACAGCCTCAACATGCCATCAAATCGAGAGGAGAGAGAAGACCCGCGGTCCTCTTCTGGTTAAAGCATTCACAACCACATCACTCCTGTCCATCATGCATTCACCAGCCAGTGCGCGTCCTTACCTACGGGCGGGAGAGCAGGTTTGTATCCCTTCTCGTTGGTGCACACTCCCCTGCCGTGGAGAAGGGCGTGCAGGGGTTTCTCCTCTCCGCTCCGGGGCAGGCAGCGGAGGCCCTGGGTGCACGTCCCGGTGTAAACACCGCACGCCGCGCCCTCAGACAAGGCGCACGTTAGGCAGCAGCCGCAACCGGGCTCCTTGACCAGCTGGCAGCCGACCGGGACCGGCGGGCACATGGACAGCGCCTTCTCGTCACACGGCTCGCACGGAACGTACGAGCCCAAACACCCCGACAGCCCCAAGATAAATGTCACCAAGAGGCAAAAACTCAGAAACATCGTTGGCGTTCTCTTCAGTTATAGCATAAAGCTCAAATGCGAGGAGGAGGGGGGGAAGTAGCCTGGTCTAATGGACACAATGCCTCAGTCAGATAATCCGATTCTTACAGTTAAAGCCAATAGTCTTTATCCAGGAGTGCTATGTATAAAAACATCAATGGCAGTCTTTGCGCTATGCACGCTGCAAAATTACTTTAAATGAACAATTGAAAATATATGTGCTATTTTCCCGGAAATATTTTCCTCTGCAGGAGCAAAACAAGTCTGTGGATAAAATCTCAACTTCTCGCCCCTTCAGTTAAGACTCCAGTACTTTCTCCAGCACAAGTTTCCTGAGCAGACTGATCAACTTGAGACTTGCCTTGCCTTTTTAAAAACAGCCGTGCCCCAAACCCCCCAACTCCGAATACGCTAAACAGCAGGGAAGGGAGGCGCACTTGTTCCACAGCTTGGCAGTCTGCCAAACATTTTTTCAGCAGCAGGAGGATCGCTCTCTCACCCTGAGGGCTGAACTGATGCCGAGGTGCAACAAGGAGCGACAGCAGAAAGAGGCGACACCATCTGAGCAGCCATCAAAACCTGTAGATCTTTATTTCACACTACAAAAAACTACGCTCAGTCTTTTTTCTGTTCATTTCTATTTTACTGTGGGTGAGGAATTTTATGCTGTTTAGAGATTCAAAGGAACAAAGTGTACAAAAACTGCACTTCCAGACAACGCTTCAGAGAAGCCAATATTTTCTTTTATTTTGCATGTTAACTGCGCAAAATTCAGATTTGAAAAAAAAAGAAAAAACATCAACAAAATCCTCGGTAAACCCATTGCTTAATTCAGAAGTGCCTTATTTTTTCACGAGTTAAACGGAACATCCTAAGGGAGGGAAAAGTGTGTGCGAACCACTTTAGTGGTGCTTTACATTCACGGATCGGAAAAGGAAAAGATGTGTGGGATCATTACTGCATCATCCACTTACATAAGGGTTGGACCGAGGAAATTGCCTCTCTTTTGCTTAAATGACAGCTTTTTCTCCGCTTCGTTTGGTTAGCATTGCTGCGGTCTGTCAGTCACCTTTAAAGCCTGCACCTGTTGCTTCATTCGGACACCATTTGCGTTAATCAGAAGGGAATTCCACCAACAACTTTTCTCTCTGGCTCTCTCCTTTCTCACACATATGTGTGTGAGCACCAAGGGGATGTCACGAACTTTAAGCATATAACGTTAAGTTGGAAAAAAAAACGCCTGAATGCTGCAGAGTGCGTGTCACATACGCAGTATGAATGTGACCGATTTCAATCCCTTAAAACTGAATTTCACTGCCTTCAGTGGAGTGTACTGGCTGGTTTTCATTCCCGTATCTGCTCACTGGAAATAATTTCTCTTGACCCAGTGTATGTGTAATGTCAGGATCCTCTGAGAGGTGGCTTGCGCAGCTGTTGACCACCAGAAGGCGCTCTTAACAACGGTTAACACTGCGGAGAAGCCCTCTCACATCTTCTCTGCTGTCTGTTAAATCACAGTAATTGCCACATTATTACTGCTTAAAACTATAACGTTAATTAATTATTTCCATGATATTTACATTATTTATACTGATATGGATAAAAAATTAGAGCCTGTGAAGTATTTTTTTTAAATCTAGTTCTCCGTGGAATTACTGCCTGGACTAAAAGTCTTGAGTCATCATTCATTTCTTTAGATATTAGCTGGAAAAGGGGGGAATAGGTGCAGCAACTTATTGAAACATATGCAAATATGATGTAATTACAACATATAAACCAAAACCAAAGCTTTGGTAAAAGTAAAGTATAGGTGAACTCTCTCAGAAAATCTCTTTAGGTAGTCTTCAGGAAATAGTTCTTCTGAAAGATATTCCAACGCTCATCTTTGAATGTTAGCTGTCTTTTGTTAATGTTAAAGTGGACTGTACTTGTCTTTAAAGATGATCCCACACTGTGTCTATAGTGTTTAGGTACGGATTCGAGAGATTAGGATTTATCACTCTGCAATACCCGTTGCTACTGATTTGCAGTCCAGTTCTTGTGTTGTTTGGCATACCTTAGCCTTTCCCTTTCTTGAGAATTGCCTCTTGACAGCCACCCTTCTATGAAGACTTTTGCTGATGAGGCTTCAATGAACTGTAGCTTGATCAACTGAAGGGTTAGATAGTTAGATTAGGGTTAGATAGACATCTTTCAAGTCAAGTAGAGGACATCAACTTCCATTGCTGTTAATCTGTTGTAGTATTTTGGCCTGACACTTCTTTTGTCCTCCACTTGTCAAGTTTACATTCTGCACACCATGCTGAGATATGCCAAGTTTTCAGCAAATAGTTATTTGGGAATCACGTTTTTCTATGCAATAATGTTTTTTCATTTCTGTCAAACTGTGTTATCTTTGGTACTTCTTATAGCTACATCTAATAAAAGGGAACACATTTTGTATTTTTGTAACAGGCTGCTTGTAACAAAGTGCCCAGAGATACCATTCAAAATAGGTTCTTTCCTCAGTTGTCTGTTACATGTAGACACAACACTGCTTCATCCTTTGAGTTAGGTTCCTTTTTTACGCTTGAATGATTTATAAGTGTTAAGTGGTTTAGCATACATATTGTCAGGAACAAAGACTGAAAAAGAGAGAAAAAGCTGCCAATGTCCAAAAAACCCCCAAAACACTGGCACCTGTCAGAGAGACTGGTGAAGCATTTCTTAGGACCACTAGCAAAGATCAAAAGAAAGTCTTGCTGTTTGGAAGCAAAACATAAAAAAATGTGGGATGGATCAGAATTTCTGTACAGTATTGTAACTGACAAAGAGTGAATGAAACCAGGAGTTTAGTGGAGGGTGATTGGTGAGTGAAGACAGTTGAGGGAAATAACACAGGTTAAAGGAGCTGATGACCGGACTGAAGAGAGACTAAGGAAGTAAACAGGACTGAGACAAGACCAAAAACAAAACAAAAAGACATAGATCATGACACAAGGTTGGTATTTTCCACACTTCTCTTTAACCATGACTATGTAAAACTTTTAAAGCTTCCATAAGCACCATTTACATATCTGAACAGATTATTTTCCCCTTGGAACTTCCTATCCTTTTCCTGACATGCCTCCATCCATTATATCACCATCAATCATTTGCTCTCAGCCATAAACATCTGAAGCTGAGTGTAGTTCTGTTTGTCACAAAATTGTGATTTATTTTTTTGTTAAGTGGTCAAAAATTAATCCAGCAGCCATAAAACTGCACATATTGAACTCTGACAGTCTCTCCAGCCAGCTCTGGAGCAAAAAAAAAAAAAACAGCTCCAAAACCAAGAGAAGTGGCAAAACCCTTAGAGACATAAATCTGAGTTACTTTAGTGATAATGAAGAGATTAAAACAATAATGCAGCATGGATTAATGGTGTTTCTCTGCTGGGTATGTGACAATGGATGAAGAGAGGATTACAAATTACAAGGAAAATATGCACCAGATACAAGCCCCACTTAGGGATCTACATCGTGCTTGTTATTATTATTGAAGGAACTCAATGTTCTTGTTCTTTTTTGTCCTCTGCTCTCATTCTTTGCTCAATGCAAAACTAATTCCCCAAGGATCTTTTCATGCATCAATCCATCTGTTCCTTTCTTGGTACCACCCTCCCCCTGTTCATGCATCATTCTGACTTGAAGGAATACTAGCAATGTTTTATCCTGCTTAAACATTTGCAAAATTGTGTCTCAATGTCTTCTGTGAGTGGTGTTATGATTTGAACAACAGAGGACTAATCAGTAAGCACCATAGTTTACCATACTATGTGGGCATAGATACTCAGCTATTGCCTTTTTTAATGTACAGCACATAATTCCATGTAAACAGAGAGCTTCACAGAACATCTTAGTAACAGATGCTTCAAGCTGTACCCTCACCCCAGAGCAAGCAAGCATTGAGCAGAATTAGTTTGAGCATTTTGTTGAAGAGCTTTTTTGTTGTTTATCTGAAATATACATTTGGCAGTGAAGTTACAGCAAAACTGCTCAAATTCTCCAGGTCATGATGATCACAAATCCTCGCTTTGAGGACAACTGGCCTGTTCTTGATTATTTAAGATGTTTCATGACTCATCCAAAATGCTTCTTCAGTTCTAACTGACTGGTTGAAAATGTCAGACTTTTGAGCTGTTTTTGAAACACTTATACTTTGAGAGTCATTCAGGCCATGTGTGTCACTGAGCCAATTCAGTGTGTCATTTAGGTCAACATCACCTGTGAGTTGTTTACCTGCTTGACGCACATGCAAAGGGTGCAAATGGCTGTGAAACAAACTAATAAAAAAACTTACAAACCTAAACTGCCACATCAATCAGATAGAAATGAAGTGGCCTTTTGGATGAGATATGAAACGTCTTCATGAATAATGAAAAGAAATCTGTTCCCCTTGTAATAAAGCACTCAAGACTAACCAGGGGATCTTCACATTCACCCAAGCCTACACTCCCACTCTTCCTTTGTACAATCTACTACAGTACTTCTACTTCTTGCACTGTTGTGCAGTGGTCTGTGCTGCTGAACTGGATGTAATGGTAAAAAACTTGTATATTTTTGGAGAAACGCTATTTGATTTGATGAACTCAGACTCATTAAGGATTCTGATTCACTATTTCAGAAGCCCAAACTCCACCCCAGATCCCACCAGTGTGCTCTGATTTTAGTCTTCCAAAAGACGGAAATCACTAGCATTCCCTTGCCTCTGGATCAATGTGTCCTCATGGCATGTGGTAGATTGGAGCCTATATGTCAAACAATATTCTAAATTCACTCCGTTCATTGACATTTTATTCTGTTCATTCAGGGTTGTCTGACATAGACAATTTTATCCAAATATTTAATGTTTGATGATTATGTTTATTTACATGGTTGAAAAGAATTCTCCACTAAGGTAGCTCTGCATACCTACAAAACTGTTGGACTCACTTATTTAAAGGCTCAAAATTCATGCAGCAGAGCCAAAGCCTGACCACTAAATTGGCTGCAATACAACCCAGCTGCTCACAGTTTACAGTAAATTGCAACTAATGTAACCTGGAGCCACCAGCATCAACTTTAGTAAACGTTTCTACAAATTCAGGTTTGGTTGCTCTTTCAAATATGTATTCTTCAGCCATAAATTACGCTGACAAAGTTAGCATCAGGCAATGACAGTGAGACCTGGAGGGGTGTGATTGGGAGGAACGGCCCCCCCGATCTGAATCAGAGTGGTGTTATGTTGTTGGACTTCTGTGCCAGTCATGGACTGTCCATAACGAACACCATGTTCAGGCATAAGGGTGTCCATATGTGCACTTGGCACCAGGACACCCTTGGCCGCAGTTCGATGATCGACTTTGTGGTTGTATCATCGGACTTGCAGCCGTATGTCCTGGACACTCGGGTGAAGAGAGGGGCGGAGCTGTCAACTGATCACCACCTGGTGGTGAGTTGGCTCCGCTGGTGGGGGAGGATGCCGATCAGACCTGGCAGGCCCAAACGTATTGTGAGGGTCTGCTGGGAGAGTTTGTCAGAATCCCCCGTCAGAAGGAGCTTTAACTCCCACCTCCGGCAGAGCTTCAACCATATCCCGGGGGAGGTGGGGGACATTGAGTCCGAATGGGCCATGTTCCGTGACTCCATTGCTGAGATAGCTGATCGGAGTCGTGGCCGTAAGTTGGTCGGTGCCTGTCGTGGCGGCAACCCTCGAACCTGCTGGTGGACATCAGTGGTGAGGGAAGCCGTCAAGCTGAAGAAGGAGTCCTATCGGGCCTTTTTGGCCAGTGGGACCCTGGAAGCAGCTGATAGGTACCGGCAGGCCAGACGGGCTGCGGCTTCGGCGGTTGCTGAGGCAAAAAGTCGGGCCTTGGAGGAGTTCGGTGAGACCATGGAGAACGATTTCCGGACGGCCTCGAAGAGATTCTGGTCCACCATCCGGCGTCTCAGGGGGGGGGAAGCGGCTCACAGTCAACACTGTTTACAGTGGGGACGGGGCTTTGCTGACCTCAACTAGGGATGTTGTGAGTCGGTGGGGGGAGTACTTCGAGGAACTCCTCAATCCTACCAACACGTGCTCGGAAGAGGCAGAGTCGGAGAGCTCGGAGACGGGGCCTCCCATTTCTGGGGCTGAGGTTGCCGAGGTGGTCAAAAAGCTCCTCGGTGGATGAGGTCCGTCCTGAGTTTCTCAAGGCTCTGGATGTTGTAGGGCTGTCTTGGCTGACACGCCTCTGCAGCATCGCGTGGACATCGGGGACAGTGCCTCTGGACTGGCAGATTGGGGTGGTGGTCCCCCTCTTTAAAAAGTGGGACCGGAGGGTGTGTTCCAACTATAGGGGTATCACACTCCTCAGCCTCCCTGGTAAGGTCTATTCGGGGGTATTGGAGAGGAGGATCCGTCGGATAATCGAGCCTCGGATTCAGGAGATGCAGTGTGACTTTCGTCCTGGCCGTGGAACAGTGGACCAGCTCTATACCCTCGGCAGGATCCTGGAGGGTGCATGGGAGTTCACCCCACCAGTCTACATGTGTTTTGTGGACTTGGAGAAAGCGTTCGACCGTGTCCCTCGTGGAGTCCTGTGGGGGGTGCTCCGGGAATATGGAGTGTCGGACCCCTTGATAGGGGACGTTCGGTCTCTGTATGACCGGTGCAAGAGTTTGGTCCGCATTGCTGGCAGTAAGTCGGATACGTTTCCGGTGAGAGTTGGACTCCGTCAGGGCTGCCCTTTGTCACCGATTCTGTTCCTAACTTTTATGGACAGAATTTCTAGGCGGAGCCAGGGCGTTGAGGGTGTCCGATTTGGCGACCTCAGAATCGGGTCTCTGCTTTCTGCAGATGATGTGGTTCTGTTAGCGTCGTCAGGCTGTGACCTTCAGCTCTCACTGGAGCGATTCGCAGCCAAGTGTGAAGCGGCTGGGATGAGAATCAGCACCTCCAAATCCGAGACTATGGTTCTCAGCTGGAAAAGGGTGGAATGCTCTCTCCGGGTCGGGAATGAGATCCTTCCCCAAGTGGAGGAGTTCAAGTATCTCGGGGTCTTGTTCACGAGTGAGGGACGAATGGAGCGGGAGATTGACGGGCAGATCGGTGCGGCGTCTGCAGTGTTGCGGGCTCTGCACCGACCCGTCATTGTGAAGAGGGAGCTCAGCCAGAAGGCGAAGCTCTCTACTTACTGGTCAATCTACATTCCCATCCTCACCTATGGTCACGAGTTGTGGGTAGTGACCGAAAGAACGAGATCGCGAATACAAGCGGCCAAAATGGGTTTCCTCCGCAGGGTGTCTGGGCTCTCCCTTAGAGATAGGGTGAGAAGCTCAGTCATCCGGGAGGGGCTCGGAGTAGAACCGCTGCTCCTCCGCATTGAGAGGAGTCAGATGAGGTGGCTCGGGCATCTGGTTAGGATGCCCCCTGGGCGCCTCCCTGGGGAGGTGTTCCGGGCACGTCCCACTGGGAGGAGACCCCGGGGGAGACCCAGGACACGTTGGAGAGACTATGTCTCTCGGCTGGCCTGGGAACGCCTCGGGGTCCCCCCGGAAGAGCTGGAGGAAGTGGCCGGGGACAGAGACGTCTGGGTTTCTCTGCTCAAGCTGCTGCCCCCGCGACCCGACCCCCGGATAAGCGGCAGATGATGGATGGATGGATGGAAAGTTAGCATCAACCGAGGACTTTCACAAGACATCACTGATCCCTTTGCCTCGAAAGTCAACTGGATTCTTGCACCCTAACTAATGAATGTATGGAGAAATTGCAAGTCTTTTTGATTCTCCAATTAGGAGGACAATATACAGGAGGGTGTTAACCACTTCAAAGTTAATAGGCATTGGATGTAATGGATTTTTTAACTGTTTTTCCAGTTTGTATATAAATGTTATTATTCCAAACAGTAACACTATATGAGAGGGGAGCTACATACAATGAACGCTGCCTTCCAGCAGGCATGGTTTGCAAAACTAACAACTTTATTACATTGATGTGAGCAGTTTCTTCCAAACATGCCAAGTTCTCACACATTCAGAATGCATGTGTGATTTACAATGCTTCCTACGTGCATATGTGTATGTTTAATGTACTGCATGCTTGTTTGTGTGATCACATAAGCTGTCAATGGTATGCTTGCCTGTGCGTTCGTGTGGGCAGGTGTTATTGTGTTTAATGTCCTTGCATTTCCATAGATGGAAAATAACCAAGACCAGAGAATTCGGCTCGTAATTTTTCCTGTTCCACTTCATCAAGATGTCACTTACATATACACAAGAGGAGTATGTGATACACAAACACTCTGTGGCACACAAACAGTGCTATTTCCAAGGACATACAGAAAGGTGTTGTTGTGTATATCTGCTGAGACCAGACAGAACGCTTCCAGGAATGAACCTGTTGGCTTTGTTAGAATGTAACTTTGAAGACTGGGGAGTCAAAAATTTGTATAAAAGTGTCAGAAACATGACATGGCATAAGGATTTGTAAATGCATGCTTAGCAGAATGAAAGAGAGATATGGGGGAAGGAAGAAATTTGACCAGTGCGCTGGAATCATAAGGAGCTTTGATGTTCTAAAATAATGCACAATAACGGTTTTACATTTTGTGAACACAGCAGAACACAGCAGGGAGCTGCTAAACCTAAATACATTTATTTTGTCTGGGCCTCAGTTTGTTTGGAGAACAACAATTGTAACGTTTTGCCGCATGACTCTGGTCTATTATAATGAGGCGTATTAAATATCAGGGCAAACCATTAGCTGTGGACAGCTCTAATACAGGGACTGATATCAGCATCAGCTTTCAAACATTTGAAATCGACATAACACAACTTAAACCTATTTAATAGTGACTGGGAAGAAAACTTAGTGGTTTCAGTTGTATATGTGCATTGGCTAAGTGAAAGCAACACTCAGGGCACCTCAAAAAGAAAAAAAAAATCTTGCCAAATGTGCTTTTCTTTCTCCTGAAACTTCACTTCACTAAGTGTGGGGAAAGCTTTTAATTTAACCAAATAGTGACAAATATTTAGCCTGCTCCCAGAAGGAATGCATCTCCCCATAGTTGACAGTGTTGCTATAGTTGCATTGTCAACAGCGTGGTGAACTTTATGGTGATGAGAACACTGAGGGTTTCCATTTGCATTGAATCGCTTTGATGTGACCATGAGGAGACCTGCATGATCTTGTAACCCGAGTCAAGGCTTATCTTAGCACTGTGATGGAAACTCTGCAGATCGAGATAAGCTGGCAGTGTTAAACCTTTCACAAGTGGGGGCCTTCTTATAGTATATAAGTATATTAATGTATGGATGCCCTAAAGCATTTCTAAAACAAAGCCTGATGTAGAAGAGATTTTTAAAGAGGGTCAGAGATGAGGAGCGTGGCATGTGTTTTTCTTCTTACTTTGTGACCTGATTCCTTGCCAAACCTTTTGCTTGAAATAAATAAAGATTGTATATTTGTGGTTTCTCCACAATGTTGTTTTCCTCCTGCAATCCAAAAAAATCTTTACTCAAGGTCACATTTCTCTTTGCGACCTGCATAATTTCTAATCTTATTCCTCACGCTTGTAATTGAAAGTCCATCTTATGCAATTAGTATGACAAAAGAACATTGTCTTTGTTAATGTGTGCAAGGGAATGTGACTGTGTACATAAAGGCAGCTTGCCAAGTCAAAAGTGAGCAATCATACTAACAAATATTTGAATTGTGCATCCAGTACTCCTCAAGTATTCTTTAAACACTTCCAAACAATGTGTTTAGTTCGTCAAGTTGAAGGTATTTAGCCAACTCTCGCATCCAGAAAGTCTTACACAATGGTCAACATTAATATTCCTTCACTGGCAACAAATTAAGTAAGCATGGAGGGCAAAAACACCTACATGAAAAACTAAAACAAACAACAAAAAAGACATTAATCCCAAGTATTTGAGTAGTGCTATATTGACATTAAGGGCTAAAGAAAAAAAGACCGTTCACCTTATCATTCATTCTGCTATGAAACTGAGGTATGTTGGATTTAAAGTAAGCAATAGTTAACAAAAATTATAAAGTGAAACCAGAAGACAAACATCAATTGCAATTATTTAAAGGGTCAGTCTAATGAATGTAAAATCAACAGTCTGGTGAAAAAAAAAACTTTCCCACACAAGGTTGAACCCTGTCATTCCCTTTGAGAGCTACAACTACACTGTAAAAACTACATCCTACGATTTTTTTTTCTTTTTATGTATCAATCATAATTAATAATGAGTTTTCAGGCCTCACATGCAAAAGTTAGTATCAAAAACTTATCTTAAATTGCTCTAGCTTGTCTCATCTTCTCTTAAAATTCAGTGATTCACTATAAAGGGAAAAGGTTTTCTCAAAGTTTTCTCAAAGCATATTTAAATGTGTGTTGTGAGTTTGTCATAATACAGAAAAAAATCTATTGTTTATTTATTCTTTTTTTTTTAAATGTGTTATTAGTCATCCAAGTCAAAGATAGATGACTAAAACAATTTCCAAGATTATAAAACTAGGTTTAAAGAAATAAGAATATGAAATGTTTTGATTTAATTTCAAATTATTTGAACAAAGCCAAACTGCTTATGTTAGATATGAAATCACAAATGCACACTGCAGATATTAAATATTTCAGTCACCTTCTACCTTTTGACTACTAACTGTTAAATTGTGCAGTTTACACCAACACTACTGATGATGATGCTGCTATGATACTGGCGCGATGTGAGGATGCCCGTGGAGAAGGGAGAAAGTCAGTACAGCTATGATGATTTATGGCAGCAGTGTGTTTGTTAATCCTACTAGTAAATATTTGTAAAACTATCAGATGAAAAATTAAACATGTCCTTGATGTCCTATCACCATGGCTCTCCAGAGTCAAATAGACTGTATTTACTCTTGTTATGAGATTTTGTGCGTAGGTGCACAGTCCCTAACCTTGCCATGGTGCTGGCTCTTTAGAATATATTTGAACTCTCGTGCACACATATTCTCCTTTCATACACATACATTCTCCTTTTACATACATATATTCTCTTCTCACACGTATGTTTTCCATTCATGTACATATAGTTTCACTCTCACACACATATATTCTCCTTTCACACACATACATTCTCTTTTTACACACATACATTTTCCTTTCACGCACATACATAGTGTCATAGTGACTCAAGCAAGTTCTACAGGATGCCAGGTCTACTTATAGGCGGGTTACACATTTTTTAACGGGTTTTCCTTTAAATTTTCACCCTTTTGTAAAATGCTGTCACATTGTTAAAAATCACATGAGACTCCACTATGTCTGGACCACGCCTCCTGAGGTTATAAAAGCCCGCCCTCAAACCTAAGCCCTCTCTCTTTTCCCTCCACAAGAAACCAACCCGATGTATCCTTACCTTGCAACATTTAATTGTGGATGCGTTAGTTATAAGTGAGTTAAGTTTTAATGTCCTGATTGATTGTTCTTATTTATTTGGTATTGGAATTTATTTATTGTTTTCTTTTATTTTGTACAGGAAATCATCTACCACCTTTTGTTCACCTATAAATTTCTACCAGCTACTAAATAAATTTCTGAACTGATCTCTGGAATCATTGACCCCTGGTCCTTTCAAAATATGGGTGTAAATCCTCAAAGATAAGAATTCCGAGTTTTTGGTGAATAATCTCATTATTATTAAGCTGAGCAAGCGCATGTATTTCCTGGTTTGAGAGTGACTTCCTGTTTAAAGAGGGACTTCCTGTGTCCCTGAGAAAGGAGAATATATATGTGTGAAAGGAGCATTGCATGTATAGAAATAGAATTAGAAAAATACTTTATTCATCCCCCAGTGGGGGAAATTCAAATTAGTGGAGTAGCTCAAAAAATTATATTTACAATGATTGCATTCTAGACAACAATAATAATAATAAAAATCACTGACAAAGAAATTTGAGAACGAACATGTCAGCAGTCACTGTTAAAAAGCCTTAAGGCTGTGGGGACAAAGGACTTCCTGAACCTCTCAGTCCTGCAGCACAGTTAGATGAGCCTCTCACTGCAGCTGCTCCTCTGACCTGTCAGGATACTGTTGAGAGGATGTCTATTATTATCCAAAACAGAATATAATTTCCTCATTATCCATTATTCCACCACAGCACTGAGAGGGTCTAGTCTTCTGCCTACAACAGAACCGGCCTTTTTTACCAGTTTGTCCAGGCGCATGTCGCAGGCCCCTCCCGTACACTGCTTCCTTGTTGGCAGACCACACCAACTTGCACTCTGGACATAATACCATCTGACTTTTTAAAAACTGTTTTTACCTCAATAGAAAGTGATCTCCTACAAATAGTTAATAGCTCATTGGCATCAGGCATTTTTCCCAAGTCAATAAAGACAGCTGACATGAAGCCGCTCCTAAAGAAGAGAACCCTAGATGCTTCTGTGATGAACAACTACAGACCTGTCTCTAACCTCTCTTTTATATCCAAGATTATTGAGAAAGTTGTATTCAACCAGCTCAATGACTTTCTGAAAGACAGTGGAAGTCTCGATAACTTTCAATCAGGCTTCTGACATCATCACAGCACTGAAAAAGCTCTGGTCAAAGTGTTAAACGACATTAGGTTGAATACTGATTCTGGTTATGTTTCAGTCCTGGTTCTGTTGGATCTCAGCACTGCATTTGATACTGTAGATCACAGAATCCTGTTGTATAGGCTGGAAAACTGGGTTGGACTTTCTGGAGCAGTACTTAACTGGTTCAGGTCCTATTTAGAAGGCCAGAGTTATTTTGTTACAATTGGCAGGTATTAATCTGAGCGAGTGGCCATGACTTGTGGAGTCCCCCAGGGGTCAATTCTTGGACCTCTTCTGTTTAACTTGTATATGCTCCCTTTGGGTCAGATGTTGCAGAACTTTAACATCAATTATCACAGGTATGCAGATGATACACAACTTTATGTGTCTCTGTCAACAGACGACTGCAGCCCAGCAGACGTATTGTGTCAGTGTCTGGAGGAAATAAACTCCTGGATGAGAGAGAATTTTCTACAATTAAATGAAGACAAAACTGAGATCATTTTGCTTGGTAGCAAAGAGAAGAGGGTCAGCATTGGTAAATACCTTGAGACTCGGGCCCTTACAATCACTGACCAAGTTCGTAACCTTGAAGTGTTGATAGACCCAGATCTGACTTTCAGCTGTCACCAAGGCAGCTTTTTACCAACTCAGGAGAAACATCAACAGATTTAAAGGTTTTCTCTCCCAAAAACACAGGAGAAACTCATCCATGCATTCCTCTCCAGTAGTCTCGATGACTCTAATGGTCATTTAACTGGACTTCCCAAAAAGAGCATTAAACATCTGCAGCTCATCCAGAACGCTGCTGCTAGAGTTTTAACCAGGACTAAGAGATATGAACACATCACACCAGTTTTGAAGTCTTTACACTGGCTTCCAGTCAGTCACAGAATAGATTTTAAAAGCCTACTGATGGTTTACAAATCCCAGAACGGTTTAGGCCTAAAATATATCTGTGATATGTTCAGAGAATATAAACCTAGCAGAGCTCTTAGAGCCAAGGACTCAGGTCAACTGGTCCAGACTAAACACGGAGAAGCAGCAATAAGCTGTCATGCTGCAAACAAGTGGAACAAACTGCCAGTGGAGATTAAACTGTCACCAAACGTAGACATTTTTAAATCCAGGTTAAAAACATTTCTTTTCTCATGTGTCTATACTTGAAATCTGCACTGCACAATTATTTTATTTATTTCTATTTATATTCTTTTACATATTTCTATTGCTCTCCCATGAGCTGCCACCTTATCGTAGTGGGGGAGTTTGCGTGCCCCAATGAGTCTGGGAGCTATGTTGCAGGGGCTTCAAGCCCCTGGTAGGGTCACCCAAGAAAAACAGATCCTAGATGAGGGACCAGACAAAGAACAGCTCAAAAGAGTCCTTATGATGAAAAATAAATTTGGACAACGTCATCCCTTGCCCGGATGTGGGACACTGGGGCCTCCCCCCGGAGCCAGGCCCAGGGGTGGGGCCTGGCAGCGAGCACCTGGTGGTCGGGCCTGTGCCCATGGGGCTCGGTCGGGCATAGCCCGAACACATGACATGGGTCTCCCTTTCGATGGGCTAACACCCGTGGGAGGGGCCAAGGGGGTCAGGTGCCATGTGAGATGGGTAGCAGCCGAAGGTGGAGGCCTTGGCGGTCTGATCCTCGGCTACTGAAGCTAGCTCGTGGGACGTGAAATGTCACCTCTCTGTTGGGGAAGGAGCCAGAGCTGGTGCGCGAGGCTGAGCAGTTCCGGCTAGATATAGTCAGACTCACCTCGACGCACGGCTTGGGCTCTGGAACCAGTCCTCTTGAGAGGGGTTGGACTCTCTTCCACTCTGGAGTTGCCCGTGGTGAGAGGCGCAGACCAGGTGTGGGCATACTTATTGACCCCTGGCTGTGTGCCTGTACATTGGGGTTTACCCCAGTGGACGAGAGGGTAGCCTCCCTCCACCTTCGGGTAGGGGGACGGGTCCTGACTGTTGTTTGTGCCTATGCGCCAAACAACAGTTCAGAATACCCACACTTTTTGGAGTCCCTGGTGGAGGTACTAGAGAATGCTCCTACCGGAGACTCCCTCGTTCTGCTGGGGGACTTCAATGCTCACGTGGGCAACGACAGTGAGACCTGGAGGGGTGTGATTGGGAGGAACGGCCCCCCCGATCTGAATCAGAGTGGTGTTATGTTGTTGGACTTCTGTGCCAGTCATGGACTGTCCATAATGAACACCATGTTCAGGCATAAGGGTGTCCATATGTGCACTTGGCACCAGGACACCCTTGGCCGCAGTTCGATGATCAACTTTATGGTTGTATCATCGGACTTGCGGCCGTATGTCCTGGACACTCGGGTGAAGAAAGGGGCGGAGCTGTCAACTGATCACCACCTGGTGGTGAGTTGGCTCCGCTGGTGGGGGAGGATGCCGATCAGACCTGGCAGGCCCAAACGTATTGTGAGGGTCTGCTGGGAACGTTTGTTGGAATCCCCCGTCAGGAGGAGTTTTAACTCTCACCTCTGGCAGAGCTTCAACCATATCCCAGGGGAGGTGGGGGACATTGAGTCCGAATGGGCCATGTTCCGTGACTCCATCATCGAGGCGGCTGATCGGAGCTGTTGCCGTAAGGTGGTCGGTGCCTGTCGTGGCGGCAACCCCTGAACCCGCTGGTGGACACCAGTGGTGAGGGAAGCCGTCAAGCTGAAGAGCCTTTTTGGCCAGTGAGACTCTGGAAGCAGCTGATGGGTACCCACAGGCCAAGCGGGCTGCGGCTTTGGCAGTTGCTGAGGCAAAAACTCAGGCCTGGGAGAAGTTCGGTGAGACCATGGAGAACGACTTCTGGACGGCCTCAAAGAGATTCTGGTCCACCATCCGGTGTTTCGGGGGGGGAGCAGCTCACAGTCAACACTGTGTATGGTGGGGATGGGGCTTTGCTGACCTCAACTAGGGACGTTGTGAGTTGGTGGGGGGACCTCCTCAATCCTACCAACACGTGCTCGGAGGAGGCAGAGTCGGAGAGCTCAGAGATGGGCCCTCCCATTTCTGGGGCTGAGGTTGCCGAGGTGGTCAAAAAGCTCCTCGGTGGCAAGGCCCCGGGGGTGGATGAGGTCCGTCGTGAGTTTCTCAGGGCTCTGGATGTTGTAGGGCTGTCTTAGCTGACACGCCTCTGCAGCATCGTGTGGACATCGGGGACAGTGCCTCTGGACTGGCAGATCGGGGTGGTGGTCCACCTCTTTAAAAATGGGGACTGGAGGGTGTGTTCCAGCTATAGGGGTATCACACTCCTCAGCCTCCCTGGTAAGGTCTATTCGGGGGTGCTGGAGAGGAGGATCCGTCGGATAGTCGAGCCTCGGATTCAGGAGGTGCAGTGTGGTTTTCGTCCTGGCCGTGGAACAGTGGACCAGCTCTATACCCTTGGCAGGATCCTGGAGGGTGCATGGGAGTTCGCCCAACCAGTCTACATGTGTTTTGTGGACTTGGAGAAAGCGTTTGACCGTGTCCCTCGTGGAGTCCTGTGGGGGGTGCTCCGGGAATATGGAGTGCCCCCTTGATAGGGGCCGTTCGGTCTCTGTATGACCGGTGTCACAGTTTGGTCCGCATTGCCGGCAGTAAGTCGGATACATTTCCGTTGAAGGAGGGACTTCGTCAGGGCTGCCGTTTGTCACCGATTCTGTTCCTAACTTTTATGGACAGAATTTCTAGGCGGAGCCAGGGCGTTGAGGGTATCCGATTTGGCGACCTCAGAATTGGGTCTCTGCTTTTTGCGGATGATGTGGTTCTTTTAGCGTCGTCAGGCTGTGACCTTCAGCTCTCACTGGAGCGATTCGCAGCCGAGTGTGAAGCGGCGGGGATGAGAATCAGCACCTCCAAATCTGAGACTATGGTTCTCAGCGAGAAGAGGGTGGAATGCTCTCTCCGGGTCGGGAATGAGATCCTTCCCCAAGTGGAGGAGTTCAAGTATCTCAAGGTCTTGTTCACAAGTGAGGGACGAATGGAACGTGAGATTGACGGGCAGATCGGTGCGGTGCCTGCAGTGTTGCGGGCTCTGCACCGACCCGTCGTTGTGAAGAAGGAGCTGAGCCAGAAGGCGAAGCTCTCTATTTACTGGTCAATCTACTTTCCCATCCTCACCTATGGTCACGAGTTGTGGGTAGTGACCGAAAGAACGAGAACGCGAATACAAGTGGCAAAAATAGGTTTCCTCCGCAGCTCTCCCTTAGAGATAGGGTGAGAAGCTCAGTCATCCGAGAGGGGCTCGGAGTAGAACCGCTGTTCCTCCGCATTGAGAGAAGTCAGATGAGCTGGCTCGGGCATCTGGTTAGGTTGCCCCCTGGACGCCTCCCTGGTGAGGTGTACCGGGCACATCCCACTGGGCGGAGACCCCGGGGAAGACCCAGGACACGTTGGAGAGACTATGTCTCTCGGCTGGCCTGGGAACGCCTCGGGGTCCCCCCGAAAGAGCTGGAGGAAGTGGCCGGGGACAGGGACGTCTGGATTTCTCTGTTAAAGCTGCTGCCCCCTCGACCCGACCCTCAGATAAGCGGCAGATGATGGATGGATGGATATTTCTAATGCTTTTTCTGCTCCCTGCTGCAATGCTTTTATTTTATTTAAAGCACTTTGAATTGTTTTGTACATGAAATGTGCTATACAAATAAATTTGACTTTTACTTTGACCACCCCCAGGTATTTGCAGGTCTGAACAGTCTCTATCTCTCCTCCATGTATATATATATATATACATACATATATATATACATACATATATAAACATGTGTATGCACTAGAATGAACATATAAGCATGTGAAAAGACAATTTATGTGTGTGAAAGGAGAATGTATGTATGTGAGAGTGAATATATATGTACGTGAAAGGAGAATGTATGTATCTCAAAGGAGAATGTATGTGTGTGAGAGACTGAAAATATATGTATGTGAAAGGAGAATATATGTATGTGAGAGGGCCAGAATGAATTATGTCTTGTACGGCCCCTCATAAATTTAGGTGCATTTTGCTAAATGCTGTGTTGAAATTCTCCCAGCAATGATGCAGTACTATTTCAGTATGAAATAGGAATAAACTTTGTTTGACATCTTATGTAGTTTAGAGAGGTTTACCAGTTGCTGTGCACTGTTTCAGACATACAATGAAATACATAGATCTAACATATACAGCCACAGAGACCTAAGGTTATGAGATAATACCTGTGCCAGAATATAAGCATTGCAGCACTTGCTACTAATAGCTGATAGACTCATTAAAAAGAAATGGTAGAGTTTTATGTATCGGGTTATAATAATTTAACAATAATAATATATTTCTTGTCATGTCCTACAGTTGAATACAACCTCAGAAGAACAACAAGATATATTACACCATATCATTGATTTAACAAGAAATGATTCAATATGCAAAGTGACGTATCAAATACTACAAGTCAGTGTCCCATAGTTCCTTAGTTTGTACAACCACCTTTAGCAGCAATACCTTGAAGTAACTGTTTGCTGTAGTATTTGTATTTTCAGTGTCTCACATTGTTTGTGGAGGAATTTAGGTCAACACTTCTTTACAACATAGATTGAATATTTCCAATTTAGTGCCCAACGCAACATTTCAGTTGGGCTGAGGTCTAGATTTTAAGCTATTTCACCTTGATTCTTTTTGTTTTACTTATTTTATTGTACGCCGCTGTGTTTTGGATCATTGTTCTGCTGCATGACCCAATTTCAGCCAAACCTTAGCTGTCAGACAAATTACCTCACATTTGACTCTAGAATACTATACACAGCTGAGTTGAGCTACTACTTTCCAGAGCCATTTAATTACACCACCGTCCTTGATCCAGCATACATTCAGGAGAGCTGAATCAAGTTATCAACCCAAATATGTCTGATGTCACTGTGCTGGATTGTGTGAAAAAATGTTCAAGACGATCTGCTACTTCTAACTTTCTCAATGCGATATTATAGATGTAAGTATAAACAAAAGAAACATAACAGTATGTAAATTACGTCTGTTTCATTGGGAATCCAATTGTAGTGATATACACTAACATAAAGTTTGAACTTTGGAGAGAGTAGGGAGTGTCTTAGCCCATTTAACTATAGTTGAGCGTATACATGCAAGAGTAATTCAAATCCCAACTGCATTTGAGTGCATTAGTCAGGTTTTGAGAAGCTCCATTTTCTATGATTTGGGTTGGACTAACATGTTTACATCTATTCTTAAAGTCCGGTTTTGGTCGGACTAATACACTGATTTTTTTGGTCTCATCTATCCACAGAACATCCATCCTTATGACTCATGTTTTGTTCAAAAATATCTTTACAAACCTAATCCATCCTGCCATGTTCTTTTAAGTGAGAAGAAGAGTTTTTTTTCCTCTCAACAATTTTGCAATTTCCATAAGCTCTGAACAGTCTGAATGTAGTTCCTGTTTAAAAAAATATGAAGTTTAAGAAAATGATTCAGAGTTTATTGATGGAGAAATACAACTACAAAGAGATCACATCACTTTTTTAGAATAATCTGAGTTATAATAAAATGTTAACAGTGCAACTTTATCAGTAATATGACATAAACATATAAAAAAATATTGCTTTGCTCATGCAGTCACAGAGAATACATTTTTTTTTATGAAGTATTGTATGAGATGCTTACAGTGTGGACCCAAACTGTCATTACGGGAAGTTGTGTTTTAGCATTAGCACAGAGTATATGGGGAGTGTCATAGCTCGGTGCCTTGCCAACTCACAAAAAGAGCAGACGCAGAACACTGGGAGATTTAGAGTTAGAAAAGAGTTTATTTACAGGTGTGTGGGGTTGAAAGCCAGAGGGAGGACCCGGGTAAATGTGGAACTCAGAGACAGGAGGGAGATGGTTAGTGAGGAGCCAATAAGGTAATTTGTCCAGACAAAGCTAATGATCAGTTCTTGCTAGGTCCAGGTGGGAATCCAGAATGGAAGGGGAGGATACTGGTTGTGGTGCTGTGGTTCTGAGTCGGCAGCAGGGCGAGGAGGCAGGTTGGGGAAACAGGAATCCAACAATGAATGCTAAGTCCTTAGCATGGGAATCCAGAGTGAAGAGAATTGACGAAGGAAGTAGCACTGAAGAAAACAAGAAGGCAAGGAAAATAACTCTCTATGGAACACAGAAGTCGACCTAATTACCATTGGTGAAGTGAGACAGTCTGGTGAAGGCTGGTTGCTCCTGCAACTCCTTAAGACTGTGTCTTGATGAGGACAGACGAGGAACAGGTGTGAAGGCAGGAGCAATCCAGACTCCGTCCCGGACTTCCTGGAAATCTGCTCAGCCCCACCTAAGGCCCAGAAACCACAACAACAACACAGCCAAGCATGATCGTAACAGGGAGAGAAAAAGATTGCCACTGACCCTGATCCTCATGATCTGGTTTACATCTCTTTCTGCTTCTTTCTACTTTTGCTATTGTTTGACACCCTAAAAAGGCATTTGTGTCTATAAAATATCCACTGTGCAATGTTACCTACCTGTAATGGCAGTTTTCAAAACAACCTCATAGAAATTATTACAAAGGTCCTGTGCTTTCTTGTGTCTTTGAAGCAGTGTATAATATTTTATCTCAGCAAACCCATGCCAACCGTAATGATGGAACATATTTTGCACCAGAAAAGAGTGCTATTTTGCAGTGGCTCAAATGTTTGGCTGTCCAACAAATCAGAAATTACACCCCAATTGTTGGGGCGAGGGTATTTAGCAAACTGCAGACATAAAACTTTGCCTTTGGATGTGTGTTTTACAGTTTTCTGATTAAAGAGTGGGTTTTGAATTTTGATTTGGTCCAGGCTCTGGTTGTGACTGCAATGCTGCAGAGAATCCCAAACGAGCCCAAGTGGACACAGAGGCTTTTGCAGAGTATGTAATTACATAGTAAATTATTCAGTGGGTCCAAACCAAAACATAAAGGCATTCATTTTCAAAATCCGCTTACAAGGAAGCCTCTGCCATTAGAGCCAAGTCCAAAAAAAAAAAGAACTTCTTGAATGTATGCTGGGATCATGTACCTGGTCTAATTTGTTTTTGTGTAGACAGATAAAACTTTGCATCTCTTTTATTATGGTAAATTCATTCAAACTAAATAGTGACTTGTGCTATATCTTGGATTCAGGAAATAAACCGTGGGTGTAACATTGTGCTTCATGCAGCAAGAAGCACACTATAAAAATGACAGCAGAGACTCAGTGATGACAGAAAGAGAGAGGGAGAAAAAGGAAGATATATTATGTGCCTCTGGTGGGGTTGGCGTTAACTTTGACTCAGTTTAAGCAGATTCAGCTTGTGTGTTTTTTTAGGCACAAACTGTCTGATGGATCCTGTTTCCTAAGCACAACTGAGTTCATTGAAAAGTTCAGTATTCCAGTTCAGCTGGAACATCCTCTTTCTCGTGCGATTATTAATGGATGATGAAGTTTCTGGTTTTCAAGACCCACTGCCAAAATGTAGCACATAAGCAGGGATTTTGCAGAGAGTTAGCAAAGTAAGGTCATCATATCAAACTGGAGACTTCCAGTTCAGTTGTTGTAATATCTTACTTTTGAGGTCTATTTGACCTCTCAGCCGTCTTCCGTGCATTATTATCGTGGGGCAAACTTTGTTGGTATGGATAGCGATGGAGCGAAAGTGATGATAGCTCAGGTTTATCAAAACAAGAGCCGTTTTCTTTGGGAAACATTGTTTGCAGATCAAGGATGTTCAAGGAGTGGTCTTTATGGGTCTGTGTTGTTCCTCGCTGATTACTTTGGATTAACTCAGTTACGGACAGAGAAAATGGTGCTGAGTACTTGTGGTCTTTTTCTCCTCATACAATTTCTGTTATGTTGCCATGATAGTCATGAGAGAACAAGTCTCACAAGAAACATGAGTGCATCTGGCCATGTGGTGGCACTGTAATTAAGACTTTAAAATGGGAGTTTTAAAGGCCATGCCCTACAAACCATAAGTCTGATTATCCTAAAATTTGTTCTTTACAAAAAAAAGCCTCTTGGACTGCTAAAAGTCTACTATGGATTTTTGCAAATTAGCATAATTTTTGTTTTGATTGTATTTAAACCAAATTTGGTACCCATCACTGTTAGATGAACAGGATCAGTCACACATCATTGCAGAAAAAGATGAAATTCTTTGCTATGGGAGGGGCTTAACAGGAGACAACTCATTGACCTGTTCTCCAGTCATCATCATTTTCAGTACATATGTAGGGAAACAAGAAAAAATAAAAATAAAAAGCTATGTATGCATTATGCAACATATTTGGTTCACATGTTCCAGTGTAAACAAATATAAAAAGTATTATATTGATTGGTGAACAGAGGCATGGCCTATTCATTATTAGTTATTTGTCTAAGATTTTCCATTATTTACTGATCTCTAGAATGACATAATAATAATAATAATAATAGTAATAATAATAATAATGATAATAATAATAATAATAATAATAATAATAATAATAATAATAATAATAATAATAATAATAATAATAATAATAATATATTTTATTTGTTTGGCGCCTTTCATGGCACTCAAGGTCACCGTACAACAATCAAAATATAAAACACAATTTAAACAACAGACAACAGCAGAGTTTGCAGCAGAACAAAAAGACAGATATTACAGGTCAAATGCCTGTCTAAATAAGTCAGTTTTGAGATCAGTCTTAAAAACTGAAACTGAGTTAATATTCCTGATGTCAGGGGGCAGGGAGTTCCAGAGACAAGGGGCAGAGCGACTGGAAGCTCTAAACCCCATGGTGGACAGTCGTGCTGGGGGGACAGTCAGGCTGATGGAGGATGCAGATCTGAGAGACGGATAACTGATTTATGGATGGCCTTAAATGTCAAAAGGAGGATTTTGAAGTTGATACAGTGTTTGATGGGAAGTGGGAAGCCAGTGGAGTTGGTGTAGAACGGTGCTGATATGACTGATGGATCGTGTTTTGGTGATGATCCGGGCAGCAGCGTTCTGGACCAGCTGTAGTTTATGGAGGAGCTTGCGGGGAAGACCAAATAAAAGGGAATTGTAATAGTCCAGACGGGAAGTGACCAGAGAGTGAACCAGGATAGCTGCGCTGTTAGGAGTGAGTGGAGAGCGGAGGCGGTTGATGTTACGGAGGTGGAAGTAGGCGGACTGGATGGTGTTGTTGATGTGGGTGTGGAAGGATAGGATTCTGTCGAGGATGACACCCAGACTCTTAGCCTGTGGGGCGGGGGAAACAGTGTAATTGTCGATGTTGAGGGTGAAGCTGGGATGTTTGGAGAGGGTGGACTTTGTACCAATAAGGACTACCTCAGTTTTGTTACTGTTGAGTTTGAGGAAATTTGAGGAGAACCAGGCTTTGATTTACTGCAAGCAGGCACAGAGGGAGGAGGGTGGGAAGGTTGAAGTGGGTTTGGAAGAAACGTAGAGCTGGGTGCCGTCCACATAACAGTGGAAAAGGATTTTATGTTTGCGGAATATCAGTCCAAGTGAGAGGAGATAAATAATAAATAGGAGAGGGCCCAGGACAGAGCCCTGGGGAACACCGGAGGAGAAGGGGGATGGGTGGGATGTGAATGATTTAAAATGGATGAACTGAGTACGGCCAGAGAGATATGAGTGGAACCAGTCTAGGGGTGTGTCAGTTATGCCAATTGAAGCCAATCTGTCAAGGAGGATGGAGTGTGAGATGGTACCGAAGGCTCAGGTCAAGAAGGATGAGGATGGATAATATTCCGGAGTCAGCTGCCATTAGAAGGTCGTTTGTTATTTTAAGGAGGGCCGTTTCTGTGCTGTGGCGGGGGCGAAAGCTTCCTGGAAATCCTTCCGGGTTAGGGTCGAAATTAGGGTTTGAAAAACGCATCTGCGCATTTTTCAACTGAAAAAGTATAACCCTAACATGTACGTTTATGTCGTGAGAAAACCTATGTAATGAAAACATAAAAATATGTTAATTTAGATATGCTTCATGCCGTTCTGTTTTGCTGGAAAGGGGCGTGTTCAATAGCTGAAATGAATGTAAACCATTTTTCACTGCAGGAATTGCGCATGTGCACTGGTCATGCGCGTCATTGGTTATTCATAGGACAATGCACGAAAATCAGTACATAACTTTTCGTATGTTTCCGTACAAACCCTTTCATGAGAATACGTTAGCATGTTCAACAGGTACCAACATTGATGGGTTAAAAGCATGTTAAAATATTGTGTATGTATATATATATATATATATGTGCATGTCAATAAATCTGATCTTAATCTTAATCTCTATTGATACAAAATAAATTAAGCAACTTTGAATATGCCTAAACAATAATGAGATAACAAGAATTCCTCTTAATGCCATAAACATTTTTTGATACAAGATTAACATAGGCACGTTCTGTGAATGTGACCATTTGGTCAACCTGTAGTGCAAGAAATCAAAAGGGATGTAACTTGTTTAAGGTGCATTTCAAACATATATAACTATGGACAATGATGCAGTTAATCACTATAAAATATTTCAATCAATTGACAGCTCTGATTTATTTAGGTCCTCCATGAATGAGGAGCATGTAAAATAGCTCTCATCTTTAAACAGATGCAATGACGATGTTGCTTTGAAACATGTATAGTTGCACACTGGAGTTTTGTTAGCAGCCATCAGCTCTCAGATATATATATATATGTATAAGTAAATAGAAATACGAGAAGAGGTTTCTACCCAGAAAAACAAAGAGGCGGGAAGACACTACACTTCTGTAAAAATGTATACAGTATTCTCTGATACTTTTAGCATTCATTCATGTGCTTTATTTCAAAGGACTTTGAAGCAACCCTCACTTTTAAAAGCACCCTATACTTTTGCATCACTCCCTCGTTTTTTGTTTGTTTGCCCTGTGTATGGGTGGAGATAAATTTGAGTAGGGCCAATCAGTCCAACAAATAAAGTGCCTCCATCTGGTTTTCGAAAGGCTCTGGTGTTGACATTATTAATTCAGAAAGGCCTCCACAGAGCATCTGCTCTACTTCAGTTTTAAGACAACTTAAAAAATTTTGTCCACAAAGCATTTATATGGCATCTCAGAGCCCCCAGTCAATGATAAATATCATTCCACCTTACTGAGCGCATGACAGTGTTGCAGCTTTGTTCACAGCCACAAGAATTACAGTTGGGGATAATGCATAATATTTCTACTGCAGTATTTTAAGAGGGGGGCAGTCAATTAGGAAATGATCTTTGGTGTTGTTAAAATCAAAACCATGAATAAAATTATTTAGAATTCCATGCTCAATAACTCCTTTCCTTCAGGAAATACAGCAGTGGGGTTTAGATTGGTGCTTCGAATTGGTAGCTACATTTCAAGAACATAATGACTGGGTCCCCTAATTACTGTGAAGCTTCAGGGATTGTTATCCCAGCAGAGGCTCTGTTGCTACATGTCCTGGCTGGGGATGGGGAACTGATTTTAAGTAGTGGGGGTGGGCGAGTGCACATCAACATGTGGACTCTCTCTCAGCATCTGACTGCTGAGCCATGCATTGTATCACATTGCACTCATTTAAATGGTCAAGACTTGTGGAACTCTGTGCCTTTTGCTTAACCCGACCCTTGACCTGGTGTGGACACTTGCTCTGTTTTACTCCCCAACAATAGGAACCTTTCAGAGTAAGGTAACCTGCACAACATCTGTTTCTGTGGTCAAACGCTGTCCAAAGACTGGCAAAAAGGAAAGGATTCTGCTGTTGAGGTGTTCTTTTTTTAATCTTTTATCTCTTTGCAGATAGTTGATATAGATAAGCAGATGACTTTGAGTTCAGGGTAAAGAAACACAGAATTTGTACGCTTTCAATGTAATCGTTTGTGACAATGGGCATACTCTTTGTCAATTTTTCTAATTACACAGCCTTTGTTTAATCCTTTTTTTCTTAAGTAAGCATTGTGGGTCTACATTTCAGTCAAAAAACTGGATTGTTCTTTATTGTTTCTTTAGTTCTTTCATAAATACTCCAAGTATGCGCAAAGAATGTCACTGATGTTTAAGCCAACATAGAAACCTGATTGGACCCCTGGTTGTTGGGCCAGTTTTGACAATGAAGTGGTTGGTGTTGCAGAATACTTGAGAAATCTCTATTACGAGAGAGGGGAAAACAACTGAGATCACCTGTCTTTTCTATCAACAAAGTTGCACACTGAACTGCTTAACAGATGGGGGAATATCACACGATAGTCATCAATGCCCAGACTGTCAATACAAGCTGGAAAATAAAAAGACAAGTAGGTACCACTGAGGAAGTTGATGTGACTGTTTTACTGTTTTTCTGTACTTTCCATAGATTATTTTTTATTTTAAAAAATGGTAGAAAAAATGTTATTTGTCAGAATACTGTGTCAATGGAAAAAGCGGAAATATAAGAATTTTCAGTCACTGCACATTCTGAAATGAATTAAGCTTTAATCATGAATTAAACAAACTAAGTTGGGGAACAGTTCACAAGAATCATAGAAGGTGTGCACACTAAATACAGATAGCTCAGGCTGAGAACAAATTTGATTTCAATATTATTCAATTATGGCAATGAGTTATTTTGTTCATCTTTAACACTATTGAAAATTAATATCACTCACTTTTGAGAAATCTAACTACGGTAGGTTACACTACGGTTTTGATATTTTTGACCCACAGCTTTTGGTCAATGGTTTTATGTTTGTTTTATCCTCCCACTGTCCTGTTATAACTGATTCTAAGAATGGAAAAAGTGTATTTTTATGCATTATGAGGACAAAAAACATGACCACTCTTTTTGGCAGAGAAAGACAATATTAGTAGTGCTTTTTGGCAGTACAAACTAGTATACCATTGTCCTGAAAGCCTGACCTAAGGCACACAGAGACAAAAACTAATGTTTAAGTCAAGTATTCCTTGTCTGGTTATAAAGTCTAAAATTATTCACTAATGCTGATAAAATGAGAAAAGCTCAATGAGCTTGCAATATATTTCAAGTTTTATTTTTAAATTCAACAAATAACATACAGCTATCATAACTTCTTTTCTGCTTAGCATTTACCAGCATATCTAGATGTCTGGTCCAGACATATAGTCTCATTATCTATTATTTTCACTTGTTAAAATGTTAAAAAGTTAAAGTGATGTTTACCAGTGAACAATAACCACCTAAACGCACACCTGCTGAGCACTGACATATGAGTTTTCACAACTTTAGTCCCAACTTAACTGAGTGTATATGGACTTCTCTGAACGCACTGTTAAACAGTTGTCTTAGAGTGGGATACTGAGGCTCAAGACTTGTACAGCAGTTGTGCACGGTGCCTCGCAAGGAATGGCAACATTATACAGCCAGCATAGTACAGCAAGATTGTTAATATTTTTTACTGAAATGCTCATTTATGGGGCTGCATGGTGGTGTGGTGGTAAGAATTGTTGCCCCACAGCAAGAGGGTTCCTGGTCCAAATCCCGACAGGGGCCTTTCTCTGTGGAGTTTGTATGTTCTCCTTGTGTCAGCGTGAGTTCTCTTTGGGTACTCCAGCTTCCTCCCACCATCCAAAAAGGTTAATTGGTGACTCTAAAATTCTCCCTAGGAGTGAGTGTGAGTGTGCATGGTGGTTTGTCTTAGTGTGGCCCTTTGATGGACTGGCGACCTGTCCTGGGTGTACCCCACCCAATGATAGCTGGGATAGGTTCCAGCCCCTCACAACCCTGAAATGGATGAAGCAGGTATAGAAAATGGATGAATGATTTTCAATTTACTTGAGAAATTACATTTATGCATTTGCTTTGAGTTAAACTTTTAAACCATACAACAACTGAAGCCCAGCCACCTTCTTGACATGATCCAGATGTTTCAGCATGCTATGCTTAAGTGAATACAGACATCTCGTTTACAAATCTTATGTACTGTCAGAATATTTTACCAGATCCTGACATATTTGATCAGTGATGCGGACCAAAAGTATGAAAGAAGTCGTATATTGTACCCCTGACCCACAGCACACACATGTTACTGATAAAATTCCTGTTATCTATCATACTAAATGAAAAGACAAAAGTAGTTATTCCTAACTTCTATGTTCATGTCATCAAAAATAAGATACATTTCTCCTTTTAAACAAATATGCCGTTGCAGATTCATAACAACACAATGCAGATTATGTGCCATGCAGATCCAATTAAATATCTGAGCCACTGTCTGCTCAGGTGTTGCAATGTTGGCAAACCACAACAAGAAGTGATGAGCTGCTCAAACAAAAAGTGCTTACGTCTCTCTACTTTTCTTAATAATAATATAACAACTAGCTTTTTCTACCGTTTACCACAGATAGCCTTGTTTTGGATTTATTTTAGGGAATATTATTTCAGTGATTGTTGAGGAGCTGACCGCTTAACTGAAAAATTGCATTGAATTTACTTTAGCAGTTTGGTGGAAATGACAAAAAACTGTTCACCCAGTTTTTTTGTAACTTTTCTAAATGTGAGTGCTTCTATTAGTTTTGTTATATCAAGGAGCAGCCATTGTCAGAGAGAAATTACATATTTTTTCGCATTGCACAGATGTAATTTAGTAAATTGCACTTTTAAGTAAATTATTAGCATGTTTTGTAAAATAGTAACAGTAAACTATCATATGAATAATTGTTATTAAATTATATAACTCATGTAGCAAAAGAAATACACTAAACAAGATAGCTGAAATAATAAGACCAGACAGCAATGGTGTAGAAAAGATTTTTTTATTTATTTATTTTTCTAGTATTTAATTAAATGTCTGTTACTTGCTTTGGACAAAATACCATAATACAGTGCAACTGATTTTAGGGCTTGGAGTGATCCACTTGACTCCACGTCATCCCTCTGTAATGCTGGCTGTGCCATATTTAAGATCTGTTCACATCTTCAAGCTATCAAATAAAATGTAAATTCTCACACAAATTATAAAGATGGAGCCTTGAAGCATGTCGTTACCATACATGCATACAGAAATAGCATACATTACCAAGCCTGAGAGCTACAACCAGCACACATGCTAAACAAAGCTTATTCTATCACAACAACAACAAAAAAAAAGCACGACAATTTCATTGTCAAATACAAACATTTCCTTAAAGGTCCAGGCCAAGTTAAAACAACAACAACCATACAGACATATTACAAATTAGATAAAAAAAAAATACTGTATTCATCCTAAAGGGAAATGTAATTCTATGAAGTCTCAATAAATCACGGTCATTTCATTCCCCTGTGTTTTGTTTAAGTTTTACAGGCCAAATTTAAGCTTGTTGCCTAAATGATATGGGTTTTTGTCATGACAGATTCTTAAGTCACTTCAAATGGTGCATTCAGTAGCAAAATGTAAATCTGAATTTCTGACGTGACAAGAAAATGCCAAAAGAAGCCAGATATCCTTGTCACTTCTTTCTAAATTTAAGTGAAGTATGTAAGACTTTAGTGTAATAAACAAAACAAGAAATTAAAGCAAAAGAATTTTGGCCTTCAACTTCTGATGTACAGCAATACAGCATTATGTAGAGTTGGAGTTGGGTGATGATAAAGATGTGGAGACTGGATACTCTGAGCTGCAAGTGTGACATTGAAAAGCAGAAAAATCTGGCTGCCTCATTAAGTGAGAAATTTGAAAACCAAGTGGTAGGGTTGTATTGAGCTTTTGAGAAGGCCATGACTTCGTACAACCAAACAGTCCAAAGCACATTTGTTTTTCCATTAAATGTCCCCTTAAAAAATATTTTTGACAGTAGGTTTCAGGAGATAAAGTTTTACCTGATTCTTTTGAAGGGTCAGTCATTTAAATAGCTCTAGAGATATTAGGGGTGTGATGAGATCTCATGCCACAAAATCTGTCTCGCGAGATTTGTGAGCAATCCAAACTTCTATTTGTGACCTTTGGGGACAGTAATTCGCCTTTCCTACAACTAGCCTGCCAGAACCTAAAGAAGGAGAAGGAAAATAAGAAGAGGAGGAGCAGGAGGGGAAGCAGCAAGCAACCAGAATGAAAATACCGGTATTACCATCGAAGATGCCCCTGCCACTTTCAAATCGTTTGTTTGGCAGCATTTTGGATACCCGGCAGAAATGATAAATGGCAGTAGAGTGACTGATAAGACACGGACAATATGCAAGCATTGTATGAAAATAATGCCGTACACTGTGGCTAATATAAAGAAATATTTTATTTTAACTTTTATAAATTTTAGTTTTACTTTCAATTTGTGGAAGAAGAAGTTTATTAAAAGCTCATGCTTACATCATGCATGTAAACATTTCAAAATGCATGTGCAGCTCGGTTAAATAAAAGTCTGTTGGTCCAGTCATATATTTTGTCATTGTAGTTTTCTTAAAATCTCGTCTTGTCTCGATCTTGTGAACCTAATATCGTTTCTTGTATATCGTCACAACCTTAATAACTATAGATCACGGTCAATGCTGTCTTTCCGTGCTTTCTGTCATAGCAGTGTATACTTTATCCCAATGTACAAACCTGCCTTTGGTGCATCAAAGGAGAGCTGAAGACCGTCAATATGTGATAAGAGAACAGCGTCTCCTCACTTCAAACGTGATTTGAATGTACAGACTGCCAGTGCTTTTTTGATGAGTGCAAAATCATCAATGATCTAACTGACACACTATCCTCTTATATAACGTTTTGAGTGGACCGACCACCTAGTGATTCCGACGAAACAAAACATTATTTATCCAAAATAATAAACCATGGATGCACAAATAACTGAAAAATGTGATTGACCAGATAAAAAAGACTTTTGATTCTGGTGCTATTATGGAGAAAAGGGTTGTCAACAGAGGGTTGAAAAATGAAATTAGGAAAGCCACATTGGCTTACAGTAAATTAAAAAACAGTATTTCAGTGGCAACTTAAGATCTGCCTGGAATAAAATCTAATTAATGACATCCCTTAACCAGTGTACCTCTGAGTCCAGGCAACTCATTAGGATGACTGGTGTAAATGACCATGACTTGCCAGATTCCTTTAACTCTCGTTTGCACAGTTTGAAAGGCTTAACTTCTTAGGATTCATCTCTTTATTAACAGAATCTGTTATATCGCAGAATGATATTGCTATATCTCAAGTGTGGGTGTCTGCTTTATTTATGAGAGTAAAAATGGGGAAAGCTGCTGGCTCCAATGCTAGGTCACACATAGCATTAGTGTGCATGAGAGCTAAGTGGGGCTTCTCTTCTCTTTTTCAAATGGTGTGTGACTGATGGTACCTACGCTGTGGGAAAAGTCCACCATAATACCCCAAACAGAATTCAACAGGTCTTTGTTAATCAACGCGTCCTCAAGTGTAACTTCAAATAACGGCTACCCTCTGGGCTGTGTCTACTCCTGCTACCTCAGCATTATGTATACTGACAGCTGCAGGTCTTCTGAGGCAGCTATCTTAAATTTTCAGATGACACTGCACTGCTGTCTCTTCTTCAGGGTGACCATTCAGATCATGGCAGTGCCTTGTCTGCATTTGTTGACTGGTGTGACAACAACTTCCTTGATCTTAATGTAACCAAAACTAAGGCATTGGTCATTGACTGTAGTAAAGGTAATGTTGAATATAAAGACAGGAGAATTCATGGTGAAGAGGTACAAATAGTACAAAACTACAGATACTTGGAAACAGTTTTTGACTAATAACTGATCACTGATAAGTGAAGTCACCAAAGAGTCTACCTGTTAAGGAGGCTCAATACCTTCGGTGTCTGCAAGAATATTTCTTAACATCTCTTAACATTCTCTTCTCTGAGAAAAATAATCTGCATGGCATTGTTAATGTCTACTCTAAGTTCATTGGAGCCCAGCAGGAAGACCTGAGCGCTCTCTGGGAAAAAAAAGAGCATGACAACCTGACCATGCATTGGCGAGGGAATTCTCTCTTATGCCCTCTGCTCAGCGCTATTCTGCTCCCTGTCGTAAAACAATTATATTCAGATTATTTTCCTTCAGCTATCAAGCTACTGAATGCCGAGGTTAGCAGTTTGTAAGAATGCCTTTTCATTTTCATCATTTTTGTCTTTCAGTGTGGCAAGACTTGCAATGATTTGCCCACTCTGTCACTGGCATATTGATATTGTCAGTTAATTGCTGTCCGATTGTATTTTTATCATACTATGTATGCTGGTTATTTCTTTTAATGAACAGGTTTAACTGCAAAAAGAATTGCCCTTTGGCATTGATGAAGTTTTTTCTGAATCTGACTCTGAATCTGCATTTAATTTAGTGAGCAAGTTTTATGAGTGTTTGTGCAGTACAACTGCATATGAATTGTCCACTCATTTACAATATAGTACACGGAAGTGAATCAGCCATTTTTTAAATAACCTGTACACTATAAATATCAACAAAAACTATCATGCATTGTGCTCTGGATCCACAGAGCATGCTAGGGCTAGCCACTTTTGTCAGTGTTGCCAAAATGGTGGTCACAAGATTTCCCTAACAGTTCAGTGCAGAGTATGTGCGTATGTAAAGTGAATTCAGTGAATAAATGCAATACAGTATTAACAGTTAAGTGCAGAGTATGTGCGTATGTAAAGTGAATTCAGTGAATAAATGCAATACAGTATTAACAGTTCAGTGCAGAGTATGTGCGTATGTAAAGTGAATTCAGTGAATAAAGTGAATAAATCCAACACAGTACTAACAGTTCAGTGCAGAGTATGTGGGTATGTAAAGTGAATTCAGTGAATAAATGCAACATAGTACTAACAGTTCAGTGCGAGGTTCTGTGGCTGAAGGGGGTCAAAGGGGGGTTTGCATGGTAGCCCGCAGTCTCTGTGTGTGCATGTGTGTCGTGGGGGGGGGGACCCTGAGGTTGAGAGTTTAGCAGGGTGACCGCTGCAGGGAGGAAGCTTTTCCTGAACCTGCTCGTCTGGGAACGGAGCACCCTGTAGCGCCTCCCGGAGGGGAGGAGTTCAAACAGTCTGTGGCTGGGATGAGAGCTGTTCTTGACAATACTGCGCACCCTCCGCAGGCAACTAATTTCATAAAGAAAAGGGATGGCAAATATTCATGAAAGGCCTGGATATATCGTTCTGTGTCAACTTAGCTTTAGCTGTGTTTGACAGATTCTGCCAATTCTGACTTTCTTTCTGGAATAGTTGTTCTTTTTTAATTTATTGTTGTGACTTTTGTGGAGTCCAAATTACCTAATGTGCTATACTCAGTAGTTAAAGATGAGAAGTCACGAAGTGTCAAAGATAAGACAGATTCAGCTGGTTCGCGGTCCAATGATGGTTTTATTGCAGAGTTACAATTCGATCATACATGAGAAGTAGCCCGGGCTAAGTCTGAAAACTCTTCTGAAAGTCCCGTCTTTTATACAAGTTGGGCCTGTGGACGCTCCTCCCCGGGCCCCTCCTTTCATATGGCGTGTTTTCCCCAATCTTCCACCGTTAGGTTTTAATCAATTAGCTTACCCGTGGCAGGGCCTTTAGTCATGTCTTTTTTTTTAAACCTTTATTCATGCAATAGTCCTTCCCCCTACTCCTGACTTCCCCTCTACATCCATTTTTCCCTGTTTTACAATGTTTGCATTGATGCCTGACTTGACACTGACCTTAGGTACTTTCCATGACCCTAACGCCTGACTCGTCCTTACACAGAGCTAAACGTTGGTACCTTTCCATATATTATCCTTCGTCAGCATGCTGTAATTGTCGACAGCATGCCTTAATTTTCGACAGCACGCCTTCGTCAGCATGCCTTAACTGTCGACAGCATGCCTTAATTTTCGACAGCATGCCTCACTTTTTCGACAGCATGCCTTTTTATTCTATAACTTTTGGGGCCCGGTAAACTTACTCCACATTTCCCCCTGTGGTCCTGATAAGGACCACCCATCAAAGAAAACCACGTTCCAGTAGATATTGTGCACACACAGATTAATGAAGTACAGCACACTGGTTATATGATAGAGGTAAAAACACCACACCAACAGTAAGTAGTAAGCACATATGTATCCCACAGTGAGGATCACGAGAAGATGAAGTTCCAGCTGTAAGGACAGCTGTACGACTTCACCTTAAAATCCATCCTGGGACTGGCCCATCCAGGTGGCTCTCGTGATCGTCACTGATGGCTCCTAGCTGAAACTCGCAGACATGGCCAGGGAAACATCCTCTCACATGTAAAGTGTGAGAGGTAAAGCCCTCGCCAGGTGGCAACGTCAGCAGTACAACATGTCAACACTAAACTAATCGTACCATAAAAATCACACGTGAACATGCAGGGTAAATATACTTGTGACATAATGATAGTTGCAACAGTACACACCAAACCATGTCCATTTCTGCTCACGCAGCCAGTTACCTTTGGTTTGTTCTAAGGGCGAACCCTTGGCACACGTATGAGGGTTAATCCTCTGAAACTTTTTTTATAGAAAGATTTTTAATTATTGTTTTCACTAGCTTCATTGCCACTAGGACAATGCTTAAATTGTACCAATTTAAAAGCACCCATCAGGCCTGTGCCTGTGACGCAGGCTAAGCTTACAACCGAGGGTTCACACCCACGCTACTTCCGTATGTATATTGCTATAGAGCATCACAACATAGTGCTATGTAGCAATATACTTATTCACAGTGCGTATGCACTTGTGAATACATCATTGAACCATGCCTACACAGCAAGGTTACAGATTTACTAATATTAATCATTATTCCCTATCCATAACCAAGCACTAAGTGTATATCTGTATTTACTACCTTTGCCTTAATTACTTTCATTCCTTTAATCCATCGTAATATGTTATACATCCTCTTTCAGAAAGTCCCATTTCTATTGTCTTAATCCTCCAGCCGGTCCTTCCTGGGGTAGGGTGGGTTCCCCCACCCCCCTTCTCAGTATGGCTTCTAGTCCATTGACTGCAGTGGTTTGTCGCCGCAGTCTGTTTTGACAAAATGTGAGAAGAGAGGCATTGGCTTGTCGCAGATGCGTTAGGGTTAGCTGAGCCCGATCATAATCAGCCTGGGTCCGATCCATCTGCCTTTGCAGAGAGTTGGCTGTCTGTTGGGCAAGGACCAATTGCTGAGTCAGTCGCTCTTGCTCTGCTCTCGCCCTAGTCAGGTTCTGTTTGTACTTGCCTCTATGAGCGGAGCTTCTGACTTTCTGGATCTGTTTGCGGGCCATAGGAGTGAGACCTGCTCGCAGCGCAGAGTAGACTGTTTTTGTCATGGTTCCAATCTCACCCCGAAGATCACTGAGTTGTATGTACTGATCGAAAGGCCGGGTCAGGAATGCTGAGATATGAGCCCTATCACCCGGGCCGACTTGAAGATAGGTCGGTCTGACAGATGGAGGTCTTGCCATCGGTTGGATCGCAACTGCTGGTTAGTTGATGTGGATCTCCGAAGGATGCACTCGATCCTCTGGATCGTCTGAACTTTGCGGGTTGGACGGAGGTCTGCGGAAAGCTGGTGGCCACTGGATGTCGGATAGATCTGCTGCTGGTCTCGCTGGATTCCCCCTTGGAGGTGTCTGGGACTGGCTCCGCTCAGGCCCCCCTGACGGCGGGTCGAAGTGCCTTTCGTCCTGCTGGGAGTCACCAAGGTGCCTATTTGGAACAAATGGGTTGGCAGCTAGGGGTGGGTGTGTTCCTACGGGTGTGTGTGTGTAGTCCCCTCTGCTAGAACTGTGACCAAACCAATCATCCACGGCCACATGTGGTCGGGTAAAGAAAGCTTCCGCCATTTCCAACAGTCTGTGATGGAGACATGGTAGGTTTTAGTGGTTATATGAGTATAACATGTATACGAGAGACTTGCCTTCCTTTGTATATATGACGATCGACAACATGTACGTGAATTATTTACAACATGTATGTGAGTATTTACAACACGTATGTGAGTATTTACAACACGTACCTTGTGGGGAGCAGGCGGCGACCATCTACCTTCCTACCTATTTTCCTATATTTCATACAGCCCTATACGTTCTTCCACGTCTGGGTGACTTTGCAGCAACACTACAGGGAATTGTCCAGTTATGCTAACAAAAAGACGTGATACTAGGAGGCGGAGCAAAGGTATGACACAGCAGATCACCAGCAGCACCACCAACACAATTCCGGCCAGTACTATCCAGCCATTTTTAGGTATTTTAGCCATCCTAATTTACCTAGCCAGTCCCTAAAGCTTGTAATTTGCGTATTCCAATTGGAATTTTTCACATGTTCATCTCGCAGCAGCTTCATTTCTTTCAGGACTCCTGTCAAACTACCGTTGGCGCCTGTGTGCATTGGAATCAAGGTGCAACATTCTTCCCCAATTACATCACAAACTCCCTGATCCTCTGCCATGCGTGTTTCTATCACAAATCTATTTTGTAAGGTCATTAATGACGTTGCATGTAATTGTTCCCGCACTAGCGCCACCCCTTTGACAGTGAAATTCATAAATCTCTGTTGATTAAACCAAAGGAGATTGACTCACCGACTGTTTCTAGCTATGTATTGGGCGTTTGCTTTAGTTCCTGCAAACGGAACCGAGCCTAATACCCTCCCAGACTCTATCCAGGCTTCTCCTATGGCAGTGTTATCATCAGGAACACCCAAGGGGATCTGATCCCAGGTAATATAAACTTCATTGGATGCTCTCAAATCCCATACTTTCCAAACGTCCCAGTCCTTATCTGGGTTGGAGTCAGGAGCACTTCGTTTGCTCCTAAGGTGTATTTTAGTTTCATTTGATTCTTGTGTAATTAAGGATAAATGTCCTGTTAACATTATTGGAGCACATATGCCCGTCCAATTGGCCGGTAGGTGTGGCAACATAGTGGCGTTACTCTCACAAGTCCAAAAGATATCTCCCAATGGTTCTGTTCCCTTTCCCAAATCCAGCAGTCTGTACTGGGCTATATACGACGAATTTTATTCATAAATCACATGTCCCCCGTTTGGTACTATTTGCTTACATTGTATTCGGGCTTTCGGACTGGTCTCACATATTTTGATGGTTCCTGTGGCATTTCCTGTGGTTAGTTTCGGGTACCATGTTAATCTGCTGCATCTCACCAATCCCTCCGCATCCGTCATCACTGCAGATGCTCTCTGCGTAACCTCCTCCAATTCGTCTCCTTGTGCTATGCAGAAAGGAAAGATAAGGTCGTCAGGCTTGCGCACCACTGGGGGAAGTACTGCCAGTGTGTCATAATCATCAAAAGCAAGCTTTTTGGGGCAGACCTTCTTGTTTCCACTCCACCCCGACTGTCCCCCTGCCATGTGCATAGTACAGTGGGGAAAACATTTGGAAATGTCTGGACAATCCCCTATCTTACTCCCTGGTAATATTTGAACTTGGGGCAGTTTTTTAGCATTATAGCAGACAATGCGGTCTCGTTTTTCCTGCCTTCTTGCTGCAAACATATCGCTTATTGAAAACTGTATCCATTGTTGGAACAAATTTGTGTTCCAATGTGCTGTTCTTAATTTGTTCAAATCCCGTCTTTGTCTTTTATTCATCAATCTTACGTTGATTCTGGCTTCTTCTACTGACATGCTCTGTCCTGTTTGTGTGTTTTTACACATTGTCTTGGTGCATCTTACCTGAATGGTCACCGTCCCCTCCCCACTGCAGTCCGCATTTTGGGGTTATCCCAGCCAATGCTTACCCATTGACTCGGCCCCTATTTCTTCTGTTAACACATAATCATATATATCTGCTTTGACATGCATTATGTATTTAATTTCCCCATTATCACTATCTATTATCCCTCTGTTAGTGGCTAATGTGGTCATTGCCAAAGCGCATGTGTCTAATATATGTCGCGGGGTGACTGTGTGAGGATTAGCAGTGGTGGTTACTATAATTTCCCCCGTTGTTAACCCACAGAGGGTTAACACCAACATGCAGCTAATCTGAATCAGAGTAAACCAGTCCGCACCCGGCGTGGGCGGATATGTTAAAGTTTGTGGGTCAGACGGGCCTGGTACTTCCTCTTGCGGTGGAAGTGGCGATGGGCATGCATGTGACGGGCCATCTGATGAACGTGCCACACCGCCATCAGAACCCTGTGTGTTTTGCGAATGGTGCTCTTCAGGTGCTGGTGTACCGTCTTGAGGCACCACCTGACGCACCTGCGTCAGCAAGAGGGTTACTGGGCCTGTCAGGCGTCTCAGCAGCATGTGAATGCTCTGAGTCACTGGATTGCGGTCTGTGCCGACGGGCTGACAAACGGGCTGACCTCCTCTGACCATGTGGTGATAGTGATTCAGAACTTGAGGAGGTCGGTGACGGACTGGAACCGGTGTCCTGAGGGAGGCTGTGCGCCGCCCTTTCAGCATGCTCAGACCCCGACGGTTCTGGAAAGTGTCCAGGTGGGTCTGGTGGCCTGTAGCGGGTGCAGTGATTCTTGTGGAACCAGAAGGGCTTACCTTCAACCTTCAAAGCAGTGGGAGTAGTGAGCACAACCTTAAAGGGTCCCTCCCTACGTGGTTCGTTCCACTGTCGCCTAAACACCCGTATGAACACCAGGTCACCAATTTGGACGTCACGAACGTCAAGGGGAATGTGTGTCTCGTCTTTCACCTGTTGGAACACAAGTCTGTGGATTTGAGTTAATGCACGTAAATAATCTCCCAACTCACGTTCCAGCTGAGCCATGGCAGGCCCCTCCAGTGGTCCTCTAGTTTGTGGGAGAGGCATAGGACGCCCTGTAAGTATGGAGTTAGATGCGTTAGTCGGTTAGTTTGGGAGCGCATTGCCATCAATGCCAGGGGAATTGCGTCTACCCATGTTAGTTTGCCATTGCAATCAGCCATGATTTTCGCTATTTTGGTTTTCAAGACACCATTGGCTCGCTCCACAGACCCCTGAGACTGTGGGTGATAAACACATCCATACTTCTGCATGATACTCAGGATTTTAAACATTTCTTGTATCACCTGTGAAACAAAATGCGGACCATTATCAGATGAGATGGTGTCTGGCATGCCAAACCTGGGAAACACCTCTCTACACAGAAATTTTGCTGCAGCCTTGTGATCAGCCTTGGAGGTGGGGCAGGCCTCGATCCACCTACTGAACCTGCAAACAACAACCAGCATGTATCTTTTTCCTTGTACCCGATCAATCATATCCACATAATCCATAACCAGATGTCGAAAAGGACCATCTGGCATGGGAATGTGAGCCAAAGGCTGGGTAAACATTTTGCGGACATTGTACTTTGGAGAGTGAGGACACATGGCAAGTTCTCTATCAACCATCGGTGTCATGTATGGCGACCACCACACAGCTTGCAGCTTTCTGATAACGTGGGCCCTAGAACAATGATCAGGTTCATGCATCTTTTTGATAGCAATAGGCAGCAGTGATAGTGGCAAAACAAAATGCCCGCGGAATCCCCGCCACAGTTGTGAAGTTCGAACAGATCCCCTTTGAACCCACAGGCGTTTTTCTGCTTCCGAGACCTTGTTTTGTGCTTCTATCAATGATGCTAGGTTTGTTATAGGTGCACAATCTTCCTCAAACAGAATTGGTCCCTGCATTACCTGTCCTGTCGCTTCTTTGGCTGCCTCGTCTGCCAAATTGTTGCCTACCGCAATGGGTGAGGTGTTGTTTTGATGTGCTGCACATTTAACTATGGCTAACGAGGTTGGAAGTTGTATGGCCTGTATTAGTTCGATCACTGCTTGTCCATGTGCCACAGGGGTGCCATCAGTACGCACAAACCCTCTTTGCTTCCAGATACTGGCATTTATATGGCACACTCCATAGCCATATCCACTATCTGTGTAGATTGTTGCCCTTTTGTCAGCTGCTAATTTACAGGCTGCTGTCAGTGCTTTAATCTCAGCTAATTGGGCAGAACAAGGCTGGTCCAGACTCACTGATAGTAGTTTGGTGAAGGAGCCATCAGGATTAAGTTGGACGATTCCATACCCAGCCTTGTTCCCTGTCTCGCCCCTGACACATGAGCCATCAACGAACAAGGTCAGGTCGGATGGAATAGGGTGATTGAATAAATCATCCCTGACTTTCATGAAGGTGTCCGTCTCCTTGAGACAATCATGGGGCTCAACTTCTGTTGGCAGTACCATTCTTGGGGCCGGGTTTATGATAGTGCATCGCAGTACCGTCAAGTCAGGTCCTGAAAGCAGGATCTCATAACCTGTTCGTCGTGCTTGGGTTATCACAAAGCGTGGGCTTGTGAGCATTGCATGCAGCTGATGTGAAGTGTACAAGAATATTGGATGGCCCATAGTAATGACAGAGGCCTTCTTGTATGCAAAAGCGGCCGCTGCCAGTCCCTGGTAACAGGGTGGCAGCCCTTCTTCCACACCATCTAATTTTGTGCTGTATTCTTGCATCAATACTGCGCATGCATATCCTTGCTTTTCTGCCACATACAGATGGAATGGTTTGCCATAGTCTGGATTGGCTAGAGCTGGGGCAGTCTGGAGATCATTTTTCAGCAGTTGGAAAGCCCCTTCTGCCTCATCAGTCCATTGCAGCTGGGTCGACTGTTGTCCTTGTCCCGCTGCACGGATCAAAGCTCTTAATGGTGCCGTTTTGAGAGCGTAATCACAAATCCAGGGCCTGCTGTAACCTGCCATACCAAGGAAAGACAACATGTGACCAACAGTTTGAGGTTTAGGCGTTTTACTGATGGCTTCAAGCTGGGACGGTGCAATTTGTCTTTTGTCCCCACTTAGCTGTCTGCCCAAATACTCAACCGTTGTTTGGCAGAACTGCAGCTTCTTCTTACTCACTTTGTGTCCTCCTTCCGCCAGAGCTGTCAATACAGCGATGGAATCTTTCTCGCACTGTTCTTTTGAGTCAGAACAAATCAAAATGTCATCCACATACATTAAGGTGGTGGACTGTATGTCCAAGTGACTGAGATCATGTGCAAGAACGCGATTGAAGATGGAGGGAGAGTGTACAAATCCTTGTGGCAAGCGAGTGTAGGTGTATTGTTGACCCTTGAATGTGAATGCAAACAAATATTGGGAATCTGGATGCACTGGTACACTGAAGAATGCAGAGCACAGGTCTATCACCATGAACCATTTTGTGCCCGGTGGTATGTTGGACAACAATGTGTGTGGATCAGGCACGATGGGCACTTCTTCTGCAACAATAGCATTGATTAGCCTTAAATCATGCACTAGTCTGTATTCATCACCATTTGGTTTCCTTATGGGAAAGATGGGGGTATTGCATGCGCTGTTCGTTTTTATCAGGACCCCTGCCTCCACTAATCCTGTTATGATGGGATTTATACCGTCTATGGCTTCCTGTCTGAGGGGATATTGTTTTTGATACGGCAATCTGATGCCTGGTTTCAAGTGGAATCGCTGTGGTTCGGCCGATTTCACTATCCCTACATCTGTCTTGTGTTGGGACCATACTTGGGATGGGACTTGTTCTAATAGTGTCAATTGTTCTTCAGTTGTCACCATAAGCCCATCTCTGTCTCTGGATACCTTAACCCTTTCTGCTATCACCTCATCTGCATATGTGAAAGTGATTTTGAAAAATTGTCCATCTGTGGAGACACTAATCTGGTGGCAGTCTGTGGGAGTCCAATCTTTAATTTGTCTTGCCGCTTGAACCATGGGGCCCAAGTCATGTGATTCATAATTGTCAGCAATCAAAAGAGTGACGTGAGGTGTGGAATTGGGGACTTGAAACCAGTCACTGACATCTTTTCCTGCAAACTTCACAGCTGCAGCTGCCCCTTGAGGTCCTACTATGATGTCTTCGTACTGGACAATCAGTGCTTTGTTGTTGATGTTTTCATCCCAACTTTTCTCATAGTCCTCGTGAACTTGATCTTTGTCGTAAAACATGGTGCAATGGAGTGGGAGTGTTGGCTCTTTAGCCATGTCATAGTGATTCATTACCAGTGGTCTCCATGCTTCCCATTCATGACGAAGAAAAGAGTCCGGTGTTGTCAGCTTCATCCAGAAAACTTGGGCCTCTGGGTTGTTAGTTGGCATCTGTGGAGATCCTGTAGGAGTTGTTAGTGGCATCATAGGAACAGACATGTTATCAGATTTATCCGACTGGTCGTCTGTCACCTCAAAATAGATGCCATCAGGAGTACATTTGATTTTTGCATTAAGCTTACACAACACATCTCTTCCCAGGAGATTAATTGGTGTATCTGCTGAATATAAAAGAGAAGAATAAATTGTCTTTTCTCCTATTTTCAATGGAACCGGTTCAGTCATTGGTATTATTTGTGTTTTCCCAGAGAAACCTACTGTTCGAATCTTCGAAGCTGAGAGGGGAAGGCTGGCTCCGTCTTTTCCTATACAGGAGTATGTGGCTCCAGTGTCTATCATGAACTGGTGATGCTGGTTATATACAGTTACATCTATTGTGGGTTCAGCATGTGGGCGTTGTGTTAAAATTGGTAAAATCACCTCCCCTTCAGGTTTCTCTGGGCCTCCCTATTGCCAATGTGCTGCTGGACCCATCCATGGTCCATTGTTCTGAGGATTAGCACCTGTCCCAGTGCTTGGGGGTCCTGAACCCGGTTGTTGGGGCTCTGGCCATGGGTTGATAGGGCAGTTCCTCTGCATGTGTCCCGTCTGTCCGCACCCCCAGCACTGCAGTCTTGATTGGAATGAGGGTGCCGTTGAGGCTACCTGTGGCTGTGGTTGAAATTGCCCGGGTGGGGGTCCCCCAGACGGTCCTTGGGGCCTCCTCCATCTACCTCGCATGGGAGGGCCACCACGTCCTCTTCCTGCTGCAGGCTGCTGGATGCCTCCCCCTTGGTTGAGGTGCACATGGATTGGAGGGATCTACTGATTCTGGAATTGACCTGCAGGTGGAGCTGTGGGATAAACATTAGGCACAGCAGATGTTGGTTGAACATGAGGTGATGACATGGTGGGTGTAATGACGGGTGCCTGCATTACCCCTCCTTCTGTTGGTCCTCCTTCCACTGGAGCGGCCACACTTACTGCTGCTTGAGGCTTTGGTCTCTCCCTCTCCTTCTTCTGCTTTGCCAGTTCACCTATTTGTAGCTGAGTCAGTTTAGTAGCCAGCATCTTACTCTGATCATCCAGGGCCTGTTTCTCAGCCCTGTGTGCCTTCACATAGTGTATTATATGCTCAGAGAAAACTGGCCAGTCCATTTTCATCAGTCCCACCACTGCATTCAACTTATCTTGTACTTCTTTTGGCATGGCGTTTTTCACATACAACATAAACAGAGCTTTTGTTGACTCATTACTGTCCCACTCACTTCCCGTCTCCGCCTTCCACATTCTCTGATAGTTATGCAGGAACTGTGAAGGGCTGTCACTATCCTTCAAACATTCTTTCTCCAATTTAGCTGGATCCATGCGTGAAGGGTACTTCTCTCGTAGGGCCTGCCACACTTGCGGTCGTATCAGGTCGAAAGTTATCGCATCATATTTGTGTGTGGTAGCCAACCTGATATATCCAGCCATCCTGAATACTTCTGTGGCGGCTGCTTGTCCTGCTGTCTTTATCAGCAGTGCCTTGATGTCGCCACCCGCCAGCTTAAGTCCTCCAGTGAGTTCTTCAAGCTTCTCGATCCATTTGTCAGCTCCGTCTGTTAATAGAGTTAGTTTACTTGCAAGTGTCATCATATCCATAAATGACCATGGCACATACCTGAAGCTGTTATTGGGTCCTTTGGCCAGCAGTGGGTGCATTCCAGAGGGGGGTTGTCGCTGTGAGTTCTGCTGACGTCTTCGATTGCGCAACTCCATCCTCTCACTTTTGTTTCCTGTCTCCATCAGTAAGTCAAGATCATAAGTTGTCTCTGTGGTCTTAGAGCGTGGGGGTAGTGAACATTCTTTGCCGCACGCCTGCTGACTTTTCAGGTTCTCACGTTCCTGTTCGTATTCCTCGTCTTCATCTTCATCGTCTGTTGGTATGTCTGACCCTTCGCCTTCATCCTGTGAGTCTCTGGCCTCACCTTTGCCAATCGAAAGTTCTGATCCCTCTTCCTTTTCCTGTTCTTCTGACCTTTCCGATATTAGCCCGGTCGCACCCTGTTGACTCTCTGTCATTAGTCGGTCAATCATTGCTTGGTCTTTTTCTTCTTCCAATATTGTTTTCTTTTTCCAGTTGCCACTATCCTTCCCCCGATCCTGTTTTCCTAGGTTCTGCCTCTACATCTACCTCCCTCTGTGTCTTGTGTGTTGATTTCTTATGTGTTCCCTCATCTGCATACTGATGAAATGATGATTCACTTGTCTCCCTCTGCCTGCGTGGCCTACTTTCTGAGTAGTGACGAGATGATGATGAGGCACCTGCCTTCCTGTGTCTGGGTGGCCTAACTTCTTCTTCTTCCTCTTCCTCGTTTACTATGATCTTTATTGTTCCTGTAATTACTCCCCCTGCTCCGTTCTGCTCTAGCTGCACAAATTGTCCCGCTCTACCAGGATTGTAAGGTGGTGGTCTGGGGCCTGTGTTTTTATGTATCATGGGGTTTCTGCTGGCCTCTACTCTGAAATACTGCAGGATGTCTCTATGCTCAGCATTCTTCTGTTTTTTCTTCATGTGTGTTACATCGTACTTTTTGTCTTTATTTCTTAACTCTTCCTCCACCTCATCACAACATCTTGGATCGAAGCTGCCTTCGAGAGGCCATCGATTTTTACCAGATGTTATCCTGTGCCAACTTTTCATACATCGGAGAATTCTGCGCCCGTTTGTTGGATGGGTGACCATGACGAGTTTTGCAGGCGTTATCTCATTTTTCTGCTTACTTTTGTTGGCTCCCATGTTTTATGGCAGTTCACAGCAATCTCCGGGGTAGTGTGGTTACTTATTAACTTTTTTTTTTTCCATCACCTACTTTCTTACACCTGCTTTCTTTCCCACTGCCCCTGCTCTACTCAATGCAGAGCTGATATCTGCACTTTGGTATTTCCCAATTTTTGTTACAATTTCGTTATTCTACTAGTAATTATTTTCACTGCTTTATGCTTAATTGGAACTTTTAGAGATAATATCACCTATCGTGTGTCAATTCGTTACACCACGATGTTTCTAGCGACCATATCTTATTTATTTATGCTTATGCACTATTCTTACAACATTGACACCTTTCATCTATGCATAGTTTGCACTTTTAGCAACTATTCCACTTATACTTTAACTTTATTAATTAATTACACATTAACAATAACATAGGTACATTTTACAACACTTTTTTGGAAAACATCAATCCTTTTGTTAACTGCAAGTCTCTTCCTTCAACAGTTACTTTTTTGTACTCGCTGTACTTTACTGTTTTCTACAGTTTTTTCCCTGCCTTGGACCACCCCTCGAGAAGGCACGGTGGTTGACGTCTCCACAGGCGGTACTTTTATCCTTATGCTTTACCTGAGCATCTTAGTCACCAATATAATTATTTCATCAAAAACATAGACAAAAACACGATTATACTACAAAGTTTCCACTCGTCTTCTTGTTGCTTTCTTTACTGACTTACTGCGACCTTCTTGATCAGACAGTCAGTGAGGCTGTCTGATTAAACCTTCCTTCTTCACCCTTCATATACCTCACCAGCACATAACTTACAACTCCAAGACCTGTAAGTGACATAACAGCCCATAGACAAATCAATAGGTTAAATATGCATTGTTGGAGCTTGTCCATCCCACACTTGTCATATTTTCACACAATCATTCATACGTGGACCGATCACCAGCTGTTACTTCTGCTGGTATGCACATTCAATGTTACTAGGTTGTTTTAGGATAGTGTTTTAATACCTTGTGACCACTGGAGCTTAGGTGGAGGCTGGATCCCCATAAATTTGGAAAAAATAAAAAGGAATTGGTATCTCACCTGTTCTTGGTGGATATGTGGGCCCTTTTGGGGTTCCTGGCCTCCAACCAGCGCCCGTGGCCTTCCGGTGTCGTCACTTCCTCCTGGAAAGCTGGCTCGCCAATTGTTGTGACTTTTGTGGAGTCCAAATTACCTAATGTGCTATACTCAGTAGTTAAAGATGAGAAGTCACGAAGTGTCAAAGATGAGACAGATTCAGCTGGTTCGCGGTCCAATGATGGTTTTATTGCAGAGTTACAATTCGATCATACATGAGAAGTAGCCCGGGCTAAGTCTGAAAACTCTTCTGAAAGTCCCGTCTTTTATACAAGTTGGGCCTGTGGACGCTCCTCCCCGGGGCCCCTCCTTTCATATGGCGTGTTTTCCCCAATCTTCCACCGTTAGGTTTTAATCAATTAGCTTACCCGTGGCAGGGCCCTTAGTCATGTCTTTTTTTTAAACCTTTATTCATGCAATAGTCCTTCCCCCTACTCCTGACTTCCCCTCTACATCCATTTTTTCCTGTTTTACAATGTTTGCATTGATGCCTGACTCGACACTGACCTTAGGTACTTTCCATGACCCTAACGCCTGACTCGTCCTTACACAGAGCTAAACGTTGGTACCTTTCCATATATTATCCTTCGTCAGCATGCCGTAATTGTCGACAGCATGCCTTAATTTTCGACAGCACGCCTTCGTCAGCATGCCTTAACTGTCGACAGCATGCCTTAATTTTCGACAGCATGCCTCACTTTTTCGACTGCATGCCTTTTTATTCTATAACTTTTGGGGCCCGGTAAACTTACTCCACATTATCAGTCTCAATACTTTAAAATGAAGCACAGCTGAACTCTTAGTCTTAATGGGCCAAATTTCAGTTACAATTTCAGATGTTTCAATGCCTGATTTAAAAAAAAATAATAAAAAATCAGGCTACATTTATGTATTGTTTTATCTTCACATAGCATTTTATTCTTCGTGTTCTTACTAAACAGTAATATATTTTGATGCAGGGAGTAGGAGAGTAGCAGATTGTAAAGGACTCGAACACAGCGGACTACATATGTGATGTAGTGATGTTATGAATATTTCTTCTTTTGTTCGTTGTTATCTAGTGACATTTAGCTACTTCTTTTTAGCTTAGCTTTTGCTACATTAAATTAGAAATACTTGGCAGCACTGTCTGCAGTCTAAATAGTAAACATGTTGGGAGTATGTTATAATGAAGTCAGCTTTCGAAATTCTATATTTCGACATAAGCTACAACATGGATCCACATTGGCTTCTAAAACAATTGTTACCAACAGTTGTTTTTTTTTCTGACATATTCAATTGCTCTCAGTGAACAGTATTGATTCCATCCATCCATTTATTTTCCACCTGCTTTGTTTAATTTAGGGTTGTGGCATGGCTGGATGCCCGGATACCCTATCCCACCTGCCACTGGTTGAGAGGTAAGGTACAGCCTGGACAAGTCGACAATCCAGCATAGGGATAGCACAGAGACAAAGAAACATACACACTCATAGGATCAATCTATACTCACTTATTCGCCTAACATGCATGTTTTTTGGATAGTGTGAGAAAGCCTTGAGGAAGTACCTTGAGTACCTTGATAAAACCTACACATATAAAAGTAAAAACTGCAAAGTCCGGCTCAGATGCACACATCCTTGCTCTGAGTCAAAATAGCTAACCACCGCACAACTATGCAGTCTGTCATATTAATTCATTACTAGTATACTAAAGAATATATATAGTTACAGTTGCAGTCTGTGCAATTATGAAGCACTACTGCATTCGACAGTGTTTGTGAGTCCTCAATACAGTGAAAACAATATAACAAGTGAGTGACTGAACAAAGGGGAGGATCACACTTGAATTGTAAGAGTTTGATGTTTAAAGTGATGTAATAACTTGGCTCTGTTGTGGTTCTGGCTGTGGAAAACCAAACCAGTTCCTAATTTTCATATAGTATCTCATCAACTGCAATGGTGCACATGTACTCTGATGCATTGACATGTACATGCTATTTTGATTAGCTACAATGAAAGCACCAAGTGGGAAGATGGATTGTGATGATGTGCTAATGATACTTGCAGTTACTGCCTAATGAGTTAAAGGATTGCTCCTCTGACTAAGATTAGATTTTGATCAACAATAATTCAAATGGGGAGGAGGGGTGTTTGGTTTGCTTCTCTTTTGCTTTTCACAATTAAAACCCTTTTGTTTTTCTTGATATACTCCACCTTCTTACTAAGTCATTTTTGGATTATGCTGTGAATGCAGTAAAAGTTTTACAAGGTTGATCAAAAATTTAATTTGTAAACAAAAATGTGAATGTATGCACAGAGCCTTTTCTAAGCATGTATACAGCTTTCTCACATGTTGCTTTATACATGCACACCTGGAAGTTAAGCAATAAAAACTAAAACTTAGCAGATGCAGTGCTGCATCTGGCAGTTTAAGACCTTTCAACAAACTTGACAAGAAGTTAATTAAAGAGCTATGGGTGTTATGCATTTATCTCACTGTCAGTTCTCAGTTTTGCAAATATCTTTTTATTGGTTCCTTATTTTTTTGTTCCTTATCCCTTTATTAGTTATTTATGAAATTGAATAAAAAATACTTTATCTATCCAAAAGGGAATTAAAAATATTTTTTTATTAAGTCATCATTACAAGCTTTCATTATGAATAGTTGAATATGAATAGACTCATTAATCCACCTTACCAGGATATGCAACAAGTATCATAGTCCCGGTCCTCGTGACATTCTCCTCGGGGAGGAGGGGGCTTTCCTCTGGGCTCTCCGCCCTCATCAGTGGTTCAGGTCTCTGCAGTTGGCAATCACTCAGCTGTCTTCAATGAACAATCATCCACTCGCAACTTCAGGCTGAGGAAAACTTCAGTTCAACGCCAGATAGTTGGATTAGCCCCGATTCTCAGCCTTGTGGCTATTAGTAGTGACTTTCAAGTGGACTTTCTTGCCAACTACCAATGAACTTGCCTGCATTGTGACTCACTTAATTCTTGTCATTGACTTGCTGACTCACCCCTGTGGAAATAAACTTGTTGATTCTTGAGTCCTGCTTTGAGTCCAACCCCTGTGTGAGCTTTGACAACAAGGATATCGGCATGTCACCTGGACTTGAAAAATGTGATTGAATGGTATCAAAGAGAGATAACATGTCAATTTCTGAAGGGGTTGAACTACCAGAAGGCAAAATAGCAGAAGTTGAAGACAATCATGACGAGTCATAAGAAAGTTGGCCACAACCATGCAAACAGAAAGGCAGGTCTTGAAGAATCTGAATAGCTGACATCAGCTGAGCAACATCCGAGCCATCAACGACTATGCCCTGTCAGTTTCCAGATATCCCACTGGTACCTGGCCAAAGGAGGAGATAGAAACCACTGATATCAAGACTAGAAAACTCTTATAAAACATAGAAAGGTCTCACCCCAAGTCAAGCAATCTCAGACTGAACACTAAATGGAAGGAGAGAGGCCTGAGGCTAGTAAACATCAGAGCTCATAACCAGGACGAAACAACAAAGATCCAGGAATACATCGAGAAGATGACCTTCAGTGATGAACTGTTAAATGAGATCCTCAGCTAACTGAAACCCATGCCCTCCATGAAGAGGAAGAGGTAGAACCATCATGGAAAGGTAAGCCCCACAGACTGATTGAAGAGGTGGTTGACATTAAGAAGTCCTATTGGTGGCTGGAAAAAGCTGGTCTTAAAGAAACAGAGTGTAGGATGCAGGCAAGTACAACATACATGGAATACCATAACTAAGTTATCTTACTTTCTTATTTTAGATTGATTACATTTATTAACCAGTGAGACATCGACCACCAGCAAAGAATTCCCTGTATGTGACTAACTACTTTGGCGAATAAAGCTAATTTTGATTTAAAAAAAAAAATGTTTCCAATGACTACTCATCTAAGTACAAGCCATGTAAAACACAAAATGGATGAAAAGATAATTGCAAAGATTATCAGCTTTGTCATTTGGTACAACAACACACAGACCTTAAATTGAAAAAAGAAATGTATTCAATTGAAAAAAAGCTTCTGAAAGTAAGACAAGGAACAGAACAATAAATTCTACTAAACGCCAACATTTTAATGCTAATAACTGCCCAGTTCTGTTTCACTCTGATGGTATCATGTACTATAGAAAGGACCCTCTGGTATGGCACTTAATGTAGAAAGTAACCTTTAGCATCAGATTTGAATGCATCCGCAGTGTTGTGTTTCCATGCTATTATCTGACACTGTGGCTTAACACTATTTTAAAACTTACCACAATCTTTTCCTAAACCTACCCAAGCTGTTTAGAATCACCCTAACCAGGTAACTCTGTTCTGAAAAGCCAAAGAAGTAGCTGACATGCTTAAACTCTATAGGGATTCACAGTTATTATTCCCCAAAATAAAGACATATGAATAAACCATTGTTCACAGCCAGTCAGCCAGCCAGTCGATCACTGCAAACTCACCATTTGGTGATCTATCTATACAATTTAAGTGTATATGATGAGTTTTCATTGATCTGTGGTAGGATGACCCAAATACATGCAAACATGATGCAGGAAGTTACAGTTCAAAAACGTTAATAGATAAACAAAAGATAAAGATTAACCAGTAGCTGACATGCTTAAACATAACAAAATATTGACCAAACCAAAAGCACAAAGAAAATGATACAAAACCAGAAAATAAAAAATGAATTGTACCAAGCTGGTCTTGAATGGAAGTCTCATGGTCTCATTCTCAGGTCCTAAGAATTGCCCTTATCATTACTCATTCTTATATCAGAATTTGTCATTTATAATTAATACCTTTGTTTCCTCACAATTGGACTATTGTAAAGCACTGTATAGTGGCCTCAGTAAGTCATCTTTGGATCGCTCACAAATGGTCCAAAATGTGATGCGAGGCTACCTACTAGGTCTTATAAGTGGTCTCATGTGACATATCTTTGCACTTGCTCCCCAAAAAGTTTAGACTTCCACTTAAGATCTTAATTATCACTTTCAGAGCTCTGCATGGTCAAATGCCTGTTTACATGAGCAAACTCTTGGGTTCATATATAAACTGCAGGTCATTGAGGCCCTCTGACACATTCTGGACACAAAACTAAAGGAGCCTGTGCATTTACGTTTGCGGCTATGGAATGCACTACCATAACATTTGACATCTGTGTTTTTGATGTGCTGATTGCACTTTGTGATCCTTATCTAGATGGGTAATAAACAAATACATTTTACTTACTTTCTTTACTTTCCACAAATAAAAACTCCTGATGATGTCTGCAGCGGGCAATGGATGTCTAACATCACACCAAAGGACACCTTGAATGTGTATCAGAGATGTCAGGGAACCATCCAAGAAGTTGTCATTGGAATTTTTTTGGAAAGATGCTTGATTGGAAAGGCAAACTGCTTACTGTCTTTGACCTACTGGTTTCAACCAGTCCTTAGACAGGCCTGAAATCAAATAAAACTCTGACTGAAAGCAACTGGGCAAAAAGTCTTTAGTGAAGACAAAATGTAATTGATGCTATTAGCATCTTTTCTAACATAAATGTCAACTGTCACATAATTTGTGACTTGTAACATGCTCCATATGACAGGATAGTCAGACTATGAGCAGCCTCCTCATTTCTAGTAAAATGTAAAGAACAGGCTCAAACATGCTGCGTATACTATCTTACTCTATGTGGTGAGGATAGAGTGATTGAGCCATGATAATAAGCCAACAAGATGCAGAAAACATTGGTCCTTTCAGCTTCTCTACTTTTCTATCAAGGGAAAGAACAGAAAGGAAAGGGACAGTTGGGGGCAGTAAGGTGGATAGTAGGGGGATACGGGAGCCAATGTGAAAGGGAACGGCTGGGGCTGGATAGTAATCTTGATCTGATAATGTTCATGTACCGTGAAACTGAGCATGGAAGGGTAAAACTTGACTCCACAGAAACCACTCCCTTCTGGCCTTCATTCCTTTTCCTTACACTGAATGCTTCTCGCTGGGGCTTTTCTGTGTGGAGTTTGCATGTTCTCCCCGTGTATGCGTGGGTTCTCTCCGGGTACTCCGGCTTCCTCCCATTGTCCAAAAACATGCATGTTAGTATTACCATCCTGACCTAGGGGTATCAGGGAGGGTTGTGATGGCCTTTGCCGCCACGTCTGTAGACTGTATGTGAATACAAAAAGGTAGAGCGATATCGGCCTTTGTACAGCAGGACTGCAGGATTTATTCTCATAAACCAACAATGCACATTAGTAATTATTACAAACCATAAATAAATGTGACGCTTCTGTCCGTCACCACAACAAAAAAGAACACAAAACAAACCACTTTCTTTCTTGCTTACATTTTACATTGTACCCTGTGAGCTACGTTAGCACTTAGCAACCGTCACCCCAACACTGACATTAAAACAGTTAAAACTCAAAATTATTCGGTTGTAACTCTCTATACTTTCCACACATAACGTCGATACTCTTGAAACTTGTTTTGAAACACAGACATGTACATTTGTGAATACAAAAGGCCAGAGCGATATCGGCCTTTGTACAGCAAGACTGCAGGAGTTATTCTGCCGAATCTGCGTAGGGGTTTTGAGTTTCTCTCAGGTGTGAGGCGCCCCCTATTGACATGAAAGAGTATCGTGCTACTACCGAAAACAACAACATTACAATGAAATGAGCACTGAAATTCCATTTTCTGATACAATAACATGAAATAAAAAACATATTTATAGGGGTGTCTTGTTTTCTTTTTTTATTTGTTTTAAACCATTTCAAACACAAATTTTAATGCACTCAGTATTTTTAACACTTGATAAGCTGTACAACTACTTAAATGACATATTTTCCGTTTACAGTATACTGTTTTTAATAATTTATTTTCTATGAATTCAATGTATTTTTAACATCTTTTTATTAACCTCTACACTCAATGAACTTAGTTTTTAACCCTTTACATTAGGTTAATTGGTGTCTCTAAAATTGTCCCTAGGAGTCAGTGTGAGCGTATGTGTGGTTGTTTGTCTTGTTTGTCTCTGTGTGGCCCTGTGATGGACTGGCGACATATCCAGGGTGTACCCCGCCTCTCGCCCGATGACCGCTGGGATAGGCTCCAGCCCCCTCGCGACCCGACCGATGGATTAAGTGGGTATAAAAAATGGATGGATGAATGCTTCTCTTATTAACAATATTGTATGCATGAATACATACATGATATGAAATCATTTTTATTAAGATGTTTGGTGTTTTAGACAAGCCTGTGAAGCTATTATCATGTGGGTTTGGGGATTAGAAAAATATATTTATTGTGTTCTTTCTCACGTTCTTTTTACTTTTTGGTGTCAGACACCCCACAGTTGAGTTCCTGTGATTGAGGGCATTTGTCTACAAAAAGCAGTCTGTCATTGTGTGAAATTAAATATCACATACAACATCATACATCATACAACAAAAGAGAGACAAGAGGCTTTTCGTAGATAGAAGAAAGATAAATGTACAAAAACAAATCTCTGTTTTCTCTTCAAATCCATCATAACATTTTTATTTTTAATATGACTGGCACTGCATTTGCAGATGAAAAGGATTTTTCTGTTTTATAAACTTTTACTAGGAGTTGAGTTCTCTTGACCAAAAGTAGCCAGTTGAGGTGGCTCCGGCATCTGGTTAATTTGCCTCCTGGTTAGGTTGCCTCCTAAGTGACCAGGAGGCAAAGAACCCATAGAAGTGCAAGTAGACTTTTAACAGGTTAGTGCAACAGAACATCGTTAAAAGCCTGAACATGGCCAACCTGACTAGATTAACTGGATAGACTGCCAGTTTACCCGCATAGCCATGTGGGTTATTCTTCTAGCTGACAGGCTATGGACTAGTCTAAAGTTTCAAAAGTTTATAACATAGTCTCCAAGGTAAGTGGGTCTCTGGTGGGCCCGCCAGGACGAGGCTCAGGCTGCAAAGGCTCAACCGGTGCGTCTGGTTCAGGTGGAAGTGTGGCTGGGACCTTTGGCCATGTAATAAGGAACTCCCCGTCCACATCTGTTTGGTGCGGGTCAGTAACAGCTGCCTAGTCAGTGGTGGCTGGTGGGGGCACCCATCTAAGGCGGCTGGCACCCGTCTAAGGCGGCTGGCACATCAACATTGTTTAACTTTTACGACGCCTGATCAGGACATGATCAGACATGATCAGGACGTGTGCTCTCAAGGCACTGGACACCACTGTGCACAGCCCCTTTGCCACGCAGACATTGTTCCAGCAGGAGAGTTCGCCCTTGACACGGTGGAAGGGTGCCAGATTCTCCGGAACTCTGGCGGGCCAGCCCTCTTGAATGAAGGCATGAAGCGAGGTTAACACAGGGTCCTGTGCAGACGCTGCTTGGAGCTCTTGCAGGTAAGCGGCTGCCTGGAGTGGCGTTTGTAGCATGAGAATCAGTTTTGGCTCAGAAGGGTCTTGGACGATGTCTGCCACAACGTTCTCCCTGCCATGCATAAACTGTGTGGTGAAGTTATACGCCTGCAGCCTCTCTGACCACTGGTAAAGACGCAGCGGCTCGTGTCCCGATCCGATTGTGACCAGCAAAGCTGTGAGGGCCTGGTGGTTAATCTGCAGAGTGAATACAGGTATATGTGCCAATGTTCGCATGCCCAGACGCAGGCTCCCCCATCCCACTCCCCCATCAAGTGCTTATGCTAATCAGAGGAAAGTAACCTTGAAGCAAACGCCACCAGGCGCTCTGTCCGTTGTTGAAGTTGGGACAGGATGGCGCAGACTGTGGTGTTTGAGGTCACAAGTCATGAATGTGGGGCTCTGCAGGTCAACCTGGTCAAATACAGGTTGGGAGGTAAGCTGGGATTTAAACCGGCAGACTGCGGTGGAGCATGCAGGGGTCCAAGACCAGGGTGTGTCCTGCTTGAGAAGGGCACACAGCGGTGCGGTGGTTTCGGAGTAATTGGGAAGGAAGCGTAGGTAAAAAGTGGTCAGTAGTGGTGGACCAACTCACCTAGCTGCTGTCGAAGCTGACGGAAGGCGATCCAGCGCACCACGACGCTCTGTGGAGCAGGGAAATGTCCAGCCAGAAAGGCGACACAGTTGTCATACGTGTCTCAGGGCCAGAGAGTGCGGAAGATGTGCTGTCCCTCGCTGCCCAGGTTGTGGATGAGCATGGCCTTTAGCCTAACATCATCAGCGTCGGCTAGCCCGATAGCCGTTATGAACGTCTCAAAGGACTCTTTCCAGCGGGACCATGGGATTGGTTACTCACCGGGCAGAGCAAAGAACGTAGATGAGAAGACCGTGAGAACGGAAGCTCCATCCCAGTATGGATTGTACCAATTTGTGACATTTTTGCTCAGCAAATTTTGTGCCCTACCTGACTTCCAATACCTCATGGACTAGATGCTGCATCTAACACTGCATATACTGCTGCCTAACTGACATGATCATCTGTCATGACACTGGTGCTCAAGTTACTCAGGCAGGCTGGACAGAGAAAGGTAGATTGTCTTGGGTATCACTTGGGTTGTCAGCAGGTGTAGCTTTAGATAGAGAAAACTGCAGTGATTGTAGCCTGAAGACCAAACAGAAGATGAGAAGGCTGTTTGGACTGGCAGGCTATTGGGGGTAAGCCATCCCAAACTAAAACAGGACATCTGGCCAGCCAACCCACACCCCACGACCAAACAACCTTTGAAGCAGTTCTTGGAATATTCAGGCTAGTTAACATGATTCATTCCAAACTTCTCAAACCCAGGTTTGACCAGTCTAACCTGAAAGGGTGCTTTAGATCTGGTCCAGTAGAAGAAGCAATGTTAAGTGTCTTTTGAAGGGGGAACAAAGCCCTCTGTGGGTAGCCACTGCGTCCCACACATAATCTTTCTCTTCCTCTTGTCCTGCATACTGATGCATCAAACAGTTGGCTCAGGGTAATTTTGTCATAGCAGGTCAGATGGTCGACAACCGTGTGTTGTACATCAGCTGGAAACTGTCAAAGTGTGGTGTATCGGGGATGGTTGCCTTCAAACAGCCTGTGGGTAGATGATGCAGGAAGAACTCTGCTGACACAGACGTGGTCGAACAGAGAAACCTTTATCGTCAACCAGGTCCATATCAGAATTACAGAATGATGCATTAAGATGGAGAGATGTGTCAAGCCCGGATTCCCTAAAATCTCTGACTTACTGTGGGTGCAGCTCTTCGCTAAGTAGAATCTACCTGTTCTAAGTGACCTTGAAGATGTTGCATGTTCCCATCACCAAGCACAAAGCTATGGTGTGTGCGTATCTATTGAGCCTCTTTTTGGATAAACTAACTAGGGAGTATGTTATTTTCAAAATGTCCTGATTTAGCCCAAGACTCCACGACACAGCTGATAGTTATTGGAGTTCTTTTCACTTCCGAAAACAAATTTGCACAGGTGGTAAATATCAGACACCTCAAAAACTTCAAGTGTGGTACAGCACAGAGATGAAAGAGTGTCTGGCGATTAAGTAGGTCATCTACGCATTCTGGTATTACCTGTCTGGATGCGCATTCATGCATGAAAATACCAGTGCCTGGATCGTTTCGTCATGTCTAAATTTACAGCCCTTTAAGTAAGAGGTCTATAGGCTGAGGGTGCAGATGAATGACTGATTTTGCCTATTATTTGCAGGGAAGGGGAGGAGCTTCGGCTAGATAGCTCCTCAGTTTTAGTCGGGAATGGGGTTTTGCCTGTGTAAGGAACCATAGAGATCTTTAAGTTATTTTTTTGGGCTCTGTGTTAGATTTCACAATTTGTTTTGCAGTTTGAGTCTCCCACTCCTATTGCAACCCTCAGGGATTGTTTAAGGTTGTACATTGCATTTTTATTTACATATCTAAACCACCATTTCTTTGAACTTCAAACATGGTGGATGTGTATTTCTTGGAGTCCAGATTAAGCATGATATTGCAATCTGGAGTTGTTCAGATGAGTGATGTTCATACCCATTTTTCATAGAAGTTTCATTAGAAGTTGTTCTGATTTGCTCAAAAACAGTTTCATCACTAACCTTTGGGTGGTGGTGCCTTAGTCTCCCCTAATTTAAACTTAACGGAATAACACAGGACTAATGAATGACAATAAACAATAAGCAATGTTATGGCATGGCTGGCACTTCTCAAAACAACCACCAATTACGCTCCAGTATCTCAAAATATATACATTTTTAAATCTTTGTCTGTACATCTTTAAAAAAACCTCCTGCCAACTGTTTTTCTGATATTCTTCAAACTTGACAAATGCATCATTGGGTGAGTGACTGTATCAAAAACAAATGTCTGGATGAGAGGATTAAATATTTTTGTGATGTCCATGTCCATGATGTCCATGATGATTATGTGATGTGTGTCACAACAGTATCTGCTATAGTATGGGAAGAGCATAAAAGTCATTTAGCATGGAGCCCTTTTTACATGTCCTTTTCAGGGGTCAAATTTGATTTATCATTGATATGCCTTAGAGCCATAAGTGGAGGATGTCAAAAATTGCTGTGTGCATGGTGAAAGCAAGCCATCAAGGTGAAAAAATATTTTCTCACCCATAATGCTGTTGTTACTCTGCTGATTCTACAATAATGGCTTGCTGTGTCAAAGCAAACATGATGTGATGCTGCTCTCCCTCTGTTTGATTTGTGTCCTCAAAAATTTTGACAAAACAAAAGGCTCTCTGGTTTCAGGGTTGCAATGGGTGTATGCACACAGACTACAAAATCTGACAGATATCATTTGACAAACTGTGAATAAAACTAAATGACACATCTCTGGTCTGCACACCAATTCCATTTAATCTAAGTACAGTTGGCAAAGTGCAACATTGACCATAAAATCTTTTTGTGAGTGCACTCTCTGGCATATCTGTATCAGCTACAACAATTGTACTGTTGATACTCAAGGAGAAAGTGACAGTATAAAAAGGTACAATAGGTACAATAAACTGAGATTGATTCATATCTTATAAAAGGCACAGACAGTTAACTTACATTACATTACAACAAGGTTGTTTGGGTGCCAAGCAACAAGGTGATCTCATATGGATGAATAAGTCAATGACTCCTGGAAATGTTTCACTCCAAGCTGTGTAATACCCAGAAAATAATTTCTTGAAATGTTTTTCCCTCCATTTTAGAGATATACTATACCCCTGCAGCTTGCAATCACCTCTAGCCAGACTATGTGTCAGCAAGAGAAAAAAGCAGACCCAGACAGATTTTCATTGGCAAAGGTGAAGAAGAAAACGACTCCGATGATCTCACGCTTCTTCACAACATAATTTGATTATCCATCAGTTGTCTATGCCCACTTCATCCTGTTCAGGGTCATGCAGGGGCTGGAGTCTTGTTTAGACATCACTAGGACCATAAGGACCATATACACCACTTCGTTTCTACAGTCAATTTACTGCTACAAAATAATGTAATGGATGTTTTTTGGCAGTGGGGGGAAGCTGGAATACCTACAGAAATCCCATGTAGGCTCCGACAGAACATGCAAACTCCATACAAAAAGGTCAAAGCGCAGATTTAAGCCATTAACCGTTTTGTTGTGGCAGTGGCAACCACACCACCATGCCACCCTCCCATCTAAACACACTTTAAATATTTAGACTATTTATACTAGGGGCTACACGGTGATGTGGTGGTTAGCACCATCGCCTCACAGCGAGAGGGTTCCAGATTCAACTCCCGGCTGGGGCCTTTCTGTGTGGAGTTTGCATGTTCTCCCTGTGTATGCGTGGGTTCTCTCCGGGTACTCCAGCTTCCTCCCACTGTCCAAAAACATGCATGTTAGGTTAATTGGTGTCTCTAAAATTGTCCTTAGGAGTGAGTGTGTGTGGTTGTTTGTCTCTGTGTGACCCTGTGATGGACTGACAACCTGTCTCACCCGATGACCGCTGGGATAGGCTCCAGCCTCCCCCGCGACCTGTCCGACGGATTAAGTGGGTGGATGGATATTCATACTATTTTTGGAGAAAGGTTATTATTGAATTTCCTCTTTATGAAAGCGGACCTGCTGATGAGTTGTAGCCATCGTAAGTCTCTATGTTATTAGCTGGAAGTTTTGTTGGTCCTATCATTGCATTTATGCTTTTCACATTGTTTAGTTTCCACTGGTAGAAAATCTGCTTAAGATATGCTTTTTTAAAAACTGGATTTAAGATGAAAAACAAACAATCAAAAATGAGTTGTCCAGCTGCAACAATTTATAACAAAATAATTGTATAACAAAAATATAGAGAAAAAGAGCACCTTAAATCCTTTCAAGTCTTTGTTGAACTCTGAATATTATAAGTGAGTTGTATCACCACTGATTAATATCTGTGCATAGACAGATTTAGACATTTTTTTACCATGATTATGTGGACAATGATCTATTCTGGAATATGTTAAAGACTTAGTTAACATAGACATGAATGATCAAACTGTACCTTGTGATAAATGAGTAATGTCTTAAATAATAATTCAATAGAATTCAAACCATGAGGATTGTAAAAAAATTTGGACTCTGGGGTTTAGGTATGTAGAGAAAATCGTCCACTTAACTAATACTTCTGTGATCTAAGGGAATACATCATTTAAAACAAAAATTGTCCTAACGGATCTTTTGTTTATAACTGTTTATAACACTTTGTTTCCCTCTGAAAGCAGCAGGATCCTCTTGGCTCAAAAAGAAGTTGCAACTCAATGAGGTTAGAAGCCTGATACTCTCTGTGGGTTCAAGGATGAGCACTGGACACTGTATACTGTAGATGAGGAAGGGGCGGCTTCCAAGACAGCATTATGACATAGTGAAAAACAATAAAAGATGGAAGCAGGCTGTAATGGATATTTGGGTAGGTATTTAGAAAATTTTGTGGTGATAAGAGCCAGTCTTTGTCAGTGCCAAGTGGATGACAACACTGACACCCTTGAACCACTGTTAGTCAGTAAAACTAGTAATGGAAACACTCAATGGAAATATCTACTACAGCATTCTCTAAAGAGTACTCACCCACTGAGCTCTGTTTTTCTTTATCACGGTAAATGAATCTGACTGCTCCTCAGTATTGTTTTAGGAGAGCATGCGTCTGCATCCCGCCGAAGCGGGCCGAGAAACCATGTTGTCTTTACTTGAAGTCGAGTTGGGTGTTCTCACATCTCCTCCCCGGGGTACACTTTCTCAAAGAAATACGGCCAGGCTCCGTCATTTTTCCTTTTGGAATGAATCTGATATACTTTAGTTTATTTTGCAGCAATCACATTTAATGAAAAAACAGGGGTATGTAACTGTAACATGAATACAACCTAGCAATAAAAGAGAAAGTCTATCATATTATGCCATTTAAAATATTGTTTTCTAACTTCTGGCAGGCACTTTGAATAGTTTTATTGTCTGTGTGGGTCCGTGTTTCAAGTCATGCAAAGCTGGCAGTGCACAAGCAAAAATATGAACTTGTGTAAGCTGATTTGATGAAGACCACATCGAGCCTGCATGAATTGCTACTTCTTGAATATTATCATTTAAAAAAGCCATAGGGACACATTTTGTAACCTGGGCTAATTAGTGTTTAGTCATAATACTGACGACAGTGTCCAGTTCTGTGGGTGATAATCCAAAGTTGGGCTGATTTACAATCACAGGCAAAACTATCTCAGTTCAGTAATGACCAGAACAGTGTACCAGAAGCAAACAACCATAGCAGGTGATAACCAGGCACTTGTGATTTATCAACAACAGAAGAAGAGGTGGAACCATCATGGAAAGGTAAGCTCCACAGTCTGTTAAAAGGTGGTTGTTATTAAAAAGTCCTTTCAGCAGCTGGAAAAGGCTGGTCTGAAAGACAGCCCAGAGCCATTAATCATGACAGCACAAGAACAGGTGCTGAGTACTAGAAGCCAGTTTCTACCACATCAGACAGGACCTGGGGTGTAGGTTGTGCAAAGAAGCCTTTGAGAGACTCCAGCACATAGTAACAGTATTACAGTATAACTAAATGTGCATTGCAGGCAGGTACAGCATGCATGGAATACCATAACCAAGTGGCTGGAATACTGTACAGGAGCATCCTTATAGTTCAAAGTGGGAGATACCTCCAAGGGTGGTGGAGAACATCAGAGCTCGGATTCAGTATAATGAACTGGTGTCAGCTAACCAACAGGACACTGTGATGGTTAAGAAATGACTGTGAGCCACTGTGATGAAAGACTCAAATGTCAACCAGCAACATGATTCAGGAAATCTTCAATATTGTGTTAAACAGAATCAAAAACCTTAACATAATCATCCATGTCAACTTTAATTTACATGGGAACCAAATTTTTTTTTCCAATGATTACTCATCCAAGTACAAGTTCTTCAAACAAAATTGCTTAAACGATGCTCACAGGGTCATCAGCTTTGTAATTTGGTACCGCAACACACAGGTAAGTAACAGAAAAATTGATCGCGCTAAACGCCAACATTTTAATGTGGTAGGATGACAAAAACACGTGTATATATGTTGCAGGAAGTTACAGTTCAAAAACTTTATTAGATAAACAAAAAAAGCACTGCAGGTGCCAGTCGTCTTATAGTGGTAATAGAACAAATATCAAACCCAAACAATGTCCAGACTGGCCAGCTAAACAGAAATGGCAAATGCCTATAAGTTATGGCTGAAGGTAAACAGTGGTTCTGACAGGAAAGAAAGCAAATCAAGAAGTGAATATATTGAGTGACGTTATTACATAAGTGGATAAGGGTGAATTAATGAGAAACAGAACAGGTGGTACTGAAATTGACTAAAATAAGTAATAGGCAATGGAGAAAACCAGAAATCCAAAAACAAAACAAGATTGAGAAGGCAAAGCATATAAAAAATTAAAACTAGAAACACAAACACAAACCAACACCTAAACCAAAAGAACTTAACAAAAACATTTACAAAAGTATTGCTTCAGTGAGTTTCGCATGACGCCTAGTTAGAAGTTCCAGATCCTTTTTTATCTCCTCTTCTCAGCTGAGAATAATATGGTTTGGTAATTGACATGTTCCTCTCCTTATGCAATTTTTTGCAATTTGTGGTGGGATGTAATTTGATTTTATGATCCCCTACATATGTAACAGTGCTGGGTACAAAAAAGCCTCAGAGTTTCTAACTTACCACTGTACATCGTTTGTAAATATTGATGGAAATTTTTTTCACATCAGAGCCAAGTTTGTACCAGTCACAAAAGGAATCTGGCTCATGGTGTCCAACTTTTCTGTGGGCCTTGGTTCAATTCACTTTGATTATGGTTTTGTTTATTCTCTAAGGCAAACATCTGGTCACAACTCTGTTTTGTGGAAATGTTTACAACTTGTCAGTTGTGTGTAATTGGCCATTTCAAATTGGTATGTGTGCAACAATCTTTATTTCAAACACTGCAAGTTTTTGAACAGAAGCCAAGTAGGCATGGCCGTGTCTCATCACAATAACAGTAGAAGTAGATAAGATTTAGGGCTGACATCTGTGAGAGTGAATTAGACTTGGCATCTGCTAGAGACAACGTCCTGGTTTTCTGGCTTGTTTAGTGCCCAACGACACACTGTGCATACCAGACTGTGTAAAAATTAACTGATAAAAGATAAACAGGGCTGTTATTATCAAGGAGTGACAACGGTTTTGGTGTGGGTTTAGGAGACTAGCATTGTGATGAGCATGACTGGAAATGTAGACCTACTCAGAAGCTTTGGCCTTTGTTCAGAAATGAGCTGCAAAAGCTTGAATTCCTTGTAACCAAACGACGCCTCAAAGAGAAAAAAAAAAGCCACTGTGATTCATAGGTTTACAGTTCTGGAGATGTGACTCAAAAAAGACTATTGTTTGACATCAGTTCTAACCACAATGTGGCAACGGAGCCTGACAAAGCCGAAGGCAAATGCCAAGGCTACGGTTTGGTCATTAAGGCAATGTCATGGCAATGCTTTTACTCCAGGAGCTACAAAAGACTTATGAACACAATGAGACGTGGTTATACAAAGTTACTGATAATTTGTTAATGTTCTTAAAGACAGCATCACACTGAGCTAACTAACCAGCCCACACACAGACTTCCAAATCATCACTCCCACTGAACAATGCCTTGTGTTGGACTGATGGTGTAGCAATGTGGAACCAGTCTACAAGAATTAACAAGCTTACACTAAGGGAGGGGTGGGAGAACACAAAGCTCAGAGACAGAAAGGGAGCAACAAAGATTTATATTCTTCAAGTTACCCTCCACGTTTAACTGGGGACCATATTCAGACTCACTGGACTCTTCCCCATTACACTTCAGTGAAACATTGATGTGTTTGTGTTGTAACACTTAAAGTCTGAATTGCTGTGTGGTGAGAGCATGGTTGTGTGGGTCTTCTGATCCACCCTTTTGTGTTAATACAGAGCTTCCCACTCATTTGGAATAAGACTTAGACAGACACGGGAAGCTTGTTAATATTGCTAACTTAAGAAAAGTAGGAAGGGTTTCTTGCTTTCTTTCAAAGGGGCTTTCCAGTTTGGCACTACTCAACACGTTATCAGTAATTGTAGCTCTACAAGTTTATCATACAAACAAGTAAAGTGTGAATATGCTTAATCAAACAACTCTATACATAATAAGTGGTGTATGACTTCTATGCTAGCTCTGGTGATGTTCATAAACACTATTTATTTTCATCTGTATGTTTGACAGTATTTTATGTGACACACAACTGTCATGATAAATAATACTGATGTGCTCAGCTTAATGTCTTTATTTATTTGTTCATTCTTTAGACTGAGAACCCATATGTCATTTCCCAATCCACTTGTGAAAACTTATCTGTATAGCATGAAGCTCCATTGAGATTCTTCCCATTTTTGTAAGTGTGTCACCCTACATTGGACAGGGGTCACTTGATTGACTTGACTACATAACACAAGATCAATGAGAGAAGAGGACACACTTGTAAAACTTTTATGAGAAACAGACTGTAACATGAGGCATCTTGTCCCTTTCTGCCATTGCCTCCCATCCATCACTGGTTAAGATCTTTTGAATGCAATGGAACATGAAGACAGCAACTGAAAGTTTTTTGGCAGCAAATAACGAGGAGTGATTTGTCTATAAAACCTATGTCCAAATAGATTTGAAAGAGAATCAAGCAAACCAGAGCAAATGAGGCAGTAAACCTATCTGGAACCAAAGACTCCTTCTTATGGAAAACAAGAGCAATAAACAACTAAAACGTGTCACCCTATTAAACAAGTATGTGCCAGTGCCAATAATAAAATTCTAATGAACAGTAGAGACGTTTCATTTCAAGACTGGAAAGTATTATTTGGGCCAGTGTAAAAAAAATGTGAGTTGCTTGTAAACATATTCAAATTAAATTCCTCAACTGTAAGCTGAATAAGTAGGATCTATTTGGTTAAGCATTTTTTGTCTCCTCTTGGTTTGGATTAGACAGTATTGCTTTGGTAGTATGATACAACCTTTTACAATATGACCATCACCTTCATAAACATAATTTTGCTGTCTGGTTTGGTAAAATGTTGGTTACATGGTTTGAAATCTCATTCCTCTACCTTTCTTTACAACATGCATATATTCTTCCCATAAATATAATGTGAACCCAAGCTTAGTGTGTCATGATTTGATTAAATACGTTGATTAAACAACTTCTATAAAAATCCAATGGGGCTGCGTAACCAAGAGGCTGGAAAAGTGTACTGGAGTTAGAAGGAGGTAACTCCAAAGGCAGTGGAGAATGACAGGGCAGATCCAGATCCAGACTGGTAAATTGATAGTGATTAACCAAACAGACTACGTGGTGGTCTAATTACAGCAGAAGAAGATGGTAATGAAAGATGCAGCAATCCAAAGTCACAGCAACAATAAAAAGAAGGAATACGAGAAGATTGAAACATATAAAGAGTGGAAAGAGGAGGAAGTAAAAAAGGCAAGTGAAGGCTATAGTGATGTCAGCATTAATCATTACTTTGGGTTGTGACCACCAAACTGGGACAGTGGTTCCAATAGATCCCAGGAACAACATCAGATATCTATATCCAGAAGAGCATAGTTCTTGGAATAGCTTGGAGACTGTGTAGATCCACATATGGTCCCAGGCCTCTGGAAAAGGAACCTGAAAATTGAAAAGGTGACACACTGCTCTGTTTTGTTCTTTCTTTTTGATGTATATAGTAATATATTGACAGGTATTCATGTACCTGGAGCTATTTAACGATGATTTAGCCTTTGCCATTGAGAAAAAGATTTTGGGGTTTGTATGGTATACTATCCATAGTTGCACAATTAATGAAAAGGGATGAGAGTATATCAGTTTTTAATCTAATTAATAGCACAAAACATTAGAACATGTCTAACTTGTGTTTTAAGTTACCAAACTGATTTAAAAATGTAGAAGAAAGAAAGTATTACTTATTCTCATGTAGGTTATATTGTCATTATTTTATGACTGGCCCAAAGGTCTAAAAAAATGTGAATATTAAAGTTTCATATGATTCATATGAATACATTTTTTAGATACATTTGGATGTTTCTTCTGAATCTAATTTTTACAAACAACCTATTCCCTGAGTAACATTTACAGGTTACAATCAATAGTTGTTTAAGAATTTCATCTCTACTCTTTTATTGATACAATAAAACTGTTAAATTTATCCAAACCATAACTTAGGAAAAAAAAAGATATACGTTGATTAGTGTTGGATGTTTATACTGTATGTGTAAAATACACAATGCATTCTATTTGTTATTCTCTCTCTGGTCTTAAAACGACCACCTGGTGTATGCATTAAAATTCTGCAGTTGACTTTCTCATGTTGTTCACATTAAGGAGGTAGCCCGCATATGCCAAGTGAGTTTAAAATAGATGCTGTTTTTATGATATGTCTTTAGGAAAATGACCAGAGCTAGCATAGAAGTCAATTACTTATCTGGACAAGTCACATTTTAACAAGCTTTCAGCCCTTCCTTCACTGCCTTGTAAACCATGTCTTATCCTTTTGAGAATATCATGTGGTTTTGTTGGCATTAATGGGTTGCTTCCTTTAGCTTTATATATAATGATGTCACCTCCATAAACAGTGTTGATTGTTGGAGGTTCAAGCAGGAATGGATCCCACAAACTTTTATTGGCTAACCTTCAACATGGTGAATGTGAATTATAATTCTCCCATAACATGCATACATATATAGATATAGATATGTGTGTGTATGTATATATATATTATTGGATATATATACACAAATGAAACTGTGTGAAAGAAAAGCACTGATAAGGAATAACTGAAAGTATACATTTCTGGATGAAATTATACATATTTTCATCTGGGCTTCCAATTTGTTGTGCAACTATTATATCAAAATATAATTCCTACAGTATGCTCACATCTAAGTACAAAATGATGAACCAAAATGAGCAGTTCTATCTATATATTTATGTATGTCTTGTTCCTGGATGTGTAAGAATGGAGCAACCTGTACAAGTAGGCCTTATACAGGTTACATCCATGCACATTTTATTGGACAAGAATTAGAAAATCACAGAACAGTCTTCCATGACTGTCGTTGGAGCGAGGAAAGAAACATAACCACTGGCCAATGTTTAAAGCAGGAACCCTCTTACTGTGGGGCCCATGTGATCAACACACAACCATTTTGCTACCCTGGGCAGCTTAATTTCCATCAACATAAACAGAAGGTCAGGCTTTGCTGTTTTTGATTTACCTACTACAAATTGTCCTTGTTGATTTGTGAAGTTATACCCAACCGTTCTCTGGCTGTATATCGACAAAGAGAAAGGTATTTGTTTCCAAAGTAATCATTTTGCCAAGAACATAGTGTGGATTGTCAATGGTCCCCAGGAGAGCTATTAGCAACATTCTATGCACATCATTATTTCTCATGTCATGAAATATTGCTCGTTTGCTCAAAAATGTTCCTAAGAAGGAGCCCAATGTGGCTCTTGAGAAGCACCTGTTACTTGCACCTCTATTGCACTTGGCGTCTGGGGATGTAGTATTTACAGCATTTTAGATTTGGGTGTGGTTACGAGTCCCACATGGAGCAGGAAGCAATGAGAATAGGCTTTATGGTTTACATACATGCATTCCCACATGAACTTTTATTGAGGATGTCAGAAGGTTGTCGGAAGATTACATGAGGAAAGAAAGGTCATGAAATTTTAGTGCAAACACATGAGGACAAGTCTGATGAACTCACTTATGCACTCATAGGACACATGAAATACTTTATTGCAAGCCCCTGTTGCACAAGCAGACAATTGATTTGTCTGGTTTGTCAAAGTTCAGGGAATAAGTGAATGTGCATAATATATTTTGAGCTGACCTCCAAAAATGAATGTGGTTTTTCAAACAAAGCAAAGGGCCCTTGAGCAGTTGAACTCAACCGGTTCATGCTGTTGGGGTTAGTTTATATACACTCTTCACTTGAAAAATGACTAGGCTAACCTCAACAATAATCCAAAGTGGTGAACTGAAGTTTAAAAAGCAAACATGGACAAGAGACTTTTAAAATCTTTTTGCTGAACACACAATGCATGCTAGGATTTGCTATGAACCTTTAGTGACCATATTATAATAGGGATCAGACATGAAATGTTCCAAGAAATGGTCTTCTTACACAGATATAGCAGAGTTGCACAGTGTGCTCTGTGCAATTTATGTTATAACATAAGAAACCCAAACTGGCTCGGCTTTTACTTGAAGCTGATTTTCCTATCTCATTCTGCACTTGTCTTCCTTAATTGTGTGTTCCTTTTATGCACCATAAAGAAATATGTGGGTAACATGTATGCAGTCGTTCAATATTAACACAGACATGTACAACAGCATTACCGAATTAACAGCTGGTAGTAAGTAGGAGCTAGCGACTCCAAATCTCAATTGTCCCAAAAATGTTTTTTTATACCTACTCAAATCAATATTTTTCAATCATGGCAGTATAACAAATGACTGTGACAAGTGCTGCAATTTAGTATAGTTAGTTTTTCCTGGCATCCCACACACATGGAATTACCATTCAAGTACCTTAATTCATTGTTTTGCTTTTACAGCCTTCAAATGCATTACTTGCTTCACTCTCTCTGTTCATATCAAACCCGTTTCCTGTAGCAGAAACCATGAGATTCTGCAAAAACACTTGAACAAACCCAAGTTTGGGGGTAGGGGGTGTTAAGTTCAATTACCTGCAATATGACTGTTAACTAGATTCCTCTGGAGGCCACATAAATTTATGCATGGAAAAAAAAAAATACATTCAGACATCACAAACCTACAAATCTGCATGGGTTACTCGGGTGAACAGAATGACATCAGTAACGATGTAGCTATGCTGTTAACGTGGTTCTACAAAAGTTGGTTCCTTCAACCTTTGCAGATGGCTCCACTCAAAATTGGAGCACATAACTTATTCCAGTGTCAATCCACAAACTGCTGCTGTCAATGTTGTACTATGCCTGTGGCAGCATTCAGAACATTCAGCATTAGACATGTAATTAAAATGTAATTGAAACATAATTTAATTGGTTTGGTAATGCTTAATGAAAAAAATACTCTTACTGCTCTTCAGACTAATCACTTCAGCAAACTTTGCATTAAATGCTTTGTGTTTAGCTCCTGTCTCGGCAATTTTAAACTCACCTTGTGTCACGTCTGTGGATTTTGTGTTTTGTTTCTTTTCAGCTTTGGTGGTTGGTTTTCATTAAGGTGTTTTAGTCTTGTTTTCAGTCATGTAGGTTTCTTGTGTCACATTCTCACTCAGGTTCCTCAGTTTCCATGTTCAGGTAATTAGTTCCTCTCACTCACCTGTGTCCAATCTTCTCAGCTGCTTCCCATTCACTCATCGGGTTTCTCACAATATTTAAGTTCCCTTGTTTGTCGTAGTTTTTGTCAGAACCTCACCTTCTTTCATGTTTTTCAGGTTGGTCTTGGTAATGGTCCTTGTTCATGGTCATTGTCATTAGTCATTGTAATTTTCATAATTCAAGTCAGGTTTTGTTTTGCTAGTTTTAATGTTCAAGGTTAAGTATTTGTAAACTGGCTGAGCCGCGCTTTTTGTTTCGTTCTAAGTAAATCACGCTTTTACTTTTGAAATATCTGCATTCGGGTCCTTATATCCATCACGCCACTTATCAACCTCACCGGTTGTGACACCTTGTCTCAAGTCCACAGTATCAGAGGATGAGGGTTCTATTGCTGCATCACCCTTTGTGACAGTTTCTGAAACTAACGTTTCACAAGTTAGCTTTGCACTTGTTTGACAGCCTATCCTTATGAACCTATAACACTGAGCCTACTAAGTTAGGGTATTAGCTTAATTGTGCTATATATAATAATACATTATTAGTATAAATTAGTATACTATTGCAATGGTGTGGTAGGCTATGCAAAAAAGAAAATTTAGACTTTACCTCAGATTATAGATGAGGCATCTTGTTATTTCTAATTTTATGTTATGCAGATTTTAGCACTGACAGTCGTGGTGGTTTTGAAGCGTTTCATGACCACAGGAGTTCATTTCTGTAGGCTATATATCTTTTTCCGTTTCCTGCCTCTGTTTCCTTTTTTGAAAACCTGTTTTTGCTTTCTTGGTCATCATTTTCGACGTGTTGTGCACTGCTGCTTCAGCAGAATGTGGATGTGCATCAGTGTAGAAGAGACGCACCACCACCACCACTTGGGGCCCTGGTAACTCAATCACACTTTTCACTCCACTATGATGCCCCTGAGGCCCAGTATACTCATATTGGACAACACACAAACAGAAAATAAATAGTGGAGTGCAAGGCCACTGTTCCTTCTTCTTAAGCTTTATATCACATCAGCCACTGGCCAGGCATCATACATACGTGTTTCAAGGCAAGTAAGAGAAGAAAAGTTTAGATCATAAGACATTTTGGACAATTCAGTATCACTGTCTTATTCAGTTTGAAATTTGGACTATGGCACTTTGCAGAACTTTTTTTCTGTTCATAGAAAATAGTCTCCTTAAGGAAAAAAAGTCAACATCGTGGTCAGCGACAATGACATTGGAACTTAGAAGAACTGAACAGAGCTATGTGATTCCAACCTTTAATGATGCCATCATGTTTCTCTTCATGACCCTTTAAAGTAAAAGTATGCCAAAACTTGTATTTACAGTTTGTTATGCTATTCTCAAGTGTATAAAAAATTATTGCTGCTTTAACCTGGTGTGAAAACGGTGTCAAAACATGCCTTGTGATGCCTTGCAGATTACTGCCCTTGTTCAACAAGAACTCAAACAAGCACCCATTTCATGAATTTGAATAGGCTGTGTAGCCACCTCACATACAGTCATGAAAAAAAAATTCTTTCAATTCAATTTTTCTACCATGAATCAGTATATTAGAAAGATGAGAATAAATAACATTGTCCAAGAAGTTAAAATTAGATACACAGCCTCAGATGAATGACAACACATATTACACCATATTACATATTGTGTTATTTTCTAAACTAAGTTTTTGATAAATAACTAATGACAAGGTGAAATATATATTGTGTTGTTGCTCACCTGATATTGTATGTAAATCATTCAAAGAACTGGTTAGGACAAGTTGATTTCTTAAAAATGATGTACTAATGTGTAAAATTTTAGAACTGAAATAGGATGTATTCACATGCACAAATGTGAAAGTGGGCCCGGTCTTTGTTCTAAGAGTGCCATTCAACGTCCCAGAATGAAAAGAATGTGCCATACTGATGCCATATTTAAGCCTTTTGTATCTTAAAAAGTCTGTTTTATCACAAATTGTTAATCATGTCCTTATCTTGTTCCTGATGTATAATCTTTATTTTTTAAATGTCGTTAAAGTCGTTCAGTCAACATTGTTGGAAGGATATACCTGGTCCACACAATACCCTTTTTCTCTTCATAGCTTCAAAATGCCTTGTGGAAACTTTTTCAAGATAACATCCTCCACCATAGATCTGAGAAACATGGCCCACTTAGTTCAAACAGCCCTGAAATTGTAGCAGAGCCAGATAAGGCCTGATTAGACTTGTTAGATTTGCTTCTTACCAGCACATTCAGCAGCACCACCTGCATCTTCTGACTCTTCAACTGCTCATCCCCCTCCCTGAGAAAAGCTGAATGTACACTTTCTCCCCTCACATCTGTGACCTCTTGTGTCTCAGTGAATACTGTCTGCTCCCACTATCTCTATCTAAAACACACACAGGCCTGCACACATAAACATGCACACATATACAGTCACACACTTCTTTCAGCCGAGGCTTTGCCCCCGCCTGCGTCTCTTCTACACTGATGCACATCCACATTTTGCTATTCAACCTCGGAATTTGGTTTTCCCTGCCCCCACTTGATCATTCTGTGGGCTTAACTTGAACCTGATGCATATGTGTCTCAAGGGCTGCGTTCCAGCTCAAAAAGCTGTTTTCCAATCACAGCTGTAGCCATGAGGAAGTCAAGTCAAGTCCTGTTGCTACCAAAAATTACACATGATGATCATTTGTTAATGAGGATACATTTGGAAGTGAAGTTCATCATCTGCCATGTGTTAAGCTTCAAGTTTGAATTTATGTGGGATCTTGTATGTTTGGTCAGGCATAGCTTACAGAGAATTATAGTTCCAAAAGCCCCCTCCCTTGTTTAGAAGATGTTCATTGCCACAATGTGTTTTCCACAACAGGGATTAATCCAAAATTCGCCAAATATAAATATAATCGCCTAAAATATACTGGTGCATATCAAATACATTGTTATAAATAGCACTCATACGCAAACAAATGCAGATGTTTGGACTCTGAAATTTTACCCTATTGAGCATTTCAGAATTTTCACTTTTACAAAAAGCCAAACGGATACATTTAAACACCTGTCTTCCTGAAACTTCTTTTGATATCTTATTTGATAGGGGCCTAGTTAACATTTTATTGTATCAATATTATTTTAATATATAATGTTATATGTAAGATATACTATATCTATATTTGGATTCAATAAATATTGCCACTTTTATGAGTCCTTTGTGCTTTGGGATTAGCATGATAGTACAACTAATTATGATTTGGATTCTAAACTTACAACTAAACAGTTCTGTCCACAAATCATGAGTATAGGAAGGTATACTTTACGAGAGTTACGCTCAAAGCTGGAGCAATCGGTAGCTAAAAGTAAATGCGATCCATCTCATTATCTACGCTTTCACAGGGCTACAAAACACCATAGTGATCACCCATGAATTCAATTCAATTCAATTCAGTTTTATTTATATACTGCCAAATTACAACAATTGTCATCTCAAGGCACTTAAATAATATAATCTAATTCAACCCAATTGGAATTCAATTCATTGTAATCATAATCCAATGAAATCCAATGAATTAATTTCAAAAGATTAACTAATTAAAGATTAAGTGGCCGGGGACAGGGACATCTGGGTTTCTCTGTTAAAGCTGCTTCCCCCGCGACCCGACCCTCGGATAAGCGGCAGATGATGGATGGATAATTTCAAAAGAATCCAATTCATTCATTTAGAGCCAATTCAAAAACAATATCCTAGCTAAGGAAACCAACAGATTTCACGGAAACTTGTCTTCAGTCCAATCTCCCGTCCTGAGCATGCCTGTGGCCTCTGTGGAAAGGAACGACTCCCTTTTAATAGGAAGAAACCTCTGGCAGAACCAGACTCAGGAAGGGTGGCCATCCGCCTCGACCAGCTGGGGTTTGAGAAGAAAGAAAGGAGCGGGAGAAACACCATAACACCATACCATCATTCAAACTCTGGGAACAACAAGTAAATCTGCAGTTTGGGAGCGAAGTGCTCTGTTAGGAAAATATCTTACAATGAGATCTTTAAGATATGATGGAACTCGGTCATTAAGAGCTTTATATGTGAGGAGAAGAATCTTAAATTCTATTCTGAATTTAACAGGGAGCCAATGAAGAGAAGCTAAAACTGGAGAAACATGATCTCTCCTGTTCGATCTCATCAGAACTCTGGCTGCAGCCTTTTGGATCAGCTGGAGGCGTTTCAGAGAATATGTGGGACAGCACAATAATAAAGAAATGCAGTAGTCCAATCTTGAAGTAAGAAATTCATGGACTAGTTTGTCTGCATCACCCTGAGACAGGATGTTCCTGATTCTGGCAATATTACGAAGGTGAAAGAAGGCAGTCCTATAAACCAGTTTTATATGTGCGTCAAATGATAAATTCTGGTCAAAAATAACTCCAAGGTTCCTCACTTTAGAACTAGAAGCCAAGGAAATACCATCTAGAGTAACTATATAACTAGACAATTTCTCCCTGAAGTGCTCAGGTCCAAAGAGAACAACTTCAGTTTTGTCTGAATTTAGAAGCAGTCAGTTCTGGGTCATCCAGGTCTTTATGTCTTTTAGACAGGCTTGTAGTCTGACCAACCTATTGGTTTCATCTGGTTTCATAGATAAATACATCTGAGTATCATCAGCATAGCAATGGAAATTTATGCCATGCTGTCGAATAATATTACCTAATGGAAGCATGTTCAGTAACAGAATGCTCTGATTATAGAATGCTCTGTAACAGAATGCTGTGATCGATCGAATCAAATGCAGCACTGAGATCCAAGAGGACAAGCACAGACTCAAGTCCGTGTGTCCGTGCTTAGCTCAGAGGCTAAGAGGAGGCTTAAAGGAGATCATTGGTAACTTTCACCAGTGCTGTTTCTGTGCTATGATGTACTCTGAATCCTGACTGAAACTCTTCAAACAGATTATTTCTATGTAAATGATCACAAAGTTGAGCTGCAACTATTTTTTCAAGAACTTTAGACAAAAAAGGGAGATTGGATATAGGTCGATAATAAGCCAACACTTCTGAATCAAGAGCAGGTTTTTTAAGTAAAGGTTTAATTACAGCAACCTTAAAAGTCTGAGATACATATCTTGTCAACAAAGACAAATTGATCAAATACAATATGGAAGTGTCAATTAAGAGGAAAAGCTCCTTGAACCTTGGTTGGGATTGGGTCTAAAATACAAGTTGATGGTTTAGAAGAGTGCATCAGACAAACACACAAGCATGACTTTTGGATGTGCAGGGTTTCCCAAGTTGCTAACGTACAAGCATCAGGATGCTTTACCATGGCAATGTGGGATATAAGAGCAAAGTCTTCTCCAATAAAATATTTTACTGTTTAATTTAATCCCTAAGCATGTTTTTTTTCCTGAATTTAACAAACTACTGTTAGTTCAATTTTGGAAATTGCATGTGTTTATGTTAATCTGAGCTTGTATTGACCAGATTTTAAGATCTGGTAAGGACCAGATTATCTTTTGATATTTCTTGATACATTAAACCTTTGACCTTCTTTTTCACATGATTGTATTACATGTGTTTACACGCATCACTTACCCACTAAAGAATTTTACACTTGTATAATACAATGCTTAACCCTAAGGTCAACAATCTCAATTGATCTTATTTACAGAATTATCTGGAGTGGAAATAAGGTTAACAATTAGTGCAAGCATGATGTTGTATTGGACTGTGTTGTTCTCACAAAATACGAGAGCCTTTGAATAAAAAACTTAAAAACAACTCCCAACTCCAATCTATGGCTCACAAAGCAAATGTTGACATCATGGCCTTATGTTTGCACAGTGTGCATTCAGGTAGAGCAATAAAAAGAGTATGCTTTTAAAAAAGAGAAGTAATTATAGAAAAAAAATACATGGTAAAGAAACAATGAAGTTCCTTCATTTAAGGAAAAATCGGCCATTGCTACAGATTTTGAATCACGGCAACAGGAGTATGTTAGAAAAACATCTTACAGTGTGTGAAAAATGATCTTGAATATAAAAATATTTTGTAGCCTCTTGATTTTGAGCAAAAGTCTTTTATTGCTCAAAATCAAGTCAGACTCTTGCTTCTTCCTCTTCTGCAGGTTACAGGGTCATTTCACAGGGGAGTGTTATCTCATTAGCTACCTCTTGCTACATTAACAGTGAAGCACACAAAGCTCTGCACAACTGGGTTTCACAAAGGGCTTAAAACTAATCCTGCAATTGCAGATTGCCTGATTTCTCACTTCCTCTGGTGAAATCCACAAGCTCCATGAGGTCGGAAACCAGAAGTCAGTAAATCTACCCGTCTGTTAGCTTCTTACTAAAATTATATGTTTGTACAAATCAGCTTACAGGTATGACTATCATTCAGGCAGTGAATTAAATTGAATGATATCAATTATCAATTACTGTAACTCTAATTCTTCTTCTTTACATTGTTAATTATCTCTGAGTATTCATTCTGGCCAATTTTGTTACAGGTTCACCATTCTCAAATTCAAGTCTTTCGACATAGTTCTAACTTTTGAATGAGAATCTGGAAAAAAAAAGATTCAAGGAAGAATATCAAGGATCTAACTGGAAAAAAAGCTTTGAAGTCAAATACATAAACATAGTTGGACAACTGGTTACATAAAAGATACAACATTTCCTACAAAATTTCACAAACTGGTGCTGGTAATGAAACTCATGAATCCCTACCGTAGTCTCTTCCAAACCCCCCTGCAATTCAGTTGCAGCACAATGTTACATTGCAAGGCAAAGCCCCCTCCCCCCCAAAATGATGTCATCCATTAAGAACCTAATCCATGACCAGGATGTTGAAAGGTTTTCCCCTCCTCCTTCCTTTGCAATACAATAAAATGAACAAGGACCATAACAAAAACCAAAAAGAGAGATTCAGTCCTTCTGCCAACCAGGATGAACTTAAATGAACTGCTTGGAAAATCCCTGATTTAAACAAGGATACTTCTGAGGACAAGGACTACATTCCTTCTGCTCATGCTGATACAACTACACCACTAAGCCAACTTTCCCAAAGTTTATTATTACAATAAAAAGTAACTGCTCACAAAACAGTTTCTTTGTCTTGCTGTTGTGAGCAGGAGGTAGCAGTTTTGATGTGCTTTTGGGCTGGAGTGAGTCTTTCTGACACGTTAACCAAAACAATTATTTTACAAAAAATTGTGTGGTCAGAGTCAACAGAGTTTAATGGAGAAGATCTTTTCCAACCTGGTCCAAGAGATTTACCTTTTATGGATGAGCTGGTTGTGTGCACATGAATTACTACAGCTATTTCACAAGCCTGCAAGACCTCACAGGAACATTCACATTGGATATTTGGGCATATTCATTTATTCTCCAGTGCCAACTCTAGAGAGGGCATTGTCTGTGCATCCACCACTTTAGTCCAGACTGAAAAAAGTATCCACCCTCTTTGGCACTGCACCAATAAATTTGGAGAGGTAGAATTAAGTTAGTGTTTTGTGGGGGTTTGTAGCATTAGATCAACACAACAAGGCTACCACTTTGAAGGTACAGACCATTTTTAATGGTGAACAAATGAAAAAATTAGAGAAACAGAGAACTTGAGCATCAACGAGAACAATGTTAAGAATGAAAACTTCAGTCACTTTCAGACAAATTATTTTTAGGAAGCAATATCAGTCTCTTGCACTCAGGTTTCTTCAAGAAAGGTCGACACACTCCATGTTCATCAACCGCATTTTATTAAAATATCAAAGAATTTTTAACTCTACTCTCCAAACTATTTATTTATTGGTATGTTTTTCATAAAACGTTCCTGGGTGTCTTAAATGGCTCAGCTATAACAATACAAAACACAAATTAGAACAATCATTATCTCCACTATTTCCTGACTGCAGCAGCTAACCCTTCAGTTGGCTCAAATACTCGTGGCTCTTTGAGCTGACTACGTCAACAAACCACTATTAAGGTGTCGCTGGGGTAAATCTGTTAACTCTGACAAATCTGCCTCACTTGTTAGGACTGCTGTAACACATAAAATCCCGAACCCATGGAAAAGGGCTTCTTATTTCGCTCACGTTACTTTTAAAGCATATTAAAACTGTAAAGGTTAAGAACTTAATTTAAATAGGAGACGTCATTTTTTACTTTGACCTGAACAGAAGCACATTTGCTGGACTACATCCTGACAACACACTCCACACGTGGTCATTTCATGCTTTACACATGACCCAGTATTGTTCAGATGTTCCCTGCCTCAAAGTATGGAGGCTAGAAAAATATGTAAGACTATTAGTCCAGATACCAGAGGATTAATCCCCTGTGCTAGGAGTGAAAAGTGAACACACTGTTGGGTGCTGGGGAGGACTGGATCCAAAAGCGAACAGGAGACAGAAGGTAGAAGTCAAAAAGGGATTTATTAGGTGAGGTGGAAGGAGGCTCCGTGTCCTGGTGACTCCGTGCAAGGCTCGGGAGATGAGTGGTTCCAGTGTTCCGAAGATCTCGTGTGTACTCGTGTAGTGAGTCTCAGATACAGGCTGCGGGTGGGCTCAGCGGCAGGCTGGGCTAGGTACCCATCTCCGACAGGTGTATCCAGCAGTCATGCGTGTTCGTCCGTTGTGAGGCAATAATCCGACACCGCAAGCCAGGAGGGAGCAGGCTTTAACAGGTGCCAGATTGATAATGGGACACAGGTGGGGATGGTGAGAGCGCTCCTCCCAGCCGCCCAGCCCAGCCTGAAAAAACAAAAGAAAACCAGCCAGCACCCAGGTACAAACATACTTAAAAGAAGGCAAAAAAACTTCACAATCACCACACACACATGCACAAGCTTGAAACTAGGTCGACATGCTTGATAATCTTACATTTAATTTCTGAATTTCAATTGTTCAGTAAATGTGAGCTATGATAATAATGGCTTCCTTGACTGCATGCCATATTCCAAGATATTTTATTAGTTCTCATGGTGTACTGATGTCTATTTATAGCACATATATGTTTGCACAATTTCTCAGTCTGTTTGTATGTGTGTGTGTTTCTGCAAATACAGAGAGGTTTATGCACAAGTTTGTGGGGTTGGGAGGTTAACTACTGATTAATTGCACAGCTCAACTTAGTTGTGGTGAGGACTTGCTACTGTGATGTTGCAGCTGCTTGATCTCAGCTTATGAAACATGCATATGAAATGTCCAAAGCTGACTGCATACCAAAGCACTTAAAATAGTGTTCATTTCTAAGGGCATTGGGCTGTCAATAAAACAACATGGGAAGTTGTTCATTATGGCTAATATCTAAAATCCCATTTATGGCAAAAAATATTAGAAAAAGCACTAGGTCTCCAACTCACACCCGATTTGGAAGAAAATGGTATTTATGACCAGTTCCAGTCTAGTTTCCATAAAATGCATTCCACTGAAACAACTCTCTGTAAAGTTACCAGTGACATTATGATGGCAGCAGATTCTGGAAAATATCCAGTCCTAGTCCTGTTAGATCTCTCATCAGCATTTGATACAGTTAATCATAAAATGTTAATAAACCAACTGAGGGATTTGGTTGTGTTAGCCCGATTCTTTCATTGGAAGCCCAAGAACAAGCTGGAGAAATCGTTTATTAAATAAAGTATTTATTAGTGGTCACATGTATAGTATATTGCAGAGCTGGACTCGGAGTGCCAGAGCTCCTGCAGGAAATCCGTCAGGCCGAGCCCCGATATCCGGAAACATTTCATATTTATATTCAGCTTTATCTCACAGAAGTTGTATTCACACTTGTCAGAGTATAACTGGCCAGTTTTTAGTGGCATGAGCAGGCCAACCACTGTCCTTGTTGTGTTCTTTGGATGTGATAAACAATGTGTGTGTGTGTGTGAGTGCTGTTTTAGGCATGTATCTAATGTACCAGATCTATCTACTCCAATAGAGATGTTTTGTCTGACCCAGTTGTTTATGTCCTTCTAAGGTCTTGGACCATTTAAGGTCATCTATTGTGCAGTATGAGCAGAGTGGAAAAGTACCAGCTAGGAACAGAGGTTATTTAGTAAAATACAGAATATGAATACATAATGTCTGAGAACAAAGCCAATTATAGCAGTTGGAATATCTGGATCAGTCCTAAAGTGGTTTTCTTCTTATATATCTGGTAGGAGCTTCATTGTATTTGCTAACCAGACCATGTCCAAGTCTACAAAGCTGTCATGTGGAGTTCCTCAGGGCTGTGACCTATTCTGTTTCTGTTATATATGCTTCCTCTTAGTCAGATTATTCAGCATTTCAGTGATGTTTCCTACCATGTTTTTGCTGATGATATTCAGCTGTATTTCTCAGTTAAACTCTCTGAGCTTCATAAACTGTCTTCCTTAGCTACATGCCTGACAACCATCAGGCAGTTCTTAAATAACAACTACCTACAGTCAAATTCAGCCAAAACAGAAACATTAATTATTGCACTGGACACTGTCATACCTGAAATTAAACAGCAACCAAGAGATTTAAGATCCTCACATAAGACCAGTCTCAGAAATTCAGGCGTCAATTTTGATGAAGCTCTGTCCCTGGAACATCACTCTAAACAACCAATAAGGAACTGCTTTTTTCATCTGAGAAACATCTCCAAATTCAGATCAAAGGTGTCCACTAGTGAACTTGGGATGATATTGATGCTTTTATTTTCTTGCGATTAGGCTACCGTAATAGTCTTTTCACTTGTCTCAGTAAGAGGGAGCAAGCTCAGCTGCAGGTTGTCTAGAACACTGCAGCAAGGCTTTTAACTTGCACAAACTAAATGATTCATATTACCCCTTTTAAATTCGCTTTCATTGGCTACCTGTCAGTTTTAGAATTAAGTTTAAAATTTTGGTTTTAACCTTCAGAGCGCTCCATAGACAGGGCCCTCCTTGTATTGCTGATTTGATTCGGTCGCACACTTCCTGTCGCAGCTGAAGTCGTCCGATCAGAATCTTTTATCAGTCCCTCTTTAGGACTCATGGGGGCCAATCTTTCCAAGCAGTGGCACCTAGGTAATGGAATGCTCTTCCCATATCCAAACGTAGGTTGGTCTCTGGGGATTCTTTTAAAAAACATCTGAAGACATTTTTATTCCAAGAAGATATTCGTTAGAGTTGGGCTTCTATGGCTATTTTGTATTGTTGTTTTTTATGTATTTTACTGCATTGTTTATTCATGTATTTTATGGGGTTACTTTCTGTAAAGCACTTTGTGAAAAGTTCTTTGTAAATAAACTATTTTAAGGTGTTTTCTCTCAATACGTGTGGTAACAATTAAGGAGAACTCTCTGCCCTCACACTTTGCTTTTTGTGTTTTTTTTTGTCTTTTGAGATAATTTTTCCCAGTTGCATGTAAAGACTTTTTTTTAATCTCATCATTTAAGAAATGAGCTGTGTTTGTGTCTTTGACAGAGTGAAAAGACATTTCTTTCTATTGGCATAAACAAAAGAATTCAGTTCTGAGTCATCCAAAGATGTTGTAGAGTCACCTTCATTCATTTCTCTTATTATTATCATTATTATGGAGTATTTTAGGAGAATTTCCAAATTACTGTTTACTGCTGCTATGCACAGCTGCATAAGAGGAAAATAATTAATTTTGTCACCTTGAATGAAGCCATAGAAACTAAAAAAAAACTGTAGATTTACTCCAATGCCTCTGTGTAACTTCAAAAATCTGACTTGTTTGCTCTGATACAAGGTGTTTTTAATCACTTGCAGATTCTACAAAGTTGGATCTTGCAGGGGTACATAAAACACAACAGATGGAGATGTCTGTTTGACTGTAGCTTGATATAGACAGATAAGGAGGAATGTTGTGAGCCTGACTGAAATTAATCTGATGACTAATGACCATGGCGCCCTGACAGTAGCACCTCGGTTAAAAATGTCAACTTACTTTTTACATCATAAATCAACATCCAACTTGTAGGCCAACATTCTTCTTTAAGAGTCACATGATGTTCATCCAACCACCAGAGACAGCTGGGAGCATCTTGTATTACAAATGGGAACTTCACCAAAGAAAACACCTGTTAAAATGATGATAAGTGAAGCATAAATGTTCCATAATGTGTCACGTAATGCAGGGCAATCTGTAACAAACACAGCTTTGTTTTGAGTCATTTAAGGGACCAAAGAAGAGAGTTAAGGAATAAAAGCAGCAGAAGGTTTGGACTGTGTAGTCCTGGACTTCCTCAGAATGTGTTTGACTCAAGAGATCATTAAAAGTTAACTGTTGGGCATGGAGCTACTGCAGGCATGGAGACAGGCTTTCAGGGTGATAGAGACTGGCCACAGATCCTGATCTGCAACATGGCAACAGCTCTGTGACGTGGCAGGGCCAAGTTGTAATGCGAGGTGTAAAGTAATGGAAACCTCACGCTGGTGTCTTCTATTTTCATGTATAATAGAAAGAAGTTTTTGGAAGCAGAAATGTTTTAAAATATTTTAACACAAAATTTAAACACACAATCATTTGGATTATTTGATGAAAACTATTTCAATTCTAATTCTGATATCTCAATTTTAGCTGAATAAATGGCATATTGGAATTTTACCTTAAAATAATAGATTCAATATCAGGTTAGCCTTAAATTTGTTTGAGACAAAGTATGGTTTTACTTTTAATTAAATTGACAAATTGACTAGATCAGCAAAGGATACACCAATGTATCTTTGTTTGTAGGCCCTCCCTCCTATTCTCTCTCCTCTCTCTCCTTTGAGTACACTTTAGAAATTGAGACAGAATGAACAATAGCTGGACAAAAAAAAATGGACTAACTTTAATTCGCTCATGAAAAAAAAAGGTTGTAAGATGGAGACCAAGCCAGCTTTTGTGCTGTTGTGCTAGTAAAGCAAATCTGCTGGCTTGGTGTGTCTTGAGCTTTTGCCCTTGTGTGATGCTTGACGGTGTTAACTAAGTTTTCAAACCAATGCTCTTTCTAACCTGACTTAGTCCATTTTTTAACATGTGTAAGCTGGACATTCACCTGTGAATGTCTGAAGTTAGAGTTAGTGGGCATGCTGTGTGCAGTACTTAATTCAAGATGGAGTTAGAGTTGAGTTATTAGGTATGCAACTCCTTGATTATGTATTTATGAAATCCACTCACAGATGTAAAGACAAAAAGCTTTGAATTGCAAAAGTGATCAGGTATGGACAATGTTTTCAATAGTGTTGCAGACAGGATATGATCTCTGTTTCAGAGTTATTTTGTTTTCTAGTTGTCACACTTATATAACCGGTAAAATTTAGAGGTCAGAGGTGAAATAATTGATTTCATGGTATCTCATGTGATGGTAAAAACCATTCAGAGATTAGCAGGTCTGAAAAGGGGGCCATGCCACAGCTTGTCTGCAATGAGACATCTTGGATCTGTTTTACAAATTCATCAAGGAGGACATGGAGGACATGGAAGACCCCCCCCCCCCGTACTTCCTGTTTTGGTCCTCTCCCGTAGAGAGTCTTGCCACCCAGAGCTTGATACAGAACAGTAAATGAGGTTCCCTCTGACATTTCCCAAGTGTTGGGGTGTGCCGAATGGTAGTGGCATTCAAAGTAAGTCTGAAGCAATGCCTGAACTTTTGAACCTGTCACCTCATCTTTCTTCTCTGCAAGTGCATGTGAACTCTTCCTGCCTTTGTGTTACAAGCTCAAGATGGACTTTGTGTGAACTTTTGTCATTAACCTAATTCCTCCTTTAAAATAAATGCACACGTGATCCCAGATATTTAACAGCATAATTTGCCAAACACAATCTGCCACTTATTTTGATTACGTAAGAATTAATGATGAATGTTTTTGCATTATTTAACAAGTCTCTAAATGACATAATTAATTCATTTCTCTCCATTCATGGGTTAGAGAATGATACATCGGTAATGATGTATCATTTCATGTGGTCCAATATGTTAGTTTCATATAAAGCTTTTTGTGTTCCTCTTGTTTGCCTTTGTACAAGAAACAACTAACCATCGAGACAGTCATCTCTTGAGCATCATTTGCAAATAAGAAAATAGAATTCAACAGAGGACCTTTTTTTTTTTAAAGATATTTTTTTTTCTCCACAAACCCTCAACTGTAAACCAAAAGCACAGTTCCAAGACACAGGAATTGAAGGATCTGAACCGAATTCTGCAATTACAAAGTATTTTTATACCTGTGCTTTTCATGCTTTCACCTGTCAAAATTCCATCTGTTTGAAAAAAAATAACTCATTGCTTTGAAGACATTTGGCTAATCTTGAAGAAACAAACCCCTGGTTAAATAAATAAAGGGGGATGCCACGTGAATGGATCTTCACACGTGTCGTGTTACTTTTCTAAAACTACTAAAATCACACTTTGGAATCTTTATGGAAACACACCCACATATCACATGTGCCAGGATATGTTCGTGAAGTAGAATCCCTCTCTAACTTTAAGATTAGGCTTAAAACTTTCCTTTTTGATAAAGCTTATAGTTAGGGATGGCTCAGGTGACCCTGAAACATCCCATAGTTAAGCTGCTATAGGCCATGACTGCTGGGGGGCCTCTTATATCACACCTTTCCTCACTTTGCTCTCTTTTTTCCCCATTTAATTTCTCAAATGATATTATGTACATTTGGCATTATTGTTGTCAATAACTTGTGTTTTCTTGCCTCAGCAGGGATCCTTTGAATGGTGTTACAGTGGTTGTTGTCCCCTCTCTTCTGTCCTCTCAAACCCCAGCTGATCGATGCGGATGGCCACCTTTCTTGAGTCTGGTTCTGCCAGAGGTTTCTTCCTGTTAAAAGGGAGTTGTTTCTCTCCACAGTCGCCTCATGCATGCTCAAAACGGGAGATTGGACTGAGGACAAGTTTCAGTGCAATCTGTTGGTTTCCTTAGCTTTGAATTGGCTCTGTATGTATGAATTGAATTAATTTTGAATTTAATCATTTGGGTTTGATTGGATTATGATTACAATGAATTGGACTCTAATTGGCTTGAATTGTAAAGTGCCTTGAGATGAGATTTGTTGTGATTTGGCACAATATAAATGAAAACTGAATTTAATTGAATGAATATGCTTGATGATTACATCCTCACTCGGTTTCTGATTCTGATAGAAAAGAAGCAGCAACACTAATGAAAATACAGACCCAGTCAGAAAGATGTAAAGAAAGTAACTTCCACCTCTGTATGCAGTGTTTACATGCAAAAAAATGAGGGATTGGGGGTTGAGGAACACTTAAACTGGCCGGCTAGTGTTTCATATTCTGACTGAGCGCCTGGGCCTGCATGGTGGAAGCAGCTGGGAAAGGTTTTGGCCAAGAGTCCAAAACCTGGCTTTTCTCTGGCTATGCTTCCCAGCCAGCTCACATCACGCTGGAAGGGACTTTTCAGCTGGTTGAAACTGAGAGGTGTCCTAGAACCCCAGAGGGGTCAATAAATTGTCTCACATGTCCTTTCTTGTTGGCGGGAGGGGGGTAATTAAGCATTACTGACACACTTGTTCTCTAATGTAGACCATCCAAATTGTGCACTGTATATATTACCCCCTTAAAACTGTACAACAATTAGCCTGGAGTATGTTTAAAGTTTCAAATTTGTTCTCCATTTTTTTTCAAATAATCTGACTTTCCTTTTGACAAAAATGGAAAGGTAAATCTTTCAGTCTTCATGCAGTCTTCATCAGTTGCTGGCTGTAAAATACAGTAAGTGTAACATGCATTTAAATTAAACCACATGCTTGCTGTTGATTAAGGATTTAAACTTTAATTTAGTCATGAACAAACATCTATGTCCTGCCAAATAATAGCTTAAAAAACATTTGATGCTCTGTGCCAGAATCTATTGTTTGGTTGTTAGGTCAGATAGTTATTGTTTATCTTTTGGAATCGTCTGACATGTATTGATCTGTTTTAGAGCATTTAAGATTTGCTCTTAATTTGTGTGAGAGTCCAGATGTTCTGTAAAGCTAAATAAAGCTATGGGCATTTTTGCATATAGACCGAGGCTGCTTGACGACTTATTTAAAAACTTTCAGCAAAATTCCATCTTTGTATTTCAGATGCTTTCATATGCCAGGAACAAATGGGTCCAAGCTAAATTACCTGTACCATGAATGTACAGTGCAGCACACAAGATGTGTGGCTAGGGTGGCTGTAGGTCAGGAGGAAGAGCAGTTTCCTAACATTCAGAAGGTCGGTGGTTCAACTCCTTTCTTCCATCTTCCCTACATGTTGAACTGTACTTGAGCAAAAGACTGAACCCCATGTTTCATATAGATGTTGCCTCCACTGGTGTATGAATAGAATAGAAGAAAGCAGCAGTGTGTAGCACTTATCACTAAAACTGTATGTGGCATGCAATTAAAACACTTTGTATGGTCATAAAGTGTTGTGTTACATCTACCATTTACTAGATTGCTTTCACTCCATTGAAACCTTCGGCTATCTATTGATACTGACTTGCCTTTGTGGTAAGACGTATTGCATAACTTCCTGTTGCCTTGTGTGTGTGTACTGTGACATTTCTTGCACCTCTTGGACTACGAATAATCACCTTATTTCTCCCTATAATTTACACATTTTGCATAGTTAACTCTATCTCGTACTTGTTATATTCTAACACTCACTCTTACAGATCTTTAGTCTTTATTTTTCACTTTTTAGCAGTGTGTCGGGTTCTCTAGCTTAGCATGGCTACCACTTCTATTCCTCCACCTCCTACTTTCACCTGCTCCGTGTGTCAGATGTTTAGTTGCTCCTCTGCCTCCTTTAGTGATAATGGTACATGTAACAAATGTAGTCTTTTTGTAGTTTTGGAGGCGAGGTTATCTGAATTGGAAGCTTGTCTCTGCATCCTTGAAAACCACCCTGTAGCAAGCCAGCCCCCGATAGCCAGTGCGGAGCCACCTAGCGTAGCTAGCTCTATTTGTCGCCCCCTAGCAGAACCCGAGCAGCCGGGACCCCAGAGTGGCTGGGTGACTGTCAGGAAGAGGAGTCATAGTCCTAAAGTCAAGCCCATGGTTCACCATGAACCTGTCCACATTTCAAATAGATTTTCCCCATTCAGCAACACACCCGTTGAGGACAAAACCCTGGTAATTGGCAGCTCTATAGTCAAAAACGTGGCATTAGCGACACCAGCGAACATAGTCAAGTGTATTTCCAGAGGCCAGAGTGTAGAATCCTATTTAAAACTGCTGGCTAAGGATAAGCGTAAATATAGTAAAATAGTTATTCACATCTGCGGTAATGACACCCAGTTACGCCAATCGGAGGTCACTAAAATTAATGATGCATCGGTGTGTAATTTTGCCAAAACAATGTTGCACTCTGTAGTTTTCTCTGGACCCCTGCCAAATCTGACCAGTGATGACATGTTTAGTCACATATTCAACTTCAATCACTGGTTGTCTAGATGGTGTCCTGCAAACAACGTGGGCTACATAGATAACTGGAAATCTTTCTGGAGAAAACCTGGTCTGGTGAGGTGAGACGGCATCCATCCTACTTTGGAAGGAGCGGCTCTCATTTCTAGAAATATGGACAAATTTATTAGTCATCCAAAATCATTACAACACACGGCTGAGACTAAGATGCAGAGTTGTAGTCTTACACACTTCTCTGCGGCTTCCCACCTGATGCTACCTCCCAAATCAATAAACACAAAACAAGCAAATCCTCTTGAGCAAAAAAAATAAAAAATTTAAACAAAAACTTTAACTTAACAAAAACATCAAACTATTAAATGTGGTTTGCTGAATATCTCTCCTTTCGAAGTCTCTGTTAGTGAATTATTTGATTTGTGATACTCATAATGATATATTTTGTCTTACAGAAACCTGGCTGCAGCAGGAGAATCATGTTAGCATTAATGAATCAACTCCCTCTGACTATTTAAATGTTCACGTTCCTCGAACCACAGGCAGAGGAGGAGTGGCAGCTATCTTCAGATCAGGGTTACTAATCAGTCCTAGACCCAAGATTAGTTTTAGCTCTTTTGAATCTCTGATTCTCAGTTTTTCCCACCCAAAGTGGAAATCACAAAAACCTCTTGTGTTTGTTGTTGCGTATTGTCCACCTGGCCCTTATTCTGAGTTTCTCTCTGAATTCTCAGAGTTTTTATCCCAGTGCTGAGTACAGATAAAGTCATTGTAGTGGGTGACTTTAATATTCATGTAGATGTTGAAAATGACAGCCTAAATATTAACTTTAATTCTATATTAAACTCTATTGGATTTTCTCAAAGTGTTCACAGACCTACTCACTGCCTTAATCATACCCTTGACCTTGTGCTAACTTATGGCATTAAGAGGGAACAGTGAACAGTGTTCCCTCAAAATTCTGTCTTGTCTGACCATTTTTTGATAACTTTTGAATTTACATTACTTGACTATATGGCTTCTGAGAATAATTTTTTTACATATAGAAGGTGTCTATCAGAGAATGCTATAACCAGTTTTAAAGAGTTAATTTCATCATCCTTTTCTTAACTGCCATGTGAAGATATGACAGAGGACAGCTACCTAAATTTTACTCCAGTAGAACTTGACTCTCTTGTTGACAGCACTATAGCTTCAATGCGTACAACACTCCTCTGAAAAGGAAGGTAATCTGTCAGAAGAGGTTGGCACCTTGGTATAATTCACAGCTGCATGCTTTAAAGCAGACTGCAAGAAAGCTGGAGAGACAGTGGCGTTCCTCTAATTTAGAAGAGTCTCAATTAGTCTGGAAAGATAGTTTAATAACGTATGAGAAAGCCCTTCGAAAAGCAAGAACAGCTCATTATTCATCATTGATTGAAGAGAATAAGAACAATCCCAGGTTTCTTTTCAGCACTGTAGCCAGACTGACAAAGAGTCAGAGCTCTGTTTAGCCATGTATTCCTTTAACTCTCAGCAGTGATGATTTCATGAGATTCTTTATCAATAAAATTGTTTCTATCAGAGAGAAGATTAATGGAATCCTTCCCACTATCATCACTGATGTATCATCAAGTGCAGAAGCTTTAGAAGTATCTTTAGAACCTGATTTGTATTTAGACGGCTTCTGCCCAGTTGATCTCTCTGAGCTAACAACAGCAATAGTCTCTTCTAAACCATCAACTTGTATGTTAGACCCAATCCCAACTAGAGTGTTCAAGGAGGTTTTCCCCTTAATTTACACTTCTGTATTGGATTTGATCAATCTGTCTTTGTTGACAGGATATGTACCTCAGACCTTTAAGGTTGCTGTAATTAAACCTTTACTTAAAAAAACCTGCTCTTGATTCAGAAGTGTTGGCTAATTATCGACCTATATCCAATCTCCCTTTTTAGTCTAAAGTTCTTGGAAAAATAGTTGCAGCTCAACTTTGTGATCATTTACATAGAAATAATCTGTTTGAAGAGTTTCAGTCAGGATTCAGAGTGCATCATAGCACAGAAACAGCACTGGTGAAAGTTACCAGTGATCTCCTCTTAGCCTCTGATAGCGGACTTGTGTCTGTGTTTGTCCTGTTGGATCTCAGTGCTGCATTTGATATGATGGATCATAGCATTCTGTTACAGAGACTTGAACATGTTATTGAGATTAAAGGAACTGCAGTAGGCTGGTTTAAGTCATATTCACGCACATATAAAACTGGTTTCTAGGACTGCCTTCTTTCACCTTCATAATATTGCCAAAATCAGGAACATCCTGTCTCAGGGTGATGCAAAGAAACTCTATGAATTTCTTACTTCAAAATTCGACTACTGTAATCCTTTATTATTGGGCTGTCCCATATATTCTCTGAAAAGCCTCCAGCTGATCCAAAATGCTGCAGCCAGAGTTCTGATGATATCGAACAGGAGAGATCATATTTCTCCAGTTTTAGCTACTCTTCATTGGCTCCCTGTTAAATTCAGAATAGAATTTACGATTCTTCTCCTCACATATAAAGCTCTTAATGACCGAGCTCCATCATATCTTAAAGATCTCATTGTAAGATATTTTTCTAACAGAGCACTTCGCTCCCAAAGTGCAGGTTTTCTAGTTGTTCCCAGAGTTTCTAAAAGTAGAGTGGGAGGCAGAGCCTTCAGTTATCAGGCCCCTCTCTTGTGGAATAAGCTGCTAGTAAATGTTCGGGAAGCAGACACCCTTTCTACTTTTAAGATTAGGCTTAAAACTTTCCTTTTTGATAAAACTTAGTTTTAGTTAGTTAAGGATGGCTCAGGTAATCCTGAAACATCCCATTGTTAAGCTGCTATAGGCTTAGACTGCTGGAGGACCTCATCTATCACACCTTTCTCACTTTGCTCTCTTTTTTCCCCATTTAATTTCTCAAATGATATTATGTACATTTGGCATTATTGTTGTCAATAACTTGTGTTTTCTTGCCTCAGCAGGGATCCTTTGAATGGTGTTACAGTGTTTGTTGTCCCCTCTCTTCTGTCCTCTCAAACCCCAGCTGATCGATGCGGATGGCCACCCTTCCTGAGTCTGGTTCTGCCAGAGGTTTCTTCCTGTTAAAAGGGAGTCGTTCCTTTCCGCAGTCGCCTCAGGCACGCTCAGGACAGGAGATTGGACCAAAGACAAGTTTCCGTGCAATCTGTTGGTTTCCTTAGCTAGGATATTGTTTTTAAACTGGCTCTATATGAATGAATTGAATTATTTTTAAATTAATTAATTGGATTTCATTTCAATTCCAATTGGCTTGAATTGGATTATTTTATTTAAGTGCCTTGAGATGACATTTGTTGTAATTTGGCACCATATAAATAAAAGTGAATTGAATTTAATTGAATTGATAAGCCCATTTGCCAGGCACAGTAAACCAGCCAAGTGACCTCACAAATAGGCGAAGGCCTGGCATTAAATTTCCAGTTGCGAACAGTAGTTACTGGGTTGCCTGGCCTGAACAGATGGGATAACAATGTGCGTCAGTGGTAGCAGGACAAGTTCAGTCTGCCACTGCTGCTGTAGCCATCTTTGGGCATTCCAAGCCATGACAATAAGGTGAAAAAAAGTGATTTCCCCTCTGGGCCCAGCAGCGATTTATACCACAGCAAAACAGGTGCTTGGTCAGAGAACCTGTTCTTTCTCTCCAAACTGTCATCCTTCCTCACTTGCCATTCCACCTAGACTTTCTTTTCCTGTACCCCATTGACTGGTGTGATCTGCACGTGTGTGTGTACCCATATACCACCTTTTTTCTTCATATCAGATTTTCTCTCAGAATTACCAGTTGCCTGCTGTTCTAGACTGAGTCCTTTCCTCATTTTTCTTCAGGATACTTTTCCACCTGCCAGATATACTAAATGCCCCAGAAAATTAAGTAATCTCTCAAAAAAGCAAAATTCTGCTTTTGCTTATCAGCTTTGAAAAGTTTTAACTACTGCCTGGGAAACAGTCGATCACTCCCACAGAAAAGCTCAGAGAAGCAGCTGTTTGTGGCTCTTTAACAGAAATGGGGAAGTCATCCAGAAGAACTGCCAGCAATTGGTTAGTCGGCATTTTTCAATTTTATGTCTTACAATTTCAAAGTTCTTCTAACAAAGCAGAGTCGTTAAATAAAGCTGTTGTTGTCTTTTTAAGTTTTCCTTGCAGTTCTGAAGGCAAAAAGCCTATAGTTTGGTACACTATTGGCAATTTTGAAGAAACTGATGCATCAGAGCCCCAATGTGAAAAATCACTTCTGTTCAATCAATTGTTTTATCTGCTTTATCCTGTGCAAGGTCAGAATTTCTGGAGCCATTCATTCAAGTTGACATTGGGCAGGGTAAATGCTGGAAAGGTTACCAACACACCATGGCCATGATTTATATATTAATTCAGCATAACGGGAACCAAGATAATAATCACCAAGGATCATTTTTGGGGAGGTTCCACATTTCTAAATATGACAAAAGTATACTATAATTGGTGGATGTGTTGCAGCTATGAGCATGTGAGGCGATCTGATCCTGATCTGATAATCATTAGCAGGGCGTGAAATTTGATTGTTTTGTTGTGCAATTTTGTGGGCAGAACTATCGAGTCATGTCTGGGACCTTAATGTGGGTGGAGCTAATTGAATTAGTTTTCAGCTGTGATCCATTACATGTATTTTGATATTCTCTAGAGATAAGAGCTTTTTCAGAGTCAGTGTGTTTCTGCACCTCTGCCATAATGTGGGAACCTACATGGTTTGTGTAAACTTTGATAGAGTGCCATCTCATCTTCAGTGAATCCCAAATGAGCTATGTTATAACTGTGTATGGTTTATCAGACTCTGGAGGACGAACAGAGGTTATACTGTTTAAGTTCTCATCATAACTATTAAAGAACCGGTTTTAAATGTGGGATATTACATCATTATTAAAAGATGCGATAAGCTGTTTTGTAAACATGTACATTTCTGGACTCTTTGATATCTCCACCTAACTGTATGTACAGTTAGGTGCCATAATAAGTAATGCCGAGGTATGGGGGGGGGTTGGGGTGTTTGTGTCAATATTCTATTCTGAGCAACCCCAAGGTGGAACACTAGTCTTTTTACCCTGGGAACCATGGTTACAATGCTAATTACAGTTTGCATCTATAAGTTTTGCACCATTGACTGATACATTTTTTTCTACCTACAAACGTTGCCTGCTAACATAACTTAGCTGTTAACATTAGCAAACAATAGTGACTTGACTTGCTAACATATGCTACCACACTTTGAGATCAGATTCATGATAGCCTCTATACATTTTTTTTTCTTTTCCAGAAGATTTTTTGTTTTGTTTTGGCTGGATACACATTTATGCATTTCATTGACTTTTGTGGTCAAAGAGACTGACAATGTTACTGCTCAATTATAATGGCAATGGCTGAGCCGACAACATTGAATTGCTAACTGTTAAAAATGAGACAATTAATATTTTCACTACCCTCCATACATAATTTTATCTTGGAGTATATCTTCTGTTGAAAGTCTGCATCTCTGCACACACAAGTGTCTTTGCTGCACAGCTTGACAGAACTAAGCATACTCACAAACTTCAGAGGACAAATTGACAGTAGTACAGTTACAGATTCAAACATGAATATACAAGTCTGCAAAATTATGCTTACAGATACAAAACTTCATTCTTAAGTATAATTCTAAATGGTATCATATTCCATATTTGAGCTGTTAGCAGTATTTTCAGCTACACAACCACATGTAATTATAGAGCCTTTAATTGATTAATCTCAGTTGTGGAAGAAAATTCCAGTAATATTAGAAAGTAGTATTATTTAGCATCTGATGACTCAGGTTGAGAAGATGTTGTGCGTGCTGCTGTATGTGTGTTGTCATGAAATGTGGAAATTTAGGGAACAAAATGTACTGTATTTGTTTAAGCATGGCGCTTAGCACTTAAAAGCGTCTTCATGGTAAGAAGCTCTTTAAGAGTCCAATATCCCTATTCAAATGTCACAGTCCAGCTGAGCTTCAGTCTGCTGCGCTTGTCTTCAGCTGTTTGGGTTCCATAATGTGAGCGCTCCAGGCTCCTATCAGCCCTCTTTGTCTAGTGCCACAGAGAGGCTCCTGTTGATGACTTATTTTGGAAACCAGAAGCATGGGCCTCTCAGCACTCAGGACAAGATGGCGAGTGACAGGGCCAGGATGGCTTAGTCTCTAGTGTGTGAAAACTGGAAGCCTGATAACAGCTTTTGGGAACACATCCAAAAAAATTACTGCTATTGTGTAAGATTTCTTTTTCTTTTTTTGTGGGTTTTTAAGTTCTCATTTATTTTGATTTGTTTAGTTTTTCTTAACTGAACATTTTATCTTGCTCAGCAGTGGAGTTCCAGTGATATAGCACTGGGGGAACATTATTTACAATTCAGTGTAGCCAATCATCCAGCTTCATTTTATAAAGTTGTTACTGTTGGTGATGTGCTATTGTGCTTCTGTATTAGTCTCAGCTCGCTGGCTTAACTTTGAAGTATTGCTTGCTGCCATTACCATTTAAAAGATGCTGGGATGTAATATGATGATAATGCTGATGTGCTACCAGCTGTGTATAAAACTAAAAAATGTAATGCTGAGGTATGCGAATTAAATGTAGTGTGTCTTAGTGTATGTGTGTGTGAGGAACACACTAAAGACAAAGTGATCCCAGCTAATCTTTATCACAAAAACACCATACATATTGTATTCATGGTATTTTTTTTTATTTCAAATCCGACTACAGCATAACCCATCTACAATGCTATGGCACACAAATAGCACCGTTGGTAATTTGGCTTGTTACTGCAGATGATGCATGATAAAGGTGCTAAACAGTTTGCAATATTCACTGCAGACTGTAATGTAAGATTCAAAAGAAACACCAATTGTTTCGGTCAGCATGAAACTAAAATTCATGTTTTTGAATCCAGACAAATGTCTCCAAAGACTTAATGCTTGGTCTCTGCTGCTTAATACTTTCATGATGTGAGACAAGAAAGCCTAACGCAGGCTTTATTTTAATCAATAAACGGTTTCCTTCTAATTAATATTGCGAAGAAAAAGAGGTTTATGTAACTACACTACCGTGAGACACAGCTAGTTTCAACTCTTTGATGATTTCAACATTCCTCCAAGAGTTATTCTCCTTTTGACACACACACCCACACACACATATATACATATATATATATATATATATATATGTATATATATATATATATATATATATATAGAGAGAGAGAGAGAGAGCGAGAGAAAGAGAAAAAAATTTAGCTTTTTTTTGCTAAAATATATATTGACAAAAAAGCTCAATTTCTATCTCAGAAACTGTGAACCTACTGTATATAAGGTAATTCAAAAAACATTTTCATGTCTTTAAAGGGCCTAAGCATGATATTTGTGTTTAATAGTAGGATACTGTGGTGGAGAATGTGCTGCAGGATTAGCACTATATTTATAATTCCTCTTTAAACTGAGTCTTTAAATGTCTGTGATGTAAGATGTGAAGATGTTTAGCAGGACAAAATGTAAATTAGAGCAAACTGAAAGTGACATTTTACTCCCATATGGCAGCTGGAAAAAAAGTGAAATGCTCTGAAGCCAGTGTTTGATTTGTGCCTTCCTGGCTACTGTTGTCCGCCCTTTAAACCATTTTCTATACCCACTTAATCCAATTCAGGACCACAGGGGGGCTGGAGCCTATCCTAGCTGCCATTGGGCAAGAGGTACACCCTGGAGAGGTCACTTGTCTGTCACAGGGCCACACAAAGACAAACAAGACACGCAACCACCCAGACTCACCCTTAGGGACTATTTAGAGTCACCAATCAACCTAATGTTTTTAGACAGTGGGAGAAAGCTGGGGTACCTGGAGAGAACTCACACATACATAAGGGGAACATGCAAACTCCACAGAGAAAGGCCACAGCCAGGATTTGAACTGAGAACTCTCTTGCTGTGAGGCCACAGTACTAACCACCACATCAGCGTGCAGCCATTGCTATTGTTGTACTGTTGGAAAAATTTTTTTATTAAAAAATAGATTATTGAAAAATTAGCTGCGCAGTGGTGTGGTGGTTAGCACCGTCACCTCACAGCACCTCACAGGCCCCTGCCTGGGGCCTTTCTGTGTGGAATTTGCATGTTCTCCCCGTGCATGCGTGGGTTCTCTCCGGGTACTCCGGCTTCCTCCCACCATCCAAAAACATGCATGTCAGGTTAATTGGTGACTCCAAATTGTCCGTAGGAGTGAGTGTGAGTGTGCATGGTTGTTTGTCTCGTTTGTCTCTATGTGGCCCTGCGATGGACTGGCGACCTGTCCAGGGTGTACCCCGCCTTTCGCCCGATGACTGCTGGGATAGGCTCCAGCCCACCCGCTACCCGATTAACGGACTGTCGGTATAGAAAATGGATGGATTATTGAAAAATTAGACATTCTGGCTTTGTAAAACATACTTGGTGGAATGGTATACACTTTTTGTAAACAGTAGCATGATTTCTTTTAAGATCAAGTGGAGGAAAAGTTATTGAATCTTGAACAAAAAATTATAGTTTGTTCTCTGTTGCATCTCCTTTGGTTTGTATGTCAGCTTAAATTCTTTGAGGCATGGACTTCACAAATGCAAACAATATTCTTCAACAATCAGGTTCCAACTCTCTTGTATAGCAGTTAACAGATCAAACAAATGCAGGATGGAGCTTTGTCATGGACCATTTTCACAATTCCCACCATTAATTTTAATAATTTTAATTAATATGTCTACCCTGTAGAAAGGTTTGTATGCTTTTTGCTCTGGAGCTAGATGCATTATCATCCTGAAAAATGACCTGGGTATCACCAAACCTTTTGATCGATGGAATGAGAAAATTCCAAAATATTAATGTACATTTAGTGTAGAGGTAATGCCAACTTCTCTGGTCCTTTACCCGGTATCAGCCCCATGTCATCAATGATTGTGTAAATGTGCTTGTTTTCTTCAGGCAGCCATCTATATTTTATTGGACCTCAACCAATATATTTCCCTCCTACAAGCTTCCTATTTTGTTTGAACTGCTCCTCCTCCAAATTTCATATACAGACATCTGGGAACAAGCAACATATTTTACCTCACGAGAGTTGAACTACTGTCATGAAATAGTTTTATTATCTTTTTCATTGTTTCAACAGGCTGATTTCTGCCAATCAGCCAGGTACGAATGTCTGTTAAAATCTGCAAGCTATCTCTTTTACCTGCAGACTTATGTGTTAATTTAGACTTGACCAGGTATTTGTTTTAGAGTTTTTTGGAAATATACAAGGAGATTCCATAATTCTTTCTTCTAACTGATCTGATTTTCTTTTCACTATATATTCAACAAAGTTAGAATGTCCAGCTATTAAATAGAATTGTTTTGTGTCAAATCAACGATTTTTTTTAATATAAATCAGCTGAATGAATATGCTCCAAAAGTGGGGATTTCATAGGCTGTGATGATGATTAAAGGCATGAATATAGGCAACCTGGTCGCTTTACATATAAATCGCTCACTCTCAGAGGAAGAAAATAATGATTCTTATTTTTACATGGTTCCACACTACTGAAACAAGTTTATAAATATTTTACCAAAAGGTAACTCAACATTTTTCATGGGGAAACAGATCCTATACAAGGTAATGGCAGTTTATCAACCTTGTTAACAAAGTGTTACAGTATCATATGTCAATTTGTTTGTTAGAAAATATCTTTGCCCTCCAGAAAGGGTCACATCACTCTGGCAGTGATGGGACGTCTTTGTAATGTTGCTATTCAGCAAAATGGGAGCAACCCTTTCATGACTGACTCTTAATAGACTATATTGTACTATATTATCCATATAAGTTCACCTTTAATGTCAACAAAGCTTCATTGATTGTCTTCCACAGTTCAACTCTTTCAAAAAAAAAAAAACTATATCTTAATGTTTGTCTGACCACAATGCTGAGCCATTGCTGTGTGTTCTTTCCAAGTTGGTGGCCTGGAAAAAATAAAACATGTTTGTTGTGAATATGTTCACCCACTGATTGTATTTCCCTTCCCCTTGACCCAACCTTAACACAGTCACCTTTGCAACAGTTAACCTTAAGATAACCTGAGACCTAAACCCCAGCGCCATGGGAAACACATGGGGAAACATTTTTGAAGAGGAAGCTGGCTTTAACGTGAGAGCAGCAATAAAGCCTAATAGATGGTCCAGCTGAAGTGTTGCAGGAAATGCAGTTTTAAATAGAAGGATGGGAGTGAGTATGATATATTTTCTACACTAAAAAAAAATCTGAATCTCAGTTATGTAAGAGATGTCTAGTTCACTATCATTTATTTAAGTCCTAAAGTGCTCTCTTTGTGTCTACCTTCAGCAATATCCTTTATACATAGGACCTTTGCTTGAGCCTATCCCAGCTGACGCTGGGCGAGAGGCGTGGTACACCCTGAACAGGTTGCCAGTTCATCACTGGGCAAACACAGAGACAAACAAGACTTACACACTTATACTCATTCCTAAAGTACAATTTTAGAATCACCAATCAATCTAACTTACATGACATGCATGTTGGCTCTTGGTGGGAGAAAGCCTGAGTACCCAGAAAGAACCTGCTTTCTCAAAATTCACACAGAAATAACCCAGCTGAGATTCAAACTGGAACCTTCATGCTGTGAGGCAACAGCTCTAACTGCCACTCCATGGTGATGTGCAATCTTTTCAAACAAGCCATACTTGTTCAGTCCTTTTCTAATTGTACCTTCATGAATTCTAACAATGAACATGCTAACTGAGGCCTGTGGCATCTGAGATGCTTGTTTGCTTTTTTATTAATCAGTTTCAGGAAGGTTTCAAAACTCTGATTCTTCAGTAGTATTCTATTGATTCTATTTTTAATAACCCCTTTAAAGTGAAGACTTCAATGGACTTATAAGAAATAAAATCAACATTTATTTACAAGACTAGTTTACGTTTCACTTTGATACATTTTATTTTCATCAATCCACCATCTATAGATTCCTGTGACACAATATAACATCAAGGTATGACAGTTAAGATAAGGTTAAGATGACCATACTTCAACTTGATTTGGAAAAAATCTATGATTGTCTTCCACAATAATCTATGCAGGGAATCATCAGTTTCAGAATGCTCTCATACAGTAGAAATAAGAAAAAAAGAACAAATAACAGTATAAAAAATAAAAATGTGTGATACCCATCAATTTAAGCTTTATTTGATTTCACTATAGGTGCACCTTGATCACTATAGATGTATATCAGCCATTTGCAGTGTACTCCAGTTCATTAAAAAGATGCATTTCCATGGTATCATCACACAGCAGCTCGCTTCATAGATATGACTATAATCAATCAATGTTCCACTCCTCATTCCGATATGTTCATCTGCCAGAGAAAAGTCAAACCAATTGCTATGTGACTCTTTAGAGACTTGTTCATTTTATGCTTTGACGGGAAGGAACCAGGTTGTTGTCAGGATATTTCAGTTTCTGCAAAAGTCATTCACAGGCTGCACAATGATGATATCCCCAGTAACCCTCGAAAACACACAGTGAGAAAAGGAAACACATATTGTAATAGCAAATTAATTGCTTGTTTTGATTAGCTAACTAATTATCAACACAAACAGCCAGCCGCTCCTTTACGTGGGCTCATGTCACCAGGGTGTCTTACCGCGAAGAGAGTACTTCCTCTGTCTCTATGGCAACTTATAAGCAAAGCTATGTCTTGTTTCACGGTCTATTGTTTTGTTTCCTGTTTTAATTGAAAGACCTTGTATGCCCCAAGCAGTAGAATTTAGAATAACATTTTCAATGCCAGGTGAATTGTAATGTTGCTTAATTTATTACCCCTCCTGCAATTTTACAACCAAGTTTCCAACAAACTCAGGATGCTTTAAAAAAATGTAAACAATAACCAACTGTGATGGTTTGAAAACCATTGCATTTTGTTTATATTTAGATTTTGCAAAGCATCATAACTTTTTTGGCAAGAAGATAGTGATTACAACTTTAACTGAACTCACTATACTTGTGCAGAGATATCATTGTAAAAACATTAAACTGCAAGCTACATCTAAAGCAACACCAATCTAATTATATCCATATGATAATAGAATCACTTGTCATGATCTCAGACAGATTTGTGTCTTTTTGCTCCGATCACACATTCTGCTCTGATTCTCAGCTGGAAAGTTGGGGTGGAAACCACCTGTGTTTGTCTGACATTCTTCTGGCTCAACTGCCTACTGTGACCTGATTACCTCACACTGTAATGGATTATCTTGTCTGTTTATGAAATTATGAAATTGTTAAACAGCTTCATCAGTGCTCATTTTCCGGTGATGTAAACGTCTCCCTCTTCTCTACTCATCAAATTTCCTCCAGCTTCCTGCCCAACTAGGACAGCAGATCTGTTACACATGTGTACTGTCAAAACAAGTAACCCATGTCTGTCTGGCAGTTAGCAAGCAGATAGATTTTACATTTCAAAGACACATGAATTGGTCCATGTATCATTTAATCCACACATGGAGTATCCATGCTGGAATAATGTTTGCAATTTTAGAACTTTATGATTTGATGAAGCTCAACTTCTTTTGCGGTGTTGATGGGTTTCAAGGGGGGGTCAGTACATCGAAGAGTAAACAATAGTACAATATAGTATAATGTATTTAATTAAGATTTTGCCTGAAGTCTAAGATTTGAGTATGTCAAATTTTGAGAATGTCAGCAGTGCAACAAGAGCTTAATAGATTTATAAGGGATCATCTATTCACATATAAAGGGTAGAGCCAAGTTTGTGTTAGGCAATGAGAAGGATTTTAAGCCCACCCTTAAATTTTGATTGAAGACCAGTGCAGTAAATCCAGCAGTGCGGTAGCTGATGAAATCACTATGAGACTCACTTGTAATCTAGTCAAAATCAGAGCATCTCAGGTATGCCTTCTTTTCTTCAGAAAGAGTACAATCTTACAACAGCTGAGAGGACAGCTGGCGCTGTGGATGCCAACGGTGGGTACCATTTCAAATATCTTAGTAAATATTGCAAAGTGTTTTTTATGACATTGTACAGTGAAAGTATGCAGAGTATCAATGAAGAATATTAATGTCTGGTGCCTTTGAATTAATTTAGGCAGCTGTCTGATGGATCACCCACAAGTCTTTCCTCTATTTTAGGTTTGCAGGTGGAGGACATAACTGAAAGTAAATTGAAATGGTAAACAGATCATGAGGGTGCCCTCTTAGGTCAATCAATGTTTGTTTAAATTATCAGTTATATATACAAACTTGGAGAATCTCTTTCCTATCATGGAAGGAACTGCCTGTTGATTAGCTTTTGAGGTAATAAGGCAGATGTGTAATTGTACCGTTGTGTTGTTTATAGGCGGATTTAAACAAACAGTAATCACTGTTGACTTGAGGGGATTAACTACAGGGTGGAGAGGTTTCTAAGAATGTCCTCCAACAAGGTTACCATGTTCTGTGACTGGTTATGACGCCCCCCTTTGCTGACCTCTACAAACATTGGATTACTACATCGTCAAGATGTGACGTTTTGTGGTACAGTCGTATGCTGAATTCTGATTAAGCACATGCAAATGTTACCTTTTATTAAAAAGCTTTGTAGGCTATGCCAAAAGGAAATTAGCTATTTTACAGCTGCAGCACTAAAAACCCTTTGAAGAAGCTTTTTGTATAATTCACAACAGAAACCATAAATTTCAACAATCAGAGACACACTGAACTAACTTAATTGTCTGATGACTGACTGATAATCTTGTTTGATGAGATCATGGCAAGATAGCAGTCACACTCAACTGTCAAAAAAGAAGAACCAAACAATCAGGACCCTACTAAAGTGATCTCAGGTCAAACTCTTAAGGCATTCCAAAAATAAACTAAACTAATGGGCTGCGTTTGGTTCTCAATCTTGCAAGTGAATTACATCTGAAATGAGAAACAGCAGGTGCCATTTTCCGCAAGGGAACACAGAAGCAAGGCCTTTGTTACACCCCTTCTGACTGTCATCGGCACAACAAGGCAGCTGGAAAGGTTTCAAAGAGACTGTATCAGAGCCTTGCTGGTCTAATGTTCTCCTATCGTCCTTTGTGAGGGCTCTGACCACGCCCACTGGCAAGACTATCGGAGGCTATACTGTAACTGCTTCACTGAACCTCAGATCTCAGATCTGTCTCAGATCTTTGTGACTTGCATAGGATGTTGAATTAAACACAGTGTAATACTCCAGCCAAGAAACTCATTTACCTAAAAGAAAAGCACAATACTGTAAAACAACACCATCTTGGTTAGAAAAATGGGGAAAAAAGGTCACTATAACTGTAAAACTGTCTTTTACATTGCTAAGCTCATTTCTCATCGTTACTGTGGATTTATAGTTGTGTGTTACAGAGTTTCAGCATGAACCTAACTTATCTCTGTAACATAACCTTCAAGGCTACCTTAAGAATAAAGATTCATCAGCTTGGGCTGTTTGTATAGTACCCTACAACTTCAGATGCTGATAGGTTTTGATGCTGATAATTGATAACGTCATTGAGGAATAAATATTTCTACTTCAAACCATCTGCTCACATAACTATCACAGAGTGAAACAGTCAAAACAATTACATTCACCTAGTAAATATAAGAATGACCATGCTGTCAGAGATTATCTGCAGTCATTGGTTGAAATCTGACACAATCAATGAAAACCATAGTAAATGTTTCCTGCAAGACTCTTGTGAAACCCCTCATATGCCATCCAAATCTATACTCATTAAGATGGTATTAAACTTTCTTTTTTTGTCAAAAATGGTTGCGTTTCAGAGACAAACCTGAGACACCAACTGCAGTAAAGTTTGAATCTAATGAACACCTATTTTAGAACAAGTGATGAAGTCCATGGCAGAAAGCAATAAAGATGGTAATGGAATACCTTACAGGATCTTGATTTTGGAGACTTCTTTCATTGGTTGGGTTGGTTAAGGCACCAAATCTGGTTCATTTTATGCAACAAAAGAATGTGGTTAAGGTTACGAAACATCACAGTTACACTTTAAATTTACCCATTCCCAATATTAACCCTGCATGTTGAAAAGTGAAACAAAATACATCTTTAGCATGACAGCCTCAAGCTGGGTACTGACAACAGCTTCATGTTTTACACTGGGATTCTTCATCTGGAGCCTGCACCCTCCCTCCCTATTCATGACTTTTAAAGTCAACACCATATTGTAGTCTTCATGCTAAGCCACAGATAACCCTAATGACATCATCCACAGCCACACCAAGCATCACACCACAGTATAAATCTCCTCAAACCAAGTTAACTGATGAGAAGTTGTTGAATACCTCTATTTTTTTGGCTTTGCTTTTTCTCCAGAACGCACCCTTTTAACTTCTGCCTTCGTGTTTCCCGATCTCCGTGTCACTTGGCTTTCTGGTCTTTTTGACAAAATGCTAACCTGTGTTGTTGGACCTGACAGTAGCATTTGATACTGTGGACCACTCCATCCTCCTGGCACGTCTGGCCCAACATGTAGGGCTGCAAGGTTCGGTGCCGCAGTGGTTTAGGTCCTACCTCACGGGAAGAACTTTCTCTGTGATGATTGGCGACCTCTCCTCCTCATCAGCTACTCTGTTTTCTGGCGTTCCACAGGGGTCCATTTTGGGCTCTGTTTTGTTCTCATTATATCTCCTTCCATTAGGTTCAATAATTCTAAAGCACAATGTCATTAGTGACATTAAAATCCGGCTATCACAAAATTTTCTCTCCCTAAACGAAAACAAGACAGAATGTATTATTTTTGGCTCATCAAACCCGCCTAGTACTTCACCTGGTCTTGGTCCACTGGCACCCTACTCTAATAATGTTGTTAAAAATCTGTGAGTGAAATTTGACTCCAGTCTTAAATTTGACCCACAAATTAATGCAATAGTGAAGGCAAACTTCTTTCAGCTTCGTCTCATTGCAAAAGTTAAGCCGTTTCTGAGCCGCCGTGACCTGGAAACAGCTATCCATGTCTTTATTAGCTCAAGGTTAGATTACTGCCATTCAATGGAAATTGGACTTAGCCAAACATCTCTCCAGTGCCTATAACTGGTAAAACATGCTGCTGCCAGACACCCGTAAACATGACCTCATTACACCTATACTTTACTCCCTCCACTGGCTACCTGTAAAATTTAGGATCCAGTTTAAAACCTTGTTATTTGTTTTCAACGCAATCAATGGCCTTGCACCACCCTACATAAGTGAAACCCTGAGGCTTCACCAATCTGGCAGAGTTCTCCGCTCTGCTGGTCAACATCTACAGGAGGTTCCCCAGTCCAGGTGTAAGCAGTGGGGTGACCGATCTTTCGCAGTGGCAGGTCCGAAATCTTGGAATACACTGCCCTCTGATTTATGTACCACCACTGACCTACCTCAGTTCAAAGCCAAACTAAAAACATACTTATTTGAACTGGCTTTTCACTGAAGCTGGGGCTTTTCTTGTTGTCTTGCGTTATATGTAATCTACTTAAATCTACTTCTGGAATTGTGAAGCACTTTGGTCAATCGCTGGTTGTTGTAAGGTGCTGTATTAATAAATGTTGATTGATTGATAACCTGGAAAGAATACACCGGGACATTTTCTGAACAGCTGCCAAAAAGCCGAAGGAGAGGGTTGCTAATGCTGCAAACTAACCGGTGCGAGGCCATCTTCCATGCAGTGGCTAACAACAAATCTTTTTTGCAAAGGCTGAATAGAAGCCACAACCACAGCCACACCAGCCAGGCTGCTCTCATCTGTATCAGGCTGGAGGCTATAAGTGGATTTGGGCAGTCAGCTCAAGATCCCAGAAGCAGTGATACCAACCTCCTTGGTGCTAACATCTACTTCTTTAAAGCATGTCATTTTAGTTGAGCTTTTAGTTGAAGCACAGCATGGAAGAGACCAACCAGTGCAAACAGCTCATGTACCATGAGTTGTACCAGTAGTGCTAGATAAATGGCTGGAAATCTGGAAGTCCACAAAGCTTTGTGACCCACTCCTGGTGCAAGATCTTCAAATCTGCCTGATAGCACAGCAGCTGAGGTATAACAGCTTGAGAGAACCTTCAAGTCACAGAGGTTGCAGAGACAGCCTTCAGGTGGATTTGAAAAAAAAGGACAGAAACATGGCCCTTATCAAAGTCATTATGATGTCACTGACAGGTCATAAAGTCTGCATCTGGAGGAAGAAGGGGCAGTTGGAAGGAGCAGTTAAAATGCTGCACTTTCAACCATGGATCTTTTGTGTGATATGAGATCAATACCAACATATGTTCCATCAGTGGAACAACATGTGCCTGTTAGATCTCATCAGAACTCTGGCTGCAGCTTTTTGGATCAGTGGAAGGCTTTTCAGAGAACTTGTGGGATTGGCATAATGGATACATGATACATGGTAGCATTGCAGTCATTGCAATGGCGTTCGCTTGGTCCTTTTTAATTTAATTTCAATACCTTTCATACTGAGAGGTATTGAGGTGGAGAATATCACTAAAATACCTATTTGAGTGAGTAGTCACCTCTACTGCTGCTCTGCAATAAATGGTTGGGTTTTGTAAACGCCCTGTTGGATACAAAAACAACACGGGTTTCCTTGTTGAAAAGAGAATTGATTGGAGGCATCTGGTAAAGATGCCTAGTCTAGAACCAGCAGATCATGCATGTCATAAACAGAATCAATCAGTCAACACAGTCAGTCAGTCTTGATGTATAAATCCAATTCAGAGATTCTGAACTAAACTCGGATTCCCCTAATATTGCTGAGATGCCATTTTAAGCAGATGCCACATTCATTTATGGATGGCTGCACTTTGTGATTACCATGGGAGGGACATTGCAAGGGATAGGTCGGACAGTTATTTTCAGACCCATAAAGTCTGAAGTGCAGGTCTATGGAATAATCCACCACCCCAAAGGCCTCGCTACCTTCAGTGCAATAACAGCCTGTCTCCAGCCTTAAAAATAGCTGGATGCTGGAACTCTCATTATAACTATCCATTCCTGCAGTGGAAAACCTCTGACAGAAGGAGGAAAAATGAAGTTTGTTTATAAACGAGGTACACGTGGCCTACAAATATTTTTAGGAAATGATTTCAGTATTTTGCATATCCAAATAGTAAAAAGTACAAGATTCTCTTTAAAAAAAGAAAACTGAAACACTGTAAAGGAAGGAGATGTTTAAGGCAACTACCTTTTGGCGTATTTCACCAACATTGTTTTGTTGTTTTTTTAGTTTTTTTTTATACTCTGTCCTGTCCAGCATCATGGCAAGTAGAATAATGGGCTATATGCTGTGTTGTGCCAAACACAATTGCTTTGCCAAGGGGAGCTATGTGGATATAAAGCTTCCCTTAATGATTAAGTATTATACTTATTTATTTAGTTAGAAATTTAGTTGAAATCATATGTATTAATCCTGAACCTGACAGGGAGAACAAAGAAAAGAGAAGAGAAAGGAGACAAAGGTACAAAATAAGAAAAAAACAATAACAACAAAAAATCTATAAGAAAAACCATACAAAACTAGACAACTAGTTGCAACATCTGTAGAGAAACTTGATAGAAAACACTCCACACTGTCTTATTGGGAGGACCAAGTGGAGAACCAGAAGGAGCACCTGCAGAAAGACATATGGAAAAAAACGCAACAGCAACAACAATGCCAACAGCAAGAATATGAAAACATAACTGTGGATATTGATGATTAAAATCACAGTACGACACAGCAACTGCATGTGAGTGAGTGAATAAGTGTGTGTGTGTGTGTGTGTGTGTGTGTGTGTGTGTATGTGTGTGTGTGCATGTGCATGCAAAATATATGTCATACTGTATGTCTTACCTGAATTGTAAATAATGAGTGCAGAGGACTGCGATATTGAGTGCAGAGGACCGCCACTGCGCCTTCCCCCAGGGACCAAAATCAGATGGAGAGGGCTCCAAGACCCAAGCAACCAGCAGCCCCATTGAGCATGGAACTCAGGCAGCCCACCACAGGAACAGCCACGTGTCCACCCAGAAGAAAGAAAAGAAAGGCCTTTACAGAACCCCCATGGCCATGGAGCAGAGGCTCCAGGAAACCAGGAGCAACAGTCTACTGGCTCCGACAGGTACCGGCCATCCTAGTATGAGTTAAGCTTGGGACCAAGGGCCCCGCAAGTACAGCCCAAGCGAGTACAGAGTACAACAAGCCCCAGACTCAGCCCTGACCACAGACAACCATGTGCATCCATACACCCACCTCTCCCACACAGCTAAAAAAACAAAAAAAAACAAAAAAAAAAAACACAAAGACAGATGATGGTAGGGGAGCAAATGTGGCAGAATCCCCCCACTCTCTCAAAAAATAGTGGGCACTAGAATTGAGAGACAGGCAACAATGCAGCACTGGGAGAACGGCCCTCCAGACAACCCCACCCACCATATACTACTTAGCATACCCACCCCTCAAAGTCTAGTGTGCCCACCAGATACCACTCGGCTCACCCAGCCCCCAAAGCCTTGTGTGTATTTGTTTGTGTGTGTGTGTGTGTGTGTGTGTGTGTGTGTGTGTGTGTGTGTGTGGTGATAGTGTTTGATATGTAGTAATGTCTATGTTGTAAACTGAGGTGAGGGTGTCCGCAGAGTGAAGCAAAGGGGGCGACCAAGACCACTCCCCAGGCCCACTCAAATTACTCCCAACAGACGAAGAGCAACAGCAATATGTTTGACTGAGGTAAGGAATTCAAAAACTTTGACACATAATCAGAGATACTCTGAGCTGTTGGGAACTGTTATTGATTTTGAGGATCAAAGAGGTAAAAGACAAAAGAGTGTTAAAGACATTACCCTAATGTACCCCTAAAAGAGGTACAAATAAGAGATGGGGGGGGGGGGGGGGGGGGGGGGGGGGGTGTTTGAAGCATTTATCTTTCTTATCCGTAATCAGAAATATTACAATACACAGTATATTTCATATTCATGCCAGGAAGATGCTTGTAGTAAAATGTCAGACAACCCCGAAGCTATACCATTTCATTGTCTGTCTACCTGTCACTGGCTCACGTCCAAGTCGGCGCATGTATGAAAAAAAAATTGTGCCAGAGTGCTGTGTTGCAAGTAGCTGTATATGAATGGAAGTATCTAACTAGTTTATTACACTTAAGTTTCTCACTTTCAGAGTTTCAGATATATATTGTCAGGTGACTTCAGACTAATGCTAAAGTGTGTCTATGGCTTTCCATCTAAATGTAAAATGTCATCATGTGAATGTTAGCGTACATGTTATTAAATGTTAGCTTTGTGCCCTGTGCACTTCACTCTAGTAACCTGCAAGCGTGCAGTATGGTCAAGTTGTAAATAGCGCCTAAAGCGTGCTGCGTTGCCCGGTTTGACAGTTGCCCCCTTTTTGAAATCACATTAATTTGAATTGACAGGAGAAATATAATACGGATATTTGCGTGTTTGTTGTGTTATTTGTGTATTTATTGGTGTATAGCGTAGCACATCATATTATACCCAACTCTTATATAATATTGTTTCAATTTAACAGGCTTTTGAGTGGTGTTTTAGATAGGCTTCTGCCTTTTTGAATGTAGATTTTCATTCATATGGCATATGTATATAACTACTACTTAAAGGCATAGACCACATCAAGATAAAACTTTGTGAGCTGTTCTGACCTTGAAAACAGTCTAATGAAAAATAAATCCTTATTCTACAGGATCCATGTGTTTATCACTCCTGAATTAGTTGAAAATATAAGAATCACTGAGTCTATAGATTATTACAAAATTTGTTTGTGTGGTACATTATGGTAAATGGACTTGTATAGCGCTTTTCTAGTCTAACTGACCACTCAAAGCGCTTCACTACATGCAGCATTCACCCCACTCACACACACAGCACATCTTAAGATACACATAACTACATGCTTTCTAAGCATTCACACACATTCCCCCAATGATACACTGGGGGGGCAACGTGGGGTTCAGTGTCTTGCCCAAGGACACTTCGACATGTATCCTGGGGAAGACAGAGTTGAACCACCGACCTTCCGATTGGTGGGTGATTGCTCTTCCTCCTGAGCTATGTTTCCAATGCGTAAAATTTGGATTATCATCATCTACAGACTGCAGACATTTAGTTGAACAAGCAATATACTATAAGGATTGTAAGACTTCTGTTAACTGAAGCATGCGCTGCACTGGGTTCCCTTTACACCCTGGAGAAAATATTGATCCCCCCCCCCATTTGTCACTGTATAATTCACACACTGGTTTAAGAGGAGTGGAACCCATATACAGATTTGTTGTCTTTAGGTGTTTTTATATGTGGATATCTTAAACTTATGTATCAATCTGTGTATTCAGGTGCTTCATGTGAAGTCATCTTACACAGAATGATCAAATTCAGAGTTTGCAGGGAAGTTTGGGTTTCCAGGCCAAAACCTTTATTATTCTACCATTCACCCCTCGTGCCTCTTATTGTCTTTGTCTCTCCAACACTTTCTTCCTCTGCTTGAGTTGTTGTTCCCCTGCAAGTCACTCTCCCACACTCCTCCTGTGCGTCATTAAAAAGGATTTGTTTCCAACTTTAGCAATCATCTCACATCCGGCATCCAAGTGAAATAAGCACATGATATCTCTTGCCACCAACATCACATACCGTTTTAGAATAGAAAAAGATTTTACGCATATCTTTTGTAATATAAAAAATTGTGAGTTTAAATACAAGAAATAGTTCAAATTGTTTACAAGTCTGTTGAGCTGTCAGATTTACATGTAATTCTCTTCTTAAAGCCTTCTCTTTCTGTAACGACTTTCAATATGCAAATGTTCCCAAATGAAAATTTTAATTAGTCTTTTTCTTTTTTTTTGCCCATGATGCAGCATGATTTTATACTCTAAGTAGGTTAATAATTTTGCCTTTTGTAGGTGTGAGAAAACCTGTGACCTGATAAGCTCTCAAAGGGAGATTTCTAACATTTCTAGATGTTCTTTAAAGTTCTGTTATAATACAAGCCATTGTGCCTGAAAATATCGAGAAACTTAAAGCAAAAAAAATTCATGTTAACAAGTGTATCTGTTGTACAGATACAAATTAAAGATAAAGTTGGGGGTCGGGTGCATACATCACCCCTGTAGACTTGTCTGTACCTTAAACTTGACATCATGCTGTTTGTTGTAACTGGGAAGTTGAAAGTCAGAAATGTTCTTTGTTTTTGCTTTGATATGAACAGCAAATTCTCATCAGCAGCTTTTTAGTTAATCTAACTTGTTAAAGAACAAATAATAACAACAAATAATGCTCTACCAATACTTTGACCAATCTTTCATTAGATAACAAAAAAATCTAATTAAAACATCTAAATTAATTTGGTAAGATTAATTTCTGCAAAATGGTTTAAAAAGTTTAAAAGTTTTTAAGCAAGAAATCCAACTTCCGTTTTCTTTAATTTTTTTACTGTCTGGAGTTGAAAATTCCGGGTTTTCGTTTGTTTGTAAATGCATCATTGATAAGTGCATTTCATTATAATACCAGAGCTCACCGTAACTGTAAATGGTATAATTGTGCTTATATGAACAACAGTTCTCTTACCTGTGGTGTAGCGTTTTGCCAACTTGAAAGAGGTCAGCATTAAACCAGGGACAAGACTGTGCCTAAGAGAGGGATCAAAACCCATTGTTTGTGGGTAAATCTTAGAATAAAATTACCTGTCAAGTATTTGACACATAGATGTAAATAAACTTACTTTACTGTGTAGGCCTGTGCAAGCTCTCAGGCTGGTTACTGTATGCTCACAAACATTATTGCATCCATTTTTAGACTGTACTGTAGCACAAGGCTGTACCGCTGATCTCAAATGGGCACATCCCACACATAGGAGCAGTGGTTTGGAGTGTAGTTGTTAAGTCCACCCCCAAAAACTGGGTGCTATCAACAGGGCTGAAAGAAATGGTTTACAAGGGTATTGTTGTAATTCTTCTTGTATTTTGACCAATGCCTATCACAGACATAACCTAAAGAATTTGGATCTTTTTTTAAGTAAACATGTCAATATCTGTAAAAATATATAAATCAATGATAAACAACTCGTTTTAATGGGAATCTTGAAGGAAATAACTGTGCCCTTCTGAACCACCTCTTGGGGTTGATTTCTGCAGCTATCTATTCAGTTTTACACATTAGAAGTCCTTGTAGACTCAGCTATTATTTCTATTTCTATTTCTATATTCTATTCTATTCTATATATTCTAATATTTTTTCCCGTGTATTAGAATTTGAAAAATAAAACCAAATGCATTTAATTTGGTTCAAAGAGCACTCTTTATCAAGAGTCACAGCATAATGTAGACGTGTGTGTTGTGAAGCTGTTCTCTTGGCGCCACGGCAGGAAACCGCTGAAATCACAAAGGCAAATCTCCATATAATGTAGTCATAGGACAGGAGCAGGAAATTATTGTGTGGCTGGGATGTTTACTTAACAGAAGTTTGTTACCCTAACCTTATTAATGATGTACAAAAGTTCAAAATGAGCCGTGTAGATGTGTGTGTGGTCAGGGGTGCAACTCTAAAGGGTATGCAATGATTGTGCACCACAGTAACCAGCAGCTGGACTTGTAGAATTGCACAATGGGTGGATGGAGGTAGCAGACAAAATATACACTCTGGAGCTCTGCTACATGCAATTTTCAAAACACAACTGGCAACTGGAGTGAAATTTGAATTCACTTTTGTCAATAAATCAGTATACAAGCTAGCTATAAAATGTCTTTTGTCCTCTGTATGTTTCATTAATTGTGAGCATCATGTTGTGGTGCTTTTAAAGGGGAACTCCGGTATTCTTAAACCTAGACCTTATTTCTGGCATGAAATGCGTTTATCTACTCACCGAGAACAGTTTGGCAAAAGCCGGCTTCCTTCGAAAGCTATTTAGATAACTCACGATCGACGTATGTCCATATAACGGAGTGAACAGGGCAGGGATGATGCAGCCTCTACATAAGGCATTATCTGTCTTTATTTCACCAATACTTTAAGAAGAATGAAAAAAAAAAAACGAAGTTCTCCTTTAAGATGATTGAGCTTGCACTGCTATGTGAGAAGTTCCAGAAAATACAAACTAAAATACTGACTACTTGACAGAGGCTTGTGTGTCTAAAAAAGTGGTCAGATACCAGTCTAATGGGATGTAACGGGATCAAAGAGAAGCAAGACTATTCCACTAAGACCCAACGCCACAACCCATAAGGCCCAAAAGATGCATTGTTACATCCCAATATCAAAAAATCCAAGACACCCTTGGATGTTCTTTGTTGACTCCCTGACTGGTCGAAGAGCATGTGACAGGATGAGGAGGATCTACTTAATACTAGATGGTTGGTCATCGAGTTATGGTTTATGGGCACAATGTACAAAACTGCACACCATCTGTAATCTGCGGCGTCTTCATCTCTCTTGCAATAATGGCCAACGCTAGAGCTCTTTTATGCTCACCTTAATAACTTAATACAATGACTCTCTGTATAGGATAGGGTATACTGCAAGTATAAAGCATCCCTTGTATTTGATCCAAAAAAAGGATCCAGCTGGGATTCGAACCAATTTGAAAAATCTATTTATGAAATTGTTTTTTTTCTTTGCCTTTGGAACAGTGGTACTCATGGGCCAAACAATAGCTTGCAGCTAGGACTGAATATTTTCCACTTAGCTAAAGATCTATTTATGCTATTTAACTTTAGCTGTTTTGTATTGTAAAATATTTGAGGTTAGTCTGGACAGTCTGGCCTCACGCGAGAAGATGACTGACACTAGCACTACCCCCTCAAACACTATGGAAAGTGTGAGGGAGCTGCAAATCCCTCATTATCATTTTGTACAATAAAAGTAATTGCAGCAGGAATTATTGGCAGACACCTCTCCTTTTGTATCAGAAATTTATAAACTACTTGGTTAACAGTTAATTATTCAGTGGGATGTTGATGATATGTGGGGAAATTACTTTGTTTTCCATACCTTTGTTGAATGCACAGTATAAAATACTGTGGCACATTACAGAATGAAAGATGAAAATACGCACAACAGCTATACTTTCATTGCAATTCATGTTTGCTTACACAAAGTTGAGAATTCACATTGAAGTGCAACTGAAACGTATTCTTTATTTTCTCTGTAATTATTTGCTTTTACATGGTTTAAATATACCCTAATGCTCAGAGGTACAAACCCATAGTGTGGCTTTCAGAAACAATGATATCATCCAGTCCATATGATGGAGTAAGTCATCATTTGACTTAGGTAAGACTGAAAGGTCACCAAGTGTGTTAGAGCCAGTGTGTTTGGATACACTCACTCAGCACATTGTGGGACAGTTTCTGAATAGTTCTCAGGAGACAGAATGACAGAAAAGCATAGTCTTCCTGTCTCTTTCTTCTCAAGTCCAGATGAGGTCCAGAATCAGATCTGCTGATCTGATAAAAACAGAACAGACGCCAACAGGCCCCAAATTGCATAGGTGTGTTCACAGTGATCACAGCAGTCTATCCTCACTGCCATAAATGGTTTGGCTCCTGACATCAGTCTGGGTGGTGATGAGTTTAGGACTGGGAGAAGAAATTTTTTCTTGAGTATTTTTTTCCATCAGTACATGACTCTCTTTATACACACACAAATACTTGAAGGAATGGAAGCAAGGTAGGAATTTATAACATGCAAGGGCTTGTGAAAGAATTTCTCCAAGCATTCTTAATGCCACATTTATATTTTTTACTCATTAAGCAGTCTCCTATATCCAAAGCAACTTTTATTGGAACATTGGGGAAATATGAGACTTAGTGTCTTCCCCAAGGGGACTTCAAATTCAATTTTAAACAATCTCTAAGAAAAATACAAAAACGAAAAGCCAGCAGTGTGACAAAACCAGAGGTGTGGGCTTTCATTTCAGAATAAGATACAGTTACTTTAGGTAGCGTGATATGAAACATTATGAATCAATTCAGCGAAAAAGACATTTAAAGAGTCTAGGTCTTTAAATTAACAAAATCCACACCCAATAGTTATTCTCTCCCACAGAAAACACTGCTCATGAACTCCCTGAAACACCTTGCTGGCAGTCAAACATTTTCTGTCATTACTCATAATAATACCGTGAAACAAACTTGCATTGTGTATTCCTGCCATGAGTGTCAGCATGCCCTAAACAACCCACTCTTGCTCCAGAATGTGTAATATATTTATATCTAATATTCATCTATATTCATCCACAGTGTTAAAACAGAGGGATGTCTCAATAGAGGCTCAAATGTTGTTTAGTAGGACATGGCTACTGTTTTGTGATGGTGAAAACCAACCACGTATTTTCTCAATCACAGTACATATCACAATATGTCTATCTATCTCTCTCTCTCTATATATATATACAGTCAGATATGTATATTGCAGTACAAAACCTAACCTTTTATTGTTTTCTTTACATTTAACTGAGGACCACCCTGTTTCCTGAATCTGCAGGGCATAGACAGCAGAATAAGTCAGGCTTTTTGTGAAGGGGGGCTTACATCTATTAGAACACCAAATTATAAATGTGTAAAATAGCCTGCTACGATACCCATTAAAACATTCATTATCGGCTGTTTTTCAGCCAAATTTTTCTTAAGCTCAATAATCACACAACCAATCAAAGAAAATTATGCAAATGCAGGAAGTAATAACTTTTAAATCTCAGGGAATACCTCTCAATGACAACATTAACCTTGACAACCTTAACATTAACATTAATCGCAATAACCTTGGAGTCATTTTTTCAATACGAAATATAAGATAGATATGGACACATTTGTGCAGAGTGCTGTGTTGTTGTTTGAGAGGTCATATGAAAGCCTTAGAGACCTACTGTGAGAGGGGTGTAATCATAATCTGACGATTCAGTACAGCACATCATGAAACTTTTCCCTCACTGACTAGTCTGTGACAAGCCATTCAACATATGATCAAGCAAAGGGATAAGAGGTCACACTCATGGAGGCATATTTGTATATATGCCTGGCGAGGTTTGCGGTGTGGAAACCTTGCCGCCACTAAGGCTCCTTGGCACAACCTCTGCATTCTTTTCTTGACCATCACCCTTAAATTCCTCAGGGGCACTGCCCTTAAACAGTATACCGCTGTCCATCTTGCCAGTTTACTGACTTAAATTCCTGCATGCTTTCCACCCTCTGCCCTATGGTCAAAAGCAGCATCCCTTTGCCATTCCTTGAATTGAATGATTCTTCCCAGTAGTTATGAGACAGTCTATCCACACTGGCACTGGTGCCAGCAATGCCAGGGTCCATGTTACCGCTGGTATTATTTTATCATTGTCTCCAGACAGCATCTTTTAACATTAGCAGAGCCTTTTTTTATTTGGTGTGTTGAGTTATGAACAGAGCAACTGTGTTAGTGTAAGGACACACGGGACAAAACTTTGTCCTGCTGGCTTGCATACTGTTACCAAATCTTTTTTTAGGGCGTGTGTGTGTCTGTGTATGTTGGAGGGGGTTTGGGGGGGTTAAATCTGTAAGCCTTTTCATTGAGACTACAATAACAAAACCAGCTGGCCTGTTGCCAAAGAAAATTTATACATGTCAATTTTTGTCAAGAAAAGCTGGCTGCTGGACATATCTATTTAATACGGACAGTATCCAAAACAAACAGTCCCACCGCTGACATCGAGTTATGTGCTGTCTGCTCTTAAGTGCCAACCTGACAAATACAAAAACCCTTCCCTACCTCAAAATTAAACTTAAGGTTGTTTTTTTTCAACTCCTTGACTACACAGTTCATTCCTCATGTCAGATAGCACGTTTTTATGGCAGTATTTGATGTAATATTACAACAACCATTTTCCCAGCCTTTTTCAGACTTGTTTCTTTGGTCCAGTTTTACATTTGACATTTTAAGTGTCTGGTATCTGGATAGAGTGCAGACAAGATTTTTATTTTTTTTAATTTTGCTTCTGCTGGATGGAGGACTGTAGAGAGGATAATAAGAAACAAGGGGGCCAATAGATATGATGTCTTTGGATGGAAACTAACTGTGAATGTTGTGAATGTGTGTCATACTGAACATTTTAATCATCCTGCTGCCACACATACATGTGATTTGTTCCCTGGCAAGATCATGAGGGGTCCGTGCCACAAGATAATAAAAATACAGAGTTGAACCTTGAATTACCTTGTTAAGAAACTAATTCTGTTTATAGGTCCTAGGTCTGATCCTCCAGGTTTGTCTCCATACATAGCCAACAAATGATGATATGTATGTACATTTGTTTTGCTCTGCAGACACTATAAATCAAACTGAGAATGCATTTTTGTTGCCTTGCTTCAAAAAGTCTGATGTACACAAAGAGATTTGACCACAATGTTTTTCACCACAGTAGCACAATACAGTTTTTCTGAATCTGGCTTTGAGCATGCTCACATAAAAGGAACACAGTACCATGCCATGAGAGCAAGAAGAGAGGAAACAGTCTCTTTCGCTATCTGAGCACCGAACTCATCATCTGTAATGGTCTAACTGCTTTGGAGAAAGTGTTTTTATTTGTGTTGATCTCTTTTTCGAATACACCCAGCTCTACACGAAGGCAGGCTTTAAGTTGACGTTACCATATGAAAGTACTTTGGTAAAAAAACCTTAAAAGCCAGGGGTTAACCTTGAAGTTGACCTTGCTGACTGTAGTCCTGTTTCTTGTTACAGGGCTCTTTTGAATAGCTCTCCAATCTATGGAGAAATGAACTAGGGTTACTTTGTCTCCTTGCTTATCCATCTGTGCTTTGAACTATGCAATATATTGTTCCTAATTCAGAAGAGAAATATAAAATGACTTAATTCCTGTCTCATGAATCACAAAGTTTTGCATGGCACAGACATATTTTGATTATTACCTCATTGTTGAGTTTGACCATTCAGGCTATATCAAAACTTGATGAAATCCGAGTGAAGTCTTAATGAGTTGGTGTGAGAGGAGAGACAACTGGCCAAATCTCTGTTGACCTATACACACACTGGCAGACCACCCGCTAATACAGAGGCTTTTAAAATGAAGAGATTGTTGCTGTCTTAACCCTCCGCCAAGCACCACATCATGGAATTTGATGGAAGGTGTAACACCGAATTGCTTCCAACATCTAATTAATGTGTTGTCAGTGATATAAAAATGATAATCGCCTAAAGTGAAATAAAGTTGCATTGCGAATCTGCATGTGTTCTTAAAAAGACAGGTAGAGACGTGCAATTCTAATCTGCACATCTACGAAGACTCCAAAGTCAGTTCAAAAACGTAAAATCAGAACAAGCAGGGGCCAAATAACAAAGCCTCTGGCTTAAAAGAAAAAAAGTGTCAGTGTGCAGACAGCACACAGCCAGATTCACTTTTTTTATCTGTCAAAGTCTTCAGCTCAAGGTGAGTCAAGCTTGAAGGGATTCCAGTGTCTCATTTCTGTTGTACATTTGACCGTCAGGGCTTCAGTCTCTCTGGGGCGTCCAGCTGTCGAGATGTGTCTTATTTGCCCTGTGTGAAGATGAGAACAAAACCAGTAACACCAGTAGAGACTGATACACTGCATTGTTGTTCCCATGGCTACACGTAAAATCAAATAAGTCAGAAGTCAGTCTTTCTGACATTACCGTGAGTTTTGAAGAACATACTTGCTGTTGTACTGTCACCTTGATGACACAACAAATCTAACCAAAATAAAACAATCACAACATCTACACACAATTATACAGTATATTACATGCAAAAACTTTCTGTATATTTTCTGTTAATTCCATACAGTCGGAGCTCACCACGTGGTCATTTCAGAGTGAAAAAAAAATGAAACCCTCCATTTAATTCCCTCTGTAAGGGGAAAAACAGTCACAGCAACAAAAAAAAACTCAGTGAGAAAAGGCAACCATAAATGGAGGTAAAACACCTATAACTCAGAGGCACTGACTTTGGATTTTATTTAAAAAACTACATGCTTTACCAGGTGTTTATGAGTCCCAGTGAGTGGGCCTGTGTGCGGTGGAAGTGAAGAAGAGGGGCACAACAAAAGGGAGCAGTCTGCTTTAATAGGTGTGTGTTGGTGTAGATGGAATAATTGCAAGTCTAAGATTGCACAGTTTATGATCTTGAAAAGAAACTGGTAGTGGCATGACTCCCAATCAAAAGTGATATGTAGAGTGGGATTTTGTTTAAAAGTGAAGTTAGTGTGTGTATTTGTCGAAACCATGATAGTGCAGATGTAACATTTTGGTGCATGTAGCTGCATGGAGATGTGCAGTTTAAATTCTGATGTGCAGAAATCTGTAATACAAGAAAAAAATTCCACCCGTGATACACTGACAGTGTTGAGCTCCAGCTTGCATGCTAGATGGGATCATCAGACTGTCAAAATTAATGAGGTTGGATACATATATGGAAACACATAACATGCTAAATGTGACAGAAAATTTAACACACCCTGTAAAAGACAAGAATCTGCAAGAACTGAGAGTTGCTCATTTTTTAAAGTATTGTGATGACATTATCAATAGAACTGAAAATATGACCCTGATTATATGACCCTGATCATTAAATCATCTGCATAACTCTTACTATTTTAATGGTATGAAACATTATGTTATGAGAATTTTTTTTTTTTTTTAATGTAACTATCAAGTGGACTTACCTGTAAGAGTTGGAGTCCTGGCTAATCAGGACTCCACCATTGGTGTCCAAACTAGAAAATATGGGAATATTGTAAAGCATTAAAACTCATTAAAACTCTACAGCTATCAAAGCCATTTTTGAAGAAATTTTGAAGAAAATAAATTTCTGAATATACTATACCATTAGGTTTTGGTAGGTGATATAATTTCTTATGTTGTGAGTGGATACAAAAGGAATAAAACAATTATAAACTTTTACTATGTGTTAAAAAAGTCTAAATACCAAGAATCAAAACAAAGTCAGTATACTGATACTGTGGAAAATATATGATGGTTAAAATCTGCAGTTTGAAACATCAAAGATTCTTTATCAATTCTTTGCAGAATTTGTTGCGGCAGGAGTGTCTGCAATGTTAAGTGTGGTTGCATGTTGAAAAAAAGTTTTTCTTCTGTAAACTCACTTGACTCCATACTTCTATGTTAAATATACCTTGAGATCTATGTTACAGCTTTGAGCTACCAGGCACGTGTAAAATGTGATCCAAATTACTCTTAGTATCCCACAAAGCACATTATTATCATATGATGGAGGATACAGCAACTAGCCTGAGAGTTCACACCTAGCAAGACAAGCCCACACTACCACAGAACAAACTGGTAGAAAAATACTTAGCTGGTAAATTTATTCTCAGATATATTTCCTTTCTCTGCGGTTCAGTCGCATACAGTTGTAATCATACAGGGAACTGGCTGAAGTTGTTAGATCACCATACCACAAACAGACAAGTTGAAGCAATGTGAACAGCAGGAGTGAAAGTGGACAGTCAACATCATATCATAATTCCTCCAGCACACACACTCCATCTTTAGAGTCTAAAATTCAGAATTGCTGTTTGCATAGGCCACTTTTCACCAGTGTTTGTTTTCATAAAGGCAGAATGGCTTTATGATTGCTGTCATTGATGGTGCATTTAATGACAAAAAACTTTCACCCGAAAGAGAATCAAATAAGTCCAATTAAAAGTCACATGTCCATGCCGGGATGTAAAGCATTAAACAAGCTGTGGTAGAGAGAGCTAATTTCTATATCTCGGGGCTACTGATGATAATTTGTAGTAACTAGCAAAGCAAATGGCAAAAGACTTGACTTACCACTTTTAAGTTGAAGCAAATGAAGCATGATTTTGTGGAGATAAGGATTGGGAGACTGAATAACTCTACATTGAGTAGGGACTGTAGGGTCACATAAGCCTACAAACTCTGAATGGCTCACTGAATGAGATTTTCAGACCAAGGTGGCCCCAAACAAAGTTCCAGCGTTGTGTTCCATTGTTAACTGTTTACAGTGCTTGAGTTGTTAGACACTTCAGACTACCAACAGGATCCCTTCCTCTGTGCTCTTAAGCACAGAGATTTTTTATCATATGTCTCTTTTAATGAATATGTAAAACATTGCTGTACAGACTTGTTTCTTTGCCATTTTGAGCACTGTTGAGTCTTGAGTTTTATATCATATTTTTGCATATTTGCGTATGGGTCAGTATAATGTACGATGTCTGTGTGTTCATGGTAATGATGGAGAATGTGATCTAGTAAAATACTAAAGGTCTTTTGTCAATCTGTACAAAAGCTACACACTGTATGGTTCACAAATTACAGTAACACATATAGCTGTTGCCATAGGCAGCTGCTCTGGCATATGATAAGGTGACTAGACGTCCCTGATTTCCGGGGACAGTCCTCGTTTTCGGGGACCTGTCCCTGGACAAAGCTGTCAGTCACTTTTGACAGATATTTTCATTTCAGAAATCTGCTCACCTTAGCATTTGACAAAGGTGTGATAAACATACATTCAGTTGGTGGCACAATGAATGTATATTGTTAGCATACTTTGTCATTTGCCAAATTAACTGAGAATAAGGTCCGAACCCATTTGTTAGTGTTACAACCGCCCGTTAATTTTGAGTATAACTTTGTATCTTGAAAGGAAAAGAAATTCAAAAATACTTAATTTATCCTATAAGGAAATTATATAAATATCTTATATAAACAGAGTTGAAATAGTTGAATCAGTTAAAATATTCCTCTAAGAAATAGGACATATATTCAGCAAGCCATCAACAGTTGTTATCTGATCCTTCTTCTAGACAGATACAATACAAACAGGCATTTTTATTATCTCTGCCACATTATGGATGACATTAGTGACTTTTGTTTATATATTTTTGTATATATAGATTAAGCCTCTTTGCTATACACTTATGGATCCACCTAGTGTTTTGATCTTGTGAAGAATTGGGTTGAAACCTTTCATATGGCCTCATAGCCATGTTACCTGTACCCTACTCTTCTATCTTAGAGAGAATTGAGACACCTTAGCCTTGGGCTAGTGGCATGGCAGAAAGGTGGAATAAGGTCAAAGAGGTCATCAAAGTTGCATCCTTAAAGACATTCACAGCTCTAAACTAAACCCACCAACTGTACAGTATGTTTGTTTATCAGTGCCAGTGATTCAGAATAAACAACCTTTTTCAGCTTGTGTAAAAGTTATGTAACATCCTTTTAGGTCTTGGGCTGATGGGAAATAACAGAGGAAGGAAGAGCAACACAGACGCAAAGCAACTCAAGTGAAAAAAACTATATTTATGTTCACTCTCTGGAGAGAGACGGTTCCAGGTGGTGATTGATATATATATTTCTTATTTAACCCACTCTGAAATGCTTTGGATATTAGCATTTTGCCAACCAAGTTATGGGAGTTGTTTTTTTAATTAGCTGTATATTCTAGACACATGATTTATTTATTTATTTATTTTCCCCTTGTCCTGTCCAGCATTATGGCAGCAGAATTGTAGTCTGAATACATTTAATGCCAAACAGATTTGCTTTGCAAAGGGAAGCTTTATAAATGTAAAGCTCCCCTTGATGCCCATCAACTGCCCATTTATTTATTTTTGCTTACTATATATGACATGTAATAGAGCTGAACTGGACCGGGGGACAAGGAAAGAAGAAGAGCAAAGAAGAGGAAACAGAACAAAAATAGAAACAAAAACCAGACAACCAGCTGCTACACCTGTAAAAACAAAACGGACGACAATCCACGGCCTCTGTTGGGAATCCAGCCTTAGCGCCACCAGGAGCACCTGAAAGCAGACAAGCAGAGAAAAAACAAACAAACAAACAAACAAAAACAAGCACAAGTAGCGGCAATCGCATACAACACAGCTGTGGATAGATGACCTGAAACCACAGGATAACACATCAACTGCTTAGCGAGCATGCTACTGGGCTAATGAATGTGTGTGTGTGTGTGAACATGCAATACCCATGGCACAGGACCTACATGATAACCCTGCTTAATTATGAATGTATAAGTGTCTTTATAAGTGCCTGCCCCCAAGTGCCCCGGGAGTCAAGACGTGCCCACAGGTGGGTGAAGTCGCGAGCAGCGGGGAGAGACAACGCTACCCCCCCATCGGGAGCAGCACAAGCAGGCCAGATGACAGCAAGTCCCAGACCCAGGCCCAGTCCTCACCACACACACTTGCACGTCCCATACATCCACACATGTCCTCCCTCCCTCAACTCCGCTGGGGTGTGGCGCAGCGGGCACACCAGGGGGCCAGCAGCCCCCCAACCACCACAGACCCCGAACCATCAGAATAATACATCCTCTTGGCCCCTCCCGCCCCGCGCAGCAACCAGGAAACAGGGGTGTGGGAAGACCCACACATGATTTAAATAACTTATAAATGAAGTTTTCTTACTCTCTTTCATGAAGCATTATTTTCAAAGTTGTTATTTTCTTGCTATATTAAAGTAGACATATTATGTTCTTTTTTCACAAGCTGTCATGGATTTCTGAGGTCTTGATGAAATATCTGTGACATGTTTTGGTCAAAACAACACAGAGAGACAGTACAGCAGCTTCTTGTTCAATCATGAATTTACACCACTGTTCAAGTGGGTATTTTTGAGGGCATGGAATAACCCATTCAACTTCATTAAGTGTGAGAGAGCGTAATGAAAGTAAATAACCTGAGAGCTCACACCAAACAAAAGAACAAAACAAAAACTGACCGTCAGTTTTATTCTCAAACACATATTTCCCTGGAATGCAGGTGGACCATGGACAGCTGGTAGGCTCCTGATCCATCTTTTAGGAAAAATCTCATTGTGAGTCATATGTTGCACTTCCATCCATCCATTTTCTATACCGTCAATCCGTTAATTGGGTAGCGGGTGGGCTGGAGCCTATCCCAGCAGTCATCGGGCGAAAGGCGGGGTACACCCTGGACAGGTCGCCAGTCATATGTTGAACTTGCCCAAGTTAATAAGACACAACAGAGAGCACTAAAGACTGCTGCTTGATTTTGTAATGGCTGTTACTGATAAAAAGTTAAAGAAAGCCAGTTAGAATTCATACTTCCTTGTTGGGATATAAAACATTTAGAAAGTACTGATAGAGCATTATTAGCTTTGTCATTTCTTTGGTAAGTATACTATATGAAAAAAGCAAGGCCAAAATTGTTTAATTTTCCCACTTCTGAGGTACAGTGAATGTAGCATGATCTGAAGTTGAAGTTAGGCTGAGACAAAGAGGGGAAAAAGGTCAAGTAAGTTTCCCCTGCAAATTGGAACGGTTCAGTGCTTGACACATGTTCAGATATATTGAGCCCAACAGAAAATGTTAAGTTGGTAGTGACTGCAGGCACCCGATTATACGTGTTCTCAAGCACTAAAATATATGTTCACTTTGTACAACTCTGGTTCTTTTAAAGTATCTATAATCTATAATCTATCTATCTACAATGTATTTTCTTTACCCACTTAATCCAATTAAGGGTTGCGGGAGCCTATCCCAGCTGTCATTGGGCAAAAGACAGGGTACACCCAGACAGGTCTATTCAATAAAATTTTTATTTGGTCTCTTGATGGTCTCTTGTCCATCACAGGGCCACACAGAGACAAACAAGAGAAACACTCACACTCACTCATAGGGACAATTTAGAGTCACCAATTAAGCTGACATGCATGTTTTTGGATGGTGGGAGAAAGCCAGAGTGCCAGAGAACCCACGCATACACATGGGGACCATAAGAACAGAGAAAGGCCCCAGCTGGGAATCAAATCTGGAACCCTCTTGCTGTGAAGCGACAGTGCTAAACACCACCGTCGCACTGTGCAGCACCATGCAGCCCCTGTACAATCTAATAATTTATAAAACATTCATTTGAACCCCCTTTTAAAAATCAACGGGAAGCAATTATTTGGCAGCAATTACAGAAATGTCTTATAATGCCCTTACAGTGTGTTTAAGATTCCTTCCGCATGACCCAGCTGAGTTTTGAAATGAGTATTTACTGAGGAGTCATTACATTTCAAGTATCATTATCATCATTAAAATAACAAGCTAATGATCAGGTCTCGTGAGTGTATCTGACAATAACACACACACAGGCACACCTACGCAGTGTAGACCCAGGGGCAAGCTGTAGAAACATGCCCCCAACTATCTTGATCTCATGTTTGAACAGAGGTTTGGCTCCCCTCTGTTTGGGCTTGTATTACTCAAAGTCCTTAAGACAACTGGTTTGAACATGACCTCATCAGGCAGAACAAAAGACAGAGTGAAGTTATGGAGAAATAAGGGGCTGGGAGGAGCAGAGCTGACTCAAGGGAGCCAGGCCTAAAGCCTCCACTCATGTTTTAGAGATTAAGATTTGGGAAGTAAATATGTCTAATTGAGAGGGAAAAGGGAGGAAGGAAGGAAGGAAGGAAGGAAGGAAGGAAGGAAGGAAGGAAGGAAGGAAGGAAGGAAGGAAGGAAGGAAGGAAGGAAGGAAGGGAGGGAGGGAGGGAGGGAGGGAGGGAGGGAGGGAGGGAAGGAAGGAAGGGAGGAAGGGAGGGAGGGAGGGAGGGAGGGAGGGAGGGAAGGAAGGAAGGAAGGAAGGAGGGAAGGAAGGAAGGAAGGAAGGAAGGAAGGAAGGAAGGAAGGAAGGAAGGAAGGAAGGAAGGAAGGAAGGAAGGAAGGAGGGAAGGAAGGAAGGAAGGAAGGAAGGAAGGAAGGAAGGAAGGAAGGAAGGAAGGAAGGAAGGAAGGAAGGAAGGAAGGAAGGAAGGAAGGAAGGAAGGAAGGAAGGAAGGAAGGAAGGAAGGAAGGAAGGAAGGAAGGGAGGTGAGTGGGTGGAGGGGAAATTCACAGTGGAAGGAAGGAACTAATAGCAATAAAAGAACATAAAGAGATGGCAAACTTTAAAAATAGGTCAAGTTGATATTCAGCTGGATTAGGTAATTAAGTTGCTCTTGATCCCTGCCCCCAGGTTTCATGGGTCCTCTTTTTCCCAATTTTTTCCTACAGCATGGCAATGAGCTCAAGGATACAGCCAGAGCCATTAAAAACTAACCTCACCCACAGGAAGAAGGAATCTAACTAAAGATCCTGAAGCCCCATCAAAACCTCGATCTTAATATCACTGAGACACTGTGGTATTAACTGTCTATTAACTCTCTAACATGGCTGGAAAACAGACTTGGAAATCTATGCCAGTGTTGGAGAACTGGCATTTGTAGACAGGAAAAAGGTAGTGATAGAGAATACCAAACCAGTTTGTTTACATTAGTTAGTTAGTTTACATCTGTTTACTCCAGTTAATTCAACTACGAAACATATTCTTGGTGTTTCATGGAATCTGGGGCATTAAACTGTAAGTTGATAAAGCTTTAAACATGACTGGTTACTTACTTCTTGATGCACTGTTTTGTTTGGCATAGACTATTTTTGAGAAAAGAAATAACATACTTGGCTGAAAGTAGATGTTTAAGTTCATCCTCCCTTTTTACAAAGTGAATTGTGCTTGAGAAGAGTGAGAACATCATGGGTGGTTGAAAACAGTTTTCTCTTTGAAAACAGCAACGTAGATTGTTCTCGCAAGCGGCTTATCACAACCTATCATTACACAAGAGAAAGGGAGGAGGTGAGATGACACAGAATTAAAGCCAGAAAGTCAGCAGGAGGTTGGGAGTTAAAAAAACCCACTGAAAGTAGAAACCAATGCGCTTCCTTTTCAACTCATTATTGAAAATTGAGTTTTAACCTTATAAAATCCTCTAATTTAATCCAAAGTATCACCTTTCCCATCTGTCCATAAACCCAAATAAACAGTTGAAGAAATAAGTTAGAAAGAAAGTTAAAGTGAAGTTGAAAAGTGAAAGGGCAAAGGAAACCCTTGTATGGGATGGGTAAACACCTACGCTTTAACACCTAACCTACAACTCTGTTCAAACACTTTTGCCCTCTTGGATCCAAACATACGTCTGCGGTCTCTCTGTGACCAACATCTTCAAACATTATGCTGCTAACTGGAATAGTATCACAAATATGTGTAACAATCTGAACTGTGACCTGCTCTTCGCTGTGTTATTGTTGTTGTGTTCCTGTAGTTTTGTCTTGCTGTGGAAAAGACAGATGTCAAAGAGGACAAAGATCTGATCTGTTCCAGAGGGAAACAAAGTTAAACTGGTTGATGGCCTCTCCTGGATCTCGTTCATTTTCAGCCTGTGAACATTTGATCAACGTGTAGCATCATCTCTAAAGCCTATGTACTGTTAACTTTTTGAAGAAAATTGTATACAGTTGTATAGAATATATTGTATATTCATAATTGGAGGGGGTCTTTAATATTAACAACAATGTCATTTTTACTGATATTTTTTAGTTTTAGATTGAAATAGAATTATTTTAACTTCATTTACATGTATCAATGTATCAACAGTCAGCAACAGAAGAAGGTAAAAGAAGTTGGCAATAATTCATCCAAACAGGGTGTAACATGGTAAAAAACAAAAGAAAGAAAAAACCTAAATCAGAGCATAAAGCCAGGTAATGCTGCGTTTATTTAAGTTGCCTTTACGTCACATGGGGGAGCGCGCAGAGAGCGCCACAAAATACAATACTGACTGTGATATGGTTTACTAACTTCTGAGAAAAACATACATGACTTCTTTTTTACCGCCCATGTGTTTACTTTGACTGATATTATTAGCTTCATTGAGATTTGGTGCAAACAGCGGGTACACATGGTTCCATATGGGGGAAATGACATCATTATGCTGGATAGGTTTGAAAGCTATTCTGCAGATTGAGTGTTGAAATCCTGTAGGGCTGGCAGTGCGAGAAGTTCTATCGCATTACAGGGAAACGTTTGATTCGAACTTTCAAGATTTGCCAGATGTTGCTGATGCTTCTGGAGATGTCACCAGTAATCTTGTTGAGTTTATTTCCCATTTTGAGTCTTTAAACACTCTATTTCATTTATTGATTCAAGATTGTAAAGTTTTTTCAGTTATCCTGAAACTTACAGGGATATTTAGCCTATTAGAAATGGAATTGTGTGAAGTACACATAGCAGTCAGTTTCTTACAAGCAGAGTACAGTCTGAAGCAATGGGGATGAATTCTTTCAAATTCAAACCACTTTATTTGTCCCCATAGGACAATTTAAAAAGAGGCATGGAATTAGCTTTAAAAAAATTAAAAGAAATAAATAAATAAATAAAACACAAACTTATAGACATGAGCTCAACACACACGGTACTGTATTCACATATGAAAACACATGGATAACTTATAAAGTACTTGGATTATTAAGTGCACTTTTTTAGATTTGTGTGTGTTCAGTGTGAACAAAGGTTGTCTCCCTTCTCTGTGTCCTGCAGCCTGGGCAGTAAAGCCTGCATCCTGAGGGGAGCCAGTTAAACTCAGGAAACACAATATGGGAGGTGTCCTATAAGATCTTGTGAGCTGATTTTACAGTCTGCTGATCACATAAGGTAGTAAGAGTACGAACAGGCGACTCAATGGTTTTTGAGCAGACTTAGCCATGTTCAGCAGGTGGTTTCTGTTTTGCATAGTGATAGAGTGAAACCAGCAAGTGAAAGAAAAGTTATTACTTTTTCAGTGAAGGCATAGCAGAATGTGATAAGAATGTCAATACCGAAAGATTTCAACTTCCTAAGTGGGTACTGTCTCTGATGGCAATTTTTTAGGATTTCCTCTGCAAACCTCAGCAAGTTGTCGTAGATTGTTCCCAGATATTTATACACAATCTCCTTTGCACCTCCTTGCTTGATGGTGGTGACTGCCTCAGCCATCTGTCTCCGTTTGTGGGAAAAGGTCACCTCCTTAGTTTTTTTTACGTTGAGCTCAAGGCAGAAGTTTCTACACCACTCCACAAAGTCTTGCAGAGTTGAGCTGTGAAATTGTGTGTGGCCAGAGAGCAGGGACATTAGGACTGTATCATCAGTAAATTTCACAATGTGACTATTTGGCTGGGAGGATGTGCAGTCGCCTGTGTAAAAGATAAAAAGAAGAGGAGAGAGGGCACAGCCTTGCGGAGAGCCGTGGTGCTGAAGAGGATTTCATACAGGGAGTTGTTTGCCAACACTCTCTGTGACCTGTTTGGGAGAAAGTCTATAAACCACAGAATGAGTTGGTGGTCAATATGGAAGTGTGTATTAAGCTTCTAAGCTGAAATGTGCAGCTGTGTGATGTTGATGCTGATAAAAAGTCTGCAAACAGGAGTCTGGCTGTGGTGTCGGGGCTTTCCAGATGCCTCTGTCAGTCTGGTAGGTGAACTGCAGCGGATCCATTATTGTGTCAGTTAACTTTGTGATACAATCTTTTGTGATCGTCTCTATGGCTTTCATTATCAGAGAGGTGAAAGCCACATTCAGGACCTTGACAGTGCTCTTCTTCAAGATATGAATCACTGTTTGGTGTTTACACATCATGGGGACTGTGATGATGGTCAAATAGCTCTGGAAGAGATGCTGAAATACTCACCCAGCTGCTCAGCACAGTGCCTTAGAGTCCGCCCATAGTTTCAGAACCATTGGAAATAACTCCTTTTTTCAGAATTTCTTTCAGATCTTTATTCACCCAGGGTTTACTGTTGGGAAAAAATAATGACCTTTTTGGTGGTAATGATATTGTCCACACAGACAGAGATATATGCTGAGACTATCTCCACTTGCTCACTGATGTACGTGGATGATGATTTGAGAATATTCCAATGGTTTCCAGTGGTTTCAAAACACCCTTGCACTCTGTCAATACTGTTCAGTATCCACTCTTTGATGTCCCCAAAGATTTTTTGTGCTGTCTTAACTACAGGTGAGTAGGCAGGAGCAAGCGGTATGCTATAGTGGTCAGCAGAGCGGAGAACGGGGGAGGGAGACAGCTCTGTAGGCTTTTGGGATAACATTAACAATAACATTTGTCCAGTGTTTTCCCCAGACAAATGGTATGGTTAATATACTGGTAGAATCCTTGTCTTGATTTGTAAACCGAACAGTGGTTGAAATCACCCATGATGACTTTGGGGGCATCTGAGGATATCAGTTTGAGTTCATCAAGCTTATCTTTGATATGTTCTGTGGCTGCAGATGCATGTCCTTTAGGGTGGATATAAACCAAATGGAAAAACAATTGTGGGAATTTCCTGTGAAGGTAGAATTGACGCAGAGAGACAGCAAAGAGTTCAATGTCCAGGTTACCCAGTTCTTCCCAGACAACTGTTTTGCGACAGCGTGGATTGATGTAGTGTCAGACACCACGACCATAAAGTTTCCCTGTTAGCTCAGTGTCTCAGTTTAACAGAGACCCAAAGTCATTTATGGGCAGGCTGTTACTATTATCATCCTCAATCAAACACATTTTAGTAAAAGCCAGAATGGAAGCAGTCCCATATTCATACATATGGAAAATGTCAGCTTGCAGTTCCTCAGACATGTTATGGAGACTCAATGAGGCAAGTGTACAGTGTTTACTTTATTCTTGCTTAAGTCTTTAAGTCCAACCTTCTTGTTCCCCCATTTCGTTATGTTCTTTTTATTGTTGTGCAGGGTGTCTGTCGGGTTGGGTTGATGTTTGCATTGTAACTCCTCCAGTAGCTTGTCTATGATATCAACTTGGTGACAGTGGTATTACAGCTGTAGCAATATGCCTTTAGAATAAATGACCCATTGGTTGTCCAGAAGGCTGTATCCATTTGTTAGAAAGGGCAGATGGTCCAAAACAAAAAAAACAGGAGCACAATAATTCACAATGTCTTTGAAGTCCATACTTAATAGCTGTTTACACTAACAGTAGTTGACTAATTTGAATTGGCTCATTGGCCTGGTGTGTATGAGGTTGTGACAACACCTGTACAACACACCAAAGGTATATTGGACTACACAGCAATAGTCAGTCAATACAGGATCATGGTATAAACTAAATACAGCACTCTTACAACTCGTGTAACAACATAATCAATAAAAACATAAAAAGCTATTCAGACATACAATTTGACTCTCTGCACTGACCAATCAACCACACGAGCAGTGACCCATCTACCAGTGAAACTAAGATAAGAAGTACTTGCAATGAGCCATAGGAAAGCAGATTTTTACCATCTAAAACAACTTGCTTCCAGCAAATACCATTGACAATAAATTTTCTGCTGTGTTGCTACAGTTCATTGCATGCACAATGGCCGATTGATGTGTCCAACAATTATCAGTTGAGACTTAATTCTGCTCATCTAACTTCAAAATGCCAACTACATGACAGAAAAATTAAGTGAAAATCCTGGAAAAGCAAATACGAGCGCAACGGCGTGTACAAATCACATTATTATCTTTAAACTTAGTGCACTCTTCTAAAGAGGCGAAACAAACAAAAGACGCTCTCCAAAAACAGAGGCACTATGAAACTTACAGAAAACAAAAATACTCTCCTTCTAATGGAGGCTCTATTGAATTACAAATAACTATACTCAACCGCTCCTATACCAGAGGTGCTATGAAACATTAATGAAATCAAAATCCCTCCTAAAGGGAGGAACAAAAACAGGCTATGGAACTTACCGTGACTAAACTAAAGCTACGGAAAAAAAACTTACAACGAAAGATAGCACTGCAGGAGGATCGCTCAACTACAGGCTCTTTGATACAAGGCTGTGCTTTTCCGTGGGACAAGGGCGCCAGAGTGAAGAACGGGACAGGTTACAACTGTTATGGAAGTTTTCAATCGCTTCCTTCCTAATATCTCTGATGAGCAATGAAATAGAGAAACTTACTTTTTCTGCCGGCCGGCTAAGTTTTTATTCTTCGTTGCAAGGAAAAAGATCAGTCCACACCATTCAGCGGCAATGGTATGAAAAGATACAGACAAAAAGGAACACAAAGGATTTATACCTGAGGAGGTGGGCTTTGTTCTTTAGGTGTGTAACCACACCTCCAGGGGGGGTAGGATGCAGTCTTGATGATAATTAAGAAACAGGAGGTTAAAACAATTATCTTGTCTGAGTGTTAATTAAGAAGTAAATAGTTTAAAACAATTAGCGTGTCTGGGTGAAACAAATGGTTAATGTGGATTGGAGAGTCTGTCAGTCCTGAGACATAAAATTTACCATCACACAACACACTGGCACAAGACAAGGGAGACTCAGACTATTTGAGCACAAGAGGAGCCATGGGAAACAGGTGGAAACACTTTGGAATCAGGGAAGATAATCAGACACTTGACACAGGAGGAAGAGCAAGGTACCTGAAACGAGAGGGAAGTTAATATTTCAAAATAACACAGGAAATGACGAGACAAGACATGAAAACCAGACTAATGATAAATAATTTACGCCATGCTTTATCAAGTTTGGTAGAGGAAGAAACAGTAAAAGCGGATATGTACAGAATGATATGACTGGAAATATATACAAGATGGCAGGAATAAATATTGTAGACAAGAAGTGGATATTTACGTGTGTGCATACAGAGATGGGGGAGAGTGCTACTGTTATTTCTGTTTATGTTTATGTTTATTACTGTTTATGCGTGCAATGACAGAAAAATAAATATGTTTTTAAGTTGATAAAATAGGAACATTTTCATCTCTTTGTTTTAGAAAAAAATCTGTGTCCCCATTGTCTTTACTCCCTTTTAAGAAATCTTCCCTCTATCACCAAAATGAGGGCATCCTGACTGCTGTCTACTGCAGGTAATTAATCATATTTCACACAGCCATACTTTAAAACATATATGAAATATCTCTTTAAGTGCTATTTCAGAAGGCTTTAGATCTCGTGTCTGTCATCCCACTGGCCAGCTGATGCAATGCCTTTAAGCAATTTTCATTCATTAACACAAGGGAATGACTTCAAAATTTGTAGGGAATTTGATGACTTTGTCCACATTTGTGTTCACACTTTTCACAGGTGGTGATCCTCCTTGGAAGGTACATTTTTAGAGATGGAAATACTCCAGCATGCCACCCAAATGGAGAGTAAAAGTAACATGCTGATGAGCAGTACAGGGTGTGAACCACCAACTTTAATCATAAAGAACTTGATAACTTTGACTCTTTCAGATGATTAGCTGCTGTATTCACATACTGTATGTTCTCACCTGGTCATTTTCTGAACTTCTTACCAAGTTGCGAACTGAGTCAGATCTCTGTTGTAACTGTGGGGCACTGTTCACACATGCTGCCCCTGCAAACGTGTTTTTTTTTCTCCGGTACAGACTATATTCTTGCCAATACTAATCTAATTATCAGACCACACACCAATTACCTGCATAGTCTTCTCTGCAAGGGGGACACCAGTGAGACTGTCATCATCAAACGGCAAGTAATTATTTGTATAAACGATGTAAGTACCAGCTTAAGAGTAATAAAGGAATTAGCTAAGTGTAAGCAATAAGACACTGTTATCCAGCTGATACTTTTGCTGTAGTAAAATAATAATTATAAAATGATTCACACTTACCCCGGCTTCCTCCCACCATCCAAAAACATGCATGTTAGGTTAATTGGTGTCTCTAAAATTGTGAGTGTGAGCGTGTGTGGTTGTTTGTCTCTGTGTGGCCCTGTGATGGACTGGCGACCTGTCCAGGGTGTACCCCGCCTCTCGCCCGATAACAGCCCCCCCCACCCCACGACCCTACTGACGTATTAAGCAGGTATAGAAAATGGGTGGATGATTTACACTTCACTCAGGCAGCAACTCCAGCAGTGCTTCAGGGTGTTACTTCCTGAATTTTAGCTGCCATGCCCCATACTTGGTCAAGGCCACAAATTTGCTTAAAATTCAGGAAATTAGTATTTTGAAAGATATATTGATACATTTATCATTCATCTTTTTCTGCATTTGGCATATTTAACACTATGAAGCAGGATGGTTTGATAATCATGTGTAGAAATTGACATAAAACTTAGAATAATCATTGACATGGTTTATGCTTTGTTTAAATTATACTCGTATTGAATTATGAAGATTTTGTGGTTACTGTTCTTGTTTCTGTGATGTTCTTCTTCATGGGTCAGAAAACAAAGCCCTTTTCAAACCAGAGATATCTAATATCAGCAGCTTCAATAAATGAAAGTGATGGTTTCTAGTCATTCAGACATTGGCCACTTTTGTGGTAATTTTTCTCATATTTCATAAAGACACACATGACAGTGACAGATCAAGCCATGGTAAGCAGTTGTCATTTGCATGTAATTCCCGTGAGATGAAACAATACATAAAGTAAAGTGTAAAACAGTCTTTATAAAGTCACAGTTTTCTTATGATGTAAGAATTTTTGTTTGCCAAACTCAAAGTGGTTGTGTAAAAAAAACAGTGGTAGTCGTAACAGCTGAAAATATCACTTTTCTACATGTTTAAACTTTAAGCTGAGAAAAAAAAACTCAGTGCTGCATTCAGTTGTCATGGGTAAAACCATAAAGGAGCAATTTAGACAAAGCTGTTATTTATGTCATAACAGAATGTGTTGGATTCTTCTGAAAAGCTGACTAGAGGCCAAATTAACCCACCAGTGTTTTGGATATGATTATACATTTGCTAAGAAAGCTCTGCTTTTCAGAAAAGAAACTATTTATTTCAAGTACATATGATACCCCTCATGAGTTATTTAGCAAAGAGATGATGCCTTGAACAGAACATTCTAAAGGTAGAAACTTGATATTTCTTGCCTTTTTGCTTTGACTGTACAACCTCACTTCCAAAGGAGTCATGATGCTGTTTAAAAATGTGATTAAAATTAAAAGCAGTGATTGCTAACATTTTAAATCCCTTTGTTCAATAACGAGACATTATGTTAGCTGTATTTACAATCCTAAAGCACTGGCAAATATGTTACTTGACTTTTTTGTTTTAAAGCAATGACTACAATGCTGTTAAAATAATGTTAACATAGGGTATATTGGTGAAATATGGATATTTCAGAGCATGTACTTTACCTTGTTTAGACATGGGTTACCTTAAAATGGACCTAGTTTTAACAGAGTAAAAAAACAAAACAAAAAAAACTGTTACCAGGATAAATGTGTTATTTCAGAACAAAGAACAATGTCTTTGTCTGCTGCCATGTTGAGTAATACTGACCAGAGTGGTCTACAATTAGACAATGGTGGAGTTCACTGACTTCCAAGATATAAACTGTGTCTGGCAGTAGATGAAATACAGCCGGGAGAAGAAGAAATAGTGTGCACTGCATTTTTCTCCTTAAACACAGATGTAATAAGAACTTATTACCCAGATTCTACAGTATCTTTCCAAGGTCAAGATCAAGACAATCAAAACCACTGAATTTGTTATATAGTCTGAAAATGTCTTTTTAGTAGAACAATAACTGTATTTGGAATTAAAGACTACAAAGAGTAATAAATATTTTTCAATGGATAACATTAACTGTTCATGACACATATCAGCTTTCATTAATTAACTTAGACTTGGTAAATAATTTCTTTTGACTATGCATTCATGATGGGTGCTCATAAGTTCATTGTTTACATCTTGCAAATCCAGAGGGTCTGTACAGTTTGAATTCACTGATGTACCCTGACAATACATAGGCAAGTATAAGAATAATTATGCTGAAAACACAGCTGGTTGCCCATATGTTTGAGGTCAAAAAGCAAGTATATTGTCAGTCATACAGTTCAAGTGATACTTTAACGCTACCAGTTCTTTCCTGTTTTGAGGTGCTTCTACCTAAAACCTGGACTTGCAACTCAACTGAATCTATATTAGGTTCTTGACTTGACCACACAAGGATATTCTCACTCTTCATCTTAATAAGTTCTTTGCCTGTTTTGCCCATTTTTATAACTATTGCCGTGCTGAGAGGGTATACGTCATCCAGTGAGTTCTGGGCAAACAGAAACCTCTGCATTCATTCTGATGTTTCTCTAAGTATTACAGGCAACAATAAATGCCAGTTCCATTTGCTTTGTTCTTTTTATGAACTGTAGTCTGGTTTCTCTATTTTACAGGTTCACAAGGGTTTACAAATTTTCCTCGGACAACAATAAAACTATAAGTCCTGAGTTTTCAGGTTGTGCAGTTTTCCTTCGGTCTTCATTCAAGAAAATGTTCATACATTCTTGAGAGCTATAATACACCAGACAACCAGACAAAACTCTTCCCAATATTAACCCATGGGGTGTTTGTTCATGCTGGCAGATACAGACCAGCATTTGAAGTTAATCTGATGGTTGTGAAAACAACTAAGTGAAGAGTAAAAATTATGCTAATGATGGTATGGTCATGTTGTAAAAATAATACTTTTTAGCCCTATCCATGATCATTGTCTAATACAACCAAATAATTTCATTTTCTAATCAAGACTAAGTGATGGCATTTTCTAAAGCCAACCAGAAAGTGACAGTGTTTGGGTGAAATGTGTTGCACAACCAAGGTAACTAGCAAAATGGTATCAGTGATGGTAATTTAAACCTAACCATGGTCATTTTCCCGACCCTAAACAAGTCATGTTATTGCCTAGATTTGACCAGGAACTGACAAAAGTGTTTTGGTAAAGTGTTTTCGCGTTATTGATCAAATGTGTGTTAGTCTCTAAAATCATGCAGAGATCGGTGATTGAAAGCACAGTACTTAGCCTTTCAGCCTCCTTTTTCCCTCCCTAAGAGGAATTTGTGGTTTCTTAATCAAAGACTTGAGAATGGCATCTGGTCTGATGTCTACACTCTCACATGAGTTATTGTTCCCTTCTGCTCCTTGTACTACACAGGACATTGTTATGAGTTGAAGGCTATGGGCAAACATTTTACAAGACAATTTCATGTGGAGTACTTGTTAAAAACTGTAGTCCACTGCAAATTTACTGCTGTAGGTCAAGTGGATTGAGGCCAAAGGCATCATGCTGTTTAGCACTGATCCAATACTATTTCAGTGAACTTGAGCTCCACTAAACTCCTGCACTCAAAGACATAGGAGGGAATGAGAAAATGACACCTACGAAAACATTCCATGTGGGGACCCTGCTCATGCTCAGGCTGGCATCCCCAGCATTCCCTGAGTGTCCGATGAAGCCGTACGAGCATATTAGCATTCTTCTGACATGGGAAGGTAACAAGAGATGAGGGAATGCCTGTGGAACTGAAATCAGAGCTGGTAAACATTTATTTCCAGGCATACTGTTGCCAGAGAATGGTCAACACATACTTCTGAGGAGCTGACATGAAAGCTGACGGGCTGTGATACTTTTTTGTCCCCTTGACAAGGTCACAGCAGAAATATCATTCAGATTAGAAAGTTTGAAGGAATTGTATCACTCTGAATACATGCTTATTGGCTTCTTAGCCAAAACACAGTAAAGATGATTGTCTCTACTGTCATCTCTGTCTAATAAGTCTGTTGTCTTTGGAATTTTGACTAGTTGCCTGGCAGCATCATTGGTCATGACAAAATGTTGAGGTCCCTGGCCCTAACCTTTAAAGAATCCACCAAAAAAAGCTTCATAAAACAACTGCACAGCTAGGCTTGGTTTGTGTAAGTAACAAATTAACAACATTCAAACTGATAAACAAAAAAAGGATATTTAATCAATAAGAGACAGATGGAAAATACTGATACTATGTTGTGTGCCTGTACACTACATACAGTTATTTTACCAACAATTAGTTGTTGTATTTTAGCACAAATTTTTATACTTTCTTTGGACCAAAATTTTGTTTATATACAGTATAATAGCTGGTGATTTCTATATTGCTATAAAATTATTGAAAAAGAACCATCCATCTCCAAGATCCAAAGTCAAAAAGTTGCTTTGGCAAATCTCCGGCAAATCCTGAAGGATGACCATTCTGTTCTACACAGTTGTAGCTGAAGAAGTAAGTGCCAAGAACACATTTTCCAAGTGACAGAGAGACAGACAAGTAATTGCAGCAATAGTCACCAGCAAAATCCTGAAGAATAAACAGGCTGCAGCAATTGGCAGAGGTTTTTGGATTTTCACGGTGGAGAAAACTTGGAAATAGTAATGTCTGCAGGTACCAAAGGAAGAGATATGAGGGAAATGCTGAATTCAACAATAAGAATGGTCTTTTCACTTGACGATGTCAACAGGATCACAACTATGAAAAACAAGCAGTGACAAAAGAAAAGATGAAAAGGCAGAAAATATTACTGGTGGATTCAATGAAGAACCTCTATTTGAAGTTCTGGGCTGAGCAGACCAACATACATCTATCATACTCACTGTTATGCACACTTTCTCACTTACTGAGTTGTGCATCCAACATTGGCAGAACATGAAACATGCATGTGTTAACAGCATAAATATCTTGCCTTTATTGCCACATCCAGTTTGGAGAGCCTGACCCAAGCCATGACATGTGACATCACAACAAAGCATTGTATGTATGGGGAATGTGAGGAATGCAGCAATAACATCTATACACTCACAAGCCACTACAGAGCCACTGATTATATCACCTACCTTCAATGGGTCACAGTGGACAAAGAGCACAAAAATTATCCAGGATCAGCCTCAAAGCTCATTTTGAAAAGATCATTTGAATGTTCCCAACAAGAGTTTGTGGAAACGTTTGACATTTGTCTTCAGAAGTTCAGGTGCCATCTCTACAATATAAGGCAGCAATAGGTTTTTTCAAGGGATCCTAAAGCTAAACATCCCTGCACATGAACGTGCAGTCCATATTGACTTCTCAGAAAACTACAGCCGCAAGAGGAGTGCTGAAGTACAAGATTTACATTTTGGTACATCACACCAACTGACCACTTTACATACTGGGATTTACTATCTGGGTGGTGGGGCATCTGCCCCTACCTCCTTCTGCCCTGCATCAGCATTCAGACTGAAGGAACCACCTGTTATATGGCAAGACCTGGAGCCCATCCTGAAGGAAATCTGAGAGAGATGCCCCAATGTGACAGCCACACATTTTTTAGTGACAGTCATTCCCACTAAAAAGAGGCAACAGGCTTGTCAGCCAAGGGGTTGATATCCCCACAGCATTATCCCTTTACCAAGCTTTGAGCGAGGGGCAATTGAATGTGAAATTGTTTCATTCAGGGGCATGCTGTAGAAGATACAGTCAAAGAGATGCCAACTGACCTTCCAGAATGTGATTGCCAAAAAAACAAGTGCTTCAGCTCTAATCCCACACATAACCACACAGAAGATCACATTCAAAGCACACCAAAAGAAGTGGTATGGCACAATGGAGAGAATGTGGGGAAATGGTGTTCTCTTGTATACAACCACGCAATCTACCCAGGAATCATCCAGGAGGTGAATATGAAAATATGATCAATAAGAATATTTGATCAGATCCAGTTTGTGGTCTTGTTGAGATAATGATGTATCATTCCTACTCAATGATCCTTCATCAACAAAATGTTATACATTTACAGCTAGTTATAGTTTACAGCTATATAATACGGACTATTTGACTACCAGACAGCAGTATGTCAGGCTGGGAGATGTTAGTGCGGTGGACAGGAGTGGGAGTACAGGGACTGACTGGAGTATAAAAAATGTCATCTCCTGAACACCACCAAGACTAAGGAGCAAGTGGTGGACTTCTGGAGATCTAAAATATAGTACCTGTAAGTCTGCATTGACAGACAGGTGGTACTGCCTGGGGGTGATACTGCCTGGGGGTGGTAGTGGATGAAAAACTGGAGTGGTCTGCCAATACAGATACAGTGTACAGGAAGGGGCAGAGCCACTTTTTTTTTTCTTGAGACGGCTCATGTCCTTTAATATCTGCAGTGACATGCTGTGTGCATTCGATCATATTGTCATTGCAAGTGCACCGTTCTAAGCTGTTGTCTGCTGGGGGAGTAGCACTACAGACAAAAACTGCAACTGTCTGGACAAACTGTTGAACAAGGCATAATTTATGAATATGTACATGAGACAGCAATGCAGTATGTTTTGGGATGTTTCTATTGCTAGAGATGTTGCAATATCAGCTAGGGGCTGACAATAACCATAATATCATCTTAATAGAATAGTTGAACCAAGTTATAATGTAATAAGTAAGCCTAATCCAGTGCTAGTTATTACCTGGTTGGCAGTCAAATATACTACGAGGCGGTATTGCACCATAACACTGGTTGTCACCCATCATTAAACACAAAGTGACAGTAGAAAAAGAAACAATAAGTAGCTAACCAGCAATCATTTCTAGTCACTGTGGCCTCTACTGTGTAAAATCATATTGGAGGTGATGACAAATGCAAGTAATCTGTTGTAGTGATCGTGGATCTCTTGATATCTTTTGCTTGCCTTTTCACTCTACCTAGTATAACAGTATGTTCTCTTTTTAATTTTACACAGTTAAAAACAACATTTTAGAGTTATGGTTATCAACAGAGTTATGGTTATCCTTGGACCTCTTCCTGCCCTGTTCCCCGCCTGGATTCAGAGCCACAGAGGGGCAGCTGGATGATGGAGAAGAGACAAGGGTAGTGACTGTGCTACTGTGACTGTGTCAAATTTCTACCGTTGTTTCATTCGCAACTACAGTATCATTGCTGCACCAATAACTAAATTAACCTTTTTTCTGGACTCCTGAAGCAGACCTGGCTTACCAGCGGCTCAAGAACAGATTCACCTCAGCTGCTTCCATACATACTCAGCCCAACCCTGACCAACAATTCAACCTAGAGGTGGATGCTTCCGATTCAGGTGTGGGTGCAGTTCTGTCCCAAAGATCCCTGAGGGGAAGTTGCACCCATGTGCCTTCTTCTCCCGACGACTATCTGCCGTGGAGCAGAATTATGACATGGGTAATCAAGAACTCCTCGCCATTAAATTAGCACTAAAAGAGAGGAGGTACTGGTCAGAAGGTTCTAAACAGCCCCTTCATCTCATGGAATACCCACAAGAACCTCTCGTACCTCCAAAGTTCCAAAAGGCTAAACTCCCACCTACCTTGTTGGTCACTGTTTTTTGGTCGGTTTAACTTTTCCATTTCTTATCGCCCAGGTAACCGCATGTTAAGCCTGAAGAGGAATCCAACGAGCCTGCCCAAATTCTCCCCTTAACCTGCCAGGAGGGGGAGATTGTCCTGGCAGGTCGACAACCATATACGTCAGGGGCTAGTTTTGGACCCACACCCGTTCACAGGCCCTCCTGACCGTCGCTTTGTTCCCACTCCAGCCCACTCTCCCATAATCCAATGGGTCCATACTGCCAAATTAGCTTTTCACCCTGGAATACAACTCTCCTCCAGCGCTACTTTTGGTGGCAATCCCTCGAAAAGGACACTAGGGAGTATGTGACTGCCTACTCAACCTGTGCCAGGAATAAAAGGTACCGGTCACCGGTCTAGTCCCTTCTCTAGTTAAAACAACCATTCACACCGTGATTGACCACTCTTCTAAGGCAGCTCATTTCATTCCCCTTACCAAACTCCCCTCAGCTACTGAAGCTGTAGACCTCTTGACTAATCATGTTTTTCGTCTGCATGGCATTCCCTCTGAGGTGGTGTCCTACTGGGGTCCCCAGTTTGTCTCTCAAGTTTGGCAAACTTTTTGTAGGGCTCTGGGGGCTAAGGTCTCGTTAAGGTCTGGTTTCCACCCCGAGTCCAAGGGGCAAACTGAGCGGCTGAGCCTGGAGCTTTAAGCTACCCTCTGCGGTGTTAATAACCCTCCTTCCTGGAGTCTACATTTTCCCTGGATTGAGTATACCCATAACACACTCACATCCTCCACCACAGGGTTATCACCTTTTTGAGGCCTCACTGGACAACCAACCACCCCTGTTCACTCAAAAAAGGAGAGGGATCTGGAGGTTCCCTCTGTACAACACCACCTGCAGTGAGCCCAACCTGTTCATGGCCAAACGCAACAGAAGTCTTGCAGATCGGCACTATGTGCCCGCTCCACAATACGCCCCTGGTCAATGAGTGTGGCTGGCTACTAAGGACATCCCATAAAAGTCCACCACTAAGAAGCTGACAACAAAATTTCTCAGCCCCTTCGAGATTGACTCCATCGTCAAATCTTCCGCCGTCCGCCTCAAACTCCCAGTCTCCATGCGTGTCCTTCCCACATTTCATGTGTTTTTAAATAAACCCCTCTCTTGCAGTCTACTGTGCCCTCCGGCCAATCCCCTTCAACCTGCCGTGGTACTGGATCTGGTCCAACCAGCTTACACCGTCTGCTTGATATTGGAGGTCCATCGCCAGGGTCGCACCTTACAGTATCTGGTGGACTGGGAGGGATATGGCCCAGATGAACGCTCCTGAGTCCCTCATCGGTACATGCCGGATCCTCCCCTCATCACAGATTTCAACTGATCCAGGAGGGGTAAGTCTTCCGGCTTGCCAGGGGGCAGCCGTTGAGGGGGAGGTACTGGCACGATCAAGCTTAGTTGTTGTTGCTTTGGTTTCTGAGTCTTAGGTGAAGGTTGAGCAGGTTTCCTGTGAGCCTTGGGTGGAGTCTGGATTGCTCCTGCCATCACACCTGCTCCTCATCTGCCTTCATCAAGACACCCCATAGGAGCTGCAGGAGCGACCAGTGTTCGCCAGATTGTCTCATTTCCCAAGTGGTAATTCGGGCAACTCCTATATCCCAGCCAACATTTTTATGTGGGGCCCATTTGGTTACAAAGTGGGTTGAATAATGGGCCCCATATGGGATTGTCCAAGGGTTCCATGTTGGCCCTAAGCCTATTGCCCATGTGGGTTTAAGGCAGGATTACACTAGGTATTAGGCCTTGCCTTGCCAATAGGAGAAGAGAGAAATGACAGCATAGAACGTATAAAACACAACAAAATGCAGCCAAACAGAGTTTTTGCGCCAAACTTTAGGGCGTATTTGCGCCGGCATATCATTAGTGCAAAATGTTTTGGGTAAAAAATAGGCCATTAAAAGGAACTGTCGGAATGGCGGTATGTTAAAAAAAAAAAAAACATACCGCCATTCCGACCATAGTAGGAAAAAGGTGTCGGAATGACGGGACGTTTGATAAAAAAATAAGTGTCGCCATTCCGACAATTGGAGACCCATGTCGGAATGGCGAGATGTCGCAATTGCAGCATGTAACCCGTATGGGTCCCAGACAATTTGCGCAGTTCAAGCCCATGCCCACTTGATAACCATGCAGCCCATTTGTGACCCATATGGGGCCCACATGTACATGTTGGCTGGGATGTATAGCAAATTTATTTCCAGCACTTACCTTACCTTTGTGTCCGGTAGAACTGCTCTCGTCGTTCTCTCTCCGTACCCAGGTTCCCTCATGCCAAGACTGGCACCCACTGTTGGAGTACTAAAGCCAGCCTGCTTCACTCCCCTGCCTGCTCACCCTGCCACCGACTCAGAGCCACTGCTCTACAACCAGCGCGCTCCCCTCTCTCTCGGACTCCCGCCTGGATCTAGTGAGGATAAAACCTGCCATTACACCTGGAATATCATTATCCTGACTCTTCCTAACTACCTCTCTCCTCCCTCAGAGTACTGCCTTACCTGGATTCTCCTGTCAGTCCACAATCATGTCCTCCATATGATAAGCTCTGTTAACCCTTATCCTCCCTGTTTCCAGTGTGTGCTCTTGGGTCCAAGAAACTTTAAGGCAGCTAGAAACCTAGCCATGACAGTCTAAACATCTGCATACTCATAACTATGATCACATTGTAGTGAAACATATTCTAAGTATAACTACTTTTCAAGAGTAAAGGACAATATGTGCAATGGAAGTCAAAAATGAATTTTACTAAAAACATTTTTTTCTTAAATAGCCTTTAGATATCACAATAATATACATATTGGGAATTTCTTTGACTGTTAAAGTCTGGCATTGTGACAGACCTAGTTTACATCATGTTATATTGTAGTCTTTTATCATAAGTAGACAATGAAAAGGGATGGTAATTTTAAATAGTTATGGATTTCTTAGTTCCTACATGTTAAACAATTACATTAGCTATTACATATGAATTGTAATTGCAACAAACTAAGGCTTTTTATCTTAACATCTATTTAAAACAGCTTCTGGTGGTTCTTTTATTCTTATATTTTCTCCAAACAGAAAGAAAGGAACAACAAAGATCAAAGGTTGTATTCTTGCTAATCCTGTCTTACGTGAAAAATGCATTTGCAAACAGAAACTAATGCATGTTTATTAAAAACAAACATTAATTGGAAGTATTTTAAAGAGCTGGAAATGTTACACAGGGAGGACCTTCCAGTTAAATACAATAAACAGATGCCAGAAAAACTATTCAACTCCCATTGCTTGGGGGTTGAAAAGTTTTGTTGGCGACTGTACCATACATACACTGAAATGCTTCACATTTTCCTATAACATATGGACCACAGTGGATAACTTCTAATAACATGAGAAGGGATGCACTCCAAAATTCCTGTGTGGTGACGTTTGAGAGACAGCTCGTGCTGAGTGTCAGAGAGCTTTTGAGCTTGATGCAGAGGGGCCATGATCTCGGGGCCCCACATGTGACAGTTTTCTCATGACTTATTCCTGCATATTCTTTAAGTAAACTTTTAACTTGTAATCTTCCTGGCCTGCTATTTCTATCCCTTTGTGCTGAAATATGTTTGTTTTTCTCTTTTAAGGCACTTTGTCATGCCTGGTTATAAAGTTACAGACACCCTTGTAATGGGAGGCGGTCCTGGCTTTACTTAGCTGTACTATTGTTCTTCTAAGACCTGCCATTGGTTTCAAGTACCTTAGAGCAATGGAAAGTAACTCAACAGCACATGTCAGAAGCATAGTTAATTATTACTCTGCATTTGACTACCGCAGATGGGGACAATTTCTCTAGTCTCTCAAACATGAGAAAGACATTGTGACCTTTAATTCTCACCCAGTATTGTCTTTGCTAGAATTGAAACCAATGGGACATTTTCCATCCTGATGACCTCATGCCTCAAAGACGCCTGAGGTCATTGTGGGAGCTCTGTCTTTTAGACAGAGAAATCTCCACAGGTTTCTGATCAGGGCTTGCCAGGTTTCGATAAAGGAGGTTCCATCCCCACCCCAAGTCTCCATAGAGATTGAGCTGACTAATAAAAATAGCTTGGCCTCTGTGTTTGCTCAGAGTGGGTTGTTACTTGTTACTGTATTTTCCTACTCTCGATCTCTTACTCACTCTTTGTGTTTAAGTGAGTATGTAGCTTAACTTTTTATTCTTATGAAAACATAGTTTAAGTTTTGTTTGTGTATGGATTTTAGCCATGTTGATGCAGACATGTCAATGCAAACATATTTTCTACAAGCTTCTAAATGACTTTCTTTATCCACCCCACTATAATTTTGTATTTATGTATTGTAATGTACAGCATTGATACACGTGCACTTTCCATGAGGGATAGGCATCCAGTTGCTAGACAAAGAGCTCCAGGAAGCAGGGTAATCAAAGTCAGATGGGAGCTTTCAGTGTCCGTATTTACTTTCAAAGTGAAAAGAAATGGGCCATAAAAGTCAGGATGGCCACATAGAAGTCTGCTTGACGAGACAAATGATAGGTGGCAGGTGAAATTCATGGTTCCTTTTCTTTCAGTAAAATGTTTTGAAATAGGACATGTATTGGGGGGGCAGCTTCTCATTTCAGTGTTTCCCGACTTATCAGACTGTAAAACATTTAATGGTGTCATATGATGGTCCCTGCGATAATTTCCTACATATACAGTAATGGTAATATGTGGACATTTAAATTGTCTTTTTTCTTTTATATATATATATATATATATATACACACATTTTCTTTAAGTAAGATTCTACTTTTATATTCAATTCAGAGGTTGGCTTTGTGAATATATCATAAATTCATTAAGATAGCTTTATAAAATAGTAGTGTGGTTTAGGAAGGAGCTTCTAAATATTTCCATTTCCATCCATTTTCTTTACCAACTTAATCCCATTCAAGGTTGCAGGTCCCAGCTGCCATAGGGTGTGAAGCAAGGCACACCATGGATGAGTTGCCAGTCCTTCACAGGGCCACATAGAGACAAACAAGCAGGTACACTCCCTCTTCAGGACAATATAGAATCACCAGTTAACCTAATATGCCTGTTTTTATAAAATGGGAGGAAGCCAGAGTACCAAAAGAGAACCCATGCATGCACAGACAGAATATGCAAATTCCACACAGAAAGGGCCCAGCCAGGATTAGAACAAAGAACCCTTTCGCTATGAGGCGACAGTGCTAACCACCACACTGCTGTGCAGCCTTTCCGCTATTTCACAAATGAGAAATTATATGTAATGAAAAATTTAGAGCATGTGTGACTGTTTTTTTTTTTACCTTTATTTTACCTGGCAAGTTATTGATCAGATTTTTATTTACAACGGTGGCTGGCGAAGCCAAAGCCTGTTGAAGAGATTAGGTAGTTGGTAAAATAGATCAGATGTACTTAAAATATAAAACAGCAAACATTCAAAAACATAGCAATAATTATGGAAACAAAAATTTGGAAATGTGAGGGAGCTTGAGAAAACTGAATGTTTCTGTCAGATTGTACATATTAGTGTCCTTAAAACCAGACATGTAGATCAATCTGTCCCATTGCATTGTGTTTTTTGTAATTCATTCTTGTCTTTGGTTTCATCAGCTAGAAATTATTTATAATCAAACACAGTATTTGTTTGTGGAACATTAAATTGGCAGCATAAACTAGCACCATGACTGTTAGTGACTTAGATTTATTTGTCAAGAAGCAACGCAGGCAAGGATGGACAGATCAAGGAAGGTTTTGTAAATGAGCATAATCCATTGAATACTGTAACTGTGGACAGATAACCAGTTAGGAGAAAAAGTGCAGAAATGTATTTGAATACATTTTTCAATGAAAAAATTATTGTTAACCAGATAGCAGCGTGAAAAAAGCTTCTGGAGAGGAACTATACTGGATGATCGACAGAAATAATTGACATCACCATAGTCTAACATGGGAAGGATGGCCATATGAACAAGAACCAGTCTAACAGTGTGACACAAATGTTATTTTTTTCTGAAGATGACTGATTTGAATAGGCAACACATTCTAATTCTCAACATGACATTATGGTCAAAAGCCCATCACGTTAGTTTTCAATGCCTGGGGTGTACTTTTCACATTTTTCTTTTGTAGTGGCAAATGATGTACCAATGGCTTCACCAACAAAACAGTGACAAGAAAACATTATTCCATAGGGCTTGCTTCCAAAAAAGTAGCACGGACTGCATATAGAGGCAAGACAGGAAAAGGGGAACAGACATCTGGCAATCATTGATCATGTGTTCAACTCCAGACGTGGCACTGCTGTTTTCCTCTTTTGTCTTTATTTTGACTTCCTTCGTTCTGCTACTGTTTGTTATGAGTTAAAAGTATGTGACAAGAGAAGCATCATTGTTTGGCCTGAAAATACAAAAATTATACACATTTTAAAGTGGAAAGCCTCAACACCATTTTCTATGTTGCCATGGTGTCCCATGACTGTCATGTTACCATATTGGGGAGAACTGCACATTCAAAAGTGGAACCTCTGTGTTCAAAAACAACACAATGCTTACCAAGAGTCAGTTTGTGATGAGTTGGAAGAGAGAGCAAGATGAATTAGAATATTTGGAGAACTGTAACATCAGCTTTCCTCCACCTCCAGATACCAACGTAAACTGAGGAGATTTGCTTACATTTTGCTAAATGGTAAAAGCAACAATCAAGATGCATTGGTAACAAATTGACGTACAGTGTAAGTGGTGTTGTTGATAACAGGAAGAAGACTCACGGTGTAATGTATAATTTCTTAGGTGGAGATGTTTAGGAAAATGAAAAATAGAATACAAGGATCAGGATTAATCACCCATATGATTAATATTGTAATCTGTGAAAATTTTATCCAGAATAGAGATTTTAATGTTAATGTGTTATATACAAATGTATGCAATATTAAAACAAACTAACTAGTGTTCAACTGCTTCAAATAAGTTAACCTGAATTATGTACCTGGATGTACTGCAGCTGTAAGACTGTAACTCACCTTAACAAGGTGAGGCTGCGTTTCAGTTTTATGCTCCTAAAATCTGGAGCAGTCTTCCAGAAGATGTGAGACTGGCCTCAGCTCTGACAATGTTTTTATCCAGGCTGAAAATAGTTCTATTTAGCTGTGCATGTGACAACTGTAAGTATTTTATCTTCACTCTTTGCTTTTAATTTAATTGATTAATAATTATTTTTTGTTTTATGGAATGATTCTATGTAGCTGTAAAGCACTTTGAATTTCCTTGTGTACGAATTGTGCTCTACAAATATAAACTTGCCTTGCCTTGAATTTGTGTAATTTTTAATTATCACAATCAATCCACTGCAAGATCCCTATGTACTCTACAATAATGTTAAAAAAAACAGTGATAAATTAGTTAATTAAATTTTCCACACAATGGATGCAGCTCCCAGTTCTGTTAGTGTTTTATATAATGTATAACTTTGACCCTGAGAAGCCTGTATCATATTTGACTTTGTGCAAGAAATAGCCATGTTTTGGTTTTTGGAAAGTCAAATGACTCAGCTCATATTTACATCTGATCCAACCTATTGTACCGTAATGAAATACCACCACACATTGACAGCACCCGATATTGTTCTGCTTTCCTACGAGCTATGCCAGAAAAAGAGATCTGACTAGAATCCAATCAGTCATTCAAAGAGAATGAGCCAAGAACCTGTCCAAGCTGGAACAACAGTCTTTCTTTGGGAGTACAGGACCTCGTCATACTGTTGACATGCTTTGTCTGTGGCTGGCTAAGTTAAGTTTTCAGCGCACCCCTTGTATGCTTGCTTGTAGACCGAACATTTTGTTTTATAAATGTAGAAATGTAGATGCCAACTGGGTGCGTTTTGCTCTGAGAGTATTCTTACAATTTTTTTCTGTTAGGCTTGTTTTAGGGTCTGTTTCTCTCTACTGTTTTCTCAAAAGGGGGTTGGGTTGTTCTATATGCACTGCATTACTGAATCATTTGGGACTTATGATGTATCTGTGAATTGTATGCAACAAAGAAAAAACAACTAGGCCTCTTTGTCTGTGAGGAAAAGTATAAATGTGATCATGCAATGGAAACCATAGCTGAAATGCACAATTCCCCATGCTCATCATTCTGTGTTAGACAACTGCATAGCAAGGTACATTAAGAATACAGGAGAGTGAGTCAACCATTTTTCCAGATAAACATAAGTGCATGAGACACGTGTAGCAAAATATGATGAACAGATAAACCACAGAAATCCTTTCATCCAGTATTCTTTATTCATTGCCGCACTCTTACCATCCAATGACAATAAGATTTTTGCTCCTTAAACTGCAGTTCAGACAAGCTTTCATCCATTTATCAGACAAATATTGTAGGCTGTTTGTTACCCTTAAATACAACCTACAAGGGTGTACTTTAAGCCCCAGCAGACAAGAAAAGGAAAATATGACTCATATGAGGTTTCCACATCTGAACGCGTCTTCTAAAGGGGTCATTAAAGCAACACAAGAAATGTTTGTAAATGTTAAAACTTTGTGACTCATGTTTGAAGTGCACTGACTTTTGTTATAACCTAAAACTGCATTGCTGAAGTCCAGCACTACAGGGCCAAGTGGGCCCTCCAGCCAGTAAGGTAAATTAAACTTTGCCCATGAATATGAGAAAAAATAAATGTTGAATTTAAAAATATAAATTTTGTATTGCTTCAAGTTTAGTTGTAATTCTACTAACACTAGTTAAAACTTTATTGAGAGGTATATTTAACATATCATTTAACATATTATAAACAAATTTTGCTTAAAAGTCAACTTAAATGCACCTCTAAGTCAATTATATAAACTTAATTGCAAGTTGCTCAACAGGCTCCATATCACATTTGGCATTGGCGCATTTTGATTTATCACATCTGGGTTTTTCATGTCTGCTACCTTTGTTGATCTTTGTCAGACCATAAAGTATCATATAAAGTGTGACTCCAGCGGTTATACATCCTCTAAAAACTCATCACTGTAACTCCAAATACTATATTTTGAAGTTTTTGCCAGAAAATACTACTGCCTTTGAAAATTGCTTGACAAATAACTTTCTCATTCAATAAATGGGATCTACAGCAATGGTTACCTGAAGCTGCTTATATTACCACTTGAGATAAGCTTTCACTCAGCTAAACAATGAGAAATACTTATATTGGTGTAATTCAGCCATACATATATATATATTCAAAGTGTTATGATTGTATGTTCAGTAAAAGCAAAGTTTATAAAGACAAAAAAGAAATTTAGCCATCCTGGGATACACAGCAAGGCAAAGCAAAAAGCCATGGCATGCGATGGGCTGTACAAATCAAAGGAATCTTGTTTGCTTCTAAAGACGCTAGTTCTGGGAATGCTGTGCTCGTCCAAGTGCCAGGGCAAGAGTGACTAAGGGAAAAAACATGGCAAAACTAAAAACTACACAGAAACCTAAAACAAAACCAACAAACATGACATATTATTTGTTGTTTGTTTTGTTCCTATTGCGCTTCACTCATTTGTATGTCTTGTTAAATGTTTGCAAATAAAGTATATAATAGGGTATATAGTAATTGTATGAAATAATATCTGTTCCATTGTGACCTCAAACTAAGGTTTGAAATGTTGGTCCCTGGTCTTCCACCTCTCCTCCAGTTGCTTTTTGATGCTGATTCATGTTCACCTTCAGCAGGTGCATGAATTGCTTCCTGTAGACAGCTAGTGTGCATCAGATATGTAAAGGCTTCAAAAGATCATATTGGATACTCTAAACATGACAAAAGGTCACTGCTTAAGTTGTGATACCCCTACAGTGTAACTTCTTTGCGAGTACAATAAAAATTGAACCTACTTGTACTAAGTGTACATGAGGCTCTTGCAGGATTTTTTTCCCCTTTGTCACAAGTTTTGAGAATTCTGCAATAACTCATCTCCAGAATTATCTTAGAAAATACAATGCTGACTATGCACAATCCATCTTATATTATTATGCATAGCCTTATTTGAGGCTGGAATTCTGTCAAACTTCAACACTGATCCATCGTATTATATTGCTACATGTGAAAGATAAAGAGAAAACCGAAGGAAAAACCAAGAAATTATGAACATCAATGGCACAACAGGGTCCAAGTATGGCACAACAGGATCCAAGTTGTGCTTGGCAATCATCATATAGTTGGGGTTGTTTGTGGTTGAGTGGTGGGCTCTAATTCATGCCAAAAGGACACATCAGCTTTTGTTCTTTGAAGACTTTTCCAACTGCCACTTGGCATTCTGCTGAAGTCTTGGAAACTTTTGCAATGAAATTGTAAAATGCATTCATGTACTGTACACATGCCTTCCCACACAAATAGAGCAGACATGGCTGTACAGAAAATTGCATCAAAGGTAGTAGGAGACCAAGTCGAGAAACTAATTTTCCAGACAAATTACAATTATTACATTCAGTAGTTCTCTATTATTAGGCTTGTAATAGTTAATTGAATTAAATTGAGTTGACTTCTTTGACTTTGCATAATTATTAAAAACCTTCCCAAGAGCCAGTTTGCAACACTGGGGATCAGCAAGTCCAAGCCCCTGCCTTTGCCTGCTGCCCAGCTCACAAGGCACCTGACCTCAAATTTCCTGCCCACAAGCGGTGGGCCCATGTGCAAGTAACTTCCTGATTCTTCCTTGGGCTGAGCCCAACCAAGTCCCAGGAGCCAAGGATCAGCCACCACATGCTCACCAGAGAGCTCTCCTTTTGGGCCTGGCTCCATGGGGTGTGGCCTGTTTTCCCTTTTTCAGGCAAGGTGACTTTAATAGCTTGTTGCTGCTCTATAGAGAACTTCGAACCTGGTGGGGCTAACTTGGCTGACGTGCCTCTTCAATGGTCCTAAGGCAAATCCTTGACAAATTTTATTGTCAATATTAATATTAATATTAATTACACCAAGACTCGTACTTTAATTAAGTACATATGATTTTTTTAGTTGTTCTTGTTCAAATACATTGTATCATAGCTCAGACTAACCTGAGGAGCTACAGAATATGTGACTTTCATTTACTTACAGTCGAGACTGTAAAGTGAGATGTACAATGTCCAAAGAGTTTACACAACAGTCTTTACAGATCCACACTTGTATAATAAAACAATTTTACTTTCATTAATATTTATTTTAAAGACATGAAAAGTTAAATGGCTACATATTCTATTTTCTCAACCAGAAATCCACTAATTGGCTCTCGATTGTACAGATTGTACTTTGCTGTCAGACTTTTAACAAGAAATAGAGCACATAACTCCTGTTTTAGCTTTCTTGCACTAGCTCTCACTATGTTTTAGAACTGATTTTTAAGATTTAACCACTGACTTTTAAAGCCCTCCATCTCTTGATGGGCCTTTATGTAGAGTGAAATCCTCTGGCAGAAGACTTATACATGTTCAGTGACAGAGCTTTTGCAGTCAAAGCCTGGAAAGCCTTAAACTCTGGAATGAGCAACCTTTGGAAGTGAAGTCAGCAGAGTCAGGATTTTTCTTTAAATCTCCTCTTCGAACATACTTTTATTTTTGTTTTTATTGATAAATTGGACATCCCTAGAATTTTTTAGAATTTTAATGTTTTAAACTCATTTGTTTCAAATTGTTTTTTTCATGATTTTAGTTTCATCTTTACCTATGTGAGGCATTTTGTAACATTTGTTTAGAAAAGTGCTATATAAAGTTTGCAATTATCATTATTGTAAGAACCTTATTTATGCACATATGGTTATCTTTGTGATGTATAACTTTTACTTAATGCTGTAAAAAAAAAAAGGTAAGAAAATGATATCATATTCTCTTGTGGGCTAATGGATGCAGCTGTATTTGAGCTCTTACTAATTTCAGTGTTATCAGATGAAAACCACAATGTTACAGTGTTGCGCTTGTTCCTTTAGCTTCAAGATAAAGAACTTCCCTCCCAGAGTTTAATGGCCAACTTGCAACCCATCTTTAGCAAGGTGTGAATCCTCTAGCAAGTGCCCATTTAGGGGCAAAGGGAGGGGGCATGCAAACAGCCAGTGGAGAGTACCTGCAAGTCTGGGATGAACCAGCCCTGCGCTGTGAGAAGGGCCATTTGAGGACACATTCAGAGTGACTGGCATGAAGCCAAACAATGTTTTATAAGGGGATCTGGCACAATATCTAATTGAACGCAACAACAGTAAGAGCACAAAGAAGCAACCATGGTGAAGAGAATTGGTCTCATTTTCAGGTTGGTTAGCAATTGCATCAGTGTAAGGTTGTCTAAGGTCAGTCAGTGATAAAATGGGAAAGCCTGAACACTTATGCCTGACAGACACCCTGGGGCTCTTGTCCTGCTTTCAACTCAGCAGAGAATTAAATTCTTATTTAGACTCCAACCCAAAATCAGAAAGAATTGGGACATTTAGAAGAAGAATACATCTATATGCACTCACCGGCTACTTAAAAGGTTGGACCCCCTTTTGCCTTCAGAACTGCCTTAATTCATTGTGGCTTACTTTCAACAATGTGCTGGAAACATTTCTCTGAGATTTTGGTCCATATTGATATGATATCATCACGCAGTTACTGCAGATTTGTTGGCTGTACATCTATGATGTGAATCTCCCATTCCACCACATCTCAAAGGTGCTTTATTGGATTGAGATCTGGTGAATGTGGAGGCTATTGACGTACAGAGAAACTCATTGTCATGTTCAAGAAACCAGTTAGAGATGATATGAGCTTTGTGACATGGTGCATTATCCTGCTGGATGTAGCCATCAGAAGATGGGTACACTGTGGTCATAAAGGGATGGACATGGTCAGTAACAATACTCGGGTAGGATGCGGCAATTAAACAATGCTCAATTGGTATTAAGGGGCCCAAAGTCTGCCAAGAAAATGTCCCCCACACCATTACACCACGACCACCAGGCTGAACTATTGATACAAGGCGGGATGGATCCATGCTTTCATGTTGTTTACACCAAATTCTGACCCTACCATCTGAACGTCACAGTTGAAATTGAGACTCGTCAGACCTAGCAATGTTTTTACAATCTTCTATTTTGGTGAGCCTGTGCGAATTGTAGTCTCAGTTTCCTGTTCTTAGCTGATAGGAGTGGCACCTGGTGTGGTCTTCTGCTGCTGTCGCCAATCTTCAAGGTTGTGCGTTCAGAGATGGTATTCTGCATTCCTTGGTTGTAATGAGTGTTTATTTGAGTTACTGTCAGCTTCCTATCATCTCGAACCATCTGCCCATTCTTCTCTGACCTCTCGCATCAAGGCATTTTTGTCCACAAAACTGCCGCTCACTGGATATTTTCTTTTATGGTTGCGTGTGAAAATACCCGTCTGGCATCAACAACCATGCCACGTTCAAAGTCACTTAAATCCCCTTCCCCATTCTGATGCTCGGTTTGAACTTAAGCAAGTTGTCTTGACCACCTCCACATGCCTAAATGCATTAAGTTGTGGCCATGCGATTGGCTGATTAGCTAGTTGTGTTAACAAGCAATTGAACAGATGTATCTAATGAAGTGGTCAGTGAGAGTAAATGTATATATACATGATTTAATTTCAGACCAGCAACACATTAAAAAAAAACTGTTGGTATAAAAGTAGTTTAGCGCTAGTAATGAAGCAAGAGGTAAAAGAAAAAATATTTAATTTCAAACAGGGGATGTCAGCAGAGTAAGTGAAATTCAATTCAATTCCATTCAATTCAATTGTACAGTGAAAACCTTATTTTGCTGTCTGCAAGAATGAAAAAAAGTACAGTAAAAATACTATATACAAATAAACAAAAGAAAAATTAATATATATACTGAATAATGCAAATCAAATGTAAACAGATTGTTGGTAGTGCAAATGTAGACATGTAGTAGTTCACAATATATTAGCTGTTATGGAGTCTGAGGAGAGAAGTGTGAACATGTTGGGGGTGGGTGGGGTCTTTGATGATGGAGGCAGCTCTCCTGTGGACTCTGCGGTTGTAGATGCTTTGCAGAGAGGCGAGTGGAGTCCCAATGATCCTCTCTGTTGTCTTTATCATTCTCTGCAGTCGTTTGCAGTCCATGACAGTGGTACTGCCATACCACACAGTGATACAGCTGGTGAAGATGCTCTCAACAACGCAGTTGTAAAAATTCCTGAGGATCTCAGCTAACATGGCAAACTTCTTGAGCCTCCTGAGACAATGCAGCCGCTGTTGAGTCTTCTTCATCAGCTGTTGGTGTTCACTGTCCAGGTGAAGCACTTGCTAATGTGCACCCCCAGGTATTTGAAGGTGCTCACCCTCTCCACTACAAACTCTCGGATGAATAGTGGCTGATGAGGTCTCCTCTCCTTCCTCGTGTCCACTATCTTCTCCTTCGTCTTGTCCGTGTTGAGGGTAGGTTGTTGTCCTCACACCATGACACCAAATTTGACACCTCCCTCCTGTAGGCCACTTCATCCTCGCTGGTGATACGTCCTATCACTGGGGTGTCATTTGCAAACTTCAGGATGATGTTGTCTTTGTGGGAGGTGACACTGTCGTGGGTGAAGGGGGTGTAGAAGATAGTGCTAAGGACGCTTTATGAGTGACTTTGTGGGAGATGACCGTGTTGAAGGCGGAGCTGTAATCAACAAGGAGCATCCTAATGTAGGAGTCTTTGTTTTCTAAGTGGGAGAGGGAGTAGTGGAGGGCAGCAGCAACAACGTAAAAGGTGGATCTGTTGGACCAGTAGGCTTACTGCAGCGGGTCCAGGGGGTCCAGCATCACTCTCTCAAAACACTTCTTAATGATTGGAGTGAGTGCTGCTGGTCTGTAGTCATTCAGGTATCTGGGTGGGCTCTTCTTGGGGAGGGGGACAATGGTTGTGATCTTGAAGCAGGAAGGGACGGTGCTCTGGATGAGGGAGAGGTTGAAGATGGAGGTGAGAACATCTGCCAGTTCATTGGAACATATTCTGAGGGCCCACACAAGGATGTTGTCCAGCCCTGCAGCCTTGCAGGGGTTGCACCTCTTCAGGGTTTTGAGTACCTGGACTGAGGATACTGTTGGTGGTGGAGAAGCAGGGAGTTGGGTGGGCCAGGTGTGGGGACTTCTCCTTGTGATGTCACTGGTGGTCTCGAAGCAGGTATAGCAGCTGATGAGGTCATCAGGCAGGCTGTCTGAGGAGCTGATGGTGTTCCTTTATTCTGTGATTAGCTGCAGCCCTTGCTGCATCCGCCCGGAGTCGGCAGAAGAGTAGAAGCTGTCCAGCTTCTCGCTGTACTGCCTCTTGGCCGCTGTGATGGCTCTTCTCAGTCCGTACTTCGCAGCTTTGTACTCCGTCTCATTGCCAGATTTAAATGCAGTAGAGCGAGAACGCAGCATGTGCCATACCTGACTGCTGATCCAGGGCTTTTGGTTGGGGAACTTCTTCACTTGTATGGTGGGCACGATGTTGTCAACACAAGTGCTGATGATATACTCTGCATAGTTCTGTATGTTGACATAAGTCCTCCAGTATGGCTGCAGCTTTGAACACATCCCCATCTGTCTGGGCAAAACAGTCCTGCAGGGTGCTCTCAATCTCTGGTTTCCAAAGTTGAACCTGTTTGGTGACAGGGTTTGTCTGTTTTAGTCTCTGTCTGTAGGCTGGTACAAAAAATTAAAGATGTGGTCTGAGAGTCCAATGTGGGGGCAGGGTGCAGCCCTGTATGTACCACGTATGTTGCTGTATACGTGATCCAGCGTGTTCTTGTCACGGGTGGGAGTATCCACATGCTGATGAGACTTAGGAAATGCAGTCTTTAAGTTGCAGTGGTTGAAGTCACTAGCAACAATAAAAAACGTGTCCATATCAGCCGTCTCTATTGCACTGATGACGTCATGGAGCTTGCAGAGCGCTGCCATGGAGTTAGCGCCGGGGGGAGGTAAAATAGTAGCAAAAAACACAGCTGTTAATTGCTTCGGTAAATAGTAGGGTCGACATAGCAGTAGTAAAAGCTCCACATCAGGTGAACAGTGTTTATGAACAGTCCGTATAACCCCACAACACGAGTCGTTCACAAACACACACGCCTCCACCTTTGCTCTTATCGGAGGTTGCAGTCTGGTCTCCTCAGTGTACAGAGTGTGTCTGTAACTGAAAGGCTCATTTCGGGACATCGTCAGAAAGCCAGGTTTCGGTGAAAATCAGGGAGCAGCATTCTCTGATTTCCTGCTGAGTTGTGATCCTGGCTCTCAACTCGTCCAGTTTGTTTTCCAAAAACCGCACATCAGCTAGCAGGAAGCTGGGTAGCAGTGGTCGGCTAGCAAGTGCCTTTAGCCTAGCATGGAGCCCTCCCCTCTTGCCATGCTTGCGTCGCCTTCTCCGGAGCACTCTCCTCAGGTCAGCATGTTCAGTCGGGCTCGATGCTTCTCGTCCTTCCACGAGGGTGGTGGTAGTGGTCGAAGTGCAAATGATAAATTGTAGCTTCGATGGTATGAAACCAGTGAATTGCAAGCTACTGTGGGATGTAGCTATGTCCAACAGTGTTTGTCTGTTGTAGTTTAGTAGTGCATTGTATTTGTGCACTGCGGAAAAAGTGAAAGAAATACACAAATGAAGAAAAAGGCGAATAAGGCGGCATTTTGTAACAGAGCGAGCAAACATGTCTCGGGGGGGCGTCATGAGCATCTAGTTTCATGATGGTTCAAATCAGGATTTTGGTACAAAAACAGTATCAAATAAAGTCTTTTAGAAGCAAAAAAAACATTTAATTGTTTATTAACAACATTTTTCAAAACAAATTTGGAAAGAATTTGTGTATTTTCTTATATACAGGAAATGATAGATATATAATATATAAATCAATTTAGGGAATCTAAAGGGATTTCGGTACATTTAGGGTAAAGGCACAAGCCTAAATTGAACCCATGAACCAATATTTATCAATAGCTGATATAACCAGATAGACAATGGACTGAAATCAAACACTACAGTACAAAGGTCAATTTACAAATGCCACTTTGCTGTGAAAAATCCTACTGGTAAACTTTCATGTGAGCTGCCATGTGCATGGGCATGGTGGGAATTCATATGGATCATTACACAATGGAAATGTGTACTGTGGTCAGATTAATCCATAATCAAGAAAGAATTTGACATTGTGTACTCAGAAAGATCAAAAGGAACATCCAGACTTTTGACATGTCCAAAAGCCAGACTTTGTGGTGGTATAGGGTTTTAACAGTGCCTTTTTTATACTGCCTTTTTGCAACATGTAAAAATGTTAATTGAGATTTAGAGCGACATACTGTATGCTGCCTTCAAATTACATATTTTTCAGGGGATCTCCATGTACTTCTCGATACAACAGTGTAAAACCAGGTTCTGTACACAATATAACATTTAGCTGAGAAAGAAGTGGGTACGGGTGCTCGACTGGCCTGCCTGCAGTACTGACCTATCCTTAATAGAGAACAAGTTGATCATTTTCAAAGGACAAATGTAATAAAAATTGTGCATTGTTGCACACCGTAAAACGAGTTTGCAGGAGTGACAGTCAGATGGAGCCTTTTGAAGCACTGATGCTTTTCAGTCAATTGTGTTTAAAAAAAATGGTTATTTATGTTCGTTTCAAATTCTTGATAGTACCACCTGGTTATTAACTTTGAGTTTTGAAATATGCAGCACTATACTTATATGTGTAAGATATTCTCTAACTGTATTTTTCATCTTAGCTACATTTAATTCAAAACTCTAATTATGTTTTATTATTTGTAACACCTGCCTGTTTATTTATTTATTCATTTGTTCGAATCTAAAAATTAAATAAATTCCAGATTTTTCTGATTTTGGGAGTTGTAGAAAAAATATTGCTCAGAGATAAACGTATTAGTTAGAGACTTAGTTGATACTTACTAAAGGTTTCTGACTAACATTTGTTCGAAAATCTTTTTAACATTAAATACGGAGCTCATTTATTATTATGTGAACATTTCTTCAATGTACAATCTTACAGTGCGACTGTGTATGTGTGTGTAGGTAAGTGTATGACACACAAGGAAGGTTACCTATGTTCTTCCTTTTCAAAAGATAGGTGCCACTCTTTTTCCTGCCGGTCTGAGGTGAAGCCAGATTCCAAGGGTCAACAAGATTCTGCACTCTGCCAACAGCAGAAGACAATAGAGCCATTCTTCTCTTTGTGCATACCTAAACTACTTTGGTTCTTCTCTCGAGAGCCTCTTTATTGTGCTACACAATACCAGGATTGTGGGAATTGAACCAAGGAGCGTGCTGAGGAATAGTGATCATAAAGTCTGTTTAATAACACTTGTCACAAAATTAGGGAAAATTTCTTCTTCAGATTACTTCAGATTACATAGTTTTTTTCCTTTTCTCTGTAAATTGAGGTGTAGCACTGTTTAAATCCATTATATGAATAAATGAACCACCTGTTTGATTAAGAAGCTTCATCCAGGGCCACAACATTTTAAAAAGGAGCCCCTCTTGTTAAAATACCCAACGTCACAGCAGAGTTTACAACCTGTTCGAAAAACAAAGTTTGGCCTCTTTAACCAATATCGCCATTCTTAATAATTTGACCTGGAGTTGAGGGTCTCTTGGTTAACATGAATGTTAAGCATTGTAAAGGATGGGGATGTTTTGGCTGACAACTCAATACCCAGATGATGTGTAAAATTTGTTTTCTCTGAGGTTTTTCGGTGAAAGCAGCAGCTCTTTGCAATAGCAAGAAAGGTTAATGAGACTTTAAAGGCCAACTAACTATAACAATTAGCAACGATGTTAAAATACCAAACTGTACTCCTAGCTCATCACATTCTGACACTTAGTCAGGAGTCAGATGCATTAATTTTGAATGCAGAAGGTTCTCCCATTGTGTTACATTTGGGTATGCAGGGTTTCTCGAGTTAGAAACATAACATTGGTGTTCTGCTTTGCCTTCACAATGTGGAAAATTTCAGCAAAACTTTCCGCAGTAAATGGAATTTTCTTCCATATTTTAACATCTAAACATAATATATTTTAATCTTAAACAAGTACATTTATTTCCAAGTCTCAGAAAGGTACTGTTAAAGTGTAATTTAGTAGTACAGTGAAAGAAGTCAAAATGATAATCATCAGCTTATTACTGAAGTAAGTCTAAAATCACAATGCTGTGGACTGAATTTGTTGTACAGAAGAAGCTGACAAAGACACCACCAGAAGCAACCAAAAATGCCAAGCAACAAAGTAGAGATGTTATAAGTCTTTTTTTCTTTTTTTTTTTTCTTCCCTTGTCCTTGTTATGGCAGCAAAATTGCAATCTGAATACCGTTTATGCCAAACAGATTTGCTTTGCCAAGGGAAGCTTTATGAATGTAAAGCTCCCCTTGATGCCCAATAACTGCTTATTTATTTATTTTTGTTACAATACTTAACATGTAATAGTGCTGAACCGAACCGGGGGACAGGGAAAGAGGCAGAGAAAAGAAAAATAAACAGAACAGAAATAGAAAGATGACAAACCAGACAACCAGCTGCTACACCTTTAAAAACAAAACAGAAGACAATCCACCGTCTCTGTGGGGAATCCAGTCTTCAGGAGCACCTGAAAGGAGACAAGCAGAGAAAAAACAAACACACAAACAAACAAAAACAAGCACAAGTAGCAGCAATCACATACATAAACTGTTGATATAGATGACCTCAAACCAAAGGATAACACAACAACTGCTTAGCGAGCATGCTACTGGAGTATTGAATATGTGTGTGTGTGAATGAACCTGCGATATACATGGCATGTCTTACATGATAACTGTGCTTAGTAATGAGTGTATAAGTGTATAGGGCCACAATCCACAACCCCCCTCAGCAATCAGAAGCAGGCAGAGAGGGCCACAAGACCCAGGCGCCCCAGACAGCCAAGCACAGTGGGCCAGCGCATGCCACTGTGCCCACAGGTGGGTGAAGCCGCGAGCAGCCGAGAGCAGCCCCCCCTCCATCGGCTACAGCACAAGCAGACCAGAGGACAGCAAGTCCCAGACCCAGGCCCAGTCACCACTTCAATCAGATCACACGCAAACACACACTCACACACACTCAAACAGCACATGCATCCACTACTGTGCCCCCTCCCTCAACTCCACTGGGGTGTGGCGCAGTGGGCACATCCGGGGGCCAGCAGCCCCAAGCCACCAAAGACCCTGAACCAGCAGAACAACTCTTCCTCCTGGCCCCTCTCATCTCAGGCAGCAACCAGGCAACGGGGGTGTAGGAAGTCTGTTAAGATGTTATAAGTCTCTAACAAAATAGGATTGCATAATTTAGTTTACTATGATATCTGTGATTTGTAAGCTAAGATATTTTCTGTTACACCAGCTATTTCTCATTTACATTTTTGAAGCATTGGAATGTGGCATAAATGTTATTTCAATACATGTGCAACATAATTTGTAATTTATATTTCAAGGTGCCAAGTATTGCAACATGCAAAGAACATTTTCACTTGACAGAAACTTACTTGCATTTGAGTCTGGACTGATGAGGCTTCATCTGTGAGGCAGAGACGATAACAATAAGGTTATAACATATATTTTGATTTCTGAAAAATAACATAACAGGAATTAACATGCTGCTGTTGCAATGTTTCTTGTTGTAAATGTGTCATGACTTTAAGTTTTTCATGTTTTAGGTATCTGTTAAGTCATTAGTTTTGCCATGTTTTCCCTCAGTCACTCTTGGTCATCAGTTCACTGACTTCACCTGTGCTTTCCCCCTCAGCTGCACTCCATCACTAATCACCTCCCTTCAGTATTTAGTTTCTAGGTTCCCCCATACACTCTGCCAGATCCTCACTGTCATTCTTGTGTTCAAGTTGGTCATGTCAAGTTTATGCGCTTGTATTTTCACAGTCAGGTTTTGTTCATGTTTTTTTGCCAAGTTTTTCTCCACAGTTTAGGGTTTTTTGTATTCTGACTCAGCCGTGATTTTTTTTTCTTCTTTGTTTAAATAAATAAAGTTTTACTTTCTAAAAAAATATCTGCATCCGGGTCCAACTTCTCCACACCACACATCCAACCTTACCATACGTGACAGAGCCTCACTAATCCTGACAAAATGTCTGGAAGATATAAATGTATTTAATTAGTTTTACAATGGTAATCCAGGACAGCATAAACTTCCACTCATTAACAGTCTTTGCGTCGAATAGGGAGAAATTATTGTAATATATTTGTGATTATAAATCCAAACGTCAGAAACTTTACAGGAAGAGCAAACACTAAATGAGAGGTAATCAGGTATTACTTACCCAATAGCAGCAACAATGCTGTCTTTCTTCTCTTAGCTCCCTCCAGCGTCAGTGAAAGCAGTAAAAGCCTGTTTAATATATACAAAATTTTATGAATTATTATTATTACTATTATAATTTTTCTTTCAACAATAACTTTGTTTTGGGTCTCTTTGCTGCGTCTACCACAGTATTTTCTTTCCAACTTTATCTATTATGGTAAAAGTTATCAGATTGTTGATGTAACATGGTGCTGTAAAGCAAAACATTGTGATGATGTGCTGGAACAAAAACTTGTGCTTTAAAAGCCCCCAGGCATTCCCGAGCAATTTTAGGCCAGTGAATTTGCATACTTTAATTAGTATACTTTAAATAAAGCACATTTGTTTTGGTTCACACACTTATTTCATGTTACTTTATTGTCCACATTATGGACACCAACTATGAATTATTCTTTGTTTTCACTGGCTTCTTCTGTGTAGCCCACTGGGCAGGAACAATGGAGACAATTCTGGAGACAATGTTCAAGTCTAGTTGCGTATATACATGCAGGAGTAATTTGATTCCCAGCTGCTTTATCTTGGTGTGTAGTTTGGCTGGACTAACAAAATTTTTTTTTCCAGAGTCATACTTTCAACAAACATGGAGCTGTGCATTATGACCACAAATCTGCACTTTAGTCACATCTGTCCAAAGGACATTGTTACAGAAGTTTTGTCTTTGTTCAGATGCAGCTTTGCATACCTCAGCCATGCTGCTAAGTTCTCCCCACACAGCAGCTAACAACTTGCTGGGTGGGGCTTTTTGCATGCGCTGTGTGAAACCAGTAAAATGAGGAGGTGCAAGCTCGAGGAAAAGTTAGCACAAGCTGTGGAGATGACAGTAAAACCAAGGCCAAGCGAGGTGCTCTTTATCTGTGCGCAATGAGAGGTCGCACAGCAGTGTAGGCCTATAGCAACATAACCAAGGGATATTTCAGAGTCACCTGAGCCATCCCTAACTAGTTTTATCAAAAAGGAAAGTTTTAAACCGAATCTTGAGAGGGTGTCTGCCTCAGGAACCCAAACTGGCAATTGATTTCACAACTGTGGGAACTGATAACTGAGTACTCTGCCTTCCTTTCTAGGAACCACAAGTAAACCTGCTGTCTGAAAGCTAATTGCTGTGTTGGAATAATGTTAAACTATGCAAACTTGAAAATATGATGGGGCTTGTTCATGAAGAGCTTTATATGTGTGAAGAAGAATTATAAATTGTGTTCTGGATTTAAAAGGGAGGGAACAAAAAAGCAAGCTTGAAAAGATATGATCTCTCCTGTTATATCTCATCAGAATTCTTGCTGCAGCATTTTGGATCAGTTTGAGGCTTTTCAGAGTACTTTTTGGACAGTTCAATAATATAGAAATACAGTAGTCCAATCTTGAAGAAGAAAATACATTAACTAGTTTTCTGGCATCACTCTGAGACGGATGTTCTTAATTTTGGCAAGATTATGAAAGTTAAGGAAGGTGGTCCTATAAATCTGTTTTATATGGGAGTCAAAGGACAGATGTTGGTCAAAAACAACTCCAAGGTTCCTCACTGTAGTAGTGGAAGCCAAGGTAAGTCTATCAAGAGTAACTATGTAGATAGACATTGTCTTCTTGTGAGGGTCAGGTCTAAAGACAGCAACTTCAGTTTTGTATGCATTTAGAAGCAGAAAAGTCCAGTTCATTCAGGTCTTTATGTCTTGTGGACATGTCTGTTGTCAAACCAAATGATGCATTAGATCTGGCTTTATTGAAAAGTATAGCTGATTACATCTGAAAACCAATGGTCATTTCTGCAATTGCTGTTCAAAAATGTTACCAAATGGAAGCATGTACAAAGTGAAAAAAATTGATTCAAGCACTGAACCCTGCAGAACTCCATGACTGACTCAGTTGTGTGAGATAGATTTGGGGATAGAGTTGGGGAGAGCCTGTGGCCGGGCTGATGCAGCCGGTAGCTAGGAGAGTGGATAACAGTGCATTTCTTATGTTGTAAGAAGCAAAAGTTAATACATTGCCATTCTTCCATTTGCATTCAGAGTAGTATATTTCAGCTTTGTCTTCTTGTGAATCATTCTGTGGTTCATACATTTAGGGCTGAATTACCCCAACATTACAAGTGTAACGACAGAGCACGACATAAACAGAGTCAAAGTAAATAGGACAGACATTGTTATCTAATACTGTGAGGAGACAGGAGTGGAGTCAGATTACATAAATTCACAGAGGCCCTTTCATTGAATGTGGAAAAGTATGAAGTGATACACCAAGCCATTTTTAGGACAGGTTTATTCATGACAAAAAAAGCCAAAGTGTGCAGTTTTGAGGAACAAAGAGTTCTTAGAGAGTGATTAGCAGGCCTGTGGAGCTTTAAAAAGCTATTTCAAAAATTGTTTCTTATATCTATATATATATAGTGTGTTGCAATAAAAAAAGAATTTCTGTTCAGTTTTTTTTTCTTCTTTTGTACACATATCACATTTTAGTGATTGCCACCACTGTTGTGTAGAAACCATTCAACAGGTGGCTCATTTCCTTGATTAAATGACATTTTAAGGATTCTGTTTTATTTGAGATATTCTTTATTGACCATAGCCTTCAACCATTTAGTGGTATTGTAAAACTTCTATTTATATTTCACAAAAAAAATCTATTATAACATTGCAAAAAATGGTCAAGAAGTTGCTTTTAACTGTGATGGCTGATCAGCAAAGTAAAGTTTTAGTTGGTAACTCACTGACTCACTAAAACTGCTGGCTTGGGTTTCAAGTGACATTTGTGGGTGGCTATGCAAATCCTAGGACAAGTTGAAAAGCTTAGAGCAGGGGAAATCTCATTCACTTAGACAAGAACCAATGGACATGCAGAAATTCATCATCTGAAGCGTTTCTATTACAGTGTCCATGTGTTTACTTCATGGTTCATGGTCAGTAAAAGAGAAAGGACTCTTGTTCTGCAGTGCCAAGGTGTGTATCAGTGAGAGTCCAGCTCAGATACCCACAGCTTCTCAGATGTGGAGTATTTCACAAGGATTAGGAAAATGTCAAACAATGTAATATTATCCCTACAGACAACCATCACCAGAAGGAAAAAAGCCAAGGGGAAAAGTGTTGTTGTAGATTTCTACATTGGTCACATCCTTGTTTTCTGCAAAGCTCAAAAATTCTATCTGTGTCTACATGCATTTCAAAAACGTTCAGAAACTTGTGTTATAGATTAAGTTTTAAAAGGCTAAAACTGGCAGCCTCTCTTGAGAAGAGATTAAGTGAGACTGGAACCCTTTAACACATGTATTTTGTGCATTTATTCAGGCAACAACCTTATAAAGCAACTTGACAGTGATGGGAAAGCCAGAGAAATGATAAAAACACTCTTATTCATATTTGTCCTTTGACATAGCTTTGGTTTCAGACAGTGTACAAAGCAAAACACTGGCAACATAAGCAAGATACAGAGCTACAGTCTAAGGAGTGTAAAAGAAAATAATCATTCTGACCCCTACTGCTCTGCATAATATTAAACGCATATATAAATAGTCACTAAATGCTTATTTCAGGAACCTTGTTACACTTATGTCTCGCTACATGACAACGTACACAATTGAAACTCTTGAGTTAGACACTTAAAATAAGGAGTAGAGGTGGAGAATGGAAACTTGCAATGGAATGCAGAGTAAAAATCTGCTGTCCCTCTTTTGTGTAGCAAGAGTCAGGAACCTTTACTGATTCTGCAAAATGAGAGTGCACTGACCACCGTCTACCAACATAAGAAACTAACAATACAACATACATTCATACAACCCAAGTTAGTAAAAATAAAATCCATCTAAGTACAAACTTGTTTTTTACACTTTACATTGATCCTCTGAACATAATTGATTCAGAATCTGAAAAAATCTAATTTCTACCCAGCATGTTACAGAAAAAAATAAAATTTTAAAAATAACATGCATAACATAATACATTTTCTAATTGCAAATTTTGGTGAGATTAGAGTGTATCAATATAGATGTTAGAAAGAGGAACTACCACTGGAGATGGGAAGCACATCTATCCACTAATGACATATCCTTAACAGCAAGAGTTATGTTCAAAACAGATTGAAACCATGGGATGGTTCAATAAACAATCACCACAATCTATAGGATTTTACAGGGGTAGTTTTTAAGTGTAAAAACAAAACAAAAGAAAAAGAAAGCAGACATGAGAGGGAATTATCCTTAACGTTAGAGGAGAAGAGGTGTGTCCTTTATAGCTAGATGGAGTTTATAGCTAGATGTAGTTTCTCCAATGCAATAATAACTCACTCTTTTATGACTTTATCAGAGCTGAGCTAACAACATTATGGTAATTTTTTCAAGGAATTGTTCATTTCTATTCAGATAATTCCAAACATGCTTTTGTGTTGTCAATGTGATGAGCAAAAAAGTGCTATTGATTCCAGTTTATAACATTTCCACCCATTGCAGCCTCTAACACTAAATCACTTACCAGATGACATCAATCAAGAGTGTGTGGGTTAAGTCATTTTGCCCTCGGGTGGAGATTAGGATTGAACCATCGTGGATCACAACGCACAGCACACTCAGTACACTGGGCAGATTATCACTGAGCAAAATAAGTGCATACGAAAAAGGTCTCACACCCCGACTTTACAAAAAACACCATATGCAGGGTTGACATTGTCAAAGTGTGTAGTTTATGTCAAACCGTTATCTATTCCTAACCCTAACCAAGTGGTGTTGGTATATTAACCTTATATTCTATGTTTAACAAAAAAAAATGTTGGTGTTTTAAACCTACCTAAATAACTAGAAGAGTTGAATTGAGAAAAGTGTTCTTTCATTTAACGCCCACAGGACTTTCAGTGTTGTTCCTTGTTAACAATCTGACTTGCTATTTTCATAGTTTTTGTCCAGTTTGGGAAAGCGTTCTAAAAATAATCATTCCTCATGTTTCTCATAAGCCACATTTTTTTCAAATGACCAAATGTGCATGTCAGTGTTGACTTGGTTTGCAATTCATAAATAGTTCATTTGTGATCATATAACTTAATTTTCCTAATATGAGTGAAATCACAGGTGTCAAAACAGGCAAATCACTTTTAGTGCTTGTTAAATAAATACCAGACCTTTTGGCAAAACCCAGTCATATACTGTAAGCCATTAGACCAATAAGGCCTTTTATATTCTGTCAGTTAAAATATTGATCAAACAATGACGATTCATCGCTTTATGGATATTTCTGATTTCATTATAATTTGTATATATTTTGACATATGTCTTGACATACCTATAGGATATACAATACTTGATTAATAGGGTTTCTGTCTTTTCCGCATGATGTGTACACATTTATTTTAAGTATGAAAATGGTGTGCTGCCAGAATTTGTGGGGAAGTCCCTCCTTTGGTTGTACAGGGGTGTGTGCCTCCTTACAGACATACCAAAGCATTAAGGCATTTAATCCTGTCAACTGGTTCAAATAAGTATTATTTTATGCCAGTCCACCCTCACACAAGTCACTTTTAATGGGTTCAGTGGAATGTATCCAGCTATGATTTTAGCGATGATCTGTTACAGAGTGAGTAGCTTCTGTTCATTGATGCTGAAAGGGATACCAGCTTATTACACACATGCATGCAAACATCACCATTCCCAGACAGATCCCATTCCAAACACAGACCGATGCTGTAGCATGAAAGCACGTTGACACTTTGTCCTTTCAAAACCATACAGCCCCACAACTGAACCGAATCAGGAAGAGGTAGAAGCGCCATAATAATAAGAGTAATGAAGATTAATTAATTTTTTGCTGAAAGTTAATAGGGTAGTATTTTTTAATTTGATCTTTTTGCCCCAAGCTGGTCTCTATTAGGATGGCTTCTACATGTTCTGCCATTTTCTTACTCCAAAATTAAAGGTGACATATTATGGAAAAATAGGAGCTGTGCTTCGGAGCAGATATAGGGTAGAGCAAAGAAGACATCCTTTCACAACAAGTGTAAAACTCCACCAAAACACAACCCTGGCATTTTTAGTGACACTTTGTTTGAAAGTTCCTTATCTAATGAGCCAATGTAATTTTCTTTTTAAAAAGTATGTCCTTCTGAGCCCTGCCTGCTGCTACACTCTGCTAATCTGATGAAGCGAACTTTGCATGGAAATGTTCTGTTGTCAGCTGTACTATTAGGGATGGAAATTGTTAAGAATTTGGCAATTTCCGGTTCCATTATCGATATCGCTTATTGATTCGTTTCCTTATCGATTCTCATCCAGTTATATATAGTACAAATGGCTTTGGTTGCAATAACACTTTAATTTCAAGTATGCATCAACATTTTGCACTCAACTTCAACTAACTCAACTTTTCCCGGCCTTGATGAAAGGGGTAGTTACAGGTATGAAATTATTCATACAGTATGTCGCTAACATAATTACGATCAACAAGTTTTACGTTCCCTGGGACTTTTGAGATGGAAGACGCTGTGCCACAGGCTCCCCTGCAAGAGTTGCCGCCATCACTTAGCAGCGTGTCAAAGACTTTACATTTTTGCAAAGTAATTGCATGCTGTAAGGTCAAATGTTTCAGCATGTTGGAGGTATTTCCGCCCCTTTGATGTGATCAAAGCTCTGCACATGTTGCAACTGGCCCTAGTATTATCCTTTTTGGTGAAATATAACCAAACTTTGGAGCGCTTCTGCCTCGACGCCATGTAGGAAACATTCTGAGCCAAAATACGAAGCGTCCACATGACATCATCGACGTTAGCAGAATCTATAAACGGGATTGTTAGGCAGGCAGATTAACAATTCCACGGAATCGAACTACTGGGAGCCGGTTCTTGATTCCCATCCCTATGTACTATGGAGCATGCATCTACCCTCAGCCTCACAGGATATGAGTGCCCAGTAGATAAATTACATTTAAGGGTACTGTTAGAACAAGAGATAGCTAAAGACTGTGTATGTGCAGCAACCACTTTTCATCAGATTCCACTTGATCTAGTTAAGCACTAGACAAAAGGAACTGAGCCACAGAAAGGGATGAGTTCCAACTGTCAATGCCTGAACGTCAGACAAGGGAAATGAAAGCATCTGAGGAATAACTTGTCATGATACACTTTTATTTATTCATGTTTTCATTAAGCAGTAGCTAATGCTAAAGCTTGTCAGGGTCTGCGCTTTGTCAGTTTCCTATTTTATTTTGATAGTCTCGTCTCTGTGTTCATTTCCCTATTTGTTTCACCTGTGTCTTGTTATCCCTTCCCTTCTGTGTGTGTATATAACCTGTGCTCCCCTGTGTGTCAGTGCCAGATTGTCTTGTCTCCTTGAGCAGCTTTCCAGGTTTATTGGTATTGCCTTGTCTGATCGTTTTCGTTCCTCGGTTTCTGAGTCCGCCAGTTCCTAGTTCTTGATAGAACAATCTGGCCAAGATGGACACAGCAGAGCAGAGCTTTTTGCTCACAGCTCTTGAAGGGCAGGACTGTTGGCTCCGACAACAGGAGAAGGAGATGGAACTAATTCATCGGGTTGTGGCAGAAGCTTTCCAGTGCAGTGACATGGCACCTGAGTCACCACTCAGCTCAACTACTTCATTGGGCAGCTTCAAGCCATGTGCTCAGCCCACTCACCCTGCTCAGTCAACTGATCTCCCTGCACCAGTCTCATTATTTGCTCCCGCTCCAGACCCAACTCCGACTCCTGCTCCATCCTCAGGGATCAGACCCAAAACAGTCTTCATCATCTCACATCTGTCGGGGAGGACTGGGGCGTGGGCAACCACAGAATGGTTACGAATATGTAATATGTTAAGAATATGTAACTCTCTTCCACTCTTCATGGACACGTTCAAACAAATTTTCCACTGTACTCTTCCCACTAGAGAAGCTGTGAGAGCTCTTCACTCCCTGAGCCAGGGAAAACGATCTTTGATGGATTACGCAATAGAGTTCTGCACACTAACCGCAGACAGCGGATGGAATCAACCTGCCTTGGTGGACGCCTTTTTTAACGGACTCTCCGAGACCCTGAAGGATCACCTCTCTCCCCTGGACCTGCCTGTGGAGCTGGATGCCCTCGTCGCTTTGGCCTCCCGCGTCGACAAAGGCTGTCATCTCGGCAGAAAAGTTGCGTCATCAGGGAACCAGCACAGCACTCTTCCCCCAGCTTTGGCCTTCAGGACCGGCTCATCTGCAAGCGCACATCTGGTGCCTATGGAGGTTGGGCGCACATGCCTCACCCCATCTGAACGTCACCGTCACATGATGGAGGGTTGCTGTATCTACTGTGCCCAGTTGAGTCATTTCCTCGCCTCATGCCCTCTAAGTGGATCCCTACCTGCTCCATCTTCGAGACCCCTGGTGTGTGTTACCACTCTCAAAATCAAGACTCGGAGAGAATTGACAAAAGTGAAACTAACCTCTGCCTCTTCTTCTCTGCAAGTATCAGCATTAGTTGACTCTGGTGCCGACTCCAACCTTATCGACTCCAGTCTAGCCCAGAGTCTAGGGGCCTCAAGTGAGCCGCTGCCTACACTACTTCATGCCATAGCTCTTGACGACAGGCTAATTGCCACCGTTACTCACTAGACCTCCTCCATCCAGATGCGCCTCCCTGATGGACGTGGAAAATTTCCACTTTCACCTGTTTAACTCTGGTATGCCTCCCCTGATTCCAAGGTAGGGTTCTAGGGCTGACCGCCATCGCCGCCTAGCTCCAGCATACCGACCAGGACAAAAAGTTTGGCTCTCCAAAGATCTGCCCATCCACCATTCATCTTGCAAGTTAGCACCCAGGTATGTGGGCCCTTATCCTATTACAAGTGTCATTTCTGATGAAACTGTTTACAGCGTCAGACTGCTGGATGTTCAGTGGCTGTCAGGCTCTGTGTTTTGTCAGTTTCCTGTTTTCTTTTGATAGGCCCTTCTCGGTGTTCACTCCCTGTTCCCCGGTGATTATTCGACCTCGACTTTGTGTTTTACCTGTGTCTTGTTATCCCTTCCCTCCCGTGTGTGTGTATATATAACCTATGCTCCCCTGTGTGTCAGTGCCAGATTGTCTTGTCTCCTTGAGCAGTTTTCCAGCGTTATTGTTAAGAGTATTCCCCGTGTCTGATCGTTTTCGTTCCTCATTTTCTGAGTCTAGCCTGCTGATTTTTGTACCTCTGCCTGTTCTGATTGACTTCTTGGATTTTGACCTCTGGACCGAATATATGACCCTGAGAACTGAATACTGTCTGCCTGCATTTGTGGCCACTAGTTCCTAATAAAGCTAAAGTAATGAAAATGACTGAACACACCAACTTCTAAGAATTTTCTTTGATTTTTAAAAGATTAACATTATTGTCACCCAATCATTTGGTAAACTGAATACTTTGTAGTTGAACGGTTGCGTTCTGTTATTCAAAAACCTTGCAGCTTAAGTTAAAATACAAAAAATTATTAAACTTAGTTGATATGCTTCTGTCCTCTTTGGGCAGGTTGGGCACTTGCTAAGACTCCACCCCAAAAACAAGACGGGTCAAAATAGCACAAAAACAAGAGGCCCTGTGCTTAAATCAACAGGTATTTTGACCACAGACGTACATCATAATAAGAAACCTCAGAAAATTGTCTCTTTATTAAAAAGGGAATAATGCAACAATCTTTAAAAGTCAATTGGAACAAACGGCTCTGTTGTACAAATGCAAAAATACAAGAGCACTATTTGTTTGGTGAATCAGACATTTACAGAAAAGCATACTGCACAGAATGCTTTGTTTACAAGTCGATGAAGCAGTGTGAGGTCATGTCCAGGACTTATCAGAAAAAAATTTTTGTTTAACACACTATAATAACATATCTCAAGACAACACACAGTCCCAATACCATGGAGATTATAGTTAATGTGATAAGAAATATTTGCACACATCAGGAGGTACTACAGCAACATGGGCATCCAACTAAAGTTGTTACCGTCATCAGCCCTTGTTTTGTTAACAGCTGTGTACACTCTTGGCATTGTCTCAATCAGATGCATTAGGTAATGACCTGACATGCTGTCAATCACCAGGTGTCTTGTCAAAAGTTAATTAGTTTAACTTGTTAAGGGGCACTGTTGGTATGCATTAAATGGACCTATTGAAATACTATAGAAATCCATATTAAGTCAGGAACGTTTCAGATTTTTAAAGTGAAATGTAAAGTTCATCACTTTCAGACATGAAGGTCAGTCAATCTGGAATATTGTAAGAGTTTTAAAAGTCTTGAGTTGCAGTTATGAAACCACATTGTGTTATAATAGGAAGACAGAATAATAATGAAAATAACTGTATTGAAAAGGAAGATGAGAATTATTTGGACCAAGTAACATGAAAAGGACAGTAGACTAGAGGAAATCTTGACTTTTGACTGATGGGTCCAAATATTTTAGCTATTTGTTTCTTAGAATTCTCTGTCTATATGGACCTTTTTCATACATCCCTTTCAAGCTGAGGCTGATATGCCTTTTTTGTACACCCTGACGTGTATGAAAGCTGAGGTGGCATCGGGGAGTCAAAGTTGATTCATCAGTGATATTCCTCTGAGGTAAGTAAAAAAGAGAAGCTGGCAACTTTCCACTCTTAACAAGCCTGCATGTGTCAATTACCAAGGAGGAATATATGAGGACATATTTTCTTTGCTGATAAGCCACAATAGATATGTAAAAAAGGGATTATGTTAGATGCAGGAAAGAAGGATATATTATATCTGAATGTGGAATTACCAGTTTAAAGCATGGAGGAGGAGTTGTGATACTTGGGGGATTGCTTTGCTTTTGACTCTGTTGGTAATTAATTTAAAACTGAAGGCACACTTAGTCAGCATCACTAAAAAAAGCATTCCGCAACACAGTAGGACGAGAATTTGTTTTTCATCAGAACAATAACCCTAAACGCATTACAGGCTGTTTCAGAGCTTTTTAACCAAGAAAGTGAAGGAGTGCTGCATCACATGACTCTGTGCTCATAATTATCTGACCTATACCTAACTGAGGTGGTTTGGGATGAGCAGCAAGGGTTCATTATATATCAAGGAACTCGATAAAGACTGATGGAAAAGCATTTCAGGTGACTGTCTCATTAAGCTAGTAGGGAGATGCAATGAGTGTGCAAAGCCATTATCAATGTGTTTTTCTGTGTGCTTGTTTACAAATGATCCCTTGTGCAAATTGTTGTTTCTACAGTACATTGTCAAACAATGCACTGTAGAAAACAGTCAAAGTGCAAAGAAACCTGAGCATGACTTGATATGTCCAAATTTCTGACTGCTTTTACCACAGTCGTCTAGTTATATTACATGCCAATGTTTAAGAACCCTTCAGTGCATTAATAAGAGGGTATGTGAATCAAACAGTTAAGTTTGCACCTCAGAAGATATATAAAAAATAAATAAATAACAGTAAGAGTCATAGTGTTTGTATACCATTAGTCATCATCATATCTGTGTTCTGTCATCAATAAGAAACATTTTTTGTGATGAACATAGTTACTGACTGTGACCACATAAGGCGATAGAAGAGCTTAAAAAAGGTCTTTTGGTCTTGAAGAAGACCATCTGAGTTTTGTAGAGTAATTATTCTGTCAAGTTCATTTATGGTGGCCTACATAAAGTCCAGAATGATCTTGCAGAAATTTCTTTGGATCACATAACAACTTTAAATCTTACCCTATAATGTTGTGCTATCATACCAAAACTCAAAAGATTTGTACAATTATTATTAAAAAAAATACACACCGTGGGACGAATTTCATGGTACTTTTCTTTTTTAAAGTATACACTTACTCATAAAGTTTTTGTCATGATAAGATATATGACTGACTGAAATTGACAGCAGAGCTATGCTAAAGGTTTTTCTAAACCCCTTGAATTCTGAAATATTCTTTAAGTCATAGAAAAATGAAAAGTTGTACCAAAAGTTAATTTGTAATATTAATATTCATGGCTTTGATTATGGCTCAGCATGACACCACACTTGGAATTGATCTGATCGGGAGTGTGCTGGCTGGCTTTCAGTTGAGTGTTGGACGCCCCAACAATATGACTTGCCAAATCTCTGGGTTTCACTCTTACAAACAGCCACTTGAGGAATTTGGTTCCCCAGTAATTGTTGTGTGCGATCATTACTGGGCTCTCCTCTGCCTTTTGCCGTGCCCAGACGACCATTGTTGTGGTGTTTATCCCAAGCTATAATCACAGGCAGATGGTTGCTGCCCTGCCACTCCATTTTGATGGGGCTTTCCCTGGGCAAATAAATGAGATCTGCTTGTAGAAAGAGGTGTGATGTAAGGTGTTTGCAAAGAACTATACTTAAAGTCATTAGACTTTTGTGAGATTTGTTTTTCGGATGTTTGGTTTAATGAAATGCAAGTTGGCTGTGAATATATTTTGGGGAAGGATCACAACTATGTTGTAGTCCTATGGTCAGTCCACCGTGTGATAGTGATCACATTGCATACCAAACTAAAGTCAAGGAATTTTTGGTTTGAGTGCCCACATTTGATTATCTTTTTTTTTTAATCTAGTGTTTAATAAATTAATTACACCCCTGCAGCATTCACAACCCATTAAACTTTTTAAATCCTGAATTGTTCACGTCAACTGGTTCCTTCTCTGCTTCTAGTGCCATAATATATGTTCTTGCTTCATGACTGTCACCAACTGTGAGTCACTGCATTGCTCTACTGCATTGTGTTTACGTACCCCCAGTCTCATACCAAAATGTAACAGCCTCAAAAACTTATGTCCACAGACAACATTTTTCAGTATATTAATTCTACTGAACATGAAAATATTCACAAAGAGGAAGATAGTGTCGCCGCATTCTATGAAATAGTCATGAAACAACTACTTCAATACATTTTAGAAACCACAAAATTTGGAGGTTAAAGTGATTGGATTGTGGAGCTGCTAATTATGTCAAGCTGAAGACCTAAGTTCAAGTCACTTTCAGAGCACTGATGTTTTTAAGTAACATTCCTTTAAAATGTCCCTTCTGCATTCAGTTTCTGATTCCTTGTGCTTTCCCTTGCTGTTTTGTCACTGTTTTAAACCTAACAAACTATTTGATTTAGGTTATGCATTAAGTTTAGGTATCAAAACACCTAAATACAGCATGGCTTGTGTTAGAAAACATAGTTCTAAAATGTATCACATCAAAACGTCCTTTCCCTTGCCTTGGCTGGTTTGCAACAATTTTGATCTACAACCGGTGACAAAAATCTACAAAGGATACCTTCAATGTGGGACTTGTCCAAATAAGAAGGCTATGCTGTATTCACAAAACCATAAACAAGAGAAGTTGTGTTCAAACTGTTTACTCCACAATATGGTCCTCTACTGAGTCAGCCATTTTATGAAGCAGTCAGTATTTCAATTGTAGCTTTACACTACATTGTCCCTACGGATGATCACATAATGCAGCCTAGAGGCAACAGCTATGATGCCAACTTCAGCTACCTACCTAGAGCTAATGTTCTAATTTTGCTCTTGTAATTTTCTTATCTACTGAGAATGCCTGGTAGTAAGTAAATAATGCTATTTTGATTTCTCAGCTTTGAAGCCTGAGAATAAAGCATTCTAGAAATGATTTGTAGAATTTGTAACACATTAACATCTTTACTTTGTCAGCCTGAATAGTAATCATATTTGGAATATGTTGTCATGTAGCTCACAAGAGTGATGATGCACTTCTTTTGTCATATTAGGACTCATTGAAAATAAAAAAAACATATACCGTATTTACAGCTGCAGTTCATGTGTAGGTGGCTATTGTAAGCTTATGGGGGGAGGGATCTTTGTCATCAAGTTTTATGTAATTCACAATAGAATTCTTAATAAACAGCAAACCCATGCTGTCCATCATTTCCAATTTGGCGGGTACCTACAGTATACTGCCAGCATTTGTTTATGCAACACTTACAGTAACTGTGAATATCCATCCTTCTGTCCATTTTCTATACCCACTTAATCCAACTGAGGGTTAGAGCCCATCCTAGCCACCACTGAGCGAAAGGCAGGGCACACCCTGGACAGGTCGTAACTGTGAGTATCCAGTACATAATTATGACGCTTTGCTGAATTCAAGTAGTGTCCAAAATGTATCGCCCATATCCCTTTGTGAGTAGAAAGTGAACACTTTATAGTGGATGGGAGAATGAGTGAACGTTCTTAACTTATTGACTTTCTCCTATCCTTACCACTCTCTCTGAGGTGACCTTTTCAGCATTTGGTTCTGTAGTAAGTTGGCTCTTTAGACAACAAAGCCGGTCAGTTCAACTGTATAAGCAATTAAATTAAATTAAAAAATGTGTGGCTTAACAACTTACAACACACTGCATGTTGAGGAGTATTGCTGAGGCAAAGCTGGAGTTACTTAAACAGTAATAGAGCCAAGAGCCACACATTTCTTAGAAGTACACCAAATGTTTCCCAAGGGCCTGAGGGAAATTCATGGATTTCATCCCATGCTCGTAAATTAAACTGAGACTGAATTTAAAGAAATGTCACATTAGTTTGATTATGTTTGGCCTCGTGGGATACTTTGATGGCCCAATCAAAATGTTATTTCATGATATTTGTCATGGCAATATGTTTGCGGACTCAGGGATAAACCATAAAGAAAAAAGAAATTGAAAGTCATCAGCAGTTTCCCTGAAACTTGTTGTGTTCTGTCCGGGGGTGGGAGAGACATTGAATTGCCAACTTATTAAATCATTTTTCTCTGAAAGTTTCAAAACGTTCTTACAGTCCTTTTACAGTTACCATTCTCCCATTACAACTGCACTTTTCTGGTCTTTTCCTTGTCCTCTATCCAATTAGATTATTTGCAGATTATGGAATTATGTTACAACACAACATGATAAATGATCAGATAATTAAGCTTTATCAGGAGATGCTGTTTTGCGTAATAATTCAGGTTTAAGTGTGTGATTTTGTTCTGAAACAACTCATATCCCAGCTCCATATTTGCATTTTTTTCCCTTTAGTGCTATATAATGTGTTCTGATCTGCTGTTAAATCTATTTTAGTTGTATCTATCATTTTGTGAAAAGCAAAGAGATGGTGTGCTAATAGCTAGAGTAGGTACAGGACCAGGTAGATGTTAAGAAGAGGGTACATTAAAGCACCTAGTATGAGGCCATCTGAGATCAGGCGTGTGGATTTCTCCTACTATGAGGCACATAGAGAATGGTGACTGAAGGAGGGGTGGGGGCTGTGACATTCCAGGAAAGGTGAAGTCAAAGCTAGAGGAGGATTTGTGGACGGGGGAGAAAGAGAGAGGAAAAACCGGGAAAGAAACACCAAATGCTTCAAAAGGTATTAAGCAACTAAATTGTTTTTTTTAGAGGAGCAGTAAAAGGTATCCATTATTCCCACACTGAATAACAGAATCTGATTCCTGTAAAAGTCGTCCAACCCACACATACATTGGGACATGAGATATGAGAGAAAAAAGAGCACTTGATATCATTTGCCAAATGAGAAGAAAAGATGAGTACTAAATCATGACAAAATTAAATGCTTCATGAAGAGACTGTGCTCCCTGAACTTTGCCAAGTGGCTAATTTTCTGTTTGGCCTATAGTCATATACAACCACAGTGTGGTTTTGCTCGATTTAAGATAGAAATAAAGCAGACGTAGTAACAGAAGCGCAAATAATTTTGCAGGTGGTATGCAAAGTATTTGAAGGTTGAAGGATTTAGAGCCAATAACACCATACAATGTACAGCAATTAAAGAAAGCATTAAAAATAAGACACATAACAAAGCAATATTTGAACATAAGTATATAAACAAAAATATAAAAACATCTTGTGTGCTTTTTGTACGGTCATGTGAAAAAATATACTCTCTTTCAATCTGAAGGTATGAGTCATTGTAAGATATCATCAGGTCCTTACCAAATTAGCTTAACACAACCTCAGATGAACAACACGATATTGAATTAATTAATTGAATTAAAACTTTTGACCAATCCCAACAAAGGAAATTATTTTTGTTGCATTAAGAATAAAAAAAAACTATTTTAAGTATTGAGGCAATGTCACAACAACAATAATAATAAGGAATTTTCAATTCAATTAAATTTTATTTATATAGCACCAAATTACAACAAATGTCATCTCAAGGCACTTAAATAATACAGTCCAATTCAAGCCAATTGGAGTTCAAGTCATTGTAATCATAATCCAATTCAATTTTATTTATATAGCGCCAGATTACAACAATTGTCATCTTAAGGCACTTAAGTAATATAGTCCAATTCAAGCCAATTGGAATTCAATTCATTGTAATCATAATCCAATTAATTCATATAGAGACAATTCAAAAATTAATATCCTAGCTAAGGAAACCAACAGATTGCAAAAAAATCTAATTAATTCAATTCAAAATAATCCAATTCATTCATATAGAGCCAATATCCTAGCTAAGGAAACCAACAGATTGCACCGAAACTTATCTTCAGCCCAATTGAAAAAACACCATAACACCATTCAATGGAACCTGATGGAACAGGGAAACACAAGTTAGTGACCACAATAATGTCACATGTACATTATTTCATTTAAGAAATTAAACGGGGGGGGGGGGGGGGGGGCAAAGTGAGGAAAGGTGAATCCTGACTGACATATTATTTCTATGTAAATGATCACAAAGTTGAGCTGCAATTATTTTTCAAGAACTTTCGAAAACAGGGAGATTGGCTATAGGTCGATAATTAGCCAACACTTGTGACTAGCTCTGATGCTGCTGCCCCAATACATACTTCCGGAGAATAATGCACACTTTTCCACAGATTTATAATAGCTATGCAACATCTTACTGCAAAACAGTGAAGAACTTAAACATTCTCAGGAAGTACAATATGCCCAAGTAAGTGATACTTTTATCGCACTTTTATAGCCTAGCTGACCACCATATGCCAAATTCACCTATTCACTCACACAGCATGGCTTAGTCTATACAGTTCACATGCAAGTGTTTATTAATAAACCTGAATTCCCAATAAAGCTGCTTTCATTCACATATTTTTCTGTTTTCTTTTGTCAGGCAGCTAAACATGTCAAAAATTGGGACTGAAAGTCGGTCCATTAAGGCTGTGTAAACTCTTGGTTGCTTCAAGAATTTAAAGAATGCTCTCTTGGAATCCTCTTATTGTAACCGCATCTGTCATCTGACAGAATTACTATTCAAGCAGCATAAAGACAAGATCTGTACAGTATATTTGGTTATACTTACATGTGTACTGACGTTGCAGAATCTCTTTTATATTTTCTCATACAGTACACAGTGTTGTGGGGTAAGACAGGCTTTAGTCAATAACTGGATTTCGCTACTTTGCATGCATACTAGGACAAGGATGGTGATCCAATTAAACACCATCAGACGCCATAAACACCATAGTTCTACTTAGCTGTGCAAGTGATTGTACCTTGTTTTGGAATTTTTTTTTCAGTCTGTTCAAGTGAACACCTAAAGTGCAGTTAAAAAGGGCATCAGGTGGCCCTGTGTCATCAGGAGACACGGCAATGTACAGTTGCGTATCATCAGCATAGTTATGAAAGCTGATGCCGTGCCTCCTGATGACATCCCCGAGGGGGAAGTATGTACAGATTAAAAAGAATTGGACCTAAAATTGACCCCTGGGGAACTCCACGCTTGATCTCATGGATTCCTGAGGAATATGTATCCATACTTACAAAGAAGTATCGATCTGTGAGGTAGGAAGCAAACCAGTTAAGAACAGTAGCGGAGAGGTCGACCAGGTTCCTCAGTCTGTTTAATAAAATGTGATGGTCTACTGTGTCGAAGGCGGCGGTAAGATCTAGTAGTACCAGGACTGTAAGTTTATGATTATCTAAATTGCACCTGATATCATTCAAAATCTTTATGAGGGCTGTCTCGGTACTGTGATTCCTCCTAAAACCAGACTGATACTTTTCTAAAATGTTGTTCATGTTTAAAAAATCATTTACTTGGTGAAAAACAGTTTTTCTAGTATTTTACTTAAAAATGGTAATTTGTATACAGGCCGGTAATTGTTAAAAATGTTAGGGTCTAAATTGCTATGAAAGAGGTGGGGAAGACACCCATCTGGAGAGAGCAATTCACAATGTTTAAAAGCTGTTCCTCAAAGAATCCATAAAATGTTTTAAAATACGGTATGGAAATTGGGTCTAAAAGGCAGGTTGTAGGGTTTACCTGGGAGAAGACTTGACCAAGTGTCCTCGCATCAAACAGGGCAAAACTCTCCAGCATTTCCTCAGGTTAAAGCAATGATCCAGGTGTGGTGACGACTAAAAAATCCTCACAGAGAGTATCTGTTTTTGTTTTATGGGATCTGCTAAAATTACTGTTTGTTAAAAGATCAATGGTGAAGAAGAGAAATTTGTGGTTGTTTTTATTGTCATAGATCAGTTTTTTTAAGTGGGAAATTCTTGCCTGTTTGATTGCATTATTGTAGGTTTTGAGTTGTTGCCGTTAAATTTGATAATGAATTGTTAGTTTGGATTTTCTCCTTTCAGCACTCCTGCAGTTTCTTTTCAGTTTCTTTGTTTCCTCTCAGTTTCTTTGTTTCCTCATTTCTCCATGTTGGTGTAGGTTTTGTCTTAATTGTTTTTGTTAAAAGAGGAGCCACTGAGTCCAGCGTTGACTTAAGATTTCTGTTAAAATTGTCAACCATAAAATGACAAGGTGCTGGTAAAATCTATGCAGGAGTGCTCTGTAAAATCTGGATAACATTTGCAGCCACTTCAGGAGTTATGTAGCGTTTCCTCACCGTTCTCACTGGGCCCCCTGCTGATTAAAACTGGTGATGTTAAAAAACACAGTAGTGGTCAGACACATCCACGGACAGGCCAAAGGTTATGGCCAGGTCCAGGGTGTGCCCTCTGCTGTGGGTCGGCTGTGCTACATGCTGTTTAAAATCTAAGCAGTTTAAGAGGTTTAAAAATTCTCTGGATACTGGGTTTGAGGTATTGTCAACGTGTAGGTTAAAATCACCAGTTTTTAAAATCCTGTTGTATGTGGTGTGAATGATTGATAGTAGTTCAGAAAATTTACTGATAAAAGAAGTGGAAAACTGCTTAGGTCTGTAGACCATTATGCAAAGAATAGGAGGGCTGCTAAAAACAAAGGTATGATGCTCAAATGATGAGTAACTGTTAAAAGGAACTTTGTTTGAGGGCATTGTGATTCGTGATATTGACGCAGTTCCTCCTCCTTTTTTGCCTCCCCTAATAGAAAATAGAAAGATCTGCAAATTTTGGTGGTGAAGCCACAGTGAGAACAACAGGTGCGTCGGTGCCAAGCCATGTCTCCATAAGGAGAATACTGTCCAAGTTTTTATCTAAAATTAAATAATTTATGACAAAATATTTGTTTAAAAGAGAGTGCACGTTCAACAAAGCCATTTTGATATCAGTGTTGAATGTGCACTCATTGTGACATTTTAAGGTAATATTAAAAACACATTTTGGTCTAAAAACATTTCTGGGTTTTATCTGTCTATTGGAAGTGATGGTTTTGATAGTGTGAATGTCCTGAGGATCCGGTGGCAGAGAAGGGTCTACTGATTGAAAGGAGTGTATGGTGTTGATGAAACGTGTAGTGAGGGAGGGTGGGGGTGAGTGAGGGGGTTTATGTGTATGTGAGTTAGCAGTTAGTCAGGAGGTGGCTGTGGCACAGGACCGGACAGTCAGGTTGAAGTTAACTGAAAAATGCCGTGAACCCTCCTGATTTGGGCGGAGGCCGTCCTGATTAAAAAGGTACGACCCGTTTAAAAAAGCTGCAAAGTTGTCAATAAAAGGGATATTTTTGTTCAAACAGTATCCCTTCTGCCACAGGTGCAGCTGACTAAGGCGGCTGGTGTTGACGTCACCGTAGCGAGGTGGGGGAAGCGGGCCGGAAATAATCAGCCGCTTACCTGTGTCCAGTGGGCGATCCACGAGGGAGGTGGATTCCTGCTGATTTTTTACAGGCCGAGCTGTGCACACATCTTGAGTGCGGAGGATGTGACCTGCTTGAGTAGGCTCCAGAGTGGCAGAAGGTCCGGCCACCTTGCACTGCCACGTGCCTGACCATGGAGGTCCCGACAACCAGCACAGATGGGGTGCGCCGGTCAGTTGGCTGCCTGGAGGCACGACAGGGGGCGGGATGGAGGTTGAGGTTGGTGGCGCCGGCTCTCAATTTTCCTGGCAGAGATGGAATCGGGGGGCGGTGGTAAGGCTGGACGAGTGGACCCCTGGTGGTGCTAGCGGGACTCGGGTTGGTGCCAAAATCCCGGTGGTGATGGAGCCGGTCCATGGCAGGGTGGTGTTGTCCGTGGCCGTCATGCTCTGATCGCCAGCGACGGATGTTTTCAGGTGAGTGATGAGCTTCGCCTGGGTCGCAGCACACTGGAGAAATCCATGAAATCCATCTAGTCCCTCTTCGTGAGGTCCGCCCGCAGACCAGAGACACTCTCCCTTAGTTTTGAGAGTGTAGGGAGGCAGGACTCGCACACTGCCAATATCGCTTGTAATTCTTTGTTTCTCTTTTGTTTTTGTTTGTTTGTTTGTTTTATTAGCGAAAAGCAAACTCCACTGCTAGCGTTAGCTAGGCCCAACGCTAGCCGAGTTGACAAGGCCAATACTCTTTACCACTTTGTTCTGATAATTTTTTAAATTTTTTTTCCCTCTTGTAGAGACACTGTCCATATACTCAGAGGGAACTCCTGTAACCAACAACTTTCCAAAATATCTAAGGCTCAAAGAGAGCCTTCGATTCTCAGCACGATGTCTGCTGTCACGTCACGTCATGCACGTCATTTTGCCGTGACTATATCATGAGTTTTCTATGGGATTCAGGTCTGGAGAAACTGCAGGCCACTCTGTTTGAGGTACCCTAGTCTCCAGCAGCCGTTCCCTAATGATGCAACCTCGATGAGCTGGAGCATTGTCATCCGTGAAGATGAAATTAGGCCTGTGTTGTTCATGCAGGGGCACAATGACTGGATTAATGATGTTAATCAGGTAGTATGTGCTTGTCACTGTACCATTCACAAAGTGTAGGGCAGTTCTGTACTGACTAGACGCACCTTCCCACACTGTAACACTACTAACCAAAGGTTCGTCTGGTGTCAACAGTGGATGATGTATTGCGCTCTCCTTGACGTCTCTAACATAGTTGGCGGCCATCATTTCTGCTCAACTGTCTTCAGAGAACAGCACTGAGTCCCACTGGTTCCTCGTCCAGCTTTAATGCCCCCTGGCCCATGCACCTGTGCCTGGTGGTGTGGTCAGGTACCTTTGCAGGTTGTCTTGCACACAGACCATGCTGATGTAAACGGTTTCGAATGCTCTGACGTGAAACTTGCATGCCTTTCACCCCCCTTAAACGTGCCTGGAGTTGAGTGGCATTCATCATCCCGTTCCGCAGGGCACTGTTCACAATGAAGCAGTCATCAGTGTGGGATGTGGCCAAAGAACGTCCATTTCTATGCCTTTCTGCAACTCTTCCAGTCTCTCTGTATCTCTATCTCTGTTGCAACCTGCTGATGACACTGGTGACACTCTAAGCTTAGTGGCCACATCCGTCTGAGAACATCCTGTTTGAAGCCTCACGGTGGCGAGGTATTGTTAATCAATTGTTAGGTGTCGTCTTGGTCTCATAATGTGAAACAGTATGATGAGAAGGACTGTTTAAATACCAATTCTAATTGAACCAGGAAATGTATTGGTCGATTCATGGATCAAACACCTGTTGTAAATTTTGTCGTTAAGCTCCTTGTTAGAGAACAGCAACTTGTGCAAAAAGTCCCGAAACACTGAACAGTTGGACATGTGCATTCAAAAGTATATGTACATGTGTATGCTTTTGAATATGGATACACGTGTTTATCAAGGTTTGTGCATATCCTCACAATGAAACGCTATGGTTTTGCAAACTACGATATGGAGATGACTAGACTGGGCAGTGTAGGGCCAAATTTAACTGTAGGCAAGCTCATGGAGTTGGCAGCACTAAAGATGGCATTAAGTGTTTTGAATACAAGCTTGTAGACAAAGTCCGCATTACTTGCATCTTTACAATGTATCTTTGCCACTAGACAGTAACAAATATGCTTGTCAACATAGCTGGCTAAAGATCAGTACCGTTTTGGAAAGATCCAGGCCCAGAGAAAACTGTTGGAGAAATGTTGATATTGCTGATGACGTTTCTTTCTCCAATGGTAACCATCTGGTGTGCTACCAAGTGGAATCCTCCAGTAACAGGCATGGTAGGAAAGTTTGTGAACAATAACGACCATGACAGAGCAAGTTGCTTCCATGAGCATGTAATTAAAAAGCAGGTATGTTTCTGGCCTAAGAAGTACTGTATGAGTGTTTGTGTCTGTTTGGGTTAATATGACTTGAAAGGGGAACTGGAGAAGCAGTATTCAAATACACTCTATTTGCTAAGTCAAATATTAATGCAGGATTTTTTTTAGTATAAATGTGAATTTGGGTGAGTATTCTGACCTTGAAAAAAAAAGAAGAAAAAAGACCATTAGTTGTGTTCTTTTTAACACACTATATGGCTATGTTGGGATTACAATCCCACCAGATCCAATCTAAAATCAAATGAGAACAGGAATTTAAAAACATCCCACCAAGGGCTATATTTTTCACATCCCAAACATTGTTAAGGAGTGATTCAGATTACAATTGTATAGGAATTTTGTTGTTTTTGGATTTTTTTTTCTTTATGTGCATTACAGAATGTCACTCTGCATTTATAGTATTAAAACTGCTCAAGACTAAATTTAGACTCAAATACACTGCTTGAAGTTTGTCTAATTTCCATAACATACCAATGAAACAGGGTAGACTAATTAAAATCAAGACAAATTCAATTGCACAATGATGAAAGAACTGCCCCTATGTTAACAGAATTAATCATCAAGCAATGTCATGAGTCAGTTCTCTGAAGTTCTTTACCCTCAACATCACATGAATAGCTACGTGTTAGTTCAGCCTGACAGGTGAATAACCACCTCATGTTCACCACATGTTTTCTCTCTCAGGCACCTCCCTTAAAGTGAAATGAACACCAGCAATAATCACGAATAGTTTCTGCGATGTGGGACACATAGCAGCAAGAGGGGTGTCAGCATGTGTTTGTGTTTGCTCTTTGAAAAGAGAGCACCCTGAGAGATGGCAGCCTTGAAATATGACAGTATCACAACAGGAAGCAGACATTAGGATAATTGTGCTGAGCTGGCGTTTTGGCAGGCCACCCGCTTTCTGTTCTGGATTGGGTTTATATTAAGAAAATGTGTGTGTGTGTGTGTCGGGGTTGCAAGGGGGTTTAGGCATCAGACACTGTAAGTCTGGGTTTATACTGAGAAAGGCACAATGGAAACTCTCTGTTCCTGCATTTATCATCTTCAGCACGCACATTGCAGTCTTCACATGTCCATAGTGATCCCTGTACCGCACAGAGCAATTAAACAAGACAGCTTCATGCAAAGCTTTACAATGTTTCGTTCCATTCCTAAAAAAAAACAGTAAAATTGGCTCAAATCAAAAATGGGTTGCCTTGTCGTTTCTCCATGAAGCCTCAGAGGTAGACACTGACTGAGCAAAGTCAATATTTACTGCATTTGGAACTGTTTTTTCAACAGGCTGGGCACTGTGGGGCTGTGACCTGACTCTACTCTTTGTCTGGGGTCTTTTTTCTGTATTTCTTTAGTTCTCAAGTATTGTATTCTCACTCACAAAGCTTCTATTCGCCTCTACTGACAGATGCAGATTGAGATGAGAGATTGACGCTTAGCAACTACAGAAAACAATATCGGTAGAATACAGTGCAATTACATTTGCAATTAACTCGAAGAGAATTCCCATCCAAAAGTCTTGTGTGTGATACATTAAATTTGTTATCATTGGCTTTCAGCACAAAAGTCTCCAATGAAAATAACGATTGTCAAATCTGATTGTTGCAGGATAAATGTAAATTGCATGCAAACTTGAAATCTGCTTGCAGTCAATCGTGGCATCCAGGAGGTTTTTCCGATACGTCAGCATGATTTCTGTCAGCGGATTTAACCATCTTTAAAGCCAATTAGAGATGTTGGTGGTTTTATTTTGAATCACTCCAAATCTCTCAGTTTCATCAAAGTTTCCCATATGTTTGCTCAGCATTAATAACAGATGTCAGTAAGTGAGGGGCTGATGATGTGACCAGGGGCAGATGTAGTGTGTTACAACTTCCTGAATATAATGGCTTTGGCTTAAATATCATTATTTCAACTCTCTGGGGCACGTCACTCTCAGTATGTTTACTGTGTAAGTGCACAGTGGTTTACTTAATTTTTTTGATGAGTGAAAAGATTGAATCACTACTATGAGAAACTGGGGCTTTGGGTTGTCATGTGTTTTGTCAGTAGTATTGTGAAAGCAGTGTTTACTGAGAACAATAATTTGCTTCAGCCAAAAGTAATTACAAAGCTGTCATCTTAAAGGCTAAATGCAAAAAAATAGTTTGTGTCCACGATACAAAGACCAAAACCAGCAATATCAACTAGACCACTTGTGGCCTTTATTGGAAAGTTGCTTAATAGCAAATGGGGCACAGAGCAAGAGAGAGGGGAAAAACATGCAGCAAAGGGCCTTGAATCAAGGACGGCGGCGCTGAGGAGCTTAAGCCTGTGTATAGGTATGCCTGCTCAACCTGTCGAGCTAACCAGCGCCTCAGCAGTGGTAAACTATGACCCTATCTCTGTTTTCACACAGGGATGTTATACACTGTGAATACCAAAAGTAGCCACAGAAAAAATACATTTATGGACATTTGTGGGCCATCGGTATCAATAAGTATTGAATAAATATATTTTAGAGCATACTTCTGCAGGAGAAGTGCTATTAAAGGGGAACTCCGGTATTTTTAAACCTAGACCTTATTTCTGGCATGAAATACATTTAACTACTCACCGAGAACAGTTTGGCGAAAGTCTATGTCCTTAGGAAGCTATTTAGAAAACTCGTGATCGGCGTATATCCATATAACGGAGTGAACAGGGCAGGGACGATGCAGCCTCTGAATAAGGCATTATCTGTCTTTATTTCACCAATACTTTAGGAAGAATGAACGAACGAATGTGTACTATAGCTCTGTTAGCTCATAGGTGCTGTTATGTGGCTACTTACGGCTATAGGAGAGCTAACGGAGGGATTTCTATACAGGAGCAGAAATGGCAGCTACCTGTTCATAGTCCGGCCCAGCAATCTCCAACATGGCTGAATAATGCACAGCTCTCGCCTGCTCCTAGAGCTTCGCCAAACCAGGCAGACGAAGGGCCGGTCGCCTCTTGGTCGCCTCCATCAGTCTCTCCCAGGGACTGGACCCTGCCACCAAGCAGTTATGAAAACTGTCGAGGGCTTCGCTGAGGGCCTGGAGGTCACCTGGGTTTCCAGTTGGAGTTGAGTCCCTGACTGGGTCCAGAGATTTGGCCACCGGGGCTGGCCTGGGCACCGGTAGTCGAGACACTGGAGACTGTGTCGCAGGAGGCCGGTTTAAGTCCGATCCTTTCTCCATAGGGCGGCAGGTATAGCCCCTGACTGAAATCATTATATTCCTCAAAAATTTCCACAAAGAAAATGGAGCTGGAGGTTGTGGGGGCGTGTCTGTTGGGTCCGCATTTTGGTCAGATCCTACTGTCACGGTTTCGAGGGGGTGAAGGAGCAGGACCCAGATGCAGACATGGACAGGAGTCGGAAGTAATTTAAAGGGTTTATTACAAGAAATTAAAAAAAAAAAAAAAAATCGCAACAATGCTGGAAGAAAAACTAGAAACTAAGGTACTAGGAAATTCACTACGAAATAACAAAAACTAAACTCTGCAAAAACTCGGAAAGAAACATGGAAAAACTAGAGACTCTCGAAGTAGACAAGGTGTAAACGATGGGGGTGACGGCGAGGATCTGACAAAACTGAGAAGACAACAGGAGACTAAATGCTCCTGCAGTGAGACATCTGAGGAGACTTAACACGGGAGATGGGGGTGAAACGGAGACTGACAGGGAACTGAGGGAAACAGGAAATGACAATGAAAACTCATAGGAAACTAAATAGACTAGGAAACTAGGAAACCAGGATACAAAACAAAACCAGAAAAACACAAAAACAACAAGGATCATGACACACTCTCGTCCTGAATTGTCGCGCCTCAGAGAAGCCCCAAGAATAAATTACAGTAAGCTGTTCTATGCATGTGTATAGGGTTGGCCATAGTCTGTAATTTTAAAGGGGAATTCCTATATGATTTTAATGAGAAATAGATTTTATTTTTGTACGGTGTTATCATTTAGTCTCAGTCTTGTCCGATTTTTAGTTTTGTCTTTCGTTTTCACACCATTCAGTGTCTCCTCCACTGTCTTCTCCTTATTGTTGTTGCCTTTGGCACTCCTTGTTAATTAATTTCTTTCCTTCTAGTTTCTTTTTGGTCTGCCACAATGTCTTTTGTAACTTTTGCCACCCCCTGGGTACAAAACCCTCTACTTCATTTTCAGATTACTTCTTTTCTCATGAGGCACTTTGTTTCAACATGTCCAATGTGTAATTATGCTAGATCATTTGTTCTTGTTATGTGGGTGGTAAGTAGGTGTGTCCTTAAGCTTATTATAGATGTGGGAGCTCATATGTTGAGGACATGGCAGGGTCTCTAGGCATGGAGGTCAACATAAAAAAAAGAGAAACCCACCTTCAACAAAGAAGTTCCAAGGGTGTGTGCGTCCTTCACATCCGTATTTGTGAGACATGAGCTTCTGCTGTGCTATAAAGGACGGTCTCAGACTCTTGCATTGACTTACAGCTTGTCCTCAGTCTGTTGACGTCCTCATTTCCCAGTCTCTCTCACCTGTCGTTGTCAGTACACTTTGCCTCGGTTAGCCTTTGGCCCTGTGTGTCTGTCATTTACACCCTCTCACCCCTACAAAGGCCTGTATTGTCCGTGTCACCCAGGCTTACATGATGTGAGAAAGCCACAAATGGATGATCATATCGCAGCATGACCATAAACGTGACAAGCCCTTCAATATTGGGGCGTTGTCTAATTAACTATATGGTAGCAGTAAAGATGGAGGGATTACAGTGCTTGATAAAACCAGTGTAATTCTTGACATGCTGCTGTGAAATAGTGTCTGTGTTAAACTGTTGGCTGCGAGTTTCCATCTATACTAAAAAAACAAACATACAACTCGATTGACTTATTGTTATTTATTCATTTATCTGTTTATTTATGTAGTTGTTTATCCTCAATAATACATACATGAATAATTTTCCTTCTGCGATTGAGAAAGTATAATGCAAATTAATAGCTAGTAAGATTTTATCTAAGGATAAAGACAAATCTGCATTCCGTACTATCTCTCAAGCTCGCCATAAACAATTGCTGAATTGTGTTATTATATTTTTTTGAGTTATGTATATTCCTATTTTCATTTTCATGTCAGTAACACATCCCACTGGCAAAATGATGTCACCAAAGTAGAGTAAATTTAGCACAACATCCTGTTATGTTGTGCTTGCAACACCTACACAACTGGTGATGTAAACATGCAAAATACTCTGCTTGTCAAAGATTCACACTCTGGGACTACCACGTGCATTGAAAAGTGCTCATTACGCGATGGGCTCCTCACCAATACATGACAAGCTGGAAGTGACAATGAGTCTGTGGCTTAAATTTCATAAAATGGAATAATTCCAAAAGAAAATTAGCCAGCAGATTTGTTGTGGTGGCAATACAAATTCTTTCAGGTTGGGGTTGATACTCAGTTTAGCTAATATAGTATAAACAACAAAATATCCAAGTTTTAGGGAAGGAAGTGAGGTATTTTTGCAGAATGTATACAAGACTTCCACTAAAAAAAAAAACCTGCTTGTATGCTTTAGTTGAAATTTTCCATTTTCCAATTCCCTGACCAATGTAGTATGTTTTATTCTTATTTATCTTTATTTTGTTATGTTGAGCAGTTTGGTTACAGTTGGGCACCAAAGTACGTGGTTACCATCAGGAAAACTGATGTCAAGGTTTGAAGTGATGCCCTGACACATGTAATCAATTTTGCCCTGGACTGTATTTCAATTTGTATATTTCATGTACTATCAGTGGCTTTCTAAGTTAACTGTTGTTAAATGAAAACAGGTTTAACAAAGAGTTGCTCTTGTCCCCTTCTTTCTTTTGACTTGGGTGTTTGCTCATGCATGTCAGGGCAGCCACAACATCTCTGGTTTCCAGTTAACAAAAGTGAGCTGTCTTTTGTGGATGTCTGCACAAACTTCTTTTTGCAGCAAAAGAACATGTTTCTGTTGTAATGTGGAATGTGATGTTGGATGTTGGCTGTTTCAAGGATGATCTGAAGAAAGTGATAAGTCCTTCACATCTTTTTAAAAACAAATTTAACTTCATGTAATATACAGTATAAAATTTAACATGCACAGCAAAGATGCATTTTGAATCATGCTAATCATCCATCCATCCATTTCCTGTACCCGCATAGTCCAACTGTCGGGCCGTGGGGAAGCTGGAGCCTATCCCAGAGGTCATTGGGCGTGAGGCGGGATACACCCTGGACAGGTTTCCAGTCTATCACAGGGCCACATAGAGACAAACGAGACAAACAACAACACACATGCTCGCACTCACTCCTAGGGACATTTTTTAGAGATGCCAATTAACCTAACATGCATGTTTTTGGACAGTGGGAGGAAGCTGGAGAACCCGGAGCAAAACTCCACACAGAATGGCCCCTGGGTGGAGATTGAACCTGGAACCATCTTGCTGTGAGGTGACAGTGCTAATCACCACATCACGTGCAGCCCTGAATCATGCTATATAGTGTCAATTCATCATAACTTTATTGTGTGTGAAGTCATGAAGCATTGTTTGGGAGCCTGTTGTTGCATATGTAGTTGCTGAGCTGTAGGATACGCTAGGCAATGGCAGTGGACGCTGTGACAATGTACACAATGGTCCAATGTAATATGGTCCAATGTAATAAGTTGTAAAAAAAAAAAAAAAATACAATATAGCATTTGTTGAATTGCTCTTGACTTTTTCGTTTGAGAGGGCAAAAAGTTTGTTCTGCATTTGTCTCTGCTACTTCAATTTACGTATTTTTTAATTCATCGAAAGCTGGCTTGAAAAGTAATACCTTCCACTGTCAAGGCAGATGAATTGTGACAGAGTATAAGCTCTTCACAGGTTGTGTCAATCAAACTAGCAACAGTAGAGGCGTAACAGGAAATTCGTTTGTGGGCCTCTTTGTAAGAGGGCTGAATGGTTCAATTCGACTCTTTTGAAAATATTAATCTGAGGCATAACTCTAAAATGCTACACACAGACGCTACAATCATGACTGCTTCAAGATTCCAATATAACTATGACTGTCAGTCAGGCACTGTCACCGGAAACTTTTCTGCCTACGGAAACTTTCTTTTAAGGTGCTGATTCTCATATAATTTGTCTTTTTCTGTGACTTCAACTTCAGCTCACATGTATGTTTTTTTTATACAGGTTGAAATTTACCCACACTGGTTCATATTTTTTGTTGTGCAAGTTTTAACTTTAACTTTGTATTGTACAAGTTCTCATATCAAGTCTACAAGGCATTTAGAAACATATTTACCTTCATACGTACCAGCCAACAAAAGCACCTGTATTTCAACCAATCACTGTCAAGTTTAGAATGATGCAGATCCCAGTGGTGATAATAACATGAGTTGGTGCACTTTAAGGTGAAGAGGGAAACCAAACCTACCTGGTTCAAATAAAATGTAACAACTTTTGTCCGTGCCATTGTGCGGACTTTGAAAACATCCTTACATTTAATTTTAGACCATGTTTTCTTGCTGACCCTAAAAAAAAAATCAATGACATCAATTTGTTTTTTCTTCTTCCTACAGAAACATTGTACTCACGAAAAACTAACCCTACACCAACACTTTTTCTTCAGTTCACTCATGGAATTGCATAGCACTGTCCTCCTTCTTACGGACTCTTTGGCTCCCTTCTATCCACCCTCAAACCATATCTCACTGATATCCTGTTAATCATCAACAGCACCATCATTAAGTTTGCAGCACTCATGTTGCCTTGGTGGCATTCAAAGACTAACTACTGTCATGGTTCAGTGAGAGGAAACACAGGAGCACCCCTGTAGAGACTTGATTGTCCCGGACTACGACCACACCGTCTGCTGTGCTGCAGTAAAATGTTAGGCAGCATATTTAATTGCATGTCTGTCTACCTCTTGATAGATCATTAGTGGCTTTATATAGTCTGTAATAATAGGTTATTTGTTATCATTAGGTACGTGGATGATGCGGAATGTTCTCTGGAATGCTGTTGAGTGGGAACAGAAATATTTTGAAAGGCAAAAGCCTCGAACAGAGTGTGATTATTTTTTTCCTTAAACTTCTGCTGTTTAGTCAGTAGCTATCTCTACCTCTGACTAGTGTCTTGTGCAGTATTAGTTGGAATTAGACCAACATATGTTTTGAGTCATGTTAGCATGCACAGTCTATCTGCAGTAAACATTTGACAATGGCTTGAGCGAAAAAGAATGAGGTCTTTGGGAACAAAACTTTGGAGTTTTGAGTGTTGTGTCTTGACAGTACGTAGACAGGAACACTGCAGTTGACACTGGCTGCTGGTGTTATGGTTTAATGCAAACCGCAACAACAAATCATCATCTGCCGTCATCCGACGTCATTCTTAATTTGAATCAGTAACTGTGAGTGTTGACATCTCTTTTCTACAACAGCACATTTTTTCAAGACTTGGATCAAGTAGGTGTTGTAAATAATTCATGGCAGTTTGTTTACTTTGCAAAAAATTACAAAATGTTTTGCTGCATCAGGCCAACTAATATAATGCCTGTAAGGAATTATACCAGTAAAATTGAGTTACACTCTTGACAAATCTTTGATTGTTTAATTGATAAAAGTAATCTGGTCATCATCAGGTCTTAAGATTGTGTAAATGCACAATGCACCTCCGATGAAAAAGAAATGATGACATATTACACTGTCATTAGTCATTTTATAAAATCTAAGCCAAAAATGCATAAGCAGTGTGTGACAAACTAACAAAGTCTACTCTTACTGCTTCAAAAGGTACAAAGCAGCCAGGTGCTGGTCTGAAGGATTCAGGTGTGTGTTGACACATTATCAAAGAGGAAAGACATGGTCATAGACAAGCAATTGTTACTGGCCAACAAGGGAGGGTTAAAAGTTAAATAAATAATGACATTGTGTGAAAAGTCATGTTTTGCTGTTCATCTGAAGATATATTTGTCCAATATTTTAACCTTGTTAAGACCATTTTTCCTGATACATAAACTTTAACTGTAAGAGTGATACTTTTATTTTCCATATGACTCTACGATGACAGTTAGGCTGACTTTGCATTAAATAATCTTGTGATGTCCAGGTTATTGAGACTCAAGCAAAAAAGTATCCACTTTTATAATTTCCACAAATCAACTACATTTTTTAACTATAGCAGACTTGGCAGGAGGCGGTTGGAGTTGGGGGATATACAAAGCTCTCAACTCACACAACACAGACAAAGGATCACATCTAAATTCCGGCTTCGTGTCTGATTTTAAGCAAACACTGGTAGGGATTATGGTGTGTGGACACTTTTCTCTTTTTAATCAGACAAGGATCTTTTCCAAACCTTAACTAACTGTGACTGAGTCACTATGACCAGTAAAATATTTACAAAAGCTGCAGTTTTACAACTGTATATCATACTTCAAGGTTATTGCAATTATTATCATTTTGGTCCTACTGCCAACTATTGTTGCCGTCATTTTTTTTTTTTTATCGTCTGGAAGCTCTTAAAGTGTTGTTTTGGCTTTGGGCAACTGGTGGAAGATTTGAAAATGAATAATAGTTCATATCAGTGTCATGTAACTGGTGCGACTGGTCACACAACTAGGTCTCTACTTCTTTCCTGCACCTCCTTTTAGGGAGATGTCTGCCAAAAACATGTACAAAAGGGAGTAAAAATACCTTATTTAACACCCTTATGTCTACTATGAAGCCATCTCAAATGCTCAAATGTAATAAGAAGTAACCGCTTTGATGAGATAATGGCCTAAATTCATCTGGTGGATAACTGAAAGGCCAAACAGACAACCCTTTCTACAAGTGTTGCCCCTTTTCAATGCACTGAATGACTTTAACAAGATGATGCCATACACAAAATTGATAGCAACTGATAAAAGCACGATGCACTATTATAGCAAGCATGGCGGCAAGCAGTTTATCAGGGGCAAACCAATCCGCTTTAAGTACAAGTTGTAGAGCCTTGCTTCACCCACAGGTGACACATGGAGCCCTATTGTGGAGTTCACACACATCTGCCCAATAAAAACTCAATAAATCGGCGGTTGTGATGCATATTTTGAGAAACCACTCCACATTGAGTGCTTCAAGAGAGTGAAATCTAAACTATAAGCCTTTGAACTGAGCTTTGCCCATATGTTATGCAAATCATATTTTTTTTAAATCGGTTCATGAGACTCTGGAATTAATATTTAGATTTTTGTCACTAATAGTACCCTACAGTATGCACTGCCCTTATACCTTTTGCACTGTTTTTGAGGTGCAGTAAATACTTACTTGCACTGATTTATCTTTTTGCTAAACAATACTGTGCACTCATCTTCTGGCCCTGATGTTTAGTGGTCAGGAAATGTTAAGTCAAGCTAAGCTACTGCCAGAATGTGATTTATTTTTTTTGCAAACAATTTTCATTCATTATTTTGTAAGTTTAAACATTCTTAGCTCTAAATTTGGAGTTAAAACTGCACAGAATCAGCTACCCGTATATAGGTTACTCTGCATGCACTTCTTTGCTGATGACCAACATTAAATAAAACCAAATATTTTAAAACAACTTTGAAAAATCACAGAGTGCATACGCACAGACCACTCAGACTGCCCATGTCTGCCCTTGTCCACTGCTCAAAGCACTTGCAGGCTATTTCCAATGCATCAGAACTGAAATGCTTCTTTTTGTTCACCTGACTGAGTGGGTTAGAGACCAAAAACATTGTCTGACGTCAATTATTGTAGAATCCCCAGATATTGGTCTGATCAAGCATCGGTGGGAAATGTTGGAAAAACAAACCCAATCCATGTAGGCCCCACCTTGTAACTTACAAGACAAGGATCTACCTGTCACGTCTCAGGTCTTGCAGAGTCCTTTCCTTGGCAGGCGAGAGTTCTTATGACAGGGACCCATAGAATATTTGACAGGTGTTTTTATTGTTGTTACTAATAAGTGTACATGGGCATTATAGTTTGTTTTGGCTTTATCTCATATACACCACATTTTAATATCAATCCACAGAAAGAAATGGTCCATAGAAATATGTGAAAAACAAAGTCCAGGTTTTCTTTCTTTATTTCTACAACTTCAGTTGTGACCTGTTTACATATTAATGAAACATTTATTCCTTTGTATTCTGGGAGATTCATTTATCATTTAATTGAATTTTTCCTATTTTTCAGAAACATGCTCACAGAAATACACTCTTCATAATAGTTTCATTACATGAAACTGTTACAAAAAACTGTTTCTTAGTAACATCAGTCACAACATAGTAGTTTAGTTGCTTTAGTGTATATGTTGTCATACGGCTCCCTTGGCGACACACCTACAAAAACATTCCTTGCTCTTTATTTTTAACAGTATCGACAATTAAGAGAGTGAAAGAAGAGAAGCGCAATCTGTTTACAAGTGTGTCCTCAGTATCTTCTCAGCAGCTATTCACCCGTGCCAGACAGAAGAGGTAGAGCATGACAGAGAAGAATCAGCGGGCGTGGATTGGGCATTACTCATCAACCACAGGTATTTCTATTAATATCCTCCAAGGGTGTCGCTCTCAGCCGAAAGCAGCTGAACAGTGGAGACATGTCAGTCATTGTTTGCTCTGCCTTCCAAAGGGTTTAAGCAAATGCAGTGCACGAGGTGCACCCTGAGGCAAGACATGGACTTGTCTGACACTGCTTAGCTCAATTTTTAGCCAGACTGAGCTGTGTGTGTTCTAACTAAGCTACACAGCTCTTATTGAGTATTTTCCAGTAACTTCAACCAAACAAACAACTCAAACCTGTCATGTTGTGCAATTGTTTTTCTTTCCCTTTCTTTTTGTAACACTTTATAGATAGGAAACCACTGCTGATGCCACACATTTCACGGATTAATTCATCCAGAAAGTCAGGCATATTGAGAGGCTGAGACAAGTTAATTAGGGAGACACTACATCTAACTGACTGATTTTATTTTTTTTAGAAACAACAGTGTAAAAAATGTGGGTTGAATTTTTTTCTTCTGGTTTTTGGATGTTGAAGGATTTATCTCTATCTTCCAAGTCTTCTATGTCCTATCTCACTCAGCTTTGGATATGACTTTACAATACATTTGTCAGTTACAGTCTGTCTGTAATGTTAAAAAAATAAAAATAAACTCAATGACTTAAATTCCATCCAGAGGCACTTGGCCGTGTCAAACAAATGTCAGATAATGAGAGACTGTACACTGGAATGACAGCTGCTGCCTCAGGGCCAGTAAAGTTCATCAGCCTGATCACTAAAATGGCTGGAAGATAATAATTTATATATACTTATATATATAATTAATAAAAAATGTTGGCTAATATGCATTCTGTGGGTAGTTTAGCTGATCTGTGACACTAAGAACTATATCATCTCAAAACGTGTCTTGATATAACCAGAAGTTGTCTTCTTTGTGTATGAGAAGTTGGAATTAAGTTGGCAATAGTTTCTATCCAAAGTCACATAAATAATTTTATTACTTTAATCGCACTTAAAACAAAAACTGAAAAAGAAAGCACAGCTTGACAGACATAGAATAGTATTTTTGCACCAACAAAGGACCTGAGAGATGCATCTGGACCTTGAGTTGATCCATCCACTGTTAACTCAAGCCATATCAGAAATGGTCTGCATAGAAGGGAGACTGTCAAAGAGCCTTTCTTATATAAGGGAAATATTTTGCTGAGTTATGCCAAATGATAAAGATTAGACTGAAAATCAGCGGCAACAGGTTTTATGGAGTGATAAATCCTCCCCAGATCAAGGATCTGCCCAGACCTCAACATTATTGAAGCAGTGTAGGATCATCTTGACAGAGAACTGAATAAAAGGCAGTCAGCATCCAAAGAAAAGCTTTGGAATGGTTTTCAAGAAGCCTAGAGAATTATTTCTGAAAATTACTTCAAGAAATTACAAGAAAGCCTGTCTAAGAGGGCTCAGGTTGTATTGAAGAACAAAGGTGCTCATACCAAGTAGTTCACACTCATTAGAATTAGAATTAAAACCCTATTTTTGCCTCATACACTGCATTTCCATTCATGTTTACAGGTGTTTCTATACATTATTAACATTGTCAACACTTTTTGCACAGTGCTATAAATCTGGAGTGGAGGTCCCTCACAAACCTAAACATGAGCCCTTACAGCAAACTGTCAATCAAACTGAGATCCAGTCCTGGTGAAAGGAATTCAGTAGCAAGTCTGGCTGCCACAAGACATTGTAGCTCCAGACCAAACAGCTGAGGCAGAGAGACCTGAGGCTGCAACAGCCACATAGAGCTTTCCAACCACTCTCCAGTCTAGGCCACTCTTTACTATCTAACTAACTACCTTTAGTGTAAAAGAAACATTCAGACAAAAAAAGAGGATCTTTTCTTTACGAAATACCAACATAAAACACTTGCTTGAGCCCTTTTACTCACTGAATTCCTTGGACATAGAGACCAACACGAATAGGTCAACATCAAGCAGACTTTGGATTAAGAGCAAGATAAATGGCACATATGTCTTTTTTTAATAGCGAGTTGTTTCTCTTTTGTTTTGCAGAAATGAAATCTGATGTTTCCAGGCTCAAATATAATAATCAAATCAATATTACATGAGGTACAATTAATGTGAGCTTAATGTTAATACGTGTGAGAAAAAAATACAAGCTGCACTCAACAATGTAAATGTTATGAGGAGACTGTGTACTAAGTGGACTGAAAACACGAACAAGCCAAATTTGTGTATTGGAAGGTGATAGTAAGCCAGTCAGAAAATTGCTTTTTTAATTGGCTCTTACAATTCTTGGAGTTGGAGTTCTTGACTTCAGAACCTTACTTACAAACATTTTGACATGCAGAAATCTGCCCAAGATCTTCACGGAATAGTCACAACACTTTGCCGTGAGAGCACTACATCATAACTTGTTAATGCTTGTCTATTATTGACAGTCACTCTCTCTGGCTGCCTCTGTGGCTTTTTCTTCATTTTTCCTCGGCCTGCAAAACATGACAGGCACATGCTGCAGGTGCTGTTTGACAAGTGCAACTAGTCCAAGCTATTCGTCGTTCCATGTGTTTTTAAAAGATCACAAATCTCCACTAAGCTCTCTTGTTTGAGTTTGTGTGTGTGTGTATGTTTAACTTAAGAGTGCAGCCATGGGCGTACGTGTGCATGGTCACATGCATGCATGACTCATTGAAGATTGCTCACTGATTTTCCATTTAAACCTGTGGGCTAGATTAGCATATCAGCACTTTCAAAACCAGGGGTCAGTGGGTTTAAAGGGTTACAGCATCATAAAAAATGTGAAGGTTCAACTTGGCAATCGTTGCTAAACAATTTGGAATTACATTTGCAGTGACAAAGATTTTAGGTTAAGTACACTGATTTTGCAGCCTCACGGATGTGAACATGGCCCATCTAAAATTGGGGCAGAATGCACAGTTGCTTTTACCCTTTAAATTCACATTCCGTACATAGAGTGAGATATATTACTTATTGATTAAATAAAATTATACTTGTTTGATGACAACTTCTCAAAATGAACCATGAATGAACATGTAAGTGCTGTTGTGTACATTCTATGCATCTCCACTTTGCATACATTGACAGAAGGTCAGCCAAGAGACAATAGTCAGAGAGCTCTCTTTTGCTGTTTGTATTAGTGTTTTTTCAGCTGAACAGCTGAAGTGTAACTTAACCTCAATGCACCTGGAATCCTTCACTAGTTTGAGATTTCCAAAGTGCAACCATTTGCTTCTCTACATCAGGCACATGTGGCATGCTCAGATATTGTGATGTCAGGTCATTAGTTTAAACAAAAGGTAGAAGAGCTAAAAGCTTTATCAGAAACCTTCTGCATCACCTGCTGTGGAATATTACAGCATTTGAAATCTCCTGCTAACATTGCTCATTGAGCTGCTCTGAGAAGGTACTGTTGACATAACATGAGCAAAAATTAAAAGAATGCTTGCAAATAAAAGTAATGTGCATCAGATTCACGTCAGGACAGGCCTCTTTTTCCACTGTTTTTACTGTAAAACGGTCTCCTGGCAGATTTCACCTTTCACCTGACATGATGCACTGTCTCTGGTTACAAAATGATCATTTATCTTACACTGAGTGAACACATCATATTTTCTTTGTATGCGCTCATCATTTAGATAGAATGAATGGTTTCCCACCCACATGCAAAGGGAGCAACATCAACATAATAAATCATAGAGCGAAAACCAATCATCCACATAAAGAAACAGGTCTCATTTTTGCAACCAAAACTACAGTTATTGGAAAAGGACCCATTAAGGTATATAAATGGTCTTTAAGGTAATTATTGTGGACTTTTGTTTAATTTTGAGCTTTCAAAATCATCTAAAATTAGGGTACATAATTGTATTTTTAATAACCTTAAGGTAGAGGCTAATGGATAGGCTGCACTTGTATTAGCTTAAATCTTCTTGCTACTAAACTTAATCACAGGATATGTTTTATTGTGTAGTAAATTTGGTAATCTGATTAGTGTGAGAAAGATAATTGTTCTGGTAGTCTTGCTTCATTAATATATACTGTATTTTTCATTATGTGGTAGTTAGGTCTGTTACCCCTGAGCAAACAGATTCTGGAATTTCAGCTGGGGCCTTTCTGTGTAGTTGCTATGTTCTTTGTGTAGTGGTATGGGTTTTTGCATGGTACTCTGCCTTCCCACACTATTCCAAAAATATGCATGTTAGCTTATGTTAGCTGATGATTCGATGTTGACAGTGAGTGGAAGCTTGCGTGAGTTTCTGTCACTGTGTTGGCATTGTGCTGTCAAGAATGTATCTGACCTGAAGACTGACCTAAGGGTACATTTTTAATCTGTGAATTAAATGTGCATAGCACTTTACTTGTGTGTGCGTACTGATCTGATTTGTGCGGGTGTAACTTGCTCGAAGTTACGGACAAAACGATAATTAGGAAATCAAAACGTCTCCTACACACACAAATCGTTAAATACGCACGCACGAATCGCCTGATCGTGCGTGCGTATGTGCCACAAGCTCCACTGCAGAGTTAGCGCCATCGCTTAGAAGCGTGTCAAAGACTACATTTGTGCAAAGTAATTGCATGCTGTAAAGTCAAATTTTTCCGCATGATGTAAATATTTCTCCCCTTTTGATGTGATCAAAGCTCTGCACATGTTGCAATTGGCCCTAGTATTGTCTTTTTTGGTGAACTATAACCAAACTTCAGAGCACTTCTGTCTGGACGCCATGTTCAATCCAAGATGGCGGCACGTGTACATGCTGCAGCTTGTCTCTCTCTCCCGACAATACAACATTTTTGTATATGTGGCAGTGTTTTTGTGTGTCGTCGTATTGTGTCAACCAACATCTGAGGCAAACTTGCAGCTGTGAATTTTTGCTCGACATTAGCAGAACCACACCTTTCAACCTAAACCCAAACCCAGCGTACGGGGATATGCTACGAGCCTGCGGTCCACCCTGTGGAAAGGGTGAGCAGCACCAAGTTCCTGGGTGTGCATGTCTCAGAGGATCTCTCCTGTACTACCAACACTTCATCACTGGCCAAGAGGGCTCACCAACGCCTCCACTTCCTCCGCAAACTAAGAAGCGCTGAAACCCCCACCCCCATCATATGCACCTTCGACAGGGGAACGATCGAGAGCGTCTTGTCAAGCTGCATCACAGTGTGCTATGGCGCCTGCACCACATCCTACCGCTATAGATACCAGACAGTGATTGTATAAAACAATGATGGGAGTGTAATAATGCTGTAAACACTCCCTTGGGTCTGTCTCACTGTAAATAATTCTTAAGCTTTCTTTGTACCCTTGAGAACACACAAGGTGCGATAAACCTTTTTTTTTTTTTTTCTTTGTAAAGCCCATTTGCTTCAGTTTGTCATCTGGGATAATATCTGCTGAGAGATTGGTTTTGAGGGAGGTAGAGAGACCACCACCCTTCTCTGTAATGACAGGTGCACAGTTGACCTTTCTCTATACAATCTGAGATCAGATTGCTGTATCTTTCCACTCTGTGTTTAACCCTGTTAAACAGCTCTATCGTGTTCATGGCAATCCAGGTTTTGCATTACACCAACTGCAGGAGATACACAATAGTATCCTTGAATTAGAGAATGGGAAGCAGTTTGAACATTTCACTTCTTGTTCATTTTATTTATACAACACAAAGCTTTGTCTGATGTAGCAAGGACTGTGGTTTACCATAATTTGAAGGAATAATTTTTAGTGCTGTCAAGAGATTAAAGAAAATTAGAGATTAATTAATTATGATCTGTAATTAATTGATCTAATTAATCTATTTTAATCTCACCTAAAAGAAATGCTTTCAACTTGAGGTATTTCCATTTAAATTCATTACACTATTGCAGCAAATCAAAAGATTGATAAATAACAAAAAAGCAGCTTTATGAAGTCATTTGTTTTTAACAGATTTGAACAGATGCTGTACGAGCCATTTACTTTCCACTGTATTTGAGACTAGTCCCAAGCACTGCCTGCAACCTTTAGTTTCGACCTTTTTTCAATCTCCAAATAATTAGAAAATAAAAATAAAATAAAACATCAGATCCATATAAAGTCCTGTAAGTTAACACATCAAAAAACAGTAACAACACTTTTCAGATCAATAGAAGTACTGGACACTGAACTTGTTGCTTTTCCTCTGCTCCAGATAATATAAAATAAATAAAACAGAACTAGCAATCACAGTGCTGTTAGCACATCAAAAATAACATTGTTCATCATCACAAAATAAAGTGCTGAAATAACATCAAGCAATCACTTCTAATGGGGTACAGATGACATGGCAGCTATGCTGACCTCATGCTTCTTATTTCTTCTTCTTCAGCCAGTCGCTGAGACAGACCAGCTTGGTCACATTTTCTGGGACCAAGGCTGCCCTTTTCTTTTGTACTATGTGGCCTGCGAGACTAAACAGTCTCTCACAAAGTACGGAGGTTGCCGGGGAGGCCAGGTACTTGCGTGCCACGACTGACAGCTTTTCATAGGCTCCTGAGTGAGCATACCACCACTGCAGGGGACAGTCATCAATACTGATGCTGGGCTCTGCTCTGTAGCGCTGCAGCTCTCCGGACTCCATTCCATCTTCTTCTGAGTCAGAGTCTGACCCCAGCAGAAGAGCGCTCCTCCTCTTCTTCTGAGCTGGTTGATCATCCTCTGTGGAGGGCTGGAGAGTAGCTGCTCTTCTAGGCTCTGCTGCTTGGAGCATGTTTTCCAGACTGGTCCACACCTGAATGAATGAATGAATACATAGATGGACAGGTAGATTTATTTTATTTTGTGCAGCACTTTGTGTTGCATTTCCTATGTGTAAAAAGTGCTATATAAATAAAGCTTGATTTGATCAAATTGGACTCAATAGTCCAGCTTATCCTTATAGTCTTTACTTGTTCCCTCTTTTCTCTTGGAAGACATTTCAAATCCTTGAAACGTGGATCCAGTGCTGTGGCCACCTTGAACCACGTCTCGTTGGCTACAGCTTGCCGTGCTTCCAGGTCCTGGAAGGCATTCTTGAACTTCACCACATAGGCTGGATCATCATCAGTGATGTCCATGACACGGTCCAGATGGCGAAAAGCAGGCAGCACTACAGAGCAAGAGACGTAGGCCTCACCACCCAGCAGCTCAGTCACATACCTGTAGAGGTGGATAAGTTTGAAAAATAAACTTCGCTGGACATTTAAATTTCCAATTTAATTGCCCTGAGAAGTACTACCTAATGTTCATTCATTTTTGGATGACACGTGTAGTTTATTTCATTAAAATGGACAGGTGTTTATTTGGGCTTACCTGCATGGTTCAAGCAGGACCTCCAGCCTCTGCAGTTTCCCCCACTCAGCTTCGGTTAGCATGACCAATCTGTGGTTGTTCTGTTGGTCCAACGTAGCCTGGACAGCCTCTCGGTTGCGTAGGAGGCGTGAGACCATTGCGAGTGTCGAATTCCACCTGGTTGGTACATCTTGTATAAGTTGCTCGCTTTTTTTTCCAAGTGCAACTTGTTGGTGGTTAAGTTCTGTGGTACTTGCAGGGCTTTGTTTGAAATGGCCAACAATCTTGCGACACTTTGCTAGTACACCAGCAAACCCACTGCCATCGAGGCAGACTGTGATGGTCCTCTGGAGAATGTGAGCATTGCAGGCGATGTGCTCATATGGAAGGGCTCTCATAGCAGCCAGCATGTTTGCTGCGCTATCTGTACCGATGGTGGATATCTTATTTTCAATTCCCCAATCATTTGCCACATTGAGGAACTGTTCGGCGCATTTATCAGCAAAGTGCCTGGTTTCTGTTTTCATGACGGTCAGCGCAAATGAGTTGAGGTTCCACTCACCATCAATAAAGTGTCCGGTCACCCCCAAATAGCTGTGGTTGCCAGCTGAGGTCCAGTGATCTCCGGTTATAGCAACAAAGTTGGGCGAATCCTCCACCAAAATTTCAAGTTTGTTTTTCTTTTCGCCGTCGTACATCTTGCTGATTTTGGTCGTCACTGTAGTCCTGCACGATGGCTTGTATGATGGGTCACTGGACGCAGTTTGCAACACCTCTGTTAACCCCTCGTCTTCCACTATGTTTATCGGCCTGCAGTTCATCGCTATCCACTTGGCAAGAACATTCGTCAGCCTGTCGGTCGCAGACTTGCTCATACGCGGGATGTTCTCGAGTTTAGTTTGGTCGATGTGGTAGGCTAAACTTGAGCTACTTCGGTGGTAAGCAAACTCCTTACAAAGAACGCAGATCACTCTACCTTTATCAATGGTGCCGTCGAGGCGTTTGTGAAATGTAAATTTTCCATTCATTGGACCGACAACTCTTACATGCTCCTCCAATTTCTAGTCTCCTCACCTTGCCCAACTACAGTGGGAGCTTATCCCAAACCATCCCAAACACAATGACAGCCAATCAATGTCCACTTCAGGGTGTGACAGACCATTGATTTCCAACCCAAGTACAAGAAGCCCAACGTATAAAAACGGATTTTAAAAAAAGGCAACTGGCATTCAGAAACAGCAAAGTTAGAGTTAAAAATTAGATTAACGCGATTAAAATATATAACGCACTAAAAATCACTGTAATTAATTAATCTCCATTAACGCGATAATTTGACAACCCTGATAATTTTTCTTCTCTACAATCTGATAGATTTTTAATAACAACTCTCCAGATACTTATACACAGCTCAATAATACCTCAAATTAAGATTTTAAAAAAAGTCATCTTTTGAATAACTTTAGTGGGAACTGACAAAAATGTCGAGCAGCCATGTATTAATAGCTTCCACTGCCTGTGTTTTTGGCTGTTTATACTTGACTGTTTACAAAAGTGGTGTACTGCAGCAACCAAGCATTGCCATTTGATTAGAAGTCCATTTCATGGCTGTCTGACATGATGATAAAACTCTCCAAACAAATAGCCTGAGTGTCTCCAGGAGCCTGACTGTGTAATTAAGGCTTTTTTGAGTGCAACTCCACTTGTCAAATGCACCCATAGTGCCTTTCTCTCTCTCGCAAAGAGATACACATACAAAGAGACATATATCTGAGTAAATCCAAATAGTAATATAACATAAAGCAGAACATTAAGCTGATTTAATTTTTTGCATTTTTAGCCTTCTGTCATCCTCAAAGGTTCTTGCACCAGGAAGAGAAAGAAAATTAGCCCTTAAATGTCCTCTGATGTAGGGTTTGTGTTAGCCAAGGATGCTTCTTGAAAGAAAATACACAGAATCTAACCCATTCAAATGAATGGGTCAGGGCTTTAAGCTCTGCAGAAGGCTGAGCACGACCCATTCATTTGACTCAGGTGTGTGAAAACATGCAGGGTGGGGTGCCTTGAGGACCAGGATTGAGAAACGCTGGGTTAGAGTTAGGTCTAAGCCAATACAACTCCTGTTTCTAAAAGCAACCTCTGCAAAGGCATTGTGACTTCATAGGTTGTTGATATAGAACTCGCCTCTGAATATACAGATGTTGTCACAGATCTTGCTCTGAAAGTTGATTTCTGTCTTCACAGTATATGTACAGTTTAGATTACAACTTAGTAGTGGTTACGTGCATTAGTATTTATGAGCATTTGATTACATTTTAGTCAAAAGAAGTGGATAGCAAACTTATACATATCTGTTAGCAGCCAATAAGAAATATAGTGTGGACTGACAAAGGCATGGAAGATAAACAATTAGCAAACAATGAATATGATGAATATAGACAATGATATTTTCAATAAATACATTTTTATACAGTACAATAGATTTTATTTAATATTCTTTTTAAACTACACCTTAACATCAAACTATGTTCAACACAAACATGGTTTTTAATAATATAATTTAACAAAAACTTTCTTGTTCTTTTTTTTAAACTTATTGAGCACATTTTTTTTCTGCTCGAGAGCTGAGAAAATGTGACAGATAAAAAAAAATAGCATGGAGAACATGAAAGAGTGGGGGGGGGGTAACGCTTAATAAAAGCAACGGTGGAGTAAAAATTAGTGAAACTGAAAGAATGAAGGACTGGAGCCCTGCATCAGAGGTATCGTATTCAGCCTGGTCTTGATAGAGACTCCTCTCCAGGTTGAATAGACCCATTGTTTGGACAAGGCCTCCATGACACAGGCCATTTCATTACAGAATGAACCCAGGCAAAGGATGGTGGTAGGTTTCCCCCTCCTCTCTTCTGTAAATGAGCTCCATTCTCTCTTCCTCTGGGCTACCTGCATGAATAGGAAGACAGTTATAAGGGCGATGCACTCTCAAAAACAAACAGCCACCCTCCATCATAGCGACAGACAGAGAGAATCATTCAGTAAGAAAACATGAGTAATTTAATAGGCTCTGGCATTGTGTCACATCTCCCCTGTGACTTAAGATCAACCAGCAGATGGTTTAAACATGCCACCACGTCACCATATTATTTGTCTTTGTCATCTTCACTCATGCGTAACGTTAAACATTAGAATCATGGAGGCTGCTCTGCTAGCCTTTAACTGAGCAGCTAAAGCTTAATTTTGCACTCTTGATTAAGTTAAATAAATATTTCTCATCAGTAATATTACTAAATATTGTGAAAAATTCAAATGAGTGAAAGTGGAATCCAAAAGCTAATCAGCACATTAGCTTGCAGTGTTTGCTCGTCAACATTCAGGTTCTTCATTTGCTATTCTGTATTGCTTTCAAGTAAAATCTGAACCCAAAATTGAGTACATTTTATATATATGTAAAGAATTAATACCCAGGCCCAGTATGACACTCCTTGCATTGTGTTGTTAAACAGTGTATAAACTGTATAAATCATGTCTTCAAACCAATGCTAATTTCTCCCTATAATGCCAGGAAATGAGCTCATCTGACCATCTGTTATGCTAATTCCAGCATACAGGTACCTAGTCCAGAAAAGCAGGTGAATGTCTGAGGGGACTATGTAGGCACTTCAGGACTGTTTTGAATATATGGACTGGGATGTGTTCAAGGCAGTGGCAATCCTACAATCAGCACACCAGTTTGGAAGAGTATGTTGTGTCTGTGTCTGCTTATATTCAGAAGTGTATAGAGTATTTGTTTGTCACCACGAACATCACTACACGGGCCAACCACAAATCAACAAGGTACACGTGATACTGGAAGCACGAAATGCCACTTTTAAATCTGGCAACATAGTGGCTCTCAGAATAGCTCAAGCCAACCTGAACAAAGCCATAATAAAGGCAAAGCATGCCCATGATCAGAAAATCCAGGAGTTCTTTCATGATCCCTCCAACACCAGGACCATGTGGCAGGTTATCCAATCTATAAAAAGAATTACAAGGAATCCCATACAACCTGCAAGGATGACATAGACTTCCTAAATTGCCATAACCACTTTGGCAGGTTTGAGGCTTTTCTCTATCTGGAATCAGATGATGTCCATAGGACCCTGAGGATCGTCAACACCCAGAAAGTCAGTAGGGCCAAACAATATACCAGGTACAGCTGCCAATGGTACTGACAGACAATTTAAGCCTGTCGCTGAACAAGGCAATTGTTCCATCATACTTTAAGACTACCACCATCATTCCAGTGCCTTAGGAACCCCCAATAACCTGCCTAAATGACTGCCATAGCTCTCACTCCCATCGTGATTAAATGCTTCGAAAGGCTGATAAAGCAGCATATGATCTCCAAGCTCCCCTCCAAATTTAACCCATAACAGTTTGCTTATCGCAGAAATAGCGCCACAGCGGATGCTATCTGTTCTGTTTTTCACTGGAGCCTTTAACACCTGCAGGAGAAGAACACCACAGTGCAAAAGCTGTTTGTTGATTTTAGATCAGTACTCAACACAATTGTTTCTCAGCTTCTGGTGAACAAACTGGTCCCCCTTGGCTTTGCCACCACCTTGTGCAACTGACTTTTTCATTTCCTCTCCAGCAGACCTCAGTGTGTGTGTGGGGGAAACAACGCTTCCTCTGTCACCACTCACAGGCTCACCCCAGGGTTGTGATTTGAGCCTGATGTGTTTCATATGATGACCCATGACTGTGTCGCCAGGTTGTTATGGATGAAGTTCACCACTGTTGTATCATCAGTGTACTTGATGATTGGGCTAGTGGTGGACCTCATCCATAACAACAATGACTGGGCCTACAGAGAGAGGGGGTAAAGCAGCTATTGGACTGATGTGGAAGGAATAACCTGATCCTGAATGTCAGCAAAACAAAGGAGATCATTATTGATTTCAGGAAGAACCATCCCAGTCACACACCTCTTATCATCAACAACACGGAGGCGGAGGTAGTGTGGAGCACCAAGTTCCTAGGGGTGCTCATGACAGACTCTCATCTGGACTTAGCACACAGTGGCACTGGCAAAAAGAGTGCAGCGTTTTGTTCTTCCTCCACAGGATTAGGAGATCTCACATCCCACTCCTATTCTCACCACTTTCTACAAGAGCACAATAGAGAGCATCATGACAAACTGCATCTCTGTCTAGTGCAGCTGTTGCACTGCTTCTGACTGGAATACCCTGCACAGAGTTGTAAGGACAACCTCATCTGGAATTCTCTTCCTTCCATCCAGTAGCTTGGAACAGTGCTTGACATAGGTGAGAAATTTAATCAAGAACTTATTTCATCCCCACCATGGTCTGTTCTCCACGCTTACCCCTGGTAAGAGGTTCTGTAGCCTGAGGAGCAGAATAGCAAGCTTCTGTAACAGCTTCATCCCTCAGGCCACAAGACAGCTGAAATCATAACAAATTTTTAAATAGTGATATTCAGCACATTTTTACTATCGAGAGTAAGCGCTTGAAATTTAGTTGATTTGTGCACTTTGGGTGTATATAAAATATCTATCTATATATTTATCTATCTACAGTATGATAAAAATCAGTATTTGGTATGACCACCTTCATCCTTCATCACAGTCTGAATCTGAGTCTTCAGGCTTCTTGAAGGACATTCGAAAACTCTTCTTTGGATGTTGGCACACTGACTGAGGTTAGCCGGCTCCCATCGTTCACTTAAAAGACTGTGCTCGTTGAACCGGCTTGTTTGCGACCTACACATCACTAGGTTACGGTTACATGCTGCCATTCCGATATCTCGCCATTCCGACATGGGTCTCCAATTGTCGGAATGGCGACACTTATTTTTTTATCAAACGTCCTGTCATTCCGACACTTTTTTCCTCCTATGGTCGGAATGGCGGTATGTTTTTTTTTTTTTTTAACTTACCGCCATTCCGACAGTTCCTTTTAATAGCCTATTTTTTACCCAAAACTTTTTACACTAATGATATGCCGGCGCAAATACGCCCTAAAGTTTGGCGCACAAACTCTGCACATACAGAGGCCACATCCTCGCAAACAAACTTTAATAATCTATTATCAAAATCCCCTGAAATTTCAAACATAAAAATACAGATATTAATGTAACTCTGGCGAGACTGAAACTGATTAAGCAGAAATACAGTGTCAGTGAGCTGTCACATCTGCCAGCTGGAGCGGAGCTCTCCACATAGCCCATGCGTCTTTTGCACGCTGGCATCATATGCAAAAGTAATAATTGCAATTACAGATATCACGGCTACTACACAGGACACAGTTGCGAGCACTCTGCCTTGCCTTGCCTTGCCAATAGGAGAGGAGAGGAGAGAAATTACAGCATAGAACGTATAAAACACAACAAAATGCAGTAAAAACGTTTATTTATGTTATTCACGTGATTTATGAGTACTCGCTCCAATTATGGGAAGCGCAGATGGGCTTTGCGCATTTGGCACAAACACATAGCCGTTGCGCAAGGCTTTATACATCCTGTTGATATCTTAAGGACCTAACTGGTCACACCTGGGAGTAAATGTCATGTAGAGATTGTTTTTACATGACATTACAGCTGAACATATAGCTTTCATCCACAAACCAACGTGGGAGAGCCCGAAGACGCATGTGCCAGACGCACATAGGCATGCGTAAAACCAATTTTGACCACTTCATGCTGTTTATTTGCTTTCTTTTAGTTAACTTTCGTTTCTTTTGGATTCTTGTGCATGTTATGGAGCCGTTTCGGTCCATATTTGTAAGCCTTTTTTTCCTGGATTAAATTTTCGGAAGTTGAAGCAAGTGGCATTGGAGTGTGTGATTGAAAACCACCACGGTCTGCTTCTCCTCCTCCAGTTGCCGAGACTTTGTGTTTTTAATAACGCTTATCTGTAAACATGTGTTAAACATATAAATTGCATGAACAGAAAGAACTGACTCACCTGTTGAGTAACGCACATTTCCTTATACGGAAAGCCTTGTCGGAATGGTGGGACGTTTGAATGTCGGAATAGCGGGATGTCGGAATGGTGGGATTTTGGAATGGGTGTTGCCACCCCTAGTTTACATGTATCTGCGTTGGAAACCTGTGCTGTGTGTGTTGCCGAACCAGTTAAACTATGCCACTGAGGTCAAAATTGTGGCTCCATTTCACCAAGATTGATGCCAATAGTGTACGATGCAATATATGCCAAAAAGTAATCGCTGCTAAGGACAGCAACACGACTAATTTAATGAATTAGTTGACCATGCACAAAATTAATATAAGAGCAGAAAGTTGCTCCGTGTTTTCCTGCAAGAAGGTCGGACCGCAACCGTCCTCCTCTTAGCATTAAAGTCAGCTTGTGGACACTACAGAGACAGAGCGGCATAATTCAAAATCTCCACCACTGGACTCCGCTTCATCTAAGAGTATCGAGGACGGCGCAGTGTGTGGCATTTTAACAGGTAAATTAATGTTCATCAAAATCCGGCAGAAATCTTAATGATACTGCAACTTAATACGTGCAGAACGCAGACATGTTTTCTGAAGAAAAACTGCAAAGTGAAAAGTATCCTCAGTATATAGGATAGTATTAGACACCAACCTGTCACTTTTTTGCAACTGTTTTGCACTGGAAATTAGCTGTTAAGTTTTTTCTGTTTTTTTTCTGTTAAGTTTGGAAAAATACTAAGCTGAGAAATAAAACTGAAGATTTGTACTGTTATGTGTAATGTAATTTCCTTTTTGTTAGAATTTATATTATAAAATTGGTATTGAAAAATGGGATGAGAATCAGCACCTCCAAATCCGAGACCACGGTCCTCAGCCAGAAAAGGCTGGAATGCTCTCTCCGGGTCGGGAATGAGATCCTTCCCCAAGTGGAGGAGTTCAAGTATCTTGGGGTCTTGTTCATGAGTGAGGGACGAATGGAACGGGAGATTAACGGGCGGATCAGTGTGGCGTCCGCAGTGTTGCGGGCTCTGTACTGACCCGTCATTGTGAAGCAGGAGCTGAGCCAGAAGGCGAGTCGTGGGTAGTGACCAAAAGAATGAGATTGCGAATACAAGCGGACCGAATGGTCTTCCTCTGCAGGGTGTCTGGGCTCTCCCTTAGAGATAGGGTGAGAAGCTCAGTCATCCGGGAGGGGCTCGGAGTAGAACCACTGCTCCTCCGCATTGCGGGGAGCCAGATGAGGTGGCTCGGGCATCTGGTTAGGATGCCCCCATGACGCCTCCCTGGTGAGGTGTTCCGGGCACGTCCCACTGGGAGGAGACCCCGGGGAAGACCCAGGACACGTTGGAGAGATTATATCTCTCGGCTGGCCTGGGAACGCCTCGGGGTCCCCCCGGAAGAGCTGGAGGAAGTGGCCGGGGACAGAGACGTCTGGGTTTCCCTGCTCAAGCTGCTGCCCCTGCGACCCGACCCCCAGAGAAGTGGTAGATAATAGATGGATGGATGGTATCGAAAAAAGTATCACTCAGAAACCAGTATTGAAGTGAAGGTATCGGTATTGGTACTGGTATCAAAAAATTATACCCAGCCCTACTTGGAAGCAATGTATTAAGAAATGTGGGATGGCTCATGACTCTCACACTGACTTTTAAAGCAAGTCAAACTCAAGAGGATGACCTTCAAGCCCAAACACAATAATTCCAGAGTAAACTGTTCCTTGCACTCTGAACTGATAACAGCTTAATTCAACTATAGATAGTTTTTACATGATAAACATTATGATATGATCAACGTATTCTCCTGGTGGTTGCTTGGCTCTTATCCTAAGTATTACTGGAACACTGTATGTTCTCAGTTACAGGAGTGTGGTCAATGACACAGGGATGCATGAACTCTGTTTCTTTGTGTTAGTTTTTGTCCTACTTGCAACTCTCAGAAGTATTTACTACAACGTCTACCCTCTTTGAGGATGCAGAAACAAAGTTTGTCCTTTTGTTTACCCCCCCTCTAACTTTCCTTCTCTTTTTTTCTGTCTTGCTCATCCTTATCTCTTTCCTATGTGGTCTCTCCGTCCTCCCTGTGAACTTGTGTACCTACTCAAAGCTTTGTCTGTATAATTGGACCCCCCAATACTCCTATGCTGCAAATTGAAAGAACGTAAGTAGAAAATTGTAGATTTTGGAACTGAGAATCAGGGAGTGGGCAGAAATTATTTTATTTTTTGCTGTGTTTTATAAAATCAGGACTTTAGAGTTTTGTATGAACTTACAGCTTGCCAGACAGATGTAATAAAAAGGGGGGCAAATTAAATTGAAACACAGGTTGGGAGACCTCATTTTTCACTTAGAAGTAGTGTTTGATTTGTTTGACAGCCAAATATAGGAAGAGAGGATGTGGCCCAAGTCTGTAGCATTAGATGAGCACCAGGCTTACGGCCTGTGGCTGCTCTGACTTGTTTCCAGTAACGAGCCAAAAACATTTTGCTTCAGATTTTTTCTTGGTTTTGGTTGAGCAAGATTTATGAGTGAATGTCCTCTATTTACAGGTGAAAGTAGAATTATATGAATGATTTGATTTTTTTTTTTTTGCCATATTTTTCAGCACTACGAGTTCCACATATGTTTTCACTTCTCTCCATACTCTATAACAACAAACTTATCTTCACTCACCAAGTAAAGAAAATGTAATACAATCAAATAATCAAATTTTATTTGTTGGTATTATTAGTTTCAGACAAAAAAAACAAAAAAGATTTCAGACAAAAAACTTTAATTCAAATAATACATTACAGTTTAACAGGACACAAAAAATTGTACATTTAAACAAAATGCATTATTTTCATTTAATTATAAACTAAAACCAGACCTGCCAAGAAATGTCTTATTTTCAACTTGAATTAAATCCTTTAATAAACATGTAAACATGCATGATCTCTTAATGTTTTGATTTGTGTCAATTTACATTTGCAGTTTTATATAGTCTACTTTGAGCTGCATCTCATGTATAAGAGGGATCATTCCGGGGATGACAACCATCCTGATGATCTTTGTCTACAGTGTTTTCCTTCTGTTTATTGGATTACTCCTATTGTACAGAGCTATTCCAAAAGTGATTATTTTTTAATTATATGTTACTCCATTCAGTGTGAAGTGCCTTAACATAACCATAAAACATTTAAAAAAAAAGCATTTTTGTTGCAGATAAGTTGGATGTATAAAAAAAAAAAGAGGGAACGTGTAATGGAATAGAACATGTTGCTCTCCAATCTTGGAAGCAGGGGGTTGAGTGTGTTTTGTTTCAAGCAATCAACACTTCATTCATCAGAGAAACTTTACATGTGCTACTGTAAAGCAGGCAATTCACTTTCCGCTTAATCCCCAAACCTTGTTTGCTTGCAGTGAGCAGGTGGAAGCAGCGACATTAATAGTGCAGGTTGCTCCAGCCAGCTGAGGAACGAGAGTAATATGTTGTTGAGAACAATCTGTACCGTTGCTGATAAAATCACAACTACCGCGTCCAAAGGAAAATTCATCCTCGTATGGGTTTCACGTGACCGTAATAAATGTTGATACTGGAAGTTACTGGAAGGTGAATATACTAAAACTTAACATCATGTTCTTTTGATTTAAAAGTGTTATTCTGCACATCCTTCCTGGCAGCTCTGGAAAAACTGTTGGATATGAAATTATGTCATTGAAGCATGATTTTCACCTCATGAATCTAAGGTCTCAAGCTGTTGGAAATCCTATGTCGGACAATCTTGATATGAAATATTTTATCAAGCCAACATTTAGCCAAGTAATTTATGTGCACTTACCTACACACGAACATGTTTGACAGCAGGATGGAAACTGTTAAGATGGAGCATGGGGCACATCTGTATCAACTATAGCTTCAATAATGTCACTATCACTATCACTGAGTGATCTAGGCCAGCGGTACATGGCAAGAATAGATTCAAGCAACTTTAAATGAAGGCAAAGACTAGTGGAGGGGCAACATATAAGGCATCTCTCAATAGGCTGAAAAAACACAAATGATGACCAAATGATTGGTGAGATAAGGACCACCCACAGTATCAGATGGGAGATAAATAGTTAACACCATGTGCAAGAGGCAGGCAGCCCATCATGCCCTGAAACACATGAACTAAAATAATTGATCAGGGGACCATCGTCATTTTGAATGCATGATGCAGATCTGAATGGCGAATGGACATGTACTTTCATCACTGTGAACAGTAAAAACCTTGTGTAAAGGACTCCAAATGACATTTATCTTCCAAAGACTTTATTCAGCTAATGGCAACATGTGTTTATCAGATTACAGTTTACATTTCACATTTTGACCTCATTCGTAGGGCCAAATGTGGACAAAAGAACAGTGAAGGGGAATATTTCTGACAAGTACCACATAAAGCATTTCTGGAGAGTTCTGTCTCTAGAATGTAAAATTAGTTGGCTGAGGCTGCAAGGCTGACGTGATGTATTTGTCTACGGATCATGTACTTTAAATCCCTCTGACTCGCAACATTTCTACAATATGAGTAAGCTCATTATGGGAGCTAGAGGCATATATGACAAATGTGTCAAGTTGCAAGTCATTGAGTGTAGCTTGGACAAAGCCTCCCAGAAACGTTGCCAAGATTTTGTGTGTGAAATGCTGTTGGTGCATTTATCTTGTCTTTACCTGAGAAGTCCTATTTATCGTGTATAAAAGCCAAATTAATGAAACCAGAAGTCGTTGATTCCACATGTTTTTTTTAGACTGGTTTGTTGATATTTAGAGAAATCTGTACTGGGAAGCTAAAATACTATTAAGAGCCTGTGAGAATGGGACTAAACTTAGCCTCAGTTTAGAAGCTGTAACCACACATTACTACTGAAGATTTTCAGGAGAATGTGCGGATAATATGGTGAGAACATTTTCAGTAGTTATTGCTCACACATGTAGTTCACAGTGGGGGGAAGGTGGGTGGAGGGGAGGGGAGAATCTATCAAGATTACCCAGGAGACGAGAGGTAATGCTAAAAGTGTGGTGTCAAAATGTTTTTATTTTGTCTTGTTTACACCTTGCAGAGAATGGATGAGACCCTGTGAGCACAGTCCAGTCTCAGCAGAAACATGTGATTTCTCTAAAAAGCCCCACTGTTGTCATAAGTCATGAATTTTGAGATGGTAACGTATTCTTTGACTCTTGTTTTCTACAGCATAGCATTCCCATGACACAATGGGAATTACTATGCATAAATACAAAAGAGTGTACTTTGTAACCATGCAGATTTTGTGTAACTGTCTGACTAGGCTTTTTTCTAACATGTAGATCTAACATTAATTTTAACTCTAACCATGTACTTTTAAGCCCTAACCCTAACCTGTCACAGGTGTAAGCACAGTAGCAAAGAAAAGTACAGTAAGTAATTGCAAGAGGAAAAGGAGAAGAGATGTATAATGTTTTGAAAACAACTGTGCAAGACACATCTCAAAACACCCCACTTCGCCATCACCTACTTAGAAGAGTGTGTCCAACCAGCAAGACGTAGGAAGTGCACATCAACACATAGGAGAAATCAATCTCATAGAAAAACATGAAGTGTTCATGTGCATTTAAACTATTGATTTGAGTCCACAGATGTATGTCTATAAAGGCACATTTTTGATTGACAAGCACCACTTCATACCAGCACACACTTTCACACACTCTTGTACTGTCAATAAAGCACTCTCGAAATTTTACAGTTGCATTTGCACATTCTCTCAACTGCTGGTTCGGGCATATTACTAGGGTGCTGGGGAGAAAATGTCTGCAGATTTTTGTTTTTATTAATTTTATGGAATATTTCACTTAACTTTCCTTATCTCTAAAATAATAGGAGTTGTTGAAAGGGATGTATAAAGAGATAAAAGAATTAAGAATGATGAACAAATAAGACTTTGGAAGACTTTGCAGGTCTCCAACACTGACATGCAGGAGTAAATGTAGAATAAGCGGATAAGAGCCAGAATGGAATTACATTTTTTTTCTGGTAGATGTGCAGTGGTTTTCTTCCCACGTCTGTTCTTTCACATCTGTGAGCTTTTACTTGCATGTGACAAAGCACAGATGATGTAACTGTATTAAACAAGAGTCTATTTTCTCTACATAACAGTAAATTGTGAGGTACATCTGAGTGTCACCCAACAAACAGGGCTGTATCGCACACATCATGAACTGATTATTCATGATTCACCTGCAGCTCATTAAAAAAAGAGAGCACAATTACGACCAGAAATCTATTGAAGTTTTTTGGATTCCTGGTTGCCAGGGTGTGGCTTCATCTTATCTATAGAGACTCCTGCAACTCTGATAATCCCTGAAGCAACTTGAGATTGCTTCAGGGAATACCTGAAAATTCATTTTATAACCTGTCACTTAGTTAATTTGGTGAAGTAGACAACATGCAGTAGAATTGTGATGGGTCTGAGATGAGGGCAAGGACTGAATTATACTAAATTTCTCAAGAGCTAGTCCCCACCATGGGCTTGGCTTTATGTCTGCGGGAGAGCTTTCGAAGCCACTCAAGGAAGTGCTGCATGCACAATTTGTCTTTGTAACAGGAGAGCTGGCACAGCATTCAGCTTAAGGATGTCATGACCGGACCAACTTAGCACGCAACAGAAGTGCTTATTACGCATTGTATACTCATTCCTTACACAGGGGAGCCTGGCGTGGCTCACATCCCGGTGATCCGACTCAAGTTTTTTCTCACCACAATAGTTTGTGAGAGACCTGGTGAATTTCCACGAACCTCAGCATGAACTCTACCACTTAACCATGAGAGACTTCTCATTTTGAGAGAGGCCAGAGTCTGATAAAGAGCGAGGAAGAAAGAAAGAGAAAAAAAACGACAGAAAAATGGAAACAGTGCTGGCATTTCCAGCAGGTTTATTTGAGGCCGTGACAGTGAGCCTTTGGAAAAGGGATGGCGTACAAAGCTGGGTCCACAGATGGGCGGAGGGTACACAAAAGGAGTGGTGACAAGCAGACATGGCATTTCAAAGCTTCCTCGCTTCTTCTCCCAAGTCTGGGAGATAAAGGAAGTAAAAATCGGATTATTTTACTCCCCGGATCCCTGAATTCAGTGGGACAGAGTAAAGACAGTGCCTGGGAACAATTTGTCCAGCCATTATCTTAATCCATTAAGGATGAGAACTGCAGGCCACGCTCCGGGTCTGATGTTCCATCATAAGGACGAAAAAAGGATTTCTGAAGTGCTTTAGTTCAAGATTATCATCTCTTTTTCTCTCCTATTTTGTTTAACTTGCTGATAGGGTCTAACTTCACAGAAGAACACTCATTTGCCTTTGGATTAGCTTTCATCCAGGTTCCACCTGCTTGTACTTTTGTACATCTGAGTGTGATGGATGTTTGCATGCACACACTTTTAGTATCAGTTTCATGCAGAAAAATAATTAATCTATATGTGGTTGGCAACTCAGAAAATGTCCTTTAACTTACTGAACCAACCTGGAAAAGTTTTTTTTTTTCTCAGAAATCAATAAACTATTATAATGAAAGAAGATTTTTCCATTTCAAATATTTCTGTCTGAATGTGTGAAAAATGTATGAATATTTACAAGTTTGATGAAGATTGATGAAGACTGTTTTAAATGTGTTTTTAATGTGTAATATTTATTTATTTATTATGTGTATTATTTTAGCAACAGTCCTCATGAGTCTGTATCCTGACAGCACTCCATAGATTTGTTGTACATTCTTATATAATGACAATAAAATATCTTATCTTATCGTATCTTATCTTATAAGATGACAAGATGAAACATGAACATACTGTCTGAAGTTACAGTTACTTTTTTCTTTTTTTTTAACTTTCTATCCTTATTTATCATTATTATAATCATAACCGTACCAACTTGGATTTGTAAAATATGTATGTATGCCACCACAACAAAACAACAAAAATGAACAAACTACCAAAACTCTTATTAATGCCCTTCTAAGGAGGGCAATCAGAAGAGTGGTAACAAGTCAAAGGCAACCCTGAAAGGTGCCAGCTCAACTGCAGAGACTCAAGTTTGTCCACATTGGAGAACCATTTAATCGTTTAATCATTAACTCCACCAAGATGATCTTATTGAAAAGTCAGCATTGCTTGAAGAAATGAATGAATAAGGATTTTTGGAGTTCAACAAAAGGCATTAGAGACTCCCTACGCATGTCAGGGGAGGTATTATATTCTATATTGTTTGTTGTTGTTATTGTTTTTATTCCTTTAGTTTTGGTCCTCATTGGGTTTAAAACGGGTCAAATTTTGGCCCCAATCTACTTAAGTTTAGGCACAAAAACAACTTGTTTTGGATTTAGAAAAATTTTCAGATTTGGCTTAAAATAACCATTTCCCAGTGTTAACCTTTAGTGAAAAGACGATAAAAGTTATCCAGTTCTGACTCCAGTTGTCTGTGAAAAACCGTCTATGTGTCACATGTTGGAACAGAGCCCAGGCTCTCGTATTAAGTTTATTTAGTTACCCAACTAGCTAAGGGTTCCAGTCCAAAAAAAAACACAAAGTTTTTAAAACATCTATCTACCAAATGCACTTTCAAATTAAAAACAGGAGTCTGAAAGGTCCCAAAAGATCTGTTCTGGTGGAACTGACGAATGGAAATATCATCCTACAGTAACAGAACCCACATGCAATGCCAAAATATCCCACAGAGAGAGCCAATGAACGTGATTACATTTATATAGTCAAATTCAGTTCCATCTCCTCTCTCAGGATAGGAGCCATTGCCTTTGTAAATGAGGAAGGATTTTTGTCTGTCCAAGTTGGCAGCAAATGAACAAGAAAGATATGCTTGAAGTCAGTTTGACCTGTGTGTAACTCAGGGTTGAAAATCAGACTGATGTAGGGACAGAATAGACAAATGTATCTCCCCCCAAATTTGAGCCACAGTGTAGCATATGTTTTGTAACATGTAAATACAACAGACAGAAAAAAATACTTACATGGAATGAACACACATAGACTACAATACAACAGCAGATCGATATCTAGCATACTGGCTCATGGGCACCAGGAGCTTTCATCAGGTGAGAAAATACAACCCATGTATTGCTAGACCAGCAGCTGGTGTCTGATGTTAACGGACTCAAGGCATAGTGCTAAAGAAATACAGGTGTGAGCCCTGTGGAATTAACATTACAAGATGTTGTGTTTATTTGATGTTTGAGTGTGTTGGACAGAATCTAAAGGACAATAAAAGCCTATGATGAGACGTTATTGGGAATTAAGTGGGTTTTATGCCCCCTAAAATCTTCTTAAGGTCAGCTATGTGTAAAGTCCTGCTTCTGTTGCAAGGAGTGAAATCAATTTGTGTAATGTGCTGTTGGCCTGGATTTAGGGCATGTAGAATCTTGTGCAATTTCTACCCCTTTATGAGAAACCCTCCGTGTTTAATATTCTGTGCTGTCAGTCATAGAAATAAGCATGAGCTTGTTTTCAATATTCTGAGCCAATACCTTTATAGGCCCATGCATATTTGAGAGAAGCTCTGAAAGGAATTTGAGTATTAAGTATCTGTTGTGAAAGAATAAACACTACTTATTCAAACACACTGCTGGCCAGTCAGTAACTGTGGTGATGCAAAATATAATAATTACTTTAGCAGCAAGCTTCAGAAAGTGTACAAAAATAAACACACATACAAAAACACAACAAAAAGAAAAAAACATGGATTCTTACTTTATTGTGTCTAAGTAAAATCCATTTAATAAATGTGGCACTATACTAAACTGTTATTTATGATATGAGAATTAATTTAGTTTTAATGAAGTATTGATACAATGCAATGTATTACTAGGAAAACCTCCATCCTGGATTTCAGATGTATATAACTGACTATCAACCTCATTTAATGAAGTGCACTTCAACCACTAATGGATTCATGGAAATTCTCTGTTTAGGTGGTTTACATAAAAAATGAACACACAAACAAAATTATAATGATATAAGTTCAAATAATGTATTATATTGTTGGTTTCCTTGCAGTGAGTAAGTAATAGAACCTATGGATAAAAGTGGTTATGGATTTCCAGTCATTTCACTTTTACTACTTCGTTATGTAAAAGTCAGACAGTTTTTTCTCAAACTCCAGAAATATTTAGGAAGACACTCGAGTTCATCAAGGTTTTCCAGTATATAGGAATGACTCTGAAAGTGTATGCACATCATGTATGCACTTACTCAACGTAAAAGAACGTACTGTAGATCCACATACAGATTTGTTCTGCAGCTAGTTCTTGATGATGCCAAGCCAGGCAGGGAAGTGAAGACACTGTCCTTCTTCCATAAAACCACCCTTTAGTCATTTTTGCATTCATGGAATTCCAACATGTTTGAACAATCAAAACTCTGTCCATTTAAAGTGGCATAGTAGAAAGAATGTATGTTATCTCCAACCATGATTTTTTTCCTAACCCTAACCAATTTCTACTAATTTAGTTTGCCAGTTTTATTTCCTAAACACAACCAGTAAGTGATGGTTGTCTTTTGTTCCTAAACTGGCATCCCATAGTTGAAACCACTTCTCATACTGTTATCGTCCGGTCTCCCCTCTTACATCCTTAAGGGAACAGACTGTCTGTACAGGTCCTAGTTTTGCGTACATTCTTATGGGTTGTTTTTATAAATCAGAATAGGTCAAATTCGGAGATTTGCATGAAAACATGTTATATGCATTTAACAATAGATGCATATATCACATTTATGGACAGAAAACCATTTCATTTAAAAGTTCAATTTGATGGTTAAAATATATTTCAGCTATTTTCTGTATGGACCTGAAATTCAGGCTCTAAGACACAGTGAAGTGAGTGTTCACTTTAAGCAAAAGCTGACCTTTCCCTCTAAACCATAATGTTATAAACAGGCTACATCAGCATTGAGACAAAAACAGCCAGTCATGTCATCTAAATCTGTATCTGACAGTTAGCAAACTCTCTTTCCTCTTTGATCACCAGTGACACGTTCGTGATGCCAGATTTTGTTGGACCGCCTACTTAAATTGGCATGGAATAATGAGAAGTAGACTAAAGGATTATTTGTGTGAAGAGAGGCACTGAGAGTTATACTTAGCAGTTTAAGGAAGTATGCCTCGATGCAATATGGTTATACAATTCACATTTTCCCCCCTGAGCTGTCACCTTATCGTGGTGGGGGAGTTTGCGTGCCCCAATGAGTCTGGGAGCTATGCTTCAAGCCCCTGGTAGGGTCACCCAAGGCAAACAGATCCTAGATGAGGGACCAGACAAAGAACAGCTCAAAAGACTCCTTATGATGAACAAAAAATTTGGACCTCGTGATCCCTTGCCCGGATATGGGACACCGGGGCCTCCCCCCGGAGCCAGGCCCGGGGGTGGGGCCCGGCAGCGGGCGCCTGGTGGCCGGGCCTGTGCCCATGGGGCTCGGTCGGGCATAGCCCGAAATGATGACGTGGGTCCCCCTTCCGACGGGCTCACCACCCGTGGGATGGGCCAAGGGGGTCGGGTGCTATGTGAGCTGGGTAGCACCCGAAGGCGGAGGCCTTGGCGGTCTGATCCTCGGCTACTGAAGCTAGCTCTTGGGACGTGGAATGTCACCTCTCTGTTGAGGAAGGAGCCGGAGCTGGTGCGCGAGGCTGAGCGGTTCCGGCTAGATATAGTCGGACTCACCTCGACGCACGGCTTGGGCTCTGGAACCAGTCCTCTTGAGAGGGGTTGGACTCTCTTCCACTCTGGAGTTGCACGTGGTGAGAGGCGCAGAGCAGGTGTGGGCATACTTATTGCCCCCCGGCTGTGTGCCAGTACATTGGGGTTTACCCCAGTGAACGAGAGGGTAGCCTCCCTCCGCCTTCGGGTGGGGGGACGAGTCCTGACTGTTGTTTGTGCCTATGCACCAAACAGCAGTTCAGAGTACCCACCCTTTTTGGAGTCTCTGGGGGAGGCACTGGAGAATGCTCCTACCGGAGACTCCCTCGTTCTGCTGGGGGACTTCAATGCTCACGTGGGCAATGACAGTGAGACCTGGAGGAGTGTGATTGGGAGGAACGGCCCCCCCGATCTGAATCAGAGTGGTGTTATGTTGTTGGACTTCTGTGCCAGTCATGGACTGTCCATAACGAACACCATGTTCAGGCATAAGGGTGTCCATATGTGCACTTGGCACCAGGACACCCTTGGCCGCAGTTCGATGATCGACTTTGTGGTTGTATCATCGGACTTGCGGCCGTATGTCCTGGACACTCGGGTGAAGAGAGGGGCGGAGCTGTCAACTGATCACCACCTGGTGGTGAGTTGGCTCCACCAATGGGGGAGGATGCCGATCAGACCTGGCAGGCCCAAACGTATTGTGAGGGTCTGCTGGGAGCGTTTGTCAGAATCCCCCGTAAGAAGGAGCTTTAACTCCCCACCTCCGGCAGAGCTTCAGCCATATTCCGGGGGAGGTGGGGGACATTGAGTCCGAATGGGCCATGTTCCGTGACTCCATTGCCGAGGCAGCTGATCGGAGTTGTGGCCGTAAGGTGGTCGGTGCCTGTCGTGGCGGCAACCCTCGAACCTGCTGGTGGACACCAGTGGTGAGGGAAGCCGTCAAGCTGAAGAAGGAGTCCTATCGGGCCTTTTTGGCCAGTGGGACCCTGGAAGCAGCTGATAGATACCGACGGGCCGCGGCTTCGGCGGTTGCTGAGGCAAAAACTCGGGCCTGGGAGGAGTTCGGTGAGACCATGGAGAACGATTTCCGGACGGCCTCGAAGAGATTCTGGTCCACCATCCGGCGTCTCAGGGGGGGAAGCGGCTCACAGTCAACACTGTTTACAGTGGGGACGGGACTTTGCTGACCTCAACTAGGGATGTTGTGAGTCGGTGGGGGGAGTACTTCGAGGAACTCCTCAATCCTACCAACACGTGCTCGGAAGAGGCAGAGTCGGAGAGCTCGGAGACAGGGCCTCCCATTTCTGGGGCTGAGGTTGCCGAGGTGGTCAAAAAGCTCCTCGGTGGCAAGGCCCCGGGGGTGGATGAGGTCCGTCCTGAGTTTCTCAAGGCTCTGGATGTTGTAGGGCTGTCTTGGCTGACACGCATCTGCAGCATCGCGTTGACATCGGGGACAGTGCCTCTGGACTGGCAGATTGGGGTGGTGGTCCCCCTCTTTAAAAAGGGGGACCGGAGGGTGTGTTCCAACTATAGGGGTATCACACTCCTCAGCCTCCCTGGTAAGGTCTATTCGGGGGTATTGGAGAGGAGGATCCGTCTGATAATCGAGCCTCGGATTCAGGAGATGCAGTGTGGCTTTCGTCCTGGCCGTGGAACAGTGGACCAGCTCTATACCCTCGGCAGGATCCTGGAGGGTGCATGGGAGTTCGCCCAACCAGTCTACATGTGTTTTGTGGACTTGGAGAAAGTGTTCGACCGTGTCCCTCGTGGAGTCCTGTGGGGGGTGCTCCGGGAATATGGAGTGCCGGACCCCTTGATAGGGGCCGTTCGGTCACTGTATGACCGGTGCCAGAGTTTGGTCCGCATTGCCGGCACTAAGTCGGATACGTTTCCGGTGAGAGTTGGACTCCGTCAGGGCTGCCCTTTGTCACCGATTCTGTTCCTAACTTTTATGGACAGAATTTCTAGGCGGAGCCAGGGCGTTGAGGGTGTCCGATTTGGCGACCTCAGAATCGGGTCTCTGCTTTTTGCAGATGATGTGGTTCTGTTAGCATCGTCAGGGCGTGACCTTCAGCTCTCACTGGAGCGATTCGCAGCCGAGTGTGAAGCGGCTGGGATGAGAATCAGCACCTCCAAATCCGAGACTATGGTTTTCAGCCGGAAAAGGGTGGAATGCTCTCTCCGGGTCGGGAATGAGATCCTTCCCCAAGTGGATGAGTTCAAGTATCTCGGGGTCTTGTTCACGAGTGAGGGACGAATGGAGCGGGAGATTGACGGGCGGATCGGTGCGGCGTCTGCAGTGTTGCGGGCTCTGCACCGACCCGTCGTTGTGAAGAAGGAGCTGAGCCAGAAGGCGAAGCTCTCTATTTACTGGTCAATCTACGTTCCCATCCTCACCTATGGTCACGAGTTGTGGGTAGTGACCGAAAGAACAAGATTGCGAATACAAGTGGCCGAAATGGGTTTCCTCCGCAGGGTGTCTGGTCTCTCCCTTAGAGATAGGGTGAGAAGCTCAGTCATCCGGGAGGGGCTCGGAGTAGAACCACTGCTCCTCCGCATTGAGAGGAGTCAGATGAGGTGGCTCGGGCATCTGGTTAGGATGCCCCCTGGGCGCCTCCCTGGGGAGGTGTTCCGGGCACGTCCCACTGGGAGGAGACCCCGGGGGAGACCCAGGACACGTTGGAGAGACTATGTCTCTCGGCTGGCCTGGGAACGCCTCGGGGTCCCCCCGGAAGAGCTGGAGGAAGTGGCTGGGGACAGGGACGTCTGGGTTTCTCTGCTCAAGCTGCTGCCCCCGCGACCCGACCCCCGGATAAGCGGCAGATGATGGATGGATGGATGGATGAATTCACATTTTCCACTTGCAGGGTAAATTGCAATTATTTTATTATTATTATTATGATTGAATGACTATAGCTCAAGGGGGAAGAGCAGTCGCCCACCAATCAGAAGGTTCGTTGTTTGAGTCCTGGCTTCCCCGGGCCGCATGTCGAAGCATCCTTTGGCAAGAGCCCCACATTGCCTACCGGTGTGTCCATCGGTGAATGAATGTGAATAATTGCATAGAATAAAAGCACAGGCTAAGATGTGCTGTCTGAGTGAAAGGATGAATGTGGTATGTAGTGTTAAAGCGCTTTGAGTAGTAAACTAGACTAGAAAAGTACTTTACAAGTAGAGTCCATTTACCATTGAAAGGCTCTTTTTCCCTTATGTTTCAGCTTCTTTTGTCTCAGAAGACTACACCGACTGAATAATAAAAGCATTAATATGCTTACTGGGTAATTTAGTGAACAGTACAAATATATTCAGACAAAATGTTTTCTCAGCTACCGCTTAGCTTAGTAACTGGATTCAGTGAGCACTACATATAGTTTAATACAAAGTTGAGGGCTTCCGATACAGCTTGGCTTTAATTTCTAACCTTATTATTTCTTTAGTGTTTTTAATAGTTATCAGGGCACTGGGTGGATACTGGTGCCAAGTTAACAGCTACAATAAAAATGCTGTATATGACATATAATCACTTTGGTATTGCCAAATTACACAAAATCCTTAGCGATGTGTTGGTTTCAAGCATCTTTCACTTAATCTTGTATGATTTTTGCCAAAGCGATACCTTAGACCTTGGAGCAGCTTCTAATGTAAAACGATGGCCAATTTGGATTTGACAGGGTTGGATGGACCATGGGGTTGCAGGCTACTCAACAAAAGGGCCGATTTAATCTTGCACCATGATTGTTACAATATGCACATACCTTTTTAGTTACACACCATTGATTAATTTTTGAAAGAGCCAACACCACATCGATTAGGTTCAAAGATCAAAGATAGACTTAGAGGACTGCAGATACCCTATGGATTAATTTTGTGAAAAGCCACAATAATACTTGACTGTTTTATAGATTTGTACCAGATACATTACTGATATATGACTGTGACTGCAGATCATAGTGGATTGATTCTCTTTCACTAGAATGTTTACATAGGCCAGCATCTCAAGTGCATCATCCTCATCATGTGAAAGTGAGCTACATGATTTAAATATATTGATAACTTAGTCCATAGCTGGAAGGTGGCCGAAATATTCAATATCTTAAGGTTGCGTTCGTGATTTCACTCCCATGTCACTAGATTTGATTTAATGCACTCCACTTTCTTTGCTCTTTTTTTACGGTTTACTTTTGATGTTTGATTTGTCAATAGGCGTCCTTAGCAGACACACCCCTTCAGAGTGCAGAAGACCTCCCAAATTTCTTATGATTTTAATACATATTTTACTTTATTCGTAGCGACCTGATCGACGGATTAAGCGGGTATAGAAAATGGATGGATGGATTTTACTATACTGGTAATTTTTTTGATCAACCAAGTGTAATTATACAGTTTTTCTGTAATGTGACAAACTCAGACTGCAGTTCTGATTTACTCAAAACCTTTACTAACAAACAACTTATAAGACCTACCTATGTATACATGTAAACATTTGCTGGAATTGAGCCAGCTTTGTCTGGTTTTTGTGCCCTTCAATTTGTCACTCGATGACAAATCTTATGAAGGGTTTCAAACAGTCCATAAATTATTACAGTACAGCTCTGTTTAGGAATGAATTAAAGCTGTATTAAAAATGTATAGTAATGTATAATTGATAGAGCATTTTCAGAACCTGCTATGGTACAAATACAGTATTTCATGACTAAATTGTCTCCACTTCAGCAGTAGCTGAAATTAAATAATAATAATAATATATAATATTCTGTTCAGTCACCACAGATGGAAACCCTTATGTGGGAATGGAACTTCCATTATCAAATGATGATAGCAGCATTGACCTCTAGTATATACATGCGTGTGCAATTTTGCTCGTGTGTGTGAGTGTGTTTGCTTTTAGGTTTATTTCTTATGTATTTCAGAATAAACAAATCCCTTTTTCAAGACTGACACTTTAGTGTTGTGCGTATGTGTGTGTATAACAAAATTAATTAAAATCATCTAAGTAAAAAAAAAAAAAGAAAAAATATATAATTCTATATATTATTTTATTTTTGCGTTCATGAGCAAAGAGCTACTGTTGTTAGTTCTAAATTGCAAAATCAAAGTTGTTTTATAAGAACTTGATGATTCAGTGAGTATTCACTTATTTTACTGCTGATACTGGTGGTAAGCCAACATTAAAATACTTCAATCTATGTACTTTTTTGTAGTATTTAAATTCACATGTGGTAGCTGTTGAATAAGTGTTTTAAGCAAAACCATGTGTGTAATGATTCGTGGATACTACTGAAGGCCAGTGGATCTTTCCATCCCTAATGACGTACGGATGGATTTGTTAAGATAAGGGATAGATACAGCACAGTAAGAAAAAAAGGCACATGAGAAATCTGGAGGCAATATATTGAATTCACTTATTATGAGCATATGCTCAAGCTTTCCCTGAGGCCTTGTTAGTTCTGCTTATTCACTCTTAAGCACAGGGTTCTGACCTTGAACACCTTTCTTTTGTATTTGCTTTTCTTTGGTAATATTATAAGACAGGGTGGCACAGATTTTTTATGGGGACCCACCAGGGACAATATTCAGAATTGCTTACATACAGACATAAGCTCATACTCTCTTACATACTAAGCTGAAAACCTTGATGACATACTAATGAAATGCTCTCATACACAGCTGAAAAAATATGCTCGAACAGAAGATGTTACACGTGGGCATGGGCAAAGAGCAATCATCTGCCAATTAGGAGGTTGGTGGTTCAACTCTCGCCTTCTCCAGGCCTCATGTCAAAGCATCCTTGGGCAAGACACTGAACCCCACATTGCCTACTGATGCATCCATCAGTGTATGAATGTGTAGAATTAATAATTAACTTCCATGATGTTGCCAAAATTAAAAACATGCTGTCTCTCAGTGATGCAAAAAAATTACCCCAAACATTTGTTCCTTCAAAACTGGACAACTGTCCAAAAAATATTATATTATTATTATATTATTTTGTTTTTCTGTTTGTTTTCTTACTTTAGCTGCTCTTCATTGTCTCTCTATCAAATTGATATATATACATATATATATAAAACTGAATTGAAATTTAATTGAATTCAATCTTTCTATTTAAGGAAACATTAATACACCCACTTGTAAGTCTCATGTAAAAGAGGTCAGCTGGAGTAATATTTCTTGATGGTGTGTTTCCGTACAGACTACCCGCAGTGATATATTTATAGTAAATTGCAATAATAATTTGTTTTTACCAACAGAACATATTCCATATTGCTTCAATCTTCTATATTATCTTTGATGTAGCAGTGAAATCAATCACTTTCAATGCCCCTCATTTCCTATCTCCTCCATTCAAAGATTGAAAATAGCTTCTGAATCATTCCATGGCAGCCACATTTGTGTTTACACTTTGCCTTCTTCCATACTGGAATATTGTACCATGGCTTCACACCCAGTGCTCAAAAATGTTCCGATAATGTCAACAACAGAAACTAAAATAAGAAGTTTAGAGGATTTGAGAGGAATTTTCTCTTGTCTATGTTGCATTTTAATTTAACAACAATAACTAAAAATAATTTTAGTGCTAAAACTTACCACATAAAATGTGTTTAGCATAGTGTGTGGTTTCCTTGTGTCGTGTGAAAAAAAAGGAAAAAGATTTTGCAGAAAAAACATCTGCTCATGACATGACATGGTCTAAATGCTTGATTGTAATTGTAATCTAAAGCCAAATATGAGATGCACCCTACACCTTTCAATTTTTATTTTTATTTATAGCTCTTTTACCGCTTCACATTTAAAGGGAGACTGTTGAGCCTTAGTTGCTCCAAGATACAGAGATGGAATGGGGGTTTAAGTGAAAGTGCCTCTGATGCCAGCAGCAGGGGTGAGCCAAATCAATGTGTATGTAAGGGAGGGCTGGTAAAGCAGAGCACAGTCCTTGACTGTTGTTGTCACTCATCTTATTCAAAACCAGCATATAATTTGAAAGTATACACTAATAAGGCGGTTACCTCTTTTTGGTTTGTACAAGTGAACAAAGGCAAGCAACAGGGCATAAAGAGGACATAATTTTGGCAGCACAGTTCGATCTCTATGTAAAAAAGCCAACAATAGCAAATAATAACAAAGAACTAGACACCATCCAAGTGTTTCATATAGACCCAATGTTAAATGACCTCATTGATTTTTCTCAAAGACACAGGCATCAAATGCACATTTGCAAAATGGTAATTTAATCTGGGCCCCGATTGAGTAAAGATGTGGGGGTTAAAAATAGGCATGACACGTAAGACTAGAATTTTAAAATGTTTTAACTGAAAAAAAAAAGTAAAAAAAGTCACATCTTTATACAGTATGTCCATCTTGTTGACCTGTGAGAGTAAAAAGCACTCTTATCACACACAAAATGACATAGCCAAAGACGGACTTAAAATGCAAGTATAGCATGTTATATGTGTTAGATAACAGTTGCTTAAAATGTTAACATAGAGAACTGTGTGTAGCGCCTTTAGCCTTAATGGAAGGAAGCAGACCACATTTCCTCTAGAAAGCTGGACTAACTGGAAGTTGAACAGTGATTTTTTTTATTGCCTCACAAACAATTATTATTTTGCAGTGCACGGAATTAGAAAAAACAAAAACAAAATAGAGCTCTTTCAAATAAAATAAAATAATAAAGTGCAACGAAAGTGTCCTTTCTTCTATATCAGAAGATGGGGTTCAACCCTGTGTTTTGGGTTTGTTCTACTACCCGGGTAGGTTTTGTGTTGAAGATTCTTATCTGTGTCCAAGCGAGTAGATGTGTTTGGTCTTTGGAGTGGATACCAATCTCTGTCCGCTGTCAATCGCCTGATTCACCATTTAACCGCCGAAGGTTCAGAATACTGATCAATCAGTGATCCAGCAAAAAACAGCAATCTACAAGCATGGTGCAGAATAAACATTTCAATTATCCATATTCATCACATGACTTTCTACTACTCCTACTCCGATTATCTGCATATTCTTTGCATATCCAGATGCTGTACATCGTTCCAATTATTGTAAATGACGATGTACACATTTACAGTACGAATATTTTAACACAATTATTCATCACGAACTGCATGTAAGCTGCAATTTACCTGAGCTAACATCAACAAGCTAATAACGAGGCCTAGCCTCTTAGCATGTAGCAATGCTCTTTGCGGAGTCCAACAGAGGTGGAAGCAGCTCTGTTCTCTCTTTCTCAACTACCTACAAGGCTCTTCTAATAAACAAGAGATTTATCCATACACTACACAGGGATTAATCATTAATTTATGAAGTTTACATCACGTTTCATACCCAGGTTCGTCAGCTCACTCACAGTAAATGTCTCGGGTGAGTCTCAGGACAAGCACGCGCTACCTACATGGTCGTGACTGTGAATACAGGGCTGGCGCGCCACGTTGTGGTGGGGCATGGTAAACTCTCTCTTGAATGACATAAATGGGTCTGGTACCCATGTGTTACATGTTCTTTAATGAATTGGGGAATTGGACTGAGAAACTGCTCTTGATAAATGATCTGTTCTGGATTTTTAGGACAGGTCTAAACTCACATTTCCAAGACACAGGGAATCAAAAGCCAATAGCAAAACTAAAAGTGTAGTTTTATAAATAGGCTAACTACAGTGCAAGGACAAGGACAAGAAGTTAGCTAACTGTTCTGTTTTAATCAAGGAAATGCAACTTCCCTGGATGCCATGATTTGCAGAAGTTGAGCTTGTAATGTTATGCTTGAACTTGTCTACTTATGCTGCAGAAGAACAATGAGAACAACAAAAACTGACTTAATTTTGTAAGTGCAGTTGTTAGCAGCATCAACATAGATCTGGCCACACACCAACAAGATAGCAGTGCATTCCGAAGGTCCAAGGGCTGCACACCTTCTCAGAGAACCAAAGTTTCAGGTGTAACTACAATTCTTAGACCTTTAGTGAATTGATCTGGTGCAGAGTTAAGGTGATAAGAGAGTTGAGGATGACACTCACCGGATTTTTCACCTAATAGTTTTACAAAATGTTAACGGATACAATAGGAATCAATAAATACACTGTTACACTGCTACAAGGCTGTGTCTCTTGATTCCCCACTTGTGTGTTCACTCTGCACATATGTATCTTGGTAGTTGAATTGTTGATGGGACAAACATGCTATAAGAATGCAATTTGCACAATTTAACAACATTTGATCTTCAGTATTTAATGCCTGCAGTGTGATTTCACATCTAGGCACTTTTCTTCAGTTAAGACAGGCTCTGTTTGACTGTTTTTGTTTTTAATTTGAGCCAGTCTCAGATCTCTCCACAGCAGATACGCCCCTTGTGATTTAGAGTAGAGGACTGTTCATTTTCTTAGGATTTTGACACCTAACTATTTACTTGGTGATTGTATTAATCATTCATATTTGGCTGAGAATAACACGTGTTTCTGGGCCTTGACAAAGTCAGAAAAAAGATAAATTACTGCCTTACTTAGGCTTTTAGGTCACCAGGGGCGTTTTTTGCTATGGGCGAAGTGGGCAATATGTAGCTAGCAAAAACCGTACAGCGCATGATGCAGAAGACACGTGGATTACGTCAGATGCTTTTCCGCGACAGAGTTGATTCTCAAGTCAAGTGCGTGAAAGATGGAAAATAAAAGGTTAAAAAAAGCTGTCAGGTGCCCAGTTCAGGAAAAGAAGGACATAAGAAGAAGAGAAAAGGACAAAAGATAAAGTTATGCACTATGCCGTCATGTCAGCGTCTCTGAGTATTATGCATGCAATGAAACAGATAGCTATTGCCTAATGTGAATTCACATCTAATGTGAATTAGTGTTTATTAGCCTCTTGCTAATAATAGTGAGAAGTAGCAACATTAGATAAGTTATGCTACTACTTTTATACATTAATTTAATTGTGTGGCCAAAAACTTTATTTCAAACCTTATTTAATTGGCTTAATTTCATTAGTTAACTGTTTACATCAAAACTTAAAAACTATAGAAATTTTAATTATAAGTGCCCCTGTCTCTACCTTGCTCTCAGAATTAGGCGATTTCTAAATACCAAGTACGCTAAGTACGTACCTGTGTACTTGCTAGTATGGACTTGTCGGAAGTACGGACTTCTGAGGACGCGAAACGCAAATACGCTCATTGTGCATTTGGAATGGAAGCGTACTTGATTACGTCAAAGACGTCGACGTTGCTGCCGAAAAAACATTTTTTTCTGTTTATCGCAGTCTCTCTGCTCGATGCCCCTGTGTGCAACAGCAAAGAAACATCAAAATATATAGGAGATATCGAAAATGGACAGTTGCTGTTGGAATGCTTTATTTTAAAGCTGAAGAGGAAGCGATGAGGCTGAAGAGGGAGATAAGGGAGCGAAGAGCCAAGACGCGGGGGAACAGGAGGCTAATAGCATACCTGTCAACTTCGGTACGTGTTTTCCCTGCTTGTGCCGCATTGCTTTCTGGCATAGCAAGCTGTCTGAAGTCCACACAAGTCACCACAGAAGCATCCTCGATGAAATGGGCGGAGCAAGTACACATGTAGAATGTGGAGCGTACTTGCGTACTTTGAATTGGAACAGTACTTGGTCCTTAAGTGATGATGTTTCAGAAGTACACAAGTACAGACAATTACGCATATTGAGAAACGGCTTTGGTCTGATCCTTCCTGTAAGTGTAGCTGAGGCAGAAAGGAGTTTTTCAAAGCTGAAGCTAATCAAAACTTACCTGCGGTCTACCATGTCACAAGAACGTCTGACTGGCCTTGCCATCATCAGCATTAACCAAACAGCTGGACAGTACATTGCTTACGAAGAAGCAGTGGCGGGCCGTGCTATAAACTACTTTATGGCTGTAAAAAACATATTTTTATGCAGAAATGCAATAAAAAGAGCTGTTGCATCACAGATAGATAACTTGTGTAGCCAGAATAAATGCATTTACTGAAGAAACAAACCCGGGGTGCACAAGTCTCCTTCTACTGCAGCTACAGCTGCCACACACATAAAAAAGCATCAGTAACAACCTCATATTATTTATTAAAATTTTACTCACCAAAAATCCATATTATTTGTACACAAAATCCATTCTCCTTTCTTTCCTCGTTACTCTGTCATACAGATTATTCGTGCGTTTCAGTTCCATCAAGAAGTCCTTTTCTATCACCATCAAAGCTAATGCTGAAAGTCGAGCCTGCCCTGTCATATTTTTGGCATAAATTTCATAAGTTTTAAATCCATTCCTTCTCCTTCTTCAGCGATTGTGGGTTGACAAAACAGCTATAAAATCAACACAACTATATTTTTGCTCGTGCAGCTCGCTACAGATACAGTTTGCCAGCTCTGGCTAGTTCACTCTCTGACTATCCAATCAAAGGGTATGAATATGCTGATGTTACTGTACACCTGCTAGAAGGCCTTGGTGTTGCCAACTCAAAATCTGATCAGTTGAAGCAACAGTTTGATCGACACTTATTCTATGCTACGGGGCCCGCAGAACTGATTGTGAAGGCCTCCAGGCAGATTTCTTTGACTCTGGCAACAAATGATGGCTGAAATGTGATTGGTTAGATGCTTTGATATGAAAATACACATCTGGAATCAGCGCAACCAAGGTAAAAGCAATGAAAGGAAGCAGACAGACTATTTGGAATTTTCTAATAAGTATTCATGGACAAAATATAATTAACACCAGTCTGTGATTCAGATATTTTTTAAGCCAGCAGAGAAGGCCTTGCAGGACCTGACGGCCCACCACTGCAAAGAAGTAGTTCATCATATTATTTATCACTGGTAATTATTTGAATAAAGCGGTAGTTTGCGTGTGTGCGTGGGTGGGGGAGAGGAAAGGCAGAGGTGGGCGTTCGCCCAGGGCACATAACAAGCCAGGACCGCCACAGGGTCAGTCAATATTACTACTCTCCTGATACCATGCTGAAGTGGTACAAATCTGATTTTTTTTTCACCATTGCTTTGACTTATATCAGATTTTTATCTCAGGGCTTTGTGGATATTGAAATCCAATTGCAATTTTCAAATCTCCTTTGTGTAATTTCAGCATGTGGTCCTAGATTGTAAGTGTAGAGGCTATGTACCTGCATCACTGTTCTATCTCGATACACAAGTGTTTGATTTGAGTGACAAAACATTTGACATAGCAGCAGTGGCTTGTTGTGGTGGTTTGACTATAACAGGTGAATATCATCTAAAATAAAAACCTTTTGGTCTCGACTGGGTTTTTTGTGACCAACAAAAAAAAACTGTCTACCACGGGCATTAACATCTGGCCACAAATCTGATCTCTTGATGTTTGTATGTACCTCATTTCTATGAGGGGAAATACATGAAGCAAAGCCTGAACACATGCAAAAGTGACAATTCACAGAATAATTTGACAGTAAAATTAAGGTGGCGAAGACCTCAATGACATTCTAGTTGTAAATTGACAGATTTGTTTCATCATGTTCCATCTTGTATATTATTCAAATTTGTAAATTATACTAAACAATCCACTGTGGAACCCTTGTTATATGTGAGCATAGCCTTGAGACAGTTAAAATGTTTTGGGGGAATACTTTTTGCATTTTCATCGTGGTCTCGGATATGCTTTTCCATTTACCTCTTGATTTATAACACCGGCAAAACATTTGATTCATAAACTTGTATAAACTTTAAGTCACTTACTGTACAAATTTCACTTGAAGAATAGATATTCTATTGTTCCTCTAAAGTTGTCATGACCAAAACAAATGTTTATACATGTAAAATTATAGTTACATGAACAACTAATTGGAGATGCTAAGAAGCTTATCAGGTCTATGGCTTACAAAAACATATGGGGTAGTGTCTCTGACCATTTGGCTCTCATTTCTTTACTTTTAAAAATTCTTGAAAAAGAAAACCCAATATCTTTCCTAATATGTGTAATATGTAATCTGTGTCTTTTGTGTTTTTTTTGTCTTGTCTCGGTTTTGTCACTTCCATATTATATTCACATTATATTCTCATGTAGTTATGGTTGTGAACTATCACATCTTATCTGTAGTGAATCAGAATTTAATTGGAATTTATCAGTGTGGTAATATTAGCATAGTGCATTAATGTACTCTTTAATGAACCATTAGACAGCTTCTTCAGCAGTTGCACTCATGCATACACAGTCAATGTTCATGTTGCTCAGATCAACCTGCCCCTTTGACAGATAAGTGCTGTGATCACACAGTATTGTTCCATCATTATCTGTTGGTTCTGCTCTTTCTTTGTGATAAGTTCCCCACATAGAAACTATTATTATTTGTAAGATATTGAAATAAGAAGACTTCTTATAAGCCTACTAATTCAGTTTCCAATATTAAATTGGTAGCTTAAAATTTCAGTTTAATGTAAGTGCTACCAAGTTACTTTTGGTTATTCATCTTTGTAAACCTCTGAATGTGGTGAAGCACCACAATCAAATATGAATCCTTCTAGGAATTTGATGATTTTCTCAGATCAAATCTATCAAATTAGATTCAAGTTTTCCTCCTTAAGTTTTTTTTCTTAACTACTTATAGAGTAACATGATCAAATGTCCTGCAAGCGAAATAGCTAAATGCTTTGGCATTTCCTTTCTCTAACTTTGAATGTTATACAGACCACTTAACTTGTCACTGCTTGACAAACAGCCACACTATTCTCAGAATGCACTGTATGTGAGGAGTTCATGTGTTATGCATGAGCCAAATCTGCAGGCCACATACTGGTCATGCCAAGGCCACAAGCTCAGCATGTAGCGTCAGTGACAGTTAACTTGTTGTGGTTTGGCTCTGGGTGTGTGTCTTCCTTTAGGGTTTACTAGGTCAAAACCTGTAAAGTTAGGCTCCACTGCCTGAATTAGTCAGTCTGTTTTATGGCTCAAAGGTTGTCAATTAAATTAATGACTACATCCTAATAGAGCTTGTAGCTCAAACTGTTCTGCTCTGATAAATAAGATGAGTCATACATCTGTTTCTTACTGATTCTGCAGGGATTTAACAAGGTGTTACATACATAAAAGGCTTTTTTAATTTAATTTCTAGAGGAACTTAAAAAAAACAAGTGTATTTCCAGACATATTTTTAATGAGAAATGTCTTTACACAAGCTGCTTCTTTCCATAAGCATCAGTGTTTTTATAAGCATATTGTTATATTGCATAACTAAAGTATTTTAATTAAAACTCAGCACAGCAACAGATTTAATTAAAAAAATGCATGTCATAAAAATAAATAATCTTTGTGTGAGCTTAGAGCAGCTTACTTTTGCTCAGGAAGGAAAATTCTTTCTTTTTTTCTACAAGTTGAACATTTTATTCAAAGGTTTCACATAACAGGACATGTTAATAAAATTCAATTCTCTCTCGGTCTTAGAATTCGGTTAATGCAAACAACCCATGATATATTACACAGTGTCATTTTTTTTTTTTTTTACAAAAGCTAAGTTAACATGCAGGGGCAGTGTGAAAAACATGTTCACCCCATGATTCAGCTGTTTTTGAAAACCACGTCTTGTGGCAATAAACTGAAGCAATAATTTTCTGTGTGACGTTACCAGTCTTGTTGTGGAGGAATTTTGGCTTGTTATTCTTTGTAAAGTTGCTTCAGTTCATTGACGTGTTATTCTTTGCACAAGTCTCTTAAGATCCCAGCACAGCAATTTAACTAGTTTGGGGTGTGGATTTTGACTTTTTTTTTCAAACATTCTGTTGTAGATTTGCTACTGTGTTTAGGATTGTTGCATGACTTCTTGGATGACACCATTTCAGCCAAGCTTTAGCTGCATGAATGATTGATGACATCATATTTGACTCTAGAATACTTTGGTATAAAGGGGAGTTTGTGGCTGAATCACTGAGGTGTCTTGGTCTTGTTGATACAAAACAGGCCCAAATCATCAGCCCTCGGCCACTGTACTTGATCGTTGGCATCAGGTGTTTGTGATAATATGCTGTGTTTGGTTTTCACCACACACTGTTCGGTGCATCATGACCAAACATCTCCACTCATCTGTCCAAAACAACATTGTTTCAGAAGTCTTGTGATTTGTTCAGATGCAACTTTACAAACGTTAGCTGTGCTGCCATCGAAAATGTGTATTACTTTTGAGAAGGTAAGTACTTTTGTTGCAGAGGTCCAGTCTAGTGTGTAACCAGAGTTTTCAACATGCATAAAACAACTGTAATCGCATTTCAGTAGAGTTCAGTGATGTAGGTGCTTCTATTTTCTCACAAACCTCTATACTCCTGTCTAAAAGGTATAGTTTCCAGGGAAGTAAAAGGGCAACCATAACCAGTTTTGAAGCACTGTGGTATTTGTTTGAAAAAAGTCATATGCCATTATCAGCAAGTAAGCAAGTGTAAATGGCTATTTGTGGTAAAATGAGAGTAATTAGACAGTACAAATACAGAGCTCTTTCAAGTTTCTAACTAAGCGGCTGTTGACAACTCAATCTGTGCTACAATGAGAATTCCCAAGAGTCTGTCTTCCTTCTGTCTAGACTGTAGTAAAGAAAAAGAAAAGATGTGCAAGAGTGTGTCAAAGTGTGTTTACAGAGCACTGCTTATTTGAGTGGCAGGAGTGTGAAAGCACATACATACCTCGTAAAGACCCAGAGAACAAAAGGGCAGATTGTCTTCAGAGTATGTTTATGCATCTTTGTGTCTTGCGTTTGACTAGTTCTACATTTAAGGCATGTTTCCATGAAATGTTGTCTCACCCAAATGCCTTGCATTGTTGTTCAATGATTTAATCTACGAGACCCCAGGTTGCCAAGATTGCTGCTGATCAGCTTCATATTGTGAGTGAATAATTTAGACTGAATTGTAACATTCAGCTTCTGTGACTTCTTAGTCTTAAGAAATATAATAAATATTTTTATTCATCCCTAGAACAACTAAAAACAGATCAGAACACTGAATCTAAACCACACACAGTAATTTCCCACATGGTTGCACCCAGTTGCAATTGCATTTACATAGTCTAAGAACTAAGTAACAGGGAACAGCTGCAAATGAATGTAACAAACATAACTGCCCTTTGCAACCCCTGGGGCTCCTTCTCCTTATCTCTTTCACATCTATTGATGTCAATGTAAGATCCCATTTTACAAGAAGCAGAAATATCTCCTCACAGCTGGATATCCCATGAGCTTATGGGAATAGGAGGGAAAAAACATTTGAAAGGATAGGAGACATTGTTTTGAGCATAGTTTCATAGTAGCCCAATGGAAGCAAAAATATTACATTGTAAAACTAATTTGAGAAATGCATTTTCTGCTTTTGTTTGCCCCACCAACTGCTGGGCCCTAGGGACCAGGGGAATAACAATCCACCCCAAGACCCTGACCCAGAACCCCACAGTCCCAGAGCCTGAATGAACAAAACATCCACTAAGACCCGTTTCGTCCCTGTTGCCACCTGATCAGAGCCTTTTACTTAAATGTACTGACAGTTTGATTAAATAATTGATCAAGATGCAGTGATATCAGAGGAGACATAAGTTTTTGTTTGATATAAAGAAAAAAAAGGCTCTTTAAATGACTAATCTGCAATTAAAAAGTGTGCAGATGAATTCTGAAAGGAAAAAATTCAGCGATTCCGCTTATATGGTAAAACATGTCTCCCCAGTGGTGCAAAAATGAAGTCATCTACTCTCAAACCACAAGGTTCCTGTCCTCCAGTCGCAAAGTTCTATTTGCCAAAAAGTTGCAGTTTATGCATCTGGTCCGTGTGATGAGTGAATGATAAGAATGTGATGAAGTAGTGCCACGTCAATAGTACCTTTTCCTGGACTCACGATACCGGTTAAAGTAGTGTGCACTCAATGGCCTTGAAAATTACACGTGTTCACAGTCATGCATAAAATCTATGGCAGTGAACTGTAGCATAAGATTTTACTTGATGCTGTAACGATCCCAGGAAACTGAATCCGTTAAGCATGCTTTACTGCAAAAGAGTTCAAAAGGTTTTTTGACAAAGGTTATGAGAATAATTAAGTGATCTCTGGAATGTGCCACTGGCTCTTTAAGCAAATTATCTGTGATAGAGGCAGAATGGTAAGTAACAGCATCACTGAAGAATGATGGACTTGAATCTTCAGCGTGAAATACCTTTGTTTTCTTTGTGGTTGAAAAACAGGATTACCATAGGAACGACTTGTGCCACCAGCAGCGACTGGAGTCACCAGCCAGTCAGTGGTGAGCAGGCTTGTCCCAGGCTTGGTTTGGTTCTTGATATCACAGCAGAGGAACAGGTGAGTGTTGCTGTTATCCGGCTGAAGCTTAAGGGAGAGATATAGTTGCAGGGAAAAGAGCGGTGATCTTTTGTGACATAACACAGGTGTGACAGGGTGCACAAAGAAATCCAGCGAGGAAAAAAAGCTAAAATTCTTGATTAGAGTCAGTAGGCAGGCAATGGTCAGAAATTCCATGGTCATGAAAATGGAGAGAGCGTTACTTCGCTGAAGTGGAAAAGACAGAGACTCTTGGTCAGAACAGACAATAATCGTCAGCTAGAAATCCTTAACAAATCCAACAAGGCAGGAGACAAGGCAGGGTCATACATACTGTGGTCAAACACAGTTTGGAAAGAAACTGCTGGATTACTGGGAACGTCATCAGACAATCTGGCAAGGACTAAGAGGGAATGGTGAGTATAAATACACAGATGCACAGGTGAAAGGCATGAGCTTGATGAGACTTGATCAGGTGAGGATGATTACAGGTTATGGTAAGCAGACATGGCATGGAACAGATTCAGATCATGACAGTCCTCTGATGTTTAGCGACCATTTTCCCAAAAATGGTTTGTTTCTCCACCCTTTCTCTTCCTTTTTTACACATCCTCTACCCTTTGAAATTGTTCTGTCTCCACATCAGCTCTCCAACTCAAACAATTCAGCACAGATTGGTTGGCTCTTCCCCTGAAACTAGAGAGCAAGCATACTGGTTGAACAGGGGAAAGCACACAGCTTATGTGCCTTGTGGCTTCTTGATGGCATACTTTTCAGCTCTCCAGTTTTGGAAGGAAATTGGGAGAGTGCATTCCTGATAATTAATAAGGCAAGCACAGGTTTCCATATGGAATATTTGATGTACAATGATAACAGTATTCACTGTGAGGTGGTGCTGACTTTTACAATGTCCTGTTTTCAGTTTTATAACTGGAGATATTTAAGGGGTGGTTATAAGAGAAACTCAAGGGTTGACACAGAATGACACACATTAGGGCTAACACAGCTGCGGTACATATTTGCCTTTAGCTGTGGTCATTAATATACAAAGTTTCTTTTAATCCTTGATTTGAAATGTGAAGACATAGCAACATCATCATAACAGAGAATAAACATATTTTTATATTCCAAATATGACATTGCTTGCACAATGAACTATAAGCAAAACTATATTGTTTTGCTTTTATATATATATATATAAAAGCTATATTGCCAAAAGTATTCACTCAATCCATCCAAATAATTAAATTCAGGTGTTCCAATCACTTTCATGACCACAGGCGTATACATTTTCAGCACCTAGGCATGCAGACTGCTTCTACAAACATTTGTGAAAGAATGGGTCGCTCTCAGGAGCTCAGTGATTTCCAATGTAGTTTCGTGATAGGGTGCCATCTGTGCTACAGGTCCAGTCGTGAAATTTCCTCGCTACTAAATATTCCACAGTCAACTGTCAGTTGTATTATAACAAAGTGGAAGCAATTGGGAACAACAGCAACTCAGCCACGAATTGGTAGGCCATGTAAAATGACAGAGCAGATGCTGAGGCACATAATACACAGAGGTCGCCAACTTTCTGCAGTCAATTGCTACAGACCTCCAAACCTCATGTGGCCTTCAGATTCGCTAAAGAACAGTGCATAGAGAGCTTCATGGAATAGGTTTCCATGGCCGAGCAGCTGCATTCAAGCCATACATCACCAGGTGCAATGCCAAGCGTCCGATGTAGTGTTGTAAGTCACGCTGCCACTGGACTCTAGAGCAGTGGAGACGCGTTCTCTGGAGTGTCAAACTATGCTTCTTCATCTGGCAATCTGATGGCAATTTGGTGGAGGGGGGATTATGGTGTGGGGTTGTTTTTCAGGAGCTGGGCTTGGCCCCTTAGTTTCAGTGAAAGGAACTCTGAATGCTTCAGCATACCAAGAGATTTTGGACAATTTCATGCTTCCAACTTTGTAATTTTGGAAGAATGGTCAAAAATTGCCATAAACACACTCCTAAACCTTGTGGAAAGCTTGCACAGAAGAGTTGAAGCTGTTATAGCTGCAAACAGTAGGGAAACATCATATTAAACCCTATGAATTAAGAATGGAATGCTACTTAAGTTCATATGCATGTAAAGGCAGATGAGCGAATACTTTTGGCAATATAGTGTGTGTGTGTGTATATATATATATATATATATATTCTCTAAGAGCATTGGTGATGTTTTTCTCTTTGACATTGTGTTAACATCACTTGAATGCTCCAGATCAGCAAACTTCCAAAACATCTGCTTCTGTAGAGGTACTTACATTGCTGAAGATCAATTTACCAAGATAAGATAGATAAGTGCAGAACTAGCCACTACTATCTCTACTTCCCAGCCCTTCCCTATTCTCCTCCACACTTATTTACAGAGCAGACCTTGAAATCTGCCACTATCATTCAAAAACATAACCTCAACACAAGTTAGTCAATCTCAGTGGTCACGCATTTTTGAGGGAAGTCATAGTTGGTGTTAGAGAATTGATCAAACAAACTAAATGGGACATTTTCAGCCCAGTAAAATAGTTATCTCCTCTTTCATCGGTGGGAGTTTTCCCTCGCTGCTGCTGCACTGAGTCAGCTCCTTAATCATCTGCAGACCAACGAAACCAGTGACCCAGCAAGCCTAACGTGTGTATTGGAAATCAAATGCAGTGGGAAAAAAGCACTCTCTCACACACATGCACACAAAAGCTTGCAAGCACAGCAAAGGGAAAGTTGGGTTTTGAGCATTTTTGTTAAACAGCATTATGTTTGTGTTATGAGGAAAAGCAATTTTGTATGCATAACAATGAACAAAAACAAAATGTATGCAGTAGAGGTGAAAACAGTGGCCACAGATGGATGTAACTGGACAAGAGGTTTGGTTGAACCAGGTACAATTATCCACCAGAAGTGTAATTAGTAGTATTACTTTCTAGAAATAATACCATCCAAACATACAGGAAAATTAATAATGACTTGAAAATATGACTTTCTTTCAAGGGAAACATTAATTTAGTCTGTTTAAACACAAACTCCATTAAATATTTATGTTCAAATAGAGGAGTAACTTAATACTGAGTTCAAAAAGAGTTGAAATGTGTTAAGTGCACCTCTGCACACCCTGAATCATTTATTGAGCTGTCTAAAAAGTGTGTTTCGCTATACCCACTAATGTGGTAACCTCCCCGAAGTACACTTCTGCATAAATGCAGCAGGGTGAGAAATTGAACCACTGTAGGTATGTAATAAAAACATGTTGAGCAGCAATTTTTTTCCCATCAGTTTTTAATTTTTTTCCCAGAAAAATACAATTTCCGGGCACTTATGGCGCAAGGTGAAAATGTGGTTTTAGTATATGTGCACACATAGACAAGAAATCATTACTATAAGTGTTCGATCTATGCAAAAACCTGCAAAACCCGTTTCTGAAAAGTTTGGAAGTTTTTTAAAAATGCAACAAAAACTTTTTTTTAAAAACAGACACAAGTACAAATAAAGTACCAACAAGTCCCAACTTCATCGTATTTAGAATATGTAAACTAAATCTAAATTTTCATGCCAACAATACATGACAAAAAAGTTGGAAGAGGCACAGACTAACAGAGAAGTTTAAAGAATATACAAGTGACAGCCTTCTGGAATATTCTGCAATCAACAGTTTAATTGGTGACAGATGAGCGTGTCAGGATTGCATATAAAAGTAGCGTCCACCAAAGGCTTAGTCTTTTTAAGCATGGATGGGTTTGTGGCCCATGATTTTGTGCCAAAATCAGTCAGAGAATCTTCAACAGGGTTCCAAAAAACATTTCTCAATCCAAAAACTACAAACAAGTTTAGTCATTTAACATAACATCAGAAAGATTCAGGAAGTCCAGGAAAATCCCAGTGAGTAAAAGGCCAAGGATATAAACCACAGTTTAATGCAAATGACCCTCAAGAACTATAGCGGGACTTCATCAGAAACCTTCATGCCTCTGTGATTAATGTAGTCACGTGGATTCAAGAGTACCTTGGAAAACTATTTTCTCTCAACGCAGTCCTTCACTGCAACCAGAAATGTAACCTGAAAATATTACACAAGGAGTTAATGGTAAAATGGCTTTTCTAGTCTAGCTGACCATGCTTTTACACTACAAGCCACATCCTCACTTTTACACACACACACAGTACGTCCTAGTCAGTGTCACAAACTACATAGTGTTTTTTTTTTTTTTTTTCCTCTCTCTCTCTCTCTCTCTCTCTCTCTCATATATATATATATATATATATATATATATATATATATATATATATATACTATCACATACATCTATTAAACCCTACGGGAGGCAAAGTGAGGTTTAGTGTCTTCCCCAAGGACACTTCAACATGTGGTCTGGGGAAGGCCGATCCTTCTATTGGCAGAGGACTGCTCCTCCTCCTGAACTATAGCCATTCCGTAGACATACATACACTTTGCGCAGAATGAGCTGGGTTCCCCAGATAAAAGCTCATCTCAGAAGGATAGAAAGACAGTGGTCATATGTTCTGTGGTCAGACAAGTCTACATTTACGCTACTTTTGGGAACAACGGATGTTTGGTTTTATGTGAAACAAAAAAGTATCCATGTTGTTATCATCATGAGGTACAAAAGCCAGCATCTGTGATGGTATGGGGGTGCATCAGTGGTAATTGTATGGGTGACTTGCATATGTGTGAGGGTACTGACAACCAGTTATTTCATAATATACACACAAATTTCCATTCTGGAGGCAGTTCTGTCTGGATTTTGCCAACAAGGAGCACTGCTCTGTCAGTGTGTTCATTTGTTAAAAATATTTGCAACCCAAATATTTCCAGTAGGTCACCTCCCCGATACCGAAAAATTTGAGAATGGACAGAATTTGTCAATTTATTTAAGCTTCCCTTCAAAGTTATATAAACCCCCTGTGATCTGTGGGGGGCAGCCATCCCGAAGATGTCCGTTTATCTGTTTAATGTGCAGCATGCTAAGTGTTTTAAGTGTCTGATTCCTCATGAATGCTGAACACCAAACGCAAAAAGAGTTGTTGGCCTGCTTTCTTGTGTCTATTACTCATCAAGTGATCAGAGCAAGCTGATTTATATTTACATCATTATTCAAAGCCAGTAAAGAACATATGCATTTACCCCAGAGCCAGCTGAAGGCAATGGTTAACAGAATAAAACACCCCTGCTCTATGCTGGGCACTAGTTCTAGATATGAATCATAAAGCTGTGCTATGTTGATAAGCAGAGGCAACAAGATCTCCTCTCAGACAAACACAGAAAGCATCTGTCTGGTCAGCCATAGCGCTGGAACTGACAGGCCTGTCAGCAGGGTGTGTGATGGCTTACACACCTAGCCAAGTCATCCGTTATTCCCCCCAGAAAAGTAAGAAGGGAGTGCTCTTTTGTCTCTAACACGGTTGGATGAACTTGCAGCGCACCCAGCCCTCAAACCCAACAGCACAGCTGGAGGAGACCACAGTTCCTGCAGGGAAGAGGAGAACTCTGTGTGCTTTGACTTTGAACTTTCTGGCTGAGTTCTGCGAAGCTGCTACAGTACCTCTCTGAGCTGTGAAGGTAATGCTAAGAACCAACAACATGTATATTTTACATCTGCCCATGCACTTAATCAATGTATGTCTTTTAGTGAGTTCTGAATTATTTAGTGAGATATGATGACAGGGTGGGGAGCAAGTGAGGGGTGAGCCCATTCAGGATTTCCGGACATGCCAGTTAGCAGTGCGGTGATATCTGACATTGGAAAAATCCAGAGTCTAATTTGTCAGAGCTGACACCACAAATAGGTAAAAGCTAAAGCTGTGAAAGCATTAAGCTCTTGGTAAAACAGTGGAACTCCCACTGAGAATTTTTCTCCAAAGCCAGTTTTGGTCAAAAATCAGCTTGGAAATATTGGGCGGGAAAAGTGAATGAGTAATTTTCCCCTCCTCAGAGTCAATGTTTGGGAATCAGTGTTTTCAAAAAAAAATCTCATTTTCAAAAATTACTTTTCCACTAGAAAAAAAAATTTATTAACACTATACAGAACCAAAGAAACATAAACTTAGATGAAGACATAGATAGTGTTAGGATATCATTTTGGATAGTGTAGTGGTAAGATTGCTACCCTTCATGTGGGTAACCGGGCCGTAGATGCTTTGTAAAATGAAACCCTTCAGTTAAAACCACAGTTATTCATTGTAGCAGATTCTGTTTAAAAAAAAGAAAAAGAAAAGACATTTCAACTTTCAAATCATCTGTTTATCTATGGCACAGTGTCACTTGTAAGTTGATAGGGAGACCTGTTGTATGTTACTGAAAACTTTGTGGTCACTGACTATGTTGTTTTCAATTTCTTATTGAAGTCTTAATGTGCTATTGGCCAAACCCATGTTTATTTTTGCTCTCCCTTGTTATTGCAGGCCCCCATCTCCTTGGTGTTCTTAACCTTTAATCCTGTGGAGATCAAACAAAATACATATGCCCTACTGTAAAATGTCACAGGAATGGGTGAAAACTGCAATGAACTGCTGAAGTAGTGCCTCTTAGTCATCCCCCTTTTCCCTGTTTTCTTTCACCTCTGTCACTTCCTCGACCTCTGTATCCTCTTTCATGGACTCTCCCTCTCTTCACTACTCTCACCCTTCTTCTGATGCCCTCCACTTTTGTTGATGGCAGGTTAGTGTTTAATATATTTATTGAAAATTTTACATAACAAAAATACAAGCATACAGAAAAATGGAATAGTAATAAAAAACCCACCCTAGAACAACGAACAAACCCAGTCCTCTCTGTCAATTTAATACTGTGCAAAGAATGTAAAACCGTATACGTTGCAATACAATACCAGATCGACCAATATAACTAAGAACCATCTATTCCTTAACCTGCGTTGTGGGTTGATTAAAGAAAAGAAGAGAAAATTTCCAAGTCGGGTAAAATCTCTTTTCTGAGCCCCTCATTACACATCTGATTTTTTTTCAAGTTTTAGATTGGATAACACATCCCTAATCCAATGTGTGACTATGGGTGGGGCAGCGTCCTCCCACCTCAAAAGGATCAGGCAGCGTGCCAGCAGAGTTGAAAAGGCAATAACCTTGTGTCCCCCACCAGCCAAGCCCAACCCCTCAGCAACAACCCCAAAAAGCAACATGGTTGGATTCAAGGTAATTTTGACTGCAAAAACAACAGAAAGGGCTTCACAAACATCTCCCCAAAATTTTTGTATTTTGGGACAGAACCAAAACATGCGAATCAGAGTGGCTTCCTTAGATGTACATCTATCACATGTTGGATCTACTTCTGGATAAATCTTAGCCAGTTTGGATTTGTGGAGGTGCACCCGGTGTATAACTTTAAAATGTATGAGGGAGTGTCTTGCACACATAGAGGAATACTGGATTCTCTTTAAAACTTTAACCCAGATTGTCTCACTGATTGTGATTTGCAAATGTTGATGGCAGGTTAACTCACAGATTGCCATTTTATAGAGTTTAAACCTCACTTAAGCTTCCTTTTACCTTTCAAGCCTGGAGTAATGCACAAAACATGAATATTTTCACAACACACTTTTATAACAACAAAAAAAGCCAGAGCCTTCCAACCCTCAGGTTTTGTTGTTAATCAAAGTCTTTGATTTAAATAGGTTAACCAGGTTGTTAATTTGTGTGGTCATACAAGGAGAATCGAATGTTTCCAAATGAGTTTAATGTTTTGCAAAAGTGTGAGAATCTGATTCTTTTTTTGCCGTACAGTTTTGTTCCTTGAGCAGCGTAGAAAAGAAAACATGGATATTGAATGGATGTTCTGGTTATGTAGTGACATGTGCAAAGACTTTTTATTTATTTTTTCCATTTTTGCCTAAAATATAATATACTGGACATTACATGTTAGCTACATATTAATGTTTTGGGTCTGAATTCCAGTTTGCTTTATGAATTGCAGTGTCTCCTCTTTTCACTGTTTGTTTAAAGAAAAGCTTGACTTCTTGCTAAATCCCTTGGAACAGTCAATTGCACAAGAGATTTACCCTGTTTGAGACATGTTTTCTGTGTTCAGGTGCCAATTAAACAGTTTGTGGTCATGGAATCAGGGGTCTTTTTGTCACTTGGTGTTTGAAATCCCTGTACCATGACTGCTCCAATGACATCACATGCATTCCTTTTATTCAAGCTGGGGGGTGGGAAGGTTCTCACTTAATTTTTGATTTGAAGACATAAGAATGATCTTCATCTCATCTAAACACAATTTCCAGTGTGCTGTGATGTATTAACATATATTATGGTGGCAGGTAACCCTCAGCTGCCAGAGTTCATGGCTGGCAGAAGGCAGTGGATGCCCTTTGTGTTTCTGTTTGTGCCAATATGAGTTTGAGGATGGCCAAGGGAAGCTTTTGATGATAAATCAAAGGCTAAATAAAAACTGTTCACACGTCTGACTGGTAACTAAGTGCTTGTCTGTTTAAGTTTACTTTGATACAGTCGCTTGGGAGCAACCACAGTTTGGGCAGATGCCTCATTTGTTCCCAGGCCTGTTACAGCAATCACATGGACAGAAGAGAACATATTCTCACACACAGAGAGCTAGCATGTGTGGAAATGACGTACCTCGACAGACAGTATTTCAAACCTGTGCCAAGATCAATTTCTATCAAAGGTCCGCTGGGGTTTGTATCACACCATCTCCTGGAGGTAAGTCAAGTGTATTTTGGAAAGAAAAACGCCAAGAACCAAATGTTTTATCCACAAAAGTAGACATCACACAGCCTCTTTGTCAAGTTTACAGAAAGGTTTTCAAAGGCTTTTCACCCTAAGTGCAATGCAAAGTGAAGATTTTGTTGTTTCATGGTTCAAAGCATACAATTAAACTCTTAAATTGGTCAGATTTCAAAGGTTTGACTACTGTTCTGGCAAAGCATATTTTTTTTTATATCATCCAAGTCTGGTTTTGCTTTTGTAGAAGATATACAACCAAAATTAATTTGAAACACATTTTTTGTGACTGACGGATTGATAAATTATTTTTAACAACTCTATGTTAATAGCTTTGCCCATATGTTAGTCAATTTATAATAACCTAAAACATCTTAGCAGTTCTCTCACAAGTTTCATGTTTCATTTCATTCTTTTTTTTTTTTAAATGCACACATACAGTATATTTTAGACAACTGTCATCTATTGTAAATCTGTGTGGTGTTATCACAGGACCACTGTTAAAATAAAGGCTGGGAATGATTGCCATCACATGACTTTGATTTTATCCTTATTTCTTACTCATTGGAACTTTTTTAATCTTCTTGAGATATCTGACCACAAGCTCATTTATGCTCACTTAACATCTCTATGTCCATAAAAGTAATTAGAGAACTTTGCTTGACTTTTAATAAAGAAAACAATTTGAGTTCTGAAGTTGAATGGCAGAGCAAGGCATTTGATAATAGTCCTAGGAGCTCTGTGGAAACTGGAGAGTGGGTGGTGGCTCTGTTTCCTTCCTTTCCTTTGCTCATCTACATCCTCTCCCACAGTGAGGTCAGAAGCACGTCAGCAAGCCCGGTCTGTGTTATTTGTTGGATGTCAGCTAGCAACATAACCCTCCAGCTATTTCATTACCATAACTACCATGATTATTGAACACAGTACATCACTCAGTGCCTTCAATAACTCATTTATATCTGATAAAAACGTGTCTTTTTACCCTTAAAGTCTTAAATGTGAGAGTTACATTATTTCTGAGATGCACTACATCAGTTCTCCACCTGCCTCTTATTTCCTGCAAACTCCAGCCTCACAGCCAGCCAGCTATCACCTGCTCCTATTCTTAATTCAGTGGGCCTCCCTCCTGGTTCCATCATCAATAGTCCCCATGAGCCAATCCTCTAAGGAACAACAACGTATAAAGGCTACTACCAGAAGAAAGTTACTCTTGATAATGTCAGGCCTCACTGTCATAGAAGGTCTTTAAGATATGATGTAGCCACTGTAACATCACCCATTGGTTTCTAAATGGCTATTTTAAAGTCCTAATATTAGTATTCAGCTGTCACTACCTTGGTCTTTTTGGAGCCAGAAGTAGACATACTGTATATGGACAAGAGGAAAGAGCGTGAAACAGGAGAGTGATAAATGAAACTTGATTAAGCAAAAATGTTGTCAGTAAAATGACTCACCCCCCTACTCTGGCTGTACATTTGAGCAGTAATATCTAATGTCTATCCATTCATCTTTTTTCTTTACTCGCTTACTAAATTCAGGGTCATGGGAGGACTGGGACCTATCCCAGCTGACATTCAGAATGAGTTAGGATACACCCTGGACAGGGTCCAGTCCATCATCGGTAATATCTAAAGTATCTCATAGAATCATTTCTTTAAAAAACACAAACTTATTGATCAGAATGAATGAATCAAGCTAATCACACATTCATGCTTTGTGTGAAAAAGTTATTAGCAACGTATGTTGATGGTTTTATGGGTACTAATATCCCTTATTTTATAGTAAAGAGACAGAAAAGCCAGACAGAGATTACCTAAATCATCTGTTTCTGCAATGTTCTTATGTGGGGCCAAGGTTCTGCTCCTTAAGCATGAATTATTGAAAAATAAAATTCCAAAGTTTGTTAATGTCTCACTTGTACCTGAAGCTCATATCTCCCCTGTGCCCATCCTGCCTTCCTCTCTGACTGAAACTTCATGAGTAATGGTGCTTTGGAGTGAGTCAGGCGGATGTGCTGGAGTGAATGCTGAGAGCAGGGTCCTGTCTGAGATTGTTTTTTTTTTCTTTTTTTTCAGATATTTTTTGTATAACCAACAGAATTATAGCCTCACATCTGGGCATGGGCCAAAGGCTCCTACTGACTGTCTCGATGTCATGCAACCAATCATATGCAATAACAGACCAGGATAACACCATCTGTAGTCAGTACTTAATGTAATATTTAGACAAACAAATCATTTTTTAAAGGGATTAACTGCCAAAGTAAGGCACCAAATTAACAAAACATAACCTCCTCACAATTATTACATTTAAAATATATTAGTTAAATATAGAAATCACTGTTTTATGAAATGATAAAAAACAATGAAACATTGAAAATAATAACTTTACACTTTTCTCCAACTGAGGGTAATTAATACACTTGGCTGTGGTCTAGTGGCTCTGGTCAAGCAAAGGTTTGCAGGTTTCTAGTACTCGTGGTTTGGTTCATACATTTTGACATATTTGGATTGACAATCTGAGCATTTGGTTTGTTTGGCAATTCTGCCGAAGGGCTGTTTGAAAAATCGTATTGACCAAGTTAGTCTTGTCTGGCCTGCTGGATTTTGGGCATGACAGAGCAAAAAGTACCTTTGTAATATACCTATAGACCATAGCAGATACCCAAAAATAGATAATACAAACTAAATGTGCACCTTTTCACTCTTTATTCTGACTTGAACAAAGCATTTTAGGCTAGTGATGCCTGGGGTCATTATCTTAATCTTTCTCAAGCTTTCACTTCCAAAACAGACAGAAAATAAAATTGTCTGGAGTAGTCTGTTACATAAGCTCGGCAATGACCTTGTACCAGTGGCAGGTGGCAACAAACCAGACATGGAAACAGCTGAAAATGGAATTTTCTACACTCAAGAAAAGGTCCAAGGAAACAGTCTTTTGTGTTTTACAAAATTTGCCAGTTTGTTACACAATCCCAGTGTTGGGTAATGTTACTTTTCAAAAACTATGCTTTGTAGGACACCACTGATGACTGTCATAACAACTTAAACCTGTCCACAGCTGCCAGTGGGCCGCTGACTGATTCAAATCACTGTGAATCGGCTACAAACAAATAACCTAATTCATCATTTTGAGCAGCCTCAAAAGTTCACTTTAATGAGCATACACATAATAATCTTTGTCTGTTTTCTTGTTTGAAAGTACCCCATGCTCATTCCCAGTTTCTTTTAGGTTCACATTAGTTGCCAATATTAAACACCTAGGTATTTACCTTTCATGTGCCACTGCAGCCATCATGGTATTGGGCATGACTTTAAATTCTCCAGCAGCTTTTTTTTAATGCTAAGGCTGTATGGAAGGTTAATTGTCTTTCCTAAGCTCATGGCTTTCCAAAGATTATATTTACTGGTGTGACAGCTTAGTAACACAACCTACACAGACGAGTAATTATCAAAACAGACAGTCCGACGCTCCTGAGGTTAGATATTAAAATTAGCACACTATTATTGCATAAATGGCAAAAAAACAAAGACGTTTAATTGGACGTTTGAGTTGTATTACCCTTAAACTGAGGTCACAACTCTTTAAACATTATTTCTGTTACACTTCAATTATCTATTTTTTTCCATAATTTAGGATTTAAATTAGGGCTGCACCTGCAAAATGATTTTAACATTGTTTTTACAATATGTTATATGTGCTTTAAGTTAAGCTCAATTCCATAACATCGTAGTCTTTAAACATCAGTATAGTTTTTAGCTGCACATCTCACTATTTCTTTTTCAACAGACTCATCACGGAGCTTCAAAACAATAAACTTGATTGACTAAAGTCGTGCAAGCTGAGTCTGTTTATTAGTCTTAACTGACGGGATTAAAACCAAGTGGTTTTGGTTACCTCAAATAAGTGTACCATGTCCACAGGATTTGAATTATAAAACCCTTCTTACCTTGTCTGGTAACCAGAAACCCAAACTTTATGTTGAGAAATGTGGATCTGACACAAACAGATCATCTCTTTCCACCACAAATCACATGCTGCCTGCTCATGGGAACACATGCACACTTTCTTAACTTTTAGCCAACATTAACATTTATTCCCACCTCTACCTCTGAACAAGTTCAGCAATTACAAAGGCTTCCTTGATGTGTGAGTGGAGTAATTTACGTCCTTGACAAGGTTGAAGAGATGGAGGCCTAATCTCAGTTTCCGAGAAACTTAGTCATTCAAGCCCTCATTGCCCTTATTTTCTTGCAGCTGATAAAGCTGAATGACATATTCACAATGCATTGTTACCAACAAATGTAACTGCGGTGAAAGACACCAAGGGCAGTCTCTCCCATTGTTGGTGTTGTTTTTCTGGTTAAAGTCCAAAATAATTAAAGGTCTCCATAAGGTCAAACTACTTGGCCTTGTATGAATTTCTACCTTGTTAATTTTACAGTGGGCCTTGCCCTCCTTGTCACCTATCCTGGCATCTCCTGGTAAAGTGATCCTATCATCTTGTGGCATGTTTTTTGAGCACATACCACATCTATATAAATCACAGAAGTGTAGAGGCCCTGTCAGTTTCACAGTTTAGGTTGCCAGCAAGTCGGAGCATGAACTGTTTATCTATATGTCTAACTCTCTGAAGGACTGCAAATATGACACTGGTAAATAGAGACTAAATAGAATTATGACCAACTCTCAGACTTTTATGTACATGACAGGTAGCATTAATTTATAGTGTTTGTCTGAGCACAAAGGTTTTGGACCAATAGCTCTATAAGCATGTTAAGAATTGAGGCATTTTTTTTCTCTTTGATCTCTCTCCAGTTTTTGGCTTTCATGTTCACAGCTCAACTAGAATCCAGCAGCAAACAAATAAAATTAGATAACAGAGAAGTAAAAGATACTGTTCATTGTACAAGCATGTTTTACTTATGATCAGACAGCTGTCGGATCATTAGTAATTTTCATTATCATTTTCATTATCTTACCTTTTCTCCCCTTCCTTCCTCAGACTACCTCATCCTTATCTGCCTCATCTATTGTTTTTTCCTGACCCTGCCTTTATCTCAGCCATTCGCTACTTTATCTGCTTTACATGCATGTCTGCATCACACATCGCCTAGACTAAGTAGAAAAATTCATGTTCTGCCATACTTAGGTAGTGTCGAATTTTTAGCCAGTGACTCATTCTTTTCAAGACCCAATGATGTCATTCCTGAATGCGGTTAAAAATGTACCTGATTTAAGGCATTCACCCTTGGCAGACCAGATAAAAAAGTTGCACAGCGTTGGAACTCTTTAAAATTGCATAGTCCTACTTTTCAACCCTAACCCCATTTTTTCCTGTCATCTTCCTCTTTTGAGTTCCTACAGTAATGTACTTTCTTTGTTCACTCATCAGTTTGTTATATGCTGCGAGGCCAGATGGTCTGATTTAGGTGGCATGCTGAGGGGAATGAAAGAGTACATGAGAATAAAGCCTGTGAATATAGGCGTGGGTTGAAAAAGAGGCACACCAAACATAAGTGATAGCCTCATAGACAAAGCCTGTCCCTTTGGAACGACATGGAATTCAGTTTCTCTCCAGGAGGAGGCTCACTGCTGGGTCAAAGTTCATTTCACACAGCTAGCGGGTATATGGGCCATGCATGAGTTCCTTAACAGCAGCTGTGTTTACACCAAGGCTACATGCATACAGGAAAACAGGCCGCCGTCCTGCCACGACGTCCTCACCCCTCTCTGGCTTTCATCTCACCCCTATGCTGCATGTTCAAGAACAACACCTAAGCTTGAAAGGTTTAACCCCTCAAGCACCTTTACTTAATGATGATAGGAAGCATCAATGTTTCATTGTGTGTTTCTTTGGATTCTTCTACTGGCTATTATGCTTTAACTCAGAGTTAGTACAGCTACAGTGATTACCCATCAATAACTCTGATATTATTACAGTTTGATTCAAATGTAACAGAACTGACCCATAACTCTCATCTGAACGTCTTGTTGACAGATACGCAAATCCAGCGCATCAAAGTAATTGTGGTATACAGGAAACTGTACAAACTGGCTTTGAGCACCAATTTTTTCAAGTTAAAACTAAAAACCCTGCTGGACACTCAGCGAAGAGTATCAAATTAGCACTGACAGGAACTGATGACATCTACTGATTTTCTGAAATCACTTTTCACCACAGGATTTTTTTTCACACAAAGTTTTGCTTTTAGGGTGTCCTTTTCCACACCTTTAATGTAAAACTAAATGTCTTTATATTTTACCCCTACACATGTCCATGGTGGGGAGATAACATTTTTTTAGATTACCAACCGACACCATTTTGTGCCATGGGGGACTGTATCTTCACTGTTTCTCTTCGCTCTGTAGAAGTGTTCTACTTCTCCAGAAGTATTCCATGAATTTGCTGTACTCCAGGAGTGCTCTGATGGCTCTGTGGTTAGTGGGTGTGTCAGCGGTGGACAAGAGACTGAGTGAAGGGAACTGGTTAATCACTTTGTGGCATTGCGTGAGAACAATAATTTCATTTTAAGCACAAATGAAACAAAAGAGATGATTTTCGGAGTACCAGGAGTAAGTCAAACACTATGTCCATACTAGGTGAAGAGGTGGAAGTGGTTGATTGGTTGATTAGTGGTTGAATACAGATACCTGGGGGTCTACCTAGACAGCATCGCAGCTGTTTACAAGAAAAGTCAGAACAGACTGTACTTCTTTGGAAACTAAGGTCCTTCAATATCTGCGCCAACAAGTCTGATGTGGAGAGTGATGTCTGCTTTGCAGCCATCTGTAGGGACAGCAACATCAGAAACTGCAACTCAAAGAATCTGAGCAAATTTATTTAAAAAAGGCTGGTTATGTTCTGGGGTCTGCTCTGGAGCCCTTGGAGCTAATTCTTAAAGAGCAATGCTGCACAAGTTGGTAAGCATAAATGCTGTGATAGTGATGGACTATCCCGATGACCACCGGACTTGAATTTAACTTGGTTACTTTCTCTGTAAAGTGCTTTGGCATGACTTTTGTGACTAACTGACAATTTGTAAATAAATCAAATTGAACTCTGATTGGGTTCTCTCCTGTAGGAAAACTATAAAGCTATTGAGACAAGAGTGATTAATGTACTCATAACTGCAGTGGATTTCAGAGCTTATCAGAGGAAGCACAATCAAATGAAGATGGCAAGAAAGATGAGAGTGCAGCTATGGTTAGGAACTGTGCTATAGACTTCAGTTTGTCAACACCTGCAAGATGAAAAAAAGAGCAGATCAAACATCGAGACCTTAAACAGATCTCAAATAAAAGAGTTGAAAAAATATTTGAAGATGGCTAAAGCAATAAGCTGAAAAGAATGAGGAGGTAAAGAATGAGGAATACCATTTCTGTGTTTGATATACAGTTCAACCCAAATGTAATAAAAGGTATGCGTAACTCATATACAATTACAAAAAATGACAGTTTCAACCCATCTATTTTTGAATTTCCCCCACTGGGGGATGAATAAAGTATTTTTCTATTCTATTTTATTCTATTCCACCTCAACCAAAAAAACAATACTTGTGTTAATATGTGATTCACATTGTTATCCCACAATGTGGCAATAAAAGACAACTGCAAGGACAGAGTGGGATTTCTGTGATGTATAGCAAAAAACAGAGACGATTATTCAGGTTATAAAGAAAAGAAAATAATTCCCTTCTTTGTTTTTATGTGTCTTCTTTCTTCTGTCATGACATCACAAAGTTGAATCCATGCTCTATCCCTCTTTCTCTTCCTGATTCAACTCCCACTCCCCCTCCACTGCAGTGAGCCTTTGCAACCCAAGGCCCCCCTTTATCCCTCCTTTTACTTTTACAGCTGTTGGTAATCACGCAGGTGCCTAATTGGCTAACAAGCCCAGCTGCTGGCTGATGGGAAGGCTTGTGTGCGTCCAGCTGTGGAGTTTAAGATGGACTGTAGTCAAAAGGAAAAGGTGACATTCATATCCGAATCCCACACGTTCCCAACACTCACATAGCCAAGACTTCAGTTGGAGGGAAGGAATTAAAATGTTCAACTTCCCTCACTCATCCTCCACCCTACCTCATGTTAATCATTATCTGTGTCAGAATCATTAATATTATTTTATTCCATTTCTGTGGGCTGGAACAGACTTTTCAGAAAGTGGGGAAGGGAGGGGCTAATTTCAGCTGATCTCATGTTCTTGGTGACATGCTGTGTGTAGAATTTGTGTATATGCCTATAATTTTGTCTGCATTATTTAGTGATTTGCCATGTTTACTTTTCTTTTATTCCTTTTGTTTTTTTTTTTCAAGATGGCATCTGTTATGGCAGCTCTGTGCTCTTCAGGTTGTATTTTTCTTTTTTGAGTCTTTCTGTCTTAGCTTTGTGTCTTGTTATTCACTATTTGAACCTCCCGTACTACTGTACATCGCGTGGTACCAAATTCATTCTAGTGGTATTGGTTTTTGTATTACTTTTTCAACTTTTTGTGCGGCAACCGGAAATCTGAAAACTGCAGCAGTTTCGGCCACGGTTCCATTGTTTACAACCTGAACAGCTGCCCGGCTCTCAGCCTAACTGGACTTCTCTACAGAAAGAAATCAGAGATCCCCGTAGAGATATGGAGGAGGAGGAGAGGCTGTAAAGCTGGCATGAAGTGTTGGGGAATAAAACGGAGGTACAAGCCATGTTTACCAAATGTTATTATAGGCAACATGTGCTCCCTCTCCAACAAAGTGGACAAGCTGAGGGCACTATTACGCATGCAGCTGGAGTTTAGAGAGTTTAGCCTGCTGCACATCACTGTTGGACATATTACCATATTTTCCAGACAATAAGTTGCACTTTTTTCATAGTTTGGCTGGTCCTACGACTTATCGACTTGTTAAAATTTAACATGTTTTTAAATGTTAATTCATACTGACTGACATGAACCAAGGAGTGAACATTGCTATCTCCAGCTGCGAGAGGACACTCTATGCTTGTGACAACTATATGCAAACAAAGAAAGCTAATTGCAGGCTGAAAGCAAGATGTACAGAGCTGGAGGAACGAGTCCACAAGTGGGTACTTGAACAATGTACTGCCGGAAGAGGCTTGTCAAAGGTGCAGTTATGTCTCCATGCCCAGTTGCTTTCCAGGGAAATTAAAATAAATGACTTTACCAGACGGGCCTTTTTGGTGTTACTGCTTCATGCAACGCAGCCGCGTCTCTATCAGAGCATGGACAACGGTGTGTCAGAAACTTCCAAGCAGACCAAGCCAAGGTCGACAGTTTCCATGAGTTTATTGAAAAGGAGGTAACTGAACACGTGTCACTGGATCATATTATCAACATGGACGAGGTCTGTTCTTGTTCTTGGATTTTTATTTAGAAATAAAATTCTAAATAAATGCAACTTATAGTCCGGTGCGACTTATTTATGTTTTTGTCCTCTTCGTGACGCATTTTTTGATTGATACGACTTATACTCTGGAGCAACTTATAGTCCGGAAAATATCGTATATGAGGGAGTTTTCACACTTTGTGTTTACTGTGTACATCCCATACTCTGGACAGAGGAGGCGAGGGAGTAGCTACAAGACTGTTTCAATACCACAGACTGGCCCACACTCTATAGGTTGCATGAGTAAGACATGGACACTCTGACCCACGGCATAACAGACTATATCACCGTACCATTCAAGAGGAAACAACAAGTTTTCACAACAAGTCTTGGATAGCCCCTAAACTGATCCCCCTACCGAATGAGAAGAAGAGGGCCTTTCTTTCAGGGGATAAGGAAGAACTGAGGAGGGTACAACGAGAGCTGAAATACAAAATCAAACGCTGTAAGGAGAGCTATAGTTATAAGCTGGAGCAAATCAACATCTGAGTTGTGTGGAGAGAACTGAAGCAGATCTTGGGTCATGGACAAGGGACCACAGAAGACCAGGACTGGGCCAACAAATTAAATATATTCTTTAATTACAATCATCTCTTCAGATGCAGAAAAAGCATTTGATCGGGTTATCAGGAAACTGATTTAAAACGTTAAACAAATTTGTGTATGTCATCCTTTAACTGGATAAGAATATTGTTATAATTGGCTTTGTTCTTAGACATCTGTTCATATTCTGTATTTCTCTAAATAACTTATGTTCCTATCTTGTCCACTCTGCTCATACTACACAATCTATGTCCTTGAATGGTCCAAGAATTTAAGATAGCATAACTGGACTGAATAACTTCGACAGATCAAGTTTCTCCATCTTGTCAGATAGGACCGTTACATTAGATACAAACACACAAAAAAAACATTGTTTATCACATCCCAAGAACATGACATAGACAGTGGTTGGCCTGTTCATATCACTGGTAACTAGCCAATTATACTCAGTTGCGTGTAAGTCCAACCTTTGTTGTCAGGAACCTCGGACTCAGGACACAGGTGCAGGGTCTGTTTGGATTCAGAAAGGGTTTATTATAAACACACAGAGCACAGCAAGGCAGGACAAGGATCTCCAAGCAGGGCAAAGTAAAGGGCTATGAGAGTCCTAGGCGCTCTCCTCAGTATCTATGGCAGAGGACGAGCGCAGCTATGAAAGTTAAACAAATCTCTCCACACTGGGAGAGAAACAGAAATGCTATGACCAGTTTAACCAAAAAAAGACATGCTCTCCTAACGAGGCGGTTTTAAACAAAGGAAGCACTCTTATAAAACAGAGGCACGATGAAATTTAACTATAACTTTAAGCTCTCCTTTAACAGAGGTGACTATGAAAGGTTGCAACAAAAAAATCTCTCCTTGAAAACGGAGGAACAAACCAGGCTATGAAACTTACCGTATAGAATAAATAATAAATTACAAACAAGATAGCACTGCAGGCTCGTGGAATCTGTGGGTCGAAGTAAGGCTGGTAATGAGGCTCATGAGTGAAGACAACATACTGGCACAAGACAAGGGAAACACAGACTATTTGAACACATGAAGGACCAAGGGGAACAGGTGGAAACACTTGAGAATCAGGGAAGACGATCAGACGCCTGACACGGGAGGAAAGGCAAGATACCTGAAATGAGAGGGGAAGGTCAGTGACTTTTCAAAATAAAACAGGAAATGACGAGACAAGACATGAAACAGAACGAAAATTGTGAAATTTGTAAGAAAATGTGAAGAAGATACATATTAACTATTTCCAGAGATCAGGGCTGGGACTGACAAATCTCCTGCAGGAGCTCTGTCACTCCGAGTCCAGCGCTGCCATACTTTACGTATGACCAAAACAAACTTTGTTTGATTAACTGAAGATTTCTCTGGTTTGTTCTTGGGCTGCCAATGAAAGGATTGGGCTAACAATATCATAAAGATCCCCAAATGCATGTATCAGGAGAAATTATCAAACTTCTGCAAGCATCAGTCTGCAGAGGGGCACAGTGCAGTGTTTGTATTGAACCCCCAGCAGCTGTTGTCAGAAGATTGTCCCAGGTTGTGGAGGCCTGGCACCCACCTACAAATTTTCAGTCAGGCAGCTGGCTTTCTGGGGGGAGTTCTTTTCCTACCGGTCCCACACATCCCCGTACTTCTCTGTCCTCTGGCTCCTTCACACAACACACACGAAGGGTTTTGGTTTTAATTACAACATAGACATTACTACATATTATACGCTGACACCACGCACAAGCACACACATTAGGCTTTGGGGCGCAGTACTGCTTATAGTATCTTATGGGCAGGGCTATCTGGAGTGCCGCTCTCCTAGTGCTGCATGGTTGTCTGCCCCTCAATTTTAATGTTCACTTTTAGGCGTTGAGGGGGGAGGGGCATGTGGAGGAGCTACAGTGTTTACCAGCAAGTGAGGGGATTCTGTCATATCCCTCCCCCTATCTTAATTGCACTCAACAAACTGTTTAGGAGAGCCAGGTTTGATCTGGGACACCATCGATGAGGTGACAGACAGGGGGATATTTGTTAAACTAACATCCATTATGGAGAACACTTCCCACCCCCTGCACCACACTTTTATGGCCCTGAGAAGCTTCTTCAGTGCAAGACTGCAACACCCTTCATGTGGGGAGCGGTACCGCAGACAACACTATTCAACTCCATACAATAATCACTTCATCACATTCTAATGTCACGTCAAACATCCTCACTTATACTGTGCAATACTCTGTAAAACTATACACACTTTCCATTTGTTTATATGTATATATAATTGTCTAATGTACGTATGTATAATTATCCCAGATGTTATTGGGTGAGAGGCAGGGTACACCATGGACAGGTGGCCGTCACAGGGCCTCATAGAGACAAACGAGAGACACAACAATTAATGCTCACACTCACTTATAGGAACAATTTAGAGTCACACCTAACATGCATGGTTTTGGAAGGTGAGAGGAAGTCAGAGTTCCCGGAGAGACCCCATGCATAAACAGGGAGAACATGCAAACACCACACAGAAACCCACGTTTTCTGCCTGCTGAAGCAATGGTGCTAACCCCCACGACACAGTGCAGCCCTGTCTTGTCTTATGTTTACTAAATTTCAACATCTCCAGCATCCCTTATAAGGCCGAGTTGGTCTGTTGCTATAGGTCCATAGGTGGGCTTTACAATTCTCCCAGACACATCATATCTCTCTGTGGTTCCACAACACATAGTGCCAGGGTTCCCAGTGGGTTGCTATTAAATTGTATTTCAAGAAAAATGTGTTGTTTTTTTGTTTTTAATATGGCTTCAAAGAAATTGCAGATTGCATGTTGGACAAGAATAAATTAAAGTGTACTCCATCAACACCATTAATTGAATGTCAGTAGATTGCACAACATAACTAATCAATATTGACACAATATTCTTGCTTGTTTGTGACATGAAAAGATAATGAATATTTGCAAATTAAAGGAGCAGTGTGTAAGAGCCGCTGTTTGTCAGATTCTGTCATTTCCGAGTGCGTTTGAACGGTATTTGCTAGATTCTGTCATTTCCGATTGCACATTGAATGCAACACTCACGCTTTGGAGAAACTACAGTGGCCTGACACTGCGTGCAGCACACACTACCCAACACATCCATCACTCAAATGTGTCACGATGTCTTCTCCATCAAGTGAAACCACCTTCTCTAGTTCTGAGGTTACTTTTAGAGATATAAATTATAAATAGATGTTACATTTGGTTAGATATTCTGTGAAAAGATAAGTTACAGTGAATGTTACTGTAAGTTGTTCCGCATTATATTAGTGTTTTATGGACCCCAGATAGCTACCTGCGTGGTAATAAAAGCTAATATTGGCAATGTAAGGCTAAAGGCTGTCTATATTTAGTCTGATAGAGGGATAGCATTAGCAGGCAACACGTTTTTCTCACCATTCGCAGAGTGTAACACCGAAATGGGAGACGGAATTAAGAGGGAGAGGAAGAGGACGAGGAGGCAGAGCTGCTGGAGCAGGCAGGACGAGGCAAGGGAGAGGCGGGGCGAACACAGTCGCTGCCTCATGTGAAGAGGAGGAGTTGAAGATGATCTCCGTAACAAGACGCAGAGTAATTTCTGTCGAGCTAACAAAGCTACTTCATAGTTTTGGTGCATAAACTCACATGAATCAACAGTTTTCAAAAGGGACACAGAGAAAACATTGCATTTGTTTTATCAAATCAGCTGATCTCTGTTACATGCACGGGCTACAGACACCAAACAACATTTATCATTTACATTAGTAACACTGAGCTGAATTACCTTTTCAGCAGAAAAGAGACAACTTCGGCGTCACTGATAAAGCCTTTCTACCCCATCAGCAACCTCCATTTGTGAAAGGGAACGCTGATATTTACTCACGTTTTACCCCGTCTTCTGTCTCTGATCCTTTTGGACTGGTCATGTTTTCGTTTATTTGATGACGTGTGGTCCACCATGTCTAATCAGATAACCTAAAAAATTTAAAAACTTCCAAAATATATTCTGACCGCTTCCTCGTGTCCTCCCTCCTCTTCTTCTACAACGTCACATCCAGCTTCTTCGTCTGCAAAGTAGTGGCGAAACGCGCTTGCGTCACCCTTTGTCACCTAGGCCACTGTAATCAATATGGCAATGCAAGTGGTGTCCTTCTGGGTAAGATCAGATGTTCAACAATAGGGCCGTGGTATGTGTAAATAAAAAGGCGAAATCTAAAGTATTAAAAACGTAACGACTCGTTTCATATTATGACTATATAGCACTAACAACATAGTTATATGTGTTAAATTCCATTTCTGTTAATAAATCACCATAAATATTACACACTGTGCCTTTAAAGCTTTATTTATCTTTATTTTCCCACAATTAATTAACTAAAAAAGGTCCCACATTAAAGGTTCAATTCTGCACATTTCAAACTATAACACAGCAGCAAACAACTATTTGCTCGGTGAGGATCAATGATTGGGTTTCCACGCAACAAGCAAAGCAAATCTGAAAAGGTCTTTTAAAAAACTAATAAAATTGATGTGAATCAGACATGTTTCTATTGACTGGTTTGAACAGAATAAACTAAGCTGTCTAGTGTTTCCAGGGGTTAAGGTATATTCTTTATTGCTCTTGGTTGTAATTCAGAAGAAGTCACTGTCCAAAAAGTAAATTTTTGAAATTATGAGCCCTCGTGAACCCTGAGGTCCTCTGGTACCGACCTTTTAGTTTTTCCTAAAGTCAGAACCCAAACTTATGGTTAGACCTTGTTCAGCTATTACGGTCCTTGTTTGCGGAACAGCCTGCCAGAGAACCTCAGGGCTGCAGAGACTGTTGATGTTTTTAAAAAGAGGCTCAAGACCTACCTTTATAACCTAGCCCTGGATTGTCCTGATCTAATTCAGTTGAAGAAACGTAAATTAGTGGTTAAATGGGAGGGGGTTGGGGTGTTCGTAGTGTGTGTGGGTGTATGTGTACATGAGTGCATGTGAGCGAGAGATTATGATCTCTGTGCTTTTTAACATTTGTTACGTCAATTATTTGAGTGTGTGAAGACCTGTGTTTTTAATGTGTCAAAATTGTTTTTCTGTAAAGCACTTTGTGTTACTTTTCGTATGAAAGGTGCTTTATAAATAAATAAATAAAATTGAATTGAACTGAGTCATGCCATTGATTCTTCTTTGTCAGATCACATGCAATGCAAAAATGGAAATGGAAACCCAGTTTATGGATTTGATTTTTCAATCTTATAAGTTTTTATTTTAAAGCTGGGATAACCAAGTGTATATTTCAGCCTCAGTTGGACAGAGCAAAGTTCAAATTTTTCCCCCACCAAATTAACTGTTTGTATATTTTGGGTTGAGCAGGCTGCAGATCATTTCCGTCAGGGTGGAGTCTGACTTGAGTCAGCCTCTGCCAGATTCTCTACGTATTGTGTTTCTTCGAATGCTTACCTGTGTTTCCATGTGCCTTTTAGTTCTCTCCTTGATTCCTGGAAGCGACAATCTGTCCTGTGTTCCTGTTCCGCCAGTCTGCAAACAATATTGGAATACTCATCTCAGTTCCATACCTGCCAGCTCACCCTTACATGGCCCAAGCACTTTCACCAAATAACTAGTGCCTCCCCTCAAAATGCCACTGGACTCCTGCAAAAGTGAGAAGAAACACTCTGAATTCAGTTCAACCTCTGGATTACTGTGTGGAAATTCCTCTAATCATAAATCAGGTAAAAACCAACCACTCTTTTCTCCCGGAGACTCTTATATCCCACCTGGACACACCCTTGGAATGTCAGACCACTTTTTCATCACCTGTTCAAATAAACTCAGGTTTCCTGGTGTGCTGCTTAAGAGTCTGCCTTACTTTGGCTCAGCAAACCATGACACTCATAAAAGCAGGCACAAAAGAAGAGTGGATTTTAGCGATTAAAAATAACTCAAACCTCATCAATTTCAATGTTTCAGCGAACGCTACATTGTAGGTTTTTTTTTTTACAAAACATTGCTTCAGATCGTTGTTTATTTTGTCGCTGTGTTCCCAGACAAAAGATATTTGCTGAAAAATAATTACATTTTTACAAGGTTTGAAATGTTTTCAATGGCCAAAATTCACTATTTTTTGTCCTTACCTTCAGCAAAGGTTAGCTTGTCTCCCACACGGAAATTCCTCCCTATTTCTCTAAACAGAGAGTGCTGTGACCACTGCCAACAGCAGGCAAGGTACTAACTTCTCGTAAATATGCCCCACAACCCAACTTCAAAATACCCACACTATCACTCTTAGTTCCTGTTTCTGTTTTGGCTCAGTTTGTTTACTATTAGTAAAGAGCAACACTCCAATGGCCATTTATTACCCCATTAACCCATTAGGACAAGAGACAATATAGGAATATTGCTGTTCCCGTGACTTGAGAATGTTGAGATCTAAATGGCATAAGAAAGAAAATCCAATTAAGAAACTCTTACTAGCTTTTTTGTTATCATGTTATTTTGGAAACCTTGTTTTAAGAGGCAGCAGACAGTTGTTAGGAACACATATCTAAGTAAACCAACAACACAATGGTGTATCTCAGATTTGGTTGCATTAAGCATGCTTCTCTGTTTGCATTAACAATAATTATTTTATCCTTAGGTTAAATGAAAAAAAAGTTTTATTCATTGTTAACAAGTTAGGCACATAATAGGAAAAACTGTGATGGTACACTTTTTTGTAAAGGACAACTCAACTTACACTCTGCTTGTATTTTGCATCTTTTATTCTTTTTATCAGGACATTTCAGTATCAAAGCATTAGTTGTTAAAGAAGGCACGGGTTCTGGCACTGTCAGCAAGTCACTGTGCATAATGAATGTGAGACTTGGAAACTGCTATAAATATTTGGAAAGGACAGAAGGAAATACTTCAAAAACTTCCTTGTTTCTTTCACAAGAGAGTCAAATGTGTGTATTGTACATTTCGCAAGGTTGCTTTCACTCCTACATTAAAAGTGGAATCTTTTGTAAATTACCTGAATATATGATAATGTATGCAAAGCTCTTGTTGATAGCAATTCCTGGTTTCAAGTTCATGCTACAAATGTCAAAATTAAAGTCTCACTCTAGCAATTCTTAATACCCTATAAAGGTGTCAGTGTTCCTAAAACAGGGAATATTTTCGTTTTTTGTCACAAAAAAAGCCTCTTACAGCCTTAAAATATTTTTGGTGTATTACTCTGCATTTTGTTCCCTATTTTGCAAGTCAGACCTGTGAATATGCTAATCTGGCTCAGCACGAATCTCAGTCTTCTCAGCACCTCCTCAAAGTTTCCTCCAGCTCTGCAAAACTCACTCTGCTATTGTCACCTTGTAAAGAACATACAGCAATCAAATAATGATCAGGGCTGCTAAGTCTCACTCACTGAATCTGAGACTCAAGGGCTTTTCATGTATGAGGCAGCACCCGCTTGTATTTAATTCATTTTCATAGATGTGCCAGCAGAGCTATGCCTGGGAAAAAGACGGTATCTGCTTTGGACACATTACTCAAGAAGCAGCTATGCAGCTGCATGAGTTGTTCGACACAGCCTGAGTTTTCGTGGGGAAGTGGCTGACACAGCCACCTGCTGTGCTTCCCTGGAGGCTGTGTGAGCCATAGACAGTGACACAGCATGTGTTTTCCTGTGAAACGGTAGATGCAGTCGAGAAACATAGCCAGGCTTGTGGCTGAGGCTGTTGGCGGGACTGCTTGTGGCTCGATGCCCTGAGGCTGTGTCTTGGCAGTAGTAGATGTGAACAAAAGCAAGACAAAAAAAAACACTTTTTAGAAAAATGTATTACCAACATGTCCTCTCATACTCTTGATATCTCCCAGATAAGTGGTTTGAATGGCATTGGTCTTCATAAATAGTTTGCTGGCAAAAGTAAGCTGTTTTTGAGTACAAACCTGGACTTGGGGAGACTGTGAGGATGGGGAAGAGCTGTCTCTCCCCTAGAGCTGCGACTTTCTCTCCCACAAGAGTGCCTCACAGTGCTTTACTTTGACCCAGCCAGCATTACAATTTGTTATTAGTTTAGTAGAAAAACTCAGCTGTTTGTGGGTCAAATTTGTGGAGCAGCATTCTGAAAAATAATTATTGCAGACCCATACCTTCTGATTTTTTTGAAGAGACATTGTTCTGCCTCTAAATGAACACAATCAACTTTTGTTGTAGTTTCACATATTTGGTTGATTCCAAGCTATCACAGTTATAAATTTACAACTTACAGCTTACTAGCTTCTCATTATTTCCTAACAACATATGCAAGTCATCTATACAACTTCAGCCACCAAGTAGTCAGAATTGGTATCTCCACGAAACATACAGGCTGTCTGGCCTCACTTTTCAGAAAATGTACATGGTGCTTTGCATATTCAAAGCAAAAATCCTCAATCAATGTTGACTACTGATATTGCCTGTGATATGTCTTATAGTACATTAAAAGAAAAAACATCATATGGACATGGTAACAATGTTTGAAAAAAAGTTATTTTGGCGGAGGGGAGATTGATAGTTTCCAAACTGTAAATAAACACTGCCCTAAGTCCCCATGGAAAGTACTTTGCCACAACCTATTTTTCATGTTTATTTGCAATATTTTAAATGGAACGTTAAAGTGCTAATCTATAAATATAAATGAGTTGCTTGTTGGAAAATATGCTCGAGCATCCATCCTTTCATCCAGCCATCCTTGAATTGATTTTCTTCCGTTTATCCAAAGATAGCTTACAGAGGCAACAGGCCCAAGACGAAAGCCTGGACATGAATTACACTCTGCAGCTGCTCCTAGGGTATCTCGAGGCATTTCTGGACCAAAAGGGATATATCATCTCTTCAATGAGTTCAGGGTTTACTCCACTACCTCTTGTTGTTGGTCAAAAAAAGGGGAGGTGACAAGGAGGCAATCAGATGCCAGAATCACCTCAATGGGTTCCTTTGAGGTTCCCAAACCAGGCACTATCCTCTGCCTGACTACGCCTCAGTATCCTGTACATCAGCACCACCAAAAAGGATCGGTCATAATAATGAAATATTTAGTATTGAATTAATTATTTAAAAACTGGAGATTTGAAACGTGTAAAACTATTTCTCTGAAATTGAACTAATCCATTTTTCAAAATTTTTCAAAGTTGGCATCAAGATGTGCCTAGGCACTCTATGTATGCTCCACAGTTTGTGTCTCAAGTGTTGACCCAGCTGTAAAACAAGTAGAGAATACCAACAAGAGACAGTGTGCATAAAGAATATACCAAATTTATAGAGCTGTATCAGCATCTAATTCCCTGATCATCATGCTGCCATTAAAATTCTCAGTTGTTTTATTCTGCGATGTAACAGGTCCATTGAAAAAAATTATTACTAAATAGCTGAAAGGGGACCTATCACCAAAAATTTAGAAATTTACCAACAGGTAGGATATTCCTTCAAAGGAGGTTCTTTGTGGAAAAGTTGTCCTTGTGTTGAAAAGAAGTCTCTCAACAGCATCCGTTTGAGTCAGTATTCTGTTGGTTATTTCAGAGACGTCTGAAGTTTAGTTTGACAAGACAAGTATTTTTGTGTTTTATTCTTTACATGCATTTTGCTTCAACTGCTACTATGTGCCATGATCCTAGCCAGCTGCAAGGCTTTTTCTCTTTTTTTTTTGTTGCGCTTTACCTTGCCCTTCACGTGTATTGTCTGTCTTCCCTGGTCTCTCTATGAGCATACGTATGTGTGTGTAGCAGGCGTAGCACTATGGGTCCCTGACTGTCTCCACAGCTGTTATCCATCTACTCATCATGAAGCAGCTTGTTATACCCTACTCAGCAGTCCTCCCCAGGTCATTGTTCTCTGCCATGACTGTTCACCTGGTACTCTGAGAAAGTCTAGCTCAAAGCTTTTTCCTATGTAGTCTGCTTACTAATCAAATTCTCTGTGTCCCCAGAACCTCCACCACTATTGCCTGGCCTCGGCTTGTCTTCAGTCCTCTTTTAGGCCCTCTCATCACTCTGACCTCTTCATTAACTCGTCAGATATAGCTTATGACATGACACAATTTCATTTACTTGTGTCTGCTTTTGGGTTCTGTTTCCAGTTTCTTGTGGTAGTGCCCCTATTTTCAACATTTACTTTAAACTTGGAAATTAAGTACCGTTACATTGAGACAGACACCTTATTTACATTGTATCCAAAGAGAACATACAATGGCACAGGCCTATATTTTTTCCAAAACGTAGTCATTATTATTGTTATTATTTTTGCTTTTTGACTGCCATTGTTTAATAGTTGCAGGAATGTGGGGACAAGCAGTAGAGGCGGGGCATCAAGATGTCAAATCAGGAACACAGCTGCTAAGGGTACTTTTCCTCATGTGATATGCACCCTAACAACTTATCCATTAGTCCTCCTTAATGATATTATTATTCAACACTCACAGAACTTTACTTGTTGTGCTTCTGCACTTAGTATAACCAAATCAGTAAGTGTGCCTAAGAATGCCACAATGTCCAGCTGCTCCATATCCACCACTCTCTCAGTGTCTTTCTACTTTCCGGGTTAAAACATGGCCCAAGAATACAATAATTGAACAACTATCATTATATAGCCACATTAAAGAAAAAGTGTCAGAAGGCAATTCTGGCTTCACACTTTAATTTATGCCTCAATCACTGCCATCACTACAAGCCAAACTCTGATTGCAAATTGTCCAAAAGTATTTCCCTCATTCACAAATCCAGTTGATTTGCAGATGTTAACTTTCCAAATCATAAGTAATGAACCACAAAGGAACTGAAAGAGTTTGTGCTCAGTCTATGAGGTTTAGCAAATGTCTTTTTAATGACCTTTTAAGAGCTTCTTAGCTGTGAGACATTTCTTTGCCATCCCGATGGTTGCCCCATAGCCTGAGCTTTGTACAGTAGTTTTGTGTCTTTAGGTTACAGCAGTTTGAAGAAGCAACATGATTTTTTAATGTTACATTTTAGAAATGTCAGTGTGTAAAACATTGGCCCTGTCCTGTAGAGTAGCCACATTTATTATTCAGCTTAATGTTTACATGGGAATCCATTCTAAGACATCTTGAAATATTTAAGTCAAAAATATTTTTTTTGTGCTGTGGGTGGACCTGGTTGGCAAGGATATTAAAGCTAATTCTGCACAAAATTCCAAGTCTTTAAACCCTCAAGGTAAATAGTGACTTTCAAGTAAAAAGGCCATGATTGTTACTGATTTGTGTAATGCCATTTGACATCTTTAATGACCTAAATAAAATGACATTTAAGATCTTATGGATTCAGGTGTCAGATGGAAAGTGAATAGAAAGAGGTGGGGATGTAAAGACTGGAAACCACACCCCTGGCTGATGTTGACAGAGTATATGGACTGTCTACAGAGTGGGTGTGTCTCTCTTATTACAGCCTATTGATTAGTTGTGTTTTCACAGACTCCATTCATAGAAAAATTGGAAAGCAGCTGCACCATAATTTGTAAAGATGTGTGTACATTGCATGTTTTGAGTTAGTACAAATGTCATTGCCTTTGTAAACACTGAACAGATGTCTGCTATCATTTTACCTATTCCTTTTCTAATCTTGGTTAAGTAGCTGACTGATGAGTTAAAAAAAAAAAGCTCACCTTTTTACTTAAGCAAGTTTATGGTTTTAGTATTTAATTTTGCTCCATGTAACTTTGTGATATATTTTTCATGACAAAAATACAAAAACTGTCAGATGTTATCAAGTTTACTCATATCATGCTTACCTCATCAAACAAAGAACATCAACCATTGCCACACCATAGAGTTGCAGGGAACACTACAACTCAAAATGAGATCATGGGCTGTGCAGTCTAGTTATATTTCATGCATGATTATATTAAATACTATCATTCTGCATGTATGACTGAGTGGACTGAATTCAGGACGAAATGTTTACAAAAGGGAAGGAAAAAAACAAAATCTAAATTTAGAGTAAACTTCTAAACTACGATTAGAATTATGTCATATATTTAAAAAAAAAAAAAAAAATATATATATATATATATATATATATATATACACACTATATTGCCAAAAGTATACATATATTTGTATGTGTATACCTTTTGTATACTTTTTGAAGACTTTAGAATTGCAAGTTATCTGTCTACTTCTCTATGGGAATGAGCATTAGGTAGGCTCTATAGCTAGAATAGAAGAAAATAGAATAGAATAGAAAAATACTTTATTCATCCCACAGTGGGGGGAATTCAAAATGAGTCAAGTAGCTCAAAATTAAATATGTATATGTTTACAAAATAATTGTTTATCAGAACAACAACAACAACAATACTACTACTACTACTAATAATAATAAATAAATACATTTGAGAAAAACATGTCAGCAGTTAAAAAGCCTTATGGCTGTGGGAACAAAGGACCTCCTGAACCTCTCAGTCCTGCAACTGAGACGTTGCTCCTCTATACTGCCAGGATGCTGTGGAGATATATAATATAATATAATATAATATAATATAATATAATATAATATAATATAATATAATATAATATAATATAATATAATATAATATAATATAATATGATATGATATAATATAATATAATATAATATAATATAATATAATATAATATAATATAATATAATATAATATAATATAATATAATATAATATAATATAATGTCAAAGGCACTTAGTACACAAGCAGACACTTGGAAGAAGGTGCTCCTTTTCTTTTAGTAATCAAGCAGTAGATGTCATCTAGCCCTTTAATTGGAGTGCCACGTGTCATTTGGATGGCCAAATGACAACTACATCATGATCCTCAAAAGAAATGGGACATTTTCCCTTAAAGGGGAGGGATTGGGATTGGTCTGTTCACCTCTGTTGTTAGCCAAAGTTGCCAGAAGTGGAAGAGATTTTTGAATTAGAAGTAATCTAACCACTAAAAGAGGAAGTCTATGTATTTGCCTTGACCTAACAGATTAAGCAACAAATGTGACATCTTTGTTGTCACTATAATTTCTGAAGATGGATAATCATGCCAAGATGAATCAGATAAGCAGTGAGAATGCAGCTGAGTCTGTCACAATCATGCTTGGCTGTGGTGTTTGGTTTCTGGGTCTCAGGAGGGGTTGAGCAGGTTTCCCAGAAAGCCCAGGGTGTGGTCTGGTTCAGCTCCTTCACTCTCACCTGTTTCTCATCTGCGCTCGCCAAGACACCTTCTTAATGATCTGCAGAAGCAACCTATCTTCGCCATACTGCCCCACTAATTCATTGGTAATTTGGCCAGCTTTTGTGCTCCATACGTGGAATCTTCCTTTGTGCATTTACCTTGTTGCCACGAGCTTCCCCGCGAGAGTTGCCGCCATCACTTAGCAGCGTGTCAAAGACTTTACATTCGTGCAAAGTAATTGCATGTTGTGTGGTCAAATGTTTTGGCATGTTGGAGGTAATTCCCCCCTTTCATGTGATCAAAGCTCTGCACGTGTTGCAACTGGCCGAGGATTGTCCTTTTTGGTGAAAAAAAAGCTTCTGTCTCAACGCCATGCTGGAAACATTCTGAAAAAAAACTAAGTGTGCACATGACGTCATCGTGCAAATGCGTCAGACGTTAGCAGAACCTATAAACGGTATCCTTAGGCAGGCGGATTAACGATTCCACAGAATCGAACTACTGGGAGTTGGCTGTCTTTGAGAACCGGTTCTCAATTCCCATCCCTAACTGTATCTATGCAGATACAGCTGATTAACAATATGATTAGGACAGCACACATATTGCTACTGATATTTGATCATAAATGTCAGCAAGGGTGCAGGTGGTTCAAGCCCAAGCTTTTCTCATCCTAATGTTAAAGTGCCCCTGGGTAGGATGTCAAACTACCAGTGTGCTCATTGGTGTGAATGTGTGGAAGATGCATTGTAAATGTAGCTTTGAAGTACAATCTTTAAGTGGTCAACAAACTTGAAAAGTGAATTATAAATAGTTCTCCTTCACCTTTTAGATATACCTGAAACAGCAGTGTTGTGGTGAGCATTACCACCTAATGTCAAGCGGGTTCTGGGGGGTTTTATTCAAGTTTGGGCATTTCAGTGTGGATACTGATCTATAGAGACTCTATCAGCTTCCTGTGGTAATTGGAATTGTGCAAGTAAATAAATGTGGTTATCTGGTTTCACACAGGTTGAGAAAGATGAAGGAACGTTACTTTTTTTATCAGATAATGACCCTGTTCTTCCAGTGTAACACAAGAGAAAGTGTGACTGGGGAAAAGGACTTAATTGTATTTCTTTAGTGGGACAAGTCATTCCATTCATGTTAAAACTGATTTCTCCATTTCTTGTTTTTATGGTCTAATAAAAGTGGAGGCAAAATTCTGGAACGGCTGTCAAATCTTGACACTGCAAACTTTATTTTTTTAAATAATTATTTAAGATAAGGCCATATGTAATGACTGTCATTGAAAACAAAACTAGACTTTATGAATAATGTCCTCTTACAGTCTTATTTCTTAGAATCTCTTGGCTCAGCCTTATCAACGTTAATGTCACCCTCTGTGTTAGGCAGTGATTGTTTGTATCCTTGTGTGCTGGATGCACTGTGGGTTTCTTAGAGGCAGTTAGTGAGAGAAGTAGTGGATGCCAAGTCTAAATCTCTCCAAGTAGAAAGTCATGAATTACCGTCCATGCAATGTTAAAGCAGTTCATTGCAGATTTCCATCCAGATACATTGTGGTTTTATTGCTTATCTATGTCTTGCCTGTGGCAAACATTTCCCCAATAATATTTACATCTGACACTCTGGCCTGGACTTCTTTTTCCTCAGTTCCTTCTTGTAAATGTAGTGTTTGGGTTGGGGGGTGGGGTATTGGCTGCGGATGAAGTGGTGACAGTCTCCTACACAGCATTTGACACTAGGAAATTAATAGAAATTGTTATTAGAAGTCCTACTTTAGATACATATAGTTCAAAAGTCAACTACATAGAAAAAATGTTTTTATGTAATTTTCTTTTTATCTGACAAAGGTTTGTTTAGGCATTGGTACCTCAGTTATGAGCTATGTTTTGATAAACATTGGCTCTAATGTTCTCACCTCAAGCATATCATCTTTTATCTGATTACACATTTCCAACATAGAATAAAGCACAAGTACTCTTAATCTAAACCGACTAGTTGGCCTTTCAGAAAACATAAACAACTGGTTGATTTTTTTTTTCTCTTTTCATATCTTGGCTGCCAGGTTTCACTGTTAAGTCTGAAATGCAATAGCAGTTGACTCCTTACCTTTTCAATTACCAACCTCAATATGCAACTGAAAATCTTTAAGAATTAAAGCTATATCTGCCCATCGTAATTGTGGGTATTAAAAAACTACTGACCTGTCAGCGTAAAAATGAGACCTTCCTTAAGCCTAAGGCGTATACACTGAGCGGAAAGCTTTCCTCACAGTTGATATACCAGAGAATATAAACTTCGTTTTTACTCCCCCATAGTAGCCATCCCCAACATGGTTTCTTTTTTCTTTTGTTTGTTTGTGCCACTGTCCTGCCCTCCGAGCCCCAAAGTGGTTGGGGCAGATGGCCACCCTCCCGAAGTCAGACTTTGCTAAAGGTCTTTTTCTGTTCAAAGGGAGTTCTCCATTCCACTTCTGTGCATGCTCAGATTTATCAAACAGACTTGAATGGAATTAAACCCACTCCCTGTTATGTGAACTTGTGTGCGTTAACTTGACCCTACCTACATAAAAAGTTGGAGAAAATAAAATAAACAAGCTCTTTGGCTGATAAAGAAAAGAAAAGGAAATTCTGATAAATAAAAGCATGGCGGGAAGTCCATGCTAAAACTAGATTATTTTTAAATTTCCTGATCATATTTTGAAAATCCAAGACATGTAGTATCTAACGTTTCTAGACCAGAGGGATATCATGTTTTTCATTTCATTTAAGGACCCTGGAACACATACGTAGCAGGTACACAAAGGCACTTGTAGGAATGGAACAGACGAAAGTACTAAAAAGTCATGATAATAATCTTTGAAGCCTGTAAAGACGATCTTCATTACTTTCACCAGAAGGACTTTACATTAAATAATATGCACTTTAATATAATATCATGATGCATTAATTGATTACACAAACAGAGACTGAGGTGTTTTTATTGATGTTTAGGAATTGGTGTGCTTGAATAGCTACTTTTCACAGAGATATAAGGTTTGGCTAAGTCAATAACAATTACTTTTAATGATACAATCTCTGAAACTAAAAGATGGATTCCTAAATGTGTAATTTAGAAGTTCCTTACCTCTTCTGATACCTTTTTCAGACTAAAAGAGTCCCCAGGTGCCTGAACACCGTTTTAAGGTTTCAGACGAAACCAGGCCTCAATTAAGAAGGGGAGGGGGTAGCTGAAATAAGATGCTAGATTTAGGTGTAGTGTCTGAAATAGTTTTCATAGTGTTTTGTTTTTCTGAGTGGTTAGTTCAGGTAATTTGTGTGTATGTTAGATGGTAGAGCTTGGGAAGGAATTGATCGTAGTGTGGGCTGTCAGTTTATACCAGTGGCTGCTGTTATGACCTGAGACAACCTGAGAAACAGAGGTCGATCTATGTGTGTCATGAGGTTATTTGGGGGTTGTGGGTGAATAAACACCTGGTTGGTTTGCACCAAATCTCTGCCTCAACAAGAGGCAGCAGAACAACAAGCACAAGAGTTGAGGCAAAAAGTGGTCCTGACCCCCACATCAGATTTACAGGGCAACCAATGTTAATAACATTCTGGCTTGGCTGCAAAGAACTGGCAGGTTGGCGGACTGGCAGCTAAAGTTCCCCACCAAGTTCCCTTGTGTATGAGAAAATCAAGGAAGCTGTTCTCTGACAGTTCCATGAATTGGAAAAAAGGTTTGGATAACAATTTTGACAGGAGGCTCTCTAAGATGAGCTGGTAAGGAATTGCCAGCAGGCTGGTTGGAAAGTGATGTGTCTATAGCAGATACATGGAATTTGTAGCTTAAGTCCTAATTTGGGCATCAAGATGGAGAGAAAGAGGAGTGTCATCTCCATGCCACCAGTGTGGTAGAGTTCCTCAATATGGCTGTGGCTCTTAAAGAAGAGGTATGGAGTTAGTAGCTAGCAATGCAACTACAAGGTGGGATCTAATCAGCCCTGGCTGGGTTTTAAAATGATTTTTTTAACAAAAATAAATGAATAAAAGATTTTGAAGAAAACCTGATGGTAAATGTCACTGGTGCTACATGATTTCAATTCAGTACTTTACTAATTCAGTTCAGTTTCCGTGAAGGGAAATTATATTGCTGCAGTATTAATATTGGTTAAAGATAAGCTGTTATTATAGACAGGTAACATAATCAAAAATAAATCAGCTGACAAACAGAAAGTTGAAGTGTAGCAGAGACGAAAGTGGGGTAGAGGTCGCCATCAGTGGGTTGGGATGTTGTTTCTGTAGCTTGGCAACAACTTAGCTGATGATGTCACACAGTGTCAACAGGTAACACAGGTGAACTCTCAGTACACAATATGGACAGAAACTCAAAGCCAACAGTTCAACGTCTGAGATGCAGACACATATTTGATAAAGCTTATAGTTAGGGATGGCTCAGGTGACCCTGAAACATCCCATAGTTAAGCTGCTATAGGCCCAGACTGCTTGGGGCCCTCTTATGTCACACCTTTCCTCACTTTGCTCTCTCTTTCCTGTCTCAGCAGTGCTTTAAATGTGAGGAGCAGAATTTTAAATTATATTCTCAATTTAACAGGGATCCAATAAAGAAAAGCTAAAACTGGAGAAATATGATCTCTATTGGGAGATCACATCAGAACTCTGCAGCATTTTGGATAAACTGGAGGTTCTTTGAATGGTGTTGCAGTGTTCGTTGTCCCCTCTTTTCTGTCCTCACAAACCCCAGCTGGTCGAGGCGGATGGCCACCATTCCTGACAGCGTCTGTAGGATTCGTAGGTTTCTTCCTGCTAAAAGGGAGTCGTTCCTATTCACAGATGTCTCATGCATGCTCAGGATGGAGATTGGACTGAAAAGAAGTTTTGGTGCAATTTGTTGGTTTCCTTAGCTAGCTTGTTTTTGAATTGGCTATTTATGAATTGGACTAATTTTGAATTTAATAAATTGGATTTGATTGGATTATGAATACAGTACAATGAATTGAACTCCAATTGGCTTGAAGTGGACTGTAGTATTGAAATGCCTTGAGATGACATACATAATACATAAGCGTAATTTGGCGCTATGTAAATAAAAATATAAATTTAATTGACTTCCTCCTTTCTCTATATTTTTTTCATGCGCTGCATCCACTATGTTTCCTTTTCAGTGAATCTTGATATGGGATTTATATAAGGCATTACTTGGGCTTTGGAAAACTAAGTTAGCTGCTCCAACAGGTTGACAACTTTTCTGTTGTCAACCTGGATATGTATACATGGATATGCATCATAACTGATGTAAGAATTCCTTCCAGTATCTAAACCAGCATAAATAGAAATCTATGTTTTCAGAAAAAAAAGCTCAACAGAAAATCTTAAGAAGATGCAAAGAAAGACACAGTATTTCCAGATCCGCTGCAGCAGGCTGCCTGCCTTTAGGGTCAGAGCCATCCTAGAATAATATTTCAGTTATGTGTGCTGCTTCAAAGACAACACAGTCTATCCAAGGAAACTCCTCACAGCTTTTTTTTGTATTAAGCTGTCTTTCAGTAAAATCCCTGTCTAGATGTTCTATTTTAAAGGCCCTTGCCAGATACTCTATTAATGATACTATAAAAATGATAAATGGTCTCCTTATAAAAATGTCACATTCCTACTCAGTTAACCCCCATCCTGTAGGGTTGGATTTTTAGCCAGTTAATCCCTCTGTGATTCCAGTACAGTGTATCATCCACTATCTCTTAGAACTGAGTTACTTAAGAGATTCTCACATAGTACAGCTGGCAAGGGCTCAACAGCTTGTCAAAGGTATATATCTTTTTTTAAGGTTCAAATGTTCCTTAATTGCAGGTGGATAAAGTCTGTGCTGGTAAGCTAGACTTTCGGAAGAAAATATTTTCATGTTTTTGCTTGATATATTGATGCAGTCAGTCTCTCGCTAATCTCTGTTAATAAATTATAGAATTTAAATCAAATTGATCATTGAAGGATGGATTTATTATTTTTAATAAAATAGTTTCATAAAATGTTTTCATAAAAAAAGTTATTGGTTGTACAAAGCAAGCACTGGTAGGCTGTTAAGTTATGTCATATCCAATAGCAGTTGTACAATTTATACATTTTGAATATGTTCCTTATAATCTACATACTTTTATTCAAGTAACATTTTCAATAAACTTCTTTACTTGTAACAGAATAGTTGCTGCATACCATTTAGTACTGGTATTTGTACACACATTTATTGTAGACAAATGTAAAAAGTTTTTTATTTGATTTGTTTTTATTTTTTCAGTTATTGAAGCATTAAAAAGGCAGATGGTTATTTCTGAGCTTCTTAAGACCCACATCACACATGGTTTCTTCTAAAGGGGGGTCAGTACACTGGCTTCAGGTCAACATAAATGATGCAGGAAGCACTTGAGCGGCTGCTGAAAAACAGGAAATGCAGGGGGTCACATATGCTGCCATCCCATAAATGTAAAAGTAAATCAGACCCAACACAGAGGGCTGCCAGTGATGGCCAGTAAAAAAAGAATTGAAAACGAAAAATAATCTTTTTGATTATTTTAGGAGTTAGGTATGTTTTCAACAAGTTTCATTCAGTTTTTTTTTCACAGTACAGTTAACAAGCAATGCAGAAAGCTGAAACAAGTATTTTTTTTGTTTGATCTTTTCTATCAGGACTTCATAAAAATATTATTGCTGTTCTCAGAATTTGGTAAATACAGCCTCAAATGAACAACAGGACATGCTATTATTCATTACTAATTTGATTAATTTCAGTTCAGTTTTATTTATATAGTGCCACATCACAATAAATGTCATCTCAAGGCACTTCAAAGATTCAGCCAATTTGTTGTAATCCAATCATAATTCAATCAAGTTAGGTTCATTAAATTCCAAATTAGTTCCCTTCATACAAAGCCAATTTTTTAAAACGTTGCCTAGACAAGGAAACCAATAGCACCGTAACTTGTGTTTGTGCCGATCTCCCATCCTGAGCCTGCACCAGGTGGCAGTGGAAAGAAAAAACTAAATTTTAAGAGGAAGAAACCTCTGGTGCAACCAGACTCAGTAAAGGTGGCCATCTGCCTCAATCAGTTGGGGATTGAGAGGACAGGATAAAGGAAACAACAAAGACCATCACACTAAGCCAGGGATACCTGCTGAGAAAAAGAAATACAAGTTAACAACAATAATAATGTCATATGTACCATGGAGTAACAGAAAGCAGAATGAGGAAAGGTTCATCACGGGCTGTCCCCCAGCAGTCTGGGCCTTTAGCAGCATAACTATAGGAGTGTTTCAGGGACACAGTAAGGGAAGTCTTACTTAAGCTTTATCAAAAAGAAAAATTTTAAGTCTAATCTTAAAGCTAGAGAGGGTGTCTGCTTCCTGAACCCAAATTGGCAGTTGGTTCCAGAAGAGAGGGGCCTGATAACTCAATGTGAAATAATTCACATTCTACTTTTGGAAACTGTAGATACCGCAAGTAAACCTGCAGTCTGAGAGCAAACTGCTCTGTGGGGAAAAATATCTCACTATCAGACATTAAAATTAAGGAGTTTGGTCATTAAGCGCTTTAAATGTGAGGAGCAGAATTTTAAATTATATTCTTAATTTAACAGAGCCAGTGCCATCTGGAGTATAGTATTTCCTTAATGCCATACTCCAGAAGTATATAGCTAGATAGTTTTTTCCTGAAGCGCTCAGGTCCAAAGACAACAACTACAGTTTTGTCTGAATTTAGAAGCATGAAACTCATCAGCAAAGCAATGGAAATGTATGCCATGCTGTCTCATAATATTACCTCATGGAAACATGTCTATAGTGAAAGAATTGGTCCAAGCACAGAACCCTGCGGAATTTCATGACTTACTCTGTTTACATGGACAAACTGGAATCTGTTGGATAAATGTGACTTAAAATGGCCTAATGCAATTCCTTTAATCCCAATAACATGTTAAAGCCTCTGTCATAAAATGTTCAGATTGATTGTATCAAATATCCTGAGATCGAACAGGAAAAGCACAGATACAAATCTGCTTTCAGAGGCTAAGAGGAGATCACTGGTAACTTTCACTAGTGCCGTTTCTGTGCTATAATGCATTCTGAATTCTGACTGAAACAGTGCAAACAGATTATTTCTGTGTAAATTATCATCAAAATTTTTAGTTATAAAAGAGAGATTGGATATAGGTCTATAATTAGCTGATAGTCCTGGATCAACAGTATTTTTTTAAAGAAAAAGTTTAATTACAGCAACCTTCAAAGTTTGAGGTACATATCCTGTCAACAAAGACAGATTGATCAAATTCAATATGGAAGGAATAGACCTCCTTGAACAGCCTGGTTTGGATCAGGTCTAAAAAACAAGTTGATGGTTTAGAAGAAACAATTACGGCTATGACTGGACAGAAACAGTCTAAATACAAATCAGATTCTAAAGATACTTTTAAAACAGCCATACCTGATTTTATGTCAGTGACAATAGTGGGAAGGATTCAATGAATTTTGTCTTTGATAGAAACTATTTTATTGGTAAAGAAGCTCATGAAGTCATCACTTAAAGGAATACATGGCTCAACGGAGCTAGGACTCTTAGTCAGCCTGGCTACAGTGCTGAAAAGAAACCTGTGATTGTTCTTATTCTCTTCTATCAATGATGAATGCAAAAGGTTTTCTTTTATGTTATTTAACAATCTTGCCAGACTAATTGAGATTCCTCTAAGGTAGTGGTTCGGCATTTACTTTCAACTTTCTTGTTTGCTTTAAAGCACACACCTGTGAATTAAACCAAGGAGCCAGCCTTTTTGACCAATTAACTTCTTTTTCAGAGATGCAACATTTTCCAAAGGTGTACACAATGAAGCTGTAATGCTGTCAAGACAATCAAGTTGTGCAGGAGTAAAGTTTAGGTAGCTGCCCTCTGTTGTTAATACAGTTAATTATTGTTAGTCATCATTTGTTACACAAAAACTGAGGCAAAATGCAGAATTGCTGTTTTTTAAAAACTAAATACATCCCATGATTCAATAGCTGACAGAACCATCATTAGCAGCAATGTCTTAGAGTAAGTGTTTTCTGTATGATGTAATCAGTCTCTCACATCACTGTGGTGGAATTTTGACCTACTCTTCTTTATAATGTTGCTTCAGTTAATTGAAGTTTCACACTACAGCATTTTAAACCAGGTTAAAGTCTGGACTTTGACTGGACCATTGCAACACCTTGATATTGATCCTTATCTCTTATGTTGTAGATTCAGTATGTGTGTTTGGGATCAGTGTGCTTTTACATGACCCAGTTTCAACCAAAGTTTAGCTACCAGACAGATGGTCTCACATTTGACTCTAGAATACTTTGGTATACAGTGGAGACTATGGCCGATTCAATAACTGCAAAGTGTCCAGGTATTGTGGCTGAAAAACAAGACCACATCATTGCCCCTCCACCACCGTGCTTGATAGCTAGCTTCAAACATCTCCATTTTGATCTTATCTGCCCAGGACACTGTACCTGAAATCATGTGATTCGTTCAGATGTAACTTCACAAACCTAAGCGACATTGCCTTCTTTTTTCTTCTCCTGGCAACCCTTCCAAACAAGTCCTACTTGTTCAGTCTTTCTCTAATTGCATTGTCATGAACTTTAACAGTTAACATGCTAACTGAGGCCTGTTGAGTCTGAGATGAAGCTATTTGGTTATTTGCAGTGTCTCTGAACATCGATTGCCAGCTGCCTTAAATGCTATCCACTTGTGAATAATCTTTCTCAGTGTGGAATGATGGACTCCAAATAGTTTGGAATCAATCACGGAACGCTTCTGAGATTAAAGGGTAGCAACAATTACTTCTCTAAGATAATTGTTGATGTCTTTCCTTCCTTTGCACTGTGTTAACACAACTGAATACTCCAGCAAACTACCAAAGCTTCAGCTTTTTTAAAGGCCCTGATGATCAATAATCAAGTGCATTTGATAAGCAGCATTTGGCTGCAATTACTCCCCTCATTACACTTTAACCAGTAAGGGTGTACTGTACCGTGTGCTAATGTTCAGTTGATATTGTATTTAAGTATATTTTAAGACCTGGTGAAATCATCAAAACTGAAAGAGAATGTACTTTCTTTTTCACGACTGTGACTGTGATCCTTTCATTATTTGATCAGTCTTTTCATTGTTTTTAAAATATTGAGTCTATGAATTAGAGTAGCACATTCTTTGAATAACTGGCTACAAGCCATAATAAATAATACAATTTGTGGGTCTCTGCAGTAAATCTGATGAAATTCTTTTTAGCTGTTGAACTTTTAGTATACATACTAAACCAGCAGTATAATTCATGGTTTCAGGGACCCAGCCAGAAGAAAACATTTGTTATTTTTCTTGTTTTGCACATCTACCAGAAACTTTAATTAACCCTCTGAGAAAATATCCATTTTGTGTTTTTGTGTGACTTTATAAATTATCTTACATTCTGAAAGCAAAGTATTTTGTGACACAAGCTAAACATTTTTTTCTGCTAGAATATATATATTTTTTCACAACCTTCAATGTTAGTGCTATTAATATCAATAATGTCCCTATACACTGAGGTTCATCGTCATTACTCTGTGTCACATTGATCTTTGTTACCTTGTTACATACATAACACAACTAAGGACATTTTCTCCCACTGCATACTTCATGTAATAAGAAGAGGGATGTCTGACCTGAGTGTCATCTGTGTAAACAAACTGCAAATGGGAGTATCTTCTTAGCCAACATCACTCCCATGTGCTGCTGATGTAAACTGAGCTATTTTCCAAATGTTCCAGGCTCCCTGCTTTCCAGGCTTCCAGGCTTTGTTTAGCCTTCAATGTCACCATGACCACTTAGCGAGGCTGTTGTTCAATATTCTTTACAATAAGAGTAATTTCAGAGTAATGATAACAGGCAAGCTGCAACAGTCTTGATTGCTGTTTGGAATTTTTGTCCTTGAAACAATAGATCATGAGGGAATCAATGTCTCACTGTATTTACAAATTACCAACATAAACATTATTAAAGGAAATGTGTTTCTGAGAAAGAGAAGCATATTCTGAGATGATTTTGATATTTATTATTCGTCTTTTACTCAATCAGAAACTTTTTACACACTCACAGATGAATACAGTGTACAGTGGTGAACATTCATGATGCATCGTGACAGATGCAACCAGTCGACACATTAAATGAGAGGCAACATCTGACTTTTCACACTTGTGATTTCTGTTGAGTGTATGGGTGTGCAATGCTCCAAAGCAGATATGGTGCCGTCACTGTTTGGCAGAATGTACGGACTGGTAGAACTAAGGCAGTTGGTGAAGAGAGTAGTGAAGCCTGAAGTGCAATGGGTGATGGAGCAGAAGGAGCAAATGCACAGGGAAGAACCATGGCTACAAAAAAAGTCAAGTTAATATAGGGTGTACTGACTGTATAACTTCATGTCTTCCTGATGTACATGCACCTGCTTTGATGTACAAGTGAATGGACTGTATTTAAGTAACACTATCCCATTTTTGTTTACCACTCAAAGTGCGTTTTTTACACCACAAGTCCCATTGTTCAGTTCACACACACACACTCTTACAGCACTTCTTAGTCTTTCACCCTAGCCTTTGAATTGCTTTTCTCTATCATATTCACACTAAAAGACAGATTAATCCATTGGGGGCAAATGAGTTCAGTGTCGTGCCCAATGATCAACAAGTTCTCCAACTGATACCAAATTGGACATTTGGTCATACCACTGAATAAGACCCATAACGGTGCCCTGTGAAGTACTGCCCTTACAAGCAACAGAAATGAAGTACAACCCATATCAGTGTATCACTCTCAAATCATCCATTTAAGAAGCCACAAAGTCTTCATGAGGAGGAAGGAGAACAAGGGGCATTTGGTGTATGGCGCAGCTATGTGCAACACTATGAACCATATGGATTTGTGTGAGGTGAGATTGAGACCAAGTGTTTTTTCACTTTTGAGTTTCTAAAACACTTTGTGGTTGGATTTTGATAGTGAGAAAAGGATCAAGGTTAGTTTCAATATCCATAATTTTCACAATGCAGCCGTCAACTTTATGGAAGTCATTTTGCCTGAGCACTGCATAAGCACACCATTGTCTCTGTAACCATCAGGGTTATCTTAAAACTAAACTTAATTTCTTTTGTTTTACAATCTACACTTGAGTTTGCCTTCCTACTCTCACTGTGGAAAATGTGACATGCTGTGTCCCCTCTTCCATTATTTATGCTAGCTAAGCTGTCTTTCATATTTCTAGACATAATATTTTTAGCCATGTTTTCCTTTGTTCCACAAAAAAGCAAAAGCATATTTACCTAATGATGAAATATCACATACGAAACATACTGTAATTTGACAACTATTTTTTGTTCTTTGTTTCATCCTTTGAAAACCCATCATCTCATCCACGGTTTGTTCTCCAAATTTTAGTGTCAGTGTTCCCACTTCATATTTTGTCCAGTTCCAATTCATTAAACATTTTTGGCTTTGTAGGAACATATTTTTCCATTACTGTACCATTAATCAAGTCAGCCGTTCTTACTCCCCACCAGCATATGGACACCACCGCCCGCTCAACCCCCAGTATAATTAGTCTTGTTTGACAGTTGTTATCTTGGAAAATGCCACACATACAGAAAAGTATATGAAAGGGAGAGGAAAATTGAATGACTACCAACTGAAAGCACATGCTGAATTACACCAACCCATGACTCTTCACAGGATGGGTGTGAAGTCAGTGAAAGTTTCAAGCTCTTGTAAAAACAGGGCAGAGCAGATGAAGGATCAGCTCAGCAAGCTGATCACATTTTGCAAGCCACTGGATCAACTGCTGTACGGGAAACTCAGAACAAATGAAATGCCTGTGAGTCATCCTGGAAACACCTAATGGTTCAAGGGACAGTGGCCATACAAAACTGTTTTTCAACTTTGTGTATGTGTATGTGTGTGTATATGTGTGTGCTGGCAATAATTTCCCTGTATTTATATTTGCCAGTGATTTTTAAAGCAAATGTTGTAACACTCAAATTCAAATTATTTATTTTGTCTGAGACCTTGCTGAGGTATTCCACTTGGGTTCTGAACCCTTGTTTGGAAGCTGTTTCTCTGAGGTAATGTGTTTCAGAAAGGCTAAATAAATAAAAAAAACAACTCACCTTACCAGTGGCATGAGTTGATTTGCTTAAGTGACTTGATGGAAATTAAAGTTTAACCTTTGTGATGCAGAGCAATGTTACAACACTATATTCAGTCTGGAGGGACACCATATGCTATGCTGTGCGTCATTATAGGCTAGCATGTCACATCTATTATGCAAATACTTACTTGAGCACACATGCAAAATGCATGCTGATAGGAACACGTCAAAGACTATAGTTTTGTTGAGGTGCTATTAAGGCAATTGAAGGGCAAGCAGGTTTAATTGGGGAACCGTAACACAATAACCAGGACATCTTGTGTCTCTGACCTTTTTGTAAGACTTTAATTTCATGCCTTATACAATAAGGTTAAGACAATAAATAACTATAAGCACATAAAAAAACACTTTTGGTCAGTGTTGCTGCTATGTGACATGAGACTGTGCCTGTATTATGTTTGCCAGTAGATTTGTATTGAAAATGCAAACACACCCAAAGGGTGTACTAAGGGGTGAGGTTAATAAGGGTTGTTGTGTCAAGTCAGTTTTCTGTTTTATAAAGGTTTTCTCTTTTGACTTGACTATATCAGCATGGCAGCTCATTGTGCACAATTCTTACTTACTTCAAAGAAATTATGTTCAGCATATATTTAAATCAGTTATAGAAAGTACTGCTCTTGTGTTTTTTTTCTTTTCCTGGTGAACAACAATCTCTTCAAATTCCTTAAGTAAACATGGTTGAAATGACCTACAATAAGATGAACTGCCTCAGAGTAGATGTTCTGTTGACTGTTTATTGCCTTATGTAAATAGCAAAGAGCTGAGTTAGTATTTATGTCCGGTGGAATACACAAGAAATAATCAACACAAAAGTATGAAGCTGGAATGTATTTGTTTGACGCAGTCTACAACTTCAGTTTACCCATTTTGTTGGTGATTGATGTGGATGAATAGGAAGATGCTTGGAGTATTGCAGCTCAGCTCTTTCTGCTTCCTGTCCCTCCTCCATGTCCTCCATATGTTTGTGCTGACAACAATACACAGAGTAACCAGTATCCCGGCTATTTCCTCTATTATGTCATGAAAACTAATAGAATAAGATGTGACAGCATATTTACTCCATATTTCTATTGTCAGGAGATTGTGATGGCAGCAAGTATAATTGGACAGTTATTAGTGACATGAACAGGCCTACCACTCTCCATGTTATGTTCTTGAGATATGATAAACAACGTGTGTGTGTGTGTGTGTGTATGTGTTGTTGTTGTTTTAGGTGTGTATTTAATGTAATAGACCTATCTGACAAGATAGAGAAGAAGCTTCATCTGTCCCAGTTATTTATCCAGTAAAGCTATCTTAAAGTCTTGGACCACACATTGTGTAGAGCAGAGTGGCCAAGTACAACATAGGAACATAGATTGTTTAGAAAAGTACAGAATATGAATACATAATGTCTAAGAACAAAAGCAATAATAAAAACACTAACAAAAGCTCCAGGAAGGAGAATTGTAACCAGTTATAGCTGCCACAGCAGTGCATGCCAGTAAATTTCACATTTTACCGAAGAATTACTTCAAATTATTGCTGCTAAAGGTAGTTCTACAAACTACCGAATCATGAATTGTAATTAATTTTTCATTGCTTCTGCATTTTGGCTTAGGTTATATTGAATGAATAATGGGATGGTGTAATATGTCATTTAGTTGTTCATTTTTTATTGTATTTACCTAATTTTAAGATTTGGTGAGGATCAGATGTTTTTAAAACACATCCTTGTATGTATAACCTTAGAACTGAAAGTGTTCTTTCTTACCACATCACAGCACCTCCATTTAGTTGATGAAAAACAAAATGCATATGTACTTATGTTTGGTCCTCTTTTCCTGCCAAGTCAATGTTACACAGCTGACATTGTTCCTGGGATCTGCTGGAGCCACTTTGAGGTTTAGCGCCCCAAGTGCTTCATCTACCACTGGCATGCCTGTTGCCTTCACTTCCCACATCTTTTCAACTTCCTCAGTCAGCCTTTGGTACATTTTGAGCTGTATCATCAAAATACTTCTGTATGTGGCAGGACTCTGAGTTGTATCTAAAGTCCGATGTGTAGAGGGTGAAAAGAAAAAAAGCTAAAGCAGTACCCTGTGGAGCCCCAGTACTGCATTCCAGAAACACATCACCAAATAGTCTGTAATCCACAATGTCAGGGAAGGGGCCACCCCCATACCTAGAAGCTCGTCTCTCAGTATGGGAGGCCGTATGGTGTTGAAGGCACTGGAGAAGTCAAAGAACATGACTCTCACATATGTACCAGGCACATATAAATAAGCATATGCCCGGTGCAGCATGTACAGAATTGTGTCTTCCACTCCTACATGTTTCTGATAGGCAAACTGAAGAGGGTCAAGATCCTCAGCAACCCTCAGTCTCATGCGACGGACAAAGAGCTGCACCAAGGTCCTCATTATTTGAGATTTCCAATCCACCAGTCTGTAGTCATTCAGCTCCACTGGTCGCCTAATTTGGGCACCGGTATGAGACAGGAAGTCTTCGACAGCACAGGGACTTTTTCCATCTGATGGCTTATATTGAAAAGCCTCTGAAGAGGGACTGCTAGTGTGATGCTCATGAAATTTAAGGTCACATTTTATGTGATTTTGTTTGTTTTATTTTGAAAATATTATTTATGTGGAAAAAAATATCTTAATATGTGCAATAATGGTCCAATTTACTTCTTGGTAAGAGCAAAAGCAAAGAGAGTTATTCAGTGTTTCCAGTAGGAGTTAGGAACCAAATCTGTGTACTGGTACTCTGTCTGGGACTTGTTACAGATTCGTGGGTGCTCGTCCGGGATTGGCGAGAATGTCGTTGATCCAGTGATCCCTGAACTTGTGGACCAGTGCGGGTCTTATCATCAGAGCCAGGGGCTTTATAAAAGATATGATTGCTGACATGATGCATAATCACGAACAGGGTGAACTCTCTCCATAGTGTGGGACAGATGTTATTGTGTCTGATGCCAAATGTTTCACCCCGCCTTTCGCCCAATGACTGCTGGGATAGGCTCCAGCCCACCCGCTACCCGACTGACGGATTGACGGTATAGGAAATGCATGGATAGATGCCAATGTTCGCCATCTCTGCCATCTACTGTTGCTCACATAAACACTCATACTACAGGTATACACCCTGAAGCTACAACAACAGACGTAGTTTCTCAAGCCAGTTCCCCTGAATCACAGCAGAATAAGTTTATTTCTAGTCATATGCGCTGCCAAGAGCTTAAACAAGGCAATGCCTCACTCACTCCACATAAGACGGACACTCAACTTACTGACAATGGCTGTATCTAATCCCACAGGCCATGCATTCGCCTTGCTCAAACGCTGACCAGCATTCCATCAACACCTCTGAAAGCAAAGCATGATCGCTCTCAAAGACCTTCCCCTCCTACAGAGGAAAGAATTCAAAATCCATGGCGGGCAAATCAGTGATTATGCATCTGATATGTTACAGCAATATCAGTAAACAAATTGACCGAGAACTGAAAGAAAAGCACACTCAGGGTGAGATAACCAGAGTAGTGTTTTGTATCATAAAGCCCGACAACTTCAAGGATATGCTCTCCAGCAAGGATGAGATGACAATAACAGAGATAAAGAGCTATTTAGTGTGATGCTGTAGTGTCGCGAGATTGTGTGAGACTATCGGCAGATTCAAACAAGGCGCGCCTCAACTAGAGCAAACAGCATAGCAAGATTATAATTACGCCAATAACTATTGTTTAAATAAATATATTATCGGGTGAAACAAAAACAAAACACTGGAGTACAGTGAAGAAAGCCTGGAGAGCCTCACGGATTTCATCGACGAGTGTTTTGACAGGATCGTCATGGGGAAAACTAACCAAACCCCATCTGCTAGCAGCAAGGTTTCAACCTCCAAAAGAAGTCGTAATGAAGAGTCACCCGGAGCGACGTCTCCAGCTCATAATGATTCGACGGAACGGACATTTTAACATTGATCGATAACAAATTATCCAGCTTCGACGCCCGTATGTCTCTGTTAGAAATTCTGCACAGAGAGTTCCAGGCATTACGGGAGTCGTTGGAGTTCAGCCAGCAACAGGTGCAGACGCTGGCTGCAGAAAACGCAGCCCTCAGAGGATCGGTGAAATCACTCACCGAAGGAATGAGCCGGATCTCTGATGAGAACAAGAAGATAAAAGAATCAATTATTGATCTCCAGGCTCGTAGTATGAGGGACAATCTGGTGTTTTCTGGAATCCTGGAGCAGGCAGACGAGGATCCTGAACTCGCAGTGAAAAACTTCATCCAAAATCAACTGAAACTTCCAGTAGATGTAGTGAAAAACATTACTTTTCACCGAGTCCACCGCCTGGGAGGGAAGAGACCTGATGCCTGCAGACCGAGACCGATTGTGGCCAAGTTCGAGCATTACCAACAGAAGGTCCGGGTGAGGGGACGCGGCAGGGAGCTGAGAGGAATGGACTTCAGCATCAACGACCAGTTTCCCAAAGAAATCCTGGAAAGACGCAGAGTTCTGTTCCCCATCCGGAGAAAGTTCATGGAAGGAGGCTCCCGAGCTGTCATCGCGGTGGATAAATTATTCATCAACGGGCAGCTGTACCGCGACCAGGAAACCACTTCTTGGCTCTTCTAAACTCCAGGTGATCTGTATTCGTTAACTTGTATGAATCATTTCACTGTAGATGACATAAGTAAGATGAAATAATCTATCCAATTCACAGTTATCTATCAAGGCAAAATATATAGCTCACTGCCAGTCTCACCAGCATAGGATATATGCAGTTCATATTTGTTTATTTGGGTATGTTTTTTTGTTTTTGTTTTTGTTTTTTCTATCTCACACTTCCACTCTTTTGCACTGTTTTTCTATTCTGTCTTTCTTCCCCAACCCGCTGCGTTTCCACCTTAATAAGTAATGTTAACAAGCACGGCGCACATAGAGTTTTGAGCAGAGCACATAATCAAGTTCCACACAGCATCGACAGCGCAAGTACATATTGTAGCAAGCTCATATTGACAACTGAAACACCAACAATGGCATGTTCATGGAAGCATATATGCACACACACACACGGGATGCTTTTAGCAAGCATCCAGCACTCACTGCGTTAGTCTGAGCATGTCCACGCTGAGGTTTATCTCATGGAATGTGCATGGAGCTGGGTCCAGGGAGAAGAGATTAAAAATCTCCAAGAAATTGAAGGATTTACAGGCGGACATTGTTTTATTACAGGAGATTCATTTATCAAAGACTGTAGCTGATGTTCTCACCACAGCAGTTTCCTCATGTGTACTCAGCCTGTTACAACTCCAGACAAAGAGGTGTAGCCATTCTGATAAATAGAAGAGTAAATTTCACCGTAAACAACACAGTTATAGATCCAGAAGGTAGATTTCTAATAGTTAATTTATCGATTCAAAATATGAATTTATGCATTGCAAATATATATGGTCCAAATGTGGATGACCCCTCATTTTTTCACTCCTTTTTCACTTCACTCTCTGATCACTCAGATAACACACTCATCATAGGAGGGGACTTTAACATGGTATTAGACTCAGGAGTAGACAGACTCAGTACTTCAGGAAGTCAGCGGAACTGGCTGTCCACGAATATTGTTAAACAGTATATGAAAGATTTTGGTCTTTGTGATGCTTGGCACTCCCACCACCCCACTCTTAGAGAATACACCTTCTTCTCACCGGTACATCACTCATATTCAAGAATAGATTATTTCTTAGTTAGAAGATCCTTGATGAGGGATATTTCAGACACCAAAATCCACCCCATCACTATCAGTGATCACGCTCCAGTTTCTATCACACTGAAGAATAACAGAGTTACACCACCAGCTAGGAATTGGAGATTTAATACATCATTACTAAAAGACCCTGATTTTATTAATTATTTCAAAAGGGAATGGTCTGTATATTTAGAAAATAATGACCTGCCAGGAATGTCAGCTTGTACTCTTTGGGAAGCCGGAAAAGCAGTTATGAGAGGCAAAATACATATACTGAATGAACTAAGAAAAGCTAAACTTGAATTAAACAAAATTATTGATAAACAAACACAGTTTCTGATACAAAGACTTCGCTTGGAGAACTTTGAGCACGGCAATAAATCTGGAAGGTTCCTAGCTAACCAACTAAAGAGAAACAAAGAGAAAACAACAATCACTTCTGTTAAAGACTCAAAAGGAAATGTCACCCATGACCCCAATGTAATCAACAATGCTTTTAGGGACTTCTATAAAACCTTATATTCATCACAAAATGATCCATCAGACAGTAACATAGATCAGTTTCTTAGTAATATCAACCTTCCAAAATTTCGAACCGAACAGGCAATGGCTCTGGATTCACCTCTTTCAATAGGAGAACTCCATGAGGCCCTTCAACATATGCCTGGTGACAAAGCCCCGGGACCAGATGGTTTTCCAGCAGAGTTCTACAAAGAATTCTGGACTGTTTTGGCACCTGCATTTCACAAAATGGTATTACAAGTTAAGCAGAATGGCAGATTATCCCCACACATGAACTCTGCTAACATTATCTTGCTACAGAAACCAGGAAAAGACCCCATACTTCCATCCAGCTACCGCCCAATATCTCTAATAAATGCAATGTAAATGTAAAGCCCTTGCCAAAAGAATGGAAAAAATAACTCACTTATAATACATCCTGATCAGACAGATTTTATAAAGGGTAGACACTCATCCACTAACACTCGCAGGCTAATTAATCTCATAAACTATTCTAACATCAACAACCTGGAAACCACAATAGTCTCTCTAGATGCAGAAAAAGCATTTGATCGAGTGAACTGGAAATTTTTATTCGCAGCATTAAACAAATTTAGGTTTGGGTCACACTTTCATCAACTGGATAAGGATATTATATAGCTCCCCAAATGCGTGTGTCAGGACAAATGATCAAACCTCTCCAAGCTTCAGTCTGCAGAGAGGTACAAGACAGGGTTGCCCACTTTCTCCCTCACTTTTTGCTATTTTCATCGCACCTTTAGCAGCTGCTATCAGACAAGATAGAAATATTAAAGGCATCCAACCCCAAAATATTGAGCATAAAATAAGTCTTTATGCTGATGATGTTTTACTTTTCCTTCAGAACTCTCAAACATCACTCACTCACACAATCACACTCATAAATAAATTCTCAGCACTTTCTGACTACTCTATCAATTGGTCTAAGACCACAGTTCTGCCCATTAACTGCAGAGTCCAGAATATACCTGCGATCACTTTACAGTCAGGAAATATTAGATATTTAGGCATAAACATTTCCTCCAGGCTCTCAGAGCTAACAAAGCTAAATTATGTGCAATTATTAAAGACCGTAGAGGACGATCTCTCTCTTTGGAAGTCCTTACCTATATCACTTATGGGGAGAGTTACAACCATTAAACTGATGATACTACCAAAAGTTAATTATTTGTTCTCAATGATCCCCATAAAACCATCTGCTACTTGGTTTAAGTCACTAGATTTTCACTTAATTTTCAGCACTATTCCTTAGCCAATAGGTTACAGTATATATCAAAATGGTTTAAACCTAGCCCAATAGATGAACCATGGATAAATATAGAACAAGCATTGTGTGATAATCTGGAAATCTCTGACCTGCCACTTATTAGTCAAAACGTAAAAAATCACAAATGTTTCAAAAGCATTAACATCAGCACCTCTCTGACAGCCTGGTGGGAATTTCTTAAAATAACAAAGTCTTCAATTGTCCCATGTAAGCTTACACCCATCTGGAACAATCCTGACATACTGCAAAACAAAAAAATGCTAAACTTTACTCTGTGGAAGATCAAAGGAATCAAACATCTGGAACATATAATCCAAAATGGAAATTTTATTTAATTTGATGAGCTCATATCACAACACAAGATACGCAGCAATAAATTCCTAGAATATCAACAACTTAAGTCTATAATAACAAAGAAATATATCCTCCACCAACCAGACTTACAACTCCCGACTAGGGTAGCAGAATTTCTAAGCATCTGCACCCCAAAACTACTATCAAAAATATATCAATTATTGTCTAAAATAGATGACACAATGTCTCTTCCATCCTCAAAATGGGAGGTAGATTTATCCATCAGTTCTAGTCATAGCTTCTGGCCACAAATATGTTTGAACACCTTCAGAATGACTCAGAATTCTAATTTACAGCTCATACAATACAAAATCCTTCATAGAACACACTATACAGGACAAAGGATGTTCAGGATGGGTCTAACACACTCAAACATCTGCTCACATTGCACAGATAACACACCTGATGATTATACACACGCTTTGTGGTTCTGTGCGCCTGTCCAGAAGTTCTGGATTGAAGTCTGTGAGGACCTATCAACATGGCTAAAATGTAGCATCCCTGCATGCCCCACACTGTGCATACTGGGTGACTTAGACAACATCAACATGGAAATTAAGTCAGCACACATGGTTCTCACAGTGTTATGTATCGCAAAGAAAACTATTCTCATGAACTGGAAAGCGAAGAACAATCTGTGTATTAACCAGTTTAGAAATTTTCTTTTAGACTATATTAGCAAGGAAACAATGTCTGCCTCTTCAAAACATCAATTGGCTGAATTTAATTATCTCTGGTCCCCTCTGATTAGCTTTATCACATAGTGGTGGTGGTGGGTTGCTGTCCTGTCGCTCTGGGCGGTTGGGTGTGTGCTGGGGGGGCTGTGTGGCTTCGGGCATCTGGTGGTCTCTCGGGTCGTGGGGACCGGGTTGGTCATTGCTGGGGGGGACTGTGTGTCGGGCTTGGAGGGCAGTTTTGGGGGCTTGCGGGTCGGGGCTGTCTTGCGGTGTGGGGCGGGGTCCCTTAGGGGCCTTGGGGTGGTGGCTGCTGGCTCTATGCCGGGTGGCCGGGCCGCTCTGGCGTGGGTGATGGTGCTGGGCCTGGGCCCTGGTGGCTGGGCGCTGCCTTGCGCCCGGGGGGCCCTGCCTGTGCCTGGGGAGGCTGGGTTGCTCTGGATGCGCCACAGTATGGGTGGGTTGGTGCAGGTCCTGGTGCCGGGCTTGTTGCTGTGGGACCTCCAAGGTGTCCGCAGATGGTTGTTTTTTTTTCAGGGTGTTGGGGTGTGCGGTGGGGGGGTGTGACTGGTGTGACCGGGTGGTTTGTTTGTTTGTTTTTTGTTGTTGTTTGTTTGTTTTTTGTAGAGGTCCTCCGGGGTGGGGTGGGGCAGGATGGGTACCTTCTGGGGGTACAGTAGCTCCCGGAATATGGTCGCTGCAGGCCCCGAGCCTGGTGGACATCAGCCCCTCCTGCCCTGGGTTGGCTCCCACATAGCGGGGATGCCTATTGCAGCCAGTCCCTGGCTGCCCTCTCCGGGGGAGAGTAAATCCCCCGGTGTATATCCCCATACCCCTCTCCCTTCTGGCTCCTGTACACAGCACACACTCACACATGAAGGGTTTTGGGGGCGTGTGTGTTCGGTGGGGTGTAGTGGATGGGGCCACGTAGGTGGTCCCCTTTGGTTGCACTCCACAGTTCCCCGCCCCTGTTTTAATTATACCTTAGACATTACTACTTATGAAACACACTCACACACACACATTAGATCTTGGGGGGTGGTTACACTGAGTGGCATCTGGTGGGCGGGGCTCTTTGGGTATGTAGGCTGCCCAGAGGGCCACGCTCCCAGTTCTACAAGTTTGGCTGCCCCTCAATTTTAATCGCTCACTATTAGAAAATATTGAAGAGCCAGAAGGGTGAGGGGAGGGGTCTTCTTCCCACACCCCTGCTTCCTGGTTGCTGCTCGGGGCGGGAGGGGCCAAGAGGATTAATTAATTGTTCTGCTGGTTTGGGGTCTGTGGTGGCTGGGGGGCTGCTGGCCCCCTGGTGTGCCCGCTGCACTACACCCCAGCGGAGTCGAGGGAGGGAGGACGTGTGGATGTATGGGACGTGAAAGTGTGTGTGGTAATGATTGGGCCTGGATCTGGGACTTGCTGTCGCCTGGCCTGCCTGTGCTTCTCCCGATGGGGGGGCGGCGTTGCCTCTCCCTGCTGCTCGCGACTTCACCCACCTGTGGGCACGTCTTGACTCCCAGGGCACTTGGCCAGGGGCGCTGGGGCAGGCGCTGACCCACTGTGTGGCTGTCTGGGGCGCTTGGCCCTCCTGGGTATCTGCCGGGGGGTTTGGGGGCGCTCGGGCTCCTGGGGCCCGGGTCCAGTGCACGGCCCGTGTCTGGGCGGCTGGGGCCTGGCGGGGTCGGTGGGCTGTTGCCCCTGGGGGGGGGGGGGGGGGGGGGGGGGGGGGGGGGGGGGGGCTGTGGATTGTGGCTCTGTACACTTATACACTCATAACTAAGCACGGTTATCATGTAGGTCCTGTGCCATGGGTGTTGCATGTTCTCACACACACACACATTTATTAGCCCAGTAGCATGCTCGCTAAGCAGTTGATGTATTATCATGTCGTCTCAGGTCATCTATATCCACAGCTGTGTTGTATGCGATTACCGCTTCTTGTGCTTGTTTTTGTTTGTTTGTTTGTTTGTTTTTCTCTGCTTGTCTGCTTTCAGGTGCTCCTGGTGGCGCTAAGGCTGGATTCCCCTCAGAGGCCATGGATTGTTGTCTGTTTTGTTTTTTAAAGGTGTAGCAGCTGGTTGTCTGGTTTTTGTTTCTATTTTTGTTCTGTTTCCTCTTCTTTCCTCTTCTTCTTTCCTTGTCCCCCGGTCCGGTTCAGTTCTATTACATGTTATATATTGTAAACAAAAATAAATAAATGGGCATCAAGGGGAGCTTTACATTTATAAAACTTCCCTTGGCAAAGCAAATCTGTTTGGCATCAAAGGTATTCAGACTACAATTCTGCTGCCATAATGCTGAACAGGACAAGGGGAAGAAAAAAACAAGAGATAAAGAGCTGTATGATGCTTAAAAAGATCTAAGCTATTGGGAAACATACCCCGGTCGTGGCAGGGGGACAAGCTGTGTAAAGTCCCACCCAGAAAACAACAAACCAGCCGTCATCCCTCCTCACCCACCAGCTGATAGTCAATCAACATGTTTATGTTTATGCATTTAGCAGACGCTTTTATCCAAAGAGACTTACAAATGAGGATATAACATTACAGCTAACATCAAAGTTAACAATAAGCTACATAGAAGGAAACCACTAGTCAGACTCTGTCAGAGGTGACAGGGGTGACAGTATAGAGATAGAGTGCAGACATAGAGGGAAGTACAGAAAGACAAAGTGCAGTAGAGGGGGTAGTACAGGGTACTACTATTACTGTTCTGGTAGCATTCGTTAGGTCATTCCACTATCGTGGAATTCCACCATCGTGGAATGACCCATGAAAAGAGTCTGGATTGTCTTAAGCGTGGTGCAGGCACTGCCAGACAACAATCATGTGTCGACCGGAGTGAACGAGTTGTGACATAAGCCTTTGCAAGAGCATTCAAGTAGATGGGAGCCGTTCCATTAAAGACTTTGTAGGCTAACAACAATGACTAGAATTTGATGCGGGTGGCGAAGGGTAGTCAGTGGAGCTCAATGAACAGAGGGGGCGACCTGTGCTCTTTTTGGCTGACGGAAGATGGGAGACCAGTTAGGATAGCATTGCAGTAGTCAAGGCGGGAGATGACCATAGCCTTCACCAGGAGCTGGGTGGCGTGTTGGGTGAGGCATGGCCTGATCTTTTGTATCGAGCAACGGGGGTAACATGATCTTTAAAGGTCAGTTGTCATCAATCGTGACACCCAAGTTTCTACCTTTTCTACCTTTGCTACATTTGATGGAGCAAGAGATAGGGATTCAGTTTGGATGTAGATGCTGTGGCGTGTGGTTGGTTTGGCTGGGAAGACAAGTAGTTGAGTTTTTGAGAGGTTTAGTTGGAGGTGATGGGCTTTCATCCAATTCGATATATCAGAGAGACAGTCTGAGATTTGTTTGGTTGTCAGGTGAGAATGACAGATAGAGCTGGTATCGTCAGCATAACATTGGTATGAGAAGCCATGTGATCAGATGATCTGGCCTAGTGAAGTGGTGTATGTGGCAAAGAGAAGAGGTCCCAGTACTGAACCTTGGGGGACCCCTGTGGCGAGGTGGTGCACTGCAGAAGTGTGACCAAGCCAGGATACTTTGAATAACCAACCAGTGAGGTATGATTGAAACCAGGAGTGTGCACTCCCTGTGATGCCCATGCAAGAGAGAATGGACAAAAGGCTACAATGATTGACAGTGTCAAATGCAGTTGATAAGTCGAGCAGAATAAGGACTAAGGACTCTGGCTCTGGCTTCTTTTAAGGCTTCTGTCACAGCCAACAGAGCCATTTCAGTGGAGTTTCCACTTTTAAACCCAGATTGGTTTGGTTCAAGGTTGTTTTGTGAGAGGTAATCAGTGACCTGCTTAAAGACCGCCCTTTCAATGGTTTTAGACAGATACAGGAGGAGAGAGACCGGCCGATAGTTATCCACATGAGTTGGAGGGACGAAAGGTTTTCTGAGCAGCGATTTAACCCGAGCTTGCTTGAAAATGGTAGGAAATGTGCCCGATGTCAGTGAAGCATTAATCACGTGTGACTGCTGCAGTTACAGTAGGAGCAATAGATTGGACTAGATTAGTGGGAACAGGGTCCATTGGGTATGTAGTAGGACAGTGACATGTGAGAAGTTTAGATACACAGCTTTTACTGAGAGGGGTGAGTGAAAATGATGGGTGGGACTAGGAGGATCAAGCAGGTTTGGTGGATAGAGGACACAGACTATCCAGACATGAGCTCAGTGTACAGCACTCCGTGGCATCATTAACCTCAAGGGAGGAGAATGTGCTGGAGGTCGGAAGAGCGGAGGCGATAACGGAGGAGAAGCTGGTGGGTGAAAGGTTGCGGCGGAAGGAAACCGTAGGGATGGAAGCAGAGGGTTTTCTTGGGGTACTCACTCTGAACTGAATTAGATAGTGGTCAGAAAAGTGTAGAGGTGTAACAGATGTGTAACTGTGGCACAGTTTCTTGTGAAAATGAGATCTAGCTTTTTGGCAGCTTTATGAGTCAGAGGACTGCGAACCAGTTGTAGCTCAAACGAGTGCATTATTGACAGAAAATCTGAAGAGTTAGGACGGACATTTGTATAACCAAGGACCATTATGGGACAGTCATGCTTAGGGATGGAAGAGAGCAAGGTATCTAGTTCATCTAGAAAGTCACGAGTTGTCCTGGTGGTTGATATACAACAACCATGTAGATTTTGACAGTTACCAAGATGGCATGGTATTGTATTTAGCATTAGGTAGCAGTTGGTTGTATTTCCATTTGTTGGAAATGAGCAGCCCCGTTCCAGGTGTGGGAGAATGCGTGGTTGGTCAAAAGTGCAGCCGGGGTAGCATTGTTTTCAGGCTTAATCCTGGTCTCAGTGAGAGCCAGGACGTCAAGTGACAAGCATAACCTGTAATGAAGTCTGCTTTGTTTACCGCCGATTGGCAATTCCACAATCCCACAGACAAGGGAGTGTCACAGAGTAAAGTGTGCTTTAGAGAGCGGAGGTTATTAAGGTTGTGGTGGCGTTTGGTTGTGTGAAACCTTCTAAGCGAGCCGGAGACAACAGGAATGGGATTTAGGCACATTTTAAAAGTAGGTGGTGAGGCCAGAGTCAGATGGATGAGGCAAGTAGGATAGGTTTGCCTTGTTCAGTGGCCTTGCTCGGTGGACACGCGCAGGTAGACATGCATGTCTTCACCTGAGAATGGCTGACGCTTCAGGCGTAACCCCTTATTTTATGCTGTGCACACAATTGGACATAGCCGTTAATGTGTTAGCTAATTGTACATGGCTAAGACCGCCAACCGAGAGTTAACCAAGAAGTGGTTTCAGAGAGGGGAGTGACCCCCGTTCACAGCCCCTGATTACTCTGATTTCCCATGGCCCAACCGAGGCTACTAGACAACAGGTTTTACCCACGGATGGGTTTCGCTCACTTGCTCAACAGCAGATATCAATTTTAGCAAAGAAGCTTAGAAAACTTACACTGGCAGACACACAAGGGATAACAAACATCACAGCGAGTAGTTAAACTAATTGGAGAGAAATGCTTATTGAAATGTAATCTGAATGGATATACTGTGACTGGTCTTCAAGACTCTTGTGCGCAGGTCTGTATTATAGACCGCTCATGGAAACAAAATACATACCACAACAAGAAGTTTGTCCTCTCAGTGAGCTCTAGGGAGACAAAGAACTCGATCTCACTGCAGCCAATGGAGACCCGATACCATACGATAGATGGGTTGAACTCACCTTACCTGGCAATGATGATCCAAACCTCGCCATCAGAGTGCCATTCCTGGTCAGTCAGGTGAGTCTTGCGAGGCCAATAGTGGGCTTCAGTGTGATCAAAGAGCTCATCCTAGGGAAGGAGGGTGGAATGGGTGTTGTCTGTGTCATTGCTAGACTGTTTGAAGATGCCATGCAGGTTGAGAGCGACAAAGCTGAGGCAACTGTGAACTTTATACAGACCGAGGAGCCCAGTCATGGCCATGTACTGGTGAAAGTGGTCAGCATGAAGTCGTTGTCCATCCTGGCTAGGTTGCCCGCATCAAATGTAAGGTGCCGGCCGATTTAACCTCACCTGTGGCGCTTTTCAAAAGCAGCCATCTGGACATAAAACTGGAACAGTTTGATGGCTCGGTGATGGCCTGGTTGAGGTTCACCACACCAGACGGCCTTATGTGGAAATCCCAGTGGGCAACCATACCCAACACAACATCAAGCAGGACCACTTCACAGTGTTAGGCAGTATCCACCCCATCGACAAGATAGAGGAAACAGATCAAGCAAACAGCATTGAGGTCAACAAAGTTGACTCACCTGTTCCTGACTGCGAGGGAGACAAAAGTGAAACAGAGCAGCTGCCCCAGCTGTGGCAACCCCCTGTCGATCTAAGCCATTTAAATGAGGAACAACAAGAACTGGTGAAAACAATGCTCTATGAGTCAAATGCATTTGCTTGGGATGATTATGTTCCAAGCCCTCAAATGAGTATAACATTGAACGATGACATCCTAGTACAGCGATCCTATGCAGCAGTCTCCAAGCCCCTCTACCAAGAAGTCAAGGAGTATGTTCAAGACTTATTGGCAAAGAAGTGGATAGTAAAATCAAAGTCCCCATACTCTGCCCCAGTAGTGTGTGTCTGCAAGAAGGACAGGAGCTTGAGGCTGTGCATTGATTACAGGCTCTTGAACCAAAAGACAGTACCAGATAGACACCTTCTGGCTCTGGTATTCAAGATCTGATTGACACGCTCAGTTGGTACAATTGGTTTTCAATTTTGGATCGGGGAAAAGTCTATCATCAAGATCTGATTGACACGCTCAGTTGGTACAATTGGTTTTCAATTTTGGATCGGAGAAAAGTCTATCATTGCTGAGTGGTCACGACACCTGATGCCGTTCATCACTCCATGGGTCTTGTATGAGTGGGTGCATATCCCCTTTGGACTTTCGAACGCACCAGCAGCATTTCAGAAGAGCATGGAGAAGATGCTCAGCTGTTTGCGGGATGAGTGCTGTATCCCCTACTAAGACAACGTCCTCTGTTATGCTAAGACATTTGAAGATCATGTTTAGGTTCTGAGACATATCCTGAGGGCTCTCCAATGCCACGGTGTGAAACTCAGAAAAAGAAGGGATTTGTTATGTGGGAAAGCTGGTCTCGGCCGATGGAGTTTGGGTCAACCCCAAGGACCTGGAAGTCATCCAGGCTCTGAGGAGTAAAACACCCAGCACTGTTGGAGAAGTCCATAAGCTTCTTGGATTCCGCAGCTATTACCGGACGTACGTTCAAGACATCTCTAGAGTTGCCAAACCGATGTATGAGCTCTTACAAAGCAAAACCACTGCCATGGTGATGCCTCAGCCCAAACAAAGGAAAGGAAAAGGGGCACAGCTGTCATCCAGGACCCCAGTGAAGTGGGCCGAAGAGGACCAAAGGGCCCTAGACCAGTTCATACACATCTTGTCCAACCTGCCAGTGCTTGATTATTCTGATTTTGACCTCCATTTTATGCTTCATACAGATGCGTCAGAACAGGGCTGGGCGCTGTCCTGTACCGATGCCAGGAAGGAAAGCTCAGGGTCATTGCCTACGGGTCCAGAACATTGACGCCTGCAGAACTAACCTACAACCTCCACTCTAGCAACCTCAAATTTCTGGCCTTGAAGTGCACCATAAGTGAGAAATTTTGTGATTATTTGTTCGATGCGCCCCACTTCATTGTCTATACGGATAACAATTCGTTAACCTATGCGATGAGCACCGCTAAGTGAATTGCCATTGGCCACCGATGGTTGGATGAGCTTGCTGACTTCCGGTTTGACGTAAAATATCGACCGGGAAAAGCAAACATTGATGCTGACACTCTGTCTAGGTTGCCCTTAGACATTAACAGTTATGTGGACTCATGGACACAGGAGCTGCTCAAAGACACCATTCTGGCAACATGGGAAGGCAGCAGAGTTGCTAAGCAACGAGACGTCACCTTTGTAGCTGTTTTCAACTTGTCGCAGCACGATTCAACCATGCAGTCACCAGAGCTGCTCCATACCATGAGTTGTGATGAACTCATGAAATCTCAGCAAGGTGATCCTGTCACCTCTCAAGTCATCAGACTGAAAGAGACTAATAACACTCTGACCAGTGACATGAGAGGGGGAGTTAGTGGTCCGATGAGGAAACTTCTGCATGAGTGGGGAAAACTCCATCTCAAAGATGGTCTGCCATACAGGGAAACCAGTCAAAGGAGTCAACTTGTCCTGCCCAACCAGTACCGAGCTTTGGTCCTGAAACACCTCCATGATGACATGGGTCATATGGGGACCGTGAGAGTCTTGGGCCTAGGTAGAAATCGATTTTACTGGCCATACATGAAACAGGATGTTGAGGCTTATGTGACTAGAAAGTGCCCATGTATCCAGCAGAAGAAACCTGTCTCACACATCAGAGCGCCCATGGCAAGCATTACCACCAGCTCACTCCTAGACCTTGTGTCAATTGACTACCTTCACCTGGAGCCTAGTAGAGGAGGCTTTGAGTAGATCCTGGTTGTTGTATACCATTTTACCAGATTCGCACAAGCCTGTGAAACCAGAAATAAGTCTGGAAAAATAGCTGCAGAGAAACTCTTTGATGATTTTATCTCATGGTTCGGCTACCAATGGAAATTAAATCATGACCAAGGGAGAGAATTTGAAAACAAACTGTTTAAAACCCTGCAGCAGCTGAGTGGTGTGGGTCACTCAAGGACCACCCCCTACCATCCTCAGGGGAACCCGGCAGAGAGATTTAACCGCACCTTGCTTCAGATGCTCCGAACCCTGAAGGAGAAGGAGAAGGAAAAGGAAATGTGGAGAGAACATCTGTCAAAAGTCATCCATGCTTATAACTGTACCAGACATGAGGCAACTAGGTTTTCACCTTTCTATTTGATGTACGGCTGTCACCCACGTCTGCCTACGGATATGATCTTTGGCTTGTGTATGGATGAAAGAGCTATCTCTCCAAAAGGCTATGCAGAGAAGTGGGCCTCTAGAATGAAGGATGCTTACAGACTAGCCTCTGAGAATAATCAGCAGTCAAGTTCTAGGGGAAAGAGATACGACCGATATGACCGACACATGAAGGATGTTAACCTTGAACCAGGTGAACGTATCTTGGTGCATAACCTGAGTGAGGGAGGATCTCGTATGAAGTTATGAAGGTGGTAAGCTAAGTGGTAAGCGTACTGGGAGGACATGGTCCAAGTTGTGAAGGAGAGGGTGGCTGATGAGCCCGTCTACAAAGTGATGCCAGAAATCGGTGGAAATAGAGTATGCATACTACACCGCAATCTACTTCACTTAGTTAATGACCTACCAGTAGACTCACCTCAGCCAGCAGAGAAATCACCAGCTGAACAGAAGGGAGACTCACCAAAACACTTACCTGCTACATCTTACGTAACGACCCCAACAGAGAGCAAGGATCAGACAACCAAATACAAAGAGACAGAGTGAATGGAACCTAAACAGTGACTCTTCTGATGATGAGGAACCCCGATACTGGCTGAGAATACCTGTAAAGAGAGGACTTAAGAATACACAAGTACAGCCTGTATGTGAGCCTTAGAAATACTCTAGTCAACATTACAATCATGTTAACAACCACTGAGTGAAAGAGAAACAAGACAAAGTGTAACTGTCAGTGAAAGAGGGGAGAACTTGTCTGATGTAGAGAGCAGAGAAACGGGACAGAGGACACACGTGGAGGAATGGGCAGAGGAACAGCACTTACCCGTTGATCCAATACCGGCAGAACCTGAACAGGAAGCCAATAGGCTGGTAACCCCTCAGACAGAAAGTGAGCAGCCCAATGATGATCAGGCTCAAACTCAAAGGTCCGCTCGTGAGAGAAAGCTCACCCAGTTGCTCATATACCAAACATTAGGCCGACCCTCATACCAACCCCAAACTCTTTCAACACAGTGGGGGCCCATGGGTTGCCAGCAATACCAACCTGGGAAATGCAATCATATCCCATGACCTATCACACACCTTTTGAGACGTCACCATACCTCATACCAAATATTACCATACACATCAACCACACAGTTCACTGCACCACTATTTCTGTATTGACAATCGTGCACGTGCATCATTAAACAGACTTATCTTGAACTCACCTTTGTTTATTGAAACTGTACATTAAATGTTGAATGATGAAAAGGTTTGAGCTTTAAGAGTATACAAATGTCTGGAGCCATTTTTAATTTGTCAGGGGCGTGATCATGAAATATAAGGTCACATTTTATGTAATTTTGTTAGTTTTATTTTGAAATGATTATTTCTGTGACAGAAATATGTTTATATTTGCCAAAATGGTCAATTATTAGCTCTTGGTATGAGCAAAAGCAAAGAGAGTTATTCAGTGTTATCGTAGGAGGCAGTGTGGCCAGTTGCTTCTACACTTGGACTCTCCTTGTGAACGGACTCTTCTTTACTTCCTCATTCTACTGAGTGAAGCTGCACTGAACAGAACCAAACGGTCGTCGTCTCATTCTTTCTCCTGTTTTGCAGGTATCTTATCTGTGTACAGGTACTTGGTCTGGGACCTGTTACACTAGCTGTCCTGCACAGTCCTTCAGAAGCCTTGGACACACTCCATCTGGGCCTACAGCTTTCCCTGACCAAAGTTTCCTGACCTCAGTTCACACGTCCTTTATACCTAGAGACAGGGGGAGCTGCAGAGGTTGTAGCGGAGGGGTGGCGGCAGAAGTGATGTTGGTGTCAGTCGCAGAGATTTTGGGTGTAGTTAGAGAAATGATATCTTCAAAGGAGCAGTTGCAGAGGTGGAGGTGCGGCTGGGCAGAGGATCTTATCCCACATTCAGATCCTCTGTCAGTATTACTGACAAAGTGTAACAGAAGCACAAACACATTTTGTCTATAACCAAAGTTTTGTGCATACAATAAAGGTACACATAAATAGAATGGTCAAAATGAAAGTAGTTTATATACAAACATAATGACATAGCAAACAACACTGAACACTATTCACAATTTGTGTTGACATTATTTGCTGTTGGCAACATGCCAGTCATTGCAGCAGTCTCTGCCTGGCACAAAGCAGGAGCACATCACATGTGGCACACTTCACAGGAGTCTTGGTCTGGCAGTGTCTGCACCTCAAGCCCAGTCCTGTGTCCTGATATGTGCACAGGTTTGTGATGACTGGCAAGAAATGGCCCAGGCTAAACTGAGATGGTAGACTCCGTCACTGCCAACTCCAAGGTCTCTAAGGTCTCCCTGAATGCCTTCTGGTGCAAAGGAACTTCACCTCTGTTTCTGCCAAGATCTTTGTGCAAGATGCATTCAAAAAAGCAATGCCCATGAAGTGGTAGGAGAAAGATCACTTCTGTGTTTTGTGCAAGACCTTATCGTATCTTATCAGGCCATCTAATAGGTCAACTCCCCCCCAGGTACCTAAAAGGACAGTTGGAGAAACAAAAAAGAACACCCCCCAAAAAAACACCCCCCACCCCACATTCTCGCTCGACCTCTTGCTTTTTACCTTTTACCTTTAATACAGGAAAGACTGAGCTGTGTATATAATAATCAACACTACTTTTTGCTCATTTAGCTTTATTGATGAGAATGCTGCTGAGTGATAATGCTGAGTCCATAGTTTCCTTCCGAAACAATAAAGTAGGCCTATCTATATATATCTATAAGTATGATAATATTAAGTAAAACAATGATAAAATATAAATAATACTTACTTGTCGAGAGCAACGTTTCCCTCTTCAGATGCATCTTCCAGTCATTATCACTGTCCCCCTCTGATGTCAGAAGCATAACTGTCCTGTTGTAAATAAACCTATTTTGTCTGTTTAGCCATGTTGTAGAAAAATAAACAAATAAACTGCAGAATCTGAAATTACGCATGATGATGCATAATTTGCAACTCAACAAACTAGACTACTTCTCTGTGATGCTTTTTAAGCGTTACATTTGCCTTATATGGAAGAAGAGCTCACCCCTGACTATTGTGCCCCAGCAGACAGGATAAACAGTCATCTATTGGAACAAGTTATATGTCAATCAAAAGTTTAAAGACCAGAGCTCTTTTGGTATCACGGTGTGGCTAATACATGCATGCTAACTGAAGTTATTATCAAGAATATGCGGAAAAATAGGTATCTGATGGAAACTGTGAAAGTTTGCCGCTGCAGACTGTGGGTGCCATGGATGTGTCTTTATGGGTGTAAGACTTGTCGTAGACTAACTATTTTACTGGAGTACATTAACCGAACCCTTGCCAATGTAACAGAACCATTTTTGTTGGCGTTGTATCTTTTCTTAGAATACTGTGAGGCTTTATGGGTGATTTTGACACTTTTTTTGTATTTGCGACTGGTTTGACATGAGTGTTTACTGTGTCCACAGTTCTGATTGTATCCTGGATTGGCATACATCATTGGCATCAATGGTATATAATATATTAGGTACACATAAAGAGGAGCTGAGGAAAACCCCAGATTTGTCCTGAAGTATGCAACGTCCCACCGGCAGGATGTAAAAACGTTATGGGGTTCTACGAGATGCACATGTTTTATTGTCCTATCACAAATACATCTGTTACTTATGTGATCAGTGTTACAATCACCAGCCTATCTTTTTGTTTTGGTCATTTCTCTCCTCTCACTCTGCTCGTTTCCTGCTCTCTTCATCAGTCACTAATACCTGATCAATCTCACCTGCTCCTCTCCCTTCTTAAGCAGGTCTACTAGCCCAGTTCGTTGCGAGATTGTCTGCTATTCTGACCTAAGTTAGCAACTCTCCAGTATTCTCTATGTGATTCCTAGCTTTAGTTTATCGTTCCTGTCTGGACCCAACCCTGATACCTGCTTGTGGATTCACCTTGTCTGTGAGTTCATGAAAACCTGACCCCTCAACTATTACCTTTCTTGGATCTCTGGAGGTTTAAAGGGTTTTTTGGATTCTGTCACCTGTTTACCCTTGGATGTTCAGTGGATCAATCTTATTTGGATCCTGGATCTGATCCTGTTCTGTTTCACTCCCGAAGTATTATGAGTTCTCTGACGGCTATTGTTTGGATCTCTGCATCTGCCTCAGCTTTCTGCCCTGATTCTTTCTGAAGGAAAAAGGATTTGGAGCATTTTGTCTATCTCTATATCTCCCCTGTATTAACCTGTTCTCATTCACGCAAGCTAGAATACTCAGATCTGCCCAGTAACCTGATCACTGTTTGGACTAATTCCCTCTTCCACTAGCCTTTGTGCATGTGCGCCTCCTGCAACATCACAACCTAGTCCCTGGAGGTTTTTTCTAGTTTCGCGTCTTTCACTCCCACAAGCAAGTACACTCTCGTCTGATCCAACTCTTACCTGGCTTGAATTCAGACTAATCCAATTCTCTGTTTAGACTCTGCTGGGATTATCCATTTCACCAAGTCATTGTTACTCCTGCTGGCCATGGCAAAAACAAAAGCAGGAACAAAAAGCGTAGCCGAGCCAGATATCAAAAACTTAAACTGTGGCAAAAATAACAAGACTATGAAACAAGAGGCAAAACCTAACCTAACTTAACCTGACCTGACAAACTTTGGACATGAACATAAGAGGAAAGGTGAGGATTTTGCAATGAGATGAGTAAACCTGAAAACTGAATACTGTGCGGAGGTGATTAGTGATGACGTGCAACTGTGGAACAGAAACAGGTGACATGAGTGAAACTTAACGTAACAGGGGAAAAAAACATGACAAGAAATAAACAAAGACCTGAAAACATGACAAAACAAAAAGTCAAAACTTGACATTAAGTCCATCATACTGAACTTTCACAATCACACCATTTGTGCCACGAATGACAAGTGAGCTCCATTAAGACGAAGAAAAAAACTTTCATTTGAATTTTTTCATATCTCTTTGTCTCATTGCTGTAAATATTTCCATAGGTTAATGTGGTAAAATTCCTAAAATCAGTCATCTCAGGGAATTTGTCGGTAAGGTAAAGGATTTAAATTCCTGTCCAATTAAGTATAGATAAATTATTCATTACAATCCAAATAAATTCAAATACAGTAACTATCAAATTCAGTCAAGTTATATTTTGTTCTATTCAATTGTAATGAATTTGATTAATTCCAATTGCCCCTCAGAGGTGAAGCAGATTTTCTGTATGTTTTTGGTCTTGTTTTGTTAACTGATGATAATGCATCTGGAAATGGATTACAGGTTAAAAGTAATTATTTACTTTATGGAGAGATTACTTTGAAAACATTTGGCATTTCCCCATATTTGTATACTGTTACAAAATATGCAGTAGGTTTCAAATGTCTATATGAGGGACCATCAGGGACTATACTCAAAACTTTGGACACATACAAGTGAAATTACCTCACTGAAACTACAGAAAACCTTTCTCATATACTGGTGTAATATGCTTGTATACTAGATTAAAAATGTCTCATTCACACTGATAACACAAAGTCATATGATAAAAGAAAATAATCCAAAAAATATCAGAACTCAAACTGAAGGAACTGAACCAAAACACAGAACAGAGACTAAAGACATAAGCATAGAATAAACCAAAGCATAGAATAAAAACAAAAGAAATGGTGATAATCAGATGACTAAAGTGAACATGAGATGCGAAACCAAGACCTGAAAAGCAAGGAATAAACTAGAATGAAACCATAACCCCATGAACATAAAATCCACATCCCTGACCACTTAAGTTTTTAGCATCAATTTATCTATTTTCTAAACCTTAATCCAGTTCAGGTTGGTGCCTGTCCTAGCTGCCATCAGGCGAGAGATGGGGTACATTCTGGACAGGCTGCCAGTCTATTGCAAGGGCAACACAAAGACAAACAACCATGCAATTTCACACTCAATCCTATGGTCAATTTAGAATCCCCAATTAATCTAACATACATGTCTTGGAACGGTGGGAAGAAGCCAGAGTAACCAGAGTGAACTCATGCATGCATAGGGAGAAAATACAAACTCCACACAGAAAGGCTTCTACCGAAACAGGAACCTTCACTCTGGTAGGCAACAATCTAACCACCACACCACCCCTCTAGCATCAATACAATAATTCAATTTGTAGAATTTATTTATTGGTTTTGAATGCTCTGGGAAAGTGCTTCTTATAACTAAGCAGTTGTGATTCCTTGTTTGAATACTTTAGGAAACTTCTGTACTCTCAGTAGGTCTGCAGCACACAAAACCTTACAATGTGCTTCTGGGTCTTCACTAAATTAACCCAGGGTGTAGTAATCCAAGTAGTATATAGGAACTCCGGTAAGTACATGTGCATCTGGTCCCAGAAAAAAAGCAGTACAAGATTGTTAACTTAGCCTTTCAAAGTACCTTCCATAGATCTGATTCTCTGAGCTGGTGTACTGCCAGATTTGCGGTTTCAGCTTGACCCTTAGAAAATATATATATAATTTTTTTAATGTTATGATATTCCTCTATAATTTAAGGAAAACCTCCAAAATTCTACATCTTAAGGCATCCAGGGAACATTAATTTCTGTGATGAGAACAGAGTTGTTAGGTAGTTGCTAATCTGATGCTAATGCATAGTAGTTGACCTACTTATAATATTCCAGTGGTGGGTCAGCTTTTGCTTACCTTTTAGACTAAATCCCACTGTGTCGTGAAAATGTTATTCTAGACCTGCCCTAAAAATCTTGAACAAAATATGGAAGAAAAAACTGTTTGACTGTCCAACTCGTCTAACTCATCAAGTCAGTAATACCCATTTCTCTCTTTTAACAGGGTTTAGGCAACTATTTTCTAAAAATAAAATATGCTACCATACAAATATCTGATGTTGCTTTACTCTAATTTAAGCATTCAGTCATGAATGAACAATATAATAAACTTCAGAACTGATCTACATAATATCTTGTCAATGTAAAAAAGACAGAAGATACTGAAAAATCTCTCTCCCATTTCCCCAAGGTTATTGCAGATGCCGTCAGATTAACAGTTCAAGACCAAAAGATTGTAAAGTAACAGATGAAGTATTCCACAAACTCATCTCATCTTTAAACCAAAACCCAGGGAATATTTGGCAATTATTCTTATAAAAGAAAAAACAAGTGGTGGAGTCTGAAATCAATTGCTCATTCAATTTTTGTTTGTTAGATGATAATAAATCCTTAAAGTTTTAATAAGATTGGCTGGTATGTATCAACTCAAGATTAAATCATAAACACATGAAATTATAATGATATGGAAATAGTTAATCTCAGCATACTGTGGCTGAACTGAAAAATGCATTCCACAAAGTCAATAAGCCCTGGTCTGTGACAGACAGTGGTACATAGTTTCTTGAAAAGATGTCATGTACGCCTTAAAGTAGCTTTTGAACTATACTTGCATGTCTAGACCCATAACAGCGTATTTCAGCTTAATATTGTTTTCAACACTTTTCTTTTCTTGTCTGTTTTGATTAAAAGTCCAAGTCATGTATAATACACATTATAGTGCAGAAATCGGAGTCGACCTCTAGTTATTGAATGTTGTTTTTTTTCACAGTCATTAGTTTAGCTTCAACAAAGAATTTCTTTACAATAAATTGTTTGTGGGGATGTTTATTGGATAAACAGTCCCATCCCAAATTTTAATGTGGGTATGGTTTATTCATGAGGATTAAATTGGATTAGGTTCCCATAATTTTGACCTTCTATGAAGGGCTGCAAAGCTAATGAGGCAACAGTGGAAATGGACTTATTGCACTGTCACGCCAAGATGAATGTTTTGTCTCATTGCTGAGGACAACTATGAAAAACTGAGGGTCATTTGATTGCATTTAAGTTATTATGACTTCAAGTTTCTTTGACTGCCTTGTGTTTTTACTGTTCTTTTAATGTCTGTGAACATTATGTTAAAGTGAGGGGACTTTGAGTATATGACAAAATCTTTAGGTTGCATCTCTTGTGGTAGTACATTGCAGATTTTCCTCCACCAGAAAAGTTTTCCCTGTGCTACTGACAACGATGGAAGCTGAAAACATAAATCGAGCCCTAATGCTCAGAGGTGATCTTTAGCCATGTTTGAAACTCTCTTTGTCCAAATATACTTTTGATGAGGCACCCAAACCATTATATTCTTAACTTTACCTTTATTTGTTAATTGGTTACCTTTAGCTGACATTCCCTGAGCAGAGTTGGGAGGGAGTAAACTGTGAAACACACCTGTGAGAAAATTTAACTGTAACACTATGTCATGTCAAATGATGTTCATTTCAGCCAACAATTGACTATGCAAAGATGAGTAAGAAAGGCTAGCATTTGCTTTGTAGTAGTTGAGTGATGCAAGAGGGGTGATTATACACTAACTCTAACTCAGAAACTGACCACAGGCTTTATCCAGCCTCAGCCTCAGATGTTTCACAAACTTCCCATTCGACTTATTTTATTATATTACTAATAATTTACTATTCAGTATAACAAAAGGAGATTATTCAGGGAACATCCCCCTTTAATTCCCCCAGAAAACATTTGGTTTCTTCTATTGGGGAAAGTCAGGATTTTTCTGGGAAGTACATCAGACATTTGTGTTATGTGTCTTAATATGTTCACACATAAAACCGCTCTATGTAATAATATTTTTTCAGTTTATGTGGAATGAATTATGTTCCAAGGATGAATTTTATTCTGCTGGTTCGGTGTCAAACAGTCCAGTCCAGTATGTATTTGAATGATAGCTACTCAAATCATTTTCAGGCAACAAGTTTGTCTCCCCAAAGGGAGACAAAAAATAAAGAAATCCTTGTCTGATTAGTGAATATTGGATACGTTGTTATTTTTTACAAATCATAATGTGATATTTCACTTTGTAATATTTATTCCAATGCACTGACAAGTGATGGTCTTACAGTAACACGTTACTGTTTTCTGATTACTTTTTTTCAAGTAACGAGTAAAATGAGGGATTACATATGCAAAAACAATAATTAGATTACCGTTACTTTTCTGCAAGCAGGCTGGGTTACTGCGTTATTAAACCGTGATTTTGTTTGTGAGAGCATCTCATGACAATCACATCTGAGCGGTGCGACGTCAGTACGTGCATAGATTAGCGATCGCTGTACACTCTGCATGGGAAGAAATTTTTTATCTACAGCGAAAAATTCCACCTCAAATCTGAGCAAGTACCTAGCAAGCGTGAAATGTGAATGTGAAACTCATTGAGAAACCCCCGGATCCCCCACTGACATGAACGTTGCGGCTACCACATCCAATTCCACCAGGCAAACCTCCAATGGTCCCTCTCCTGCAAAACAGGTGAAAATACACTACAGAGCGACAGGTGTTTTGAAAAAGAGACTTTTTCATTTGATTCAATTCTATATGATGGAATATGCAGAAAGAATAGAATTAGGCTGAAAGGACTATTGCTTTATAGCATACTCAGGTTGTGCATCGAGTTTTTGAAAAGTATCTAATTAAAGTAATTTTTAAAGTAACTAATTACTTTTGAAAATAAGTAATCAGTAAAGTAACTGGATTATTTTCTTGCCAACACTGTTTGGGACAGCAGATTTGTATTTTCAGTTTGCGTTGGGGGTTCTCAGTGTTCACATCTAAACTGATCATCTTTTTTTAATAGATGGGTCATTTATTGCAGTTCCGGGACCGTGGAGAGCGAAGGTTTGTTTCTCACTGGATTTGTCACCTGTAAAGGTTAAAAAAGAAAATTCCGCTATAAAAATGCCCCTCACAAAAATGTGGGGAGATTTTGTGAGAGCCCTATATTCAAAATGGCTACCGTCAGCCAAGCTGGAAATTATCTTTTTAATGGTTTGGCCCACAGTTCTGAGGCTAATTGGGTCAAGAAATTCATAAATGATGTAGAATTATTGATTTGACCTATTTTTTACCTTTAAATTCAAGATGGCTGCCAATTTTGGGTTCTTTAAACGTCAATTTTTCAAAATTGTCATAGAGCCTTAATATTAACCTCAAATGAAAGCTCTACTCATACTCAGTTCAGTTAAGGATAGTAAATTTACTACTTAAACATATATCATTAGATGTCTGGGGTGGAACACATGAAAGCAGGAAGACAGAGATGATTATTTAGCTTGGAGTTCTTTTTATTAACATTCTTTTTTTAGTATTAACTAAAAAGACTCTCCATCTGAATTTGTTGAATCTCCACACTGACTTCTCTCATCATCACTCCTACTCTCATCTGAACAATCATGCAGTATGAGCTGCTGGGGCAAGGGGGGCCAGGTGTGACACACTGGTTCACTAGTTCCCAGCCGTGACCAATGGGAGAAGGATGGTCTTGCAGGTTGTAAAGGAGTTGGCAATATGTAAAGTAGTTTATCCTTTCCGTATGAGGATTCAAAGAGTCATCATCAGGTGGGAGATGGATTGTCAGGTGGGAAGCTCTTACTTCTGTTCATAGTCATTTTTTGAAAACTACTCCTTATTGTAAGCCATTTAAAGGTTTACCAAATTTGTTAAAATTAATCAGTTAAAATCCTGATCTGAGCGGGGGAGGGGTTGGCCCAAACAATAAAATACAGGATGTTAACAAACTCCTCAAAGTTGTGATACAGTAATCTGTTATAGTATTTGTATGGAATAATATTTACAATAAATGTTCCTGGTATCTTCATTGATCTCAGATTGGCACAGCAGTGTTTGATCCACTCATTCTGAGCCACTCTGCTTCTTAATCCCTGTTAGCTGTTGTTTGAAATGACAAAACAGTTAGCTGAAAGCTTGCAATAACTGGGGAGCAGTTAGCTACTCATCAACTCAAAACCAGAGCAAAATTATGCTCTGAACTCCCTCTCAATTACTTTCAAAATATCAATCGACCAGAGAACATTCCTGAACACAACTTTGAACTGAACAATAAACTTAGAAAATGTGCAGTTTATCCGATTCCCATGTTTTTCAGCTCTAGAAGTTTTCAACACGGCAGCTACCGTGGTGTGTCCTGTGACCTCTCAGTGCACCTCGATACACATACAGCGTTTTCTGTTCAGTTTTCTCACATACAAAAAGAATGAAAACAAATTGGTGAAATTGCTTCATCTTATATGCAGTTCCTCAATGCTATCTGATATTATGCTTAATTCCCAAAAACAGTGGTAGCTTTACCAGTTGTTCAGGGTAACGAGACTGAAGTTGAAAAGGCTTCATTTATGCTTGATATCTGGGAAAGGCTAAACTACCCTGATCCGTGCCACTAACCACGTTCTGTCATTACTGATCAACATGTAACATGATATGAAATGAAAACAAACATTTATTTTTACAATGTGCCTTCAGTTCACCAACTCACCATCTGCACTGCCAATCCTCTGTCTCCAAAATGTTTGTAAGCATGGGTCATGAGTTTCTGTTCTGGTTTGCACTCTCTCCTGTCAAGGTTGTTTTGATAAATTACATCTTTTGTGGGGGATGTGGTTCATGTCCTTTCTCTGTGTGTATACAAAGGTCGTAAATGAAGACCCTTTTATAGAGGAACTAAACTAAAATTATCTAATATTGACCTGGAGTGAACATCTTTTTCACATTTATTTTCAACGTACTGTCTCTTTTTTCCCATTCTTTTTTATCACTCGGGCAAAACACCAGGAGGAGAGGGAGGATTGTGTTCGATTGTGGTGGACCAAAAGCCAGACTACTCGTGATTCAAAACTACATGTTTTTAATCACAAGTCAAAGGACTAGATTTAAAGTGATAGAGTGGAGAATGGAAGCAGGCAGGTCTCTGAGGGTTGGCAGCCTTAAAGAGTTGTGAAAAACGGTATGACATCTGTGGTCAGCAAGGCCTTGCCTTTATTTCCTTGGATCAAAGGTAGCCAGTTCTTAAAGCCTGTTTAGAAAATGTCTGCTAAAGGTTAAACTTGACTGTTTTAACCTGAAAACAATAATAATAAATTAGATCTGTAATGCACCTGTCATACAAAAATGCTGCTTTGATGCCTTGTTTCCAGAAAACAAATTTTCTTCTGAATCACAGCAAATTAATACAGAGCCAGTTTTTGTCATTTGTATCCTGGTCGCATGTACAGTATGGTGTTGAATATGAGAAGACTAAATGTAGCTTACAAATTTACATTCCAATTCAGTTTTCAAACATCAGGGAAAAATGTTTATTACTCACCTTTGACTTAATGAATCAAGAAAAAACATTTTTGGTGACTAATTTTGTTTTTATTTTGAACAAAGATTTTGTCTTCCAGTCAATATGCATTACTGTTTATCATTTGCTGTCGCTGTATGGCCAGCCTTAATGTGAAACTGATGTCTCCCAGCCATAAAGGAATTAGCTTCCATTTTTGTTTGATTTACAATAATTTTTATCCATATCTCAACTATACACAAAATCAATATACAATCATTTCTGTGTCCCGAACAGCTAGAGGCTCAATCACGTCTTCTCAAAACTGGGTATGTGGGTGGCTAGTTCTGTGTTGGATTAAGTTGCAGTGAACATGGAACTAGTGAAATTATGTAACACATTCTAATGTCTCCGTTCCTCAATGTAGTTGGAGAGTAATTGTACATTTATGTGAAAACATGTCAAATGTGCTGATAACTAGGTTCCAGTCCTCTGCTGTCATGTCAATAAAGGGGAATTCTGACATTAGATCAAGCAGTAGAGGCGCACAATATGATAATTCAAGCCAAAAAAAAGGTTTTTCAGTCAGGGAAATCACCCTGGAAAGTGTTTTAGAAAACATTTGGTTTCAGTGCCCAAAATGGCGCTTGCATTTGGACGATAGAAGCAAATGCAAAGAAAAATCTGTGGTTATCAAAATACCCATGTTCCTGTGTAGAGGGCTTCAGAGAGGTGTGGTCAGACAGCTTCTACATTTTACATAACTTAATTGAAGAACCAATCCTGACCATATTTAAAAATGGGATCATAAACACTGTATACATTTGTATCCTCAGAATACTTCCCATGACACCAGCTCAAAAAGTCTGGCCAGCTTTGCCTGGTCTGTTAGTATTTACACTGCCTGTACAAAATAAAGTCACCACCTTAACTAAGCAAATAGGTAAGTGCCTGCATGGATGATTGTGTTTCATCCATGAGTTATTTTCTTGAATTTGAGTTATTTAACCCTAACTCATGCAGTGAGTAGCTTCTCTTTCTCATGTCAGAAGACATGTCCTGTGGACATGGAAAAGATGGTAATCTGTTTCAAAATTATTGGCATGCACCAAGCAAAGAAAACATCTAAGCTGAGACTACTAAGATTGGGTTAAAAACTTTCCAACTCATTGTTAAAAACTGGAAGGTTAGTGGGGAAAAATCTTCCAGGAAGAAATGTGGTCAGAAAAAAATCTTGAATGATCGTTATCGGAAATCACTCAAACGTTTGATATAATCAAGTCGTAAAAAAACAACAACAATAGAACAACGGCTATGTTTAATAGTGAAAGTGAGAGTATTTCCACAGGCATAATGCAAAGGGAACTCAAGGAATTGGGACTAAACAGCTGTGTAGCCTGTGTAGCTTACTGAAAACCACCTTTCAGTGAGGCTAATCAGGAAAAAAATGCTCCAATTTGCTAGGGAGCATAAAGCTTGGAGTCTGGAGCAATGGAAGAAGGTCATGTGGTCTGATGAGAGTGATGGGTGCATCAGGGTAAAAAGAACGACGGATGAAGTGATGCACCCTTCATGCCTAATGCCTACCACACAAGCCTGTGGGAGCAGTGCTATGATATGGGGTAGCTGCAGTTGGTCAGGTCGAGGTTCAGTAATGTTATGTGCCCAAAGAATGAGGTCAGCTGACTACCTGAAAATACTGAATGACCAGCTTATTCCATTAGTGGATTTTTACTTCCCTGATGGTACGGGCATTTTCCAAGATGACAATTCCAGGATTCATTGAGCTCAAATTGTGAAAGAGTAGTTCAGGGAGCATGAGACATAATTTTCACACATAGATTGGCCACCACAGAGTGCAGACCTTAACCCCATTGAGAATCTTTGGGATGTTCTGGAGAAGACTTTGCGCAGAGGTCCGACTCTCCCATCATCACTACAAGATCTTGGTGAAAAATTAATGCAACTCTGAGAGGGAAAGTATATGCATTTGGCAGACATTTTTATCCCACGCAACTTACAGGTAGGCAGATAGGGTAAGGGAGTCTTGTCTAAGGACCCCTACTGTAGATAGTACCTTTCATGCAAGGGATTTAAACCCTGATCACCCACATGAAAGGTGACAATCATACCACTACTCTATCCAGCCCCGAAATAAATGTTTTGACATAGCTTATATGCCATAGTCAGAGCTAAATATTTGAGGGTGAGACTTTTTTTTTTTACCAGGGGTGTATTTAACTGTCCAATAAATAGACTCTTCTCAAAATGCAATCTGGATGGGTCAAGTCACTGTCCATGCATCTATTTCAATGACTGACAAAAATAATAAATAACAGAGTTAGGATTGAAAGTGCAATGCATGTATGACATGTATCCATTAAAATATCATTCCTACCTGACAACCATTACTATGACATGGTCTCTGAACATTAAGCATACACATGGCTTGTTAGTTGAGTTAAAAAAGGCATTTACAAGGGAATTTACCTTGTAAATGTTTTTTATGGCTTAGTCCTGCATAACTGATGGGTTTGGATGGACTGACTTACACATGGAATGTCTGTTTTTGGTTTTCACTAATTGCTTTTGCATGACAGGGTGTCAGAGACTTTTGGTAAATGTTTGGCATGGTCGAGTGAGAAAAGTTTCAGAGCCTACCTGGAATAGTTCAGCCTTTAAATAGCAGCAAGGGCGTTCCTCCGCTGGCGCGCTTGATGCAAACACACATGAATTGATGAATTGCAAGGATTGGAAATTATGAAGGCTTAGAGAAAATAAGAGCATTTATTTAGGTAATTGCCATCAAGTTCTTAGGTCTTCCAGTGCAAAGGCTCTCGTGTGTTGTTGAAAGTGAGTGGAGTGGGAGGCAGGTATTTTTAGAATGAAACTCCATTGGTCTAGTGGCATGGCTCAACATACCTTCAATGTTGTGTTTTCTTCCTTAAGAAAAGTACTTTCCCTTCTATGTTTTGTGTGTGGAACTGGTGCCAAGGCTTGTGGCTTCACAAAGGTTAACTGAACAGAAACTTTCAATGCAACTTCCTGTCAACTCAAAATCAAAGCATATAAACCACTGTCCAGGTGGTATTGAGATTTACATAACCACAAAATATCAACTTTTCAAAAGCATTAACTGATAAAATTTGTATATGGATATCACTTTTTCCAATTTTACAAGTAAAATAGGCTTGGAAAATTTTCATCAGTTTGAGGTTTGCTTATCCTTTCTGCTGACCTGTATGCTGCCTTCCACTCTCTCCCTGTTGTTGTGGATACGTATGGAAACATGTATTATTCATATCAACACAATAAGAACCCGTATCTACAATTCTCAATGTGTTTTAAAGACAACACTGAGATTACCACAGCACATTTCTGCATCAAAACCTAGATCTTCCTCCAACGTGCTTTAGACAGCCATTCCCCTGCACCCCTCCCTAGCATCTCCAACAGAAAGCCTCCCTCTGTGATTGTGTACTTGTGTGAACTAAAGCTAAATTGTCCACACATTCTCTTTAAAATCTCTGTTCAGAGTCAGTTAAAGCCCATGTGAAGCCCTAGGTAAAACCTCATCACCAGCACTCACTTATTCTTGTGGAATAAGCTGCCAGTAAATGTCCGGCAAGCAGACACCCTTTCCACTTTTAAGATTAGGCTTAAAACTTTCCTTTTTGAGAAAGCTTATAGTTTGGGATGGCTCAGGTGATCCTGAAACATCCCATAGTTAAGCTGCTATAGGCTTAGACTGCTGGGGGACCTCATCTGTCACACCTTTCCTCAATTTGCTCTCTTTTTCCCCCTGTTTAATTTCTCAAATGATATTATGTACATGTGACATTATTGTGGTTATTAACTTGTGTTTCCCTGTTCCAACAGGTATCCTTTGAATGGTGTTATGGTATTTTTCCCCCCCTCTTTTCTTTCTTCTCAAACCCCAGCTGGTCGAGGCGGATGGCCACCCTTCCTGAGTCTGGTTCTGCCAGAGGTTTCTTCCTGTTAAAAGGGAGTCGTTCCTTTCCACAGTTGCCACAGGCATGCTCAGGATGGGAGATTGGACTGAAGACAAGTTTTGGTGCAATCTGTTGGTTTCCTTAGCTAGGATATTGTTTTTTAAATTGGCTCTATATGAATGAATTGGATTATTTTGAAATTGATTAATTGGATTTCATTGGATTATGATTACAATGAATTGAATTCCAATTGGCTTGAATTGCACTATAATATTTATGTGCCTTGAGATGACAATTGTTGTAATTTGGCACTATATAAATAAAATTGAATTGAAAAGTGAACTTGTTAGACATAACAAGTGAACAAGTAAAAGTTGTAAGATTATGAACATGAAAAGAATATTTGAAAATACTATACATAATACATTACATTATTAATGACATTGAGGTTTTTAGGATTTTTCAAACTTGAATTAAACAATATGAATTAAACCTGCAGACAAAATAGTATTAAAAAAATGTACAGTATTTGTATGGCACATTTAATTATAAACCTTATTGATATAAAAATTATAAAAATTAATTAAAAGATAATTCAAGAAAAATCTCATTAAATAAAAAGCAACAACTAAGCTAACAGCCTAATTCAATATGTCATTTGGCTCATAAAATTGTTTCTACTGACAATGAGACAGAGATAAAACCAGCGGAAAAAACACAACATAATAAAATGATAGAATAGGATCTATGGCTATGTTCTTTATTTCATCTTTCTTCTCCTTTCATCGGCCATTTTAGATTCTGGGCGTCTCAAATTTTTCATCTCTTTATTTTGATACTAATGAAGATACCTAGGGTTTTAGTTCTGCTAAAGTTAATTTTACTTGCTATGGTGGGTCCTCTTTTCGCTGCTTATTTCTCCTGTAGGAAATACTTGCACTGTTTCAGCTCTAAATTGCCATAACCAGCAAGAATTTTGAAAAATGGAGCTGAAACTTTTACTATGTTACTTATAAATGCAGAGCACTGCAAATCCTCATTCCCTCTTTTATTCTTCACGCACTCTGCTGCTTTATTTCTCTGTTCTTTCATAGATAACACTTTAATGTCCTGCACCATCTAAAGACATCAAATTGCTTGCCAGATACACATACTCGATAGAAACATAGATTGCTAGCATAAAAAAAGTCGAGTATTCTGTGATGATAAGAGCTTCTAATAAGTTGCAGAAACTAACATTTTGCTCAAAGTCGAAACGTTAATCTCATCAAAAGCTAACTTTATCATTACCATGTGCTTCAGATTTCATCTTTAAAGGTCTTGCATGAGCTGTCCTACTTGTCCAGAGCCGGTTTGAACTTTAGCTGGCTGATACAGAAAGACCCATTTGCCTTTATACATGCAGAGCTCTTAAATGGTAAATGGTCTTGTACTTGTATAGCGCTTTTCTAGTCTAACTGACCACTCAAAGCGCTTCACTACATGCCGCATTCACCCCACTCACACACATTCATACAGCATGTCTTAAGATTTTTAACTATATGCTTTTTCTAATCATTCACACATACAATGATACACTGGGAGGCAACGTGGGGTTCAGTGTCTTGCCCAAGGACGCTTTGACATGTATCCTGGGGAGGCCAGGATACCTAGAAACTTTCAATTTTTAACTATACACAACTGTATACATGTCAAAGACTAACGTAGACAATATCATAGCAAAATACATCATATGGTCTGGCAATTATACTCCTGGAAGAAAGAAAAAGGTGGGTAGATTTAAAAAAAACAAAAAAAACAGGACACTTATAAACTATGCATGTATGTTGGCAATATTGGCTTTATTTTCTTCATAATTTAGATTTTTTTTTTTAAATTAGTCTCTGCTTTTAGAGTAATTGAGAGACCAGGAGAAGACATGGTGATTACGCTTTTTTCTCTGAATCCTCACAGAAGAGGCTTTACACTGTCCATGTGAGCTCTCTTTTTGGAGATTTATTCCTTTGCCCCTCTAAACAGGTGGTGATCACTGTGCCTCCCACACTTATGGGACCAAACTTATTGGCTGTAGAGACAGCCAAGAAGAGAAAATTTGTTGGTAAAGTTTGAGGCAGCTTCAGCTATCTGCCAAGCTTTACCATAGGACCATGCTGTGGCAGATCTGAGTGCGTATCTCCTATTGGTGCTAGTGTTAGCACTTTGTGTATGTATCATATGTATATATATATATATATATGCACTGCAGTGCAGCAGCACCACTATGTTTTCACACTGTGTTAGAGGAGGAATTAGTTTTAGATTTCTGTATGATGTGCTTGGGGTTTGGGAGGGCTTATGTGTGTAATTACAGGGGTGTAGTAGTTTGAAAGTATGCATGCTGTGTTCCTTGTGACATGTGAGACCTTGGACTTTATTTGTAGTTCAGCATGTGATGCATCTATTTGTAGTGGCCCATCTATTATTCAACTTTGAAATTAATTCTTTAAGTGCAATCCAAGTGGTTTCTATGACAGGTCAATGGCATGTTTTAAAACTGTATTGTCACCTTGGTTTGTTTGTTTTTCTTAACAGTTTAGCTCAATCATTCTTCCAAGATGCAAGTTATTGTCAGATACAGATATGCTGGGGAGGAGTAAAGATTGAAAAACAAATGTCATAGTAAATGAAGAGCTCATAAAAAGCATGATTCCATCTTGCTTGCTTGATGATCAGATATGTATTTCAAGCAAAGTGCAATGATGCAATAAAAAAGTGGTTATAAGTTTATGGGTGACAGTAAGTGAGACACAGCTGAGGAGGTCTGCAGAAGGAAGCTGGGAAGAACCTGGAGAAAGTACTCTAGGACACTGGTGGTAAATGGACTGTACTTGTATAGCACCTTTCTTGTCTAGCTGACCACCCAAAGTGTTTTTACACTAAATCCCACATATACCCATTCATTCATAACATTTTACAGCACATCTTAGGCTATATAGTTCTTTACAGGCTACATAGTGCTTTGTTCTAAACATTCAAACGCACTCGTACACCAATGAATGCATCTGTAAACAACCTGGTGTTCAGTGTCTTGCTGAAGGACATTTTGACATGAGGTTTAGGGAAGCCGGGAGTCAAGCCACCAACCTTCCGATTGGCAGGTGTCTGCTCTTCCTCTTGAGCTACAGCCCCCCTGATGAATCAGCCTCTCAAGTCTCAATCATTTATTTTTGGCTAAGCATGTATGGAGTGAATTAAAGTAATCTGGATCGGATATATAATTTCCTGGTATTTTTATCCGGATCATATTTTACATATTATGAAGGCATCTGAAGTTCCACTCCGCCCTTGGCAGACATGTATTGTCTTAATTATTAAATTTTCACCTCATTGTACCCACCAGGGAGATCATGACACCTAACAAGCTGGCCGGTCAATACCAGAACAGAATTTTTAGAAAATTTGGAAAGAGTGTACAGACATACCACAGGGATTTAAAAGAGGGAAGAATGAAGGCACACTGGAAAGAATGAGACCTTTTCTGTCTATAATGGAGAGGTAAAATGGTAAAAAAAAAAAAAAAAGGAATCAACACCAAGCATCAATCCTTAGAGCATGGCTCTTGACTCTAAATGCTGAAGTGTGATAACGTGCACAAAGAATTTATGCATTAATGAGTTGGAGACAGGGCGGGTCGGCTAGAACATGAATAAATTGACAGACAGACAGACATATGACCTGTGAGTGGCTGTGGAGCAGTTTGTACAGCCTTGCCTTTTATTGGTTTCACTTTAGGCTGGGCTTTGAATCTATACACTGGTCTCATTTAGCCCAGCTCATGCTAGGTGTGGCACAGTGGCAGGCGAAGGAAACCAAAACCAAATGGGCCCCGGGCTTGGCCCCTTAGCTGAAGCCGGAGCTGGTCCCTCCATGAGCTGGCTGCTGTCTAGTGGCTGCCCAGGAAGAAAGAAGTGTAAATCAGACTACACAGGCGTGGTCCACCACACAGTTTACCACTGCACAGCCAGCCACATTGTAGACTGGCAGAGGGACAGTCAGCAGAACATGCAGTGAGGGGTTCACAGAGGCCACCGAGTGTGTTACTGATTCTGAGGGCATTAGCTCTTAATAAAGAAAGACATTTCTGGCAAAACAGAGTAAGAGGAGTACAGGAGGTGAGGGGTTAGCAGCGACACAAGGGCACAGCAAGGGCACTGAACCAATGCCATTGGAGGTTTGGAGCTTAAAGAAAACAAGTAACCAAACTTAATTAAACAGCAGTGAGCATGCAGTTTAGGAGGTGGAGTAGAGGAGGTGACTGAGTGCCCTGCCAGCTGTTAGATTTAAACCAGAGCTCCTGAGTTTGTTGACTTTCTCGTAAGAAGGCAACAGTCATGCAAGCTCCTTTTTTATTCTCAAGGCTACTTTGCGTGAGTTGGTGAAAGCATACCTTTTAAATGAGCATTTTGTCTTTATTTCAGCAAGTGTGTGTGTGTGTGTGTGTGTGTGTGTGTGTGTGTGTTTGCAGTAGTATTTTGCTCTCCTGTTGGTGGTCTACCAACACTATATCTTACTGTCTCACTAGCACAGTGCAAATTTTAATGCATGATTAGACGCAATACTTTTCTTATTCATCCATCCATTTTCTATACCGTCAATCCGTTAATCGGGTAGCGGGTGGGCTGGAGCCTATCCCAGCAGTCATCGGGCAAAAGGTGGGGTACACCCTGGACAGGTCGCCAGTCCATCACAGGGCCACATATAGACAAACGAGACAAACAACCATGCACTCTCACACTCACTCCTACGGACAATTTGGAGTCACCAATTAACCTGACATGCATGTTTTTGGACGGTGGGAGGAAGCCGGAGAACCCGGAGAGAACCCACGCATACACGGGGAGAAAATGCAAACTCCACACAGAAAGGCATCAGGCAGGGATCAAACCTGGAACACTCTTGCTGTGAGGTGACGGTTCTAATCACCACACCACCGTGCCAGTTGTTAATTATTTCACTTAGTTGAAATGATGCAATACTGCTTGAAAAAACAAAGGCCTGAGTGAGTATAGAGAGAGAAACTGTTGTACATGTTGGTTCTGAGTGTTATACAAGGTACAACTTTTATGAGCAGTGAAGGTGAGAACATTATCAGTAAGAATAAACCAAACATATCTGCATTTTTAGGCTTAAAACTTTTCTTTTCGATAAAGCTTATAGTTAGGGATGGCTCAGGTAATCCTGAAACATCCCATAATTAAGCTGCTATAGGCTTAGACTGCTGGGGGACCTCATCTGTCACACCTTTCCTCACTTTGCTCTCTTTTTCCCCCTGTTTAATTTCAAAATTGATTTTATGTACATGTGACATTATTGTGGTTATTAACCTATGTTTCCCTTTTCCAACAGATATCCTTTGAATGGCGTTATGGTATTTTTCCCCCCTCTTTTCCCTCTTTTCTGTCTTCTCAAACCCCAGCTGGTCGAGGCGGATGGCCACCCTTCCTGAGTCTGGTTCTGCCAGAGGTTTCTTCCTGTTAAAAGGGAGTCGTTCCTTTCCACAGTTGCCACAGGCACGCTCAGGACGGGAGATTGGACTGAAGACACATTTCGGTGCAATCTGTTGGTTTCCTTAGCTAGGATATTAATTTTTTGAATTAGCTCTATATGAATTAATTGGATTATGATTACAATGAATTGAATTCCAATTGGCTTGAATTGGACTATATTACTTAAGTGCCTTGAGATGACAATTGTTGTAATCTGGCGCTATATAAATAAAATTGAATTGAATTGAATTGAATTGAATTTAGATTTAATTTTTACATAATATCTGAGTTTTGGCCCTACTTTTAAGAGCAATAAACTTGTCAGTTCATACGGACTCACATAGTTGAAATGCAAACTACCTACAAACCTAGTTTTTTCAAGATCAGTCGAAGACTGAGGACCACCCAGGACAGTAGTAGGAATAGTACATTCTACCTTCTTTCTCCCCTGAACCATAAAAATGGCAAAATAAACCTAAAATGTTACATTGTAAGGCAAGACACAGAGTACACGAATTAAAATTTCTCGAATGCACATTTTGGCGGGGTTTTATTGTACTTTGACACTTCATGCAAATCAAGCCATTTTTTAATATCTTGAATATCTTAACATAAAAAATCTAAACATTTGGAGTATCAAAGACAATGTCTTAAATGTTTATTCATGATATGAATACATTTAGTTTGTATCTATTTGAAATCAAGGCTTTAAAAAATGGATTACCTTAAAATCAGACACCCTTTCCACTTTTAAGATTAGGCTTAAAACTTTTCTTTTCGATAAAGCTTATAGTTAGGGATGGCTCAGGTAATCCTGAAACATCCCATAGTTAAGCTGCTATAGGCTTAGACTGCTGGGGGACCTCATCTGTCACACCTTTCCTCACTTTGCTCTCTTTTTCCCCCTGTTTAATTTCAAAATTGATTTTATGTACATGTGACATTATTGTGATTATTAACCTATGTTTCCCTGTTCCAACAGATATCCTTTGAATGGCGTTATGGTGTTTTTCCCCCCTCTTTTCCCTCTTTTCTGTCTTCTCAAACCCCAGCTGATCGAGGCGGATGGCCACCCTTCCTGAGTCTGGTTCTGCCAGAGGTTTCTTCCTGTTAAAAGGGAGTCGTTCCTTTCCACAGTTGCCTCAGGCACGCTCAGGACGGGAGATTGGACTGAAGACACATTTCGGTGCAATCTGTTGGTTTCCTTAGCTAGGATATTAATTTTTTGAATTGGCTCTATATGAATTAATTGGATTATGATTACAATGAATTGAATTCCAATTGGCTTGAATTGGACTATATTACTTAAGTGCCTTGAGATGACAATTGTTGTAATCTGGCGCTATGTAAATAAAATTGAATTGAATTGAATTGAATTGAAAAAATAATATTTCTCAATAAATTATTTCATTGCAACAGAAAGACACGCAAAAGGGCACATTGCTTGCCCCACTAACTGTCTGAGTTGTCAATTTCCACTGTCTCCAAAATGTTCATCAAAAGTTCAAAGTTTCAGTATGGATGCTCACATTCTCTTATCAACTTTGTTGTTGAAAATACACAACAGATACACAAATAGGTGGCAGTTTTTCTCTATAGTAAAAAAAAGTAAAAAAGTAAAGTAAAAAAAATTCCCACTTACGCTTTGTAAAAAAAAATTAATTTTAAAAAGGGCTGCAACTTAATTCTGATAATAAATAATCCCTCATTGCTCAAAAATGAGGGATTTCTCCATTGTGCAGCTTAACTTTCCACCAGAAAAAGAAAAGAGGAAGAAAATCAAAAGGTGATGTGGGGGAGATTAATCAGTTTATTACCCAGTTAGCCCAAAACAACATTGGTTAACTGTGGTTGTCGGTACAGATCACACTCAGGTAAAACTTCGAGGATTACAGGGTCTCATTTCACATGTGTATAATGTGTAAAAATAATCTAGCTACAGCTGCATGTTTTGACGACTTGGATAGTGAGCTAACTACTCAGAAAAGTAAACGGTTGGAATGCTATACAATACCTACATCAGAGCTAGGAGGCTATACTGAGGACATAAGCCTATGTATTGCAGTTGCTAAGCACCAGCAGTTAAACCTGTTTCTCTGCTTCAGATTTATAGAATATATTACTATGTTTTTTTTTAAGTCACTGGTGTTATTCACTCTACATGAAACAACCGTTATGTAACCGATAAGTGCAGGTGTCCACTGTAACAGGCATGCTCTATAAACTTGTGAAATCATCTCTGATCACAAATTAGGTATAAAAGTCTGAATTATGACAAAATATCTAAGGTATAAGCTATCACTGATGCAGCAGGGGTGAATAGGCTCTGACCTAAGAGCAAGAGAACAAGCCCAAAATGAGAACAAGCTGAAACTCTGTGTGTCAAAGCTGTCTGTGACAAATATAGTTGGATCTTAACAATCAGTAAAAAGGACACCCCAGGCATATTTTTGGGGTTTGAGGGAATATAATGTATGACCTAAAGAAAGAGATGTGAGCAGCACCAACTCACATCAAAACAAGCACAGCAAAAATCAAAAGACAAACCTAAAGTAAGACCCTTTCAAGCTAATCCATTGTCACTCCTAAATCATCCTTGACTGACACTTGGCCAGGACTGCAAAATGTACTTTGTTGTGTATTTTAATGCCAAAACGTGATTTTTTTTTTCTGCCCTTAGTCAAGTACTGTAGCTTTGGCGCCTAGACCTAGCCAAACAGTGAGTGAGAATAAAAGTTAAAAAACAAATCAGCACGTCTTTCTGACCTAATGTTGTTGAGTTTGTATAACTGATAAAACGTTACTTTGGTTTGTCAGCTGAATGACTTAGTTGCCAGTTTCAAAACTTATTTCACATTTTCAATAGAGAGCCAATGGTGTGTTTCAACATCCAAAGGCCTGCAATTTTACAACTTAATCAATTTCTCAATATAATGTGGGTCTGTTTTTAACATCCTGTCAGACTTTCTGCCAAGAACTAAATTTATTTTCTCCTTTTCTGCCAAATACCACTAAAGAGGGAGGGGCAGGCTCATTTCAATTACTTCCCATTATTGTTAACTTTTTGCCCCAGAGTTATTAAAAACTTAGCACTGTCTACTTTAATTTTAACACATGGAGATTACTGTCAAAAGCAGTTATTGCTGATCATTCCTGTGCATTTTCCACACTTTAAAGATTGGATAGACCAAAACAAAACTCAATTAAGGTCAGTCTTAACAAACTCAAAGAGATTGTACAAGTGATCTTGACCTTTTGAAACAGGAATTCTAAGATCATCTCTTTCTAAAAACGCAGAGGTGTTCTGGCAGAGCTCATAATTGTGCTCAGATCAGGACTGTGATACCTGCCAGTACTTTCTATTTCCAGCTCTAACGTGTCACTTTTTGAATACATGTCCCTGACTGGTGATTGTCGGAAGTTTTGGTGTAAAGTGAATGAAGGGCAAGAATGAAAGGCCTAAATAGAGACCTCATGGTTCAAAGACTGTTTTATGTCAATGATATGATTGTTCAAAGTCCCTCTGCTTGCCAAAACCTGTATTACACTTGTTGAAATGAGCACATGAAAGACTCTTTTCACCTTGAAGATTTCTACGTGCTCTTGTATGTGCATAATTAAATACAACTACTTCTGCAAGGCCTCAGAAGAATATAAGAACACAGTGTACAGCTAGAGTTAATGGAAACCGACATGACGAGTAACAACCAAACTGTTTTCACATTGATGTGTTTGACTTCATTCCATCACACAGGATGCCCCTGTTCCATGAGTACAACAAAAACTCCGATGCTACTCTCTTCTCCCTGGTCAACCTTTATCCATCAGCAGTTTTCAGCTTTGCGGATACAGTGTTGTCTAATAGGACTAACTAAGGAAAGTACAAACCAAGCAAAAACACAGCATCGTGAGAAGACAGTAATACTGTACCACTGTGCTGGGTAGTGAGCGAGTGTATTTCCTGCCAAGATATTGTTTAAAAAGGATCCTTATTGAGATCAGCTATGGACACACAACAATATATAACATAATTCAATTGTAAGTAGAATCGACTAATCATTTGGGCCACCAAAACATATTTTCCAAAGCCAAAGCCAAAGCCAAAGTTTTTTTTTCTTTTTCTTTTTTAAGTTAGGGTGTATGAAATGCTTCTAAGCAGTCAGTTGACAGCTCAGTCAGAGCACTGTCAGTTTGAAGAGTCAGGGAGGAATTCTGAGAAGGAACATAAGCTAACAGATTTCAGAGCAGGGCCAGACTATCTGAAACAAGTCAAACTTAAAAAATGCACTATGTTTCAATTGAACAATATTAAGAGAATTTAACACTACATCACTTTTCCAAGATTTCTAAGATTGTTGTTTACTTTTATTATCCTCACTATTTTTACTATTCTTTGGGTGAATGAGAAACACATTGTAAAGCGCTTTTTGTAACCTTGACAAGGTTGACCAAGAGCTCACACACCCGCAAACTATCATATAATCATGTTTAGTAATGTGGAACCTGTACATTTTGCTTGTGTCCTTCACAATAACTGAAAGATCAAAACTGACAATGTTTAATTTTCAGTTTTTTCAGTTGATTGATTGACGGATTATCACATGTACCTGCTTATTGGTCAGAACACTTTGTTATATTATTCAACAATTACATTTGTAACCAAGATAAATGTCTCTTTATTAAGGAAGTTTCAAAGTCTGTGTTACGTTAATGGCAGGAAGTATTTTTCCATTCACAGCAAACCAATTTACTTGCTACAGATTTCCAAATGACTTGAATATTATGCCTCGATCTCGATGAGAGTTATAATATTCTCTCTCAGTTTGGTCGACTGACATGTCACAAAAATGATAACACTTTCTGTCTCATGACATCATTGGAATGTGCCCTGTTAGTGTTTCCAGTAGTGCAAAAGAGTAGCCTTTATCAGTTATACAATCAAATGTTGGCACCACCTCTGGTGCTCAATGACGATTAAGTGTGTGTGTGTCAGAGCAGTGCTGGTGTTCAGCCATCTATGCCCAGTTTTTCCAAAGAAAGGTCAGACTAGTTCTGTTTTTGTTTTTTTGGGTTTTTTTTTTCCAAGAGATCTACATGTGAATCTCATCTAAGTGAAATAAAAACATTATTCAGTATATTCTTGTCTGTGATGTTTTTTCAAAGCCAATTTGGTGTACCTGCAGACTGTTCTTATATTAGAAATCAGATTCTACTCTCCAAGCTACTCACAAAACTGGGGCTACAGTGCATTCTCTTTGAGAGGCAAGGCCAGGCAGCTCCCTCCTGCCATGAAACTAGCACACCATAAATAATGGCTCCAGGTCTCATGTGAGCAGACCGTCATTACATACTTCCAACACAGCTCTAACATAGACTGGTTGACCTCATATAAGAAAGTGGCATTAGGGGTCTACTTCAACCAACCACAACAGAGTCAGTTTGCAACCAAAAGCACTGCTGTAGTACAAATGTGAAGATGAAAGAGCCTGAAGAAGAAGCAGGGCAGTGGAAAATGTGTCAGCATTTTTCCATCATCAGTCTTGCGTGTTTTGAAAACCAAAGATACAAACCACTATAGTGTAGACCTGAATCTCAACTTCAGAGGGGCTTTCTTTTATTTCTCACTGTTTTCAGTTTACTATCTGACAATTGTGCTTTTTGGGGTACTTAAAAAAAAATCTGTATTTACCTTCCGGTTAAATCCTCCAGTCACCCCAAACATTGGCTTTGTTTAGGAATTAATGTGCTACAACCTCTGAAGCCAATTTAGTCTTTTCCTCTGCACCCCTTTCATATGCTCAGAGGGGCCTTGGAACTCACCCAGCACAGGAAGTTGAACTTCTTTTGTGCACCTTTCATGTGATTCCAAGCAACAGAGAAAGAACAAGACACACATGCACACACATGCATGCACACACAATTGGGTCAGCAGATAGACAAGGAAAAGCAGACAGCTATCCATACAGCAAACAGATTGCAGGGATAGATTCATCATCTGTGTTTGATGGGTTGAATTTCCAACCTCTACAAGTGAGAATACTGTTGCTTCTTGATTGTTTTGGTGCTGTTTTGGTTACAGTCTCGCTTTAAACTCAAGGCACATTTTTATGACACTAGAAAAAATTAATTATTGTGTTAGTGTGATCATAACTGGACCTTTAAAATGCTTGTGAACATGTTAATCCAACCAAAATCGTACAAAATTGAGCTTTTCCTTACCAGACAGACACATCCAGATCCTGTATATACTTGCTCATCTAGACTAAAATGGGCTGAGGCACTATGTGCAATCTTCAAATCTTCAGTTGGATTTAAAAAGCGGGAAGGATACTGAAGGAACCTGCAGCTTCATTCCGTAATAACACGGAGAGGTTTTACACCGGAACTGTGCCGACAACAGGATGGATTTTATCAGTCTCTTTTACATATGTTTTCTAATTTTTTTAATTCATTTAATAATTCATGTATTAATAAATTTCCTTCGGCATCAATAAAGTGTTCATCTATCTATCTAACTATCCATCTGTCATATTCTTCTATTTCTTTTGATGGCTAAACGCTTCAGGAATAGTGTCATCAGTATATAACATAGTTATACAAAATTTTCAAAATGGTCCATAGAACTGGACCGCCATCGTTGTCAAAAATTTAGTAAAACTGTAACTGTAGCTGGACTCAACCGTGAACTGAACTGTACTGACTGTCTTCAGTGTTGTGATGACCAGATGTGTAAAAGCCAGAGTGTTTTTGTCTATTCCATGTGTTCATACAGTAGCCACATGTATGATTTGTTTTAGAGGCCCATTGGGAGACATTGTCCATTAAGACCCAGTTTGAACCTGCAAGGAAACAAATATTGTGGGAATGAAAATTCAAAATAAGTTTTATACAAACATGGCACTCTGACACAAAAACAGGACTTTCTGATTGTATCTTTACTGTTTTGTCATTTTGTTCGTTTGTAACTTCCTGTACTTTCTACACTACTCTATCACATTCACTTCCCTTCACCTTTTGCCAGTGCTTTGGCCCTGTAATGACATTTGCAGATGTGGCTTAAAAATTACTCTGTGGCCTGACGAGTTAACCTTAGATTTACTCTGGGAAGCTAATCCATGTATCACGGCACCGACAGACAAGTCTGCCCATTCTGAAACTGAAGATCTTTTTAAACTTGAAGAACAGATTGTGCAGCGGGCTTGGGGGATGGGAAGGAACTTCCCTCTCTATGCAAGCCCAGAGAGTGTGTTTCACATTAAGTAGACATCATATTTCATGTCTTTTTATCAAGGAGATGGGCAGAAGTACGGGCTGTGTGGAGCAAGTGAGACCGCAAGCTAAAAATACATTTAATAGGCAGGAGTTGTACGCCCATTGCATGCAGTGAAATGATTTAGTGTAGATAAAAGTCAGTAACAATGTGTGTTTACATGTCTCTCTGTTATTTAAGCCCAGTAGATCTTTGAAGTACACAAGGGAGAAATTTGGATTTTGAGACAAAGAGAAGGAAAGGCAAGATTAAAAGTCGGACAAGGATTCTGGTAGCTTTATGAAACCCTTTTAAACATGTTCTATTCTTACTTTTTGTCTTGAAAAACTTCAGAACAAAGGTCAATTTCACTTTCCTGGTTATATCAGTACAGCAAGAAACACGTCATGTATGATGAATACTTAAATGAGACAGGAAAAAACAAATTACTGTGTTAACTTAAATCTGAGGGAATGCATGTCGACATGTTAGTCCAACAAAACTGTATGTAGCTGAGCTCCTCAAAACAGGAATAATAGACCTAGATAATGTGGTTGCAATCTGAAACGCTTCTGCAAGTATATGCTCAAGTAGCCTCAAATTATGACAATTTCTTAATAAAGCTTCTCTCATTTGTGTATTTTTCTGTTTCTTTTGTTCGATAGCTCAACATGTCAGAAACTGTCTCTTAAATCACCTTAAGACTATATGTCAACTCTCATTCACTCAAAGCATTTCTGACTGTCACTCTGCTCTTGATTTAATAACAGTAGTGTCATTGGACAAAATGTTTTTTCAGACAGTCCACAACATTGTGGTGTCAGTAACTCGATTCTACTCCTGTGCATGTAAACTGCTAAAAGGATGGTGGTTCAGTTAAATGGCCTAGTGGAGTTGTAAAAGTAGCTAGACTCAGTTGTGCATGTAACTGTGCTGAGTGTTGAGAATTGCAGCAAGAAAAGTCTTGATGGCTTCCTTTTATAGATTGCTTGTACTAGGATAAAGCATTAAGACATCACAGTAATTATACTAGTCAATGTCTTTTTTTCTTCCAGTCAATGATTTGAAAGCTTTATTTGTTTTAGCCAGCCATTGATATTTTGAAATATACTATTTTTGAATAGCAGCTTTTGTATGAGAATTTATGGTAAAAATAACTTACTTTCTATCCTTATAATATTTCATTCGCCTTGACTAATTTACCTTTTTTCTGATTCACACATCGTAAATACTTGACATATAAATTTATTACTAATTACAAATTAGATTTGTAATCACTTTCTTTCAGTGCTTGCGAGGATATATGTGGGTGTCTGAAGTTAGTACCAACTCAAAAACACAGAAAAAACAAAGCCCTGGCATTTTGTTTTGGGGCCCCATAGGTTTAAAACTATCTCACTCAGATTTGCAATGTAAAGATATGTCACTCTTTCATTTTTATTTTTTAGGTTTATTCTGTTTCCTCTGCTAAGCCTTGACCTCCCCAACCCGCTTGCATCCCAACAGCTAGGCGATGAAGCCAGTTTCATTGACAGTGTGTCTTTAGCCAATGTACAAACATACATCAACTGACCATTCACTGACATCCAGTTGAAATTTTGATGGTTAAACCATTCCAGGAGGAGGAGCCTGTTTCTGAATGATAAAACGAAAAAGGGTGGGAGTGGATGGGATGAATAGTTGCTCACTCTCTGCAACTCCAAACAGCCTCATTTAAGGAGAGGTGTTTCAGAAAGAATGAGACAAGGGCCACTGTGGTTAAACCAATACATATTTTGACCAAGGCACATCTCATACATTTCAATAAGACCTCAGGAAATTGTGTCAACCTATTAAAAAATGTCATAATATGTCACCTTTAAAAACACCACTGCTCTTTTTTGGTCTTGCTCTCATAGACTGATTAGCTTTTTTCTTGCACAAAGTATCAGCTTTTTTTCTGGCAACATCAGCTTCAATGATAGCATGAACATCTTTTTACTTGGACAAAGCCCATTACTCTTCCCTTTCCAAATTTCCCCCACCCCCCCCCCACCAGTGTGATATACTCTTTCAGTGGCTGGACCCTTTTCAACACTTCAAAAGTGGGTTATAATTTATGCTTGTAGTTTTCACTGACCTCTGACTTAAGGCACACCCTGACTATTATTCCAGCTGCTCAAAAACAAAGTGCAAAAGGCTGTCTCATTGATAAAAGTTTTGATAACTGTTAAAATTACCGCTGATATAAAGGTTTGCATGTTCTCCCTGTGCAGGCATGGGTTCTTTCCAGGTATTTCAGCTTCCTCCCACTGTCCAAATGCATATATGTTAGATTAATTGATGATTTTAGACTGACCTTAGGAATGAATGTGAGTGTGGATGGTTGTTTGTCTCTGTGTTTACCCTGTGATGGACTGGCTTATTGTCCAGACTGTATCCTGCCTCTCACCCAGTAGTTGTTAGGATAGGTTCCAACCTCCCACCCACCCCCACCATTACCCAGCAGCACAAATATTCCAAAACTGCAGATGTGTCATACTTTTCATATTACCATGACTGACTGTTGAGCAAACCAACCAAACATCATCTCTTTTCTCGCTTGTGAGAAATGTAAGTCTGTTTAAACAGATGTTCATCTGCTCATTTTTTACATTCGAAATCATCTGACAGCTGCCTGCATTTTATTTCAAGAGTTGATGAGAATATGAAACAAAGCAATGACTAAAAGGTTGTGTACAAATCCAGTGCTATGTGGACATTTTCAGGAGAATGGACAATACATGAAACATGAAATATGTGATGAATATTTTGCACAAATCTTCTACTCCTCTTGCATAACTTCTGGCTCTTCTCCCAATTATCTGTGAAGTACCAGAGCATATCCGTTTTCCTATCTCCCTCATGGCTGCCATCTCTTTAACACCTCTTTAACACCACCTTTGACTTATTTCACCAGCAGCACCCCCTGCTTAGCCTGCTTGTTTGAGTCAAAACTTCTGGTGAAGAATGTTAATCTGTGAGGATCACCATCTGCAAGTACTAAGCAGTAAAGCCAAATTCAGATTACATGATTTTCACTGTTGTTAGGTTGTTATACTGTTTACGCTATGTAGCATGTTTCTATTGTGATTAGAAGTTTGAAATTGTTTCAAATAGTCCCAGTTGTCATGCAAACAATATCGGATTTTTTTGTCATTAAAGTTACAACACTCACAATTAGAGCTGCAACGAACAATTATTTTTTCTATTGATAAATTTATTGATTGGTCGATTAATCTAACAATATTTTTTGTCTTTGATTAATCAATTAATTTCTGTTTAGTCTATAAAGATTTTGGTTAATTTACAAATATAAAAAAACCATAACAACTTTCATCAATCTTTTGTCTTATTTTGGGCCTGCTACATAATAGCTAAAATCCTACTTTATCCCAATCCTGTATATACTTGTGAGCATGTGTCTGAAGAGGGTTACTTATGCACTTCTTCAGACATGCACTGAAACTATGGGACGGGGGACCATAGGTTTACTTATGTTAAAGATTTTGGGAAGTTGTTACAACTCCCAGTGACGGACACCAAACAACAATTGTACAGAATTCAAGGTAGTATGCTGTAGTATGCTGTCTCACTGTTTTGAGATTAGAGAGCGTTGGAGAATGTTCTCTTTTTAGATGTTCGTGCATAGCAGTTGTGCTGCTGTGGTAAGTCATTCCCATTTCGCAAAGGGTGGAAAGCACAGTTTCATTAGGCCTCCGCTGGAAAATAATTCTCAAACTTTGGAGAATTTTGGGGGGATGGATGTTAGCAATGTGATGTTTTGGCATATGCTACACTAATTGCCAAAATGATATTATGGACATCTGCACATCATTATAGATTTTTAGACAATAGGCTACAAGTAGCTCCAGATTATTCATTCTATTTTGCTCACATGGTTGTTGAACAGAAGTGTCACTTTCCCTCCATATCTTCCCACTCTTTCAAGTCTTTCATGATTATACAGAGTAGAAACATCAAAGACACATTGGGTGTTCTTGCCTGGGTGTTTCCTAAGCAGGTCGTAGTTCTGCATTGGGCTCTCTGTCATGTTTGCTGTATGCTTGTTTTATTAATTTTCTGGGTTTCCCCTCTTGAGCCTGTTGCACTTTAATTTGGTGTAGCTCCCTGCTGACAGCTCACTCAACTACTTCTCTCCATTGACTTTAAAATATTTAGATATTTAGCACCTGTAACTTGTGCTTGAGCCTCACAAATCAAGTCTCTGTAGCATTCCTACATTGACATTTGCTGCAAACTTCTAACACTAATTTGTCAAAGTTTGTCGGCAACTTCCAAACTTTGTCTGTGAGATTATGAAAAAAAAATTGGATTAAAAATTTGTGTGATCTGGTTTAAGCCCTGCATGAAAATTGCAAAGTCAGAAACAAACCAAGCTCTGTAAAAAGACGGGTGTGTGCTCTACTGTATTTGGTCCTGAAAACTTACAATAAATACTGAAAATGTCTTTACTTGTCAGATCAAATCATAGTGACAGTAACTGTTAGGGTTCAGTCCTCATTATAGCAGAAAATGGCCCGTCTTCTTCCAGAACATGGTGCGTTTCCAACTGTGAACAGAGATTTCACTTGATACTGAGATTTTCATCCAGTGAAGGGAATTATACAAACTTGGAGAGGTTCTCATCTTTTGAGTATGAAACCCACTTCCTGCATTATTATTAGTAGCTGTTGTCATTTAAGATTCATTGCAGCTAAAGCATTTCCAGAAGTATCCATTTCTCATGTTAAAATAACCCTAGCCTTGTTTGAAAATACATGTGCTTTTACAACATAATCAACTCTTTCGCTGATGGTATTCCTGAGAAACAGAGTGTTCAAGTTTAAAGGGTTCAGCCAGAATACTGTATTGAAATTATTGGCTTAAAGAGGGTTGATGTTAAGCTGATTTCTGGCTAAGATATGATGCAATGCAAAGCAGTAGAATGAAATATAGTATTGCCCATTTGAATATTTATGTCTTAGGAATAGTGTTTTCTATTCTTAAGTTGGAAGTTGATATTTGTACTTTTCACAACATGTATGGCAGCTGTGTGTATGAGAGCATATTGAGTACACTGTGATTTGAGAATGAATGTTGGAAATTCATACAGTTTCACAATGGGATCACAATCCCCAAACTTGGTTCAAAAGGGTGTTGCGTGTAATAAATTATACCTTTGTTTGGTACCTTCCGATTATGTAACAGCCAACACACCAGATTTATTTCTGCCATTGTTTCATATGAGCAGTGAGGTACAGTTGAGAAAAAGTACATCCTTTTTCCAACATTGAGATTTTACATATCAGAACATGATGAAGAAAACAATCATCTGGTCCTTACCTGCTCCTAAAATTGAATATAACCTCAGTTGAACAATAACACATGACATATTATACTGTGTTATTATTCAACAAAAACTAAACCAAAAATGAGAGTCAGTGTGTGAAAGCTGAACACACCCTAAGATTCAATAACTTGCACAACCACCTTTAGCAGGAAAAACATTTATCAATAATGACGTCACAGCACTGTCCAGATGTCCAGATGTCCAGATACTCACACCACTGTGGTTGACAATTTTTATGAGGTGTTTGTCGTGATATGCTATGTTTGGTTTTCACCAAATGTAGTGCTGTGCATGATGACCAAAGATTTCCAAGTTTGTCTTGTCTATGTAAAGGATGTTGTTCCAGAAGTCTAGTGATTTAATCAGATGCAACTTTTGAAATGTAAACTTTTTCAAATTTAATGTGCAACTTTTGAAATGTAAACTTTCAAAATTTAATGTGCGATGAAGTTTTTAATGTGCTGTGAAGTCTGTTGTCTGTGGGTTGTTGCTGTGCATTGGAAGGTCTGACTTCAGTTGAACTAGCTGAGACATCCATTCTTGGAAAGACTGTCTTAAATATTTTCCACATGTCATTTTCTCACTGTAGAATGATGACCTTATAACCTTCCCAGACTGATGAACAGCAACAATTGCTTCTCTAAGATCACTGGTTATGTTTTCCTTCCTTAAGATTGTGGTAACACACACCTGAAAACTTCTGCTTTTATAGAGATGTTCACACTTCAGCCCTGTCCTCGCTTCCCTAAACTGGTTGAGGCAGAAAACCAGCCTTCCTGAGTATGGTACTGCTGGAGGTCTCTCTGCTGTGAAAAAAAAAAACTTCTACTATCGCCCATGCTTGCTCAGGAGGGTGAAATTAACCACTTAATTCAATATTTTTGGCTTACTTAGCTGAGCTACTTTTTTATTATTTGGCATTGGCATTATTAAGGTTATAATGAATTGGGTTGATTTGAATTGGATTTAAATATCTTGGATTTGATTCTAACTGGATCACAATAGATTGGATTCAAATTGGATTTGAATGGATTTACTGTACTTACTGTACTGTATTTTAACATTGTTTATTCTTTGCCTAAAGTTAATCAAGGTGACAAATGCTGTGAATTGGAGCTTTATTGATTAACTGAATTTAAATTAATCTAATTGCTAATGTTCAGTTAACCAAATATATCTAAAGCACCTGGCTGTTAGTTACCATTTAATTTCTATTTAAGCAATAAGGGTACTAATCAAACTGTACTTAGATATTCACTCACCACTTCTGCATTTTACCACAATGAAATAGTATGATGGCATCTGCTGTTGTTCGTCTTAGGTTGCATTTACCTGATTTTAAGACCCGGTAAGGAGTAGAATATTTATTTTAGTTATTTATTTATTTCTTACAATGGCCTGATGCATAAAACCTTAGCATTGGAAAAGAGTGTATTCTTTTTCACATGCTTGTATAATTTCCTGAAGGACAGTTTCCCTTGTTTATATGTCTGTCAGTGATGGTAGCCATGCACAACAGTTTGTGTTCTACTTAAATAAACAGGGCACTGCACGATAGGTTGATTTTGTTTGGAAAAGACTTTCACGGTTGGGTTCAAATGTAGCATGATGTCATCATGTACCTGGCCTGGATACACTTAGATGTACGTGCCCATGTCTCTGCATGTACATCGGAAGGAAAAACATGGATGGATGCATCTGTTCAAATGCATCTGTTCCTGTACAAACTATGATATGCTCTTAAGTAAAGGTCAGTGTTTAGAATTGGTGTGTGTTTGTGTAGACCACATGCAACAAAATGTCTTTTTTTTTTTTTTAAATGAAGAGAGTGAAAATTGAAAAAAAAAAATTCCCATGGAAGAGCTATAAGCTGCATGATGCCCTCAGTTTGTTTGGCCGCTCTTGTCAAGCTAATGAGGTGAGTGAGTGAGGGCGGCCTGGTGGAGGCAGAGGTCAGCCAAGAGCCAAAGCTGTCTGCCAGGCTGCTGTGCTGGGAGGCTGTAGCTCAGGACTGCAAGTCTGCTCACAGCACAGAACCCCTGGCAAAGCTTGGCACCCAGTATGTCCATCTGCCGCTCATTAACACACACAGCATGGCCACGGCAGGTTTACACTAATGTACATGTTGGCTGTTTGTATGTAAAACCTGTGTACCTTGGCACATACTGTGTATCCCAAAACTTTAAAAGCACACACATTCAAACACACAGACAATTCATTGTTTGGAGAAGTTTTCCTCCAACCCCGACAAAACGATCAGGGTGGACTGTCCCCGCAAGCTGCCAGAGTCACTCTCAAAGCGGATGCCTCAGTGCCTGCATCAATATGAGCAATCCTTTTAATTATGGGTGTTGTGTTGCTGATGCCTCTGTATTTCCTGGATACAACTGCAGTTGTTCGGTCATTCTTGCAGACTGAAACCCAATCTGTTTACAGTTTAAAAGATTGCAGAAGTTAAGATCTATTTTTCTATTTCCACACACCACCACCCACTTTATATGTGATATGCATTATGTGCTTATGTGTGTCACTGTGGTTTTTTTCCAATATTACTTAGTGGTTGATAGGCATACTTAGTTGTACAAATTGGGCCTATCCACGATTGGAGCCACATGTTGCGCTCAGATGCTGTGAAGTATGAATGTCCGATTAAACCCAATAGTGGGGCTGTCATAACTCCTGGACATATCTGTCTGTCACAGGAAACTCTCTTTTGTATAATACGGTTTATTTGTGCTGAAAAGTTCCATTTCAAAATGACACACTACCAGTTAAATGCATAAAAGTGTTTAATATGAAACCCCAGAAGACAGGAGTTTTCAGTTACAGATGTTTATTTTAATCTGAAGTAGCCTAATTATCCTCCAGCATTTTGGAGCAAATGGAGCCTCATATTCCATGAGCTCTAACTCTCATCGCCTCTGCAGTCTTTAGAATTGCAGCTCTGAGCTGAAAATGAGTTGCCACACCAGTTGGTTGTTGCAGCTGTGGCTGTGACACTGAGTCCATAGAAATTGAGTGAGGTCAAAGGTTCTCACCTCTGCTCTTTTCCAATCTCACCAGCAGCACGCCCTGACCTCCTGCCCCTTAAACCTGCAGGGTAGTGTTGCAGCACCAGTGTCACACATATTCATATCTACACACTTGCATACACACCTGAGTGTGATTTGGCACCAGGGGTCAAGGTCAGCTAGCAGATGGGACTTTCTGTCATGACCTCTTGTGGACAACAGGAGCTTGATCAGGCTGTCTGCCGACCCTGTCACAAGTAAGTCAGACTGGACTCACAAACACATGCCTCTGTAGTTATTTATTAAGGGTGCCAATGCAAAACAAGGGAGCACACTTATTACTCTTGGACAGGTTTCTTATTATTATCAATAACTTTTTGTCACTTTTTTGTCCCATAATTCCTCTAGCATATAAAGAAAACATCAGCATCATCAAAACATCCAAATAATTACTATTATTATGTCATTATTTGGGGGATTTTTTCCATAGAATGCTCAGGTTACAGAGCAGTGATGTCACACACTCTAAATTTTTTAATTATTCCTAAAAATATTTGTTCCAAACTTCTTTCCTGTCCTCAAGTTCTTCTATTCATATATACAATTCATACATCAAAACACAGGCATTTTTGTCTTCTTTCACCTTATGTGCAAGTCATTGTGATAACATTTAAGTTTTCATCTCAAGTCACCCCAGAGCACAGCGTGCCCCCAACCAAACATCAGTTCACTCCCATTACATTGTGTACCAGGGAAAAAATTAACTAACAAGTTTTAGCTTTTATTTTGCTGTAAGACAGTCCAAATTCCCTAATAGGGCTAACACAAGAAAGTGCTCAAAAGTAAAAATATCTAATTAGATAATACTTGGCAATACTGATGGTCTCAAATTCATCCAGAGCTTTAGACATGGCACACCTGTTAACTGAACACGGTCAAAGGTCTCATGAAACTGTCATCAGGGTAAATATGATGGGGATCTAAAATATGAATCCCCAAGAATCCATTTTGGAACTTCCTGAAATTTAAGGAATTCTGTTTGAACATCCCAACACTAACCCAATAGGTTCTGTCATGTTTGAATGGTGTGGTCCAGTGCCTTGCTGCATAAGACAGAGTCGCTTGGTACTCCACGCTGGGTGTTTTTAGGGAAAATATCTGGATTTTTAAGTGGGGAGACAAATGAGAAAGAAAATCTTGTTAATGTAACAAAACACTCACAGGATTAGCTGTTGTTTTACTGTGGTGGCAGCTACAAGCCAAGCCAGCAAATGATTCGGGTTCATGTCAGGGTCTACTTTTTCACAGTCCAAGTGAGTGGAAAACTCCTTCATGTGGCTTAACATGGGAGCTGCCATAAGAACAGGTGTCACAAGCAATTACTGCCATTTAAATACTGTGATGCAGACTTTTCTGTTATGTAAGATTATAAATATTCTTGCAGGAAATTTCTTGTCAGTATCACTGTTCATTTTTATACGTGAGGTCATTGTATGAGTTGAAGCAACATGCCTTAGAGGGATTCAAATGTCTGTTATACTGCACACTATGAGCCCAGATGTTCAACTACTTTAGCTCCATATTGCCTCTTGTGTGTTGAGTGTTGATGCAAACTGATATAATATAACCAGACAGTAGTCACATCATAAGTGGCCATGTAACATCACACAAGAAAGTTCTGGACTTTACTCACAGCCAGTGACAGACATAGACTGACACATGCACTGGCAAACATGGGAAATAGACAGCAAAAGAGGACAGAAGGAAAAACTCAATACCAGTGATTGTTTACAATCCCCCCCAACACACCCACGCACACACACACACATCCCAACAGTCCCACCAGGCAAATTGCATCTGCCAGCTATCCATTCTGAGTGAGAGAACACTTTCCCAGAAACATCAGCGTGGTACATATGTGAACAAATGTATTCATAATCACACACTCACACACAAACTGATCTTGTATTAGTCAATGTTACGTTTCATTGTTTTCATTTCTTGCTGCATTGCCTGTTTATTTAAGCAGCCTGTCCTCAGGGAGAAGAGCTTGATCCAGTGAATCATGGAACTCCTGTGGGCTCCTTGTGATGCCCTTCCTCATGAAAGTTAGGATGTGAAATGTTCCATGACTTTATGCATGTGCATAATGTGTGCATGTAAATAGAGATTTGAAAAAAAAATTACACTCTCTCTCAATCTAAAGTTATAATGTCTCAAATTATATGAAAAAACATGGTCCTCAACAGGTCTTAAAATTAGGTACATGCAACCTCATACTGACAACATATGACATAATAAAATGTGTCATTATTTAAAAAAAACTATGCCTGAGTGCTGGGGTTTTGCTGGTCTGGAGTGTTCAGGTGTGTGCCAACTTAATGTCAAGGAAGGAAGTCATCAGTAAAGATCTTGAAAAGTAATTTTTCCTGGCCATCAATCTGGGGAGGGTTATAAGGCCATTTCCAAACAATTTGCAGTCCATCATTCTACAGTGAGAAAGACTATTTGCAAGTAGAAAACATTCAAGATGGTTGCCAGTCTTCCTGGGAGTGGACTTCCTAGCAAGTTCAACCCAAGGTCAGACCGTGCAATGCTCAGAGAAACTGCAAAAAAACCTGACCTATATCTCAGACTGTACAGGCCTCAGTTAGCATGATAATTGTTAAAGTTCATGACAGGGCAATTAGAAAAAGACTGAACAAGTATGGTTTGTGTGGATGGGTTACAGGAGAAAGCCTCTTCTCTCTAAATATAAAATGGCCGCACAGTTAGGTTTGTAAAGTTGCATCTGGATAAATCATTAGGACTTCTGGAACAATGACATTTGGACAGATGAGACCAAAGTAGAGATACTACTACTTTGGTCATAATACACAGCAACACATTTGGTGAAAACCAAACACAGCATAACAGCACAAACACCTCATACCAACTGTCAAGCACAGTAGTGGAGGGATATATATATATATATATAATATATCATCTGTAAACCAAGGTATTTTAGAGTCAAATGTGAGGCCATCTGTCTGACAGCTAAAACTTGCAGAAACTGGGTTATGCAACAGGACAATGGTCCCAAACACAGCAGCAATCAAGAAGTTACAGAATCAAGGGATTACAATGGGAGAGTCAAAATTCAGACCTGAATCTGGTTTATGTGGTTGAACCTTAAAAGAGCTATACACAAAACACAGAAAAATACACATAAAATGCATTCAAACTTCAATTAAACTATGCAACATTATAAAGACGTTCCTCCACCGTGATGTGAAAAAGTTACAACATCACACAGAAAATAAAAACTTCAACTTATTCCTGCTAAAGGTGGTTCTACAAGCTGTTGAATCATGGGATGTTGTTTTTGCTAAATAGATAATGACAGTGTAATATGTTATTGTATGTATTTACCCCATATTACCACCTGATAAGAACCTAATAAATTTTTTCACAATGATCTAATCAATAAAATCTTACAATCAAAAAAGTATATTTTTCTTTTATAATCCCAAAATCATATAAAAGACTCAGCACTTCATTGTAGTTTTATGTGAGACAGTGAAGTACAAGGCAGCATCAGCAGCGTAATGTTCCCATTCCACTCTACAGAAGGATTTTGGTGCTGCTACCTGACCTCCCAGTCCCAAATCTAGTCCTGCCATTACCCTAATGTGCTTTCAAATGGAGGTCAGTTTAACTACTTGGCCATATCATGCCGGTTCTGCATGATATGAAAGAAAAGTAGGCAAATTAAACACAAGATCCTAGTCTTCTCCAGCTCCTGTCAACACTTTAGTCACACTCCCCTATTACCTGTTGCTGATGATACATTTTAATGAAAACTCAATTTTTTTGTTTCCGTGTAGCTATTTGTGTTAGATAAATAGTGAAAGTGGAACTTCTTCTGCCTCTGTCAGATACACAGCACGGGTCGGCATCAGGTTTTTTTGTTTGTACGGGAAAAGTACTGACCCAGTTTTGACTAATTTGTAATGTCAGGAAGTTTCATTTTTCATTTTGTTTGGACTTTGGATACATTAGCAGCATGCCCTGATATTGGAAAGAAAGTTGCAACAAAATACACTAATCCATATCAGTGTAATAGATTTCAATTATAAGGAAGGGGGCTTTGTAAGCAGGGGACAGGGCCAGAGAGGATGCAAGTTCTGGTATGGTAAGACATGAGTTTATACCCGGGTTCTGAACTGGGCAGTGATCAGAGTCTAGAGACTTTGTAGGCATGACAAGGATGTTGTTCTTTCAGCTTTGAAACTAAATGCCATGATTTTTTCGGTTTTCCTCACCTGGACTCTGAGTGTAATAAAGGAATTTGCACTTTGTGACACTAAATCTGCCCACGAAGGTTCACCTGTTTTGGCAACAACAATACAAATGTCTAATCTTGTTCTATGAGAAATGGTACAGTTACAGATCGTGACAGACCTTTTAGGAACTACTTTTCACATACTGATGTACATACTTAGGTGTACAGCTATTTCCTTTCTAATTTGTATCCCCTGGACATGATATCAGTCTATCAGAGAGACAAATAACACAAACAACCGTACTCACATACACTCCCTAGTTCTCATCAGGAGAACATGCAAATTCAGCTCAGAAAACCCAAGACAAGAGTCAAACCAGAAGGCAACATTGCTGTGTCCTCTCGCATCACTGAGCCATCCAAGATTAAATGTAAATTATAAGCCATAAAATCCTCAACTAATGCAAAAAACTTCATATGCTCTTCTGAGGTGGTGTTTACCTGTACCTAAAAAAACTTGATGTGTGTGTGGGAATAGAAACAACACCAAAACTGTAACAATCTTGAGTGCAACAATGTGCCAACAAAATTTCATAGTAATGCATGTAATAGTTATTGAGAAGATTGAAACCACTGATATCAACTTAGAGCCTGATGAGGGTTTGTCTCAAAAAAGTGCACAATTTTGTGCACTGTAATAATAATCAGAATCTTAATAATACAACCCAAAATCCCAAAAAGTTGGAATGCTCAATAAAATAGAAAATTTAATTAAATTCAATAACAATTCAAAGTGCTTTACATAAAATAAAAGCATTGCAGCGGGGAGCAGAAAAAGCATTTCAAATATGTAAAATAAGTTTGTTCCACTTGTTTGCAGCATAACACTTTGAATTGTTTTGCACATGAAATGTGCTATACAAATAAATTTAACTTTGACTTTTGATTTTGACTTTAACAGCTAAATGCTGCTTCTCCATGTTTAGTCTGTACTCTGGACTGGACCAGCTGACCTGAGTCCTTGGATCTAAGAGCTCTGCTAGGTTTATATTCTCTGAACATACCACAGATGTGTGTTGGGCCTAAACCTTTCTTTGATTTGTAATCCATCAGTAGGCTGATCCAAAAAAGTTGGAATGCTCAATAAATGCTCAACACCATTAAAATTAATATTCTTCCTCGCTTGAACTATCTATTTCAAAATCTCCCAGGCTACTTGACCACTACTTTTTTTAAATCTCTGAATTCTCCTATTTCTCGCTATATTTGGAACAACAAACACCAAAGGGTTTTCTAAACTTACTAAACCGAAGGATCTGGGAGGCCTCTCTCTGCCAAATTTACAATTTTATTACTGATCAGCACAACTTAAAACTATGCCAAACTGGTTTCTGAAGAGAAAATATTCTCGAGTCTCGAATCCCATTCCTGTTATCCCAGAAGGCTTAACTCTCTCCCCTTTATCAATTATATAGATCAATTGATTCTTCTAAAGAATAATACAATCGTCTACAATACACTACTGGTTTGGAGGGATGTGAGGAAATACCTGCCTATGTTATCTACCATACCATCCCTTAGCTTTGAACCCTGACCTACCTGCACAGATCAGGAGTATTGGTTTAATGGAATGAGGCCTGTCTGATTTCGCAGACTTGTTGATCTCTAGACTCATTTGAGCAAATTAATGCTGACTTTAATATTCACCATGAAGATTTATATAAATATCTTCAAATTGGCCACTTTATATTGTCTCGTTTGAGGACAGGAGGAATCCGCATGGAGCTGTCTCAGCTGGAAAACATTGTGGTTTTTGCCAAATCTCTGAAATATCAGATTACCAAAATTTATGTCTCATTACTTTACTCTGATTCTTCAGACTACGACTCTTTGAAACACATGTGGGAACGTGATCTGTAGGTGAGGTTAAGCCCAGTAACTGGGAACAGGGTTTGCAACAAAGTTTTTCCAAAATGCACCTCTACACTCCTGTTCGCCTCCAGACAATGTTCCCTGATAACTCCAATCTCTGCTGTAAATGTAAAGTATACATTTACATTCATTAATTTGTTTTGGTCATGTGACCACATTCAAACTTTTTCATTCTTTAATTCAGAAGGTCACTGTCTTTTGAACCAGACTGCAGACAATCTTTCGGACACTGATACTGAGTCACTGCTAATGATTCTTTTATTTCTGGCTAAAAAATGCATTTTGTTGTGTGGTTCACTCCTCGGGTCCCTACAGTCGACATGTTGATATTACAGATATAAGCCCTTATCCCGCTTGAGAAACTGACTAATGATCTCAATCACAAATCTGTAAAATTCTGGAAGCTCTGGGAACCATTGCACTCCTTCTTACAGTCATGTTAATTCATCATCTGTCTCTGAAAGAGGAAAAAAAAACTTTTTTTCTATGCTGCTCATTTACACGTCTCCTGGCATATTCCTCAATACTATATGTTCTTGTAAACACTTTACACACTGTTTTCTGCATCTATTTATTGTTTTTTTTTGTTTGATTTGTTTTTTAAACGTATATCTTTGTACACATTTATCTATGTACTACTGCACTTGTTAATTTGGGGTGTTTTTTTGTTGTTGTTTTTGTTTACTCCCTATGTTCTGTTCATTATAAAATTTAAAAATCAATTTAAAAATCAATGAATAGAAAAACAACAACTAATGTCTCATCTTGAACTTGATGGCAGCAACACGTTTAAAAAAATTGGAAGGGGGAAAAAGGCTGGAAAAGTAAGTGGTACTAAAAAGAAATAGAAGGAGGAACATGTTGAAACTAGTTCAAGTAATTGGCAATATGTCAGTAAATTGAATGGGTATAAAAAGACACTTTCAAGAATCAGAGTCACTCAAAAAAAAATAAAGATAGACATGGGATTAGCAATCTGCAAAAATTGTGTGTAATTTTAAAGCAATGTCAGAAAATTGTTCCTAAATGTAAAATTGTTAAGACTGAGTATTTCCCCATCTACTGAATATAATATCACAAAAAGACAAAAGACAAAAATTGATATTGGGTGTTCGTGAATTTCATTAAAAACGAATGATTCTGTCATGGAAATCACTGCATGTAAGTGTGATTGACCAGTAAATTGATAGCATCTCATTTTGACTCAGCTCTCTGTCACCAAGACAGACTGGGACAGCGTCAGAATCAGTGCATAGTCCATCCCAATTTGTCTGTTATTCTCCCACTCCGTTCTCCATCATTCATAAACAAGTTCCCAAAATGCTTAAATCCTCTACTTCAGGTATGCAGTGACTCACCCCTGTTCACAAATGCAGGTTATAAGGCTTCTTAATGCAAAGAAAATTCAGCCAATTAAGACTATGTGTCACTCTGCTCTATTAAAGTCCTAATTTTATGACTGCAGCATCATGTAACAAAATCACTGTGCAAGTAACCAGAAGATAACTGGTGTGGTTATAAGGAATATCAAATCTTCAATAAACTAAATGGTCAAAAGTCACACGGGTCATATAACACACTGTTCATGGTTATCAGTCCTTTTCCACCCCCTCTCCACAGATTAACACTGCCATTTTCCAGAGCAGATGTAGGTAGTGCTGAGTAAGCCCTTCTGGGATGACCACTGAATTCCTCCATCTCAGCTTCTTGACCCACAATCAAGGCCCTCTCTTTAGGATGGTGACGGGTGTGAGGCTACATGGCTGCATGTGACTCATCCACCTGCATACTGACAGGCAGACTGGATGTCACAACAATCCCAAACACCTCTGTGCCCCAGTCTGACCTTAGGCCAACCCCCACCCCAACTCAGCCAACCTTTAGTGCAACCATCTGTTACAGGGCTTTAGAACATGTTGATTGTCTGGGGAGGGGGTAAGGGGAGTACACATCAAACTGAAGGAGGAAGCTGGAGTACCCATGCATACACGCGGAGAATATGCAGACTCCACACAGAAAGGCCCCAGCCAGGATTCAAACCTGAAACTCTCTTGTTGTGAGGCAACAGTGCTAACCACAACACCACTGTGCCGCTTGTAGTTGGCTGTTTATAAGTATATTTTGTATTTTACTATTCATTATCATTTCTGTAAATACTTTATTGGCATAAAAACCTTGTGGTGGACACACTTGTTTTTCAAGGGTCCCAGTTCACTGGTTCCAAGGTTTACGATATTCTGACCCAAGACTGTAGGACACAAGGTTCAAAGTAAAAAAAAAACTTAATGGTGTAGTTTTGCATCGAACCTAGCAGGACAATGCTAAATTTAACATCTATAAGTAAAAACACAACAATATATATATAATAATATAATAACTTTATGTAAGTTTTCTTTTTTTCCCCTGTTAAAGTCATTGTCATGTATTGTATTACTTTAAAGATGGGAATTTTAAAATGTATTTGAGATGATGGTGTTTGGACAGTTTTAATGTGTTCTGTCCCTGGTTAGATTTTTGTTGAACTATGTAAACAAAAATTAATAAATTTATTGCTTAGAAAAAAAAAGGATTCAGACCCTCACTCTATCATATTGTCAAATGTACTCCACAAGTGATAAAGCTATGCTCTCTGAGCCATGGATGCATTCAACTTTGTCAGATATCCTCATCTTCACAAACTTCAGCAACTGCCATCCAGCAAAACCAGTTTCAGAAAGCTAGTTATATCAGCTTAGAGTTCTACTCCAGCTATAAAGAATATGACATGAGATGGCACCAGCTTCTAAAATTAAGCTCATCTCCTCCTTGCACAGAACACGATTTGGTTTTAATCAAGCACACAAGCAAGCCTCCAACCAGCCCAGGCTTTCTTTCCCAAACCTTTAGGGGCCAAGCCAACATTGTAACGCTGTGGCAACACATAGCCCTTTCAGTCCTTCAAGACAAAAGTTCAAGACCACAGCTTTTTCACTTCTTAGTTACACGACAACACTATACTAAAACACTATTGTCACTTCCTAATAATAGTTAGTTATGGGTAGAAAAAGATCATGGTAACAGTTAAAATAAATTCTTTTTACAGTGTGACCACACTGCCAAATTTTATGTACAGCTAATTATACGATTCAAATCCAACTGCTCTCAGGACCACTAGAGGCCGCATAGTCTACAAACATAATTATAAGCCATTCTTGCCAGCATAAACAAATACCCCTCTAGGACATACTGTTCTTGGCCCAAAGACAGTATTGAATCGTCAAGGCTGCCTATCAGCAGTTTTGGGTTTCTCTTGACAGCTCTGAAAATTAAAGTATTGACCACGAAACCGGAGAAGACAGTAAAATGACAGCAATATCTTCACATACCTGTTTCCTCAGTTTGAAAAGAACTTGGGAAATGAAAGAGGTCAACTTGAGGCCTCGAAGAGAACTTTCTGAGAGAACTACTTGAATGAATGCTGAAAAGGCAAGTTAAAACCCTGTTTGATGTTTGCTCTTAATTAAAACCACTTTCATTGTTTTGTTAAGTTTTGTGGTCTTGAGTGGACAGTTAAAAACTGGCACGCAATATTTTCAAATTTAACATGCAATAAGATTCTGACCACCTCATATTGAGCAGGTCCTCCTCATGCTGTCAAAAGAGCTCTAACCAGTCATGGTGTGGGCAAAGAGCATTCAAGGGTGTGCTGGTGTGGTTGGTAGAGGGAGTTTATCCTTTGGACCCTGTATGTCATTGGGTCAGGTCTTTGTAGATCGGGCATGCTTTCCAAAGATGTCATGAGATTCGTATCTGAATAGTATGGAGGCTGAGTAAAAACCTCACATTCATTTTCATGTCGTTTTTACGAAGAATCTAAGCAGTTTTTCAGAGCCCACTGTCTGTGTAGACAGCTGATGTTGCATGAGTGTGTGGGGTGGGGGTTTGGCTGGCTTTTCTTTAAAAAATGTTTAGACAGCAGGCAAGTTCCCAGAAGAACATTGTAATTTAACAAGATGAGCCATGTTATTTACTTTACCCGTCAGTGGCTTTAATTTTATGAATGATCCATCTACATCCTGCAAGCCACATATCTGATCTAGAATTGACATCTATGTGAGTTTTTTTTTTTTCATACTGAAAAGTAACTTTTCCAGTCAAAGACCAAATTGATGAGAAGACAAGAAGGCCCCATCACATCACACATAAAAATGTTGTGCAGCTTGAATCAGGCTGCTTCATGAACCCTTTTTCAACTAACTTCACTCTACAGGAACTGCTTTTCATCAAAGCCATTTCATGCCTATTAGACAGCGTGACTACATTATTACTACTGTCTGATGTGTTTGTGAGCAATTTCACCTTTTTTATTCATGGAAGGAGACAGAAACTTCAAGCGCCAGATCCAGGAAAAAGAAGAAAAAAAAATCAGGCCAGTCATATATTGGTGCTTTTGCAACAACATCCTTTAGTCAAAGTCTTTGAATCAGGGACATGCTGTGGGAAGCCCAGGAGGGCCCTTACTGTCCAGATGGTGACGGGACTCGATGGTTTTGCCTTTGAGGTGACAAGATGGAAACATTTAGAATAGGAGTGAGTCACACTTACTGGTCACAAGATGGACAGTTACTCATGACTCCAGAGAAGACTCATGTACTTATACAACCTCTGTGTGCACATGAACACACTCTGGTATGTGCGCACTGCCTGTATACCATTATTTCTGTTACATAATTGTTTGTCTCTTACATACACAAGTGACTTACAATAGTCAGAGGCATCAAGTAAACAGACACGTGCTTAAAAACATCTTAAATAGAGAACATGCATCACATACAGACATTACTTATGTTACTGTTGTCACTTTTTGTGCGTTCTATAATAAATTTTCAAGGTTAAAAAAAACACTGCTTGCCTGAATTTTTGCCAGATCAATTACCACTTAATTTTTATTACCAAATAGATTTCTTTGTGGATTCAAGGCCTTTTACATCTTTGGGTATTTACATTTAGTATGGTATATTTAATTTGAGTAAAACAAGTTCTGTATAGTGTATTTGTATAAATTTATTTTCTGTCCAGTGGGAGTTTACACACCATCTGGCAGTGTAAACTGACTTTTCTGTGGGAGCCAGAAGGCTCAACACTCTTTCTCACTGGAAAATCATGACACTTTTCTATGTGAAAATTGGCAACAGACTTTTGGCAAGAAACAACACACTTGATGTTCTGATCTGATTACTGTAATTTACCAGCCAGGCACAATACAGATTTCCAGATTTTCCAAGGAAAGATAAATATTACAGTGAAGGATAATCTAATCCTGGTTACGTAGGTAACCAAGGCAGTACAACAATACAGATTTATTACCTATATTTTTCAGAATGTGAACTGTCCTCTCACATTTAAAAAAAAAAAAAAAAAGGTTGGAGGAAAAGACATTTGGTGCACTAATTCAAGAGCTTTTTAAAGTCTAAATTGGAGGTCACTGTTTATATCTCATTCCTGCCAACAGTCAGCATTTGTTTTTCTTAGTCTTATGTTTTATGTATCAGGACATGATAGAAAAAAAACATCTTGTCCTTATCAGGTTTTCATGTGAATTTTGCACAGTTATGTAAATACAAAATATATGTTTCACCATGTCATTAATTTAACAAGAGCAAAGCCAAAATACAGGAGTAGTGTGTGAAAATTAAGTATACACATAATTTAAAAGCTTGAAGACCTTTTGGAGCAATGACTTGAGGTACCGTATTTCCCGCACTATAAGGCTCACCTGATTATAATAATAATAATACTACTACATTTTATTTGTAGTGCTCTTTACATCGCAAGATCTCAAAGGGCTACAGTTTAAAAAAGAAAAGAAAAACAAGTAAGCAGTTCAGTATAAAAGTAAAAAGAATTTGGCAGACATCTAAGAGGGGGGACCATATGCTTTGCTAAAAAGAAATGTCTTTAGGCCCCTTTTAAAAGAGTCAGTGGGTTGTGGTGTCCTCAGGGTGTCAGGGAGGGCATTCCACAGGCGTGGGGCAGCAGCACAGAAAGCTCTATCTCCCATGGTCCTGAGCTTGGTTCTGGGTGGGTGGAGGAAATTTAAGAGAGTGGAGCGAGAGAAACGGATTGTTTTTTGTAGATGGAGGAGTTCTTTGAGGTAGAGGGGGGCATGTCCATAGACGCATTGGTGTGTGAGGAGGGAAACTTTGTACTCAATCCTGGTGGAGACAGGAAGCCAGTGGAGTAAGTGGAGGATGGGAGTGATGTGCTCATATTTGTGAACTCTCATCAGGATCCTAGCTGCAGAGTTTTGGATGTGTTGGAGCCTCTGAAGGCTCTTACTAGGGATCCCGATGAGAAGTGCATTACAATAGTCCAGTCTGGAGGAGATGAAGGCATGGATGAGCTTTTCAGCATCTGAGAGGGAGAGAATGGGATGGAGTTTGGAGATGTTTCGGAGGTGATAAAAGGAGGTCTTGCAGAGATGGTTGATATGGGAAATAAAGGTGAGTTGGGGGTCCATTTTTACGCCAAGATTTGTGACTGATGATGAGAGAGGGATATTGGAGCCAGAAAAGGTGATGTTGGTTATTGGTGATGATTTGGTTTGGTGAGGAGTACCAACCAGGATGGCTTCGGTTTTAGAGCTGTTTAGTTGGAGGAAGTTGTACCCCATCCATGCCTTTATTTCCTCCAAACAGGTGGTGAGTTGAGACAGGGAGGATGACGATGATGACGGTGGGGATGCAGCAGTGGCATTGACATTTGTGTCGTCGGCGTAGCAGTGAAATGAAAGACCATGATGGCTGATGACGTGACCAAGGGGAGTGAGGTAGAGGATGAAGAGGATGGGACCAAGAACTGCCCCCTGGGGAACACCTCATTATAAATATACATTATAAATATACACGTTATAAGGCGCACCCTCAGTTATGGGGTCCATTTCTGTACTTAACCCATACATAAGGCGCACCTGATTATAATGCACATGCTAAAACATGGTCCGATGGTCAAGGACAACATTGTCCATCTTGACTTTTTTTAATTTTCATGTCATTCTGTTGTAGATTTGCTGCTATGTTTGGGATTGTCCTGTTGCAAGACCCAATCTCAGTCAAGCTTCAGTTGTAAGACAGATGGCCTCACATTTTACTCCATTTGACTGGTATACAGAGGAATTCATGGACAACTCAATGACTGCAGGCTATCCAGGTCCTGGGGCTGAAAAAAAAGCCAAACTCATCAGTCCTCCCCTACTGTTCTTGACAGTTGGTATGAGGTGTTTATGCTAATATGCTGTGTTTGGTTTTCACCAAATATAGTTTTGTGCATTATGATAATACACCTCCACTTTGGTCTTGTCTGTCCAAAGGACATTGTTCCAGAGCTCTTGTTATTTGTTAAGATGCAACTTTACAACCTAAGCTTTCCCTTTTAACCATTCCAAAAAAAAAACATACTTATTCAGTCTTTCTCAGTATTGTATCTTTAACAGTATTGTTATGAACTTCAACATGTAACATTCTAAATGAGTTCCGTAGAGTCTGAGATGTAGGTCTTGGGTTTTTTGCAGTTTCTCTAAACACTGCATGTCTGACCTTAAGGTGAACTTGCTGGGACGTCCACTCTTGAGAAGATTAGCAACTGTCTTGAAAGTTGTCCACTTGTGAATAATCACTGCAGAATGATGGACTCCAAATTGCTTAGAAATAGCTTTATAACCATTTCCAGATTGACTGGCAGCAACAATTGCTTCTCTAAGCTCACCATTGATGTTTTTCTTCATTGACATTGTGTTAAAACACACCTGAATGCTCCACACCAACAAAGTGCCAAAACCTCTGCTTTTATAGAAGTACTCACACATGCAGATGATCAATTAATCAAGTGCAATTTGCAGGACCTGGCTGCTATTCACCCTCTTAATTCCCATGGAGGCATTAGGTTTGGCTTAGTTTTTGTAAACACTGTGTCTTTATTTTAACATAGATTTTGTTAAATAAGTAATGACAGAGTGCAACATGTGATGTTTTGTTTTTCATCTAGGGTTGTATCTCCCTTATTTTAAGACATGTTAAGCACCGTACTACTTTTATATGTCATGATTTGTGAAATCTTAGAATAGAAAAAGGGTATAATTTTTTTCTTGGTCCTGGCTACGTAAAGCAGACATCCATCTTTTGTGCTTCTAATGTTGGAGAAAGTATTGTCTGTAGCAAGATGTTCTCTACCATTTCAACAAAAGTAGTCATATGTTATGCCCTCTGGTGCAGTTATGTTTGGGCGACCTAAACTACTTGTGGTCATGGAAGTCTCCAGCATATAGTTTGGGTAAGTGATGTCACTGTTTATATGGTATAATGACTCCTATCAGACAATAATTGAGGCAGGTAATGTAAGACTTCTTGGCTCAAAACCAAACCAAACAAAGCCAGGCCAATGGCTAAACAAGCTTCAAATGGCAGGTAACGAAGGGTCCAGGCGAGATCATTAGTCTGAATATAAAAATGGTGTCCAAATGACAAAGCAGACAGAAGAAAACAGATTATCCAGCCTGTCATCTGGATACTCTGAGGATATACAAATTACCATTTTCCAGAGTCATGACTATCTGATGATGTAAGGTAGATGAAAGGCTTAAAGTCCTGCATAATATTTCCTCTAAGGAAGCATTATGCAGAACTTCTATTGGTGGTATTACATTTTCCTATAAACTAAGGTTGAACTTTTTGCTCTAAAAGTCAATTTACTAAACGCTAAAAAGTTAGACATAACATAATAAGTTGATGTGGACAAATAGGGGAGATAAATGAAAAGATAGAAGAAAAAGTTACATCCAGGATGACAGCAGAAATATGGATGATAACTGACCAGCTTAAAATTGTGAAAAATACATATGATTGCTTCTCCATATCTGACCATCAAAGCAATATGTATACCTTTCTAAATAAAGAAGCTTTCAGAAATCTAATATGAAAAACAAATCTATTTGGTTTCTGAATCCCAAAGAAACACATTCTATAATTTATTAAAACTTTGTGTAATGTCAACCATTACAAGCAGAGTGCAAATGTAATTTGAAATGGAAACACTGACATCGAGTGGACAGACATATTATCACAGATCACCACATAAACCACTGCTACCACAACTACTCAGTTTAGTAATTCAGTGTTTAAACAACAAAACTTTCATAAATGACTCAGAAGTCAACATTATTTAAATGTTAGTTTACTGTGTGTGTGTGTGTGTGTGTGTGTGTGTGTGTGTGTGTGTGTGTGTGTGTGTGTGTGTGTGTGTGTGCGTGTGTGCGTGCGTGTGAGTGTGTGTGTATTGCATGTGCATTCACATGCAATACACATGGAACAGGTCCCACATGAACCGTGCTCAGTTATGATTGTATAGGCCCACCCCCCAACCCCAGCGATCAGAAGCAGGCAGAGAGGACCCCAAGACTCAGGCCACCGGCAGCCCCCACGGAGCACAGAAGCCAGGAAGCCCACTGCAGGGACAACCACGTATCTACCCAGAAGCCCCCGATATTTGCACACTCTCATATCTCCTGACATCAGTGAGCAAGCATTAATAAATACAATTCTGTCTCAACTTTGAAGTGAAACCAGCCAACCAAATGAAAGCAGTAAAAGGCAGTGACAAGTAGGTCATGTCTTTGCCTTTGTAGGAAGATAAAGGTAGACTCACGATGCACATTACAAGAGGAGATTTAGAAGTGGGTATGCACAACACCTGACCTGTGGCTCCACCATAGCATGAATTATGAACAAGAGAAGGACACAAAGATAAAAGGCTGGAATAGCATCAATCCTTATAATGAGTTTAGTGGAAATATCACCTGTTTCTTGGGTCAAATTTGAAAGCATGGCAAAGAAGAGTCACTGCCTGACCCAGTGGCATCTCTCCCAGGGTCCAAGGGAAAGACGATGCTGTGTCGCTTTGTCCCGCAGCCACAAGCAGCTCCCCCTCTGTCATGGTTTTACAGTTTTATGACATATAGGCTTACAGAATCTAATTTCATGCTGTCACTTATAAAGTGAATATGCCATGTCTACCATTTTAGTGACCAGATGAAAACACACCAACTAGCTTTCCACCTAACTTGTGCTAGCTTCTTCCAAATCTTGTTAGAGCCTCACTTAGCAAGTAGTCATTATTGGTTGGTGCTTCAAATACTCTAATGTAGAGCGTTTGACCTGTGTGACCTCATCTTCCCTGAGGCTAAGCATAGTTCTCTGCAGACTTGGAGCAGAAATCCTTAGCCGCCTTGCAGGCCTATTCTGCCTATTCTGTATTCAGCATTGATATAAGAAATATAATTTTACACAGTTTGTCTTAGTCTCAAATAACAGTAGATTTTTACCTAAGACCAAGGAGTGAATAAACTAGGGCTGTCAAAATGAACGCGTTAATAACAAGTTAACGGGAATTCATATTAACGCCACTAATTTTTTTGACGCATAGGGACGTTCTATAAATATGACCGTTGGTCCACTTCATAGTTTGAGAAATCAGGAAGAGATTTTACCTAATCTTGTGGATGGCTAGCTAAACTGGATAAAGAAAATTATCTTTTGAATGGCAAGTTCATCTTCAAAACCCTGCCAGATGGTTCTCTCAACTGGACCAAAATTATCTACCGTTACTGTCAATGTGAATTGATTTAGCACATCAAGTCTTAAATATCACTTGCTAGCAAAACACATATTGGGAGATACCCACTCCCTCTCACCAAAGGTAGACGTCGCTTAGTAGTTTGGATGAAGAATGTTCTGGACAGTTGTTTTGGGTTGTTAATGTAAATATAAAATGGTCTGTCTGCTACCATGTTGATAATAATAATACTAATATATATTTGAGGTGCATTTAGAATATATTAAAAATGATATTGAAACATAGGTTTTGTGATTAATCATCATAATCATGTGATTTATTAATTCTCAGGTAAATGAAACAGAGATGTTTGTAAAAAAAATAAAGCAGTAGAAGAATTTACGCTTTCATCTACACTTTTAACTAGGGGGGCCTTTCTGTTTTAACTGCGACAGAAATATGTGACAGTGCATTATAGAATGCTCTGGACACGCTGTTAGATCATGCAAGCCCAGAAGTTTTGTAGATGTCCCTATAGTTTCCACAGCTCTGCCACTGATAACACTAATGATGAATCTTACATCCTTTACATCTGGAGATTGAATTTGAGGAACATAAGGGGCAAACTGATGTATTATTTGGGAATATGGTACTTCATTTCAGCAGACTTTCAGAAACACAATGACTTCATCCTCAAATTTGATGTTAATATTACCAACACCTGGTGGAGCAAGGCACATTCATGTGTATGTGTTCATGAGAATGCCATCCTTTAAAGTTGAGAAGACAGTAATTAGGAAATAAAACAAAAATGAAGAAAATTGCTCAAACACAATTTGAACAAAGCAATTTATTGATCAAGCCAAGTGGTTCCTGAATTTAGTTGCTAAACACACGGGACAGGCTAATCGTGAATTTAGTTCAACTTGAAGCAATCCTGGAGAAGTTTGTAAATCTTAAGCAATGCGCATCTTATTCATTTTGTCCATCGATCTTTGCGGGAGCTGTTCTCCTTAAAAGGTCTCTTAACATATTTGGAGTACATGACAACAAATTCATTGTTATGGATGTACATGTGCAGGGCTCGCACAGATTTGTTTTTATGACAGCAATTTGTTTGACTCCCCCTACAGTTGTGTAGGAGTCAAAGAAAAGATTTTTACTAAATTCCTTCGTAACACTTTAAAAAGAAGCAGATCGCCTGACAGATGAGGGAGGAAGAGGAGCTTTCTCACAAAATAAGACCATAAAGTTCTCATAGCTGGTTGGCAGACAAGACAAAATTATGTTGTAATTCCCATAAAATATTATAATTCTCCGTTGAAAGTTTTTTTTTTTTTTTTTACTCAGTAATGTTCTTACTCGTAATTTACTCGGCTGTACTCCACTGTCTTGCTTTTTTTTTTCTTTTCCAATGTTGATTTCATGCACTGTTGGATAAATGGGCAATGTTTTACCAGTGTTGCTAATTTTTTTAAAAAACATTCTCTGTAATGTCAAACCAGTCACCGTACCGTTACAGTATGTCAACCTGACTGATCACAATAAAGTTATGTCATAGATTGTTCCCCTCGAGAAGGTAGAATAGCTGCTATGAGGTAGGAGCATAAAAAAAGGCTGAAAAAGTTTCATGGACTGCTATTGTCCATATTTTCTGTAGTGCAGATACAAAAAGAGGGAATACTCCCCTCAATAGTTATAAGAAATAATAAACAGTTCCTGCAGTCCAAAAACACCTGTTCTTATAAGGAAGCTTTACTTACAGAAAACTGTTGTCAGAATAGGTCTAAGGAAGAAATGCTGGCTGGACGATGTTGTTGATGATTGAACTCAATTTCTTGGCAACTCAAGTCAAAGTGAACTGTACTGTCATCTCACCCATATACAAGTATACAGAGAGATGAAATTGTAAACCATAGACAGATCACAACAGTGTAGCAGTTTTGTTGTGAAAATAGACTAGAATAATAAGATTTAAAGAAATAGAACACAAGAAAAGACATTATGCAAAAACATTAGTGCAAAGCCAGGAAAATAAGTAGCAGCAATACTTTATAATGAGTAGTAAATATGTACAGCATGTACAGTATTGTGCAGTATAGATACAGTATTATATTTGGTAAATATACAACTCAGCACAGTGTGAGGTTGTGCAGAAATAGCAGCAGACATGGCAGCATGACTCACAGTATTAGAAACGGTGTATGAAAGTTGTTTAAGATGTGTAAACAGTGACAGATCAGAAGTTTCAGAGAAGAAGTAAGTCAGGTGATGTCAAAGTGCAGTGTGCAGAATATTTAAAGATCAGTATGGGATTTTCAGTTCTTTGTTCTGTATGCAGCTAGACCGTCCAGGAAAGTGGCTGTGCATATATAAAAGTTTTGTGTGACTGGGTTTAAGAGGTGATTGAGGCAGTGTGGAAGATCCCTGGGGCAGCCTGGTATTTAGGAGCCTGACAGCCTGGGGGTAAAAAGTGTCATGCATCCTGGCAGATCTGGCTATAATGCTGCAATATCTTCTCTTGGATGGCAGAAGTGTGAAAAGTCCTTGTGAGGGGTCCTGCACAATGCTGCAGGGAGGGGTCTCCTGCTGGTGCCCAGAGTCAAGACTAAACAAGGTGAGGCTGCGTTTCAGTTTTATGCTCCTAAAGTTTGGAACGGTCTTCCAGAAGATGTGAGACAGGCCTCAACTCTGACAATGTTTAAATCCAGGCTGAAAACAGTTCTATTTAGCTGTGCATAGGACAGCTGAATAATTATTTATGTATTTTTATTGATTTAATTAATTAATTATCATTTATGTTTTGGAATGATTTTATTTGCCTTCTTGTGATTTTATGTAGCTGTAAAGCACTTTGAATTGCCTTGTGTACGAATTGTGCTCTACAAATAAACTTGCCTTGCCTTGCTTTGCCTTGCCAGGCCTTGTGGACAGTATGTTTGTAAAATATGTCCTGTAATGAAGGGAGAGGCACACCAATTATGTTCTCTGCTGTCTTCACTCTTGCGCTTGCGGTCAAATATTTTACAAATGCCATACTAGACAGTCATGCAGCTGGTCAGAACACTCTTGATGGTGCCTCTATAGAAGATGGTAAGAGTAGGAGGGGGAAGACTTGCTCACTGCAACCTCGAGAAAAATGGTCGCTGCTCTGCTCTGTTGCTTAATGATGTGGTCTTAACCATTCAAGTTCCTCAGTTCCGCACACTGAGGAACTTCACAGTCTCCTCAGCTGAACCATTGATGTTGGGTGGGATATGGGCAGGATATGTTTTTCTGAAGTCCCCAGTTATCTCTTTTGTATTGTCAACATTGAGAGGTTGATCGTCTGTGCACCATGCCGACAGCCATTCTACCTCCTCTCTGTATGCTGTCTCATCATACCTACTCTTCAGTCCCAGCAGGGTCGTATCATCTGTGAACGTCATGATGTGGTTGGGGTCATGTGTGGCTGTGCAGTCATGAGTCAGCGGGGTGAAGAGCAGAGGACTAAGCACGCAGCCCTGCAGAGAGGTAATGCTGCCCCTCCGAATCCATTTAGGCCTCTGTGTCTGGAAGCCCAGCATCCAATTGAATGACTGGTGTTCAGGCCCAACCAACTTCGTTTCACAATCAGCTTTTGAGGGATGATTGTATTGAAAGCAGAGCTAAAAGATAAATATGGCATCTTGCCATATTTCTCTTTTTTATCCAGATCTATCAGGGAGAGGTGAAGGGCAGAGGACATGGTGTCCTCAGTGGGCCTATTGGACCGGTATGTAAACTGAAGAAGGTCTGGGAAAACAGGTCTTTATGTGTGACATGACTAACCTTTCGAAGCACTTCATAATGATTGGAGTGCAACAGGTTGGTATACATCCACACATGTCGCTGCTGACTTTTTCAGCACTGGTATTATGGTGATGGACTTGAAGTACAGTGGGACCGCCAATAACTGGCTCAGAGATCTGTTGAAAACATCTGTGAGGACACCAGATAGTTGGTCAGCACATTGTTATTGAATGCGAGCAGGTATGTTGTCAAGTCTTGCAGCCTCATGTGGATTGATTATGGATCCTGGATAGAGGCTTCCTCATGTCAGCTGTGGAGTGATCTGGTCAGTAGAGGGGAGGTGTTGCTTTCCTCGCAGGCTTTCTTTTCTGTGCTTCAAACTGTGCAAAGAAATGGTTCAGCTTGTTCGGTAGAAAGGCATTACTGCTGCTGCTGCTGTGTAGGTCAGATTTGTAGTTTGTAATTGTCTGAATATCCTGTTACGTATTGCACGTGTCTCTGGTGTTGTTGAAGTGTTCGTTTATGTGTTAATTTATCCTCCTGTGCATAGGCCCGTATAGCTCTTCTCATAACGCGGGACAGATTAGCTCTGGCCAAGCTGAGGGCAGCCCTGTCTCCAGACCTCAAAGCTGCATTTCTGAACTTGAGCAGCTTGCGCACTACTTAAGTCATCCATAGCTTTTAGTTCGCTCTTGTGGTAACATCCTGTGAGAGAATAACATCCTCAGTGCTCTGTGTAACTATTGGATTTATTTTCTTGAGGTTGGATCCAACACTCATCTCCCCCATAGCATACATTTCAAAACTTTGGTTACGCAATGCAAGTCCTAAAATACAAACTGCAGAAAAGCTGTTAGTAAGCTTACTAATAAAAGGAGTACATACAACAATGCCTTGCAAACATGTTCAAAGCATTGAAATCACCTCACCAATTCTTCATTGGCCTGGGGTCTGGGCTTTGACCAGGATATTTCAAGATCTGCAATATTTACCCTTTAACTAGTGTATGCTGAGGATCATTGTCATGCTGAAAGGTGAACCTCTGTCCCAGTTATATTTCAGACACTGAGTATTCCTAAGCACAAGACACAACCTCCATAAAAATATACATTTTTAAGGTTTCCTTTTTTCCTTTAATAGTTGTAAGCTTAAAGCACTGGTGTAAATTAGTACATCTTCATACAGACACTGATACTACTGTCCATGTGTATGTTTATACTGTATATAGCTTTGCTTAACTACACATTTATTTATAGCTTTCAAGTTGTTTTAGTTTGTTACCTTCAGTATTTTTGTAGCTTTTGTAAATTGCATATTTCAAGCAATGGGAAAAAAATGGGTTACATTTCAATTGATAAATGCTAAATGTAAATGCGTTTTAAGAGAAATTCAATTCACGAGCCATCTAGGTATACAATAGATATGGCTTTGGAGGTGTGATGCACCACACAAAAAAGATTCCCTGTTGTATCATTCTGAAAATATTCTCCTCCTTTTTAATTTCTGTGAGATGTAGTATTCAGTATTCAGAGACAGAGAAAAAGCAACCCCATGGCAAAATGGTAAATTGTATTTACATTGTGTTCAAATATATTTTTATATTGTTACCTTTTTGCGGCCTGCTCATTTTCAATGTTTGTATTTTCTCCTTATTTCTTTTAAGTTGGGATACAGGGAAAGCTGTCCATAAAATTTAAAACCAGTTTTATTAACCAAAATGCAGTAATGTCACGGAGCGAAATCAATAATGAGGTTGGAGAATGTGGCTAAAATATATTGTAAATCATAGAATGTGTCCTAACACCAAAATCAAAATGTCTCACTTTTCTAACTAAGAAAATTAACTGAAACTGTATAAATTACATGCATTAAAGAGAGTCTGCAGTCACCCATATGTATGCAACACTTCTGCAAAAAATTACTTTTCTTCCACAGGGAAAAGAACAAGCTGATGTACATCCTTATTTGTACTGCTTTTAATGTGTTTTTTCCATCAGAAATAATAAAAGCCATACATTGTAGCAAACCAAAAATGACAAAGCTCTTTACAGGCATAGTAGCTCATTCATACACATTCTATAGTCCAGACTGATCTGTCAAAGTGGGCAGATGGCAATTTGGCAAATAAATGAGTAACATTCAGCTGGAAGTTTAGGAAGTTCTCTTACATATTCTGTAAGCAAAAACTTTTTTTTTAACTTTTTGTCACATAGGCAGAGTCAAGAAACTTTCTGTAAAAGCCTGGGTAAGACTTGAAATGCTATGCATCGCTTAGACAGCAGCATCCAGGTCACAATTTGACTTGAGCATGCAAGTCCCTGCCAATAAATAATTGAAGATTCTAGCAAACACACTGTAAGTGCTGTTTTTTTGTTTTTTTTGTTCTGAAGTCACTGTAGGTCCCAAGAGTTAACCTTATTTATCTTACATCATGCTGCTAACCAGTTCTTCAGGATTAGGACGAAAGGGGGGAGATGTAATTGTCTCTGCAAATTCCTTAAATGGGAACTCAAAATGAAAAGGCAATACTTATTTGTCAACAAAATACTTTGAGGTTCTTTAAGTTTAATTTCTAAAAGAGTAAATTATCTCACAACCAACACAGCTAAAACACTGTATTAGAATTAGAGTGGTTCCTTTGTTGTCTGCACCACATGAGGGCACCAGCGTCTTGTTGAACTGCCAGCGAACACTACCAGCTGCAGACCGACAGTAATCCATGTTGGTGTGAACCAATAAGGCTGCTTCCACACAGGCAACAACATAAAACAGGTCAGTCAACATCTGTATTTTCTCTTTTTGAAAAGCCAATACACACCAATAATACTTCATCATTTAAGTGCTAAACGTGGACAATGTACTGTATCCTCGAGGCAGGTTTAAGTTGATAAAACAACTGGGTTTGTCGCCATTTTAGAAGATTTTTTTTCCAATTTGGACTTAGGTAAAAATCTTGGATAAAGAATATTTCCTCCTCACAATCAAGAATGTTAACAAAAGAAATTAATGCTGCAAGAAGAAAAAGAAAACATTCAGAAAACATCAGTGATACACTTTAAATGCACACACTTAACATCTTATATATGTCAATGCACTTAAACGAGAAAAAAGCAATATTCTCGCTTTTAGTAATCTTGATGTATACTTTACAATACATGTATACAAGATAACATGGAGCAACAAAGCAAAAAAATAAATATCTTAAAATCAAAGGTTTATACTTTATATACATATATCTATATCTATATCTATAGATATATCTATATCTATAGATATAGATAATATATGTGTATAGCTTACTTTTGGGTAGAGTGAGTGTTACAGTTTGGCTGACTGATGCAAAAAGCTTCTTTATACTTATGGAAACTGAGGAAAAGTAAAGCAGGACAAAACCACTTTATAAAACTCATCCTCACAAATCCACTCTTGGCCCTTCAGTGGAGAGTGAAACTGAGCAGAGGATGGTGTCATTCAGAAAGCTAATCTTCTCCCTTCTTGTCTGACTGTGTGGATGCAGTGACTTTTACTGATGCCTGTCTGTGCTCACAGTAATACTGCTGCAAAAATTGAGGTGATCCTTTCAAAGGAACAGCATCGGTTTATCTACACTCCTATACTGAACAGAGAAGGACCCGTGGAATTGTGGAGCTTATTTCCAAGTTGGGCTGTTTGCATATTTAGGACAGATTAGATATGTTTTTTTTTTCTTAAAAAGCTCTGCATTTAGGAAAGAGAGTCAGGCACCAAATGTCATCTAGAACAGTCCTACTCAAAAAAGCAAAAGAGAATATTTACAGACCTCACCAGCTGCAATCTAACTACCCTTTTTGCAAGACAACAATGGTGCAGAATTGACCTACAATATCAGTACAACCAGAAAGAAACAGTATTTTTGATTAAGCAGCCATATTTGTTTTACAAAAAAATACTTCTGACCCTGCCCAGTGGCACACCATCCACGCCCTGACTACTTTTTTTTAAATCTTTGGTTGACCAGTCAAAAGCCTGATACATTTACAATCCACCTTTCAAATCATACAACTTGACTTCTTCTTATTTTTTAAAAAACAACAAAAAAGAAACAACTGCTAAAAAAAATAACATTTGCACGCACAATGTCATTCCCTCTTTCTGTTCTTGAGTTAGCCTTCCACGGAGATTCAAATCACCCCCCTCATCCCACACACAGCCACACCCCATCCTGCACTTCCTCTAGTCCATTCTGAAGCCCATTCGAGAATAAAAGCACATGCATGCAAGCCGCACTCGCTCAACACACTCACACTCATTCTTTTTCATCTGCTTCAAACACACAAACACACACAAGTCTGTTTAAATGTCACAGCAAGAAAGATAAGGTGACATGTAAAATCATTTGCAACAATTCTCCAAAAAAACAAAGAGTCCATGGTTATCAGGAAAGAAAAGATTTTGAAAATTATGGAACCAGGGTTTTTGCTGACAGCCCTCATCGTTTCTGCGAAATGATCATCTTGGAGACGAAGTTGACGATGGCACTGGCAGGCTGGTTGGGGTCCAGCTCTGCGAAGAGGTGGCTGACGTTGTCTGTTGTGCTTCCCTGCTTACGTGCCACAAACCCAAAGAGCCTGGAAAGCCAGAGTTAGAGATGTAGTTACAGGGACTAATTCAAGTTCAAGAATCAAATATCAACAGCAGAGTGACAGAGGACACAGAAACATGCAGCTTATGGATAGTTTACTTACTTGGCTGTGCCTCCCTCAGGCTTGCTCCATCTGGAAAAAAAGAAAAAACAAAACTGAATGTCTAATTTTAAAGACTGTCATTTGTCATATATAATATGGCATTGTTGCGATTAGAGACACAGAACAAAAAGTGATGCAGTATTTCAATCTTTCCTAGCGAATGAACTAGCGAACAGCCATGAAAACTGGTAACTTGTGGCGTGATGTCAGTAAATGTGTATTGATGCACACAAAATGGCAGACAACTCTGTCTGAGCTGCTATAAACTGTTGACTTCAGTATATGAACAAACAGTGCTGTTCATACAGCACACTGTACATATTATTAGTTTTCTTCTTCTCTGCTGGTTTTACTGGTGGACTAAAAACTAACAGAGCTGCCAACCACCACTTACTGTACTCCAGTGTCTAAGGACTAGATCAGGTTCTCACACTATGAAAATTAGGTAACTAAAGCAACAGTTAACCTGTACCAAGCAAACTACTACAGTATAATCAAAGTATAAGCACTTCTCTTACTGGGCTGTATCAACAGTACATGCATGAATACATTGTCCAAACCTATATTGTTTTCAGATGCTCCCTATAGAGAAACTGGAAAAACTTGAAAAATGTATATGTCAATGGAGAAGCCAAAGCAGAAAGTTGAAATCATTGCAGTTGTCTACATGTCGTGGAGAACTCAAAGATTTGACTAAGAGATACTTCCTCCAGGAAGCACAATAAAAATCTTTTATAATATGCATTCAGGATGTGGCATGCCCTTCCAGATCTTACCTTTCCCTGACACCTCTTTAGGAAACATTCAAATGAGTCAATGGTCAAGGGTCACATTAATAAAATTGGAGGGAAAATGAAATAACTATCTGCACTAACAACATTTATGAAGCATTTGAATTCCCACACACACATATGGATACAGGTTTAAGAAAATGGGCTGAACATGGATAGAAGCCTACACTCATTCAAATCAAGCTTCCCAATACATGCTTTTTCAGACAGTTTTATGTGAGGAATATTCAGACAAAACTGAAAGACTGGAAAAACATTTTGGAGTATTTAATCAACATTCATACAGACACATGGAAGAAATGTACATGTCTTGCTCTTTAAGACAGATGTAATGGAAAAATGTCATAAACAAGACAAAGCAGCATGCTGCCTGGATTGGTTAAACTGAAAGATGGATCTTAAGGATGGCAAGTAGGTTGGAATCAGTTAAAACAAACTACCAACAGTGTCATAAGTAACTTATTCCACTTCTCTGTGTACTCACTTTCTGTCCTGAGGGTCAGTATCGCAGAACGTGACAGTGTTGGCGGGGTAGTGGCGTCGGAAGAAAACCCTACGAAACAAACGAGAGACAGAAACACTAAAAAAAATAGATAGAGACCATGATGAAACTCATGTTTTGTAGAGTAGCGGATGGTGCTCTTCATGGTACACAATATTAGTTTAATCTGGAGGTATCATACATCAGGATGTTTGGATGCTTATGAAAAGAACACGACAAGTGTAGTGTTCCACCCCCAGGACACCGTCACAGCCACTGATCACATGAATCCATTTGATCAGCCGGAACAACAAACATGACGCAGACTCATGGTGAATGTTGAACTGTCTCCAAATTACAAGGAAAAAGCTTTGACATATAACATCTGACATAAGCATAACTATATAAACACAATAGGAAGCACTTACAGAAAGATTATTCTAAGCAATGTGAGACGTGTTTGAGCAAACTGATGTGGTCCAGCTTTAATCAATACAGCTGTTGACAGAAGAAGCTAAACTCTTACTCACACTGAACATCAGTGATCTGCAGTGAACTTCAGTTCTTCTACTGCATTTTATATGTGCAACTACACTGACTGCAGATCAATGTTGTGGTTTAATAATATAAAAAAAAGAGTAGAAAATTTGATTATATTATTAACAATTCTTTCTATTAGTATCCAGCATCTTTCCTGATTGATTTTTTATGATTTTTTATGTTCGTAATACATTACAATAAACCAATTATTTGCTTTTGTGCAGCTGACTCTTCTGCAAGGGAGAAGAGACCGAATTGCTGATGTAAAATGCACATAGAGTACTATTCAGAGGGTGATTAAGAAGAAGCGAGTGGAGGATGCGGTAAATGCTGTTTTGTGAGAAGTTCGAGGGAACACATTTGAGAAATGGAGTCATTAAATAATGAAAGAACAGGCAAAGTCAATGGGCAGGACAACAATTTACACAGGAGCAAGAATAATATCAGCAATTCAAAAGTATTGGTGGAGATTTATTCGTACTGCAGAGCACACCACACACACATACACACTTAAGGACTGGGAACTGTGAAATAGAAATAGTAATTATAATGTGCAGTACTTAATGTGCAATATCCACTGTGTAATGCCCACTGTGCATAATAATAACAACAACAATAATAATAACCAGTATTTAATGTGCAATATCCACTGTAAAATAACCACTGTATATAATAATAATATAATAACAATGTGCAATTTTCTTTTTACAAACCCATGTACAAATGCTGATACTGGTGGTATTTCCTGCTATTGTATGTCCCTGTTGTCTTTCTTCTTTTTGTCTCTTGCTTGCTGCTGTAACATGTGAATTTCCCCATTGTGGGACAATAAAGGAAAATCTAATCTAATCTAATCTAATCTAATCTAATCTAATCTAATCTAATCTAATCTAATCTAATCTAATCTAATCTAACCTATTTTTACAAACCAAAAAACAAAATTGGGGTCCCTCATTAATTATTCTTGATAATCTGATTATGTGCACTGGTTCAAATAAAAATGAAAAAATCTAAAATGCATTGAGACATCAAATGTTTTAAAACATTTGCAACAAAAACTCAAAATATCAGAGTGTGTACACTTGAGAGATCTTCAAACATCTCCCTAAGGCCAGGCGAGATTCAGACTTACTTCCTCTGGTTATCAGTGAGTGTGATGCCCTGTGAGGACACCTTGAAGTGCACAACGGTGGCAGTAGCTGGAGAAGAAGCAACCAGTGTCTCAGATATTGCCTTGGCAACAGCCTGAGGGCCCGTGAGGGATTCCATCTCCACCGAGTTGATGTAGAGAACATTGCATGCTGGGAAGAGAGCAGATGTCCCAGATGGATAAGATGTGTCAAAAAATTTAAATGAAGGACTCTGTTCATGCAATGACTTCTGCTTATTAGCAGACATGCATACTCGAATAAAGCTTGGGTTGTACAGGTAAATTCATAAAAAAATCATTCCACATAAAACATTCTGTTTGTTAAAGAGGAGATGCTGGACGTTGATGTTAAAAGACATCTTGGAAGGCAATTTTGTTATACGCGGCCATTCAATATATAATTTGTGCAGGTAACATACACAGACAAACATTTATGATGCACATTCCAGGTGTAAAAGTGCACTGGCTTTACCATGGGAATCAGCAGGGGCCCTCTGCACTGGGATAACAAGGATGTCAGGTTGTCAGAATAAGTGAATGAGATCATTTTGGATACAGTAACAATTTTGTCACTGATGTCCTAAAAACTAAAAGTTGGATGTTGGTTAAATAAGCATGAGATGAGATGACTGGGCTTGAAGCAGAGATAATGAGTTATGGTTTTACCTGCTCCTTGTTTCAATCTTTCAGCTAGTGGATTGGCTGTTGTGACCTCAGGCACTTCCTCGATGAGATCTACAGAAAACAAGAGAAAGTTAGCACTTTTAGTAAAATACTGTCAGTAACGGCTATGCTAACCATGAGCTCCTGTCTATATTTAGATGTTACATATGTTTGCAAAAAAATTAAAAGAAAATTCAACCCTATAGTACTTACTAACAATTAAAATATTCCGAGATGTGAATAGTTTTTTTTTCTTTTTAAAATGAATATTAAAAAAAAAATTCTGTAGATAAATTAAGCTATTTCATTCATATATGCCAAAGTTGAAATGATCAACTTGATGTGAAATAACAAGATAAGTAGAGACCTTCTAATTGTCGCAAAGCAGTTGATTAGAAGAAACACAACATCTGGGGATGATAATAAAGTAAACTTGGAGTAAATCAAGGGTGCTACAGATCGAGTCCTCTTGTACTTTGAACAATCTTTGGTAGAGTACAAATGACTGCCTGAATTAATAGTAATTTGGTATGTTTTATCTAAAAGTTATATATGGAGTTACAAGTAACAGATTTAAACGATACTCTAGATGCAGACTTGACCTTAGACATTTTGGATATGAGGAATTCATCATTCATATCAGCAGTCATGTTAGTTGAATAACTGACAGCCAAATATGTATTTTGTGACATCTCTGTGAGCTTCATTTCACTGTTGGAACCGGCATCAAGTGACCATTTCATATCAAAATAATTGTTGAACATCGAATGTCATGGATTGATACATATGGACATTCAGAAGCACATTTGGATGGAACAACATAAGAGGACTTAAGGGGATTTGTCTCGTGATCGTATTCTGCAACCACTTGTAAGATAAGCAGATTGTGTTTCAAAGCATTTGTATCAAACAGAAATTTTATTTGTAGAAAACGTACACAAAAATAAAACAGCAGCACTTTAAAAACGCATAAAAAAATACTAAAATTCTCATGCCTGTGGTAGGGATGAGTAGTTTGCACGGTAGGGCCAATGGTGTGATAGCATGCTGATAGACCAAAGCAGACAAACAACCTGTAGAACAGAAAAAAAACAGTTTAAACAAAGTATTCATACATTTTGAACATCTCTTGGATTTCACTCTTGGAGCTTGTAGTACTTCATACTCAGTTCTTCTCAGTATCAGTAAAGTATGTCTGTAATATAAAAAGGACACCACTGCCTGGGATTCAGCTTGGATTTGTAAGTTAGTTTTTTAAATCCCACTCTAGCCATTATAAATCATCTTAAAACTCATCGATGTACCTGCAAATTGGACATTTAAAAGTTCTTGGATTTCTTGCCTATTGCTCAGGATAGGACTCTACCCCTTCTTGCTCATTCAGTGAATTAGGATCTATGAATATGCTAATCTGGCCTCACCTGTCCACATGGCAGCAGCTGACACCAGCTTTCTCTGCTTCTGCTAAGCAAGAAATACTTTTGATGTAACTCAGTCATACATCCTTGAACCAGAAAGCAATTCTCGAGAAAGCGAAAGGAAAGGTTGTAAGCACAAGGAGGTATTATAATGGTGCTGCTAGCTCCAGGAGCCAGGCTAATTCAAAGTTACAAACAGGCCAGGGGCTCTCAGCACTAATCCAGTTCCTGGCCCTCACACAGCACAAGCAGGGGCCAAGTGAGAGGCAGCAGACGTCGGCAAGCCGTTCAAACCACCTGGAAGCTTGCTTGCTAATGAGGCAGATAACTCTGGGAGGGCTGGGACAGCCTTGGAGCTAGCAGAGTGAATTCTCCACCTGACTGGAAACTCCCTTGCCATGGAAGCAACTACCTGCAGGAACTAGCATAACTCCCAAACTGCGGTCATGCTGTAGGTAATCTCCCAAACTAGCCCAGTTCTCATGGAGCTAACACCTTCCACTACAACCAAGCTTCTGGTTGGCTTAAAGCCTGAGAAGCTCTGTTAGCTCCAACATATCTTTGTTCAGCCATGCTTCTGCTATGCTCTTCACCCAGCCTGTATTAACTTTTTCATAGCTTGCTAGCTTCTCACTTAATCTGTTCTTCACACTATGCAAATCTGTAACAAAATGGCTTGCTTAATTAATGTTACAGTATTTCCAATATTTTGCACAAAAGTTGTCATTCTGAATTTTAGTTATTCACAATTTTATTCAGGGATTCAAATGGATTCAGATTTGATACAGGATACAGAGTCAAAACAGGACCCAGAAACACGAAGGGGAGACAAAGGCTCCATTCGATTAGTCAAATTTGTTTAGGAACCTTCCTAAGTGAGATAACCAGGAAGCATCTAAGTAGAAGCCAAGGTAAGAGCTGTTCGGATTCTGAAATTGCAAAGGAAAGTAGCTCCAATGCTTCCTTAATTATCTCCTTTAGCAAAGGATACACCAGACCATATTCTATAAGAGAAAGAAGATCATTCTGTCCCACAATTCCTTGAGGCAGCAGCTTCTATAGCAGCGCTCAATTATTTTCATCAAGTCGCACTAACTGTGATTCATGTGTATAGATATAGAGGACAGGGGAATGAGTATAAGTAGCCTGTGACAACACAATATTCCACTTTTTAAAATTAGCTTCTGTCCTTTTTCAGTTACAAGGGTCAATAATAAAGTAATATTATATATTATCTCTAATATGATATATTTCACAAGTTTTTTACGGACATGCATCACACTTAGTGTAAAAAGAATTTTTCTTACTTCCTTACTTTAACCCCATGATGTTTTTTAACAAGGCTAATGAAAAGTACTAGGAAAAGATCATAGTAGGTTTTTTATTTTTATTTATTTTTTACTATTCGACTGGACCCAAACATAACAGAAATTGACTTGCACCTTTTTTGGACACAGCAGAGGAAAGAATTGTGTGCATGCAAACAGAAACACGCATGAACATATGCCCTGCAGTGTAATTATGGAGACAACTTGAATTAGTTCTCTAAGTCAATACTATAATTACAGTAGGGTTAGACGGTTTAGAACTTGGAAAGAGACATGTACTCATGTTTAACGTTTCTTTTAAAATCTTGATAAAATCACTAAGCTATGTGTATGAGGGAGATCGTTGATGAGTGAGAACAGGTTGTCTTTCTCTTACCAAAGTAAGGCTCATTGGGGCACCCTTTCAGCTTCACTCCTTTTGGGCTGCTCTCAATCAGGAAGTGCCTCACCAGCTCGTTGGTGATGTCACCTGCGACACAGGAGACAACCAACTGATTACCATGCAGACATAATCTAATAAGTTTGGTATTCAGAAATGAACTGTCTCTGCCCTGACCTAAAATTAAATTAAGGACAAAGAAGAGCTCCATTAAGCACATACTTATTGTATTTGTAACCTCTTTGGCGTTACCATTATTTTAACCCTCCATCCTGCTCCTACCTTTCTTGCTCTGATGCACGGTGGGTGGAGGAGAAGCAACCTTCATAGCCAAGCCATAAGCCCCTCTGAATGAGTGACTGTCCCGGATAACAAAGGCTCCAGGCTCCCTCTCTCTCAGCAGGCTTATAGCTGTAACATAGTAGATATAAACTTGTGATGGTGGTCACACAGTATTAGCAGACCACAGAGCCACTGTGTCTCAATATAGCCACATTAATGAGATTTTAGTGTCACTGTACACTCTTATTAGGGTTAGTTGAGCCAAAATAGCCAAACTCCAAGGATGGAGGGTGCTGGGGCAAAAAAGGGGAACAGGCTAAAGGACAGACAACTCATACAGCCCACTTGGAGTTATTATTATTTGTTCACATTCTTGTAACAAACAGTTTGTCCCTGGCACCTCATTTGCTACATCCCTAGTTGATGAATGGCATCAAGCTGGATTTGCTCCATGACCAATGTCTAAAAAATAAATGTATTTCATATTGAGGCTCTCTCTGTAGGTGCATAAACACAAATAAGGCCAGTGTCTGACTGCATACTGTTGCTTTTACTGTTCGAACAAACTATGAATTTTGCACATCCCATTTCTAGAAAAGACAGAATTGTCAGAACCTGGGGTTAATCTTGTTATTTGACTGTTCCATGTCAAATATTTTACTTTAATGTCGCCAAATACTTGTATCTAACATTTCTGTGATCGGGTTGCAGGCCATATTTGAAACATGCATAGCAGTATATCACAAAACAATATTGAAACACACAAGTAGAAGTACTGTTACTTCTTAAGGTAAGCACTTATCAATAGTAGGTGTATTTTACTGATAGGAATTAATATAGCATGTGCACTGCAAAAGCTCTTTAGGCAATACAGCTAAACTTATGAAAAGCACTGAATGGATTAAGGTGAGGCAAAGAGAAAGGTACCAACAAGTCAAAAGTAAAGCAAAATCTAAAGCTTGTTTGAAAAAAAAAGAAAAAGAAAAAAGGCACAACGAGTCTGTATTTCATTAGGAGTACAACTTCCAACATGAACAACTTCCACTTTCAGACACTCCATTATTAGAGGAGACCAGCTTTAGAGCCTTTACTTCAATTTTTACTTCAATGCCTTAGTCTGTCCACATATGACAGACTAAGCAAGGAAGATGGATGAGATGAGCGTAGCAGATATTCACTAATTCCCTACATATGGTGTGGTTTTCACTCTGGGACAGTCTGTGTGTCTGATGTCATTGCAGTTGAGCATGTGCATGTGTTTAACATGATATAATCCAATACGGGTCATGAGAAAATGAACGAGAGGCAGCAAATGGCAACTGACCTCAACCAAAGCACACAAGAACAGAAATGCTTTGTGTATAAGTCTACATGGATATTGATTATCGTGTACATGTGTTCTTGCATTTTTCAAAAGTGATTATTTCACAAATTCCTCAACTTTTGTCTGTGACTAGAGATGTAAAGATTTGCCATGTGTTCTGGCTTATATAAAAGCATGAAACACATTTTCACAGCCTATACACTGTGGACGACCAAGTTAACTTGTGATCTAAGCAGCTGAGACCTGGAGGTATAGTAAGAGAACCAAAAATAACGTCTGACGTTATCCATAACACACTAAAGTAGTATTTGGGGAATTGTAGTTTTTCCGTGTTTTTTTAGCTGCAGTGCGGATAAAGTACAAATACACACATGTATCCTAGAAGTATACAAGAGGCAAGGTATACAAAACTAAAATGAGTATGCTAATGTCATTTGTACACCAAAAGTAGTGAGTTTAAAAAGAGTTTTTAAAAACGTAGATACAGCCACGAAAACAAGACGATCAAATCATTTCCTATTGGCTAGTAGTGTTTTCAGCTTTTCTTTACAGGAAGATGTGCTCAATGACTGTAACATCTCACATGGATGCTTCGAAACTGACAACAACCACTTGTGGATAAAAAGAGATGAGATTGATTGATTTTAGTTTTCTGGAAATATGGCTTGCAGTTTATCTCTTAGTCCCACTGTGTGGGACTGACAGTCTGGTTCAAAATAAAAAAATAAACAAGACTCATCATCTGCGAGTCATGCTTATCAGAAATTAAGGTCCAACACAGCCTGTAGAATACAATGTAGAGTCATCTCTTAATGCCTGTTTTTGTAGCCCCAAGTGCAGCATCCTCACCAACAATTAGCTGAGTGTTGTGTTCCCATGGATGCATATTGGAGCCACAGCCGCTAAATACCAGCAAGTACAGAAGAGTCATCTGATGCGAGACTAAATGCCATTTAAACTCTTTACCACTGCATCCAAAAGCAGTCTATGTTAGAACTGAACACCAAAATATCTGTTACCCCTTGATTTCAGTTTTAACAAGTCATCCGAAATACTTCAAAGTATCTACATCATCCTCGTAGTCCTTATAGTACTTATGTTAAAATCGTACTTATGTTAAAATAAAACTTGTCAAACTAATGCTAAATCCAGTGCTTGTTAATGAGAACTGTTCTTTACCTCTTTCACTCACTATACTACATTCTGCTAAAGATCCCCTTACAAGCATATGGCAGCTGAGTCTGAAAATGGTTGGAATGTTTTCTTGCACACCAACACCAGGAAGATAAAACTATAAAAAAATAACCACACCTGCCTATACTTGATGACATACTATTAATGAATGCTATAACTAATATACATAACTTAACAGTTTTGCAATAGCTTACCTTGTTCCCTGGAGATGTCTGGCTTGTACCAGAACTTGGACGTGTCTTGAACAAACTTAACATTAAGTCTGCTCTCCAGGCTTCCATCTGTAACAAAAACAAAAAGCAGGTAAGTAATAAACCACAGAATATGATCCTATTTTTCTCATGAGAAAGCCTCAGAAGTTGATTGGCCATGGTATTTTAGAGACAATATATATTACAAAAAACACAAAAAATATATAAACTGTGATTATTTTTAAGTCAGATACTATGGGAAACTTCTGGATCAGACTTGAAAATTTTCCCTTATGTTTATGCACAAAGTCTATGTCCTTACCGGGCATATTGAATCTTGAGAAGTCAGCGAGGGTGTGGAAGTAGCCAGGAGTACTTCCTCCACTCACTGGGGACATTGTCTTCCCATTCAGTGTGCCATAGGACATGGTTCCATTTGGTCTATCACCACTAGACATGCGCCTCTTCTCTGGGAGCTGAGGCTGAAAACCAGGGGCTGGGCTACCCTGCCTGAAACCTACACCCATCCCCATCATCCCGCTATCCTGGTAGCTTGCAGGTGAGATGGGGAAGGAGGGAGTGGGTGGTCCCTGATAGCCAGAAGAGCTGCTCTGTCTTGACAAGTTCCCGTGTCTTTCATCTGGAGTGGTATAACCACTGTACATGGGGTGACGATCTAAACTGGGGCTTCTCTGGGACATCTGTGAAACAGATGGATGGCGGCCCAACACTGGACTTCCTTGAGGGTGTGTGATGGATGGCTGTCGGCTCAGTACAGGGCTACTCTGAATCGGCTGCCTGCTGAGGACTGGGCTTTGCTGAGACCCATGTCCCTGAGAAGCCTGTCTGCTGAGGACTGGGCTGCTCTGAGCTCCCTGAGACAGATGACGACCAAGGATGGGACTGCTGCTAAAACCTGCCATGCCTCCTTCGAATCCATTAGCTGCAGATTTTTGAACCGGCTGGATAAAAACATCCTGTTTAGCGCTCAAGTGCTGCTGCAGGACAGGATTGTGGGTGGAGTTCATGATGTTGGGCTGGCACTCCAGTGGGGGACTTCTAGAGGGTTCTGAAAGAGGTGGGCTGGGATCTGAGACTGGGTAACTCCCCAAGAGGCTGCTGGGACCAAGGTACGACAGTGTGGGTGTAGTAGTGCCAAGGTAGGAAGAGGCTGGAGAGCTAGAATCCAGGTAGGAAGAAGTTGGGGTATTCACGGCCCGATATGATGGGGTAGGAGCGGGGTAAGCACTCTCTGTAGCCTGAGAGCGGAACCCAGAATCAGTAGTTGGTTGGGACAGAGTGCTAACAGTGCTCTCTGCTAAGAGGTGATCGCTGAAAAATGAGTGAGACAAGTTAGTTACCAAATTTCACTTACTCAGTTGAGTAGGTTGCTTGCAAACAAACAACATTCATCAGAGTTTACTTGTGTTTTTTAGCAACAATTCACATGGGATGTGCTTGCAAAGAGGAAGCACTCTGGCTTTAAAATAGACTCCTTTATTTTAAACACTAGAAGCTTGCATGATTCTTGTAGGTCATTCCTAAAATCTGGCATTAGACTGATAAGGAAGAGAGCACCATGTATTTGACTCACCCTTGTGAGCTCTGGATTGGACTGCTGCTGGACAAAGGTGGATTAAGTGTGTGGGTGCTGGGACTTGGACTTCTCTGCTGACTCTTTGGGTCTCCTGGAGGGCTAAGGCTCCGAGGTGACGTGGGCACCTCTCCAGCGGCCACTGCTGACCTCGCCACAGACTCCACATAGCTTCTTGGGGCTGCATATTTAGGATGGGGAGTATAAGCCTTACATTTACAACAGCTTTATGCTGTGTGTGATGATTCAGTCATTTCTGATTTGTGAATTTATAAGCTCAGTTATCAATGAGGGTGATACAATGCATAGGAAAAGTTAAGATGCGCAAAAAAGGAAATTGTGGATGCTGCAGGGAGAATGGATGTGACTTTTCCTGAATCAAATTTGGAATGCATTTGAAAAACATGATGTTCAAATGCACCTCTGACTACAAGATTTCTGGGGTGAAAAAAATGATAAACTTAGATGTCAGCAACGACCTCTGACATTTTAATAGCTCTTACCTTCCTCACCATCACAGCTCTCATCATCTGTGCAGCAACAATGCAGATAATTCAGAGAAATAAAAAAGCGTAAGAGGATTACCAGTTTTTAGCACCCAGTGTTACTAGTGGGTAGATGTATTATTTAGCTTTCAGATATATTTTGACAAAGGCTAAATGCTGAGATACATGTTGTTAACTTAAGCTAACATTACCACAGGCTCCACACAGCTGTGGCTATGATAGAGACTATAAAATAGGCTCTGTATTACAGATTTGAAAAAGACATTGCCCGACCATACACGACAAGTCACATTCACCCATTAAAGCACACTCCTACAGCACATCTTTGTCTATACAATGTTACAGGCTACAGTGCTTTTTCCTGTATCACACACATTCAAACGTCAGTAGGCAATGTGGGGTTCAGTGTCTTGCCAAAACTTCAGATGCAGATGACTGCTTTGTCTCCTGAGCTACAGCCACCCAAACTAGTTAAAAAAAATATCACTTGGTCCTCACCAGATCTTAGAAGCAGATAAACAGAATCTTAAATTAGCATCTACACTTAACATATTATTATTATTTGCTCACAAAACCAAGCCAAAAAATGTGAATTCTATCCTAACTGCTTCTGTAGGAATTAGGAGAGTAAATAGCAGCCAGATGCTGCTAATCAAATGTTCTTGATTAACTAACCATTAGCAAGTGTGAGTGTCTCTATCAAATAAGACGTTTTTCTAGCTCTGCAGTATTCAGGTGTGTGTTAACACAATGCAACGGAGAGGAAGATACCAGCAATTATCCTAAACAAGCAAATGATGCTGCACATATATCTGGGACAGGTTATAAGACCATTTCTAAACAATCTGGAGTCCATCATGCTACAATGATAAAGATTATTCACAAGTGGAAAACATACAAGATAGTTGTCAATCTTCCCAGGAGTGGACGTCCAAGCAAGTTCTCCCCAAGGTCAGACTGTGCAATGTGCAGAGATATTGCAAAAAAACCCCAAGAGCTACATCTCAGACTTTACAGACCTCAGTTTATGATAATACAAAAAGAAAAGATTGAAGAAGTGTGGCTTGTTTGGAAGCGTTGCAAAAGCCTCTTCTCTCTAAAAAGAACATGGCATCACAGCTTGTTTGCAAAATTTCATCTGAACAAACCGCAAGACTTCTGGGACAATGTCCTTTGAACTGACAAGACCATTGTGGATAAAACTAGTAACTGTGCAGAGAGCTGTGTTTAGTGAAAACCAAACACAGCGTATCAGCAAAAACACCTCATACCAACTGTTAAGCACGGTGGTGGAAGGCTAATGCTTTGGGCCTCTGCTGTAGCCACAGGACCTGGTAACCCTTGCAGTCACTGATTTGACCTGTATACGTTTTCTAGAATCAAATGTAAGACCATTCGTCTGACAGTTAAAACTTGGTTAAACTAGGCCATGCAAAGGGACAATGGTCCCAAGCAAGCCAGCAACACAATGGCAAAGAAAGAAAAAAAAATCAAGGGCGTTGCAATGGTACAGTCAAAATCCAGGCCTCAGCCTGATTGAAATAGTGTGATGGGACCTTGAGAGCTGTCGATAAGTGAATGTCTGCAGAACTTAATGAACGTCAGCAACATTGTAAATAAGAGTGGGCCAAAATTCCTCCACAATAATGTGAGAGACTGATAACGTCATACAGGTAATGATTACTTCAAGTTATTGTAGCTGAAGGTGTTTGTAAAAGCTATTCAACCATGGAATGAACTTGATTTTTCACACAGCGCTGCCACATATTGACTCAGTTTTGGTTAAAAAATTACGTGGTTTAATATGTCATATGTTGTTATGTATTTACCTAATTCTAAAACCTGGTAAAGACCACATGATTTATTTTTTCACTTTGTCCTGATACGTAAAAAGCTTTGTTTCTCCAATGGAGAAACATAGATTGGAAACATATTGTACGTATTTATAAAATGGTTAAAATAACTACATAATTAGGAAGCAAAGGAAGAAAGTATAGTATTAAATTCTTGACCAACGGCCTTTTACATGTCTGAGTTTCCAGACTGACCACTTCATTTATATCCAGAAGGTGTCACACCAACCTGAGCCTGTTTGATTGAGGAGGATTTCTGCTGGGTTGTGGGGCTTCAGTCCCAGGGCTGACAAGGGAGTCTTAGCAAGACCAGGAGGAGACCGACCTGGAGAGATATCAAACATTTAGCACCACACAGCATCAAACATTACAATAACCTTGACAGCTACTACCTGTCTTAAACTGATTTGTCACCATGTAGAGAAAAATAAAATAGAGTGCATAAAATGACTCATCTTTATAGCCATTTAGTTTCCATATTAGCTTTTGTTTTTTTTAAACGTAAATCTACTTCTTAAGCAACCAAATGGTAACAGGTAAAGAGCTGTCAAGACAAAGCATCTCCATGGGTTAATACACAAAAGGTAACATGTTCAGAAGGTTGTGCCCATGCCTCATGCTTTGATAGAGGAGCAAAACATGCACGTGACCAATTTCAGACAGACGTTAACACCACCTGACTCTGCCATCAGCAAAACAAGGTGAGTGTCATCAAAGCAAAGCTGTGTCAAAATGGACTCCCTTAAAGTTTTGGAGTCCCTTCACAGTAGTTGTGATTCTGCTGTAATCCTTTAAAGCATGTGTTGCAACAAAGTCTTAACACCCAGGAAATAACTTTGACACAGTCTCTGCTTTACAAACACTGGAGGGAAAGATGAGGAGTCAGACAGTCTTTTGACCTAATCGTCATAATTGTTTAAAGGTCTAATTCTTAGGGACTCTTTCCATTAAAATAATCTATCTTCTCCCAACAGACTTACATTACAACACAAACTACTCCTTTTTTCCTTCCATGGGGAATGCAAGTCATCATGTGGAGGAAGAAAACTAAGCATAACAAGGACAAGCTAGTCACACACTGATCAACGAACAAGAAGTAAATGTTTGGGCAGGACTGGTGGGAGACAGGAGTCAAGGTGCTGGTTCAAGGGAAACAAGGCAGCAAACGAAAACTCAATAATGGATGACAACAGGAGCACAAAGAGCAACAGTTGCTGAGAGTGATAAGGTTAAAATACTGTATGTGGATTGGATCTGTAGGTTTGGGTAGTTTCGCCAAGTGAATGTGCCTGACTTTCATTTTCTACATTGTGTCTGTTCTTGTCAGTGAGAAACTTGCAGCGTTATTAAGTTCTTACTGAAAGTGCTGCTCTTGTGTTGCTCTCATGCCAAAGCAGTGCAGGACGGTAATATGCGATGGGTAAAGGATCACTCAGGCAGTAAAAAGGGAGCAAGGATCAATATGGCTGACAGTTTGGAACAGTGAAACTCCGTGCATCCTTCACTTACCAAAGAATCCCAATCAATTCTTTGTACTTGGAATACTGATTGCCCCATCTTTAATCGTGGGGTGTTTGTTGTGTGTGTGTGTGTGTGCTGGAGAATGGCTAAGGGGACATGTGACACGAGCATCTACCACTATGGAGAGACTTAAATGAGAAATGAATCTACTTTCATGTGCACTGGTTAGTTACCCAACCATACATCTTAAACAAATTTTGTGAGACTGTTTATACCAGGTAGCTAAATGTTTGTACTCAGCAGAGAAAAATGTTCTGCAAGAAGAAAAAAAGAAAAAACTTTTCCTCTAATTTCCAATAGTTTCCATTTTTTATTGCTCAAACATTTCATTAATAGTCCTGTATGTAAGTATGAAAAAGTTTGTGTGTTCCCACTTTGAGGGTAGGAGAGATGATACACCACAGAATGAGTGTTAAAATGTAGTGTGTGAGTTTTTATGACAAACGTTTATGTGTGTGTCCTGGGGGAGATAGGCAGAACTGGAAGATGTCGTTGGTGGGAAACATGTTACCTCATACAGGACCCTTGTTTTTGGGTCTTGACAAGCGAAGAGGGGATATGGTATGTGTGGGTAAGTGTGTGTGATTCTGTATCTTTTCTCTTTCCTGAACTTATTGAAAAAAGCTTACATACTGAATAGAGTACATTGGAAACAGAGATAAAGTAACTCATTATTGAGCACAAGTCTCATTTCCAAAAAAGCTAAGAAATGCTCTAAAATACACTATAACTTTCAATTTCTTAATTAACTTGAACTTTTATTTAACAGACACAAGTACAAAGAAAGGATGTTCAGTGTCTTCACTGACAAAATATATTTCTCATAGCCACATGTACTCGGGAGTACCTTGAAAAAGCATTTTTACGCAACAGTCTTACCGCTGCATCCATAAATGTAACATGAAACTGTTTTAAACTGTATGAATCCATGTTTCATCTGCTTATGGAGAAAATTAAGACCTGGTTCCATGTGTTAAAGATGAGAAAGATAATCCGGTAAAAGGTGTCAAACTAACGCCTGCAATGGTGTGAAGGTTCATCAGTCTCAATTAAACTGATGACTTATGTCATGTGTATAAAGTTATCATTGATATAGAGGTGTTTTGGAGTTTTGGAGGGATGGATGCTACCATCAAGGTGTTGTCTTTTCTCAGTAGTTATTTCATCAAGATAATGCCAGACCTCATTCTACACGACTTCCAACAGTTCAGCTTTATACACACAGAGTGTGTGTTCTTAACTGGCCTGCCAGCAGTCTAAATCTGTCTTCTTTTAAAAATGTGTAGAGCATCATAAAGAGGAGAATCAGACAACAGCAAACCACAGACTGTTGAGCAAGTGAATCTTGTTTTAAAAAAGAACAGAGACAGGATCCCCTAGAAAACTGCAACAATTAGCATCTTCGTTCCAAAACTATCAAAACAGGAAGGCTCATTTAACACACGCCTCTGATTCAACTTTTTTTTGAGTGTGCTGATGACATCAAATCAGATTTGTTCACATTTTCAAGATACAACAAAAGTTGGTCAGAAAAGAAACAGATAAACAGATATCTGTTAAATAAATAAAATAACAGATTCCAAATTAAGTTTTTGTTGCATTTTAGAAAAAATCTCAACTTTTGTGGAAATTAGAATTTGTACTTTATGTATTTGTAAACGTCAATATTTTTCTTATCAAGCCAACAAGTGCTAAATTCATCACTAAAATAAGCATCCTTACATGCTTGCAGCTGTTCAAATGCTTAAAATATGCACCTAAAGTTTTGTTTAAATTTTGAACTATAGATAAAAGTAACTGCGTAGTAAAAGTAAGAAAAAAATTTGGTCATTAAGATGTGCGCTCATCTTCACTCCAAACTTTCTTTTCTAATTATCTGTTTATGTAAAATGTAAATATTAAAAAGAAAAAAAATCTGTTTGTTTTCAGGTGAAACATTTCAGATTTTTCTGTGGTTGGAAATATGTAGAATGACTTGTCAGTCTTTACGTTTCTGTGGAAAAACTTGACATTTTTCATGAGGACACATATTTAGACAATATTTCTTCATCTTTAAATGAACCTTAATTATGATATCGATCATTTGAATTTCTAATGAATCCACAGCTCCACAGTGCCATCTGTCAGCTGGATGGGGGGACTTACACAGGTTGAAGTAAGGGGTTTGCGGTGAGATGGGGAATGCAGGGGTTTGGGGAAACACCTCACCACCAACTGTGGGTGTAGGGCCGATGTGGCCTCCTTCCATTTCCTCGAAGGCCTCCCGGTAGCTGTGCATATTTTTCTGGCGATGGGAAAAATTAGATAAGAAAACAATCACAAACTCAGGTCATGGTGGCGGAGGGGGGAGAAAACCATAAAAACCTGTTGTAGTGTATGTTTTCTACCTCCTTGGGACGTCCTCCAGGGTTCATCGCTATGGCATTGACAAACTCCGGAGAAACACACCGGATGGGTGAGCGAACTGGGACGTCAGGAGACTGACCTTCATCCGAATGGCCCTCGCTGGTGATGCGACGGCGGGGAAGAGTTGCCGGCTCCTCAAAGGAGGCTGCACGGGCTTGGACACCTGAGATGACGTATAGGCGAATGTTAAAATTCAGAAAAGGCCCTCCACTGTTGCTCTACTAACCAGCTTTGCTCTGTCAATTCACGGTTACCCTTCATTAATGGTTGCCAGCCACTGTAAATGCTCACTGCACAGGGTGCTGTGTGAATTCTGCAGACAGTCAAACATGGCAAAGCACTTGCTTGAGGCTGTGGTTCTTCATATTTTCCAATTCAACATGCACACTCAGAAGGTTAATCATGTAGTAGATACCCATCAAACTTAACACATAGATTCTCAAATTTACTAAGAAAACTACTTCATGGTTGTCAGTCACAAGAGTTACTTTTAAAAATTCAACATTTGAAATGAGGTACACAAAGTAATATTTAATCCATCTATGCAGGTATAATCGTAAATGAACCACTAGCAGTTTCACAAAGCAGTGACTAAGCTGATTTTCATTAATCTGGTTTGAACTTTAAGAACCAGACTTGAAACTAGCAACATAAAACAAACAGGATTGGAGTTAAGAGGGTTTTTCATCCTAAGCTAAGAGGTAGCACTGTAGACTGGAAGGCTGAGGTAGCAAAGCTTGAATTGCTGGCTAACACATCAAAGTCAGGCTGTGAGACCACCACCGGTTGCCTTGCACATTGGCACAAGATCGTGGTTAATGGGAGGGAGAAGGGAAAATTCAACAGGTTTAAGAAACAGGAGGCAAACACTGGAACCAGTAAATTCTGTTGTGTTAGTTTGTGTTGAGGCAGTTTACCTTGTAGCTTTGTGTGTTTATTTTTTTCCACTGAAAGAGATGGATTGATAAAATGCTTGATGGACGTGGGGTTTTACAGTTTATTTCTTTACCACACTTTATTTTTTCTTTACTCAGTAATTCTGTGCATCTCCTCTTTCATCCCCTAACAAGACAATGTCTTTGTCAGGTGGCATAATCTGAGAGAGAGTCTACGGCACAAACAAATGAGTTGCTGGCAGATATTTCATAAATGGAAAGGGAACCCCTTAAGGCTGACTGTTGCTGAATAGGAAAATATTTTCTTTTTTATGTGAAAGAGTAAATGTTCCTGATTACAGCTGTAAAGATTTTAGACCTGCCACATTCAAGAAAAATGTCTGTGGTATTAAAACGTTTGCTCAAAATACCAAAATAACCTGCAAGATGTATGTGTTTAGTAAGATCTTTATTATTGATCATTTTTAAATGATCAAAAGGATTCAATGATAGTCAAGTGCTCGTTATTCCATATGTTAGAACTCTTCTAACCCTTCAAGAAGGATATTGTTAGCTAAAAAAAATTGGATCTGAATGCTTTTAAAAGCCCCAATACAGAAACACACCCACTACCACTTAAATCTGAAAACCAGATGTATCCAATATACACTTCTCTACAGCAGAGCACTGTCAAACACAACGCTGTTGCCCTGGTGACAACTAATAGATTACAGCTGGTGATCCTAGGACTGAGACTTTTTTTTTTCCTCTCCTCTCCCACTTCTCAACCATTTAAAGTCCAGTCATCATGTGGAAATGGTACTGATTATAAAAACATAAACTTGATAGGTGATCCTGTTTTTTTTTTCTTCTCTTTTTTAGGGGAGAAACTGCAGTTTCTACATGTTCACACCTGCAACTAAGAGAGGTGATCTAAGGTAAGACTGAACAGGCTGCATCTGGCAAAGTGTAATTAAATCAATATGATAATTCATTATGTCTTTGGTGCTGTTTAAAAACAAACTTGCACAATTAAATCTGTGTAAATATAAGTTAATACATGTTTTGATAACTGCAGATACAGTCATGTGAAAAGAAAGGCAAACCATCTTTCAATACAAAGATTTTACATATCCTGACGTAGTGGAACAAAAAAAAATTGTGGTACTTACCGTGTCTTAGAATCAAGTAAATAAAACCTCAGATAACATATTACACCATGTCATTATATATTCACCAAAAACCAACACTAAAAAAAACCCTCAATAGTTATTGCCTCAGTTAGCATGTTAAAAGTTCATGACAGTACAATTAGCAATAGCTTTTTTGAAGGGTTACAGAGGAAAGCCTTTTCTCTTTAAAAAAAAAAACGTGGCAGCACTGCTTAGTTTTGCAAACTAAGACTAAAAATCTCATGAATTTATATATTGCTTACTTATATTGCATAGTACCACGTTTGCAAAAAAACAAACAGCATATCAGCACAAACACCTCATACCAACTGTCAAGCACGGTGGTGGAGGGCTGATGATTTGGACTTGTTTTGCACCTACAGGACCTGGACCTTACAGTTATTGAGTCGACTATGAATTCCTCTGTGTACAAAGTATTTTAGAGTCAAACGTGAGGCCATCTTACAACAGGCTTGGCTGGGTCATACAACTGGATGATGATCCCAAACACACACAAAATGTGCATAATTTCACCACAAGATGGGAAATTGACAACATCTAATAGAAAATTATTACTTGACGTTGTTTCTGCTAAAGGTAGTTCTGCAAACTACTGAATCATGGTCTGTGCATATATTTTTCTACACTACTTCTTTGATTTAGTTCAGTTTTTGTGAAATAAATAATAATACAGTGATATATGTCATGTATCTTTGGTTTATTTACCTAATTATGAGACCTGGTAAGGACTAAATTATTCCAATGGAAAACCTTAGAACTGAAAGAGGGCGTACTTTCTTTTCATGACTGTGTGATCCCATTAGAACTTACTTCCAGTTAATTTCAGTCTGAGGTCTCCTGTAACATGTACCTTTGATGTAGTGCTGTATCACTGTAAAGGATATTGCAGTCTGTGGTAAAGAGGCCAGACTGGCCCCTTACACAGAACAATCCTGTCTGGATTGTGGTCAGTGGCTCTCAGCGGACACATAAGGCTTTAGTGATGTTTCCAACAAGGATTGTGGTCTCTCTTCTTTTGTCTGCTTTTGTAAATCTTGAAAATGGTGCAAGTGAAAAAAGCAGCTTTGAATGAGGCCAGTGTATCCTGGCTTCAGTATTGTTCCCAAAGTTTGGCAAAACGGATCTTGTGACATGCTCTCTCCTGGCAAGGGACAGAGCCTCCTTTGTGCTTTATCTGTCTCATTTTTGTGAAACTTTAATGAATCCAATTAAGTTCTTTTTTTCTGTGCTACATTTGGGGTGATTTCCTTACCTTTAGAAAGGCAACTACAACTCAGAACAAACAGAGATGACAAGTGTGTGAACAGAAGAATCGGAGGTTAGTTTGATGATAATGATGCTGCTCCTCAAACAGGACAATGAGTGTTAGAGGTGAAAGAGACAAAATAAAATAAAAAGACAAAAGCAAAGAAAAGAGAATAACTAAATGCAAACTAAAGCCGACCACACTCAAAGGTAAAGAAACAGAGCTTTGAAGAAACACTTGGAAAAAAAAAGGACCTCTCCTTTTTTCTTTAAGTATTCCTTTGAACAGGATGGGAGAACCAACCCGAGAGAGAGTGAGAACGATGGTGCTCAGACTGAGAAGAGGTCATGCTGGGGATGACACTTTGGACGCGAGCCGAGTACTCTGGGTAAACAGATGAATGATGAAAGAAAGGAAAGTGATGATGATAAAACTAAAAGGAAGACAAGCAGAGAAAAAGGGCTGTCATCTGAAAAGAACAGGAGAGTTACAAGGTAACCAACATTGTCTGTTAATTTGACACATGCTAATTACTGTTACAAATGAGCCTATGAGTATAGCTCACATAACCAAAAATTAAACAATTTTGTCTTTACAGCCATCAAACAACTCAACAAAAACACTTTTAGTTCAGTACTATGTAATGTAAACTGCTCTATATTTAAATGGCAATAAAATTAAGCAAAGCACAGCTTTTGTTCTAGAAAACCTCTTTCTGGTCTTTGTTATCTAAGGGCTCAGCTGTCGCACTGCTTCATGTTGACTCTATCCCACTGCTTGCCGCTTAGCAGCATGTCTGATGTTCTTATCTAGGGACAGTCAACCTGCTGGGCTGGAGAGAACACTTCCTGTTAAAGCTTGCGTGATGGGACTGGTGCAGGGACATTCAGGAAATGAGATAAGGTAAAACAATGTTTTTCAAAAGATTTGTTTGCAGTACAGTGCACGGCTAATGGCATCAACTTAACTCTTCATTACACTTTCTGTCTGGCCTTCAAAATACTTTTGAAAGACGCAAACTTTTGATGAATAACATGAAAAAAATAATAAATAGAGTGTTCTGAAGTCATAGAAGAAGGAGATGTCTGCATGATATATTGTAAATTAGTATTTGTTCTTACCAGCTACTCTTTGAGCCACCAGACCTTCAACATTGAAGAATTCTTCTGGCTCGCTATCCCGAGGCTGAGGCGATGCTGAGGCAGCACTTGGGCTTCTTCGGGGATCAGAGACCTCTAAAGACTGGGACTGCGTGCTTGGTGAGAATGTGCTGATGGGTTTGAGCTGAAGGTGGCCACTTACAGGGGGGGAGACAGTTTCAGAAGAGTAACTCATAGATCCATGGAGTGGTGCAGGTTCTGGTATATTGGGCTCCCCAGGTGGCATCTGAACTGTTGATGGGAGGTTGCCTAGGCTGGACACGGGGCCAGAAATGTGGGTATGAATGGCAGCATCAGTCTGGTAGGAAGGCCTGGTTTGGCTTTGGGAGAAGGATGGCTGGGTGGTCACTACAACACTGTTTTCCTTGAGTGGACTTTGGGATTTTGATACAAGGGAACGGCCTGGCTCTAGGTTAAACATTAGGAGGTTGAGGGCTTCAATAGATTGCTCAATCTCTTGCTGGGAGGCACTGTGACGATGAGGGAACTGTGGCAGGCTGTGGTGGCTGGACAATGCTACTGGTGGAGGTGGACTAAAAGTGAGGCCTTCAGTTACTGGCTCCTCAGGTACTCCAAATTGCTGCCAAACATTGAGACCACGCTGGACAGCATCCCTGCTACTAGTGGTACGGGTGGGAGCCGGTGGCATAGACTTCGACTCTGAACCAAATGACCGAGAGCGATACAGACTGCCGTTTTGGGTAGCCATGTAATTATCCGCGGATTGGGTTGAATCGCTTTGAGTCAAAGCGATGGGTTTTTCGGATCTCCCAATCTGTGACTGGGCTGTTTGCAGAGGCTTTTCTGGAACGCTGCGCTCCAGATAAGGCACATGTTCCTGGCCATTGATAAGCGACTCGGACTGGTAGTAGAGATCAGCTGGGGTAGCCCGACCATCGGTGGAGGAGAACGTCCCAAGACTGTCAACACTGTTGCCTTCTTGACTGGTGGGAAGCTCATCATCTAAAATGTCGGTTTCCCGGTCAAGGCTACTGTGCCCATTAACATGGACCTGTGCCGGGACCAAGTGAAGCATCCCTCCAACTGCAGATGTCTGGGTGGACAGGTAAGCCTGCCGGTGCATGGGCCCCTCCAAGCCACTCAGTAGTTGCTCCAGCTCCTTTTTCTCCTGTGGACTTATTTGTTGTTGGGCAGGTGAGGCGAGATTATGAACTGTAGGTAACTCCTCGCTCACAGGAATGTGTGTCTGGCTCACCGTGGAAGCCTGAGGAGCTGCTGTTGCTTCATCAGTTCGGTCAGTTTTGATGGAGGCGGTCGAATTTCCCGAGTCACTACTCACAGACAAGGCATGGTCAACTGCAGGGAGAGCATGTTCAACAGCAGTAGGTGGAAGACCATTCGATGTGACTGTTCCGTCAACAGATTCCTTTTTGCGAACTTTAGCATAGAGGCTGCCGTCCAGGGGTCCTTGCGTATGGATGACGTCTGAAAACAAACAAAAGTGACAAAGTCTCTTTAGAATCAAATAAACTTAAACAGGATAATAAAGAAAGACTTATCCACTGCCCTTTCATTTTCAATTGCCCACGCATTTGTAGAGCCACACGGACTTGACCACAAAATGAAACAATGTGCAATCTTCTAAATATCAACACATGAAATTTATCGAGACATTAGGAGGAAAAGTGTTTGCAGCTTTCAGGGAGGAGTGTGGGTATCAGGAGATGTAGTGTGGGCATAGCTAAAGCAGCTGCAGTTAAATGAAACACTGGCTCATGTCCACGTATTCCACCAGCTTCAGGAAATGAGCAGGCTCTATGGAAAAACTGATGAAATCATAGGAGGTCGGCCATGTACTTTCTCAATACAATTGTATGAATCTTTGCCATCTTTGCACCACAACAGCTGGATGTTATGTAAAAAGTAAATGGACAGATAGATATCACAGACATAATCTGTTGAGCTTTTCACTCACAAACTCAGATGGGATGCATACAAATGCACATGCACATACATGGTTGATTCGCATACAGCCACAATAAAGTTTAGAGAAGAGGAAGTAGGGTGCCCCAATCAGAACATTCAGTCACCACTGGAAATTCTGCCTCACTGACCAAGGAAGGCCAGGAGGCTTTTCCTGGCCTATGAAACCCAAAGCAAAACAAAACATAGTCACAGTGAGAAAGTTTAAACACATATGCATGTACAGAATACACCAGCTTACATGCACTTTTTTCCTTCAGCCATCAACATGCTGTGTGACTAATGCAGAGTGATCATATTTTCATTTGATCGTGGGCTGTAAAGTGTGTCCTAATGCACATCATCACATGCAGATCTTTAGCTTTCTCTCAAAGCCAGACTTTCTTGTAACCTTTTAAAGTGATCTTGAGCAATAGTTTTCAATGCTTTCTGAGGGTCCTTCAAAGTTTTTCTGGATATTTTAGGACACTATTTATTAATCTTCAGTACAGTCCTTGTTCCTGACCATTTTCAGAGGAACATGTTTTTTTTTGTTTGTTGGGCCTTCAATAAACCTATGGACTGACCTATGAATTATTCAAGCATAAGGGCACCATCTACAAAAAATAACAAAGAGAACACAGTTTGAAAAATATGAAATAGTATTCTTGCACCAACAACGTGATTCCCAAAGAGCTATTAGCTGAAAACCTGGCACATTTCGACAGGTGTGTTCTTATCTAGAATTGAAGATACTGAACATGTAGAGGACAACAGGGAGAACAGGGAGAAAAGGCTGAATTATCCCAAATAATACAAGAACTGCACTGAAAAGTATAGAAAAATGATGTGATGAATCCTCTCCAGAGGCGAGGCCAGACCTCAACAACATTAAAGCAGCCAACATCCAAAGAGCTATGAACTGTCCTTCAAGAAGCCTGAAAAACTAAGAAAGGAAGACTAAAGACTACTTAAAGACTTCTTAAAGAAAAGAAAGAAACCTTGTCTAAGAGAGTTCAGACTGTGTTTAAGAATAAAGTGGTCATAATATTGACTTTCAAGCTCATTAGAAGTGTACAAACTCTGTTTTTTGCCCAGTTTGTCCAATTTTTGTTTGCACATTTTAAAAAAAATTGCTACACCTATTTCCTGTTTTCCTGGCAAAATAAAGGGCAGCTCACAACTTTTCCACAGTACTGTACTTCACGAGATTGAATAGAAAACAAGCCCTGGGGGAATAATTTATTTTTCTCCTGTTTATTAATGTTCTCAAGAAACCTGCAAACCCATGATAAGGCATGTACTTATAACCAAAGATTCTCCAGCTGGAAAAGGAGCTGCACAAAGACGTGTCTGTGCCTCTGTAACTTATAGATATCGCCATCTCAGATTTAGTGAATACGGGGCTCTGTAATGGAGCTTGGTGGGCGTACACAAGCTGGGTACAGCAAAGTCTCCTTGGCTGACCCAAGGCAATTTGCCAAGGGAATGGTGCACTGTAGCGGCTGCTCTGTCAGGCTGCTGGTGGAACAAAATCTTTTAGGTCAGAGAAATCCTTGTTCTGGTAAATAGCCGTTAGCTTCCAACATATCTTGTCTAATAATTGCCTGCTGACCGACAGGTGAATGCATCTCCTCAAGGCAGGCCAGAATAATTGACCATTGACAGTACTAACCAATTATATCATAAATGTTCAGATTTTTCATAACTTGAAGTCTCCAATAAAATCACTGCTATTAGTTAGTTAGCTGGTATGACAGCAGGCTCCAAATCAAGTCATCATTCCACATTTATAGAGCTCATTAAAACACTCAAGTATCAAGTGAATATCAAGATGTGCATTCATTCCCACTGACTTGAGCACACATGCCGATAAACATAGACATTAGTCGTGAAAGCAGAGCCCTCTGCACTTTCTAATTTCAGTACCTTTTTTTATCACCTTCCTGCTCCATGTGACTCCCACATTTATGATTATCAGTCACATAGCCCAGCTGATTTCACATCCTCACTGGATGAACAACAACACTTCCACAAGTTACCTCACAGTACCTTCCAGCCCTGTTAAAACAAAAAGCAGAAACACCTCCACAGGAAGAGGCTACTCCCCTACCTGTGTGAGCTGTGAATGGCGGTGCAGTTCCAAACTAAGCTGGGAAAAGCCCTGCAGAGGAGCCCCCGGGATGCGACATGAAGATACAGCAATAGTTAGGGAGTTGGTTTTGGCTACTGCTCCTGCTCCTCCTCCTTCTCTTGAATAGCTGGCTGTCTGGCCGGAGCGCTGCTGCTGTGGCTGGCTACACGGTGGCTCGCACCAGTCTAAAGGCTGCCCCCGCTATGTGTGCTCATGTGGGAGGTCTATCACAACAGCCTGTGTGATGGTGTGTGTGAGAGGTGGGGGCTAAGGGGCCACTGAATTCCACAGTATGGGGTTTGATAGAATGACATCAATCCCATTAGGTCAGACTCTTTTATAAACACCTACTTCCTTGACACATGGCTTGTTATGCTAAAAAAAAGGCATAAAATGATGACACTTGTCCATCTTTCATGTTACACTTTAAAATAATAAACATGCTAAAGAATATATTTAAGCATCCACTGAGATTCACATACACACAGCCCAATTGTGTCAAAAACACCCATGTAATGGAAAGAGGTACTTGTAACAACGGTCATTTAACAAGCTCTCTCCAAGCTAAAGAAAAAGAAAAAAGTCCACTCTACTGCAAGCAGATGGAAAAAAAAATAGAACTACTTCTAATATGGTTTGGTTATTTACCGGACTTTGTAAATAGAAAAATAATTTTAAATCATGGGTTGACAAACAAGAAACAAGCTTTTTCCAAACAATATGAAAGAGCTGCAGTCCTCAGTGCACTTCATATCACCTAAACATCGGCACACATTAGCATGCAGGACAGTTACTTGAATTTTACCCACTACAATCCAGAACAAATGACACATACGTCATTTTGGCTGATAAGAAACATGTGACTTTAGCATCCACAAAACCTTTCATAACCTCATTTTAAGCACATTCAAAGCATGTTTGTGGGTGTGGACTGCATAATGACAAATGGGATAAAGTTTTCTCTCAGCTGACAAACACAATAACACAAAGAATTTTTTTTATTCTAGAGCTGTGTTTCATTTATCTTTCTTGCCTCACATATTTTCCCTGGCCTCTCACTCTATTCTTACTGTCAAAATGATGATGATGATGATGATGATGATTATAAAGACTGCAAACCCTGCAGTGACATTCAAATTAACTCAAATCTTCTCAAAAATGAAAAAAGTCTGGTTTAGTCACCCATCTTAATCTAGCTCACGTCTTCACTTTAGACTGATTGTCCCTTACACTACATGAAATCTAATCTGTCACTTTACACTCTTGTTTTTAGGCCTGGCTGCCTATTTGTGTCGAGGCTGCTTCTGTGTGTGGTGCTACGTCTGCTGCTGTTTTTTTTCATTTGGTTGAAACGAAAACCACATAAGTTTCTACAAATAACCTTTGACAGGTTCCTTCAATGTGATAAGGCATGTGTATGTGTGAAGTTCTACATCGTGTGTGTCTGTGTTTAAGTGTTTTTTTTTACACTCCTAGGAGGTAGATCATTTCTCCATGGTCCAAAGCACATTGAGACTTTTCCTTTTCTCCTTTTTGGTAAATTCAAGCAGGAAAGAGAAAGATAATTAACCGTGTCTGACGAGTCTGAGATTGGTTTTGTTGCTACATCTTCCGTGTTAGAAAGGGGGGGGGGGGCAGCAGACAGATAAACAGAATATTAACACAAAACAAGAACATTGTGATTGGGAGATATCACCTGAGGTGTTCGAACTGCAAGACTGTCACAAATCAATGTATTGCAGATGCACAACAATGTCGATAAATATAGCTCTACAGAAAAAGTTAGAGAAAGAAGGTGCTGTCAGATATTTTGAGGTTCTGCAAGCCAGATGGTGCAACTGTGTGACCTCTTAATCTCTGAACTTTGAGCTCTGACTCATCCAGTAATAGATCCCCCAATACAGCGGAAATAGCATGTTTCCCCTCTTGCATACATAGACAAACATAAATACCTACTGGTCTTGTTTGTGTCTGTATTTATGTGTGTGGTGGTGTACCACTTCTTCGGCCACAAGTGTGGCATTAATAAAAAGCAATGACGGAACCCTTTCTGAGAATATCCCCTAAGGCCTCAATGCTACAAACACTAGGAGCAGGACGAAAATAGTTCTGTACATTTAAAACACTCGAGAGAATAAACAGTGAATAGCTGTGGTGCAATAATATGGAAGTGTAGACCAGTGCCTTATTTAGTGAAAGTTAATGGCTGAACTATTGATTTGGCGACAGAGCATGCCTTTACTGTAAGTCAGGGCTCAAGGATACCTATTAAAGTTATACTGTGGTTTCATCAATGATTACAAAAGAGGCTATTACATGTGCTGACCTGGATCAATTTGACATGTGAAGACTAATCGAAAAGAGTCAGCAGAGCATTAATGAAGTTGACTGGACAGATGAAACAATTTAGTATTTGTCAGTCTGTGTCTTCATCGGTCACAGCGTATGAAAGTATATTAATGTATGTATAAGTGAAGCTGAGCCAGCACCATGGACCCAAAAATGCAAGTACAAGAACTCGTCCCAGCTTAATGAGCACTTTCCCTGCCACTCATAAAATATACATGAGAGTTTCCTGTATGTGAGTGCCAACTCAAAAGACGAGGTAATGGAGGGTGGTCTAAAAGAGGCAGGAAAATCATATTGATTACCATCGAGTATGTCAACACTGCCCTGGCTGTAGCATTATCTGTATACCAAAAAACAGAACAAACAACAACAAATTGCATTTAAAACAGCATCGAATAACACCCCTCATCTATCTATATATATATATAATTTATCCATCCGTTTTCTATACCCGCTTTAATCTGTCGGTCGGGTCGCGGGGGGGCTGAAGTCTATCCCAGCGGTCATTGGGAGAGAGGCGGGGTACAGCCTGGACAGGTCGTCAGTCCATCACAGTGCCACACAGAGACAAACGAGACAAACAACCACACACGCTAACGCTCACTCCTTGCTACATATATCTATATCGATATCGATATCGATATCTATATCTATATCTATATCTATATCTATATCTATATCTATATAGATAGATAGATAGATAGATAGATAGATAGATAGATAGATAGATAGATAGATAGATAGATAGATAGATAGATAGATAGATAGATAGATAGATAGATAGATAGATAGATAGATAGTTTTTTTAGTTTTTACAATAACATTTATTGGTGAACAGAGTCAAATACCAGTACAAGACACTTAGGAAAACGTCAAATCAAAAAAGCCAAAACCCAAAGAAACAAACAAATAAATTAAAATCAAAAGTTAAAAACTAAATCATTCCCAAACACTGAACAAATAGCATCTTCACAGCACCAACGATCAGTAAAGACATCCAAAGAACCCATTGTCTTGTAGAAACAAAATTCCAGTGAAACCCTCGACATAAGGAGATTCTTAAGGATCGCCACAGCCTCATAACCTGGTGTCTGGTTAACTTTATTCTTGCGACTTAAATAAATAGCAAGCTTTGCCTGCCCAACAATAAAGTTAATCAGGCAACACTTTGTGTTACGTTTTTGACAGTAAGGGAACCCAAGAATAAACCTTTGCCTTGAACACATCACCCCCAATGGGCGAAGTAACCCATTCAAAAAAATAAACATAGGAAGAAGCCTGTCACACCCCATAAAACCATGAAACACTGTTTCCCTCTCGTCACAAAATGGACATTTATCACTTGCTCCTGGATTGATCGCAGCAGTAAGTGCATTAACAGCTATGGCCCCATGCAAGATCCTCCACTGAAGATCTCCTGTCAGTTTTGTCAATGGTAGTTTGTATAGAACCCTCCAGGCTGGCTTACTCTTTCCATCAATTTGCAATTTCTCTCTCCACACCGTATCAGGTCTATCTTTTAGTTGTTTCACATTCAGAATCTTCACCATCATTCTGTACATTGCTTTCCCATCAGCTGAACGCAGGTTAAGGTTGCCACGGATCCCTAGGTCCAGCAGTGGACTAGTGTAGCTGGACTCACGGAAACCAGAACTAAAAACAATGTCAGGAAAAGGATCTTCATCATTTGGCTGAAGGATACCTGAACAGTACCCCTCTAAGAGGGCCCTCTCCCCACCATTCAAAAGTGCAGCCATTTTGTCTAAAAGCCTATGAGCATACCTCACAGACCTCAGTCCCAAAGAAGAGGCAAAAGCCTCTGCATCCTGTAAACTGTTCCCAGCTTTTTCAAAGACATGTCGCAATTGAAAGCAGTTACACGCACACAATATATTCTTCAGTCCTGGGGTGTCATCCCCACACAAATCAAAACGAACCCCCAAGATGACCGGTTCTTCAAACAACCAATGTAGAGAAACCACTGGATTCAGCCAGCGGTGCTTGATCAGGCCCCAGACCTTGAAGCAACTATGGTAGAAGGGTGACAGTCCACTTAAAGCAAGTCTCTTAGGATCCACCAGGAACAAGGCACAATCCATCCTCAGCGTGTCCACCTACCGCAGAATAGCCAGCGAGAGGGGGCGGCAAACCATGCTTTCTGGCCCCAGCAAAAGCTTCTGGATGAACTGTAGGCGGAAGGTGGCCTTCCTGCTTATCAAGTTGACGAGGCCCTGCCCGCCCTCATCCTTGGGCAGGAAGAGCACACTCTGAGGGACCCAATGTAGCTTGTCCCAGAAAAAGTCAACCATGAGTCTTTGGATTTGGGCCAAGAGTCCAGCAGGCGGTTCATCACAGGCTAACTTGTGCCACAGCGAAGAAGCGACCAAGTTGTTGATCACCAAGGTTCGCCCCCTATAGGACAAACGGGGAAGAATCCATTTCCACCTTTCCAGACGACCCTTGACCCGATCCACAGTGCCCTCCCAGTTCTTCTGAGGAAAAGCGTCATGACCCAAAAAAACCCCAAGGTACTTAAAACCATCCCTTTTCCAGATCAGCTCACCAGGCAAGCTGGGGGGCTGCCCGTTCCAGTTTCCCATCAATAACGCTTCACTCTTCCCCCAGTTAACTGTTGCAGAAGATAAGCTGTTAAAAACTTCCACAATACATTCAAGTTTGCGCACATCATCAGCACAGGTGACAAAAACTGTTACATCATCAGCATAAGCAGACAAATAAAAGCAGCTGTTACAGTCAGGAAATGTCAGACCATTCAATTCAGATCGCAGTTTGTGAAGCAATGGTTCTATAGCCAAGGAATAAAGCATCCCTGACATAGCACAACCCTGCCTAACACCCCTACAGACTTTAAAAGGAGCGCTCAAACCACCTTAAGCACACTCTCAATGTCCCTGGGCATTGTTTTTATCATGGCACTAAAACCAGGGCTAAAGCCAAAAGCATCTAACGTTTGCCAAAGATACACATGTTCGACCCTGTCAAAAGCTTTTTGTTGGTCCAATGAAATCAAGCCAGCTTTAATGCCCTTTTTGTGAGAGAGATCCAGAAGATCGCGAACCAGAGCAATATTATCAAAAATTGACCTCTGTGGTATACAGTAAGTCTGATCGATGTGTACAACTTGTTCAATTACCCCACGCATTCTTGTGGCCAAGGCCTTGGAAGCTATTTTAAAATCTACACACAGGAGAGAAACCGGACGCCAGTTTGCTATATTTCGTAAGTCACCTTTCTTGGATAGTAAGGTGATAGCAGCTCTTCTGCAACTTTGTGGTAGTAGGCCTTTCTTAAAACTATCAAGCAGGACACCCAACAAGTCCTGCCCAATCACTGGCCAAAAACATTTATAAAACTCTACTGATAAACCATCAATTCCTGGCGCTTTACCGTTGTCCATACTCATAAGTGCAGAGTGGAGTTCATGAAGGGACAGAGGTTCATCCAAAGCAGTGGTGGCGGATTTTTTTATTTTGGGTAACCCATCATAAAAATCACTGGCTATATCTGCTGCATTAGCAAGCTCGCATTTATACAGACCAGCATAAAAACCTAAAGCGTGCTTACAAATATCAGTAAGATCAGTGAGCTCATGCCCAGTGTCTGAGAGCAGGCAGCGGATAAGTCTACCCTGCCCATTCTTCCTCTCCAGATTAAAGAAGAACTTGGAGGGTGCATCCATCTGGGTGACGCATTGAAACCTAGAACGCACCAGGGCTCCCTGGGCTCTTGTACCTAACAAATCAGACAACATGTTCTGTTTATGCTTAAGTACTGTAGAATGTTCTTCATATTCAGTGGCAGCTACCAGCCCTTGCAGATAGGATTTCGTTCTCCAGGGCTGTCATCGCTTGAGCCATTTCTTTTGTTACATTCAGTGTATACTGTTGGCAAAGCTGCTTAATTTGTACTTTTCCACAATCCCACCACTGCTGCGGGGAGGAATACGTTCCTCTTTCCTTCCTAAAAGTTTCCCAAAAAAAGGCAAAAATGTCCAGAAAGTGCTTATCATCTAACAAAGACACGTTAAAATGCCAGTAGGCACTTTTAGGCTTAATCGGCTCCATAATTACACTACAAATTACTGCACTATGATCAGAGAAGCCAACAGGGGATATTTTGCACAATTTCATAGAGCTTAAATGATGGTTAAAAACATATAGTCTATCCAATCTTGCAAGAGATACAAGGTTGTCTTTACTATGCGCCCAAGTGTACTGTCTAGTGTTCTGGTGGAAACTTCTCCAAACATCACAAAGGTCATTGGCTTCAGTCAGTTGTATAAGAGCCCTTTGAGAAGCAGAGTTGGGCTCCGAGTGGTTTCTATCCAAAGTGTCGTTCTCAGTGCAGTTAAAATCACCACCCAAAAATAACAAGTCATCTGTACATGCATCTTTCAAAAATTTATTAACTACATTCAAAAACAGAACTCTCTCTGGACCTAACGTAGGTGCGTATATATTTAAGAAAATCATGGTCGCACCATCAAATTTGGCCACAACCTTTAAACATCGTCCCTTAACAATCTCATCTATCTCATAGTGAAGCGGCACAGAGGTCTTAGAAAAAAGCACAGCCACGCCCCCACTCACGGAGGACTTGTGACTTCGCACAGACAAACCCTCCCATTCCCTTCTCCAGTCAACCTCATTGACCCCATCACAATGTGTTTCCTGCACAAAACATACATCGATACGCCTCAATTTCAGAAACTCATAAAGCATCATTCTCTTTTTAATGTCCCTTGCACCATTTAAGTTAATAGTTCCAATAGTGAAGTTCCTCACAATGTTGAAACAAGCCTAGTGGAGATGTTATGAACCACGGTCAACCGATAAACCGAAATGTCACTTAGAAGCATCTTTACCATGCAGTTGTTTTCGAATCTGGCTAACCTTTGCTCGAAGTCGATAAAATTCTGGCTTGGGAATGACACCCTCCCTCATCCATAAAGTCGCATCATTAACAAACTGTGGGAGATCAGGGAATTTCTTTTCAAAGTCAACACCTCTTTCCCCTTTATGGGTTCTAAGGAAACTCAATATGTCTTCAGACGTATAAACGGTGTTTGATGCATCAGTCTGTGAACACTCCGACCAGCTAGACTCCCCAGTGTCAGAGGGGTCAACACTATCCTCCCCCCTCGTCATTTTGCTGGCATTTTTTAGAGTTCTCTGTGGCTTTCTCTTTCTGTCTGGTACCTTAAACTGTGCGTCTGCCTCCATATCAGACACTATATCTGCCATCAGATCATCTACCTGCTCTATCTGCTTAACAGGCTCAGGGGGGTGACCAGCGTTGGGTTCAGGTGAAATATATTTTGCAACTTTACAGTCGACTATCGCAGGTCCAAGCACCATCCTGTTTGCCAGGGCAGCCCACTTATGAATGACACTGTCTTTGACAGCTTCAGTTCCAGCAGACCCACCCGGTCCCTGCTCCGCAGATGTTGCTATAGTTACAGCAGCCGAGGGGTCTCTCACAGAGAATACAAGATCACCATGAGAAACATTTTCAGGGGAACCAGTCTTAGAGGGACCGGCTGCATCAGTAGACGCTGGGGGGTCAGTTACGCATCCTGCAGACTCTGTCGCAGCCGCTCCCCCCTGCTCTGTGCTCGGTTCATCACCGGCGGCCGCTGCCTGCTCACCAGGGCAGTCGCGCACCAAATGCCCGACTCTGCCGCAGCCAAAATATTTCAGTGCTACATTCGAGGTTACAAAGGCCACATAGTCAAAACCATCATCATTAAATCTAATCGTTAGGTCTAGCTCATTTTGACCATGATTTAAAACCATGTAGACTTAAAGACACAAGGTGTTTGAGCAGAGGTGACTTGCAACCAGCGGGGATCTTTCTTATCGGAGACACCAGTTTTCCGAAACGGGCAATGATTATGTTGCATACACGGCAAGAATCAGTAGTAGTAAGAGTCAGGAGCTGTGTAACCTTTTCTTAGTATAATTATGGGAATGTACAATGTACTGACCAGTATAACAAAGCTTTTTTGAGTTTGTGAAGTGAAGAGTACATTGTTATGACAAAGACCAAGAAATGTTAGTGGATGAAAAGAATTCTCCTTAGAAATAGGATAATAATAAGAGAGGAGAAGCCAATTTCCCAGTGGAACCATAATGAGTTCAAGCAAAGACTTAAGTCTCTGTCTTGTTTTAAAGTTGATCTCTCAAGTCTTTTCATCTGTGAGCTCAGACAGGCTCTATTCAGTAAGCTAAGTGACCCACATAGGCAGATGACCCGAGCCAGTGACATAATAAATAAGACAGTGGCACGTAATACATATAGTCAAACTCTTAGTGTCAGTCTGCTCTTTTTCTCGCCCCAATTTTGAGTTGTCATCAAAGTCTTGGAAAGATCAATTTAAAACAAAATTATCTTAATTAGCAACAGGCAATCAACACTAGTTAGAATGGTGTGAGCAAATATTTGACAGGGAAACTGTCTGACCATTAGACCAAGGCTTGCAAACTGAACTAGTATTTGGAAAGGTTGTTGACCAAGATAAAGGGGCTTCCTAATGTCCTTCTGTAGTGCAATCACCTCTATTCTTGATAAAAGACGGACAAAGATGAGCTTTTGTGAGAAAGTCTTGCAGACAGTGGTCATGATTAATTTAATCCTGGCTCTTTTAGCTAGATCAGCTGTATAAAGATGGTTCTGGAAAAAGAAGTACAGAGAGAGAAAGGGAGGGGGGAGCTGGCCGACAGCTGGAGTAAAGCTGTATCCATATGGAGGTAACAGAGCACTCATTCATTCCCTCATATCATGGACAGCAGATAACCAGCACTGTGAAATCACTACAATATTACTCACACTATAGAGGAAAAATATATACTACTGCACACATTTTCTTGACATTCCATTTAGAAATTTAGTACAGACAAAACATTCCAGAATGCCTCTGAAGAATTTATTATCAAAGATGTAAGGTACAGAGAGAGAGAGCCCCTCTCCCCTGTCCCTGTGCCCCTACAAGTCTGATCCAAAAAGGGACACCCCACAACACAGGGCACTTGTTCTCTCTTTGTGTCCAATGCAGTCTTAACTGGAAGGCCTTTATTTCTATCTTAGCTGTTATGCAATCTGAGCTGTGCAAAGTTTGGAGTCAAAGCAGCCTAATCTGCCCAAAGCCTTGGACCAGACTGACGGATTGATGGCACTGAAGCCTGTTGCCAACACAAAGGGCTAGACATTTCACCTCTGCATCCTCTTGGAGAAACACCACAGCTAGACACTGCATGCATTTCAGTAAGAGTGCATTTTTATGAAAGAAGTAGGCTTTTTATATGAGGGGGGGTGGTTTTCAGAGGAGCTGAGGAGTGCAGAGTGCAAGAATGTTTGGGATAGCTGATATTCAAAAAGGCAATTAAAATGTTGAAGGGTGTTTCTCCAGTTGTTGTTGGGAAATATCCAGAAAAGTCAGATCAATTCTAAATATCAGACTAGTATAACAAGTCAAGCATCAATAAATTGACTTTTTAATCAAAGTTAATGGCCAGCAAATCTTAATATTACTTTCAGAATAATGTTTTCTGAGGAGAGAGCAGCTGTGGTAATTTTGTGTTCACCTGCTCAACACATCCAAATCTCAGTCAGCCCAGACCCAAACATAGTTTCAACAGCAATGTTATTCTGTCTTCACCAGGATTATGCAACTCCCTTAACCCAGCCCACTCCTCTATGTGGCTCAGAATGATAAATTCAGCTGTGTTTCAAACCCAACTGTTTTGCTACAAAATTCAGCGACAAATTGTCCATGCCAGGCTGACTATTTGGGTAGGAATGGTCACCTTACAACCTTGGATAACACAGTAACACTTGAAGAGTGAACTCAAGGACGGATTTTGTTTCTGGACTTGCTACAGTGCATAAGGTCTTTTAAGCTCAAAACACACATCAAGGCCCTTCATATAGAGTTTTTTTTTCCCCCATAATAAAATAATTGTTAAGATCTGAAAACATTGTTACAATGAAACCAACAACATCAACATTTCTAAAATCTGATGGATGTTTAAAACAGTTTAATTAAACTGTGTTGTCTCTCTAACCTGTTTTGATCCTGCTTGACAGTCTGAACTCTAAACTTTATCAATGTCATCACTTTCCAAGATCACATCAATTACCTCGTTAAACACAATGATGCTATTTCCAACATGAATAGTGACCAAACTGCATAAATGGCAACAAGTTGTAACAAACCTGAATCATCCTAAAAGTCAGCAAAAAGCAGACAACCATCAATCAGCAGTGGATGAAAACATTTGTAAAAGATTAAACCTCAAAAAATCACTTTCCCTGTGAGCTTGGTTGAAGCAGTGAGAGATATTAACAAATAATGCGGTCAAACACAATGCGGTCAAGTTTGTGGATAATAGACAACTTCATGTCAATAAGTAATTAAGTACATTTCCACAAGCAAAATAAATTAAGTGTCTGCTTAACTGTAAATATGCACATCTTCATGGCTGAGCATGCTACTCACATGGTGTGACAAACGTCAGCTGGTACGTTTCTGACAGCTTTTCTCTCCCACTTTACATAAAAAACAAACTGGGTGTGCATTCACGGTGGAGCTCTCCAACAGCAATCAAAGCTGGAACGAAGGCATCCACTGGACTGTGCCGAACGGAAACCGAGGAAACGCTGGACAAGAGTTCAGCATGTAACACCCTGAAAGTTTCTGTCTGTGCTGAGCAGCAGCGTGCACAGACCCACACTGACATTCTCTGTCACTCCTCTTGTGAATGTGTGCACAAAAGAGCTTCACAGAGAAGCAGAGGAGTGTGCCTTTAACTCCTGCAACTCCTTGGAGGACACAGAGAGCAGGAAGAAAGAAAAACTGAAAAGCTTAGACTAAATCATATATAAGTCTTGTTTAGAAGTTTTTCAACCGTGAAATCCTTTCTGCTTTGTTTGATTTAATAATAAAGACTTTAGAATAATGCATTTAGCAAGACAAGTTTTAGGGGTTGAATGCAAAAACCTTACATTCTCAGTTTGATCTCTAGTGACATTTTTCTTTTTGGTCTCAGACAGCTTTGCCTCTTTAAATGCCTCTCTATGTTTGTCTTTTTTCTCAATGCTCATCTGTCTCCTCACTATCAAAGTTCAACAGAAGTGCATTTGGGATTGGGCTGCTGAGTTAATCACAAGGACTGAATAGTAAACAAAAACACAATGGCCTGTCACACCTCAAGTGACTATCCACTTGCAAAAATAAGATTCACTTTTCACTGTTAATGCTGAGCCAAGGCTAGCATTGGTCCCTTGAAAAAGTGATCCATCTATTCATGTTCTACTTGTCACTTATTTGAGACCGAGTTATGGGGGGAGTCACATTAAGCAGAGACGTGTAAATCTACACTTTTGCTTTATGGCCTTATTGAATAAACCGGATTCTGGTTCACATAATGACATCAGAAATATACAGTATGAGGTTCGCTGTGGAGGGAAGTGCAGCAGGAAACTGTGTGAGAAGCAGAAGGTTAAAATGGATTGAACATTACCAATCAGTAATCTGAGCAAAATATCAAAGGTGTTAACTTTCTTTTCTCTGAAAAGTGTGAGTAAAAGTTATTGTGGCTTCCGCCCAAGCAGTCGGCATACGTGTTGGGATGTTTTGGAGATTGCTGCAAAGTGCAAGCATGACAAAAATCCCTGTGTTTAAACAGACTGACAACAGCTGAAGCATTTTTTTTCTAATGGAATAAACACAGCAAAAGTCAACATCAATCTTTGGGAACTAACAGCCACATAGATGCCACTTACCCAGTGTTGATCCCAGCAAAACAGTTGCCCTATAATTAAGCTGTTTGCAGTTCCCTTGATAAGCAAAGAACTGATTCAAGCCTTGTGCTTTCCTCAGAAAACTAAACGATCCCGACTAACTGCAAACCCATCAACAACAACACTTTTTGTCTCTGACACTTCTGAAGTTACTCATTTTCTCTCTCAGCTCTAAAAAACACTCTGTCAGAGGAACTATTTCCTTTTTCAGTGCCAAGTGCCAAGCCAAATGGCAGGAGAAATCCTTCAGTGCACGGGAAACTTTTTCTCTCCTGTTTCTGGAATTTATTTTAAGTCCTGTTCAGCTACATATTATGTTTTTGATAATGTGTTTTTCATGTGTTATTTAAGGCTGCTTTAAATCGTCAGAACACCACCTACCACCCTTAGACATTAGAGGAACCAGTCATTGAGGTGTCTATGACTGTCACCAGACTGTCACCACTCAACTTGAGGTGTGGGGCTAACCAGCTAATTTGCATGCATTGTGAACTGATTCCCCCAAAAGCTAGCTTAAACCATGAGGAAAGGTTAGCCTAGGGTTACCCGTGGGGCTAGCGGCTGCACAGCATGGGCACCACAGGGTGCCCGATGTGAGAAGCACATGATCAGAATGGGAGTTGTGCAGGAGCCATAGCAAACTAGTCCTCCCCTGTTGCTTACCCTGCAAAGATATAGAAATTGTACATGCCTTGTAATACTACAACGTCTGCTAACTTAAAAGTCATTTGGAAATGGGAGACAACCAAGGTGAGAAAAATACTCACTGGAGCTGGAGTATTTATGGAAAAATACTCCAGCTTTGTATTTTACATTGACGGTGAAATAACTTTTTTTTTTTTTAAATAGAGTTTATTATGTCGAAGTTATACTTACCCTAGTTAATGTGCTTGCATGCGTCACTCAAACAAGGTAATGACAGGGCTCTAAAGTCAAGTCAACGGCGTGGACCCTGCCGTAGCCTGACGTGCACCTCCAAAAAATCCTAACTATGCGTTGAGTTCACGCGGACCGCAAGGGCTGTTTTCCGGCAGTTGCTTTTTCTGGTCTTAATGGCTGTATACGGTGAAGAAGCTTGTCAAATCCGCCCGTTGACATTCGAAAGTATCGGAAGTGCATTTGTTCATCAAGGTCCCTCAGTGGGTGAACCAGTGTTGTAAATTCACCTGTTCAGCCTAGACTGGCTTATTAGTTGTACAGACCACCTCCGCAAACGTCAACATATGCAATATAAGCATTTAGAAGCAATATAAGCGTTGATGAGCTCCAACTACAAATACAGCTGCTCCACCTCGGGTTGCCATTGTTTATGGTTGTTAACTGTGACCGGAAGAAAAAGCAAGAATTTGGCCCTGAAACCACACAAACACACAGCCACACCCTGCTAGCGGCATGGTAATTTGCAGAGCAACACGTTCCCTCGATGCAGAATTTCGAATGATGGCATCACGTCGACACCATCAATGTTACGGAGAAGCATAAACTAGGCTTTACTGTCAACCACTGGGATTGGGTTGGTTGAAGCAAGCAGGCTACCAGTTACAAGCCTCTGTTGGTGGGTGGAGAAATGGACAGGACCATATTAGCATTTTCATAGACGTCCATTTACTAAATGAGAAAAAAACTGTTAGCTAATGTTCTCCCTAGGAGTGAGTGTGGTTGTGTGTCTGATTTGTCTCTGTATGGCCCTGTGATGGACTGGCAACCTGTCCAGAGTGTACCCTGCCTCTCGTCCAATGACAACAGGGATAGCCCTCCCCCCGGGGCCCTGAACTGGATTTAGCAGGTATAGAAAATGGATGTAGGATGCCTTTTCAAAGCCGTGACAGGATATTTCTAAATGTGAAGAACCTCAAAATGTACAATTAGAAAACTTTCTAGGGGAATAACAACTGCTGGAGCGGGACTTAAAATGTTTTTATTAAAGTAATTTCATGCTGAGGGCATCAAATAAACAGTGGGTATCACTCTGGTCGCAGCACAAAAGGCTATTAAGCAACACGTCTGAAGGCATATCAACCACTCCAAACCTCGAGAAAGTAAAAAACGACTCTGATTGTGGGTGTGATGTTTACAGTGTTTTGTCTGTGTGTGGGTGGGTGTGTGTGTGTGTGTGTGTGCGTGTGCGTGTGCATGTGTGTGATCTCTTAAGTCTAATTCAGATTTGACCCCAGTATCATCATCAGAAAATGGACAGCAAGATAAGGCAGGCAACTTGGATCAGACTGCACTTTGATCACTTATACACACACTCTTACAAACATGTACACACTCATGCGTGTTCACCTTCACTGAAACAGAATGAGAGGAGACTTACACCTGTTCTATTTTAGCAGGGCCTATTTCAAGCGGCCTCCAAGTGAGGGGTAGACACTTTATGGGCAGTGATAGAGGGAAGCCAAGTAACCTCTGACCTTTGACTATCTGGGAGCCTAATAAAAACATACAGGGGGGAGTCAGGGACATCAAAAAGTCAGCAAGCATCCATGTTTGAAAAGGCTTGTGCTTTATTTTAAGAAATTGTCCCTTAAATCACAGACACCCATCACTATTTCAATAACACTAAATACTCTTTTAAATGCTGTAACTTGCTAAAATCTTATCATTTAGCTTCAGAACATGATGATTTTCTGATAAAATTACAGTTTATACTTGAAATTGAAATCTTGTATGCCTTTTACCTTGTTATCATTATGTAATGTAACAATATAACAATATCATATGTTAATGTTTATGTAACAAAAACATTAACAAAAGGTGGTAGTCTTTTATGTACCAGACAAAAGCAAGCTGATCCCAATGACAAGGGAAAAAAAACAATCTGACCCCCTAACAAGAGCAGAAGTTTGTAGGCAAATTAAATAGCTCCCTGTTGCTGCTGAGGGCGTAGTATTGCTTCCTTTTTTGGGTGGTGTAGAAAGCAGCACTTTGGTCATAGAGTGACCACTGCTCCCTCAAAAAGAAGCCTCCGAATATGCCTGTGGCTGAACCCAAGAATGTCTCGCACTGTGCGCTGGAAAGCAAGAGTCAAGTCTCATGGGGTTTTTGGCTTCTCTGCTGTGATAACTTCACCACAAATGAATTCAGCTGTACCACTGCCTCTCCTCCCTTTTAAAATACCATTCACATTTAGAGTAGTGTGAAAACAAAGCAATGGCAGATTTAGGGTCATTTTGAGGCTATAAATAAAAGTCTATTGAAAAGTCTATAGAAAGTTTAATCTGAAGCATGCATAAAGTAGCAAACATCACAGTATAATCAAAATATATTAGCATTTCCATCTATACACAAGTGGAAGCTTCATTAAACCTCACAACTGCCGTGTGAAGTTAAATAAGACTTCAATTTTACCCCATCATGTGATAGTTTTAAAGAGTTGAAATTGTGAAAAAAGGGTCTTTAAACTCAATTAGGACAGGATCTGAAACTCTATCATGCAGAAAAACAAGAGAAACCTTGTTTTAGAGGTTGGTATGTGTACATGCTGTTTGTGCTACGGTGAAACAGAGTGAGACACAGATTACAACCAGGTCCAAATAGCCCCTCAGACACATTAAAATGCATGTCCACAGTCACATGTAGTTTGCGCAACATGTTGACCTCGACAGTATGAACCCAAAATGAGAGATATCTAAGGCCTAGCAATAAAGATCCAGCACACCTGGGATGCAGGAGGAATTTGCAAATTAATCTGTCTAAAATAGCATCCAATCCTGCTGGAAGAGCACATTTTTTTAAGTTTTAATTCAGTTGGCTGTTGTATGCATGCCTGCACAGCTCTACCTAAAGTATTATCTATAAAGCCATTGTTCTCACCATCTGCGGTATCTTCGCAGCTTTTATTGAAGTTTTCATAGGAGTCCCAGCGAATCAGGGAATCTTGTGTGTTGTAGTCGACTGAAACGCTCGGTCCATTCTCCAGGTGGTCCATACCTTGACCAGAAGTACAAAAAGACAGAGCAGAAAACGTGAATGTCTATAAATCAAAAACTTCACAATGTTCAAGTTAAAACAGAAATGCCTTAAAAAAGAAATCGGGATTTCTTTCTTTCACTAATTCAAAACCAAAAGTGGCCTAAATTAGGCATGGATGTTAACTGTGTGACTAATGCTCAGTATAGTTATAACACTCAACATATTGATACTTACCATGAATTTTCTCTGGTCCAAAAGAGAAAATAAACTCAACTTTTCCATATTCTGGAAACCTGTCATCTGCATAAAGGAAAGGAAGAAAAACTGAGTTTTCTCTTTACAAGACAGTGATAATAAGTTCCTGGGTCGTTAGCTGCAATTACATGTAACAAATATTTAAATGGGATACATCCACTGAATGACTGTTTAAGTGTAGTTTTAACTCATTAACTAGCACCTAAAAAGGCTGACTGTTTTTGTACATAATGTAAATTAAATTGAAGCGGTTTTACCCTAAATTTCTTACCTTTGAATGTCTCATCAAGCTCATCTTTCCCAAAAACAATCCCCAGATCATGAACCGCGCAGGTGTGAAACTGCACCCGGAATATTACATCTCTGCATGGACTGCGGTAGCGTTTGTGGTAACATTTGAGCTGTTGGGTAAATGACATGAGATGAGATTTATCAAGCAGTGCCAACTCGGTATAGAAAATAGATATATGTCCCTGGTAAAATGTGGCTAAAGTTTTAAAGTGTTGTCTCCTAACAAAACAGCGTTAAGAGTGATACTAAAATCACACACAGGACAGGAAAGTCTGCTCCATCCCTCATACTCTTCTGATGGGCAGCAAAGACCCCCTTGTGTTGGTTTCATCTCCCATTTACAAATGCTGGAAAAACTTTATCAAAACCAAACAACAACTAGTTCCCCACTAACTGAGGCTGTGAATAATAATAGAAAAAAAATTTCAAGCTTTTTATTGTTATTTTTGACATCCAGAGCAGTCATTACAAGAAGTAATCATGCCTATCAAAGACACCACTGATATCGAGCAGATTTGATTTTGAAAATATGTACAAGGTTTCACAGTTCAATCTATGTCCCAAAATGAAGCATGATATGAAGTACAAGGAACTCTCTGCAGGCCTTTCCAATGAGATTGTGATGAAACAAGGATCAAAGGTAAGGGGTATAAAATCATGGCTAATGTTTCAAGTGTTTCCAGGAGAAAAGTGCCTTTGGTAACTGAAATCTGAAACCACAATAATCTTTTCTTGAGTTTGCCATCCTTTCAAACTGACCAAGGCAAAGCGTAGTTCCCTGGTCAGAGAGGTAGCCTAATGGAAGTCCTCTTCATTGTAGGGAAGAGTGGCTGCTAAGAGGATGACCATTTCTGGAGTGCATCTCCATCAGTCAGGCCACTGGTAGGGCTACCAGTCAGAACAAGTTTGAATAAAAGCCCAAAGGCAGCCTGCTTTAAGATGCCTCACCAGATGAGTCATAATTTATAGCCATTTGGTCAGAACTCAAAACATTACAAGACAATGCACTGCTCTTCAGCAAGAAATATCATCCCTACCCATGGTGGCAGCAGCCCCATGCTCTGGGGGTACAAGGCAAGGCAAGGGTGCAAGGGATGAAAGAAAAGGGTGAATGCAGACTAATCTTTTCCAGAGTGCAGCAATCTAAAACTGGGGCAATGATTTACCTTCAGGCATTAAAATGAACAAGGGCATACAGCTGAGAAAATACTGCAGTGGCTTCAGAACAAGTCTTTTGGGTTACTATGCACAGTACCACATAATATCCATGGGGAGACCTGAAGACAGCAGTTTACAGACATTCACCATACACTCTGCAAAAGCTTGGGAGGATGTGCCAGATAAGTCTAGAGATTATCCAAGCTGCAGTTGATGCTAAAGGGTTTTTTAAAAAAGTACTCAATTATGGGGCTGTATACTAGCTGTATACACAAAACAGCTGTAAGTCCACTCTTTCTGCTAAGTAAGCTAGCTGCTGTGGCTTCAAGTTAACAATACAAATATAAATGTGGTATTAATCTTCAAACTTTACTCTGATCAAAAAGGTCAAACCATTTTCTCAGAACAATTAATTATTTTGTTGAGCTTCCTTACTTGGTATGATTTATTAACTTTAGTAGGACAATATAGAGCCAGTCCAAGCCCATGGAAAACTTGAAACCAATCCTAGAATCAACAACTAATTGGCCAAAGAGGGAAGACACCAGTTGTGATCTAAAGAACTTCCCATCTATATACACATTTTTCTCTGTAATTAACTTATTTTTGCATGTAACCAATCACCAAATAGTAAAAACTATTTTAAAAGTTAAAAAAGTCATGTAATCCACAACTGAAATGCAAGACACAGCCTAATATTTCTCCCACTTGGCTATTTGGCCACGGTTTACAGTGTTCCTGTATCTTAATAATAAGAAGCATTAGCAAACAACTGCTACATCAGATGATGCATTCTGCTGAAACCATTAGACTGTCTTAAATAAAGAATGAGATATGAGCTTGGCTCTGAGGGCCAAAAACAAAATGTTCTTAAGCTCACATAAGTGCTCCTTCTAAAATTCCCCAAGCTGAAATTATACGCTGTGGGGACATCTCATGGATATCATTCACTGCCCAAATAACAGTGGCGGCGGAAACTTTGATGATGAGTGGAGTCCATCTACATCCAAATACAAACTGGAAGTTCTCACAGTTGGTACTTAATCGAATCTAATTGAAATGGAAGCATTTTATATAAATAGCTCAAATATGGAAACATCCCCCAGAAAGGATTTGGCACATAATTTACTTTTAAATAATCAGATCAAGTTTTAATATGTTGTGTGTCCTCAACTGCTGTTGGACAGGAATTATACTGCCACTTTTGCATCACAGTTTCCAGAAACACTGTGTGCTAATGATGGATATAAACAGAGATATAGGGCCCAATCCAACTGACTTTCCTCAGGTTTTTACAGCCCTGTTCCTTCTGTGAGTAGCAACCATAAACTGCTACAGTGCATATATACAATACATGCACCTAAAGTCCAACTGGAAAAAAGTGAGAGCATCCTCTGTGTGTTTCTCCAACTGTTGTCTCTGCGGTGCACTGGTGCACTGTACTAGTCATGTAGTACCTGTTTATTTGTCTTTTTTTCCGACTGTAACTTTTTATGGCAAGTTAAACAATAAAAGCTGTTTATTGGCTTCACACTTGCAAGTTCATTCAGTGAAAAGAGAAAAACACAAAATGCAGAGCTCACACAGTTTAAGTGTTAGCCCGATTATTTCATTGGAAGCCAAAGAACAAGCCCGAGAAATCTTGAGTTCACAGGTAACATATTTATTTTGGTCACAGGTAAAGTATGGCAGCGCTGGACTCGGTGTGACAGAGCTCTCGCAGGAAATCCGTGAGCCCGAGCCCCGATATCCGGAAAATGTTCATATTTATCTTCTTCACATTTATCTCACAAAGGTTGGACTTACACTCGACCGAGTACAATTGGCCAGTTACTAGTGATATAAACAGGCCAACCACTGTCCACGTCATGTTGTTGGGATGTGATAAACAACATGTGTGTGTGTGTGTTGTTTTAGGCGTATATCTAATGTAACAGACCTATCTGACAAGATAGAGAAGAAGCTTCATCTGTCCCAGTTATTTAGTCCAGTTATGCTATCTTAAAGTATTGAAACATACATTGGGTAGTATGAGCAGAGTGGACAAGTACAAAATAGGAATATAGATTGTTTGAAAAATACAGAATATGAATACATAATGTCTAAGAACAAAGCCAATTATAACACAAGCATGTAACAAGAGCAACTGGGGTATGTCTTTGCAGTTCTTACCAGGATGTCCCCTTTCAGAAGAAGACCAGGTTCAATGGTGATGCAAATGCTTGTCTGACTGTCACCTTGAACATTACTGCAAATTTAAAAAAAAAAAAAGCATATTAGATAACAGACCTGTCTTCATGATTATTGCTGTGGAAACATGATTTCACTGCATTGTTTTTTATGTTGCTTGCATGGATATAAGCATGCACACATGATCAACCAAGAAATTAGTTATTTCTTTAACAGTGGTCATCACAGAGAATAACTACAGAACAGCGTGAGTTATATTTGGGTATTAGTGTCTAACATGACCGTCTGGCTTGGAGAGTGGAATCAAAGCGTGGAGGGTGCTAATCGGGAGCATGTGAGAGAGTGGGGAAGGATGTGATTTGGGGGGTTTAGGAGGTTGATGGTCTAGAAGGATATGTGCATTGATTGTTTCACATCAGTAAGTAGTGTTATGTTTAAGACCAGCAGGCTTTCTTTTTTTACAGTTACATGAAATAGATGTATTGTAAAAATTAGAGGAAAAAAAAGAGTTTCACACAGCACTGAAAAATATAAATATTTCTTAGTACAGCTTCTTAGTTTATATTTGAAAGGCATACTAAGCCAAATATTTAAAAATAAAATCAATATACATTCTCACACCAAAGTGTTCCCTCTCAGTTCTGTCTTAAGACTCAGGGTTCTGTGCTTGGACCGATTCTTTTTACTTTATACATGCTTCCATTAGTTAACATTATTAGACAGCATGGCATAAATTCCCATTGCTATGCTGATGATACTCAGCGATACTTATCTATGAAACCAGATGAAACCAATAGGTTGGTCAGACTACAACCATGTCTTAAAGACATAAAGACCTGGATGACTCAGAACTGTCTGCTTCTAAATTCAGACAAAACTGAAGTTGTTCTCTTTGGACCCGAGCGCTTCAGGGAGAAATTGTCTAGTTGTATAGTTACTCTAGATGGCATTTCCTTGGCTTCTAGTTCTACAGTGAGGAATCTTGGAGTTATTTTTGACCAGAATTTATCATTTGACGCACATATAAAACTGGTTTCTAGGACCTCCTTCTTTCACTTTCGTAATATTGCCAAAATCAGGAACATCCTGTCTCAGGTTGATGCAGAGAAACTGCTCCATGCATTTGTTACTTTAAGATTTGACTACTGTAATTCTTTATTATTGGGCTGTCCCACATATTCTCTGAAAAGCCTCCAGCTGATCCAAAATGCTGCAGCCAGAGTTCTGATGAGAACTAACAGGTGGCATCATGCTTCTCCAGTTTTAGTTTCTCTTGAATGGCTCCCTGTTAAATTCAGAATAGAATTTAAGATTCTTCTCCTCACATAGAAAGCTCTTAATGACCGAGCTCCATCATATCTTAAAGATCTCATTGTAAAATATTTTCCTAACAGAGCACTTCACTCCCAAACTGCAGGTTTACTTGTTGTTCCCAGAATTTCTAAAAGTAGAATGGGAGGCAGAGCCTTCAGTTATCAGGCCCCTCTCTTGTGGAATAAGCTGCCAGTAAATGTCCGGGAAGCAGACACCCTTTCCACTTTTAAGATTATGCTTAAAACTTTCCTTTTTGATAAAGCTTATAGTTAGGGATGGCTCAGGTAATCCTGAAACATCCCATAGTTAAGCTGCTATAGGCTTAGACTGCTGGGGGACCTCATCTGTCAAACCTTTCCTCACTTTGCTCTCTTTTCCCTGTTTAATATCAAATGATATTATGTACATGTGACATTATTGTGGTTATTAACTTGTATTTCCCTGTTCCAACAGGTATCCTTTGAATGGTGTTATGGTGTTTTTCCCCCTCTTTTCTGTCTTCTCAAACCCCAGCTGGTCGAGGCAGATGGCCACCCTTCCTGAGTCTGGTTCTGCCAGAGGTTTCTTCCTGTTAAAAGGGAGTCGTTCCTTTCCATAGTTGCCACAGGCACGCTCAGGACAGGAGATTGGACTGAATACAAGTTCTGGTGCAATCTGTTGGTTTCCTTAGCTAGAATGTTGTTTTTTTAATTGGCTCTACATGAATTAATTGGATTATTTTGAAATCAATTAATTGGATTTAATTGGATTATGACTACAATGAATTGAATTTCAATTGGCTTGAATTGGACTATATTATTTAAGTGCCTTGAGATGACAATTGTTGTAATTTGGCACTATATAAATAAAACTGAATTTAATTTAATTAAATTGAATTGAATTGAACGAGAGTGTGTGTTGTTGTAATTCTCTCCTGAGAAATGTCCCTTTTCTGAGACATTTTTTAGGTGCAGACTTTGGGTAGAGGGTGTGCCAATGACAGCATGTTGGGTGTGAGGACTATAAAATCATAGCTGTCAGTTCAAATCGCCATCTCACACATGCAGAAACAAAGACATATACACATTCATCAGAATGTGGACTTTCACATAAAAGGGATCAATAGGTAGCGGTCATCTAGCCCTTCAAACAGAGCGCTGGAGGCCATTTGGATAGCTAAAAAGCCATACTCAATGCTCACTGATCCATAAAAGAAAATAGGCTCTTTACCTATGCAAAATGCATGGGAACTGATATGAATACTTTAAATATGTGTAAATCTGACTAAACTAATTACAATTAGACTGAACTTTACTTTTAAGCATGATCTAAGTGAATTCTGTGTGCTTCCCTCACCAACCTGAGGGCAGTGAAGCACTCACCATCTATCCTCATCTCTAACCTCCCCTCTTGCCAAAATCAACGCCATAGAGGCCATTGTTTCCTGTCTGGCCCTGGGAGCCAGCAGGGTCCTTAGGCAGGAAAACCCTGTAGGCGTCCACACAGATGCCTGTCTGCCTGTTTCATTGGCTCTCCAGTCACAAATAACACTAGACATGATTACGGGATCTAAAGTAGAGAAACAAGAGCCTGCAGCTGGGGAGGTAAGCTAAATACAATAATGTGAGCCAAGCTTGGAGTGTAAACTGGCAAGAGGGGTGATGTGTATGTATATTGGGGAGCAGGGGAGTTAAGGGAAAGGCTATAAAGGAAAATCAGGGTTTTTATTATCGAGCCATTACGAGCTTGCTATCCCTGGAATCTTGTAAAAGCGTTTGAGCATGAGTGCATTTTGAGACTTACTAGATCCCAGATGTGTAGACAGGCTGCATGGCCTGGTAGATTTTGAGAAAGGGGCGACAACCTAAAACATAAAGTGAAGAAAGTTGCTCAGAAAAACAGACGATGTGCTTGAAAATGCTTATTTGTAAATGGAAACCTGTGCATAACACTAACCTCCCTTGGACTCGAAGTTAGGGATGCCATGCATGATGACGTGATGAAGAAAAAGGGGTTTGTTGTTGATCTTGATGTGCCCAGACAGCAAGCCGCTGAAGTACTCCACATACCTGAGTAAGCAGAAAAGAGCAGGGGATTACAATTCTGCTTCTGTGCATTCTCTTAAATCAAATGGTATCATAATATTCCGTGTTTTACAACAAAGGGATGAAGATTTAATCCGGTCTTCATCACTACAAAGCTGTGTTGTCTACCATTTGCTGCAATGCTGGATATTTTCATCTTGCCAGACTTGTTGAAGTGACTAAGCTTTTATTTCTTGAAGTATCAGCACTTAAGCATTAAAAAAAAAATCTGTGTGGATTATCACAACTCTGTACTTCAAAACTGTTATCTTTTTTTTGATCCCAGTTGTTTTTCACCAAACAATCTGTGCTCTCACCAACACATTTCAAATACAGTCAGGAGCTTAATATCATCAGCCCACTGACCACCCCCTACCCAGCACTACAGTGTACCAACACATTTAGTAACTATAGCTGAGCATTTACTGGCTAACAAGACAGATTTTCTTTTTGAATTGGTGAAGAATATCACTGAGTTAAAAGGAGATCAAATATTGGACTTAAAATAACACATGGACCAATTTTCTTTGTGAGAAAGTTCACTGTGGGGTTAAACTATAAACAATATGCGAGGGAAGACTGACCTTTTCTGTGAAGGCTGGCCCACAGGAAGCACTTTGTCTTCATAGAATCGCTTCATGGCAAACCTGTCCAGAGCCTGGTCAGCACTGCATTGTAACAGAGGAGTTTGGTGAGAACACCGTTAAATCACAATATATATACCACTTTTTATTCTAGAAACCAAAGTCTTTATATGCTGTCATGTGAATAATTAAGTGCACCCTCTTTCATTTCTAAGATTTTACTTTTTAGTATAACCCACTCAATTCATTTGAGCTCTGTAGGCATTTGTTTATTCAAAGCTCTCTAAAGATCAGACCACATTTCAGTTAGGTTGAGGTCTAGTTTTATCTGTCAGACAGATGGCCTCACATTTGACTCTGGAATACTTTGTTATACAGATTAGTTCAGGGTGGACCCTATGACTGCAAGATGTCCTAGTCCTGGAAGTGCAGAAGCAGCCCAAATCATCAGCCCTCCCTCTCCATGCTTGACAGTTGGTATGTGGTGTTTGTGCTAATGTGCTGCATTTAGTTTTTGCCGAATGTGCTGCGGTGCATTGTGACTAGACATCTACACCGTGATTTTGTCTGTCCAAAGAACATTGTTGTAGAAGTCTTTTGGTTTGTTCAGATGCAACTCTACAAACCTATGCTGTATTGTCATGTTGTTTCTTGTGAGGAGTCATACTTGTTCAAGTCTACTGTCACAAACATTAATATCTAACATTCTAACTGAGGCCTGTGGAGTCTGAAATTTAGCTTTTGCGTTTTTTTGCGGTTTTCTCTGGGCTTCGCACAGTCTGCCTTTGGGGTGAACTTGCTGGGATGTCCTCTCTTGGGAAGACTGACAACTGTCTTAAATGATATCTACTTGTGAAATGTCTTTCTTGCTGTAGAATATATCATGCAATGTGTACCCATCATGAATCTAAAGATTTTAGAGTTCGTTTTCCATGATGCAATATCACAACACTATAAGGCATTTTGCTGCCAGTGAAGTTTACTTGATGTCAGCTTCATATTGGCTTGAGGACTAGTGACATTTAAAAGAAAGTTCTGGAGGGGAGTGAGACTGTGTTTGTGTGTGCATGTGTTTTTTTCCCCTCGCTGATCAGTGCTCTTCTAAAAACACCATGGAGTCATGCGCTCTTTGGATTGTTCCTGTAACAGAATATCATTCTGTTTGCTCCTATCTTAAAACAAATCCAATATAAAAAGAAAAGGAACTCACTTATAATCTGAGTCTTATGATACAGTGACTAATAGAGCTAACTCACTGCTTTCAGCTCATCATTATGATATCATTCCCTTTTCTTCGGATTAATCTCAGAATAAAACTGCTGCTCTTGACTCTTATGTTCCAGTCCTTGCTTATTTGTAAAGCACTACAGATAAGCAATATGCAGGACTTGTGCTTTTTAAATAAACATATCATCACATCTATGATGAGATGTGGGCTTCAGTCTTGTGATCAACCGTGTTTGCTTATCTCAATTTCCCCCTCTGCTCCTAATCCTCTCTGTGACATGCAACTTCTCCAGCTGCAGACAAGATTCTGGACCTACCTGGCAGATATGTTGCTATAATGCATGTAGGCTGCCACGACCACTCCAGTTCTGCCCCGGTTACCCTAAAAAGACATCAATCAAGCCAGAGTAAGCGAAGCACTTTATCTTCCATCTGAGATAATCAGTCATGCAAAGAACAGCCTTGTTATGATTTCTATGATGCCAACGCTATTTAAGCCCCAATTTCTCTGGTTTTGTTTAAAGCAAAATTCATGATCCAAATGTAAACAAATTCCTGGCCTCACTACAGACCTAAAAAACACAGAATTACAGTCTAAGTGTGTTGCAGGATTACTCCAGTGATTAATGTTGCCCTTTCATAAAACTGCAAAGTTCATAAGAGACTTAAGATTAAGACTAAGCAAAAGGTCAAATTTAGTGCAAAAGAGGACATCCTGAGCTTAAATTCCGGGTACAGAAAATAAAAGACAGAATCGGAAAAACTGTCATGGTGAAATCTTCATGTAAATAGGATAATAGTAATACATGATAATGGAACCATGAATGTAGTAAGGTTTATAAGATGGTTGTGAGACCATCTTATAAATATATAGTTTGGATACAAAGGCGCTAACAAAAAGACGTGATGTGGAGCTGGAGGTGGTTTCATGTTGGAAGTGACTGGAATGGACAGGATTTGAAATGTGCGTATCAAGGGGACAGTTCAGGCTCATTGGTCTGAAGACATTGGGCCTCATGCAAGAACCACTCCTACGAACAGATTTGTTCTTAAATCGTGCGTACGAGTGATTTAAGAGAACGTGCGCATTCACCAATTTCTTTCGTATTTTGAGTTTTCTTTCAGGTACAAACAGAATTTACGAGTGATCCAGACTTGTTGTAGGAGTCTCATAAAATAGTCCGCCGCTATTTGAATCAAATTTGCTTGACTAATATATATTTAATTACTTTGAAGATATCATAAACAAATATATACATTATACCCCATAAAATGCTGACATTCTGTTTGACTTAAGTTAGGCACTAATTGAAGGTTAATTTGACTCTATATATAGCAAGATCAGTGGGAAGTGTAACCAGCTGCGTCATGACTTGCTACTTTTGGATGCCTTAGCGCATCGGGCTCTTAGAAGAGAGCATGTGTTCCGAGACCGTGTAGATATCCTTGTGGAGACAGACGAATGGTTGAAGCAATTTAGATTGCCAAGGACTGTGCTGCTGCAAATATGCAGCTGCTCTATAGCCCAGAGAAGCCGTGCCAGATTATTCTGGCTATGGATTGTAATTTCTGGCATGATTCTGGATATGATTATTTTCATATCAAACCATTTATTTTCTATTTTGCATGCCAGATTATTCTGGCATGCTGCGTTTTGCACAATATTGCCATGAACGAGGGTCTCCCACTACCTGAACCAGCCCAGGCAGATAACATGTCAGAAGACATCAAAGTGCCATCATGATGAGACAACAGCTGATTGCATGGCTTTAGTTGCAGTCATCGAGCGCCTGGCCATAGCGAGATGTTTTTTTAAGCCATTTTCATATCAAACCATTTCTTCTTTATTTCGGTGACATAACGAACTACAGGTGATATGGAATTACCAGCTTGTAATTTCTTCCCATTTCTTCACTTTAGCAGGTCCTGTAATTACAGACTTCAATCTCAGAGCCCGTAAAGTTGTTCTTTTTGCGCCTTGATGCCATTCTCATGACTCAACAATTCCTGGCACAGGAGATAGGAAGCGTAGCCTTATATGGTATTATTTTGGGCATGGAATATGGAAATTTACTATTCTCGTGCACATGCACTTAAATACGCACGGGTGGCATTCATCATTTACGCAGGTCTTTTAGACACTTTTCCAAAGTTAAGAGCATTTGTTGAATCTTACGTGGCGTGTTCGTACGAGACCTTCATACGAAAAAGTGAGAGAAATTTAGAATAAGAATACGAAAATGAGACCCAATGTGAGGCAGGCAAGGCTGAGATAGTTTAGAACCTGCGCAGAAGAGGGATAGTTGATATACTGGTCAAAGAATGCTGGATATTGAGCTGCCAGGCAGGAATACAGAGGGTAATACATAGTTATACAGAGAACAATCATGGATGGAGTGAACGAGGACATACAGGTGGTTGGTGTAACTGAACAGAAGGGGATAAAGGGAGCAGTTGGACAACGATGCGAAGAAGGAGAAGGAAGAGAGGGGTACTGTCAAACAGTCGTTTTTTTCCCCTAAGGGTCAGCCATAGTAAGAGCTGGGTGTATTCTCTAAACATTAAGGCAAATGCTTCCTTTATTTTTCTCCTTCATCATAGGAAACACTGGACCATCCTTTATAAAAAAGAAAAGGAGATTTTTCCAGTTATCATTCTCAGTTGAACTAACTGTGATTCATGTAAATAAATCTACGAACAAGAAAGTTGATGTGATATTACACAAAATGTTATGGTAAGAAAGTCAAAGTGCACTCTTCATTTGACAACGCAGTGGCGAGTGTGTTCCACATTATAAATATCGCAGTAGATTCAACAATGTGTAGCCCAGTGGAAATGATTAGTTGATGTGTGGAAAACCAACATGGCTTGCTTCCTTAGTGACCACCACAACTTCCAAGCTCTCATCATCAGCTGTGTTATTCAACTTGCAGAAAAAAAACAGCAGTTGTTATGGCAGCCGACTTGTTTGTCACCTCCCTGTGGGAGCATGTTGAAATGAGGTATGAACATTAAGGATCCCGTGGTTAATTCTTGTGTTGCAAAAAAACAATCAGTAACACAGTGGGGTTGATGTGAAAATGATTAGGTATTACATTTTAGGACAACAGCATTGTAGTTGTATTTGGATAGAGATTTTATGGTTTGTGTCAGGACACTGAAGAGCCACATGAGTGTGGCTTGCCACAAGAGTTTAATGTGATGCAAGTAAGTTTAGGCAACAACGAGGAAATATTGGTAAACGCAGATTTTATGACATTGTTAAGGGTGACTGATGACTGTTATGCCTTACTGCCCTAATTTGTGTTTTCCTAACCCTCATCGAGCAGAACCCAACCCAAAGAAGCACATAAAGAGTCTGAAAGTTTGCGGATTCTTTATGTGCTTTGCAGCACTGTCTTAACTTTCAGTCTAACCTTGTTGTGTATCACCACCACGTTGTGACTGTCTGCACTCAGCCAAGTGTCCATGGCCTTGCAGATGCTGCAGATTTTGTCGAGGGCAGGAGCGTGGTGGTCAGGCCAGCCAAAGTCCAACACCTGAGAGGGAAGGAGAGAGGTTGCTATTAGGATTAGTGGTCCTAAATTATGTATGATAAAATGAGACATAACAACTTTCAGGTTCACCTTTGGATTGAGCTGGCTTATGTCATAACGCTTCTCACAAAGATTGAAGAGCTAAAGAAAAAGAAGTAAAAACACTATTACTTAACATATACTTCAAAGTTGATCAAAGTACATTATTAGCTTTGCAGTTGCTTCTTGATTTTCCACGAAGGAGGCATAGAAATAAACTGTTAGTTCCACTGTTAAAATAGAATTTCAGCTGAATCCTTCCTCATTTGTTACTTTAAACATTGGGCTATATTTCATGTACGCTTAAGAGAAGAGACTTAGCGGGGTTATCTTGGGTAAATTTAAAAAAAGGCTGGACAACTTTGACCCAAACTCTGTAACTGTTACTAGCATCTAGCACTGGTGTTATAACAGCTTCCACAACAGGGCTTTTGTGATGTAATCACATGTGTAACTCAACATGATAACATGATTAACTACTTAAAGTTAGTAATTAGGAGGTCGTGCTAGTAACTAATATTAGAGACTTTCCACATTTTTCGAATGTGAAAATAATTACAAAAGGGCTCGTCATTTTTGTAAGTAAATGTAAAAATATAAATGTACAAAATATCTTACAAATAAGTGTGAGAGACCAGTTGTGTGTATTTAAGGTTGCTAAGATATGATTAGACGAACACTGTTTAGCAAAGGGGTAATTCCTGACATTTACTGAAGTTGTGTCTCAGCAGTTCAGTCTGGATAATGTCCCACACTGCACATATACACTGTATGTGCCGTGTTGCAGGGAACCCCCTAAAAATACAGCCAAGGCCTCCACTGCGCGCGTCGTCTAGAATTTTGTACTCTGCTGTTTGTCTTAAACAAGAGTGTCAAATGAACAGTTTAAAGACATTTCATGATGCAGATGTTTAACAACAATTTTGTTTTGTGAGTTTGTGGTTTGAACTGGTATACTCAGCTGGTGAGAGCAGGTCTGAAAAGGTGCAATTATTTCATTGCAGGCACCTTAACTGAAACTAATAAGGATAACTGTTTTGGAACTGTACCAGGTAGTTGTGGCCATGTTTGGAGCGCAGCATGGAAGCGACCTCCCTCAGGTTGGCAGCATAGCTCTGCTCCTCCACACTGCTGGGAAAAGACACGGAGATGATCCTCTCTGTGATGTAGACCAAGTCCAGCTCGTAGTTCTCCTCCAGGGCCTGCAGAAGACTCGCACTCCTGAACAGAAATCAAGAAAAAATTGTAACTGAAGTTGTGCACCACAGGACTACAAATGTCAGATGTAACAAGTTTAATACCTAAAACTAATGCAGCACCTGTGAATTATGCACATGTAGTTGTATTATTTGCCTGAATATGAGTTTTCAGTTAATTTACCACTTCTTCTACATGGACATGACCATTGAGGCCCCACCTTACACCTTATTATAGGTAGACACCAAAGTTTTTGTGACTAATTTAAAGTGATGAATGCTCCTGGTGTACCAGTCACAATTTGTGGACAATGATTTGCTTAATGTGCCAATTGTGCTACTGTATATATTAAAATTAGTCTTTGTTCAAAAGCACACACTAGTTGACTTTGTGCTCTTCCCAAATAAATTCTGTATAACAAATTCCCTTCAGTCACTCCTGATTCTTTCCCATGAAATATCATGAAACAGTTATTTCTTTCATGGAAATCACAAGATGCATCTTAAGAAAGCAGAAAGCCAGGTTAGTATGTACAAACATGAGTCATTCCATGTATAGTCAAAGCATAAAACTATGTGATTGCATCATTGTTCAGAAAGTCATTAAGGGTTGCAAATTAAATTTCAGAACATTCTTCCCTCAAGCCTAAAAGGAACAAGTATCCTAATATGGAAAGGGCAACACTTCATATGAATACCAAATCTACAATGACAGTCAATCCCAGTAGGGTTCAAGCTTGTATCCAAAATATAAGGGTTCTCTATAAACACGTGTTATGTTGTGGGGAAGACAGACCTAGCAGAAAGTGATTCATTTGATGAAGACACCAGAGGAATGTGTGGACCTCACAAAAACAACACCTTGTTATAAATTTGATGAGGAAAAGGGATTTTGTAGAACTTAGCTGAGAAGATTTTTTACAGAGTCTGGTTTGTCTGTGTCAAATCAGGTCAAAGGGTAGGAATGAACAAGAGCCAGATCCAGACAAAGGAAACTGTAAATGAACAACCCACTGAAAAAAAAATCATTCATCTATCCTTATAGTCTAAAAATGATCTAACTGTTCTATTAGTTGGTCTCAGGCTCTTTGCTATAAAAGAAAAAATGACAGATCAGATTTTTCTCCAAAATAAGCATTCAGACTTCGCTTAAAAAGTACAGAATGTAAAGAAGTAAGTAAAGCACTTTGTTGTTCTGACTATTTCTTTTTTGTGCAAAGCAGGTCTAGCCATTTCCCCGTATTTTCAATAAATACTCTTAGATAAACGGATAGTGATATCCAACTCTGGGCAGTGAAAGGGTGATTGCTCCAAAAACATGTCTGCTTTTATTTCAAGAGTTTTTTCTCACTGTCAAAAGTAACAATCAGTTTTCCATTTTGGTGTGAAATATCCCTTTATGGATCTTGGCTCACTTTCAAACTTTTGCCTCCACAGAAATCAGTTAGAGAACTGAGTAACCATGTAGAGTGAGATGAGAAGGCTAAGCAAGGAGAGTCTGGACCCAGACTGCAGCATATTTCCCACATTTGTCAGCTGTGAGTTGTCCCCGAGGGAACTGCTCATATGTCTGAGATAGAGAATCACGCCAGCTTTACTGTATCAGTACTGTAACCTGCTCTGTATTGTACATCTGGACCCACTTAAAACGTGCTTACTGGAAATAGTTCACAATAGAAAGAGGAGAAATTGATAAGTCGCACATGTCTCCGGCATGCCAACAAAGATGTCTCATCTAAAAAGTTTTCAGAAGAATGCTGGTTTATAATATCGCTTTTACTTCCATCTCCTCTCATTCTTTCAAACCGTTCCATCTTTCTTGGTTATTCTTCTTCTCTATTTCCTTTTCTCCTTCTGCACATGGATGTCTTTCACTGCAGTGTGCAGCCAGATTCTATAAGAGTGTGGTTTGGTCCTCTTCCAAATCCACCAGCATGTGTTGGTCGGCCTAGAGCCAACCAACTTCTCATCAACTGAAAAGATTAAGTGATTGCTCTCTTTCAGCATATTGCATTTGACGAATGATGCGTTATCTCCACACGCTCAATTTCAGAGCTGCAGTGATCTCATCTGGACAAAGTCAAACTGTGAGCAAGGAATGTTTTATCAGCAAACCCGAGACATTAGGCCGTAAAGAAATCTTGCCAGACATTTCTAATAACAGTCAACTTCAAGGACTTCACAAATGCAGTGCTCTATATCAGCTTTTAACCAAACTTGTCATACTTTCTAAATGGTGAATAACTCTCTCTTGACCTGTAAGGTGAAACCACAAGATTAACGGCAGAACCTGGATTGATTTGATTTAAGTTTTGTTTTGTACAGTTTATCGAACAAACAGTTAAAATGTTAACAACTGAAGGGTGCAAATCAGTAATAAATGCACTATATATTTCCTGTTTTCACAGACACAGTTAGCTAACAGCATTTACCAGCCAGTGGATTAGTGGAGACCAAAAGCAGAATCAAAAGAAGAGTGAATGCTTAACTTAGATTTGTCAGTTGGCCCGAACAAACTTTTAAAGTTCACAGTCAAAGTGTTGTACTCACAGCCTGTTACTCTACATGCACCACAGGTGGCAAAAAAAAATATTGTACATTGTCAGCTCTAGTAAATAGTGCAAAGTTAAACCCAAACAAGTCATCTGTAAAAAGCACAATGAAGTGTCTCAATATAATCTTTCAGTGATGGTTTGTGTTGGCTCTAAGATTTATATTTTGGGGCTGAGATGTGGAAATCTTGTTGCTTGTAAGCAGCTGTGGTGAAATATTTGTAAGAATATTATAACCACGGCAGTGATACAGCAGTAGTTCACCAATCAAGACTTGAGATAGTGATGAAAGCCACTGACAAGAAATACTTAAATTAATAAGTGAAAAAAACATGCGGGATCTCTGACCCCTTAGACTGCACAAGTCAAGAGATGATATTTATCAATATCTGCTATAATCACATGGACGAGGGATTACTGTTGGAAATCTGTGTCAATCATGACAATACAGAGTTGCAACTAAAACATGGCACTTGAACTTTGTGCATAAAAGAAGCTTTATGTTAACTTTGTCCAGAACTAGCGTTGATTCCCCTGGGCTCTGAGGCATCTGGGATGGACCATCACAGAGTGGAAAAATGTACGGCTGTGGTCAGACCAATCAGTATTCAAGATTTTCCTTTTTTGAAGAACTGGACGCTGTGTGCTCAAGACCAAAAAGAGCATTCAGACAGTCCACAGCGACAGGTCCAAAAGCCAGGCTCTCTGATGGTATGGAGTTCTATCAGTGCTCTTGGCAAAGCTCATACACTTATTTGAGAGCAGCATTAATGATGAAAAGTTGACTGGGATTGTACAGCAACATAAGCTGCTTTCAAGATTACATATTTTCTAACAATATCCATGCATATTTCAATGCAAAAGAACTTTCTGCACACTTTACATTATAGCTGAGGAAGAAGAGGGTTCAAATATTGGACTAGCCTACCCGCAGTCCTTACCCGTCCCCGCTCGAGAATCTGTGGAGAGTTTTTAAGATGAAAAATGTGACAACGACGACTTCCTACTGTTGCACAAATTCACCAACGACTGGCATGCTTAATTTCTTGGTATCTTCAGGAGTAGAAGATCTTTTAAGTGTTCTGAAAGTAGTAATGTTTTTACCTTTAGCTATACTGACTCACAAGCGATTTGCACGTAAAAAAATCAGCAATCAACCTGATGCTGCATTGTTTTAATATATTTTACTGACTCTGATTGCAGCAACAGAACTGTCAGTCAAGCTCAATACATTACCTAATGTTGTGTGTGTCTGTGTGTAAGTTTTAATTACACAACTGACAACATCTGTGACTAATGAAGGATTGAGGTGAAAAGGGTCGGCACCAAATATCTTTTTGTCCAACAAAACAGTGAGAGGTCCAGTTCAACAGTGGGGCATGCTGCTTCGCTTATTCCCTTGGTAAAATCAGCAAATATCATGTTACACCTGAACTTTTCAATTACAAATTCTTCGAATCTCTAAGGCTGGATTGTTTAAAGATCACATTGATATTTGCTGATCCTCTTTTATTATCCATCTGATTTGGAGATAACACAGGAGAGTTGTTCTTAAACTAATTCATCATGTACAATCCAATAAGCCAAATGAAAACTTTTAAGTGGAAAAAAGTAGTAAAAGAGGAGACAAAGAGAAGGGAGAGGAAAACAATGTTTAGGAAATTAGAGAGGAATCTAAAACAGAGGAAAGCGGAGATGAAACAAAGGAAAGGAAGAGAGGAGACGTAGGAGGACAGGAGCTACCTTGATGGCCTGCGCCGTGACTCCATGCTCTTCGAGGATTTGGTAGAACCCTGTGAATGACCAAGAAAAACAATCGATATTTATCAATGCTCTCTGCATGCACAAATCTTTTATTTATCATATCAAAAGTGTACATACAAAAATATGTGGTGGTTTCACGGTTCCATTCAAGTATAAATTAATCTTACGACTGACTCCAGGAATATGGAATGTGTCTGATTTTTTGTTTAGTAAAGAGCCAGTTCATTAGGGTAACAATCATTACAAAAAACCCATAGTATGGAGAACCTGGAGTCACAGACGTTGTCTTGACATGATCCATCTTGACACAGCAGCAGTCAATAAAGCTTAAATGAGCCTGAAGGTGAACTCATGAACGGATCAGCTTGCTCTATCCTGATGATGTAATGCATTGCAACAAGAAGTTACAAGTGGTTTGAAATAATAACTTCAAATACAAACATCTTTAGAGGCAAATTTAAGTAAATGCTACACATTACATTGCAAGGCCCATCTCACACTGCACATAAAGTACACCATGAACACTGAGATGAGGCATCTTTTGTTTGATGCTGTGTAATACCATGTTAGGACAGGTTCGCAAGATGTTTTTATACAGCCAAGTTGAGAGGCCCTTATTGAGGAAATATATTGTGTCTGAAGGTACCTCACTGTGTTTGGCTCCACTGCCTCACTTCCCCACTCAGACCAGCTCAAAGAGGGGGGCAGGGGTCAGAGTTCATGTGGACTCTCCTGTGGTGACTGGGTCACATGAACACAGTAGGGGGAGTGTTATCCATCATCATCCATGATGGATCAGTTTGGCTGGCTAACTACCAGTGTCAAGCACCCCAGTGTGCTCCCTCTGACGAGCATCAGCCTGTTCTCATCTCCTAACACCTAGGCCATCTGTGAGCAAATTCTTATTTTCAACAACAATGACACAATTTGCAGCTGAATTAAACATACATTTTAAGAATAATACTGAGCGATGAGTCAGAACTGGGAGACAGAATGCAAATATGGTAGATGCAAACATAAACAGAAAATTTTACAGATGGGACAAGGAAGCCCATGCATCACCCAAGACTATGTCACCCCACTGCAACCCCAAGCAGCAGGAAAATCTTTCAAACTATTACCAGTCAGGAAAGTGATCAACTGGCCAAAATGAACAGAAGTGAGTTCACACCAAAAAGGGTAACACGATCTGGCGTCTTTCTTCAAATTTAAGCAAAACACAAACTATACCTACCAGAAATAAAACAGTTAGATATGACCACTGAACACATTACTGAAACTGAAGAAATATAGCAAAGGAACTGAATCATATGAAGACTAAACAGACTCCCACTGCAAAGGTTGGAGAAATGAGTGATAGCTTAGTCAGATATTCACGGGTCTACTCAACTACCACTGAAAGCAGAAAAACTGGTTTAAGAGGATTTGCCCAGTTATATCATGTACTTGATTACTGGGATCTCAAAGACATAGTCACACTGAACACAAAAAATAGCAACATGAGATCGACAAACATGGTGCCTAACAGCCACAAACCAGATTACTCACAAAGTGACTACCCAAACCAAAAGTAGCAACTAATATTCCAAACCAAACGTCAACTGTGGTCACCACAACAGAAAAGTTCTCATAAAATTTAAAGTTAGGAATAAATTTGCAATGAAGCAAAGACTCAAGAGACCACACAGAAAAAAAAAGGCAGAAGACACGATCACAAGTATACCTCCCTATCATTCAAAGTTACCGTCAAACATCAACAAGTTACCCACCAAAAGTGTGCCAACTTCTCCATAACACTGTCACATCCCACAAACACAACACATTCAATATAGGCACTTTTAAATGCTTATATAATACACACAATGGTAAAGTCTATCATAGCACAAATGTAAACCGCTGCAGACACATAAACGGACAGATACACACAGCAGAAGGGAGATAATCTGACATATGATTGGCTGTTCAGAGAAATCTGACAGGTCACGTTATGCAATAATAACAGCATTGTTCAAACTCCCCTCTTCTGCAGTTTTACCTATAATAATTAACTGCAGCAATGGGTATATCTTTTTTCTCAGCATCTGAACACGTAGAAAAGTGATTCTTTCAGCCGCTTCCATCCACCACCATCATGTCTTATACACCCACTGTGTGGCTCTAATTGTTGTAGAGACGTGAGACGACTGTCTCTATGAAAATGATCATAGCATACTGTCCTATCTTGTGGAAACTGTAAATATTTCATGCACACTGTTGCTCCTGTCATCACTCTCACAGGCATGTCTGAATGAAGGATAAAGAACACTTACAGAGAAGTGACCAAGGTCTCAATGAATCGATACCATGGCTTTAAAAGATTGATAAAGCCATTTATGTCATTTACCTAATTTGTGAACATCTTTCCTCAGCCTTGCAGAAAAACTCACATACAATCTGAACAAAAAGTTCAAAAGATTCTGGACAAACCCCCATTTCTACAGTGTCTTACATGTATTTCACTTTTACCCATTCACACAGACACTCATACACAAGTTCTTGTCATATATGACATAGTATGCAGTGTGTTTCTCCACAATCACACACCAATAAACATACTGGGGGCGATATGAAGTTCAGTGTCTTGCCCATGGACTCTTGACATGTGGATGCAGTGCAGATCGAACTGCCAACCTTCCATTTGGAAGACTCTACCAGCTCAGCTACAGCCACCCACAAGAAAGAAGATGGTCAAAGTTGATGCCTGTCAAAGGTCTTAAAAGTATTAGATATCTTACTTCAGTAAAAGTAATATCATTACAAGTAGAAGTTCTCCTGGAAAATTCCAACTAAAGAGCACAGGAGTTAACAAAAATGTAATTAAAATGTTAAAGTGTATGCATTTAGCTGATTGATACAATATTATATATGCCATCATCAGATTGTCAATACTGAAGAATCAGTGTGGAAGCAGGATGCTGCTGTTGTAATCAACAGCAACACAAAATTAATTGTGATAAGTTTAGAGAAAAAATCCTAATTTGGTAAATCTGTTAACAAATCAGACATCTTAAATGTGGACTTCAGTTATACACCGTCTTTGGGACATGTCATAAGAAAAAGGTTTGAAACTGCTTGTTTCATCTCTGCCAATGTGTTGATCATTTGAGATCTGAACCTTATAAGTAACGAGTGACTCGAGATGTAAAATAAACACAATGTAGTAGATAGTACCAGATTTTCCCTTGAAATGGGAATTATTAAGTGAAGTACAAGTACCTTAAAATTCTAGTTAATTACAGTACTTGAGTAAATAGATTAAAAAAGAGCATTCTTTCAGCTTGATGATTGTTTGCAGAAGATCTCAAGGGGATTCTTAAGACGTTCCAAGATCTCACAGATATCTGTTTTAGTTTGCAAACTCTTGGGGAAATGTTTGGACAAACTTGCATTGGCCACTAACACAAACATACTGGGCGATGCAGCATCTTCCCAGAACGAGACATTTATATTTTGAGACATTCCGCACCCCATTTTTTTCTCTTTTTTTTTCAACCTTTACTCCAGTGTTGACATGACGCTGCTGTGGCACTGAGGTGACACAAAACAAATCCCCCCTTTTCTGTCCGCACTTTGGCCTAATGGTTTCAGCATGTTTTGAGGGGCTATAAAGTGCAGAAAGTCGCCAGAGGAGGACAGAGATGAATGAGCAAGAAACGACCCAAAAGAGAGGGTTCAGAGACAGACGCAAAGCATGAACAGGGTTATGAGTCCAGACTGAATGGTGTTGTGGGATTTTTATGTGCACCAATGACAAGAAAAAGCCCAAACTCCTAAATTACCACTCTGAGGTGATTCAAGCATCCTGCGGTTTTTGAGTGGCAAGAGCAACACCTGTAAATGTACGCCTCCCAACATGGTGCCACAGCATGCAAACTAAGGAGTCTTAATTAAAGGCAGCAATTAAGTTTTGATGAGCTGTCATTTCTTTCTTGATGCAAAGACAGCCGTTAACTCAATGTTTTGGCTTGAATTAGTCTGAACTGGTGTTCAGGGATTTTTGTGAGCCACAAGACGAAATTCAAAGTGTAACTGTCTGCATAAATTAAGCCATAACCGGTAAGAGGACAATTACTTTCACAGTGATGCTTTTGTCCGAAAAATTGGATGACTTGATATTCAAGTAGCAGGATTCTACAAATGGAGAGCATCATTCTACAGAAGCAGATTATGGGGAATTATATGTTAGGCGTTGCTTCTGGTTTTCATTATTAGTAACTTAACAAGTGAGATGCAGTTAAGTTGAACACGGCAGCCATCAATTCATAGATTCCTTGTGTTCAGAATGCTTCTCCAGCAAAGCACAATTACAAACATCCATCAAATCTGCATGCGAAAACCTTGCATTACGGTGGAGCATGGAGATGGAGGAGTAGGAGGAGGAGGCGGAGAAGGAGAAGGAGGAGGAGGGACCTGGAGTGGGGGGTCCTGTTGGCTCTGTTTCAAGATGAAAACCATCTGGGAAGGTTGACTTTACAAGCAGGCCATACAAATTAACCATCTGAGAAAGAGCGAGGCAGCAAAGGTGGGAGAAAGGGAAGCCAACAGACATTGGGGGCTGGTAAAAATCTGCGAGCAAGACCAGAAAAAACTTTTATGTTGCACAGGAGAAAATAATAAAAAAAAAACAGCGCCAAAGGCACAGAAGAGAAAGGAGAAGCAACAGGAGATGCATTTCACTAAATCTATCCATCCATATCCATCCAGCCACCCACTGCATCCTACCTTCCTGAAAAGGTAGCCCGTACTCCATCGCCATGCCCCCCTCAGAGAGGAGAGTCGCCTTCGTAAAGACCCTCCTCGGTTCATCTCTGGAAAGCTCCTCCTGACTCTCACCGCTTTGTAAGAGGCAGTGAAGTTTTCTCTGTGAAACCTCTCCCTTTATTCTGACAGCAGAGGAGTAGAAGAAGCGAAAAAAAATAAGCAGGGCTCTATTTTGGGCAGTTGCCTGCAGAGGGCCGCTGCAGTTCAGACCAAGCTCCTCCACTGCGTTCCTCTTCTTGTCCCTCTGTCCACCCTATGTTTTCCCTTCCCTCCCATGCCTTCTTTCCCTCTCTGCCTGTGTGTTGGCCACCCTCCCCCTCCCTCTCACTCTGCCTATCATCATGTTATCTCTCCCCCGATATATAACTCCCCCCATGTCTTTTTGTCATCTGTGTACGGATCTAAATAACAACCACAAACCCTTTCCGTCATTTAAGACAAACATGTGGGAGCTGATTAACGTTCTTACACAAATCAGCTGATTTGAGCCATTCCCCTCATAAGTTGTGTATTTGACCAGTTGATAGTTGTGTTTGAAAGGTTTCCTATCATTTTCAAAACTTTCTATTATAACTGAAAGAAGCTTAAAAATTAGGTCAAGGCTTCAGTATTTGTCTGGAAGAAAATGTCAAATTCTCATCACAACAAAAAAGAAAACTAATAAGAGCAAAAAAAAAACAAAAAAACAGAAGCAGACTGAAGCAGGGAAGTGAGAGAAGCTCATGTAGTCATAAGACAAATCTTTTTGATGCTCTGAGGCGATGAGGCACAGCTGAACATCCGCCTGACATCACAGTGGAACCACAAAGCAAATGCGCATCACACAAACGACAACAGCTGCATTCACACTCACACACCCGCACTAATGCATATACAGTCGATTAACGCAAACAGTACAGACATGTGATCCTAAAGTGCTGGTTTAATCATACAATCACAGTGAGGCTGTAACCCAGCGTAAGAAACTGTACTGGAAGGAAATTGAGGGATTATACAGAAAATGCCAATAAAAGCAGCCACACACACATACACACATACAAAGACATACTGATGTATTTTTGTTTCTTGTGGGGAAAGTGGGCACTTGGCTTTGGCTAGTACTCTAAATTGGTTACTTGATCCTTCCTTTCTCAGACAAAATCAACTCACAGGAAGTTGTCACAGACAAACAGTGCCCAGAGAGGCCAAAGCAAACACGCACAACCCAGTTTCTGTGTATGTTACCATAACTTGCACACAGGGAGGAGAGTCATCACTCTGAGGTTTTAGTTTGATTTGACAGAATTAGTTTAAATATGTTATTACCCAAAGCTACTTGGGGAGTCAGGGATGAAGCCAATATGATTGAAAGAGACACAACAGGGTTTAAAACAGCTACAAAGACACGGTGGAGACCTCTTATCCTTCAGTCCAACATTATATACGATGCACGCAGACTTGACTGTCTTCCATCAAAATGTGAGCGTGTGTTAGAGGTTGAGCTGGGCATGCAGGCCAGTGACACATTCACCACACACACTCTTGCAATAACTACTATGCTCTTCCATTATTTAGGTTGCACTATGTAGATTTCTCTGATCTTTTACTTACCTTTATACATGTGAATACAGAGATATTCCCTGTATACATAAAATACTTCACATCACAGTGCGCTGCTCTGACAAATCTCTGTGGTCTAATCAGATGTATGGTTCAGCAATGCGGTTTAAATTCCCAACAAATTACTCTGTTTAATGTGTTGAATTTTTTTCACTTTGTGTTCAGATTAGATAAATTGGTCATGTTCAAGGTATTAGGTTGTGGTTTATTTTTGGAAACGGTCTGGATTGGATTCATACTATTTAAAGCTAGTTCACACATGACATTTTGTGAAGACACTGCAATGTATAAGTAAATTCCAACTATTCATAAGCATTGTTTGCCATCCACATCATCTGTGATGCCTCCATTGACTCATAACTACAACCAAGTTAAAAAAAGTTATAAATGTCTCATAAATGCCTCATAAATGTAAATATAAACAGAATACAATTATTTGCTAATTTCACCAACCTATAGTCTATTCACAGTAAAACATAGCAAATATATTCATATATATATAACATATATATGTTAAAAGTGACATTTCACTATGTCAATAAAACAATTATCAATTTGATGGCAGCAACATGTCGCAAAAAAAATTGGGACAGGGGCAACAAAGGCTGGAAAAGTCAGTGGTACTAAAAAGAAACAGCTGGAGAAACATTCCGCAACTAAGCAGGTTAAAAAGCAACAGTTCAGTAACATGATCGGGTATATAAAAACACCCTGGAGAGGCAGAGTCTCTCAAAAGTAAAGATGGCAAAGATTCAGCAATCTGCCAGAAAATACTAATTTTGAAACAATTTCAGAAAGTGTCTCACAACAAAAGATAGGCTTTGAATATTCAATAATCTGCAGTACATTATATCATCAATAGATGCTGAGAATCTGAATACATCTCTGTGTGTAAGGGACACACCAAAAATCTGTCCTGGATGTCTGATCTGCAGGCACTATGTTGGCACTGCATTAAAAACAGACATGATTCTGTCATGGAAATCACTGCATGGGCTCAGAAACCACTGTCTGTGAACACAGGCTACTCCATAAACGAATGCAGGTTAAAGCTCTATCATTTACAGAAGAAACTATATGTGAGCATGATCAAGAAAGTTAAAAAGCTTAAAATGGATTATGGCAAATTGGAAAACTGCTCTGTGGTCAGAAGAATCGAAAGTAAATCACAGACTCAGTGTTGTCTGGTCTTAAGAGAAGAGGGACCATCTCAGTACTCAGTTCAAATGCCTGCCTCTCTGACGGTATGGGGGTACATTAGTGTCTATGGAACTGGCGACTTGTACATCTGAAAAGGCACCATCAATGTTGAAAAGTACATGCAGGATTTAGAGCTCCCATACAATGGCTTGTCTGTAGTCCAGACTTTCACCAAAACATTTCAAGCATCATGAAATGCAAAACACAAAAAAGAAGACCTGGGATTACTGAGCACCTAGAATCCTATATCAGACAAGAATGGGACAATATTCCTTTTCTAAAGGTCTCCTAAACCCAGATGCTTTACAGACTGTTGCACTAACTTTCTAACATCAAATACATCTGATCTGAGTCATGGGCTCCTTAACAGCGATAATCTAAGCAAATGGCTTTAGAATAAACAGTGAGTAAAGTAAATAATAAAAGTCAGTTGAAACTTACCATGGTGTCTACATGTTTGAGAGGCAGGTCAGTGCTTGGTGCCTGTTGAGAAACAACAAAGATGGACATCAGTCATCGGCACCTTTCCATGCATACAATTTCTCAAAAAACTCCCCACCATATTTCATTATGTTGTATGTTCATGCCATATCATCCTATCTCAGGTCATGTTAAAGCCACTCTCAATTCCATTTTTCGTCCTAATGTGGCTCAAAGGACTCCACCATCTATCAACACTCAGTGCAAATATTTACAGAAAGTGACAGGTCTGCATCCATTATCAAAGACAAGAGCATTGTCCATGGGCCTCTCTTTTTTCAGTGCCATAAACAGCTATGGACTGAGTGCAAGTCAGGCACAGATGGGAAGGGAAAAACTAAAGGCACTGTGGGACATAAAGAAAGAAGGAGAGAGAATAGGAAGAAAATTAACGTCAAAGGGGCAGGTGGATAATCAGGATAGGTCAAGGAGAAAATAATGGGAAAAAATACGGACGGATGGACAAGCAGTTTGGGTTGTAGAAAGAAGAGATTAATGTAAAGAAAACTTTTATTATAGGCGGCAGAGGAAAAGATTATGAGAGCAAGCTTTACGTTTGTAAAGACTTATCTGACATCAGGCTGACACTTGAATGCAAATTTTATCTATTATTTGAAGCATAAAGGGATTAATATCTCTACTGTTATACGCAAGATGAAAGCAATGGATTTGTGATTGTCACAGTTTCATCGATCCATCCTTTCTTACAGACCAACCAGTGAGGCACTGACTTTAACCTTCTGTGATTATCACAAGACAATATGAGTCTCTGTTGATCTTTATGTTGCAGAGATGTAAAATATCTTGTGAAATAACCTTGGCATCAGTCAAAATGTGTTCTGTGAACTGAGCTCAAACGAGAATAAACTGATGACCAGTTATCTTTTTATGATCATCTTTCTCTAGGTCTTATCACTTTTTTTTATTTTCACAACAAATAAAAAGTGAGGCTCTGTCTGACATATTGCCACCGAACTCCTGGCATATGCTCCAACTACTGCAATGTTCTCCTAGCAGGTTTCTCAGTGAAACAACAGTGAAAGCCCATTGCATTGTTCAGAATATGGCGATGCATCTGGAGTTCAACAAGCCAAAAAGGGAACATGTCACTCTGTTACTCATGGAACTCCAATAGGTACCCATGGCTTGCATTTATATTCTCCTTCTTATCCTTAACCTCTGTCCCTCTGAGGAACACAGTAAAATGTCTCAATTTTTTAATCAAATACATCTTATTCCAAATCATGGAAAGCTGTTTAAAAGTGGTGTAACTATATTGGATCTTATCAGAGTAATTTATATGAAATTCAGAAAGATAACAAGGCACGAGTGTCAGTAGATATTTTGGAAAGCTGAAGTACACCTCTACATTTAGTACATTCCAGTATATATGTGTGCATTTCACTCTCCAGGTCAAGTTTAGCTTTTTGTCCACTAGTAAATTGATATTATGAGCAATTCATGATGACACCATCTCAGATGACATACCCCTAACAGTAAGCACTTGTAGTAGTGATTCTGTGAACCTAATCCGGCCGAACAACAGAATGCCCATGATTTACAATGTTAAATATAAAAAGATTTAGAGAGCACTGCCTATTAGCAGAGTCCAACTTGGTAGTGAGTCCCACACAGAGACCTGCTCTGCAACACCCCTGTCTGCTTCTGTAAGTTTCACTGGAGTATAAATGGTAAAGGCAAAGGGTAAATTATAGTTTGTCTATACAGGCCTCAGAACACAGACTCCAAATGCCCAGACTCAACCACCAACCAGGGAGAGTGCAAGAGATCTCACAACTATGCAAAGTCTACTCCAACTGAGCTTCACCACTGACAAATCTACAGGACTGAAGGAGAAAAAAATCTACCTGCCATGCATCCAAAGTTGCATCTAGGAATGAGGAAACAACAAACTGCTGTTTGAGGCTCTAAATGCAGACTGTGGATTTGCTCCATGGCCAAAGTTTGTGGCCGCAGGCATTTTCATACAAATAGAGTCTATTGTGTGTAAACCCAGAAAAACACACCAAAACACAACCAGTTCTCACAATGAGACATTATAACGTGTGTTTCCGCTTTGCACAATTGCAGCCAGATGGCTGGCTGTGTGTCCATGCATGCGTTGTCACTGAGGCTTACAACATATACAGAGAGCCTTGAGAGCCTGGGAAGATATGAAGGCCAAAAGCAAAATCTTTGCAATGACTCTCACTCCTCTTCAAAGGAGGGTTTCTGAAGGAAAACTACAGTATGACACAATTACCGCCATTATCAGTTTTCTTTGTGTTGTTTTTTTGTTGTTTTTTTAAGTAAAAGCAGCCCTTTGGAAATTAGCAAAACTTGTTTTGCATTGGCAAAACAACTTTTGCCATTTCTGAACTGTACATTTAAAATACTTCAATTACAACATTTTCTAAAATCAAAGAGCATCACGCTGAAAATAAAATTTACAGTTCACAGGTCAGGAAGAGAGCCGTGTTCAGAGAAAACACGGTGGCACAAGCTGTTTACTATGTTTTTGGTGTCTCAGCATTCAGCATTGGATTGTATTTATTTCATGGAAAAACCTGGTCATTCACTATATTCATTTGGTGACTTGTTTATTGGCATTTGCAGCAGGAGCCTCTACTGGAACTTTTGATATGATAATCACATGCTTGGCTTTGGTCTTTATGTTCCCTGTCTTCATGAAGACTAAAGCGCATGTAAGAAATTAAACCGATTTACTTAAAACCACATTATGTAGATTAATATTTCAAGCTTTAGCACTTCTTAACAATAGAATTATGAGACCATGTGAAACAGTAAAGCACGCTATAATCCTATGAGAAACTAATATGAACTCTTCAAGAGACAATCACATTTGTAATTTTGTCATCATGGAGCCTGGTCCCTGAGATACTAATTCTTCTCAACAAGTGAGCATCTCAGCATTTCCCCCCACTGCATGATAGATGAACTACTGTAACTGTGGCCCAACAGAAAAATTTGCCACATGACCACAGAGCAGCCTGCAGCTGACTCTCAGAACATAATCATAATCACAGGTAATTACCACAGATACAAAAGCAAAAAAGAAAGAAAGTCACAGATCCAAGACCTCTGCAGCACCTGCCGCAGCAGTGAAAACATAAACTCTACAAATACAATGAATGTAAACATCTGTTGTTTTACTAAAGTAAAATATATGCTTATTTTCTCCAACAATTACTATATCAATTCAAAACCCATCTTCCTTTGTTGATAGTCTAACTTTTTGGCTCTCCAGAGCTTAGAGCTATGCCATCCTCCTCAACCAGGTCAGCTGAGCATCATGTTGGAATTGTTCTCATGCGAGAAGCTAAATATAGGCTGTTGATATCCCGATGTTGTAGCAAAGGAGTAGTCACAGTAACAGACAAACACATTTTTTCAGCTATGGAGAAAAACAAGTTCAGATTTTTCCTGTTTCTGAGAGTGAATGTATCTGGTAGCTGGTAGGCTTGTGGATTAATACTGTTTTCAACAGCAGCATTCTGTCAGCTTTGACTGATCAAATTTTCTACAAATTTGAAAACTTTCTTTTTCCTGCTCAACACACCATATGTGGTTGATTTATTCATGAAACATTAATACACATTAACATTTTTGCATAATCTTTATCAGTTTAAATAATGTTGAACAAAGTAATTGCTGAGCTTTTGGCTGCATTTGCTGCACTGAGGTTGAGCAAGCTTCAAGACTCAGCTCATCAGATTACTTTACATCAACACAGAGAGTCAGTGAGTACAGGCAGTCAGGGGAGTCAGGGACAGACAGTGTCCCAACCATTTATCAAGGATGTGAGTACAAGCTAGTATAAGACACTGATAAGAAGAACAGGACAGAGAAATAATACAGTCTAAAAAAGCGTAGTCAATCTTCATATTTGTAGTAGTTAATTTTGAAAAAAAAAAACAGCTGTTTTTGGTCAAATTTGCTTTGTTGATGTCCATCAAGAGACATGTCCTCTCTGGTATTTTGATGGGAAACTGCAATATCTCCACGTTAACTGAACCTATTTCTGATTTTCACACAATCACAGTAATAAACGGTGGATAAATCTTCACCACAAGCGCAAAACACTCCAACAGCTTCCTAGAGTCTCATTTTATGAATCCCAGTCAAGGCAGTGCTCTGCAGATCAAAAGCAAAAATCCTCAACAGCAGCATTGATGACTGCTTATGCTCATGATATGTCTAACCACATTGTGGATGTGCCAACAAAAACTTGAATTTTAGAGGAGGGGGACTTTAAAATATGAAGACCAGAAAAAAACACACTGTAAAATTGAAGTAAGTGTTTAAATATTTGTGGGGCTTTCATGGGTCAGGCTTGTTTGTCCAGCACATCCCACAGATGTTTGATTGGACTGAAATCTTAAGAATTTAAGACCAAATCTCCGACTAAACGTGTTTGTGAATTCCTCAAACCATTCTTGAACCATTTTTGCAGTACGACAGGGTACATCATCCTGCTGAAACAGACACATATCACCAGGAAATATAGTTTATATGATGGGATGCACCTGGCTAGAAACAGTGTTTATGTTTCCAAACCACAAGAATGATGCCATGGAAATGCATGGACATAGTCTATCGCTATATATGTAGACAAAGACGTGATTCGTCAGGCAGGCCATTGCTCCGTAATCCAGTTTTAATGGTCAAAGATCCATTGTAGGCATTTTTGGTGGTGAACACAGGCCAGTATTGGCACTCCTATGTGAACTAGCTGAGCTGCATCAGTTGAGATAACCTGGCCATTTTGCCATCACAACTTTTTTCTATTCAAAATTGCACAAATACATGCCATTATTCTGCTTCAAACACATCAGCTTCAAATATAGAATGTTTACCTGCTGCCTAATATACTTCCAAAGCCAAATGCCACTGTAATGAGATAATAAATGTTTTTCACTTGACTTGCAAGTCATATTGTTCTGGTTGGTATACTTACAATGAAAAGCTTTACTGGCAGCCACATAACTTTGACTATATTTGTTTAAAACCCACGTGATCACTCATGTTTCTGACCTCTTTTTTAGCAATAGCACCAGTGTTTCCACTTCAAGCAGCACGAAGCGTAATCACAGCCAACAGGAACTGCAGTCGAAATAGCAAAAATAACTAAACTTTCCCTTGAATGCTATCTCAGGCTGCACATCGCTACAAGAATACAATGGAACACTGCTTCACAGAAAAGCTGTAATTAGCTGCTGTAGACCTGAGTTTAGGAGCCGATAGCTTTGTTACTTATGTTTATTTTTTACGCAAAAGCAGAAGGAGGATGACAGACCAGCGATGCGGACACATTCACGTCTCCTGCGAGAAGAGAACGCCAGAGTGAAACTCTTTATTCCCACCACCACTGTGCCATGTGCCTACTTTCACATGAGCACAGTGGATCCTTTGACAAATTAACCAAATTATAGCCCACTCCTTCAAGGAAAGCAGAGGTAGCTAGCAAGCAGGGAGTTTCCTCTTTTGAGTGGTGGGGATAAACGTAGCCAGCAAGCGAGAGCCTCTTGGGGAAATGACCCAGAGCTAAATATACAGCTGTGCATCTTTAAAGCTTGAGACACAGCCCATTAGGCCCAGCCCAGCCAGCTCAGTGTGGACAGAAGAGTGGTTAAAATTACCACTCTGGCTGTGGGTGTGAGACAAGGAGGAAGAGATTAAAAGACAGTGTGGAGCTTTGTGACTGTTGAGGTGATTCAGTGTTTACACTTAGTTGGTGACCTGAACAATGATAACCTCACAAACTGAAGAAGAACATTCACCTTTTTGGTCTTAATGTTACTAGTATGTATATATATATATAGATATAGATATATATGTCTCAACAAAGTCTGGAACATTATAAAGAAAACCCACCATTCTGGTCACTCTCTGTTTGAACTGTTGCCTTCAGGCAGATGGTGCAGATCAATCAACGCAAGGACAAATAGACCCAAACACAGTTTTTATTCAACTGCAATAATCACCCTCAATGCTACAAAAAAAAAATAATAATATGCAATATGATGTGACAGAAAGTGCGCATGGCTGTAGATGTACTGTATGTTCATACTGTTTTTATTTTCTTTATTTTATGTTTTTATGCAGACACAATGAATGATGCACTTGACTGGAGAGCACTTTTAATTTCGTTGTAACTGTGACAACGACCAGTTTTCTTCTATTCTATACACACACACACACACACACACACACACACACACACACACTGTATATACGGACCTCATCCTAACCCCTTCCTCCCCTCTACCTCTTGAAGACCTTTGGCATTTTTTTGGACAATTGCTGTCTTTGGAAGCTTTGAGAAGCACACACCATCTGCACTGGATGTAGCTTAGCTATGCCATAACTCTAGACTGATGTTTAGGCTGCATGTTAGATAATAGCCTGCGTAGAGCTCAGCTTAAATATGCTTGTGCCTCAACTAAGCTGCTGCTAGCCTGGGATAATGAGGAAACTCTTATTTCACTTCAATAACAACAATAAAACAATCCTTACGGGTAAGATGAAAAATTTATTGCATGATCACAGTCCATATTGGCCTAATTTTAAGGGAATGAAACACACCCTAAAGGCACAAAAATCTTAAACTATTTTGCTTTCATCAGAAAGAAAGACTTAAACTACTTTTTCAAATCTTTGAGGAGCACAAGCTGTTAACATCAGCATATTCCTTTAATCTAAGTATAAAGAGGAAAACGTTATTAGACCTCACAAAGTTTCACAAATGACCTGTTGTGGGTAGAGGGACCAGCAGACAGGATAATGGACATTTTCCAGCTGTCATGTTCAACAGTGCCTTCTGGTGGGAAGAAGCACAAACTGCAAGGTTGGATGCTGCAGTAATTTGGACAATGAATGGCTTACCAATCGCCAGAATGACACACCAACTCTAAACTGCTGGAAAAAGCAACAGCTGTTTGTTTGCACAAGAAACGAAATCAGTTCAATCCTTATACCCCTCATTCTATCAGTAACTCCTACAGAGTTTGTATTTGTTTACATTCAGATGAAAAGCACAGCTGTTAAACAAGAGCCTTAAATGGGCTACCTGAGGGGTGGTTGCCTAAAAAGGCAATCTTCCACCACTTGAGCTTCTTTTCTACAAGATTTGTGTTTAAAAGTGGTGACATTACACTATGTTTACAATGTCAAATTCCAAATGTTAATACAGGCAGAAAGTAATTATCTTTACATAGTTAACTTATTCATTTCAAAGATAGTCAAAGTGGTCCAGTAGCCTAAGAGTGAAATTGCCTTGAAGAAGGGCGTACCATATTATATTCTTCAGCTCTATTTCACCACATCTGATGTCTTTCTCAACTCTTCACTGACTGTAAATATCCAATAAAGGCATAAATGCTAAGTCTTTTCAGAAAGCAACATTTAACATCAAACTGATGCACCTATCATATATGGTACATAGATATAATATAAATACAATCCACAGAAATATCACACATGTGAGGGAAGAGTACAACAAACAATACTGAATTACCATGACCTCTGCATGCATATTCGCTCAAGAGCACTTCTGAAAACCACTGTTGTGAACACAGTTTGTTGCTGAACCACCAAATGAAAATTAAGATTGCAGTTAAGATAGCTGTTCTAAGTAACTCTCTCGTCAAAATAGCTCTCTCGTCAAAATTTCTCGAAGATTTTCCAAACTGAGAGTGCTCTGCCTGCTGTCTACTTGCAGGTAAGAGACTGACAGTAAGTATTCCACACAACCCCACTTAGATACAAATCAAAATCTGTAGTTATTGTAGGGACTGATACATCTTGTCCTCTGGGATAAAGACGATGCGGCTCAATATGACTTGTTATCAATACTGAGTTGATCTTTTGATGGTAATTTGTACATCTGTGAAGGCACCATTAACACTAAACCATATATCTTCATATACCATCAGAATCTGGAGCGGCATATGCATGCATGCATACCCAGATGAACTATTATTCAGGGAAGGCCTTGCTTATTTCAGCAACACAATGCCAAACGACATTCTCCATATTTCACAACAGTGTCACGTCTTATAAAAACATTTTTAGGGTCTGCCTGCAGTTCAAGCCTGTTACTCACTGATGAGATTTTAGTAGATTAGAAAATTAAAAAAAAACTGAAACAAAGAAGGCTCTAAAAAATGTAACAATTAGACTCTTCAATTATACCTAAAGTGTTAAAAGCAGAGCTTTCTAATTACTAGCAAGACGCTCTTTCTCTTGAAAAATGTTAGTGGCATCAAAAATGTTTTAGTTTCAATATTTTAAATGTTGTCTTTGTACCGCATTTACTAAAATATGGCATTTAAATGATTCACACGGCGTTTGTTTTTATACATTTTTCTTGGAAACGATGTTGTAAATGAAGTCAATACATGTGAAATAGAGGAAAAGAGGAAAATACCACTAGCTCATCTGGTATTTTTTCATGTTAAGAGGGACATATTTGTGATAATGATAAGGCAAGAAATAACATGTAATGATCAAAATGAATAATCTTACAACGGAATTGAGTAGACACCCAATAAAGCATAATCACAACACAACCCCTCTGAAAGCTAAATAAGTTGTATTAATATCATTGTTGAGTATTTCTACTCATCAGTCTTATAACACATGAGCAAAAGCAAACACAGACACACAGCTGTTTCCCTCTCATGGTCCGTTCTCCTTCATCTGCAGCTTTCACACAACCACATTCCAGACATGTAAACACAGTGCAACAGAGGGGGGGCCTGCGCAGACTCATGTGCGTCCAGAGTTAGGGTTGACGTGTGTGCTTATTCGCCATTACCACCCCCTTGAAGCTAAAGGCTCACAGCGTACCAAGGATCCCTTAGGACCAGAGGGAAGGAGGAGTGGTGGGTTCTTGCTGTGGGAAAAACTCTTGAGCGGGCGGTGAACCTAAACCACCTCTGACATGTCAGTGTTTCTCACCCTGCCTGTCCCACTGATATGGAGCTGGCTGCTCGCTCTCTTATGTAACCAAAAGCCTTTTATAACATGTCTCAATATTTTACCTTTCTATGTGTCCCAGTGTGGTAATATAATGGGAACGGATTATGTAGGCTACAGTAGGTTTTGTGCATTTCTTTGATGTAAAGAACAAGAACTATTGCACTTAATAAAAGCACTCTACCTATTAGAAGGTAACAACACATTTACATATAGCTAAATTTGAGATGAAAGTCATGTCTATCACTTAAGCACTGAGGGGAGTAGGGAGATGTTTTCATTTGCTGGATTTTTTATGACTTTTATCAGTCATGTAAGTTCTGCAAAGTTTGTCATTAACCTTTCAAAGGATTAATAGCAAATTTCTCTATTCCAAGGTGCTCATGAAATAGTCGTTTCTTATACCAAGTTTGTATTAGCATTACAGTAACACAGCGCCTCATGAACAGAGTTATTAGTGATAAGAAGGGCATGGTTTATTTGGATGTGTATTCTAACATTTGGGAAACTCATTTAGACAGAATCTGCAACAGTTCACTTGTAGTTCGACTAGTCCAGGCAGTGGAATAATATCCAGTTCTATATCCAAAAAAATGTTCTTTTGAACATGTGAAAACTCTCTTGTGTGGAGCGCCTCTTCTGGCTGCTCCAAGTTTGGACCAGCTGCTGAAAACTTCATGCAGATTCCAACGATATACCCACAGTCGCCACAGGCACGCTCAGGACGGGAGATTGGACTGAAGACAAGTTTCTGTGCAATCTGTTGGTTTCCTTAGCAGGGATATTGTTTTTGAATTGGCTCTATATGAATGAATTGGATTATTTTTAAATCAATTAATTGGATTTCATTGGATTATGATTACAATTAATTGAATTCCAATTGGCTTGAGTTGGACTATACCTACTACCCACCAATTACATGAAGAGGGCTGACAACATGGTGCATCTGTTTTCTCAATGTCTTATCCTTGACATTAGAAGTGTGTTCCTGTCTCTTGTTCACCTTTTCCATCTCAGCAGTCCCTTAAGCCTTTAAAGGGTACACACTGAAATGCTTGGAAATTCAAGGTTTGATTAGAAGACATTTCTTCATTTTTTTTACTTTTGATTTTTTACTTTGACCGCTTCTGGCTAATTCCTCATTGGCCTCCCACACGTTTAGGTTTGTTTCATGCCAAACAACATATGTATCGCTACATTGTTCACCCATCCACACATGACTACTCACATACCTGATCATAACGACTGTCACATCTCAAGGCTTATTTAATTCGTTTTGTATTAGGTTATCATTCTTTGTTTAAATGAATTATTATCAAACTTTCAACAGTGTCTCTGATTATATCTTGGCTTTTGAGCCAGATCATGACATCATTGTGAACCTTTTCTCTAGAGACTGTTATACAGAGAAAGTGATTGAACCTAGTAATTAGTAACTATCTTATTATCTCCAACTGAAGTGGACACCTTGGAGAAAAAAAAAAGAAAAAACTCTTGCCTATGATGTCTAGTTCTAGTTGATGTCTATGTATACACTTTAAAATATCAAATAACCACTTAGTACAGGCAGAAACACTAACTTATTGTATAACTTTATCGTTAAACATGTTGATTTTTTTGTTGTAGCTCCAGCATTCCAAGGGAGCTGGGATCATACTGTAAATTGTAAGAGGATCCCTGGTTGGTGCCTAAATACACTACACAATACAGGGAACATCAGGCAAACATGTATGGTTCTAAACACAGCGCTAATTGGACTGCATCTATACAATCTATGCCCTGCAGTTACTCATTACTCTGCAATGTCCTGGACCTGTTCCCCCACTTCACAGGACCTATTTAAAAAAGCAAGCTGGATGACGTAAGTGTTAGTGGTTTATGGTTTTTCTGAGAGTGTGTCTGTCCTTGCTAGTGAGAGCTGGCATTCATTATGTGTCTATCTGGTCTGATCATGTGCTAAGATATGCAGTCGACCTCACCAGTGAGAACTCCTTCACTGCTGTTCATACCCTCATTGTGCATAATAAAACTTATTCCTGGCAGCACGGGCCTCGACATGAGGGAATGTCTGAGGAATGCTTGCACCATGCTTTATATCACACCGTGCAACCTCACGCAAATGAAGTCCAGTTGGGGGTCCAGTGGGCAGATTCATTTAATAATGGGTTAGTATACTCTACTGTTAGTAACTAGTGGATAACCTATTTTATATCATGACTCAGAAGTCATCAATTACATAATTACACTAATGAACATTCTGGTGTAACTGAGTTTTTCTTTAATCTTACCATACAATTTCTGTCAGTTATCACTGCTGGGGATCATCATCCAATGCATCCATCCAATGCATCCATCTACTCCAGGTCAAGCATGTGACTCTCAAAACTCCAAAAAAAGGTTCATGCACATTACAGTACATGGCATTTCACACAAACTGTCTGCTCCAGAAGAAAACAGAGCAGATCATCCACACACTCATCATCACTGATGTTCTAGTGCAGTATGTACTGTTTTGAGGAACATATTGGCCTTGGACTTGAATGGACAATATGACAGTTCTCAGATATGATCAACATGCAAAAGAAGTTCTTAGCAGAAAATTATTTTATGACCATGTTCAAAATTTATGAGGACATGGTGATTTGTTTTCTTGGTGGTTATACTACTGGCTACTTCTTTCTTCAAGGTCAGTCAACAGATCTGTGACAAACTGGTGCAAAACACTGGCTAAATGACTCTTCATTTTAGCAAGCAGACCATGATATTCTGATACTGAAGTTGTATTTCGTCCAGTTGTAGCTCATCTATCTCACTGAAAAGCTAGGATTCGTGAAAGAAAAGGTTTATATTCCCTGCCAACATTTCCCTGACTAAGTTAATATATGGTGGGTGTTGTAATCAGTTTTCACATGAATGTGACAGTAAATCATGTTGGCTTCAAGTGGTGGAATTCACCAAACAAGGAGCTGAGGAGAGCTGACTGAGCGCACACCTCAGCGCTGAAGCTCTGCTGCTGGGAATGCTTGCAGGCCTGCATGATCGCACGTCTGCACACTCAAAACTGCATCATCAAGTTCCTGTGATACACCAGAGTGGTGATGCAAAAATAGAAGGACTTACTCACATATGTAAAATATACTTTATACAAACACAGATGGGTTTCCTGACATAACTCCTAAAAAAATAATCCTAACACTGTGTAGCACATCTTAACACTCTACGCTGTAGGTGTTTTCAGGGCACATTATTCCCATATGTATACTTGAGCAGGTACCAATTTGTCTGCTAGGAGGCTGTTGTCACCTATTATTAGCATTCAGGAGCAAAAATGATCACAAAGCATTAAACCAGCCACAAAGTCCATGTTACCGGTGGGAGGGGGGTGCCAGTGCAAGCAGTTCTTTCAAATGTGAGAATCTGTTTTGACACCACAATATCACAACGGTGTCGTCAATTCCTTGATTTTATTCTTTCAATCTTTTCTTTTTATATCACAACTCCTTGTTTAGCATTTGGACAGTTTTCGGGTTAGGATTAGGCATTAAAAGGGTTTAAGTTAGGGTTACAAATGTAATCAACCTGCTTAGGGTTAGAAAAAGACTATGGTCGGGCCTAAAAACATTTGTTAATAGCACTACTGTTGGATTACAGCATACCATTTTCTTGGTCACCCGGGTGACACTTCAACAGTGGGCCCAGCAGGTATATACTGACCCACATAAGCAGTATAGCAACACAGTGCACTCATTACTCAAAGACCAGAAAGAGAGCGCACATTACACCGGTTTTAAAGTCTCTGCACTGGTTACCTGTGTGCTTCAGGATTGATTTTAAAATTCTTTTACTGTTTTTTCAAGCTCTTAATGGTCTTAGTCCTTCTTATTTATTTGCTTTTAACTTATGAGCCATCCAGAACTATCTGGTTTTCAGATAGAGGTATTTTATTAATTCCTAAGGTTAGATCAAAAACTCATGGTGAAGCAGCTTTTCATTATTATGCTCCACGCCTGTGGAACAGCCTTCCTGAAGACCTGAGAGCAGCTACAAGTGTGGACATTTTTAAAAGCAAACTTAAGACCCACATTTTTTGCCTGGTTTTTGATTAATTTATTCATAGTTTTATTATATTCTATCCTTTTAGTCATAGATTTTAATTTTCTGTCTGTTTGTGTATTTAGCGTATTTATTGTAAATTGTAAATTGTAAATTTTAGTTGTTGATGTCTTTGTGATAGTGCAAATTTTTAATTCTGGTTTGAATTGATCTTTTTTTGTTTTATTAACATCTTTTAATTTTTATATTTATTATTTTTTTTTTTTTTAGTCTATTTCTATTTATTTATTTGGGTTACTTTTATATTTTTAGCTCCATTCCTTTATCTGGTTTTACCCAGTCTCTGGTGTTTCCTCACTGCAACTCGCTGACAGTAAGATAGTGCTTCAGTTACCTTCGTTCCAGTATGTGTGGTGTGTGTGTGTATATATATATATATATATACATATATATATATACATATATATATACACATATATATACATATATATATATATGCATATATGTATGTATGTGTGTATGTGTATGAGTGTGTATGTATATATATACATACATGTGTGTATGTGTATGTGTGTGCATATGTATACTTGTACATATGTATGTTGGTGTATAATATGGCCTTGCGTTTCATTGCTTTGTTTTATTTGCTTTTATCTTGTAAAGCACTTTGTGCTACATTTTCTTATATGAAAAGTGATATATGAATGAAGTCTGATTGATTGATTGATTATATCTATAGAAATGTATGAAAATAACTAAATCAGCTGAGAAAAGAAAGAAGAATGCCAATAGGTGGTCAGTCTCTATTTATTCCCAATGCCTTTATATCTATGGCCACACTGTCCATTTGACTGAATTGTAGGACTATTGAAATACTGGCTTGTCCTTAAATTCATTGTTGCACGTAGCTTTAGTAGTAAAGATGGGCCGAGAAATCTTTTTACAACTCAGCTCATCAGTGTTTATGAGGGTAATCAGCACCTTTAATGCAGGCTAAGCCTCTAGGGACACTCCTTTTGGCAAGCTAAAAAGAAAGGAAATATAGCCCTGAGAGATGCAAGATGCTGCTATCAGTATTTACCTCCACTTTCTTAATCCATCTTTGGTCAGCTTAAAAAAATAGATCAAATATATCCTATGATCCAAACAAGCGTTTGTATAATTGATCATCTTAGATCTGCCTATGAGACAAACTGCTGTCATACTCGGGTGTGTAAGAAACTTCTACTAGTAGCTCAAAGTTGACTTTTCAGCTGTTAATTAGCAGCCTTAACAGATTACAGTTAAGTTAGTAAAGAGTAGGCAAAAAGCTAAAATGGGAGGCGATTTCTTTTTGTGATAAATCCCTGTACTCAATGTCCAACAGTGTTCATTTAGGAACTCAAGAGCATGGCTTTTACAATGCCCTGAGAGATCAGCCAATGCCTCTCCACATCTCAAACAGATGTCTTCATGTAGAAAGCATCTAGTGCAATAGCATCTGTGAGGATAATAACATGTTCTTGCTTCATTACGTCAGCTTTTATGAAAGAAAAACAAGACATTTTCAGAAATATTTATTCAGTGAGCACAGAAAAGTGCAGGGGATATTTGCTTTGGTTTGTCAAGCACCCAAAACCATTTAAACACACAACACGTGAGGAAGCGAGTGAGAAAGTTACAGTCAAGTCTAGCATGGCTTCTTATGCTGATACCAAATAAGGCAACAGAGCTAACGTCTTTTTTATTGCCCTTGAATCTCTTCATTCTCAAACTACACCCCACTTTGCTCAGTGTTCTTAGTCACCATCAGGCTGTACCAGATTTAAGGACTTTAAGGATGCTTTTTTTAATCTCATTATTATCTACAGTTTTCTCAGAAGAGAGAAACCTTTGCCAAACAAGTCAAGTAATGTCAGGTTTAATTATGTAGCACAAATCACAAGTTTATCTAATGGGGATTCATGTTGGTACTAATTATCAACCAGGAAGTACTAAATAATGTATGCTGAGCACTCATAGCATGATGGCAAACAACTGCATAAAAAAATCTGTTACTTACCAGCTCGTAGTTTGTCACTGGAACACAAGATGAAGACACCTGGAAATAAAGAGAGAATTTGTCACTTTAATGTGTGCACCTGTATTAGGATTGAACTTCATGGCTTAATATCCTGTTGGTCCGCGAACAGTAGTGTTTATCATGTCTGCTGCTGTTAGAATTGCACAACAAAAAAAGACAAGTTGCAATAAACGTCAAGCAACATTGCAACATGAACAATTAGAAAACTGAATAACTATTTAGTTAAAGATACAACAGTTAAAAACCTCCACAGATTTATAACTCACTCTGTTCCCTTCAGCTCCTTAAAAGTGTTTTAACCATTTTCACACCAAAATGAGTGTTTGTAGTGGTTTTTCAAAAGTGGGTACAACTGCTAATCGAAGGTGATTAAATCTTTTCCCATTGCCAGAAGTATTGTGTTTACATTCTGAGAGCTGCAAAGAGCATAACTTTAGTCATGTTGTGTATCACTACTACCTCCCAGACAAGTTAGCTATGAACAACATAAAGAGATGACACTTGCAGGCTGTGTTGGACCCATGTACTGTATAATTACCTAATGCAATCAATAATTGGACCAAGGTTTCTGATAAACATGACTTTCTGAGATTATGAGGCTTATTATTTCTGCCTGGAATGTAAGACCACAAAGATTGAGTTGCCATCTGTTTTGCTGTCAATTACTCTTACTTCTTTCTGTCCATTGAAAAACTGTTGCTGTCACTTTCAGAGTCTCCCCGTAAGCTGCTATGGTTGGTAGGTGTGTTCCTGTCAAGAAAGGTGGGCTGTATCCACTCTTGCAGCTCCAAGGGCTGCTGCTAGTGCGCCAGTTAGCAGACAGTAGCTGTTTCTTTTGAACAGTGTAGAAGTGTAGAAGGTTTTAGCTTCTTGCATCTCATTGTTATGGTTTTAATACATGCACTTTCCACTTCTGGTTAACTCTCAGTGGTCAAAACTGGAAGAGACTGGAAGCCTAGCAGGAAGAAGAGACAGCCCCTCTGCTACCTTCCGTCCCACCCCCAACTATATACTACCCAACATGGTAAACAAAATGGAGCATTTAGCAACTAAAAAAGCAAGATGCTAATTTGTCTACATCAACCAAATGTAAGCATAACTTAAAGGGATAAACATACAATTGACAATTATGTCAATTATGTCAATACCACCCAAGTGGTAAAAAGAAATCAAATGCATATTTAAATATAGTTTTATTTGTTTTATTAGCAGGCAACAGTGCATGAAGCATTTCCTTCTTAAAAGGCAATGTTAAGAGCTAGCACTAGTTAAGCATTCTCACTGGATTAGCAAACTCAATAGTGTTAGCACTACAAAATCCAGACTGAAAAGCTAAAATGTTCATCTCTCCCACAAAACCTCTGATCCCAAACAATGTGCGATGTTCTTTTACTCTACTAAAGAACAAAGCCCTGGTGAGCCAGTGGTGAGATTTCTCCAACAAAACTCATGATCTGTCAAGTGCCCAAGCTAATCCGATTACCGTCCGGCTGTGTTAGTAATCATTCCATGAGGTCAGAGTGTGGACTGCAGAGGCTGATAAACAGGAAGAGTATAATGATAATAGCATCTAACAGAAGATTGAAATGAGGGGATTCGAGAAAAAGAGGACCGCTTGATGAGGATGAATCCAAACAGGATGTCATCATTGATGTGTCCTTCCTGTGCATGTCTTCCTTCTGTCCCTTTGCTCCAGTTTGATCATCATTCTCCTGATGCTACTCATAGAAAATCTCTGCAAACTTAATTTTCAGCAGTTTTTGGTCTCATCTGTAAGATTATTGATAGCACAGTACAGTTTTATGATTCCAGTCGGCTTTTTTCTCATTCATGTCCTTCATCCCTGTTTTACTGCTACACTGTCTGTTTTAGCTTTAAAAGATTAGACCCCATTCTCACAACTGTTGACCACTTAAAGCACCTTTCATCTTTGCTGCTGTTCTACTTCTCCCCTTATCTGAGACTAATTGTGTCATTGCATAAACACGAGGGTTTGACTCTGGCTACGTCTGCTTTGTGTTACTGTAGCACATTCCTGGTCTGACCGCAAAGTGGAATAAAATTCTGGCCCTCCTGAGTGCATCTTAACAGTAGTTGCCTTTTGGAAATGCTTCAAGTAGATGGAGAGAAAATTAATGGGCAGTTTTTGGCCAACGATCCACGCACATGCATTATGTGAATATGTTAGCAATTTCAATGCCAGACATCAATCTTCAACTGATGTAGTGTAGATATATTATTTCAAAGCAGAACACAATAATGTAAGTTTTGCAAATCCTTGTTCTATATGAAATAACCTAATATTGCCTGATATGTTATTTTAGCCTGTTTATCAGTCAGTCTCCAACTGTAAGCCCAGCTGTTTGAAACTTACAAAGAACTTTTATAGAACTTAAAGATCATTTCAAATTAGCTAAAATAAAAAGAATCCACTCTTTTCAAATGTAATAAGTCGTGACTAACTATCAAGCAGTAGATAATTCCAAACCAGACGTAAAAGGACCACTGGATGGCTGTCACTGCAATTTCTTTGGCTGATTAAATTCATATAGTTGGGGACGTGTGAGTCACCTTGGACCATGAAAGTCTATTTGTGTCATCCATAGCTGCTACTCCATCGGGAATACAGGAATGTTAACTCTAAACAGGAAATGAGTGTAATCATATAATATGTTTTAGTCTGTTTCAGCTGTGGAAGCAGCCGATACAAAAAGAGACAGGTTCCAATACAGTGGCTGCTAGTACTTTAGTGAAATCCGTACATGCAGGCTTGTTAGATGAGAACTACAGTATCTCCTCAGTGATTCAACAGGAAAAGGATCTCACATTATTGTCAGAAGTGAGGTGAAAGAAATAATATTTTTAACATATTTCATTAGTACAAAATGTTCCTTGGTGACTGCAGTCTATCACACGTGCCCAGCATATCATGTAGGTATCACCAGCCTACTTAATGATGGCATCCGTCTGGAATGTGCCTTGGTTTTCTTACAGTATTTCTGGCACTGTGGAGTGAGTCTGGAGTTGACAGGACACAGTGTTTATGTCTGTCTTAAATCATCCCTGTTACAAGTTATTCTTACCCCCATAAACCCCACCCCACTCTACCATCACTTCTTCTCTCAGGGGCCCTGCTCCTTTGGGTGCCCCTCGAGCCTGGTCAGTGTTTTCACCTACACTGCACAATTTTGACAGCTGATACATCTGCAGACAATGTGTAGGTGTACAAGCAAATTAAAATGAAAGTAATTGACAAGTTTTTGGAATACATAGTTTTTTGTACAATGTCTGTGTTCAGTTTAAAAAATCCTCACAGGTGAATAATGAAGTTCAGTGGAAATGCGAAGCATGAAATAAAAACTTGTCTGTTTTCATTCACCAAAGATGGAGGGTTGAATGAAAACAGTGGAAACAAAGTCCTTGTGATGCACTGTAAGTGCACCACTCCAAATTAGGACTGACACTTAATTTCAAAGTCCATATATCATTTGAATGTGGGGAAACTTAAAATCTTAGTAATCCATTCAAATTTATAAAGTACTATCTCTAAATGCTTCAGAGCATAGGCTATATAGATTAATGCATTAGACTGTTAGTAGAGGGCTCTTAGTATCAGCTTGACCCAATACATATCCCAGTAACCTCTATATAAAATAAGCTCATGTTATTATCCTCCTTTTTTAAAAGATTATTCATGTTTAAAACAAAAATCAAGACTCTTCTGTCTTGATTTTTGTTTTAACCAGTGTAATAAGACCTCAGATATTGAGGTCTGATTTAGAGGGTGGGTCTGCCCACATCAGAATAGCTCAAATGCTCTTTGCTGCTGCTGGAGTGGAACTTTGCACCATTGTAATTAGGCAAGCAGTCTGGATCTCCCAGAAACCACAGAGAATATTTATCTAAAGGCAGAGTGCAGGTGAGCACTTAAGAGTGGGTTTACCACAGGTGCAGAAGTAGAAAACCACAGTGTGAAAAAGAGTCCGAGCAAAACCTTTGCACATTAAAAAAAGTCTCCACAAATAGAACTAAAAAGGTTGACGCATGTGAGTTACCCCAATCATACTCTAGCAGTGCTAGCAGCACGGCCTCCATGATGCTTGTCAGTCCAGCCTACCAGTTTAATTCAAAAGAAAATATCTATATATGTACGACATGAAGACTTGGGTTGCCTGGAAATTCATTCTTGCCAACTTCTATGATCCTAAGATTTTCAGCATTGAGATTTCCGTAAACTGTTCAAACAACTAACAGATAAATGATTGTGTTGTAGCCTACATACAGATTCTGGAGGACAAGCAGCAACCTTTGGTTAAACTTTAATGACCAAATACAAGTAACAATTTCATTACCTTTATCGCTATGTTGAGTTTAATATGAATCAGCAAACATTGGCATTTTCAGACTACATCTTCACAAACACTAGTGAATACATTTTCCATCTATTACAACATTAGATCAAAATCCAGCACTAAATGCAAAGAAACCACAGCTACTCAATCAGGTTTGAATTTTGATGAAAACCTACACAAAGCCTTTGTCTGAGCTCCTCAGTGCGTGGGCGGGATGCATGGTGAGAGTGCATGTTGATGCTATCTGGAGTATTCAAATGAGTGTAATATAATAAAGGATAATTGTGTTGTTGCATTCCATACATGCTTCTGTTAACGGCATTAAACAAGGGCCCATTTCCCCCCAACAAAGGTCCATGTTCAACATCTCTGGCCTTGTAGGACGGCATTCACATGCAGTAACCTTCCTGCCATCAACTGAGACACTCCAGACACAGTCACATTATGTGATTAATGTCATTCTTCCAGGTTTGAATGTGATAATAACTCAGAGACACAAATAAATTATGAACTTCATTAAAATTCATTATTTGGTTAAACAATACATCGGCTGCAAATCTTAAAGGGGAACTCCGGTATTTTAAAACCTAGACCTTATTTCTGGCATGAAATACGTTCATCTACTCACCGAGAACAGTTTGGTGAAAGTCAGCGTCCTTCGGAAGATATTTAGATTCCTCAAGATCCATATAACGGAGTTAGACGATGGCTTAGACGATGCAGCCTCTAAATAAGGATTATCTGTCTTTATTTCACCAATACTTTAAGACGAATGAATGAATGAACATGTACTATTGCACTGTTAGCTCATAGCTGCTGTGTTGTTGTTATTGGCGGCTATCGGGGGGCTTATAGAGGGCTTTCTACACACACGTCTACTGGGATGACGTCATCGACGCGCGCTGCTGCAGCACAGCGTATTTAAATTATAATAAATACGCTCTGTGCTCTGTGACAATAGATATATACACATGTAAATATCTATGCTCTGTGACAGTCGGCTAACTTCACACATATTTTGCTACTGATAGTTTTGTGCAACATGGCAGGATATTTATCAGATTTTGACGACGGGGACGACAACTTTGGATGTCCTTACCAGAGTGAATGAGCTGTGTTTTGCAGCGGTGAGTGTCAATGACATCATCCCAGTAGACGAGTGTGTAGAAAGCCCTCTATAAGCCCCCGATAGCCGCCAATAACAACAACAATTGAAGCTATGATCTAACAGTGCAATTCACATTCATTCACCACACTGCTCTCGGTGAGTAGATGAACGTATTTCATGCCAGAAATAACGTCTAGGTTTAAAAATACCAGAGTTCCCATTTAAACTTAACGCAGCCAACTTAAAGAGAGAGAAACACAATACATATTTGCTTTGAATAGTAAAACAGTTGCTATGCAGGTAAGGTTAGGTTAGGCCTAAAATACTTTCTCTGGTTCTCTACGTTGGCATATAAACACATGGCTGCCTTGGGTGCTTTCATGTTTATCCAGATCTTTGCATCTGGCACATCCCAGCAGAACTTTTCAGTGTGTAAATTCAATTTGTGAGGCATAACAAGTAACAGAAGGCTTCTCTGCATTTGTGATGCTGGAGAGTGCCAGAGTGTAGCTCTGCATGGACTTCTTGGGATATTATCAAAGCACAAAGGAATGATAGGAGAGCTGCAGAGGGGCAAGTGTCCATACCCTTCCACTTCATGTTTATCTATTTTACCCACAACCATGTCTTTATTACATTTCTGATGCATCTATCTAGACTGTAAAGTTATCCCCTGGATAAATATATCAACACACTAATACAGTTTTCTGAATTTAGTCTATTTCTGTCTATGTCTGCTCCTGTCTTCTCTTTTGTTTGCCTGTGTCTCTGTGAAAATTATGGCCTCTCTCTTTTCCTCAAGGGAAAGTTGTGGAAAGTCTCAGATTTATTGAGCAGAATGGACAGGAGGACATGTAAGCGACTGAATACCAGTCTCCAAACACTGTTCCTTGTGTTGGTGCGGCTGATTTATGTTCCTCAACATCAGAGGCCCTTCAAGACTCAAACAGCACGTGTGTTTCTTTGTGCCTACCAAAAGTTTGCATAGGCTAAGACCTTAGACCAAAAACAATTTTTTTGTCAAAAACTTAAACCTGCAACTTGTTGATTTGTTTGAACCTTCATTTAATGAATATATATATTTATTTCAAAAGAGATAAAGAAGAAATACCTTGCAATATCTTAAACAACCAACTTAATTGAATTTAGAAAATACAAACAATCTAGAAATTGATGACAGCAACATGATCAAAATTTTCTGAAAGGTTTAACAATCAGCAAATTAATTTATGACAGGCAAGGGTGTCATGATTGGGTATAAAAGGAGCATCCATCAAAGTAAGGATGGGTCGTGGTTCACCACTTTGAGCCAAAGTTGATCAGAGAATCATCAATAAGATCCCCAAAAATGATTTCTCCTATGGAAAATACCAAAGAACTGTGGTCTTTCAACATCTACGGAGAAGTTTATTGTAAAAATAACTCATAATCTGTGTGTTAAGGCCAAGGAAACTACTGTTGATTATAAATGATCTTTAAAACCTTATGCAGCACTGAATGAGAGATTGTTGTGTCACCCTGATAAATATAGGCACGTGGACTCATGCCTGCCTTGGAAAACCATTTTCACTCCACACAGTCGCTGCATCCAGAAATGTGACCTGAAACAGTTTTACATAAAGAGGAAGTCATATTTAAACTCTGCACTGCAAAAACACTGCAGAGTTTCTTGGACACAAGCTCATCTTACATAGAGAGACAGAGAATGGACACACTTTTTGTGGTTAGATGAGTCCACATTTCAGTTACTTTTGCAACAAAAAAGTAACTGAAATGTGATGAGCACTAGCAATTGGCACTATTAACTACAAAAGAGAAAGACCATTCAGGGTGTTCACAGTGAAAGATGTAAAAGGCAGAGTCTGTGTTGGTATGTGGGTGCATCAGTGACACAAAAAACTTGCATATTGCATAAAGGTGTGAGGGTAGCATTGACGCACGAGCCTATATTGGAATTTTCGAGAGACGTATTCTACCATCAAGGCAACGTATTTATAGTGGAGGTAAGTGGTTATTTCATTAGAACAACAGCAGACTTCATTTTGCACAACCCTTCACAGCTTAGCCTCATAGAATCGGAGTGTGTGTTGTTGACTGCTTGCAGTCTAGATCTGTCTCCAACTGAAAATGTATGGAGCATCACAAAGAGGAAAAGCAGACAACGATGACCACAGACTGTTGAGCAGCTGAAGTCTTGTATTCAACAAGAAAGGGCACAGCTTTCGCTGAAAAACTGCAACATTTAGTATCTTTAGTTTCCAAATGATTAAAAGGTGCAATCAGAGGAAGTAACACATGCCTCTATCCAAACTTTATGTAGTCTGTTTATGTTATTTCTAATTACAATGAAGTTGGTGAGTGGACACAATGACAATCATTTATTTGGTGTTGTGTCTGATAAATAAAGATCAAACAAATAAAATTACAAATAAAAATGTTATTACATTTTTCAAAAGATTTCTCATATTTTATGGAAATATGATTGGTTCTTTAGACTAGGTGGTCGTGTTGCTGAGAACTAGAGTAAGTGCAGTGCTAATGAGGGGTGGTCTCTCCTGTCCTGTGGGTGAGAGTTTGGGTTATCTTAAGGTAAATACAGAGTCAATCCTATCTTTGATCATCTATAATAATAATCTTTATTAATAGGATTTCTGTTTTTATGTCACTGAGGTGAAAAGCTTTATGTTTCAAATTGTTCAAACAAATAAGACTTGCAGGACCCATCTTGGATACTTTGATTTTCTCAGAAAAAATCCATTATCTCCATTATCTATGTGTGAACCAAGTATGTGTGCTTCTGTGAATAAAACAAGTGGAAAAAGTTTGTATTTGTTCCTCAATGAAGATTAAGATTGACGTCATTGCTGTACTAAGTAACCAAACAGAGATATGTGACAGATCAACTGTCACATATCAACACCAGCATTGAAATCAACTGTGACAGATCAAATGAATAGAAGATATACCAACTTTATACATGGCATACATAGTAAATTTTTTTGCCTTTTTGTGAAACAAAAAGTGTGTCCCTGCCACATTTCTGCATCGGCCTTCAGCTGCCCAGAGCGTCTGTTCGTTCTCACCCCCGTCTTTGCAGGGCCAGACTGATGGCGTGACGAGGGGAGAAGCGATGGCTTGTTTCTTTTGTTCCAAAGTTACAGCGAGGGTCATGTTCCCCTCGGCGGCTCTTTCAGAGAAGAGCCAGTGTTTAGCAGCATGCTGATTTACACATTAAGCATGGCCCTCTGTGTAGGGCAGCAGGCCAAGTGACTGATGAGGGTAATCCTGAAGAACGAAGGTTGAAGTTTTTCATGAATACAATGCAATAACCCTCTGACAATTTGGGCAAAGTATCAGTTTTTTGTCTAACTGACAGATGATCAATACCAGCTTCAAATATGTGCATACAGTGCAGATAAATGTCAGTGGTGTTTTATGTTAAGTCCCAGGGATGCTTAAGCCAAAAGTGAAACACAGTCTTTTGTTTGCATGAGGAGTGTCTAAATCTTCCAAGGCAAGAGGTCTTCAGGAAGGAAGTGGACAAGCTGAGGCGAGCCTGCGCTAAGAGTCAACAATGCAGGCATATATAGTAGCACAGCACAGCAAGAAAAGTTGTTAATTTACCGGAGAACCCCAGCATAAAGTCCTCATGGAGGGAAGATATCACAGACCATTCAACTGCCACAGTTAATAACCTGCAAGCTATCACATTTTGCTGTCTGAGAACAGATGCATAGGTGGGTTTGGTTGTCCTTTCTCATCTTTCCCTCTCCCTCCTTTATCTACTACATGTCTCTTTCAACTCCCCCTTTTTTCCTCAAAAAATGTTTTTCCTCATACCCACATCAGCCTTCTGTTAGAACAGATATTTTTTGAGAATCGCTGGATAGATTTCGTGTTTGCATCATATTATTTGATTTACAATCACTTGAAATCTTGGACATTTGACATACATTTATTTATACATAAACTGCTCAAAGATCCATACATAGATCTGCACAACTTCAATGCTGCAATCATTAATCACTACTACCCATCTACCAGGGCAAATATTATTTTCATAAATACTAATAATATGTCTGAGAAAGCAAAATCACAGCTCCCATTAGCAGGTCATGACATAGAGGGAGAGGCGAGCTTAGTCATGTGATTATGTTTTGAAAAACAGTATGACAAAAAAAGTATATATAGAGCCAGACAAACATTTCAATCAAACTTTTAGCATTAAGAGCTGCTCTGTGAAATCGGGCACCGATGTTTCCTGCCTTTCTGTTAGAGACCAAGCCCCCTTCCCCATCAATCAGCCATAAAAAGCAAACAACAATATAAGAGGGCTTACTGGTAAAAGCAAGGAAACAGGTCTGCTTTCTAAAAACATTCCACAAGGAGACATGAAGGCTCGATAAGAGAGGAAAAAGAAAACAGCTTCTCCACCCTTCTAATTGCGTGCACACACAGGCACATACTTCACATAGTGTTCACATGGATGCTCAGTCATATGGAAACTAATTTCAGCTTCACCTCGTTTAGAATTACTCAACTAATCGTGTTGTTTTGCAGGGTCATATATTTTTATTGTAAAATATTTACATTTTTGGTATAATCTGAAAGTTTCAGTTTAATCTAGTGGTATTGAAATCACTAATATATCAAGGAATCTCTGTATGTCTGACTTTTCTTCACCAATCTTGAAAACTCTTTATCCGATCTGCTTCAAACTTGATCAGCATCCTGAGCAGGTCTTTGGCGGCTTGTGGGGTTGGAGCCTAAGTTGCCAGTACATCAAACTGGTCTCCTGTTCTGTGACATCATTGGCAAGGTGACAGATTATGCCATAACTAAGGCTTTGGCTTCATTTCAGATAACAACAGGCCCGTGTATCAGCTCTATAAATCTGCAACTTAAAAATTGAAATACAGAGCATGTTGTTATGAATTTTGGTTGTAATTTTGATAATAGCAAAGTTATTTATATCCAAAATTCAAATGATCTCAAATCCAATGATGACAAATATCTAAACATATAAAACTGCACAGTAATAATAAAACAAAGTAAAGACTCCAAACACTCTATTCTTTCCTTATGGCTGTATCACTGACAGTAGCTAGGACTCCGAAATGGCTATTAATGGTCACAACAATGTTATAGATGACCAAAGAGGTTCAAAGTGATGGCACCTTTTCAAAGGCCATTACACAAGCCAAAAACTACAGCAATGTGTAAATGTCTTGAGCCATCCCTATTTTTTTATTCATTGCTGGTAAAACACAATACTGATTCATCTCTTGAGTTACTAGCCTTTTTATGCTTGAATGATTCATTGCACAGTGTTAAGTGGCTTAATCAACATTAACCTATTCCAGTGAAAAAGTTAATGAACAAGGACTGCATGGAAAATGGGTGAAAAGGCAATCAATGTCCAAACAAAAACTTTAAAAGACATTTAGAAAGCCTGAAGAAATATTTCTCTAGACCACTTTAAAAGATTAGTCCAACTCCTTGAAAAGACAAATATAAATAAGTAATGAGTGGCTTATAACTTTTGCATTACACAGTATTTTGAAAGAAAGCTTTAGATATTGGAGAGAAATAAGGCAGACAAAGTATTTCTTCTTGCTTTTCAGTTAACTGATGTGGCATGGCTTGACATTTTTTAAGTTGCACCTCAGTTGAGGTATCATGTAAAAATCTGTGCGAACAATTTACAAATCTATGAGTCTTATCATTTGTTGCAAAAGATAACTTTGAAAAGATCCTCAAATCCTCCTGCAGTAGAAGCCTGCCAAACACTTTCTCAGTGCAATATTTTCTTTACAGACACATACACACACGTGAACATGCACTGAGGTTGTCTCTGCTTATCACAGCTTTGCGACGATCCATGTCCAGTAGAATTACACCAAGACAACGCATGCCACAAAATGGGAAAAGCCTTCAATTGTGAGGGAGGGACATAAAAAACTTTAGCTGGGTTTGTCATAAAGGCTGCTTACTCATCAGTTTGTCATGCAAACTTCAAGCAAGTGTTTGAAATGTCACGTCACAGAAAATGCGCATCACAATCTTTTCTCTTACCTTTCTCTAACTTGATAAACTAGGCGGCACAGTGTACATAGTTGGATACTTGCTGATAATCTAATCATATCAGCGAGTATTCTGATATCACGTTTCTTCACTAGAAGCAGAAACAGCTGATGTTAATGTGATCAGTCATGTGAGTTACATGTTCTCATTTGCCATGTCCGGCAGCCCTGATGCATGTTAGCGCTTTTTCGTCAAACTGATGTCACAGGCAGAGAAAGACTGCATTCAATTCTGCTTCTCAACTAATAAACAGCATCTAAGACTGTAAATCTGAGAGCATCAAACTCTAAATAAATCTTTCAAAACTCTACGTGGTTAAAACATAATAATGTTTCAGCTGAATTTCGTTAAGGGAGCCACATTTAATAAGCATCATGTTGTTTTGAAGTAAAAAAAGGCATGTTTGTGAGTTGATGCTCCACCATGGTCAGCTAAAGCCTACGGTGAAACTTGGTAACATATGGTAAGGAGATGTTAGGGTTTTGTCAACTCACTGGTAGGGGTTACCTCTTGGTAAATGAGGTAAATTTGCTGGGAAAAAAATATAGCTGAATGATGTAGTTGTAATGATGCAGTTATATATTTTTTCCCCTGCAAAGTCTGTTCAAGAAAGATCTATTATACAAGGCCTCAAACTTGATTGCATGAAGTCATTTAAAAGATTAGCCCTTAAATGCCCTTAAATGTTTGACGATAATGTTCCTCGTTATGAAGGTATTTTATGGAGCTCCTCTGTTTAAAGAGTCTTGTGAGAGACCTTTAGGGTATGCAGAAAATCTAAGTGTGTTGACTCCCATACCCACTAAAGGGAAAACAAATGCGTGAAGAAAGAAGTTTGCGGGAAAAGTTCTCAAGTTGTCAAAAAACAATACATACCACTAGAATCAAACAGATGTGTTGCCAGATAATTCAGTAAAATATGACAAACTATTATTGATGGACAACTTTGGACAGAGAGACACTAATTGCAGTACAAAATAATACATAACAGCAAACTGAAAACAGGCTTGATTTAGTCCAAGATGGAGGGCTTTCTCATGTTATGCTGAAGAAGGGCCTGCTGTTCATTTTAACTGCAGCATCAGCTTCCGGATATTACCCTGCTGAAACACCTTCCTGTGGGCCTATGATGACAGCAGTTTCTCGTACCTGCCAGATAACCTGCTAAGTAACCACTATAAGTGAAACATTATATGATGCCCTTGATAAATGCAAAGCTTTTATGCTCTGACTGGATGCTATTAATTATACTAAAAGCCCAAGTGGGAGGCACGATGCTTTGGCAACACTATAGATTATTTATTTTTTCAAATGTATTGCGGGTATGCAGTATGTGCCAACACCGAGTCAGAGGACAAAGAGCATAAACATATTACTGTGCAGACATTACAGTACCACAGGACACTTAGTGGGTATATAAGAGAGAGTCCATGAGTTCGATTATGAGATGACTATGCCACAATGTTGCTGTACTGGATATGCAGACTTTGTACTGTACTAGAGTATAACAATGAGAAGTGTAAGTTCGATTTTCACTGTTCTATCTGTCAATGAAACAAACACATCTTTTGAACGGTTCTAATCAGTATCAATGAGAAAATGGTAAGCAGAACCAACAGAACACTATGTTTTATAATGCTCTGTAATGCTTAAGCTATGTCTGCAAGGACTGAAACACACACGCTCATACACATTCATACACTCCATGGAAGGATTACATCAGCATGAGGAGCATGAGAATTCATGCTGCTGTTTTTTTTCTTTCTTTATGGCCCATGTACCACAGCCTCATCCCAAATCCCAGACTCCTCAGATCCCGCCCCCATACACACGTACACTAACACAGAGGTACTCAACACACACCTTCCACAAATGCCCCACCCTTTTTTTGCTATGGTAATAATGAAAAATGTCTCCTTAGAATTCCAGTCTGACACAGGCTCCCTGCCAATATTTTTCCACAATTCCAACACAACAAGAAGGCACAGGGAAAGTAGCCGTTTTAAACAAGGACAGTGCTGTGTTACACTGCCCTACAAATTAGTTGTGAAACTTCCCCACGGTATGACATTATTATTGGCATTATTATTATTTTATTTTAAATCCTCAAGGGCAGGAGCAGCTAAAGATACTTTTTAAAGGTAGTTTTATACCAGTGGTGGGTTTACCCCATAAGGCAATCTATTAGTTAATCAGTTGATCTTTGTTCACAGCATGAAATTTATCAGAAATTCCATCCATCCATCTATCTATTTTTTATACTCGCTTTATCCAACTCAGAGTTGCAGGAGGGCTGGAGCCTATCCCAGCTATCTTTAGGCAAGAGGCAAGGTACACCCTGGACAGGTCGACGGTCTATCACAGGGCCACAAAGAAACAAACGAGACAACTTACAATTCATTCTTGATTTAATTCATAGAACAAATAGTGAGCAGTGGAAGACATTTTGGCCCCATTTCAAGATCTAAATGTAAGACCTTGTTTATTTAAGTTTAAATTGTACTCATATGGTGCATGCTCCTAAAATATGTTTCATCCAATTACCAACCAGTACGCAGTAAGAGTGCAACTGGCCTCTTGGTCTTTAAGTATATAATGAAGCTGGCAGGTATAATATAGCCTGCTGTGTACATTGTACTTGAGGGGAATTTGAAAGTGACAGCATTCACAGACACATGCCCAGAGAGCTGGACATGCTCAGGGGCTACTATAACTAAATCATCCCAGCTCTGATACAGTAACAACTGGTGGTACCAGCTGAAGTCAGCTATTGTGTTCTAACAGATGCCCCTAATGTATTCATTGGAACCAAACAACCCTAATACCCTTAACCTCCAACTTACAAACCATGATATGCGTCTGGCAGCTTTATGCCTCAAGTCTACATAGAATTCAATGACCCAGAGAGTTTACAGCTGTCTGTCCACAGCTGGCCTTGGAAATCAGTACAATATCATGTTCTACATTTTCACTCTATGCCTTTATTCTTCTTAATCCTCCATTTGAAGCAAACAGGAGGCAACAGCAACTCCCTTTAACGTGCCAAAAATTCCATAAGAGCTGTTGGGTTTTCTCACGCCTGGGGCGATGCTTTCTGTGCAACAAATTTTGCAAAGCGCTGTTGTGAAACACTGCAGCCAAGTTCATGGATGCAGTTTCACCAGCATTGAAATCACTGGAAAATTGCGCTCACACACTAACTGTCTCACACACATATGTACTTTTAAAATTAGATATTGCTTTTGCCCAAAAAAGATCATTGGTAGTTTCTTTCTCGAGCTGTGCAGTGACATGTAGTATGTCACTGCACAAGTATGATGAAGTATGATGAAGTATGATGAAGACAAAAGAGAGAAGAGAAGAGAAGAGAAGAGAAGAGAAGAGAAGAGAAGAGAAGAGAAGAGAAGAGAAGAGAAGAGAAGAGAAGAGAAGAGAAGAGAAGAGAAGAGAAGAGAAGAGAAGAGAAGAGAAGAGAAGAGAAGAGAAGAGAAGAGAAGACATCCTCCACCACTGTCATACCATGACGATGGGCCATCAACCACATGCTCAGCAAGCCAAGCAGACCACACACACACACAAGCACGACAGTAACAAGCAGAGCTTTACATTACATTCCATAAACACATAAAGTTTATAGAATGTACACATGACTCATATACAGCAAGGTCTAAAAACATAACCACAAAACTGTAAACTAATGTATCATGCAGATTCCAATTACATGCTCATTCATGCTTATTTCTATCATCCATACAACTAACCAATACTGTCAACATACACCAGCAGCAGCATGATGCACTCTGCTGTGCAAACATGCAGGAAATTATATTTTATACCTTGAATCACTCTTTGCACAAAAAAATGTACATCCAGATATTAAACCTATTACTCACATACGGCAAAGTCCATAGACATAAGCACAACAACTATGTCAGGTCAGACACACAACTGAAAACATGCATGTGACAGCACTTTAAGCTTTCCGTTTCTCTGTACCAATCAAGCAAATCCAGAAAGCAGCAAGCTACTTGCAAAACAGAGAACAACACAGCCAACGCTTCCAGACAAGCACTGACTCTTGCCCCCCTTCCTTACAATCAGTCCTTACCTGAAACACTGCTGTGGCCATCCTTTCTCAATGAGTGTGTGTGTGTGTGTGTGCACGTCGCAGTCTCTCTTTGGTTTTCTCTGTTTTAGTGCTGCATCGTCCTTTGCCTCCCCCTCGTCTGTGCAGTGGAGAGGTTTTCTCTGTTCCTCAACCAGATGCTATAGCTAAATCCACTCACTGTTACCTTGGTGCAGCGCAGAGCCAGAGGAGTGTACAAGAGTGAGTGTGTCAGAGAGGGAAAGAGAGTTGGAGTGTGTGTTACAGGCTTCACGCTAATAGATCTGCCTAGTCTCTCCCACCCTCAGCCCTCCTCCGAGAAAACGAGCATAAAAATGTCTAAAGAGTCTTAATGTGAACGAGAGAGGAGAGAGAAGTGCAGCCAAAGGCAAATCTTAACATCCCACAACTGGAGACGGCGCAGTGCAGCACTCAGCGCTGAATAAGCAGGCAAAGTCTTGCTACAGTTTACAGCTATTTCCCTTCTCTTTCACTGCCTGGCTTTTCTCCTCCCTCTTGTTCAGACCATTTTCACCCTCCTCCCAAACCGGGAGACACATGAGTAACGAGAAAGAAGGAAAAAATACTGAAGCAAATTTCCCAGGAAGATCGAGGAGAGTGGGAATTTAGCTTTAGAAACCAAAGCTCTTTTCTTTCACTGTCTTTTCCTTGCTCACACATACAGTCCTTCCTCACAAGCTCATTCTTCATTCTCTCCTTGTTATCAGCTTCTCAAATTACAGGTTAAATATGAGTGCCCCCCCCCCCCCCCCCCCAACCACAAACACACACACCCGACCCCCCTCCCCACCTTTTCTTCAACAAACACACACCATTACAGTACTCACACACTCTCTACAACTGCCACGAAAGAGAAAGTACCATGACTGAAGCTACTGACTTCAATGCAAAGTCGGTGTCAACAGAAGCAAGGGGCAATGAAGTTATCAGTCACCACCTATGTTCATGGTATGTCTGTCAGCTCATACGCAGACACTAAATCATGTAGTTTTGATAGTTTAGAGTTAAATACAGTATTAATGGCATGTAATTAACTTAGAAATTAATTAAATTAATGAAAATACAGCATGATAAAGTAAGCAAATTGACTTTTTTCATGCAATTATCAGTAAACCTTTGATTATCCATTCATCTGTCTTCCTGTTCTTACCAGATCAGATCATGGTGGTAACATGCTAAGCAGGGTATTTGTGATGTTTCTCTCCAGTGATATGGTCTAGTTGTTCCTGAAGGACCATGAACCATTTACAGACCAGTGGAATTCATTGAATTTATTCAATATTAGAGGCCTGAATCTTTGCTGGGCACATGATTTGATTAAATTACAATTCACTCATTAACAATTTGATCCCTCTAAGGATAAATCTTCATACATCTCCATAGCCTTTTTAATACAGTAGGATAAATATGGCTATTGGACATTTTAGTAATGTATAAAATCCACACTTTCAGTTTTCCAAATACACTTAAAAAAATATCCAAAACTGACATCAAGAAATGAGAGACTTTTTAAATGACTTTCCTACTTTGGGTTAGTTTCCCTCTGCAACACCTCAGAAAGCAAACAGACCGGGAAACTAAAAAGCGATACTTGGGTTCTAAATTGACTGTAAATGTGAAAGAAACACTGGAACATTAGGCTTGAATAAACTTTGGAATACATGATTTCCATCTATGCATCATTAGATGAGTAAGAATGATTACAGCAATCAAAAATAGTCTCATTATAACCCACCAACTGAGAGTATGTTGTTTACACAGCCTCCATCACAAGGTAAGTTAAAGCCAGTGCGGCAGAGGCAATTGCAGAGTGTTTTCCCCACATCGCTTTGGGATGCTGCTTCTGGAAATGAGCTGTGAGGCTAAGGAAAATAGTGAAACCAAAATGATTAAAAGTTAAGACAGTACATAGCTCTACAAAGTCGGGAACTGCAGTGTCAGATGGTCAATCTCAGAGAACTAAGTTACAGCATCATCAGGATTGCAGTACACTTACGTGCAGAACGTATCAGCTTGCACAACTTTACCAACTGTTATTCAGTAACAGACGAGCACACATTGGAGAAAAATGTTTGGTACACATTTGTAGCACATTATAAATTACACCTCAACATGGAAAGAATGACCACTGTCTTTGATGTTGGTAGGAAGTAATTACATGGAAGGTAGCACTGAAAGCCACACCTTTAGTTGAAGTCTTGTTCACCAGATGTTAGCACTGTAAGCGTTATTTAATTCACTATTAATGACAAAGGCCAGGAAGGAAGGCAGGGCGGCAGGAGAGGCGACATGTGGTTTCTGGTAACAAAACATGCATGTTTATGTGAGGTAAACACCTTTAATGTAGGGACCAGACTGAACCCTGGGTAATGGGAATTCCCTGATTTTTAGTGTCTGTTTGTGTCTATGAGCTCCTGTACTTCAGGCTTTGCTCATAACACTCACTGCAATGGAATTGTACAACCCAACAGTTACATTCAAGCATGTTAGGAACTGTAAAGTTATCCGTCCATATTTGGGGCTGATATGTTTCTCATGGTCTGGTCCATTCCCTGTATCATGGCTTTTATTACCATCACAATTCCATGACTGCTTACTGTAATTACACCTAAAATGCCAGAGACAACCATCAGAAAGCCTCGTCATAACATTTTTTCTTTCAATTACTGCTCATTGCTCAGTAGTTTAGGAAGCTTTGTCTCTCCTTCACTTGAGCTTAAGCACAAATCATTTTCATTGGAGTGCAGAGATCCAAGGACAACTTTTTCACTCTGAATTCAAAAACTGGAAGAAATGTGGCAACTAATGTGCTAACTAAGGATGATAAAGGAGATAGGAGAAGGGGACAGATTAAGATCATGTTTTACTGTTTTACGTATATTTTCATTATATTTTCTTTAATTTCTCACTATTATTTTCCCTACATTTATTTATCTTTGTATTTTTTCCTAATTTTACTTTTTTTTTTTCAAAAATAATTCAACACGTTCTTTTTAATCTATAAATATTTTTTTTTGTATTACTTGGTTTAATAATAGGTGATCCACTTTCTCTACCGCTCATTGGTTCGACCGTATTTGAATTAGTGTGCAGAGGTTTGGGACATTATTTATAAATGTATACTACGTGTCCTCTGCTGCCTTCTGGGTGGATGCGTGCTTGTCCCTGCAGTGGCCTTCCCGGGTTCTGTGCCCTGGGGGGGGTGGGTGCATTGGCCCTATGCACTCATAACTGAGCACAATTCATGTAAAACCTGTACTTGCTTGTTATGAAGTTGCTGTGTCGTCTGTGGTTTCAAACTATCCACATTCACAGTCATGTTACATGTACTTGTTCTCCGCCTGGTTTCCCCACAGAGGCCGTAGGATGTTTTCTGTTTGGTTTCTACACATGTAGCAGCCAGTTGTCTGGTTTTGTCTTGTTTTTCATTGTTTTCTCCGATCATTTCTTTCTATCTCTGTCTCGTTTTTCTTTCTTTTTCTTTGCTCTCCTTCTTTCACTGTCCTCCTGTCAGGTTAGATATTATTATATGTAAAGTATTGTCACAAAAATAAATAAATAAGCAGTAATTGGCAATCAAGGGGAGTTTTACATTCATAAAGCTATGCTACATGCTTTTAGGCTATTGACTGCAAGCTAAGCTAGCCACTAGCACTGTTAGTCTTCCCTACTTCCTGTCTATGTCGCTGTGTTGTGAAATAGGCTTCACATGACACACTCCACGAAAGACCCCCACCATATGCACTGAACCATGCATACATTTTTATATTTATTTTTGATTATGTCAAGGAGTGGGAAAAAGGAGAGCTGACATATGTTAACGCAAAGACCTCAAATGAAAGATGCAAAGTCAAATAGAGGGAAGTACAGAAAGAAATACAGAAAGAAAGCTGTATGGGTGAGGTTCAATTTCATGAGTCTGACTCAGCCTTTCCCAAGCAATGGCAAGTCTCCTGGCGACCAGTGGAATATTTCACCAACACCCATGTAGCATACGGACCATATTTTATGTGAATTTTTCTCCTGGATGTTCATACTTAGGCAGCATTAGCTCAGACTAAGTGGAAACAAGCATGACACGGAAAAACCACCACCTGAAATACACGCACAAGCTGGAGATATTGAGGTGGGGAATGTGAACAAAAAATCTCAGATGACTCTCTACCACACCAAGCTACTGCACCCACAGCGGTCAGAGATCCTTCATGATGCCAGATAAGACAGTGAATACTCAGCATCAAAAATATGGTACAAAGAAATTATATTGTATTATATTGTAAGTCACCCCTCTTATTAAATATTGGCTCCTCCATCACTGTCTTCTTCATACATTTGGCCCATTGTTGACATTCCTTCCAACAACTGTTGATTACTCCATCATGTTAAGGGTTGGGAGTTCCTGTTTGTTTTTTCTGCTGTATCTATGCACATTTCACTACCATTCTATTACTAAATACATGGCCATAAGCCACAGCTCCTTGTGCAAGCCATTCGCTCACACATTGAAAAAAGCGAAAGATGGCAGATGGTTGTCTTTGGTTTTCATAAAGCTCATAGATCAGCAAAAAAATGTTTCAACTTTTGCAGCCAAGTTACCATATTTAAGCTTGAGGGGCAACAGCCCAGTTTTTCTATCTAAATATTTATTTTATCTTTTATTTCTTTTGCTAAGGGAGTCAAGGTTGCAAAGGTTAAAGTTGCTTGTCTAAATATATTGTGTTAATGTTGCTGATCTAGAGGCAGAAATGCAAAAAAATCTATATTTTTCATTGAGGGGAAATTGTGTGAAAATGAGAATTGTTGTGTTTCCATGCCCTTGATTGAGTCCTTTATATCTACAGACAGTGGGGGCCCTCTTCCAGAGTCTGCAATGCGGCACCAACATAATTCTAAAATATACCGTATACACCCATCAGCTATAGCATTAACACTACCCACCTGTTATTGAGTAAGTCCTCCTAATGTCACTAAAATAGCTCTAAGCTCACAGGGTGTGGATAAAGAACACCTGAAGGTACTACGGAGTGTCTTGAACTGGGTTGTTAGATACAGATCTTTGTGATCCCTGTGGGTTGTGGGGTGGGGTCCTTGTGGATTGGGCTTGCTTGGGGAGGAAGGACACCAGGTGACTCTTGGTTTCTGCTGCCCTACTGGGGAAGGCTTCTTCTGTAAAAGAGAGCTGTAGCCATATGAAGGTGATGTGACTGGTCTACAAAAAATATTTAGATAGGCAGCAAGTGTTAAAGTAGCATCAATGTGAAAGCCAGGATGAAGGTTTTCCCCAAAGAACATTTACTCTTCTACAGAACAATTCCATTCAGCTTCACCTGTCAATGGTTATAGTGACGTGGCTGATCGATTTACATGAAGCAATTATTGGCTGTCATGTTTACAGCTTGCTTTGCTGCCCTCAAATGACAAAAAAGAAATCAGCTTTATATTTAATTTGAGCACACTTCCAAAAATGCATAAGCTGAAACAAATATTAGATTTCAGTTTCTGAAATGTTATATCTACATAAGAAACCATTTGGAAATCAGTTAAACTCAGTTAAATTAAAAACTAGATGAATCACTTCTCATTCCAAAATTAAAGGCTGTGTGATTGAGTCTGTGCTTGGGATTTGGTCCTTTTTTCTATGATCGTTTAGCGTCATATAGAAAAGGGGAGAGTAGCAAGCATGTGTTCTGTCCTGTGACTGCTAATTCAATTAGCCTCAGAGCTGCTGGCTGGGTCTGTATTTGATCAGACTTGGAACTGCTTTCTTGAAAACACAGTACACTCAGCTACCGTGGCATATACACATAATATTTTGATTATGAACACACCCTGATCATTTTATTTTTGCCCAAAGAGTTCCTGTTCTCAAGCTGTCAAACTGATCTGTATTTGACATGGCTGTCCTGTATGTTTTCTTAACATAGGTTAACCCCCATCTACTGCTACTCTCATTTCTTACTCTCTACAGAGTCGTCACATGGAATAGGAAGGAAGCTGGTAATGTTGTCACTGGGATTCCATACCATGCAAACATCTTTCACATCAATCAGGCTTAAGTAATCCCTCTTTTACACTGAAAAAATAAATCATCTTCCTTTAATCACTACTTCATCTATTAGTCTGACAGCAATATCAAACTGAAGGCTTACAGAATTAAGGGCTCAAACACATTAGTTAATGAACGAGGAAGGTAGAATTTAAACAATTCAATTTCGTAAAGGTGAAATGATATTAGTCATAAAATTTTAGTACATCTCATTAATCTGAGTAATAAATGGCAACTGACAGAAAGTATAACACAGTAAGCAAAACTGAAGTCTTATGGGAGAGCTGGAGGACTATGAAATATTTATGATCATATTGATGTAGTTTCTCAGTCATCCAGGTCATCTAGTTTAGAACTGAAGTAGCTTTTCGGATGAGAGGTTAAACATCTTCAAGATCCAAAAAGAACTCCAGTTGCCCTTACTTAAGCTCTTAGAATTTTTGAATATAAGAAAAGTTGGGCTGAAACTCAGTTGCAGTGACTCAGCTTCCAATAGACCCTGGTGTGATAAAACAGCCACGTTGCAAAAATTTGTGGGATGGTATCAGAAAGTCACTGGATCCGAATTTAAATAATTTATCTCATATTATCCTAATAGCTGCTTGTACTGCTACTGGCAACTTAGTGATGCAAATCAAGGTGTCCTTTGATGTTCCACGAATAAGAAAATAATGATGAGCTGTAAAAGTTAACCATAGCTAGCGCTAGTGTGAGAGCATTCCATCAGCTCCTTGCTCCAGGCCGAATTGATTGTCTATTTTGACCAATTTAGAGTAAAATTTCTGTACTTTTGGTGCTCCACATGAAGAGGTTGTACTGCTTAACATGGAGAATTAAAGCTGAAATTTCAAACTGCACTTCAAAATGGCTGACTCACAACATAGAGAACTAAATGACAAATGAGTGGACAAATTGAACAGTCTGTTTTGATTGATTAAACATGATTAAAAATGCTAAAAAATATGACATTAAACACTTAATTAAAATAATATATAGAGGTCTAAGTGTAGCAACTAAACTACAGAGCTGCACCATCAGAACAACAGGGGCTTTAACTAAGGATTTGCATTTGAAGGATGTGCCCTGCAAACATTTTAAAGACCTGGCTTTGCACGTGAAGCTATCTGCTGCCAGACAGCTGTTCTGACCTTCCAGATTTCTAGATTCAAGCAATGTTAACCAGGTGAGGAGTAGGGCAGCTGCAAACCTGATGATCTCTTGAAAAAATGCTCTTAGCCTCACGTGTGCATATGGGTGTTTGAATGTGTCAAAGATAGGGTAGCAATAAATAACACAAGAAAGGTGGAGTGTCTCATTCTTTACCACATTCAGCAAAACAAAAGGAGCAAATATGTACTTTTGACTTGGCAAATAAAATGAGCCAAATAAGGACATGTCTATCAGCAAGCAGCACGCCTCCAACCTCCGATGGTGTGTTGAATGAAAGAATTGGAAGGGGTCACAAACAACAAATCTGAAATAACAAAGCACGAGGTGGAAGTGAGGCAGGATAAATAAACAGAAGTTTTATCTACATTTTCAAAACATGCAGTCTGGGACTTTCAGGAGCTGGGAAAAATGAAAACAAGTGCTTAATCATTTAAAGAAGGGAATGAAAAACTTTAGTGAATGGGCATGTTCCTGTGCTTTGCTTCTTCAGAATTCTTTCCTATTTATTGAGATTAATTGACAAGAAAATAATGACACAGTGCAATATGTCAACTGAGGTTGTATTTACTTATTTTCAAGACCTGATGAGTACAAGATTATTTTTAATCATGGCCTGATCCATAAATCTCAGAATGGAAAGAGGGTGTGCTGTCTTTTTCACAAGGCTGTATTTGTTCTACAACCCTAATTCCAAAAATCCTGAATTTGTTGGTAGCAACTCATCACAAAAATGTTAGGACGGGCAACAAGAGGCTGCAAAAGTAAGTGGTACTGAATAGAAACAGCTAGAGGAACATGTTGCTAACAATTAGGTTAAGTGGCAACAGATAAGTAACAGGACTGGATATTTAAAAAGAGCTCCTTGGAGAGGCAGAGTCTCTCAGAAGTAATCTGCAAAAAAACTGCATCTTTAAATTGGGGAGAAATCTCAGCATAATGTTTCTCAGTGTAAAAATGTGAAAACTTTAATTAATTCACCATTTATAGCGCATAATATCATCAAAAGCTTCAGACCAATCTGGAGACAATTCTGTTGTCTTTCGGTTGTATTATGAATCCACATGACAAGGCTTTGCCCCCTCCAAAAGAAAAAAAAACAGTGTCCAACTGAGACCAAAATGTTTTTATTTATTTTTATTTTTGACCTTATCATGCAAATTCATTACAATACAAAAAAGGGTCACAACCAAGTGCAATATACCACTGTAACTAGAGTCTTTAAAGGAATAAACAAAATCATGCTTTCCTGAATGAATTTCAAGGACAACTGAGATAATCGTGTTCTTACTCTACTGAATTGTTTATGCAATTGTAGGACCAGGATGGTAGCTTATATCAGGTATTTTACAGTAAAAAGAGCTTTTATGCAGTGTGTTTCCTTTTGTTAAGAGTGGCGGGAAATTCCTTGACATCTTGCCTCTTTTTTTTTTTGTAAGGCTGTGAAGTTTAAGCAAAATAAGTTTGACTTTGAAATCAACCTTGACTTCACTTCAACGGTGAACCAAAATGCTTTCTTTGGCTCCTTCCTGTCGTCACCCGGACGAGAAATTTTACTAACAAGATATAACACATTTTTTACATCCACTTGTGAGCAAACAAGCATGAGGGAAGAGAACACATTTGTGACCATTTGTTTGCAGTTATCAGGTTAAATATGGGACATATTATCTCCAGACAGAGATTTATAACTGTCATGTGTACTTGGGAAACCTGTCACAACTTTGTTAATTGTTGAGTTTTTATAGAGTTCATAGTATGTAAGGAGGAACTTTAGTTGTTTTTTAAAATAGTTCAATCACAAAAATGTAGCCTTCTGCCTCAGGCCTGAGTGCAGATAGAGATCATGCTTGACCCTGTCGTGGTCACACCCTTGTTTTTCATCTCAGACTTGTTAGCAAATTGCTTCCTGCCAAAGCTATGACAAATTTGTGCTGAAATGTTTGGAAAAGGAAATGCTGCTGTGATTTTTGGAGATGGAAAGTCACAGATTTGGGTGTGCAGACACTGGCAGTTTGTGCTGGCCTTCTGTAACAGCTCCTCCCACAAATTTGACCTCTGGCTTCCTGAAATTCAAGTGTTATCAACACTTATGCGCTATGCACCGCCATTCATCACACTTTGATCTTCAGTGTAACAACATAAAAACTGAAGTCCTGACCAACAATTTAATGGAATTGCCCCTTTATGACTATCTTGACAGCTAGCTAGCTTGACACTTGGTGCTGACAGAAAGACAAACTGCAGTGCTCACATTCCACAATCTCAGCTCTGATCCACAGACTTTTTGTAAGGAGTGGATGTAACCCATTAGTTTGTGGTTGCAGATGTCACATGCCTCTATGTCTTTACAATGATGTCATCAGACAAGGGAAGACACATGCTAATTAAGGATTTAAGGTCCAGCAGCAGCTCATTGTTGCCACTTGCATGTAAATTCAGGGAGACATTGTTCAGCAAATAGAGGCAGAGAGTAAAAGTTAGGATAAAACAATGCAAGGCCCAATAGCCTGAGATTGTCATTTCAGCCATTTATTTATTTTTTGATAACTTTTTCTTGGAGGCCTACCTCATATGGCTGGCCAAAGCCCCCTCCTCGTATTTACCAGGGCTCCTCTGCCCTGCACCCCTGGCATTTCCTGTGAGTGGGCAAAGTGGCAACCAGCACCCATTTCAATAATGGATACCAGATGAACTGTGTGTGCATAGGTGTGTGTATGTACTATATGTTTACGTGTGAGATTCCAACTGTGAAATCCTAGATGGAAAATGTACCTTGATATACATAAAGCATACAGCTTTCTTTTTCCAATAACCCAGCACAAACGTCAGCTTCTCTCTGTTTTCCCTCCCGTTTTCTTGTGGACAGGCAGGAGTGCATACAACAAGATGAATCAGGGGATGAATCAGGCTCCATCCAAAGGTCTTTTATTTTTAGACACAGGGCAATCTCCAAGATGAGGAGTTCATCCAATGTAAACATATTCTGGTACATTGAGTACTTGTTTAGACATTCTTAAGATTTTTTTTGCAGAAGATAAACTCCCCAGACTCCACCTACCCCAGTATCTACATGTATATGCACACATACCCTAAAAGGGGTTGTGGACTGACTCCACCTGAAGCATGATATTTCATCCTGGGACTTTGTCATGTTTGTTATAAAGTAAAGTTAAGATTTTAAAAAGAGGCGATGTGATGCATGAAAGCACCAGCAAATACAAAATTATATGATGTGACATTGCTTTCTCTTTTATGTCTTCAAGTGTGAACTTTTGAATATGTTTATTCTTACCTTGACTTCACATTTCTTGTGGCAAGCTATTCGGCACACTGGAGGAAACAGAAAAAAACAAGAGAAAAAAAAATTACTTCATTGTGCATAAAAATCTACCCAACATCATTGAGACATCCTTGTGTGGTGCAATATGAATGATGACATTGAGTAGCTGTCAAAGAGGCACGAAAAGGTCCATTCAAATCCCACAGTGTTTGCTCTGTGGTCAAAGTCAAATATCTGCTGTCAGTTGGCTAATACTGTCCAGTGTCAGCTATGTGCTCTCAGGACTCTGGCTCCCTCTCAAAGGCTTAATTTATTACTCTGAAGGACGAAACACCAAAAGAGATCAAATGTCTGAGTCACTGGTGTAATAAACTTCAACAAAGAGCAAAAATCCACATGTGGTGGTCTTACTGAAATCTCTTTGATTAATGAAAATCTGTACTATCAAACACATTTTTGTGTTACCATGCAATAACAATAATAATATTAATTGTTTAACAGTTGGGCATGTCTGAGAGATGCTCATAAATTTATAGACATAGCGTAACTGCTTTTAAAAAGAAAAACATTACAATAAGGACAAGACACTTGTATTTCCAGAATAATTTACAATACTTCCAGTTCTCTCACATGTGCATATGTAGTACTGCCCCCAGCCACAGACTGAACATAAAAGATGGATGCACAATCGATGCTTGGCTCCAATCTGAGGTTTTTATGTTGACAGGAACCTGCCAGATGAAGTTTAGTTTTTTTATGTCTCTGATGGTTGAGAAATAGAAATAAAGAAACAAAACAACAGTTATTGAAATTGTATCATTGTTTTCCTACACAGGCCGTTGGAGACACTCTTGGACAATGTTTTAAAAATTCGAGCCAAATCTTCTCCTTTTTCTTTTCTTTTTTCCCCTTCCTATGTTTTGGAAGGTTAGAGGTTCACTTCCTGCCTTCACAAGATCACTTGTCAAAGTGCGTCCTTGTGTAAGACGCTGAACTTCACATTGCCTTATACTCCTTTTCAACCATTTCCTGGATACTGGGCAAACTCTAGACCCAGCTCAGAGGTGGTTGAACGCCAGAACTTTCTAAAAACTGGTTTGGTTTTCCACAGCCAGATAGCCACCCCACAGATCACAGAGTTTGTCATTTTTTTCCTGCAAACCTATCACTTACTATTAGTAGTCTGGTTTATAAAAATCCTGTTTCAACAACATCCTGTGTTTGTGAATGTCTTTTCCAATGCTGACCATACCAAATATGGGTATTTCCTTCTGAAAATTTGCTGCAACCAGAATTTAAACAAGCTGTTTTGAATGCAATCTTCAATGTCAGCTGGTTTTTATACATTACAAATTTCTCTTTACAAATTAATTTAAATACAGTGACTATAAATAAAGCTCTGTGCGGTGCATTGGACAACATTCACAAATGCAGCTTGCAATTTTAAAACAATCAAAAGTAGGTACATAAAAGAAACCACAAGCTCACGTTCTTCCACTACTGCATCTACTTCATAACAAGTTTTTTTTCAAAATATGGTGTCCCAAAGTTTTGATCGCTCTGGTTGGTTTCAATAATGTTTTTTTTGCTCTGGACCAGCAGAGAGGTGGTTCAAAATTTGACATTGGCTCTGAACCTAAACTGAAACTGTTTTGGTCTGAATAGAATAGATGTATTAACTGGTGTATGAGTATGTATGATTAAAATGAGACTATAAAGACAAGGAGCTTGTGAATGAATGAATGTGGCTGCTACTATAAAGTCCTTTTAGAGGTCAAGAAGGCTAGCAGAGTTCTACATAAATGCACTCCATTTTAAAATGTAATAAGAGTTTGCAACACATTACCACAAGTCTGTATTGATGAGGTTTGCTTTAGCTAAACTTGGCTAATGTAAGTGGGCTGAAGTGTTTTGAATTATATTTACTAGCATGCTAATATGCAAGAGGTTTAATGTTTACCAAGATCATCAACCTCGTTTAATATAGCATTGTGCTAATGTCTGTCAAATGACAATAATACATTTAGTTTAACAGGTATTTGGTAAAAACAAGTACACTAGTGGACCAATTGAAAATTTTTGGTTCAATTACAACATAGAATACAACAGAATAACATTTAGAGGCCTTTTTCTTTCTACTGGCCCACAATAACTAATTTTTGTCCTTTAAAAAATTACATGTAAACCCTAAAGTATAAAACAAAAACTTGAACTGAAAAATCAAGGGATTCCATACAAATAAGACGGGTGGCAACACCCATTCCGAAATCCCGCCATTCCGACATCCCGCTATTCCGACATCCCACCATTCCGACATCCCACCATTCCGACATGCAAACGTCCCACCATTCCGACATCCCACCATTCCGACATCCCGCTATTCCGACGTTCAAATGTCCCACCATTCCGACAAGGCTTTCCGTTTAAGGAAATGTGCGTTACTCAAAAGGTGAGTCCCTTCTTTCTGTTCATGCAAATTATATGTTTAACACATGTTTACAGACAAGCGTTATTAAAAACACAAAGTCTCGGCAACTGGAGGAGGAGAAGCAGACCGCGGTGGTTTTCAATCACACACTCCAATGCCACTTGTTTCAACTTCCGAAAATTTAATCCAGGAAAAAAAGGCTTACAAACATGGACCGAAACGGCTCCATAACACGCACAAGAATCCAAAAGAAACGAAAGTTAACTAAAAGAAAGCAAATAAACAGCATGAAGTGGTCAAAATTGGTTTTACGCATGTCTATGTGCGTCTGGCACATGCGTCTTCGGGCTCTCCCACGTTGGTTTGTGGATGGAAGCTATATGTTCAGCTGTAATGTCACGTAAAAACAATCTCTACATGACATCTACTCCCAGGTGTGACCAGTTTGGTCCTTAAGATATCAACAGGCTGTATAAAGCCTTGCGCAACGGCTATGTGTTTGTGCCAAATGCGCAAAGCCCATCCGCACTTCCCAAAATTGGAGTGAGTACTCGTAAATCACGTGAATAACATGAATAAATGTTTTTACTGCAGTTTGTTGTGTTTTATACGTTCTATGCTGTCATTTCTCTCTTCTCCTATTGGCAAGGCAAGGCAGAGTGCTCGCAACTGTGTCCTGTGCAGTAGCCGTGATATCTGTAATTGCAATTATTACTTTTGCATATGATGACAGCGTGCAAAAGACGCATGGGCTCAGTGGAGAGCTCCGCTCCAGCTGGCAGCTGTGACAGGTCACTGACACTGTATTTCTGCTTAATCAGTTTCAGTCTCGCCAGAGTTACATTAATATCTGTATTTTTATATTTGAAATTCAGGGGATTTTGATAATAGATTATTAAAGTTTGTTTGCAAGGCTGTGGCCTCTGTATGTGCAGAGTTTGTGCGCCAAACTTTAGGGCGTATTTGCGCCGGCATATCATTAGTGCAAAATGTTTTGGATAAAACATAGGCTATTAAAAGGAACTGTTGGAATGGCGGTATGTTAAAAAAAAAAAAAAAACATACCGCCATTCCGACCATAGGAGGAAAAAAGTGTCGGAATGGCGGGACGTTTGATAAAAAATTAAGTGTCGCCATTCCGACAATTGGAGACCCATGTCGGAATGGCGAGATGTCGGAATGGCAGCATGTAACCAAATAAGACACCTTTTTATTACTGTGGAGAAAAGTTTCTTTAAGTCTAATTCAACAAAATTAAAGAAGTTGTTGAACTTATTTCCACTCCTTTTCCACGGCCTCCCTTCCCTAGTCAAGCCTGCTCTGCCTGCTCTGTGGACTCCCACTGGGTCTACAAATAAAGGTCAATAGGGGGTAGCACCTGGACCGGCAGCTCATAAATTGTCAGATCCTCTCCAAGGACTGAGAACCAAAACACAGTTCAGTGTGCCGAGGTGTAGGATTTCCAAATAAAGGAAAAGGCAGTATGCTTTTCCTGGAAGACTCCACACCTTATGTAATGAGTTATTCTTCCCGTCTCAAGCCACATTTTCCAATGCATGTGTAATATCTATCGTGATTAGTTGATAAGTAACTGATATGAATGTGTGTATGTTGGCCAGTCCTCACATTGTGTGAGATTGAAGATCATGTCAGTTATTTCAACAGCTCAGAGTTCTGTACTTCCTGTGACCTGTGTAGACTTCTTAAGCGCTGTGTTATCTCTGATGTATATAGTAAATTCCTGAAATATCCCATTGATTCTAAAACCAGTTGTACTCAAGTGTTTATTACCATAAATTAACCCTCTCAGTCCTGGGAAGATTCAGCTCTCTTAAATGTTTATCAAAGCTAGTTTTCAGAATGGTATTATGTAGAAGATACACATAGATACAAGAAGAAAAAGGAGATTTGAGGAAGAATAGTTTGTGGTTGGTTCTGAGTTTATTTAGATGCTGGGCCAGCTTATTCCTAACATCAGTACATGTGGTTCTAGGTGAATAGAACACAAACAGTGCAGCAGCAAAGACTGCTAGATGATAAATAAACAGAAGTGCTATTTGCCCAGTTTCTAGTGTTCGGTGCGTAATAACGCAGTCTGATATATGGAATATGTCCTCTTCTACTTAACATGGGGAATTTTTGGATGAACAAATGAATACAAAAACATTAAGATGGTGATGGCGAACTTGAGTCTCCAAAACAGTAGTCCACAAAGCAGTGGTTAATATCTTTGTGCAAAGATTTAAGCAAATTACATTATATTATGCAAAAAAATCTGCCATTCTTTTAGTATGATACCACATTTGTAATTAACAGATTTCTAATGTTGCTGTTTTTTCTAGTTTACAGCTGATAATAAATCTAATGACCACTGTCAAAAGCCTTTAGCACTGAATCTTGTCAGTCTTTTTTCCTTTCTTCACTGGAAATCACACATTTTCAGGAGACTTGCCCATGTTTAACTTGACTAACAGGTCAGTGGTGGGGGAAAAGTGTCACGCTCATTAAACTATAACTTTGACCAATCAGCCATAGCACTATGACCACAAGCATTGTATGGAGTAAGTGCCTCTTTTGCTACAAAAACACCTGGATAAGGAAAATCTGAGGATGTCCTGGTGTTCTTGATACCAGGAGGTTAGAAATAGATTATTTGGTCCTGTGGGTTGTGGGGTTGGGACCTTTGTGGATCAAGCTTGCTTCTCACACAGTGGGTCTACATGATGAGATTAATTTGATTATAGCTATAGTTGGACTATGCTCCTTATTTGGGCATGGGCAATTATCCAAGTATATACGGCGGTGAATAAATCGAATCACTGGCACAAAGCATGTCATACCCCATTACGATAGATGGCGCTGTACCCATTTCAACTAGTGGTAATAGAGTCACTTCCGGTTGATCTCTTCACCACCAACAACAACCACAAACTCAGGCATTCGAGAAAGATGGCGAACAAAGAGCAAGATGAAGCTACGTCCCTCTACATTTCGTTTGTTGTGAGCATGGTTGTTGCACTAACGCGATGCACAATGGCACTCTTGGTTGCAATGATTATGAAGGATTTGTTTCTTTCCGACAGCGGCGACAACAACAGTAATATAATTTCCTTTGACTTCAAGGTCATGACCCCAGGAAAAAAATCTCGAACATACGCAGAACACAAAGTCCAATTTCTTAATCCGACTGCAAGGAACCCGATCCGGTCCAATTGTAAGTCAGACTAAGGTATATACACGAATAAGTCAGTCTTATTGTAATTTAGCCATTTATTCGATTCTTTACAGTGCCATGTAACCCCACTGACTGATCCAATCAGAATGGATTCTGTGGAGTTTGGAGGCAGAATGAACACCTAAAATGCCTCTTTTTTTTTAAAGTGCATGTCTTTATTCTTTGTGACCTCCCTGTTTTTGCAGGAACCACTCTAGATCAGCTCGATAAGGATGCCTCTGTAAGGGAGTGCCGTTGCCATATGTGGGAGTGTGGCTGTTCTGACAAAATGTTTAGTTAGGTGGCAAGTGTCAAGTAATATTAGGGATGCAAGTTTTAATCATTAATTTTTACAAGATGACCATTTTTTTCTAAATTTTCCCGTAAATGGTTTTTAATGTTGTTGCTGATCTGTGTATCCACGTTTGCCTTTGAAAATATTTACAAAAACTCTTGTGAGATTAATCTGCAGACTGTACTGCAACAGACATGATTTTAAGCTATATTCAACCCAACATTTTTTAAAGTTCTTTAATTTTTCAACTTTTCTAGTGTTTAAAACAGTTTAATATGGTGTTTAATGTGGTGAATAAATTGGTATACTAGTTTCACAACTTCATTGTAAAATTAAAGCTGGAATCAGCGTTGATCGGGCCCGAGCACGTACACACGTCGGGGTATGCGCTGGACTCCGTCCGATGCGCACTGCACAGCACAGCCGTCCAAGAAGTCTGGGGTAGATTGGATAATGTATGTGGGAGTTTTAATGGCGAGCGATGGCCAGTCGTCGAACTTTGAGGTTTCACTACGGCCACACCCTTTAAGGTTTGAGAAAGATTTCCATAACTTGTAGTCCCCCATGGCTTAAGAGTAACATGGCCAAGTTTTAAGCATGAAATGTGTAGGAGGAATTTGATCAAATGTGAGGTGTGGAAACAGGCAAAAATGGCACCAAAACGCATGTTCCACTCAAATTGGCCAACTTCCTGTGGACCTGGCACCATGGTGTCCATAGGCGTTTTTTGCGTCTTGGCATGACTAAGGCATGTACTGAGGTTCGTCAGGGTACGGCAAAATGACCCCAATCGTTTGGCATAATTGCAATGTTGTAGCTGGCGCTACAGAGCCATTTTCCACCGCCAATGTTCGCAAACGCTAAATTGCGCCGTTTACCATGACTGGCGTCCCTGTCAAAATTGGCGTGGTTTGGAAGAGGTTTCGTGAACAATAATAATAACGCCTTCAGGAACAATAGGGCCTCGGGCCCTAATTACTACACCAATTTTTGCGTTGTGGACAAATGTAGATTTTACATATTTTGGAATGAGACTGGGATGGATCAATACAGTCTCATATCAGTATGAGAAACTGCCATGTATGCTTAAAAATGTAAAAGTACATTTCTCAAAATTTTACATGCTTACATTCTCCTGTAACATCATTATGTTTTAAATTACCTGAAATGTTCAGAATAAACTTAACAGTTCAAAAATGAGTCTGTCCTAAAGTATCTATTTATTTCTAACTTGTAAAAAGCAGCCATTTTGAGTCTCTTAGTGAAAGTTATTGGCTTGCTTTTGTGTACATTTCAATTGTTTTTATTATATTTTTTTTGTCTCATTATAGACTTTCTGTCTGTCCATGCGGTTATCTTGAGCCTTTCTGTGGTCTTTTTGAGTCTCTGGGTTTTTTTTAAGACTCTTTGTTGTTGTTTAGTGTGTCTTAGCAGTTGTATCCATCTCTTGATGATTGTTCTGAGCTTTTTATTGATTGGTATACAATCCTTTTTGGTTGTTTTATGTCTCTATGGTGGTGGTTCTTTTGAGTCTCTGTTGTTATTTTTTGCTTAATGACAATAACAATGACAATGTCTAATGACAGTAACTAATTAGTAATGTTGCCTGTATATGTAGCCATTTAGTCTCGTTGCAGTTATCTTGTGTCTTTGAAGTTACTTTGACTGTTGATATTTTATCTGTCTTTGATGTTTTTGTGTATCACAATGGTTGCTTTGCATTTCTTAGTGATTGTTTAGACTCTGTGGTTGATTGAGCTGTTTGTGGTTGTTTTGTGTCTGATTTGGGGAAAGCAATCTATGAAAACTAATGTATCTGAGTTGTCTGTTTAACTAAATATCATACATATAGGGTATGATAAAAATACAAACACAGTTTGGGCAGTTTGGGATTAAAAACAAAAAACAGGGTCTATTGTGACGCTACTAAGATTAAGACATATTTACAAATATATATATTATACACTTCTTGTGAGACTGGACTGGATATATGTGCCTGGTAAGGAAAAAAATTATTAACCTATCTTTTAGTGGTGATAAAAAGTGTATAAACTGAAACTAGAGACAGTGGGAAGCTTCCTTTTTAGAGTCAAATATGTAATTACATCATGGGGCATTTAGTTTCTATTTAAGCACTCGCAGGACTATATTTGCACATGCTGGAGTAACATGTGAAAGCCTTTTTAACTTCTTAATTAAAGGCCTTCAAATGTGGGTGGCAGCATGAAACACTACCAAGATACATATAGTGAGTGAGTTCCCAGGGTCAGACTGAAGGGAGCTCTTCCACAACATGACACACAAAGTCAGTCAAGGAACACAGATTAACTCCAGAAGAGGTCCAAAATAATTAAACACTAGATCCATTTTATCAACCCAGAGAGGAGCCAATTAACTTTCAGGTAAAATTAATAATTTTAAAGTGATTTTTCATAATTTATATATACATTTTGGCTGACCAAGGGATGAAAAAAAAGTATAAAACAGAAAATGGATCTCAAAATAATTTCCATTAAATAGGTGTTCTACAGTTTCAATCAAAACATACATTTTCACCAACTCATAATACAATTGCAGAGGCTTTTTCAAGGCCAAAATGTTGAGCTCAAAAGCTTGATATTGATTTTTCAGAATGACACTTGGCAAAACAGTTGGGCTGGTTGGAGCTTTTGATTTCATTGCGCAGTCTTCCTCTGCAGTTGACCCTTTTCTTTTCATTTTAGGAATCATTCTCAACTTTTAAGGTGGAACACGAGAATCTGTGATGTTGCCCCTTTTGTCATTTCTCAATTTAGAGACAATCAGCTTGTTACCTTGGATTGAAGCAGAAGGGGAGAGGCCTCGCCTTGGAGCTGTCAGTTATAACCACATATGTAATGTGTGGCACAGCTGGATCATCTGTTCATTGTTTTCCTACATCCTGCAGTTCTTTTTTTAATGTTCCTTGTCAGATTAACATAACATATTGACAGCGTATTCACTTCATTTCCAGTTTCTAACAATGTCCCCATTTCACATCCCAGGTGCCAAAAAGACTTCCACAAACAATATGCTTGTGTATCCTATCACATTTCTCCCTCATGTGAATCTTAGGAATCATTCTCAACTTTTAAGGCAGAACATGAGAAACTGTGATGTTCTACCCTCCCATTGCAAGTGGGCGAACATACAGTACTTATGATATACTAGCTGTGACTTAGTCACATGGAATGCTCTTGTGAGTGAAATTCAAGCATACTTGTCCGTTTGCTTGACAAACATGCATGTCATGTGTCTCTCCATCAGGATGATTGTCCAGAGTACAGGAATCGCTGATAGACAACACTCCGGGGCCACATGGGAAGAAGCTGAACTTCCATATTGGGTGTGAAAGCGCAGAACCCCGAGCTCGGGTTAGGCTTTACCTTGTTAGGAAGTTGGAGCCTTGGAGAATAAACAGAGCCGAACTGTTCCTGATGGAGGGTGGGGTAAGGAAGAACGGAAAACAGCACAGTGATGAGGAGGGATGGAACATGAGGAGAGAGGATATGCCAGATGAGAAAAGAGAAGATGTTAGAGAAAAGACATCTGTGGAAAAGCTAAATAATAAAAGTGTGTGTGGGGAGAAGAGCAGCTGCTTTCCCTAATCATTAAGAAAATGAGAGCACAGCAAGGAGGGAGTTGGTCAAAAGATGATGAGGAGTGTGGAACACTTGCTGCTATCTGACTATGAGTCTGTGGTATGTTGTGCATGTGTGTGACAGAGGCTGAGTGATTTCCTTCTCCTGGTCCCTTGGAATAAGCACATACTCCCACAGGGCTGGGCTGGACCCCTAAGAACGCTGCATACAATCAGAGGGGAGGGGTTGGCTGATTTCCTCTTCCTCCCCCTCCACACTCTCGCTCTCTCCATCTCTATTTCCTTTTTCGTCTTTTCACCTTCTGCACAAGGCTGAGCATGTGAGAAAGAACATGTGCACATACAGTGTACAAACACACATAGTCAGTCACTCGTGGAACAGACACGCACCGACTCTATGAGCTAATGATTCTTTGATTGTTCTTACATAAATACAATTGAGCAGAAGTCTTAAGCCACTCCTCATTTTTTATATTATGCTTCCAAGGAGCCAGACATTCTTGTAATCTTTCAAAGTGATCTACAACAATAGTTCAACAACCAGTCTTAATGTTTTTCTTTGGACATTGGATTTTTCTCTCATTTTCAGTCCCGTCCTTCTGCCTGTGTTTTTGTTGCACAACCTAACTTCAGATAAGCAGAAGAAAATGGATGGATGGATGGATGGATGGATGGATGGATGGATGGATGGATGGATGGATGGATGGATGGATGGATGGATGGATGGATGGATGGATGGATGGATGAGTATAGATGGTCATACTTAATATTTACTTTCAAGCTCACCAGAATTGCACAAACTCTGTTTTGATACTATACTTATATTATGATTTTCATTATGATTGTAAATGTTTAAAGAAATCTCTTTCTGATTCAAATGACACTTGTTTGACTGGCATTAGAAAAGATGGACATATTGCTGGACATATTAATATAAGATCTATCTGAGGACAGCCAGATACTGTTACTGTGGAGTAACTTACAGTATGAGCTAATGCAGCAACTGGACGAAACAATTATAGGATAAAAAGTGACTAAACAACTGCTCTGCTGGTCTAAACGCTTAATCTATGCTGTGTTCACATAATGTTCTGTACTTGTTTGACAATAGAGATACAAAACATTTTTAAAGGATATTATTTCACGCATTTGTCTGTTTTTCTCTGCACTTGCTACAGTTTACAGTGTACATTGGTATCAACATTGGCAATTATCAACACTCATTCATTCCTATCCATCATTTGAGTCATAAACGGGTGTCATCGCTAGGCCCACGCATATTCAACAGCTTAAATCCCTGCCTGGGTTGGGTTTCTGTGGGTAAAGCCCCACCTTCATCCAGCTGTTGAAACTTTTCCTAACATGGGATATCCCCAGAAACAATTTTCATGGAATCATTTCATCCACTCAGACATGCGTCATCTGTTTGCTTCTTACGGACAAAGTAGCATTGCTGTTTGTTTACTTTTCTGTCTGATTTTGTGTGCATGTGTCACTGTGGGTATTTGTCTGACCTTGTTTTGTTGAAGCAGCTGCTTCCCCTGATACAGAGTGGGGCTAAAAACACACACACACATCCACATACGCAGAAAATTAACACATAAATACAACAATACAAACTGACAAATGTGGATTGAACAATCTTCACCAGTTTCGGGTTGAGATTTGTGGGAAATTTACTGTGAACGACAGCAGCAGCTGTTTGTACTAATGGACAGAGCTATTCTTTTAGAAGCAAACAACTCTGCTGACACCTGGTGGTTGAGAGTAATCTTGAGTCTGCTACTGTCACTTAACATTTTCAATCTTGTCTGATGACTCAAATTACAATTAATGTGACCCTGTAACACTAAAACAAAAAAGAATAAGTAAAATGTGCATGGTAAATATCTGCACCATAAAACGTCAACCTCAAAGTCTGTGCAGTAAAATCATGTGATACGATAAAAAGGCTCAAAAAGATATTTTTCTTAAAATCAGTAGAGTTAATAAATCAGGGGCTCCTGCAGCATGTGGCTGTGTGCAGGCTCAGTCCTCGCTGCAGCAGGCTCAGGAGCAATTCCAGCCTCTGGCCAATCGCTGCTTACACACAAAGCCGAAGTTCACTTACTTTTTTACCCCCTCTCTATCAGCTCACTTAGAAGAGACACTTGAAGTTACAATTTCTTTACTTTTTTTCGATGTATGGTTATCATCTGTTAGAATGTCATATTACGTGTGAGTTATTGTGTGTATGTTTATTTAATGACTGACTAATATCAGAAAAAATGTCAAAACAAAAAGTTGTATCACAAAGGATAGACTACAAAATAGGTTTTAAAATTATATATATATTCAAGAAATGAAGCAATTAGCAAAGCAGCCATTTATTTAAGTAATCACAGAGGCAGACATCCCACTTCACTTCAGCTGAAAATGTTGCATTCTTAAATTTGAATTTCTTTCATAGATTGGATGTTAAAGTCTGGAGCTGAAGGGTATAAAAGCCTTCAAATTCATCTTGCATGAAGGACAGACCATAAACACATTGCAAATGTTTTAGGTGCACAAAATATGAGAAATACTGTATGTTTGACTTCTCTAAAATAATGTATATGGAAGGATATATTGCAGAAAGTTTGTATGTGAATACATATGAACTAACAAAAGGGTTATCAAAAAAAGGTCAATGCGCTGAGTCATAACTTTAAAGAAACATTGGTAAACTTTTTTCAAAAAAGTTAAAAACTTAACACACATAAAAATGGACTGATGTGAAGTCCTGGAGCTGCACGGTCGTGTGGTGGTTAGCACCATCACCTCACAGCGTGAGGGTTCCAGGTTCAACTCCCAGCTGGGGCCTTTCTGTGTGGAGTCTGCATGTTCTCCCCGTGTATGCATGGGTTCTCTCTGGGTACTCCGGCTTCCTCCCACCGTCCAAAACATGCATGTTAGGTAAATTGGTGACTCTTAAATTGTCCTTAGGAGTGTGTGTGGTTGTTTGTCTCGTTTGTCTCTGTGTAGCCCTGTGATGGACTGGCAGCCTGTCCAGGGTGTACCCTGCCTCTCGCCTGATGACTGCTGGAATAGGCTCCAGCCCCCCCGCGACCCGACCGACGGATTAAGCGGGTATAGAAAATGGATGGATGGATGGATGAAGCCCTGGATTTATGGAGCTGATATGCTGCACAGTAATTACGTGATATCTGTCTGGTTTATTAACTGCAGGCAAGTTGTTTCCTTTGGTGGTGTGGTGTTTAAACAACCTTGACTAGTTCAATTCATGGCTTGCAACAAGACTGTGTCTTAAAGAAGAATCAGTATCAACTGTTTGTGACTAAACTGTAGACAATGGAAGTTTGTATTAGAGCACATTAGAGAACTGCCATTCAAGTATTTTTTTTTTAGTTTGGTGTGTGGTAGTCTGAGCTTTGTATGCTTGTGTACTAGTGTGAGTTCTCAGGTCAGGTATTATATGCTCACTCATATGACAGTACCATCCCTCAAGGATTATTGAGTTATTTTGAGTCCAAATGTATGTTGAAACTTAAAAAGTTATGCCCAAAACTGTACAACTGATTTCGAAAGAGGCACACACTGAGGAAGAGGGGTTGGAGTGGTGTCAAGTTGCTCTCTCCACACCCTAAAACCAACTGCTGTGTACAGTGGTGTCATAGAAAAGTCAGTACTTGAGCACTTATACTATAAAATTGTTGTATTTGCCCAAAGTATGAACATTTCCATAAGACCTCAGGAAATTCTGTCAACTTGAAAAAAAGTGTGTAATATTTCTAGCATAATTCCTTGCGTAATAAATAAGGGTAATTCCTTTACAAAATTTTATCTGGATTTGCACCAAATTGAAATTGGCTTTGTCCATGTTCCACATCTCCATCAAAATTCATATAATTCCTCAAAGGTTGAAAGTGGAGCTCAAACCCACATTGAGCCAAACAGTTGTCAACTGAATAATATGAAGTACAGCTGACGTGTTTCAAATCCTCCAGCAGATGGCCCCGTTGCAACATTCACTTCTCTGGAGTTTAATTTCGAGGGACAGTGTTCCTTGTTGCCAACTAAAATACTGTATATATCTTAACTTACTTGACATTTGAGTGGATGGTAAGTGTCTGAGTAGATTTGTGAGAACACACATTTCACACTGATGAGTATACCAATCAGTGGAACAGAGTTGTGAGTAGATTAAGTTCAGAAGAACAAACTCTATTCTGTACGCAAGGAGTCAGTTTTCCTCAATCACTGCACATGGAAAGTCATGATATAGTCAGTTTAGAATATTAAGATAAGCTTATTGGACTGAGAACTTGTAACTATCCGTTATCCACAGAAATCCATCGGTCATCTACTTGTATTCCATGTTGACTTTTATGGTTGTGTGCATGCATGTGTGATATAAACTTGGCTCTCATCTAATCAAACTATTTATACATGCTGCTATAACAAATGTTTTCACGCTCTAAGAATGTCTTAGCATCAGTGCACGATATTAAATCTCACTACGCAGCCAGTTCCGTCTGTATGTTTTTACCCTCATTGGGATTTACTGCATACCAGCTGCATGAGCTAAGCAGTCAAGAACAGAGCTGTGATAAACTTCACTCTCCCTCAGTCACCCAAACACCTGCTGTTGGAGTGCACCTCTAGCCAGTCTATGAAGATTTCAGGACAAATGAACACCATTGTGATGGGTGATGTTTTCCTTGTGAACGCTTCTCAGAACTATAAGCAAAGGCTAAATGAGGTCATTGTTCACATAAGCATGCAAACTTTTTTCACTCTTTAGTTAATGAAACAAGTTTCAATCAAAACTATTCTTATAAAAAAATATAATATCATTACTTCATACAGCATTGTAAGCAACTATGGAAGAGACAGGAAGTCCAAGTGCTGCTGTCATTAAAGGACCATGTGACAGGACCATCTCATTTCCCAATTCAATGCATCCATCAAAATGTCTTGCTTAGCTCAATCGCCAGGTCTTGGGCAGGAGGATGGAGAAGAGAGCATAGAGGTAGGCACAAATTAAACAAATGTGACCTGAGAGTCACATTTGAGTCACAAAACATTCATAGTGACAAAGTCTTTAACCTAGTTTAATTTAATACAGAATATAAAAAAGAAAGTCAGAGAAAAGCCAGACAACCTTATTTGCCTACCCTCAGTCAATACGCTGCACTAACTGATCCAAATGCTAACCGCTCGTTAGCTTATTTCATAGACTGTTATCTGACTTCTCACTCTAACTGACTTCTCACTTCAAACTCTCAGCAAGAGAGTGACTAAGTGAAGGATACTCTTCCCTTGAAGTGGTAGCAGCACTTTATTAATACAGTTTAACAAAGTTCAACCAGTGACGCAGAGATTTACCATCAAGTCTCTGTAGAGCCAAAGCTCCAGCTGTGCAAATGGTAATGAATGATGTAGACATTTGGTCTCCTAAATGTGCATGGCTGACTTGTTGTGTGGATCAATATCGGTAAAATCAAATGTGTATTGTATGACTTTCTCTCTAGAGGTAAGTGGGCTAATGGTGTACGGTAGTCTGTAGTCTGATGTAATGTTAAAAAGTTCAGAGGACAAGTGGCTTGTGTAAAACGGGTTCAAAGATTTTCCTCAGAAACTGCAGGGCAAAATAATCAGTCTGTTCTAAGGTTCACATCTTCTGTTGGAATTAATGGATTTGAAACCTGCTGCTCGTTTGCTGGGTGTGTCATTCAGCACAGTCCATGTGACACAGATTAAAAAACAACTCTTCAGAGAGCTGCTTCACTTTTGTTGACACTTGGACCATCCAACCCCGCTCTCATCCAAGTCGGCCATCTTGGTAGGTGAGAAACTGATCCAACATCTAAGATATTTCTTCTGCAAAAGTCAAACAGGAAGAGGCAAAAGAAGTTTGACCAACAAGAAGCCAACACCGTGTATGAGTATTTCCTTTGTAATCTGACTTTATTTTGTTATTAGTGTTGACAGATTTTTTAACAGATTAAACCCCTCCCTAAATACAAACATATTGTCAGGTGGTTTAATTGTATGTGGTGGTTTTGCTGCTCAAGCGTAATCATCTAATATTAACTATAGGAAAGTCACATATGTTTGGTTTTAATTCTCTGTGAAGTTAATGAGAACAGATTTTAAACTTCAAGAGAACTGTACATCACAAAAGTTGGCCATTCGAGTTAAAGCAATACTTTATCAACTTATATGGGTTTCTCACTCAATAAAGCTAAGTAAGGTTGCAACAAAATTGTGGTTCCATTCATATATAGAATAGTTTTATCACAGCTGTTAAGCTTTAAAAAAAAGTTAATTTTAAACATGCCACCACACAATATATTTGTATTCAAAGGTCCTTAACATCTACCAAAAACACTAAAGACAAAACAGTGTTACATCTAACTTCCAATTGAAGGTTAAACAAAATTATTTGTTCAATTTTCTCTTTGTAGTAAATTTTTTTGACTTGGTAGGCGTAACAATGGAATTCTGATGAACATTTTATAATCGACAGCTCTGAGGTAAGCTCTCAAGGGAGGGAACCTGAGAGTTTATATGCAGAGTACAGAGAGGGGAGTTGAAATCTTTTGTACTGTTCAATAAAGTTCCCAGTAAGCAAAGGTTATGGTTTTACCATCCATTTAGTATAGTCTATTGAGATATAACAAGCTGAAATAGTAGGAAATTATTAAGCTGGCCAAAATGTATTTCATAATTAAAATGACAAAAACAAACACTGGAAGCATGTAAACTTTGCTATACTACAGAAAGTAGATATTAATGAAAGTTTTGTCAATTGCTTCTTTAAATGTTTTGTAGTATTGGATGAGCTGCATGGTTGAAGATTAAGGTTGAAGGTAGCTTCTCAGCTACAAAATGAGCATTGTGGTTATGGGTGGGGTTTGTTATCCACCCCCAAGTGGTCAGAGAAGGATGGTCCGATCACAAGTCGCAACGGACCATAATTTAATTTGTTTGCGAGATTAAACTAGTTTTTAAACACTCTCAGATATCTTTTTAGGGCAGCAGCTAGCAACAAAGCAAGTGACTTTTAGGACAAAATTCCCCAGTAATACCCCACAAGAACAAGATCTCTCTCCCACTGCAGGAAAAGTTCTCTCTCTGCTTCCATGCTGCTCGTTCATTAGCAGAGAGAAGCAGCAGCATCTTTGAGTTGCACATAAGCAAGACATTAAAGATACACTTTTTCACTGGGTGATCGTCATACATGTAGATATTGCTGAAATCCCAGCACAGACATGATCTTTTTCTCAGTTGATGCTGCAGTTATAAAATAAGGACTTTAGCAGAGTATTAATACATAGTACATGTGAGTATGAGGGAACCAACGGTGTTTTGTCACATTGTTTTCATTTGTGGCTACACAATATGGGAGTGCCAGCCAAATGTCAGTGAACTATGATGTCGGTCACCATGTTTTGCAGTGAATGTCAACTTCCAAAAATGCCCTCATGCCTGTTAAAACCTCCCCTTTAACATCCTCACCTCTGCCGTGTAACATAGGCCCACTACATCTATACAGAAAACAAAACAAGAGTTCTCCACAGCTGCAAAAGAAATTAAACAACTGCTTCCCAATCCAGTCAAATGTCCAAAGAAAATCAGCTAAATGCCCCTTTAAGTATTTCCTTTTCTGAAATTGTGTTCAATAAAAAATAGCCAAAGTGCCATCAGTTTTTCTCTCTATCTTTTGACCCTGGCACTATTTTTCTAGATGAGTCTAGTTTTGACTAAATTAATCCTAAATCAGAGAAAGATAAGACAAGGCAGTGGTAAACATCTGCTTTATTCAGGAGTGTCCTGCTCATTTTGTGTCCTCATAAATCTGTCTTAACTATACACACAAACAGATACACACACACACTGCATTTGGCCACACAAATAACAAACCCAGATACAACTGGGGAAGGAGAATTACACCGAGGTAAATTAAATCAACATTCAGCTCAGAGCAGTCTTGTCATGATAGTTTACTTCCCCTATAAATCACTCCTTACAGACGATGGTCCCAGGTGCCTTCCTGTGACAGTTTATGAGAACATTTAACTGACTGGCTGCACACACAACCAAAGATCATTTAACCAGGACAAACTGACAGGAAGGGCCAAAAAAGAATGACAAGATCTGAATAAATGGTCACGTCTGGTAAGTGTTGGACAGCAAGTATTTTTAGAACAGGCGACATTCATTAGCCCCGAAATGAAGCACTATGCACAACACCAACTCAGGTACACAGCAACACAAACAGCAGGGTTTGAAAAATGACTGAATTAATGTTTTTTTCAGAAAGGTGAGGAACAAAAATTTGAGCATTGAGTAATTGCATGTGATTAGGTGCACATACAGTATTTCCTAAGCCTTTTCCAAGAAATGCATACTATATTGTGACAGCATAATCTTTGCCTGCAACATCTTTCAACACGCAAAGTGGGCAAGAGCTATTACCCGAGCAGGTGAAGGTTCCTCTACATCAGATTAAAACATAATTTGCACAATTTATTGTATGCAATATACAGTATAAACCATACTTTAGTTTTATATATGTGGGCTTTATCATTGTCTTCTCTGACATTCTTCTCTGACATTAGCACAGGCTAAAAAAATCAGTTTAAACAGCCTTTTTGAGGCTGAAAACATATGCACGGCTGAATGTTGGTGCTTTCCTGAGCAATGTGCCCGCCCTGTGTCAGGTTTGGAAAGCTCCAAGTTAGTTATTTCCCCTGTTAGCCAAAGCACACATTCAGCTATTTCCACAAGGTTTCACTCGAGCTTATCTGTCTGAAAACAGACATTTCCACTACAACGTCATGTGCTGAGATGGCCTCGGTCACATATTCTTTCATTTTGTTAAACCCCATCTGGAACATCAGATGGAAAAAGGTTTACTGTATCAAAACTGTTCAGAAAATGGTGACCATGTAAAAATCTATTTGTGAATTTCTTACTGTCCTGCAATTGTTTAATGTTTTACAATATACTGATATTCCATCAAAGTGCCATCTGCACAGGCTTGTAAGAACAATGGAGACACAAAATACTGCTTGACACTGAGACCATGCGAGGTTTTCTTTGCATAATCAGACAGGACATTTGATTAAACAAACAGAGACATTCTCAAAGATATGTTTTCAATTTGAACATTTCTTCTTGATTCAACCAGCGACAATTGCATTTATTAAAGTATGCAAATCCCTCAGCCAATCACAAAGCCTCTTCAATAAACACCATTAAGGAAATTGAGAAGCTGTTAACCTTTAGCCTCCCTGGAGCTTCTTTTGCCCTCCACCGTCACTTAACTGACTAACCACTGACACAAAGCTGACCCCAGGTAGCCTTGGATGAACTCTCATTTAGACCACTAATGGATGTTGTAAATGATATTGCCTTCATTGTCCCAGAGGTATTGTGAAACTTCTCTGACCCTCTCAGCTATGGGCTACGAAAATGTAAATGATCAAAGAGTAAAGATTACCAGTCGACTTGACTAACCCATTTAATTTTTCAAAGTGATCAATAATTAATCAAATTCCATCAATCCATTTTATATACCCACTTAATCCAATTTAGGGTCGCAGGGGGGCTGGAGCCTATCTCAGCGGTCATTAGGCGAGAAGCTGGGTACACCCTGGGGCCACACAGAGACAAACGACCCAAACGACCATCCACGCTCAGGACAGTCTAGAGTCACAAATTGACCTGACATGCATGTTTCTGGGCGGTGATTTAGTGAAGCCATCTTCTCCGTGGTTGTTAAAAAAAATGTTGTTGTAGTGAACACCTTCAGTTTCAAGCATGTTTCATGTCTATGTCAATGGTCGTGAGCAGAGTCTGCAGCCAGTTGGTTATGTCTGACCATAACTGCAGCAGAGACAGAGGTTAAACCACCAGAGGTCAGTAAAAACAAGATTACTCTGTGACTGAATAAAAATCATGGCCAGTCTGGGATCACTACAAGAACAGTTGCTCAAGTGAGTCCTGATCTCACTTACCTCGGCAGATGAGTCCATCCTCGATGATGGTCTGCTTACAAACACTGCAGTGTTTGGTCTTTTTGAAAGTCTTCACCCGGAAAGTATGGGAATGAAGAGCATCCACCTCCTCTGGCTACAAAAAGCAACAAGAAACAAAAGAGGAAGAATTTCAGTGTTAAACTGTCATGGATTTAAATAAATACAATCTGTTAATTCAGGCCATTTTATCTTGAAGAAAAGGCTTGATACAAAAGAAAGAACACAATTATCGCTGTAAATGCAGGACATTACAAATATTTATGCTCACACTGATCTCAGAAGCAATCAGTCAGAGAGCCTTATAGGTACATTATTAATACTTTCAGAATGTTTTCTTAGAAAAAATATATTTTAAAAAAAATTTAAAAAAATACTAAGAAATACTTATAAATCTAAATACCCTAACCCAGTGACACAGCTTATGTATAGTGATGTGTGGGAACATTGATGTCCCAGTGTTTTGTTACATGATGATGCACACCTTTGACTTCAAGGTCAACAAGTCCGCCATGACGTCCAAATTTAACTTCACTTATAAAGAAGTACAGGCGGGGCAGAGGCCTTAGTCCCAGTTTGTAATCCCATGCTAGAGACTCTGAGTTCGAGACCCACCCAAAACATTTTCCGCTTTCCTTTTGTAAAATTGTACTAAGACCAATATGAAGTTAAAACTGTTCTGATTTTATTAGCTGAGATACAATCATATTATTACCATATGTATCATCAACACAATATTGTTATTCAATAATTTCAATATCGATTATCAATAATCCCAGCATATTGTGGTACTCCAGTTTTACACACTAAACTATTCATGGTTCGGTTTTCCTGACATGTTACATGAACACTGCCCTACAACAAAAAACAAGATATGGATATGTTGCCCTCTCACTTTCAAAACTAGCACTGAAACTACTATGTTTTGGATATGTGTGGAAACATACCCATTATATGTTTTAGGTGAGACTGGACTTATCATTTTATAGTCTCTGAAAAGACAGACAGAACAAAACTAGAAGCAGAGGATCAGAACTGTAAGTCTTCCCGTACTTGCAGGTGTTTCATGAAGCGTATTTGTGAGACCAAGTTTGGTGCTCCCCAAGATCTCTGTGTGTCTGTCTGTAGCCAGCTATTTGTCCTCTGCTGTGTACCAGTACCACCTCTTAGTGAGTTTCCTGTCTGCTTTGTGACTTGCCTTTAAGCAGTGCTGGAGAGAAAACACTGAAATCGGGTTTTGGCAGATTGACAGTTTCCTACAGTGTCTTTACAAGAAACCTGCATGATGTTTTCACAACACCAACATAAAGGTCCAACAATCAGGATACGTTGCATAGTCTTTGTGCTGTATTTGCTCAGCTGGTCCAAATTTTTGCTTTGATGGTCATCTCACTAGGAAAATTGGTCCAGTGAATCCCCCTTTAATCCAGACAAGTTTAACAAATGTTTAGATTATAGTGATAAAACTGTAAAAGGGTAGGGTTGGCGTTTGCCTAGTAACTCTAATGGTATTCAATACAACCTGCAATTAACAAAACCATGTCATGTTGTCACAGACTCTGCACTTTGCAAAAGATCCACAGAGTTGTAAACAAATTAAATGGATGTTAAATAAAATAAGCAAAAGGACAGACAGATAATTACCAAATACAACAAAATAAAATTGTTATGTTTCTGTTTATGTGTCCCCTGTCTCAGAAGTTCCTAAAAGTACCATAATGCCCCAAATGTGTATATGTTCTGTACAAAGATTAAAGAAAGAAAGTAAATATGTTTTTGAGGCAGGAAGTGCTGTTTGGCATGGTGTGCAGCCATGAGGCTTCCATTAAGTGTATGTACATGCTGGACAGGGCTAAAAGTAGCCATATGGATGGCATATTGTGGGGCTTCACAGAGGAATTTTCATATGGGAGGACCAACAGAATTATCCGACATGGTAAGGAAGATTGAGCAGTTCCCTCTGTGAAAGAGTCTCCAAAGTAGAGACCACAGAAACCTTATATCCACTAATGAATCCCCTTTTCTCCATCTCCACAACCCAATGTGTTGGAAAAACAGCTTTCAATATGAAATCATAGCATAGAACTAACAATTAAATCATAAACCAGACTGAGTATCTAGAAGACTGTGCTCGCATTAAGCGCTCATTCTTTCTGTTTCCTCTGTTATTAGCAGAACAAACTTAGTTACCAGAAGGAAAACCCTTGTCATGATTTCTAGGCGCAGAAAACAGCTTTGTATGTTTACGTTCTAAGGGAAGCACATTTAAAGTAAAAGGAAAATTTGCTTGTGATCATAGAGAGTACAACTCTACATGTACCAACAGTTAATGAACCCCACCTAACGACATAGTTACGACAGCACCATTATCTGGTCTTGATGACTGCTGAAAGTTTACAGAATGCCTTAGAGAAGGGCCTGAAGTTTCAGAAGCAGAATTACCAGCTGCTTTGTGAAGATGTTCTAAGGAAAAGCAGTTTAACATTTAAACATCTTTATGAGATACTAACAATGTTTACGATCTAAAATGAGAAAGTCAGCATGTCAACTTCTGCTAAGTAGCACCTAACCTCAAACCAAATGAGGCTGAAGACTTAGCATCAGACAGTAAAGGTAAATCTTTTTAGAAGCCATAACAATGAGGAGTAAATAATACAGCTTGATTCAACACTTCATGTTTGAAATAGCAGCTTCTCACATGATGAACTCATTTAGGGAAATAGAATCACAAACATGCTGTTGTTTATCAAGCTCCAGGTGACAGTTCAGTTTTTGTTTTTCGGAGCCACGTGGCATCAGCACAACTACCAACTCTTCGAGTTCAATGCGAAGGTGGTAACATAACTGTGTATAATGGTGTAAGAGTATACTCTTAAAAGATAAAATAAGACTGAAAATTGATAGTTCTCAAATTAGGAAATGCGTAGGCTGCCCTGATTCACATACAGTATTAAAGAATAAAATGTAACCTTCATTACATATTACAATTATAAATATAGACATTACAGCACAAATCGTTGGTTGTGCTTGTGTTATCTGTTCCAAGATGCAGAAACACATAACCACTAAAAACCACATCACCACGCAGCCTATCTCTGCAATATGGGGTGCAAAATTTTAATCAGTCCACATTGTCACATTAATAAGCATTTCTGTTCCTTGTGCAGTTTTCCCTGGTCAGATAATCTCTCTTCTGAATTTAAAATTCAACTTTGAGGATGTCTTATTTACAAATTATAAACAAAATATTTAGTGTTTTATGAGACAAAAGTGCAGAAATATTTACAATACTTTGAACACGCCGTTAGCAACGGTTAGTTAACATCCCTAACTCACCAGGACACAGTCAGTTATTTGCCGCTAATTTCTCTCAGATGGACAATATCTATCCTGATCATTGTATTTTCCTAGTCTGTAAGATGCATATCAAACTAATAATTATAAGTTATAATTATTAGCTTGATATTAGCTTGTTATAATTATAACCCTGAGTCTGAATTACCCTTGTACATTCATATTTTCTATCTTCTCAGTATCAAAACACCTGTGTTTTGAAACTTTCCTTCATGCTACGTCACTGCTGAGCTGTGTTTTACTTAAGTAAACAAAACCCTGATATTAAAACAGTTGTGAATATTATTCTAATTCACATACAGACTAGTTTTTCTAATACCTAGTTCTTGGTACATATCCAAACACTTGTTTACCTGCAAGCTGCACTGTAATATAAACCTATTTTTCAGTCTCCATGTTTCTCTCACACACAGACCTCTTTATCACTATGTTAAACAGGCACAACGTCTCAATCTAAGAGTCTATTTAGAAACCTCCTTGACAAGTCCTGGGCCTTCTCCCATTCTCCAAGCCTCTGCCCATTCACACACCAAGACTTAACCAGTCACACAGCCATGCGAAGGTGGGGTGGGGGGACTCAGACATCCACTGGTATGCTTTTTTTCTTGTGTGCACTTGTTTCATTCTTTAACTTCTCTGAATTGACTGGGTAAAATGAAGCATGAGGAAAATGATGTGCATGAGAATACTGAGGGTTAAGTTCCTTTTATTTTAAGAGTTTAATTCCCAGTATCACTAGCATGGCAAGAGATCTTTCCTCACAAAGCAAAGCAAACAAAAGATGTCCTTTGTTGGCCTGTACATTTTGGTCCTCCTGACCTCACCAGAAACCTATGGTGCAGCCATTTAACGTAAAAAGCCTTGTCAATATAGAGCAATATACAGCACACACTGATTATTTTCTGTTTCAACAACACACAGGATCATGCAAATGGTCTCTGGACTTAACATTTACGTCACACTTTGGGCCCTAAATAGAACCACAAAGAAAGGAAATGGTTTCAGACAGGCAATGAGGACCCTGAAAACTGGGGTCAGGGTGTGCACATACAACACCCCCCCCCCAGCTCAGGCACTGCAGCTCCTGGGAACAGACTCTCGTTCCCTTAGAGACGCACGCATAATCTCCTGCTTAGCACTCATTAGTACACATGGGCAAAACAGGCACCCTTGTGCATAAAAATGTGCAAATACATACACACAGAGATAAGCCTTCTCTTAAATTGCACGTACAGATATGCTTACACACACACGCGTACACACCCATGCCCAACAATCCCATCCACATCCAAGCATAATTTTAAACTTTGTGCCACTCCTGAAAAGGCCTGAAAGGTTTCTAATAAGCATCTTCTCTCCATCCAGAACTGATTTAATACTGTAATATTTCATCAGTGGGATTTGATTCGATTACTGGGTGTGGGTCCTATTTTTGTCACTAGACAAGAATTCATGGTAACATGTAAGGAAGGTGCCAAACTAACTGTCAATAACCACCACGAACCGTCATCTTTAGACCCAGTTATTTTTATGTAAATTTGTCACATAAATTGTGTCTTTATACTTAATTATAATAATAATTACTATTATAATGATAACAAGTATTAGTTGTGTACCACTAGCAAGTGATTTAGAGTTCAAAGGATATTAACTAAAACACAGTAATAAAAAGTATGATAATTATATCAGACCCCTTTTCCACCAGTTCACACAGGTCACAGGCACCTTAATGACATGTCTGTGAAATTATTTGGTCAAATTCCTCACGGATCAAGCACAGCAGCCCTCTCTGTACACTCTCTGTAGCACTCGCGCGCTGAGGTGGTCGGATTTTCGTGCCGCTGCAGCGGCAGCTGCTGCTCACTCTGCCCCCCTCTTCCACCCAACACAGGCACTCTACTGGGACCACTGGTAAAAACTCAATATCTGTTACAAGATATGATATATATATATATAGTATAGCTAGCATTGTCTGCAGATCTCAATGGTCTTGAGTAAACTAAAGTAAACTAAGTCTGAGATGCGTTTTGGGGAGAAGCTATTTTACACTTTGAAGGTGAGCAGTAAGATTTTAAAATCAAAACTAAATCTAACAGGGGCTAAAATTTGGGCTATCAGGGATTTATTGTCAGAGACAAGCTGTGAGATTAGCAAGGGATCTGTGGGTTTTGTCGGCATGTGCAGCTGAGTGTCATCAGTATGGTAATGTACATACTGGTCTTGAATAAGCTGGCCAGGTGGTAGCATGTAAATAAAGAATAGTAGTATAGTAGTATGCCACATGTCAGCTTAGCTGTTCAATAGGTAAAGTTATTCAGAGTGACCAAAAACTCTAGATGAGATAAAAGAGATATTAGGCAAAGAGCCAAATCACTAATTTCATGCCAAGGCTCTAAACAAAGCAGGAGGATGTTCTAATCGGCAGACTCTAATGTGACAACAAGTGCTGTCTCTACAATGAAGTGCTCTAAAAATACAGTTATTAGTCATAAATTATATCAATCGACTGTCCAGAACCTTTGATGAAAAGGACATCTTCCCCATCCAGTTACCAACTGTCTGCCTCTTTTACTGGATGACTGAAAAAATATCCATGTTTTAGTAACTCTTATCAGCAATTAAACAGTTTTTACAAAACTTGGACAAATATCTCATATATACTTTAAAACAAAAGTGTGAATATATATTATTTAATACTAAAACTTTTAACATGCAAGCCAATCATAAGTTAAACTGCTATCAAAAAAATTAAAACATTATGTAAAGCCACAAATCTGGGATAACATGTCCACTTCTTTAGGTTTATAGGAACACTGAGCCTAAATGTCAACTGAACCAGCTAAAACAAAGGAAGATAGGAAAAAAGGCAAGCACAAAAAAAAGAACAAATAGTAATCCAAGTATCACACTCAGTGAGTCTACATGATGAGAATAATTCAAATATAGCTATAGTTGGACTATGCTCCTTATTTGGGCAAGGGAAATTATCGAAGTATATATGGCGGTGAATAAATCGAATCATTGGCACAAAGCATGTAATACCCCGGTACGATAGGTGGCGCTGTACCCATTTCAACTAGTGGTAATAGAGCCACTTCCGGTAGACCTCTTCACCACCAACAACAACAACAACAAACTCAGGCATTCGAGGAAGATGGCGAACAAAGAGCAAGATGAAGCTACGTCCATCTACATTTCGTTTGTGAAATGTGATTCTCCATCGCGTTGTTTGTTTCTTTCCAACGACTGCGACAGCAACAGTAATATTCTTCGACTTCCGGGTCACAACCCGGGGAAAAAATCTCGAGCATGCGCAGAAGTCCAATTCACCATATACAAGCACGTTCAGTGCGACTATCAACAGAGTTATCTCAGGGTCTTAATCCAACTGCGAGGAACCTGATCCGGTCCAATTTTAAGTCAGAGCTTTCAGATATCCTCAAAATGAACATATAGTATATTTTTGCAGAAAAATTAACAGACATGAGCTGTTTAGACAGGCCAAACTGAGAAAAAAATAATTCACAAAGCTCTGTTGGAATTGTAATCAATAAAGTATTTAAAATTCAAACTGTTCACACTGAGCAGCTTCAGCCTGTGTAAGGTAATGTTATAGTATGCAGATAAACCTTTCCAGACTCTGCTTGGCGACAGACATTCCGGCTGAATAACGTAACCAAGAGGCTGTTTTTCTCCTTAACTTTAGAACTCACAACTATTCCCTCGACTGCTTCAAAATTGTGACTCATGCAGAGACCTCCGTATTTACACCGACACACACACACACACGGTCACTGATTTCACCTCTGATTACACTGGCATTCACTTCCAGCACTTCATGCATTACCTCATTTATACATGGAACCATGCTTGTCTGTGTGCACACACTTGGCCTTTGCGCTCAATTTAATTACGCAGCCACGAGGCTGAATGTGTCAAGAAATGACACATAAACACAAACAATGACAAAATATATATTTTCATCTTTGGAACAACATTTGTCGATATGCCATGCTTTCTTTTGAAATATTTTGTGACGATTATAAACAATTCTGGTTATTTATTGTACCATCAACCTTTTTTTTAACTGTTGGCAAGCTAAGAGGACTGTGAGCACACTGGTAGTATTTTTTTAGAAAATTGTATATGTATACTTGTATATAATTCCTATATCAATTAACTAGTGAGAAAGACACACTGTGAGAGAAAGTTGTATGCATGCTATTTAATCTCAAATTAATTTAACAATGCCACTGATGATGACCAAATGTTCAAAAGTTACTTTTGGCCTAGTTTTCCAGATGTGATGACACCTCACCAGAACCACTAAACCCTTTGGATTTGTAAGAGTTTCTCTGATTGATTTTAATTTGGCAGCCCACCCATTGGACTTTGAGACAATTTCATGAAATGCAAGTTCAGCTTCATGGCAGTTGAATGTGTTCGGGAAAAAGATAGGGGTCTTCACCAAGGGATGCACTAATCAATCTGCTGGTTAACAAAATGTTCAGCTTGATTGGTTCCAACTAGTAAAGTGACTATAAGGCAATGTTTTTCCAATTTTCCAATTTAACTAAATGTATTTATTTATTTGTCAGTGAATGCACCATGTGCATAGCACAAAGAAATCTGCAGACACTTTCCACCAAGCATGTCTTCAGTCTCTAAGTTTTTCACTGTAAGAAAGGAGTAAGGTTGATTGTAAATGTAATGAATGAGGAAAAGCAGTGACCACTTTATGGTGAAAGGGCAGAAATGATTTTGTTTGTGGAGAAAGACTTGTCATTAATGTTTAGGTCATTGCATTAGTAGAACTACATTTGTTGAGAACAACCTAAAAGTATTTTGTATTTCTTTGTTTTTTATTGCCTGGTCCACTGGTTTTCAAAAGTACAAATAGAGCCTCTGATGTACTTTTATGTTTTGAGAGGAGTAAAACAGGAAAGGTTTAGGCCCTACTCTGGTGCATAACGAGATATACACAGCAATTCCCTTTTTGTTGGATTTCAAACAAATACCTCTTTTCAGAAACTTGGAACACTTCATTTAGTTATTCAAGTTCTTTTTTCAGTGTGAAAGAAAGAGAAAGGCCTGCAGCTTGGTGTAGTTTGAGAAAATGTAAAAACTATGTACAGTCAATTGTTAAAACAAAATATTAGTTGATTATATCTTAGAACAACTTGAATTAGACAAAATTATCATCAAAACTCTGTTATTATGATGTGCCCAAATCACCAAATCAATGCTGATTAAGCTTTTTCATTCACACTGACAATAACATCAGAGTTCTTCAAACTGTTAGTAAGTAAAATAAGTTTGAACTGGGAGACACATTGACAAATAAAACAAGCATCAGTAGTTGCTCTACCCCTTTCATTTTGCAGCAATTTCCTGCACTCTAGAGTAAGTCACAAAAAGCATATACACACATAAACACCCAGCAGTGTTTTTTGATCACCCTCAGCAATCAGACGCTATTGTTCTTCCAGAAGACTAAACGGGACATCTCCAGTCAACTGGGTTAATCTGACAGTTACCATGCCGCCGCCTCTCATATGGGACACCATATGCATGGATAGGCATTTTAATAAGATGCACTGGGGTGATCACTGCATATCTCCATCTGCGACTATGCTTGAATATGTGAATAGAAGTGACACTCATTGACTCAGTGAGTGTGTAACCAAAACTAATTTCAAATTACTAAAAAAGTGTTTTGAAAGACTTCACAAGATCCTCTGGTTAAGCTTTGTCCCTCCCACAGGGTATGTTCCCTTTTCACACGCATCTTACTCAGCCAGACGGGACCTATCAAAGGATAACTGACCTTTGACCTGTCTCCACTTCCCCACCGTCTGACCCCTTTCCTCTACATCCTGCCCTTGTCTAGTCAAGATTTTCCCCACACCAGTTGTAAATCCCCGGCATCCTCCTCATTAGCTCCTGTCCATTCACCTTCTCCTAAAACTTCTACCTCCATTCCCTGATCCACCTTCTTTCGTGTTGTCATGTGACTACAAAGAACACCAACAGTTTTCCTTTGATTGTTGATTGATAAAGACAAAGAGTGGTTTTCACTTAGATTCAAAAGCAATCCAATGAGATCTGTGTTTTAACTGATATATTCTTTTTTAATGATACGTGATCTTCATAGGGAAGCAGCTCTATTGAACCATCCATACTTTATTACAAATCATACACACCTAGGTGGAAGATATGATAAACAGTAGGCCTATGATGTGCATAAACTTGCATCAATGCCTTATTGATTTCACACATTAAAAACTGAAATATTATATATAGACATGAAATGGTTGCTCCACCCGAGACTTTATAATTAATATCACAGTGTAACTGACCCAGGCTATGTAAATGTAAGTCCAGTAATTATTTCTGACAACAGTAACCATGCCATTGGAAATGTAAGACAGCCATTACTGGTACTGTGTCATTGTTGATAGTCACAGTAAATTAGTTCACTGGATAATGGCAATTATTCATTCTAACTTCACATTAGTAAGGTAGAAACGTAAAAAGGTTTGAGATTACAAGTATAGTCGTTAAAACAGCACAAACTCTCAGAACAGATATTTGATAAACGGAGGAAATTGTGTAAAGAAGACCCACATAACATTTAGGAAAGATCCTATTCTTTCGTTGTCAAGTCTTACTGGCTCATCATTTATGATAAATAGTACGTGGGGTTCAGTGTCTTGCCCAAGGACGCTTCGACATGTGGTCGGGCGAAGCCGGAAGTCGCTCCATTGACCTTCCAATTAGCAGCCGACTGCTCTTCCTCCTAAGCTACAGCCGTTCCCAATACTAATTCCACTTGTGCTTTTCTTGCAATTTGAAAAATATCTACTGTCCCTATCAGGGAATTTCCTCACTACATTCTTAGTCTCATTTTCTGTGCAGCCATTTTCAGCGATGCACTGCTGGGTATACATCACTCACTCAGGATGGGTCACTCTAGGACTCCAAGAGTTTTCTTAAAGCCACTTATGTGGTTTCTTGGTAGCATTCTCTGGAATATTGTAAACCCTCTGTTGACTATCAGATCCTGAACACTCTGGAAATTGTTTTCCCTCTGAATTGTTATTTTTTCTGCATTTATCTTACCTTCTGTCCTGACTTGTCTTCATGTCCGTGTCAAAGGAAAATATCCCCACATACAGACATCACCAATTAAGACTGTTGAGAATGTATTAATGAGGGGATTCTCTATTGATGCCACTGAAAATTTAGACCAAACAGTTACACTTTTGCTTCATCAGATCAGAATTTTATTTCTTGTGATCTGAAATCCATTCCGGTACCTTTTGGCAAACTTCAAGCATGCTTTTATTTTACTTTTATAGAGGAGTGGCTTCTGTCTGGCTACTTTTCCATTAAGGTCTGATTGGTGGAGTTGTCCTTCTTTAAGTTTCTCCCTGCTTCACAAAGGAACTCTTGATCTCACTCACAGTGGCAGTTAGTTACCTGTTTGTAAAGGTATCCTTAAGCCTTGTTCTTGTCTGCACTGCATGGTAGCACCCGATAAAAGTCAGCCCCAAAACTAATGAGTGCCTTCTGTTACACACTATCCAATCAGAAAGTTGTACAAAAGTTCCTACCAACAGATATGTTGTAAGTTAAGGAACATGTGAAAATTATAGCAATAAAACCATTTTTAACATTTGTTTATCATTATAAGTCCTCTCAAGACCAACTTTTTTTCTCCTCAAACTCCCAAAAAATTGGTAATATTCTTATAGGCTGTTGGTAAACATAAAATGTCAGTGATACTAAGCAGCTCACTGCTGATTTAATATCAAGTAAAATATTCTTAAGTAACTCATCCACATAGTTTTACGGTGAACTTTTGATTAGCTCCTAAAGAGAAACTGACGGCAAATAAAAGAGAATAAACCTGGCTCCTATTAAGAGACTTATCCCTGATGGCCTGTTAAGAGATACTCAACAGCTGAAGTAGGAAGTCTGAGAATCTCCTAATTGTAAGCAGCCCTCTACAGGACAAGTGCAGCGAGTAACAATTACAGCATAATGTCAGACAGAGGAAAGTTTCTTCTACTTAAGTTTTCTTTCTTTTCCTTCCTCCTTTTCTGTTTATCTCCGGTTCCCACTAGCCAAATGTTCTTACAATGAAAAGTCACCTGCTTTTCATTTTGGGAAAAAAAGGCACCCCAGGCATTCCAGTAACCCCCCTCCCTTGTGATTCAGCTCTCAACATGCTTTTCATCTCAATGAGGTGGATCCCAGGGAGGAAATTACTCAGTCATCCGGAAGTAAAGAAAAAAGAAATCTCCTATTTCACAGACCATCAGCAGAAGAGTAACACACAGTATTCATCATGTCTAAACTGCCAGGATTGGGTACTAATTCAGCTGATTCTGGTTAGCACAGGTTGACAGAGAAAATTTTTCTATTTCTTAACTACTTTCAATTGTCAGATGGGCAGCATCATTCCATTAGTTTAATTTGGGTTTTAATGAACACATTTTACAAATTTTGGCCCCTTGTTGTGGTTTAGTGGTCCAATCTGAACATTGGGGTCATTGGCAGATTGTATCCAGATTTAATTTCACTAAGTCTGAACTGCCCAAAAAAAACCCCACTTGGAATCTTATTTCAGAACCAGGGTTTGAATCCCATTCCTATTTATCTTTACCTCTTCTATTTCTACCCCCTACCCAAACCAGGATTGTTCCCCAACCTGCTATGACTGGTGTGCAGTTGGTGAGAGGCTGGGGTAGCTTGTGGTTGAAAAAAAGAAGGTTGTTGAGGTGTGAGGAGCAGTGATGGCTGGCATTAAGGGAGTGACTCTGGGACGCCAATGATCACTGTCTAGCCTCCTAGAGGTGTCGTGGGCCCAAATAGATGAAACACTGATGAAAGGAGGTTCCCACGTGATGACCCCAATGACATGTTGGTCAGGGATAATAGGGAATTATTCAGTGAATCTGGTCCATTTTTTCTTTAGCACAAGTTTCTTGTGTTCACCTTGAAGCATATTGTATCCAAGCCCATTTCAAGGTTGTTTAAAATGTGATTGCAATGAGATTTCTACAGATGCACACCAGTCAGGAAGTTCTAGCCACTTAAATCGGATTTCAATGTGTCTTTTATGCCACATGCAAGGCAGCAGAGAACAACCAAATCAGATCTAATTGAGAATGGGAGTCAAGTGGGATGGAATTAGGTCTGCAGCAAGCAGAACCCCATGGGTGACAAGAGGGACGATAACAGTCCGTGGACTCCATCTTAGCAAGCAAGTGTCCTATGTAGCAACATAGTTACCAAAGCCTATCCCCTCATTTCCATATATGTGTGTTCAGATTATATTCCCTTATGCTAAATGGACCACCCCCCTAGATACAACACAACCTGAGTGTGTTTATTAAGGTTGATACCATGTAGAATGGCTGTAGGGTTTTTAAAAGATCTTAATGAACCACATAGACAAAAACCGAAGTACACTCCATATTGGTTCATATGGTGACTTTATCAGCTGATGCACCCACAAGCAAGTGTTACAGCTCCACAGCAAACTTTTGAAGCTACATTCTAAAATGATGGAGACAAAGATCTTGATTCATAGAACCAACAATGTAGGAGACAATAACTGGAACTTCCTCTTACTAAGTGCACCAGGAAACACATTTTGCTTTACTCATTTGATACATCCCACTTTGCTTATTCATATTACTTTTTATTCACTATTATCTGCTCTCTCTTTTATTAGCAGTACCTTATTTTGATTTAAACTGTGATTATTACACAATGACATTGTGATTTCTTGGCTTAGGTTCAGGTATGTGTTTTGAAGTCTTACAATAAATCCATATTAAGCAAGACATTAAACTTTTGTTTCATTTGTTTTCAGAGAAAATCACTAAGATGAGCTTTCGATTTTAAGAAAACAAAACTCTGAACCTGAACTCTTTCCTTGTAGTATGGTGCTATAGCAGCCAATGAAAATAAATGATAAATGTTGAAAATATATAGCGACAAGCTCCAGATAAAGAGAACATTTCTATGCCAAAAAAGTTGATTTAAAGCGATAAAAAGGGGTTTAAACAAAGACAGCCAGAATTCATCAAAAGCACCAAGGAAAAACAGCAGTTGGTAGAGGTACAAGTACTTGGATAAGATGGATAAAACTAAAACCAAAAAGAACTAATTGTTTTCCAGGTAAGATGAGGATTTTGTTTGCATGATTAGATCTCATAATTTTCTGAGGTGCATCTTCTATTCCTCCCAACCAGGAAAAAACGTTTCTGGATTGTTGCCAAAAATACAAGGAAAACTGAATATACATATATATATATATATGTATATATATATACACAACTTTTAGCATTGGTAACCTGTTAATCAAGTAAACTTACATAGGATAAATTAAAACAATTAAAAAACTGCTAATCTTTCTCTGCCATAGATAAAGGCACAGGCCGCACAGCAGGATGCTGTCAGCGCCAGTTCCTATGAGCATTGTCTGGTCTCACACTTCAATGCAAGTGTAACCACAGGAGGTCTCAGATCACATCCAGAGTTAGAGGTTATTATGGCACTGACAAGTTCTGTAGCTCTCCTTAGTGGAGGGCTCTTAACCAACAGGCTAGACAAATCGTGCCAAGAAGAGCTTAACTTCCTCAAACAATCCAGACTAGATAGCTGGCAAGGAGTAGAAATAAATACCAGTGTTTAAGGAGAGACCTCAGAGCTCTTAATCTTCATCTTTACAGAGTGCTTTATTGTGATGTAAGACGCTTAAGCTCTGGCATCAAAGTTAATAAAATGTCTTGTTCCTTGGCTTTAATTAGTGTTTGTGACTTATGTTTATGCATTTAGCAGACACTTTTAACCAAAGCGACAGGTAGGGTAAGGAGGTCTTGCCAAAGGACCCCTACTGGAGGTAATACCTTCTATGCAGGGGATTTGAACCCAGGTCTCCCACGTGAAAGATGGCAATCATACAACTACACTATCCAGACTTGTTGTTGTATAAAAACAAGTCTAACTTGGCTACTAAGTTCTGTTCTGAAAGATACTGAAAAAAGATACTAAAAAAAATCAAACTGTACAAGTGCATAAAGAGAATGTTCTGGCTCGTAATAACACTGTTGCCAACAATAGATGTGAACCATATTCATATAACGTGACTTTCAATACTAAACGTGCTGAGAAAACTTCAAACTTTTTTTAGATGCGCAATAAATCTATTTTCAACAAACAATTTTGTTTCCAACAATCACAGGAACTAGATCTTTTGCTTTTTTTTTTTTTTTAAATCCACATTACCCTTTTACAGCAGTGTGTCTTCCTCCCTTCCTAAAAGCACTAACCCACTCCTTGCTAGGATGTGGCATATTCAGTTGAGCTCGAACGAAGATGATTGCCTTTGGTAAACAGTTTGGTTTCAAGATGTCCAATAGTTATATAGGTTATTCTAAGATGCATAATTGGTTGTGGTAATATCTCCAAAATCAACAAATAATGAATTTTAAATGCTTAAGAAGATTTCACTTGTTTTTTGTTTAACCTGCATCTTACTATGAGCAATTGGGTATATGTTTACTGTACATAGTAGATGGCATGAATGAATAAATTATATATAAAAAAATAATAATAATGTTTGGAACAATATAAATAAATACATAGACAAAAGTGATATTATAATCCAATGGTACATAAGCAATTGGCAAGTGAACATCATTCAAAAGAACAGAAAAAAAAGCTTGATATGTTCAAGAACGATGGGAAGAAAACCCTTGTTTTTTAGGCCGAGATTTTGTACCTTAATCAGTATCCATCAGGAGTCTTATATACAGATAACACAAATATTGTGACAGATATGACACGGGGCCTGACCAAAGGTTAAAGGGACAAGAACTATACCTTCTGGTTGGAAAATTATGGTATGTAATAACACTAGGCATCATTACATGACATTAGAAAATTAAATTAAGACTTTAAGAGACATGTGAGTCCATGTGTGACCAAAATCACACGAAATCAAGCTTCTCAAAACTGGACTAACACACCAAGATAATGCAATTGGGCACAAATCCCTCCTTCAAGATTTCATCTCTCTTAAAGTTTTTGTAAAAATAGTAAAGTGTAAGCTTATTTTAAAAGATCCAAATTCCCAATAAAACCTTTTTCATTCACAAATTTTTCTGTTTCTTTTGTCAGACAGCTAAATGTGTCAGAAACTGTGACAGAAAATTCAACCCATAAAAACAACAACTCATGGTCGCGTAAACCATCTCCAGACTGCTGCTCAGCTCTAACAACTTCATCTGATAAAATCACTGACATACTTGATAATAACTCAATTCCACACCTATGTATGTTCACTGGGACAAGGACGGTGATCCAATTAAATGGCCAAGTAGAGCCCTAAACCATAGCACAACTGTGTAGGTAACCATACTGATAGATGACACGGTATTGCCAGATGTCAAAACAGAGAAGTAAAAGAGAGCAATTACAGGTCAGGTAGGAGAATCGTCTTCAAACACTAATCTCTGCCTAGAAATTACAAATGGTATGCAGGTGTGGAAGTTAGTGAAAACATCTGACCTTTGGCTATTTCGTGTAGCATCTGTGCATACACCACATACCATTCAATTATTTCACCTGGCTAAAATAGGAGTTGGGAGAAACAGAGAAAGATGGAAATAAAGATGTAGATAAACTGCCTGTAGTTTAAGTCAGAGAAAAAATATCTTCTAACTAAAAACCTGAAGCCCATAGGAGTGTTAATGCCAATGTGCCCAGTGAAGCATGAACAAAGCTGGAGGTCTCTTCAAGAAGGAAAGGGGCAGGTGGGTGTATTAGACAAAGCTGAACAACTCTCATAAATCAATTGAACAGAGGTTAAACTTCCCTTTTTGTGACTGAAGATGTTTCAAAAGACACCAGAGAGAGAACACATCCAAAGAGTGAAAATATTACAAATGCTGTTGCAGAAAACCCCCAGGATGGCAATAACTAAAGTATAAAGAAAGCAAATGCATGGCAAATCCATTGCTGTGGAAAAAAAATCGAATCAGTGTAAATCCAGATCCAGAATTTTTTTTTTTTAATGGGCCCACATGTGGGACACTTTTCTCAAATAAGCAGTATTCTCAGCAATCAGGCTTGAAGGAGAATCAACAAGCACAATGAAAAATAAAAAAAGGAGGGCATAAACGAGACAACTGTAGGCAGTGTGCAGGACGAGAGCCACAAAAATAAGTGAAGGCAGGTAGAAAGAGTGTTACGACCATAATAAATTAGAGGAATGGACAAAGATAAGAACCTCTGTTAGGATTATAGTGCATCATGTGCATCCAAGTCAAGTTGAAAGAGAGTGTGAAGTTCATCTATTTTCAAGTCAAGACATCTAAACTCTACTGACATGATGTTCCTAAGATGACACCATTTCCAAAAGTGATCCTATTGAGACACAAATCTGAGTTTAGAACTACCTTCAGACTGCAGCTCTTAATACTAAATTTCGATTTACTGCTCGGGCACGATTTTTTTGTTTTCCTATTCACATTACTTGTTTCAATGTGGCCAATATCAGATTTCAGTGTGAATGATTCATTATACTGAACCAACCTGCATGCGCAAAAAACAACAAAGAAGGCATGAAAGGCATGAGCAAAAAAATAAAGATGTCACTAATACAGGAATTATCCCCTCAAATGCTTATCAAGGCATCACCTCGCTGGTCTTCTATTGGCTAACGTCTGTGCCTTATCTATCATGTTTACAAAAGACAGACGTAGACAAGTAGTGACGTCCACCTCTGCAGAATTGTGCGCAGGTGGAAGTCACTGTCGTGGAAGTCACATGAATTGGGATTTGATTGTACAGACTGAGATCGCATTGCAAAAAATCGACTCTGTATCGGATTTATGACCACATACTGAAGTGACCCAAATCAGATTTGAAAAAAGAATCATATTCCATGTGACTTGTGCCAGTCACGCTGTCATGATACATATGTGCGAAAAAATGGGACTTGGGCCACATTTGACTTGCAGACTGAAAATTAGCCTAGATAGACTGAATGTACGTCGATGAATGATGATCATTATGAAGATTTTCTTCTTCCACTCTGACTATTAAGCTCAAAGTTAAAATTTCAAGGACATAGCTGTTAATAAAAAATAACAGATTGTGTTTTCTTTAACAGCACCTTGTTTGATCAGAGACACCTGATTACGCCTCTGACACTGTTGTAATAGCCTGGCAAGCATCCTATTATAAACAGAAAAAAGTGTTTTTTTTTAAAAAGTGTAAATAAACAGCTGTCCCCATATGGCAAAGGACTATCATCAGGGTTGAGGATGTTTTGATTTGTTTTCTGGTTCCCTCTAACAAACCTGAAAAACAATCTATAAAACCTATTTTTGGCTGTCATTAATTATTCAGCACTTGATGGAGAGGCAGCACTCTTCCGAAGATTTTCTTTCAAGGCTTCTTGTGCACTCAGTGTTTATTTTGTCTGTTGCCAGAAGCATCTCCTGTTCATTTCCTCTGTCCTTCAAGTTGCTACCATGCTGGAAAAATCTCTTTTTATCCGAGAGGATCCTGCTCGGACAAGAGGATGCCCTCCCAGTTTAAGTCAGGTTTAGAGAACAGGTTTTGTCGAGTTCTTCAAGATGATCTGTTTCCTGAATCACTCGCTCATGTTCATTCTTCCTCCATCTTTTTCTTCTAAAGCCCAGCTACTTCTTAATGGCATTTGCAGCTGTACTCACTTTCCCAGCTGTCCAAGGACAATGTCTATGATATATCAATACTACTGTATGCAGAACTCATAGACAAAATATCTTAGGAAAGAAGAAGCAGTCTTACCATTAGCAATTTATTTGAACCTTTTAGTCTTTTGTAGCATTGGAATACCTGGAAAGTTAATCTTGTGACAACACTGAAAAGCACATTCCCAGAAAATGGTAAAGGTTGTTGTGTTAACCTTAGGGCAGAGATGTCCAAAGACGGTCCTCAAGGGCCGCTGGTCTGCAGGTTTCAGATGTCCCCCTGCTTCAATTCACCTGATTCAGATTAAATGGATCTCTTCAAAAGATTGTTAAGTTCTGCACAAGCCTGCTAATAATGCATTGATCATGATGTATAGTTCTCTAGGTTTCTGAGAGTCTTTCAAGGCTTTGTCTGCAGACATTGGCTGCTTTTTCATTCATCTTCAGGCCAGTCCCTATACCTGACCATTTTCAGAGGAATGTTTTTTTTTTTTTCGTTAAGCCACTTAAGATTGAACTGTAAACTCAATGGATGAACCAGAGTTGTATATACACAAAAAACAATTTCAGGCACTTTGCACTTGCAGCCTGTATCTCTGGAAAGTAATTTGTTCAAAATATATCAACGACTACACAGTTTGACTGAAATCAATCACTATTTTTGCACATCGAAGCTGATTCCCAAAGAGCTATTAGCCAAAAACTTATGATATTATGATAACTTATGATATTGCAGTGTAACGGGAAACTGGACTAAGAAATAATCTGAATATCGTTTTATGCCACACACATTTGCTTTGCCAAAGGAAGCTTTATGAATGTAAAGCTCCCCTTAATTTTCAAGTACTGCTTATTCATTTATTTTTGTTACAATACTTTACATATATTGGTGCCGAACCTGACAGGGGGACAGAGAAAGAGGGTGAAAAGAAAAAGAAAGAAAAATAAGACAGAGACAGAAATAAATTATCAGAGAAGACAATGAAAAACAAGATAAAATCAAACAACTAGCTTCTACATCTGTAGAATCCAAACAGAAAACACCCTAGGGCCTATGTGGGAAAACCAGACAGAGAACCATCAGGAACATCTGCAAGTAGACAAACAGAGAGAAAAAAAACAACAACAGCAAAAAAAGAACAAGCAGCAACAACACCAGCAGCAAGTACATATAACATAACTGAGGATACAGAGGGTTTAAAACCACAGGACGACACAGCAACTGTATGATAAACATGTGACTGGGTGAATGAATGTGTGTATGAGTGCATGAACATGCAAAATATATTTGAAAAATAGATTGTGCTCAGTTATGAGTGCACAGGGCCAACGCCCACCTACCCAGCAATCAGAAGCAGGCAGAGGGGGCCCCAAAACCCAGTCCATCAGCAGCCCCCACGGAGCACAGATCCCAGACAGCCCAACACAGGGACAACCCAGCTTACCAGTCCCACTAGGCCCCTGCCACCCAGACACGCGTCGAGTGCTGGACCTGGGCCCCACGAGCCTAAGTGCCACCAAACCCCCCAGCAGTGACCCCGCCCAATACCTGAGATGGTCAGCCACCCCAGACAACCAAACAGAGTGGGCCAGCGCACAACCCAATGCCTCCGGCCAAACGCCCTGGGAGTCAAGACGTGCCCACATGTGGGTGCTAAAAAACTATCTAAAGCATATGAACAGTATCTGAAAGTGATGTCCTTAAGAAACAGAGAACCAGATGCATCAAACTATTCAACTAATCCATCTACTGTTCACTAAAGCTTCATCAGAAGCATCATTGAAGGGTGGCTGTAAAGAAGCCATTCTTAAGGAAGAGAAACAGGGAGAAAAGGCTACATCAAAACACACAAGAATTGGAGCTGCCAATCAGTGGCAATAGGTCTTGTGGAGTGGTGAATCCTCCCCAGAGCCTAGACCTCAATATTATTGAAGCCGTGTGGGACCATCTTGACTGAAGAGAACAAAAGGCAACCAACATCCAAAGAAGAGCTTTGAATGTCCTTCACGAAGCCTGGAGAGCTATTCCTGAAGACTACTTAAGGAAATCAAAAGAAAGCCTGTCTAAGAGGGTAGAGGTTATGGTGAAAAATAAAGGTGGCCGTACCAAATATTGATGTTCAAACTCATCCTCTGATTTTGTCATATACTTTAAATTAATTTATGTTTTCACGTTTCAGTAAATCGCTGCACCTCATTCCGTTTTTTCATGGCAAAATACAAAGAAATTAGGGGTCGCTCCTCACTTTTGCACAGTACTGCGTAAAGTGTTAACTTCTCACACAGCCAGAATTTACTGACTCTGCTCATATTGTACAGGTCAAAAATTTGCCAAAGTTACCAAAGGAGACGTCAAACAGCCACAACTACCATGACAGTCTACATTTTCAGTTCTCACCCCGGTGTCATTTTCCTATCACAGCTTATTGAAAGTAAAGCCGATGAAACCCATGTGTGTAGAATTATTCAACCTAGGAAATATTGCAGTAATTCCTAGGTTGAATAATGCTCAATAATGCTGAATAATTACATTTCTTAAAATGTTCACATTTCCCATGGAAAACTAAGAGGTAGTTGTTACTATGAAGGGGTTTCTTCCCTTGTATAATGGGCTGCAGTGTCATTGACCTGAAAATTGCCAAGAATAGTTGAGTAGCAAGCAAAAAAGAAAGAGTGCAAAGAGATTAAATTTACGTTCCAATCACAGCCTGAAGTGAAATCACCAGCTTCCTTTACAGGCATGACTGGTCTAAGAAATTCGTGGATTTTTTTAACAATGCAAGAGTTGGAGGAAAGGGTTTCTGAAGCTATGACCATCCCACAAGCTGTTCAGGAAGAGTATAGAGTCTGCTTCACCCAAACTCTGGTCTATAAGGAATAAGGTGTGCCTAAATGAAGGGTTTTAGCACAAAACAAAGATATTATATTAACACAGGAGCTCAGATTGAACCCCGCCCCCCTTAAGTGAGCTCGCTTTGTCATACAGTGCTCTGATGCAGTCAATCAGTGACCCAGAGCTTAGCTGGGGGGCTTTGAGATTCTTTTACAACTCCCCCTTTCACCTCGCTTCCCGCTCCTCAAAAGAAAGAATGGTAATTAACTGATGAAGAGCTCAGTAAGATTATCCAGTCCCCTCACCGAGAGCTGCAGCTCTGCCAGTGCTGTGCAGTCATGTCCCAGAGGACCACTGCCGAATGGGGATAGATGGATCTCAATGGTCTATTCAGCTACTCTCCTCTTTCATCTTCTATTCAGCCCAAAAGTGGAGAGTAGCATGCAATGTTGTAAATCCGAGACAGGAATGTTCTTTCATATTAGCACAAATTAGGAGAGAACTCAATGTTTAATGACAGAATGTCAAGACACGAGTCAAAACATATTTAGCGTGGACATGCACACACAAATACAGTTCCTAACTGACCACATCGCTGCTTCGAGGACACACAAGTGCACACGAACAACCACTCACTGTGAGCGGGAATGCACGGCAGATTGAATTATACAGGAGAAAGCAAAAAATAGCTGTGTGTCGCAACCACCTAGAGCCAAACACTGCGGGACACAGAGAGGTTAAGGGAGTGAGGAAGGGTGAGAAACAGGATAGAAGGAAAGAGAGCAGTGCTGATATTTGATTCAAGGCACAACAACTGCAAACAATAGGAAATATAATTCTGAAGAGACAAGACAGAATGCTTTTTTTCTGATTTGACCACCCTCCCATTCTCCTTCATAATATCACCCACATTCAAATGTGTCATCATGCCAAGGCCCCACACAGTTGGTGTCCTAACCCTCCACCCAACCCCCGACACACAGACCACCCAACAGATTCCCTGACCGACTTGACTTGATTAGGCTTACTGAATGATCAACACTGGAAAAACCAACAACTTTTATTCCATAAAATCTGTACCTACTGCATCATAAAGATGATCTGTCTGACACTGGTGATTCTACACTGGCAAACATTGTAACACTGAAAATTTAAAGTTATCGAATTTCCATGGTCAAGTTATATACAAACATCTGTTATCTTGTGCAAAGTGGTTATTGACATTACAACATTTTGTTTTTTTAAAAGTTCTCTCACCCAGAACATGCAGGACAGACAGACCCAGGTGCGTGCGGGTCCTGTCAGAGCTGTCGGAAGGCTGAGGGAGACGGACGGCATGGTGACAGACAGGAGTGATGATGCTGCTGCTACAGAGCAGTGGGAAACCTCAAGTCTAATCCAAGCAGGAGAAGAGTTGCCCAACACTGCAAAGCCATGACTTTCCTGGACACAAACCCTCTTTTTCACCCCAAGCCCCAAGCTTCTGGTTTCTCCCTACTCCTCACTGTCTGATTTGCTTTTTCCTCCTCTGTTTCTCCTCTAAATTGGATCCTGACTGTCAAACCTCTGAGCGCACTCTGCCTCTCTTTCCCTCTGTCGGGGAAAGTTTCACAAAGGTTTTTTTTTTTTTTTCTTCCTAAATCGGGGGGAGGGGGGGTCATACTGCCCCTACCTCTCCACGGGAGCAAAGGGGGAGGGGGTTATCCATCTCTTTTGCACCTCCTCTCTTTTTTCTCATCCCATGTCTCCCTCCCTCCTTAGACCTCTAAGTCGCACCACTTTTAATTTCATTCATTGCTCGATCCCACCCTCTCCCTGTTTGTCCCCCACAGCATCCGTAGCCCCTTCCTCCATGCTTTCTCCGCAAATTTCTGTTTTGAGTCCATTTTAATATTTCATTAACACTGTCTCTGCCTGTAGTCACCCTTTAGATTAATCCCCTCTAGTAACTTTCAACACCCAAAAAACAACACCCAGTCACTTTTGATTTTAAAAAAAGAAAACTTGCAGTCCTTGCTTAAAATACAATTTGACATTTGAATAAGACTGAATTCCAAAACACATTCTGTATATTCCTAAACAGTCTATGCTTAATTTTCAGAAATACCGATTAAAACGTGCATTGATAGGTTTCCCGACATAGTTACAATACTTACAATATTCCTGTCTAAGAAAAACAATAATAAAAGCAGTTTAAAAGTATCTACAGTGGTCTCACAGAGAGCCCAGACCACCTCCATCGTCACCCTTTACTCAAGAAAAAAAGGAAATTCGGAAGACAGGAAGTAAAAGCTGCTTCATTAAGTTCTCACTGCTCATCAATGACCATGTTAGCCCCATGCACCACTCTTCATCCCTTTGTGGAGGTTTTTCTCACACACATATGCCTGAGCAAACACACACACACACACTCATTTTAGTTATCCTTATTATCCATTGCATTGGCTTCCAATTAACCATTTCCTGCATAACCCTAACTTTAACAAGGACTCCCGAAAATTATATTTTGCCCTACAAAGACCCAGTTTTGGTTTTCATGAGGAGCACTGGTACGAACAAGTTTGGTGTTTATGTGACACCAATAAGAAAGCAAAAACGCATGTACACAGAGGCTCATCATTTTCTACCTCTACTTCAAGAAAAGATAAACACACATCATTTAAACTATCAAATTCAAAGGCTTACATCCAAACATCCACCAAAAAGCACCTATTTCTTCTCCAGTATTGCCAACACTGCAAAAATACACAATACCATAAACACGCTCACCCTGTAACAGAGGATTAATCCCCTGGTATTTCCTGCAAACTGCCCCGACAGAGACACATTCACTGAAGGAGACAATGCTAAACATTTACACTTGTTCCCCATTACTAACACACAGAAAAAGTTAGGCATATGTCTCGTATTCTGCATTGCTGAACATTATGATCTTTTTATGGCTCAAATTGACAATTATGTAATTTCATTTTCTGATTAAATATGACAAATGGCATCACATGTATGTTTTGTTTAATCTTTTTTAATCAATAATAACATCAGCCAACTCTAAATTGCATTATGTAAGAAGATTATCTCCTACTGGGGAATGCAAAAAGCAATGTTTTACTCCTGAACAGCTTTATAAGATATTATATTAGCATCATTAAGAAGTGCATTTAAAGGATTTATTACAATAAGTAAGCTGGGACCAAGTGTACTGTCAACTTTAGTAAAATACCAGAGACCAACTGTCTCACAAAGCTTTTATACATTTAAACTTGACAGATGGATTCCGAAACTTCCTCTTACTTTGTTCAGAGTCATATTGTCATAATTTTGTGAGCGAGGGCTTGAATTAATTGGGAAAGTGTCAGCAAATAAACTGCTGATTGGGGTTGGCAGTATTTATCTGAAATGATCAAGCAATATTGGTCTAGAACTGCAATCCAAATATTTAGCGAGACTGATACTATGTGCTTTTGCTAAAATCTCAGTTACTTCAACCTCTTTGTGCATACAATAAATATATTTTATTGTTGAAAATAGCATTGTACCTAAGTTTTATGAGTAGAAATACTTTCAGACTGATGGTGTTTTGTGACTGTTGCTTTCTCCCCTTTGCTCAGAGCAGCTCTCTTGAGTTTTGTGACAAAACCTGACAAAAAAAAAAACATATTCCCCTGTGCCTTCTGAACAGAGTTGGTAGGTAAGGCAGCCAAAGGATGTGGTAAATTAAATTTCAATGTGGAAAGCTCACTGACTTTAAACTTTGAGTGTAAATGATGATTAGAAGCTAAACAAACCTGGAGTGTGAACACAACCAACTTGGTAAAACTTGTACAAAGAAAAAGCAACAAGAAAGCAAAACTATTTGAACTACTACACGGTTTTGATAAATTAGCAAAACTTTGTAAAACTTTGTCAATGTAATGCAATTAAAATAAATCATGTTTAGAAGGGACACTAACTGTTTAGTAGAAAATTAATTTGGCATCAAATTTCACTACTTTCACTACTGTGTGCTAACTTGGCAAATCAGTGAGACACTTACTTTATTTGTTTAGCCAATCAAAATATAGCAAATATCTGTTAATACAAATCACACGATCAACAAAGATTTTAACATGAATCAAGCTTCCTAAAATCAGCTGCATGCAGTGCAACTGCACAAGCTATGCATGGTCATCTTATACTCATCTTATACAAGATTTATGATAATCATAGTTTGTGCATAGTTCTGCAAAAGAGTTTCTTTCCCTACAAAAAGGCACTTAAAGACTGCAGCCCTCCACAAAGAAGGTTAAACCCTGTTCACACTAATACACATATTTAGCCAAACAAGCTCTTCCTTGTGCATTTGCACCTCTCATATACATGCAAACTATATTATTTGTCAAAAAAACTGATTTTTGAAAAACCTTTCCAAAGTGAACACTTTTAAAAACCTGTCAGTACATCCATGTTTAGCGTTAGACAAACATTTTTTCAAATGGAGGGAAACATGTCTTTAAAAAAAATGAAAGGCCCTTCTAAAGGCCTTAATAAACCAAGTTTACTAAAGGATGTGCGTGACGTAAATGTAAAGACACACGCACACACCACACATATGTTTAATAAAACCCAGAAAAGTCGTAGTGTTCCCAGAAGAAAAGGTTATCTGTGGGGAGCTGTTCTTACTAAGGTCTAATTTATGTCTAATTAACAAAATTCCATCAAGACCAAACAGCAATTTGTTACGGATATCAATCACATTCGCCAACATCCTGCTCAAAATGTTGTTAAAGGAACGAGCAGCAGACGTAGCAAATGTTGTAAATGTCACATGGATGTCTTGGGAGTGTCCATTGCTTGCTGGGCAAGGCCTTGATTTGTTCCCTCTCAAAAATCCTACTGTTTTGAGTTTTGACTCTTAACCACTCAATAGTTTACATGAGCATGACAACATAGTTGTGAGTTTGCTCACCACAGTTAATGCAGCTCAAAAGGTTACCCTGCAAAGAGTGGGATCATTTGGTGTTGTGCTAAGTCATTCTCTTAGTGGGACACTAGACTGAGTATGCCTTGGAGTATTGTCTAGTCGTGCATGAACCATTGCAGCACTGCACTGTCCTGTGCTCTTGCATAAAGTCGTCTTCCAACTCCTTGTAAACACACAAAAGTAACAATGTAAGACGAATTACTTATTTTCATTCCATCTTTATAGTAATTTTAATACAAAACATCATTGAGGAACTGTGTACGCTCCTGTTTCTATCTCCCTATCAGACTACTACAATCTTCAGCGTTGACGTGTAACTATAGCACCCACTAGTGACCACTAAGCAAATTGCATCCACATTCATAATCAAAGCAGCTTGTTCCACTAACGTTTTATCGCAGAGAAGGAAATGGGGAAAATAAGTGTGTGTACTAGTGGAAGGGAGAAACAGGAAGGTTGTAATGTTGAAAAGTGTGGGCATATTTCCAAGGCTAATCACATACCTCAAAGGATTTGCTTTATTACGTTCATAACTTTGGCCATTTCTGTTTTCTTTTGCAAAGCAGAGCTGAAAGCAAATAAGGAGACAGTGTGACACTTAATAAGATAACTTGCATTAGATGACTGTCCTTGAACAGAAAAGATGTGCGATCAGAAGAGAGGCATAAAACCTGTACAGCCTGTCACTATGTGGAAATTTATCGGACAAAAAAGAAGCAGAGAGAAAAAAGCAAAAACATTTGAAAATAGGTCTTTTAGCTAATAGATCGGTAGATGGCTAGATGGAGGCAGCAGATGAGCAGACAGATAAGCAGAGAGTGGACATGTAAACAACAGAGGGGTGTGTTTGGTCATCTTGGCTGACGTCCTAGAAACTGCTAGATGAAGGGGGAGTTCACTTGTTGACAGACAGGAAGAACACACTCCAACAGGCCCCCTATGCATGCACATACACACATATAAATGCACACACCCATTCCCACCCCTGTGACTCCCATCTGTTGAAAACAATACAGACCCCGTGCCCTCCCTGAGCAGAACACTCACATGTGCGGGCACGTTTTTCCTCTGTTCTCTCAGCTGTGTAACACTGAGAGGAAGGACTGTCCGCCCAACACCAGAACACGCCCATGAAATCAACAATAGCACTGCAACAGTACATGGTGTGAAACATTTCAGGGTGGTCAGGTCAACTGAAAAACTGTCATTAGGAAACATCAGTTGACAACTTTGGAGAGCTCCAGTGACGTGCATAGGCAATATAATTATGTTGCATGCAAAAAAATAAATCATATGAGCCATATAGGGATCATTTGAATATGGAGGTGAATCTCTATACAAACAAGCAGTGATCTAAAACCCAGATATTTAAATTATTTCAGTGCCTTTCTAATTAATAGACACCCAGTAATTAAATTAGTAATGAGCTGTGATTACAGAAAAAAATTGTAAAATATAATGATTACAATATACTTTACGATAGCAGCAGCAATGTATAGTGCAAGTGTCAATTGTGATCAGAATGTGATTAAAAACTCATTAAAAGCGGTTGTTACTCAAAAGTATCAATGTTAAATAATTGTAAAAGTCAATTATGGGCCAATTATGCTTGCAGCATTGGCATTGCACAAGCACACTGTGACATCAACAAAGCACCATTGCTACTCATGGCGGCGCTTGAGGCAAGCTGGACTCGCTGCAGTCTTCTTTCTAAACAGTAGGTGTCACGACTGAGAAAATAACATTGCCACACCTCAGGATTAGTAAAAAAAAATAACAATTTGTACATTATCTATACGTATCTATTACATACGTAACAACACAGTTTAGAACTTTTTGCTTCACCCTGAAGTAGTTTTTGAAGCATTTGCAATAATTGCACCTTCCTAGGTTTTGATGATTTCACCAGATACCTGAATAAACTAACGTCCTTGCACATTGCTCCCATCAATTCTTCCTGTTTTTCTAACTCACCTCTTCCCTTGCCACTCAGTTAGGAGGTGCATGACTGGACTAAACAACACCAAAGGGATTCAGTGTGCCAAGTACTGCAACGTCAATTTTGGAGGATGTTGATGTTTGCAAGGTCGAGAGTGGTGAGTAGAAACTTTGCATTATTGTTTGTCTAAATTCCTATTGATTCCTCCCTGTTACAACAGATAAGGTAATGTAGGTAAATTCATATTTTCGTAATACTGCAATTTTCATCTGGATAACATTGAAACTGCTTCTGAAATTTTGATAAAGGCAGAAAGCATACACCTTAAATGGTAGAGGAAGATGAAAGAAGGTGTAGAACTTAAATAAATAGGGTATTAAGAAAATGGTCAAGACAGAAATGAAAACATTAATAACATTCGCGTGATAAAGTATCAGAAATTGTCAGAAAGAGGGCTACCAAAGCTAGTCCTAAGAATGGATCATGAATCCATTATGTTCTGTGTCATATCCTGAACATGATTAAAACCTGAATAATACATAGTAAAGAGCTAAAGGATAGTGTGCATCTAATGATGATGGATAACACTGAGTCCCGTGTCAAATATAGAAAAATCAAAAGTAACAATTAGGGCTGGGCAAATATTAAATTCTTTAATATTGCAATTGCTTTAATCACATGATTTCCTGTGATTAATCACGATTAATCGCACTGTTATATGCAAAATCCAATAATGAATTCAAAAGTAGCACTTTTATTGGAACTGTACAGTCATATTATCGAAGTACCCCAGTGATAAAACAATTCAACGCTGCAGTGCTTACAGATAACTTTGGCTCTGTTGACTGTGCCGTCTGGAAGAACTTTTAAATTAAAATGGCCATGTAAACGTTTCGTAACCTTCTCCATATTTGCTCGCTCAAGATGGACTTTTTCAAAATAAAAGCCGGTGAGCAACAGGCGTTTACAATAAAAACAAGTAATAAAAACTGCGTTAATGGGAGACAAATAATTGTCTGCGATAATGAATTCATTAGTTAACGCAAAAATAACACGTTACTGTGTCCATCCCTAGTAACAATATAAACAGAGTGGAATTGGTGCCCAAAGCCAGGCAGTTAAATACACTTTATACATAGAGGGCAGTAGGTGAGGGTGTCTTTTTTTTCTTTTGGCTGTGAAGGTGTCTTTCCTAACAACTACATCTAGAGGATTAATGGCTTTGTTATTCAGCACAAACCCCCCATCAGGAAAAGTGCCAAGTCAAGTCAACCTGGCAATATCCTGTTGTTTGTGTGTCCATCTATGCCTGTGTGTACATCAGAAAGTGCTTATCTCTCTGGCAGTCATACCTCCTGTGCTTGTGTCAGGCGATCATTGGCTGAGCTCATACAAAAATTAAATTTCCACTGTCATCTAGAAGCTGCAGATGGAAATGTTGGGACATTTGGGGATATATTCATGCAAGAGATCTTAATCACAGCCTTTCATATATCCATTGTTAGAGGCTATAACTCATTGGGTTACTGCATTTTCACTTGTCATATCAAGTGCTACACTGATTAATTAAAGTTAAACCAGAGGGAAAAATAATCGTCAATCTCCTCCAGTATGAGCCAATTCTTTAATTAATTCATCTAGCTATCGTTTTTTTATAATTACTCTGCTGTGTGGCGACAACACTTCTAACCAAATGTACAGCAGAAGTCAAAAGCTTGCACACAATGAATGGGTAGGTGTTCCAAGTTTTGTGATGTCAGGGATAGTCTGTGACATGCTTGCTCAGGTCGTCCCAAATCAGTAGTGCAGAGTCATCGGTTACCTGTCACACGAGTGTCAGAGTAAAGTTGACGCAGTGTCCTGACAGAAATTAATAAAGGAATTACAGCCCAAGAACAGACTGAAGTCATCTATGAAGCCATGCTAATAGCTCTGAGAATCAGTCGGCTTTGAGCAAAATGTTAGTAGATGGGTTGCTACATCTCTTTATGATAACAATGGTAATATACTGATGTTAAGCAGCTATAAGGTCCCTCATATTTGCTTTGCCAATATTTGCTATTTAGAAATAAATAATGAAAATGTCATTTGTTTTACAGCCATTTAGTCAAGAAAACAAACAATGGATAAACTGAACTTTGTATGTGATAATGGTGGTGCAAGGGATTAAAAAAAATTGCTATAAATAGCCATGTTTATACTATTGAGTCAAAAGCAGACAAGTGAGTAACGAATGAGTGTGTGCCAGTAACCAATAGTATCTTCACTCTCATTTCCTGGGCTTAAGCATGGTTTGATTGGAGCCATCTCTGAGCCATCTCTGAACACAGTTTCAAGAAACTATGGCTATAATTTTCTGTCAAAAACCCATATATCAGCAACACGGCCGCGCTTGATAAAAAGTGAGGGGATTACCACTGCCGCTGAGTCACATCCAGCTGTTAGAGTTATCTCAGTTAGGCAAACTGACTAAATTACTTAATCTGGGTTTCCATCTGCATGTTTTGGATTTTAGCAGAATTTTCAGAAAATCTGAAAAATAAAATACAAAATCATGCATATTATCCTCAACTACTATTGTTAAAGGTTGGTTATTTGAGGTAAGATGCCACAAATTGTCCAGCCAGAGCAGGAGATGAAGACAATTCAACAATGAGATGATAAAAAGGAGCAAAGAAGACAAGAAAACAAACTATGAATAAACAAACAGGATGGAAAGTCTGATGACAGGAAAGTATCCAAAAAAAAGAGAATTTTGAACAACTCATATTAGAACTATGTGCTCTTGATATGTTGTTTTTTTTAGCCCTATTTGCATTTGGAAGTCAAGTGATCTCTGTACATCATAATGTATTCTCTGAATCTGTTCATGTAGCTGTGTTCTACACAATAAGCGGAATTTGTTTTCTTTGTTGCAACAGAAAAAAAAATGCAGTCACTGAATTCAGCAAACAGGTACATGAACAATATTGACAATTTAAAAAAGCTAACATTAAAAGCATTTTCCATTCAAACTGAATACATTGTAGATGTTAGCTGTACCTTGTTCTGGCTTTTCCTCGATTTCCAAAAGGGGAAGATGCAGTAGAAGAAATATTTTGCCCAACTGAAGAATGTGGTGAGACACCAGCCAAGTGCACCCATTCTCTCCTGAAAGCCTCCTCACGTCCTCAGCTGTCTGCACCTCACTCTGTCCCTCCCCTCCCTCTATAGCCTGTCCTTCAATACACGTCCCCAGAGATACAAAGACTCTAGCAGTGACTCCTGGACAGAATGCTGGGATGGCTTTTTAACTGAGTCAAGGGAAGGTGCATTTTTCAAGGCTATCACACACTGGAGAATCCCCAGTAGCTGAGCTCCTACCTACATGTCTCCTTCCTTCAAACAGCATCCCTCCATACCGTCTTCTTTTCATCGAATGCTGCAGGATCTTCCATTCAAAGCATGAGATAAAATAGGATTAGGAGAGGGAAGACAGAAGTGGGTGTGGTGAGATGGGTCAGGCCGAGCCTTCTAGTTTAGAATGAGGCACTTAAATTGATGGAAAAAGGAGGGGGCATGCAATTTATGTAGAAAAGGGGGGCCAGCATAATATTGTTGAGTGTAGAAAGAAAAAAAAGAAAGAAAAAAATAATCTGATGTGTTAATTGGAGTAAATATATTCTCAGCATTTAAAATAAATGATTTTAGTCCTTTCCATCTGATGATCATGATTTCCTATTTAGTGTTAAAGGCTTAGAAAGATGTGCTAGTCAAGATAGGTTACAAAATGAACAAATACTAGATAAGAGTAGTTAAAGTCATAGATGTACTCAGTGGAGTGTGCTGGTATATTTGTAGCTGTCAAGGGGGGCCCTAATAAGCATTGGCAGACCAGACACATCATAAACATTCTATGGAGCCTCTGGGCCTGTACGCCTTCCGAGTCTGAGTTGTGCTCGAACTGAGGTCTGAATGAGTGACAGAAATCAAGCCAAGTGGCAGGCAAAGTGCTTAAAAGGCTCAAATTATATTTTTAAGAATCCAGAGACCCAAATGTCTTCAGTGTATGACTCAATTTCTGATTAAATAAACTCAGGGAATGTACATAGAGGATCCATCCATCCATTTTTTATACCTGTTAAATCCAACTCAGGGTCGCAAGAGGGCTGGAGCCCATCCCAGCTGTCATTGGGTGAGAGGTAGGATACACTGTGAACAGGTCACCAGTCCATCACGCAGAGACAAACGAGACAAACAACCATCCACGTTCCCACTGATTCCTAGGGACAATTTAGACCCACCAATGAACCTAAAATGCATGTGTTTGGACGGCAGGAGGAAGCCGGGTTTGAAGCCAGGAACCTTCTTGTTGTGAGGTGACGGTGCTAACCACCACACCACCGTGCAGCCCTATCCAGAACATTTCATTCTATTTTCTGGCAAAGATTGCATTCCCTAAATATATTAAAGAAGTCGATGTCTGCAGCTCCCACTTTTATTTCCTTAGTAACTAGGTAGGACGGTGACTTTTATTGAAAATACTGTAAGACAGGCCTTATGCCCTATTTAGGTGTATATCTTGCTGCTTCCACCATTTTATTTTGGTCAGATTTTTCCATAACTTGCTTCAAATGTAAAAAAAAAGAAAATCCCATCAAGTTGTTGGGAATCACAACATGTTTGAATGAAAGCCACTGCTCTGCTAACTCATTTGGGTCCTACTCACTGTTTGATAGAGAACCGTTTTAATCAATATATCTTGTTAAAAATGTGTGGAAGAAAACTTGACTGAACCATATCTAACCCATCTGTTTTGGTATGCAGATCTGATGGGAAAAGTGAGTACATTTATGCTTTTACTTCGTCAGATTTTAATACATTTTTTAATTAAAAAAAGATAGGGTTTATCCTGCAATAGTGCTTTTACCACTTATATTCAAAAAGTAGTAACCAGCTGTATAGCTTCATCACGAGCACAATCTCAATCTTGTTTTCACCTCATTACGACTGGAGAAGTTAATTTCATCACAGGAAATATTGGATCCATTTTACACAATTAATTTAGCTTTCTAACCACAAAAAAAGCTAACTCAAGCAGCACAGACATTTCTTTACAAAGTGAATATATAATTATACAGTCAGCAAACAAGGGATGCATTCTTGAAGTCAATAAGACATTTACAACATGCTATTGGTTCCCGCTATCATCGCCAATGCAGGTCATTTGGTGTAGGGTACAACGTTCTGAAAGTCATAAATTGAGCATTCAGCAAATGTCCCCTTTATACTGAGATACTCTTTCCTACATAATGACAATCTATGAAGCATATGGAAGATAATCTGGTTCTTGCATGCAGAAAGTCATTACACAGTGTATCACCATTAAAGGTGATTATACAATACTGGCAAAGGGACAGGGTTCCAAAGAAGGTGCAGGGACAATGTTGTGTACACTTCCTGCCCCTCAGCAGTGCAAACAATGGGCTAGTTTCAAATCTCAATCTGGCAAGCTCTGTTATCCATTCTAGGAAATTGGACAATATGTTAGGGAGTGAAGGGTCATTGTTCCTTTGAGAATAAGGAGGGAAGTGGCCAGTCATGCTTTTAATTGGAAGTTGACAGGGATGTTTTAGCCACAGCTGGTGGCATCTACTCATCAGTTTAATTTGATTCTATTAGTAAAATGCAGATGACTTCCAAAATGATCAATATAGCGTAAATTGTGCCTTGGATGTCGTCTTAGAATAAGGTAATATTTTAAGTTGTATAAGTTCTTTTTTTAGAATATCAGTCCTGACCATTCTGCAGAGAAGTGAAATCATGTAAACTATAACAGTGGGAATGACAGCCCCTTTGTCAAACACAAAGTGCATATGCTGTGCTGCGCTGCAGCTCACTGCAGACTAATGGAACTCTGTGCTTGCACTCATTCCATATTTTACATGCATGTCAGCTCTCAGTATTAGAGAGACCTTGTTTGACAGTGCCTGAATGACATCATGCATCTGTTTATACAGAATATAAACATGGCTGATTTAAAGGACTGTTAGATCTGTTCGTTATCACTGCAGCAAAACAAGTCAGAACAAAATTAAAATGGAGAAAACCATTCGCCAATGTTTCCATTTGCATGGGACACCCATTTGTTTCAATATTACATTCCATGTATCTGACCCTAACAAATTGGTTGTGATTAATTCTACAATTATCTCCTGCTCCACCTACTATTGATCAAGGGCATTTTTTAACTGAGAGCTTGGCAAGTGTAGCCACATGGCAGAGAGCCAATGGGAATTATATGAAAGCTCATTTCATTGTTGTACATAACAATGGCACTCTGCCCCTATCTTAAGTCAGCAGATGGAAACAGTTTTGGCAAATTCATGTGGGGATTAGTGATGAAATGGCGATTCCACAGAATTTTTCAGTTTTGAGCAAAGCTATCGCAGCTAATTCACCAAAAGCCTCTTTGGATAGAAGAAGGCTTAGAGAACAAAAAACCTTCAAACATCAATTTAAAATCACTGTGCAGGCAAGTAATAGTTCAACCCATACCTATACTCGTGCTTCTGATTCTTTATGCAGCAGCAAAATTTGGACATTTGAATTGTTTCTCCAAAGTTAGCAAAGTGGACAGATCATTTTGGATTAAATGGTTTGCAACGCTTTAAAAGTAAAACCTCTTTTTTTCCTTTATTAGGTGGGATGGACTGTGAAATGTAGAAAATACCCTCATATATGTAGGACAATGAGGACTCAACTACCATAATTGCTGAGTTTCCATCCAAGAGCCTAAATCAGACAAATTTTACAACTGACTGATTTGAAACAATTGAATTAGGCAGCAGAGTCACCAGAGGGTCAAAGTATAGGCTAAGTTAGTTGTAGTTGTAATTCGGTAGAAGAAGTAGTTGTCCTAACCAGAAACAAATGTCAAGGAAGAAAACATCAAGTGTGGTTAATATCCACAAGTGGAAAATGGCGAGACCTCTTCATCGCAAGTTACTTTAATCACTGAGAATATCTGGGGTATTAAAATATGGGAGAGAGTCATTCACATGAGTTTATTGCTCTCCGGCTCAGACCAGAAACGGCTGGTGAGTCACGGCATTTTAATCTTTGCCAGATCAGATGTGATTTGCGTCTGTGTTGCATTCCTCCTAAACCATCATGTCTTCTTCAAAAACGGAAAAAGACACCTCAAGAGAGCATATAAACATTTCTGCACAACATTAGATTTTTTTCTTTCTACATTGAATTTTTCTTAATCATATCTTTTAAACACAAATTAAAAACAACAATGAAAATCCAACTACTGTTGCAGATCCTTATAAATGTACGCACATGGGCTTACATTCAATAAAACAATTAACAATCTTATCTGGAGTCTGGGGGATTCTCAAATTATGTGTCAAAGGATATAAAAAGCAGGTTTACAACAAAAAAGGGTTAGTATTTAAAAATAATACATAATTCTTTGTTGGAAAGTAAATTACAGTGTCCAAAGGGTATGTGTGAGCTTCTGAAATATCAACCACGCAAGCACTTGCCATACACAAAGAGACCACAGTGATCGTTTCAACTTTGATGAAGAAATTTCTGCCCTAAACACCAAAGGCCTTTAAGAAATCATTGGCTGCCTCATTAAAGCCCGGAGAACACAGGAATGGACATCATGCAGTAGCACATTTTGAAAAGTCTGGTGTAGTTCAACTTATGCCCTTCTTTGTTTAGTGAAAGAAAGTGGACAGACTTGATAAGTTTTTTCACATTTATTATTTTAACATGACCGTAGGCATTTAGAAATGTACCATTTGTTGACCATCATTCGTCATAGTAAAACAATCATCTGCACAGTCATAAAGTCATTAAGTGACCAAATAGTTCTGTATCAGAGGACAGAACAAAAGAAGATGCGAAAGAAGAAAGAGAACTGCAAGTAAATAGATGAAGCACAGACTGCCTTCAAGTGAACACAAAGATGGTGCAAAAAGCGTATTTCATCTTCACCTAGTGGATGCTACGCTCTACAGGATATCAAAGGACAAAGCTCGGTGATCCCATTCATGTCTCATATACACCAGCACATTCAAACTACACTGGAAAAGACATGAACAACATATGTAAATTATAAACACCACCCACTTATGTTAAATGTTGCAAGGATACTAAAAATGTATTCTAAAAAAATTATTAAAGTGTATTTTCATTTTTACATTATTCTACTGTCTATTTACACCAAAGAAATTTAACAGAACACTGTCCATGTGACTTTTCTATAAATGTACACAGGCTTAGGAAAAAAACTTTTCTAAAAAATAGCTGACTGTAACAGTTTGCACGGCAAGCAAGGAGGTTCCGAATCTCAACAAGAAGGTATACCTGGATTTCATTTTAGGTCCAGTGTCACAAAAAACCACACATATCTTGTCCTTTCTCTCTTTACTCTCTTTACAGTGTCCAGCATTAGTAGACTAGCTGACACTGGCAGTCAATTTCAGTTGTTCAAATAATGTCCACGCATACAGTATATGAGGTATGGCCAAGTAATGCAATGTATTAAAGGAAAGAAGACACATTTTTAGCTAGCGTTACTGAATCCGTCGGGATTATTTCACTGTTTAGTTGTAGATATGCACACCAACACTATTTGTTTGCAAAAGGCTAGTTTGCTTCTCAGCAATCGGAATTTATTCGTAAATCAATTTAGTCACAGTACAATGACTACTAAACCTGTTCAGGTTAGATTAAAAACTGGATTAAGATTTCCTAATAAAGCCATAAATCAATCACCATCAACAAATAGATTGTCATAGCTTTCTTAAATACATAAACTTTCAGAGATCAATCTCAAATCTATGTCATTCTTTGGAAAATGTTTGAAAAATATTACATGTACAAAACTTGTCCTTTAGCTACATTAAAGAGGCAAGACCACTCGCTTTGACATTTTGAGTGTTAGACTTGACAGACTATGAGGTGGGAGGGAATCCCTGACCACTCAGAGCATAAAAAGACACGTTGAAGCAGCACTCACCAGCCAGAGGGACATCGCAGAATTTTCTTTGAAAACACCTGGAGCAGTAATTCCTTTTCACAAATCCACAGCTTTGCAGAAATCTGAACTATCTTTTCTGGGATTATCTAGACTGTGTTATTGTCCCTGAAAGTTGGATGCACTCACAAAAGAGAGCCTAGCAGTCTGGCCCTTATCCTGACATACTTCCTGCGCTCCATTGTTAGTGAGGAGAGAGGAAACACACGCACACACACTATGGAAAGCCTGTGTCAGGAGATCATAACATGGAAAGTGAGAATGCCAGAAGTTGTTGTTGGTTTTCTGCAGTTTTTTTGTTTCTTCTACTAGCCACCACCAACTTGTAAGATGAAAACAGAAAATGGATTGTCATTGGTCTTTGTTAAACCAATTCTGGTTCTTTGTAAGAGGAACTTTGTCAAAGGCTTTTCACATCAAGCAAATCACAAAAACATGACATCTCTACCACAGACAAATTCTGTTACACTGTACATCAAATTGAGGCATGACTGAAAAAATTAGGCTGAGGTGCAACTTAAATGACGTCTTAAGTCTGTATCAAAGGATTTTATCATACGTAGCGGCGGAGGAATTTATCAAAGAGTCTGTAAAAATCTGGAATCTAAGGAGACCAGCTACTGAACCTTTGAAGAGAAATGTTGGCTCATTCGTGTCTGATATAGAATTCTAGCTGCTCAACAGTCCTGTCTTCATTGTTGTATTTTGCATTTCATGATGCGCCAAATGTTTTTAATTGGTGAAAGGTCTTGACTGGAGGCAGGCCAGTCAATGAGCATATGTTCCTCTTTAAAGCTGTATATACCTTTCAGCACTGAGAGTGCCTTTCCAGATGTGCAAGCTGCCAGTTTCATAGGCACTAATGCACCCCCATATTATCGGAAATGCAGGTATTTGGACTGAGTGCTGATAACAAGCCAAATGGTCCCTCTACTCTTCAGTTTGGAAGATGCAACATTCATGATTTCCAAAAATAATGAGCTTTGGCCAAGAAAAGAATGCTACAGTTCTCGATCATGTTCACATATGGCTTTTTCTTTGCATTATTACGCATTAACTTGAACTTGTAGATGGCACAGTGAACTTTGTTCACAGACAGTGATTTCTGAGGCCATCCAGGGACTTCCATGACATAATCATGCCTTTTTTAATGTCTCCAGATCATCTGAATGTTGTGATATCATGTACATTAGATGGCAGAATAGTCAGTCTTCAAAATTTTTCATTGAGGAGAATTATTCTGAAAATGCTCACAGTTTGCTACATTGCTGACCACCTTTTCTTCTGTGAGATTCTGCCTCTTTAAGGTGCTTTTTTCAAGACCAAATCACGAGACATATCAACCTAAATAGTTGCAACATGTCTTTCCAACTGTTTCTTTTTATAACCACTTACCTTTCAAGTGTTTTGTTGCCCCTATCTCAACTTTCGGCAAGTTGATGCCATCAAATTCATAGTAATTCCTATTTTCAACATTTGATACGATTTCTATGTGGACAAAAATACTGGTTTAAGAGACTTGATAATCATTGTATTATGCTCTTAATTACATTTTACACAGCATCCCAACAAGAATTGGACTTGTAATTTCTCACATACTACTTCAGCATTTTGGCTTTGTTTATGTAAAATAAACAATTAAACAGAGCAATGTGCCGTCAGTTGATTTTCACCTGAGTTTGAAGACATGGAAAGGACCAAATTATTTTTCTATATTATGTCTATATGAGTAAAACCTTAGAAATAAACTAGTGTACTTTCTTTTTCATTACTGTAACTACAATTATTATATTTTTGGCAAAACTAAGACAGTATGGATTTTCATCATCAGCCTTGTTATTTGTTAAAAGTTATTTGAATGAAAGATGGCAGATGGTTTATTTTAATGGAAGTGAGTCAGACCTAAAAACAAGTTAAACATGGAGTACCTCAAGGAAGTTGTCTTGGACCTCTTTTGTATTCCATTTTTACTGATAAATTTCCTTTGGTATTAAAGACAGCTCGCATTACAATGTATGCCGATGATACAACAATTTATTGTGCTGAAGAAACCATTGATGAATTAAATAGAAACCTAAACAAAGAAATTAAGTTGGTTTCTGAATGGGTTAATTCCAATGGATTGATTTTGAACGTGTTAAAGACAACTACTATGGTTATTGGATCAAACTATTTATTACGTTCAAACCCAGATCTTCATGTTAAGATTAACAATCAAATAATTACACAGTTGAAAGAGGTAAAATTATTAGGAATTATCATAGATCACACACTATCATGTGATATGCATATTAGGGGAATAATAACCAAAATTGGAAACATGCTCTCCATGATTAGGAGATGCTCTAAGTATTTAACAACACAAATTTCTAAACAAGTTATTCAAGCACTGGTTTTGTCACTTATGGATTATTGTACAGTTGTTTGGTCCAATACATCACTAGCCAACATAAGAAAACTGCAACTTATACAAAACAAAGCTACATGCGTTGCACTTACTTGTGAAAGAAGGTCGAATATTCATAAAATGCATGCAAGTCTTTGTTGGCTGGATGTTAAGCATTGATTGTTGTATCTGTTGATGGTATTTCTTAGAAACATTATAACAACAAAAATGCCATATATTTTATATAGAAAATCATCTTTTAGTTCAGACCTACATAATTATACTACTCGACATGCTGCTAGAGGTTATTTTATTTTACCAAGGGCTCTTTCTCAATGTACAGTATTATATAGAGCTATGAAGGAGTGGAATGACCTCTCGAAATATGTCACACAACAAAGAAACATGGTCAGTTTTAAAATGAAACTAAGAGATTATTATTCAGATATTAATTTTGACCATTAGTGTAAAGTGGGTCTGGGTATCTTTGTGTAATCTTTGTATAATGATTCATTGTTGGAGGTGGTAGTGTTTAGGTTTGGTGTTTGTTGTATATGTTTTGTTTGTATGTGTATGTATTAAGTATATGTTTTCTTATTTATTTTTGGTGTAATGTAATAAGTATGTATTATTTGTCACAGATGGATTTGAAAAGACCTCAGGAAGAATAGCTTTTGTTTGGAAAAAAAACATAGTCAAATGTAATTTTGCATCTACTAGCACTACAAATCTTCTTTTATAAAATTAATTCAGTTCAATTTGTTTACATGTCGAATACATATACAACGCAGTTTCACAACAGTTTGTTATTTTTCTTTTCTTTTTGTTTTGTTCAAACTGTCAAATGGTCTCCCTAACGACAGTTCAAAAGGGCCTCTCTAATAAATTAATCTAGATTTAACTTACAATGCTAATAAGCTTCAATAAATTAGACCTGGAACTGTGTTTACTTTTAAAAGAAGGGAGAAAACTCTTCCAGACAAATGAATTAACACACTGCTCACTGACAGCTGAAGTGAAGAGCTCTCCCCTTTGGTACAATCTCCCCATATAACCAAGTAACTCACACTTCCCTAGTTATTTTTTTAACAGTCCTTTGATGGAATCCACCTCAGACCTCACAGATTCATTGCCCCTTCACTGTGAATGAGGAAGGGATTTTAAAAAGCAGAGCGTGCAGACGGTGAGCAGCAGGAATTGCATGGGACATTAACATCCCTCCAGCTTGCTTTTCTATTCTCAACATGACTTTTACAAGGTTTTGAAGAACTTTGCTGCTGACTTTGCTGGTGATGAAACACAGTAGTGGTTCCTCTAAGTGGTTTCAAAGAATTGCGTAATAGCACACACCAAAACTATCACGAACTTGGGGGTATAACCCAAGTTTAACAACACATTAAACTTTATCTGAGCATGAAAAAAATGTTTCAATCCTTGTGACATTCACATGGAAACACTCAGAATTCTAACAGATTGAACTAATGTTTGTAAAAACCTACTGAGTCCTACAAACAAGAGACAACTCCCACTGTTGACTCCTAAAAGAAAACTAAGAATGTGTTTCTGCCTGTGCATGTATAAGTAGATAGATGGATCCTCACTGTGTCTGTATTGTAAACAATGTGAAGCCCTGAACTGAAACCATATAGGATTCATTCTTCCCAAAGCCTCTCTAAACCCCCCTTCTGACAGATCAAAGTCTACATTGTGTTCTTAGGTTTTAACATGGGGGGGTTACTTTCTGGCCGATTGTCATTGCTCCTCAAAGTGTTAAGCCATGAGTGAGGCCTCTGTGAACACTGCTGCCAAGAGGAGTGGCTGAAATGTGAGTTGTGTGAGCAATTCCTCCTTGCCATGTGTGTTAGGGACAAGACAGAAACATGGGTTTAAACTGGGACTGCATGCTGTATGCCCTCACACTTGCAATGTCTGATTAAACTATGTAAAAATGATTCAGTGTTTTAAAAGTTAACTTTTGTTATCTTGTTACAATGACAAATGATGGCAGAGTGCCCTCTGCTGGTATCTTAGCAGAATTGCCATGTCTTTTGAAGAAAACCCAAAAGTGTTTGATTTACAGGTGGAAACATTACATGTATTTGTGTAAATGTTAGTGAGCCACATCCTTGGTGGTTAAAGCTATACCCTAGACTGTAAACTCAGCACTGCTACTTGAGATGAGCCCTGAGGGATACATTTTCACACATGTTATCAGTGTGCTCACAAATATGACAGCATCACTAGTGTGATAAACAGTTATTTGGGAGTACTTGAAGTCTATGCATCCTACACATTTTTTCAAAATGCAATACTGCATAGTGCTATGTAGTTGTTACTAATGAAAAGCCAAATTACAATCCTGAAAAATTTGTGGATTTTGTGCACATGTGGACTCATTTAAAAGTGTGTTGTTTTTTTCCCAAGAGTCACATCTTAATCAAGGTGTCATATTTATGAACATCAAATGTCAATAGTTAAAGCACAAACAAGGGATATTATAACTCAGTTTGTAGTAAAAAAAAAAAAAAGCTAATATGAAGTAATAGTGAAGCATGGATAAAATGGCTTAAACAGATCAAGTAACTTTGAACAGTGTTATTACTATACTATTAGAGGTGTGAGCAAACTTTTTATTCAAAGTACACATAAAGAAACCATCTGACAAATTGTCTTTAAAAGGATCACATTGATCTTTTAGGCAGTTGGATAATCCCATCTTTTTCAGCTTAGATTCTTTCTTTTTGTTTACTGTTGCTGTGTGTTTTCCTGCAAGTCTTGACACAATTTTAGATTTCTGACAGTTTTTTTCTATTCTTCCTGCCTCTGAAAAAATGCAGTTTGGGCCTAGAGTTGGGCGATTTGATGACCTCATTGTAAACAGTCTTTATTGCCACAATCTGCTTATCACTTTGGGCAGATCTTTTAGAATTTGACAAAAACGTGTTTAGAAAGTTAAAAGTGTTTAGCTTTGAGCTGAAGGTATACTCTTTGAAACCAGGCAGCCAGCTGCACAACTGGTCATGTGACCACATGAGCTGCACTACATCTGTAGGAAATTTAAATTATACTGGATTGTAGATTGTTAGTCTATCCCTACTTTGGTCTTAACTGATGCTGAGAGATGAGTCCAAGAGCTCTTTCGTGGTGGACAAATGCTATAAATTGGCATCTTGGTAGCTGCATTTTCAGTCAAAAAAAATCTACTGAAATTAGATTGAAATCATAACTTTCATATGAAGATTAAGATTGAAAAAAATGGATTTGAGGTAAATTATCACTCTCAGGAAGCAGATTTTGCACATACAGTAATGCATATGTAGGTCCATGCATTTCTCTGTGTGTGGTGGTGATGTGGACGCCCCGCCTGTCAGCTTAAGGCAAGATAGACCCACTAAACACAGAGCTGCATTTCTTCACAGCACCCAATGTAACCCATGGCGATGGTGAGTCTGCCCCAAAGCAAGGAATTATGCAAACGTAAATCATGCTTGACTGGCCACAAGACTGCGTGTGTGTCCATCGCATGGCTTCACATTTCACCCAAACTTTACTGGTGCCAGTGGCCTTTTGTCTGCTTTAATTGAATTAACTTCTCATAAACAGACATTGCTTCAGGAGAGCTATGGCACATCGCACAGCCATCACCATGGCATGGTACCTGTTAACAGTGTTTACATTGGAATGGTTCAATGCGTCTGGGAAAAAAAGGATTCTCCTTGGCTAGATTTTTGTAACTAAGTGACATTTAATTTTTTAAAGGGGAACATGACACATTAATCACTTAGTCACATAACAGACTTGCACGATCACAATACTCACACTCATTTAGCATTTATGGTCATGTTTCAGCCCCCTGGGAAAAAAAGGTTACAAAGAAAAGTTATTACTGAATGTCCCTCCGACTCAAATAAGAAAAGAAAAAGTATTTAAAAGTCTTAACTTTTTTTCTTTGTTAGATTGTTAACCTTAAACGTTCATCAAACAACTGTAAGAAAACGTTCAAATAATTTTTTATTTGTTTTGGTCTGAGCTCCAATCAGTTGGAAAAATGATGCACTCCTGTGCATCAGTCAAAATTTAGCATAATACAGAAAATGAAATCTCATGAGATCACATCCACACAGTCCAGGTGCAGCAGATTATTACATTTTTTGTAGTACACATGGAAATGATCAGATACTATCAGTATGACGCATTAATTATCATTCCTTTTAAATTCAAGGGCATCTGAGTGCAATTTTTTGAGTAAATTACAATTTAAGGAAGAGTAAAAGTAAATGGCAATGCCCCCATCTGCTGGTTAGAAAGCACAGAATTATGAAAATCCTGGGTTGTAACTTTACAAAACATCTTTCAGAAAAAAAAAACAGTGCTACAGTGCACAGGCTGAAAGAGGAAATGTCTTCCCTGTTTACTGGCTGTCTTCTTCTTTTTCCCATTTTGACTTGGGACAGAATGGCAAGAGACCCACCCAGACACAGAGCAAACACTGTCACGTGGTCCTTTCAGGCAGATAAAAGAGTTGTAGTGTTCAAATGTTTGGCCAGTCTCTGACATCATGTGGCACAAACAAGTTTCAGAAATCTTGATGGGCAGTGTTACAGACTTGACCAGACTTGTATTGTAGCAAACTATCTGTGGTGCTTACAGTATGACCATTATTTAAGTTGGATAATTCAATGTATAATAGCAAAGTCTAACAGCAGGATCTTAGTCGAGGCAACACGAAGCATCTCAAGTGTTATCACTCTATTAATCTGGGACAAGAACAGGAGATGTCCCCCAAAAAGCATAATGAGACATAAAATAATTTAATTTAGAAAGTCAACTGGAAAATACATAAAAAATGGCTTGCATGGAATCTCTGTGACTGCTGCTCGTTCGCTGATTGATAATGATGGTGTTCATACTTTAAATTAGTTCTATTTATCCCTAGGCCTGTTGAGATTTGGTCTGTGTCCTAAAAACCCTTTAGACTTCATTTTAGAGTATTACTTTACACACCTCTACACCAACCTGATCTTATGACAGAAAAAGTTATTACAGTCACACTCATTGTTCCCTACTTAGATGTAGCTTAAGTTTCTATTCATCAGCATCTCGACGTCCTAAGACATGTTGCGTTGTTGACGCCCATATTCCATGTCATGCTAGTGTTGACTCGACCATAGACATCTACAGGGTAGAAAGGGGGAATAGCAGGAGGTGCAAATATAGAGACAATTCTGAGACTGTGAACACTTTTGTACAAGAAATCACTGGTTTGAGACCAGTGACCTGCAACGTTTTTAACAGTCAATGTAATTTTTTACTTTCCTCCAAATAACAATTGTCACTTTTCTGCAAAACTCACCTGCAAATGATTAGGGTTCAAATTCATCTATATTGTTAGGTCTACATATTAAAAATACAGTTTGCATGTTAGAATAATATACATAGTTACATCATAGATGTTTTTACATTCATGCTTCACAAGTCCGTCGTAACACAAGCACAAGCACGACAGAAAATAACAGCTGAGGGATAAATTGCTATCTTTTTGTGACACAATAAATTGTGGACATTTTAACAAACATATTCATTACAGATCAGAGAGTGCTTGAGAAATAGATTTTATCCAAATTTCACAGTCTATACCTGTTAAACTCTGATGATAGTGGCATTCAACGTATAATTGAACAAGTCTGTTACGTTGTTTCCGTCAATATCCTCCATCTCTGAGTAAGTAAAAAGTATCAAAATGGCAGAAATCTCAGCACCTGTCAAATGAACCATTGATGTTTGGTATTTATCAGAATACCAGTCAACTAGAGTACTGACTGAGAGATGTAATAATTATTTGAAAATGCCTGTGGACTACTGGTTAGGAGGCAAAAATGTGTCACTGAAAGTTTTTACACAAGTTCATATTTCTTGCAATTATCTGATTAAAGCTATTTCAGGTCTGTTTTAGAGCACCCTGAGAGCACCCCTAGGGACCCTGAGCCTCAGCAGCCCAACATTTAATTCCATAAAATACCCTGACATGCCAAGAACTAATCTCACGTTCTAAATGTAAGAATACACGTGTTAAGGCGTGGCCATGTTAGGGCTTAGCAGTAATATAAGACAATTGCACCAAATAACAAAGATATCTCAGGAATGTGCCACAAAAGTGAAAGTACAGGGGAAGAAATGTTATCTTGTGAAAAGATATGTAACAGTGTTGCAGTGAAATGAGCTGTTCATAGATAAAGCAGCCATTAAAACAACTTGTGCTCCAACTAATACAGTCCTATGGCATTTTATCTGACTGTAGACTGTTAAATCCATGATTGTTTTCTCTGAAAAAGGGGTTCATTATAATGAACAAAATAAATGTTAACAATAGAAATCAGTCAACATAAAACTAGCCAGTTAATGAATAAACATTTCACCTTGTTATGCAACCACGAATCTCCTGTGTCATGTCAACAAGTACTATATTACTTGCATATCCAAAGAAATATTAGCCTGTAGTGAGAGCTGATACTCAAACCCTATGAACACAACAGAATGATGTGGAGGCTTTCAGGCTATTTTCAGAGTTATGCCACAGAGCTGCCAAGGCAGACAGGCATGCAGCAGGCAAAGATGCAGAAGATTATATTTTCAGACTGCCTGTGACTACTGTAATGTAAAGTAAAGTGGGATTAAAGGGTAAACCCCTCAATTAAGGAAATCCAATATCTCATTCTTGCTGTCTGGGAAAGTAAATGCAAAACCAAAGAAACTCGGTCTCTACTAACAACAAAGACTTTTAGGCTCTTATACTAATTCATTCCAAATTGTTGATCATCTCTGATCATAGATTTTTTTTTTCAAAGTCCCATGTCTTTGTCCCACATCAATATAAAGTGACTATTTTACACAGATATCATTTCAAAGTTATAGCCCATTTTAAGACTAATTTAGTGTGCATCTCACAGAAGCAAGATCTCTACTCACTTACAAAGCATATGCAAAGCAATTTTTTCAAAACGTTTCACCATTGAGTGACGTTAAAATGAATGTTGCTAGTGGTTGTAATTTGCATCACTGTTTGAACAGAGAAACTGACATCCACTATAAACAGGCATAATTTACCACTAACATTAACCACTTTTGTCATTAAACATAAGGAGTGTGACTCATCTAAACAATGTTGATCCTGTCCTTGTTTTTAATTTCTCTCCACTAGGAGATGAATAAAGTGTTTTTCTATTCTATTCTAGAAACTTTGAAAACACACAGAATTTCCCCCACTTATTTTCCGCATTTATTAAATACAAGCTGACAATCAACAATGCAGACACTGCAGATGCAGAGATTTTTACTAAAACGACTAAACCAAAATGTATCATGTGATCACAATCTATTATGCCCTTGAACGCAGTTCATTTCCATCCATACAGAAGTGCGTGCAATGGACAAATGCTACCAGAAGAATAACAGGGAGGATTAGAATAAGTAAAACAGGAATGAAAAAAAATAGATGTATATCAGTAGACAAAATCCAATCCTATGTAAGAATAATTTCATCACCTTACTCTACATAACAAAAAAATTATTATTTTTTTTTTTTTTTAAATCAGGATACGCTCAGCTTTAGTGAACTTAACATTGGGGTTAAATAAACAGCACATATGATATAAATGTGTGGCATGTCAGTGCGGCTTGTGTAGGCTTAAAGGAGCATGCAACACATGCCACACTGTGCTCAAGAGCGTGATTTAATTAAAGATTCCTTTCCACGGTGCACAGGGTGAGACACAATTTGTCTGATTAACAGGAATGAGAACAGCAACGTGGTAAATGTGCGGTTTTTTTCTTCTTTTTCTAAATAGAATGCCATGTGGTTTCTTCTGTTCTACTAATAATAATAAGCAATCACTTGCTCTTATGTTGCATCTCGGAACCTGGAGACACTGAGAGCCATCATGCAAGTAAAGAGAAAAGCTATTTTTATTCAATGACATGGATAAAGAAGAATTTTGATGTTAAAAAATAAATGCTGAAACTAGTAATGATTAGAAATGTGTTCACTATTTAATTGTCTTGATCACTGCCCCGACAGCACAAGTATTATTTTTCCAGTTAAGGTTCACTGAACACTTTATGGATCCATTTCATAATACAACTTGTGTCTCCTTCACAGTCCACTAAAACGCCACATTCCTTTGTAAATACCTATGAAATTCTTGTACAATGGAATGTCTTAGTGTGCAAGCCTATCCTTTAAAAAAACAGTGAGGGTGAATGAGCAACAATGATCTGCCTCAGCTTGTTACAAGCCTTAGTGCAAAGTAGCAACAGGAAAAAAAATCTGGGGTCTTTCTTCCTGTGTGTATTCAGAGTAAATGTAGCATGTCAAAGGGGAGATTTATTACGTCCCCAAAGAAAAACATTCTCCTGATGATGAAAACATGATTGGGCGACTTGTTAGCCCAGCCTAACTTCTGCTCCACTGTCACAGTAATTACCATCGGAGCCCTGTGACTTTGGTGAAAAAGACCCAAGGAGAAGAGAGGAGCCACAGATATCAACAAAAGACACATTTTGAACAGAAAGGAACGGAACCTGGGAGAGCTGAGCTCCCTGTCCATCACTCGGAAGTTTTATGAATGGCTACAAAAGCCCCTAGAGTGAGACTTTGTGGGATTTGAACGTTGCCAAGAGCAAATGCCTCGTTGCCTTGCCAAGTATTAGGGAGAAGACAAGAAAATCCCTCTCACATGTAGAGAAATATCAACAAAACTGGAGGATAAAGCCAACATTCATGGATAAATAAAGCCATAGAAGTTGGATGACATAGGACTAAACAGGGTGTATTTTGTACTACTGATGCCACTAGGTCTTGGGTTGAGGTGGCGGTAAAGACAAAAAAAGGGACAGAAATGTGACTGAAGGGAAGATACAGTTGCTCTATGCCTAAATCTATCATTCTGACTGCCATTCTATCCACTCTGCTTAGTCAAGTGAATTAAAGACACTTAAAGGGCTCAATGGAAGCCTTTTGTATCCCTTTATCTACTTGTTCCAGAGGCTTTGCAGGCTACGTTATGCATCACTGAATCAGTAATGTCTTAAAAAGGCTATTTGGAAAAGAAATAGCTGCTCATCTGATTCACATATCCTCAGACCATAACGCATTACAAAGAAAGTCTGACTCCTGAAACAGACAAAAACCTTAAAGTCCATGTTTGCTGTTGACTTAAGATGAACAAATTCTCAAAGTCAAAGGAAGAGAAGTCTGTCACTTTTCATGTTATCAGATCGTAATTGAGTAAAGAACATTCTACAATATATGTCCAGAGGCTTTGTTCATTTAGTCGATTTCTGTGAGGCCAGGTTGTCCTTCTTCTTATTACCATAATACATGCATCTTAGCCACGTATCATTACATTACTGGGAGGACTGTTGATGTAAAATATAAAAATGGCAATTAAAGAACATGTCCTTGATGGGTTTACAATGTCGGCACAGACAAATTCTGTGATTCTGTGATGATAGTGAAATTGCTATCATGCACTAATCACATATTCATATGAACACATGATTCTCTTAATACTGTACATAGAATCTGTGAAAAACATTTTACTCAGATTGTCATATATGGAACAGCTCAACTATTCATCACTTTTAATTCTGCTCCTCTGGCATAAAAGCTCAGAAATATCCACAAGGTTGAATTCCCAAGTGCATCGATATTTAAAGGTAAAATGACAAGGGTTAAACATGCTGAGGCAACACAGTACGCTCCTGGGTCAAGCACACACTGCGCACCTCTCCACAGAAGAACATACAGAGAGGGTCATGTTCTGCTGCAGGTCAGTGCGAGCAGGTTGGAGTGAAATGATAGGCCTCCCAAGAGACAGAGGACAGAGGACACACTGTTTCTCACAGTTAAAGCATCCACTGGAATGCAATATGGGGCGGCAGGTAACTTTCAGTTCGCCACATACCTTTATCGAAAATCTTCAAATGCCAGGAAAGCCCCCGCCTGCCGTCTGACACTTTGGTGGGAATTCATAAATGGGAGAGATATAGGATATCACTTGGACGGGAGAAAAATGAAATGAGGATTAGTTTTGGTTTTTTTTGTTTTTTTTTCAGGATACTAAGCTGCATTACTGTTGTGAAAAGAGTGGTCTGATCATTAGCTGAAATACTGGCATACTAAAAGCTGTCCTTGATAGGAATTAATATTGGTTTAAAAAGTCTGCCATCATTTATGTGGACTTATGAGTTATAAATGTAAGACTGATCAACTTTTTTCAAAAATAAATCAATTAATTTCATATTCTCTGTGGTCTTTTTCATCAATCACAGTCAATAACAGCTACATTAATTGAGATTCACCTCTGTAATTTCAAAATAGGACAGAACAAGCTAAGACCCACAGACACTTTTAAAATCCCGTGTTTGTGTGTGAAAACATCTACTAAATACCTCACCTGTAACCACGCAAATAATAGACCCAGCCACTATGACATCACTGTCCGATTTATGGGTTACTGTTTTGAAGTCTCAAGTTTCGCTTTTGTCTATCGCCATCTTGCTCACTTAGAGCAGGTGACCTGAGGCGTGATCCCTGGACTTTATTAAATCAAATTTGGTTTTAGGCCAAATTATTTCAAATTAAATGTGAACTGAATATTACAAATCCACAAAAATTGTGAAGGTTAAAACAAATGCAACAAAATTAAATCTGTAATTTCTTAATTTTTTAAATCTTTATCTAACAAACACAAATTATAAAATATTCTCAGTGTCTTTATTGGCCAACTGTATCATATTTGGAAAATGTAAACAAATCTAGCATTCAATGCCAACAGCACACAAAAAAGCTTGATGTAAAGTGTTACATCCCTGAACCATTTACATATACTTTTTTAATCACCTGGGAACAGAGGATAGTTGTTGCAGTTTTGCAGATGAATCTGTGAATACATTTTGCTGAACACAAGATTTCAGCTGCTCAAAAGTCTACAGTTGATATTGCCATCTGTTTCTCCACTTCGTGATCAGCATCTATTTCCAATGGGTGATAGATCTCGACTGCATACAGACCAGTAATGAACACGCTATGTGTCTATGAGGCCACGCGGTTGTTGTTGTTGTTAAGTCTTGCAGAATGAAGCCTGGCATTATTCTGCAAACCACAGACCTCTTGGACCTCTCCAAATTCCAATATGCACCCCTATATAAACACAAACACCTCTGCACCTTTTTGTTGATAAGAGCTTTTTCTAATCTTTGGTAGAACTAGATTCCAAAGGCAGCTGAAACATTGGACTCATCGGACCACAGAACGCACATCCACTGTCAAATGCTCACCTGAGATGAATTTTCAGATTCAGGGAGTCTAAAGAAAACTTATAGGCGCAGAACAGTCAGGCAGCATTTCAGCGCAAAGTTCATATATGGCTTTCTCCTTGTGTCATGAAGTTTCAGCTTGCATTTCTGGATGAATCAATGGACTGTGGTGAAAGAAAATGTCTTTCAAGCCACTCCCAAGCCCAAGTAGCTATAGTAATCATTCTGGCATGGTGCTCCCTTTAAAACCAATCCTAATACGCTCACCTGTCACTAATTTGTCTGCTGGTTGTAGAATATTCAAAAACAGGGTTACTTATTGAAACTCTTCTGTCTTTCTTCACCTCTTCCTTCACCAACTTTTCTGTAAATGGCTTTTGTACACAAGAGTAGATTCCTGAATGACACTGGACCAAGACATATCCTTGAGCAAAAGGCTAGGAGCTCCACTGATCGATCATCCAGTGAATAGAAGCGGAAGTGTCTAAGTTTGACATTGGAGCCACAGGCAGACGGTAAACAACAAACACACCAAAGCACAATAACATATGAAATGCAATAAGATATTAAGATACTTTAAGAGGATACAAAGCTCTTCATTTGCTCTGTCATTCTTGTTCATGCGAGTGTGCGAGAGAAGAATAAAATGTACAAAAAGATGGAAAACATGGACATTAAGTGGTACAGTCCAAAGTCCACAGTCCAAAGATAGAAAACTGTTTGCTCTTCAGTACAGTGGCATGCTACTTGAGAATACAAGTCCAATGAAGTCTTAATATACCCCTGGCTTGGTCATCAAAATATCTCTTTGGGTGTCTCCTGACTGACAACATACAAAGCAGATTTAAGTGACTACACACAGATGTGAACATTCCCAGAATCAAACACTGCAAACTGAAGTAAATGGTACTTGTATAGCGCTTTTCTAGTCTAACTGACCACGCATTCACCCCATTCACACACTCTCATACAGCACGTCTTAAGATACACATAACTACGTGCTTTCTAAGCATTCACACACATTCATACCCCCAATGATACACTGGGGGAGCAACGTGGGGTTCAGTGTCGTGTCCAAGGACACTTCGACATGTAGGCGAAGCCAGAGTCGAACCACCGACCTTCCGGACTGCTCTTCCTCCTGAGCTACAGCCGCTCCAAAGTGCAGACCGTTTACCTTCAAATCGCTAAAGGCTGTGTCACGAATGTTAATTGATGTATGAATGTATATAGAAGTAAAACTTCAGGAAAATAGAAGATAAAAATTAAGTTTCTGGTAGAATTTATTCAGTGTCTCATTAGTCACTCACCAAAACATCAGCCAACAAACACCTCCACCAAGGCGTTAATCCACTTATCAGTCTTTTTGTCCCCTAACACATTAGCTGCTCAACACTTGACACCAGGATTTCAATCTGCTATTCTGAGCTGTGAGTAGCCTTCCAGTGTTTTATATTGTGAAGGTTGTGAGGTAGCAGCTTTTGAGATTTGATCAAATAGAGGAAAGAGGAAATCGAGAAACACTAAATAAATGAACCTGCTGAAATTATCAAGGGCCATTTGGAGCGTATAACAAAACACAAATGGAGTTTAGGAATTGTAATATGGTCATTTTAAATAAAAACTGAAAGTCTTTTCAGTTTGTGTCTGTAAAGAATAAATAACCCTCTGTCTTTCTGAGATGTTTGTTCTGTCTGTACAATACCTAAACACTTTTTTCCTTTTGTTACAAAATGTATTTGCCATCAAATTGTGTTCTGCCCATCTGTCGATCATCGGTAAGGCAGTCAATGTGTTTTCCGATTGTACCGTAGCCCCTATACGACAATCACACAGCATGCATTCTCCCTAAATCATGTTGTATACCTATCATCCAGTTCAAAGTTTAGCTAAAGTGTGTTTACATGAGGGTCTTACTTTATGTCAGATTGCTATCACTCTTCAAAGTTCTGCTCTATGGGTCTTTCTCAATGCATCTGACAGTAGTGGCCAAACATTTATGTCAGTATGGAAGCAACACATAAAAAACAAAAGCACTCTGCACCTGAACACGCACCAACATGAAACAAATTTTATGCAAAAAAATAAAAAATCTACACAAGCACACCATTCTGCAAGGTAAACAAACTCCAGAGAAGTATCAAGTATTCTTAAACTTAAATAATGCTTGTTACTCACTAACTTTCCATCTAGATCATACAGAACTTTTTTGATATAAGGTTTTAAAACTAAAATGTTATCTTAACTCTTCAGCAACTGCTGATTGTTGACTTTCAGCACGATGGAGTCTTACTCATTTCACTTTGGAGACTATCTTCAACATTTTAGCACGACTGTATTACTTCAACCACAGTTCTGCTGGCAGAGTCAAGGCATTCACTTCTCACAGTTCTCCAGGTGCCCACAGCCCTGCAACGTTTCAGTGTGCAGTGTTTCTCTATACTACTCTACAACTCAGCATATTAAAGAAAAGTCACCAAAGATGTCTTTCTGCAGTGTTACTTCCCAGCAGCACATTACAAGGTATAACGGAGAGTATATGTCTGGACTGTAATGGGGAATAAAATGTGTTTTTCCATCCACGGTATGACTGGCAGTGCCATTTCAGGAGAGCAACTGCCACTGGACACCAGGAAAGTGGAAAGTTGAAAAGCTAAGTTAAATGGGAAGTTTGTTTTTTTTTTTTGTTTTTTTTTAAACCTGGACCTTATTTCTGGCATAGAATACATTCATCTACTCACCGAGAACAGTATCCTTCAGACACTATTTAAATCACTCCAGATCCGCGTATATCCACATAACGGAAGTGACCGTCACAGAGCACAGAGTAAATAAGCTGTGCTGCAGCGACGCGCGGCGATGACTTTATCCTAAGTGATGCGGGTGTCGAAAGCCCCCAATAACAACAGCACGGCAGCTCTGAACTAACAGTGCAATTGTACGCATTCATTCGTCTTAAAGTATTGGTGAAATAAAGTAATAAGTAATAAGTAAATAAGGCATTATCTGGCCTTATTTAGAGGCTGTATTGTCTATGCCCCGTTCACTCCCGTTATATGGATATACGCGGATCTCAAGTGATCTAAATAGCGTCCGAAGGACGCCGACTTTCACCAAAATGTTATTGATCAGTAGATGAACATATTTAGTAATAAGGTCCAGGTTTAAAAAAGGTCTTAAAAAAATTAACTTCCCCTTTAAGAAACATATACCTGGAATTCACTTTATTGTGATACACCATGTGAAATCTTATTGATTTGAAATCATTAACACATTTGCAACAAGATGGCGGAAGTTAGGCATAGGGTGCTTGAGCTTAACTGATGGGCCTGTAGCAGTATGTACCAGAAAAATCCAAGACCACAGCAAAGAGGGATGAAAATGCACACTGTGACAAAGAGCAGTGGTTTTAGTCAACATCTGTCGAAACAAAAATAGACAGGATCCCTGATGCAACTCAATGCATCACAGGTGTAAAAGCTTTGTTAGTTATTGCTTATTTCAAAGCTTATCTGTGTATTTTTCTGTTTAGTCTCTGTTAGTCCCCAGTTAGTTTAGTCCTGCCGTTTCCTCACCTTTCCTCAGTTCCCTCCTGCCAGTCATTGTCAGATCCCCTGTCATTTTACCCATGGTTTTCCCCATCATTCTGGGTCCAGGTCCACCTTTTGTTATTTTCCTTAGGTGTTTGTTGCTTTTTTCTAGTTTAGTTTAATTTGATTTTAATTTCTATTATAAATAAACCGTTTAAGTTTCCTCCTGGCTCCTGTCCTGTGTCTGCATCTCGGTCCTCCACCTCCAAATTGTGACAATCTGATGAAATCTATGCAATTCTCACCCTGAACATTGAAAAAAGCTGCATATAATTCATAATTACCTGTTATCAATTGTATCTGCATATACACTAATCCACCAGAGATTCTTTACACCTGAAATTTAGCATTGTGACAGCTAGTAGATATTAAAATGATCCCTAATCACTGCCATAATAAGGCACTGATAGTAGTGTTGTTTATCTATGGAGGGGGAGACAACACTATAGAGCTAATATGGAGCATGTGAAGAGCGCCTCAGCTAAACTGAGTCCAGTTGAGCGTAAATATCAGAGGAGTAATTCCACCCCCAAAACCCTAATACGGGTGTGTTAGTTCAATTTCCATCCCACTAATAATTTTTGTTTTCAAAAGTCTGGTTTTGTTCTTTTTTCTAGGATATGCACTTAGTAAATGTACTTCCTGACTATAAAAACATGAATTAAAGAATGCTTGGCCTAAAAATTTACTTCGATAAGTGCGACTGCCTAAACTGAACTATATATACATCAGACATGGCCCAAATCTGCATTTTTGTTTGCATCTTTAACACACACAAGGCTTTTGTGACATTTGTTGTGGCCGTGTCAAAGCCAGCTTTGGTCATTTGAACAACATCTGGCCCATACAGCACATACAAATAACTCCATTAAGGTCAAGCTCGTGACTTTTGGGCTACATCTGGCCCACATACCTGCTGGGTGCCATAACTGAGTCATAAGTGTCTAAAGTAGCTTTGATTAGGCCATAATGTGTCTGCTAACTGAGGGGTCCACACTCATTAGAACAAAAAAAAAAGGCTGCACAGCAATATAATGCTGCATTTAACTGGTTACACATTTCTGACTCGCTAGTTAATCAACAGAGACCCATCAGCATAAAGGGGTATAAGTAAAAGTAAAAAAAAATGGAAATTATTTAACATCACTATAGGGTACACCCTTAGATATATTTGTCATGAACTGAAGGCGGAACTTCGACTTTTCAGAGTTGCCCTTGGCATTCAGTATGGTAAATGGTTCACCTCAATTCTTCAAACAAGCAATGAATGGCTATTGTGAAAGCATGTACAGACACACAGTATACCTGGATTGATGATTGTGAGCAGGCTCTTGTTTTTTTAACGACCTGTGGCCATATTCCAGTCTATAGATAGATTTCTATAGAAACCGCCGTTGATTGTATGGATGAGAGGAGTTTCCTTGAACCAAAGGTCAAAAACTCTTATCTGATGTCCCACATAATGACAGAATGTTGGGTTATATATGGGACATAAACATGCATACAAATAACCATGTTCAATCTGCACTGAAAACAGCAGACAGTCAGTCTCATGTGAACCAACTGGCCCACTCGTGACTGCACGCATATTTTCACGCACATTTCTTCTGCCAGCTTTTCTTACCTTTTTCAGTCTCCCTTTCTTCTTTTCATCCTCATGTTGGTAAACGGGCATTTGCAGAAAGTCGTCTTCACAGCAGATAAAGCTCACCGTGCATCCCATCCGAGCAAAGCCACAGCGCACACGTCCAAAGCCATTCAAAACTTCCAGCACTCGCTTCCCCTTCCCTCAAGCTGCTGTAGGTACACTAATTATGACTTCATTCCGAGTAAATACGCCACAGATTGGCGCAGTTTGCCTGCCATCACTGCGTCGTTAAACACAATTGTGAGTAGGCTACGATGTTTCGGGGAGTTTTGTCGCACTTCTTTCAGGCCACCACGCTCAGTGCGGGTGCCACAGAGCGCTGATGTGACTTCACTGCAGAGAGACTGTGAAGCACAAACAGGTAATGTGCAGACTTCCACATCAGCGGTGCTGATCTCTGTCCTTTACTCACTTAGATTTACTCAGTCACCTTAAAGCTCGCCTTATCATGTGATTTTCTGATAGGTGTTTCAGACTGTCACTCAAAACCAGAGGTATGTATTTCCAGTTTTAGCCTCCACGTGTGCTATGACTGTAACAACATGTCCAGTTATCGATTTACTTTGGCCCCACCATTGTATGGGGGAAATGTTTTTTATGAACATAAAACACTGGTGAAGTTCTTGTGTGTCATGATGCCTCCCCCTGCTGGAACATGAGGAAAACAGACAGATTACACAACCTGTTTCTGCAGGTTTTATTAACTCATCCCCATTTTTGGTTGCTGTACCTTTACAACCATTGCACTTAGAAACAGATCAATGGAGCATAAGCAATCATATTTCTCACTATTGGTAGTAGTGTTATTTTCTGTTGTCTATTTTCCCCGTCTACATGTTTTCTTACAAGCTCATAGATAGCAATCTAAAGCTGTTAGCATTCCAGGATATGTGCCGTCACTTTTGGTGCACAGATATTGTATTTATTCACTTATTTATTTATGGTTTGATTAATGGATCATGGTATACAATAGGCCAACTAAAAGACTGAGTAAATTTTTTTAAAAAGGTTTTATATTGATATTAATTAAGGCTCAGTAAACAGGACAGAACCTTTAATGATGTCTTTCGTAACACCCAATGTTTACCTACTATATGTAAATTTGGTTGGGCCTAATGTAAGCTTCAAAGCTGAAATTTACTGGGCATCATCATCATCGCTTCACATGCTCAAATATTGTCAGAACAAGCTTTAAGCTGACAAATACTGCAAAATGTTCTAGCTTGTACATCAATAAAAAGAAAGTGTGCATCACATCTAGTGGGCCAGTTGGACGTAGCAACCATCCCAAAAGTTGTCCACCCACCTCTAGTAACAAATTGCATCTGGGTTTGTAAACTGCCTATAAATGGCAAAATGAGTAACTTCTGCATCACTCCAGACCTTTGTTCTTTATGTGCGTTTTCCATCTTGGAAAAGTCTCACCAATGTTAATCTGCTTATTCTGCCTTCAACATTTTTGAATGAATAGATACTGAAATATGACCATTACTGTTAATCAATTCAATTCAGTTTTATTTATATAGCACCAAATTACAACAATTGTCATCTCAAGGCACTTAAATAATATAGTCCAACTCAAGCCAATTGGAATTCATTGTAATCATGATCCAATGAAATCCAATTAGCAGCAGCAACAATCAAAGACCCCACATGATTGTGGGTATCTCTGTCTGAGAAAAAAAAAAAACAAAATTAGACTTTGTCTTATGCCCCTCTTTTTAAATTAAGAACATACTTTATTCTATAGGGAAATACAGAGAATATATGCTCTGACATAAATGAACATGCATGGGTAGCAGGAACGGCATCCAAAACAAAGACTTTTAATGACAGCAACACTGATAAAAGATCATTACAGCAGTAGCTTCACAATTAGTTTTTATTTTGAAAAGAAAACAAATTATATTCAAAATAGATAGAAGAATGTACACTTTCCAAAGCAGAAATTACAGTGATATTTCCTTTTACTGGAGAATTATTGATCGATATTGATCGAACAGAAAACATCAGATGTAGAAGTGTTCATTTCAATATGAACCCTCTCGCTCCCATCTTATTCTGATGCCTCATGAACGGTGTCCCCCTGCAAGTTACACAGAGCAGCACAGATTCCTAGCGTTTTATCCATCATGGGGATAAGGCTGACTGGCATAGTCTCCGACAGTACTTTGAAACGTTTCAGTCTGCAAATCACACGCTCCATGTGTATCCTCACCTCCGCCAAGTTTCTGCTGCAACTGGAGTTTTCTAAAAGCTGAAAGTCCCTTTTTGTGCAAGGAGGGATAGTCAGCTTCACTCCCCTCTCATTAAGCACATCTCTTATCATGAAGCCACGATCAACCATGACCTCATCACCTGAGTGGAGATACTCCAGAAAACCTGAGTCAGAAATGATGAACTTGTCACTGCATCTTCCTCCATACACTGGTGAAATGAATGTGATCAATCCACAAGGTGCGATGGCAACCATGAACTTGATTGTGTTCTGTCCATAGTAAAGACTGTAGGACTGTTCCCTTGGATCAAGGATTCGGGGATTCAGTAGTTGGATTTCGGAATAGTCGATAATGCAGGTTGTGCCAGGATAGTGTTCTTTGAAACAACGGGGCATTTTTTTCACTACCATCTCCTTACGTAGCCATGGGACGAAGCTCCTCATATGAGTCTCCATAAGGTCAATCCAGTATACAAATATACTCCTAACACTACTTTGACAGACACTGAACTTATCTGCTAGGTATTCCTGAGGAAGGTTGAGTCTGAGTTTCATCAGTGTCATCAGAAGCTGATCAGTGGGGTCAAGCTTCAAGCTGCCACTGTAAAAAGGCAAAAGTTTTTCAGCCAGCAAGTGAAAGGTGGTACAGGGTAAACCTGTATGGAGATCACACAGTGCATCTGTGCGAAGCAAGTCTTTGTAAAAGAGCTTCTTGCTGCACTGCGTTCCTACGTCACATGTATTTGACTCCACAGTGCTCCGACAGTAGCTGTGATCAACTTGTGTGAAGTCCTCCAACTGAACATGTGCATCTTCCAGATTGGGTTGCTCAACTCTCCCATTTACAGGTAATAATGTGGCTGGCTGTAACATATAATCTGAGATGGAGAAAAGTAGAAGATATAAGTGCATATGTAAAATCAGTTAAAGTTATTTGTCAAAACTCCAAACTTGTACATGTAAACCAAACTTATTTCAGCTAATATTGTGTAATGCTGAGTTTCTTTATCCTGATGCTGAGGACAGACAACTTGCTCTACTTGTTCCAGAGGTTTCCCTGCTCCAACATGGCTTATTCAGCTGAATGAGTCTGCACATCAGCTTGGTAACAAATTCCACAGAATGACATTTTCATTTAAATCAAGTGTAATGGAGCAAGGAAACTATCATTAGTCAAATGGGCCACAATTTGTCTCCTTTCCATAACGTCTGGCATATTTGAAACACCATTCAAAACACCACCAGGCCTCCAAATGCCATTACAAGCCACATCAGGCTATGAATAAGTGCCACCTGGTGTTAGAAAAGTGTTACTCCACTAGACATTTCTTGATCACTAGGTGGTGTCCAAAAATTATTACCAACCCCAGTCGACCAATTTGAATGTTTTTCACCTAATGAGGCAATAACAAAGGCAGAACTTACCTTACTAATCAAGAACTGATTTTGGAATCTGGACATACAGTCCAGCATTAGATTTAATTTGCTGTTAATTCATATAAGTGATTGAGATTTTCTCAAAATGTTGAGGTGATCACATGTATGTCACTGATCTGCTCACCAACTCTGCCATTCTTTGTTGTTACCTGTGACTTATTTGGGTGATCTATTGCAGTGGTCCCCAACTGTGCGGTCTTTTGTTACCGGGCCGCACAGAAAAAATAAATAATTTATATAATTTCTGTTATATTGCTTATTAGAGTCTGAAAGTTGTTTTATTTTAAAAAACGACCGGATTCTCTTGTGCTGCTTAACATCCGCATGTGTCTCTTGACACGTAAAGATGTCTCGGTCACGTGATGCGTCATTCCAAAACTAAGCCCGCAAACCAGCGAAAATGAGTAAAAAACAAACATCTTTGGAGAAAAGGCCAACTGAGGAGACAGAATAGGAGCCTTCGACCTCCAAGAAGAAAAAGAAAGCTTCATTTAACAGACAATACCTGGAGTCCTACTTAAAACAAGCCTTTGGATTTTTTTTAAAGAAAAAAAACGTGAGCAAGAAAGACAGAAGCAATTACTGAGGGCCACCATTTCAGTAAATGCAAGTGCACTGAGAGCATCATACTTAGAACTTAATCTGTCACTTCAGGGGAAAATGACAACTGTGTTCAAGTTGGCAGATAAAGTAGCTGAATTCAAAGCCAGTGGACAGAGGGATATTTGACATGTTTCAATCATTAGCGGGGATTTTGGAGGAGGACACTGCGCCTGAGCCAGCATTCTCCCAGCTGGTGCGCGACCACCTGTCTCTGCTTTTACAAGAGTTTGAGCGCTACTTCCCGACCGCAAAAGACCCACGAACGGCGAGGGAATGGATCCACGATCCATTTGTAAACAAACCGGGCGAATCCAGCATGTCCGTGCAACAAGAAGATCAGCTGCTGGAGATCGCAAATGACAGTGGCTTTAAACGTACATTTGAGACAACCACTCTGCCGATGTTCTGGATGAAAATCAAGGCAGAATATCCTGACATCGCCACAAAAGCACTGAAAACCTTGCTACCATTTCCAACATCCTATCTTTGTGAAGCGGGCTTTTCTGCAGTGACAGCAACCAATACAAAGTTACGGAACAGACTGGACATAAGGAACACACTTCGAGTGTCATTGTCTCCCATCACCCCTAGATGGGACCGGCTCGTTGCAGAGAAACAAGCCCAGGGCTCCCACTGATTCAGCGATATGGCGAGTTGTATTTTTCAGTTGTATTTTCAGTTTGTTTTTTTTCATGCCGGTCCGTGAAAATAATGGCTACATAAAACCGGTCCGTGGTGCAAAGGTTGGGGACCCCTGATCTATTGGGTGAAAACCATTCAAATTAATTGGCACAAAGTAAAAGGAGAGGATCTGATAGACAGCGGAAGCAAATTACTTTTAATATCAATCTGAATGTGGAGGGAAATGTATCCCTTACTAAAAATGTGAAGTTTTTTTTTCTAAATACAACCCCTTTATGTATCCATCTACTTTTAAACTTACTAGTGATATGCATAAACGCGCTCTTATTTTGAATGCAGCTCATAGACGCAGATAACGTAATGCTTGGTATATACGAGCACAAGAAAACCAGTGAGGAGTAGCCTGACCGTAGCAATGCAACCATCCTCTTCGTGTTGGACGTAAAATATCAGTCGATGGTCTACAATCTACTGATTTATAATATGTAGTTCGATTATCAGCATTGTTATTTCGTTTTAGACAGCGTCAATCCTTACACTAACCGGATAAGGCGCATCATAAGCCGTCACGCAAACACCGCCATCTTGGACATCACGCAATGCGTTGTGGGTATTGACCGAAGCACTCTGGGATTGAAAGCGTTAAAAAAATATCTCCGAACCATGCTTCGCAGCTCTGACAGACGGATGTTGTAGTGTCAAAAAAATAAAAAAAAATAAATAAAAATAAAAAGACTTAGTTGCCAGTTGCTGTGCAGCAAGTTTGTTGAATCCACAACCAAAGCCTACACCGGTAGAATATAAAAGAAATCGCGAACCTGAACAGCCAGAAGCTGTCCAAAATAATTTTAGATGAGGGCATAATCTGCCTACCTGATCCCGACATCCTCAAAGATGGTTGCGAAGACAGCACATCGAGCTATCTAAATCTGTTACAGACAACACTTGTTGGCTGTCTTGTTCATCTGCACTGGCAATTTGCATTACAATGTACTATTAAGCTATACATTTTTCTCCTTTGCCATGCATACATTTACAAATATCATTCCTATTAAAATCAAATTTTCATTTTTTTATTTGCAGTTTGTAAGAAAAGAGAAAAAGCGTGCACACTGATCTCAAAACTGGAATGTCCACTCCACTCAGTGTGCGGGCTTTTCCTGTTTTCTTCTTGACATTTTGTTTGGCCTACGCACCTGATGTGATTTCTTTCCTTGGACTTTGTAGTAACACAAACACAATTTCTTCCATTTTCTTTGCAGTTTGAAAATGTTTTGACCAACACATTCATCCATTGTTTTTCTCGTGTCCTTACATAATAGAAAGATTACATGGCACATGCAAGCATGTGGCACCCTTCTGCCACACGGTGATCGAGAGAGTGGCGAAAACACAACTTTGACTCAACAGAGGCAAAAGTGGCCAAAAAGCTACAAAGTGCAGAGTTCCTTGAAGACATCCATATTCAGAAAGTTAAGTGTGATGTTTTGTGTACATTTAATAATTGAATTTATCAATTATTTGGTGTAGCTGGCTGTCATTTTCTGTGATTTATTATATTCTGTTATTCCTTTCTGTGGATGTGACATGCTGCTACAAATACTCACTGCTGTTCCAAAGATCAGTTCTTTCAGGCAGCTGTACAGCAGCTGGACCAAGATGTTTCAGACATGTGTCCGCACACAATAGACCAGTAATTCAGGTGGATGGTGTGACTACAGAGTAGGGCGTGTTACAGCTGGCAAAGCATGTAAAGTGTTTTAAAAAAAAGTGAACCATGGAGCAGCAAACAGTAGGAATGCTGCCTTGCTGAAAGAAATTATGAACTTCTGTGAACTTATGATTTTTGCCTTCATATCACACTAACAAGTTTGTTGCTGTTATGAACAGAAATGAGGATTATTTAAAATAACCGAGAGGCTCCTGTTGTGAACACAGGTTGCTGGACCATTTCAATCCCAGAGTGCTTCCCACAATACATTGCGCGAGGTCCAAGATGACGGTATGTGTTGACTAGCTCACCGTAATTGGATGGAGAAAAAAAAAACGTAAATGGATGGACAATAAGATACACTGGCCTGTGCTCTGCTCCTGAACCACCCGTGTCTTCTTAAAAGCAACATCATAGCCCAGTAACGTTTCAGGAAAAGGGTGTTGGTCGGTTGGTTTCCCATCAACAAAGTGAAATGAACAAACATATGGTCGCTTTGCGAGATTAGTGCTTTAAACCAAAGCCGTAACTTTTTTTTTCGTCCTTCGGTAGGGGACGCAAATGGTGCTCCGCAGCATAGACATTATAAAGAGTACTTTATTTCTATGCTCCGCAGCACTGTGACCGGGTCAGAGGACGATGTCCAAAACTCTCCTGATTTAAAAACACCGTCTCTTAATCCTATTGTTGTGTCACCCTTTCAGAGAGCAAGCCGTGCTAACCATTGTCAGCGTTTTCTTAAAACATACTGTGTTTTAGGAACCCAACAACGCGAACAAAGTAGTACGGAAGTAGTAATACAAAATTGTGTAATTGAGAAGTACAGTGGTTTGAGCAAAGGTGAACGAAAAGAGTTAACCTAGGATAGCCTCTCCAAATTCCGACCGTCTTTGTTGGTCTGTCTTGAGCTTCATCCTATGCTTCCGTTGAAGAAATGACTGTGATTTGAGTGTAGTTTCTTGGTAACCGAGGTTGACCGTCGGAGCCCAGTCTACCGACTCAACGTCACCCAAAACGCTAGGGCAGCCTAAAAAGTCAAATCAAGCCCATATTAGACTACCGGTAACTTCATAATCATTACTTATTAAATGAGAATTTAACGACAAACTAATGCTATAAAAACACAGCCACTAAAACCAAGTTAGCGAGCTAACATACCGCTCACGAAGTGGTCGCTGCAGACACGGGCATTCGTACTCTCTGCTCCTCCCGACCGCAGACGTAGGTTTAAAATCCACTTTTTACGGCGTTGTTCTGTGAGCTTTTCACATTTCTTACCTTTGTGAACGACTATCTTCGGTACTCTAAAAAAACCCTTTTCCTTTTCTCGGTTAGAACGGTTAGTGCAACCGTAAACCACACAAATCGTAGGCATTTTTTTCAGATGGCAGACCCTCAATGTACTTCCTGCCCTCCAACTGAATTTCCCGTCCTCTGTAGATGTACGATGCAGCAATGTGACGTCACGTGAAAGCAACCTATTGTTTGTGAAAGCAGAGGCATCCATACAGTTCATACATACAGTCCATCACAGGGCCACATAGAGACAAACGAGACAAACAACCACACACGCTCACACTCACTCACTCCTAGGGACAATTTTAGGGACACCAATTAACCTAACATGCATGTTTTTGGACAGTGGGAGGAAGCCGGACTACCCGCAGAGACATCAGACATACACGGAGAGAACATGCAAGATAGAAAATTAGGTATAGAATAAATTATTGAAAATTGAACCCTTCAAAAGAGAGCAATAAGTCCATTAGTCTTTTCAACACCTTATCTACTTAAGCTGGCTGGTTTTTACTCCTTTCATTATTTATTTTACAGATGATGGAGTACTATGGACAGTATGAATATGTTACAGAAATGTATATAAGTTGAGAAAAACCAAAATATACTCCTCATTTATGGATTTATGGAAAGCTGTTGAAGAAGGTAGATATTCAAATTCAAATTTCAGAAGCTCTGTTTGGCTCAAAGCAAACATGGGCTGTTGCCAGTAGGTGTTGAATATTACAAGGGGCTTTAGTGGAGTGGAATTGGGAGCACATTTTCCTTCACTGAAAACATTGTATATGGCTCATCCTCAAAAATTAAAAGAGCTCTTAACAACTTTCTCTGTATATGTTCGAGAATACAACTCGTAGTATACACAAGTAGGCTATTCAAAGATGGTTCAAAATGTACATAACATACATTTTCAGTTCCATACCGATAGGTTATTGAAATAAAGTTAACTCCAAATAATCTGGACTTTACACTGTAGAAATACTGGCCTGACGATTCGCTCTTCATAGGGTAAAGAATAGGCCAGGAGATACTCTAATATGCTCTGACCTTTTTCCATTTCTTAAGAGCTTAAGATCCTTCAACCTTTGCCAAGATATCCCCTATAAAGGATTACAAGTACATTCCAGACTCATTCAGCAAGGTTTGTCAGTTTAATCTGTGGGTTTCGGGACATGCAGGTCGGATGTAGGGGTATAAGAGGTTTGGCAAGTTAGCAAAAAAAGCTCTACATAGGGATACCGAGATGTCAAGGCATTGGGTTGGAATAAAGTTTTAGAATTTATTAAACAAACTAGTGTAATAGTGAGGATTTATTCTCTGATCCGCACGACTGAGCAGATGGTCCTAGTTGCCAAATACAATTTTAAAAAAGAATTGCTTTCTATTTAGATAAATAGAGCTGTGATAAAATGCAGTCAGATCAAGTTTTTAACATTTCTTTAACAAAGATGTTCACTTTTATTCTAAGTGAAAACAAGGCATTTCTACAATTGCAGCATTGGTTTGCTAACTTCAAAGAGATCAGAGAATGGGGGATCAGGTTGTTCCTCTGGTTGTATCAAAAGGTAACAGTTGGCCCAGACTTGAGGTCCAGCCAATGGCCGTTTGTTTCACATAATCACCTCTTTCTGCCATCTTTCCTGATCATTTGTTAATTTAAGGTGACTAGAGCCAAAAAAGAAAAATCACATACTTCTTGTCTAACTTCATTCTTTGCGTGATAACAAGTCTGGCACTAGCAAAGAATGTGTCTACACCTGCTGAGTGACTCAGTAACACATTGAGACTATTTTTGAACACTAGATACAAAAAAGTTAGGATGAAAATTTTTTAAAAGAAAAAAAAACACATGGGTCAAGTGACTTCTTTGACTTTTATTTCATGAAAGACAGTATGAACCCGAGTTATAACCACTGCATTACAATACCGTCAAAAATTCATTGTACTCTTTTTATATTGTTATTACATATATGAAGCCTATAAAAACTCTGGTGGTACTTCACTCATCAGGTTTAACCTGAAAGATAAGCTATATTTACATATTTTTCATGTCTCATTCTTGGAATCTCAACCTCAGGTGCATGTCATATGATACTGGCAGAAACAGTTTCAGAGTACTGAATGGAAAGTACTCTCTTGTCCTAATGACATGTAACGTTTTGGAAATATAATATTGTACATGTAAGTTCAAACACATGTATTCTATAGTTTCAGTTGCATTTGTTTCAGACCCGCTTCAACTGTGTCATACATTTTTGTCAATATAAAAAGAACATTCTAACAGCTCCTTCATTAACATGCAACTTATTCAAACTGATCTATAAAAGTAAATCAAGCAGCATTTACACATCCTCTGTCCACAAAGTGCAGGTTAAGTTGCTTGTCAGGAACCAGGACGGTACGGTTTATGCTTTTCAACTCTCCTATTGTAGGGTCTGGTTTGATTTCAAATCGTCTGATTAGCTGAGGGGGAAAAAAAAAATAGAGTTAATGAAGTCACTTTTTTTCTAGAACTGAGTGGATAAGACGACAACTCACTGACATCCAAAAATGAGTCTACCCAGAAAAAAATGGCTGTATTAGTTTTCGTTAAGACGTTGTCACTTGCAGCTGTGGTCACACTTCAAAACCTGCAACAACAGTGTACCATTTCTGTAGCGATTTTGTGTTTTAAGGACAAATTCTGTTTAGCTAAAAAGGTACACTGTAATATTTGCCCATCACCAAAGGGAGCTAAATCAGTGACTTGTGGATCAGCATCATACAGTATTTTCTAAAAACACTAATATTGTTCTACTTATTTTTCTAAAAAAGTGATTTGTTTTCCCTCACGTGGCGGGTGTGTGGCCTGCTTCAATGTGGTAATGTGGCTAAAAGATTAAAAAATGACAAATAATCATTTTGTTTTATATGGTGAATCAAATTCCTTTAGGATGTTCATCTGACTGTTTTATCGTGGTCAAATGCATCGTAATTTCAGTCTGCAGTGCATCTCCCATGTTATGTTGAATGACAATAAAAAGAATCTAAATCTGAATCTGAAATATTTAATCACAGCTTGGTTCGAAGGTTATTTATTGGTTAAATAGCCTAGCTCCGTGGCCAGACTAACCATCAGCTAAATCTAGTTCATATACAAGCACCTGCTGCGTCAACAAGCAAGATGAAGTTTACTTACAATCAAAACTTTCAAAGGTATGTAACTTGAACATTTTCATGCATATTTTAAATGTATATTGCATGTGTATAGTCTTGCACTATGTGTATAGTCTTGCACCATTCTTGCACCGTGGCCAGACTAACCATCAGCTAAATCTAGTTCATATACAAGCACCTGCTGCGTCAACAAGCAAGATGAAGTTTACTTACAATCAAAACTTTCAAAGGTATGTAACTTGAACATTTTCATGCATATTTTAAATGTATATTGCATGTGTATAGTCTTGCACCAAGGTCACAACAAAGGTATAACCAATTAAAAAAAATGATTCGCCTTAATGTTAGGTTAGCAAATTTGCATCTGCTTTAGGGGCTGGTCTTGTGTGACAGTCTGATAGTAAGATATGATTGCGTTAGTTTTTACCATTACAGTATCTCACATTTCTTTAATTCAGCTTTGAAAAATAGCCTTCCCTTTCAGCTCAGCCCAATCCCACTTTCAGATCTTAAAATGTTGTTCATCCACAGGGTTTTTTTTCTTACATACCTGAAACAGAACCAAATACATTTCAAGCTCAGCAATCCGGCGACCAACGCAGCCTCTCACTCCAAAGCCAAACGGAATAGAACCAAATGGTTTTGGCCTCTTGAGGCCATCACGGAGCCATCTCTCAGGCTTAAATGTGAATGACTCTGGAAATGTGTCCTCATCATGACTCATGGCATAGTGACAGAACGTGAAAGCGGTCTGCAGAAACAGTGAAAACATGAAATTCTAATTTATCATAAAACCCTAATCAAATGCATTTTTGTTACCTTATTACAGTCTTTTTGTTAAAATTTTCTAAAGAAAATCTACCTCCTCTGAAGACTTTAAGCCTAGTACTGGAGATTAAAACTTGCATTTCTCTTTACATTATTATACAAGCGCACACAAAAAAAGTACAAAAAGTCTAATCATGGTTTGGAAAAGAAAATAATAATAAAATAAAACTCACTTTCTGTGGAAATTCATATCCACCAACAGAAATAGACTTTTCTGTTATGATCCTTGCATTCATAGGAACCACAGGGTACATTCTGTTAGATATCAATATAATCAAAGGAAAACATAATTAAATTTAACATAATTTTACACACATCGTAAATAGAGCAAGAAAATGTTGTTTCAATGTCATTTTTACATTATTTCGACAGACAAATATATATTTTTTTGTAATGATCCAGCTAAAAAAAAAAAGTCCCATTATATTATTTTGTCATTATTCACCATGAAACACAGCCTCTTAAACCAGTCTTACCTGAGTGTTTCCTTGATAACGGCCCGTAAATACTGCATGCAAGTGATCTCTGCTGCATTGGGGATCCCATCCGCCGGTACCAAAGTAGACACCTCTTTGTACAGTCTGTCCTGGACATGAGGGTGCTTGGACAGCTCGTACAAAGCCCACGTGAGGGTGTTGGAGGTCTTTACAAGAAAGATATAAAAACGTCAACCAGATGCGTGGATACCTAATATACTTTGTGTGTACATGCAGAAAGAAGGTTAGGAATTTTCAGGGGCAGACAAGCTCATATTATGACACTGATGATAAAAGATTCATTACATCTCTACAGACTGTCTTATATTCATAAGTGGAATAGCATGAGATGTGTTCAGAAATCAAATCATATGGGGATGGTTGTGGTATATAGTGTTTGTTGGTAAGAAACAAAAAATGTTTATAATAATTAGCATTATGATTATAGTTTCAATAATGTGGTAAGGTATTTGATTTACCGTGTCCACTCCAGCTAAGAGAAGTTCAGCGATGTTGGCATACACATCTTTAATGCTCATCTGTGTATTTGAGAGGAGGTATGTCAGGTATTCACCGTCCAGATCTTTTTTGTTGTTCACACACTGCTGAATAACCTCCATCTTCTTGTCAATCAACTTTTTAGCTAAAGTAAGAGCAGGAACAGAAGTGTTTGATTCCAGTAGTCTCTTAACAAAAATGTTCTCTGTATCTGACCAATTCTGCACAGTGCTGTACCTTAATGCTAATTTAATTTGAGTTCAGTTTTTTTTTCTTTATAACTGCATGTGGAAATACACTACATTTTGTGAAACTGTCACAAACAGGTGATTATTAGCTCTCACGGGTGAAAAAGTCTGAGTTTGAAGGCTGGAGATGGTTGGTAGAGAGACAGATATCTCCTGCCTATAGCAGCAATTTATAAACTTTATATAGTTTGAAACAGGTTATTTTAATTATCGTTTTGTCAGGAAAAGACATTAAAATTAGTTAGGTTTTGTAATCTTAAATTAGCTGATTAGATTCAGGCATAAAACAACTATGACGGGGGAAAGGTAATTGCTTGCATTAACACATACACTTTCACAATGTATCACATACAAACCAACTTATTCTTTTTAACTCTGTTACGATTTCCATCCTCACAGCAAAAGACCCAAAACGTGGCGCCAAAACATAAGAAACCACTGAAATACATTACTTTTAAAGTTGTGCTGGATGTTTGGAATTCATGTCTATGAGCATGAATGCAGCGACTAAAACCAGGATGTGTGCTTCAGCTGTATTTACTAAATATCTGTCCATTTAACACACTTGTTTGGGTTTTGGATGTTTGTATGTGTGCTTTAAGGATAACTGCACTGAAACAATTCATTGCTTTATGACTGCAGTTGCCTGTGTTGTTAACCCCCTCCTTGCAGCTCAGTTCAGCCTGAAAAGAAGGAAGTATACTTCAGTTAATCTTACACATTTCCATAGGTGCTGTAGTAGTGTAAAAATCGGAAACCCTGCAGAGTGACTTACCTGTTTGTTCCAAATACTAAACTTAACAAACTGGAAAAACCTTCATCCACGAAATCTTCAGACACTGGTTTTTACTTTGTGTGCAGATGTTTTTAGCGTTCTTTTTTTTCTTTCAAGTAGCAGTGGACAGACAATTTAGAGATTAGTTTGTTCAAAAACACACTGATTCTATATGCATGGCCTGTCGTGCAGACAAACAAGTTTTACCTATAAGCATTCCTCACAACGTGGCATGTAATTAGAGTAAAACACTTAAACTTTAACAAGGTGAGATATCAACTTCACCCTGTCAAATTTTTACTCAAAAATCACTAGATTTTTTTGGCTGCTCTGAAACAATGAATAGGTTTTAGAACATTATGTTAAAAGTTTTAATGAGTTAAAGTACAGTTCATTGTTTCCTTGTTTTATAACAAACTTTAAATAAAAATGTTCTTGCAAAATATACATGATACAGAAAGTCGAATCAATGTGCGGTTAATTCTGCTCACCAAATATGAAAATGCCCTCCCAGCCAGCAATGTAGCGCCCCCAGTAAGGCAGTAGATTACGGCTCCATTTTGGAATAATCACCACTGCCATGCTGTTTGAGAACATCTGGGCTATGGCATTGATGAAGTCTTGTGTACCACCAGGGATTTGCTTTTCCAGACACCCAAGTCTTGTCTCAAACAATATGGAGGCAATACCTGTATGACAAAATCTCAGGTTTAGAAGATTAGAAAATATAAACTCTATCGAGAACCAGGAAGCCAAAGTTTGTACTATTAAGATGTAATGCTTAGAACTCTATTTTAATGACTTGGAGGGTTTGAATAAACATGCACATTGCACTCGCTCCATTATTCAGCACATACAGTGAAAGTGCAGTTTTAACTTTCAGATCTGCCACATACCCTCTAGGGAAAATAGATAAAGCTCATTTGCAATGTTAGTCACAAGATCTCCAGTCGAGCTGCACTGGCGCAGATAGCAGATCCTTTTGGTGAAGTCTGTAACCACCTCATTGATAACACCAGTGTACTGGGCAGAGTCCTTGGGATGCAACATGCGCTTGTTAAGCACCACCCTCAGATTGTGCCATCGCTCCCCCTCCCTAAGAGCAGAAAACCATGTTTAACTGTGATGAGCAAAACTGCTTTAAAAGTTTCCAGTTATGTGAGCTAATGTTTAATCAAAACTGATAACTTGTTACCTAAAACCTAAACTTCAGAGATTATGTCTTCCTGTCAAGAATGAAAGACCCTACAACAGGATAAAATAAACTGTATTGGTAACTGGTTCATTGGTTGAAATAAATTAAACCTGGCCTTTTACACAACAGAGTTAACACAGTTAATGCCACTAATCAGCTTTAGTGGCATTCCAGACCTAGAAATGAAAAATTGAAGTTTTTTCCTCAATTTACATTATGGGACTTCTTTTTAAATGTATCTGAACCTTTAAACATTTCATCTTAAACTTTATTTGAAAATACGATAGACTTGTGATTTTGTTTCAGACTTTGCTATAACTACACACATAAACATACAGTGCATAGGCCCGTACAGTATTAAGTTGGATTCATCTTAATCACTTAGTTAAAATGCTTTAATGTATTTAATGTATGTGCTTCTTTAACGCAACCCAACCCAACAGACAAAGATGACATCAACATTCCAGCCTGGGAGAAATATCTTTCTAATCAACCAAAAAATCTGAATCTTTTTGTTTGACTGACATAACAAAACTTTTTGTATGGAAAGCCCTATGTAACAAGAGTTATTTTAGACCTGGAATAGTGGCTACATTGATATTGAAGCAAAGCTGTGTATGTTCCATAGCATTTGGTTGTCTTACTCTGTAAAAGGCCCATAGCCGAGCCCTCTCATGTCACGATATTCTGTCCAAAGGGACATGTCTCCTCTGGAGGGAAACTTCTCATCCTTCCTCATGAGTTCCTCCAATAGCTCAGGGGTGTTAACGGACACCGACTTAAGTCCATTTTTATATATGGGCCCATATAGCTGCTTCTCATAGATCTGATGGTGGACAAAATGAATGTATGATCAATGAGTCAGAGGAAACATGTTTAGCAGAAATATCAGAACACGCAAAGTAAGAAGCAGAAATAGCTTGAACTGCTGCCTGTAACCATAATATCACCTCAGTTATATCATTAATCTAAAAGGATGTGCTTTTTGTAAAAACAAAACAACAAAAAAAAGGAAAAAGAAAAACATTGTACACGATATTGAGCAAATATCAATTTACAAGAACTGACAGAGGTAGTGCTACCTGACAAACATTTTTATTTTATCATGCACTGGAAATGCGGTCATAACAAACACCCATGCCCCTTAAAATGAAATATTACACAATTGAATTAACTGTACAGAAAAACAGACAATTAACAATGCAGATTTTAACAAACTTGTATCACTGTGTCATAGACTTGCTAAACATGTACATCTATGGCATCAAGAGATCAGGTAGGTCAATGCACTTTAGTTTGGCATACCTGTAGCTCATGAAAACGATCGTAGAAACCTTGAAACACTAGTCTGTAAAGCAGCTCCAAAAAACTGACATGTGGAATGTCTTCCACTGAGCGAGGCTTGTCCTGGAAGGCAGGGAGGGCCCCCGGGGCAGAGGAGATCTTTCCCACACCCCTGGCATAAACCCGGGCAATTGAAATAGGACATGGCAGCAGCCAGCTACCACTCCTATGCAATACTCTCCAGGACAGCCACGCAGCCATTGCAAGGGGAGAATACAATATGCACTGGGCTCCTGTTACATACAGGAAACCAGCTGAGTGGGGAGGGGCCATGTGTCACTGATTATTTAACCCTTCCAGCCCCCTAAAGGTTTATCAAAACTAATTGCCAAAAAATCTTTGTGGTTGTTATTATTCATGAAGCTGAAACTTTGTATGACCTCAATATTTTTCTAATAATTTAGGGGTAGAATTTAATTTTTGATACCTTCTCTGTTTAAATGGTTGTGATTGGTTAACAAAGTTGGCTCTTATAGTTACATCATATTTGTAAACTATTTGTCAGGAAAAGACACAAAATGGAAATTCTTGTGGAATGTCATCACAATTATCTAATAAACCTAAAACAAAGAAGCCTTTGGCTGCCTCTTTATTCTTGCATGGTCTCCCACTTGAAAGCATCTGAAAAACATGTTTTTCTTACCTCTCTGTTGATTATATAATCCTTTGGGCTGGACATAAATACCAGATATTGTGATATCACTAATCAGCAAACAAGGTCCTGAAACTGGATAATAATCTCAAATTGCACTAAAACCTCCAACAAGCCTTTTAGAAGTTGCAAGTTGCAAGCAATGCAACTGACCCAGGAGAGTTGTCTGCCTTGAGTTTAAGTAACTAGTACAATTACCAATAAGAGCAGTCTGAGACTGCATGTCTTAATTTTGATCCAAATAAAATACTTTATATGTAATCCTGCTAAAAACTGACAAATAAAATAAATAAATAAATAAATCAACAAATTTGTTGCTCCTTACCTTCACAGGTACCAAGCAGATCACACAATACGAGCAGTTAATGTTCTGGTATGTTGTGTTAGACATTTGAGGCATCATGGAAATAGTTGTGGGGTCAGATACAAACTGATACAAAGCTTGTCACTGAATTTGAAAATATGTTGTCAGGATTTAATGAAGAGCTGCAGATTTAAATTATCACCTGAAAAGTGTGAAACAAAAAAAGAAAAAAAAACTCAAGTTATTAACACTTTTTTTTATTCAGTAATCAGTCTCTGAATACTTTCCAGGCTTGTCATCCTTTGAGCTGGGCAACATTGTCTATAGCTCCTGCAGGATCCATTTTGTGCAGCAGAAGGTGTCCTTGTACTTGAGCAGCGCTGATTTCAGCATGAGTGGCTGAGGCACATTCTGCAAATCTCTCTCCTTCAGATAAAGGCTCATCTGGGTAGAAGCGACGGAACATCTGGGTAAGCTGCCAGTGGGTGCAATGCCCAATGTACTGCTTCAGATCAACACGGCCAGGTCGGATGAGCGCTGCGTCTAACCTGTGTGTAGACATTACAGACAAGAGTGGCATTACATGAAGCAGAATTTACTCCTTTGTCAAAAATTATAGTGACTAGATATTTATATAAATCTCTAGTAGTGTGGCTTTACTGCTTTTATTTTTTATATATACTTAGCCATATAAAAGGTACAGTAGCAGAAAGTGATGAAAAAAAGCTGTCACTGTCACTGCATGAATAGAACCTATGACCAGTCACTCTATTTTGATTTTCCTTCTCTTTAGTAGCAAAATGCTTCTTAATGTTCACTGGTTCTTTTGTGTGCAGTGTGCCGCTGGGCAGGTAGTGTACATATTTGCTGGCTAGAATACCAAATCAAAGCCTCAAAGTAGACAAAAACGCTATGTTTTACTCCTCAAAACTCTAAATAACAACAATAAACTTATGGCAGTGCCGCTCAACTCTCTGCAATGACCTTAAGCAAGGTGTTTCTCTTTGGTCAGTTATAAAGGATGCCAAGCAAACTGCAGAATTTCAAAGGCTATTTCACTTCATGTGTCTTAGGCAGCATTCTTTGCAATTGACCAGTCTACACAGAAGAAGAAAGACATTCCATTCATTTCTACTTGCTGGCTATAAAGGGAAGGCTCATGATGCCATCAGACATGTGACTGTACTTAGGTCACGTCTACTTTTTGCCATTCACTGGCAAAAAGAAAGCTGGTTTAATGGCTGCGGAATAAGCTATTTGGCATCTCCCTTTTATAGCGTGAGAAACTACATCAACATTTCTGCATTTGATGTAACAAGGCTACTTTTGGTTTGCATTCTGGATGACATTTTGATATCAGCTAGTCCGCACAACCTTAGGGAAAAATAAGTCTATTAAGCAAGTGAAATTTGTACAGAAAATAACCTAATATTAGCTAAAGATAGCTCAAAATATGTTTAAAATAAGCTTAATATTAACATTCTAATGAATGGTTAAAAGTCAAAAGTTTTCAAATTTTTTAAAATGATAAAACTAAAACTTATTAGAGAGCACTATTGTTGAATGTTACAATAACAATATAACTTGCAGAATACAAACAAATACTTCAATACATACTGGCTAATTTCAGGTGTATTAGCGAAGGCAGCGTTCTTCTCCTGCTCTGGGCATGCTCGTTAGAAGAAGTTCCACTTTAACGCATGTTCTACAACTAAGTTTAATACAGCACTTAAAAATACTCATTAGTTGTCTCACATTGTCCTTGTGTTAGCTCTTAAGCTAGACACTGTTTACTCTCTCACATATAAATCATGTACTTCAAGGGTTACTCAATATAATTTCTGTCCTAATCTACATTTACATGACAACTCAAAGCTATAACTGATATCTCTAATAAGGCACATCCCGTGGAACAGAGCTGTGGACAGGAGTTGCAAAATCCACCCCCTAAAGCCAGGTGCTATGAACAGAACTGTAAATTCATGGTTGAAAAGGGTGCTACTGTACAATCTCTCTGTGGCATTTTGAGACATTTCACAGAAATTCCATCTAGACCGTAGGAAATTCAGCTTATGACAAAGGGTCAGAATGTGTCTCCTTTAAATTGCGTATTTATAAAATTTCCTCCAACAATACCTCTCTATATAGTTGGTGGTCATAAAAACGATTCTGGCCTCAGATGAAGCCACTCCATCAAGCGAGTTAAGCAGCCCACTGAAGGTCAGTCTTCCCATTCCCTGGTAGGCCAGAGGGTCTGAGATCAGAACAAAAAGCACTTCATGACTTGAAATTTATTTAAAATTTCATTGATTTTTCAAAATGAAATAAAAAGACAAGTTTGTTTGGGGAATTAAAACTTTACAGGTTGGCTTAATAGCACATGACAACCTCTGCTAAAACCTTTTTTTTTATTATTTTTATTATGCATAATTAAAATTAAGTGATGTCTTAAAACAGAAAAAAAGGAACTACCACTGACAGATGCAAAGTGACTATCAGCACAACCTTATAACTGCTAATCCTTCCTGCTACTCACTTTCAGTGGGAAGCAGCTCTCGGTTCACAAAGGCAGCATCTACATCCTCCAATAGAATGATGCTTTGCTGTGGCGCCACGCTAAGGAGGTGGTTCAGACGGTCGTCTGAAAGCGTTCGGTCACTCAGACTCATCAGACAGATGCTGTAGCCGAGCTCACCTGCCAATGCCGTGCTGAAACACAAACCAATCATAAAAAACAAAAACAGAAGATGGAAAAGACAGTTGCACGCAAGAATGTGACCTGCACACAGAGCAGGAACAGTGACACATCTAGACTGATGTGACACTCACATAAAGCTGCTCTTTCCACATCCTGGAGGTCCATATAGCAGATATCCTCTTCTGTAGGGAATGCCTGCAAACACAATCTTTTTTACATGGATGGCAATCCTAGATCAACTAAAAATCCCTCACAAAACAAGATATCTAACAAAAATATTTAATGATTAAAAAAGCAAGCTATCATTTTCTGTGTTTAGCCTACTAGTATCTAATCACAAATGTTACATCAGTGGCAACATTATCCAAAAATACTATAATTTCATATATGAAGGACTTTTACTTTCCTTATTACTTTCCTGGAAACTTATGTAACTGTCCACTGATATTACCACTAGGTCTTATAGTTTACAAGAGCCTTGAAACTTTGATATAGACTTAAATTGTCAGATAAGAAGAAAATTCAGGTCTAACATCTGTATACATACTATTTTTTTTTACCTCTATCTGTGTACCATTTGGGGTTTCCAATGAAGTCCTTCACGTCATCTACAATCCTTTCAGCCACGCCAGCCTCCAGTACTACAGAGCTAAGAGGTCTGCGACGTCGTGGAAACCCAAAGGGCCTCCACTCTGCACCCATGGCGGTGTACATCACTGTCCTTCCGTCCTCCTGCTTCAGGGCAAGTTCCCTTGCTGCAAAACATGATTGACCCCTGCACTGAATGATCAATCGAGTGCAGTGCAACTATCATATGAAGAGTGAAACTTGAACTTGTCAGCTATGTATAACCTGTACCTTCTTGTAATATATTAAAGAATATTTGTCTGTCTCTGCCCAAAGCTGTGAAAGTGACAGACTCCCACGGAGTTCCAGTATTAAGATCCACCATCTGCTTCTCTCTGGTTCGCTCAACCCTAATCCATTTCCTCCCATACCTACAGACCACAATGGATGACAGTGTAACGGGTTGCGCTGTTAACATAGAACTGTCAATCAGATTTATAGACACATGCATTGTACATAACTTGATCATTTTAAACTAAGTTTGTGCATGTAAAATATATCGGTGCCACACTTAAAGGAAGACATAGAGAATTCTTCTGACCAGATGATGTGGTTTCCAGGGCTCGGGTGAAAGTCAAACTGCGTGTAAACGCGTCCACTCTCATGTGCCAGGTAGGAGGTCTCCACGCTGAGATGCTGAGTGTGCCTGGCGTGCTTGGTGATCCAGCTTAGCAACCAGTGGTAGCTCTTATCCCTGCTGGGAACCTCCAGGGTGATCATGTAGTGCCTGCGGAAGAAGATCATCCCCACTTGTGCTCCTTTTCTCGCCACTGCCAACGCTGTACCTACACCAACCAAACCAAAACCAGCACCGAAGTAGGGATTGTCCTTCAGGCTGTCAAGTATGTCTGACAGGGGCATGATGATGACTTCTGTAGTCCTTCTTTGAAGTCAAGATGATATTTAGTGGTTGTTACACTTTCTGGGAGAAAAACGTCATTTGTCGACCCCAGTCCGTTTTTAGATAAAGGATAATGTTCACCCTTGTTATCTTGAGACTTACTGGCACGCTGCTAATCATATAACCAACCGACAACTGTTTCTAGCTATCAATAACGCGATCTTTAATGTGACATGTTTATTCCACTGAATTACTTTCTCTGTCTTCATCTCACACGATTACCGCTGGACACTTCACACTCGCCTGAATACGAATATCAGGCTTGTAAAGCCTAAACTCGCCATGCATGCAACGTGTGGACGCAATATTGTAGCGGTATTGGCAGCAGCGACCTCTCCTACACTTCCTGTGTTTGAAGAATATTATTCCGACTAAGTGCCAGTGCTCGCGATCATTTGTTCCCCTTCTTGCAGTGTGTCGTGTTGACATTATTTTTTCAAACAACTCTAGATATAAACTACCTTAAATTAATTCTAAGGGTGAATAATTTAGTTTGTATTCTAAATCGTTTGCACCGTAATAACGAAAATAATTAATAATTAGGAAATTAAACAAAAACATTTCACTGCAAAAATCACAAGAAGCTAACTCACGTTAGCCCAGCAAGCAGTAACGACTGTGCTGTCGTTGAGCACTACTTTATCTTATTATCAATCTTATATATTAATTTTATGTCATTAACACTGAGTGAAACTTAAAACGTCTATCACTTAATGTAAAATAAGATTCATGCTTTAGTTACAAGGACTAAAGATGGATTTAAAAACTAGGAAGGGCTGCCAGACGGTGAAACGAATACCTCTTGATGTTTTGTTTAGCTGATAGAAATGTACAGTGAAAACACGGGCGGTAGGTCCAACTCCATAATATCTTTCTGTTGTTATTATCGTGGTATCTTTATCAGCATCTAACTGTCTATAGTAATTGTTCATTATTTTTTACATTACTATTATCTTAACTTAACTGGTGTCTTTACGAAGGGGTTTTAATGAATAGGAATACAACATGCCACTAGCTAAAACTAATAGCTTATTTTCTAATGTATTCCACGTATCTATTTGACATTTGTTCAAAATATGAGCATAAAGAAGCCTTTTTTTATTCCCCGTTTTCTCTGTGCATTGTTTTTCAGACACGATGGAGACAGTGGAATATTCATGTGATAAATGTGGACACAGTTTCTCAGACAGTACTGCTTTTGTCTCGCACCCCTGTTCAAAAAGGCAAAGAGCTGCACCCAGTAAAGGGCAGGCGGACAGTTACAAGTGTTCTCAGTGCAATGAAGTCTTTTCTAAGCCAGTTGCTCTGAGATGCCATTTTAAAACCAACCACAGCAGTTACGAGCACAAAGGCCCATTTGCTTGTTCTGAGCACAACTGTCAGTTCAACAGCTCAGACCATCAGGTGTATCAAGCCCACTTGATGTCCATGCACAGTCTGGATCTTATACCCTGCACCTACCGGTCCTGTAAAATGTCATTTCATACACAGGGTGAGATGGAAACACATTGCAGGAGTCATATGCCATTTGGCTGTTTTCACTGTGACTTTGTCACTCAAAATACAAAAGACCTTAGTGGTCACCTGTTGGAGCACAACCACCTGCCAAATAACTGTCAAGGTAAACATGCAATAGCAGAATTTCTGAGATACAAAAAAAGAATTGTCATTTCTTATTACATTCAAACTTTATATGTGATTTTATGTCCATTTCATATTATTCTTAGGAAAGGAATCCACGGTATACACTAATGGAGGTCACCTTTCTCAGGTTTCCTCAAGGGAAAATAGAAAACGGAAATCCTTTTCATCTTTACCACAATATGAATTTGAAGAAGAGCTTGAGGGGCAAGGGGGTGATACAAAACGTTCAAGAAAGGCAGTGAAAAAAGAAAACTCTTCAGCAATGAGCGCTGCACCTCTCCCATCTAAAGGTATGCAAGCTTCTGCTTGGTGGGATTCATGTGACTTGTTGTGAAGGGGACAAATGTCTTTTATTCTTTTTTAACTAGCACTTTTCTAACAAATGTGTCCTTGTCCGTTAGAGTACCTTGCAGAGGGATCAGAGCATATTTACCGCACCCACACCTGTCCAAAATGTCGCCGGTGCTTCAAGATGCACTCTCACCTGCAGGAGCATTTTCGTTTACATTTCCCTGACCCCAGCCTCCAGTGCCCCACATGCAAGCGTTTTTTCACCAGCAAGAGCAAGTTACGCATCCACAGACTCCGAGAGGCTGGTGACAAGATCCATCGCTGTCACTTGTGTGACTACTCTGCTGTAGAGAGGAACGCGATCCGCCGCCATCTCGTCAGCATGCATGTTGATGAGGCGGAGGACGACATGAACAGTCACATCTATCTTTGTCCCACATGCGGTCAAAGCTTTCGCCAGAGCAGGGCACTCAAGGCTCACATGAAAGCCCACAACATCCCTTCAGACAGCAAACAGTTGACCTGTTTCCAAGAGAATTGTCCTTTCCAGAGTTCTCAGCGCAAAGACTTTATTAAACACACTGCTGAAGTGCATGGAGTCAAAGCAGCGGAGTGTCGTTACCACGCCTGCAGTGCCATCTTTCAAAACCAGGTGGACATGGAGGCTCATTATCGAACACACCTCGCCTACCACTGCTCAGAGTGTGATTTCTCTTGCTCCAATAAAACGGTCTTCCTCCAGCACCAGCGTCACGGTCACCCTGGTAATAAAAAGCTTTGCTGTGACTTTTGCTCCTTTGTGACATTTAATCCTGTGGAGTTCGACCAGCACATTGGACATTTGCACGCTAACGAGAAGATCCATCGCTGCTCTCAGTGCAACTACGTCACCTCACATAAACGTGGTTTGAAGCGCCACATGTTGATGCACAGTGGTGAGGATTGAATTGATTGTTGGGGGATTAATGGTTTTGTCATATGATTCTCACCTTACAGCATCCTCCGACTTAACATTTTATTTTCAGAGAGCTTTTGTTTTAGCTACTCCGTTTAAATTACAGGTGTTCATTGTTTGTTTGTTTGTTTTTTTTACAGGTGAGAAGCCCCACAAGTGCAGCCTGTGTGACTTCAGGTGTCGAGATGAGTCCTACCTCTCTAGACATATGCTCACTCACTCAGATGATAAGAACTTTATGTGCACTGAATGTGGATATGTCACTAAATGGAAGCACTATCTCAACGTTCACATGAGGAAGCATGCGGGAGACCTCAGGTAGACTGTTAATACGTCTCTCATTCAAGATTTTTATCTTAAAATTTTTTTGGGACTCCTGGGCACAAATAGATAGATCAAAAAATGATGATGTGGTTACAGCTGTGTAGTCCACGCTGTTATCGAATGAAATACTCTTTATTATACGCTTTTTACCAACTGATTGACATCTTTTTCTGACTCCTTTGTGAATTTGGTTCAGTCGATGAGGGCTCAGACATACTTAAACTATGCATATATCGGGTGTGGTGGCCATCTTGTATTTTTTATGCTCCCAGGACTTCATGGGTTTTCAGACCAAAACCTGTGCATTAAGTACAATTTTTCAATTACAGAAACAATTGAATAATATTTAGTAAAGGTTTTTGTGAAAGGTTTTGAGTTACATAAAAACTGGTTTATGCATTTACCATATCGAGGACTCAGTAGTGGGTTGGGACAGACAGCTGCTGATGCGTTTCCCTATGACACTCTTTGAATGCTTTGTAATTAAACACAAAATTAAACATTATTTTCAGTCACGCGTCACACAAACAAACACCAGCAGGATGGCAAGACACCAAATCTGAAGTGATGGACGGTTTACAACTGTTGGTGAACAACTGTTGTTAGAGCCACGGTGCACCCATCATAGCTCACATTCAGATATTTAAAAAGCTGGGTACATTAGAACTTATCTCAAACATCTTTGTTATTTCAGAAGTGGAACTTCATGGTTGAGCTGTCTCTGGAGTATTATTTTTTTCACCAGCTAAGAAAAGTACATTTAACGAGCAGCAGACATTTGTGCCAGCTAACTAGTGTCAGCACACTCTGTGAGCTCCTGATGGTTTATACTTACTGATGTAGCATACAGCTTCTGTACACTACTTTTGTTGTGCCATTTGATGGGTTTGTAGTGCACTACATAGTGAATGAAAAGTTTCAGTTGACATTTCAAACAGAATTACAAAATGGCTGACTCACTGTATAGTTGACTACAGTGAACTAGGGTGTTTAAGCAATGCTTCTCCGGTTGGCAGAGGTTCATAAGGGATGGGGGAGAACTGCTCCTTGTGTCACAGAATTGGGATTTAGGTTCATTTGATTATTTTTTTGATTGAAATTCTTGCATTAGATGTTTTTTTTTTACATATTTTTGCCTTTAGGAAACACTTAGACATTTTTATTGTAAAATTGAAACACCCCTGTGTTTAGGAAGTGGTGTCGCCCTGTTTGTGGCATAGTGTATAAAAGGTTCCTGGTGTCTCTGACTTATCAGCAGTCTGCAGAGTGTTACACTGCCCTATGATATAAGCTTAGCTGGCTTGGCAGAGAGAACCAAAAAAAAGTGTCACCTGTGTTCAGGTAAAATCCAATCCAATCCAAACCCATTGTACGGACTTAGATTGTCTTCCTCTCATTTTCATTGTCTTGTCAACCATGCATAAAGCGCATAATGGCTTAATTCACAAGATATTTGATGCCTTCTGACAATTATTTTAGCATTCTAGAATGCAGTGTTCTATCTGCATCAATATCACCAAACTCTCTGTGTCCCCTCCCAGGTATTCGTGTGATCAATGTCCATATCGATGTCACCGCATGGACCAGCTCAACAGCCACAAATTACGACATCAGGCTAAATCGCTCATGTGTGAGATCTGTGCTTACGCCTGCAAACGCAAATATGAGCTCCGCAATCACATGTTGTCCAAACATTCTGGAGAGGGTAAACAGCCCACTGCGTTGAAGTGCAAATACTGCACCTACACTACCTGCTTCCGACAGGCACTTCAGAACCATGAGAACTGCAAACACACCAGGCTGAAAGAGTTTCGCTGTGCCCTCTGCATCTATTCCTCCTTCAGTAGCATCAGCCTCTTCCTTCACAAGAAGAAAGCCCATGGGTATGTGCCTGGGGACAAAGCATGGTTGGAGAACTATGCAGCAAAGGAGAAGGAGAGAAACTCAAATGAGTTTGTGCAGGATTTTTACATAAGACCACAGGTTTATTATGAGCAGTCTGAACAGTCCTCTTGCGATGGGCCTCTTTCATCTGCAGCTATTGACATCAGAGAGCAATCCAATGTTGTAACTCAAGAAGTTGTTAATGAAACTATTTCAGACAGTTCTCCATCTGTCAACAGTCCCGAGCAGTACTGCACTCTTGTGTTAACAACACTAACAACCACTGATGACCAAAACCCACCTTTGCAAAATGAGAAGAATAACTGTGCAAGCGCACCCATTTTGAATCATAACAGGCCTGACTCATCTCAAGAAAAGGCAGAGGATTCTGCCCCTACAAGCTCATCAGAGGAAGACGATGGAGCTGTGCCAGGCGAGTGCGAACAAAGTGATTTTGATGACATGTGTGAGCCTTTGAATATTACAAGTCAAACTGTTGATCCCATAGAGGTTCAGACTCAGACATCTCAGGTGGAAAATAATGGCAAAACAAATGATTCTGCTTTTCTGCCTGAACAAGGTCAGCCATCACAATCTGAGACACATCTGAAAGCTATGAAGAAACATGACAAGGATCAAGCAGAGGCCATGGTTTTGGAGGGGCGAGTGCAGATGCTTGTGGTGCCAACTGAAGATGTTTATCGCTGTGATAAATGTCCCTATGTAACTTCTAGGGAGACGGCTTTAAAGCGGCACTGCCAAGCTTTGTGCCATGGCAGGACAAAGGGACACAAGTGCCAGTTCTGTGGTCTGCAGTTCCAACAGATGCGTGGTCTTGATAATCACCTTAAAAAGAAGTGCCCAGCGCTTCCACGCAAAACACAGAGATTTGTAGGCATGTCAAATACATGTCTGGCTACAAAGGAATGCTCTACGAAAGATCAAAAAGTGTCCAAAAAAGTGGATGGGGAAACAAGTTCAGATCAGATGGAGCTTTTATCCTCACCAAATAAGATTTCCACAGAATTAAAACATCCTGAATTTCATCTGCAAGATCAGGGAGCATGCACGTCTCATACCTCTGCATCTGTTGTATCAAAGCATCAGAACAGTAAAACTCAGACAAATAAGCTTCCAAATGCCAAGCTTGTCAAAAAACAATCACTTGGAAAAGTTTCCCTGCAGACAAAGACCCTTTATATTAAAAAAGATGGGAAATTTAAATGCAAGCAGTGCAGTTTCTCATCATTCAAGCTACCAGCAGTTAAATGGCACCTCTCAACCTGCAGAGAAATTATGAGTAGTAAGGAAAATCAAATGATTTCTAAAATGGATGACGAAAGCAGTAGTGGTTTGCTGAAAGACAGAGAGAGCCTTGTAGAGAAGACTCAAGAAGGCCTTGTGAAAGTTTCTAAGAAACGTAAACTTTTTGGCTGTCCAAACTGCGCGTTTAAATGCAACCATAAAAGAGCATTAGAAAGCCATGAAAAGAAAGGCTGCATGAAGCCAGGAGAAGTCCAATGCAGCTGGTGTTCATTTGTAGCCAAATCTAAAATGTTGTTAACTCGTCATATTCTGTATATTCATAAGAAAGAAAAGTTTCATGTTGCAAAACCCAGACATTTGCATTGCAGGCACTGCACTTTCAGCTGTAAACAAGAGCGATGCATGAATCATCATATTGCACTAAAACACAAAGGTGTTCAACCCCACCGTTGCCACTACTGCCCTTTCAGCACTACAAGGCGGTATCGCTTGGAGGAGCATGAATCCCTGCATACGAGGATTGACTGTCACAGCTGCGACATGTGTGACAAAACCTTTGGGGCTGTCGCCAAACTGCGTCAGCATAAGATGCGCATCCACAACAAACAGCCTAAACACTTCTGCTCACTGTGTGACTTCAGCGGTTATACACTTGACGATGTGAGACGGCACAACCACAGATGTCATACAGGGGAGTTGCACCACGTTTGCACCCATTGTGATGCCCGGTTTAGTTCAGAGATTGCTTTAAGAAACCATTGCAAACGCATCCACCAGCTTCTGGTCTGTTTGTCATGCAAGAAGTGTGACTACACATGTAGCAGCGAGATCACACTGAAGGCCCACCAACAGAGCAGGCACCCACAAGTAAAATGCACCACCTGTCAGGAATCTTTTGAGACAAAGGAAAGCCTTGAGATTCATCAGAGAACCCATCTGGCACATCAGTGTCAGCTTTGCCACTTTGCTACCAAAACAAGGCAGATGCTAGCTCAACACCTTATGAATGAACACGAAGAGGGATCCCCAGAGGGCAAGCCCCTCAAATGCAGCACTTGTCAGTTTACTTGTCGCCATCAGCTGGTGTTGGAGCAGCACCTTCGTTTACATGGAAGCAAGCGCTTGTACAAATGCACAGACTGCAATTATTCAACACGAAACAAGCAGAAGATAACGTGGCACGTTCGCATTCACACTGGGGAGAAGCCTTACAGCTGTGACCAATGCACCTACACCTGCACGGATCCATCTAGATTGAAGGTAACCTCAGAGTTTATAGGGTGATTGGTGTTTTGAAGCCAAAACCTCATAACAGGTTCTCCTCCTGATGCATAATCAGTACGTTCTACTATCTGTGCTACAGTCATGACAAGAAAATGAAGACAGTTCTTTAAATATTTAGTTCTTTGTAAAGAAATATAAACATTAATATTTGATCCTCTTTCAAACCATATTTATAGATGAATGTGATGCAGTGCATCAAGGAGACCATTTCTATTTGGAAAAAGTTTTTAAAAAAAAGTGATATAAAGAAACCTTATATCCATCCATCCATCATCTGCCGCTTATCCGGGGGTCGGGTCGCGGGGGCAGCAGCTTGAGCAAAGAAACCCAGACGTCCCTGTCCCCGGCCACTTCCTCTAGCTCTTCCGGGGGGACCCCAAGGCGTTCCCAGGCCAGCCGAGAGATATAGTCTCTCCAACGTGTCCTGGGTCTTCCCCGGGGTCTCCTCCCAATAGACAATATTTCTCTTTTGGCTGAAATAATCCCATGACCACCAACCAGTCTCTGACATTGACTTGCAAAACTCCTTAATATGAAATTCTTTAAGCTGTGTGATATCTGAGGACTTTTTGCATGCACAGCCCAATTTGAATAATCTCACATTATAAAAATACATTTAAGGTCTGGGTTTTTGACTAAGCTATTTCTATTTTTTTGGTTTGCATTGCCCTGCTCCAGCAAAGTAGCCCCACTTCATGACTTCTACACCCACTTGCTTCAAAGCTGGTATGAGCTTCTTTTGCTCAAAATCTGTGGTTTATGCCATACATATCTCCTGTTACACTGACCAGATTGTTTATTTGACATTTATCCCCACAAAGTACATTATTAAGAATTTTTTATGTTCGTCTATGTGCTCTTTGGCAAACTTTAGTCTTAGCTTGATGTTCATGTTTTTATAGCTATGGTTTTCTTCTCATGAGGCTCAACCTTGACTTTCTTATGGTAGAACCATGTACTTTGGCATCAACATGCCAGGATTATTAGAGAGTTCTTTAATAATATTTTGGTCTGTGCAAGGGCTAAACCTATTGGTATGGCCACAGCAAATGATATGCACACCTAACATTTGTTTCTTTAATTGATGTGGTTGCCGTCATCTTAAGAGACAACTTGGCATCATGATACAGGTGTTTAATCTGAGATAAAGGGGGCCACTCAGAAACAACATCTAATCTAATCTAATGACATCTAAGTGCTAGAACAAGTGAAAGGTAGCCCACAGAAATAGTCTTGAGCCCTCTTTTTATCTGTCATAAGGAAAATGGGAAACAGGTGCAGCAATTTATTGAAACATTTGGAAACATAAATGGAAAATTACAGTATATTAAAAAGTGCATAATTCAAAAGAGATGGAAAGTCAATATTTGGCATGACCAACTTTTTTTTTTCAACATAGCCTGAACCCTCATAGACAAACTTTTTTGTAACTTATTTAAGTTACGCACTGCTTCAGTAATGTTGAGGTCTGAGCTATTGGCAGGATTCATCACTCCGTAAGACCAGTTGCCTCTGATTTTAGTCCAGTTCTTGTGTCATTTGGCATAGCTCAACCTTTGGCACTTAGGCTTTTTTCGTGGATGCAACTAAATTAATTGGAAGAAATCATGTCTTTGCACTAGCTATTAGTAACAGAGTGCCTAAACATACAATTTAAGATATTTTTTTTCTGAGTTTCTTTTATGTTTAAACATCTTTTATTCTGCTAGTAAGGTACATTTTTTAACAGTGTTAAATGGTTTAATAAAACAGTGAGGTACAAAGTACTGAACTGTAAATGAGTGACAAAGCAGCCAAAGTCCAATGAAAAGATTATAAAGACCTTAGGAAATCCTGGAGAACTATTGCTCAAGACCACTGTCAAATATCGCTTTAAAATCTGGCTCTCTGAATGCATAATTCCCAAATATTCTAGATTCCTTAAGACTTTTGTACAGCGGTGTTGTTACTCATGGATGTTGTTACTTTTACTCTAATGTCATGAATGAAAAATTAAAAATGCAGCTGAAATCCTATTACTGATTTTGTAAAGAAGCCGTTTTAAGAAAGTATTGTGCTTTAGTTTGGTTGAAATACACATGAAATAACATTTTAAATCATATCTACCAAAGCTTCATATGAGAGTTCACCAAGAAGAGAAGAAGTACCTTTGTCCAGAGTGTGGCTACAAATGCAAGTGGGCGACTCAGCTGAAGTACCACATGACCAAGCACACAGGTACCAGCTAAACATAAAGGATAAGAATTATAGTACTCAAACATGTTTTTAAGATTAGGGAAATAGTTCAATGATGATTCACACAAATAATTGCATATGTCAACGTTTTAAGAGATTTGGTGTGGAGAATGTTTGAGAAAAGTAAAGCATTTTTTTGTTGTCTCCAGGAGAGAAGCCCTACGCCTGTGATGAATGTGACTACCGAACTAACAGAGCAGATGCCCTGCGTGTACATCGGGCAACACAGCACTGTGATACCCGCCCTTATGTCTGCGAGAAATGCGGCAAAGCCTTCAAGACTAGTTTCATACTGAAGACCCACCAGCAGCAGCACAGCGACGGTCGTCCATATACTTGTGGACTGTGCCAGAAGGCTTTCCGATGGCCGGCAGGTCTCAGACATCACTACCTGTCCCACACCAAGCAGCAGCCTTTCGGGTGCCGCCATTGCTCCTACAGAGCCAAGCAGAAATTCCAGGTGGTCAAGCATCTGCAAAAGCACCATCCACAGATGTCAGTAGAGCAGGGTGTGCTGAGAGACTCTGAAACTGGAAGTCTCACTCTAAAGGAGGCCCTACAGGGGACTTTAGATGAGAGAGCATCACCTGGAATGACCAATGAACTACTTCCTCTAGCCAATAAGGAAGAGGTTGTGGCAACAAGACAAAACATTGAACAAACACAGTAGTGATGCAGAAATCTGTATTTTAAAAGAATTGTTAGTATGCACAGTTGACAATTACATGAGCCAGAGATTGTGTGTTTCTGAATTTTACTCATTGGTGTTTTAAGACTGATAGACATACACACATTTATATTATGTACAACATAATCTTGAAAAATGTTAATACTAGTAAATACTATTCAAGCACGCACTTTGTAGGTAAACAAAAATTTACCAACATAATGCCAGGCCAGGTGTATTTGTAGATTTATAATACTGATATTTGGCAAATTTTTCACATTTCATTTTATAATTGTCAACCATAGACTTTCAGTACTGATACTTGTATTCAGCCAGTCATGATATGCAGTCGTCCTTCATGTTCACTCACATTCTTAGCCTAGGAATAGTGAAAGAATTTCAATAAATACTTAACCATGAAATTATATCACAGGCAAAATTATATCTTAGGCAATAAAACAAGCAAATACAAGCAGACATAATTTGTCCCTGTACTTCTTTGTATGCCAAACCATTTGACATGTAAACTACTGATTTGCTGTACTTTTAATCTGACAGATGGTCAGAATCAAACTGCTACGATCTTTGTCAGTTTTGTGGAGATATTGGACATTAAACCCCTTCTGGCTTCACATCCTCCCACTTGACCGTTTCAAGTGAGCTCTGAAATGCTGATGTTAACAAAGAGTGACGAGGTCGGGATAGCAGTTCCATCTTTAGACAGCAGATGTATGTGACGGTATCCTGGAAGAAGGAGGAAGAATTTAGATTAAATGAGCTATTTGTACTGAGTAAATCATGCTTTTGCCTTCCTCTGGCATTGGACACAACGACCAATAAGACTTTGTCAAGATATTTAAAGTAGGGAAGCACAATATTGGGTCATTGACACATTTCAAAAGCCAATGCAGATGGTGTGATCATCAGGCCTTTTTCTTTTAGTAGAATTAATTTATCATTTACTTATTGGTAAAAGTCACTTGAGGACAAAATGATACTTTAATAAGCTTGGATGATCCTCTCTCAATGACCAAATTCTACCTGCATGTCAAATTTTTGGCTGATGCCAATATTTTAAAGTCTTCATAGGCTGGCTGTAGACATCGTGCATCCTTAATTTGAAACATTGCAATGAGATGGAAGACTTCTGTTTCCTGCTCACCTGCCTGGACGCATGTCAATGGAAGAGTGAACTGTCCAATGAAGTCATTCCTGGATGCCTTGTCGTAGTCTTCCACCACAAAGCGAACCAGCGCCAGCTCAGGGACGTGGATGACAAAATTTAGAGTTTCATTCCACACTGGGTTAAAGCCTGCAGGGAGAGGACAGTAGAGGAGTGAAGATGACTGAGTGAGAAGTCTTTTTTTTGGATAAAGGTTTCTTTTTCAATCTATATTATTGTCTTTATACTATTCTCAAAGGCATCTCTATATAAGAAGGATTGCTCTTTCACCATTGTTGCTGATGTGACTGGTCTCTTCCTTGGCCTGGTCCTGTGGTACCCCATAGATCTCCACTCTGACCAGTGGGTCTACAATGGAGCCTTCTTTCTGATTCACCTTTGGTAACTGTTGCCCACTTATCACCTGGTAAACACACACATATATTTGCGTATTTGAGGAGGAGCTCACTTTCTTGTGCATTTCTCTGGTATACACTGATCATTTTTTTTCCCCTATAAAATCCTGCAGACTCATCTAGTTTTTAACCTGTATTGATAAGCGACGTGGTTTGTAGCCTTGCCACTCCTCAGGTTTCTCTGGACTGAATTGAGTGTTGATATCTCTCATGAAGCCTGGCTTGAGAACGTAACCACAGCCGCTGTTCTGCCTGAAGAGCCCATCATTCAGATCCATTTCCAGTCCAGCCGTCTGGAAATTCAGAGCCACTTTTGGAAGGAGGCAGAGAGGAAACAAAAGAGTGAAATGTAATTTCAACAGAAGACTGCCTTTCATTCAGAGCACACTTTGCGAGTTCGAGCTTATGTGACTGGAAACTGCTGTTTTGTCAAACCTCTGAGGGAATTATGCTTAATATCTGACCCTTACAGTCAAAATCCTTGCAAATACATTTACTCCATACATCACAGCCCAAACCCTGCTTTTTTACATGAACTGCTGAAGGGTAGCAATGGCTGTGGACGCCACAAAACTGGATTGATTTTATGTTAAACATTTTGTTTAACCAGGAGATGGCGACAATACTCCTTACCAATCTGGCAGCCCACATTCCACATCTCCTGTGGGTTATAGTTGGAAGAGTCTGTCCTCAGGCCACTGGGGTAGGTCCTGCTCAGGTGCCGTGTGTTGTACTGCACAAATTCTGTCTCTGAAGAAAGAACATGTGCATTGTATTTCTGTGAATTTAATTCTACATATTCATTGTGCCCTACATGCATGGCACATTACAAATCTTTTGTCCTCCTAAGGATTACAGCATTCCATTATGATCATAATACCTGTTTCTTTGGTAAGCTTCTTTGCCTTGGATTCAGAGAATGAAGACATCTCATAACACTTGGCGTGAGAACGAGCATGCTCAAAGCCATGAAAATGCACACTCTTGCAGTAAATCACCAAGTCTGACAGCTCCCTGGACAATTTGGACTTCTTCTACAGGAGAAATAAAATAGCAAATTTGTCAGCAAATAATTGCTATTTCTATTTATTTAAATACTGCACACAGTTTCTCCTTGAACCTTTCTGTGTGGCTCTGGAGCTCCATGCATGACGTTTTTCCTGCTCACTGTCACCAAGAGTTTAATCAAATGGGACTCACCGAATATCTTTCTATTGCATCTATTTATTTGTAAGATCTTGACCTGGTAATGTAAAGTTCTCTGATTATATAATATTGAAGTACAGTTGTCAAGCAGTATTTAGTACAGTAAAAGAAATATGCTTAATACTCTTAACTGACACTGAAATATTAACTGTTAATTATCTGTTAACTTAATGTTTAACTTCATGACTAAAACTACCTTGATTGTTACCATGCTATTGCTGTATTCTAGCTTTGTTTCATCACATTTAATGCATAACACTGGATAATTACATCAATGCTATTTTACAGAATTCATTTCAGTCCTGTTTAATAATGTAGCATCAGTTCACAACAAAAGTCATCTCAGGATGTTTTACAGAGAAATGAAACAAGGTCAATTCAAGTTCAATTAAATACTGTCCAATTCGGTACAGTTCATTGTTATGCATGTCAGTCTAGTAGTCGAATCAAATTCCATATAATTCAATAAAATCCAATTAATTCTTATCAATTTCATAATCTTCCAATTCAAGCTATCTGAGTCAAATTAATTCAAATCCAATGATAATCTAGAACAATTAAATTCAATCCAATTCATCATAATCTGATTTATCATAATGCCAATTTATAAAATGAGCCTTTACAAGGAAACTAACAGTATGTGTTCTTCAGTTTGATTCAGTTTCCTGTCCTGAACCTACAGGTAGCTGTGGGTAACAGTGGAGAAGGAAAAACTCCCTTTTAACAGGAAAAGGCCTTGAACAAAATCAGACCCAGAGAAGATCATCTGCCTTGACTGGTTGGAGGGTGAGAAGACAAGACAGAGACACAACGAACACCAGAGCACTAAGGACACTTTTCACTTTAATAAACTTAAAATTCACTTTTCCACAACAGCCTGTTTAACATTAAGATTAGTTGGTAAACAGGGGTGTTACTCATCCTCTTAATTAAGGCTCTGCACCAAAATGGAACACAGCTTTCGTTAATATCATCAACATCATCTGTGTTTACCTATTAAGTCTAAGTCTATGTCCTAAAAAAATCGCTGCTGTGAAAGATCTGTCGTTAGCACTTTTGGACTGTTGAGAGCAAATTACCAGGTAATTATTTTTCATTTTATATTTTTGTATTTTTTCTTTTTTCTTTTCTGTATTTGTATTTTTCAAATAGAATGGAATGTTGTTCTGAATGCTTGAGTAGAAGGCAGTTGAACGTCTTTTTGGTTCTCAACAACAATTTAACTCTCATTCTCCAATTTCGCACATTCCCCACTTTAACTGAGGAAGTCTCTTCTGGGATGTGAAACACCTTTACAATCACAGAGTCCAGAAATCCAGATGCCTTCTACCTAATAATTAAGGACCATGACCTGGATGTCTGAGAATCTACAGACTTACAGTAAGTGATTGCTTTTATCTAAGAATTACCATGTACCTTGTCCTTCTCAGCTGGTGGATCTTCTGTCGATGGGCTTTCAGCTTCACCGTTGGCCAGTTCTTCCTCATCACTAACTTCCTCTGTCAGGCTTTCATCCAGACACTCTTCTAGACCACCAATTTTCTTAGCTTTTAGCAAAATCTTACCCCTCAGTTCCTGTAATGAACAATCATTAGACCAACGAGTTACTTGGTGAAGGTGTTTCATCTTCTTGCACTATGTTGTCTTTTAACTAAATGCAGCAGTGCACCACTATTTAATTGGCCAAACCCTCAGTGGAACTCCTCGTGGCATTCATTTGTCATTACTTCAAGTTAGTATTGATTGTTGTAAGCGCTCTAATGGAGAAGAGTTTGCAGGTTATACTTGTGCTTTTAGGATCCCTGCAAAATGGTTGCAAGTTGCAGAATGAATCCTTGAAAATTTCTCAACTGTGAATGAATGTTAAAAAAAAAGTATAGGTAAGAATAAATTTAGAAAATAAGAGTAATTTTAGTTTGGTTTTAGAAAACAATATTTAATTGCTAAATTTGCCATAATTTCTGTGAAGGTAAGAAAAGATATGATTGACAATTTGTCAAAAAAATTTAAGAGACCTTAAACAGATTCTGACCTGTGGTGATGGGAGCTGTTGAGGAATCTGTCCATTCAGTGGAGTTGTCAGCAACATGTCACCCAGGATTTGTTTGAAGTGTTGTGCCATGACTGTCTGCTGCTCCACCCCACAGTGATTCTCCAGGGACACGATGACAGGGAAATCTGATGCCTGTCAAAAAGTTAGAATACGGTGCTCATTTACATTTACACATATACACAAAAAAAAGGTTGGGTTTTGGTTATGGTGAATGCCAAAAAAATAAACAAAAACGCAGTGCTAACTGCAATGACTTTTATTCCATCAGTGACAGTACAAACCAAAGTTATTAGATATGTTGTCTCATGCATAATTTTTGCATCTCAGACAAAACATTCCAAAAATATTGGGATGGATGCTTTTCATCAATGGCTGATATATCTAGATTGACTAGATGGGCAAGGGGTTACTGTGGGAAACTTTGGTCAAGCATTACAGTACAAAGTTACATTCACAAATGCCACAAAAAGAAGCCTCTTGTTGAGTTTGTCCAGCAGTGGCATCTCTGGGCTCTGAGGCATCAGGAATGGACCATCGCACAGTGGAGACATCTATTGTTGTCAGACCAATTAGTAGTCAAGATCCTTTGAAGTAAGGGACACCTTATGCTCTGGACCAAGGACAAAAACGACCATCCAGACTTTTATCAGGAACAGTCATGCTCTGGAATGGTATGAGGTTGTATCGGTGTCTTTGTCCTTAGAAAAGATAATTTACACTTCTGTGATAGCAGCATTAACACAGAATGGTTCACAGAGATTTTTGAGCAGCATACTGCATTCAGGACAAAATCTCATCCAAAGACATTGATACAAAAGTGGATGTGTGTTAAATTAAATAAACTTGATGGCACAAGACATGAAATATCTTGGGTTCATGCTGTCTGCAACAAAATGAAAGTTGAATGAAAAATAAGAATCACTTTTCTTTCCCCTCATTTTCCATACGTCCATACAGGGTTGGGTTTGATGCTGGAATTCTGAATTTTTTTGGCAGACTTATGTTTCCATTAAGCAAACATTTCCACAATTGTCCACAACTGTTTCTTCGTGAAATATTCTAAAAGTTGAGTTGGAAAGTTTGAGAAGGACAAAGGAGAGAGGTGGAGACAAAGAAGTTCTGGCTGTTTTCCATGTGGGTCAGTCAGCAGGGTACATTCAATTCCAGAGGCAGGCAAGATCACTAACAACTGCTTCTGGATTTGACTCTTATGAGCACATTGACAGTCCACATGTATAAAGACCTGCATTAAAGGACTGTTTGCTGTCAGTGATTTGCAGATTGTTGTGGTTTTGTTTAATTAGAGGCTTGTTCATTTCATTTGTGTGCTGTGGCTTATTTGTAATAATAGTCTTCCAGATAAGCAGTGCAACACTTAACTGTTTATACCTGGGCTGTTTCCTCTGTTTCAGAGCAAACTGTGAAAGAGTGGTATGTACTGATTACTTAGCGGAATTGGTAATTTGACTCTTGCAAGACATGACAGACCTGTATGACCAGACACCAGTAAAGGTGAATGATGAGATATGAATAAAAGCTTTTTAGGCACATAACTGTAAACACTCACCCTGAAAGCATATTCCTTGAGTGTTGAAATAATGTCTTTGAAGAGAATTTTTGAAGTGAAAGTGTGCCCATGATACACAACAGGCTCCCCGTCACTGCCATCCCAGCAGTCCACCTCTACACAGCGACAGCCTCTCTTCAGGGCCCTACAGACGGCGTCACAAACACACACAAATGGAAGTAATTCTCGTTGTTCGTATTGTTTTGGTCCATCTAACCACTTCCGTGTTAACACCTCCATCAAATAAAGCTGCCTCTATTACTTTTATTACAAGACTTAAGACAAAAGCAAACACCAGTTTTGTCTTTCATAACCAGAATAACACATCATAGTTTGTTTCCAGTTCACCATAACACCTTTAATTTCTCTGTAAACTTTGATGTTATTCAATTATTATTGACGTTTTATAACCTACAGTGATAGCATCTTATTTCTTCAGCCAGCATTTACTGTCCAACTATCTCTGCGTTTCTGATGTGTGTGCCCTGTGTGTGGTGAGTCTCGGCAGCCCTCACTGAATGTAAGCCTCCAAGCTGCTCTGTCCGCGCAGTTGGTCCTCCAGGAGGTAGGTGTTGTGTGAGGAGGAGATTAAGTAGTGGCTGAGCGGCTGGCTCATGTCCTGGTGAAGTTCCCGACATTTAGGTTTGAATATGGAGCCCTCCTGGGAGCACAGGTACATCTGAAAGCCATCTAAGGACATGGCACTTTCCTTCTTGGCTGTACAGAGTTAAGATACAAATGGAGTTAGCACAATAAAGCAGTCCCTAAGACATAAAACATACATAAGTATCACTATTTATAAATCTATAATAAATAGGACTATTCGAATATGCAATATCCAGGGTCCAGATAAAGTCTGTGTCCATTTTGGCAGATTTTTGTGGACATACACAGTAATATCTAAATGTTTTGGTGCTCAAAATTTCTTTTATTGAATAGCTAAGCAAGTAAAAATGACTCTTTTTTCCAAAAAACTTCAAGTTAAATGTGACATAAAATTAGGGACACTGTACGGTCAATTCTCCTCAATTTCTTTACGGTAAATGTACTGTATAAGATTGAAGAAAGCGTCCTCCTATACCTGTTTCTACATACATAACATGCGGCTGCACTTTGTGAATACAGCATTGGTTCTTCAGGTCCAGCCTGTGGTCACAAAACATGCATCACTAGGGAGATACATGTAGATGCCGTCCCCAGGAGTACCTGTCTCAGAGGGTTCGTAGCGCTGAATGAGCTCTTTGGCATGCTGGGCACTCTGCTCTCCCTCATGCTGCTCTATCATCAGGAAGTTTTCCAGCTCTTCCAACATTAACCTCTCTCCGTCTCCAGAGTAGTCCTGGAACACCTTCCACACTTCATTCCTCTGAGTCAGCATCTTGTAGAAGTGAACAAACTGCTCAATTTCCAAAGATCCACTCTCTGACTTGTCAGCCATCTGTAGAAATAAAGGAAGTGTCTTATTTCATTTAAAAAAAATGTTTTTAAATTTGTCTTGCATCTCTGTAGTGATAACCGCAGGCCTTAACTTTTCACACTACCAGCACCATAATGTAATGTATAGGATATCTGTTAAAAAGCTTTTAAGCCCCCTGATAGTAAGTAAATCAAATAATAACATGACTGTCAGTATGATCCATCATTACATCTCCTCATGCTCACATTGTTTGATCTCCACATCACACTCTTACCGTAAACAGGTGAAGAGCATGTTCTTCATTCATGTCAACATTCATCATCTTCAGCAGTTTCCTCACTTCTTTGAAATTCATCTTCCCATCTTTGTTCTTGTCAGCTTTCTGAAACCAGTCCCACACCCATCTAAGAGGCTACTGAGGAAAACTCCCGCTAAGAGTAGTTGTGGAACAAAAACTCAGGGTGTGACATCAGCCAGCAGCAAAATAAGTACAACAGTTTCACATGACATTCCCATCTCCATGAGCCACAGCTGTTAAAAGGATACTGGTCCAGCCTCTCCTGCTCATCCATCGTCTGGGCTTTGTGAATCAGCTTGCGTACTCCTCGGATCCAGGCCTGGGCCTCCTCTGAGGACTCTGCCACAAGGTCCAGGTTGCCTTGGCGACCATGAAACACCAAGGTGAAGCAGAGGTTGGCAGGAAACTCATCCGCGATGCTCAGCAGGACCTCAGACTGATAACCCTCCCGCACTGCTTCCACCTCCATCACTGAGACTGAGATATGAGTGTATGATCATAAGAAAGAAAGAAATCCGTGTTAAGCTTGATACCTTTTAATATGCTTCTGCATTCAGTTTGAAGGTATGCTATCGGAACTTTTTGTCAGATTAGTCTTTTGTGGTGCTTTTGTGGTGCTGTAAATTAAGCAATTAAGCAATCAGTGAAAGCATAAAACATTTTGAAATACCAGATTAGAACAACCAGATTGCTGTGACGATGACAGTAATTTCAATTAATTCTTATGAGTCATAACTTTGCGTCAGATTTTTGGCTTTCATCATATCACCATGATTCCTGTCTTTCCTGCTTTTGTTTTATTTTTCCACTTTTCTCGTATCCTTGTGTTTTCCAGCAGTATATCAACTCTGTCTTTTCTCCACTTTTTGCCAAATTTGTTAATTTTCCTTAACATGTAATGTTCAAAGACCAGATAGTACTCCTTCTTTAATAGAAACGATCTGTGTGTCTCTAAGGATTTCCCTGTCAGCCAGTCAGCCTTTGTCTCCTGCAGCCCATCTAACTGCTCCATCATCTGTACAGCTCCAGTCTTTAGTCTGGCGCCACCCAACTCCCCTGCTTGATTCCTCATGCTAATCTGCCATCATCACTCATCCTCATCCTCACCCACCTTCTGCTCAACCTTAGCAATGGGTTCTCTCTTAAGGGTAATTCCTGAGTCTTTCTGTCCTACATTGGGCTCTCTGGCTGTTCATTTGTAACAAGGATGTCATTACACCTTATTCCTTGTCCTAAGCGACAGATCAGGCATAATCAAGAGCTATTGTTTATGTGAATCTGCAAGGCCCATTGATTTCCATTGAGGTTACACTGTCGATTTGAACAATCCAGGAGAGGATTGGAGCAAAAAAAAATTGTTACCACACTCACTTCCTGTGTGAACCTGTGGATATTTGGTTTCTTTTGATGGCTAAAGCCGTGAGGCAGCCTGTTTTGCCTAGCTGGTAATCTAGACTCTATAATCAGTTTATATCGGTCTCTACCAAGCTTAGCTTCTTAAAGCGACATTTCAACTGTTTGAATAAGATGAGAGTGTTATGTCTCGTCAAGTTTGTTAAATTTAGTTATGTTCATGTTCAGTGTTTTTATGTTCAAGCTCTTCCTGTTTTATTTTGTATTCACCTTTTCCCACTCCTTTGAGGTCATTTGCCTTTCACTCATGTGTCACCGGTCTGACTGTCTTCCCCTGATTCCTGATTGTTTCCACCTGTTCCCCATTACCCCTGTATTTAAATAATCTGCGTCTCCCTTTGTCTTTGCCAGTTCGTCTTGTTCTGTCCTAGTCAAGCATTTGTCAAGTGTAAAAAAAAAAGAAAATCCAGGTATTATCGTGTTCAAGTAAATTAGACATATTAACATCAACACTTTAAGTGTTCCTGTGTTAGTTTTCTTGTAACCTCTGAAAGAGTGTCCTGAGTTAGTTTTTTCGTGTTATCCTCAAGCGTTTTTCGTTGTTCTATTTTGGAAAATAAATGCTTTTTTTTGTTGGATTATCTTGTCTCCAGAGTCGTGCTATTGAATCCATCTGGACTGTGTCTCAGGTCGTCACAGAGTGAGATGAAAAGCTTCTTGCCACTCGTAGCAACCAAGACTCCTACTTGGCTGCTTTACTTGTGGACTTGTTATGCAACAATCCTTTTTAGCAATTTATGTTCTCTGGTTCCTTTTGTGACCGCTTTAAACAAACTATTGTTAATCTTCTACTGTCCAAACTGCCTTTTTTTAAATCTAAGGTTTATCTTATCATCTCTATGTATATAATATCTATATAGTTTATAAATTAGAACTTGTTTCTGACCACTTCATAGTACAAAGACAGCACTAGTCCAAATTAAAAATCCACAGATCCCAGCAGCCTTTGCAAATCTCACAGCTTGTCTTTCCTACATAAAATCCTGGATGGGTCAAGATTTCCATGTTTTTTTCGTGACGATGAGTTGGGGGGGGGGGGGGGGGGGGGTTCTGTTCACCAAAGTCTATAAAGCTTGTTAATCTTGGCAGTCTATCAAGCAATCACCCAGACAAACTGAATTTTTACAAAAGCACAGTGTAAGAAACAGAAATGGTCCTGACAGATTGACAGGATAAACTCTTATTAGCTCATTTTCAGCTCTTTAAAACCTTCTATTAAGCTTAATGACAGGATATTTGAATGTATAGTGAGTTTATATTTTATTCATAATTTATTGTATGTATTTTATTGTATCAAAATGTTATTAATGCGCAAGTCAAAATTTTTCAATCTTTTTTTCTCCATTTTAGGATAATCAATTTAACAAAAACTTACACTTGCTTTAGTCTGTCCTCACCTTAACAACTGTAAAGCACTATATTGACGTATAAGTCAAGGCTCCCTCTACCTTCTTCAGTTGATTCAAAATGCAGAAGTAAGAATTATTGTCAGGATAGAAATGCACAAGCACATCACTTCTGTGCTTTTCCTCCTTTCACTGGCTCACTGTTAGATTTTATATTAACTTCAGTATATTGCTGCTCTCCTTTAACACCTTAAATGGCCTTCCCCTAAATACATTTTAGAGTTATTGACATGGTATTTGCCCTCCTGACCAACGAGAACCATGAATAGAGCTATTTATTGCCAGGTCTCATTTTGAGAAAAGGGCAGATTGAGCCTTTTCTGTGAGATCTAGGAATTATAGTATGTTGCCAGCAACTGTCCTCTTCCATGAACCAGACTTGTGCATGTGGTTTAATTTAATATGGAGGATAAGTTTAGAGCCATGGGGTTTGGGATCAGTGAAATAATAACAAAGATGCTTTCTGTGAAGCCTGAGAGTGAATGCTGCTCACTTGAAAAAATATATTTTGATAAAGTTTTTTTCTTTGTTGTTTTAGTGCTAATTTTGCCTCCATTGAAAATAAGATGTAGAGGAGCAGAGAAGAAATGGTAAGTACAGAGTCATGCAACAATGACTGCAATGTTGCAAAAAAGGCAGCATTATCAATATGTTGACATTTTTCATTTGTAAAGCCACTGAACCTCACATCCAGTATAAATGACTTGTGTAATCAGATGTATCTACACTCACAGGTGGAGTGGCCTTTCCCTGCCCATCTGGACTTGTACCAGATTGTCAGGCCATCCTCCAGAAGTCGAAAATGCCGCTGCTTCTTCCAGGAGCGTGATTTGACTTTCCTCAGAGTCGACCCTGCTATCATCAGCTTGACATCTGGATCATCTTGGATACCTGAGGACAGGTGATGAACATAATACCCTTGATACTCACACCACAGATTAAGCACAAACTCATTTGACCATAATCCCGTTAACAAACCAGAAAACCATCACAGTTTTTCAGACAGTGTGAATACACTCACGTGAACCCTCAGAATCCATCTCTATCCTTGACACATGCCAGTGGAAATATGCTGCTAAAAAAGAAACATGTCAGTGAGTTGCTTCAGATTCCTCTGAATCCAAACCAAATACATCTTGGAAAAGCTTGATGCTCACTAAACCACTCCATGAGCTAAATCTAAATACAAACAGGAGGTTTTCTATCTAACCCTAAGGTAGTACAAGCTTCAGCATTTTTTTAAGTCTTTTTTTTTTTGCGTGTGTTGGTTTGTTTTTTTCTGCTTTACTTTACCTATACAGGATTTCTCTGTTGATCCATAGATGTTAAATGTATTTGTATCATGCTAAGACACCAGCAGCTTCATAGTATGTGATGATGATGAGAAGAATCCTTGTTGTCACTAGTGCTGGCTATTTGCTCGGGTAAAAAGCCCCTGAGCAAAACAATACACCAGCTCAAAGTAAACCAATCCATATGCATGCAAAGACAGTCTTGTTGAGCAAACAACCCTGTGTTTCTTGAAAACACAGGGTAGCATTTAAATGTTGATACAGTCAAGGCATTAATCTTCCGTTTTTCATTGCCTGGAAGCAGAGAGGCTGGTGCAACTTGTGTGCTGACTATGAGAAATCGTGCAAACTCAGCAGTTTGTGCATGCCTCAACCACAACACATCTCTTCTTCTCTCAGATTAATTGATTTTACTGCAGTCTCTATTTTCCCTTTTTTTAATTTATTTATATATGGAATATTTACAAAGACTTTGCCAATTTTATTTGAAACATAACAAAATTAAGGTTTTATTTTAAGAACAAAATAGCGTCTGGAATGCAATAGAATTTGCCCTTTGGTTCCATCCTATTGATTTGAGCACTTCTTTGATCCTTAAGTTTAAACCACCAGCAAACCAACCAGCTATCTTAGTTTTCACAAATGCTTTGTTCAATACCTGCAGTAGAATAAGGAGGGTGACACAGACATATTAGGATGATTAACTCATTGTACCTCTTAAAAATAAGCATGTTTGCTTTCACCTCAACTGTTGACGCTCCTTTTCATGTTGAGTCAATTTTATTAATGCATGCCAAAATTTTTGTTTAATCTCAAAGTGTATTAAAATCTGTCTAGCCTGAACCAAACCTGGAACCCTCTTGCTGTGAGGCAACGGTGCTAATCAATACACCACCGTGCAACCCAGCAGGACTCAGTATATCATTAAACAGAAACTGACGCAGAAGCAGAATAATGCACTGCAAACCTGCTGCTTGACAGTGAAAGCTGATAGTCTTTTACAATCTCTGTTGTTCACTGATAACTGTTGTTAAAACAGTTCCAGAAACTGAAGCCTTTCTGAACTTAGCATAGCTGTTTTCCTCTCATTGTCCTCTGCTTATTTTTTATCACCCTGCTCCAGCTTCCTCTGGCAAGTTTATGAGAGTTATCACCACAGCATGACTGGTATGATGTACGGAATCCATCTGCAGTTGCTTCACAACTAAATATCACACTCCCTCTGAGAAAACAGAAACTGATGCTTACTTTCCACAGCTATTTGTTCTGTAAACTGTAAGACTTTTTGTCTGTTTGTGCTGCAGATCCATGTGAAAGGCAGTTTTTGAACCTCTGCATTGTTGAAAAGTTGACACACCCTCTTTTGGACTCCACGTTCAAACTTTTGAGCTGCAGTTAGACCACATTATGTTTGTTTTTTTTTTTTATTTTGGGGTCCATGAGTCACACATGGCCACTTAATCAGTGAGGCCAGTGACCGTACACAGACACACAACCACAAAGGCGTGCCTCAGGGGAACATCTGACAGGATGGAGATGGACTATAAATCTGTCATGCCAGCCAACAGCATCTGACTTTACCCTGGCATGCATGAATTTGGTTTGTACTTTAAGTTTGAAGATGTTTGATGCATCATAGGAATGTTCCATGTTCCCCACTCAAGGGGGATATTTACAGAGGGCAGCCTTTTTTTCTGCATATGACTATGTGAGGAATGCAACAAAAAGTGAACAGGCAGTACAAGCCCAATGAAATCCATGTACAACTCTCAAGTTCACCAGCGGAGAGAGAGGATTGTTGACAGTAAATTAAAACCAGAGGCAGAAATTTGAGACATGAAAGCATCACTTCAGCAAAATCAGCATGTATCTGCTCCTAAAGATAGTAAGAATGACTCAGACAAATAACAGTTTGAATTTATGCTTGTTAGGAAAAAGAGGAATACTCACGGAAAGGAACAGAAGTCTGGCTCCTAGAGGTGGGTGGTCTTCAGGACAAAGGTCTCCAAAGGAGGGGGAGTAACAAGGAGAGAGGGTCTACGGAGATGTGGACAAGAAACTGGCCCTGTACTCTGACACCCAGGCTCAGGGAGAGTACAGACACTGGCGGCTCAGCTGAGACTTTAAAATACTAAGTGTTTGAGGGGAAATCTGGCCCAGCCTGGCCTCGCTCCTCCCTTCCCCTCAGTTTTACTGCTGGGTCTTAGAACCTGATTCCCTTTGCGCTGCTATACTCCACCTCTACCACTCCTCATCTTCCATAACCCCCCTCCCTCTACTAGCCTCTCTTCCTGTCCTGCCACTCCCTCACTCCACCATCCACAGACCGCTTGCTGCATCTTGTCAAAGTCACTCACCACAGTCAGCTCTCTCATCTGCCCAGTGATTGAGGATGCTCTGCAGGACTCAGAGTGATTCAAACATCTGTATCCAGGTATTTGGTAAAACAATAGTGGAGATAGATCAGATGTGGAAATAAGCCAAGTCCCCAGACAATGAAAAACAAACCACACATAACAACAATTCCAGTCAGGGTTAACCACAGGTCAACACATCGATTTTTGAGAATGTGGCTGTTTTTCATAACAAAATAATATTTAAATCTGAAATTAATTTAAAAATATAAAAGACTGAGGAAGGACTGAATGCAAACTATGCTGTACAACTTGGCAGTATTGCAAATGCTGCAGAGCTTTAATTAGTAGACAGTATAGATGCAGTTTTTTTATTGTACTGCTCACTGATGTAATAGATCTTTCCACTGGCTATTTTACTGGACACCTGAATCACAAAAGGCAGCAGAAAAATGGAAACACCACTTTACCCACTGTCAACCCTGTCTATCTAATGTACCTCCATTTGCAGAGCCCCCTGGCTCAGGCGTATAATGACTTTAGCTGCAGTAGCTCTTTTCTTTCTGAAGAGTAAACAGACAGAAGTACACAGAGCGTACTTAGGATCATCTCCCAGTAGGATCGGATTTTCTCACAAATGGAAGGCTTGAGCGCAGGTGTTTCCGTGATGCACGATGTCCATCTCAGTCATTGAGGATAATGGAGCCCATATGGGCTACAATCTGTTAATGTATCAGTAAAAGGAAATGAAGGCTCATTAGTGACGTCCGTGGGGTTGTAACATGAAGCACTCAGCCAGAACAGGTACTAACTGGCAAAGAATGAGCCTGCCATGAAAACAAGTTTGCCTATAAGGACCCCAAGATACACATTCCTCACATGTATGTTGTTCTGCATTTTTGAAAACTGATCAGCAATAGTTCTGATTAGTCAGTACAATTTACAGAATAAAAAAATATACATATTTGTTTTCTACAATTGTGAATTTGCAAATCCTATTTTCAGAAAAGATGCTGATAAATGAATTGTTAAATTGGTAAGTTGTTGCCTTGTTTTATCATTTATCTAAAAAACACAAGTACAAATCAAATGATTTTTTATGTCTTCACTTACACATTTCTCTGCAGCTGCTCACCTGAAAGCTCTTAATGACCAACTCCATCATATCTTAAAGATCTCATTGTTAGATATTTTCCCAACAGAGCACTTTGTTCTCAAACTGCAGGTTTACTTGTGTGTTTCTGAAAGTAGAATTGGAGGCAGAGCCTTCAGTTATCAGGCCCCTCTCTTATGGAACCAGCTGCTAGTATATGGTCAGGAAGCAGACACCCACTCTAACTTAAAGATTAGGCTTAAAACTTTCCTTTTTGATAAAGCTTATAGTTAGGGATGGCTCAGGTGATCCTGAAACAGCCCATAGTTATGCTGCTATAGGTTTAGACTGCTGGGGGGCTCCCCCCCCCCCTTTTTTTTTTAATTTCCTCATATGACATTATGTACATTTGGCATTATTGTGGTCATTAACTTGTATTTTTCTGTCTCAACGGGTGTCCTTTGACTGGTGTGGTGTTTGTTGTACCTCTGGCCAACACCTCTGGCGGATGGCCACCCTTCCCGAGTCACCTTTCCTGAGTCACCCTTCCTTTGTTCCTGCCAGAGGTTTCTTCCTGTTCAAAGGGAGTCGTCTCATGCATGCTCAGGATGGAGATTGGATCGGAGAGAAGTTTCGGTGCAATCTGTTGGTTTCCTTAGCTAGGAAATAGTTTTTTGAATTGGCTCTGTATGTATGAATTGGACTAATTTTGAATTTAATTAATTGGATTATGATTACAATGAATTAAGACTCTAATTTGCTTGAATAAGACTGTATCATTGAAGAGTTTTGAGATGACATTTGTTGTGATTTGGCACTATATATGTAAAAAACAATTAATTGAATGACACATTGGTAAACATGACTTAATCATAACTCTGTTGGATGTTGTGGGCATCAAAATTTTAGATTTCTAGATTTGTTTGTATGAAACTCATTTCCTTTGTATTTTTATCTGTTAAATAAAGGTTTAAACAAATTCCAGGTAAAGGCTTTTCTTGCATTTTTATTGAAGGGTGCTTAGTATGGCTGATTATAATTTAGCAAATAACTCAAACATGTCTTAGAAATGCTTTAAAAATGTTAAATTGACAACACAGAACTTGAAGAAAACTTTTCCTGGAGCTTGCCCAACAAGACATGAAGATGAATGTCTGACACAGCTAATGTCCCGAGTTGGGTGTAAAACTGTTTATTTATGAAATACCTTGAACAAGCCCAGCCACTCAGGTTTAACTCAGGACTGAAATCATGCTTGTGAAAATGGGCCTTCAAATACAATGGCAGGAAACACAAAAATTTTCAGAAGAATAAGCTTAATTTCTTAACTGCTGCACATGGTACCAGTGAGGGGTTCCTACAGATTCCCACTTTCAAAATTTCAGATTAATATTATTGTTTTTGACACGAGTACAGATATCCAGATGTTTATTTTAGTTTTGAAATCCAATGGTGAAAATACATGTTACATTCTGACTGTGTATGCAGTTATATTGTCAAACATTTGCAAAAATGCTTGTATTGCCAGGAACTCACTGAAACAATTCAAACCAATGCATAGTATTTTTTTCGAGTTGCAATGCTATAACAAAAAGGAACCCAGAAAAACAACATTTCTTTCCAAAGAGGAAGTACACTAACTTACAAAACGATACTGCCCATACTCCTGTTAATTCCCCTCAACATGTTGCATCGTTTATATAGTATCTCAGTTTCCACATAAATCTATTCTTGTATAATAAAGAACCAAATATCAGTTGTAAAAAAGCAGAATATCTACATTTTCAATTTCTGTTCAGCCTTGTTTATGCGTTCGTCTTCCCACAGAAGCCACGATGAACACAGCATCAGGCTCACTGTGACCCACTTACTCCCAGAGTGGTGAGGCTAACTACCTGCTCCAACCACCATGAAACGCCAAAGACCAGAGTTTCTCAACTCGTCCTGAGGATCATTGCTCTACGTGTGTTAAATGTTTCCCTGCTTCAACACACATTGCTCACATTAATGGGTCTTTAAAAAGACTTGTGCACAACTTTAAGACAAGCTGCCGAAGAGAGCCATTTCCTTTCAATCAACTTTGCTGATGTTTGCAGTCAAACGTTAAAAAGTCTTGTTTGAAGCACATATTAATGTTATAATGTGGAATGTTACAGAAAGTTACAGCATTTAGCAAGAAAAGTAGAATACCAATGTTTGATTGAACAGTTTTTGGGTTGTCTACCATGCAGTTGTCACCTATGTGTTGACAATCAGAGAAATTGCTTTGTGTGCACTGCAGCAAAAGTAATACGTTGATTTAGGATTCAATAATGGCCATTTGGCTGATGTTTCTTTGTATTTTAATGCAAATGCATTTTTTTTAGTTAAATTTATTCTTGAAAATATATTGTAATTCATGTAATGGTTAAGTATATCAAATAAGAAACATCCCTCCAAAACAAATCCTTATGAAACAAATGTTTCTGTCCAAAGAAAATAAAAGCCAATGTATAATCCATGAATTTAAATTATTGTCAAATAATCATTTAAGTGTCAGGTCAGAAAATCAGCTGTCTCTAGGTTCTTATGAAAATGTATAATTGTGATTGTGGTCACATCACCAAAGAACATGAATTCATTCAAGGCAAAAATATCATCCTCCATTTTGTCCTTTACTGTGCAGTACAGTCTTAGCACCGAATTTGGCAAAATACAAATTCTAAACAGTGAATCGATTTTAGTCCACTGTGAATGCACAGCCTATCACTGTGGAGCGAGAGGGATGCCTCTGGCATCAGTAACTTGGCCTTCTTGCAGGTTTTTGACTAGCTGTGCGAGCCAGCGCTTGGTGGTGGTGTCATCCTTCAGTACCTGGGCGAAGGTGCTGTCCTTCAGCTGGTCTGGTAAACACTGACGCAGGGCCTCTCTGGCTCTGAGGAAAAAAATGTTAGATGCCATAAACCAGTACAGGACATTTTGTGCTAAAATAAACTAATTCTTATGTTGGTGGCTCCAAATGGCCATTGTTCGACGTCGATTAGCTGCTCTTCTCTGGAAAATGCATTCCTCATATGCATTATTGATAATACTTATTAAGATGCCAGCTTTGTTAGAAAGTGTCTTAGCTATCAGGCAGAAAAAGTGAGAGGGGTTTGTCTGCAGTATGCATGAGAGGGGCCACACCTGTAACATTAAACTATCCAAAGCACTCCAAACCATGCAAGGTATCAAATTCAGATTTTTACGTCGAGATGGAAAATCATTAAGAGAAGGCAAGTGAGCATCAATCTCACCATTGATTTCAGGTGATATTGCTCTCTTTTCAATAAACTAACAAGTGGTACAAACATTAGTGTGTGTCAAAATGCAATCATCACTTAGAACATTTCTCCAGTTTTAGGTTAAAAGACAGATATTGATTAGTGTATCTGTATTTTTGACAAAGCCATTTAGCACTGGTAGGCATAATTACATCTAAACAAAGCAAAAGCAAAGAAGGTCTGAACCTTTAGAAGCTGCTAAATAGAAATTTCCAGGACATTGTTGGGTTGCTTACATTAATGCTTCTTGCTGTTAGTCTCATAAGCAAGTACTTAGCAGCACTTCCGAAAGACCAAGCCCTACTCTTCCAATAATAGGAGCAAAAATATGTGTAGTCTGCCAACTCAAAGCATGCAAACTTAAAATTGTTCTTCAACTGCTTAACATTGCATAAGCTGAATTGAAACTTGGAAAGTTGTAGAATCGATTGTCCCTCAGTTGCATTTTCTTCCCTAAAAACTTGTGAGTGGGACTAAAATAAAAACGGCATGGTGTAAGTTGAAATCTGGCAGACTGCAGATGGCTTAATCAGAAAAACATACATGGTTTTCTTGGAGGAAGAAACTAGTGATCAGATCCCTGTGCTCTGTGTCACACATGGTGACCTCATACATGAATGTATGGTCTGACCGATTAAAGAATATTATCTGCTGAGCTGTATCAGAGAGAAAATCTTACTTGGTAACAATTTGGACACAGAATGGCAGCTTAAACTTTTGTCTTAATCACGATGCAAGTGGACTACACTGTAAATGTTCTCTGCGTTTTTCCAATTAGGGGTAAAATTGGATTTTTTTTTCTTTTAAATGTAAAGATTTCCACTTACTTCTCCCATAATAAGATACTAGAATGTGAAAATTGCTTTCTAAGAAGACAAAAGGAGTGACACTTTTGTCTAAAAACACTACAAAAATGCACACAAATGACTGTAACCACTAAATAATTTGAGATTCACTGGATATGCAAATACATTAATTTTCTCATTGTTGCAACTATGGGGAATACATTACATTGTTGCAATGGCTCCTCCTAGAGGTGAGAGCTGTTGATCAAAATATTTCAGTCATATCTCCAAAGTCTTGACGTGACATCCATGTTATACAGATTCCCCGTCAATCAAACAATAAAAAAGGAGACATCATGAAGTCTGCTACATGTGCAGAACACTGTTTTACCTGAGATTATCTGAGAGGCGAAGATAGCAACGAACAACATGTTTCAGCAGACGAGCCGACGGTTCTTTGGAGAGCTGCAGCACCATTTTGCCCTGCAAAGAGAGTTATAGACACTGTAGCTAAAGAATGTGTTACATAGCACAGATGCAAGCCAATCCTGTTCAGATATTTCTTTAAAAAAAAAAAAAAACACCTACAAGAATCATGGCTACATGAGAGAAACGTTCATAAGTCTGGCATATATAAGCCAGCCCAGTGTCATCCAACAGTATCTTCTGCAGTATGAAGGTAGCAACCTAAAAGAAGGACAACAAAGGAAAACAAAATGATGTGATACATGAACCAATTCTTATTCTTCTCTGAAACACTACAGAAAAAGATGATCTCACGTGCACGACAACAGTATTTATGGTCATGATTGTAAGGGACTACATCTATAATGTCAGACGACTATTTTGCAATGCATAACAATAATCAAATAGCTCCTTGAAACCCAGCAATTTCAAGCATGCCGGGGGGATTTGAAAAGGAAAAATATGTGGTCAAAGGTAGGAAAATAAACTGCTGATGCAATTTTATTCCTTCATAAAAGGTGACTTTTTGACTTATACTTTTAAGTTAAATACCGTCTTGGAGAGTTCGCTCCCTGATTCCATGATGCGGAGACAGAGCGGGATGATTTCAGTTGTGAGAAGGAAGTTAATCACTTCTTGTTCATCTGTTTTGACCAAGGCACCTATCATAAACATAAAAGAAAATGCAACATGTGGACTCTGAAACTCTGAATGATGATGAATCTGCAGAAATAATTCTGCATCCAACAACTTAAATACTTAGAACAGAAAGGAGAAATTACCTATGACTCCGAGGCTGGTAAGCCGCAGGTACTCAAATGGCCGTGTTTTGCTCACAGTGTGCAGAAAAGGATAAAGGAAAAGAGGAATGTGAGCTGCAAGAAAAGCCGACCTGTTGAGAGGATTTAAAAGCACTTTAATCAGTGTGATCATACACAACAAACAAAGTGTATATTGAACAAGAAAAATTATGCATTTAGTTTGGAGACAAGAGAAGTGAATGCATTGTCTATATTAACATGACAGATATACTTTCTGGGAAGCAGACACCCTTTCCAGTTTTAAGATTAGGCTTAAAACTTTCCTTTTTGATAAAGTTTATAGTCTGGGATGGCTCAGGTGATCCTGAAACATCCCATAGTTAAAATGCTATAGGCTTAGACTGCTGGGGGACCTCATCTGTCACACCTTTCCTCACTTTTCCCTGTTTAATTTCTCAAATGATATTATGTACATGTGACATTATTGTGGTTATTAACTTGTGTTTCCCTGTTCCAACAGGTATCCTTTTAATGGTGTTATGGTGTTTTTCCCCCTCTTTTCTGTCTTCTCAAACCCCAGCTGGTCGAGGCAGATGGCCACCCTTCCTGAGTCTGGTTCTGCCAGAGGTTTCTTCCTGTTAAAAGGGAGTCGTTCCTTTCCACAGTCACCTCAGGCACGCTCAGGACGGGAGATTGGACTGAAGACAAGTTTCGGTGCAATCTGTTGGTTTCCTTAGCTAGGATATTGTTTTTTGAATTGGCTCTATATGAATGAATTGGATTATTTTGAAATTAATTAATTGTATTTAATTAGATTATGATTACAATTAATTGAATTCTAATTGGCTTGAATTGGACTATATTATTTAAGTGCCTTGAGATGACAATTGTTGTAATTTGGCGCTATATAAAAAACTGAATTTAATTCAATTGAATGTACAATACTATACAATATTTCTAGAGCTTGATAAAGTTAAAGCTTTTAAAGGACAATCTGTAATTGCTAGGTGTGACATAATAAGTGACATCCCAGAAACACCTGCAATTAGAAGTTACCATGAACATCTCATTACCGTGTCTCTGGATGTGAGGCGACACACTGCAGAAGCGCCAGGGCGTTACACACTCTATTAGACTGGTGAGCTGTGAGTGTAGGTGGGTTTATAGATGGATAGATGTTTACTATTTCCTAAAATAAGAAAATAAAGCAGTTAAAATAGGAACATTTAATCAACTTTCACTCTTTTTCACGTAGAAAAAGTTATCTATGTCTGAATGCCATCGCTTTAACAAATTAACAAAATAATAAATGTTAATGCTCATCAGTAATGACTTCATCATTCAACACATCAAGACCATTCAGCAGGTGAAAACAGAAATAGCACCAGAGGGAGTCTGTGTACTCCATGTAGGGAGACATAATGGTCATACCTGCAACAGGGCAGCAATAGTGCCACAGGAATGCCAGAGCATTGGTGCCAGGTCTGGCACTGACTCGCGTTTCTTGCTAAGCTCCAGCAAAGCATTTTCCCTGGTCTCTGGGCTGGACAACTCATTGATCCACTGGTAAATCTTCTCACGGTCTACCTGAGCCAGGGCTGTGACGTTAGTTACAGCCTGTAAAAGTAAGGTGAAAATCAAATCTATAACTGGTGACTATTCGATCAACCTTGGAAATGCACTGACTTTGAAGAGTTTTGTGAAAATTACAAATCCTACCTTTTACATGACAGTATGTATTACATTTTTTCTAACATTCTTAGATTTTTAATTGCATCCATATTGTCACTGGATTTTTGTTGCTGCTATTACGACTCAATTTCCCTCCTGGAATAAATAAAAACTTCTGATTTTCTCCTCAATTGACCTGACAGAAGCAAGTCTGCATCTAAACATCCAAATAAAATAAAACTTCCAAGGCACATCACTGAATACTCTGATAGAGAACCTTAAGTTTCAAATAAAACAATGTTTCTGAACATATAAAGCAAGATATTCGGGGTAAAAGAGACCCTGAAGAACCTAAACATTTAGTGAACAATTTGATATCAAATACTCACCGCTCCTGTCGCCAGCATTCTCTGAAGCTTTCAATGGTTTCGAAATATTTGGCACAAATACACCCCCTAAAAAACTACTGTATCAGCTAAAGTGCACTTAAACAGCAAACTAATACCAGTCCAACACAATTAAGTTGTTAAAAACCAAGAGTCCGTACTGCTAGCTTTAGCTGGTTGCTAAGTGTCTTGGAAAATCGAATCCAATACGTGCGTAATTAACAAACGTTCATGCAACATAACTTCTTTGAACAAAAACTCAACAAAATAACGAAACCTTAACTATATGTTTTTTGTGTATTTACAATACAATCCAGGCTTTAAAACTGGAAGCTGTAATAATCGAATATTACAATCCTGTGCTAGGTCTCTGACAATGGAGGCAACATGGATACAAACAACGGAAATATCGCGAGAAGATGAAAGGCTTACACTCTCGGTTATCATTTCCGTTGTAAAGTTTCACATTCCCGCCATCACCGCGCGTTGCTGCAAGGCGTAGTGCACGGCTTCACTGTCAACAATATAGACACTGGAGAGCAGGTGAATGCCGGCAAAACAAACTTTATGCTCTCGGACGACCTATAGATGCGATACGTTTTTTCATAAGTTTGAAGACGAGTCCAATATCATCGACAGGTAAAGGGCTGCTTCATTAAATCATACTGTGGGTTGTTTTCATCACCAAAATTACAATCAAGCAAATTAGCTGGTTAGCTAGCTTGCGCTAGCCTGCTAGCAGACTTGCTAATGTCGGCCTCCGTCCATTCAGAGGCTACATGAGGAGACGATATTACCTGCATCATATTAATTGAGCTTGGGTGCAGCGTCCTGGTTGGCTTTTCATTGAATTTATCTGGTTGTGGACATATATATAATTACCAGTCTTGTCAGAATGATGCTAACATTGTCAGACGCAACAGAACGCAAATAGCAATGTGTTGTGCATCTTCGCTCATCTTTGCTGCAGCGTTAGAGTTGTCATTGGGCTAGTTTGATAGCTAATGTAAACGCAGACTATAAATGCTAATAAAGGAATCGGTAATCAGTTCATATACGCAGAATGAGTTTCCCTACTTTGTAAAACACGCTCCCATGTTTGTAAAAATTGTGCTGCCAACTTTTTAAATTTCGTTTTTCTGTTGTTAGCTTTTGCGCTAACTTGTGTCACATTGGTCTTGTCTACCTGGAGTTTGTTGTGACTTAGAGTCTGTGGTAAACCTTTGGCCAACGTGAGTTAATGTGTTAATTAAGCTGCACAATATACAGTTTTAGGTTGTATGTGGTAATGCCATTATCCATTAATGTTGCCCAATTATATGTAATTATAAGTCTTTAGCTTGTGGTTGCTTTCTATTCATTGACGGTATACAATTGACATTAAGTACAGTTCTTACTCCATTACATTTTTTGTTTTATTTATTAATTTGTGCAAAGTACTTTATGATACAGTAACGTGTTTAAAGTATAATGGGGATAATCTACATTCTGTAAGTTAGATTTAGCAGTGGTTGTACTGACACACAATATATCTCTCTTGTTTAGGATTTGTTTGATTCCAAGTCCAAGCCAACCAAGTGCCCCATCAGGATAGTAAGCCATGGCGGCCTTAGTCCCCAAACTCTCCAGTGGTGGCGCTGTTAAGATCCGGTTTACCAGTATGGACCTGGGCACCACCAAATGGAAAGAGGGAACTTTTGAGATTTTGGAGAAGGATAACAAAGTTAACCTCTGCCTAAGATTCAGCTGTGGTGGAGCTACCAAAACCTTCCAGGTACAGTTTGAGTTTGTTTGTATTTCATATTCAGTAATCAAAGTATTTTCATTGTCGTCGTTTTTTTTTTGTTTGTTTTTTTACCGGTGCTAGTTAACACAGGAGCTTGATTGTAATGTCTGTCTTACAGTGGAGTTATGGGTAGATGCACATGTAAAAGTGCCCTCATTATTGAGAGAGGGAAAAAAAATAACCAAATATGTCTGTGGAAACTTTCATATACTTATTTGGCCATAGTAAATTGTGGATTTCACTAGTTGATGAACACACTGGAGCTGCAACATAAGCTCCCATTATGAAGTCACTTTTCATAAATGGCTATGGCTGTACTCTGCAGCCAAACTAAAACCCAGATGAAGATCTAAAGGTAGTCGAGTAGAAATTGTATGGTATTCATGGACTTTTGTGCAGACTGTCTCATTTGTGACAGTCTGCACAAGACGCAACTTTTTACTTTTTTTTAAAGTTATAAATACAAAGAGGATTATTGGAAAAGGGAGTTCATCTATCTAACTGGTTATGTTTATAAGTTGATATGTATGGGGATGTAGTAAAGTAAGAATGTAATATATTTATATGCATTAATAATCATGTATACTATTTAAATGGCCTGAATCCAGAGGCCTATATGATAAGATGAGTGACAAACTTTCTAGGATTTTGTAAAAAAGTACAATTTCAGTTTTGAGACGTATCATGATGGACACCACATAAACTGGGATTTTGCACTGAAACCATGAACTGGTTTACAACATAAATCTCCCTAATGGCACACCATAAGGAGACTTGCTCTGTCCTCAGCTTGTGGGTTTTTCCTGTCACTTTTATTATTTCATATTATCCAATTATTCCTGTTAAAAAGAAAAAGCTTGAAATTTTGTTAATGACAAGTCATGGTCAGATACAACACTTTTTTTCTTATTTATTTATTTAAAGATAACGAGACATAGGTCAAACAATAAAATGAATAAATGAGGCAAATATCCTAGAGATGGAATACAAATACAAAAATTAAAACAAACTACACATCTGGAAGTGGAATAGTGTTTGTTGAATCTGTAATCGCCACACAATATGGTTTGATTTTGCTATCAGTAGTCAAAACACTTAATCCATCTTGGTTTATGTGTTATGCCACCTGCATGCAACTACATTCTGCTTATTAATTATAACATCTGTACCCACTCTTATTTTAAATCAATCATCCATTAAATACTTTAAAACACACTGGAAATTTGAAAAAAAAGAACTTCTGTACTTGGAGATATGGTCTTTGTTACTGTGTAAAGCCACTAGGGGTCAACAAAACCTACTTCATCCACCTTTTGCTGCACAGATCAGGAACATTGCACAAAATCATAAACTTTCATGCTAAAAGCCACATGAATGGAATAAATCAGACTTGAGTGAGATCTTTGGTTATTAAGTCAGTTGTTCAATCTTAGTTGAAATACAGACAATTTGTTTAAGATTTGAACAAGGTTATCGTGCCAGATAAGGAGTTGGCAGGTGAGCAGGCATCCTGGTGTGATATATGCCACACGACTTGATAGACTTGGATATAGTATGTAAGGATGAAAGAAAAGCTTATTGTTACAGCCATATTGGAAGAAATATGGGTGTCCATGTCCTACGGTAAATGGACATATGGGCCTGAAGTTAAATTTGTTTGGATAGTAGCGGTTTGCCATGAGACTACACTCTCAGCTACACTGAGCTACACTGGCTGCAAATGTTAAATGTATGTGAAAAATGTTTTCAGGATGCAAGGGTACCTGATTATCTAGGAATAAGACAAGATTTTTTGAAAAATCTCATATCCAAAATTTGACTGTCCTGAATTACTTTCATGCCTTCAGCTGAACCAGAACGTGAAAAGCATTTCCCAGAGTGCGAATCGGATCATGCTGACCTTGAAAGACAGCAGTGTCATCATCTTGGATAAGATGCCCCCACCTTTGGTTCAGAGGACAAAAGAATACCTGGAAAAGTTGAGGCAAGGAAAGCCAGGTAAATACAATACTGCTCATTTGAACCCATTTGGATCTAAGGCACCCTTGACAGAATATTTAAAACCTTAATATTGTTTTAAAACTGCTTCCTAAAATCTGCAGGTTTCCTGAAATACTAAATTTACTCTGCACACAAAAAATCCTTAATATCTCAGCCCCTGTTGCTTCTGTATGTATAATGTGATGAATGTCATTGGACAGGTTAAACATTTAGCTTTTGTAGAAATGACTGATTTTGTCCTTTTGTGTATCAAATTTTAATTTAAAAATCCTTGTTTCTTGCCGATCTCGTGAAATCAGCTAATTCAGTATAACCAGTTGATATGAGGCCTTGACAGATTTTCACCATTTGAGGACAGTAATTTTCAGGACATATTTAAGAGGTTTTATTGAGGATTGAAGGTAAAAATGATCATGATTTTTCATCATTTGCAACATGTTTTGATGTTGAGTCTGTTGACATTATTCTGGTTTCCTTTCATACACAATATGTTTGGTTTAATATAGGGATGCACTGATCCAGCTTTTTTGATTCCGATATCTAAGTTTTGCAAATCGGTCGATACCCGATAGCGATCCGATACCATTGTTGAATTTACAAACTGTACGGACCTCACTATGTGGAAGACTTTGAGGTTTGACTTAAATATTTGCTAACTAAACTTATCCTAAAATGGAACAAAATGATAGATCTAAATATAAGGAATGAACCATTGTTTATTTGTTAATAAAATGTGTGAACCAGCTGATAATAAAATAAAAATTAAATAAAAGTTAGAAACAAATTTAAATAAATAAAACAGAACACTGAAACAGAATAAGTAGCTTTTTTTTCTTTCAGAAAAGTTTTTACATTGAAAATATACATTCAACGACTCTGTACACTGAGCTAAAAGTAAACCTCAAGGTAATGAATAAAAGAATTTAATTTAATTAAAACAAAACAAAACACAACAGAACAACAACATTCCTCTGAGATTTTATTTATGTACTTGTTGAGAAGTATTTAAAAAAAAAATGGCCCCCATGGATCGGCTGCACTTTCCGATAACCATATATTTTGTCAAATATCGGGACCGATATTCGATCCAAATATCAGATCAGTGCATCCCTAGTTTCATATATTCTGTAGTGAAGAATGCAGCAACAACCATATTTGGACAAGAGGAAAGAATAGGAGTGTGTGTAAATATAGTTAAAAGTGGAGATTTAAAAATCACTTTAACAACCTGTATATGTGATATGTCCATTAACCCTGGGTAAGGTTTATCTTATAATTATTCATCTATTTATTTCATTAAGATTTTTCCTGTAAAATTTTGTAAAAGGTGTGATCTTAAAATACTATTCACTTAAACCTTGAACAGGAGGAACATGACATCCGATGGCTTTACTTTGTCCTTGTGTGCCTCAAGGCAAACCAGTTACATATGCACCATATGTAACAATGTGACTTATGGAGATTGTGTTGGCATTGCCGTCAACGTCTCTTCAGCACAATTAATCAGTCAAATGAGGGCTCTGCTAACCTGTAATTTGAAATAATTGAATTCATATGCTTTGTCCTAAATCCTGTTCTTTTTTAATTCTGCAGTATTAAAATCGTCTCATGGAAGTGCAAACTTCAGTGTGCTTGGTAACCGCTCGATGAAAAATGAGAGCAACCCATCAGGGGAAAGACAGGTAAGCAACAACTTAAAGCAGCAACTTATTAACAAATTCAGATGAAATTAAAGTTAACATTTCACTCAAACATTCTCCTCCCATGTTTCAGACAACTCCAAGACGGCAGAGTGCAGAAGGTCGGGACGACACAATACCACGGAAACCTCTGAGCAGCCCAAGCAGAGCCGTCTCTACCCCCACTAGGACTGGACTGTCTGAAAACAGGTGTGATTGAATTTTATATTGTATAACCTCATTCACAATGATTTTGGACAACTGAAAAATGAGTAGATCTCAGCTAATTTTCTTTCCAGTTAATGGATGATTAGTCCAAACTTGTAAAGCTTGTTAATTTGCTTACTTTTTGTTCCAGGAGTGAGAAGAGAAAGAGGCTCCTTAACTCCGAAAGTGACCTCACTGAGGACTACCCCAAAGAAAATGACTCGTCAAGGTAAATGTGGCACTTCTCATGGTCAAGCATTGGTGTTTGGCAAATTTACAGTGATCTGACATCTTCAGCATTATTTCAGAGTATAGTAAATCATGTTGTATGGCGGCTGTCACTGGCAAAATTAAAAACTATTATAGAGCACTGAGCAGGGTTTGGTTTAAATTCCATTGAATTTAAAGTCCAGAGTTTCTGCAATCTGATATCCAGAAATGTATTCTTAATCTTATTATTACCACGTTTTTTTTTTTTTAAAGCAACAACAAGGCCACTTCAGATCCAGCCAGGAAGTTTCTTTTGAGCTGCAAAGAAAAACTGAAGCAGACAGAGGAGAACCGGGGCTCAGGTAAACTGTTTCCTTCACACTTCAGCAGAGGAAGTCTCAACTGTAGTAATATACATTAAACGGTTTCTTCTTTAAAAATGGTAAAAACCTTTGTGTTGCTTTGTTTATTATGTGCATATTATTAGGCCTTAAACTGATTTTTGACATGTCTCATCTCCTTTTTTTCCCCCATACCCGTAGCTCCTCTTGGCTCAACCCCACTTCAGCCAACGTCATTCTATGGTAGTCGATCTCTAACTAAAGACTATAGCCAGAGCCATTCTTTTCTGGACAGGTGAGTTTTTGTGTGACAGGTGAGATAAAGTGCTTAAGTTGGGAGTGCTAGAATGCAAAATTGATGTCCTCTGTTAACACCTGTAATGATCTTGTGTTATAATATCTTTATAATAATTTTATACTTACAGGGCTGCTAGTCTTGCACAGACCACCACAGCCAAGAGAAGCCTAATGCTCCCCAACCACTCTACTCCCTTCAAGAAAGTTCGACCCTCCCTGGACTATGGTGGCTGGAACAAGCAGAGGTCATCTACTCTAGCCCAGCCACAGCCCCCACTGCAAGGGTAAAAGAAAGGGTGCTTCTAAAAGCAACAATATTATTAATTGCATGTATTTTTGGATAGGGCTGGGTGATTAATAGATTTGATCGATTTATTCAAATTTGCCGTTTACGACAATTTGTTCTTATGAAAATGATTTAATTTTTCTTATCCTTTGAAATGGACCGCCAACACTTTCCGTCCTTAGTTCAGAGTGGGCTCAGCCCTCCTCCCGCCCCTATCCCACAGAGATGCAAGAAAACAACATCAGCGAGCGAGGAAGAGCTTGTTCCCATGTCATCAGTTCTTTGGAACTGGTTTGGTTTTTGCGATCTCGAACTCGGAACAATCAACAACATGTTGGAAAATTTGTTTAAAGGCTGTGTTTGCCAAAGGTGTTAGCACACCCAATTTATTTTTACACCTCAAACAGAGGCATGCTGCCAAGTAGGAGAAATACTGCTCTCCAGGGGATGCACAAGACAGCAGCAGCCCACATACTCTTTCCACATGAGGGGAATTGTTTTCCCAGTGTATCCCGTATGATAAGAGAAGGGCCCAGTGGAAAGCGACTACAGATGCGGTTGCGTTGCATATTGCTAAAGACATGGTGCCCATTTATACAGTGAAAAGGCCCGGCTTTATTCAGATGCTGAAAACTTCACACACTAGGTATGTGCTACCAAGCCGGAAATAATTTGCAGACGTTGCCTTACCCTACCTGTACAACTGCACAGATGGAAAGGTTGTAACAGACCTGGAGGGAACGTATTTTTACTACGCCACAACAGACTTTTTAAGAAATTTAGTTTGAAGTTGTACCGTGTCAAGTGAAGCATGTTCTGAGATATATTCTCAAAACTGAGAAACTCGCTCCCTGATAGTTGGGACATTGCTTGTAGCTAGTAGTTATACACATGTTGTGCAAAGTTATATTTCCATTGTCATTTACAAATGCAGGGCCTTCCATCTAGTTTTACAGCATGTTTCAAAGATTGTGTTTTGTTGCACTTTAAATTTAGGTAAACTCCCTGAACGGATGATGTGGGAGTATGTAGTTTGTTATATGTTTTTAGGAAAGGAACCAAAAAAATGTATTTAAAACCGTAAAAAAGTGAAAAAGTCAGAGATTTTACTTTTGAGCCATATTGCCCAGCCCTAACTTTGAATCTAATAAACCCACGCTGATCAGTAGATTAAAAGGAAAATTGACACAAAGGAACTTGGTGTAATTTGTTTTGTCAATTTTTCAAACATTGCAGATTTTCCAACCTTGGCAACACTTGTTACATGAATGCCATTCTACAGTCCCTCTTCAGCCTCCCCTCATTCTCCAATGACATGCTGAAGCAGAGCATCCCTTGGAAGAAGGTGCCCATCAATGCATTGCTCAGGTACTATATTATCTTTAATAAGCAAACTAGTAACAATCTACACATGCTTAAATGACAGTGAAGCGTGTGTAGATTTACTCATAGCAGCTTAGAAGAGGAACAGTTGCACAACATTCACATTGCATCTTACCTCTATGTAGGCGATTCGCTCATCTTATGGTTAAGAAGGATGTGGGCTGTCCAGAGACGAAAAAAGACCTGTTGAGGAAGGTGAAGAGTGCCATCTCCTCCACAGCTGAGCGTTTCTCTGGAAACATGCAGAATGTAAGATGCCTCCTCTAGATTAAACACTTTATAGTGTTGCTCTTTTGTAAAAAGTACTCTTAAAGGCACTTTGTTGTATTTTTCAAATCAACCGTTGACCTGACCTGATGCATGCTGTTTTTAAGGCTGAATGTACCAAGAAATGGCAGATGTAAATAAGTAAAACTACAATGTATTCACAATATGTTCAAATGAAAATTATATACAAACTTCATGAAAAAATCAGTGTTATTCTGGTCGTATGGTTGTTGTGACTTAAGATTACTGTTATTACTATTGCTGAGTGGTCAGTGTCATTGTTGTGATGCAGAATATGTATGGGACACAAAAAAATCCAGAATAGCTAAAACTTTAGTTTCCAAAGCTATTCTACTTATAAGTTTCATCATGTTATCTGATTATCAGGATGCTCATGAGTTCTTGAGTCAGTGTTTGGACCAGCTGAAGGACGATGTGGCGAAGATGAACAAGAGCTGGACAAATGAAGCTCCCTCATCATTGTCATCCTCTGTATTGTTTGAGAATGGTACGGAGGCAACAGCGATGTCATCGGCAGTCAGGGGAGAACCTGGCGAAGAGGCAGACACCTCCCGTATCTACACCTGCCCTGTTGCAGTCAACATGGAATTTGAGGTTCAACACACCATTGCTTGCAAAGGGTGAGAACAATGTCCTGTTTGATCATGTGAATAAATTATTTCAATTGGGTGGCTCTGGAGAAGATCAATGTTTGACACTTCTGTTATGTTGCAGCTGTGGCGAGGTGGTGACCAAACGGGAGCAGTTCAATGACTTGTCCATTGACCTGCCACGCAGGAGGAAAACCCTCCCCCTTCGCTCCATACAGGACTCTCTGGATCTCTTTTTCAGGGTGAGTCTTTCACATCAGTGTTTGAAAAATCTGAATTTATTATCAGTATTTATGGGTGATTCAGCTTGGTCTGCTTGATTTGTATGAATTTTTAGAAGATACTTTCTTGTTTACAGATGGAGGAAATTGAATACTCATGTGAAAAGTGCAATGGAAAAGCAGCAACTGTAACACACAAATTCAGCAAACTACCAAGGTATCTACACACAGTCATGAAATGTACAATGAAGGATGTTCATTATTAAAGGAGACGGCTTACACAATTCCCTGAGGTCTTAATAGCCATTTCCACATGCCTACATACGTCAAGCCAGCGTCGCGGAATCAGCTGAGTGATGGCAGTTTCGTAGGTCAGGTGGACTTGTTTCTTGTTGCCTTTGAGACCACCTCCCTTGCTGGCTCAGAGGCATATCAGTGGTGGACCAACTACAAATGTCTCATGCCGTCTCTGTACTTCCATACGTGACATTGATGGGAAAACATCCATCAGTTTAGGCTTGAAAGACCTATGTGAAATGTCTGAATGAAATGGTTACATGCTTTGGTCAAAATAATACAGATGGACAGTGCAGCAGCTCCTCTTTTAACCAAAGATTTACACCTGCTTCATGCATTTAATTTTAGAATATGCAGTGACTACTTGAATTCTCTTTTCTGATCTGTAGCACTTAATAACCCCAAATGAGAAAGGATGCACTAAAGCCTCTTACATTAAGAACTGTTGCTAATGTGTGAAATATTTCACTTATGTTTGGGTTTGTAACGGCAGTTACTGGTGCTGTTGTTACGGTGTATTTGATGACAAACAGGAAATCGGACATGTTCAGACCTAACTTTATAACTTAAATAAATAAACAAAGTACTGTTAGAGCATTATCAGCCCATTTATTTCTTAAGTCAAGTAAACTTTATAGCATATGATGAAATTTAATGGTGATTAAAAAGCAAAAGCCTCCCACTTCCATGGTACAGCGAATGCAGTATCATCTAAAGTGGAAGTTATGTAGCGATAAAGAGGGAGGAGGCTGGAGATCTTTGTAGAGTAATGTGTAAAAGTAAAATATTTTAAAGGCTTACTGCAGTGTTTCTCAATTCAGGTCCTCATGACCCACTGCCCTGCATGTTTTTGATGTTTCCCTCCACCACACCTGATTTAAATGATCAGCTTGTCATCAAGCTCTGCAGTGGCCTGATAAGGAGCCATTCATTTGAATCAGGTGTGGTGGAGGAGGGAAACATCGAAAACATGCATGAGGACCTGAATTGAGAAAGACTGGCTTACTGGATGCTTGTGTGTGTTATTGTGTTTGGTAGTAGTTTTAGAATCCTAATTATATTCTTCAAGCACAGAAAAATCCCTTTTTTTTTTTTCCCTTCCACCCCACACAATCTACAATCTACAGAACAAAATCAAGTGTTAAATGAAAAATGTAATAAGACGTTACTTCGTTGTGATGATTTCTGATGTCTTTACTTCCCACAGAGTGCTCATCCTACACCTGAAACGGTACAGCTTTAATGCTCAGTTATCCCTGAACAGCAAACTGGGCCAGCAGGTGGTGATCCCCCGATACCTGACCCTGCTATCGCACTGCACTGAATCCACAAGACCCCCCATAAGTCTTGGTTGGAGTTTCCAAGCCTCTGTGTAAGCGTTTGTAAGATGCATTTGAATAAAATGTGTGGGTTGGAAATAAGTCGCACTGTGTAACAACATTTGATCTGTTTAGTGTACTTGTACATGTACTTCTTAGCAAAGGAAAAACATCAAATATGATTTATTTTAAGGGCCAAGAGCAAAAGTTTGAACATTGAATTGATCTATAGTCAGTAACAGAAAAAAGCAGGGAATTGACAGCTGTATCACTTCTAACATTCTAAAACAAAGGTAAAATCATTCACACATTTCACACCCTAAGAGGGGGATACATCAGTGGATGTCCAGTGGAATTCCAATTACTGCAGACAGCATGAATGTTTGTGTATGACAGCAGTTTAGTTGATATCTACACACCACATATTTTTGGGTTAATAACAGCTCATGATTCATAGACTTATTGTTTGTTTGTTTGCTTTTGTTTGTTTCTGTTTTAAAGGTCCAGAACACTTAAAACGTCACAGTCGATCAACTCCTCCACAGCACCTCTTCGGTGAGTTCTACAAGAAATTCAAATGAGAAAATAATCATTTAATTTAGACTTGTTAAAAGAGAAATGTGAGAACTTCTAAATTGCTGTGATTTGTTTTCTTATTTGGCCTCTTTGAATAAATAATAAGCATTAAGCTGGAACACAACTTTTATCATTGAACATGTAACTGTGTAGAAGGACGGGTGGGAAAGTTACCAACAGTAGCTGCACCGCTATCCTTTTGGATTCTGACTGTGAAGAGGAGCCGAACAGAAAGGTGAATGGAAGCCGCAAGCGGCGCACTAGCCGCTGTCTTCCTGAAGGCGACGACCATCCAGAAGAGGTGAGCACTTCCTCATGTATCTTAACATTTATTTCCCCTCTCCTTTTCTGGTTTATGCTGGTGTTGTTTTACACTTCTTTTTTTTCTTTTTTTTCCAGAGGGGAGCAACAATGGACTCAGCAGATTTTAGTGGCATAAATGATGATGAAATGCTGGCTGCTGTTTTGGAGATGAGTCGTCAAGAAGCTGCGCTCTCTGCACCAGCTACACTGGAAGATGAGCCAACGAGCAGCCCTGATACAGGGTTTGGGGACACAGATGTCCATGACTTGGCCTATCGTACAGATCTGCTGGAACCTGACAACAAACAGTCTGCAGGTAATCCAGAATGAGGTTAAGACACTTTATGAATAGGTTTTCTGCATTATGTTAGTTGATTTATGTTTATTTTTGGTATTGTGTAGATGTGCTAGATTCTCTGGATTTGACCATGGATGAAAACAAGGAGAACCAGACTCCAGAGGGTGTGCAGCAGCAAGGGGAATTGGACTGGGTCCAACAGTATAGTTTGGATCAGGAGAGGGAAGAACAGGAGTTGCAACAAGCTCTGGCCCAGAGCCTCCAGGAACATGTAAGAACGGAACCCATGTGGAATCTGCTCGAACCCTTACAGACCTAAAGTGCATTTTAGAACTGGTTTCTAACTGAGGGTTTTCTGGAACACTTGATAGAATCATCTAATCTATTCCAACCCATTGCTCCTACTGTAACTGCTGCAATCACACATGTGATTAATGCTTCACTGTCTTTGGGCACATTTCCTACCACATTCAAGCAAGCTCGGGTTACACCGCTGCTCAAGAAACCTTTCCTCCCTCCGACTCAAATGGAGAACTATTGGCTGGTCTCTCTCCTCCCATTTCTGTCTATTGAAAGGTCTTTAAGCAGGGCACAGATTAACTCTCACAAAATAACCTCCTTGACACAAACCAATCTGGGCTTAAATGTGGACACTCCACTGAAACGACTCTGTTGGCTTTAACAGAAGCCTTAAAAGAAGCCAGAGCAACGGCTAAGTCGTCAGTACTTATCCTGCTCAACTTATCGGCTGCGTTTGACACTGTCAACCACTGCATCCTTTTGTCTATACGCACTAGCATGGGCATCACAGGGAGAGCACACTCCTGGTCGGTGTAGCCAAATTTTATATCGCCGGCACACAAGGCACCAACAATATATATTTATAGCGGACACACGTAGCGTGATGTGATACGATATAAGGATTTATCCGAAAGTTCTCACTATCTGAATAAGCCTTATTTAACCTCGTTTTAGGGCACCACCTTCAATCGAAGGAAAAGACAGAATCTTACGATTCTGGTATGTTAAATTAACAATCAATTATTAATTAATAACTAATAAATTCCAGTCTCATATAGTCGCTACTCGTGAATTCTCGTTTTGTTGGACTCACACATGCGTAAAGAACACATACACAAAAGCAGGTTGATTTTATATATGTATATATATATGAACCATTTATTACAATGATATGACCAAAGACATGAACCTTAAGACAACAGGAGAAATGCTTTGAATATGGATGATTATATAAGAAACACTTAGTGAATTGAAAAGAACTAAGGGAAGGGGATGGATGGATGGATACCGGAATCATTCAAATAGTCGCGTTGTGTTACTATTGTGTTACTATCAACTTGGTTTAGTTTATAATTTTAACACCAAATTCTCTCGACACCCACCGCATACCGTCTGAAATGTAAGAACAGGGCAGATCTTACGGTTAGGTCAGCTTCGAACCACAGGTCATCGCCAGCAGGTCCCACTGGGTCTCTCTCTCGGTTCCGCGTCTCGCGGCCTTCGTTGTGGTTGACTTTAAGGGACTGGACCGGTCGCGTTCCTGGGTTCCTTCTGGTAACTTGAAGACGATCGGGGTAGTGTGTCGGAATTCACGCAGATAATGATAAAACTGTCCAAGGGTGGAGTTGGTTTTGGTTGCTGACCAACTCTGATGAGGTGAACTTAAATTCACAAAAGATTGACAAAAAGGTTGACAAGCTGAACGCTGGCTCCTTTTTCTGATCAAAAATAGGTGAGGATGCTGCAGCAGTAGAGTTTAAAACGTGCTATAGAGAGGAGACAGGATGACGGACAAACAAAAACGCAAAATGTATCTTTCTACTACATTCTTCTCTTTCTGTCTTTGTTCGGACCTTCTTCTTCCATCTCATCTTCCTCTCCTGCCATTTTCAAAGACTCTCCGCCAGACTCTCATTCCATCAGTTAGAGCTCTCTGCTCTTCATCTTCTCTATTGATCTGGACCTTCAATATACTCTTTCAATATTCCGTCCATGTTCTATTTAAGAACTTATGTGATCTTATGCCATTACTGACAATAACTCTGACTTTTCCTCGCGGGTTCCGAAGTTTGATTCGCAGAGGCGGAGCATGACGTAGGCCTACGCCACACTTTCAGCCAATGGTATGCCTGAAACTGTTGTGACGTCTGCCTGGGCGTATTTTGTAAGGCGACCTGCAAGGAGGTTTGCCTCAAAGCAATTCGACTCCTGCATTCCTCCGTCTCATAAACATTTGTTCAGAGGATTCTAAAACACCATAACTTGTTAAGATATAAAGGGAAAGATATAGCATAAACTTAGGATATAAAGACATAAAAACAACATAACATAACATAACATGATGGTTATGAGTCTCAAAATTCAGATGGATATCTGTAAAGTTATGAAGTATGAATAACGAACCAACCAATGTTATTTGTGTTATTTGTTGTTATCTGTGTTAAACACAGAATACAATAAGAAACAGCTGAAGCATTGGTTAATAGTTGCATTATTTCATATAAATGTCACATGTCATATGCAAGTTGTTGACTTAATTTTGGATTTAACTATTTAGGACTACGGACCACTTGGGGGCAATGTGGCTCCATAAGCTGATTAGTAATTTTCCAAAATAATAATGTCTTCCGTATCGTTCCACGTACGATCATGAAAAAGGTATTAAAATGCAGCTTGTGATATCACTGAGAACATGAAAGAACTTGTACAAAGATACAAAGCACATTTAATACAGTTTCAAGATTCAGCTAAAAAGTGATTCAGGGTGAGATCCTTTGAGAGGTCCATGCAGTGGCTGTCTCTGGCTTGAATCAGAGTCAGGGCAAACTGTCACCATTGTTTACTTTGAACCATATATGGTGGGAGGGGTCCTGTTCTGGTTTTCCCCAATACTCTCCTGAGAGGGTCCGTTGTTTGTTCAGCTTAGTTAGCACTAAGCTATTAATGCATTTATCTAAATTTATGGCACAGGTCTGTGGAAAGAGGGGTTGAGAAAACTCCCCCAAAATGCTTTTGTGGGCAAAGGTGGTTGTAAATTTCTCTTCTTTGATGTAGAATCCCCCATCTGGTATTTCCACACTGACCATCCCCACAAAAGAATGTTGCAGTCATTTAAAATCTTAAGTTTGTATTAAATTCCACACTCTTGGCTTGGTCACACTTTTGCAGCTCACCACCTCGGCACAGGGGTCCCCCAGGTTCAGTACTGGGACCTCTTCTCTTTGCCACATTGCCACCACCTCACTGGGCCAGATCATCCGATCACATGGATTCTCATACTAATGTTATGCTAACAATATCCATCTGTCATTCCCACCTGACCACCACACAGTCTCAGCACGAATCTCAGACTGTCTCTCTGACATATCAACATGGATAAAAGCCCATTACCTCCAACTTAAACTCTCTAAAACTGAACTGCTGGTCTTCCCAGCCAAATCAACCATACACCACAGCATCTGCATCCAAACTGAATCCCTGTCTCTTGCTCATCAAAGGTAGCTAGAAACTTAGGTGTCATGATTGATGACCAACTGACCTTTAAAGATCACGTTACCTCTGTTGCTCGTTCATGCCGCTTTGCATTGCTAAACATAAGAAAGATCAGGCCGTACCTAAGCCAACACGCCATTCAGCTCTTGGCGCAGTCTATGGTCATCTCCCACTTTGACTACTGCAACGCTCTCGTAACTAGTCACCCAGCCTGTGCTGTGAAACCTCTGCAGATGGTCCAGAACGCAGCGGTGCGTTTCAATTAAATTCAATTCAGTTTTATTTATGTAGCGCCAAATTACAATTGTCTTCTCAAGGCACTTAAATGATGTCCAATTAGAATTGCCAATTGGAATTCAATTCATTGTAATCATAATCCAATTAAATAGAGTTCGTTAATTTCAAAATGATCCAATAATCCAATTCATTCATAAAGAGGAAACCAACAGATTGCACCGAAACTTATCTTCAGTCCAATCTCCCATCCTGAGCGTGCCTGTGGCGACTGTGGACAGGAACGACTCCCTTTTAATAGGAAGAAACCTCTGGCAGAACCAGACACAGGAAGGGTGGCCATCCGCCTCGACCAGCTGGGGTTTGAGAAGACAGAAAACCATAACACCATTCAAAGGATACCTGTTAGAACAGGGAAACACAAGTTAATAACCATAATATTGTCACATGTACATAATATCATTTGAGAAATTAAACAGGGGGAAAAGAGAGCAAAGTGAGGAAAGGTGTGACAGATGAGGTCCCCCAGCAGTCTAAGCCTATAGCAGCTTAACTATGGGATGTTTCAGGATCACCTGAGCCATCCCTAACTATAAGCTTTATCAAAAAGGAAAGTTTTAAGCCTAATCTTAAAAGTGGAAAGGGTGTCTGCTTCCCGGACATTTACTGGCAGCTTATTCCACAAGAGAGGGGCCTGATAACTGAAGGCTCTGCCTCTCATTCTACTTTTAGAAACTCTGGGAACAACGGGTAAACCTGCAGTTTGGGAGTGAAGTGCTCTGTTAGGAAAATATTTTACAATGAGCTGTTTAAGATATGATGGAGCTTGGTCATTAAGAGCTTTATATGTGAGGAGAAGAATCTTAAATTCTATTCTGAATTTAACAGGGAACCAATGAAGAGTAGCTAAAACTGGAGAAACATGATCTCTCCTGTTAGTTCTCATCACAACTCTGGCTGCAGCATTTTGGATCAGCTGGAGGCTCTGCATCACCTTGAAACAGGATGTTCCTGATTTTGGCAATATTACGAAGGTGAAAGAACGCGGTCCTATAAATCAGTTTTATATGTGCATCAAATGATAAATTCTGGTCAAAAATAACTCCAAGGTTCCTCATTGTAGAACTAGAAGCCAAGGAAATACCATCTAGAGTAACTATATAACTAGACAACTTCTCCCTGAAGCGCTTGGGTCCAAAGAGAACAACTTCAGTTTTGTCTCAATTTAGAAGCAGACAGCTCTGAGTCATCCAGGTCTTTATGTCTTTAAGACATGCTTGTAGTCTGACCAACCTATTGGTTTCATCTGGTTTCATAGTACAGCTGAGTATAATCAGCATAGCAATGGAAATGTATGCCATGCTGTCTAATAATGCTACCTAATGGAAGCATGTATGAAGTAAAAAGAATCGGTCCAAGCGCAGAACCCTGGGGAACTCCATGACTTACTCTGGTGTGCGTTTGGTCTTCGATCAGCCAAAAAGAGCACACATCACCCCTCTGTTCATTGAACTCCACTGGCTACCCTTAAACGCCCACATCAAATTCAAGTCACAGATGTTAGCCTACAAAGTGCTTCATGGAATGGCTCCCATCTATTTGAATGAATTGAATCTCTCGCACAGGCTTATGTCACAACTCGGTCACTCCCAGCACTTTTACTTACCCTGTACTTCCCTAACCCATCTACTGCACTTTCTCTTTCTGTACTTCCCTTTATGCCAGCACTCTATCTCTACACTGTCACCCTGTCACCTCTGACAGAGTCTGACTGGTGGTTTCCTTCCTGGTTTCCTGACTGGCTTTGATGTTAGATGTGATGTTATATCCTCATTTGTAAGTCACTTTGGATAAAAGCGTCTGCTAAATGCATGAGCATAAACATTATCTCCGCCAAAACTTATCTCTGCCTATTAAGAGATTATGAATACATGACAAAACTTTTGAGAGTTTGATCCTCCAGCATTCATTGTCAGTTACAGACTTAGTCATCATCTTCATCAGTATTAAGTAAAAAAAACTTTTAAAAAATCATTGGTCCTGTGTCTTTTAAATGATAAGCCCAAATTTATCATCAGATTTTGAATACCCAACAGACTTGAGTGAAAATGCCATAAACTGTTATTTTTAATTCCATACATTAAATGTCAGTAATGTAATCCCTTGTTCTCACCTCTCCCCATATAGGAAGCCCAGGAAATGAGAGAGGATGATGATCTCAAGAGGGCGACTGAGCTCAGCCTGCAAGGTATGAGGGGAAAAAAAGCCCCTTCCACATTTAGCTACAGGCCTTTGAAACTCTTAAGCCTAAACATATTTGACCAAAGGCACTTTTTTTCAATTCTTTTAATTTGTTCTATGATGGGTACCATCTGCACAAAATCATCTGTCATACATTAGTAAGGACAGACAATGAGCTGGAAATGTAAATGGATATTTAGAGATTTTATCTCACAAATTCAGTGCAGTTTGGTCTCATAATTCTGTCATCTTTTCATAAGCAAATGTTCATTTGACTTTTTAATTAGACTCACAGTGCTATTAACACTCAACACTGGTATATAAATCCTCTTTTTCCCTAATAGAGTTTAACAACTCTCTGCCCGAGCTGCTGTGCTCAGATGATGATTCTGGAAATGAGGACGTGCTGGACATGGAATATACTGAAGCAGAAACGGAGAACCTGAAGAGAAACGCTGAGGTACTCCACATATCGTTGCAACATAACATCCGCCCAGGAATTTTAAACACAATAGAGTTGTATATCATCATTAAAATACTTATAGGATTTATCTAAACAAATAGTATGTCTAAGCATTTTTACTTCTAGGTTCTAGCTGTACTAATCATTTGCAGTATGTTCTATACATTTGAACATTGTTAGTTGTGCAAGTTGCACTCTTGACTCAAAGTCAATTTAAGTTATTTAGTCAGGCATTTTAGAGGGGTTACATTTTTTAAAATAAAAGTCCCACAATGGTATTTAAAACAATTAACACGCCTTGACATATCTGATTTCATTGATTCATATGTGTATAAAAGCTATTGTGTTGATTTCGTGCATTTGTTGGTAGTCTGGCTACACTTGAGGCATGAGATGACTTGTCATTTCCAGCAACCTTTTTATGCACTTTAATCCACAGACTGGAGACTTGACCAACTCTTACAGACTTATCAGCGTTGTCAGTCACATTGGGAGCAGCTCCTCCTCTGGTGAGCTTCTGCTTGTGTATTTGTCTTTTTGTTGAGGTGGATTAACACTCTTTTAATGCTCTATAATAATTTTGAGGTGGGTCACATTGATAGCGTTCAGGCATTCTTCCCTTCAGTGTTAGTGTTCCTCATGGCTGTATTCAGTCATGCCTGATACAGTGACAGAAATACAGTGTGCATAGTTTTCTCATGTCATGTAACAATTCATATTAGTGTACTAAGCTTGCTGTGATTGTGTTAAACACACTGGGCAGTGCATAAAAACAGCTGAAAATAGCAATTTTCTATGTTATTTTTTCTTTTTAGATTTATTAACTCTACTGTCACATGTATCGTTATCAACAAGAAAAAAATATGGTCTGGCACAATCTACATTAACAATGCTGTATGTGAGATGAGTCTCTCGACCAAAACTCAAAGTGGTTGTGAATGGGAGTAGTTCAAAGTACATTTATATAATCGGACTGAGAGCAGAAGCTTCAACTGCAGCTCAAAAGCTTCAAAGTAATTTTCTCTTGTTCATTTGGCTCCATGGACATTGTGTGCAATGTGTGAGGTTCATCTGAACAGCTGATCATATGTCAAATTAACCCACAGATGCAGTATTTGTATGTCTATTAATGAGAAACAACTGGCTTAGACTTGTGATGTGTGAAAGTGAGATTTATATGCTAATAGCTTAAGGCTAGTTGGACTGTCATACAAATGTTGAAGAAAAGTACCAGGGGAGTAATTCAAACAAGACGCTGACATGTCCAGTTGCTGTCAGATTAGTGGAAAGCTGAGTACTGGTCTGAAATTAGGTGTATATGACATTCCAAAAATTCCAACATTCCAAATAATTTTTAACTTGATAAACAAAAAATTAGAGTCCGTGCATAAAGACAGGAATAGCTGGGGTGATTATGCACTTTAGCTCTTGTTGTAGTGGAATATTCTTATGAACTGAGGACATGGGAGCATTGAGGAATGCTTTTGAGTAGATAATGGAGTCGATAATGGAAATCCATTGGATATACAATTGTTTTGTTTTTTTTATTGGATGGATTTATTCACATCATAGTATGGTTGATGTTTCCTCCACCTGTACACCCATCATTCAGCAGCAATCTGTCATCAGAAACAGTTTGAGGAGTTTAAGAGAAGTTCTAAAAAAAATATATAGATTGGTGCCTCCGCAAGCACCAGGATTATTGATTACAGACAGACCAGAGTTGGTGAGACTGAAGGGTTGTGTGTCTGAAAAGGTCATCAGCAGCACAGAAACATTGCGGGCAACAGTTCTCCTTCTACGACTTCCAGTACAAGTCGGAGTCCTGTCATCTCCAGAAATCCTCAGATGACTCTGCAGTTGTTTGGTGCATCAGTGATGGACAAGGGGTTCAGTACATGTATTGTCACAACTATGTGGCAAGGTGTGGCAACAATCAATGTAATCGTGTATCAATCAATCATGTAAACAACACAATTGAAATGATTGTGGATTTCAGGAGGAGCAGGAATAAGCCAAACACTATTTCTATCCTGGGTGAAGAGATGGCAGTGGTGGTGGAAGAGTACAGATATCTGAATGTTCACCTGGACCACAAACTGAGTTGGAATTGCACCACTGAAGCTGTCTGTTAGAAGGGACAGAGCAGACTCTGAAGATTCTTGAAGAAGCTTAGGTCCTTCACTGTTAATGGCAAAAAATAGGAGGTGCAGTAAGTTTTGTAGCCATCTATTGAGGCAGCAGCATCAGAGCTAGTGACTCAGAAGAAATTGAACAAACTGATAAAGATAGCTGGCTCTTTTCTGGGGACTGGTCTGGAGCCCCTGGAACTGATTATCTAAAGAATAATACAAAAGTTGCTCAATAAAAGATGACATTCAACACCCTCAACAAAACACAGTGATCAAACAATGCAGTGTCAGACTTCTTCAGCTCTACTGCAAGAGGTCATTTCTGTCCACAACAATGACTCTACACAATTACTTTTTTCCCCATGTCTTGAAAATAATTTCCCACACGGGGATTAATAAGGTTTTATTAAGGTCAATTCAAAATCTGCTGCTTTGTGACATTGCACAGCTACCTCATAATCTGGGAAGAAGAATCATGTCCATATACCTTTTTGAATATAGGCTAAAGTTGCTTGTAATGATTAATTTACCTTTTCACTTGAAACTGTATTATCTCACCCCAGGTCATTATATCAGTGACGTCTACGACATGAAGAAGCAGTCATGGCTGACTTACAACGACCTGGATGTGTCGCGCACACAGGAGGCCGCCGTCCAGCGAGACCGTGACCGGAGTGGATACATCTTCTTCTACATGCACAAGTGAGTTGGCAGATCAATCCCATGTTTGTACACGAGAAGCTGCCAGGTTGTATAGTGTATATAGTATGTACACATAACAAAACTATCGGAACCCAATCGGCCAAATCAGACACGTTTCCATTGACTGGTTTAAAGTCTGCTTTCAGTCACCAAAGGGTGGAGGTATAGGATACATTTCTAATGGTTGTAATTCCGTAGAAGTAGTTCTCCTTGTTATCTGCCAGGTCAGATGCAATTTGGAAGCGTTTCCATTTCACCAATGTGTATGAAATCTTAATGGAAAGAGTCTAAAACCAACTTAAGCAAGCATATGAACTTTTTTTTGTCCATTCGTGGAAGTTTTCTTCAAGTTAAACAGTTTTCATCAACCTTTTCTTGTTCACATCTTCTAAGGTGAATTAAAGAACAGCACTAGAAATTCGGTTATTGTCTTTTTAACTTTGTGTTGTGTGTCCTCAGAGATGTGTTTGAGCAGCTGTCTGACATGGAGAGGTCTGGAGCTAGCAGCACTTCAGAGGCAGGGAGAAACGTCCTGCAGCCCCTCTGAGCTCTGCATCTTTGAACAGCCACACATGCACTCAGACTTACAGCTGATCCAGAGTAGATGAAGCTGTCCTGTGAACAACCTTCTGTACTACTGATTGCCGTCCTTTTGTGGTCCTCTTCGACGCTTCTTTTGCCTCTGCAAATGCCAGGCTAAAAGAACACCTGTTCATACCGATGCAGGTGTTAAACTGTTAAAAACTCTTTAAGATATTGGAAATGCAGTTAAAATGTTCAGTGGATCAAATTTTGTCTCCATGTTTTTGGAGCTGAAGTTTTTCTTTGCTATGATTTTATCAGCTGTTTTGTAAAGGTTTGTTTTTTTTTGTTTAATACAATTCTTCAAATAGACTTTCACTTAAAAATGATCAAATACCAGATGCTACTGGTGCTGCGTGGATTGTATGTTTGCAGACCCTTTATTTCCCGTAGAAACTAAATAAAGATATATTCTATGTTGGAGTATAAGCTATTATAGAATTAGAGGGTTGCTATATTTAGCAGGTACATTTGGTGCAATATTTATGTCATGGCACAAAGTGGCCAGTTCAGATCAGCTTTGGGATGGTGTGGATGATTTCTCACTTGCTTCTTTGTGTTTGACTTGTGTGAGAGTGTGTGTGTGTGGGGGGGGGGGAGGATTTCTATATTTTAAGGTATCTGAAATGTCTTAGTTACTGAGCTTTTCCCAGTTGAGCCCATGTTATTCTTTTGGGGTTTTGACCTTGTGCCTCCTAAGAAAACTTTTATAAATATGTGTACAAGCTTTACTTTAAAAGGTGCACAACCTTGTTTCTGAATGTTTGTCAGTCCTTGATGTGCAAGTCAGATGTTTCTCTATATAAAGCCAACAGATTTTTCTATGAATTACAGTATACTATAGGGTTTGTTTGTCTTAATTAACCTGAGATAAGCCACAAGCAAAAGTTACTACTAGACCACCAGGCAAGCTATTTAAAGCATAATATATTTTATGGTCCCATACCTAGGGCCACGACACAGTATTTAACACCATAGACCCTGGCTAAATGTGTTCAAGTAGTTCCTGTCAGGCATGTTTGTTATAGAATGGAATATGTCGGAATACGTTGCACTGGTTCCAGTACCAGACGATAGCTGTATTACTTTTTAAGAATTTAACAATGAAATCGCACTTAATATTCCACTGTTGATGTGCAGCATTAGTTTTAACCCACCCTCACCACATTTTCTCAAATTTGCATAATACAGCTTTATTGTTATAAAAATCAGTGTAGACCAAATACAATAAATGACCCAGGCCTATGTATTTGGGTATTTAGTGACATGGGTATAAGTGTGCATTACTATTAGTTAAATTCATTGAAATACAGTCTGCTGTTGCTAAATGACCGAACTTGTCACATCAGGCAAAAATTGCAGATAAATTTGTCCTTTTCTGTTTTACGTGTCTGACACCGTGTGCTCTTCTTAACATCCTGTCTTGAATGCGGTATAAAGAGGGTAAATGTTTTTGCGAAGTGAGAATGAACTGCTTTTTCTACCCTTCATACACTGACTGACTCTTCCTAAAACAGATTTTAATAAAAAAATTATAGTGAACAGACAATTTGGTTTTTTTTCCCACATACATTCAGTGTTTCAGAGGGAAATCCACAGTCAAACTTACTGCAGGTGATTTACTTCAAGTTCTCAAATAATTGCAGGAAATCTTGATTTGACTTGATAAAAGAGCAGTCCTTTTAGATTTGATTATGAACTATACTATTGAATAAAACTAATCTGCCAGGACATTTCAAAACAATTAGTGCAGTGTTCAACTGAAGTCAGCAGGTTGCAGCCACTGTCACCTATCTTGGCTGCATCTCTTCATCAGTGGCTCCAGATGTCGGCCTGTGAGTCTGCTGTACTCACTTAAAATGTAACTTTCCCTCTGCAGCATCTGTAAGCAAATTACATCATCTATCACTGTTTAACAACAACAGATGTTCCCTGATTTCAATGAGCGAGGTTCACATGTTCAGTTTGAATAGAAACAAGCCATTAAACAATTTGGATTTAAAACAATTGTTGGACCAAAGTTTCTTTGCTTGAACTTATATTGTGACTATGTCCAAGAGCAGAAATTTGTTTAAACAGCAGATATCAAAGAGCTTGGCAAAACAAAGAAGGGGAAAAAAACAAAGGACAGGTCCCATAAATGTAAACGATATTTTAGTAATTTTAAGAAAATGTCACAAATTACCATGGATGACAATAACCTGCTATGGGATTTATCACTGGAACTACTATTATTGATGTGATACTACTTTCCAACTAAAGAACATAGACCTGTAAACTGTAACAAGTGAGGTGGAAATACACAAACATGGATTTTTAATAAAATATATGATTTTCCTATACATATTTGAAATGTGTCATTGCTCAAAGGAAAGACATGAGATTAAGTGTGGCAGAGGAGGGGAAAAACAAGAATTTATTTGGACACATCTGCATGTAAGTGCAAGTTATTTGGCAAAATATAACTGAATATCAAGAGTTCACCATACAAACCTCTGCCCATTCCTCCTCTGTCTCATGTCTGTAGCCCAACAAGTGACAGATGCCATGTGCAGTGGCAACCTAAGGAGGCAACAGGAAAACCAGGACACAACCAATCAATGCCAACTAATTATATAATATACACAATAAGTTTGGACACATGTAAAGGTGCAGTCATTTAGTTGAAACACCAATTAGTGTTTAATTTAAACCATAAACCGCTCTCTTTTAACTAACAATTGGTAAATTAACTGACAATATTGTAGGTGAAACACATGAGAAACAGTAATGCAATGGCCACTCACTGTAAGAGCACCGTGGAGCTCTACAGATTCGTCCCGACACTGCTTCATAATAAACTCGACCCCGAGGAAAATGTCCCCAAGGTTCAGTTCATCTCCATGAAGGGGGGAAGGCAGTTTCCCAGGTCTCAGGTCCTAGAAAACACATAGAATTCGCTCTTTAAACATATGATAGATTTAATTATCCTATAAAGTTACACATATCACAGCAACTTATTGAACACGTTAGCTAAACTGGTAGTTTGTTCACTTTTTAGTTCTTCATCATATTTGTGTAGGCAGCAATATTCACCTCGTAGAATGGAAATGAGAGAACATCCGTTGGCACATTTTTCTTTCTGTAAATGTGATTAATTTGCTGAATCCTGTGGTTGTCAACGCAAATAATTCCTAAATCAAATTTCTGGATGCCCAGTATATGTCTCAGAGTGTCAATATCTTTTCTCAGTCTAGCGCGGCGAAGAGGTACCACCTTCTGGAGATTCCGCAGGACGACTCCCATTTTAAAACTCGACTTAGAAACAGAACACGGCTGTCAAAAATGCAGACACATGCGTGAACGTTAAATCCGACGCCAACTACGGCACAACTGTGGCGGCAGGTTTTAAGAGAAAGGTTTGCGTTAGCCGCTAGTGATGTTCAGTCATTAAGGGTCGGCGGAATTCAAGGTGACACTTGCGAGGTATATCTCACAAAAACAGACAATGTAGATTTTTTATCTTGATTTTGTATGTGACAAAAATGTTGATAAAATTAATCACTTTACGTCACTTAATAAAAACGACGGCTTGCCTGATAGTTCCGAACCTCTTCGAATGATCATGACACCCGCGGAACGGAGTTTTCGTTTGAGCGGGTACTTACGTTCATCGGACCGGAACCGGATGTGGAAAATGTGTTTATACCAGTAAAACAATATAGCAAAGACTAACTGAAAGGTGGACATTTTTATCTATTAACGTTGTATAATCTACTCTTATATCTGAGGAAACCATTTTATCCCGTAAGTAAAGAAACCTCAATAGCAACAAGAAAACTTTTCGAAGAAACTTTATCAGTGCTTGGATTGTTAGCCTATGCTAGCAGCCGAGCTATGCATTTTTGTTTGTCCTCGTATTCGTATCGTTTTGAAAGCTTTTAACCGAAACTTATGAATAATGGTGTTGTAAGATCACTGTTCAAGAGCTCCAGTGACATTTGTTTAATTCAAAACAAAATACTGAACATTCGGTAATATTTGCGCCATGAATCCATCCAATCCATTTGGCAGTCCTCAAGGAGCTTTCCAAGCTCCAAGCACCATCAAGACTGGTTTATTCCAATCATTTGCACCGCAGAGTTCCAGCACTCAGGCCCAAGGTATGAGTTTTTTTCAATCATCCTTGTTTGGACAGCCGTCAGTTTTGAGTCAACCTTCATCTCATGGGAATAACATCTTTGGACAAGCCCCAGATTTCGGACAGTCGCCTGCACAGCTCCCGTCACTCCCTGTTATGAGCCGGCCTCCAGCATTTGGACAGCAATCATCAGGAATGAATAGCTCAAGTTTTGGTAGTAGCACAACTCCAGCTTTTGGACAAAATCAGGGTTTGGGTTTTGTGCAGACGCCTGCATTTGGGCAATCCTCTGCATTTGACCAGGCTGCAGGATGTGGCAAACAACCAGCTGTGTTTAACCAGCAGTCTTCTAGCTTTGGGAACTCTCAGATGACTACAGATCCCACCACTACCCTTGGGCAGTCTCAGCCACCTAATTTTGGACAATCTCCGTTTGGACAATTGTCCTCTACCAGTGGCCCCACCACTGTATTTGGGACAACTCAGAACGTGACCCAGAACAGAGCATTTGGTTCTTCAGAGTTCAGTTTCAAGCCAGCCAATGAAGCTCTTTTCAAACCCATCTTCAGTGCAAGCCCAGAGCCAACTAACCCCCAAACTTCTTCATTGTCTAGCTCAACTTTTGGTGGCACTGGGCACCAGACAAGTTCCAACACCATTAGTAACATCACCACAACCAGCTTTTCTCTATTGACTACTGCTAAGCCTGGGCCACTGGGCTTCAATTTCTCAGAACCGACTGCAGCCCCCTCCATTTCCATTCAAAATGATCCACCAACTGGCAATGGCAGTGGTGCTACTAACACTCTTCAGTTCACCTTTTCCCAGCCAGCTGCCCCTTCCAGCTCCTGCACCACAACTTCCACCACAGAGCCCACAACCCCATCGTCTTTCAAATTTTCAGCCAAAACCCCCCAGGTTCAGCCAGGAGTCTTATCAGATGGAGCTAGTTTTGGTCAGCCCTCGGTTTTTGGTGAGACCAAAGCTAAAGCAGATACTAGCACTGGTGATAAAGGGAGTACCCTTGTAGGCCAAGGGGATACAAATGTATTTACACGATTTAGCAAAGGCACCAAGCGCAAGGATGATCTAACAGTTTCTAGCTCAGGGCTGGAGAAACCAACAACTGAGGAGGGTGTTCCACCTGGAACAGATTCACCAAGACATCCTTCAAAGAGGCCTCTAATAAGGTCTCGTGGCCCGCCAGGGAACTTATTTACCCAGGCACTAAGCAGTATTCGTAGAGATCGCACTAACCCAATGAAGCAAGAGGCCACAAAGGAAGTTCAGAAGCAGACAATGGATAGGGAAGAAGTTCAAGCTCAGAGTGATGACCTGTCTCCTACACCACCTGCCATGCAGCTGCCAAACAGAGATGTGTTGGAAAAATCTGAAAAGTCAGGTGAGATGTACAAATTTTACACGCTGAGCATGACCTGCATTAAAATTAATTGTGAACATTTCAAGAAAATGTATAATACACACAGACTATATATGACTGAAACCATTACTGGGTGAATGGTTAAATTTACATTTGATCAACAATTATTAAAATTATTAAGTTATTAATCTTTGAGATCACAGACTAGTTCATTTTATGTGATGGCGTTACTTGAAGTATTTCCACATTTAACATAAAATATAATCATAAAATGTAAGAATGGGTATATTTTAGTGATATTTATTGGTCAAACAATAGTGGAAAGCATCAAATGTTCATGAATTTCTTTTGTGCAGCTTTCCTCCTATTGTGAAAAACAGAATAGTATTGACCCATACAGAATCCTACATGTTTGACATAAAATAGAATATTTTGCACAGTTGAGATGAATTAATTTTGTTATCCTCTAGATTCAGCTATTACTCCAGACCCAAGGGCTGAAGGATTGACCCCTATGAGTCGTGGTGTACGCAGGGAGAGCTTGGACAGCCTGAGTGGCATGTCTCCCAATGACCTCACCACCATCCAGTGCAGGAATGTGCCTCCAGCCCTCAACAAAAAGGACGTGATTGAGAAACATTTTGCACGTTTTGGTAAACTCCAAAAGGTCTCCTGCCGGCCTGCCAAGAATGTGGCCATGGTACACTTTCACGACCATGTGAGTTGCCTCTGTTAAATTTTTGTCAATATAAGCAAGTTTCTCTTACTCTGGCTTTTTATAGTTAAATTGAACCCCAAAATGATTATTATAAACTCCAGCTGGAATTTAATGTTGAGTTTCTTTTTGGAAGTTGGTTGGGCAGTTAAATACATGTATGGAAAAAATTGCTGGTGTTTTAAGAGTGGTTCAGGAATTACTGCTTCAGTTACTGCAAAATTAGAATTTCCCCTCAAAATCAATATGAAGGTTGGGTGCTACACTTAACTATATAGCTGTACCCCTCAGTAATTTATGAGAACCCCCCCCCCCCCTCATAATATCAAGGTCTTAAGTTAATTTCCCAAGGGGGCGAATTCTATTGATATAGCCAGTTCCTTTCAAATCTGGGCTAAATGCAAAAGCCTAGATATCTGGTAAACTTTCACTTTTAAACCAAATTATTCCCAGTTTTAGCCCAGACGTCTATCGGTCTTTTAGACATATATTTAACTAAAATATGGTCATTAGGAAGGTTTTCCTCTCACAATCTTAATACACACAATTTGCTTTTTCTCTTTGTCGAATTTCATCTCCTTCAGGCAGCCGCTTCAAAAGCCAAGAAGAGAGGCAAAGTCCTCCATAGACACGAGCTCCTCCTTTTTTGGCATAAAAAGAAGCAGAGTAAGTACAAGCTATGGAATCTCAATAAATAATGAAATGGTTGCCGGTGAAAAACTTTAGGTTTTTGCTATGATTAATTTGATTATTTAGAGATTTGTTTATTTTTGTGGATTAGGTCCGCGGGACAAAGGGAACAGACCTACAGCAGGAAAGGAGGAGGCAGAAGGAGAAAATCAGGAAGTCACAGAGTCCATGGCTGCTTCTTCCCCACTCAGAAGGCCTACACTCAGACCTGCAGCGCTCAGTGGCTCACTCGTCTTCAGCCAAAGGTAACACAATATGAAAATATTTGAGAGCATTTGATATGTAACTTTAAAAGCATTGCCATCACGCTGTAAAAAAAAAGTAACTGCAGCACCGTGGCACCCTAACATCTTGTCTTTTCTGTCAGTTCTCCAGTCAGGAAGTCATCCCCAGTCAAGGTGCTGCAGTTTGACTCAGAGCCCCAGAAAGAGAGCAGCACCGAGACCCAGAGTCTAGAGCGCCCTGTCCCCATCCCTTCCTCCCTTCTCCACCTCATTGACCAGGTGGCTGAGACTGCAGAGGAGAAATACCGTTTCCTGGAGCAGAGAGATAAGATCTTGCGTCAAGGTAAAAGGCTCTCATGTCAGTCTGCTGCACCCATTGACAGTGCTGAGAATGTGATCAACATCACAGTTGTGTGCATTTGTCCTCACAGGTCGACCCAAGCGGACAGACCTGGATCTGTCAAGTGTTTTTGTGGGGACGTGTCCTGACATGTGTCCAGAGAAGGAGAGGTACATGAGGGAAACTCGGAACCAGCTTAGTATATTCGAGCTTATCCCCAACACGGAGATGGTAATTTCCTTCTTTTTAGTCGTGTCAGTATTGTAAGATGTTAAATCATATCTATGAGGAATTCACTGAATTCTTTTAGACACATTCGGAGATCATTTTATGGTAGGACCTCCTCTTCAAAGCCCAGTGCACAAAAGGAAATGTCCTATTTCTAACCATCTAGATAGATTTATGGTTTGTTGGGGTACATTTGCGTATAAAAAACAATATGTGGCATAAGACCATATTATTCTATTATTCATTTATACTGAATATTGAATAATAAAATGTATATTGAAGCTAAATGGATATGGGCAAATAACGATGCTTTAAGTGGAAGCTTATCGGGGCTTTTAAGAAAGGAAGGACTCTGACGACAAACCTCCTGTCCCCGTGTAGGTGGATCACTCAGCAGCCATCAAGGAGTACAGCCGCTCATCGGCCGATCAAGAAGAGCCCCTGCCCCATGAGCTGCGTCCCCTACCTGTTCTCAGCATGACCATGGACTACTTGGTGACTCAGATCATGGATCAAAGGGAAAACAACTACCGGGACTGGTATGACTTCGTGTGGAACAGGACTCGTGGAATTCGCAAGGTAAAGGCAGAAAACCCAGCTCTGTTGCTTTTTGTAATGTGTTGTTTCTTTTTCAAAAGCAATATGGAAAGTATTTCAGGCTCACCACTTTCCCAGTCCAGTCATTATTTTGAAGAGGTACAACACATGTGTTGGAGTGTGACTCTCTCCTCTGTCATACCCTCAGGACATCACCCAGCAGCGCCTATGCTGCCCACACACTGTATCACTAATCGAAAAGTGCACACGCTTCCACGTGCACTGCGCCCACCACCTCTGCGAAGAGCATATGTCGTCATTTGACGCTAAAATCAACAACGAGAACATGACAAAGTGCCTGCAGAGTCTGAAGGAAATGTACGAGGACCTGGCAACACATCAAACCTTTTGCCCCAGTGAGGCTGAGTTCCGCCAGTACAGCGTGCTGCTGAGACTCAATGATGGTGACATCCTGCGGTGAGTCAGGGAGACGCACATACCGAAACGCTCACTTTATGCTCACAGTATGTTTCATATATGAAGTTGGTTTAGTGTCTTTAGCTGCTACCTGTGAGTTTTCTGCATAAGCGACTCACACTTAATGTCCACACAGTGAGGTGCAGCATTTCCGTGATGAGGTGCGCAACTCCCCTGAGGTGAAGTTTGCAGTTCAAGCTTTTGCTGCTGTCAGCAGCAACAACTTTGTGCGCTTCTTCAAGCTGGTGAAAGGAGCCTCTTATCTCGCCAGCTGCCTCTTGCACAGATACTTCAATCAGGTCAGAAACTAACTTGCAGTGTATTAACACGTATTATCAATAAGGTTGATATAAACAAAATGCCACTGTTAATTTTTCTTATTGAATCTAGTCCAGACATGAATGAGGAGATGATAATTGAATAGTATAAAAAAGTGAATAAACTGATTATTTTGTGAATAAGCTATTATTTTGAATGGAAAAAATGCTGATTATTAATAACAGTGAATGTGGAAAATATTAATTAAAGAGATTTGAAAACAAATTAGATCGACAAATTGTTAAATTTGAGACAGTTGAGAATTTTAATATACTTTTTTTTTTTTAAATGCTGAAATATCTTAAAAGTATCAATCAGAATTGTTGGAAATTGTTGAGTTTTCATACTATTGAACTAATCATTTAATTGACTGATCGTTGCAGGTCTGTGTCTTGAATGGGCATTTTCCAGGTTTCACAACTGAAATGTGTTCTCTTTAACAAATGTGCATTGTCCTTCTTTTGTATTAAACATGTTTATATAGGTCAGAGCTAAAGCACTGAAGACCCTAAACATGGCTCACACTATGGGTCCACGATCCAAGATACCTTTTCCAGTTGATGATGTGGTTCGAATGCTAATGTTCCACAACACTGCAGAAGCAGTCAACTTCATCCAGCAATACGGACTCAACGTCAATGACGGGTAATAGAGTGCTGCTGGTGTCTCACTTAAATTATTTCAGCCAGGATCAATTAAGCTGGCATGTAGTCCAAAGAACAGGACCATCTCAGAAAGTGATCATTGAATTGAACCTCACCTGATGAGAACCAGAAATATGCCTATTTTCTTTTTGTACACTTCACAAACTTGTGTTTGCAGTGTGGTGGCGCTGAGTCGAATAGCCTTTCAGGAGCCAGAACTCCCCCTATCCCAGAAGAAGTCAGAGGTTATCCTCGCAAAGAAAATGGTGCTGGTTGGACAGGTGGTGAATGGAGGCCCTCTGCCTAACCCTCCCCACCACATCCCCTTCTGTAGTTTTGATTCTCAGAATAAATACCGTGGAGGAGAAGACACACTGGCTGAGCCCACTTCCAGCTACAATAAAGGTATTGGCTCCACGTTAATGCTCTTTATCCCCACAAATATTTTTTTTAAAGCATGATTTACATACATGCGTCTCATAAAGACTGTTTACATGTATATTGAGAAACTTTTTTTTTTTTTAAATCTACATGACCGATTCAACTTTGACTTGTATAATTTCATTTGAAGCCCTGGTTAAATGAACTAATTAACTGAATAAATAGGAGCTAATGTTTTTCTTCTTTGTCTTAGCTGTTGCTGCCAGTGTGGAGGTTACAGCACCACCCAGCATCGATATGGCAACTCCGTTTGTGCTGGTCAAGGCTTCAGATGCATTTGCGCTACCTCCAGCTGTTCCAACTGAGAGAGGAGAGCCCAGTGAGCCGTACCGTCCTCCGGCCCAACCAGCAGACTCCCTGCAGCTGTTCCAACCAATCTCTCAACCTGGGCCTGTCCAACTACCACCTCTGCCAAAACCTCAGCTGGTGTACGCTGATGAGGTGGGGGCAATCTCTGCTAAACACCAGATTAACTTGTTTTCTTTTTTTTGCAAAGTAATCATGCTTTCCCCATTCCCACTTCAGGACATTATGGCTGAACTTGACTGCTTGATAGAAGAGGTGGTTGAAGCAGCAGTGAGGGAGGTGGCTGATGCTGGTGCTAGCTATGCCATAACAGCTCTTGCGTAAGTTTATATTGTGAATCTGATGACTCTATGTTGGAGGCAGTGGAGTCACACTGATTACGATTTAATTTGCTGTCCTGTTTCCTTTTGAAGGGAGAGTGCCGTGCAGGTGGAGTCACTAGTGAGTGAGGTTTTGGAACAGATGTTGCAGGAGATTTCCTCCAATGAGATCAAGTTAGAGCAAGAGCGTGTTGCCCAAGAAAAGCGCAAGCTTGAAGAAGCGAGGTTGGTCTGATGAGAGCCTGTTTGTAACACCTTTTTACCTTCAGTTTGTCAGAAAAGGGGAATTCATTTTCCACCCCTGCACGAAACTACACAAAAAACATCAAAAGCACTCCGCCAACAAACTTTGTGTGGTATTCTGCCACCATGGTGACCGCCTCTTGCATATTAAAAGCCAATTTTTGACATTTCACTCACGTTTCCTTTCCTGTGTGGTTTGTGTGTCAGGCGTATGCAGGAGCACACAGCCTTCCTGGCTGAGTTCAGCTGCTCTCTCTGCGCAGAGATCATCCATGAAGTGTTAGATGAGACCATACAGGAGACCATCTCCTCTGAGATTCAGTAAGATCTCAATAGCTCATGTAGAAATTTGTGAACTTTCTTGAAATAATACTGAAATGGTATAGGTAAAAAGGCATATCACTATGCACTCTCTGTCTTCAAGTGACACACTTACTGTCCACTCAATTTAAATGGACTTTTGTCTTATTCCTCTATCAGGGAGGCAGTCAATGAGAAAGCCAAACGTGTGGCTAGATGCACAGAGGAGGTCTGCACCAGTCTAATCGAGGAGACTTTGAGTACAGACATTGCTCTGTTGGTGGAGGACATCCTTGAAGCTCAGTTACAATGTATCCACAAGTACATTAAAAGGTACCAATGAAAAGAATACGCAATAAATGTATGTAGCTGGTCAGTTTGAAATGTTTAACAACATTTGAGTGTGCCACTTGAACTGCGATAGGCTCTACTTTAAATATTCTTTTCTGGTTGATCTCTAATTTCCATTTTGCTCTTATCAGGTGGCGTGACGTAGTGGCGGTTCGTCGTCAGCTGAAGAGACAGATGCGAGGTTTTCCCGCAGCGCCTTGCTGCGTTGACACTCGCTTCAAACTGAAGGCTCTCGCTCCCAGTGCCCCTGCTCAGCCCTCCATAGCAGATCTGGCCCGTGGGTTGGTCAACCTGGGAAACGCTGGCACACTGGCATTGTCCAGCACCAGGTTTGTTTACCCTCAGTCAGTAAATGGTGTTTCTTTTGATCAGGAGTGAGCACCAGTGAAAAGTGTTTTCGTGTCTTTTTTAGGTTGTTGAAAATGAGACAAGAAGCGATCCACCAGATGAGAGTCCACTACTATTATCAGCAGCTGCTTGAGTAAGTCCCAGACATGTTCATTCAATTCGTGATCCTTTTCACAAAGCAGCATTTTGACATGTTTGTGGTGTTGCTTTCAGGGAGACTGCATGGGCTCCACTTGACCTTCCAGCACTGGTGACAGAAAATGTCCCCTACACACATGACCGGATCTATTGGAAAGCGCTTCTGCTTTTACCCAGTGACCACGAAAGTGTAGCCAGCCTGGCAGACAGGTGAGCATCATTTTGGAGAGTTTGATTGTGTTGAATGTCTTTTCATTACAGAAATGCTGTGCTTACTGCAACCTTTAAGCTGGCTCAGTGTGTCCTGTCTGTTTTTCAGGATCCTGTCAGACTGGCTGGAGGTGAAACTTGGTGGTGACAGGGAGTCAGAGGAGAAGCCTGATGGCACACTGCAGACACTGTGTGTCACCAACACGCTGCAGGAGAAAGAACGGCACACTCGGAAAGTCCACATTACCGTCAAGGTTAGATCAAACGGGCTGTATTGTCACATGTGCAGCTGGGAGATGGAAAACATGATCTTGTTTCAGAAAAATTGTCAAGTGACATTACAGGAGGTGTAAGCTTGATGATGTATTTGTCACATATTGGTGCACTAAGTGTGAGCTTATTGAAATGCGTCATGGCATCTTCTTCAGGCTAAACAATAATTTGAAAGGGATTAAGAAGAATTATAGTTAAAGAATGTAAAAATTTTTAAAAAAAGCAACCTCTACCTTTTTTCTAACTTTTCTAATCTCTTCAAATGTACTTCTGTAATGTACTAGCTTTTTTTTTTTTTCTGCCTTCAATTCCTGCCTTGTAAAATGTTGTTCTTTCCTTGCTGTCTTTCAGGCATCCCAAGGCCCTCTGACTGAAGACAACCTGTCAAAAATTGAGGAGTCTTCTGAATTCCAGGGAACAGGAGCCCTCATAATGTTGCTCCCTGCCCTGCATACAGGGATGTCTGGGCAGGAGGAGCAGGATGTACCTCTGCTGTCAGCTTTACTTCAGCTCAAACAGCTGCAGCAAGCCAACACCTGGCACTGTCCACTGCCTCTTGTTCTTCTGGTGCCAGGGCCCAATGTTGGTTTTGCCGATGAAAAGAAACTCGAAGAAGGTAACTGATGAAAAAAGCAATAATTTAAGCTATGGTAACCAGTAAAAACACAACTGGGGCTGTTCCGATATGTGTTTATAGATGCAGGTTTGTGAATTTTGACAAAACGTGTTAAATGTGAATTATTTTTGTCTCTTAGTCCTCATGCTGCACACACTGACGAAGGAAGGGTTAATATCAGAATACACATTCTTCTTCATACCTGAGACCACGAGTGACCTGCAGGGATCCGAACAGGTACAACACACTCGCGTACACAGAAACAAACCTTTTTATTTCACAGAGCGTTTACAGATACCACTCAGCCTTTTGAAATTCCACTTGGCATTACAGAGCTTGTTCACACAACAACACTTGCTGTAGTTTAAGGACAGCATTGATAAATTCGTCTGGTGATATTAAAACATGTTTCTTTTGCTGGGAAAAATGAGACTAACTGTGATATTTGTAGATGAACTGTCTCCCTGCACTGTGGTCCTCTACAGAAACTCAAAATACATTATAGGGAAGTTGTATTGGAAGAGATGTTTAAAGAAACATAATGGCAAGGTTGGTTTGTTAGTTGCTCTCTGGTTGTGGCAAACCAAACTAGTTCTTATCTGCTTCTATATAGAATCACCTTCGAACCGCTGTAGTGTTAGACGGGTGAGTGTCAGCTCTTGATCTTCTCTGTCTTCTCTCCCACCTGTTGTGCTGCGTGTCCCTAGTTAAGACAGGCTATGTGTTGGCTGATGTCCCGTGCTCCACCACCCTTCCCACTCTCGTGCCAAACCTTGGTGCAGCTCATTGAGGCCAGTTTGAGTCGTGAATTCAGTCCCAGAGTTTATGGCAACCGCCAGGAGCGAGCTGCTGCCCAACTTCCATCTCAGGACCCAGCCCCTGTCATCCAGCTCTACAATGCAGTCCTGGCTCACATTTCTGACAAAGTTGCCTCTCAGGATCTTTGCACACTCTCATGGCCACCAGGGGAATTCTGCCTGCCTGATACCCGTGACTTTGTCCCTCATCTGGCCTGGAACTCTGCTCATCATCTGGCCTGGCTGCGTAAAGCCATTCTCAGCCTACAGCTGCCAAAGTGGGAGCAGCAATGTGCATCAGGTTAGTTACTGAGACACATTTGTGTGTGGAGAAAAGCTGCTGCTGCTTAGTTTATTGATAGATGTGAACAAAATGAACATAATGAAGTATCTCAACATTTCTGTACAGACTCGTGGTCAGAACTCTGCTCCTCCATCTTTCACTATGCTGCTATGATCCCTGCATCGCATAACAGTCAGCCTCTCCTAATGTCACGGCTGGAGAACGTTCTGGAAAGGGTCCGGCTAAAGGTACAGCATACCCGAGCCCCTGGTTCCATGGTAACCACTGCAAACTGTAGCGATGGAGTGCAGAGTGCACATGCTGCCTTCAGTCGAATTCCATGGGATGATGTTGTGGTTATATGTATAGACCACAAGCTGAAAGACTGGCAGATACCTGGACCACCTACCTATGAAGGTGAGCCTTTTCCCAGAGCGAGTGTTCTGGAGAAAAACTCATACATATTTCCTACTCATGCTGCTTCTGATTTAGACCTACTTTAGAATGAAGTGGATATTTACTTGTTTGTGCTGTTGTTTCAGATGCTGTGACAGAGGATGGGGAGATCCTGGTTTACTTCCCCACAGAGTCACTGAAGGGCTTTGAGCCACCTGAAGAATGGACTCAGGCTGTCAGACAAACACACAGAGACAAGCAGCAGGAGAAGGAGAAGTAAGGAGCCCCAAAAGCTTCCTGATTCTTGTAGACTTTTTTATTAACTGTAAAGCATTTGGTTGCAGTATGTCTCCTCAAGACGTTTTAAAGTTTCTGCTACATTTCAAATTTTTTAAGATATAGTTGTTGTAATTTAACAGACATTTATATATTATGGATGGGCATTTTCAGTGATTTTTGATGTTGACTAATCAATATAATTAAAGTTGATTAGTCAATACATCATCATTAATCACCAAAGCAGTTATTTGTTCCTGTCATTTGCTTGTCACAAGCGTTTAGCTGCAACAAAACCAGTCGTTTTTCGTTGTTTTTCCGTCTGGTCTTTTTGCTTGTGCAACATTTTTGTGACTGTTTGGTGAGAAAACTCTCATCGTGCTGGGTAGAACCGTGGTAAGCTCGCTTCATCCCACATATAATGTACATTCGACTTTGTTGTCCAGTTCAGTGAAATACCGTCATGCTTCACTTCGTTTTGTTGCTTCCACTCTAGAAACAAACTCTAGCAGAAACAGCCTTGTTAACAATAATTCTGCGTCTCTACATAGTGAGTCTCCTCCTGCCTCAAACTAAAAGTAGTCGACTATGTGCGCCCTTTGGACTAATCGCTTAGTTGTGCACATCTCTAAAATATACATGTATAAAATCATATTGTGTGCTTGAAGTGATTCAGTTAATTTAGTCCTTTTGCTCAATTTCCCTCCTCAGCACAAGTAAAGCTGCCTGTGCACCATCATCCAGTCTGTCTATCAGACAGAGGTTGTTCCACAGTCTGGCAGAGCCTGTCGAGTCACCAACAGCTCCACTAGACATTACACATTCTCCAACAGCACAAGAGCTGCTGGCCCACAAAGTCCTCCACAGCTTACAAGAAGAGAAGGCTGAAAGCAAGAGGTACAGTTGCATCGTTGCTGATGGCGATTAGGTTTGGTGCGTGTGAGATATTCTGCTGGATGTCATATTTAACACTACTCTCTCTGCAGGAGTATGGAGCAGCTTCAGCGATGGCTGGATGGTGACCCCTTGGACCACTTGTCCACTCCACTTTTCATTCCTTCCTCCACCCTGCTTTCAGTGCCTACAACCATGAAGTGTGTGTCTGCAGACGGAACTCAAGAGACTGCTGCCTCGCAGGTAAAACACAATCTCTTAGTTTTCTTAAAAAATGTATGATGTTCTACAAATAGCCATTCTTCACAATAGTAATGGTAGCAGATTTGGCAAATACTGTTCAATTACACACAAGCTACACGGCATATCCAACTGATTACATTATACTTTTGCTGTCTCAGCAAAAATAATAAATTGTCGTTGTCTTGACTTCTCAGAAGGCAGAGATTGATGAGCTGCCAGAAAAAGCAGCATGGCTGAAGACCCCTCCCGTATCTTTGGCATGGCGACTGAAGGATCTGCAGCGACAAATTTTAGCAAGCCAAGAGGAAGAGCTGGCCTGTAAACTGAAGCTGAATGGTCTGCTGAGCATTGTAGATCACTGACAAACTACTGCTGAGAAATGTGTGTAAATGTGACCCTTTAAACTAAACAAATCATCTGCCTGCTTGTGAGAGGCCAATATGAAATGTATTCTGTCTGTGACATGCTAAGTTCTCTCTGGAGGTAATTTCACATTATTCTATTGTACTACTGCAGTCAAATCCACTGCAAGTATGTGTGTGTTATGTTTTATGTATTTGCAGAAGTGAAATAAAGTTCTTTACTCATGGTTTAGTTTTGTAACACTGATTTATACATTTTCAATGTTTACAGTTAGTGTGACATTTAATTGTTTTTGTCGAGTTTTTTTTTTTTTTTTTCCACAAACCTGATCACATGTTGATACCTAAGGTGTGTTGAAGAGAGGCTTCCTCTCATGTTTGACTTTGATGTGGTTATTTTCCAAAAATATCTACAAAAGCAGCTTCAACTTACAGAACGACTTCATTTCTGTAAATTCTGTCTTTATACTGCCGAATTAAGAAATTAATGAATAAAAGTTGTATTTTCGTGTAAAACTCCGATTTGAGCTCGTTGGTCATCCAGAGGGTCTATGATTGGACCTATGATGAGCACATGTGTGATGTTTGTCCTGAGAGCAATCTGATTGGAAAACCTTCACCTAAAGACCCGCCCAATCCGTTCGTGATTGGGCGGCCAAATCTCTGCTCATGTCTCTCCATGTACGCGAACTCGTCAGACTGCACCGAAGGGGCCCTTGGGAAATGTTGTTTTAATTGTGTTGGGGCTGGTGAAAGGTACGAGCTGGATCTGTCAGCACTACAGTTCCCACGGAGAAGGCAGAAGCGGCGAAGTTTCATTCATGTTGTTTTGGAGCATCCTGCAAGGAAATTGTCTGACTTAGCTATGAGTGAGGGAACGTGAGTATTTTAAAAAAAAATATTTATGAAGCTAATACTTAGATCGCTTGAACAACAGAAATGAAAACACTTAAACCCGTTAAGACCCGAGCTTGGATTTTTGCATTGCTGGTTTCTCAGGATGAACAGAAAAAATTACATGTATAAAACGTCAGGTTTAGGGTCTTTAAACGGCGATTTGTTTCTGAGACGAAAAAAACGCCCCATAGGGTCTTGGGAAGTTAAAAATGACATTTTAATATCTTTAGCCTATACGTTCATACTGTAGGCACTGTGGTCTGTAATGTAACCCAGTTCATCATTACAAAATCTAACAAAATCAGTCAACAGGTAATATGAAGAGAACTCAAAATGTGTCTTTATATTGACAGGTATATGTTCTTATTGGATATCCATGTAAATTGATTTCAAACAAAGTTGTGAAGTTTAAAACATAATATGCTGCCTTTGGTTTCTTAAATTGTATCTCCGTCTTTAACTCAGGATAAGTGTATTTATCTAAGTAGTTTGAAACCCTGAAGTATATTTGTTCATGAGGTGAACTGCAGTGACATGCTTTCTGCCTATGGCAGGCACCTGCGGAGGCGAGGGGGACCTTACAGAACAGAACCAGCCACAGACCTGAGCCGCTGGAGGCTGACTAATGTGGAGGGCAGGCAGACCTGGAACTACTTGGAAGATCAGGACACGCCAGACAGAGAGCAGACCATGGTGGAAGCTCATTCTCTTGGCTTGGACACAGTGGGTCTTCAGTCATTTCCTCTTTTATGACAGTGAAATTAGGCTTACCTCTTCATTTTGAATAGAAGAAGACATTCTTAACTTTTCTCTGTTATGTATTTAGTTTTTTCATGTTTCACTCCAAGTTTGCTTGAGTTTTTAATGTGCTAATCCACTCTGGTATGATACTAATAAACTATTGACAGACTTGTTAGAAGAACTGAATAAATGATTGCATAAAATTGCATAAATGGAATAAAAATGTGCTTTCTGTTATTGGTAACTGACGTACATGGTAAACTCCTGAAAATAACATTTGCCATGTTTCTAATTCTCTCCACAGACTAAGTTTGTGTCTGACTCCCCAGCCGCCCACACCGCTGTAGATGCTGCTGTGAAAGGTATGCACTTCTACAGTCACCTCCAGGCAGAGGACGGTCACTGGTCAGGAGACTACGGCGGACCTCTTTTCCTGCTCCCGGGTAATTCAAGTCATTCTCCTGTTTCATAACTGAAATGAGAATCATTAATATTTAGATTCTAGTTTAATTCAACCAGAAGGCCCTGTGGCTGTCAATAATGTGCATTGCCCTAAAATTACTTGAATTATCTGATGTAATTTCTGAAGCTTATTGGAAACATAAAATACTTTGACCCATCAAACAGAGTTTCAAGTGCAGCTCTGTTCTCTTCCATCTATGTTGTCTGGGACTGACACAATGGGCAGTTCCAATTTTTTTCAATTGTCACAATAAACACAATTTGAATTTTGAAGACACCAACTTTTGTTTCCAAATGCGTTTTTGTCTGTTCTTGTCATCTTTTTTCTAGTTTGTTTGTGTTTGGATTTTCCAGGTCTTCTAATCACATGCCATGTGGCTAAGATCCCTTTGCCTGAGCCCTGGAAGAAGGAGATGGTGAGGTACCTGCGCTCAGTACAGCTGACAGATGGAGGCTGGGGTCTGTAAGTTAACTTTGGTCTTTGGTATATTAAAGCACACTCTCAGGGGAGATTATTAAAGTAATGCCAGTAAATGAATTAATGTAGGAATTAATGAATTAATGATTTATTCATTCAGTTGGGACATGCCCAAAACACCACTCCTGGAAGGCATCCTACTCTACAGGATAGATTAATCCACATTCATCTTTTGCCAAGCAACCAACAAACATGGTTGGGTCCAAAACCCTAAGGAGTTCTACAAATATAATCATTGCAATCCCTGCACTATGAGATAGAGAGCTGTGTATAACTTAATTCCGTTTATCACCAAAATAGCTTTTGTTAGCCCAATTCTTTCATTGGAAGCCCAAGAACAAGCCGGAGAAATCTTGAGTTCACCGACAAAGGATTTATTTTGGTCCCAGGTAAAGTATGACAGCGCTGGACTCGGTGTGACAGAGCTCTTGAAGGGCCTCCGTCAGAACGAGCCCTGGTATTTGGAAATATTTCATATTTATCTTCTTCACATGTTCTTACAAATATTGGATTTACACGCGACTGAGTACAATTGGCCAGTTATTAGTGACATGAACAGGCCAACCACTGTCCACGTCATGATCTTTTTTAATGTGTTTTTAATGTGTGTTTGTATCTAATGTAACATAATATCTGACAAGATAGAGAAGCTTCATCTGTCCAAGTTATTTAGTCCAGTTATGCTATCTTAAAGTCTTGGACCATTCAAGGACATACATTGCGTAGTATGAGCAGAGTGGACAAGATCAAAATAAGAGCAAGGTTATTTAGAGAAATACAGAATATGAATACATAATGTCTAAGAACAAAGCCAATTATAACACTTTAGTTAAACAGCATGAAACAGAAAATATCCATAAATAAGATTCCTCTATATGCAGCCTTTAGTCAGAAAGTGCAGAATCAAGGATAGGATCAAATGATACAAGCCAGACTTTTACTTTACTGAAGAAGTGTTTTATTAATGCTCCCAAAATGATTATAGGAGAATCCATCCATCCATCCATCCATTTTCTATACCGCTTAATCCATCAGTCGGGTCGCAGGGGGGCTGGAGCCTATCCTAGCTGTCATCGAGCGACAGGCGGGGTATTACAGGAGAATGTGTCCAAAAAAAAAAAAGAAAAGAACAATTTTTGGAACATTGATCATGGCAGCTGTGTGTCCGTTGTTTCTCTGCAGACATATTGAAGATAAATCCACTGTATTTGGCACAGCACTGAGCTACATCTCACTGAGGATCCTGGGTGTGGATCCTGATGACCCAGACATGGTTAATGCCAGGAACAACCTCCACAGCAATGGTCAGAATAAAGTGAAATTTAGTCACACACACTCTTTTTCATTTGCCCTTAATTTCATTGCAGATAGAATGGACCCAGGATATATAATGTTATCCTCTTTCTTTCTTTGGTTAATATACATCTGGTCCACTAAACACTCCCCAAACAATTGTGACGAAAGGTGATATAGAGCTAGTAATGAGGTAGAAAAAATATTGTTTGTTGTCTCAGATCACATCAACAGGTGGTTTTAAACATGATTTGAGGTGAAAAGATGGAGAATGGACCTCCGGTTTGTTAACTCATGTTTTACAAAAACATGAAATTTTAAAAACAAATTTCATCAAAGAAAGAATGAAAGGGATTTCCATTTTTCTCATGATATCGTTAAATGATTCAATGAATCTGAGTGTATAAATGGCAAGGGTTAAAGGCTAAGCTCGACACCCAGTCCCCAGACTGCACCAAATCAAGATCTGTCATTTATCAAGAGCTGATGAAACCACAAATTCAAGAGATTTTGTGGGGAAACCTTTTCGAAGCATGATGATGAAAAGCTGCATTCACAAACTACTTAAAAAATGAATGTTTAAAAAAAAGGAGCATTTTTCACATTGTTTCATCTTTGTATGCTTCCTGCTGCTAAGATGTGAGCTGTGAGTTTTGTAGTGCTGTCAAGTTTTCATGTTTCAGTACAGTATACTAAAGCTCTTTGTGTGGCTGATTTGGTACAGGTGGAGCGGTTGGTATTCCATCGTGGGGTAAATTCTGGTTGGCTATTTTAAATGTCTACAGTTGGGAGGGAATGAACACATTACTACCAGAGATGTGGTAAGCACAAAAACCTCTCTCCTAACTGCTTTAAACGTGGTGAATAACTGTCAGCTGGTGACTTAGAGCAGTGGAGCATGGGGACAGAGATACAGTGTGAATAATTTCCCATCTTGACAGATTCATGAACAACTAAACTATTTTTTTCTGTTTCAGGTTGTTCCCGACCTGGATGCCAGCCCACCCCTCTACCCTGTGGTGTCACTGTCGGCAGGTCTACCTCCCCATGAGCTACTGTTATGCTGTCAGACTAGCCGCCCAGGAAGACTCTCTGGTTCTCAGCCTCAGACAGGTGCTGAAACCACCACAAACTACTACATGGCACCATGCTTCTTATTTTGAAGCCAGAAGTCATTAAGCATGTTTACATGACACTTAGAAAGTGACACAATTGATTGCATCAGCTCTATTAAAACCAGACTGACAAAATGCATTGGTTTGACCTAAATGGTACAAAATTAAGTTTCTCAAAACCAGACTAATGCACTGAGATCATGCGGTTGGGAATACAATCTTTCCTGGAGATATATGCTCAGCTAGACTCGAATGAGCTCTCATGAAATCCTGATTTTTATAACTGCAGCGTCATCGGGCAAAGTATCATTCAAGTACCTTAATGACAGCATCTGTCCTGTGAATTAGGTTGAGCTTAACATGTACAATGCTCTCCCACTGAGAAAGTTGGGAGCGGCAGAACGTTTTGAACATTTCCTTACACAATAGACAGTGCCACGTTGTTGGATCTACTTGGGTAAATAAGTCGATTTTGCTCCCATTTGCATGAGCTGGGACAAGGACTATGTTGTAACGTAGCTCAACTTAAATGTGCATGTAACTGTACTGGTTAAAAAACATCAGACATTTCACAGTTCATCTTTTGGTTCCCAGTTCATTTTGTTATTTTTTCTGCCCATGGCTTAGTAAAGATTGTTTTTACATTATGTTTTAACATTATCATACAGTTAATATTAATGCATATATCAATGCACTAGGGCAGAACATTTTTGTAATATGACGTATAGAAGAAAAGTTCAAAAAACCCTTTGCAGTTTCACATAACCTTGTATTTGAAACAGCCATACGATGATAAATCTGTAGCTCATTTGCTTTATAGACCTTTTTTGCTGTAATTATGGGCAAAATTGTTGTCAGTTCAGTTTCTGGTAATTAAGGTCCTTAATCATTTATTTGTTAATACTCTGATTATTTTCTGGTTAACTGTTAACTATAGTTGCTATTGGTTTTTTTACGGAAAAACTATCTGCATGTTAACAGTGTCCAGTTATATTGAAGTGCTTTTTCATAAAGGTGGAGAACTGCTAACCTTAATGATTATCATTGTGTTATTGTCAAACCTTGCGGTGAGCTTTGTGCCCTGCATGGTGGCATTTGTTCCATTTCTCCACACATTGGCCTACTTAGTTCTTAAATGTGAATGTTTCTCATTAACTTCTCTCTCTTTTGTGCTTCAGTGTAGTTGTATTGAGGAGAGGAAATTTTGATTTTGTGTGATCCTCGTTTGAATCCCAGAAACTATGCTGGTAGTGCAGCACAATAAGTGGTAAACTTGACTGAATATCCACAAAGACAAAGACACAAAGATATGCTTGAGTGTCTCGCAGAGCCCTGACATTTGCTTGTAACACCTTTACTCCATGCTCCTCTTTAGTTGGATGCTGTTTAACTGGTTCGTCAATATATCACACAGAGTCGTTGAATTCTAGTCCATCAAAGTAAGCATAGATTGAAGTATTAATTTTCAGACCATTAAAGCCTCCTCCTGTTCTTCTGCACAGTTGTGCACTTGCAGATATTCCCTCTCCTTAACAGATCACCACCGTCTGGCAAAAAATGCACCCTGTCTTTTCCACCACAATGTGGTTACATGCTGTCACACTTTTCTGTAGGACCATGAGTCAAACCTTATTGGATACGTACAACACCAGTAATTTTGGATGAGTAGGTGTGTCCGATCTCTTAAGCGGTATTATATGTTAACACTGTAAATTGCAAGTTTTTTGTTTTTAGCTTATTTATCAAAGTTTGCATAACCTTTTTTAATGGTCTTTGTTCTTTAGGAGCTGTATATCCAGGACTACGCCACCATTAACTGGCCTGCTCAGAAGAACAATGTGGCAGCATGTGACATGTACACACCTCACAGCACACTGCTCACTGTGGCCTACAGTATGTATACACAGCACACTATGATGACTAACCTCTGCCATGTGGCTTTTTAATGGGCAGAATGTACTAATGATAAGATGTAGATACTGTCTTTATGAGTCCATGCATATATGACAAAGCTTTTATTTCTTGTCAGTTTTTATACAGACAGTAAAATGCACGAGTTCATGGCAGTCCTCTCAATTTTGTTCAGCCCACCAAAAAGTTAATTACTGAGAAACTTCAATTGCATTTGTGGTTAAAAGTTTCTTCTTAATTCAATGGTTAACATTTTCACTTCTTTTTCACTAGCTTTCTCCCACAAACTGTATCATGAACCACTCCCCCTAACTTCTCCCTTTGTTCCTGTCACCCTGCAGTGGTGTTGAATGTGTACGAAGCCCACCACAGTACTGCACTGAGAGAAAAGGCTGTCAAAGAACTGTACGAGCACATCCAGGCTGATGACTGCTTCACCAAATGTATCAGCATCGGACCGGTAATAAACTCACAAATATAACAATTATTTTCCAACATTTTCAAATCATCTTATATAAAAATCTTGAAGAAAAAAGAAGCCACACATAAAGGAATGTTTTGGCTGTTCTCCTCAGATCTCAAAGACTATCAACATGCTGGTCCGCTGGTATGTAGATGGTCCATCCTCTCCAGCCTTCCAGGAGCACGTGTCCAGAATTCCCGACTACCTCTGGTCTCGATCAACTGATTGCCAAACAAAACAAACTTATATCTGACTTCTGATTAGTATCAGTATGTCAGCTACTACTAAAAAATTATATAAGTTTAATATAAGTTTTCTGTGTTGCAGGTTGGGACTGGATGGCATGAAAATGCAGGTGAGAATTTGCTCTTTTGTTTGTTTATCCCAACCCAAAGGCTTATGTTTCAGAGGGACTTAGATATCCAAAAGGAGCTGAGAGTTGAAACGTTGCTTTTTCACAATGAGAATAAACAGCTCAGATCCAGATAAATAACAAATGAATGACAACACACTACCTGAGCACTAAATTTGTCTGACACCTTTTAGTGATACCTTTATGTTCAATGTTGTGGTTTCATACTTTTGCCCTGTTATACTAGTTTCCATGGAATCTTTTTTCCACACAGGGAACAAATGGATCTCAGCTCTGGGATACATGTTTTGCTGTACAGGCTTTTCTTGAGGTAAGACTGTCAGGCTCACACTGATTTCAGTGCATGTTGTCAAGCACATATTGTGTAGACTGAAGAATGCCTGTAATGTGTTTGGGGCGTGTGTTTGTTGGGGGCCTTTCAGGCAGGAGCCCAGAATGACCCCAGACTGGCAAAGAGTCTTTGTGAGGCCCATCGCTTTCTCACTTTCACACAGGTACGGCAAACATTAATCTCACCCACCAGAGGAAACAACATCATCCTGCACTATGCTGATGAAATCTTTATAAACGTAATATTCTGTTAACAGCAACACCAAATATGTGACAAAGATTAAAACTGTGTCATGAATTTCCTCTACTTTCATACATGTGAATATGAATGCTGCTCATCCAGATACCTGAGAATCCCCCTGAATACCAGGAATACTACAGACAGATGAACAAGGTACAGCCAAATACCACATTATACTAAGACTTAATATTGTTGTTAGATAAAAAGAAAAAAAAATGGGTATATGCATGTATGTGTATAGAGTACATGCACTGCATATTTCTGTACATTTTTGTTAGGGAGGCTTCCCTTTCAGTACCCGCGACTGTGGTTGGATCGTAGCTGATTGCACAGCAGAGGGACTAAAGACACTGATGCTGCTGCAGGAGGTCTGTCCCTCCATCAGGGAACCCGTCACCTCTGAGCGTCTGTATGAAGCTGTCAATGTGGTGAGTCTATGAAGAACAAAGATTGGAACTAATTTATATTTTTAGTTTTTAAGTTTTGCATAAAGTGTAATACTTTCTTAGTTTTTGAATTGCACCATTAAAATTAGCGGCATTGCTCATGATGACAAATAATATGAGAAAGCCACAAAAATTATGCCAAATGTCTACAAATCCCATAGTCAGATCTTAAGCTTTTTATAAATCATAAATCTTTAAGTGTACACCCTGAACAGGTTTCCAAATTTATTGGCAATAACAATAAATGTATAAGAAAAACTAAACCAGACAACCAGCGAGCAGCTGGTGGCAATTTGATTGGATTATGATCGAAATACAATGAATTGGATAATGTTTGGCTTGAATTGGACTGTATCTTTGAAGTAAATGGACTTGTACTTGTATAGCACTTTTCTAGTCAAACTGACCACTCAAAGTGCTTCTAACACTACACGCCACATTCACACACTCATACAGCACGTCTTAAGATACACATAACTACGTGCTTTCTAATCATTCATACACATTCATACCCTGATGGATACATCAGGAGGCAACGTGGGGTTCAGTGTCTTGCCCAAGGACGCTTCGACATGTAGCCCAGGGAAGCCAGAGTCGAACCACCGACCTTCTGATTGACCTTCCGATTGGTGGGCAACTGCTCTTCCTCCTGAGCTACAGCCGCCCCGAGTATCTTGAGAAAATATTTGTCGTGATTTGACTGAACTGAATAACTAACCCCCACCATTGTGCAGTACATGGTAGCATGTGCCGCTACAAAATTCCATTAAACTTCTGCATGCAACAGTTTTTGATATATGCCTTTTTTTCAACTGATGCAGAATACACACACTCACATATTGATGAAGGTATTCGAGACTGTCTGGAAATGGTGTCTTACCCAAGGACATTTTAACATGTGGACTGAGGAAACTGTTTTTAAGTTTCTACTGTGTTACAATTACACCAGATTTCCTTTTTTTTGTACACGATGAAGGACCAGTGTTCCCTTGTTTTTAAATGTTCTTTTAATTCTCAACTGCTCTATGATTCTCTGAAATACAATAAAGTTGATCAGTGAAGACACACACAGTCTGTTCAATGAAGTTTGAAACAAATTAAAGAATTACAGTTAGCTTTGCAGCATTTGAACTTTTTGACCATTTGTCTGTCATCCCTTTGTAGCTGCTAAGCATGAGAAACACAGATGGTGGATTTGCTACATATGAAACCAAGAGAGGAGGGAGACTCTTGGAGCTGCTCAACCCATCTGAGGTATTTGGTAAGTCTGTTGCCAACAATATCCCTGTTGTCCACTATGTTACTCAGTATGTTAGGGAAAAGTCTATGCACTGATTTGTTGTACACGACCACCTGTGTTACTCAACCTGCAATGTATATGTGAAACCAGGAACCCAAATATGTAAACATGACATTTTACTGATTAAATTCACTCTACTCACCCTTAAGAGAATGACAAACTATCATTTTTCTCAATTGTACGCTGACTATGTGGATATTATTAGACTGAAAAATAGGATCTGTGGTTGTAGAAAATATACTACTAGTATAGTATTAGTATATATACTAGTAAAATAAACTTTGAACTTAACAATATGTTTTAATAAATGTATGTTTCTTTCTATCACCATGCTCCATCTCTGTCTGCAACAGGTGACATCATGATAGATTATACATATGTGGAGTGTACCTCAGCAGTAATGCAGGCTCTGAGGCACTTCCAGAAAGCTTACCCTCATCATCGTGCTGAGGAGATAAGGTACACAACACAACACGTATAGTTTAGGAGGTTATTAAAAAAACAGACATTTCTGAGCACCCAGTACTCCATTCATATAAATGGTTTCTGAGTTCTTATTAAAGTTTAAGAGGAAACTCTGTTTCCTCTTCAGGTCAACTCTGAGAGATGGACTGGAGTACTGCAGAAGGGCGCAGAGGTCTGATGGATCCTGGGAAGGGTGAGTGTAAACTTGCTGTTTTACTACCTGATACCTGACTGATAGGTCATCCTGAGTCTGTTTTTGCTTGTGCTCAGATCCTGGGGAGTGTGTTTCACATATGGAATATGGTTTGGCCTTGAGGCTTTTGCTTGCATGGGCCACATCTACAAAAATGAGTAAGTATGACAAATGGCATTTTGAACAGGACTTTTTTTTTTTTAACTCCTCACTCATTTACTATTAGAAACTGCTGCATTTTTTGTTACCAGGGATGCTTCTGAAGAGGTGCAGAGAGCTTGTCAGTTCCTGATGAAGTGGCAGATGTCGGACGGAGGGTGGGGGGAGGATTTTGAATCATGTGAGCAGCGGCAGTACATCCAGAGCAACACCGCTCAGATCCACAACACTTGCTGGGCTTTGTTAGGGCTCATGGCTGTCAGGTAAAGCATTGATTTGCTTGGATTTAGCTAAGATGTGCATTCAGACACACAAGGGTATAATGCTGAGACTTTGAATAGAGTCTGTTTTGGTTAGAATGAAGGGTTCCCATTGGTATTGAAAGATATTTCACCTCCACTAAATCTCTTGTGTGTATAAGCAGGCATCCCAACATGCAGGCCATTGAGAGAGGAGTTCAGTTGTTAATTGATAAGCAGCTGCCCAATGGAGACTGGCCACAGGTGATTATACATGTTACAATGCATATACTGCGATTATACATATCTTACTATGCCATGATTATAGATGAATACATTTTAAATTAATCCATTGACAGTATGATATATAACTGTAGCTTTATGGTATTTGTCTTCTCTCTCAGGAGAACATTGCAGGTGTGTTCAACAAGAGCTGTGCCATTAGCTACACTTCCTACAGAAATGTCTTCCCAGTCTGGACCCTGGGCCGCTTCTCCTTGCTTTACCCCAGCAGTCCGCTGGCTGGGAAGGTGAAGCTGTGACAACCCTCAGGACAGCTTCAGAATGTATTCCAGGATGAGAGGACTAAATATCTTCAGCCGATGCAGAGCCATACTCATGCAGAGTGCATCAGACATTACATGGACAGTATCATTTTTGACTGAGTGAATGGAACCATCAGCTGTGTTTTTAGAGTTGAATCCATCAGATTATATTACACATTTCATTCAATGAAATCTTTTTAAATGAATTATTTCCCTGAATTGCTTCCTACAAGATGTAACATTTGGGAGCTGACTCCCAAAAGTCATGATTTGAGGCTTGATTTTTTTCCAATCTCAGGTGTACAGTTTGTAAAGCCATGTGGAATATTTTCTTAAAATGCCTTAAAATTTAGTCTTTAGATTATTAAAAATTTGTTATGATTGCAAGTACATTCTACAGAAAATGTTACAATACAGGTTTTGTTGTCTGATACCATTACTATGTTTGACTATGAATACATTTTGTTAACCAACAGGCTTGACAGAGATGCTATGTGTGGAGAACTGAAAAAATAAATAAATCTCCGGTTTATTTAATATGTACCACAAGCTAGCAAGTTGAACAATATTAGCAAACATCCATCACAGAACCACAAAATGGTGTAACTCATAACACCACCAGAGACTGAACCAACCAGTAAACCAGTGCAACATTAGTTGAAGTATTCAAACTTATTCAAACCAGGCCATATTTGAATTATATATGTGTATATATATATATATATATTAATGTGGTCACATTCTATAAATATGAGTGTTGGTAGTTTGACAAATAAGGAAAGGATTTAACCTAATCTTGTGAATGGGTAGCTAAAGTGCATAAAGAAAAGGGTCTTTTGGATGGCAAGTTCATCTTCAAAACCCTGCCAGTCTATTCTTTCTACTGAACCAAAGTTATCTGCCGTTACTGTCAATGTGCCCTAAAATACATGTATATATAAACGGCACAGCACAACAATATAATACTGATGAGCTGTAACAGATCCTTTAGGTCTGTTTTATGTTCCCTATAATTTTTCTTTAAGGAAAATTGGGCCCTGTGATGGACTGGCGACCTGTCCAGGGTGTACCCCGCCTCTTGCCCAATGACCGCTGGGATATGCTCCAGTCCCCCCCGCAACCCGACAGTTGGATTAAGCATGGATGGATGGATGAATGGATGGAAAATTGGGTCTGGGTTCTTAATATGTGCAACTATATCTTTTAGGGACACTGATATCAGTTCTAAAAAACTGTGAAACATGCAGGCGTTCTGTCACAGGTTAAGATCATCTATACGTTTTTCTTTATTTAACACATACAAGAACATATACCCTTTTGAAATGATTTATTAGGACAGTTGCTAAACTTTGTTAGTTTCAGAGAATTATTTTTTTCAACATATTAAGGTAAACATGTTATTTGTCCTGTTGAGGAGTTATTGGGTACCTCGAGAATTTTCTTAAGAACCATGAATTTACCATTTAATTTACTGCGAGGTGCACTTAAAACCATTAGACTACTCCGTTCTGGTTAATAATCTAACAAATAAAAGGGAAGCTCTATCATGATATGTCAACTTCACAGATGCCCTCATTTAATTGCTTTTATAATCTGGACTCTACCAAGAGAAACGTTCACATATTTAAACCTAGGATGTGTCCTGAAATGTTGCTCTTTCTTATTAAAAAGGAAAATCTTTTTAAAAACGACTCTTAAGAGGTTTTTCTTAGATTTAGTGCGTGATACATTTCTATTACACCGAAAGCCAGAGAGTTGTTTTGAGTTTCTGAAAAGGCTTAACATTGACAAAGAAAATTGTGTGTTGTGTTACTTGTTTAAAGATGTTGAACGTCTGCTCTTTGCTTGAAACTTTATAACAAAAAAATTCAAGACTTGATATTAGAAGAGGGTTCTCAGTCAACTCGCTGCAGGATGTAACAACATCAGATTCAGGCTGTTCTCTTCAAATCTCCAAGACTAATCTATATGCTGGACCAGTAGTATGTAGATGGTCTATCCTCTCCAGCCTTTTGGGAGCACGTGTCCAGGAGCCCTGACTACCTCCAGTCAGTCAGCCGTCTCTAATAACTGATTAACAAAACAAACCACCCACACAGCTTTGGACACTGCTGTGAAAAGTATACACTATGTCTACTCTCCTCCAGGCAGAAGATGGTCACTGGGCAGAGGACTACAGTGGACCTCTTTTCCTGCTCCTAAGTCATTCAAGTCATTATCCAGTTTCATCAAAGAAATGGGAATCATGAGTACTTCCATTCTAACTGAAATGAGCCAGGTTACACTTTCATAGAAACCATGGCCAACAGTAATGTGCACTGCCCTGAAATGGCTTGAAATATGTGACATAATTTCCTTCGAAGGAGATGATGAGGTACCTGTGCTCAGTTCAGCAACTTAGAGTGTAAAGTCTTACATAGAACAGAACAAATTTAATAAATATGTTATTTCAGCTGCCAGATATCTGCATTTGCCTTGTGGTATTTTCCAGTTCTTTCCACAGACTAAGTTTGTGTCTGATATGCCTCTTCTGTGAGATAATTTATTTTTTTCTAATTGCTCGGTAATACAAGTAGTCAACGTATGCTTTTAGCTGTAGTTAACCAGAATGAAAAAAGTGTGAATTCAGTTTTCCTGCTCTCAGATATGGTTCATACCAGGAACAACCTCCACAGCAAAGGTCAGAAAAAAACTGAAATGGAGTTTCACACACAGTGCTACCAGTAACACACAAGCTTAGAAATGTATTGGTATTTGAAAACCAGTAAATTTAATTTTTTTTAATATTATTTCATTCTTTTTTATAGTCTAAACCTTTAAAACCATTACACAGCTTTGCATATTGTGTGCTTAGCTAGGACAGACTGCTTTGTCCTCCAGTAGAGGACTAAGTTATCATTCCTATGTTCCCATTTATAAAGCAAATCTACAGACCTATAGCATTCCAAAAATGTACTGTAATTCAATTCAATTCAATTCAGTTGAGTTTTATTTTATAGCGCCAAATTACAACAATTGTCATCTCAAGGCACTTGAATAATATAGTCCAGTTCAAGCCAATTGGAATTCAATTAATTGTAATCATAATCCAATGAAATCCAATGAATCAATTTCAAAATAATCCAATTCATTCATATAGAGCCAATTCAAAAACAGTACCCTAGCTAAGGAAACCAACAGATTGCACCAAAACTTGTCTTCAGTCCAATCTCCTTTCCTGAGCGTGCCTGTGGCGACTGTGGAAAGGAACGACTCCCTTTTAATAGGAAGAAACCTGTAAACTGTAAGCTATTGTCTTTTTCCAATGGAATTTTTTCTTTTATCTATCATTAAATCCTGTTGAGGGTTGGGAAAAACGGCATTTAAAAATGCTACTCCCTCTGCTTGGAATCCGCTGCAAAATCACCTGAAGAAAAGGTCTTGCTAAACTAATTCAAATTCATTTTTAAACATATTGGAGGAATATATGTCTAGCAGTAAACGTTCTGATTGACCATTCTGGCTGCTTTTGGCCAGTCATGACTGTAGTGATTACAAATTCAGAAGCATTAGTGTCTCTAGTGCTCTTGAACCACAAGAGGGCACCTGGCTCATTACATAAAAGTCAGAAGTTGCTAAACATATTAGGACAAGTTGACAAGTTACTTTTTAACTCTCAGTTCATTTGAGATGAACTATTTTATCTAAATGAAAATGTTGTGGAATTATCAGCTAGTCAATCAGCTAGTCAATATAGGTGAATGTGTAGCATTTTTTATTTTTTAAATAGAATAAAAGAAAAGAAAATGCTTTGCAGTCTTCTCTGCTCTGTCAGATGATGCAAAACAGAGGAAGGCTGCAAACCATCACTGCATCATAAATGTATAGATAATTTACATCACTCAATTGTTGTGTTAAATTTCTGTTCACTAAGGTCCTTAATTATTTAATAATCTATTCAATGGTTTCAGAACTATTAACCATTAATGTGAGATTTGGCTGCCTGTGTCAATTAAATTCATTAAGTTTTATTTATATTGCGTCAAATCACAACAAATTCCATCTAAAGACACTTCAAAGATACTGTCCAGTTAAAGCCAGTTATGATCCAATCAATTATAATAAATCATAATCTAATCAAATCCAATTAAATACACATTAGCAAAATTAATTTAATGCCCATTCAAAAAAAGTTGTTAAGCTAAGGAAACCAAAGGATAACGCAAAACTTCTCTCTGAATCAATAACCTGTCATGACCATGCACAAGGCGACAAAGTAGAGAAAAAATTAACTTTTAACAGGAAGAAACCCTCAGCAGAGTCATACTCATTCAGGGCGGCCATCTGCTTCAACCAGTATGGGGTTGAGAGTACAGGAAATAGGGTCAACGAGTACCATAACATCAGCCCAGGGATACCTGCTGAGAAAGAGAAACACGTTAATGACAACAATAATGTCATGTATTTTCAAAGAAAAGCGAGTAGAGTGAGGAGAGGTGCATCATGGGAGGTCCCCCAGCAATCTAGGACTAGAGCAGCATAACAGTGGAATGTTTCAGGGTTGCCGGAGCTATCCCCAACTATAAGCTTCATCAAGAAGGAAAGTTTGAAGCCTAATCTTAAAGGTTGAGAGGGTGTCTGCCTCCCAAACCCATACTAGCAGCTGGCTCCACAAGAGAGGGGCCTGATAACTGAAGGCTCTGCCTCTCATTCTGCTTTTAGAAACTATCGGAACCTCAAATAAACCTGCTGTCTGAGAACAAACATTGAGGTCTTTAAGATATGGTGGAGCTTGGTCATTAAGAGCTTTATATGTGAGTAATATAAGTCTAAATTCTATTCTGGATTTAACAGAGAGCCAATGAAAAGAAGCCAAAATGATTGGTTCTCATCATAACTGGCTTCAGCATTTTGGATTAGCTAGAGGCTTGTCAGATGAATTTTGGAACAACCAAAATGACAAAGAATTACAATAGTCCAATCTTGAAGTAACAAATACATGCAATAGGTATTATGTGTCACTCTGAGACAGGATGTGATTTTGGTAATATTACAAAGGTGAAAGAAGGCGGTTCTAGAAACCTGTTTTGTATATGAGTCAAAGGGCAGATCCTGGGCATTCACAACTGAAAATTTAGAACCATTCACATATTCATGTCTGAACTAATTTGTGTAATCTGGCCTCATTGACAAATATAGCAGAGTATCATCTACATAGCAATGGATATTTATGCCTCAATATCGAATGATATCATCTAACAAAAGCATGTATAATGTGAAAATAATTTGTCCAAGCACAGAACCCTGCAGAACTCCATGACTGACTCTAGTGCGTGAGGAAGATTCCTTTGCATTGTGCTGTTATATAACGATGCTTTTTGCAACAGATATATTGGACTGTACCATTATGAATATATCAACTTGATATCATTTAAATTGATTACTTAAGCTTAATAGCCTCATTGCTCCATTTTCAACAAATCTAAAGATTTCAGTTCTTCCTAAATAAGCCTTACCCTGAAAGAAATGTCACCCTGCATGGTGACATTTCTTTCATATCTCCACATATTGGCTTACTTAGCATTTTAATCTGAATGTTTTCTTTTAATATGTCTCTGTTTTGTGCTTCAGTGTAGTTGTATCGAGGGAGTGGAATGCAGTAACCCCTTTAATTCAAGCTCCTCTTTAGAAGGATGCTGTTTTACTGGTTACTGGTCGGTATTTACACACACAAATCCATATGCAAGGTTGAATTCTCAGACATAGCTGGGCCATCAATATCAGCATCGGTAGGAATCCTACTGGCCTGTTCAGTGTGGCAGCATGTGACATGTACACACCACACACTCACCGTGGCCTACAGTATGTACACACAGAACGCTGTATACCATGATGATTAACCACCACCATGTATCTGTTTAACAGCCAGCATGTCACATGTCAGCATTTCTAAAATATTTAAGAAGTTACTCTCTTTATATTCATGCATTTATTTTGAGGTTTTATAAGTGACTATGAAATAATAATACTCAGTCGTCTCAACTTGGAACCCCACCAATATGTCTTAAATGTTGGAAAAATTATACCTGTGGTTAAAGGTCATCGTTTTGTAATGATATGCGCTTTTCACCAGCTTACTCCCACAAGTTGCGTCATGAACCACTCCCCTGAACTTTGTGTTCCCGTTCACGTTTCCACCAATTCAAAAACAGTTTCCTAGCTAAGGAATCCAACTGATTGCACCGAAACTTCTCTTCCAATCCCCCATCCTGAGCATGCATGACGTGACTGTGGAGAGAAACAACTCCCTTTTAACAGGTCGCAACCTCAGGCAGAACCAGACTCAGGAAGGGTGGCCATCTGCTTCGACCAGCTCTAAAAAAAAAGAAAAATCGCTTATCCAAAAGAAAGAGCTCTGGCTGAAAAGAAGATGAGCCTTGTTTTTATGATCAGGCAAATATATATATACAAATAAATTAGATAATAAAGAAGCACAAAATTAAAACAAGATGCAGACTGTTTACCTTATTTTCATGTGCTATAAACTTCTTAAAAATATATATACATGGGTTGTAAAGTCAAAAGGAATATTAAATCTTTTTTAAGCACAGATGTTTGAAGTTCTTTTGAGCTATAAGTCGTACCTACAGTAGACATCAGTTAGAGCCCTCTCAGTTTTAAATAGTTTTTGACAATGTGACCCATGTACACATCAGCGGTGTTTCCAGTGTTGAATCCATCAGATAAAATTACACATTTAATTCTGTGAAATACTTGTCAATGTTACGTTCCTTATTACCCCGCAAGAACTCGTTATAACCAAAACACTGGACTCCTTGGGGGTGAAGAATTTTCTAACAAGAGTGGGAGGCAGAGCTTTCAGTTTTCAGGCCCCTTTTCTGTGGAACCAAAAGCACAAAGTGCTGACACTATCTTTGAAAGAGCTTATATCTAATCGTTTGATCTGGTTTTAACGTTACCTGTCTTGATATTCCTTTTATTCACCTTTATTAGTTTTTCTTTTTTTATTTGCATGTAGCTTTATCATTTCTTTAACTTCTTTAATCTTTACATTGTCTTTTAATATTTCTATATGTTGTTTTTGACATACTTCCTTATTTTTTTCAATTTTACATTCTTGTTTTATCTAAATACTTATTTTGTAAAGCAATTGGGTTTAACTTGTGTTTAAAAAGTGCATTATGAATAGAAATTAGTTAAGATGAATTAACATTCCCACGCAACTCATCTGGCAGAGCTACTCTGAGAAATCCTTCATTAAACTGTGTCTTCTGTGTGTAATCAAAATTCATGTTCATACTGTCTTATATCCCTTGTTCTTGTGTTAAACCTTCCATCTGATAAGTATGAATTTAATTTAACCTGCATTGATTTGACTGTATTAATTCCGTCGATGAATTAGTGTATGCCTAGCTTGTCTCATGTGTTTTTTTATGCTTTTTTTTTAAATGTCTAATGCAGAACACACTGTGATTTCTCTATTTTAAAAAAAACTTTATTAATTTAGACATGATGCAGATAAGTCAGCAACTGTATGCTAGTTCTTCATGATAATGCCACCCCTTCAGACTCTCACAAAGTAGATAAGTATAAGAATAGGTAGTTTTAATCCAATTTACAGTAAGCCCTTAATAAAAACGCACATTTATCAGGAACACCTTGCACAACCTACTACTGTCAGTTGCATTCAATAGATCTTTGTAATAAAGTGGAGTTACTTACCACAGAAAGCCTTTTTGACAACCCACATTGTCACTGACACACCTAAATTTTTCAGGTGGGTTCATGGTATGGTCGTGAGGAATGATTACATGTTTTCTTGATTGAGAGGTGTTTTTTTGAAAGTACGGAAATGTTTATTTAAAATATTTATGTTCAGGAGTATTCAAATATCAAGGGAAAATCTCCAGTACATGCAAAGAATAAGTGTGTTCCTCAATGTAGCTGTGTTGCAGAAACATATCGGTCATGAGGGGAATAAGATTTTGAGGTTGAAAACTGATATCAGATAACAACTGACTAAACCTCTCGTCTATTGTTTGTCTGATGCATGACAGGGTGCTGATAAGAAACCTGAATTTAGCTAACGTTAGAGACAACTTGACAGAGAGACAAATTGTAATTTTCAGACTCATGCATTTCTGGAACGTGTTACTTCTCTTTAGATCTTAAAAGCTGTGTTTGTTTAAATCAGTTGTCATCTTACAGTATAAATCTGGGACCAATGGAATTTTTTCTTTTTCCTGGTGGAACTGCATGATGAATCAGTATCAAGCCAAAAAACAGCACTGTATGGACATTATAAATAATGACTATTATAGATAAGTACGCTTATATATTAGTGTACAATTAAAGTGTAATTTAGGAAAGTACTTTAGAAAAGTACACTTTTCTGTACTTAGACTGAGCATGTTCTGACCAGTTATCCACATGAGTACAAGCAGGTATCTTGGTCAACCTGTCTTTACTAATAAATGACTGGAACAGGATCAGGCTTGTTCTGGGGGCCAGTGCTGCCCCCCCAGTCTCATTGACTCACTGTCCTGACTGGTGCAGCCCTGCAAGCATCTCACAAGGGCTGCTGTCTCCCGCTTGCTGTTTAAACTTCACGATATGAGCAAAGCTGAGCTAGCCTTGCACAGTCGAAGCAGGCTTTGCAGAACTGCAGAAATGGTGAGTAAAGAGTGCAATGTCATGAGAGAGTGTTTTGTGGCAAAAAAAAATACAACTGTGTTGAAATGATTTGAACTTTGTCATGGAAATTATGTTGCAAGCCCATTCCAACCAAATATGTAAAAATACAGGTTTAGTTGCTAGAAAACAATACGGTCTTTGACTATGAGGAACTTAAGTCAACAAACAGTTTTGTCAAATATGTGGGCAGAGGATTAGAACATTGCCTACAGACCTACAGACCTAATCTCTGATTTTTATGACTGATTTGGCTCGTGGATTCAACAAATCATATTATTTTTCAAACAATATGACAAAACAAGTTTAATAGATACAGTTTTATTAGGCATTTACGAAGTATAGTAATAATTATGATTACTTGCACTTACATACTTTTCCTTCACTAAAAAAATACTTCTGTAGGGAGGTCAGGCATTGATGATGTGAGAGGGACTGGCCCAAGATGAGGTGTGGCTTCACATAAAAACAGCATCAGGTCACAGCCAGTTCTGTGGAGCAGCTTGCCTACACTGGTACAGTAAGTTTACATCTGCAGAGTCCTTTTGAGGATCCTTTTTCCTTTTTATTTTTTTTATGTATAAAAATTTAATGCACCTTTTACCTCATTTCAAGGTTTGAAGTTTTGAGATGAATCGACACGGTCATGGTAAGTCACAGCCTCTGTTTTCTTTTTTCCAGATATATCAACCAGATACTACTTATTATTTACCTATACTAAATTTACTGTTCTCAAGGATGCCATGGACCTGGCCCTGGGTATGGACCTAGCCCTGGTTACGGACAGGGACATGGGCAGTGTGGTGACCATGGACATGGACATGGGCAGTGTGGTGGCCAGGGACATGGACAGTGTGGTGGCCAGGGACATGGGCATGGGCAGTGTGGTGGCCAGGGACATGGGCATGGGCAGTGTGGTGGCCAGGGACATGGGCATGGGCATGGTCATGGTCATGGTCATGGTCATGGTCATGGTCATGGACATGGACATGGACATGGACATGGACATGGGCATGGACATGGACATGGACATGGGCATGGACAATGTGGTGGACGAAAGCGCAGGCACAGGCGCGGTCACAAGCATCGCAAATGCCACAAAAAGGGGAAGGACTGTCACGGGGTAAGATTCAGTAGAGTTAATTTTTAGTTGGAAGTGAAACACATTGCATAAGATGTTTTCAGAATATGTCACTGGTGTCTTTTGAAGGTCAGTGGATATTGAGATGACTAAATGCTACTCTTTTGCAGCACTCTTAATTACAGAAATCTAAGAATAATGAGAGAAAATTAAAATGAATTTTATTTGATGTGTCCACAGGATGTAAATAACTATTCTTTTTTTGTTTTCTTCCCACCCACAGTCCTCCAGCAGCTCCTGCAGCAGCAGCAGTGACTCTGACTAGATGAAGATTTGCGGAAATCTTGCAACTTTTTTCAACCTACCCTACACAATAATCTGTTGAAATGCTAAATTTGGCATCGCTCATAGTAATCACCTTTAACTCAAGTGCATTGCATTTTTTGAAATGGAAACAAGCATTTGTTTTAAGAATGTGTAGTAAACACATTGAACACACTGGTTGTGTGAACTTATGATGTTATACATTTTAAAGAGAAAATAAAGATCGATTGCAGCCTTGTTCATTCTTCATTTTTGGTTTTCCGAATAAGCCACTGTCTTGAGACCGTTTTTTTTTTCCCCTTCATTAACTTTTGTTAAGAATTACAATGGGATTATGATAGGTTACAACTTTCCCTGTTGGAATTTTATGCATTAATCCATATACTTTGTTAAATCCAATGGGTCATTCCAGCATGCTACTTGATTGGAGAGCAGGTTCGATTTGGTGTGCTCTGCTTTTTCCTGTCATCACTCCTGTCATCACTCTAATATTGCTCAGTTGCACCATAGTATGACACATACACTGTGGGTTTGTTTCTGCTGTTAAAGACACATGTTAAGACAGGTGATATCAATGACTGTATTTTTTTAGGATTCATATCAGAAACTAAATCTAGCTAAAAGATTATTTGAGTTTAATGGCATTATTCTCATTGCTTATCTGGTGCATTGTGGTGACACCTGGCAAAAAAAGTTTGAACTTTAGCCCTGAATCTGAGTATTGGTTTCCGGGCTGAAGGTGGTACCTGATATTAATGCAGAACCAGCTGATCTCTGAGTCAGTGGATCTCCTCCCTAGCACACAGTAAGCTCACTAAGACTATAGCTATGTGATGATGACCTGCAGCTTCTTCATACTATCATCATACAGAGTCTGTAACAATAACAAGTTTGTATGATACAGTGACAATCTGTAGTATTCATTTGCCAATATTCAGCAAACCATTTTATCTTTTGTACCATTTGTGGCTTTCTTCCACACAAATGTCACAGATTATTTCAGGTTTTAGCAGTTTATATTTTCATTGCCACTATAAGTAATTAGTGACAATGAGTTCAATAAGTTCTTTAAATTTCAGGATTTGGACCTCAATTCTAAAAATGTACCATCATGACAAAAGTACATCAATTTAAAATACAAAAACAAAAAAAAACCTGTGGTTTTATTAAATCCGTCGAAAAGTGCCAAAATGGACATCAAGTATGTCAGTCCTGAGAGGAAATGATTAGTCTGTCTGTTTAGTCTCCCAGGCTATCACCCTCAGCCCTCTACAGTATGATCTACCTTTGTACCATTCTGTGACCACACCTTATGAAGCCCATGATCATGCTTTAGGGCCTGGTTTTTGGTGTGGATCTGGCCACTGATATGGTCAACTGTAACAGTCACAGTCCTGGACATGGACATAGTCATGGCTCCATGGGCACTATCATAGTCATGGGCAGGGGTATGGGCGTAGGTGTTGGGATGAAAGCTATGGAAACAGACATGGTCATGAGTACAAGCACAGGCTACATGGTCATTGTCAGAAGAAAGGAAATAGGTGTAATGGGATCCAATTCTTTCTCAATTAAATTAGACTTAAAAACACAATCTTCCTTGACCTCTTGTATGTCTATGCTAATGTAAAGACATTGCTTGTAGTGATGAGTCATTGGAGATTTTGACTCAGCTCTGCTGGAACATTTTATAGCATCATAAAAAAGAAAATCAATGAAAAACTCCTAAAAATTAGACATGCACCAGCTCGGCACAAAACCACAAGCAACTGCAAGTTTGTTGCAGCTAGTTGGTAGCTATCAAAAACTGATCTAAAATAGAAAATATTACACAGAAATTGAACTCAAAATGAATTATTGTTTCACCTCTCTTAAGTATCCAGTAGTAAATTTGTCCCTTCCACGTACCATGATTGCATATCAGTGTTATTTATCCACACTGGCAGTATGCGCCTGTTTCCCAGATCAGGGCTACAAGTAACAAAAGCATTGCAAATCAGGAATTAACTAGATAAACCAGAACTGGCCCAAAACTGTGTAACAAATAATGTTCAGTTGAAGGTTGTATGGCTGAGTGAGGCCATACCAGTAAACAGTTAAATTATTAACTGACAACATAGTAATGTAATGTTTACAGTAAAATGAATTATATAATTCATTAGTGAACTTACATAATAATTTTATACAAACTTATTAATTGATATATCATCTGCACATGAAATTGTGGTGTTTGTCTTTGCTAAAGTCCTTAACAGCTTCTGCAGTGGCGACTCTGAGTTGACAGTGATTTGTGGATGTGAAGAGAAATAAACAAGCTGAATCTTCATCCCCATATCTTGCATAGAAACAGTTATAAGTGATTCCTGCCACTTACATTTCAAAGCCTGTGTTTTTGATCTTGTTTCAGTCAAATGCAAAACTGGCATTTTAAGAAATCTGTCTTTTAGCTAGAAATTATGCAATTGTAACTTGCATAAAGTACCAAACCAAAAAAAATGATAATAATTACCTAAAAATAACTAATAATAAATTCTAAAGTCAAAGGCGATATAGATGTACTGTTCTCTAGACCAGCAACACATCCTTAGTCTCTGACTCTATTCTGACCCAAGTGTTGCTTCGTCCTTTAAATTTACTTCAACAGGAGTCTGTGTGTTGGTGTCCTCTATACTTTAGTAGTTCTAAAAAGCAATGAACATGTTGTTAATTGTGTCTGTATTAGATTATGGTCTTCATTATTCTTAAATTAAACTATTCAACATTGTGTTTATTAAAAGAAGCAACTAATCGCTAAAACATTGCCTCCTTCTACTTTTTTTCATTTGACATCTTATGTGTCCTATTAATCTGTTGTCTTATATAAAAGTTTTTTTCCTTTTAGATTATCTTTATGTACCTAAGTAAGGTAAATTAAGACCTTTGTTCAGCAGTGTTTTTCAGGTACACACCCAAAAGTTCCCTCTACAGTACAGTCATTTGACTACAGTTTTTTTTTTTGTGTGAGTGATTGTGAATAGGAACCTCTCTTATTCTATGTCATTGAAGGTGTAACTGCTGTACGTGCAATGGGTCATCTCTGTTGGTCAATGATCAAAACATTTTAGTGTTAATAGGTCAATGGTTTTAATATAGGCTGTATGAAAAAGGAAAGTTATTTATATGAAACAGCAAGTAGGTCAAACAATATTGCAGAAGTTGGAAGGAGGGTGTGTATCTCTATAACACTGCTTACAGTTCATATTGATGTTAATGATTACATATACTCTCATGTAGGTCAAAATATACAAACTGCTTGTAAGGTAGCTGAGGCACTGCCCCTGATGGTGTGATGACTGCTCAAGTCTGAGGTGCAGCAACACATAAAAAGGAGCTGTAAGATACATCTACATCACAAGATCTGTTTTCGAGCACTCAGTAAGTTCACCTCTGAAGCTATGCTGAACATTTGGAACGCTCAGGGGTTTTTATACAAGTGTGATGAAATGTGCTGACTTATTTTAAGTGTAATTTTTCTCTTTCAGAAGCAACTGAATTTTCAAAATGTACGGGCACAATCAAGGTAAATAACTTCTATTAAATAACACACACATAATGTATTTTATATTCTTCAAAATCGCTTTTCTGGTATGCAATAGCGGAATCCCCTTTTCTCTTTGTGCTTAGGGAACCAGTATCCAGGCGGCTACCCAGGCAATCCTCAGCAGATGCCAGGGGGCTACCCCAACAATCCCCAGCAGATACCAGGGGGCTATCCCAACAATCCTCAGCAGATGCCAGGGGGTTATCCCCAATACCCTCCATCAAACTACCCCCCTGCACCTGGACACCCTGGTGTTGGACCTGGACCGGGCTATGGTCATGGCCAAGGGCAGTGCCATGGTCAGGGCCATGGTCAATGTCACGGACAGGGTCATGGACAATGCCATGGACATGGACATGGACATGGACATGGACATGGACATGGACATGGGCACAAGGACAAGGACAAGCACAAGCACAAGCACAAGCATGGTCACAAGCATGGCCATTGTCACAAGAAAGGGAAAGACAGCCATGGGGTAAGAGCTTTTTCAAATAAAACCCTGAATAATAACATAATTTTTACATTTGATATTTACAAATCAGTCTCAAACAGGGGTTTATGTCACATGTACAGGTTAAATATAGGGATTCCTTGACTTAATTTGTGTGTTTCTTTCATCTTTGTCATAGTCTTCCAGCAGCTCATGCAGCAGCGACTCTGACTAAATAAGAATTCTTGGATTTGAAAGAAAGACGACAATAAGGATCTGGAACCCTTCATCCTCCTGCTACATCTGATTGTCATTTTGGTGCACAGAGGTTTCTTCACAGTGAAAATATCCACTTTTATCTGAAAATTCTGCTTGTAAAAAAAACATGGATGAGCTTTTATATGTTAGCTTTTATCGTGTTAAAAAGATAGGCATTATCTCCTTTTAACAACAATTGAGAACATTGTAAAGGTTATTCAAGATCATTATGACCCTCTCGAATGGAATGATGCTTGTACTGAGGTTCAGATAACATTGCATTTGTGAGAAAAAATTATAAATGTCTCCTACGCACAACGAGTGTCCGCCTTTGTTTTTTCATTTTGCGTTCCCACCCAGTGTCTTAATATGCTGCTGCTGATGTTATCTGTTTGTCCAGGTGAGGCTGACTAAGCCTATTTGCTCAGCCACACCTTGGTTGTTGTACTAGATCACACCCTGCAAGCATAGTCAAGCTTATCTCATTCTGATACACTGTGCAATCAATCACACATGAATGGTAAAATGCAACCTTTTCCTACAGGGTCATTTTGAGTGCCAACATTTCTTGTTCTTTGTATGAGGACATTTTAATTAAACTTGTACACCATTTGTAGTTAGTGATTAATATTCATTATGATCTGATAGAAGGGGATCAAATAGTCAATGAAAAGAAGTGAAAGTCTGGAGGTATTTGGAGAGAAAAAAGTTTACATAATTAGGTATGTTGTGTCCACATATTTTAATGCATTTGTGGTTTTTATGGATTTTATGTTTATGCATTTGGCAGACACTTTTATCCAAAGCCCAAAGCAACTTACAGGTACGCAGATAGGGTGAGGGGGTCTTGCCTAAGGATCCCTACTGGAGGTAGTACTTTTAGGTAAATTATTATTTACTCATCTCACCCCCCCCCCCCCCCCCCTATTGTTAAGCTGAATTACCTGCTGGGGGGAACACAAGCAACTTTGGCATTGCTCTGAAGACCTTTGTTTTACATCTGCAATTTCCATCCGGGAAAAGTAACAGCTTCGTTAATTCTTCTTCTCTGCCTTCACTTTTGTATTGTCTCTTCATAATTTTACTTCTTTGGCAAGGCTTTTGTCTATTCTCGCATTGTAAAATGAGTAGTATCCTCCTATTTCTCATATGCGTTTCCTAAAACAAACCTACCTTATTTTTCATGGTTACTCTGTGAACAATACTCTTTCTCTGCGTGCCTTTTATGGCAGTAATGCACTTTTTCTCAACCGTGGAAGGACCCTCTGAGCAGATAGATATAGATACAGATATATAAATGGTTCATTTTAAGGTAAGAAAACAAACAAACAATTTTATTTAGTGCTGTAAATAAATACTATTTATTGTTAATTAGATAATTAGATAATAATATGATAATTTCCCTCCTTCGATCTTTGTTACTGTTACCATAACTTTGTTACTGTTACCATAACTTCAACAAGTAACATGTAAACTAGACTGTCATGGTGATTCATGGTGTCCTCTGCATTGCATTCCTAAAGTCAAGCGAACAAAAAATATGACATACGTTAAATATACTATGAAATATGTCTCTCTCTCTCTCTCTCTCTCTCTCTCTCTCTCTGTAGTTCAGTAGGCGGCAGTGTGGCTCAAACACACCAAAGAACGACTCTTGCTCGATGGAAAGAACAACACCCGCCCCCGTTTTCGTCATCAATAACCACCAATCAGCGCTAGCTCGTTAACTACTTCAGGAAGTACATGTACAAACCTGAGAAGAGAGAAAAATAACCATTGCTAAAAGTGCAGCTACTGGTCTCACCTAATTAGTAAAATGTCTTTAACAGTTTTGACAACTGCTTCCAGGTATAGTTGACGGCGTTTTACGTTAACCAATAAGGATTGTTTTCCTCCTTGGTGTGTTGACATAATAGAGTAAAGTTGAACTGGTAGTTTATGTCCGACATGTTGACAGCAGGTCGACCTTTATACCCAAGATATTATTTAGCTTGTAATTCTAAAATTAAATAGTGCTTAAACGATCTTACTTACAACCACAGCTAACTTACGTAAAGTGTCCCTATAATAGCTAAAATACACAGTGACGGGACAATGAGCTTAACTCAACTAAACGGAATACATGTTTTTATGTGCAATATATCAAATAAACGTTGTGCTCGCGCTGTGACAGTTATGCATGTCTTCTGTGGAAAGTTGATTTTTTTTTTTTTTTTTTTAGAAAGCTAACTAATTTATTGTTGGATTTTGCAAAATGGGAGAAAATAATTGCTCATTTAACTGAGTCTGAAAGTGTTTCAGATACCATATGGCCAGCCTGTGTAGTTATTTGTATTTACCTCACCTCTATGCTTGTTTCCTCAGACTGAAGTGTATATACAGACTGCAGCGAATCCAAGGGCACATGGTGAGAAACTGCACCAAAGTGTACCTCTGTAGCTGCCAATACACATTCAGTGGATAGTGAATAATTTCAAAGTTGACATTTTTATAAGCATTTTCACATTAATTTCAGACATCTTCTGAACAGTGAAGTTGAGTATAGTTGCCCAATGTGCACACTTCAAGGGATCATTTCTCATGTTTCATGTTGTAATAATTGATTTTCAGCATTACCTAACACTTATTCATGAATACAGTTTATTTTGTTCTTATGTTATACTCTGTTTAGTTAGAGCTCAGTTGAAAGTAGTAATTATTTAGAGTTGTTCTTTTTTTTTGTTAATTTTTTTCCCTGGTGGAACAGTTAGTTGAATTAGCTTTTCCTCATCACTTCAACTTCTTGGAGATAAAAGCTGCTGTTGCCACCTGGTAGTTTAACTCGAAGAGTGATCTAGATGTGTTTGAGAGGAAACAACATTCGGTTGTGCTGTTTGTGTTGTAGAGACATGGTCTCACTCACTGGAGGACAAAATGAGCCTTCAGCTTTGTAGCCTAAGGAGCCTCATGCATACAAATACACAAAAGACAGCTTAAAATACAGGTAATGCAGCTACTGAGACTTGGCTGGAGTAAAGTTGGAGTAAATTAAGTACATCAAGATAATAATGAGTTGCTTAGTGTTAACCAGAAGAAGTAAGCCCCTCCATGCAAATCGAAGAGATTGGTGTCTTATGTTTGTTACATGTGAATCTGTGACAGTTTGAACCTATGATTAGGAAATTGTCAGTGGCGCACTGAAATTTTCACTTAACCATATGTCTTCTAGTCCATCCATTCATTTTCTATATCCACTTTATCTAACTCAAGGTCGCAGGGTGGCTGGAGTCTATTCCACATGCAATTGGGTGAGAGGTGGGGTACACGCTGGATGAGTCACCAGTCAATCACAGGGCCACACAGAGAGAAAAAACTATGCACACTCACAGTCACCCCTCCGGTCATTTTAGAATCACAGATTTTTTTGGTTATCAAACCAGCAACTTTCTTACATATGAAATAAAACCATTATGTGATCATGTTGAAATAATTAAAAACTCGTTTTTCATAGCTGGGATTAGTTTAATAGATTCCAATGCCTTTTAAAATGTGTTCTTAAGCTCATTTTGCACCTGATTTACTCTAAGTGCTCTTGTCTAATTTCTTTAGAAATTACATGTCACCCTGTCTTAACAGGAAGGATGAGGGATTTTCATAGGTTCCATTACCTGATAAATCTGTTGAATTGAGTGTGTTCCAGTGAGTGGTTAAGATTTCTGTTTTGCCACAGATGTCGACTCATGTGGAGCCAGAGATTCTCCTGAAGAGGGTTGGTCGGGCCGGTGTGATCACAATGAACAGACCCAAAGTCCTCAACGCCCTCAATCTGACAATGATCCGGCAAATCTACCCTCAACTTAAGGTATTGTATATTTAAAGCTTAGCTAATGCAATCATTGGCTGAGACAGACTTAATGGTTGCATGCAGTTCCACATGTTCAAGTTTCTGAAGTAATTCACAGATTAGTTTTGACTTTCTGTTAGTTTTTCAAGACTATGTACACTGGTGTTGTGACTATTTAAACTGAATAAGCCGATTGGAAACGTAAAATATTAGCAAACGTTCTGTTTCTGATGATTTTCTGTGAAATGTTGTCACTTATTTATTGTGTTTCTAGAAATGGGAAAAGGACAACGAGACTGATATTGTGATTATTAAAGGAATAGGTGGAAAAGCCTTTTGTGCTGGTGGAGACATCAGAGGTAAGCAGTCATCTTATGGTTCAGTTATTGAGGTCTGGGATGATTTTCGATTAATCTGCATTATTATAGCAGAAAGTTTGTTACAACACTGTTTTGGTTTCTGTTTTTCTTCTCAGCGGTCACAGAAGCAGGAAAGGCTGGTGAATCTCTAGCGCAAGACTTTTTTCGTGAGGAATACATTCTGAACAATGTCATAGGTATGCTTTTCGACTTTATAGATGATTAGATTAGTCAGTTTTCTACTTTATTGATATTTATTTTGCTTTTAAACTTACAAACAGGAAGGTAGCTACCTAACCAGTTTGCATTTTTGAAAGCTTTTTTTTCTTATTTGTATACATCTTATTTTATTTTTCAAGGAACATGCAGGAAGCCGTATATTGCCATTATTGACGGCATAACAATGGGAGGGGTGAGTGTGATATTTTTATCCATCGTGAATAATGATGATTTTTTTTATTTTATGTCTTATAATTAGTATATGATGCAGCATAAAAAGCTCTTATATTTATGAGATGTAATAAGAAATCATGTCAGTAGATGACAGCAGAGAGCTATATGCCTCTGTGACCTGTTGCCAGCGGCAAGGTGGCCTCTGATTGGATGAAATATAAAATAACAAAGCATTGTTGCTGCTGGTGGTTTTTCCCTCCTGGTGCTTAATGTTTTTCAAATTTGAATTGCTACCTTTGCCCCACAATAAGAATTCTAAAAAAATAAATTCAGCCAGAGCCGCAACAGTATTATCAGTTCTGGTTGTAATAACAAAGCAATAGAACTTAATGTTTAACCAACTCAGTCCTATAAAAATCAGTAATAGTGAGGTCAGTCCAAACAAGTCCTCCCTCAGATGTAGGAGGGTGGTTTGGTGGCATTAGTAAAATAAAGGACTTTCCGGTACTATTATGTTTGAACATAATTTTAGACAGAGTTCAACTTTATAATTAGACTTATTTTGTGTGCAGTTACTGTTTACTATTGTTTTCAACATCAATATGTCTAAGTTAAGTTTAGAATCAGCACATTTACAGATTAAATAACAAATTAAAAAAAAAGAAAGCATAAGCTTTGAGTTGAAATGGACCTTTTAACAGCTTTTCAAAATTTGACTGTCTTTATTGTATAAGTACCTCTTTTCATGTCGTGAACCAATAGAGCTGGTGCAGATTCATCTCACTATGTTTTCTATTGTAACCTTTACTGTTAATTTACTCCTGAGGTCTCCACAGTATTATCATGCTCAATACTCAACATGTCTATGCATCTGTGTGCATGTTTCTAATTCCCTGTAGGGACTCACAGGTAGAGATTTTTTTTCATTTTTAGGCTTTGCTTCTGGGATTAAGGATTTTAGGATTAATTAGCTTAATGTTAATGTTAGCGTGAGGGTGAGGTTGTTAAGGTTGGGGCTAAGACATGCATCATGTCAGTAAGTAGTTCCCACTTGGATAGCAAAACAAGGTTGCGCCTGTGTGTGTGCACGCATTTGTCATTCTGGCAAGAAGATGTACAGTCTGACCCCACAAGTGCCTTTGCTCATCAGTAACCCTCACTCAGTGTTGGTCAGGTAGGAGCTCTGCGCTCTGAGGTGACATTATGTACTACAAAATCATCATGATTTTAGGTGGGAGTGCAGTTGTATGTTTTATGCTCTTGTTTGACTGCAGCTTTTAAATGCCATGCATACGTGTTGTTTCTTTGCTTGTGCTGTCCAGTGTTTGACATTTTTGTACTGTAATGCATAATGGAGTTCTGTGTTGTAATAATAATGGGCTAGCAATTTATGCTAGTTACTATGGTAACTCATGTTGCACACTTAACTTTTTCTGGAAGAAATAATCTTCAGTATTTCTGTTGGAAATCAGTAGAAAACGGTGACTTCGTATCTTTTTTGAATATAGTTTCTGAGCTAGGGGAATATGTCATAAATGCACACCAGATTACCTATGTGTGTGCAATACCATTAAACAATGTAGCGTAACAACTGCAGCGTAAACTGTAACCATTGAGCTGGTGATGCAGAAAAAGCCCTGGAAATAATGTTTTCATATCTTTCGGTCCTAATTTGATGCCAAGTATGTTTTGTGCTGGTGCCAACACTGCTAAATATGAACAAATTGATTCTGATATTGCAAGGTACCGCATAGTCTTTTTTTATTTTTACAAAAGGGATTTCCATGTTTCCTTCATTTAATATGCAATGAATGTCTTTGTTGCGTTATTTGGTTTTGTATATATTTTTTTTAAATATACACTGATAGACTTCTGGATCGCCAATAGGTTACATTGTGGCAGAAGCTATTATTAATTAGTCAGAAAAATAAAAAAAAGTATGTCTAAAAAGGCTGTAGAGGATGCCATGGACAGATTTGTGCTTGGATCTGTCTGGTGAAATTATTTTAAATTGATACTGGTCCTCCCCTAGCATAAAAAAATGTAAAGCTAAAATCTTTTATTATAATATATTTATTATTATTATTATTATTTGCACTACTTTCTGCCCTAAGATATTTTGTGTTTGCTTCTTGTGAACTATGAACGTCTGACTGTGGAAATAAAATTATTTGCAGTCCACCTCTTCTGTCATGTGAGTACAGAGGACACGAATGTTGACACAAACCATCCTAAGGCTGATTGCTGTTTAATGCTCATACTGAATAGACACAGGCCAGTTCTATATATGGAAAGGACCAAGAGGCACTGGAGTCACTGCTCCTAGATCTGTTATGAGTTCAGGGCAGAACTCCCACATAGCGCAAATAGGGATAACAAATCATGAGAGAGTAAAGGCATGTCATCATCATGTCACAGACACACAAGCACAGTGTGTGAAGGGATCTGTTTTCAGAGGGATCTCATCTCAAACACGCCATTCATTGCTCAGCAAGTTTCAGATCCCGAGAATAAAAGTCTGTGAAGACTTGAGTGTTATCAATCTGTGTCTACTGTGTGTTGTACTCGAACAGACACAGTGTCTCTCTCAGTTTGTGCATGAAATTTCAAACGTGTTGTCTGATGGTCCTCTTCATGCTCAAAGCACACAGCAGTTAGGCTGTCTGGAACAGGGATAGTGAAGTAGCTGCTGCACCTTTGATGAGTATAGATTCAGAGCTAGTGCAACTGCTATCAGATCTGATAAAGTCCATTTCTTCTGATGAGAAAACAACAGTGGGTGCCAAAATGGGCCTGAAGCCATATTTTGGTCCATACTTTTCAGTTTTCAGCCTGCTTGATGGTTGTTTTGAAAGAAAATACTTGATGCAAGAGTGATGTGGAAAGTCACCCAACTGTTGTGTGTTTTCAAACGGACATAATTTTCTCTGGATGTGATTGTTTAATTGTCTCTTGGTTTCTTCATACACCCCCTGATCACCCCAGTAACCATTTTTGATGGAACTTGCCTCACTTGTTCTGTCATTATTTAACAAGGGTTTCTCGAACTCCACCACATTCTTTGGCAGTGAACACTATTCTGTGCAGGTTGTAAATTTTGCAGCCCATTATATCTGTAAGTGAGAGCCATAAACACACTTGTCTGCACTTTTGCAAATTGCCGTTGTTCATAGCAGGACCGAGAGACATGTTCATATATGGTACTTGGTGGAATGAGATAGCACTTAACAATATTCCACTACTTTTATGGCAAAACTCAAAGTAAGGTGAGATTACACAGCCCCTCATTCTGTATCCATCTTTTTTCATTTTAAAAAGTTGCTGTTATTTATATGCTATATTTATCTTTTAGTTCAACTTTCTTTACTTTCTACATGGCTTTTTGAGAATCTAACATCACATGTAGACGAGAGAATCGAGGTACTATGTTAAACGTTAGTGTGAAAGTATTGAATACTTCATTTAAACTTTTCTTTTTTCTAATGAAGTATGATTAAAGCCTATTTTCAAGGAGATTCTGGGTCCTGTGAACAGAATTTTATTGAATTAAATTTTTTTGTAATGCATCTTTAAATCAAAACAAGAAAGAAGTAATTTTGATTTCCCAGCTGCTTTCCCAGCTGACATGTTGTCATTTTAATTTCCTTCAAACAAACTCTGGTACAATTGCTCTGTTTGTGGATCATTCAAAAGTGTTAACTTTGTCATCGAAACCCTGCCACACAACAAACAAGCAGACAAAGTCTGGTGCAGTTTGACTGAAATACGAATGCAGCATGAAATAACGACATACAAATGTGCAGTACTTTGATCTGGGACAGAAAACCAAACTACAAGAGTGAACACACCCTTAGAGTCATCTAAAGCCATTTCTACAAAGACATGTTAGCAAAGCAGCAGCTCATGTGTACTACATGTGTCAAAACTAGAAGCACTCATTTATTTCTAGAAGTGCTCAAAAGAGTGTTGATTTTCAGATCATCTGAGTTGTGGAGACACTGTTCACCTTCTCTTTAGACATGCTGTATTTCTTACTCTTAGACCGTTCTGCATTTTCGCAGTGGGAACCTCCACATCTCCTTTTAACCCTCAGAGGACTGAATGTCTCAGGCTTTGCATTCTTATCTGATTTAATCCTAACTTGAAAAATAACTCCCACCAGGTTGCATAGTTTAATAATCTGATGCTGGCATGTTATCCATCACTGGTGGGAGCTGTTGTTGAGGTTTACCGTGGACTTCGAGAAGATGGGTTTAATAAAAAAAATAAAAAGCAAATAAAGTGAAGCAATGGCTGTTTGATGCATTTCATCATAGGCACCATCTTGCATTTACTTTCTATGCTATGTGTAAACTACGTGCTATCATAGTAGTAGTTTGATGTCCTTCCTACTACTGTATTTTCAGCTATGCCAGGGGTCGGCAACCTTTAACACTCAAAGAGCTATTTGGACCCGGTTTCCACGGAAAAGAAAACACTGGGAGCCGCAAATACTTTTTGACATCTAAAATGATTGAAATGATGAAATGTTTTTTTACCTTCACGTTTTGTATAAACAACTATAGCATGTTGCTTACAAAGTCCATAAAGTTCTACAGAGAAAATGTAATTTTATTTACATAATGAACACATTTTGAACTATTAAAAAATAAATTAATTAATAAAAAAAAATAAAAAAACACGCCAAGTTGAAGATCTCTTTCTCAGCACAAATTAGGCATACTGGTAAGCCACTCTCGTCAGAGGTAAATGCAAATTAATCTGCCCAGTTATCACTAAATGTTCTATTTTCTTCAGATATTTTTCTTTTCTTGCATTTCTCCATACTTGGCCTACCTGGGGTTGAAAGTCTTGATAAATGCACAGCGTTTTGGCGGGCATATACCGGCGAGTGTGGCGAATAATCTCCTAATTTAGAACTACAATAAAACAAACTAACACAAATAAAATACACTACAATTGGATACTTTTTAATTTAAGCCATTTTAATTTGAGCCATGCAGAGCCGCAGCATAAGGATGAGAGAGCCGCAGGTTGCCGACCCTTGAGCTATGCAATAAACATCAGTCTTCCTTTGCAGTTACATACAAATTTGTTGCATTTTTACATATCATTGGTTCCTGAGATTTGGAATAGGGGATCAAAGAAGGTTGCATTTGCTTTTTAAAATGTCAGGCCAGTGAGATTTCCTCTCTTTCCACAATGTCTTTTATGTTATCTTACCCTGATAACACTGATGCCTCTGCAACAGAACCTGATACCCAAATTCATTCTTAAGTCGATAAGGTTTCAGCTTGACTCATAAGAAGCAATAAATCATTATGAAGTTAATAAAGTTGTTAATCAATACCAGTAATTCAGTGATAATGCCCACTTGCTCCACTTTTCAATTCAGTTTTCAATTCAGTTTTATTTATATAGTGCAAAATCACAATAAATGTCATCTCAAGGCACTTCAATGATACAGTCCAATTCAAGCCAATTAGAGTCCAGTTCATTGTAATCTCAATCAAATCAAATTAATTAAATTCAAAATTAGTCCAATCCATACATACAGAGCCAATTCAAAAACAATCTCCTAGCTAAGGAAACCAACAAATTGCACCGAAACTTCTCTTTGATCCAATCTCCTGTCCTGAGCATGCATGAGGCGACTGTGGAGAGAAACGACTCCCTTTTAACAGGAAGAAACCTCTGGCTGAAACAGACAACAGACAAGGAAAAGTGGCCTTCAGCCTCAACCAGCTGGGGTTTGAGTGGACAGAAAAGAGAGGGGGGGGAACGCCATTCACAGGATACTTGTTGAAATAGGTTAACACAAGTTAATGACAACAATAATGCCAAATGTACATAATGTCATATGAGAAATTAAACGGGGTGGTTGAAGAGTACAAAGTGAGGAAAGGTGTGACATAAGAGGCCCCCCAACAGTCAAGGCCTTCAGCAGCTTAACTATCGGATGTTTCAGGGTCACCTGAGCCATCCCTAACTATAAATTTATCAAAAAGGAAAGGGGTCTGATAACTGAAGGCTCTGTCTCCCATTCTACTTTTAGAAACTCTGGGAACAACAAGTAAACCTGCAGTTTGGGAGCGAAGTGCTCTGTTAGGAAAATATTTTACAATGAGATCTTTAAGATATGATGGAGCTCGGTCATTAAGAGCTTCATATGTGAGGAGAAGAATCTTAAATTATATTCTGAATTTAACCGGGAGCCAATGAAGAGAAGCTAAAACTGGAGAAATATGATCTCTCCTGTTGGTTCTCATCAGAACTGGCTGCAGCATTTTGGATCAGCTGGAGGCTTTTCAGAGAATATGTGGGACAGCCCAAAAGGGATAAAAGAAGACAGTCCAAGAAAACTGTTAAATTTGCGTCAAATGATAAATTCTGGTCAAAAATAACTCTACTACTAATTTCTCCCTGAAGCGCTCAGGTCCAAAGATAATGACTTCAGTTTTGTCTGAATTTAGAAGCAAAAAGTTCTGAGTCATCCAGGTCTTTGTCTTCAAGACATGCTTGTTGTCTGACCAACCTATTGGTTTCATCTGGTTTCACAGATAAGTACAGCATAGCAATGGAAATTTATGCCATGCTGTCTAATAATGTTACCTAACGGAAGCATATATAAAATGAAAAGAATCGGTTCACTTTTACATGACTGCATTAAGATGAAACTTCAGCTGCTGATGGTCAGCTAAAATATGTTTTGTCAGCTGGTGTTAATTTGTTCTATCGGGTTAATGAGATAGGCCTAATGGGAAATAGAGTGAATTGGACTTCTTGTTACAAAAAGAAGTTTATTATTGTAAATTTATAAACTTTGCTAAACAGGTAAAATTAAAGTATTGGGTGCATTTGAAATGACAGTATTTTGAAATATATAAGGATTACCTGCAAGTCTTTCTGTTTCGGACCTAAAAGCATTTCATATTACACCTCACCACTGACTAGAAATGTCTGACAAACTTACTGGCAGAACGACTTATGGGAAAAAGACACTAACATGCATGGACTGTGAACTGTACAAAGTTGAGGCATACCAAGACGGAAAAAAAGTTCTTGGCATATGTAATGTTTACTTATAAAAGCAGGTACACTTGACTTGACAGTGCCAACTTGAAGCAAACCAGATATCTTTTTTCTTTTCTTTTCTTCTTTTCTCTTTCTTTCTGCTATTAAGTACAGTGAGGAGTCCAGTCTTAACATAACCCCAAAGGGTTAATGACTGCATAGTAAGATAAAAGGTAGAAATAGAGCAGATTTACAATCTGTTTTTTTTTTCTGTTTTGAACAGAGGACAGGTTTTTGGAATACTAAGCTTGAAAGTCAACATTTTGATATGACCATTTTTTGTTCTTCAATACAGCTTGAACTGTTTTAGGGTTGTTTTATACCCTTATAGAGGTATCTGTCTGCCATACTCTGAGCCACGCAGGTTCTGGAGATGATAATGATGAAATGATGATTGGTAGAATGTTATCTTGAGCTTGCAGGGGCCAACAACAGCTGATTTCATAAAGAAAGAGATTGAAGTGCCAAAAACCGTAAATAGCAAAGAAGCACAGATGAAAAACACAGAAAATGGCTACACTGGACAGTCTACAGGATTGAACACTGAGTTTCACCTCACCACAAAGCAGATTTATCTCCAATTTGACATTTCCTTTTCCACAACAGAGCAAAGCTAAAAGACTAGCAACAACACCAACACAACCAAGGACGGTGCACATCTCGGAGTAGCAGAAGAACACTAGAGCATAAAGTCATTTGCGGGGAAGTGGCCACGCTTCTGGGCAAGCTTTCTTGTAATTTCTTTAAGTAGCCTTCAAGAATAGTTCTTCACGCTTCTTGAAAAACATTCCAAGAGTCTTCTTTGGATTTCAGCTGCTTTTTGTTAAGTTATCTGTCAAAATGACTCTACGCTGCTTTAGTAATGGAAGTAGTCTTGACCATGACTGATTAAGTTCTATCATGTTTACTGCATTGGCAGTGATATTGGGATCATTGTTATGCCGAAAAATTAGCTGTTGCCAATGAGGTGCTTTCCAGGTGGTAGATCAAAATCTGTCAACACTTGTCTGGTTCTCAAGTAGACAAATCAACTCTAAGGTACTGTGTTATGCCTTTGCCGGATTTTATCCTATTTCCTACAAACATCAGTTCAGGGTGCTGTTCATCTGCCCCGATTTATCCATTCATTTTAGGTGCCTTTTTTCAGCTTGAATCATTCATAAGCCAGTGTTAAGTGGCTTAACAAACAAGAAAAGACACATTCCTTTGAAAATTGTCAGGTACAAGGACTGGACTGGAAATGTCTGAAAAAGCGTCCAACTTCCAAAGGAAAAATCCTCAGAAAGCCTGGAGGACTATTGCTCAAGCCCACTTTGAAAATCCGTCCATTTTCTATACCCGCTATATCCAACTCAAGGTCACATGGGGGCTAGAGCTTATCCCAGCTGTCATTAAGCAAGAGGCAGAGTACACCCTGGACAGGTCGCCAGTTCATCACAGGGCCACACAGATACCATGCATGCTCACACTCACTCCAAGGGTCAAATTAGAGATACCAATTTTCCTAACATGCATGTTTTTGGACAGTAGGAGGAAACTTGAGTACCCAGACAGAACCCACGCATACACGAGTTGAACATGCAAACTCCACATAGAAAGGTCCCAGTCAAGATTCAAACCAAGAACCTTCTTGCTGTGAGGCGACGATGCTAACCACACCACCGTGCAAGTCCAAGTCTGGATCATTGAAAGCAAAATATAAAAAAATGAGGGATAGCTGTAGACTTTTTCACATTAACACAAACTGTTCTGTAGATTGCTGTATGTGATAATATTTCAAGTTAATTTATTATCATGTGCTCAGGACTGATCTCTAAAAACATGCGTTTAACCATAAACTTCAACTGATGCTTAGATTTTAGCTCTTAAAAGTGATTATAGGCGGTACTTTTTGCTGATCTGTCAGCATACTAGTAGTACTAGTACTAAGAAATACTACTTACATCTGTCTATATTCAAAAGTGCGCAGTTAATTATCTTTTTTTTTTTATCACCAAATGACAACAGTCATCTTGGAACTTTTTATTGTAGACCTCATAACACTATAGAGAGTAACCCACTGATTCCCCTTGAACATTCACACATGTAGGTGAATGTTTGCAGAGATTTTATTTCCAAGGTAACCCTATTCTCTCTCTCTCTCTCTCTCTCTCTCTCTCTCTCTCTCTCTTTCTCTCTCTCTCTCTCTCTCTCTCTCTCTCTCTCTCTCTCTCTCTCTCTCTCTCGCACAGAAAACACACATGCACACACACCCCCAAACAGAGTTCATACAGTGCTGAAAATGTTTTCTGGCCAACCCTGCTTATTATCTTTCACCTATCCCCCTGTTAGGAGCCACATCCATTAATCACACTCAAGGAAACACACACTTATGAATGTAGAATAATTATTCAACTTTATTTTTTTGGAACTTAGTTCAACAATTTCACAAAGTGCTTCATGAAGGAATAAGGAAGAAAACCAAGCACTGGAGGTAAAATGATAAAGGCAATCAGTGTTTGCTGAAGAGGTAGAAACATTAAGATAAAATGAATAAACGTTAGAACTTAACATAATTCCTAACGTAAGTCCTTTGAAAGTAACTTTAGTTATAAAATTTTGGGGCTCCTAAAGCAAAAGTCCTCTTTTCCTTTGTCACAATCTGTGACCTAGAAATATGGATCAGCCTGGTTTATGCTTTGTCCAACCACTTCTACACTCTTTGTATATATGACAGTTATTAATTCTTTGTCAACAGCACTGTTTCCACCTATGTGTTGTGTCCTTGATCAGTCTGTAGCTGTGTTTTCTGCTCTTTTTATCCAAGGATTGATTTTCTTTTTTGTAACCTTCTTGTTTTCCACCTGCAGGGTGTAGGTCTGTCAGTTCATGGGCGATTTCGAGTGGCCACTGAGAAGACAGTGTTTGCCATGCCAGAGACTGCCATTGGTAAGACTATCCAGTTGCACAGTAAAGTATTTGATTGGATGGAAGTTTTCATCTTCACAAAGATTTAAAAAAAAAAAAACTCTTAAACTGATCTGTGGGATCTTTTCTGTGATATTCCAAGTCAAAACCTAAAATTGTTTATTTATTTCCACATAGTCCTTGCCTCTTGACAAAAGATCGTTGGTCATTTCACTACTTCAAGTGGGTCTTCTTGATGTCCATCCCCCTTTTTTTTCTTTTTTTTTTTTTCAGTTTCGAGCCTCTTTCACACATCGGTTGCACCTTATTGGCACAAAAAAGACGTATTCGTTAACTCGCCACTGTTCCTCCTCGTAATTTACACATGCCAAGCAGAGGACGCTCAGCCCCGCGTTGCTGTGCTCTTACACATATAAAGCTGGAATAGAGCCATATCTACAGGACAGACAAACAGCTTGTAGCATTGGGATGGCAGGTATTTAAATGTATATTGTTTAAATTCATGTTTCATATCTCTCACAGACACACTTATTTTATACAGACTGCTTCCAGGATGATGAGAGATATAAACACATGTGTCATTCAGTGGAGAAATTATTACCCAAGTCCCTACACAAGAAAAGTCCTGGATTTTGTAGGTTTTTGTCAAACTGTCTTCTCTCTGAAAACATAGTTAAAAAAGAAAATGGTAACCCCCTCCTTTGATTGGCTGCAAATTGTTGTGACTAGTCTGATTGCTGTAGCTATGAAGTGGATTGTGCAAATTATATTATTTTGAGGAGTTAATCTGAAAACATTTAATTTTTCTAGAGAACAGATTTTCTAGTTTCTTTTCTACTCCCAACATGACTGCAAAATCTGGTGTCGTCATTAACTTACTGAAACACTGTGCTCACATTTGAGAGAAGTGTTAATCCTTAAAACCTAAGTAGCCTTTAATGGTCTAAAGAAAGGAGAGAATAATATGCTTACATGGATCCTTAGACATGTGCTACTTGTGTAACCTAAGGAACACTTTTTTTATACATTACATAACACATCTCTTACATTATCCGTGCTTGAATGGCTTGGCTTCTTGTTTTATCATCAAGAGCTCCTCTTTGTTTTTGTTTTTACTGTCTGAGTCAGTTCTTCAAGTACATATGACCCCTACATTGACACTAAGCCATAGTCTGCTCTTTAGCTAATTGATACATGTAGACAGATGGCCTTCTTTCCAGGTGCTGAGTAGATTAGCAACAAATCTCTGACAACTAACTAATCACAGCCAGTATTATGGCATAAGAAAGCCTGTTGTCCAAATGGCTGATAGTTTCACAGTTGCATTGCTGCAAATGTAAATATGTACATGTAATGTTCAGAATGCTATCATGTAATACATTTATAACTATGGTTTTGGGGAATGAATGGAGCTGTGACCAGTTAATGTTGTCTGTTCCATCTCAGCCAGTGTAATCACTTCATATTGCTGGATGATGGATTCTGATGTGTTTCTCAAGCATCTCTGAAAGACTTTGTGTCCAATCATAATTGGTTTGGAATCAGGTGACAAGTATGAGCTCTGTTGTTTCAGCATTGCAAGGTTTATGTTTTTTCTGTTTGTTTCATGTAAATCAGTTCATGTTCTGATATAATACGTTCACTCAGGTGTAGATGTGAGGGTTGGAGATGGGGTTGACTTGCAGCTTTCAAGGATGCTTGCGTCATCTTTCATTTGACACAAACCAATGAAATCTCAGACAAAGAAACATGCATCAGGCTGATTCTGATGCATTCTGGGCTCTGACTTTAAAAAGTGATTTTCAGCTGATATGTAGTGGTGTCGTGGATTTAGCTTTGGATGTCAGGCGGAGGGTTTGGAGGAAGATTATGTTGTAAGCAGACAGGAAATTAGTGTGTGTGTCTGTGTGTGTGTGTGGGGGGGCTCTTGTTGGTATGGTCTGATAGTTATGTGTGAAGAGGGAGCAAATGGGATAGTAATTGAAATGTGCTGACTGAGGACTGACTGTATTTGGGGATGGAAATATTTCAGGGTATTTGCATTCTCTGGGATTGTTCTGCAAGCCAGGAACACTGTTATCCATGGGTCTCTTTTTCTTTATTCCACACACGCATATCTTTGTATTAAGACTTGCTGGGGAATTAGCACATTTGATTAGATTTGGTTTGGTCTCGTTTAAAAAAAAACAAGACACTATTGTTTTTAGTGTAGGCACTAAAGTTACACTTTAGAATAGAAAAAAATCATTGATACTTATCAGGAGATGTCTGTCTGATTAGTAGGTGAATGAAAAATAAGGAGTGAAATTAATAAAGTTTACAGCAACAACATTTGGGTGTTGCTGTACACTTTGGTTATGGTAAGCAGAGGCGTATGGAGTATGGTGAGTAATGTCTTAACCACACAGCAAAAAGAAAATTTGTGAACATGCCGATACAGTGCATTTCCATTATCTAAGCATCCCGTCTGCCATCAGTAACTTGGAATTCTCACTGCACTGCTTATATTAGAGAAAAGCATTTTCCCCCTTTTCACTGAAGCACAGCTGCCTCACAGACCCCACATGCTTATTTTAGCCCTAATCCGGAGGTCAAAGCCTCTCAAGAGACTCTCTTATGTGCTGAGTTATCTACAGTCACTCTGTGGAATCGTGATTTTTTTTCCCCTGAAGTATGTTGTGATCATATGCGTATCATGTGTATATGTATGATAAGAACTGGAAAACTCTTGATTGTGTGAAAACAACATGATTCAGTTTTGAAATGGTCCTATAAACAGTTTCATTTAATCATTGACCTCAATCTAAAGAACATCTTTTAACAGGTTAGTGAGTTTGAATTCACACTTTACCATAAGTCATTGATAAAATATTGAAGTTCTGTGTGAATGTGATTGTTAATTTTAATAACCAAGGTGGTGAGAATGATGTAGCTTGGCTGATTTTATTGGATGCAACCTGTACATGTTTGATGCATGCAGGTGTGCCCTAATTTCCCGTGAATAACCATTTCTCTGAAAGTCATCACATCATCTTCCAGATTTACAAAAATAAGGTCGCAGTATGTAGTGTCCTCTAGACCAGAACGGAGATTTTCATGCTTGCTCAGGCCACAGGGCCCTTAAAGGGAACCCTTTTTTTAAACAGTTGAAAGGATGCTACCTACCACATCATAAATGTAGCAAACACTGGTGCAGATGTTGACCTCTACTTTTCAAAACATGGAAATAACGGACACAATTCCAGATTTTTCTTTCCATTTGCAAATACAATTATTATTGGATTTTTTTCACATTCCCTGGATGTCTTATGGCACTTTAGCTTAGTTTGCTTTTTTAGTGTCCATAGACAGACAGTTCTATTGTTGCAAAAGACGTATCTGTAGCATATTTGTGGGAGTATTTCAGCATAAGCACTTTTGATTCTAGACAAACTTAAGACATTTCAAACATCCATCAGCTTTTTCCATTAATGGCAACATCAGCTGAAAGCCTTTATTTTCTGGTCAAGTATGTCTGTCTGTGAGAAGATCTGAATTTCTTGATTCGGAAATGTATTCCTAAATAACTCTGTAACGGTAGAGGCAGTTTAGGTATCAGTGTAAGATTAACTTGTTTCATTAACAGAATGAATTTCACTATCACCTGTTCATACTTGGAGTTAAAATGTGTCTCGGGTGAACAATTTGACAGCGCAAGCCACGCTTCCATTAGCATGTGTCTCCATGTGTTTTGTTTGAACTTGCGATTGGATCTCACATGTCCAGTTATTATGCAAATATGCATATTTCACTAGTGCATTGTTAAAGAAACTTTTTTGAAAAAGAAAAACTAAATTAAGTTAAAATGGAAATAGAAGAATTGCACAGGGTGTATCATATAGTGAGTTTTGGAAATACAATTATTTTGGTTTAGGGAATGCAAGGAGAAGGTATACTTTCTCTTTTACAAACAATTAACTACGCACACAAAGCAGTGAGACAGAAAACAACTTGCCTTCTGTATCTTGAATCAATTATTTAGAGACTTTCTCCCTTCTTTGAAATAAAAGCAATTTGTTAGAAATTTGTAAACTGAACTTTAAGAGGTAAATTAGTGCATATTAAAAGTCCTTATTGCACATTACATATATTTCAGATAAACTGAGGAAACAGTAGCAAGCATCAGTGGCAATGCTAGATCAGGATAAAGGTTAAAATCACTTAAACCTTTTCACATAGAGAACTCCTAAATAGAAAATAAAATTAAGATGCTGTTAGTCTGCTGCATAGTGGCTCTCATTCTGGTTATTTCTAATGTAAACAAATATGAAGGCCTTGCTCTTTGCTTTAAATACAGCTGCTGATGTAATATATGTGTAACATTAATAAAGAATAATCCTAACAGGTATGTAAATATAAGATTTAAAAAGTATTATTGATCTGATAAATAAGATTAGGGGAAGAGACTCTGCACACAGTCTGCTCCTTTACCAACTGTCCGCAAGTCCTACCTTAAAACTCTAAAGAAAAAAAACTATCATAAAATGTTTAAACCAAGCCAAATAGAAAATATAAACCAGCTTACATTTTCTCAAATGGCTGCAATGACCTAAATGGGAATAAAATCTTTTGCAACATAATTCAGAAGGTTGCATAAACTCCAAATCTCGAACAGGACACATATTGTGATACCACTGATGAATAATACATAGACTTGGGGAATCAAATGAAATTTCATCAGTGCTTGTCCTCTGATCACATGAAAAAAAAGCTTTTAGAATTATGTATGTAGGATAAAGAAAATGTGATTTTTTTTTTTTTTTTTCAATGTCCAAATGAAAAAAAAAAAAGATTTGTACAGCTAAAGGTGCTTCAGTGTGCTGTGCAGATCTTGATCAGAAAAACTGTCCTATGAAATCAAGATAGATATATATATCTTGCTTTATACATCACCCTTATACCAGGATTTGGCCCATCTGTAATAAAGCAGTTTTGTATGTATTCATAGTGGATTAGAGTTTAAAATGCCTTGGGAAATTATTTAAAAAATGTCAACAATTCAAGGATATGTGTTGACTTTGTAACTAGTTTTTTTTTCAAAATTTTTAATTTTGAACTTATACAGAACAGTGAATGGTGTTAGCTAAGGTCACTAGTGCTGACAAGTCCGAGAAAATTGGGCTTTTCTGATCCTTGTGTTGCTCTCTGCTTGAGGCCTATGGCCTGAATTGATGGTTGTCCACTTGACAGCGAGCACATTTATATAACATTTGAAAAAAAACTCTTTATTGTAGTGGTCCAACCAAACCAGACTTTTAAAATGCAAGCAAACATGTTAGTTCCAAAATCATATAAATTCAAGTTTCTCAAAACCGGACTGGCACACCTGAATAATAAGGCTGGGACCAAATCATTCTAGCATGTATACGCTCAGCCAGACTCCTGTTGGCCTAGGCACTATGCAAATCTTTTTGTAAACACAGTAAAGGGTAAGTGTTTAGTTAATTTCCCAATAAAGCTTCTCTTATTTTTCTGTTTCTTTAGTCAGATTTGGTGAAACCAAATCTAGCTCATCAACTCTGCGTCAACTTTAGGTCACTTAAAATATTTCCAGACTGTGGTTCTGGTCTAAGATAAACCTGATTTTATAACTGCAGCATCATCTGACAAAATCACTATTCAAGTAACGTTAATACAAGGTCTGTAGAGTGAATTCAGGTATACTTACATGTATGTATAATGATCTTCTAAAGAGAAAATTGGATGTAGTTTAGATTCTAACACTCATTCTACAGCATCGCAGTGTTGGATATACTTCAGTCAATAACGTAATCCTCATGCATGTATATGGATACAGGGACAGTGGTCCTGTCTACTCATCGAGAGCAGTTTGGTGAAAGTCGGCGTCCTTCGGAAGATATTCCTCGAGATCCATATAACGGAGTGAACAGGGCATAGACGATGCAACCTCTAAATAAGGCATTATCTCTCTTTATTTCACCAATACTTTAAGACGAATGAATGAATGAACTCAAATATTGCACTATTGCAATATTCTCTGCTTCTGCATCCTACTTTCCAGGAGGGTACATCTGTATACTCTGGCTCAAAACGGTAAGGACATCCGTCGTACGCAAAGTCGTCGTCCACGCCGTCAAAATCTGATGAATATTTTAACATGTTGAACAAAACTAGCAGTAGCAAACTCTGTATGAAGTTAGTACACCGTCTCAAAGCACGGAGTAAACAAGCGCGCATCGATGACATCATCTAAGTAGACGCCTATGTAGAAAGCCCCCTGATGGGCTCACCTATTTCCCTGGAGGACAACAACATGGAAGCTATAAGCTAATATTGCAATATTACGCGTTCATTAATTCATTCTTCTTAAAGTATTGGTGAAATAAAGAGAGATAATGCCTTATTTAGAGGTTGCATCGTCTATGCCCCCGTTCACTCCGTTATATGGATCTTAAGGAATCTAAATATCTTCCGAAGGACACCGACTTTCACCAAACTTCTCTGTGAGTATATAAACGTATTTCATGCCAGAAATAAGGTCTAGGTTTAAAAATACCCGACTTCCCCTTTAAATGGCACAGTGGAGCTGTAACCGTATCATGACTCAACTGTGAACATGACCTTGCTGACTGTACACAATAACTCAGAAGCTGCTGCTTCACCTTCCTCAGAGATGATTTTTTTTTTCCATCTGTTTAAGGTGAACCATGGAGAGAGCTAGATAAGAAGAGATTATTGTCATAAAATTTTGTTTAGTATCTCTGGGATACCAGCTGCAATAACAAATACAAGAAAACATACATGATAAAGATAAGATAAATGTCAAGAAATGTTCTAGAGAGCTCCAGATTTCTTTATTGCTTCACAGGGAGGTTTTCTCTGTGCTGTTGGTATCTTTGCTGTAAAAAAATTGTATGCCTCCATACTCTGTAACTGGTTAAATGTGACATTATTCCGTTAGAAATAGTGTAAAATTAGTATATCAGTAGCATTTCAACATTTTAGTCGGAGTATGCTTGGCAAGCACAAACTATTTATACACACACATTGCAGTCCTGAAATATTCTAGAGCTCTTCTTGTATGACTCCTCGCATATATTTTCTACCAGCCCCCCAAGCAAAATGTCCAAAAGATCCGAAGAGACCAAAAAAGCCTCATCCTTCATTTTCCATAAACAAAACATGACAATGTCCACAACTTATTTTTTGCGTGGCGTTCTACCTCCTGCCAGTTTTAGACAGGTGCTCTTCGTCTCCTCCCCTGTAACAAAACATCTCCAACTGTAAAGAAACTAAATGGCCCAGCTTGTATCTCTGCCCACCAGCAAATGACACTGTCTGTCCTGTTTACTCCAACTTTGTTGATGCTTTGTTGTTCTCATATAAGAAAATTTGATTATTAGTTGTTTGAAACAGAGAGCAATACACGAGAGAAAGCTGCATTATACAAGGTTGTATCAGAATGGTAAAGTATTCACTTTCTATCAATTTCTAAAATATTAAAAATGGATTTCTCATCAGTCAGTCATCTCTCGGCTTGCTTGGTGGCCTAACGATGGGCTCTCTTACACAGCTTACTCGGTCTCATCAATATGCCTGTGCTAGCTTAACTTAATCGGTTTCTCACAGTCCTCCCAAAAAGCTCCACCAAGCTGGTCAAGTCAGAAAGTTGTCAGGATTGGTTATTCCAATATTTCATGTAGAATATATTTCCTTTCTGAGACTGTAGGTGCTGTTCTATAGATCCAAAGCAGAAATCCTCAACTATAGTATTGATGTTGTAATTCACTCATGATACACTATATTGCCAAAATAATTCACTCATCTGCTTTTACACACATATGAACTTAAGTGACATCCCATTCTTAATCCAAAGGGTTTAATATGACATCGGCCCAGCCTTTGAAGCTATAACAGCTTCAACTCTTCTGGACAAGCTTTCCACAAGGTTTAGGAGTGTGTTTATGGGAATTTTTGACAATTCTTCCAGAAGCGCATTTGTGAGGTCAGACAGCGATGTTGGACGAGAAGGCCTGGCTCGCAGTCTCCGCTCTAAGTCATCTCAAAGGTGCTCTACCGGGTTGAGGTCAGGACTCTGTGCAGGCCAGTCAAGTTGTTCCACACCAAACTCGCTCACATTTATGCTATTCTCATCTGAGCTATGAACCAGTCAGCTAAACTTGTTTCTCCCCCAATGAACTGGCTGTCTGAAGTACTTGGCAGAATTTTAATGGAAAGGTAAAGCTGAAAATAAACAAATAATACAGACAAATATTAAACATGTGCATAAATCAAACAAATATAACCTTACAACATATTAAACCATTCTAAACAAATATACAAATTCAAATAAACATACTCACTGGCAATGCCACTAGAATAAAGGAGGACGAGGATTGCTGATTGCTGCTTTTCCAAATAACAAACAGGACTACTTTTTAACAGAGAGAAGAATCTACCAGAAAGTTAACAAAATAAAAGTTACCTCTTCAAAATAAATCTCTTTAAAACCTCTCATCTGTTACATCACTTTTGTCTTCATGGACCTTGTTTTGTGCACCGGTACGCAGTCATGTTGAGGTAGGTAGGGGGTAGGGGCCATCCCCAAACTGTTTCCACAACGTTGGGAGCATGAAATTGTTCAAATTCTCTTGGTATGCTGAAGCATTCAGAGTTCCTTTCACTGGAACTAAGGGGCCAACCCAACTCCTGAAAAACAAACCCACAACCGCCAAACCCAGACTCGTCCATCAGATTGCCAGACGGAGAAGCGTGATTCGTCACTCCAGAGAACGTGTCTCCACTGCTCTAGAGTCCAGTGGCAGCGTGCTTTACAACACTGCATCCGACGCTTTGTATTTCACTTGGTGATGTATGGCTTGGATGCAGCTGCTCGGAAATGGAAACCCATTCCATGAAGCTCTCTACGCACAGTCCTTTAGCTAATCTGAAGGCCACATGAAGTTTGGAGGTCTGTAGCGATTGACTCTGCAGAAAGTTGGCGACACTATGCGCCTTAGCATCCGCTGACCCCGTTCTGTCATGTTACGTGGCCTTCTGTCAGGTTACGTGGCTGAGTTGCTGTCATTCCCAATCGCTTCCACTTTGTTATAAAACTGCTGACAGTTGACTGTAGAATATTTAGTAGCGAGGAAATTTCACGACTGGACTTGTTGCACAGGTGGAATCCTATCACGGAACCATGCTGGAAATCACTGAACTCCTGAGGGCGACCCATTCTTTCACAAATGTTTGTAGAAGCAGTCATAGTGGAAGTGGACTTTAGGTGTCAGGCGCATCTAAGGGGTCACATGATAGATCAGGGGGGTCTTGAAATGAATAAACAATTCTGAATGTTTCTTTCCCCCCTTCAGAAATACAGTAAATTTTACAACCAGTACATTTTTCAGTTTAAATGGTAAACTGACTCTCTTATATAGCACTTATCTTGTCTAGATGACCACTCAGTGCGCTTTTACACTACAAGACACATTCACCAATGTAAGCACACACGTTTTTCTGTATACAATGTAACAGAACCTGAAGTTGTAGCTGTGAACTAAATACAGTGCAGTAAAAAACTAATAAACAGTTGTTAAGTTAAATGAAGTAAAAATGCCATTAAGTTTCAAGTAAAGCAGAATTCTCTCACTTGAGTATGAAACTTGGCTTTTTCTTTGCTCTTCCAATCCTTTACTTGATTTAAAAAAAGTCCAGCAAATCCAGCAATAAATATACATCAGCGATCCAAATTAGTTCTGTACATGACATATTCCTTCATTCCCATGAGAAGGGACTGCAGCCTATTTTCATTTTGATTCCACATACACTGTTCTGCTACAAGAAATACCTACTACGTACCTGCAAGGGCTCCACGTGTTTTTTTGGAAAAATTTCTCTCTCCATACCTGTTTCTGAACACAGTAATTCATCTGTGACAGGCAGTCCTCACATATGAACATTAACCCTTCGCTGTGGGATAAACAGATTTAACATCTGCCAACATCTGCCACTTTTATGATATTACATTTTCAGCCATGAATGAGGTCAACACAACTAATCCCTGTCTGCTCTTCACCTCCCCCTCTTCTTGCCTCATGCCACACAACAAAAGATGTGTGAAAACAAGGTGTAACAAATGGAAGTTAATTTCATGTCAGGACATTTTGACATTAGTGAAAATACAGCATGAATGGTGTACAGATCAAGGCTTTGGATTGTAATTAAATGAACCATAAAGCTTGTAAGCTGTGAAGCTGCATGCTCCACTCTTTATAAATGTGTCAGTGGTGATTTGTTTATACATCATAACGGTTGTGCCTAATCTCAGACACATGAAAAAAAAATCACTTCTGGGAGATGTGGGCTGATGTTTTAGGAAGATTTCAGAAAAAAACCCACAAAACTGTTCAATACTTCTCCAGCCTCACCATTTAAATGCTCAGTTGAATTTGTGTAGCAGTGGGTAATAAACTCCCTCTAATGCTTTTTTTTTTTGTCATTGACTGAATGGAGTTTTGGTCATTTTACTTCATGACATACATTTGTACTAGAACTGTACAAGACTGTGTATGAATGCTTTCTGTTTTACCTTGACAGGGCTTTTCCCAGATGTGGGAGGTGGCTTTTTTCTGCCGAGGCTCAGGGGGAAGTTGGGACTGTTTCTCGCCTTGACGGGCTTCCGACTTAAAGGACGTGACGTGCAGAGAGCTGGAGTTGCCACTCACTTTGTAGAATCAAAGAAGGTGCTGTTAAATGTTAAATGGCCCATGCCCACCCTGAGGCTGAGTGGTATTTATGCTACAGGGATGAATGCGGGCAGGTGTGTGGCCAGATGTTGAGTCACCGGATATGCCTGGATAAAAAGATAAAACTAATGTAGACTTGGTCTATAAGCTGCCAGTTTATGTGCTTGCATGGCAGACTGTTGGACTCCGATACAACAATGCCTTTGAATTATTTTCTTTCTCAGTCCAAACTAAGATGAACTGTCCTTGGTTCTTACCAAATTCTACAATAGAAGAACAGAGCTGATGAAATACTCATACTCTTACTTTACAGAAGCTGTTTCCATTATTTCCAAGTATTTCTTCTTTGAGAACCAAAAGGAAAAGACCTTTCTCCAAAAATACTAAGAATGCTGTCAGGCTTCTTTTATTTTTTTTCTTTACACATTTTTGGGGATTTCTACATCAATAGATCCCAGACCTGGAGAAGGAGCTAGTGAACTTGAAGTCTCCCTCGGATTCAGAGGTCTCCAGAGTGCTTGAGTCCTTCCAGGACCAGGTCAGAAACTAAAGCAGCCTTTATACATCCAAAGACCTTATCACTAACGATAAGCTTAAAATCTTGCTTTGATCAAAAAATAATTTCTCCTACACAGGTGTGTTATTTTGTCTGTGCTCATTTCCACAGAGTAGTCTGGACTCTGAAAAGCCTTTTGTCTTGGATAAGCACATTTCTGATATTGACAGGTAGGCCTTCCATTTCTGTGTAACCTGAGAAGTAAAGAGTCATTTTTCCTAAGCATAATTTCTGACAGAATAAGGTGGGATATAAGAATATATTAGTTTGTCTTATTCTGTAAACCATCCACTTAATTCCTGTAATCAGTAAGAAAATACCTGGGGCCCATAGAAAAAAGAAGCTGAGTCTGAATGTTCAGAACAAATTTTTATTATGTAATCATTAGGTCTGTTTATCTTCATGTATTTAAACTATTTTGGAAATCAAAATCAAAATTTGGTTAGAATTTGAATTGATTAGATGAATCAGGATTGAAATCGATAGCTACTCAAAAGATAACCCATCCTAATAACTAGTTTTGGCCTCCCATCTCAAGATTATTCACTCCTACATTTAAGTGACATCTCTAAAGGCAGACCAGAATTTCCCCCAACCTGCAAGGCGCTTTAATTGTCAGGAGATCACTGACTATTTGGGGGATTTAATGTTTTTATTAGTTTTTTACTAGTTTTTTAGTTTTTTACTGGTCCGTTAGGCTTACCATTTACACGCCTTTGGATACACTCACAGTACCTGAAAGGACAAATGGAAAATCAGGAGAATACCTGTCTAGTTTTCAGTTCTGAATTTCCTCTTCCCTCCCATCAGGCTGTTCAGCGCCACCAGTGTGGAAGGAATCATGCAGAAACTGAAGGCAGACGGTTCAGAGTTTGCTAAGAAACAAGCCGAGGTATGTCCTTGAGCTGCATCTGAATCACAATTACTGTCAGAATTGAATTGTTCTCTAAATAGAGTAACTGTACAGAAATCTGTTAACACTTGTGCAGAGACATGCTGCCAATTTCTGCTTCCAGCATCAGTTGTCTTTAACACATGGCAGTCATGTCCCCATGCACGCAACAGGCAGACACAGGGCTCTTGTCGATGTTTTTTGAGAGGCCAGCTGTGATGTTGAACTTTGCAGCTATGTTATCTTTGTTGCAAAGTATAGCAAATAGTTCCAAATATGTCTGTACAACTTTCTGGCACATCCTGATGCAGCACATTCAGCAGCCCCAAACAAACATATATGTTGTTTTCCTGGATCATGGTGGCTGAAGTGTGTACAGTGTACAGTCTCATAATAACAAACCTTTAAGCTGCGTGCAGATGTCTAAAGACGAGGAAATGTGCATACCATGTACCTAATTGGAACCTTAAAGACACAGGGAGGTGGAAAACATGTATTGGTCTCAATAGAAACTGCTGTCTCTGTGAATAATACCTACCTTTAGCCCTGGTTTACCACCAGTAGATAAAGCTCATATTAAGTACTGGAATGAAACCAGAGCATTGTTTGGCTGAGCAATCCATGTTAGTAATTAGTAGTAAACTCTGTCTAAGTACTTAATGGGCTTAGTCTCTGACTCCTTCCTGTGGGATTTCAGAGTACTTAATCTTAATCTGCATTGTGATGGCCTTTTTCATCTTTTTCATCTTGTCCATACCCCAATTTCCATGTGTTCTTACTCTACCTTGGAGAGTAGCTGGTTTAGTCACAATTTGCAAGATAACCATCACAAGAGAATCTATCTCTAGCTGTTGGTGGCCAAACCCCAAACATTTGGATGAGTCAGTTTACTTGTAGGTGTGGCAAATCAGCACGGATTGCTCCACTGACTTCTTGTAAGCGCTTCGTTGATCTGATTAGTTGATGTTTATTTATGTTGGTGATAGGCAATCGCTTATCTGCTAAATATCTTTTGAAATTCCTTGCCAATTTTTGAAAGATTTCTGCCGAGGACTGATGCTTCCAAACAAATCTGGCATATCATACTACATGTTTAGACAAGTGGGGAAAAAACCTGGAGAAGGAGCCGTTTAATCTCATGATGCAGTGCCCATGCCCCTGATTTTACCGCTCCCTTACTCTCCAGATAACTCAAAGTCCTGGATTAAGAGTGCAACTACTCAGTTTTTTTTTTTTAGCTTCAAATGACTGCTAATTTTGTTTGATTTTCTGCTGTTTTAACTAGTAACATTCAGTATTATTTCCAGCTATGCCAATATGAATTACACCCAGTGAGGGTTAGTTGAGTCATCAAATATTTATCAAAACCCACTTCCTGTTACTCTACACCACTAATCCAATTTCCTGCCTTTACCATCAATGTCCTTTTTTGCTCATTGCTTTTTTTTTTTCTTTCACCATGACTCACAAAAATCGGTCTCAAGCAAAGAGACCAAAGCAGGCTTTTAGCATCTTTCAATTTGAAGGCTGAGCCTCTCTGACAAACACTGGTTTTACTTCCTTTAGACCCTGTCCAAAATGTCTCCCACATCTTTGAAGATCACCTACAAGCAGCTTCAAGAGGGCAAAAAGCTGAGCCTGCAGGATGTATTGGTGATGGAGTATCGACTGAGCCAGGCCTGCATGGTAAAAACAAATAGGATTCCAGTCTATGTTCATGAGCACCAGTTTAATTATATTTTGGTTAAAATTAGCACAAATTACTTGTTGATATTTCAGTTGTACTCATTATTACCATTTTAATTTGCTTTCAGTGCTAAAGTAGCATGTCAGTTTGATTTAATTTTAAATTGATGTTTTACATTAGAGTACAATACAAATTAAATCATCTTATTGGACTGTATCTGTTGTGTTGCAGAGAGGGTGTGATTTCTATGAAGGCGTACGAGCTGGTAAGTTACTGCAGTAGGATATAAATTCCCCAATGAGCAGGGAAGAATAGAAAGCAATGTAAATTCAATAAAACATATTTTACACTGACTCTTAATGTTATCAAAGATCAATAAATGATATTTCCGCCTGCTAGTGTAAACACAGAGTATCAACTTAGACTTAAAAGGATTATGATTTAGCACCATCATGCACCATCACTCTACATGAGGATATGATTGGTTGTCAAATGCAATTAGTTATTACTCCTCTCAGCGGATACTTGACTTTTAAACATTTTGGCTTCTGTTAAGTAACATCATCTTAGTCCCTTTTGAATATCACGATTCCTTATGTGTTTCCAGTGCTGGTTGACAAAGACCAGAATCCCAAGTGGAACCCAGCAACACTGGAAGAGGTGTCCGACCAGAGCGTGACTGAGTGCTTTTCCTCATTGGGAGAGAAAGACCTGACTTTCTGATGTTTGCCAGCCAGCAACTCCTTCCCACCTTCAAACACATACCACTTAGCCTTCTCTAAACAGTTGCTTCCTGTCCTCTTATCCTTTCATGGTCACTCATTTCAGAGGACTGTACTGCTGTTAGGAGAGACCCTGTTGTTTTATGACTAACAAATAGAAAGGTCATGGTTTGAATCTACGGTATGTTGTAAATGTGGAATACAAATACTGGAAATTGAATATTCATCTGGTGATGTTTTACAGAAAGAAATGGAATTACAGGCTGTTTCTCTGCAACAGTAGATAAAAGGGACTGTTTCATTTTTACAGACCGAAATAAAATGAAGAGGAAGCTAACAGGTGTCCTGTTTATCACATGTAAAATGTTGAGTCTTCTCCATGAGTTGTACAGCAATAACTCTGTTATGGTGCTAATTTAAGGACCCGAAAGTAGCACTACATCAGCATGAGGACACGGGAGGGGAAATGATCTCATCACTGAGTGCTTTATTACACTTCCTGTGGGTGTTTGTTGATGTGACACACATCACTATCATCTGTATTTCAGCAGTGTGGTCTGTAGCTCAAAAGCAGATAATGTATTCTTTGTTTCATTAGGTTTTTTTTCATTCTTTTAATTGCTTTCTATTTTTTTTCTTTTCTTTTTATTTTCTTTTTGTTCTGACTTATCCATGTGGCACTTCCAAGACAAACACACTCTTTTGGCTTTATATTAATATCTGTAATAAACTTGTTTATGTGATTGAGCCGTTGCATTTACAAAACAAATGTGGTTTCAGTAAACTATAATGTGTCATATTGTGTGTTTGTTTTAGTTTTTTTTCAAATGTGATGTGATGGGCTATATATTTGCTCAGGAGGAATCAAATCACTTCCCTAAACATTAGGTCTACATATCTGCAATAATAATGAGACAACCAGGGTCATACGAGGCATCAGTGCCGGAGCAGATGGCAATGAAAAGAGTTTGTTACGTAACAAATTATCATGTTCTTTGTTCTTTGTAAGTGCAGAAACTGCTTGGACATATTGCATTAAAAAAATTAGGTTGCAGTATATTTTATCAGCTGCCATAAGTGTTGTAAACACTGATAACTTCAGAATTGTGCTGTTCTCAGTAGTTTCTTAGGGGTACAAAATAAAAAATTCTTTTCCTGTGGTGTGTGTTATCAAGAAAAGGGCCAGATTTTTACATTATATATTTAATTTAGGGTTCAGGTCTCTTTTCTAAATCCCACACAATATAAACTAACCAGTGCTTTTAATCCGCTGTTTGTTTCAACTCTCTCTTTCTGCTTTGCGTTTGTGGGCTGAGCCCACAATACGTGTTCATTAGAAAGCTGTAAGGCTTCGTCTCAGCACCACAGTGCAGTTTTAGGCTCATTGAGCAGACAGGATGACCTTCACATACTTCAGACTATAAACTGCCATAAACAAAGAGAACACAGACTATTTGTTCTGGCGTCACAGATGAGCTTTCATGGTTTATGGCTGTACTCCTCAAACAAAGACAGTCCATTCTAAATCCTCTTGTTTGTCTTCCTCGTAAGCTTTACTCTTGACCGGTGGTGTGTTCACCACATATCCGGATATCTTGTTTGACTTGTGTTTTACAGCAAAATATTTTTTCAAAGTGTCTAAATGCACCACTGTGTTTTAATATGTTCCAAGTTCCAAAGAAGTAAAAACTTATGAGACATGTCACTGATTGAAGGCATTTTTGATTTATTGGCATTAATTTTACATGCACTCTATTTACAGTCTGCATGTTGAATGAGCTATTAACCATGGGAATAGCAAAAACTCAATCATTTTAGATCATTTGACGATAAATGTTCACAGGCTGACGTGGCTCATCTCACAGAGCTGATTCCTAGACATTATTCTTCTCTTTTTTGGCAACAAAGAAATCTTGGACAAACAGCAAGTGGTCCCATCTTAATTTCTCAAGCTGCTTGTGCCTCACTTTATAAAATCAACTCATCTTTTTCTGCTGCAGCTCTGCCACTATGTAGCAGCTTTCACTACTTTAACTGTACCCCAACACATTCAAGCAACTATGGCGACAGGAAATCCCTGTGATCACTGGCACCATTTCTATCAGACTGACCTCAGTTACTTGGCATATGTAGTGCATTATTGGAAGAGCACAGTCGTTTTCAGGCCAGTAGTACAGCTTTGAGTCGTGCTAATACCACACTTTAAACATCTTTCTCGAGTCTCTGCACAAATGTGGAACAAAAGATTAGTAGAGCTTGAAGGCTGCAGAGAAGCAGCTTCAACAATTAAGACAGAAAATTACGCAGCTGTTGGCTGCAGTTTCTCAAATGACAGTACGTGGTGCTTTTCTGTCCATAAGAAAACAACTAAATCAGATAATCTTGAGCTGGAGAATTAAGCCTTTTTCAACAAGAAAATAAGTAACAGGTCACTAATAATCAAATCAGTTCAGTTGTGCCAAGGGGCACTGCAACCATCTTGACCCTGTACATCTGTCCTTGTTATGATGAATAAATCACATATATAACTGCAGCCCATACAGTCATTATCTCCACTTCTACTAGTATAACTTAAAGTGTGAGACCTTTAATGCTACAGATATAATTTCCAAAAGAAGCCATCACATGGAAGACGCAGATGTTTGAATGAAGACTGGTGTTCACAGAGAATCAGATTTTTAATTGTGTGGTCCCTCTGGCTGTTACAAAGCTGTCTAATTCTCTGCTTTTTGCTTGAACGACCTAAGGCCTGATCTTTTCCATTGTTTTCTCCCAAAAACAATTCAATTTGCACAAATAAACTATGCTTTGCTTACTATTGCCTGTACAATAAAATAATTAATTGTAAATAAAATGCGCATCTTTAATCACACGAACTGACCAAACCTGGCCATCACAATGTTCCAACAGTGCCACCAGCAACTGAAACCAGCATTTTTGGTGTTGATGTCAACATTCACAGAAAACGGCTTCCACAGCACAACAGTGAAACATACATTTCTAATTTTGCCAGAAGCAAATCAAATGGCACCTGATGGAGAATAAGGAGAACAACCGGCAGTTTTTTTCGCAGCTTGTTTGGAAAGACCCCGAGAAATGGATCTGTCCACATAGGTCAGTGAAAATTGCACTGTATTACACTTACATGTGTGTGTTAACAGAACATAGACATGGATTTGGGTTTGTGTTTTCTAGTACATGATTGTGTTTCTTCAGACAGGCCTCAAACAGCTTTTCATTCAATCAGCCCACAAAAACAATGTAAGGTGTAAACTGGTGCTATAAAATGCCATGAAGTTGGAGACACCCTTCTCTATAAATCAGCAATGTTACAGTATTGGCTAATCTTCCTGAAAAAATGTGACCTGCACTTGTATTTTGTTGGTATTGGTCAGTAATATGTCAACAAACAAACTCTTATTAGAGTCTTTTTTAGAAGGCAAGTGGTGACTATATCCTACCACATCCCTTTATGGCTTATCAGTTGGTGGTCACTGCTGTTTTAGTTTAGCTTTATAATACAATACTTTTCAAAGCAATTATCACAGCAAATATTTGTGTGGCAGTTAAAGTGTCCTCATCAATTTCCTTAACAGTTAACTTTGCAGTGTAACTTGTAATTTGGTTAATCCCACAGACAGTGAAAATTCTTGTGTACAAATTAGACACATTTTTCTTCTGAGACTCCTTTCTGTGTCAACAACAACCAAGGACCAGACCTGTGTGATGCCCTCTTTTGATAACAAGGGTCATAGTGACACTCACTGAGGACACTGACAGGGTCCAAAAGTACTTCTGTTCTCTTGAATGTGAAGGTGCCTCCTCTCATAGAGCAGCGCCAAAGAACTTTAAAGGTATTAAATTGGGTTTGGAGAATCTGGGAAAAATCCAGATGGGTGAGTCAAGCTAACTGAGATGTTTCAAAATCAGTTCAATCCCTTAAGAAATTCCACAGTGGTTTGAGCCATATTGTGGGTTTTTCATCATATCCCATCAACATCAGGCTGTTGTTTGCTTTGTCACTATATTTTCTCAACAGCTGAGCATCTGCACAGAAATAGTCTGAGTTGCAACACATTATAGCAACATGAACCTTGTTACGTGGACCCAGTATGTTTAACTGTCCAATGCAGATTAGGTGCGGTGTAAAAATGTACAATATAGCGTTTGCTTAAACCTTAAACTCTTTGGGTTTAATTTGTTTAGATGAGATCAAACTGGCTCTTCTGTGACCCCCTTCTCTGTAGCTTTTAGCTTCGCTCACCTGTCAGGAAACCTTTTGATTCTCCAAACTGAGAGTGCTGTGACTCCGGTCTACTGAAGGAATAACACTGACAATCATAAGCACTTCATACAGACTCACATAAAAACAAATATCCCTTCAAGGAGTATATATTGAACTGAAATCTCAAGGGTTTCAAGGTTCACACATTTGTGTTGTTTGCCTCTACAGGACAGGTGGCAGTGTTTTTCAGTTCGTCATTACAATGACACAAGTAAACAAAACTGGGGCTTCAACACTTTAGCCAAGCTGTTTTTTTATATTCTGGTTCGACAGGTAAGTCGGACCCCATTCAAAAGTATGTCAGACCTTTCTCATGCTCTGGTTTCTTTGTGGTTAAGAGAGCTGCGGGCCCCCAATGAGCCAAGTCCTTTCAAGGTTCCCCAAACTAAGCTTTGTTAACAAACAATATGTTAGAGAACAGGAAACCCAACATTTGTACATATGATTTCCTGGAATCATTTTGAGAACCCTGAATGTTAGATGGAGGGCAGTGAAATAAGCAGAGCTGAACATGATGCCCACTGTGAATCCACAGCAGGATCTCCTGGGAGGGTTTTTAGAGACATCTTCAGTCAATCCTTTTGCTAGACCAGAAGACGTCAGACAGATGGGTGTGTTTCTGTCATGGTGATACCAAGTAAGGGTTTTCAAGTGGGCGCCTTCACCAAATGAAGGGATCTATTAATAACTTTTGCCATAAAAGGAGAGAATCTTGGCCCAAGAACAACAACAGTGGACAGGGTAGACTTTCACTGGCAAGGAGGAAGATCATGATTCTAGGCAATCTCTGATAGGATTTCTTGCTTTGCAGTGTGAGTTGAGTGAGGAGAGCCAGCACCTACTAAGAGGGTACAAATATGGACAGAGAAAGGTGATATCCTAATGAAGACGTTCTGCTTCAGCAAGGCTCCAGCTCCGATGCAAATAATTAAAGAGATGTAGATGGGATCAGAGTGCTTTGGTCAGTTTGGAGGAGGATTTTAGGCTCAATCCAAGTATAATCCAATCCAAAACTAGGTCAAAACTGAATTACTGACAGCTCATTCTCTCTCCCGCTCATGGCAGTTAGACATTTGACAGATTCATTTAGAATTACGCTATCGGCCTTGTTGCCCATATGCAGACCCCAAGGTATCAAGGTCCATGTAGGCTCAGGCTTTCCACTGTGATACGCTGCGTCCTTTGTCATGGCACATCACATTCAATGTAGGGAATGTCACTGTAGCGGCTGTCGACCTCCATCCACTGCTGCACAGCCCGGGCCACAATCTCCTCAGAGAGCCTCTGGGCGTATTCTAGCAGTACTGGGTTCACCTGAGGGGAGCTCTCCACTGATCCTGTCTCTGAGTGAACCAGGTAGGCCTTCTCACCCCTCATGCCCTTGCTTCTACCTTCCACCTCTTCTGTGGAGTTTGTATTTTGGGCAGCAGGGTCGCTCTTCTTGGATTTGACGCACCCCATACTCTGGAGGATGTAGCATTGATTCACTCCAGTGTGGGATATGTACAGTGGCACTAAAGTGTTGGAGTCTGTTAGAATTTTAGTTCAAACGTCATCATTTTACCTTGATTCTGGGAGTGAGTGATCAGTGCTTTCAACTTTGTGCCTTCTGTCAACTTTTCTCTGCTGCAGTCACTTTGAATTGCTGTCATCGACTTCCATTCTCATCCATGTCTGTGTTATAACATGTGATGATCAAGGGTATTACACAGTGGAGGGTATTGGTTTAAAGGATGTCGAGGAGTGACTGGCTAAGAAGTCCATCCCTGTACAGGTCTGACTGCGCTGACACAGACAGTCCAGCTCCTTTGTTGACATGAACTCATCCCTTCCTCAGCTGTGGAGACAAAAGAGATACAGGGAGAGAATGACTTCAGTGATTTATTTTCCAGAGACAGCCTTAAAATACTAGATGTCAGGAAGTGTGTAGATGGTTTTTAATGATTTTCACAGTGGCGACTACATGAAATGCTGGTCAAGGCCCTGGTGGGGCTCCCCTCACCTGAACACCTCACAGAGTCAATTTTTAAAAAAATGCACTCTCCTTCTGCTCACCAGCTTTTTACTCATTCACCTCCCCCCACCTCTACCTCAGAGTGTTTTATGACTCAATCCCCAGCCCTATTCTGTTCGACATGACACAGGGATGTCTCTGTCGTGCTTGAATATACTGATGCCTTGCTTTGTAAGCCTGTGTCTCCCATCTGCTCCACTAACTGAGCCTTTGCAGCCTGATTCACTGTGACAGTTCCTTGTCCAGAATTAAAGGCCTTGCTGCACATGTGCTTCATTCAGAAAGCATGCTGTAGTCTACACAACATGCAGGCCGTGAATGATTTATGCAGAGTGGGGAGTCTCCCTGTGAGTAAAATAACATTTGGAGGTTCAGCCATAAACATTGGAATCTGTCACTAAATCCTGTGCCACAGCTCACGGTGTTAATGAGTTTAAATGGCTCTAAACACACCTTAATATTGATGTGTACCAAATAGTGAAAGCACCAGCTAGATTAGGTCAGGCACATGGGTTGTGGATTAAACCTGCTCACTGACTTCTTTGGACAACACAGAATAAAGCCGTTGTATAAAGACGCACTGCAAAACACGAGACTGAGAAAACTGAACAATGTGTAATCCAGTAGAGCTGTACATACTTTTAACTGAGTGAAGCAAAATGGTCCGAGTTTTCTCCATTCCAGTAAGAAGTGATGTGGCCACAGAGGAGATAACCCAAGGTCGTTTAAGTAAATAACAGTCCGGACATCATCTGGTGTCGTACTGGATCCTCACTATTGTCCTCCGCACTCCTTGCAATAAAATGTATCCCCCAAGTTGTTCGCTGGTTTTGTTATACAGGATGAAGCGCTCTGTCTCCGATTTAAAGATAATCTCTCACAGGGGTAAAAACAAATATTAATGAATGATAATAGTAATAATCAGAGCCTGGTGGATCATTCAGCAGACGGGTTCCCTGCTGGCTTCCCGTCGGTCACCCTCAAATGGACTTCCGCACCACAGAGGAAAACAGAGTCTGGTCTGGACGGAGTTGAGCACAACGACTCTCCACGCAGATTACCGCCGAGACAAGCCGCAGTGAGTCTGGGTACAGCGCACTGACGGCGACTGTCCACCAACACTCAGCAACACTGCCATCTGCCGGACATACAATAGAACACTGCAGACAACTTCAACCATATAAATGAATGAATGAATGAACGAACGAGTGAATGAATGAATGAATTTTTTATAAAAATGACCCAAATCCAACAGTATAGAACTCACTCACTGAAACCAAACCAATGTCTGTAGCTTGCTCACATTGACGTCGCCCAAACTGGTCCAAATTCCCTCCAAGACCTGACCGAATCTGGCAACCTGTTGAGGTGGCTCATCAAAAGTGAGCTAATGTCAGAGGACGGTTTCTTAAGTTTGAGTCTTATAAAAACCAACACTCATAATTTCAGAAGTAACCACTTACATTTACAAAGTAAAACAGTAAATTACCATTTATATATCATGTCTCGAAATCTGAGATAAGTGTTTCAAGATAAAAGAAAAAAAAGATTAATGAAAACATTTCAGGGGAGAAAAATAATACAATACATCACAAGATAGAATGCTGTAAGTGGTTGAAACAGAGAAAAGATAAGTAAAGAATTGTGTCTTCAGCTGTGATTTAAAACACCAATGAGAGTTCTGTGCCCTGATTCCCTCAGGGAGACTGTTCCACAGTTTGGCACCAGGGCAAAATAGCTAATTCACAGGCCCCACGAGTTCTTAGACTAGAGCAAAGGCCTTGATCAGAAGTGCTGAGGGGTTGAGTATGGGTATAAGGCATTAAAAGTTCACAGAACCATTCTGGAAACAGAGAGTTCCAAGTTTTACATTTGAGGAGGAGGATTGGTGGCCAGTCCAATGATATGAGAAACCGGGAGATGTGAAAGTAATATGGGGGCTTAGTCAGCAGTCTGGTGTAGAGTTTTGGACAAACTGTAAATTAGGAACATAATCTTGGATTAGGAAGGAAACAGCAATGTAACATTAGTCAAAGCATGGGAATACAAAAGAATGGATCTCAATTTTTCACTGCAGGAAAGATAATCAATGTTTTTTGCATGGCCTCTTGGGTGAAAAAAAGTGGATTGAACAGCTGAATACATTTAAAATTTTACTTAGTTGTCAAAAATTGCATCTAACTTATCAGAAAATATGTGTCATGGGTTTGTCTGTCTATCTATCTATCTATCTATCTATCTATCTATCTATCTATCTATCTATCTATCTATCTATCTATCTATCTATCTATCTATCTATCTATCTATCTATCTATCTATCTATCTATCTATCTATCTATCTATCTATCTATCTATCTACTATACTGTACTGATGGTGATGGTCACTAAAGGTGAATTTGAACCTGGATCTTCTTCATGTTGGATAAATAAAATGGCACCAGAGCAAAATGTCAGTTTGGGAGGGGGATTCCGCCTGACCCAGTAGAGAAAAGAGAAAAGGGAATAAAGCATGCGCTTATTGTCAATGAGGCGATTTTCTAAATTGCCCTACGTCTTGAAATATTATTATGTGCTGTCAATGACTTTAACAAACCAATAATGCGCTTTTTATTTAATTAAATCTTTGCAAATACCTGCACCTATCACATAAGCATGGTGATAGGCATGGTGAAGCTGAATGTATTTCATTAATTAAGGCTATATCCCCTAAACTTTAGGTGCAAACAAGACAAGTTTGTAAAATTAACTAAATATATATCTTATATACAGTCATGGTTGTAAGCACCCACGCAAGATGATCTCACAACTAATTTAGCCTCTTCTTCCACAAATTGGTAATTAATAGAGCAAACATGAGGACATGCCTTTTGTTGTGTTATGTGTGAATAAAAGAACGAAGTAGTGAAGATACCAAACTATCTACCATAGCTTTATCTTCCTTCAAACTGTGGCTAATTTATTAAATGACATTCTCACATAATCTCTGTGAAATGACATTTGTAAGTTTAACATTAATTTGATTAATTTGTGATGAGCCATGTGTCATGTGAGAATTGTGTTAGTTTGTCTCAGTTATAATGTAATTTTGAGAATCATTATCATTATTACAACAAAGTTAGGTAAAGTTGGAGACCTAAACTCTTGCATGTTTTCTGATCTTGGAAAAATCCTGTCAACAGGACAGCTGAACTTAGCATAGATGTTATGTGACTAAAAATGCATGACTTCACAGTGTACATGTCACAGAAAGCCAAAGTCAGCTAAAAAGCTCTACTGGGAATTGCATGACAAAGAATTGTATAATGATTAATGGGTATACATTTCCTAAGAATTAGATGATGTTCCAAACTCTTAGCAGATCAAGTGTTGAAAATTCCTTTTACTATTTTAAATTTTCAGACACATTTAGCTGTCTTACTTGTATGTAAATATGATTTAAAAAAAAACAAAAAAACATTTAAGATGGTAATTTAAGTCCTTTAAATGGGAGAAATATGCATTTAAGAGCTTCTTAACATTGCATTAGCTAACATACATTTTCGAGTTTTATAGTCCTGTTTACAACATTTCAAAGGGCTGTTTGAGACACATTTTTCATGAAACAGAGAACTTAAAATCCATTGCAAATATCAGAATATACCAAGTTTTCCTGGCTGCATGAATTTAGGTTGAATATGTTCGACAATGCTATATAGTTAGAATGGCGATCTGTCCAAGGTGTAACCTGCCTCTCTGGGAAAGGTTCCAGCCCCACTGTGACCCTGAATAAAATGAAGTGGGTAGATGAAAGATGAATGGATGAATGATATATAGTTTTACCATTCAGTTTTATATGAGTTGACCTGTAAAATGATTAATCTAGTGTAGGGACAGATCTTGTTTTATACCTGATGTTCTCTTTATTTAGATCTTTATGAACATGTTTTATATTTATTTTCAAAAAGCATGTGTTTTTGTCCACCTATTTAGTCCATTTGTTTTCACAATGATTTTAAAACATTTTAAACTAAGTCTGACATGAATAGCATAAGGTGAATTAGTCTTTTTCTAAGAGTCCCTGGCAAAAAAAGTAAGAAAAGAAAGCAAATTCCTTGTAGAAAAACATCTTAAGGGTTTCAGACAGCTATTATAGGTTGATATAATTAATTTAATTTCAATTCAGTTTATTTATATAGCACCAAATCACAAGAAATGTCATCTCAAGGCACTTCAATGATACAGTCCAATTCAAGCCAAATAGAGTCCAATGTATGTAATCATAATCAAATCCAATTCATTAAATTTAAAATGAGTTAGCCCAATTAATATAATTAGATCATAGTGTAGAAATAAATTTGCAAAAACTGTCTCAGATTCACTATCTTTACACTGTTTATATAAGCAATAACATGCCTATGATCATTATTATTATTGGTGTTGTTGTCATTGTATAAGCATCATCTAATGTGTGATCTGTGACTTGCCACATGATGGTGCTGTCTACATAAGATGACAGCACCTACAAAGATTTGGAAAAGTATTGGACTGAGAATGATTTATGTCTTCATTGATTATTTTAAACAAATCTCATTTGGGAATTACTCTATTTTCAAAACCGAGTATATATATGCCAAAAATGTGCTTTTCATAAACTCACTTCATCTAAACTGATAAGTTTTCGTTTGACTGACATTCGATAGCATGCTTAGAACAAGTTCAGTTTTTCTTCAAGGCTGACATTTATTGAACGCATAAGAGCAGAAACAACTGTAACACTGTTAACCCTCAGAAATTATAATGCAAGTAAATGCAAGCAAATATATCTGATATATTAGGAGGGAAAAGGAAGTTCAGAACAAATACTCATGAAGATATTTCAAAGATCCATTGTGTAATCTCTCATTTATTTCTGAGATTGGGTGATTAAAAACTCAGACTGGTCAGCGTCCCTGTGTGCATTATGTATTTGGGGTAAGAATTTAAATTATCCATCTGTGTACAAGCTCTGCACATGCCCTCAGCCTCCATGCTTCCATGGCTTGATCGCGAAAAAAAGTCTTCATGTCAGTCGGTTAAAATTCATTGTTGCCTGTCCAGCCAATCATAGTTTTTGACGACACAAAAGACGCTAAAGTTGGAGTATAAAAAGGTGCGCGCTAATAAAGTATGATGCCTATAAGTGTGGCTCATTTATCCAACCGCAGTTCAGCTCTCATCAAGGATCCTTTATTTTCTTACAAACAAACAAAAAAGGAAATAACAAACTTCGCACCTTAGAGAAAATGCATCTGTCTCAAATTGCGCTGTGTGCCAGTTTGCTGACTGTTTTGGGGCCAGTTGTTCTGAGTGACCAAGAAACCCACCAGCAACCCTCCGCCGCCAGTCCCGCAGACACGGAGCAGTGCGCAACTTGCGACGTCCGGCAGCAAATTAAAACCATGCGGTTAAATGCAATCAAGTCCCAAATCCTGAGCAAGCTGCAAATGAAGGAAGCTCCCAACATTAGCCGCGACATAGTGAACCAGCTCCTTCCCAAAGCGCCGCCGCTGCAGCAGCTTCTCGACCAGTACGACATGCTGGGAGATGACAACAAGGATGTGGTAATGGAAGAAGACGATGAGCATGCAACCACGGAGACAATAATGATGATGGCCACTGAACGTAAGTTTAGATTTTCTTTGCGTTTTTCCACTTTTACGCACGAGCTTGAGTTCACGAAGCGAGATCCGGAGATTTTGACACAAAGCATGGCGATATTATGGGCATAGTATGAGATTTAGAATATTGTTTCAGATATTAAATGTTGTCAGACAATGCACGTGGAAACGCTTAATCAACTTTATAATCAAACAAGTAGACTTCAAACCATGTTTATTTCTGTCTATAAATGTCAATCGCCCAATAAGTAGAAACAGCATTTTCTCTATCTTTTTATTTGCAGCCGAGTCCATCGTCCAGGCGGACGGAGAGCCAAAGTGCTGCCTTTTCTCTTTTACTGAAAAGTTTCAAGCCAATCGCATTGTCCGGGCGCAGCTGTGGGTGCATCTGCGCCCGGCGGACGAGGTGACCACCGTGTTCCTGCAAATCTCCCGTCTGATGCCGGTCACAGACGGGAGCAGGCACATACGAATCCGCTCCTTAAAGATCGACGTGAACGCCGGGGTCAGCTCTTGGCAAAGCATAGACGTCAAGCAAGTGTTAACTGTGTGGCTGCGGCAGCCAGAGACCAACTGGGGCATCGAAATCAATGCCTTCGATTCGAGGGGAAATGATTTAGCCGTGACCTCCGCAGCGCCAGGAGAGGAGGGTCTGGTGAGTCGAACCTTCTGTTTTTACCGTAGGTAACAGTTTAATGCAGCAGGCCCACTTACACTGCAGCAGTGGCTCTCCAGTCGCTTTGAGTTTATTTATTAATGGACTATTCTGTAAAATACTAATTCTTAAGCCAAGATTACAGCTGGATGAAACTGTCTAGGATTTACTGTTCAAAGGGTTAGATTTTAGATTTACAAAGGTTTCAGTGTGCAGAAAGGCTTTACAGAACCAGCAGGTGGTTAAACATTCCACCATTTCACTACTGAGAGACATATTCAAAATATAAAAGACTTTTGAAAGCTGTTAATCAACAGACTCCATGTAGGCACTCACCTGCATTTGGACAAATGCCCAGCCCACAGTAACCTTAAATCTTATTGCTTCATTACATAAAAGTTCACCCGTTCCACATTCCTTAAAGTATTGTGTGACTGTGCAAATCAGAGTAATTGCCTGCACGCACACACAGGCACAAACACACACTGCTACTATCAATGACAAACACACATCACACAGTTTGAAAGCTGGCACCAGGGTCTTGGGTAATTAGAAAACTTTGACAGCTGTGGGTAACCAACCATCAGCTGATTTAATTTCTCCATAACTCAAAGTTTCATAATATTATCGTGCCATGTTTGAAAACTAACTGCCAAAGAGCAGTGGAATTAAACATAAAAAGCTGAATGATGTCAGTTGTGCCCTTGTGCAAACCAGCTGCTTTCAAGGTTTTCTATGTCCTTTCAGCAACCGTTCATGGAGGTGAAGATCTCAGAGGCCCCCAAGCGGGCCAGGAGGGACTCAGGTCTGGACTGTGATGAGAATTCTCCAGAGTCCCGGTGTTGCCGCTACCCCCTCACAGTGGACTTTGAGGACTTTGGCTGGGACTGGATTATTGCCCCAAAGCGCTACAAGGCCAACTATTGCTCTGGAGAGTGTGAGTACATGCACTTGCAGAAGTACCCACACACCCACCTGGTGAATAAGGCCAACCCCAGGGGGACTGCAGGTCCCTGCTGTACCCCCACCAAGATGTCACCCATCAACATGCTCTACTTTAACGACAAAGAGCAAATAATCTATGGCAAGATCCCCTCCATGGTGGTGGACCGTTGTGGATGCTCTTGAGTGGGGACAGAGACTGTGTCGTGAGAGCAGAGGGCCGGAGGGGCTGTGCTCAGATCGGCCCCCACCCCAACTTCAGACTATCTGACACAACAAATCCACCAGTTCCAGTCCTTTCCTGCAGACCACCGTGCAATAGAACCAGAGTAGAGGCCACAAACCGCCTAGTCTTGCAGCAAGGGCAGTGCTTTCACCACTGGCATAGCTCTTTACTTTTCTTTCCTCCAGTGAAATCTTAGCCATCAAGGCTTGAAGCCAGATGGATGCAGGAACACCAAAACACATACGCACACATATGTTGGACCTTGGAGTGAATGTGGACAGACAAGTTATCCAAAAATGTATTTTTTTGCCCCCTTTGTCTCACTTTTCTGCACTCTATTCATTTAAACCCACATGCTGGCTGATTATACTGGTACGCCATCTACTCCACTACACTCCTGTTATAGCCAAGGTACAAGCTAATACATGTTTTGCTACGCTTGCTATGTTTTTGATAATCATTTTTTGAGTTATGTCTTCAGAGAGAAACCAGGAATCCTCAAATACTTTTTGAAAGGGCTTGGAAAACACAGTTTGAGACTCTTTAGAGTGAAATTTCACCCTGGTAGAATGTTCATGGGAGTTGATGACAAGTGGCAGAACAGCAAACAGTAATCCCCAATTCAGTGCTATTAATAGCACCTTAGACACATTTACAACATGAACCAATTTAAAAATGTATCCTTGGAGAGTTGATTTTTTCAATAAACAATGTCTAGAATGTGGGAATAACCTTCTAAATTCAGGTGCTGATGAGAAGGTAGATTGCTCCTGAAATCATGTGGACTGAAAACGTTTCTACCGGGGTGAGGTCACACTTTACATCTTGACAGGTCATCATGTACTGTGCTGCACGTACATGCTGCAACATACCCGACCAAGAAGCATTCTAGCTCAGTTGTAATATTCACCATCCAACAAAACCTGCCCGACACACTTGAATTATTCTGATTGTAAATTCACCTTACTGGACAGAAGGACTTGAACTGAAGGCACAGTGAATGAAGCCTACAAATGAAAATGTGTTTAAGACAGAGAAAACAAATTTTTGAGATGTATGAATGTTGAGATCATGCTTAAAACTTTGTCTTACGAACAACACAGTTTGCACTATGGCACACCAATAAGAAGAATTGGTTGCTACAAAAGTTGTAAAAACTGATTTTGATATGTTTGCTAATTTGTATTGTATACATATGCAATTGTTTCCATTAGGAGTTGTCTTTCTAAGCCACTGATGGTAAATATATAAAACCACAATGTAGCAAGATAAAAGATGTAATACAGCAACTCTATATACTGGTTTTAACAAATAAAGTCTCTAGCTTGTTTGTTGAGTTCTGTTTTTTCAGTAGCTTGCTTCTACAAGCTATTTGTGCTTTTTTTCAGTAAATCTGAGCTTTGAGTTTACACTGCATATTTTCGGTATATTTCTCGCTGTTCATATCCCTGTAGTTTTCTTAATCGAACAGTGTGAATCACACACCTTTTGCAGTATATTTTGAAGAGTTCCTAAACATAAACAAAATAATAAAACTGGACTGTCTTTGTCCCCAGAGTTGCTTCAGAGACAGCTTGCTGTCATTCTGCTGACTCACAGATCATATCCACTCTTGATGTTTGAGTATCACAACACTGCAGCCTCATTTCACACTCCAGCAGCTGAGAATCTATGTCTTCAACACATGCTGTAAACTGATAAGTTCCACAGGCACAGCGTGAGTGTGTGCAGATCTGTGTTGCAGAAAATCAAGTCAAACACTCACTCTGTCCTAACCTAACTGACTATACCTGCACAATCCCACCACCATAAGCCTTTTTCTTTTTTGTTTTTTTATCACAAGTGTAATTCAGCCCAATTTCCCTGACTTTGCTTTTTCCAGTGATCGGATGTTGAAAGTATTGCAGTCTAATGAGAGGATGTGAACTGTGGTGTGCTCTGACAGCATGACCTATTCGACTAACGGCCTCATTGAGGCCTGACTTCCGCCCAGTAGAGGGCGAATTGAGCACTGCCCGTGAGAGCCACTTCCTTTCCTGCTGAGAGCTGGAAAACTGCCACAGAAATCTGCCACAGTGTTGAGCAGTGGAGTGGATCCACAGTGCCTCTTTAACCCTGAGAAGAGGGATTATGGATTCTGCACTTCTCTGTTTGTTGATGGTGAATGAAAGATCAGAAAATTGAATAACACTCTTTAGTAAAAATGAAGGTTAAATAACACATTCAGCGTGAGCCTGATTGATACCAGCAGTGGCAACTTACAGTCAGTACTTTTCACCAGTTTACTCTCCGCATGTGTGCTCCTACAGCTGCGCTCTTTCCATCTGCAGCCTGATATGGGCGTGAACTTTTTATGAGTCTCCAACAGTCTACTGTTTACTTTCACAATATCACTGATGACGCACGTTTTTAAAATTACCCATTTAAGAATATAACATCATTGCTCCGAGGTCACATGTATGAATGCCAATTAAACTTGTTTTTACAATTCTCCAGAACCAACACATCACCTCTACAATTAGAGCCAAGTCTGCTGTGAGTAAATATCCATTTTAAGATTTGTTCTAGGTCTGAAGTCAATTTGTGCTAAGGAAATAATATGAGCTGCTCTGATTGGTGCATCTTTTTACTCTGTTCTGACCTGCAGTTGCTTCTTGTTTGGAGCAAACAGCATCTGCTGTCCTCCAGTAACTGCCACTGTCTGCTCCTAATAGGAGCTGGGAAATGTTCAGACTGAGCATCGTTACATCTGTCAAGAGCTGGACCCTGGAGGACAGTATCCGCCAGCGACATTCCACCTCTGACAGGTGAGGAAGTAAGAGTGAGAGAACGGGAAGAGGGATGTTAGGGGGTAAGGGAGTTGTCCAAGGCAGCTGGAGACGCTGTTATTGGACTGGATCCCTGTTGTATAAAGTTAATAGAAATTTAAAGGACAGAGCATGTATTCCTCTTAAAGTCCTTGTTAATAATTGTTCATTATTGTTCATTAACAATGAAAGACAAACCTGATTGATCAAGTTTGATAATAATGAAAAAAAGATTGTCTTGATTCTGGGATACTGAAAGAATATACCATTAAAAACTTTAAATAAAATTTTTTTTTTTTACTCTAAATCGAAATTGGTCATCGTTTGGCTTTTTATTTTATTCTATTAAATTTAATTTATTCATCAGTTGTATTATCATAGATTTGGGCTTTCAAAAAGAATAGAAACATTAATAAGACAAAAACGTGCTACATGTCTTATAACTTGAAAATTCTAATATTTAATGTTTTACATGGACACTATACGGTGAAATACTTGATACTCACAGCCTTGTTTTCTGTAAATACGTTGACATGCAGTCTAACAGCATTATGGCATTATGCTTGCTTTGTATGATTCATATCAAGGACAGAATTAGCCTTGCTTTATCTACTTATCTATTCCCGCTTAAGACCCAGGGTTTAAATTTGTTAACATTTTTGACACCTCCTGCCTATTTAAGATGACTCAAACCTAATAAGTATAAAAAACAAAGCTTTGGCTTTGAATGGGACCAGGTTCTACTTTTTGAGACCCAGCAATGCTGGGTTTTATGAAGATACTGAATGTAAATCAACATTTAACTACAACTTTAAAACAAAAAGAGCTGAAGAATCTTGAAATTATACGCTCGTGAATTTAGTCTGAACATTTGTGCGAAAATTACAGCACTTTGGAGAGAGCTTTACTGACTTTTCCCCTAAAAATATTATGAATATGATAAGTTGCACTTTAATTAATTTAAATGTTCAGTAACAGATCCACTTGAGAAGATGTTAATTGAATATAAATATATAGTGCTAGTAAGAGTTCTGTCTCTCACTCCCCTTTTCTTTGGGTAGCTGAATTGCATTCAAACAGAAGGTAAGGAAATATAAAAAAAATATGTACAAAAATCCCAATTTCGGGTCAACAGTGTTTTGATATCTATTAGCAGATATCAGTTCATGATGTTATTACCAGTGTTTATCAACATGATATGGGCATTTACTGTTTTTTTTAATACCACGGTTATTTATAATTCTGGTATAATAAAGGGTTGCATTTGTCTGCAGATCTTAAATGACTAAATCTGCTTTAACTAGCATCAGAATGCCAAAAGTAAACATCCAAAATGCATGCACACAATGACAGCATCTAAACAGAGCAGACACTGCTTAGCAAGCATCACACAATCGTGAGATTGGAGGTTGATTTACTGCCCTACACATTAACAAATTTAGTTCTGTCTCCACCTTGCTAACTTCCAACACTGCAAATTTGGTCTGGATAATCCTGATCGGAACTGGAAAGTGCATCACACAGGCAGGGAGAATCATAGTGAGCAGAAGAGAAGGTTTTTTTGGTCAGAATGGCCTCCCACTGCTACTCGAGGTTCACCTAGATGCCAACAAAATATTGGTTGCAGCTCGAAAAAAACATTGGATGCCATATTCTAAAATACTTGATGGACAGAAAATTTCAAATGAATATCCTTTTCCATGGGCAACACAAATGTGTGCACCAAATTTGACAGAAAGACATCCTACAGTTAAGATAATACACAAAGATGTGAAAGAGGAAAAATAACTTTCTGCAAAAAATTCAAGCCTAAATTCATAGAAATCTGTTTTACAAACTTATACGAGAAGGTTGAAAACATCTGTACCAGTAGTTTAAGATAAGTCACTCTGGACCAGAATGCTAAAAATTACTATTAATAAATTCTACTGTTATCTAATTTGATTGAGTATCATTTATTACAAGCCGTCTAATAAGAGCATGTAAATGCCGACATTCACAGATTCTACAGCCATGCTGACTTATTTTAGAAGCTGTGCTTTGACACAGCAGTAATTCAGCCTAAATAGTTTGAATTTATCTTCTAGAAACTTTGAATATCTAAAGCAAACATTTTGGCAATAACTTTAATACTTGTTGAGATGTTTTATTCAGACTATTTGGAACATTTCATATCTTTGTTTAAAAGATGTTGCATTTTTAAGTACCTACATAGTGTCAATTATATCCTCTGTGATAGCTTTTTTGGAGTCATTATACATAACAACAAGACCTCTGGAACAATACAGTCAGTATTTAAATTCCCTGACTGTGATGCCCCGTCCTGGATGTAGAATGAAGGTGGAGAGACTAAAAGGGCTTGCCAGGTGCATCCCTAAAAACATCTGCAAACTATGCCATCTGGAGAAGTGTTTCTTCTAACTTATTGCTCTGCTCTGGAAAAGTCCTTTCATGACAAGCACACATATGAGAAGTTATAACAGATTGAATTGTCAAACCACGGATGGCTGAAGAGAACATGTCCTCAAGGCTTGATGAAATGTTGACATAGATCCTAACCAGGCTTAGAACAAGAACACATTTATTTACTGACCTCTCTATAGATTGTTAGTACACAAAAAGAATACTGCCATAAGGTCAGAAAAACTAGAGTCTGTAGTGATCCTCTTGTACTTCAACACAGAGTTTGTGCAGAGTTCTGGACACTGCACTAATCTCAAATTTGCTCAGTGATTGAAAAATAGCAGAGCACGGTGATATCAACACCTTATTGGTATCTTCTTATTATTTTAATTACAATTATTTTCATATTTGATCTGCAAAACTCCTGCATCATATATCCCTATGATGCAGCATTGTTTGAAATCTCCCGCCCGACCACCACAATGAGAAAAAGTAGTTTATAAATTCCACTGCAGGACAGTTTGGAACAATATATAAAAGCAAACAAAGCAATGCTTTTCTAATCTTATAAACCTTTATTTCATTCACAATTAAAATTCTAGCCGCTCAACAATCCAGGGTGATCGTTCGTCATATTTTTTGTCTGGTGATGTTTTCAGTTGGTGAATGGTATGGACTCCTTTTTAGTTTGGAGGATGTGTTATCCATGATTTCCAAAAGTAATCTCCAATTTCAATTTGTTCTCCACTTTGCCTCACTCCATTTTGAATGAGCTTTGGCTTAGAGAAGACAATGATATTTTTGGAACATGTTCACATATGGCTACAGTGATTTCTAGAAGTGTTCCTTAGCGGACGCAGCGGTTTCCCTAACAGAATTTTTTCTGTTTTTATCGCCTGAGGTCCCAAAGATAACGAACTTCGAATATCAATTGGTGACGCGTTACGATCAGACACCTTATAAATTACTTTTCTTACCTCATCAGTGATGTCATTGTCCAGATAACATGCCTCTGACACTATAAAAATGTTCTTTTATGAAGATTTTTAGCAATTAATATCACAGTTTAGTTAGTGTGAGAGCATTGTGGGATTAAGCAAAAATAAATATCTGAAATCGTGCTACATAAAGTGCATGTCTTATTCAATGAAAAATACACAGATCAGGGTAATAGTACAGTGTTCAATGATCATCTGATTCCTGACTTTCCCCTGCAAAACCGCTTTATCTGAATGAGGGGAATTTTGTTTAAAATCCACATTGTAATCACTTAAACAACTAGAGGAAGATGATTATCTCAAGCTAGATTGACAGTCTGTTTGTGAAAATCCCTCTTGGGCTTTCGGAAAGCAATGAAAAGCAATAAAATCAACCAGTCTGGGACATGATAAGGGCCAGATGGCCAGCTGCTGAATGCTACCTGTCTTCACTTCTCAAGTGATTTATCCTTTCCGTCTGCACTCCGCTTGCTTTTTCACTTACGGATGAGGAATATCTATTCCTACCCTAAAACTGACAGCCACCTCTGGGAAGCCATAATATGATTAATGACTCTGTACAGCTACTGGAAGTTTGGAGAGAGCACAAATTTGGTGCTCATTCCAGATATGTTTACAAAATTCTTCCGTGTCAATGTTTGTTTGCGAGGAGTGATTAGGTGATGAGCAAAAAATGCAGCCTTAAGTTCCAAAGCAGCTAAGCCTTTTTTCCTCTGGGGATGGAGAGCTGACAGTGATGAAGAATAGATCTTCCTCTGAGGAGACTAAGGGAGAGCAAATTATGGAAACCTCCTGTCTCCCAATGATATGCCTGTGCTCTTAACACAGACGGATGTAGAGCAGTATCAGGTATGTGTCAAAGAGAGCTGGACAGGTTTTGACATGTCAGAAATAACATTTATGGTACGTTTTTACAGATAACTACCCACAATTAATTTTACAAGAAGCTCAGTTGAGTGACATTCAAGCAGCAAGCAGTACTTTCCAGAATAAGGCCATGGTGGATAAGTCTAGGAGACTGTCTGAATGCAGGCTTGACATATACTGATATGGAAGAAAATCAAACTTTCAGAAATGTCTCAATATCTTTGTAGCTGATTTATTTGAAAAATAAAAAGCTTTTTGACTGTTACAATGCTGAAAAACATGATATACAGGCATCTAGTAAAAGTATATATTCCTTGGAAAGCTGATTATTGTTGAGCTGAGCACCAAAAAACATCAACAACTACTAATTTCACATTTTCAACTTTACATATGTATCCCTTCCTGCCAACCCAAAATTCCTCTTCCGTTATCTAAACTGTGTTCCACAACGTAGCTTGTGTTGGAGTATAAGATATGGACTTGTGAGGAGAACTGATTAAAGATTAGAAACAGCAGACTTGTTGGCCCCATTGCAGATGCCCTTGACCCATGAAATTGAATGTGGTTTGACTGTAAATTCTCTAGCAGTTGAGAACCTGTGGCTTTTTAACACCCATCGCATTAATGTGTGCCTCAAGCCAATAAAAAGAACTAAGTGGCCGTGTGGTGGTTAGCAGAAAAGTGCAAAGTCACAGCAAGGCACTCTACCAATTACTAGTTGAAAAGCAACAAGTAGATGCAGCAAAGCTTTTATAGTTAGTTCCATATGGGCGGTTGAAGGTTAAGTTGTCCTGAGTGTTGGGGTTTGGTGATAGGTTTGACCCCCCTGTTGTTCTTTAATGTCTGTTTAATTCTGGAAAAAGAAAAGATTTCTTTAAGTTCTGTTTGTCCATGTTTAAATTGACAGCAATACAAATGTCTGTACAAACACAGTTGCCCTGATAAACCTACAAAGATCAATCAGCCAATTCTTTAACTCTATGGAGTTCTTTTTAACCCATGTTTGCTTTTTGTTTTTCTTGTTGGATTACACCCTGACTGTATGCTTGAGTCTGATGATTTCCTATAATGCTAAAACCAGGAACAATAAGTCTTTTCGGTTCGTTTTTCTTGGACTGTAAAATGATTACATATCTTGGCTATGATTTATCTTATTCCTACTTAATATTATTTTGTCATTTTGATTTCAAACTATGTATTACAGATTGGGAGTTGAAACATATAGCTCTGTGAAAAAAATCTTGAGCCACTCCTCATTTCTTTGTATAAAGTAACTATAACTATAACCTACTGTTATGAGAAAAGGTTTCATTAGCATATAAATCATCTGGTCCTTACCTGGTCATAAAAATGAAGTAAACACTACCTCAGATCAACAACATCACATGACATATTACACCATATCATCCTGGAGCAAAAGGTCAGCTGAATGCAACAGCATTTTGTGAAAGCACTAAGTATAAAAAAATCAATTCAACAGCTCGTAGAACCACCTTTAGCAGCAATAACTTCAAGTAATCGTTTTGTGTATCACATTATTTGCCCCTCACATCATCGTTGAGGAATCTTGGCCCACTCTCCTTCACAATGTTGCTTCAGCTTAATGGAGCTTGTGAGTTTTAATTTACACATAGCTCAGGTCTAAAGTTTGACTTGGTCATTGCAATCAATAACTTGATTATTTTCTTTTTCAGCCAATTGGTTGTAGATTTGCTGCTGTGCTCTGTATCATTGTCTTGTTGTAACACCCAGTTTTAGCCAAGCTTCATCTGTCTAACAGATGGTCTTACAATTGACTGTAGAATACTTTGCTCAACGTAGGAACTCATGGTCAACTCAATGACCGCAAGATGTCTAGGTCCCGTGGCTGCAAAACCGTGGCTGTCCAAACCATCCCTTCACCATCACTGGGGTTTGAGAAGACACAAAACAGGGGACAACAAACACTGTAACACCATTCAAAGGATACCTGTTGAGACAGGGAAACACAAGTTAATAAACACAATAATGCCAAATGTACATACTATCATTTGAGAAATTAAATGGGGGGAAAAAGAGAGCAAAGTGAGTAAATGTGTGACAGATGAGGCCCCCCACCAGTCTAGGCCTATTGCAGCTTAACTATGGGATGTTTCAGGATCACCTGAGCCATCCCTAACTATAAGCTTTATCAAAAAGGAAAGTTTTAAGCCTAATCCCTAAAGGTGGAATGGGTGTCTGCTTCCCAGACATTTACTGGCAGCTTGTTCCACAAGAGAGGGGCCTGATAACGGAAGGCTTTGCCTCACATTCTACTTTTAGAAACTCTGGGAACCACAAGTAAAGCTGCAGTCTGGGAGCAAAGTGCTCTGTTGGTAAAATATCTAACAATGAGATCTTTAAGATATGATGGAGCTCTGTCATATATGTGAGAAAAGGAATCGTACATTCTATTCTGAATTGAACAGGGAGCCAATGAAGAGAAGCACGATCTCTCCTGTTAGATCTCATCAGAACTCTGGCTGCAGCATTTTGGATCAGCTGGAGGTTTTTCAGAGAATATGTGGGACAGCCCAAGAATAAAGAATTACAGTCATCCAATCTTGAAGTAACAAATGCATGGACTAGTTTCTCTGCATCACCCTGAGACAGGATGTTCCAGATTTTGGCAATATGACTAAGGTGAAAGAAGGAGGTCCTAGAAATCTGTTTTATATGTGTGTAACAATGATCAATTCTGGTCAAAAATGACTCCAAGGTTCCTCACTGTAGTACTAGAAGCCATGGAAATACCATGTAGAGTAACTATATAACTAGAGAATTTCTCCCTGAAGCGCTCAGGTCCAAAGATAATGACTCACGTTTTGTCTGAATTTAGAAGCAGACAGTTCTGAGTCATCCAGGTCTTTGTCTTTAAGACATGCTTGCAGTCTGGTTTCATAGAGAAGTACAGCTGAGTATCATCAGCATAGCAATGGAAATTTATGCCATGCTGTATAATCCTGTTACCTAATGGAAGGATATATAAAGTAAAAATAATCGGTCCAAGCCCAGAACCCTGTGGAACTCCATGACTTACTCTGGTGTGTAAGGAAGATTCTTCATGCACTTGATCAATGAATCAAGTACATTTGACTAGCAGCACCTCTCAGCTACTTACCCGTTTGATTCCCATGGGATCAGTAAAGGTGGTCTTACATTTCCACATAGTGCTTCTGCAGTTTGGCTTAGTTTTCATTAAATAAATATTGGCACTTTGATAATTTGGTACCAGTTGGAAAGGGGTAAGAGTCTATCAAACACTTAATATAGGTAACTAGATGTCAAACACGGCTAAACGTGTAGTTTAATCAAACTTAAGTTGATGCATACTAAATATTAGTCATGCTATAAGGAAAACGTGGATTTGTGGATTGGAAAGTAATTATGATTACCTTTCAACCACACACTGAAGTTAAGCTCAGATTTTTGGTCTTTTTTTAAAACCGATTACCACATTCATGAAGATGACAAGGAAACTTTGTATTCATGCTTTTCCAGTAGAATTTAAGAATATTTTTCAAATCTATCTGGTTTATATTTCTAAACAGACAGGTGGTCTTGTGCTCAGTATTCTATGCAATCACATCTCATAACAGTTCTAAAATTAGAGTGGGAGACGTGGTAAATATAGTTAATGTCATTTTATTTAAATTTTGATGACTCTGTTGAAGTCTATGGTTACTACTGGGTTATGAGTGTGGTGTATAGTTGCTCTGGTTGCTGAATACAACCTGAGCAGCAGTAGCTCTGCACATTAAGGCAGTAACAGGAGAACAGAAAACCATCCTGATGACGCTGTATTTGACATGAATAAGTGAAACATTCTGCAAGCATTCCAAAACTCTTCCTTTTTCCATTCCTCAGCGTTAATAAATCATTAACAAATAGTTCAAATTGACAGCAAAAAAATTATAAAATAGAGAGCAACAGGTGGTTTAAAAGACAGCTGGCAAAATGAACCGTTGCTGACCTTTTAAACAGTATAGTCACATGGTTGAACGATGATCATCAGTTAATCCTCCCCAATTACTCTGATATGTCCCTTGGATGCCGAAGGCAGCATGTACAGCATAGATTCTGCCGCTGCACACATTTCTGAAGAGCACGTAACCACCAATGGGAAGTTTTAAGAGTCCATGTGGAAGAGAGGGGCAAAGCGCTGAGCGAGAGGGGTCAAAGGAGGGACATGGGTCCTCACTGGCATTTTATGCCTTTCCCAGAGGCACTTTGCAGAGTCCTGGTCCTGTAGCAATGCTGAAGCCATCTGTGGGCTCTCCAAGCAGAGGCCACGTAAAACAAGACGTGTGCTGCGGTTTGACCTTTCACAGTACTAACTATAATATTATCATAAGGTGAGCGATCAGATTGCACTTTTCCCTATGGTGCAATTAAATATCCATATGTAATGGTGATTAGTAAAGTGTAGATGTATGTATTTTTGTCATGGAAAGGTGGTCAAATCATCCTCGGTACTTTTGTACGGACATTACTGCCTTGTTAAGATACAACAACTTACAGTTACTTGGATTGAGAGAATCAAAAATCAAAATATATACTAAAATAATGAAAAGAAAAGAAAAAAATCAACTTTCTAACTTGTCCTCCTGACAGTTTTTAGCCACACTCAAATCGTTTTGCCTCAGGAATCTCAAGCAATAATGAAAATCAAAGGGCTGGTGAAATAGACTAAAGACTTTAGGAAGCAGCATGGCCACAAATTAGCACACTGTCAAAGATTTGCTAAACTTTGTGGTTGAAATTACAGCACAAATCTGTGAAGCATTCAATGCAGCCAGGGATAATATACAACTATCTGTCAATACTTGAGGTCTAGCGGCTGGCACTAATTAAGGTAAAAGAATTATGGGCACTAGCTGGCACAGTGTATTTGTCTAGCGTTGGGGCTTGCCAACACCCATTCCAATAGTGCCACAATGAGGCATAGGGAGAGTACGATACTCTTGGTTTTTGGAGAGAAATCAAGTGAAGGAGTCAGATGTCAGCCTGCAGCTTGAAGACTGCTGTTGTTAATCCAAGAAAATGTTACACATGCAAGAAAGCACTCCACAAAACTGTGACATTAGATATGCAGATATTGCACCTCCAACGTGCAAATCAACATATGAACTTGAGAGGTATCCATCGTGTTGTCAACAAAAGTTTTACCAACTTTGCAAGTCAATTTTAATATCAATCATACACTATTATTTTTGTATAGACATAGATTTTTGTATATATTTTTGATACAAGTCAAAACTTCTTTAGACTCTCAACTTTGCTGTACAGACTGGCTCATTCTTATTAAATGACTAAACTGAAATTTAAAAGAGTAAGAAATTTAAAGACTACAAAGATCAGTAAAATATGTTGCAGTTGCACCATAATACTAATAATAAAGAACAAAAGCATCATCTTTTCTATACCTGAAACAGAAGCATTGAAAATTTCTGACGGATTGAAAATAGCTATAGTCTCTCGGTCAGAGAAAAATTGACCAGCTTTCTTAAAACATATTTGGATATCTTTGGTAATCTTAACCACTGAATATTCACACTGTGAGTAAATCAAACTTTAAGCTTGTTTCTAACTTTTATAAACATTTTTATTTTGCAACATGTTTGAATTTTTTTTTTTTTTTTTTAACAATTTGACACAAATTCTTGAGATATTAAGAAAATGTCTGGGGTCAGAGTTACAGTACATTTTCAGATCTGTCTTCACAGGTCTGTTAATAGCACTTAGATGCTGGAATAAGCCATCCAATAGTAACCCTCGAAACATTTCATTACAGTAAGAGATAACCTGAGAGCTCACACGAGCACACATAGCAAACCATACTCAACCTACCACCTAGCAAACTGATGGAAAAAAAACTGACTGACCATTTAATTTTTAAATGCTTACATTTCGCTCATCTCCACTGCAGCCACAGGCTAACAGTACTGAATTCTCTTTTAGGTCCAATCTTATTGCGAGTCATGTCTTTAACCAGCCAAGGATGTTAAAAAAATGTACCACAGTGAGAAACACTTAAGTAAAACAATGATCAACCGGCAGGTAAAATGAATTGTAATGTCTCTGTCAAACATTACTCCATGAATCCTAGGTTTCACAGTTTTGTTTCAGTTTTTAGCAGCTAATATTAATAACTGTTGTTTATATGGGCATCATTTAGCAATGTCCGCAAGGTCATGATTATTATTAGTTACTCATTCATTCATTTTGTTACTGATGTTGCATTCAATATTGAATGGTAAATCAGAATTTCCAACTTTGGACAAGGAAAGACATTAAAGTACAACAATGAGAAGTCAGGATATAAAACATTAACCAAAGTACTGGCAGATGCAGCATGATGTGAAGCTGTGGGTGAATATAAAGATTGGGTGGCTGGATAATGCCACTATGAGCTGTTTCTGTGATGTAACAATATTACTGTGTACTATACCATATGACATATTTTTTACCCGAGCCAGTCCCAAACTAAGTGGCAGAGTTGTGTTTTTTCAGAGTTTTTGAGATGGTAGTCACTTTAGATACCCAGATATATGATAAGTTATCATAACATGTCCCCTTTGAGTGAATGGATCAGACAGGCTCAGGGTGAACATTACCTGTTCAACGACTTTCTGAGCCTGTCAAGGGATTCTACCTTGCATCATTCCAACCAACACTTTCAAAAAGATTACCTGCATTTTGACAATCTGTAGAAATTAGAAGCCATGTGGATATAAACTTATTCATAGTTTTATAGTATTTTTGTGATCACGGAGAGTCTAGCTTTATGTGTTCAACAAACAAAATTTTACATAATATACTGTTATTTACACCCATACCACTTATGTAATGTAGTTACAAAACATGAGAAATTAATTAAATGTTGTAGTTTGTAATTTATGAAGAACTGCAACAAATCAAGTATTTGTGTTATAGATATTGTGTGTGTAAGTGAGAGAACTTATGTTAAAACTCTAAAGGCCTGGACATAGCTTTCGCTTCTTTGTCTGTAGAGGGAATGTCAGTTAGGTGTCGGAGAAAAGGTCGTCCGTGGATGCAGTTTCGGTTGGTGTCACCCAACTGCTGTTCCATCCGTCGGAGGGTTTCCTCCACATCGTCCCGAGATAAATTGGTGGGCAGCTGACGGGCCAGTCGAACTGCCTCACCCTGTGGGGGACAAGTAACACAATGAATCAAAAGAAAAGTCTAGTGATACTATACCTTAGTCTTAGTGTTGATTCACAGTATTGCTCACTTGTAGGTAGTTTGTGACTTTAAGTGGCCGGCACTCTTGCACAGTCAAGGCCTTCCTGTGAAGAACTGCTGTCAGGATCTCCCTGAGGTCCTCCACACCGAGAAAAGGCAAGCAGTCTGCCATTGCTGTCACTTCCAGATGTCTCTCAGCTGACATGTTGCCTTGCCAAAACAAGCAGAAAACAAGGATTAATACACTCCAGACGCTACTACTATCTCCAGGAAAGAATAATAAATAAATATTGTGGTTTACGGCTGAACTGATGACCAAGTCAAACAAGCCAAGGGCCAAATGGAGTGTTAAATGACTAATAGAAGCCCCAGTAGACTGGAAGGAAGTTGTCAAGTAGGGTGGAAGAATGGCTGCTTCTCATTTAAGGAGGAAATACTGCAAATCATGCACACTTTATATCTTTAATACAGAACTTTTGATAATAAATAATAACCTGAAGATGGAAGGAGCTAGTGCAAGGCTGAATGGTTGAGAACATTTTCTATCAAATTTTATTCGATTAAAGACTGATTTTGGTATGGTTTTTAAAAAAAATCTGTTTATCATCATTTTAAAATTGAATTAAAAAGCAATTACCTGTAATTAAATGAATGCAGATATTTGCTTTTTCAAAACGCATTTTGTAAAATAATACAATCCTGACAAAAGCTAGATATTCAGCTGGCATTGTACAATGAAACCATCTTACATATGCAGCTACTCTCAGTCTCATGCACACCCACAGAGGCTGGCAGTGCCAAATGAAAATTCCAAGAATTTCTTAAAGGGCAACTATTCTCATCACCTGCACACTGGGGTGCAAACCTACTGTGAGACCACGCTGTTGGGCAGAAAGCCAATGTCAACTGAGGCGAGCAGTTCAAGCAACAAAAACAACCAACATGCACAGTGCACTGTATACTCTGTACAACCATACATAACAGAAGTAATGCCAGAATAAGGATTAGAAAACTGGAGGAACAAATTCTGCTGCAGGAGTTCATATCATTTATTTGTGCTATATGTTTAAGAAGCATACAGTATTATAAACATACTGTCCTTGCTCTTGGTTAAACCACACCAACAGACTCAGAACACTTTGTCATTATAGACATATCAATATTTGCTCCACAGTTAATCTCCCTCTTAACAGGTTTGCTTAGTAAACATAAAACTATAAGAAAAATTACTTAAAAAAAAACAACAAAAAAAATAATCATATTTTAGATTAATTATTTACACTGTTTACACTTGCTTCTCTTTACTAACGGGCTGTAAAGCAGATCATTGGACCACTTTTTTCAGTGTACTGATTGTGAAAACACATAAATTTGAACATAAATTGCCCTAAAGCATATGGTTAGATGTGTCAGAGTTACTGCTTAAATTTGCTATTGTTTTTGGTGACAAAGCCAAAAATACAAAGTTTTCAATTAAAAAAGAATCATATTTCATAATTTCTGAAGATGGACAAATTTGTGAAGGAAAGGACATTTTCTTCTCATTCACAACTAATCCAATATAGAGAAACTAATTGCCTGTAATCCAGTTACAGGAACAAAAACGTTTGACATTTCTGACTCCTGAACTATGACATTAATGATGCCAAATGGCTTGAACATGCATTACATAAAGCTAAACAACCTATGAGACCTTTAAACAGCACCAAACAAATTTAGTAAAAAAAAAAATTAGGAAAACTTGTTTTCTCATTGACCATTGGAGCATATAAGCCATATGACTGGCAGATGAACTTTCAGTTGATATAACTCATGCTGAACTGACTCATATAGCAACAATATACAAATATATATATATATATATATATATATATATATATATATATAAACATTTTGCTCTCATCATACCTGCAGTGAGTTTGATTTTAAAACCATTAGCCACAAGCCTGGGATCAGAAAAAAAGACCTCTCCATGCAGCTCAGGTTTTTGTTTTTCCATGTTGCACAAAGCCTCAGTATATTCAGTTCCACCAAGACTTCTATAAAAGACAAAATAGATATTTTAGCAGACAACAACAAAGTTTTTTCCCATATATTAGATGAGGCTGTCCATTCATTTTGAACTGCAGCGTGTGCACACTTTTGGCTGCTCGTATATTTATAAATTTAAGGTTTAGAAAATAAAATGAGTGTGCAGTTCCTCCATATGAAACATCACCGGCATTTTGCTGTTGTGTGATACTTTACCCATCTGTTAACTGTACAGGGTTCTGCAGACTCACTGCTGGAAGTATATTATTCTCTAGAAGTCTCTTAAACAGCAAGGCTTCCTCCACTCGAAATGGGTTTAACAACATGAGCCTCTGACCACATAAAATGACCCAGGCACTCTGAGAGGCCAGTCGGTTTACAAGATGGAGGCCCCGTGGCGCTGCACTGCTCTGGGATGAGAGGCGCTGAAGCTGAAGGCGAAGGGTAGCCATGCTGCAGGTGAGGGGCTGAGATGGTTTAGATGCAGGGTTCTTCGTCTTCTTTTGGGGCTGTGCACAGAAGAGCTCATCAAGCAGCTGCTGGTTGGACAGAGGGGCCTTGCGTTTTTGACCTTGCATTTGGCTCCTTGAGTTGCTCAAAGTGGGTTCTCTAGAGCTTTCAGGTGTGGCCAACTTGGTCTTTTGGTTGTGATGGTCCAGGTGTTTTTTTGCTTTATCCTCATACCTGATGAGTTACAGTAGAACAGACAACTCACTTTGTTATCAAACTTAAGTTAAGATAGTTTGAAGTTGTACTTAAACCAACCAATCTCTTTGCCTGACATTGAAAGTCCTAAGATCACACTGGTGAGATCTGGATGGTGTGCACACATTCTACTCCTTTTACTCCTTCTCCATTTTTACTTGTGTTTCTACAACTTCCTTTTTTTCCTATGCAGCACAGATGTCGAAATTTTATGTACGAACCTCGTATTTAGAAAAGTTGGGAAAGTTTTCAAAAATCTTTTAACGTTCAATTAACAGACAAGTATAAAGGAAATGATTCTTATTGTCTTCACTTACCAACTTCTTTTTATTCTGAAAAAATGTTGGGACAGAGACAAAGAAAGAAGAAAGACGAAAAAGTTTACAGTATCACTGTTTTGGAATATTCTACAACTGGCCCATCAACTGGTAAGAAGTCAGGACTGGACAAAAAAGCAGCATCCCCTCCTTGCTTGGGAAGCCTTTGGTGGTGCTGTCCATATATATATATATATATATATATATATGGACAGTGTGTGTGTGCATCTAATTTTATCTGGAAATTGGGTTTGTACTAAGACCAAATCTCATTTCTTTATTGTTTTGAAATAAGAATTTAGATGCAGAGCGACTCCCTGTACCACGAGAACATGATGAATATTTGATATATGGGTACACAGGGCGCTTTTTTCTCAACCAAACAATTATTTGCCAAGTCGTGTCTCCATATACCTTCATATGTTAAGCATTAGGTCTTTCACTTCAGCACCCAATTATTCAAGTAACCCTTTCCATGAATTTGTGCAACAATAATTCCTAGAGGTGGTGTGCCACTGAGCAGTGGCAGTGAAAACAGCCAAGTCCTTGCCACATCCTACTTCATGTTTAAGACAGCAGCAGATCAAGGCAGAATTCTAAACAGATGTCTTTTTCCATACACTCTTCCATACCTTATATAAGGCCACGAATACTGCTGATACTGATTTTCCAACCTTGCAATTACTTTAAATTGGTATGTAGTAATCTAACATAATTGGTTTGAAATGCTTTCAGCACAGCATAATGGTGTTATTCCTGAGTTGCTAAGGAGATAGAGAACCGTAGGTAGCACAGCTGTGCCTTCTTTTACTGGCTTGTCTATGTGCATCAGGCAATTTTAATTACTAATGACTGCATGACAAGACTTATTTTGAAGTGACTAACTGACTGAAAAGGGATTACAGCCTATTTACTGTCCATTCTAACAAGATCTATGTATGCTGTGATACACACCTTGAGCCAGGGAAATGACTTTACCAAACACATGCGCACTCATCTGGTCTTGATAGTTTGTTTCTAAAAACTCCTTACTTATCTTACCTTTACTTAATGTAAATCCTCTGTTTCTGAGGAGAGCCAGAGTCAAACACAAATGCTCATTACCTCCATCATCTCTGTATCTTATCTGCCTTTACGAGTCACCTTCAGTATGTGTTAATGTTCAAACTACTTGTGAAGTTTAAGTGTAGGTGAAACTTTTAAATGGACAGAGAGTTGTCCAAACCTAGAAAAAGGACATTTAGATAACATTTCAAATTAAAATGATTAAATACCAGCTCATTAAATAAACAACTAATGACTCAGTGCCACTCATAATTGCAATGCATGGGAACTATTCAAACGTGGAACATAAAAACAATCTCAAAAGATTTATAAATCCCTAAATAACTTCTGTCACAACTAAGAAAAACGAGACCTGAATTCTCTGGATAGATGATATTTAATGGGCACAGTTGTCTGGAAATTAGAAACACAGCTCATATCAATAAAATTTCCAGAGTAGGCTTTTCACATGCAAATGACAGGTCAAACTTTCCCCCTCTCCCTTTTGTGCAAATAAGAGATGGAAACAACTACTCAGAAAAGGTAAAGGTCTGGAAACTTACTTCTTACGGTCTTCCTCCCTTAGATTTTTCCACCTCTCCTGAACAGCGATGCTGATATCCTGCAGGCTGGCTGTGGGTTTCTCCCTAAGGACCTCGGCTCTGGCCTCCTTCTCAAATAGGGCGACAGGAGACAGTGGTGCCCTCATGGCACGGTTGCTGATCATGTCATAAGCTGTCAGAGCTGCTCGTTTTTCCGTTATAGCATTTAACATCTTTTTGCTGGAGCTGCTCTGAGTTTTGACATGTTGACCTGAGTCAGAATGATCGTGCTTTAAGGGTTGGTGAATTAGAACGGGCTGCAGGGGCTCTCCTGAGGAAGGGTCAGTCAACGCTGTCCCCCGACTCCAGTCCTGAGCTGAAATTTGGTCTTTGCTTGTGTCTGCAGCTAACTCTTCAATGTGTGGGTGTCTATGTGGAGAATTTTTTGCTGAATCAGTTTCTTCTGTCTGAGAGCAACTCTGAGTCATTCCATCATCTAAAAGAAGAAAGCTGGAGTGGAAGTCCTCTGGGATCTGGTTAACGATCCAATCATCTGCTACAGAGGACGAGGAGCTACAGATTGAAGGCTGGCGGTCCAGTGAAGCACTAGGGCTTGATGTTGACATGGCTGTGTCACTTTGTTTAAGCAGATCTTTGTCAAAGCTGTCATTGCGGTTGGTGAGACAGGTGCCCCTGTCTACACTTCCTTCATTTTTAAGTTGTGAAGCATCAGTCTGCAAAGGACTAGATGGTGGGAGAAATGTCTCGTGGCTGAGCTCCCTCACAGCTGACAGGTCAGTACTAGGTCGAAAGCCATACAGAGAAACAAGCAATGCCTCTACTGCAGTCAACACAGCCTCCTACATATAAGACAGATAAGAGATGATTAAAAAAAAAAAACTTATCGCACTTACAGAATGGTTAAAAAGAAAATACACCAGCTTTCAGTTCAGAGGTTTTTACATATGAGGAGATCAATAAAAAAGATCTAATTAGAGATGTAATTACTAGATCTTGAAATTAGGTAAATAAGTTCAAATGTACAACAACTTGCTATATATTACACTATGCCATTATCAATTTAACCAAAACTAAGTCAAAATGCAGAGGCAGTGCATGAAAAACCTTACTGCTTCCAGAGAAATTAAGAGTGGAAGTAGCAGCCAGATGCTGCTAACCAAATACAATTAATTAATTGATCATCAGCAAGTGTGATCATAAAAAAAAGTTTAAGTTTGCTGTTCTGCAGAATTCAGGTGTTTGTTCACATAATGCTAAAGAGGAAAGACATCATCAATGATCTCAGCTAAGCAATTTCATGCTGCCCATCCGGGAAGGGTTAGAAGGCCATTTCAAAAATGTTTTAAGTCCATCATTCACAAGTGGATACAGTTGCCAGTCTTCCCAGGAGCGGATGTCCCAACATGTTCACATCCTCAAAAGAGACATCTCTACATGGGGAGGGGGCTGCCAAAAATCAATACTGGATGCTGGTAATCTTTGGGTCCTCAGGCAGCTCTGCATTAAAAACAGGCACTCTGTCATCGACATCACTGCATGGGCTCAGGAACACTTTCAGTTTGCCATGCTGTCCACAAATGCTCGTTAAAGCCCCCCTCGTGTAATGAAAAAGCCATATGTAAACATGATCCAGAAATGCTGCCATCTTCTCTGGGCTGAAATTCATTTAAAAGGGACTGAGGCAAAGTAGAAAACGGTTCAGTGGTCAGATAAATCAAAATATGACATCCTTTTGGATCCTCCCCTGGACTAAAGAGAAGAGGAACCATCCAGCTTTTTATTAGTGCTCAGTTCAAGACCCTGCTTCTCTGTCAGTATTGGGGTACATTAGTGCTTACAGAACTGTCAACTTGCACATTTGGAGAGGAACCATCAGTTTCTGAAAGGCAGCATACGCTTCTATTCAGATGACATACTGTAAATTTCGGACTATAGAGTTTACAGGGTTTGCATGGACACAACCCATCCACTTTCAGTGGAATTCATGCCACTCCCTTCTGGTCGTAGATACAGATACCCTAACGTCAGGACCTACTGAGCAAAAAGTTCTTTCATCCCAATGGCAATCACCCAATTAAATAAGATGTGGGGAGGAGTATGACTAGAACAACATTAGTAGCACTGCATAGCGGTTTCATTTATTTATGACAAATAGGCTTCTAGGGAAGTGCAATATACTCCTTACAGTATTTGATTACTGATGTGTGTATGTGATGTATTGCATAAATAGTGCTGTTGATTTAGATAAATATTTGTAGCACTGCGCAGTAGTTCTTACCTATTTATGTTTTTAGGCCTTCTAGGAAAGAGCAATATCCTTCTTACTGTACTTGACATGCATGTTATTAGATAAATAGTGCTGTAGATTTATTTATAACATTAGGCTTGGTAGGGAAGGGCAATATGCTCTATTTCAGTGTACTATATTTATTGACGTGTGTGTGTTATGTGTTAGACATATAGTGCTGTAAATGTTTGGTTCAATGTCTGTTTGTATATTATATGTCAATGACTGTACTGTAAAACAAATAGCCTCTCGGGGACATTAAAGTTTTCTAAGTCTAAGTCTAAGTAGAGCACACCTGAATATAAGCCGCACCCTCTAATTTTAAAAAGAAAATCCATTTTGTACTTGTATAGGCTGCACCGGATTATAAGCCTCCGATGTCCACGTTGTAGTATGAGACATTTACACAGAAAGATGTTACACGTGAGGATTTTTAAACTTTTAATTAAATGCATATGGCAAAATAAACAAATACATACTGTAAATGCTTTTTTTCCTGAACAGTGCCTGTAACACCAATAGTTTTAACTTAAATACCTATCGGAAACCCACAAATATGTGGAATAAATGCTTTTTTCCCCCGAACAGTGCCTTTAACACGGCTGGTAAAAAAGAAAAAGACAGTAGCCTACCAGGAAAAGTCATTGATCGCCTTCTTCATCTTCCTCCTGCGCACTAAAACCATCAAAGTCATCTTCTTCAGTCTCCGAATTGAACACTCACTCCAGTCTCTTCGTTGTTGCTTTCCTTCTTCAACAGCCAGATAGATTCCCTTTAATTTAAAAGCTGCATCATATGCATTTCTAAGTTTGTTTTCCATGTTGAGGGTGAGTACAAATGACTGATTTACAATAATTTTGTGTAAGTGTGTTTGATTTATCGTACAATTTCATTGGACCACTGTGAACTGTCCGTTAATTTTATTGGTCTAATATTACGAGGAAAAATGTATTTGGCGGCATGAAACAAAAAGAAAAAAACATATATTAGCCGCACCGTATTTTAAGCCGCAGTGTAAGTAGCGGCTTATAGTCCGGAATTTACGGTATGTCGACATCCATGCATTTTCTATACCCACTTAATCCAACTCAGGGTCTCGGTGGGGCTGGAGCCTATCCCAGCTGTCATTGGACGAGAGTCAGGGTACACCCTGGACAGCTCGTCAGTCCATCACAGGGCCACACAGAGACAAACAACACAACACTCACCCTCACTAGAGACACCAATTAACCTAACGTGCATGTTTTTAAGCAGTGAGAGGAAGCCGGAGTAGCCAGAGAGAACCAACGCATACATGAGGAGAACATGCAAAAGGTCCACACAAAAAGGTCCCAGCTGGGATTTGAACCTCTTGCTATTAACCACTCTACAAAGTTATCCACCTCCTCCCTCGATATCTTGGCCTAACTTCAACTTCAGATGATGCTATGCTTTTTAAGTGGGAAAATTCAATTTCAAATCATTACAGTACAGCATCATTACAGCGCATTACAGCGCCAATAACTTAGAAAAACAAACAACAAGCAGCTGTTACACCAGTTCAACACAAGTCGGAATACGAAAAGAGGGATCAGTAGCCTACCAGCTGTCCATGGTCAAATTTAAGTATTTGAGAATAAAATAAGTTTAGTGTGTGTGGTCTGAGATCTTAGGTTGTTAGTATGCTTTCTTGTACCATAATCACATGCTCCAAGGCTCATTAGGTACTGTAGATCTCAAAAGAGGCAGACCTTGAGGAAGAGAGGGTTGGAGTGGAGCTGAGGGGGTCACTCCACATCCTAAAATCAGCCTCTTGGATAGAAGTATAAATTAATGTTTGAAAAAAGTGCTGATGTCTCTGTTATTTTTGACCAAAGCACTGACATTTCACAAAGACGTCAAGAAATTCTGTCCGCTTGTGAAAAAAAGAGCATAATATGTCTTCTCTGAGACAGCTGTGTGTAAATAAATGCCTGCAAAACGTAATAAACTGAAGAAATGATGTAAAGAAGAGTGGACCAAGCTACCTTCACATTAATTGGAGAGACTGACCATGCCAAACTGAAAATTATTACTTCACATTATTGCTGCTAAAGCTGGATGTACAAGCTATAAATCAAGGGATGTATTCAGCTTTCCAGATACTGCTTCTGCATTTTGGCTTAATTTTTTTTTTAATTTGTTCTGACAGGAAAAACCTTAGAATTGAATGAAGGTGTACTTTGTTTTGCTGTATTGTCTAATCAAATCCAACATTTGACCAAATTTACTAAACTTGAATTTCTTGGCTACCTTGTTATGTAGAAGAACCTGGGTCTTGTCCGGTGTAAGATTTACATCCACCGAAGAAAGTGAAACTGTGATTTTAAGCATGAGAGTGGGATATCGTTGCCGGACTGTGTCATCTGCATACTGAGCAGAATAGTGTTGACGCAACAACTGAGGATAAATCCCATATTTGCACCAGGAAACATTTGCATAAATACAAAAGAAGAGTATAATGTTAGACACACAAAACAAATCATTGACTGGAAAAATCCTATTGTTAAATTTATCCAAAACTACTTTACCTTCATTATTTCCTTTTGCTGGACTGGCCGGCTGTTGACAAATATGAACGTTTTGTCAGGGTTAGATGAGCTTGTGGACGAGTAATCAGCTCCAGGCTTTGGAAAAAAGCCATCTAAAACAATCTGGATAAAATTATACAAATAAATAAATAAGATTGACAATATAAGGCATAGAGAAAATGAATGTCATACTAGGCAGTTATATACATAAAAACATACAATTAGGATGATCAATCCTTTCAACTGACAGCACAGCTGGAGATGCAGCTTTAAGCTAAAACAACAACTGAGCTCTAGTGTATCTTAACAGTGGTCCTTGGCATGCTTTTATAACAAGACTGCAAAATTAAACTCAATGTACATACGAAGGCATGCACTTGTCAAAGGATGTTATGCTGGGTTCACACCAGGAGCACTGTGAGTGTATGTGTGAGTGGCATGTATGAAACGTGACCATTTTTGTTTCAGCTCAGCTGCGGCTCGAGCAGCACACCATCAAGACATTTGTTGGTCAATAACTCACGTAAGCGACAATAAACCCTTCACTGTGGATTCAGTGTCAAGGTAACAAGTCCGATGCATTAAAAATATACCTTACCTGTTATAATTATCATTGATGACAATAAAGAAAACAAGTAGCCGAAACGCAGCAGATCAGCAAAGCACATGTCACATGTACACAATGCTCGGGTGTGAACTTGGTTATACAGTTGATGGTGTAAGTTGATGAGAGAAAAGCCAAGTCACATCTCTTTGATTGAACTGTGTGTAGACATTAAAACTCACATAAATTCACACACAGTGAAGGCAGAACTGTTGTATGGAGATGAATTTCTTTTTTTTTTTTCTGACAGAATGTCAGGCTGATTAATAACCTTTCCTAAAGGGTTCAGGATCTCAAGCTGGGACAAAGGTCTAGATCTGTGGAAAGATCTGAAAATGGCTGTGCACACACGCTTCCCTAACAAACTGGTTTAGCTTGAACCATTCTGGCAAGACAAATGGAAGATACTTCCAAAGAAAAGGTTTGCCAAACTTGTAAGAACACTGTTCAATTGACCCGTGGCTGTTGTTACTTCCAAAGGTGCTTTAACTAAGTAAATGGAATATTTCAATATAATACTTGTTCTATCTGATTTACAAAACAGTTGCTGACTGGTTTTGGCTTTGTCATTGTGAGTACTGTGTGTAGACTGATGGGGGGGGGGGGGGGGGGGGGGGTGTAATCTGATCCATTTTTAAATAATTCTGAGTCATAACAAAATGTGGAAAACTGAAAAGGCTCATCTGAAAACTTTCTGCACAATACATGCACTGTCCATGAATATCATTCACATAATCCTGCTAACATTTCCTAAGTCTCTTTGGATCAACTATCTCACAAAGGTGATATCTATATATCAAAATCATTTTATTAGAAACTTTCAGATGAGTAAAGACAGACAATAAAAGACACAATAAGACACCAGAGTGTTTGCTCTTATAAGCAAGCTTCACTGAAAAATGCTTAACATTTTTCTATTAAAACCAACATCATACAAGATGACTTTTCACCTACAACCATGAAAGAGGGAGTTCTCATGGGCTTAAATTGATGACTCAACAGTAAGCTGAACAACTGTATTTAAAACTCCATTATGAATGTAAGCTAGTAAGAAATTATGGAAGGCTATTAATGTTCAAGTGGAGAATAGCTATGTGTTTTTCCACATGGCCTAGGGCTCATTATTAGCAGCAACGCACGCCAGTGAAGTTAATAAATGGACTGCTGTTTCAGGTCAGGGCACATATGCTTTTCTCTTTTTCTGCTCATTAGGGTCACTTTATGAGAGTACAAATGGCACCTCTGGCCCCAAAGGTCCTCGGCTATGTGTAGTCAAGCTGCCAAAAACGAGTGTCACATTTTGCTCTGCAAAGGGAGAGCTCTTACAGCGCTCTATGAAAGGGTGGTGAAATTGTCAGCCTGCTTCCTTGGATCGCTATGCTTTGTTCTTGGGGACATGGAGGAGAAACATTCCCTTTGATTACTACAGGAGCAAGAGGAAAAGGTGAAAGGTTGTTCTCATAACTGGGCACCAAGCAGCAAAATAACAACAACAAAGGGGTAAATGAGAGAGAAACAGGGTGAAAAGGGCTGTTCTATATCTGTCAGACTAGATTAGTTCGGAGCCTGACAGCAGGTAGGAGCCACATGACACCTACAGTGACCAAGCAGAAAGTTACAGCTCAACAGTAATTCAATTACTGTCAGAACAGCAAAGCTTAGCTAACAAAAGAAAAAAAAATCACTCATTCTTCATCAGGAAAGAACTCAGGAGAAAAGGGCAAAGAAATAGTTGGCTAACCAACAACTGACCACATTTGCTGGCTTAAGATCAGGAGTTCAAGAAGTTATTAGATCACAGTCTAGTATAACGTGCAAGCTCATAAGCTATGCCAAGGTTATCACTTTTACACTATACAGTAAAAATAACTAAAACAAACAAGTCATCATTCCCTACCAATCCAAAATGGCTTTTTTCTTTTTTAATTTAACTTTAATCACACGTCACAATATTTCACTAAGGAATGTAACATAATGGAAAAATAATAAAAACAGCACTTGGCTATTTTCATGAAAGCCAAAACCTAAAAGCGTGGATCGTGCACATAGTGATATGATGCACAGACGTTACAATCTTAAAATGAAATGTATCAAAAATGACAGCTACTGACAAAAACTGCTACCAACTGAATACCCCCTAAACTACCATAGCCACAAAAATTCGTGTTTGGCTTGTCCTTTCTGGAATACTGTGGTAACATGATAGTTAACTTGTGGGGAGGTGAGAGGGCTGACCTGTGGTGTTTTTGGACATGAATCGCTCACTCTAACATTTTGAAACGTGCATTTCTACATGAAAGGAATGATTGTTATGATCATTAAACTGCATTTCTACAAATAAAATGTTCAAAATGCTACAAACTAAAGTATACATATAATATTTTGTGGAAATGTGTTTGAAAAATTACTAATGTAACTTACGAGACAGAAGTCCAGGAGACAACGTAAACATTTCGAGCAGTGCTCCTAAAGACATGAACGCATCATTTCTCTTAACAAAGGGGGAATATCTCTGCTTCAGTGCTCTGTAAAGTATTTGGTGATAAGGAGTTTTAGAAGTTGAAATAAAGTTATTTCACGTTTTTTGGGGGGATTTTCATCACTGTTTCATCAAAAAAAAAAACGCACAGCCATGTGTGGAGCTGTGAGCCGCTCTTACTTTATGTCTCCATCGGGATCAGGCTACCAGAACTCCAGTGCATAAGGGTCCGATGGTGAGGGGGTGTTAGGATACAGCTTGACAGAACTGGCAAGTATCAGGTCTGAGTCATCTTTTCTGATTTATTAGTTTGTCTTTCATATATCTCTTGATTTACCCTCTTCTCCTTCTCTAAGGTTTCTGTCATTGTACAACGTAGCTTCCCTTTGTTATAAAGTCTATGATGTGGCTGATAACCCACCATCTGATCGTTGGGCATTAGTTTTGTTTTGGGTCACCAGTAAATAATGACCTTTATTTGTTATACTCTGATCTGTGATAGCAAACTTTACAGTACTGTGAAAAAAAAGATGTTAACAATTGCTAGCTAATGTTCCCAATTCAGAAAAGCACCTCAGTTCTCCAGTACTCCCCTGTTACCACAACTCAATTTCTCTCCGTATTTTTTCTAAACCTTGTCTTTTTTTCATGATCATAAGTATGTGGTCTGAAATGTGCATGTGCATCGCATCTCCTGTGTGGGATCAGTTTCTTACTGTTGAATTTTTGCTGAGGCTTAGCTGCTCTCTTTCTTTTCTTTTTTTAAATAAAAATCTTTGAAACTAAAACTAATCTTAATATGTATTATCGCAGGGCATACACACATCTTTTTTTTTTTTAAAGCCTGGACACATTAAGCAGGTTACTAACCTGCAAGATCAACTTTACCTGATTTGTACATATGGAAATATGCAGTTGTAAACCTTGAAAAGATATTTCACCAGTGGTCAACTTGTTTTCTTTAAGAACAAAACAACGACAAAAACTAGCTTGTATATCCTCTCCAAACATGTACACAATAACATGAATTTCTGCAGTTTCCCCTGAACTAACCTCTGGTTGCTCTTGGTGTTGGTGGCATGGGAGCAAGTTAGCAACAGCACTCGACCCCAGTGTTGCAAGGAGGGCACTTCTGTTATCAATCACCTTGGCCTTCTGCCAAACCACCACCTGGAACAATATGACACTTTCATGAGTCCACATCACATTATAGTCATAGGGCCATCAAGCTGCCATAATATCCACAGTTCATACATTTTATTTGCCAAATATGAGATCTTAAAAGGGAATCATCAACTTAAACTAAAATTACGTTGGTACAGAGTATTCTTGATTATTTCATAATAGCTTACATAAGAATAAAATAGCTATTCAAACAGTTCACCAAGAAGATGTGAAGCATGATGCAGGTCTAATAGAGCTGGAGGTAAAAGATAAGTGCAACTGTTTGCTACAGGCTGCGTACTTACTATCTTTCCTGGACAATCAAAACTGATTTTAATGAAAGTTTTGCAATGGCTGTGCGCCCCCTTCATGAGCTGCACCACTTGTGTGCTGCTGCACACAAAGTAGCAGCAGCTTGAAACAAAAACTGAGGTCACATCAAACAAGCGTTCAGCAATTTGTTCAAGAATTCACAATCAGTCAAATTGTTAAACATTAGTCATGCTTTGATGTCGAGCGAAGTTAACTTTTAAGTTTCGTTTTTGTTGGAGAATGTAATAATTTGTATGTGCTAAATAATTTTACAGCAAACTGTCTTTGCTTTATGAACTGAGATAGAATATCTTTGTGTGTGCGTGCGCGTGTGTATACCATCTGTATAAGTATGCATCTGTACAAAATGATATCCATGCAAGTGGAACAACACGCCAAAATTGTTATCAAAAGTAATGCAAAAATGTACAACATGAATAAGCAGTTAGGTCTGGAAATATTTGGACATGGTTATCCTTTTTTGTTACATTAACTGTTTATCCAAACCTATTCAATTTAAAGCTGTAGTGTAGATTTAAAGTTTAATGTGAGGGCATAAAAAATGCATGAAGGGTTTAAGAACAGCTCTTTAATATATATAACCCTCTCAAAAGTAACTGGACAAATTAGGATAACCATAAATAAAATGATCACGTTCATTACACTACGGAGAATCCTTCCTAGGCTGTTTTCACAGCATGTTTTGGGTCACTGGTCATGTGTGCTGCAACGCACCATTCAATCAAAACTGTTGCATTTGGCTGAATCGGAGCAGAAAGTTTTTTCCTACTCAAGACAATTAATTCAGTTGATTCTGTCAGTACATTTCCAATAAACACTCAAGACCCAGTGATGTGGAAGCCCTGCAGGGCTATGATATCACACTACCTCCACATGTTTAACAGGTGATGTTGTGGCTTCAGATTATGAGTTGTTTCAAGTCCTCTTTGTACTTTTTTCTTCCTGTCATTGTCCTACTACTAGTCTTTTTATTCCTCATGGTTCATTTATGAATGGTTTATACACTCAGCATTTTAAATATTTTCTTTATTGCAGACTTGAATATTAACATGCCAGCCTCCTGGAGAGTGTTGTTTACATGGCTGGATGTTGTGAAGGAGCTTTACAATGTAAAGGATATGTAAGGTGCCATTGTTCACTACTGTTGTCTTCAAATGGGTGTCCAGGAAAGTTATGCTGCAGGGCTCATCAGTGCAGTGTTTATTTCTCTGAATGTACCAAATTGTTAATGTAGCCATTCCGAATGTTCCTATCTGTCTGATGCACATGTTCTGTTTTCACAGCTTAAGGATGGCCTGTTTAACTTGCCGAGACAGCAGCCTTGGACACATGCTGTGGGCTCACAGGAACTGCTTCCAAATGCAGATGTCACAGCTTTGACTTCAGCTGTCAACTTAAAGTTGAGCTGACTAAAATAAGAATAATTTATTTTATTCACTTTATTCATTATGCCTGTATGTTGAACATGTTTTGGTAAACGTCTGTTTTTCTGAATCTCAATGTAATACTGATGGTACCTAATGGATGTTGACAGTAACTGCTGAAATGAAGTATATAAAGTGAAAATAGTGGAATATGATGCATTGCTTTGGTATGCATGCTGGCTATGTTTAGACAAGCTTCTGTTGTCAAATACGTCACCCATCAAGTAGTTATTTGTTTCCATTTGCTAATAGCATAGTCTAGTCAGTTACACAGCTCAGAGTACCCACCGTTTCTTCCATTAGTTTTTTTCTTTCTTTGAATAGAACCTGGACCAGGTAGCAATATAAATAAATTGCTCATGACGGGCTCCTGTTGTCATTAGATACAGATAAACCAATAGATCCAAAGCTGTTGCCTTTTTAAACGGTTTGTAAGACTGACAGTCACAGACATCACAAGTCTTTGGGGACAGGTTTGAGTTCTCTCCATTCTTACAAATATATACTGTATGTCTGCAACACCATTTAAAATACTGTATGTCAACAATACTTTTCAAAAGGTGTGAGGAATTTCTCTGAAACACACAAATATCACTCCAGTAGATAGTGGAATTATTTGTTGCAGGGTATAAATACAATCAGTCAAAGCTGACAAATAATTGATGGTGGGTAATATTTAGCTAAAGAGAAGTGTTCTTCACGACTTGAATATTTTTTTTACAACTTTACAGACAACATGTCAGATTTTGCACTTTTCACACCTTAGTAACCAAAAGTAAATTCTTAGATAAGGTAAAGCTTATTTAAAAAGGTGGTTAACTATTTCTCTTTATTAAAATCAACCCCAGGCAGCAAAAGTCTACTAAATTGCAGTGTTTTTTTCTGTCCAGCAGAGAAATCTCCATCTCTTGGGGTAGTCGGTCTGTTAAAACTTTTAGTCTGTGTTTCTAAAGTGCCTCTACAAGCCAAATTAGTATTTTCCATCACCATAACAGCTTCACAACTCACTGAGTCGCGATAGCACAAATAACAAAACAGAAAAAGACTGGAGACAATTTGCTTTCAATAAGGTCTTTGATAAATCATTTAGAAGACAAGCCTCTCAATATTTATTTGTAATGTTTTGTTTGCACATCTGTCAGAAGTTATAATGCACACCACTTAGCTTTAAGATGAAAGGACAATTTAAGTTTTCTCATTTTGAAATATGTCGGATTTGTAAGGGAACAATGTGGGAACAGGATCACTGGATGAAAAAGTTTTTCATATTTCTGGGCTTTTCCCCTTTTTTCTGATTTTCTTAAATTGCTGCTTGAATGCCAATGTGTACAAGTTATCCTTAGAGTTAACAATCTTGTTTAACTTACTTTTATGTTAAATCAGCTGCTTAATAGAAAGACTATCTACACACCATAAAAGCAGTGCATTACATTTAAAATGATAATAATAAACTACTGTGCAATTTACAGACCATTTTCAAGCTTCCATTCTTGCTGTTAAATACTATTCTGTTGAAGACGCTTTATAAATATCAGATAACATTGTCATTAACGGCTGCAGATATTGTGGTAGTAATGCTAGTATCAAACTGATGAGGACTTATGAACCTCATGCAATCAAGTGTTGTGTTTTTTTTTAATAAACTCAAGAAGGTATGTGTATCAATTAATCGGACACAGCATGAAATCTTTTCAGTGTGTCGCAACATTTCAAAACAGAGGAAAATATTGACTTCTTCACAATCTTAAAACTTAATTTTATATACTTGGCATGTTTTATCATTTAAATTCAAATGATTGCTTTGTGACAAACTCACAACACATATAAATAATTTGAAATTCAATGAGGACATCTAGTGGTTGCACTATATGGTGCACCTCATACCATATGAGCATAGTTTTAAATAAGGACAGATTTATTTATCATTATCATCAGAATACGTTTTATAGGGGATGAGACGGTCAATACTAAAACTACATAACAATGTCAAAAGGAAACTTTTGTCTTGTTTTTTCTTCCTTCTTGAAAAGCGATCAACAAAAATTTGGATCTATAATGATAGACTGGCAACCAGTCCCGGGTGTACACCACCTTTCGCGCAATTGTAGCTGGGATAGGCTCCAGCCTACCAAGTGACTCTGAACAGGAATAGGCAGGTATGGAATATTGATGAATATTTGTTTAATAGTAGCTTCAATTGTGCATTTATCTGCCAAGTGTCTATTGCAGGAGTTTTCAGTGGTGGCAAGTTTATATATTGTTGCTCACTCAGTAACACTAAAGGAGAGTGATGCACATAATGTTAAAAAGTGGAGATAAATGACAAAACTGTAGGTCATAGTTAAAAAGAGGCACAAATAAGAAAAAAAGACAAAACGGAAAAAAACCCCCACAAATTTGAGTTTCAGTAAAGAAAAATTGATTTGACTTTTTTTTCCTTCAGATGGTAAAGTCGAAAAACTGACCTTGTTATGAACAAGCGATAGCCTCAACTCAGGTTTTATGATGGCGTAGGCCATCAGCAAGTCCTGCACTTTCTTCAGTTCCTCTTTGCACCTCTTTGTAGAGGAGTAGTACTGCCTTCTCACCGGAAGATTCTTGAAAAGTTTCATCACACTCACAGATGTACCTGAAAACATGAAGCAAACCTGTTCAATGATTTCAACATAAAATAAAGTTTTCCAGCACACAAGTTGACCTAACCTTCCTGGACAGCACTGGGCTAAAACCTGGTGGTGAAAGTATGTTTTTGTTACTTATTATCTCATCTAAAGAATAGATAATGTTCTGCCCTATATGGTAAATATAAATTGTACAGTGAAAGTATAACTCTTTCCAATTTAGCACATTTGAAGCTGAACTCTGTCATCAAAACATACCCAATGTCTCCATCTGAGACAGCTTAATTTTTACTAAAACTTCAGTTTCAAGAAGAAGTCTCTGGTTTCGGTTAACAACCCTTATTAAAATATGAGTGCCTTGCCTTGACCCAGGTGAGATGGCTTCTGAGAAAGTATTTTCCCTTTAAAGTCAAGCGTGTATTGGGTGCTGATGTGATCTTCCTCCGTCTTTGTGATAACAGCTACCTGAAGGGAAACAATAAAAGCACGAGGAGCCAGTGTGTCCAGTTTATATACTGTAACCAACATGGTGCACATTTGATTCTTAACACAGCCTAATTGATCATAAATGAAAGATTCCGCTGGCAATCATAAATGTTTTCATGAATTTATGCACAAGTTAGGTGAAGTGCTTTCTATTCCTAGAGCAGTGATATCCATTTATTCTGGCTCATTTGCAATTCTATTTTCCATAATTGAAAGACTACAACTCATAAACAAGTTTTCACCTCTGCTACAGCACATATGGAGCCCAGTGCCTCTCCCCTGAAGCCGTATGTTTCCAGACGTTCCAGATCGTCATGGCTGCAGATCTTTGAGGTGAAATGTCTTACAGCCATCACAGGAGTATCGACAGCTTTGATTCCATGGCCATTGTCACGTACTTCTATTCGGTCCAAGCCAAAGCTCTCCTTCATTGTGTAAATCAATAACAGTTAGTAGCAAATGCAACAGGAGTTGAAATCCAAGTATTTGCTATGAGTTGTAAAGATTTCATATATAAATTTACTGAACAGTTTCAATTATTTCTCTAAAAATATTTTTTCAGCTATGCGCTTCTGCCAACCTGACTTTGTTTCGATGTTCTACAAAAAAACAAAAACATAAACTGTTACAAGTGCTTATACTTTCCTCTGGTACAGCAAATCTGATTACAGGATTTATTTTGGCACAAACGAAAACATCTAGGCACTGTACCAGTTTTACATCTACGCTTGAAGCCCCAGCATCCAGGGAATTTTCCATCAGCTCTTTCACAACATTCACCACAGAAGTGATGACCTGGGAGCTGGACAGCAGCCGCACAGTGTCTGGTGGCAGCTGCTTCATGACTCCAGATATCTGCTGAAAAAAAATCTGAATTTTGTTCCTCAAGTCTTGTTAAGAAAATCAACTTGACATCATCTATATACATAGATGGACTTCTCTGCTGATGAAATGAATCATAATAAACTAGCAGAAGAACTAACAGCGTAACTGTGATTGAATATTGACATTATGTAAGGATTACTATATAAAAAATACTACTATATTGCCTTTTAAAAAGAATTACTTTGCATGGCTGTTTAGCTACCCTGAAAATCAACTAGCTTTACAAAAAATCCCTAGGAGGCGATTGACTGACTGCACATTTTCAATTGCAATCGGCAGCTGGGATAAGCTTCGGCCACCTCGCGACTCTAAACAAGATGAAAAAGGTGCCCTTACAATTTTGTTCCTGGACACTGAGTCATCGCTAGAAGAAAATGCTAATATATGTTAGTAAAAAAAAAACCTTGTCATCTTAAATACTCTACTGAAGTAGCTAAATATGCGGTTACAGTATGTTGACTTTACCACTGTCAGCTAACTGATCTGCAGCTTTTTTGAGGTTCTTGGGCTCGTTGGTTTACAATATTTATTTTTATCGTCTAACTTATGAAGCAACATCGCAAACATATTTCACACTCGTTAGCTGGCTAAACAAGGCAAATTTATATAGACTTTCACGACTGCTCTTTCATGCTGTACCTGTTTAATCTTCCACAACAACAACCATGAACCAAGCACCGGAAATGGCTAGATTCCCGCCCCTGACATTAAACGTTGATTGGTTGGAAATAACTCAAGGGCGGGTTTCAAATTGAATTCTGAGAAATTCTATCCCGAGTTTATACTAAAAGGTCACATTTTACCGGGACTTATTGAAACCTGGAGTTCAGCACAGTTGTTACTGTAAATCTAAACCCAGCCAGACTCTATTTAGTGACAACATTAAATACATATAGTGCAAACCTAAGAATTTCCACCTGCTTTATGTAAGTTATTAGGTGCCGTATGGAACCTGAGAAGTCAAACTGAGGTAAATAATACCCGGGCTTAAAGCCTTGAATCCACGTCTACTTCCGCTAGAGTCAGTCTGCACCGAGCACAGCTGTCTGCACCTTGGTGCTGAGAACAGGAGGATAAACCAATTCTCTCCATAGTAGTTTGTTTGTGTATTTACCTCCACTGCTCGCTACAACTTGTAAGTTCGATGTATAGTTTTATGTCCGTTTAATTTCAAACTGTAAAGTACATTTACTTAGCGTGAGTTATTTACGTAATGACGCCAACCAACTTGTTTTTGAGTAGTGGTGGGTTGGATCAGGCTATGTACTGGAAACAAGATAAATTTACAAGGCAAGGGAAAAATACGAGTTATTAAATAGTCGTGTTATTAAAGAAGGGGGGCGGAGGGCGTTTAAGGACGTATTATATGAGTTGGCTTTATGTCCATAAGAGGTGTAATTTGACTTATATGTTATTGTTTTTTTTTTTTTTTATAAAATTTTATATGTGTAGCAGTGGTTCAGTTTGCTATAGCCTCGAAATAAATCAGCAAGTAGACGGAGCCAGTGACTGTGCCTTGAGCGTTTAAACACGAGTGGTTTGTTAAAGCGTCACCTATATTTTCTAGTTGTGTCCATGGCGTACACGAGCTTGTTACATATATTTTTTATCGGTTACATAATGATTTAACTTCGTGTGGCCATGTGTCAACTGAACTGCAGTATTTTACATGTAACGGTGGCAAATTGAACAACTAGGCACCTCTGGCCCAATATTAAGGACAGGTTCCGTTTGACTGAAACATGGATAAGGCGTGAAAATGTGACTGAAATTATGTCTTCTCCTCACTCATAGGAGTGAATTATATAATTTCATGCATTGCCAAATAATGTCATGTATATTGTAATATATATTTAAAAAAAATGACAGCTTAAAGTCGGCATGCACTAAAATTGCTACATATGACCACAACTTTCTTCCATCCTGGCAGTTGAACGTGTGCCACAGGTCAAAGTTCAGTGAGATTGGACAAGGTGTTTTCTCTTATCACATTTGGACTGAGAAGAGAAAAAAGTGCTTCAACTGCACTTTAATAGTGAAATAAAATGATTACATTAAAACTATATCACATGTAAAATTTGTATTGATTACACTTTTGCTAGTCAAACAAAAGGTGTAATTGCAGACATTTTATGTATAGCATTATACAATTAGTCTATTTGGCGTTGTAACAGCTCTGAAGTGTATTTTTACTTCTTAACTCTATAGGTAATGTGGTGGCCACAAATGATGATGATGTTTTAAAACTCCAGATTCAGTGCATTAGAATAAACAGAAATTACTGAGAACATATAAATATTAGGTTTGGGGGGTGAGGGACTGTAAATTTTACACAAAAATGAAATGTTATCTTGAGAATATTTTTTTCTTTCCACAGACCAGAATGAATGTGGGTGTGGCACACAGTGAGGTGAACCCAAACACTCGAGTGATGAACAGTCGAGGGATCTGGCTGACCTATGCACTCGGAGTTTGTATACTTCACATCGTGCTCTTGAGCATACCCTTCTTCAGTGTGCCTGTGGTGTGGACTCTAACAAACATCATACACAACTTTGTAAGTGTGACTCTCGCACTGTCTGTGCTGTTGTACAAGACAAACATATAAACAAAGCTATTCAGATACAGGGGTGTTTTAGATAACTATTTGAATCCCACAGAGTTAGCTGCTAGTGTCGCATGATAACTGAAGCCTGCAGGCATGTTTAGCCAAACAGCATGGTGGCTGTTATCCTCTGCCTACACAGTGCATGCGTGGGCCTGTAGATATGCTCTACTTTGTGTGAACTTATATAATTACTCAACAATATGTGAAGTCTGTGAACACTGACCTTTCTTTGTTGTATGGCTGACCTAACAAAAAAAAGGAACAAAGTCGAATGTGCATGACATCATTGCCTAGTGCGAAGCGGTTTACTTGGATTGTGTATCACAGCCAATACGGAAGGCTATTAACAGAAATAGCCATGGTCAACTATAGCCTATTGTTTTCTAGCACAATGCAACAGCAGTGTGCTGATTATGCCTTGGCTCTCTGACATTAGTTTAGTTATATCACTCCTCCTCGATCATGCAGGATTTCCACTTACAGTTGCATGTTTTGACAGATGCATGTAATTAGGCATTTGTCATTTGCAACATGGCCAGTTTGACTTAATAAGAGGCCGTGATACTGCTTTGCGGTAAGACGTATTGCATCACTATTGCATCACATCTTTCAGTTCAAGTTCTCTTATTTAGCTCTTGAATGTGTATTTATTAGGGGCCCTATGCAGCACTCATATTGGAGCAATGTACTTCTTATAGCTCATGTAGCAACTCAGAGTTGGTGGTTTTTGATCTTTAAGTTTTAGGTGAAGTGCTAAGTAAACAAAGACTTTGGTGCAACACCCAGAGAATGCACATTCCTTTAGCGTGTCCACACCAGTTAGTCAAGGCTAAATGTTCCAATTGGTAATATTTTGATAATCAAACTTGACATCCACTTTAAAAAAATGTTACAATGGAGAACAGTGATATTTGTCAATTTAATGAGTCTGTTAATACAGTTTGTTTTGTACACACTCTGAAATGACCATGCTTTTGACTGTTTTTTTTTTTTTTTTTTCAATCTGCAGGGAATGTATGTCTTTATGCATGCAGTGAAAGGTACACCATTTGAGACCCCCGACCAAGGAAAAGCTAGGCTTCTTACTCACTGGGAGCAGCTTGATTATGGCGTGCAGTTCACCTCATCTAGAAAGTTCTTCACCATTTCCCCAATTATTCTGTATGTATGAGGATTTGGTCAAGACGATGATACATATCTTATAGGATAAAATGTTATGGAACAGTCATGAAAACTGAAATAATGCAGTTTACGTTTCAATAGTGAATCATGTAAAGTACACTTTGTGTTTTGTCAATTTCTCAGTTTGAAGGTATTGCTTTGTTTGTTTTTTTTCACTTGACCTGTTAATTATTTGTGTTCTGTTTCTTTGCAGATACTTCCTTGCAAGTTTCTACACAAAATACGATACAACGCACTTTGTTATCAACACTGCCTCACTGTTGAGTGTCCTGATCCCCAAACTGCCACAGCTGCATGGAGTGAGAATTTTTGGCATCAACAAGTATTAAGTTATTGTAAACGCTGTGCCTCTCAGCAGTAGAAGCTAATTCCTGTGTAGTGTGTGTACCTCTGATTTGTGTACCAAGTCATACAAGTCTGTGTGAAGGCAACAGATCGGGTTAAGAAAAAAAAAAAATTTTGTAGATGCCATATGCATTAACTAACTTTTGTGAATATTTAATTATGTATTTTTTGGCCTGCATAGACCTGGGCGGGCCCAGGCATTAGGGAGGCTTTATGTTGAATTTGTTTTTTCTTTCTTTGCCCTCTGCTGACATGGTGACACAACTTCTAAGTATTGTAGTCACGAGGATGTTCCAGTGTATTTTTCAAAGATGTTTACTTTATAAAGGTAGGAGCCTGTGGCTCACTGTTTATTGGTACTCATTTTAATATGGGTGTCAAAGCATTAAGCTGAGCGAAGAATAGAATCATACTCTTTATGTGCATGATTTCCTCGATATGTGAACTACTGCTCATTTGTAACTCAATCAAAACAGAGCAGGCTTGTTTCATTGTACAGATTTTTGTGGATGTGTGTAGAAATAAGAAATTATTGTTGTGAGGTTAAGTGTTTACTGATTAAGGTCGACACTGTTTTTGTGATAAACTAACTCATGTAGCTGCTCTCTTTAGAAGACCTTGTTCTATAATCAAAGCAGCTAGTCCTGCTTTGGCTAGCCACAGCTAATAGTGATATTTTTTGTTCTTAATCCTATTAAAATGTTTATGCCCTCCATCTCATTGCTGATTATTGGATGTTAACAGCTATTCTCTAATTTTTGGACTGTGAAGGGAATTTTCTGGTTCTTTCCACAAAGGGAAATCTAAGTAAATTGAGGATTCTCTGAATTATCAGGACTGAAACTTATCTCAAAAGATTTGATTTGTTCAATTTATGTCTTCAGTAAAAGAACACTCCCACCTTTGACCTGATGTAGCATTTTCATATCAAGACTTCTCAGGAAAGGTAACAAATTATTACAATTACAAGACTTGGACTGGATTTAAACTGAATACACCATGCCAGTTAACTAATGGTCACATTCCACATAAATACACAAACACAGAGTATTAAAATCTTTATTCAAAATAAGTCCTTATGAAAACTAAGCTTTTATACGTTGTCTTCTTGTGATTCCAGGGTTTCCTCAGTCCGTTATTAGACTTTGGCTTGATCATATTAGACTGACATAGGTCAATGGAACATACATTTGCATTTATTCTCCACTTCCTTCTTAACTTTGTTTTTTTATCTGGTCATCCATACTGTTAAGATCCTCACACTGCTTACCCAAGACCCCTCTGTATACCTCAAAGCGATGGTTCAGATCTTTCTGTGAGTGTATTTTGACCTTTGTCCCTAATGCTCCATCAGCAGAGGTGGTCCCATAGAAAACCCGACCAATCCGGGAATGCACCAGCGCCATGGCACACATGACACAAGGTTCTCTAGTTACATATAGGTCATATCCAGTGCATATGTAAGGCTGAGTGCCAATCCCTGAATCGGACACATTTTGAAATGTATTTGAGTTTGGCGAAGTGCACCAACAAGCAGTGTAACTGTCAAAACAATAAAGTCCGCCGCCCTGGCTCCGAGCGACGAGGTCAATGCAGACTATGACCGCGTGATGAAGAGGGTGGTCCCCTCTACAGTCATGGCCAACTGCTATGATCTTCTCATTCTTAGGGTCAACAGCTACAGCCCCAACCGCCTTCATCCCCAGCTCCTTTGCAGCTTTGGCTGCAGTGAAAGCAGACATCATGTACATGTGCATCATGGCTTTTTGATGAGGGCTGAAGAGCTCTCCTCTCAGAGCAACTGTCACCTGTTTGTCCTCATGAAAGGATGTGGGCCAACACTGTCTTGCAATTTCAAACTGTGATCGGGTCAAGGGAGGACGTGCAGGAATGTTAACCACGAAAGGCTCCCCTAATCCTTCCCATTTAGCTCCATCTGAGGGCAGCAGAGAGCTGATGCTGACCACCTTCATGTCCGATGCATCACTGATGAGACACACAAGGACTTCCAAAGGGTGAGGGCTGTCTTTCCCCTTGCAAGCCCGTACCCTCTTGATGTGCTGAAGGCCATCCAATGGGTAGAGGCTATTCAGCTCCCTTACAAGTCGAGATGTTGCTTTCTTGTTGATGATGGGTGCAGCAAAGGCCTCTACAAGCTCAACATCTTGCGACTGCTCATCTGACAGTACAGGATAAGCAACCCAGGAGTCGACGTCGCACACTGACCCTTTCAGGCGTTTCATCTGTGGCTCCATTGTTTTGCTGTCCTCCTGTCATCACATTTGCAGGACAGAGCACATGATGAGAAAACTTAGTTGTTTTGTGCAGAGATCAACATAACCTTTAGCCAAGAGACATTTGATCTTCATTATTATCTTCTCCATTTTTAAACAGCTAAACTTTAAAAGGTAACACTGTATTTTTGACAAATCTCATTTGATTTCTGGTGAACTTTATACGACCGTAAGGTAAGCTTCTTGTGGGAAAAATAATTAATAATCAATTAACTGGCCCTGTTTGAATTTTGACTAACATTCATATAGCATAACATCTGCAAAGTAAAAAAGAAAAGCTGTCACCCTCTAGTAAACAAGCTGTGACACTTTCTTCATGACCTCAAACACACCTTGGGCTTTATTTCACTGCTCTTTTCTAAGTTCAGAAGCACAATTATCAATTAATCTGAGCAAAGTTACCATCAGCTGGTTATACCTTCCATAGTTATGTCTGGTTTCTGTAAATCCATGAAGTAAATATTGACTAGACCTACTTTCTTTTTTTTCTTTTTCTTGTAACATTGGCATCCCTGAAACAAATATCTGATAAATCTCACTCCAGTTTTCAAACTTAATACATGATTAGGACTTCAGTTTCATCAATGCAAACAGCTGTTTCCCTCTCTGGTCTTGAGCTGCTCAAAGTAAGACATTCAAAATACATCACTCTGAGTTCAGTTAGTTTTTCCTAGAATTTGTTTTTTTAATTTATCACAGATATTTGTTAGATCAATACAACAATCCAATAAACTATCATCCTACCTATTCTAGATGATTTGTGGAGGATTCTGAAAACATTTGTCTGCATAAAAAAACAGATACTGGTATAATGTACTGACTGATTGCATACTGTAAATAATTCAATAATATAAATTGATGGGGTTTATCATTCATTATCTTTCCAAAGTTACTTTTATATTGACTGGGCTCTTTCTTAAGAATTTGGCATCATATACCTTTTTAACCAGTTTATTATACAACACTATATGCATGGCATTTTTTAACCAGAAAAAGCCACTAGTTCAGGCGTCAGGCAAGACAGATACTCAAAGCTAGAGGTCATGCAATGAAAGCATCAAATACAAATTCATAAATCATAAGTTTTAGTGTCAATTGCCAGTGTTGATCCATAGAAATCTGTCAGATCCCGTCGGTCCTCATTTTCTTCCCAGCAAGAGCTTTGTCTTCATAACATTGGGCACATATCTTATCGTGAGCGATACTCTGGTGCCTCGGGTCAGTGTCTCCCCTGTCAGGGCTCCATTAGCAGACAGGTTCACCACCTTATCTGTTAGCGTGTCCTGGGTGCACCCCTGAATTCCATGAAGGAGATGCTTGTACATTTCATCCTGCAGAATCAGAAGACTACGTGGCTTCACCAGCAAGGAGAACAGGTATCGATTCTCCTCCGTCTGCGGCGCTTCTCCCTCTAAGCTGCTGACAGGTCTGTAGAAATCGAGCAGGGTATGAGAACCCAAGCTGATGGTAGTGACAGTAGGATGATACAGCGGGCCGTCCTCGTGAGGCATAATCCCCTCGCCTTGTTTATACTCATTCACCAACACATGATTGGCCATTTTCCCACTGAATGCACCGAGACAGGATATTTTCTCACAATATGTCTGAAGCCAGCCAGGGATCTTTTCTGCCAGCATGCCTTTGGGATGTGGTAACCCTCCCCAGTTCTGTAGCCTTCTGCCCGACAGCTGGGTCCATTTAGTTTTTGGAGACTTATAAACCTGTTGTAGAAGGTAGGACTCCTCATCTTCTGATATGAAATCTGGGATGTAATACACTGTTTGAGGGGCATCAATTATGACAAACTGCTTCAATTCTTCCAAAATACAAGTCGAGTGCTCCATGCCTCCTTTAGGAAAGTTAAAATAAAATCCTTATTAAAACCCATGTGAATTAGTGGGTGGGGAAATATTAATACCAATCACGCACTTATGCTGGCTAACTTCCATTGTGGTGGCTAAGTGGAGGAAGTAAAGTGTACCACAGCCACGTTTATCAATGCTTACTTAAAATCATACTAACATGTCAAAAACATGCATCAAAATGTGTACAATACTGAATAACCAGCTGATAAAATACCCTAAGTCAAACGCAACAGACATGCCATTTTCCACATTGTTGAATGGTTTTTAGCTTTCATTAAACCTACACTGTGCGTTTGAAACAAATTCAATACACTACAGACGGACGGTATGATGTGTGGCAAGTCCATAGATACCTACGAATAGCACTGTTTTGTTCCTTTTAAATGTAAATCGAAATCTGTCTGTGGTAAACGTTCAGGTGAACGTAATGGCGTATTTAGAAGTATATTTCATGAAGGCAGCACAGCTTACCAGACAGAAAATGCTAATTTAATTTTTTGCGATTTGTAGTGCTAGAAACACCACCGATTCAGCACCAATGTCTACAAAATCTGAAAATATATATAAACACTAATTGCAAGTAAACAAATAAGTCTGATTTACCTCTTTTGATATCCACCTTTTCAATGAAAACGCTGTTTATTCAAAAAACCCAGCTGTTTGTTTCCTCGTGAACATGTTTGTGTTACAAACTATACTGTCCGTACAAAATGGATTGAATCAACCCATGCAGTATTTTTAAACGACTTCTTCAACTATCTATCCAGTAAAGGTGTACGTTTGCCAGAAATCGCACAATTGTTAGTCTAACTATTTATTTAGTGTTTAAGCAATCTATCTGCGGTTAAAGTGAACCAAATTGACCGAAGACGGAATTATTTAAATGTGACACAGTCAGAGGAAGTTGGAGAAAGAAGGAAAATCAAGTAAACACGCGTAGTCCTTGCTAACATAAGGTGGTGTGAATGTTTTCCGTCATGCGGACGCATCTTTTAAATCTATTTTAATTCGTATATTTGGGTATCTTTTTGTTGGCTTTATTTTTTTCAATGGGAACTGAGATGAGGTCACCCTGATACAATACAGCTTGTCAAGTAAAAGGTGGAGCAAAAGGTTATTAACATGTTCTACACTCAAGTAAAGATATTACAGCGGTTTCTACGATGTAAACATACGTTTGGCTCAACTCCTCTCTCTGGAAAGGCATCTTGCTCTAAACTTGTTTTAGGCATTGAGACAAGCTGTGATGAAACTGGAGCTGCTGTGTTGGACGAAACGGGTGCAATACTAGGGGAGTCTTTGCATTCGCAGAAAGAGGTACATTTGAGGTGGGTTTTAGAGCTGAATTCAAGCCCTTGCTACTATTTTAGACTTTGCTTGAAGTGTTTGCTTCCCTCTTGAATGCTGCAGGACTGGAGGCATCATCCCCACGGTAGCACAGCAGCTCCACAGAGAAAACATTGAACGCGTAGTCCAGGAGGCTTTGGAGAGGAGCAGCGTGACCCCAAGCCAGCTTTCGGCTGTGGCCACCACAGTAAAGCCCGGACTGGCCCTGAGCTTAAGCATTGGTCTTGAGTTCAGTCAGAGGTTTGTGAGGAAGCACAACAAGCCTTTCATTCCCATCCACCACATGGAGGCCCACGCCTTGACCATCAGGATGCTCCAGCCTCTTTCCTTCCCCTTTCTGGTCCTGCTCATTTCAGGTGGTCACTCGCTTCTTGCTGTGGCTCGGGGAATTGATGACTTTCTGCTTTTGGGTCACACGTTGGATGAAGCTCCTGGGGATACATTAGATAAAGTAAGATTTTTTTTAAAAACTTGTCCCGACGTTGTAACCATAAACAAATTAAGTTCTCTATTTTGTGGACTCACAGGTGGCCAGACGTCTGTCCCTTATAAAACACCCACAGTGCTCCGCACTAAGTGGAGGACAAGCTATAGAGCTCCTGGCAAAGGATGGTGACCGGATGAAGTTCCCTTTTAAGACACCTATGGGCCATACCTTTGACTGTTGCTTTTCTTTTGCTGGACTGCGGAATCAAATCACAATGACAATAATGAAAAAAGAGGCTGAGGAAGGTATGAAAAAACTGATTTTTCTTCGGTGCCAGCTGTAATTAGAGTGATGCACAGTGACCCACAGCTAACAGTAAGCCTTCTGTTTCAGGTGTAGAAGAGGGTACTCTCCTGGCATGTGTGAATGACATTGCAGCTGCAGCACAGCACACTGTTGCCTCTCATCTTGCAAAGCGCACTCATCGTGCCATCTTGTTTTGTAAAGCAAACGGCTTACTATCATCAAATAGTCCCACTTTGGTGAGTATGTTATTTTATAATTAACTACATGTTAATTCTCATGTATGTCCTTCATAAAATATGGTAATGCTTTGATTTTGGGAATCTCTTTTCTACATTTATGTTTAAATATGCCGTTGGGTTCACACACAAATCATGAAGGTAGATAAAAAGAACTTAATTTAAAACATTTTGCTTTCTCATTTATATAGTGAGGAAAAAATATTTAATATTACTTGCATTTCCACATCTGCTTGAAGAAATTTGCATTCAGAGCAACTTCAGCTCTGGGATATTGGCAGGTTTCCTGAAATGATACTTACCAGTCAAATATTCAGCTCCTTTTTCCAGCATTTCTACACCATTAAGGTTTAACGAGGCCTGTCTAAAACATTAACTATATTACTTTTTAATCTTTCTTTGACAGAACAGTTTATGTAAATTGACTTGAATGATACTTGTTTTTAATCTCCAAGAGAGGAAGGAAGGAAATTATATTGCATTGTAAATTATTAAGAAAAAAACGTATCAATTGACATAGTGTTGGAAGTTAAAGTGTAACAGAGAGGGAGGCATGGCTCTCCAAATCTCCAGAGATCACCGTAATGCATTGAGGTGCTTGCAGCATGGCAACTACTGAGCTAATGGCATCACATGCAGCGCTGGCGGGTGACACAGGTGAAGTCACACAGTAGACAACATGGATGATGTTTAAACTTCATTTTACATTTATCCTTATCTCCTAACTTTACTTTAGTTCATGAAAGCTACTTGAAGTTCCCATAACTTTGCCCCTAACAGATATGCAATTTTGGATAATCTTCCTCAATTGTTGAATGACTCAATTGTTGCTTTATGCACTTGTTAGCAAAGTCAACAGTTATATTTATTCACAAATACAGAAAATTCAAAATAAAGTGTGAGTTTACTTCAGTGCTTGCAAAGATCTTTGAGAGCACGATGTTAACAAGAGCCCAAAAATGACTCTAGAAGACTTCATGTGTAATGCTGTAAATAATCAGTGATACACCAAATGTATTAACGCACAGTGGAAAATGCTGTAATCTCTTAATTTCTCTACTTAAATCTGAGTTTTAGGTTACTACTAAGCCATTTATTGGCAATATAAGAAAGTCTCAAAAGATAGACTAACCCATTGTTGCGTTTAGGTATTATTTGGAATGTGTTAATCGTAAGAGCAGTGCAGTATAATAACAGTTTTACCCTTTAAGATTGATTATTGTGTACATGTGGATTTTACCACTAGCTCTTTTCCAGGTGTTATCTGGAGGAGTTGCAAGCAACCAGTATATCCGTAAGGCTTTGACGATTATCACCGAGACAACAGGACTACATCTACTCTGTCCTCCAGCCAAATTCTGCACTGACAACGGAGTTATGATTGCATGGTGCGTATAAAGTCTGGTTAGTATCATCAGTAGAGGGGCTTTAACAGGGAATTCGATTTAGTTTCCTCAATTAATCTTGGCTTATTTGTGAGATAACATTACTTTTTCCTCAACCAGGAATGGTGTGGAGCGTCTGCGAGAGGGAAAAGGGATACTGCCTCCAAATGTAAATGTCAACTATGAGCCAAAGTGAGTCCATACTGAGTTTTTCCCTAAAAATCTCACTTGAGTAATTTGAGATGTTATGCTGGTCTTTTTGTCTGTACTGCAGATTAAATTAACATTGGCTTACATAAATGTTGCATTGCAGGGCACCACTGGGTCTTGACATCTCAGCAGAGGTGAGAGCAGCAGCAATCCGGCTGCCATCAGTCAGGATGAAGATCCCTAACTGATGGCTAGATTTTCACTGATCAAAGTGTATACTGTGTATATACAAGTGTCTGGGATAAAAGCAAATTTTACTGCTGTTTGGAAATTATTGTATTTTCATACATCTTTTTTAAATGATTTTACAGTTAATCATTTTTGTACAATAAATGGTCAGCATTTATCACTCATTTAAAAAGTTTTAATGGTGCGGGTACAAAGTTTCATCATCTTCTTCAGTGGGAAAGTTAAATATCATGGACTAGTCAGATATCCTGTAAACCTTTGTCAAGCCCTTGTGAAGTAGATGCCATTTACATTTGCGAAAATTTAAGTCCACCTTCTTTAATTTCTAATTTGTTATAATCCAGTGCATCATAAAAAAATATCATCAAGTGAGAGCACCTCTATTAAAAGGTAAGTGTTGAAGGTTTGCTGGTCTGAAGCATTCAGTTTTGTGTTAACTCAATGCAGAGAAGGAAAGACTTATTGAACCTTATTGACATATTGATCCCATTTGGCTATTTCCAGGCAATTTGGAGTCCATCATTCTACAGTGAGAAAAAATTGTTAACAAGTTGAAACATTCATGATAGTTGGCAAACCTCCAAAGACTGGACATTCCAGCAAGTTCACCCCAGAATCGGCCCGATTCTATAATCCGAGAAATTGTAAAAACAACCCTCAAGCTTAATTTCAAATTCTATAAGCCTCAGTTTGTTTGTTAAATGTTCACAACAGTACCATTAAAAATAAATAAAGTGTGACTTGTTTGGAAGAATTGTCAGTATAAATCCTCTTTTCTCTAAAAAGAACATGGCTTAGGTTTACGAAGTTTCACCTGAACACAGCACAAGCCTTCTGGAAAAATGTCCTTCCAACAGTCAAGGCCAAAGAGGAGATGTTTGACCATAATGTAGCAACATGTAGATAAAACACCTTGTCCAACTGTCAAGCATGGTGGTGGAGGAATATTGATTTGAGCTTGTTTTACATTCACGCAGCCAACACACCTCTGTCTACCAAAGTGTTCTAGAGTCAACGGTCATTTGTCAACATTGTTTTTTGCAACATGGTTCACACTCTGCTTCAAAATTTAGGCTATGGCTGTATGACTTTTTCTTTTGTAAATTAATGATATGCTGTAACGTGTCATGTTGGTTTTCATCTGAGGCTGCATTCTCCCAATTTCTAAATCTGGTAAGGACCAGATGACATACGGTGTCCTGATACACAAAACCTTAAGAATTGAGAAAGGATGCCCTCTACTGATGAGTTAGTGTATTTGTACCTCTATAAAAAAACACAGTATCAGCCTGATGATCAAAAAAATGCATTTATTACAGAAGACAATTACATGAGAGGTGACTAAGTTTCAGGTCGGAAAAAAAACACATTCCTCTGAAGAATGCTGGAACATTTGCCTGCAGGTAATTGCGCGCATACCTGTTACACCCACTTCAGCAAAAGGTTTAGTGAATATGCAGAAGCTTCCAGGCTTGTTTCTAATCTTGGTAGAATACCCATTGATCCAAGGTTGCAGTCACATAAGTGTATGTGTGTGTGTGAATATGCATTTTAATATCAGTTATATCAAAACATCTCACATTAAATTTTTTATGTTCTTTAAGACTGGTTTTAAAAAATGTGTGAAGACATGGAAGATTACAGGGCAGAAAAGTCAGGGGGAAAAGCAGGAAAGATGGTGCGTTTGTTCTTGTGCTTCGTTAAACCAACTTCTCACATGACAGTCATATTTCACAGCCACAGATTCCAGCACATTGTGCAGTCTTGTGGTTTTGTCTTTGTGCTGCAAAATATATATATAAAAAAAAATCTCTTCAAATGTTCACTCCCCAGATATACACACAAGAATTCTCTTTACATTAGAGCTACTGAGCCGATGCCAAGAAGTAAAGAGTGAGAATGACCACAGTAGAGGGAGATTACACTTTTGGACCTCTGGTAGCTTCCACAGGGCAACATACAGGGCGACTTACAAAGGACAGTCTGGAATACAGAGCAAACCACTAACTGAAGAAGAAGTGGTGCAGCATGTGGACAGAAAGTGGTTTGGCTTCTTAAAAGAAATAGCTGACAGTGTAAGAGCTTCTGGGTGGATATTCCTTTTAGTTTCATTCTCTCTCCTTGTTTTCTGTTTATCTAATCAAAGTACAGTTTATGTAATAGTTTAACGACATAAACTCCCTGTGACATTAAAGCTCATCATGGTCAAAGATATTATACTCCTTAGCACTGATCAGTCCATCTTTGTCGTGGTCATTCTTGCGGAAAATATCGTTAATAATCTTCTCATAGAACGGTTCGTCGCGTGGCTTTCCACCTTTTTCATACTCGAGTTTCAAGTATTCTTTAACCTGAAAATAAATGAACAGCTTATTTTTCACAACTCAGAATAAATTACATACACACGTAAGTTTATTGCACATGCACCGCTCTTACAGAACAAGCCCCTGTTGTATCTGGTTCACAAAGCATCACTTTTAATGTTGGAAGCAGACATTAAATGAGTCTTTTCTATCTAATCCTTCTGTGATAGTTATCAGCTTATAAAATCTAATTACCTCAGCCTTTGTGAGACTTCTGTCTTTATCAATGTCTATATGTCCAAAGGCCTGCATGGTGCGAGGCCCCCTGGACACAGAGAGCACCTCCACCTCAAAGACCACTGTAGCATTTGGTGGTACTGGACCTTAACAAGTAGGAGGAAGAAAAAGAAAAAAATTGCAATCACACATACCTTGACAGGCTGGAATTCTAATGTTTAATGGCTATATTACAAATAGAAACTTTTACTGTGGTTATCTGACTGGTGATTTAGCCATGTTTACAGGTTTTATATTAAACTGAATAAAAAGACGTTAACCACCAAGCGAATGGATCACCAGATAAAGTAGTTGTGATTTGCATTCAAGAGTAAAAGGATGCAAAATGTAAAGACCGACGTGATTCAATACATTCATTCAATAAGAGGCGAAAGTATGGAGGTGGAGCAACATGCAACAGGTTGAAATTTAATTGTGGTAAATAATGAAATACTAAAACATGGAGGCTACATTACAGCTGTTCAACAGTGCATCCTTATTCAGCAGCTCTTAGTTTTTGTTAGGGCAGGAGCAACAAAAGCGTTCAACCTCAACAAAATCATTTACTCCACAGCCAAATAGCAAAGTCTTGTGTTCAAACCTGAAATTCAGAACCCCAGTCAAGGTCACACCACCAGCTGGATAATATGGTTGGATTTATGAACCCCAATAAGATTTGTGGGAAATCTGTTAGTTACCTCTGTGCGCTTCAGTGCATGCAAGGAAGAGATGAGATAGAGACCTTTAAAGTGCTCTGCATGCTTATAGTACATGTCACAGAGAGAGGAGTAGGAAACACTGCGAGGGATGCGATGCCATATCAGCTAAAGTGCTGTAAAAGAAGACAAGACAGTATGAAGGCAGCTTTTATACAAAACAATCAGGAAAGTTCACTTTATTAACAGCAACACGTGTGTACGGTATGCAAATGGAAACTGCATTTTCCATGGCAAGCCACCAACTAGTCTGCTTGTCACAGTTTGTGAGTCAGAGAAACAAATGTGTAATGTCTTCAGTGGCCTTTCAGTTGTTTGACATAATTACTCCAGTGATGTAATGGAGATTAAACAACACTGGCTTGATAACTCCAACTACAGGAAGTCTAAATTACAAACTGAGAGGGAATTCTTTTTGAAAAATAGCTAGTTTTCAGGGAGTGATTGCAGAATTATGCTGAATCATGTTGAAATGTGGGAAATGTAGGATCCAAAATGTTGGAGCTTTACCCACATTAAAGATTATAAATTGGATACTTTGGCCTCTAGTGTATGAGGTTTACCCATTAGTGTTCATGAAAGACTCCCAGCTTAATGGCGGTACAGTAGGTCATGCTTTTGTGCATACTAGTTCATTGTCATGGCTTACTGAGACACTGATAGAAACTGAACCATCGATAAACCCATGTGCGCTTTCCTACTTTGATGACTCAAAATATCAGGTGTGAAAGGTGTCTGTGATTCTTTTTTTTCATTTTTCTTTTTTCCATTTCTGTAGTAGGCAGTCATTTTGCCAAATACATCTCAACGTGATAGCTGCCAGATAACATGCTGTGCAGGTATATGACTGGGTCATGATTACAAGTGGTTTGGTCAGCTCTAATGTTAAGCAGATCTAAACAGAAATGTCAACCTTAAGAACACAAGCAAACAAAAACGACTGTTGCATTCATTTACCTTTGCCTTTTTCTCCAAACGCCAGGGATGACGGAATCGTAACTTTTCGCTTCTCTCCAGGACACATATCCATCATACCAATATCAAGACCCTTGATGACTTGTCCAACACCCAGCACCAACCACTGGGGGTGCCCATCTTTTTCTGTACGACTGAAGTTGAAATAATTCATGACAAAAAGCATCCGAGCAGTCACAGCTCAAGCTTCAGATTAAATCTGAACAGGTACTGACTGGCATTGACAACATTTTCAAATATTAAGTGCATCTACACACTGAAATAAGCAGCTTTTTCCATTTTAAAAAGCACATACACCATGTGATGTTGAATTTGTGGTGATCAGGAATTATAGTCACTTCAGAGGGCTATAAAATAACACTTCAAAAGCTCCTGAAAATTAAGCTAAAAACTAACATCAAGCCACCAACCTGCAGTAAAACTTGGAACCATCGTTGGCGAGGTACCCATCATAATGAGCATTGATCAGATCTCCTTTCTTGCTCTTCTGTGTGCACTGCTCAGGTTCAAACACAACTTCAATTTTGACCTTGTCGTCCAGCTCTGCCAAAACAGACCATAAACTGAGCTGTGAAGACACAAAGAAGCACAGTGTGCAGCTTACTAACTTCCACATCATGCAGCAGTGCATTCGTGGCAACTTTGGAAAGTGACGTTTGATCACAGTCGAGAACGTCATCGGTAGCTGTTGTTAAGACAGAGCTTGATTCCCTGCGTTTGGACTGCCAGGAATTCCACTTCGTGCGTAGAGATCCCCTCTCTTTCGCCGTGACCGGTCATGAAAAGTTCTTCCTCCATCAGAGCAGTTGAGCCTTCCTTGTCGCAGAGTGAGTTTACACTTCATGAAATACGCAACACAGGGCAAATTTACCCAATTTCTCTGCAATCAGTCGTGAATGAATTACTAACTTGAAACAACAAGTGTAGCTTATAATACAAACATAAATGCTTTACAAATATGAGATCCACTGTTTTCACAATATTTTACCATAGAAGCATAATAGACTATAAAAGGGTACACTATAGATTGTTCATCTTTATAGACAGTATTGAAGGTTATTGACATACTATAAAAGTACAACATACAAGGAGAACATAGAAACATAGATTAACACATGATACAGTTATCCATCCATTTTCTATACCTGCTTAATCGTCGCTGGAGCCTATCCCAGCAGTACATTTTAAATGTGGGAAACATATGATATGCATGGTGGAACTATACTATATATGTATATATAATTATTGAGAACATTTGTTTAAAGCTTTTTAAACTAAGCGAAAGGATTAAATGCTGCATGTTGTCAAAGTATTAGGCTACAATAAAAACATTTTAGTCTTTTTATTAAAAGTAAAATACACGGCAGCTTTTTTAATATATCATCAAATAACATATTACATTATCATTACATTATCATCCATTCGTTTTCGATACCCGCTTAATGGAACTCGGGGTCGCATCGGGGAATGGAGCCTATCCCAGCTGTCATTGGACGAGAGGCAGGGTACACCCTGGACAGGTCTCAAGTTCATCACAGGGAGACACAAAACCATGCACGCTACTCACTCCTCGGGTCAATGTAGAGTTACCAATCAACCTAATATGCATGTATTTGTGTGGTGGGAGGAAGGGGAGAACATGCAAACTCATTTCGTATACTACCTTAATCTAATTAATTCAATATATTATATTATATTATATTATAACTATACAGGTATGCAGAGACGTGCATATGAGTGAAAGCGCAAAAGGACGAGATGTGGAGGGTCAGGTCAATCATCCCTACTGTCAAACTCTTCACTGAAACAATAAACAGCAGAGGGCAGCAGTGTGTTAATGTAGGGCCAAGAGTATCTAATGCAAAAAAAGACAAAGAAGAAGAAAAAGAAAAAACGGAACAATTTCCACCAATGGGAGCCGCGGGGGGCGTTGACGTGCGCTTCTATTTATTTTTGGACACCGGTGTCTCTGACTCACCGCCTCTGAGACACTCAACGCTCTTGGTAGCAGACTCTGTAAACCCACTACTTTTAACAGGACACATTTAGGACACATTTCTCTCCCATTGCCTGACAGGATTGAAATGTTACATTTTAGGTTTTCGACAGTCCTGAAGGAGTTGTTTGAAGCCACCCTCAAGCGTCCCTTTCCCTCCTATAGACAGAAGACTGGGTTACCGACCCCACACCACCGCTGCTTTCGTGCTATCTCGATTGATGCCAAAACTATATCTCCTCAGCTGAAGGTTCTCCATGCCGCTGCACACCATCCGGCGCTCCGCGCCGCGCCCTGCGCCGCTCCGTTCCGCTCCTACTGCGTGAAAACTGAAGGTGCTTCCGTGGAACTGGACGAGCAGTTAAAGAAGGATGGCGTTAGCAACGAAGAGAGCGATAAGTACGTTTCAAGTGTTTTTTTAGGAACTGGAATGTCTGTCTACATGACAGACGGGGGGTTATGGTGAGTCATGACGCATATATGCGCAAGCAGATGCAGCGTTAGTCAACTGCTAGAAACTATACATTCACACTCTCATAACCAGCGCTCCGAGAACAAGCTAATTCATTATCCTCTTGTTAGAATATATACATTTGTTGTTTGTAGTAAAATAAATAAATAAATAAAAGCGTATAGTCACTAAAACTGTTAAAGGTTATACACAAGAATGCTACAAGCTTAATGGCCTATCTCCGAAAACAGCAGCTATAACCATGTGTGACTTGTTCATAATGGCTGGAGCCCCCGGTGGCTTTCTGCCCAGCAGCTTATTATTACGTCTTTTTTAAAAATACGACAAATTAGCTTAAAGTTAAACGAGACTTTAGCTGGCCTGACTGGCTTTTCTGGTTGTTATGTATGCCATCTGATAACCGCGCAGCGTGGTGCAACAGTTTTTTTTTTTTTTTTTTTAAAGAGTGAAACAGCACTTGATCAGATTCAGGTCAGAGTCCTTTAGAAAGGAAGCAGAGGTTTAATACCTCATTACTGAAGAGTCAGAGTTAGCCTTTGTAATATAATAGCCAGGGTGGCAAAATAAAATAAAAAAACCATCAAAATAGCTTAAAAAATGTCAAAGAGGATTTTTAAAATTTTTTTTCCTCCCGACTGTTAAGCTACTACCGTCATTCTGAGTATCGGAGTGTAATTGTTGCTTCTAGCGATTTCTGCGGTGACCTTCAGTGAAGGGGCTGCAAGTCACAGCTGGATAGCTGCTCCAGCTACTGACAAGATAAATGACCTCCGTGTCCCCTGCCGCAGATACACTTAAAACCTGTAGTCAGGTTGTCCCTGTTCTTCTTAACAGTGCAGATTAAACCAAGCTGCCCCCCACTTAGTTATATTTTCTGGTTGATCACTAATTGCAGCGTTTGTTTTTTTGCGTTTTGTAATACAAAATGAAAGCACATACACAACGTGTAGCTGCCATCTACTGACCAACATAGTCACTGGAAGTCTTGGTGAGATTTTCACAATGCTGGCTATAAAATGTATGCATAAGTATTCCTATTACCACTCTTTGTAGTGTGCTGTCTGGATAGGATGTGAAATATTTGCTGTTATGGCTGTTTGGTTGTAAATTATCCGTAAATGCTATTTCACATGTCGTATTCGAATTTTCTGGAAGCCAGCCATCTATCTGAACAGAGACTGTCGTCCATGTGCTTTCGGGGCCTGACATTTAAAGCGGGGTTGTGAATGTTGCGTATAATTTCACTCAATCTGGTAAATCCAGCACTCGGGCTGTGGGACATTCCTACACAAATTTACAGCGATATCTTAAAAGTAATTATTAACCACCATAGGCAGCGCCGCGGAAGGCAAGAAGCAAGCACAAACACGCTACAAGACCGACTTCCGTTCTCTCTGTGAAACTCAATGAGCTCTCGCTGCATTTCTCGGTATAAACTTAGTTATCAAAAGCCAGGGGTATTCGGCGCTGCAGCACCGTTGCTACCTGACAGTGTGTGAGAGCTGCAGGCAGTTTTTTTTTCCTGACGGAGATAGAGAGAGCGCAACCGTCTGTTCAGATATACTAAGCTAGCTAAGCAGATATACTTACTAACTAATAAATGTGAATAACTGAATGAGAATCTACACCGCTTTGAAACTGTAAGCTTAACCTTTAACGGCTGAATTAAAGGAACTAATGATGTATTTAAGTTATACTTCGTAAATTCTGACACCTACATTTCTTAAAGACTGAGACACTTGATGTTGGATTCAATTACACCTGGTGAACGTAGGAAAACTGTACATCAATGACCACGATTATAGTGTTGTTAGTATTATTATGTTTCTTCTTTGCCTCTCGCCAAATGACTACTGTGATAGGCTCCAGCACCCCCAAGACCCTTTGTTGGATTAAGCGGGTATAGAAAATGGATGGATTGATGTTTCTTCTTTGAAATGAATACATACACGATTCTGTTTTTTTTGTCTCCTATTCATCTTAACACCAAAGCAGATTTTAAGCTGATCATTTTAGACTTATTTTGTACAGCTGAATAGTGTTGTTACTGCAGACACAGTAAAGTACTGAGATATTTATTGTGCATCACCATTCTGTCTAAGAATACTTAGATATATTTTCTTGGCTATATATATCACCCATCTCTTCTATATCTTTGGGGGATTCTTGTGTTACAGAAGATGGATATAAATCTAAACAACAAACTTATTAGAATATCCTAATAACATATCATAGTTCACAAAAATACCAAAAGAAAATGCTAAAATAGAAAGTGACAGTGAATCTTTGAGCACTTCACAGAAAGTAAAAATCCATTCAGATGTTTAGAATTGCTACATCTACTATGTCACCACTATGCAGTCTGTCCTGTGATTCATATTGTATGGAGTGAAATAGAGTTTTAATGCACATGTGTTTGTCAGGTCTATATGATTCACAGACTAAACTACAGGAGGAAATGTGATTAATGATCTAAGAATCTTTATCTAGAAATCCCATTTGTTGCATTGAGAAACAATACATCTCTGAAGTAAGGAAGATGTACCAGTGAAATATCTGGTCTAATATTGTAATGCTGGAATTGAGCAAAGTTTTTGAGCATTTCAGGGTTCAGTTTACAAGCTGTAGACAGAGCCATCAGTTAGTTTTGAATTTAAAAAAAGTAGCCGCTGTTGGTTATAACTGACAAAAAAAAAATGCAATGCTTGATTGATCTTGAGAGGCCTTTCAGTGCAGTAATAGCTTCCTTGGATCAATTTGTCAGATCAGTTACAGCTTTAGCAGATGCAAATTGAATAAGGATTTCAAAAGAAAGATAAATTAAGTGTTGTGATACACTTGAGAGACACCGTGAGTGATGTGTTTTATTGTTATGCTCAAACCTTTTGGTTAGTAAAACTGAACTTGATACTGGAAACAAATATCCCCTCTCACATCCTATTCTTCACTTTGTATCCGAGGAACTCTGGAAGTGTTCTGCATACACCAATGAGCAGTCACCCAATGGCAAATGGACTGAGCCATCTGCTCGTGAGAAAATTCACATGTATGAATGGAGAAAACAAGGTGTTTGATGCAGTATTTACACTTGATCTGTGGGCAGTTTAAACAGATCGTGGTGCTCATTTAGCTCGGTTCATACTGGCTGGTTATAAGTGAGCAGTGGGAAGAAGAAAAGGAAAAAAAGAAGTTCTGTTACGTTTTACCATGTTAGAGTAATTGTAGGTTTCCAAACAGCAGTTTAGCTGGATTGGTTCAGCCTGTACCTGGTTCTGAGCATATCTGAATTTTAAAAAAATCTGGAAACACAAAGAATTCCAGAAGTATATAAACAATACTGTTTGCAATGACACTTGAATAAGCAAGTATACTATAAGCTCTACATGGGTATTACAATGATTTCCATGATAAATTAAGGATATTTTCCTAAGATAAAGAAATGAAAAACATAACAGAATCGATGCAGTTATTGTTCTCCAGCAGACTGCAAGATGTTCTAAATTTGTTTGTCAGCCTTTTAAGGGCAGACTTGCTGCCCCTTTAATAACCCAAATGTGTACTGTTTTGCTCTCATGTTTTCTGCACTCAGTATTGACTTGTGGCCCTTTCTTATTTTAGAGCAGAAAGTGCACACCCTAGAAAAAGCAAACACACTTCCCAGACTAAAGGGCAAGTGTTGGTGGTGACTGAGATTTTCACAATCTTGACTAATTTCTCTGTAGTGATCACCTGAAGTGGGAGAGAAGTTTGTGTCTCAGTTATGGTTGATAACTGAGACACTGTAGCTTTTATAGTAACATATAACAGGTCAATAACTCACTCTTGTTATTATGTATGCTTGACTGACAGCATTTCAGTGAATCTCCATTTGTGTGAACACATTCAGATGTGGTTACCTTGGCTGTGTTAACACTGTAGGGAACAGAGAATATGTCGAAAAAAGAGGAGATGAATTCAGGGAGCAGGCGCAGAATGAATCCTGGCATTTCAAATGCTGATGTGGCCACTGCCTCACTGACCTGAGTGAGAGGTATTCAATCTGAGCAGTATGAAGCATTTTAAGTTTAATTTAGCTTTAAATGAAAAGTTGTTCTATTTTTAAAGGTTCCTTCGAATGGAATAATTACCTTTTGGCAGTGTAAGCCACAGTCACTGCTGGGGATTGGGTGAAAGGGTTTTGATTCTGATTTGTTGCTATGTGCAACATGAGGCCATCCTTTAGGATTAACTTTTTACTTTTGATTAACAAACCTGTATTGGAAAGCCTGAGTGCCTTTTTGCTAATGAGCTGAGTTCGCTCCACTACAGACTGTGCTGCTGTGTCATGACCAGTGTGTGAACAGGCCACAGTGTTTGCTTTATTAATCCAAGAGCCACATTGGTTGGGGCAGGACTAAAGACATGAGAATTTCTGGAATTTAGGTTGTGTCCAGCAGTACTCCAGATACTGCCATCAAAACTGGGAGCAATGACATTTAGCACTAGGTTGTTAGATACAGAACAAGTAACCGATCACCAAAATGAATTCAGAGATGGTTTTATGCTGTGTTAAAGTTTTTAAATTCTGAGATCACGTTTCAGAGATGATTGGTGAATTGTACTGCATATATCCACAAGTTTGTGATCTGCACTTCAATTTTAGCCAGTGGTTGTCTGTCTGTCTGTCTGTCAGTCAGTCAGTCAGTCAGTCATTGTAGAGTTATTATAAAGAGTCAGTGTGCGAGGCTATTACTGTGGGTATTCGTAACCTTCTCTACTGCTCCTTATAGCATTGTCCATTATGTTGATCCGCTTTTTTAAATGTTCTTCTTTGCATTAAAGCAGTCCTCTTTAGATTCCTATTTCAATACATCCAGTAATATGTCTTGTTTGCTATTTAGGTGCAGGCTCATTTTGCTTTGCATATAGTGTAGTTCAGTCTCACTATCTTTCATTATGAGCAAGACTGGTCTGACTGGCACATTTGAGCACGTTCAGCTTTATCTGCATCATTATCTTCCTATCAATTACAATAAAACTTTGTTGTCCTGTCCCCCTTATAGCACTGCCACCTGGGATCATTTGAAGATGTTCTATTTGTATTATTAGGCCTTTTGTCACTTGGAAACACACATCTCTTTGGATAATTCAATTCATGTTTTGATTGTATATTTCTAATGTGTGGATGAAATTCCTTACTAATGTGATAAGACTCTGGTAGCTACAGATAAGCTTTGTGTCTATACTGGCATGACAGGTGGGCATAGGCTTATTGTAGAAAGGGCAGTGCAGCTGCAGATCAACCAGGCTGGCGAACTGTAGTTGTATTTGTCAACATAACCTTGAATCTGGCCAGACATGGACCCAGCAGGACCAACCTCACCACAGGATCGGTTTGAGAGGATTGAGCACGCGCTCATGCAACAGCAGCAGAGAATGGAGGAGGCTGATGCATACGCCAGACGAGCTACAGAGGCCAACACCAATGCCTTTGCAGCCCTCTCTGCCCAGTTGCAACAGCTGATGTCCACTCGCCCTCCTGCAGTTCCAGTCCCCACACTGGAGACTCCTGCTCCAGCTCTGCCACAGCCCAGAATGATCTCCGAGCCCAGAGTGGGAACCCCTGAGCGATATGATGGAAACCCTGAACTCTGCGGTTCATTCCTGACCTCCTGCTCCTTACTCTTCGGCCTGCAGCCATACACGTTCGCCACCGAGGATGCCAGGGTGGCATACGTAATTAGCAACCTGACCGGCAGAGCCCTCCTCTGGGGAATAGCAGAGTGGGAGAGGCGGACTTCCGCTTGTGCATCATTCCAGGCCTTCTCTGAGGAACTACGCAAGGTGTTCAGGTTGGGCACTTCCGGATCTGATGCCGCCCGTGATCTGCTCTCCCTGCACCAAGGGAACCAGTCAGTGGCTGACTTCTCCATCGACTTCCGGACCAGGGCCCGTCGAAGCGACTGGAACACTGCGGCTCTGCGCGATGCTTTTCTGCATGGTTTGGCAGACTACATCAAAGATGAACTTCCTATCCTCTACCTTCCACACTGGACAGTCTCATTGAACTTACTGTTCGGCTGGACCTCCGCATACAGGCCCGGAGAAGGGAGAGGAGACAGAACACTCCTGGTCATCTCGACCCAGCCCGCTGGCCAGGTTACTCATCTGCTTCCGGTTCCTCTTTACCCGCTATGGATATTGGCGTAGAGTCTGAGCCCATGCAGGTGGGCCGCACCAAGCTTACACCCGAAGAGCGAGAGCGCTCCGCCGTAAGGGGAATCTGTGTATGTACTGTGGACAAGCTGGACATTTTATCTCCCGCTGCCCGTTAAAAGACAGGGCTCACCAGTGAGTGAGGAAGTCCTGGTGAGTCACACGGCAGCAAAGTCTTCCTCCTCAAGCTTGCGCCCGCTCTTCCAAGTCAAGCTCCTCCTTCCTGGTGGTGCACACACCCTGCCCACTTTTATCGACTCTGGTGCAGACGCCAACATTATGGCTGAGAGCTTAGCTATACAACTCGGACTTAAGAAGATTCCACTTGACACCCCAATTCCTGCCAAAGCACTTGACTTCCGGGAGGTGTTCAGTAAAACTAAGGTGACTTCATTGCCCCCTCATCGGCCTTATGACTGTCCCATTGACCTGATGCCTGGCGTCTGTACTCCCTGTCTGGTCCTGAACGGGAGTTCATGGAGTCTTACATCAATGACTCCCTGGCTGCCGGTATTATCCGACCCTCGTCGTCTCCTGCTGGGGCAGGATTTTTCTTTGTCGAGAAGAAGGACAAGACCCTGCGCCCCTGCATTGATTACAGGGGACTTAATGACATCACTATAAAGAACCGGTACCCTCTTCCCCTCATCTCCTCAGCCTTTGAGTTACTTCAAGGAGCCATGATCTTCACCTAGATCGACCTCCGTAATGCCTACCACCTTGTCCGCATCCGAGAGGGAGATGAATGGAAGACTGCTTTTAACACGCCCACCGGACATTATGAATATTTGGTGATGCCATTTGGCCTCACCAATGCCCCGGCAGTTTTCCAGGCCTTGTTCAACGACCTCCTCAGAGACATGATCGACAAATATGTTTTCGTCTATTTGGACGACATCCTCATTTTTTCTAAGTCCCGCGAAGAACATATCCACCATGTCCAGACGGTCCTCCAACGCTTGATGGAGAACTCCCTTTTCGTGAAGGCCGAAAAGTGTGAGTTTCACTCACAGACTGTGTCATTCCTGGGTTACATTGTGACTCAAGGTCACCTGGAGATGGATCCTGCTAAAGTGGACGCAGTTAGGTGCTGGCCAGTCCCTGAAACCCGTAAGAAGCTGCAGCAGTTCCTGGGCTTTGCCAATTTTTACAGGCGCTTCATCGGGAACTATAGCTCCATCGCTGCCCTTCTCACAGCCCTGACATCCTCCAAGACTTCCTTCCGAGGGTCCCATTCTGCAGATACAGCCTTTCAGACCCTGAGGGACCGCTTCAGTTCTGCACCCATCCTCCAAGTTCCTGATGCCGAATGGCAGTTCATTGTAGAGGTGGATGCATCTGACATGGGTGTAGGGGCTGTGCTGTCCCAGCGAGCAGCCAGTGACCAGAAGATCCACCCATGTGCCTTTTTCTCTCGGCATCTTTCCCCAGCCGAGAGAAATTATGACATTGGTAACCGGGAACTCCTTGCTGTTAAACTGGCCCTGGAGGAGTGGCGGCACTGGCTGGAGGGAACCAAGCAGCCCTTCCTGGTGTGGACGGACCACAAGAACCTGGAGTACATTCGAACCACAAAGAGACTCAATTCTCGACAGGCACGATGGGCCCTCTTCTTCACTAGGTTAAATTTCACCCTCTCCTACAGACCCGGCTCCCGCAACGTCAAACCTGACGCTCTGTCACGTCAGTTCCAGAGGGAGGATGATGGCACCAGTGCTCCTGACACCATCCTTCCGTCCCCGTGTGTTGTGGCATCCCTGACTTGGGAAATTGAGGAGAAAGTAAGAGCTGCCACAGAGGGTCAGCCTGGTCCTAGTGCCTGCCCTACTGGATGTTTATTCGTGCCTGCAGCTCTGAGGTCGGATGTACTCCAGTGGGCCCATGGTTCTAAGTTGACCTGCCATCCTGGAATCCAGAGAACCCAGGAGGTCCTTCTACAACGTTTCTGGTGGGCCACGTTACAGGAGGACACCCGGGAGTATGTCAAAGCCTGCCAGATCTGCAATCGGAATAAAACATCGCGTCAAGCACCATCCGGCCTCCTGCAGCCTCTCCCAGTGCCACATCGCCCCTGGTCCCACATTTCAGTGGACTTCGTGACAGGCCTGCCACCATCGAATGAGAAGACGGCTATTCTTACCATTGTGGACCGCTTCTCTAAGATGGCACACTTTGTGTTCTTGCCTAAGCTCCCGTCAGCTAAAGAGACAGCCCAGCTGCTCCTCAACCACGTCTTCCGCCTTCATGGGATTCCTGTTGATGTGGTCTCGGACAGAGGGCCCCAGTTTTCATCAGTGTTCTGGCGGGAGTTCTGCAGCCTCTTGGGAGCCACGGCCAGTTTGTCATCCGGGTACCACCCGCAATCTAATGGCCAGACTGAGAGCAAGAACCAAGAAATGGAGACGGCCCTCCGGTGTATGGTGTCACAGAACCCATCCTCTTGGTCCCAGCATCTGTTGTGGGTGGAATATGTCCACAACACCCTTACCAGCTCCGCCACCGGTTTGTCTCCTTTCCAGTGTGCCTACGGTTACCAGCCTCCTCTCTTCCCAGCCCTGGAAGGGGAGGCCTCTTGCCCTTCAGTTCAAGCCTTCATCCGTCGCTGTCGTCGGACCTGGAGCTATGCTAGGGCCTCCCTCCTGAAGGCGGCAGACCGGTACTCCTCAGCAGCCAACCGTCATCGCTCTCAAACTCCACAATACCAGGTGGGCCAGAAGGTTTGGCTCTCCACCCGTGACCTTCCTCTGCGTGTGGAATCCAACAAGCTGGCTCCCAAGTTTGTTGGGCCCTTCACTATCAAGAAGGTCATCAATCCTGTGGCAGTCCGGCTCAAACTCCCTCGGTCTATGCGGGTGCACCCGACATTCCATGTGTCCAAGGTCAAGCCGGTCAACGAGAGCCCGCTGGTGCCTGCTGCTCCACCCCCACCCCCCCCCCCCTCGTCTCATTGAAGGGGGACTCACATATGAAGTGCGCCGCATCATTCGCTCTCGCCGACGTGGAAGGGGCTGCCAGTACCTCGTCGACTGGGAGGGCTACGGTCCGGAGGAAAGATCCTGGGTTCCTGCTCAACACATTTTGGTCTCATCCAAGTCTTTCACCAGCAACATCAGGACCAGCCCTCCCCCAGCAACATCGGCAGGGGCCCTCGCCATAGGACGCCTGCTGCTGGCCCTTCCACTGCCCCGGACCAGTGGGAGGACTCCCTGTCGGAGGAGGAGGCAGTGGACCCACCGGCGAACTCGCCTTCCTCACAACCTGAGGATGGGGAGTTCTCGGGTTCTCCCGAGTTTTAGCCCGCCTTCCTGTTCCCCCTCCTCCCACCCTGGTTCCTTGGACTTGTTTTGGGGACGTCAGGGGCCGTCCCTTGAAGGGGGTGTTCTGTCACAGTTTAGTCATCCAACCATCAGTAATTTTCCATTGATCCTGCTTCTGCCCCACTCAGCCTGTCAGTCACACACACCTCATCAGTTAACTCCACTCACCTGTGCACACAGCTGCCTCTCATCACATGCAATCAGCCCAGCATATCGTCACCAGCTTCACACTCTATCCTTTGCCAGATTGTTCTTTGCCATGCAAGTCTTTCCAGCGTTCTCCTGCCAGCTTTACCGGTACCGACCTCGCCTGTCCCTGATTCCCTGCTTCGTCTGCCTCCTGATAATTCGACCCAGCCTTCTGTCCCTGACCAAGAACTTTGCCTCTCCTCTCCTGATTCCTGTTTGCCGGTTTCTAAACCGTTTGTCTGTCTGCCAGAGTTTCAGTAAAGCCTTGAACTTTTTACCACTGTCTTCTGACTCCTTTGTACTACAATTGGGTCCATACACCACCCGTTACAATCTAAAAGATCTATGGTACTTTTAAAGGGCATTCTCACCTTTGGATAATTATTTTTTTGCAATTATTTCTCTGAGACCTTTCAGAAAAGGTACTGGCAGTGCTGAGTCTTCTACAAATACTGTTCTCTGATTTTCTAACCCAGGAGAAGAAATGCAGGAATCCTTCCCAGTTTGGAGGATTTGCTCTTCTACACAGTCGCAGAGGGTAAAGAGAAGATTCCTGCCCACAAATTTCTCACAGTAAGTCCTTCATATTCAGTTCAGCAGGGTGGTTTGTTGCAGTAATACACGCTCTAACATTTATCCTTGTTGTCACAAACCAGTGATCACAGTGAGAACTGCATTAGCAATACCTTTGGTTGCGTCCGACCTTTTGGTTGTTGCCCATACAGACTTTGTGTTCCAAAAGAAGAGATTGTTTGTATTAATCCCACATCTGTGTGTTTACTGTGCTAATTTAGGCACTTAAAGCTACAGGGCTTCGCACTGGAGATCCCCGCTTGAAGGAGTGCATGGACACCCTCAAAGAGACTTTGAAGAAGACTTCAGATGGCGTTACACTCGACAGGCACCTGTTTAAAAAGTAAAGCTGGTCATGTTTGGATCATTCATCTACATCATATGCTTTTGTGGTGATTTTAATCACATTTCCAAAATACCTGTACTCACCCCAGTCTCAACAAAGCATTCATATATTTTTGTAATCACATATGTCAGGAGGCAAATCCAGACTTAACTTAAAAGAATGGTTTCATAACAGTACAATGATGGGAAAGTCATTAATGAAATAAAGTGAAAATGAAAACTACTTTGTTATTCCCAAAGGGAAATTACATAATCCAGTTATGTCCTGTGATACTGTTTATATAAGAGATACTAGATTCTAGTCATCAGAACACTCACAAATGTTCTCTGGGAAAACTCCCCGTCCTTCCTCCTTTTCTCAAAAAATGAAAATGCAATAAAATAAGCTATTATTTAATTATTTAGTTCCTTTTGGTAGTGTGTTTATAGTGCCAATCTGGAACAAAATGTCACAGAGGCTGTGTTCTTTATTTCACCCTGTAAAACATCAATTGATTAAATAATCAAGTAGCCACTGTGATCTTTCTTTACCAAACACCACTATAAACTTCCATTGAAGTTTGTCAGACTTCAGAGTTGCTAACTTGGTTGACAAACTTTTCCTTCGGTTGCATGCTGTCAGTGTATTTTAGCATGCTGTTTGTCATTTGTTCATCAGGTGTGTCCAGAGCAACATTGTCCTGCTCACACAGGCCTTCCGAAAGAAGTTTGTCATCCCCGACTTCCAGTCCTTCACCTCCCATATTGATGAGCTTTATGAGAATGCCAAAAATCTCTCTGGAGGACAGGTGTGTCCGTAGATCCATGACTTTTCTTTTTTTTTTTCATACTCATTTACTGCACAAAGTTTCATAATCATCACTCTATTTTGACAGTCTGGTGCACTGTGTTCTGATGCTGTATTCTGAGTATTGGTGGGTGGGCGGTCCATTCCTGAACATGTCAAAAGTATCATTTTGGTGTTCTCCATAGCAGAGAGTTACCTGCTACTTTCACACATTACTGATGTATTTTCCTCAGATTCTGTTTGTTGAGCCATCTCTTTCCTGCTAGCTACGAAAATGTTCAGATGTTTAAAGAGCAAATCATGAAAAAAAGCCAACTGATTGCAGTGATTTTGATTACTAGAACCCTGGCACAGCCAAACTCCTTTCATCTGAAAAAGATCTGGGGATACAGTGGAAGAGGTGTGGGGTGAGTGCCGTCAAAAGGTCAAGAGAGGGGTTTGTAATTCCCAAAGGAATAAGCTCTTTTTATTTCAGATTTATAACTTGACGATCTTCCTGTAAGTAAGAGCCCTTCCTGTTGTTGTTTAGTTATGTCCCCCTGACACATTTGTCTGATTTTTATTTATTTAAAAAAAAAAAAAGTTATATATTTTTATTTTATTTTGAAGATGTAAGAGCCATTTAGTTTCTGATATCAGAAAGGACGTCACATTTTTTTAATGAAGTTACAGTTGATGGAATGGAAACTTTGTTATTGTTCTTTTACTATCAAAGTTCGTGCTTTTACTCCTGTTACAAGTCAAAATGTCTTCTTCAAAGGTGGCCTATAGTCAGCTGAGTGTTAATCCATACAAAGCCAGTTGATGGAGAAGACATCAGTTCCAGTATACTGAGGCTGGTTCTTTATGGCATTCCATCTGCATCGAAATTACTAAACAAAGGAAAAACGGGAAATGCTCTTATTAATTGTTCACGTTTCACGATTTTTCATCGAGGATTTTAAATGCAAATTTTGAAGTTGCACATGAGAAAAGGTTGATGGAAATGTCAAAATTGAGGGGAAAAAAATCTATTTTGCCATGAAAAAGTATTTACATTTGTCAATGTTTTTGTTTTGTTTATTTTTTTTGGGCTTAAAGGTCGACGAGTCTGAGGGTGTTTTTTTTTTTTTGTTTGTTTATTTTTTTTTTTTCTCATGCAGATAAGGAATTTAAGCTGTGTCAGTCTTATTGTGCATTGTCAGTGGACTGTGGCTTCCCGTTGAAGCCTGAGCCTCAGCAGACATCAACAGCGAAAGGTGAAACACTGCTGGGTTGACACAATCTCGCCTCTGTCTTACCTCTCTTTCAGGTTGCAGACTACATCCCCCAGCTTGCCAAATTCAGCCCCGATTTATGGGCAGTCTCCTTGTGCACAGTTGATGGACAGAGGTGAGACAGAGTCATAAGCAGGATGTAATAACTGAAGAATTGCTTGCTTGGTATATCAAAGTTAGCACTAAGATACTCTGTTGTGAGCATTTATGTGTAACAGCACTGTGGTCACACTAATTGTAGTTGAATAATTATGAAATTACTTCCATTGATTTCAATGTGGACTTCAATGTGGTCTTATTTTTATTGTATTGCAACTTGAAACCCATGTTTGATAGTTATTTTTACATTTCAAATTTAACTGACGAATTGGTGGTGAAATGTATTTAATTTGGCTTTTCATATGAAGGCTAATGATCCTTACTCTCCTCCATGTCAAGGGCCAGACAGAATATTTGGAGCACTGGTTGAATGAAGTGTAGTGAAACTAAAACCATTTTTGTGAAACTCTCGATATTAGTTACACAGAGGTTATGATTTGATTTGACTGATTGCATACTATTGCATTATCATGTACAGGTTTTAGGGTTTGATAGATATAGACTCATTTCTCAGAAATGGCAAACTGGTGTAGATAGATAATAACTGGAAGTGTTGTGTCATGATTACATGAGGTGTTTTCTCTGATGGGTTATTGTAAAATTCCAGCGTTTTATGGAAAATAAGTCATAAAGATAATGCAGTCTTGTTATAAAGCTGTAATTCTCCCTCACTTGAGTTTATTGGGCTTCCTAAACTCTCACAATAAATTATGGATTTGCAATGATAATCTTATTAATGAGTGCTTACTTGTTATAACTCCTCCAGTTTGGTTTCTGTTTGAATAATTTATGCTGTTACTGCTTTGCATGCTCAGATAATATGCTATCTTTCTTTTCTGTTATAGACACACAGTGGGAGACACTAAGGTCCCGTTCTGTCTTCAGTCTTGTGTCAAGCCTTTGAAGTATGCTGTTGCTGTTCATGACCATGGCACAGAGTATGTGCATAGTTTCATTGGGAAGGAGCCCAGCGGTCTCCGCTTTAATAAGCTCTTTCTGGATGAAGATGGTGAGATTTCAGTGTCAGTCATTTTTTCCCACATTTACTTTCCTTCTTATTTGATCGAAGAATAAGCTCAAATGACCAATTTTTTCTTGAAATAATCCAGTGTTGACCTAATGCCTGTTTGATAGTGAATGACTTATGTCGTGTTAACTGGCTTGCAGCTGCTCAAAAAGTTGGTGTTTATTATTTTTTCATATTAATCTTGATATTTAAATCGATTAACTGAAAATGGGATTTGATTTGAATGGTATATTTGCATCCCTCTGCTATACACACTGCTACACTTTTTTGTTGGTTTGCAATCTGTAAATGTGGAACTGAGTGTATGTAAGCCATGGAAAAGCTGTAGATGATTTGTAAAAGAAACAGAGTTATATAGTTAATTATCAGCATTGATTAACTTTTCTAGCTATTGCATAAGGAGAACAAGAAGAAGGGTGATTGAGCTGCAGGGCAGCATTGTTGGGGTTGAACTACTAATTTAAGTTGCTTAAAATAACATTTGAACAGTAATTGTTTTCAGAGTGAAAGTAGTGACTGAGTTTTTGGAGGAAATCCCTTGGCTGGTCCTTGGGTTGCAGACTTGTTGTCACATCCTGAGTCTGATCCTCTTACACAATAGTATAACCGCTAGATATCCTTGCAGAAGATTCAAACACTAGTGAGGAAATGTAGGTGATGTAAGTGCTGTTCTCAAACTCTTTTAGAGATTTGAGGCAAAAAAGCTTTCTCTGTAATCATGGAAATTACTCAGAATTGCTACTAAAGCGAACAGGAAGTGATCACACTTTAGAGAAGAGGTCGTGGAAATAGAAGGCAGTTGCTTTCTCTCATTTGAAGCCACATGATGATTGGAAAAGGAAAGACTTTAAGGGTTTCCTCTTCAGATTAATGCTTTTTCTGTTTTTTTGCAAGGTCTTTACTGGATAATTTTAGAGTCTGAGAGAGAAAAAAAAGACATTCACATGAAGAGAATGGTGAGAGCTCTTCCTCAGGAATGACTTTAACCTCTGGGAATATATGGGTTATTATATTTACATTGACATTCAGTCATTTAGGAGATGCTTTTTTTCCAAAGATTTAAGCTTCAGTTCAGATACTGAGTCCTTAATCAGTATGAATCTGTCTCAGTCAGAGTGACAAGCAGAGATTTTTGCTGAAAATATGGGGTCACTTGGTGGTATTGATAAGTACAATTAGGTATCATCTGCATAGCGTTGATACAAAAAGCCAATAGGAAAGGCTGAGCAGGCCCAAAAAGGAAGGGGTCCCAGTACCTGAGCTTTGGGCACCCAAATAAAGATCTGTTATGGGATGTGACCGTTTGTCTTGCCATAATACTTAAAGAACATCAAGTGAAGTACGATTTGAAATCAAGAATACGTCAATCTTAAGATGCCCATCTCAAAGAGTGCTGGTAGTAAGATGGCATGATTCACTCCAACAAAGGTTGCAGTGGGGAAGCCATCATAGTCGAATGACTACTCTTAATGCTAGACTGGTTTGGATCAAGGTGTTTGTTGTAAGAGTAAGCCTGAAAACTTTTTGAGATAGAAATGGTAGTATCTTATCTGGGAAGACAGAGATCAGTCTTGAGTTTTTACTCCCTGCCAGGTCAGTTGTTTTCATTTTCTCTAATGTACGTCTTTTTCAAAACCGGTAAAAACCACCTTGAATTTTGCGTGATCGTGGCTTTTTTATTTATGTAGTTTTACTGCCAACATGATAATTCTGCCTGGCAGAAACAATTGCAATAAATTCAGATATTTTTTAACCCAAATTTCTAATTTAGCCTTTGTTCTATGAGGTTGTTTTGGACATTGGGATAAAAACTAATTTGGAACTAATTTCATACAACAAAGCAGACAGGAACTGACACACAGGTTATCTTATTTTTCCAAGTCAAGCACATTGTTTAATGCGTGGCCACATGAACATGAAACTTTCCAATGCAAATTATACACTGAATACATTATGCTTATATTTTATTGTCGTTTAATTAAAGGCAACATGCAGCAACAAATATGCCTTTATTGTCATTGTCCAACTATAATGAGATGGGTTTTTTTTTTAATCTATAATGAATTTAGTCAATATGTACTTAATTCATTATGTTTGATCTGTCTATATACAAAACTCTCAGACTGAAGGTGCGCACTATGATCCTCTACAGCATGCTAACTGAGTTCTTGCTGTTTGCAGATAAACCCCACAACCCTATGGTGAATGCTGGAGCTATTGTATGTACTTCACTTATAAAGGTAAAGTCAGTGCTACTTTTTTCCCACTGTTTTATGTGTCTTATAATATCCACTGTGTGTTTGTCACCTACTCTGAAACATTAGCTAGAGAATTCCTTGTCTGGAAGGTATCGCTGAGCTGCTTTATCTATTCTATGAATAAGGTTTGTGTGAATATTTGTTGTAGATAAGACTTCTCTGTGGTTTCAGAAACCTATTTTTAATCTTTTGGTTGTTTTGAACACAAGAGAACCATTCAAGAAGCCTCACATAATTGAATTGATAATGATTTAATACCTTTTGTTTTCAGTTGTTGTCAGAAACTGATTTCTGTAGTATTCATTCAGTGGACAACAGGCTTCCTATTCAGAGCAGATATTTATGACTCTTGACTCAGCTTGAAGTATTTCTAGGTCACTATCCAAGTCCAGTGGCGTGTATCTTGTTGTGATTAAGACTAATGAAGCTAATCCAGCCTCAGGGGCACTTAGCCACCTCGGAACACGCACTGTTATTACACCAGCTGAAAATAACCTGTACAGAAAGCTAGTGTGAACAACCCAGCAGTAGTCTGTCAGTGAAAGGAGTCTGAGTGTGGTATCACTATACTGAATATGTTAAGACTGACATGAATCATATATCATCAATAAGGGTGAAGCTCATAGTTTCACCCATAACAAAGAAGAGATCAAACTTGGCAAAGATACCAGCTTTTTTGATGGGTTTTAAGAATTCTTCTCCTATTTTTTGTTATTTCTCTTTTCTTAATTAGTACCTGCAGTAACTTATTAGATAGCTCTTCTGAGAGTATGTATGTGTGTACTAGAAAGAGACAGCACTTTAACTGTTTACTAGCTGTGTCTCAGCTAGAGAAGTTTTTTTATGCGTTTTGTAAAATGTTTAGATAAGTTTCTTGAACTGTGGATTTTTTTGTTGTTTTTGTTGTGGATTTTTCTCTTGTATCAAGAGATTAGATATTGAACTAAAGTATAAGACTAATGAAGTCATTCTTTTTATTATACCACCAAAACCTTGAGGTTATTAGTAGTTTTTTATTTTTAGAGGAAGCACCTCACAAAGGGAAGATCCTCACAAAGTCATTTTGAAAATGTGTTGGTTCATTCCATTCATGAAGAGACATGCTGAGGCATGTGGCCTGTTTGATCTCAGTGACATATTGGGTCTCTTTTACGTAAAACTAGCAACAAAGATCAATAGATTAGCTTAGGTGTTGTATGAAGTCAGTATCTGTTGAAATCTCATTAGCTTCTTTTTTTAAAATTTATTTCAACTGGGCTTCCATTTCATTTTCATCCTGTACACATGATAATAAAATGACAACACTTTGCCTAATACCATTGATCATTTGACAGTTAAATTATTCTGACATTTCTCTGAAAAAAAAAAAGGAAAAAAAAAAAAAGTTGCCTTTCAATATTAAAGATTGTTCTTTTAAAACTGACCCGCAGCCATCATACAGTCACTGGACCCTAAAGTTAGTCACTACGCTACAAAGCTTATGAGTTAATGGTTGATTTGAAGTACAACCGAAATGATGCACTTGATAAAGATAACCACTTGTCACACTAAGCCACTCTAAGTCACACTTTTGGAAGTTGTTATCTCAACAGTGAAGTTTGAAGCATATAGCTACAAATGATCTATCTACTGTGCTGCTAAGCAACACTGCTTCCGTATCTGCGGTACCAAAATACTGACTCTAGTATTTGCAGTTGACTAGCATGTCAGTGTTTTGTCACCCTACAGATTTCAAATAGAAGTAGAAAAAAATTCTGCTCCCTAGTTTATCATAAAAATTCACAATATTAATCCGAAACAATAGGGATTAGTTTGCATTCTTTGCAAGGATTCATTGAAAATCTCTACAGAAAAGCTGCTGAAGAACTGTTAAATTAGTTTTCAATATATTCACAAAAATTGTACTCCTATATGTAATTTTTTTATTCATAGTGACAAATCTATTCAGAATTGCCATGGATTCTTCCCTCCCCCATCTGTAGCGCATTGTTTTTGTTTTATGGTCCCCATTGGTATTGTTATAGTTCACGTCCCAGCTCTTATCAGCAGTGTTTTCATCTGCAACAGGTAGAGTGAAAACCCTCTGATAAAACTGCTGCATGCTTTTTTTTCCACATCACAACAACTGCTGACTTCCATAGTTGGTAGATAGCTGGAAAACACTCCAGATAGCTGGAGTATTAAGCTGCAAAAGATCGGGACAGATTACTCGGGATTTGAAACAGATCAAAAACTGAGTTTAAAGAAACTGAATAAAAATGCTCTTAAATGTTACCGTAAACAGTGAGGTCCTTCTTAAAAACCCAGGAGCCTTATAGCACTCATACCTGTGTACTTGCAGTGGTCAAGTCAGACAGGTTCTCCAGCAGTTATGCGGTTGATTTATGATGCAGAGACAAAAGACACCTCTGCATGATGCTTTTTCATCACACTGCATACCTGTTTAGCTATGTATTAAGATGCATAAAGCAAAGCCAGTAGAGATTCAGAGGCTTACTTTATCTGAGAAGATAATGATGTTTGTGTCTGCAGCCGCTCAACATTGTCATAAGTGTCTTTAATGTGTTACTTTTTGTCTTTTCTTTTTAAACTGACACAATGTCAAGCCATTGGTTAGACTGCACGGTTGGATTTATTACCTCGATGGGAAAACTATGGGATGATTGCCCTGGCAGTATGCCCCAAACTGTTGTTACATGGTGCTTGAAGGCTACATATTGTTGTTTTTGTATGTTGCATATTTTCCAGACTTAGGAACTGTGGGAAATAATGACTGCTGCTGCAGGTCAAATGACGTTGGTAATTTTTTCTTCCTTTTCCATATCTATCTCCTCACTCTCTCCCTATACCCTGTTCCCCCCTCCCCACTCTCTGTCTTTTTACTCCTCCAATCAGCTCTGTAAAAGGCCCATTTAGTGACTCTTTAACACCTTCATCAGTGATACTTATTTTTGTTCTTCTATACTGTTTAATGAACACCTTAAAATGGACAATCAAGACATTTTCTGTTAAATGAACTGATCCAAACTCATCCAAAACTGAAATAGTTGAGTATTTTGAATGCGTAACAAAAGCTGCAACATTTAAAATGCACGTGTGCATTTTTACTTTTGCTGTGTTTTCTTTGTGGGTCTAGGCAGCGACAGTCAGCTTGTGATTTGACAGACGTCTACTGAGCTACACTTTGAGGGCCATTCCTCTTCTCCCCCCTCCTCTTACCCTCTGTTTTGTCACATTACACTTTTTGACTTACTTTAGATATACATCTTCAAACATATAGACATCCATACATGCATTATTGTAATCCATAATGCAGACCACATCCCTATATCTGCAAATGTTGTGCAGTCAAGGCTGCCATGTATTTCTAAAACAGGTGTATACTAGTTAATGCAATTCAGGTTTGATTTCTGAATCCCAATGTCATAGTGAGTTTAGTTAGTCGTAACATGATTTTCTTGTTCACATGTCTACTAAATCTCCCTATAACTCCAGAAAGACTGCTCTCTTAGTAACCTGTTCTGTTCTAAAGCTCATGTGATGATTACATTTTCATTTGTAATAAAACTTATTTGCATCTTCTAATTCTGTAGCTTTAACTTGTCAGCAGTCTCGTGTGTCATTTTAGTATATCTTTCTATAATGCTGTGTTTGTTCTCTGCAATGTCTCAGTGAAGGAACTCTACTAACTGCCTTTTGTTTTGTTCTCTCTACAGCAAGCTGCAAGCAATGCAGAAAAATTTGACTATGTGAGTATATAATATTAAATTACAAGACATAGTCACTCTGCCATAAAAACACCTCATCACAACAGGATAATGAGATCAGATAGGGCAAAATTAGATTTTGTAGACTGGTAGAATTTAGGTCAAACAGATGCCTTTTTGCTCCTGAGGACTAGATTTTTCTCTTGTTTTTCTCTTGACTTCTTATTGAACTTATTCTGGCGACAGACACAACACTCAGGGCCAAATATGGTTGACATCCCAACATTAAAAAGAGAAAAAAAAGGGGGGGGGGGGGGGGGGGGGGGGCTAGACATCATGCAAAACACTTGACCGATCCCTCACTGTTCATAGAATTTAATGTCATATCAGGAACTTCTGAGGGTCATTTTGTCACTCTTCTTTCTCTCCAGGTTATGAATTTTCTGAAGCAGATGGCAGGAAATGAGTATGTTGGTTTCAGCAATGCCACGTAAGTGCCTCTTTATTATGGTTTATGTTCTGAAAATTCCACCTTTCTTCTATAACTTGCAGCATGATGCATGACGGCACTGACATGAATAGCATTTTCCGGGAAAAGGTTGTGGTGGCACAGAGCGAGCACCGGGGTCTCATGTAACAGTATCATCACATGATGCCATGAGCGTTCATAGTTGTACTGTACACACGTGGGTGGGGCTTTGGGATTCCAGCACAGAAGTGCATGCACACACACACACACACACACACACACGCACACACACACCACACACCCCACACACCCGTGCAAACATTTCCTTCCTCTGTGTAATGGGAGTGCTCTGCTCTTTGTGTGACAGATTCCAATCGGAGCGTGAGTCAGGAGACAGAAATTTTGCCATTGGCTACTACCTGAAAGAAAAAAAGGTTTGACCCTGGAATGCTCCTGCAGCATGGCTGACTTTGTTTTCTGTTGACTGTTAATGTTTTTACACTGAAAGGCAAACCATTTTTTGCTGAGATTTGCATTATAATCATTTTTCTTCACTAATGAAGCTTTCACATTTGCATTCATGTCTCTGCTATTTAACTTTTTAAAACTTTGAAAAAGAATTAATGGCCAGAAACCTGATAAGTAATTATATAAGCCATATAATTTAGATGTATTCACTTACATGACTGACATATAGTTGTTGAAAAGAAGACCTTGACCACATGTACACAGCTTCTTTTTTAGAAAAGGTTTTAAAATGGAAGCAGTCTTGAACCAGATTTCATTTATTTAAAAATCTCCTTAAATGTAAACACACATCACCTGGTCAGCATGTACAGTGGGAACACCATTGCTACTGTAAACTGATAAATGGTCTGCTTTCATATGGCTGCAGCTCGACTGAGCCATTAAACTGGACCACTTGCAGTTGTCCTAGTATACATACAGAGGCGTTGCATGCCAGTGTCACATGAGGACTGTGTATGAAAACATTCTGTCGCTTTTAACTTTCTCTACGGATGATCATCCTAGTTGTAAATATAGCTTAACTCTCTGCACTGACGTAGTCTTTGACTTACTTAGATATTAATTTAGCCAGATGTTTATAAAATTGTGTTTTTATTGGAACAGAGAAAGAGTTTTACGATACTTTAAGTGACTGCACAGCACATAGTGACACTTACTCTTAATGAGCAGATTTTCAGTCACAATTTCTGACATTTTTAGCCTGTTTAGTGACAAAAGAAACAGAAAAAATGTGAAGGAGAGCAGCTTTGTTGGGAAATTGGCTGTATGTATACTTACACTTTATGGTTTTTACAAAAAGATGAAACTCTGGAGCATATGTAACCCATTTTCTCTTTTTGGTCACAGTTATTAGTTGTTGGGTTTTTTTGCTATTGACATGTAAAAGTCCTCAGTGTCTGTGCTCTGTCACATGAGCTGCTGACCTTTTTCTACGCCTCACAGAGAGAGCTCAGACTACTGGACTGACATTGAGGATAGTCCATTACAGTTTACCAAACACTTATATGATGTATGAATTAAAGTCTGCTTTGAAGCTGGATTAAGAGAGGACATCCATCTCTTGGGACACTTAACAGCTTCATTACCTGTGTGTGTTGTTTTTTCTGGGGTTTTTTTGTGGTTATCTGGTCTGAGTTGTGTCTGTGCTTTTCTAATTGTGAATAGGATCTCCTTTGAAAAGAGAGACTGGCAGATTAATATAGGTTTACATATGCAAACGACAGAAAAGAGTAATTGCTAAATATTTACCTTTTTTGTCTCTAGTGTTTCCCAGAGGGGACAGACATGACATCTGTGCTGGACTTGTACTTCCAAGTGAGTGGAACTGCAATTTTTTTCCATGTTTATACATCATTGATGAGAGAGTGTCGTGTGTCTCTGTGCTGCTGCTCTTCCTCTGCCATTGAACATATCTTTGAATGTCATAGACCTCTTCTCTACCATTTCTAACCATGTATCAGATTCTTCTGTTAAACTCCTTTTTTGTAAACACATGTACACTTTCTTATGCGCTACAACTAATCTCTTCACAATGTGTAGGTGCAACAAAAGCTAAAATCCCATTTTGAATATTTCTTCATTTGAATAGAGTATAATAGAATGTCTTTATTGTCACTACACAGTACAATGAGATTAAAAGCAACTCCTCATTCAGAGCAAACAAGCAAAAAAGGCTGAGAAATCAGTGCATGTGTGAGTTCAGAGTGGTTATGGCTTTTGGGAAGAAGCTGTTCTGGAGTCTGTTGGTGTCTGTTCTGATGCACCTGTAGCGCCTCCCTGAGGGCAACAGGTCAAAAAGATCAAAGCCAGGGTGGGAGCTGTCCTTGGTGATGGTTTTTGCTTTGGTGCCCTTTTACGATGATACACTGATTTGCTGCAAGCTCTCCCATACTACAGTTGTTAATTGAGATTCAGATGTGGTCACTGCATGTGTTAGTACATGGTTCATATGTTTTCACCGAGAAATTTTATGCTGAAAATTGTCAAAGAGAAATGGTACAAATTATTATTTTTTTGTCTACCTCCAGCTGTGTTCTATTGAGGTGACGTGCGAAAGCGCCAGTGTCATGGCGGCCACCCTGGCGAACGGCGGCATCTGCCCTATCACGGGCGAGCGCGTATTGAGTCCAGAGGCAGTGAGGGACACCCTGAGTCTCATGCACTCTTGTGGCATGTATGACTTCTCAGGACAATTTGCTTTCCATGTAAGTAGAATACACATTCTGACAGCTACTAAATGTTTCAGTATGTTGCACCCCTCAGGTAAAGCATTTTCATGTCAGGTGGACTGAAGCAGCTGTTTAAGCAGTCATAACTTCATGGTTGTTTTAAGCTGATGGTTTACATATAACTCTGGATTTTGTGAGAAACTTTTTTGGCAAAAAAAAGTCATTCATTCAATATGAATTGTACAGTACAGGTAAATAATGAAATTATTTGCAATTCTAGCTTAGATAACCTGAGGCTAAATGTCACTGGGTGTTTGCATTAAGGATTATCCTGTCAAACAGCTGTAATATGGGAACATAAAACTGTAATTACAAAATTATTGGAGCCGTGTTGATCTTACTTATTCAGCCTTGGGCTGTTATCATGCTGCTATTGTAGATACATACAGCTGATTGACTGACACTTAACTGTTGTGTTTTCTCTGTTGTAGGTCGGACTTCCAGCCAAGTCTGGCGTGGCAGGGGGCATCTTGCTGGTCGTGCCCAACGTGATGGGCATTATGTGCTGGTCGCCTCCACTAGACAAGATGGGCAACTCTGTCAGAGGAATACAGTTCTGCACGGTATGTAGTGCCCAGAGATAGGATAGAAATCCAACAGTTTTTCTTTAAGAGACAAAGATGTGTAATCTTAATATATCTAATCTTAATGTGATATTGATTATACTGATAAAATATAAGGAATTCCTTTATATAAAACATGAAAGTATTGTTGTATGACAAGCTTTAAGTAAAATTATTGTTTGCTTCACACAAATGGAAAAAAAACTGTCATTAATGATTGGCAGTTGCTCAAAGCTCTGGTGACTGAACCTGTTTAATAAGTAAGTGATGGTTGGTTAATTATTACCATCATGTGGTCTGAGTACAAGTCTCAGTAAACAACAAGCTGCTTCTGCCACATATGAACTCGGATAACATTTCTCTTCCATTTCAGGAGCTGGTAGAGCTTTTCAACTTTCATAACTATGACAACCTGAGGCACTTTGCTAAGAAGCATGATCCTCGCAGAGAGGGAGGAGACCAGCGGGTAAGGACGTACAACACAACTCTGCCGTTCAGGACGAAAGAAGAGTTTCCAAACAAACAAAGCAACACACCCTCTCCCAGTTAACGCTGCAGGTTAGATTAGATAACCGCTATATTGTTCGTCAGTTGACCTACAGCCGTTAGCTGACACCTTGACTTCCGTAAATGTATGTAAAGTATAGGAAAAGCTTAAAAAACAAGTGCACACAATTTGAGATGAAGAGCTAAAGAAGTGTGCTGTCACACATTTGTTTTCTTCTGCTCATACTGATTTGTTTTATTTATCTTTTGATTAATTTTTTCAAAATCCATTTTTGTTGGACTTTTTATGCTAAATTCAAAGCCAGTCTGCTTAATCTTTATGCACGTTTCATTACCTACCATACTTGCTGAATTGCTGAAACCTATGCATTCCTGCAAGTACAGTCAATAGATAATCAAATAAATAGCTTTTGGTTTTTTTTAAATGATGTTGTTGCAAGCACAGACGCAAACAAAAACAGAGAGAATGAGACTAATTTTTTATTCGTGTCAATTAAAACAGCAGCACTCCTTCGGATCCATGGATTACGAGAGCCTCCAACAAGAGCTAGCTCTGAAAGCTCCTCTGTGGAAAAAAGTGTCTCCCACTGAGTCAGACCAGGACAGCTCCACCACTGTAGTCTATAGGATGGACAAAGTCAGCGGTGAAACTTAGGAAAAGAGACCCCACACCCTCACCTCATCCCATCTTTCTCTCAGCTTCTTTCAACAACACCACCATCTTTCTTCACCCTTGAGTATTTATACATAAATTATGCAGAGGATTATTTATTGCTTTTGAAGCAGTTACTGAGCTGGGAAACTTTATTTGTGCTGGAAGAATGGTATGAACTTTTGTTTTTTTGGCTCTGAATTCCAAATGAGCCTCCTCTGGCTCCTCTGTTGCCTTTGTGTGCATAGGATTGGATGTACAGTGCCCAGTTTGTGCTTCTGCGTTCTGTCATACTGGTTATTGGGCTGTTTGTTTTTGGCATTTTCTTTCTTTAATTTTTGAAGAGATTCTTTTTATCTTTTCTTTTTGTAGATTAAATTTCACCAGGAAAAACAATCAACTGACAAAAAAAAAATAAACACCTTTGACTGTTTTTGCATATGTGGAGCGTCGGTGCTGCCAGCATTCAGATCAGCACTATTTAAACATACATTCAGACTTAGACTCAAGCAATATTTGCACATAAATACAAATGCTACGTGGTCAATGAGCCTTTATAGAGATGTGCATATTGAGATTACTCTAGAAAGCGTGAAAAAGAGAATATTGTTGACATGGTTGTGAATGCTTTGGTGCAGCTGTTCTCAGATTAGTTTCCCCCTAATTTCTTCTGGAAAGTGCAGGGCTTTTTGCTTTTTCAGTCTTGCACGTTGGACCAGACAAGAAACGCAGAGAAACTCAAAACCAGTGAGTAGTGCAACGTTTTCTCAGCCCTCTGACAGTCATGATCAGTAAATACGCACAGAAATCCAAATAAATGCAGAAGTTGACTGGTGCTCCACTTTGGAGTTACTTGCCACATGCAGGAGATTTCTGAAAATAATCTTGCATGCGTGTGTATGTTCTGGAATAGCATTTGATAGTCAGCATTCGTTTGAATGATTTTAATGTGAGCTTTGGGATTAGAAAGAAAAGGTTGAGAAATGTTAGCAAAGAGAAATCTGAGTAAAACAAGATGTATTCAGGCACAGAACTTAGATTTGTGCTTGGATCACTGTTGACTTGTCTGACACCTTGTGAAGCAATGCAAAGAAAGGTTTGTTCACAGCAGAGGTGACTGTAGCTGGCTGTTCGTCGTGGAGACTCACTTGACTTGTTTGTTCTCATTCATTTGCCAGCACTCTTTGACTGATCTGAGGATTCCTGCAGCGCTCTGTGATGTTGAGCTTTGTGTGTGTGTGTGTGTTGTCAGTCTTGCCATGTGTCTAGTTTACTGAGCATACTCAGTGTGACGTTGGTGGGAGTGGTAATGTATGTTTTTTGCTGCAATCTCCAGCAGAGTCCTTCATGCTCTGACTGGTCCCAATACAACCTTTACTACCTGAACTGTGAGCAGGTGATCTTGGCTGCATTCTAAAGCCATCACCGCATGTTTACACAGTCCACGAAAATATGCTTGTGTTCAAACATCATCCCTTAATCTAGTATGTACCCTACCCTCTACTTACATCAAATGTAGATTACAAAAAAGAGAAAAAAAGATTTGCTGATATACTTAATGTCAAGGAAAAAATGGCGACTTGCAAAGAAACACGGCACATGCCAAAGGTTTGCAGAAAGGATAAACTCTTCAATTGTGGCTTCATTTTAAAATTTAAATTTAGCCAACTAAAGCTCAGTTGGCTGAATAAGCTTCGGGATTCAGCTGGTTCAATTTTAATTTAGCCAATTGTACACTATAGTCTTTTTTTCATTGTACTAAGGTTTTAAGTAAACTTTTTCTTTCAAGAAACACTAGACCTCATTGTTTGATGAGAGAAATTTAATTTCAACTGTTGTTGAAACTGCCTAAAGTTTCAAAGTAGTTCAAGTAGAACAGGATCACTGATAGAAAGAAGTTAACAAAGAAAAAAACTATTATTCTGAGGCCTTTAAAATGAACATGACCTGCTTTTATAAACTATTAAACTGAAAGTGTTAACGAGTTCCCAGCCATCCTCGGCTCTAACAGCAGAGAGGTGGAGTCTGTAATGATCAGTGTTTTGGAAAGCATGTGATCAGTGGGAATGACACTTAAGTGTAAAAGACAATTTCATGTACTATCAGATAAAGTTTGATGGCCACAAATGTTGCTTAACTCTCAAAAGGTGTATTTTGACACCCACACAACACATTTTCAGTGTTATTTGAATTATTTTCTAAGTGTTTAGAGTATGTTAGGACAACTTCTACAGTATAGATATTTAACTGTATTTCTGAATGTACATAGCAGCAGCAGGTGTATATAGCTGTTAGGTTTGTGTTTGCATCCTCAGCAGGAGAACAGTGTGTCGACTGTACGCTTTAGACGTTCCAAAGTCATACGATCACTTCCAGGAAAATACTTGCACATGAATGTCATGACAGTGGATGCCTTAATTATCACTTAACTGTGACTTTACTGGTAGGGGAGTTTTACCTGTGTTCCGTAGTTATTGTTGAAGCTGGAATGTGGGTTTGACTTGAGCTCAAAGTGAGGCTGCTGGAGCCAGAGCTCTGTCATATTGAAAGTCTTATTTTGTGTTACAGTACAGTTTTTTCAGTTATCAAATGTGATGCTTAACATTGTTTCTCGACAAAAAGCCTTCAAAAGCCTTGGTCATTATTAATGCTACTTGGGAAAGTTGCACTAAGTCTAAGTGATGTCCTGGGTAGTTGTGGCTTTAACTGTTTTAGCATGGATCTTGTTGCTTTTTTTTTTTTTTTTTTTTTTTTTTTTTTTAAGTACAGAAATTAATTTCAGCAACCATTCTGAATAGTTACACTCAGTAGATAACTCTGACTATAGTTCTGTAGTTTGGGTTGTTACAGGTGGAGTCTACAATTCCTCAGTGTTGTAGGCATTAAGAAGAGAAATTATGTGTGTTTGAGGAGAGAAAACTCAAAAGAAAACAACTGTGTGGAAGTCAGCACATTACTTTGCATATACATACATTTATAATTTGATACGTGTGTGTGTGTGTGTGTGTGTGTGTGTGTGTGTGTGTGCACATACACACCTTCTGAGATGTGAGTGAGGTATAACAGTCTTATTTGGTCAACTCTTTGGTCAAGTTTTTCTTTCTTCGCTGCTGTTGGTTTATTGTTCCCCTCACTGGCACAAAATCTGACATCCAGTGCCTGAAATGAATAGGTAGCTGAACCAGTCCAAGAATGAGCATTCATTTTCTCATGTGATCCATTTTGCTTTGGTAAAGCAGAAAGATGAATAAGCCTGATGTTGCTTTTCATAGGGGGTGAGCTGGATTTAGTGAACCTCTGTCATTTCCCAAAATGTGATTATTACAATCGGATTCATGACAATGGGGCTTTTGAATCCTTTACCATAATTTCTATTAGAATCATCAGTTTTTAATGGCTCATGTCATGTATGGGTTCATTTTTCTTTAAATTCACAACTTCCATCTTGCATGCGTAGTTTTGTATAGGTTGATTCATGTCTTTTTAAATTCCATCTTAAATGTTTCTTTTGATTTTCTTTCTTGTCTTTTGTTTATGATGATTAGTGTCCTGAACATGCATTTTTATCCTTTTTGAAATCTGAAATTGCATATACATTTAAAAATGATCAGAACCATTACACCTTGGTGACCTTGGAATTGTAAGGTTCTCTAATATTGTGGTCAAATGTGAGATATTTAGCCATTTTTATTTTTAAAAACCAAAGATTCAGTGTTGAATAAAAGTTTGATTATGGAAGAGCAAACTTAAAAGTTAGTAAAGTGTATTTATACATAAAAACATGCAGTAGATGAAACTATACAATTCCAAGTTCATGTCTATCAATGTTTTTATGTCTGTAATTCTATATGAAAAGTCTCCATGAACTCATGAACTGTCCTGTCTGCTTGATTATGTGATTTATGTTGAGACATGAACTTGTTTTCTTTCACGTTTCTGAGCAAATACTTAGCTTATTTGGCTGTGATGGAGTTGTACACATTACAGTAAAAGTGGTGTTACATTATTATTATTTCTTTTTTTGTTGTTGTTGTTGCTTTGGTGTAAAATAAAATAAAGCACTTATCCACCAGCTCTTTGTCTGTGCCCACAGCTTTTCTTTAGCAACCACTTTTCACATAGAGATTACTTCTGTCATTTCGATTACCCCTCTGGTACTTGTAGAATAATGTCATGGTCTCAATTATTAAGCAGCCAGAAGGCAATGAGGGTTCAAAAACAACACATCAAGTTAAACGTTTTAATAGGAGTACTTTAAATTTTGTGTAAGTGCCAATCAAGTATAGCTTTTTAGCCTTGTTCTGCTAAACTGTCTGTCACAGTGCTCTGAGTCACCCTTTTTTTCTCTATTTTGTTGCACTGAAACCTTGAATTGATGCTTGTTTCACTATTAAAATATTTTGTTCCTTCAAAGTGAGTGGTGTGTTGTGCTGATTTAAAAGCAAGCAAACCTGCAAAGATCTATTTTAATTCCAGGTTGTAAGGCAACAAAACAGGGAAAACATTCCATGTTTGTCTCATGACGCTGCATCAGCACCTTTTAGGTGAATCCAATAACAGTAGTTGTGTGTCACATAGAAAAATTAGGGTACACCATATCAGTGTTTCCCAATCCTGGTCCTCAAGGCACACTGCCCCGCATGTTTTCCATGTTTCCCTGCTCCAGCACACCAGATTCAAAAGAATGGGTTGGCTGAGGATGACCCATTCATTTGCATCAGGAGGATTAGTGAATGTGTGAGCTTCCCTACATGCTGGGTAGAAATGTATAACATTAGTTTTATTAGGCTTTGTCCTAACTAGTTCTTTGTGACATTAGTTACTGAATTTGACCATGATATATCATGTGACTTCGATGTCTCTCTGCAAATGTTGTGTCATGGTCTCTAATTTGTCCACAGGTCAAATCTGTCATCAATCTGCTGTTTGCTGCCTACACAGGAGACGTGTCTGCGCTCAGGAGGTGAACAGTTTATGCTTACATACAACTTTCAATCTTGGTCAATAAAAAGTCCGGACTTGTTCCTGCTCTGTCACAGAGTGGTGTGCATTTCTAACACATCGGATGCACCATTTTGTTCATAAAGAAAGAAAAGTGGAAAAATTCATGCTGAGATTAAGACATTTCTTTAACCCTGATCTGTATGAGGCAATTTTACACTTTGGTGATCTCTAGTGTCAGCAAGAGTAATTTCTTGTAAACACACTAAAGTGTTCAATGCACTAAATCTATCGTGTGCATCAGTGAAGATACATGTGTCCTGTATACATGTATACAGATACATTAATATTCAAATAGCTTATAATTTGAAACTACGTAAACAGACTGCATCGGTAGTGTGTAATATAAATATATATATATACACATTGTATATCAATGTGCCATTAATTATACATGAATGCTGATTCTGTGCATGTATACATTTGCCTTCGGTTCTTATCAGACTTTTGAACATAATTTTCACTTTTTTTTTTATTTTACTTCCACATTGTCCAAACAGAAACAAAGCAGTTCTTTTCTTGCTGACAGGAGGTCACCACTGTGTTTCATTTAGTGCTTTTATACAAAACATCTTACGTAATAGTCCAAGCAGGACATTCATATTGAAAACAGCTCTGCAGCACCTCAAGTGGTCAAAAACTCCACAGAGAACCATCAAATAGGAGGTGCTTTTAGTTTTAATGGTAAATCATGCTTCCAACAAAATAAGTGTTTGGGGAACGATACTCTTTTGCTTTTGCTCCTTTGCTTATATAACCTTTACAATTATGTCATTCAAAGAGCATAAGAGTATAACAGTTAGGATACACTTAATATGACATGGAAAAACCATACCCTTATTGCTTTCATACGAATTAAGAAGGTAAACAAATGCTCTCGATTAAATTATTATCAGCAGGCGTGAGAACCTGTAAGAAAAAATTTTTTTTTTGGCATTTTGCTGGTCTTGAGTATTCAGGTTTGTGTTAACAAAATGCCAGGGAGGAAAGACATCAGAAAATCTTAAAGAAGCAGTTGTTGCTGCCTATCAGACTGGGAGGGTTTATAAAGCAGTTTCTAAACAATACGGAGTCCATCATTCTACAATGACGAGGATAATTCACAACTGAATAACATACAAGACGTTTGCCAGTTGTCCCAGAAGTGGACATTTCAGAAAGTCCATCCCCAAGGTCTGGCTGTGCAAAGTTCCATGAAATTGCAAAATGTCCAAGAGCTACATGTCAGATCATACAGGCCTCAGTTAGCATGTTAAATGCTACAATTCATGAAAGTACAATTAGAAAAAGGCTGAACAAGTACGGCTTTTTTGGAAAGGTTACCTGGAGAAACCCACTAAAAAGGTCATGACTGCCCAGATTATGTTCAGATTATGATGTTTGAGATGTTTGATGTTTGATCACAATGCACAGCATCACGTTTGGTGCAACCCAAACACAACATATCAGCAGAAACACCTCATACCAGATGCCATGTGTGTTGATGGAGGAATGATAATTTGTGCTTGTTTAGTAGCAACAGTACCTGTACATCTTGTAGTTTTTGAGTCAACCAAAGTCAAATTCAATTAAGTTTTATTTATACAGCGCCACATCTCATTATACTGTCATCTCAAGGTCCAATTCTGTCCATTTATAATCCAGTTCATTGTAATACAGTTCATTGTAATACAATTATAATTCACTTTAATCAAATTCAGTCAAATCCAAATTAGTCAAATTCATACAATACCAACTTTTGAAAACAAAAAAGTTCACTAGCTAAGGAAATAGAGTGCATCGCAACTTTTCTTTGACTGAGTCCTGCAACCTGAGCCTGAACGAGGCAACCATGGGGAGGAAAACTTCCTTTTAACCGGATGAAACATCTTGCAGAACCAGCCTTAATAATGGCAGCCATCTGCCTTGACTGGCTGGGGTTGATAAAATGGGAAAGAGGTGTCAACAAGCACTGTAACATCAGGCCAGCGATACCTGCTGGGAAAAAGAAACACAAGTTAATGACAAAAATATTGTCATGTGTACATAGAGAGTGAAGAAAGCTGTTTGAACTGCTTTGGGAATCATGGGAGTTCCCCCAGCATTTTAGGCCTATTCAGCATAACTGCTGGACATTTAGGACATTTCAAGGTCACCTGAGCCATCCCTAACTATAAGCTTAATCAAAAAGGAAAGTTTTAAGCCCAATCTAAAAGGGAGAGAGGGTGTCTCCAAGGTTTCTCACAATCGTACTGGAGGCTGAAATAATGCCATTTAAAGTAACCATGTTGCTAGACCGTATCTCCTTGAAGCACACAGGTCCAAAGACTATGACTTCAGTTATGGGTAAATTTTAAGGAAGAACACTCAGTCATCCAGGTCTTCATTTCTTATTTGTATGTTTGTATTCTAACCAACTTATTGGTTTGATCTGGCTTCATGGATAAGTATAGCTGAGTATCATTTGCGCAGCAATGAAAATTTATGCAATGCCTTTTAATAATATTACCTAATGGAGGCATGTATAGAGTGATAAGTATTGGTCCAAGCACAGAACCCTGAAGAACACCATGAAGTGTCTTTATACCAATTATATCCTGATACTTAAAACTGTAGAATTTCTATACATAGTTGGTTACATAAGCTTTACATTTGTAGGTTTGCTCTTTCATCCATGGACATGGAGCAGAGAGACTATGACTCCAGAACAGCCCTCCATGTGGCAGCAGCTGAAGGTAAAATGCAGTCTCAAATCAACCCATAAATTGGTATTAAAACATACTGTACATACAAATGTACAGTTGTCAAACAATGTTGTATTAATAACTTCTCTTCTGCTTTCAGGACATATAGAAGTAGTGCGCTTCCTGCTGGAGGCTTGCAAGGTGAATCCAGTTCCAAGAGACAGGTGAGTCCGAGTGATCGCATAGTCTGTTAAACAGCTTGCACCTGTATGGTTGATACATGCTTTTTGTCAAGCCTATGGTTAAATTCTCCCCCTCTGTCATTTGATAACAATTCTCTCCTTGTCAAGGTGGGGGAACACACCGATAGACGAAGCCGTGCAATTTGGCCACCATGATGTTGTCACCATCCTGCAGTGTTACCACGACAAGTACAGCCCAGCTGCTGATCCTCATGACAAGGACAGCACAAATAAGAGCTTTGACAGCCTGCTGTAGAACTGCTGCACACATCCACAGGCCCTTTAATCTTCTGCAGTGGACCTTTTTTTCTGAGTTCATCAATATACAGCAATGCTCAGGCTTCTGAAAAGTGATGAATTATTTAGCTGTTCTGTTCAGTCTGATGTGCTTTGCTTTGTGTTGCTAGCATTTATCAAAATGTTATGTGTTGTATGTGTGAGCATCTTAACATTACTGTTAGAGCAACAATACAGTATCTGAATATCTGTAATCAAATGTTTACAGTATTTATTTTCAGTTGGTACTGTATATCTCCATCTTAGTATACAAATTGTATCCAAATGTATTAGTTTAGTTACAGTTTAGCTTTTGTTCTTCTCTACCTGATGATATTATGGGAATGCTCTTCTTGTGTTGGTGTCGTGCGATTGTTAGCTGTGTGGAAATGAAGGTGTATATTTTTTTTAAGTGTCTCTGCAGCATCAGGTCTGTTTGATCTCCTTATACCAGCGCTGTTCTATGATTGTTTTCCTGACTGTTGCACGGTCATCAGCAGGTTTTATGCAGCTCCTCTAAAGTTAGAGAATTATTGTATCCTGAATGTGTATTTCAGTAACAGCATTTGCAACAGAAACACTATGTATTTATTTCACAGAGATTGTACAAAATAAGGAATTTATCAGAGTACATAAGGTTGTGTAATTTGTTGTATAAATTGTTTTCTTTTTGTTTGCACAATATCATTCTTTGTGGAACCTCACACACACACACACACAAAAAGTGTCAGTGTTGAGAAGATTAGTTTTTTTTGTTTTTTAAAACAATATTCAGTGAAATTCAGATCTGGTCTCTGTTGGTATTTTATTATAAGAGTAGGTGTTCCCAATTTTCCAAAATTGAAATCTCAAATTATATTTTTATCAAAAGGAATAATACTCTTTGAGAGCAAAAAAAACAAAAACTTTTTTTTTTTTTTAAATCCAGTTAAATCTAAACTGAAACTATATAAACATAAAAAATACTTAAGACAATGGGTTAAATATACAGGAAAAAAAAAAGTAGACCAGATTTTTTTGTACCAGGGTGGCAAAATCTAGTAACGTTTTTTGAAAAGATACATGTCCATAGATGATGTTTGTATGATAACCCATCCTAAGTGGTAGTTTTATCAGCACAGTTATCAGCACATAAAGTTATCAACCCTCTGCAAAAAATAGGCCTTTAAAGGCACATGGCATATCCTGTCTTGTGCTCATTTTCAGACTTTTACTCGTATTGACAATAACTGCTAATTATTTGGTATTTCTCAGTTTTTGTTTTGTTTTGCCCTAATCATCACATCTATCATCATCATCATAGTCCACAGTAAGAGCAACTTCTTTGTCCTCCTCCACACTATGATTTGTGCATGTTTGAAGTTTGCACATTTCTGTGCACTTGAAGTTGTTAGTGAGGCAGGAGCAGGCTCGAAGCCTACAGGTCGTTACACACTTGCAGGCCATGAGCTCCAAGACAGCCATTGGAGCTGGGTGCCCTCGCATCCAGTCCAACACCAGCATACCTACACTAAAAGAAGAAGTGTAAGTTCCAAGTCACACACATCAGTATTCTTTCTATTTCTCATCTACTTCACTAAAGAGCTGAAATGTACTACCACTTTATTTCAAAGCTACCACTTAGGATGGGTTATCATACCAAAATATCATCTCTGGACATGTACTTTTTCAAAAAATGTTACTAGATTTTGCTACCTTGAGTGGTACCAAAAAGTCAAATTTTGGCCTTTGGCCCATGGACTAATGGGAGCTCAACTTCGCTGACGTCAGTGAGCAGACTGACTAGCCAAAGATGAAAATCATAAAACCACAAGCGCATGGTTGAAAATCTCTTAGCAGCAAGTCAAAATGGTGCTGCGTTACTAGTCAGTTTATTTGAAACCATGGTTGTTCCTCATTGAGGGAAGTTGTATTTTTTTTTTCATAAAGAAATTACGATCCTTTCCATGTTCAGGATATGTTAGCATGCTGAGATTTTAAAAACAACTTTGTCTGGTGGGAGTGTATTAGATTTGAAGGTAGTTGATATATACCACAATGGTTGGTTAGAGAAAATGGGAGGATAGTATAAGGCTTCATAGTCTCTGGAGCCATATACATGAATGAACACGCATCACCGGCAATAATCTTGCATTATAGTTTGTGCTTAATATCTAAAAGTACCACAATCTATAGTAAGGGTTGGTGAGCAGTAAAGGTAAAATAGTAAAACATCACTCTTGTGGGGGCACCAGAAGTCCTTTCAGGGTCATTGTATTTTTTCATCTGTCGACTTTGAATGTCTGTATCTAATGAGAACCCGATTATTAAAGATAGTTCAGTATGGACCAAAGAGTTAAGGAAACAAACACATCCTACAAACACACCAACTGCAAAGAGAAAAATCAATGGACAAACACTATCAATTTTCATTTATAGTTTTTTATTTAAAAAAAACAGCCTCATTACAAATCCAAACGTTTTTCCTGACTGTGTTTCTGGCTTGGAAAAGCAAATCAACAAAAGCACATCTACAAAATTAATTCAAGAGCCTACACTCCCAATAATAGTTGCATATAATACCACACCAAAAGTAAAGAGCTCATCTTCTCACACTAGTGTTTGTTGTTTTCATAAAATGAATGTTGATGGGGTAATCTGTTGTAATGATTACCCCATTTTCAGATTAAATGTTTGCCTTACAATGAAAACAGTTCTTTAACTTTAACTGTTGTTTATTTGAACAAACAGGCCATTTTAATAGCAGCATTGACATAAATGTGGCTACATGACAAAAAGAAGGAAAAATGTTTGAATGGTGGCAGCTTTCTTGGGAATTCAGTTGTATAAATATGCACTTAAACTTAACTGCTTCTACAAGAGGATGCAAAAAGATGGGACTTTGGAGAATGTGCAAAGCACCATGGCCCATGTGAGCCTAGGTTTATGTAAACACGCTTAGTAACCCAGCTATACTAGATCAGTGTAGTTGGCCAGAGGTGACGGTGGATGTAAAGGAGGAGTCTCTTGATACGATGGCTGCATGATGTCAGATTCAGGTGAGACGAGAAATTCAAATAAGTCCTCCATTATTTGGCACCAGTCAGTCTACAGAGCAACAAAAAGATTTTGTTTAAACGATAGCTAAAAGTCTTCAAATATGAACATAATCAAACAGTGACCTTATTAAGGCATCCCTTTCATATTAACAAAAGATCAAATGCATCATGGTAATGTAACAGGTGACATTCAGAGACAAACCCTGACAAAGTGCATTTCTGCACTTTTAGGTTATTGGTTTGATTTTGTAGCCAAAGTTAGCAAAACATATTTTCAGTACTTCACTCGTGTCCATGCTAGGGTCCTCATCCATCAAAGGTGACTCAATGGGTGGAGACGGAGGTGGAGTGGGATTGCTGTTGGAAAAAGAAACTAAATTAGAAACATTTTAAAATAAAAACCTTCTTTGTTTAAAAAACTGCAACAATACAAACTTCAGCGGTACAAGACATTATTGTTTACCATTTTAACTTACACGGAAATAACAGCAATCATTCTCTTGACGTATTCCGACGTCTTTGTGTTAGTTTCTGGTGATGCTGCATAAAGAGAGGAAATTAGGGTCATCACACAGAAAAACACACCGACTACAGCAAACTGCATAATCAAGGCAAAATTAACATGAACGCAAAGTGTGAAAGTGTGAGGAGCTGGATATCCTGCAACTGCTGCACAGAGGTCCAATCAACTCAGTGTTTGGCAAAACATAACAGTATATTCGCTGGTTTCTGAAAGAATACCTATACAATCATCTACTTAAAAAAAAATAAAAGAGATGATGATTCCCAGGAGAAAGTCAAGAATGAGACCATACCAGAGACTTTGTAGTAGCGTCCGAAGGCAGTATCCTTGGGGATGTCAGGGTAAAGATATTGCAGAGGATTACTGTTCTTTCCCTGAGCTGTCAGAGTGTAGCTGTTAATAGCGTCGGGCAAAGACAAAGCCAGTAGCTCCTTCTTAGTGTAGGGCTCCACTGCATGCACATGAATCTCTAAAAGGAAACCACACACACAAAAAAAGGAATTAAGCCTGTAATGTCCTCACTGAGAATAAAAGCAAATATTTTTTTGTATTTTTTTTCAATTTCCTTAGGGCTAAATGAATGAAAATTAGTTTCTTAGCAAGTGGTTGAGATGTCACTTGATGGTAAAAGTAAGGAAGATCAGATCAAATACTCACTTTTAGCACTGCATACATAGATCAAGTGATAGAAATAGCTGAGGCAGGTTTACATCCACAGATTGTTCCAACTGCATTTTAAGAAAGTTAAGATTTGTCCAAATACACACACACGCTCACAAACGTACCTCTGTTGGAGTGGTTGACCCAACTAAAGGTGACAGCTCCATCTTTGTTGCTCTCACTAAAGCGGATCAGAAAAGTCCCGATCGGTTTACTCTGCAGCAGCAACTTAGTTCTTTGCCTGCTTACAAACCCCATGATGTATCTGAAATTCATATTCAGAAAATGACAAAGAATAGTTAACGGTGACCCAATCCCTGTCCATGTTCCGAAGTTATAGCCCTCAGATTATGGTCACATGTCAACCAAACAGAATAACAACAGCCAGGGCAAAGCTGGTGTCTTTGATTTCATTCAGAAGAAGTGAATGAGAAATCGTGGATGAAAACTACAAAACTAAAAAAGAAAATATGATTAATGTGAAAAAAAATTATATGCTTTCTTGAGGTGTTTTTTACCTTGATGCACATTAGGTTGAAAGGAAACAATTGGCAAATCCGTATTAAGATTTCTTGCCTCAAAGTCGCATGATTGACCGGTGTCTTCCCAGATATTCCAAAAAACAAGTAATAAGTAATTCCTAGAGATGAGCTCCACCTATTTCCTCCTGTTGATTTCTACCACAGTTGTCATTTTGTTTTTCCAAGTTTTTTTTTTCCCGAAAATGACAACCATTACTTCTTCTGAATTACAAGTAGCATACTAACGTACACTGCCACCTTCTGGCAAAACCACAAACACTAGTTTACCAGCTTCGAAGCACTCAACAGAAATGTGTCTGATTCACATTTCTTTTTGGCTGCTTTACAAAAGGCTGCCTAAGACATGCTCGTGAAAGGAAACTTCGCTACTGATGAGATGATCTGATGTCTTACCCATCCCTCCAAAGATCGACCAAGTGTTTTCTGATCAAATCTAGGATTCCATCAATCCAAATCCAGGCAGTTACATCCTGGAACACAACAAAGGAAGGTTCAACATATAAGCTAGTTAAAATAAGAAGTAGAAGAAGAAGAGTTGTTCTGCAACTTTTGGCAGCCAGGAAACATAATTTTGCATCATGAAAGTCGAACAGCTAGCTGGTGAGATGTCAGCTGTAAAGCCAGATTGCAAAGTTAGCCAAGCAGACTAATTCTTTAGTATTTAGAACATTATACAACCAGGTCGTCTTAAATATAGTAATAAAGAGAGCATTCCTGACTCACCTAAATAAATCCTAATTACAAAAAGATGAAAAACGGCTCAATTAACCCCAAGCTAAGCCCCGCCCCCCTTGGTTACTGTTACTATGCCAGTTTTAACCGGTGTAGGTACCAGATGTGCTCGGGTTACCAGATCTGCTCCGGGCCCTGCACCTGTTTGAGTTTACGTTTACCCCACTATTTACATTTTATGAATAAGAATCAGATGTGCTCGGGGTGAAGTCCCTTCCGAAAGATAATGCTGGATTTCTTTGTAAAAGCCGTCCATATTTTCTACGAAGAGCCGCGAAAACGACTTCAATAGTTTTTGGTTTTTTTTACCTCTTCAGTAAGTTGTCCGGACCAATCACATTCCCTTACGTCATCGTGCCAACGTCCAGCCAATAGGCGCAGGGCCCCGAGCAGATCTGGTAACCCGAGCACATCTGGTACCTACACCGGTATCGTTAAATCATATTCCTCAGGATTTAACTGACATTTTCTGGCATAATTCTTCAGAGGTGTCACAGAGAAGCAGACAAGGTCTCCAATATGCGTTTGAAAGATACGTTCACCAGATTAAATGTTGGCGAAGATCAAACGAAGAGGAACTCAAAATAGAAGGAAAAGTAAACTGCTCTCTGGCACCACGTGTTGACAATTCGAATAAAAAAAATTAAAAATCAGCACATACAAGAACAACAATATTCCTGTAAAGCAGGGTAACTCGATGTATATTCTTTCAATTTAAATTAAGTGTTGTATTAGCTTTCACTATCGTTCTGTTTGCCAATTTCTTGCTAAAATTAAACTATCTTGCATTTGTTTACAGTGCACCATATTGCTCACATATAGTAGGGCTGACACTTGACCTCATTAAGCAAAGCCCAGCAATATCTTGCACAAGTTTGCCACAATAGTGGCACAAACAAAGGGGTAGCAAGATTAAAGATGTTCTGATCTCGTCTATTGTCATCGCGAAAGCCAGGCGTGAGCGCAAGCGGAGACCCGTAGATTGCTGCGACAGATATGTCAGAACTTGTCTTTATCTGTTTGTATTTATTTTGGTTAAATATTGCACAGTGGCTCAAGGTTTAACAGAGACGTCTTTGTTAACGTTATTACACAAAGCTATGGTTAGCTAACGTTAGCTAGCACTTTACCTTAGAACAAACGTAGGTTTTATTGATTTTGAGAGAAATTCAGCTGTTTGTGTGGTCTTCCACACTGCTTTATCCACACCCGGCATCTCCCTTGTTGCGTCTTGGGCTTGGGGAAGGCAAATAATTCAACACCACTCTCCAAACTTCTTGGATATCGACTGTCGGACCTGCAAGTCCCGTATGCACACCGCTTCGCCATATTGCTTTCTGCCGAAAGCGTGACTGGCCTCTTGCGCAGTTACGGTTACTAACGTAGGATTGGACAGAAGCCGTTTGTGGGAGTGGCTTATCGAAGGGTCAATTGCCTAACTTCTGAATTTCAAATTAATTCAGTACTGACTTTCTAACATACAGCATGAATTTAAGAGGAAACTTTGACTCATAGAAATTCTACATGAAGCAACTGTATGAAGCTCGAATAAAACATTCCTCAGCACTCACCTTGGAAAATTTCCTCCAGTACACCAAACCATTAGGATCATCTGTGACAAAACCAACCATTACATTACATATATCAAGAGAGAAATGGACACATCATCCTTTACAACTCAGGTGTAATCAAGTGAGGAGTGGATGCAAGAACTGCATTCTGTACATTAAAACCCCAACCACTGACTTTCATCTCATACATTAATTAATTTTGTTTCACTAAGACACGTAAAAGCTATTAGCTTAGCTCAGCATGGAAACTACACAAATGGGCCTCTTATTGTCTTTAAAACAACCACAGTATTTTCACAATGGTTTCCAAGAGGTCACTGTTGGTAACTGTTATAATTGGCTTTGTTCTTAGACATTATATATTCATATTCTATATTTTACTAAATAACCTATGTTCCGAGCTGGTACTTTTCCACTCTACTCATACAAACGCAAACGTATGTCCTTGAACGGTCCAAGACTTTAGGATGATATAGCAAGACAAAACAACTGGGTCAGACAAAGCATCTCTATATAGGTCTGGTACAATAGATACACGCCTAAAACAGCACTCACACACACACACATTGTTTATCACATCCAAAGAACACAAAGAAAGTGGTTGGCCTGCTCATGCCACTAAAAACTGGCCAATTGTACTCTGTCAAGTGTGAGTACAACCTCTGTGAGATAAAGATGAATATAAATATGAAATGCTTCCGGATATCGGGGCTCGGCCTGACGGATTTCCTGCGAGAGCTCTGTCACTCCGAGCCCAGAGCTGCCATATACTTTAGATGTGACCACTAATACTTCGTTTAACTTAAGATTTCTCCAGCTTGTTCTTGGGCTTTAAATGAAAGAATCGGGCTAACATAACCAAGAAATGTTTCAGTGAATAATCTGTGCTGTTTTGGTATGAGTGGAGTCAGGCTATCTAGAGTTACAGGTTGTGCAGCTGAGCCTCTGTAGGCCTCACACCTGCCCAGTAGTTGCCCATCCAAATTTTAGGACAAATACTTCCTGAACAAGAGATGAGGGCACAAAAGCACACAATTGTTACAAAGGAAACAATTACAGCCTTGTAAATGACTTTCCTTTGGACTGAGGGGTGGTGCTATTGCTTTTGTATTACTCATTCATGGGACTGCATAGTGTAGTGGTAAGATTGCTACCTTGACGTGTGACGTGGGTTCAAAACCCCTGCATGAAAGTAGCATGCCCCCTTACCCTATACACCTATCCAAAGTCGCTTTGGATAAAAGCGTCTGCCAAATGCATAAACATATAAACATTAATAATGCAAATATGGAGCACTATAGTGACTTGAGAAATTTTGTTACTAACAGTAAGCAGAGTGTGAACTGTATTGTTTATGTATGAGTTTTACTGTGCCTACATAATATAAGTATATTCATTATTTTAATGTGTGCATCTAATTCTTTCCCAACCAACTTATCCTATTCATATTTTTACTAAATTATCATTGTGTGTGAGATAAATGTTTTTTTCACTTTGATCCTTGATTCAAGTGCATTTTTGGCCCTTAATAGCAATTTAACCTGGGGTAAGGTAGAGGTATACAGTCAGTTTCCCAGATGCTCACTGCCCACTCAAACGGCTTTACTAGTCTACTACTCTCCTGTACAGTTTTGACTGTTTGCCCGGACTTTAGGCTTTCTGGTCTGTCTTGTCCTTCTTCATGACCTGTCCAATCATCAGGCTAAATTTGAACATTTGTTAGGAAGCCATCCCTTAGAGGTGAGGTACTGTTGTGTTCTGTGTTCCACTAACTTCGAGGAATTTCAAATAGTCTTGATAGATAGTTTAATAATATATGAGAAAGCCCTTCGCAAAGCGAGAACTGTTTGTTATTCATCATTGATAGAAGAGAATAAGAACAATCCAAGGTTTCTTTTCAGCACTGTAGCCAGGCTGACTAAGAGTCCGAGCTCTCACTGAAAAATCTTTTTCCACAGCAGAGTAAGTCATGGAGTCTGCCCTATGCTTATGGGGGCTCTTTCTGGGGGCTTCCTCTGCAGTCTTCTGGGTGGATGCGTGGTTGTCCCTGCGGTGGGCTTCCTGGGTTCTGTGCTCTGTGGGGGCTGCTGGTGACCTGGGTCTTGTGGCCCTCTCTGCCTGCTTCTGGTTGCTGGGGGGGGGCTGTGGATTGTGGCTCTGTACACTTATACACTCATAACTAAAGCACGGTTATCATGTAGGTCCTGTGCCATGGGTATTACGTGTTCACACACACACAAACACATTCATTAGCCCAGTAGCATGCTCGCTAAGCAGTTGATGTGTTATCCTGTGGTTTCAGGTTATCTACATCCACAGTTGTGTTGTATGCGATTGCCGCTACTTGTGCTTGTTTTTGTTTGTTTGTGTGTTTGTTTTTTCTCTGCTTGTCTGCTTTCAGGTGCTCCTGGTGGCGCTAAGGGTGGATTCCCAACAGAGGCCGTGGATCGTCGTCTGTTTTGTTTTTACAGGTGTAGCAGCTGGTTGTCTGGTTTTTGTTTCTATTTTTGTCCCGTTTCCTCTTCTTCTTTCCTTGTCCCCCGGTCCGGTTCAGCTCTATTACATGTTATATAATGTAAACAAAAATAAATAAATGGGCGGTTGGTGGGCATCGAGGGGAGCTTTACATTTATAAAGCTTCCCTTGGCAAAGCAAATCTGTTTGGCATAAAAGGTATTCAGATTACAATTCTGCTGCCATAATGCTGGACAGGACAAGAGGAGAAAAAAAAAAAAGGAGTTTTTTTCTTTTCACCATCGCCTAGTCGAAGTGCAGTTTTGGTGCAATCTGTTGGTTTCCTTAGTGAGGCAACTTTTTTTTAATTGGCTCTTAATGAATTGGACCAATTGGAATTTAATTAGTTTGATTTGATCGGATTATGACTGTATTACAATTAATTGGATTCTAACTAGCTTGGATTGGACCATATATTTGAAGTGCCTAGAGATGACATTGTTGTGATTTGGATCTATATAACTGAACTGAATTAAAATGGTTTTGATTTGGTCCTGTGTTTCTTTCATTAAGCTTGGACGTCTGGGTTTTGGATATTTATGTAACTTAGTTAACCTTACTTCCTGTTGTTTTTTTTAAATTATCTTTTTATTTCTAAGACTTGCTTCCCTGTTTCACCAAACTTCTATTCCGATAGTTGACTGCTCCTTATTTATATCCTATACGTTAATTGCTACTCATTGTATGAAAACCCCTTGTTTTCTGCACTCTTTGCCTAACTCTATGTTGTGTTTTTCTTACTATTTGGACGCACACTTCGGAGTGCTGGATTTTTCTGGCTTGCAGTGCTTTTTTGTTGGGAAATTTAAAGTCTTTGTCAGTAACCTGTATTCTCTGAGTCTGCATTTGGGTCCTTCTTTCCACACCTTCACATTACTCATTAGTTTGTGTCCACTCTCGTAAACTAAGAACTATCATTTCTTACTTCATGCTAGATACACTAACAGTTTACCTCCAGGCAGCCATAAAAACTGTAACAATCTTCTCATATAATACTCCAAAAATGAATTATACTTCCAAAATGTCTGTAGAAGACAAAGTGAAATACTCACCTACAAGTTTGTCTCTCAGCATGGAGAGCTGGTCTTCATCAAGCGCTCGTTGGCCAATGGACAAAAACTGCCAGCTCAGGGCCTCTGACAGCTGCTGCCAGGTGAGTGGAGGAGGGTCGGAAAACAGTGACAGGTTCTGCAGGACGTCACACAACTTTTAAGAGTTCGTTCAGAAGAATGACTGGTGCAATTCAGATCAACATTAGCAGTTGACATTCATTTATAAAGAGGAAGGTGGTTTTACCATCGATTCACTTGTGGAGAACACGTTCCACCACATGATGGAGGCCCAGGCACTGGACACCTGATTGGTACTGGAAACGACAACCACAGGCAGGGAGCTGGCCTACATCAACACCAGAGGAGACCAGTGACTATCCTGTCTGGTCACATTTCTTCTCTAATCTAAACCAACATTTTAAGTTGAGCAGCAACAAATTTTTCTTTTGCGCTTCACTGACTTTGGCAATAAAATGCCAGTGGCTTGAGTGTCACTCACCTCGATGTTCAATGTTTGTCCAGCATACTGCAACACTGTGACAAAACGTATGACGTGGAGTTCTTCGGTGACTCCCAAATACCTCTAATGAAAGAGGAGAAAGCATTCTTAACATGGGAGTCTTCAGGTCTGTTGGAAGTCAGGAACTGATAAAACTTAACATGGTCATGAGGCAGGGTTAGTATTATAAAAACCCATGTCCACATAGAAGTCATTAACTTTTACTTTTCAACAGGTAGATATCATTGAAACACATCATATATTGTTCCTTAAAATAGTGCAAGTTAATGCTACTGCAAACCTGAATTATTCACATATTATGATCACGCATGGGCATTTCAACAATTAAAAACCAGCTTCAGTAAAAAATGTGTGGCTCTCTGACAACTAAATTCTCAACAACGTCAGCTGTTTGCTGGTCATGATGTGTTAAGTGACTTCATGAGAGCATCTGCCACTCAAAAGCCACTAGCTAGAAAAAATGCAAAAATGTGTTTAAATCACAAAAATAACAGCATTTCACTCCCACAGCCAAACTTCAAAAAGTCAGAATCAAAGTACTTGCAGTATAGCTCACATCTTTTTTCCCACTTATCCTTATCCTCTTATCTAAATTAAAGGATTTACATGCTTCTTTAATTGCAGGAAAATCATTTAAAAAAAACACCAAAGGATCTGCTGGCAGTTGCAGTTCATTTACCTCCTGTCAGTCTTTCAGCTAGCTGACAAAAAAAGCCTGTTAAACAAATAATTTAATTTCAAATAAATGTCTTACTCTTACCTCCAACGACACTTTTGCTTTTCTGTCCTTGAGTAACTGAAAACAAATTGTAAGAAATAGTCATACTGCTATATTTGTTTGGGTGAAATTAAGGAACGCAAGTGCGCACAAACTAGTCACAAAAAGCAAAGCAATATATTATGTGATCAACACATATACAGAAAAAAAACAACAGGGGTTTGATGTCCTGTAATTCTTGCTCATGACTAAAATAATTATTTGGTTGTGGAGTTTCATACCATGTGACCAAATTCTGCTATCAACCCTCCACCTGGTGTGTCCTCATCAAACACCTTACTGTATTCCCTGGTGAACTCAAACAGCCGAAACCTAAAACAGAAGATGTTATTGTCCTTTGTTAATTGAAAATAAGCAATTCATTAGTCAACATGGGAGTTCTCAGTTTACCTACCCATTGGCCACAATGGTTTCTTCAATATCCCTTGTTTTGAGCGGGAAAAAAACAAAAACTTTTTATAATAAAAGCCATAACAAACAAAATGAGAATTTGAACAAAGGAAAACTTTCATGGTAAATATGTCACACATTCAGATTAGTTATTCATCAACCTACTTGTCAAATACAGGTTTGACTTTGAGCAGGCACTTGAAATCAGGAAGGTTTACTAAGAATCTGAGAAGAGAAAAACAGACACTGAGCTATAGAATAAAGAACAAATTAAACTGCTTAGTTAGAGCTCAGTTGGAGTTTATGGTTAGAGCCTTAAAAGATTCTAATCTTTAGTCCATTTTACAATGCTGTTATCATAGCTAAAGTAATAATTAGACAACTAGACAAGTCTATTAATATTCATCACCAAAAATATCTTTTGAATTAATTTTACTTTGATTTTGTAAAAAAAAAAAAAAAATAGGGATTTCCATGTACTTCTATGCATTTCTTTCCATGTTTGATGGTTTTGGTTTAGGAGGTGTGCAATAGTTGCAGAAATTAAAAAAGGCAGGCACTGAATGTGCATTGGGCAGAAAAAAAGGTTTATTTACAAATGTAGGTGAATAATTTTTTTTTAACCCAATTTCTTTACTTGTTTTATTGTAGAAATAGTGTTTTGTTTTTCTACATTAAATTTTCACAATCTTAACAGCCCTCGACTTAAATAAGCAGCAGACGATCGATGCATTTTTGTGTGAAGGACAAATGAAATGCCTCCTTCCTTCGAAGGTGACAAGAGACTGAAAGTCTGGGTTAACAAAGAATGTAAAAAAAAACTAAAAACTAAAACAGTCATGATTTCCCTTTTCACCATCTGCCATCTATGCTTTGGTCGAGCCTGCAAGCATCTAGCTGACACAATACCTGGTCAATAATAAAGTCACATTCATATTTTGTTTGACCACCTTAAGCTCTAATTATGGCACCCATTCATTATGGCATAGTTTCATTAAAGTTGCAGAATGTCAAAACATTTATTTCCATTCAATGCTGCATTAGTTTTTTGACACGACCTTGTACTGATAATGGATTGATGGGTCTGATAGCTGTGTAAAGTCTTCTGCAGCACATCTAAAATAATCCCAACCACCCTTTGCTCATGCTTTGAGCCCAATGAATGCTGATATTATTGTCTTTCCAATATGCCAGTAACATAAGGGAAGAAAAAAAAATAGAAAAACCTGGTCATTCAGTACACTCGGATAGCAGTAGCTGAAACCCTGGCAGTATATTTAGCAACTGTTACTGAAGCAACGACTGCGTGGAACAAACTTCTGTGTCAGTTGTGAGTTACTTCTTTCTGAACTTTGCTTTAAGCGCAGCCTCACCTCACTGTCACTTTGAAGCGAACCCCAGTCTTCAGTATTAGAGGTCGATGTGGCAAATTTTGCATGACAGGTTGTTCCTCAAGCACCAAAGCACTGAAAAGCAGGAGCACAACAGTGCATGTCAACATTTAGCTCATATCAATGTGTTTGCTAAATATGACACAGAGCCTTGATGCCATATCTCACTTTGTAAGAAGTTTTGTGATCAAAGACAGGACAAATCTCTCAATCTCATCAATTGAAGCAGTAAGGCTGAAGGCGTTAGCAGTGCTGTATTTGTTGTTCTGATCTTGCATTTTCTGCAGCTGTTCATGTACTCCATAAAGCACCTCAGCAACAGTTGTAAACCTGTATATAGAGCATAAGCCCACATGTCACAGTACACAGTATAAAGGCAGGGACAGACAACTTTTCTTGATATGAAAGTTAAAAGCCAGGATGGTACTAATCCATTCTCACCACTTCTGGAGGTGCTCCAGACAAGTGTCTGTGGGACTTCCAATACAGGCCAACTGCTGCCTGCGCTTCCACTCAGGGAGCTCCACATCAGTGAGAGTGGCTATAATTTGGGCTGCCTTATTTGAAATATTCACCAGCAGCTGCAGCACAGTCTGCAAGATCACCATCAAAAGGTAAATCAACTCAACTGATTAAGTTTTTAAAGATTACAAACCCAGCTCTTAAAAAATTTGGATGTTGTGTAAAATGTAGATAAAAACAACTTGCAATGATTTTCAAATCTCATAAATCAATGTTTTATTCTTTAATACAACATAGAAATGCCTGGATCTTTTGGTGGACCGCTGGGAGAGAAATGTCATCCCATTCTTGTCTGATAAAGGATTCTACAAACATGGATTTTTTTGCTGCGTTTTGCATTTCGTGATGCACCAAATGTTTTCAACTGGTGACATGTCAGAACAGTAGATAGACCAGTCCAGACTCTGCTACTATGAAGTCATGCTGTTGTAATAATAGCAGTATGCATTTTATCAGTCTGCTGAAACATGCAAGGGCATCCCTGAAAAAGGCATGGCCTGGATGAAAGCATATGTTTTTTTAAAACCTGTATATACCTTTCAGTGCAAACTGTCAGTTGCATAGGCGCTAATGCACCACCAGAGATGCAGGCTTTTTGGTGTGGTAACAAGCTGGATGATCCTTTGCATTTTTAGTCTGGAGGATGCAGCATCCATGATTCCAAAAAGAATTCCAAATTTTGATTGGTCTGTCTACAGAACAGTTTTCTACCTTGTCTCAGACCATTTTAAATTAGCTTTGGACCAAAGACGACAGCAGTGTTTCTAGATCATGTTCACATATAGTTTCTTCATTGCAGATAGAACTTTGACCTGCAATTGTAGATTGCACATCGTATCAGAAGGTATCAGATAATGATTTCTGGAAATGTTTCTTAGCCCATGCAGTGATTTCCATGACAGAAGCATGCATGTTTATAATGCTGTGCAGTCTGAGGGCCCAAGTATTACAGAAAATTCAATCTTTTGATGGTATTACATACTCTGAAAGGTGAAACATTCTTTTGCACTTTTTTGTGCTTTTATACCAAATCACATTAATGAAACGTTGTAAATTAAGGTAAGTAGTTGCAACGTGTTCCTCAAGTTGTTTCTTTCTAGTACCATATACTTTTCCAGCCTTTTGTTGAAACTTTTTTGAAAGATGGTACAACCAATCTTTGCACCACAATGAGCTTATATTTTTCAGAAAATAGTCAAACATCTCACTTTCTACATTTGATATATGTTTTATGTTCTACTATGAATGATATATTGCTTTCGGTGATTTGAAATCATTCCATTCTGTTTCTATTTAAATTCTACACAACTTCTAAACTTTTATGGAATTGGGAGTCAGGATTTTCATCCCAATTGTTCAGAACAACATCCTCTTGCTAGGCATGACTTATCAGTTTGTGCTCCATATCTAACATGGGTCAAAAGTACCTGCTTTGTTTCTGTGATGATGAATTCCCGCTTAACACACTCCTCTTCCACCACACACTTTGACGAGGTCAGCTCAACATTCTTTTCCACTATAACAAATGAGACATATTTGTCAAACAAAAAGGAGGAGCTCACACCAAACACACTACCTGTTTCCTGCCATACCCATGCTTTGCCAGGTCATCTGTATACAGTCAAGCTTTTCATTCAGACCCTCCAGTGTCTTCATTTCCTTCTTTAGTTCCTGCATAAGAATCGTAGTTCACAAATTAAGACACTGCGATTTTTTTTTGTAAAGATGGCTAAAAAGCTATAGTCCTGGCGAATTTACCAAAAGTTGCCATTTAAGTTCAGTGACTCTGTTGTCCAGCTCTCTCCATTTTTGTTGTATGCCTGGATTGCTGAAACTCTGGAGAAAGGAAAGACATTTCTTTCACATATTTGACAGTTAGGTATGTTTGGCTACAAACAGCTAAACTAACAAATTTATGAATAGCAAAGTACACTTTGCTATTCATAAATATTATCTTATCAGTCACCTCACCTGTTTAACAGTAACTGAAGCTAGGATTTTCTTTTCCTCCTTTAGACATTCAGAAAGAAGTATGGCCAATTTCACTGGCTCATCTTGAAAATGTTCCTAAAAAATACACGTGAACATAAAGTGAAAAGAAGAAATTAAATGAATACAAATTAAAATTTTCATCCTCATATTTTCCCTTACTATCAAGTAGACTTTCATCCCTTGAAAATCTGGTCCCTGCAAGATATTATTATCCTGGACAGAACGGTTCCACTGTTCTTCCAAATACTCCAGGAGAGCGTGGAAACAAGTATGTGCTCTGTTTTCATCCACAGCTGTCAAATCCCTAACACAAAGGACGAGAAAATGTACACTTAAAATCAGGGGTTCATCCGTTTGAATTAGATACTGAGACTGAAAGGGACAAAGCTTTTTAGTAGACGTTATAATTGGCGGCCAAAGCATGCAACATAGTAGGGGACATTTTAGAGGAATAAAACAAGGTCCATTTAAATAGATCCTAACTTAACATAAAGAAGAGAGAGTTCAGGGAAAACATCTAAAACATGCAAAGCAGTGTCCCCTGAGGTCAGGTGTTGCAGAACACTGACCTGGTGAAATGATTTGGTAAGAGGTTTATGACATATGCTAAAGTGTAAACACAGTAAGCCAATATCTAATCTGTAATAAAATGATGGTTATAGCTAACACTGAGGTGATTTTGGCTCCGTACCATTAACAAATGTGCCTTTGTATGAGTACAGTGTAATGCTCAATATGCCCTTTGTAGTAAGCATCAAGTGCTAAGGTTACATATGGGAAAGGCTTTTATGGTAGATGGAAAGTATGTAGTTAGACACAACAGACATTTTGACATGTGATAGATGGAAAAGCAAAAGTGTATTGATTGCATTGTTCCTCTTGGGACTGGTTCATTGGGATGGATGAATGGATAGATGGATTTTGTTGTGATATTTTCAAGTAAATCAGACTTGTTTTCATAGATCCTAGCAGGGCTAAGTTCAAATCGTGGGCTTAGCAGAGTAAGCTGCCACAGTTAAAAGTTTTTTGTAAAGACAGAAAGATCCCTTCAGTGAATGATCGAATGAAAACTGCCTAAAGAGCATCTAATGTTCCTTTAAATGTGTTTCAGGAGATGTAGTGGAAAAGCATGATCCTTAAAATGTGAAGTCATTTGTTGAATTTAAGCCATTTTAAGAAAGAAATACTCTTCCAGTCTAGAGCTATGAGCTACTTTTTGGTAGGTTAAAAGTTGTATTTATGACACTTTAAGGGTATCCCAATGACTCAAACATGAGTAGCTGGAATGACATCAAGCCATTTCAAGGCAGAAATAATCTTTCAGTTCCAAATTTGGAGCCATAATCCATATTTGGCAAGCAAAAAGCAGCTGTAATGTCCCATAATGCATGTTTAAAGGTTATTGTAGAGGGTAGAAAAAACTACTTGGTCTCTTATCTGTACAGTACAACTCCCTTCAATTAAACTGAGCGATTTTATTTTATGGAGGATAGAAAGGAAGAAGGTACTTGGAGCTGGGTCACTGACCTTGGCTGGAGCTAGAAAGGAAAAGTAGATAAGAACGCTTAACTATACCCAAGGAGCGATGACGCAACAATGTGCATTATAACTGAATTGTTTTTGCCTCACAGAGCAGCTGTGTACTTCATACTGTGTTGTTCTCTCTTGCAAGATATCATTAAAGCATCTTATCTCCTCAGAAAAATAACTGACTATTTGCCTTACTAAAATTTCCACCATAGCATCAAAACATTAGGCTTAATTTATAAAGATCTATATCAGTGAGCAGTAAATGACCCACAAACATGGACATAATTTCAAAGAAAACTCTTGATTTAATAAATCATTGATACATACCTTATGTTAAGTATACTGTAGCCAAATTTCTAAAGAGAAACAACCAGAAGTCAAAGCAAACACAGGGGACTATTCCTGTGTGGATAACTACCTTGGCACGACATCTTAGTCTGCACTTGCATTTTTTCCGTTGAACTGAGCATTGACATTATAAATTCTTTATAAGTCTATGGAACTGAGCACGAACTGCACTTCGAGCGTGTGTGCAGGCGTGAGGCAGCGCGCATAGAGATCTACGGAGCCCGCCAAGTGCCATGGAGAGGGGGGAAATGCCTCGGGCATTCTCGCCTGGATTCGACCATGACACAGTCTGTCTCGAATCGTTAATCTGGGTTTGCAGACAAGTTACCATTCAAAGTTACTGTAGTTGGGGGACAACTGATATCTTTACATTAACCATCAGCAAGGATTTGTTAGCAGCCTAGAATCCATCACTGCCATCGGGTTACTCTTACCAGTCCTGGCGCTCAATCCAGTCACACAGACAGTGGCGGATCTCTCTGGGGAACAGTCTCTCGTAGATGTGGCTCACCCGGCTCTGGAGAGCAGAGTCCAGCCTAAGCAGTTCCTGCCACTGCGCCATCTGCCACAACAGAGCGCATTTAGCCAAGTTACATTGTCTTGTCTCTTGTCCTGTCTGTTACAAATGTCTCGCCTATTTAAAAAATAACAATAATACGGATATTTAGCTAGCTTCTACAAATTCTAAAGTAGGCTACACTCTAAATTAACTAGCAACGGATTTTTTTTGTTGAGGAAATGGTCACCCAGTCGAATTAGTTAATTTTTTAAAAAGCGCAATAAATGTTAAATCATAAATGACACCACACAATATAGGATAATCAACGTGTTCTCTGGTTCTTCCAACAGGCAGGAAAAAAAGACTTACCTCGTGGCTGTTGTTTTATAAATTGGGTAACAAAAAAGGTGTGAAGTACAGTTGTTCTCACAGTTTGAAAGTCTATGTGAATGAAAACAGGGAGGACCGGTTGATTTGGTTTCGTGGGAAGTCCCAGTCACCATGTGATTCCCAAGAAATGGTGTGAGACCGGTGTCAAGTTCAGAATTTATTCCGCAATCACACACATTTCGATTTCCGCTTTCAAAATACTGTTCAATCAAAATGCTAAGAACACGTTCAGAAAGACAATTGTTTTCTCAGACTTGTATTACGATTGAGTCATGACCCTCAAAGACCCCTTCTGCATCGGTCGGTGTCTTTTTCACTGTTTCAACAATGTTTTCTCTTTGCAACCGAAAAATCCACCACTTGAACGGAACAAGTGACGGCAAGGCTGTTGTTCAGTTTCATAACATCCGGTTTGACAGCTTTGTCAATGACAGAAAAGCGTTTTTACTGTTTTTACACATGATCCCATTAGGAATAATAGTTAGTTGTGAAGGTGTCGTACTGTTTCTAAAAAATAAAGAGCCTTTAATCGTCAAAAAGGAACGATAAAACACAGTAGAGCTGACTTCGATTACTTCCTGATGAATGCAGATACACACCCAATGCCATATTTTTCATTCATAAATGTCGCTTTACAAAATCTTTTCCATCTGGGAAAGCATTTAAAAATGATCTTTCTTTGTTTTATAAATCTCTTTTTAAAAAAAAAAAAAATCAATACTGTCCCTGCAACCAAACTGATCGCAATTATATCAGATTTCAATTTGTTATAAACCCCTGATCTTATATTACGTTATTTTGTTTATCTATTATTATTATTATTAATTTTGTTGTATATACATATATATAATATTGTATTTTAGTGTTATGTTTTTCTTTCTTTCTTCTATTCATATATATATTTTAATGTAATTTTTTTTATTTATCTATTTTTTATAATACCTATTTCTCATACTGTTTTATATATCGACCAGTTAGGGAGGAATGTTTATTATCTGTTAAAAAAATTCCCAATTGTGAAATGGTCGTTGTCTTTGTCTTGTTTTTTTTTTGTAATGTATATGTCAATTGTTCAATGACAAAAAAAACCCAGATACACACCCAAACTGCACACACATTCTCTCTCTGCTCACCAAGAATCACGTGATTCTCCAGAAATCAGATATCAAGTCGGCTGAGGTTAAGTGCAGAGAGTTGATTTATGGCTGCTTCCAAATTAAAAGTTCCAAACCTCTTCTTACCACTAAGTTGACTGAAAACACTAAAATTGATCTTGATGGCAGATAAGTGACAATAGAGCTAATTTACTATGATAACAACAACAACAAAATAGATAAAGGTTACTTCTTCCTGAACTCTGTTTTAAGTACAGCCTCACCTTACTGTCAGTGTGAAGAACACCTCAACCTTCAGTATTAGTTGATGAGGTCAATTTTTCCATAACTGAAATGCATGAGCACAGTGGCATCTGTGGACATTTAGTTCATATGAATGTGTTTGCTTAATTTAACACAGTCTTGATGCCATATCTCACTTTTGTGATCAGAGACAGGACAAATTTCTCAGTTTCAATAATTAAAGCTGTGAGGCTGGAGGCATAAGCACTTTTGTATTTGTTGCTCTGGTCTTGCAGTTTCTTTAGCTGTTCACATACTCCTGTCCTAGTCTGCTGGTATTTTTTCACTCTACTACTCCTCTCAGCCGTGCCCCGCTCATCAGGCCAACTCCCTACACCTGTGGTAGCACCTGCCTCTCATCAATACTAGCAGCATTTAAGCCTGCTTCTGTCATCTCCTCAGTATCAGATTGTTCTCGTACTAGACTTTCAAGCGTTCTTTTCCAGACGGATCTCCCTTTGCCGACCTCGCCTGTCCCCGACCTGCCTGCCTGCTTTGTCTCTTCCCTGGATATTACCTCAGTCTTCTGTCTCCAACCACGAGTTCCCACCTGTTTTTTTGTCTGTTCAGCTCTGTGGCTATACGACTCGTTACTAGACCTGTCTATAAGTTAAGCCATTACTAATTTAGTACCTGTCTGCCTGTGCTGCGTTTGAGTTCAAACAATACCCTTGACAACTCCAAGAAGTACCTCGGCAACACTTGTAAACCTGCATATAGAACATAAGCACAAGTATGGCAGTACACAACATGTAGACTGCGACAATTATTAGATTAGATACAATTATATTATATTACTAGCCTATACTGATATGCAAGGTTCCTTCTTTGATTTGAAATATGAAAAGCCAAGATGGTACTTATCCATTCTTACCACCTCTGGAGTTGCTCCACACAGGTGTCCATCAGGTCAGCTGCTGCCTGCTTCCATTCAGGCAGCAGAGTTGCCACAATTTCAGTGGCCTGATTTTAAATGTTCACCAGCTGTTGCAGCACAGTCTGCAAGGCCAACAAAGAAAATCAATATAAAAAAAACTCTAAATCTCTAAACTCTAAATCTATGATACATCAACAATTCTGCTAAGGTTTCTTCTCTTTTTCTTTTTTTTCTTCATCATGTCAGTTGATGACTGTGTTTTGACTGTGGGAGTACAAATGGTCTTCCATACCTTTTCTCAAATGGAGTTCATCTTGTGCTAGTTGGAGGATGCATTTTTAGGATGGTAAACAGTAAACCCAATATTTCCCATTTCTTCCATGATTTTTTTCAGTCTTGACTTAATTATTCCATTGTGTCTCTCCACGAAACCTGCTGATTGTGAATGATATGCACAGTGGTTTCTAAGGTCTATTTTAATTTCTTTGCCATCAGTGAGATGACATTGTTTACAAAGTGTGTCAAATTATCACTGAAGATCTTTTCAGGAATTTCAAATCTAGAAATTATTTATTTTACCCGTGCTTTTGCTACTGAGAGTGCATCTGCTTGTGCACATGGAAATATTTCAGTCCATTTGGTAAAAACCTCTGTTGTCATTGAGCAGAATCGTTTCCCTTAACATTAATTTAGTTCAATGAAATCTACACAATAATGAAATAATGAAATCCAAACAAATGTGTTGAAAAAGATATACTGGCTTAGGGAATTATCTTCGTTTTGGTCTTACATTGCCCTGTGGATTGTATTTTGCACATATTTGACCTGCTAGACAAAACTTTATTCATTTATTTATTCTAAAAAAATATTTCAATAATTAGTAAAACCATATGCTGTAAAAACCTTGTTCATTATTGCTTCCATCCCTCCTGTTGAGACATGACATGGTCCATGGCTCAATACTGCAGCATATTTAAAGAAATTCTTTGGCAGTATGGTTTTCCTTCCGGTCATTCATACGAGTCTATTGTAGATGGCAATTGAATAACATCTAATAATGCTAAAATATTTGTAGTTTATACATTTAGCTGTGGATGTCAACATACCTGTTTTTCCAATGCTGTGTTAACACATGTACAGTTCAGAAGGCATACTGACTGTCAGTGTAAACGTTAACAACCTTTTTGTTATTTAATTTACAAGCTTCAGTTAAAGCTACCAATTCGACTGCTTGAACAGAGTAATTTTTTGGTAGTGGTTGTTTTAAGAAAACTTCAGTTTCTGTTACTACTGCAAATCCTGTAGCATTTGTGCCATCAGGGTTTTTTGCTTGACCTGTCGAATAAATATAGTTATTTCTGCATTTTCATAACGTATATCAGTTAAGTCTGGCCTGGGTAAAACACTGATGGTTATTTCTGACATGCAATCATGAGGCTTTCCATCTGTGGGGTAGGTAGCAGTGTGGATGGATTAAGTGTAGCACATCTCTCGACAACAAGGTGTGGCTGTGAAAGAAGAACAGTTATGTAGGAGAGATGTCTGGTAAAGATATTTTGTTAAGTAATCATATCTCAGCCACTGCATGAGGTACCTTAAGTGTTAATGGGTGAAATAACACCATAATTGTTGATGCCTGCACTGCCAATGGCTTCTGGCCATTGATTCAAAAATACGATCTCGTCACTTCTTCCCCCTTTCAGTGGACACTGGTCCCTAATTACCGCAATTCAGCAGGGGGTCTTTCATTAGGAGTACTGGACTCCCCCGTGCACGGTTTCAGCTCCGACCCTGGACGGCGGAAGAAACGTCGAGATCTGGTTTGAGGACCCAATTGTTGAGAAAATTCTCTCAATGAGACTCAGAGTTGCTGGAGTCAGTTAATGCAAAGGTTTAATCTTGCAGCAAGCTCAAGAATGTGTGTGTGTATGGGTGTATGTGTGCGAACGTGTGTGTGAGTTTGTGTGTGTGAGAGTTTAAAGAACCTGTTATCCACAGGCAGGTCTTAACTAGTATGGCACGGGTCCAGCCTGTCTCATCTTTTTTGGAAGGTCCAGCGCTCGGCCGTAACCCTTCTGTCTGTTTGGACTCTCACATACATTCGGTTAATCATAGAAAAACGAGAACAAAACTTTTTAGCCCCTTAAATTCATAAAACAGACATGGTGCAGTTATTTCCATTCTAGAAAATAAGAGTAATCACCACCATTCCTATAAATTCTGGATATTCTAACAATCTGAATATTTTTTAAATGTTCGATGAAGCCCTTTGCTGTTCTGTTTAGAGACTCAGCTGATCATAAACCAAGTTTTGCTCTTGAACTAAGCTTCTAAACTCTTCACCTTTTTCATTTCTCAGTTAGTATTCACTTTAAAACTGATTAAAAGAAAAAATAAATGAATGCCTATCAACAAATGTGGGATCTAAATTCTACTGCTTCCTCTAAAATAATTTATTTTCTCAATTCAGAAATGTGTGTGTGTAAGTCACAACACCCGTGACACCAAAACGGCTTTCTTTTCTCTCTTTTCTCTACACTCTGCACTGTGAGCACACACACCAAATCAGAAAGGCTTTTTTCTCTCTTTTCTACATTATGGACTGTGGGGACACAAAACCGCTCTCTCTTTTTTTTTTTGAATGTGTGCCAGGGCGTTGTCTCACGTATTAGATTATGCTTAAGATACGAATGGGTTTATCAGTCACATCAGAATCCATACATACTGATCCTCCCGTAATAAAATGGTCGGATCTTATCAAACACACTTTGTTTCTTGTGACAATCAAGTCAGCGAAACACCGTATACACGTCAAGACACTGAATCAAGTTTGCCACAAGAACTCATAAGTTTGGCAGTATTGCTCTGCCTTCAGCAATCATACACCCATTTTATTTTTGTGAGATATTTGCAGGCACCTGTTCATCTACTGTTCTCAGAGAAGTCACTCTGCACAGTAACAAGATTTCTTTTGCACAGACAGAAAGGGCTTCACCCGCAAAGGTAAAGCCTGCCAAAAATAGAAACAACTCATTAGTGCTGCTCTCCACGGAAGTCTTTAGTAAAAGGCGAAAGACTTGTACGTTATGAAGAGAAACCAGAGTACGCTTATCCGTCACTGCGGGAGCAGGGCATCAGGCTAGTTGGCATAGCCACCTTCCCCATGGTGAGCTTTGCTTGGTTGAGACGCTTGCTCCCCCCCCCCCTTCCTCCTCAGCTGACCAAGTAGGAACAATCGGGCCCTATTCGATGGCTGCCTTGTCTTTTACTCTGTGAAAAAGACAAGGCAGCAACAAAAACACCACGGGAACACCGTATTGAGGCTTTGTTCTGACCGCTCATTCGGTGTCGCGTTTCTTTCAAGCAATTCTCCCGGTTAGCTCGCACTCGGCTCGCTCCCAGAGCCGTGTTAAAGTCTACTTCGCATTCACTCTCGTTTCTCAGCAGACTAAAAGAAAGTTTCATCTTGGGCTCCCTGAAACTTCCATCCTGCACCGCTGTTTGCTTTTTCACAAGAGCAGAGAAGAGCGCACCATTCCCAGCGGCACTGCAGTACCGGGTCGATGCTTGGAGTGAACGGAGCAAGATCCCTTTTCAACTCCTATTGCTAAAAATCCATTTAATATGTAGTCCTCGTATAGAGGACATATCAGATACTACACTTGATCTTAGCCAAAAGGCCGAGAAGCAATAACTGTCCACTGGTTCACGTCCGAGGGCCCTTCCTGGCACAAGGCGCACTTGTAGCGGTGTTCTTTTTATGGCCATAGGTGGCCAGAGTGTCACTTTGCACCTCCGCCCACCCACTGCACTGAGCACTCTTCAGCCCTTTTAAATGGTATAACTTTGCACTCCCGCACGCTCCAGCGAGCACCATTCAAGCCACAACTTTGCACTCCAGCTTCGAACATCGGCACAGTCGAAACAAGTAAGGCGACTCTACTCAGAGAAGTCACTCTGCACAGTAACAAGATTTCTTTTGCACAGACAGAATGGCTTCACCCGCAAAGGTAAAGCCTGCCAAAAATAGAAACAACTCATTAGTGCTGCTCTCCACGGAAGACTTTAGTAAAAGGCAAAAGACTTGTACGTTATGAAGAGAAACCAGAGTACGATTATCCGTCACTGCGGGAGCAGGGCATCAGGCTAGTTGGCATAGCCACCTTCCCCATGGTGAGCTTTGCTTGGTTGAGACACTTGCTCCCCCCCCTTGCTCCACGGCTGACCAAGTAGGAACAATCGGGCCCTATTCGATGGCTGCCTTGTCTTTTACTCTGTGCAAAAGACAAGGCAGCCACAAACACCACGGGAACACCGTATTGAGCCTTTGTTCTGATCGCTCATTCGGTGTCGCGTTTCTTTCAAGCAATTCTCCCGGTTAGCCCGCACTCGGCTCGCTCCCAGAGCCGTGTTAAAGTCTACTTCGCATTCACTCTCGTTTCTCAGCAGACTCTTGGGATTTTATCTATAAAATGAATTCCTTTACTCAAACTATGTTAAAACTGCTTTGTCCTTCATATTTATCAATGTCTAGATCGACTTCAACAAAGAACAACATTGTATTTTGCAGTAGAAGAAAGAGCAACACTGAAGGGTCAGGAATCCGAGAATAAGCTTATTTAATAAAGCAATTTATTTAATAGCAAAATCCCAAATCAGGCAGAACTCCTCAAAAGGAACGTATGGCTTAATCACAAGTGTGGTTCTTTCTCATTCAGGGTAATATGAGGAAGTTTATGCTTCAAACATTTTTAGACATAAATAACTATGAAGGACAAAGCAGTTTTAACATAGTTTGAGTGAAGGAATTCATTTTAAAACCAAATCCCAAAACATGCAGAACACATGAAAAGCTTATTCTCGGATTCCTGATCCTTCAGTGTTGCTCTTTCTTATATTGCAAAGTACAACGTGGTTTTTTGTTTCGTTTAAATCTATCTCGATATTGATGAATATGGAAGGACAAAGCAATTTTAACTTGGTTTGAGCAAAGCAATTAATTTTATAGCAAAATCCGAAATCGTGCAGAACTCATGAAAGCAAGCTTATACTCGGATTCCTAAAACTTTAGATTTGCTCTTTCTTTTACTGCAAAGTACAACGTTGTTTTTTTTTGTTTAAATCTTTATAGACATGGTAAATATGAAGGACAAATCAGTTTTAACATAGTTTGAGTGAAAGAATGGATTTTATAAGTAAAATCCCAAATCATGCAGAACTCACGAAAAGCTTTTTCTCGCTTTTCACTGCTTTTTACAAACTTTGGTCGGACATTCACACCTTCTTACAGCGGAACACCTCCGCTCCCTCTTTTGATGGTGTATGTTTGGGCATTCGAACCTTTTCTTACCCGCTTTTTACAAACTATGCTCGGACATTCAAACCTTGTAGCCTAACACATCCACTCCTGCTTTTGATGATGTATGGTTGGGCATTCGAACCTACTTGTTGCCCGCTTTTCATTAATTATGGGTGGACATTCACACCTTGTCGCAGCCAAACACCTCCGCTCCCTGTTTTGATCATGTATGGTTGGACATTCGCACCTTTTCTCACCCGCTTTTTCCAAACTACGGTCGGCCAGACACAGCTTCCTCTCCACCATACTTGTATGGTGGGATATTCACACCCACTTGCATCCGAAGACCTCCGGCCCCACTTTTGTTGATATTTAGTCGGTCATTCGCACCTTACCCGCTTTTGGCAAACTATGGCCTTCTTGCAGCCGAACACCTCTGATCTCGCTTTTGATGATGTAAGGTTGGGCATTCAGACCGTGCTTCACCTGCTTTTCACCAAATATAGTCGGACATTCACACCTTCTTGCAGCCAAACACTTCCGCTCCACCTTTTAGTGTTCTATGGGGTATTCACACCTTTTTTTTCACCGCATTTTATAGATTATGGTTGGAAATTCTCACCCACTCTCATCCGAAGACCTCTCCTCCCGCTTTTGTTAATATATAGTCGGGCATTCGAACCTTTTCTTACCCGCTTTTTTACAAATTATGGTCGAACAGTCACAACTACTTGCAGCCGCTCCACCTTTTAGTGATGTATGGTTGGCATTTGCACCTTTTCTTACCCTCTTTTTATACTGATTGCTGAAGATTAAGTTGTTCTTTCTCAAACTTAAAACTCAAACAGTTTTAAGTCAGGCTGATAGAAGGAATTAATTTTATAGCAAAATCTGTATTTCGTCATATGTCGAGAGATGCTTATTGCTGAAGAAGTTCTTTCTCATTCTACAAAGTACAACGTTGTTTATCATTTAAACTTGATTAGACATGAATAAATATGAAGGACTTGGTTTGAGTTAAGGAATTCGTTTTATAGGAGAATCCGAATTCATGCATAACTCGTAAAATAGAGCTTATTTTCGGATTCCTGAAGAATGAGTCTGGTTCTTTCTCATAATACAAAGTTGGTTGTTTGTTGTTGAAACTTCATCAGAAGTGAAGAAATAAGGACAAACCGTTTTAAGTCAGTTTGATAGAAGGATTTCATTTTATAGCAAAATCTGTATTCCTTCATATCTCCTCGAGAGAAGCTTATTGCTGAAAATTAGGTCTGGTTCTTTTTCATACTACAAAATACAGTGTTGTTTATTGTTGAAACTAGATTAGAAGTAGATAAATATGAAAGACAAAGCAGTTTGAACTTGGTTTGAGAGAAGGAATTAATTTTATTGCAAAATCCGAATTCGTGCATAACTCGTCAAATAGATAGTGATGTTTCGTTCGTGAGTGATTCGTTCGATATGAACCAATTTTTTATATGACTCGGGAGTAACGAGTTGTCTCAGTGAGTGATTCGTTCATTTTCATGCAGTACCCTTCCTCACCACATGGCAGGCGGCAGCTTCATAAGCTCAGTCAGCAGGACAGGAAACAATATTGATTCGTTCACGACTCAACTCCTCGGGTGACGGGTCCTCGCACAGGAAACAGTATTGATTCGTTCATGACTCAACTCCTCAGCTGACGGGTCCTCGCACAGGAAACAGTATTGATTCGTTTACGACTCAGCTCCTTGGGTCTTCGTTCATTTGTCACGTTTCAAATTCTACGTTTCATTTGACAGGCTGAAGAGCAGTAGGCACAACAGTTCGTTCACTAACCGGATCATTAATCTCATAGACTATTCTACCATCAACAACTTGGAAACCACAATCGACTATCTAGATGCAGAAAAAGCATTTGATGGAGTGAACTGGAAATTTTTATTCGCAGCATTAAACAAATTCGGGTTTGGGTCACACTTCATCAGCTGGATAAGGATATTATATAGCTCCCCAAATGCAAGTGTCAGGACAAATGATCAAACTTCTCCAAGCTTCAGTCTGCAGAGAGGTACAAGACAGGGTTGCCCACTTTCTCCCTCACTTTTTGCTATTTTCATCAAACCTTTAGCAGCTTCTATCAGACAAGATAGAAATATTAAAGGCATCCAATCCCAAAATATTGAGCATAAAATAAGTCTTTATGCTGATGATGTATTACTTTTCCTTCAGAACTCACAGACGTCTCTCACTCACACGATCACACTCATAAATAAATTCTCAGCACTTTCTGACTACTCTATCAACTGGTCTAAGACCACAGTTCTGCCCATTAACTGTAGGGTCCAGAATATACCTGCGATCACTTTACAGTCAGGAAATATTAGATATTTAGGCATAAACATTTCCTCCAGGCTCTCAGAGCTAAAAAGCTAAATTATGTGCAATTATTAAAGAGAGTAGAAGAATTTGTTCTCAATGATCCCCATAAAACCATCTGCTACTTGGTTTAAGTCACTAGATTCATGCATCTCCAAATTTCTGTGGAAAAACAAACCACCACGTATTAGTTTAAAAACCCTACAGAAGACCAAGGACAGTGGTGGATTAGATTTACCTAATTTTCAGCACTATTCCTTAGCCAATAGGTTACAATATATATCAAAATGGTTTAAACCTTGTTGTTGTCACAGTTCCCAGAGACGTTGTAATCGTTGAGGATTCTATATTCACCCCCTCATTAGAGGCACGTGTTGCAGATTGATGACACTGAATCTTCTTCTCTTTTCATTGCTGGCATCATTCCCAGCATCGTAAGTGTTCGTGGCATTGTTAGCCTCTTCTTCTGGATCTTGATATCGAGCATCCTTTTGTATTTCTGGTTTGTCAGTCCTCTCTCTTCGTTCACCGGAGTCTTCGTCTCTTTGTCCTTGAGTTTGGTGATTTTTTCTTCTTTTGATGCCTTGACACAGTGTGACAGGTGATACCACGTGGGAGATCCTTTAACTTGGACTGCTGTCCCTGTGCTGCGAAATGGCTGTGCTGCTCAAATGGTCTCTCCTTCATCATATACACAGTTATTTATACATCACCTTCCACCATGAAGCGTTGTCCCTTTATGTTTCTCTTTTTGTTCTTAAAATGCTGTTATGCATGTCTAAACCAATCCATTAAATTAGATCATTTTGGCAGTAAAGCGATCTACAATGTGCTTGGTCACAAAGCTGCTCATCTGTGGTAAACAGCTCTTCAGAAAGGCATTCTTCAATTGATTTCACTAATTTTATGTAATAATTTTGTGATTTCCTACAAAACTACACTTCTTCTCCCATCTGTCTGAGTATTTAATATTGTCTGGGTCCCGTTAAAACATGTATTTTTCCCATCTAATTCCTTGTTTGCTTACTACTGAGTAACTATAACTCAACACAGTTTATACACATAACATTCATATACATACTAACAAACAAACAAACAATTATTTATCGCAATTTTCTCATCTCTGTTTGAACGTACACCCAGGTAAATATTCCTGTAGTCTTCTCATACCGACTATGGACCCATTCATTGTTTAACTTCACAGTTTTGCAAATCCTAATTGAATATTACACATTGACATTGAACTTTACTGAATAAGCAGGTCTTCATTGCATTCAGCAACCTTTATGTGAGCATCTATGTGTAAGCTGTTCTTCTTTGCATTTATCAGCAGCAATCAATTCTTCATTGCACATGCATATGAAAATAGTAAAACAATTCCAATGCGTTAGCAAAACCTTCTATATCGGGAGTGTCCATCATGATGCTGGGAATAGAACCTCTTTCCAAGAAAAGTTCAACCTTCATTACTAGACTGATCATAACTCCGCAATGAGCACATTTCAAAGTATCATTCCTCTACATGTATTCAAAAATCTATGTGTAAATGTTTAATATTTCTTATATTTGTTGATGTCATTCTGTGTGCATGTGGCCTAAACCCAATCTCTGTGTGGCAATTTTAATTGAAACAAGTTGAACTCTGCCTCTGATCATTTAAAAAAGGTGTGTACCAATATCAACCTTTCTCAGGTAATTACTGATCCTACAAAACCAAACTTAACAGATCCTTCAAGGTTGTCCCTGATTGGCTCAATCTTAACAAATCAAAGGTAGAAAATCCGCAGTATCTGAACTTGGTGTTAGTTATCACTGCTCAATAGCCTGTATCAGAATTGCAAAAATGAAAACATTAGGTCCACGTTTGCTATCCAGATCCTGAAACATCTCCATGAGCAGGCTTTTTTTTTAACTGATCTGTTGAATAGTTATACTCATGACACTGTTAAAATCCCAGATGAAGATCTAGCACTTGACCATTTTTGTAAATCTTCTAATTCCATAGTTGATAAACACGCCCCTTTTAAAAAGTATAGAACTTAGAACAGGTCTAGTCCCTGGCTTTCGGCAGAAATGTCTTCTTTACTTTTTTTTTTTTTTTTTCCCTTGTCCTGTTCAGCATTATGGCAGCAGAATTGTAGTCTGAATACCTTTGATGCCAAACAGATTTGCTTTGCCAAGGGAAGTTTTATAAATGTAAAGCTCCCCTTGATGCCCATTTATTTATTTCTGTTGACAATATATGACATGTAATAGAACTGAACCGGACCGGGGGACAAGGAAAGAAGAAGAGGAAAGAAGGGGAAACAGAACAAAAATAGAAACAAAAACCAGACAACCAGCTGCTACACCTGTAAAAAACAATACAGACAACAATCCATGGCCCCTGAGGGGAATCCAGCCTTAGCGCCACCAGGAGCACCTGAAAGCAGACAAGCAGAGAAAAAACAAACAAAAACAAGCACAAGAAGCGGCAATCGCATACAACACAGCTGTGGATATAGATGACCTGAGACGACATGATAATACATCAACTGCTTACCGACCATGCTACTGGACTAATGAATGTGTGTGTGTGTGTGTGTGAGAACATGCAACACCCATGGCACAGGACCTACATGATAACCGTGCTTAGTTATGAGTGTATAAGCGTACAGGGCCACAATCCACAGCCCCCCCAAGCAATCAGAAGCAGGCAGAGAGGGCCACAAGACCCAGGCCACCATCAGCCCCCACAGAGCATAGAACCCAGGAAGCCCACCACACGCATCCACCCAGAAGACTGCATAGGAAGCCCCCGGAAAGAGCCCCCATAATCATAGGGCAGAGGCCCTCCGGGAGTCAGGGGCAACAGCCCACCGACCCCGCCAGGCCCCAGCCGCCCAGACATGGGCCGTGCACTGGACCCGGGCCCCAGGAGCCCGAGCGCCCCCAAACCCCCCGGCAGAGGCCCCACCCAATACCCAGGAGGGCCAAGCGCCCCAGACAGCCACACAGTGGGTCAGCACCTGCCCCAGTGCCCCTGGCCAAGTGCCCTGGGAGTCAAGACGTGCCCACAGGTGGGTGAAGTCGCAAGCAGCGGGGAGAGGCAACGCCGCACCCCCATCGGGAGAAGCACAGGCAGGCCAGGCGACAGCAAGTCCCAGATCCAGGCCCAATCATTACCACACACACTTTCACGTCCCATACATCCACACGTCCTCCCTCCCTCGACTCCGCTGGGGTGTAATGCAGCGGGCACACCAGGGGGCCAGCAGCCTCCCAGCCACCACAGACCCAGAACCAGCAGAACAATTAATTAATCCTCCTGGCCCCTCCCGCCCCGAGCAGCAACCAGGAAGCAGGGGTGTGCGAAGAAGACCCCTCCCCTCACCCTTCTGGCTCTTCAATATTTTCTAATAGTGAGCAATTAAAATTGAGGGGCAGCCAAACTTGTAGAACTGGGAGCGCGGCCCTCTGGGCAGCCTACATACCCAAAGAGCCCCGCCCACCAGATGCCACTCAGTGTAACCACCCCCCAAGACCTAATGTGTGTGTGTGAGTGTGTTTGATAAGTAGTAATGTCTAAGGTGTAATTAAAACAGGGGCGGGGAACTGCAGAGTGCAACCAAAGGGGACCACCTACGTGGCCCCATCCACTACACCCCACCGAACACACACGCCCCCAAAACCCTTCATGTGTGAGTGTGTGCTGTGTACAGGAACCAGAAGGGAGAGGGGTATGGGGATATACACCGGGGGAGCTACTCTCCCCCAGAGAGGGCAGCCAGGGACTGGCTGAAATAGGCATCCCCGCTACCTGGGAGCCAACACAGGGCAGGAGGGCCTGATGTCCACCAGGCTCGGGACCTGCAGCGACCATATTCCGGGAGCTACTGTACCCCCAGAAGGTACCCAACCCGCCCCACCCCACTCAACCCAACCCCACCCTGGAGGACCTCTACAAAAACAAATAAACAACAACAAAAAACAAACAAACAAACTGCCCTCCAAGCCCGACACACTGTCCCCCCCAGCAATGACCAACCCGGTTCCCATGACCCGAGAGACCACCAGATGCCCGAAGCCACACAGCCCCCCCCTCAGCACACACCCAACCGCCCAGAGCGACGGGACAGCAACCCACCACCACCACTATGTGATAAAGCTAATCAGAGGGGACCAGAGAGAATGAAATTCAGCCAATTGATGTTTTGAGGAGGCAGACATTGTTTCCATGCTAATATAATCTAAAAGAAAATTTCTAAACTGGTTAATACACAGATTGTTCTTCGCTTTCCAGTTCATGAGAATAGTTTTCTTTGCGATACATAACACTGTGAGAACCATGTGTGCTGAGTTAATTTCCATGTTGATGTTGTCTAAGTCACCCAGTATGCACAGTGTGGGGCATGCAGGGATGCTACACTTTAGCCATGTTGATAGGTCCTCACAGACTTCAAGCCAGAACTTCTGGACAGGCGCACAAAACCACAAAGCGTGTGCATAATCATCAGGTGTGTTATCTGTGCAATGTGAGCAGATGTTTGAGTGTGTTAGACCCATCCTGAACATCCTTTGTCCTGTATAGTGTTTTCTAGGAAGGATTTTGTATTGTATGAGCTGTAAATTAGGATTTCGAGTCATTCTGAAGGTGTTCAAATATATTTGTGGCCAGAATTATGACTAGAACTGATGGATAAATCTGCCTCCTATTTTGAGGATGGAAGAGACATTGTGTCATCTATCTTAGACAATAATTGATATATTTTTTATAGTAGTTCTGGGGTGCAGATGCTTAGAAATTCTGCTACCCTAGTTGTAAGTCTGGTTGGTGGAGGATATATTTCTTTGTTATTATAAACTTAAGTTGTTGATATTCTAGGAATTTATTGCTGCCTATCTCATGTTGTGATATGAGCTCATCAAATCAAATAAAATTCCCATTTTGGATTATATGTTCCAGATGTTTGATTCCTTTGATCTTCCACAGAGTAAAGTTTAGCATTTTTTTGTTTTGCAGTATGTCAGGATTGTTCCAGATGGGTGTAAGCTTACACGGGACAAGTGAGGACTTTGTTATTTTAAGAAATTCCCACCAGGCTGTCAGAGAGGTGCTGATGTTAATGCTTTTGAAACATTTGTGATTTTTTATGTTTTGACTAATAAGTGGCAGGTCAGAGATTTCCAGATTATCACACAATGCTTGTTCTATATTTATCCATGGTTCATCAATTGGGCTAGGTTTAAACCATTTTGATATATACTGTAACCTATCGGCTAAGGAATAGTGCTGAAAATTAGGTAAATCTAATCCACCACAGTCCTTGGTCTTCTGTAGGGTTTTTAAACTAATACGTGGTGGTTTGTTTTTCCACCGAAATTTGGAGATGCATGAATCTAGTGACTTAAACCAAGTAGCAGATGGTTTTATGGGGATCATTGAAAACAAATAATTAACTTTTGGTAGTATCATCATTTTAATGGTTGTAACTCTCCCCATAAGTGATATAGGTAAGGACTTCCAACGAGAGAGATAGTCCTCTACTGTCTTTAATAATTGCACATAATTTAGCTTTGTTAGCTCTGAGAGCCTGGAGGAAATGTTTATGCCTAAATATCTAATATTTCCTGACTGTAAAGTGATCACAGGTATATTCTGGACTCTACAGTTAATGGGCAGAACTGTGGTCTTAGACCAATTGATAGAGTAGTCAGAAAGTGCTGAGAATTTATTTATGAGTGTGATCGTGTGAGTGAGAGACGTCTGTGAGTTCTGAAGGAAAAGTAATACATCATCAGCATAAAGACTTATTTTATGCTCAATATTTTGGGATTGGATGCCTTTAATATTTCTATCTTGTCTGATAGAAGCTGCTAAAGAAGCAGAAGGTGTGAAAGTCTGACCATGGTTTGTAAAAAGCGGGTAAGAAAAGGTTCGAATGCCCGAATATATACCATCAAAAGCGGAAGCAAAGGTGTTCGGCTGAAGGAAGGTGTGAACGTCCGACCATAGTTTGTAAAAAGCAGTTAAGAAAAGGTTCGAATATCCAACCAAGCATAATCAAAAGCGGGAGCAGAGCTTTTCGACTGCAAGTAGGTGTGAATGTCAGATCATAATTTGCAAAACGCTGATGAGAAAGGGTGAGAATGCCCGACTATACACCATCAAATGCGGGAGCGGAAGTGTTCGGCTGTGAGTAGGTGTCAACGTCAAACCATAACTGCTGAAAAATGTGTTAGAAAAGACTAGAATGCCGGACCATACATAATCAAAAGCTGGAGAAGTGATGTTCAGCTGCAAGTAGGTGTGAATGTCCAGCCATAATTACTCACAAACGGGTAAGAAAAGGTAGTATTGCCAGACCATACATGATCAAAACAGGGAGCAGAGGTTTTCGGCTGCAAGGTCTGAATGTCCAACCATAATTTGTAAAAACCGGGGAAGAAAAGGCTCGAAAGCCCGACTTTACACCATCAAAAGCGGGAGCGGAGGTGTTCAGCTGCAAGAAGGTCTGAATGTCCACCAATAATTACTGAAAAATGGTTAAGAAAAGGTGCGAATGCCAAACCATACATCATCAAAAGCAGGAGTGGATGTGTTCGGCTACAAGAAGGTTTGAATGTCCGACCTTAGTTTGTAAAAGGCGGGTAAGAAAAGGTTCGAATGCCCGAACATACACCATCAAAAGAGGGAACGCAGGTGTTCCGCTGTAAGAAGGTGAGATTGTCCGACCATAGTTGGTAAAAAGCGGGTAAGAAAAGGTTAAAATTCCCGACTGTACACAATCAAAAGAGGGAGCGGAGGTGTTCAGCTACAAGAAGGTGTGAAAGTCCGATCATGGTTTGTAAAAAGCGGGTCAGAAAAGGTTCGAATGCCCGAATATATACCATCAAAAGCGGAAGCGGAGGTGTTCGGCTGCAAGAAGGTGTGAACGTCCGACCAAAGTTTGTAAAAAGCAGTTAGGAAAAGGTTCGAATATCCAACCAAACATAATCAAAAGCGGGAGCAGAGCTGTTCGACTGCAAGTAGGTGTGAATGTCAGATCATAATTTGCAAAAAGCTGATGAGAAAGGGTGAGAATGCCCGACTATACACCATCAAAAGCGGGAGCGGAGGTGTTCGTCTGTGAGTAGGTGTGAATCTCCAACCATAATTGCTGAAAAATGTGTTAGAAAAGGTAAAAATGCCGGACCATACATCATCAAAAGCGGGAGAGGTGGTGTTCGGCTGCAAGAAGGTGTGAATGTCCAGCCATAATTACTCACAAACGGGTAAGAAAAGGTAGTATTGCCAGACCATACATCATCAAAACAGGGAGCGGAGGTGGTTCAGCTGCAAGAAGGTGTGAATGTCCGACTAAAGTTTGTAAAAAGCGGGTAAGACAAGGTGCGAATGCCCGACAATGTATGATCAAAAGAAGGAGCGGAGGTTTTCGGCTGCAAGAAGGTCTGAATGTCCAACCTTAATTTGTAAAAAACGGGAAAGAAAAGGCTCGAAAGCCAGACTATACACCATCAAAAGCCGCAGCGGAGGTGTTCAGCTGCAAGAAGGTGTGAATCTCCACCCATAATTACTGAAAAATGGGTAAGAAAAGGTGCGAATGCCCAACCATACATCATCAAAAGTAGGAGTGGATGTGTTCGGCTACAAGAAGGTTTGAATGTCCGACTATAGTTTGTAAAAAGCGGGTAAGGAAAGGTTCGAATGCCTGAACATACACCATCAAAAGAAGGAGCGGAGGAGCTCCGCTGTAAGACAGTCTGAATGTCCATCAATAATTGCTGGAAAACATGAAAGAAAATTTTCGAATATCAAACCGCACATGATCATAAGCGGGAGAGAAGGTGTTCGACTGCAAGTACGTGTGAATGTCAGATCATAATTTGTAAAAAGCGAGTAAGAAAAGGTAAGAATGCCCAACCATAAATTATCAAAGGCGGCAGCAGAGATGTTCGGCTGGTATTTATCAATGTCTAGATAGATTTCTACAAAAAACAACGTTGTACTTTGCAGTAAAAGAAAGAGCAAATCTAAAGTTTCAGGAATCCGAGTATAAGCTAGCTTTAATGAGTTCTGCACGATTTCGGATTTTGCGTATAAAATTAATTCCTTCACTCAAACTAAGTTAAAACTGCTTTGTCCTTCCATATTTATCAATGTCGAGATCGATTTAAACAAAAAAAAGAACACGTTGTACTTTGCAATATAAGAAAGAGCAACACTGAAGGATCACGAATCTGAGAATAAGCTTTTCATTTCAGTTAATTTAAGGAATTCATTTTATACATAAAATCCCAAATCATGCAGAACGTATGAAAAGAAGCTTATTCTCGGATTCCTGATCCTTCAGTGTTGCTCTTTCTTCTACTGCAAAATACAATGTTGTTCTTTGTTGAAGTCGATCTAGACATTGATAAATATGAAGGACAAAGCCGTTTTCACTTGGTTTGAGTGAAGGAATTCATTTTATACATAAAATCCCAAATCATGCAAAACGTATGAAAATAAGCTTATTCTCGGATTCCTGATCCTTCAGTGTTGCTCTTTCTTCTACTGCAAAATACAATGTTGTTTTTTTTGTTTAAATCTATCTAGACATTGATAAATATGAAGGTAAAAGCCGTTTTAACATAGTTTGAGTGAAGGAATTCATTTTATAGATAAAATCCCAAATCATGCAGAACTCCTCAAAAGGGGCGTATGCTTAATCACAAGTGTGGTTCTTTCTCATTCAGGGTAATATGAGGAAGTTTATGCTTGAAATATATGTAGAAATGGGTACATATGAAGGACAAAGCAGTTTTAACATAGTTTGAGTGAAGGAATTCATTTTAAAACAAAATCCCAACACATGCAGAACTCATGAAAAGCTTAATCTCGGATTCCTGATCCTTCAGTGTTGCTCTTTCTTATATTGCAAAGTACAACGTGTTTTTTTTTTTGTTTAAATCTATCTCGACATTGATAAGTATGGAAGGACAAAGCAGTTTTAACTTAGTTTGAGTGAAGGAATTCATTTAATAGCAAAATCCGAAATCGTGCAGAACTCATGAAAGCAATCTTATACTCGGATTCCTGAAACTTTAGATTTGCTCTTTCTTTTACTTAAAAGTACAACGTTGTTTTTTGTTGAAATCTATCTAGACATTGATAAATACCAGCCGTACATCTCTGCTGCTGCTTTTGATAATTTATGGTTGGGCATTCTTACCTTTTCTTACCCAATTTTTACAAATTATGATCTGACATTCACACCTACTTACAGCCGAACACCTTCTCTCCAGCTTATGATCATGTGCAGTTTGATATTCAAAAATTTTCTTTCATGTTTTCTAGCAATTATTGATGGACATTCAGACCGTCTTACAGCGGAGCTCCTCCGCTCCCTCTTTTGATGGTGTATGTTCGGGCATTTGAACCTTTCCTTACCGGCTTTTTAAAAACTATAGTTGGACATTCAAACCTTCTTGTAGCCGAACACATCCACTCCTGCTTTTGATGATGTATGGTTGGGCATTCACACCTTTTCTTACCCATTTTTCAGTAATTATGGTCGGACATTCACACCTACTCACAGACGAACAACTCCGCTCCCGCATTTGATGGTGTATAGTCCGGCATTCTCACCCTTTCTCATCAGCTTTTTGCAAATTATGATCTGACATTCACACATACTTGCAGTCGAACAGCTCTGCTCCCGCTTTTGATTATGTTTGGTTGGATATTCGAACCTTTTCTTAACTGCTTTTTACAAACTTTGGTCGGACGTTCACACCTTCTTGCAGCCGAACACCTCCGGTTCCGCTTATGATGGTATATATTCGGGCATTCGAACCTTTTCTTACCCGCTTTTTACAAACCATGGTCGGACTTTCACACCTTCTTGTAGCCGAAAAACTCCGCTACCGCTATTGATTGTGTACAGTCGGTATTTTAACCTTTTCTTACCCGCTTTTTACCAACTATGGTCGGACATTCACACCGTCTTACACCGGAACACCTCCGCTCCCTCTTTTGATGGTGTATGTTCGGGCATTCGAACCTTTTCTTACCCGCTTTTTACAAACTATGGTCGGACATTAAATCCTTCTTGTCGCCAAACACATCCACTCCTGCTTTTGATGATGTATGGTTGGGCATTCGCACCTTTTCTTACCCATTTTTCAGTAATTATTGGTGGACATTCAGACCTTCTTGCAGCTGAACACCTCCGCTCCCGCTTTTGATGGTGTATAGTCGGGCTTTCGAGCCTTTTCTTCGCCGGTTTTTACAAATTATGGTTGGACATTCAGACCTTGCAGCCGAAAACCTCCGCTCCCTCTTTTGATCATACATTGTCAGGCATTCGCACCTTGTCTTACTCGCTTTTTACAAACTTTAGTCAGACATTCACACCTTGCAGCTGAACCACCTCCGCTCCCTGTTCTCACCCTTCTCATCAGCTTTTTGCAAATTATGATCTGACATTCACACCTACTTGCAGTCGAACAACTCCGCTCCCACTATTGATTGTGTACAGTTGGGTATTTTAACCTTTGCTTACCCGCTTTTTACCAATGATGGTCGGACGTTCACACCTTCTTACTGCGGAACACCTCCGCTCCCTGTTTTGATCATGTATGGTTTGACATTCGCACCTTTTCTCACCCGCTTTTTGCAAACTATGGTCGGCCATTCACAGCTTCCTCTCCACCATACTTGTATGGTGGGATATTCACACCCACTTGCGTCCGAAGACCTCCGCCCCCACTTTTGTTTATATTTAGTCGGTCATTCACGCCTTACTCGCTTTTGGCAAACTATGGCCTTCTTGCAGCCAAACTCCTCTGATATAGCTTTTGATGATGTAAGGTTGGGCATTCAGACCTTGCTTCACCTGCTTTTCACCAAATATAGTCGGACATTCACACCTTCTTGCAGCCGAACACTTCCGCTCCACCTTTTAGTGTTCTATGGGGTATTCACACCTTTTTTTTCACCGCATTTTATAGATTATGGTTGGAAATTCTCACCCACTCTCATCCGAAGACCTCTCCTCCCGCTTTTGTTAATATATAGTCGGGCATTCGAACCTTTTCTTACCCACTTTTTACAAATTATGGTCGAACATTCACACCTACTTGCAGCCGAATACTTCCGCTCCACCTTTTAGTGATGTATGGTTGGCATTTGCACCTTTTCTTACCCTCTTTTTATACTAATTGCTGAAGATTAAGTTGTTCTTTCTCAAACTACAAAATCTTTTTAATTGTTGAAACTTGATTTGAATTTGGATAAATAAGGAGGACAAACAGTTTTAAGTCAGGCTGATAGAAGGAATTAATTTATAGCAAAATCTGTATTTCGTCATATGTCGAAAGATGCTTATTGCTGAAGAAGTTCTTTCTCATTCTACAAAGTACAACATTGTTTATCGTTGAAACTTGATTAGACATGAATAAATATGAAGGACAAAGCAGTCTTAACTTGGTTTAAGTTAAGGAATTCGTTTTATAGGAGAATCCGAATTTGTGCATAACACGTAAAATAGAGCTTATTTTCGGATTCCTGAAGAATGAGTCTGGTTCTTTCTCATAATACAAACTTCATCAGAAGTGAAGAAATAAGGACAAACCGTTTTAAGTCAGTTTGATAGAAGGATTTCATTTTATAGCAAAATATGTATTCCTTCATATCTCCTCGAGAGAAGCTTATTGTTGAAAATTAGGTCTGGTTCTTTTTCATACTACAAAATACAGTGTTGTTTATTGTTGAAACTAGATTAGAAGTAGATAAATATGAAGGACAAAGCAGTTTGAACTTGGTTTGAGAGAAGGAATTAATTTTATTGCAAAATCCGAATTCGTGCATAACTCGTCAAATAGATAGTGATGTTTCGTTCGTGAGTGATTCGTTCGATATGAACCAATTTTTTATATGACTCGGGAGTAACGAGTTGTCTCAGTGAGTGATTCGTTCATTTTCATGCAGTACCCTTCCTCACCACATGGCAGGCGGCAGCTTCATAAGCTCAGTCAGCAGGACAGGAAACAATATTGATTCGTTCACGACTCAACTCCTCGGGTGACGGGTCCTCGCACAGGAAACAGTATTGATTCGTTCATGACTCAACTCCTCAGCTGACGGGTCCTCGCACAGGAAACAGTATTGATTCGTTTACGACTCAGCTCCTTGGGTCTTCGTTCATTTGTCACGTTTCAAATTCTACGTTTCATTTGACAGGCTGAAGAGCAGTAGGCACAACAGTTTGTTCACTAACCGGATCATTAATCTCATAGACTATTCTACCATCAACAACTTGGAAACCACAATCGACTATCTAGATGCAGAAAAAGCATTTGATGGAGTGAACTGGAAATTTTTATTCGCAGCATTAAACAAATTCGGGTTTGGGTCACACTTCATCAGCTGGATAAGGATATTATATAGCTCCCCAAATGCAAGTGTCAGGACAAATGATCAAACTTCTCCAAGCTTCAGTCTGCAGAGAGGTACAAGACAGGGTTGCCCACTTTCTCCCTCACTTTTTGCTATTTTCATCAAACCTTTAGCAGCTTCTATCAGACAAGATAGAAATATTAAAGGCATCCAATCCCAAAATATTGAGCATAAAATAAGTCTTTATGCTGATGATGTATTACTTTTCCTTCAGAACTCACAGACGTCTCTCACTCATACGATCACACTCATAAATAAATTCTCAGCACTTTCTGACTACTCTATCAACTGGTCTAAGACCACAGTTCTGCCCATTAACTGTAGGGTCCAGAATATACCTGCGATCACTTTACAGTCAGGAAATATTAGATATTTAGGCATAAACATTTCCTCCAGGCTCTCAGAGCTAACAAAGCTAAATTATGTGCAATTATTAAAGAGAGTAGAGGACGATCTCTCTCGTTGGAAGTCCTTACCTATATCACTTATGGGGAGAGTTACAACTATTAAAATGATGATACTACCAAAAGTTAACTATTTGTTCTCAATGATCCCCATAAAACCATCTGCTACTTGGTTTAAGTCACTAGATTCATGCATCTCCAAATTTCTGTGGAAAAACAAACCACGACGTATTAGTTGAGGCGTTTGTGCTGACGGCTTTGCTTTGCGGTAAGACGTATTGCATCACTTCCTGTTGCTTTGTGTGTGCACTGTGACAGTTCTCGCTCTTCTTGAACTACTAATAATCACCTTATTTCTCCCTATAATTTACACATCTTGCATAGTTAACTCTATCCCATACTTGTTATATTCTAACGCTCACTCTTACAGATCTTTAGTCTTTATTTTCCACTTTTTAGCGGTGTATCTGGTTCTCTAGCTTAGCATGGCTACCAGTTCTCTTCCTCTATCTCCTGCTTTCACCTGCTCCGTGTGTCAGATGTTTAGTTACTCCTCTGCCTCCTTTAGTGGTAATGGTACATGTAACAAATGTAGTCTTTTTGTAGTTTTGGAGGCAAGGTTATCTGAATTGGAAGCTCGGCTCTGCACTGTTGAAAACCACCCGATAGCGAGCCAGGCCCCTTTAGTCAGTGCGGAGCCACCTAGCGTAGCTAGCTCTGTTAGTCGTCCCCGAGCAGATCCCGAGCAGCCGGGACTTAAGAGTGGCTGGGTGACTGTCAGGAAGAGGAGTCATAGTCCTAAAGTCAAGCCCGTGGTTCACCATCAACCTGTCCACGTTTCTAATAGATTTTCCCCACTCAGCGACACACCCGCTGAGGACAAAACCCTGGTAATTGGCAGCTCTATAGTCAGAAACGTGGCATTAGAGACACCAGCGACCACAGTCAAATGCATTCCAGGGGCCAGAGCGGGCAACATAGAATCCTATTTAAAACTGCTGGCTAAGGATAAGCGTAAATACGGTAAAATAGTTATTCACGTCGGCGGTAATGACACCCGGTTACGCCAATCGGAGGTCACTAAAATTAATGTTGCATCGGTGTGTAATTTTGCCAAAACAATGTCGGACTCCGTAGTTTTCTCTGGACCCCTGCCAAATCTGACCAGTGATGACATGTTTAGCCGCATGTCCTCATTCAATCGCTGGTTGTCTAGATGGTGTCCAGCAAACAACGTGGGCTACATAGATAATTGGCAATCTTTCTGGAGAAAACCTGGTCTGATGAGGAGAGACGGCATCCATCCCACTTTGGAAGGAGCTCTTCTAATTTCTAGAAATATGGACGAATTTATTAGTCATCCAAAAACATGACATCCCAGGGTTGAGACCAGGATGCAGAGTTGTAGTCTTACACACTTCTCTGCGGCTTCCCACCTGATGCTGCCCCCCCCCCTCAATCAAAAAACACAAAAGGAGCAAATCCTCTTGTGCAAAAAAAATTTAAAACAAAAACTTTAACTGAACAAAAACATCAAACTATTAAATGTGGTTTGCTGAATATTAGATCTCTCCCTTTGAAGTCTCTGTTAGTGAATGATTTGATTTGTGATCATCATATTGATATATTTTGTTTTACAGAAACCTGGCTGCAGCAGGAGGATCATGTTAGCATTAATGAATCAACTCCCTCTGACTATTTAAATGTTCATGTTCCTAGAACCACAGGCAGAGGAGGAGGAGTAGCAGCTATCTTCAGATCAGGGTTACTAATCAGTCCTAGACCCAAGATAAGTTTTAGCTCTTTTGAATCTCTGATTCTCAGTTTTTCCCACCCAAAGTGGAAATCACAAAAACCTCTTGTGTTTGTTGTTGTGTATCGTCCACCTGGCCCTTATTCTGAGTTTCTGTCTGAATTCTCAGAGTTTTTATCCCAGTTAGTGCTGAGTACAGATAAAGTCATTGTAGTGGGTGACTTTAATATTCATGTAGATGTTGAAAATGACAGCCTAAATATTAACTTTAATTCTATATTAGACTCTATTGGATTTTCTCAAAGTGTTCACAGACCTACTCACTGCCTTAATCATACCCTTGACCTTGTGCTGACTTATGGCATTGAGAGTGAACAGTTAACAGTGTTCCCTCATAACCCTGTCTTGTCTGACCATTTTTTAATAACTTTTGAATTTACATTACTTGACTACACGGTTTCTGAGAAGAATTCTACATATAGAAGGTGTCTGTCAGAGAATGCTGTAACCAGATTTAAAGAGTTGATTTCATCATCCTTTTCTTCACTGCCATGTGCAAATATGACAGAGGACGGCTACCTAAATTTTATTCCAGTAGAACTTGACTCTCTTGTTGACAGCACTACAGCTTCAATGCGTACAACACTGGACAATGTTGCCCCTCTGAAAAGGAAGGTAATCAGTCAGAAGAGGTTGGCTCCTTGGTATAATTCACAGCTGCGTGCGTTAAAGCAGACGACAAGAAAGCTAGAGAGACAGTGGCGTTCCTCTAAATTAGAAGAGTCTCAATTAGTCTGGAAAGATAGTTTAATAACGTATAAGAAAGCACTTCGTAAAGCTAGAACTGCTTATTATTCATTATTGATAGAAGAGAATAAGAATAATCCCAGGATTCTTTTCAGCACTGTTGCCAGGCTGACAAAGAGTCCGAGCTCTGTTGAGCCATGTATTCCTTTAACTCTCAGCAGTGATGATTTCATGAGATTCTTCATCAATAAAATTGTTTCTATCAGAGAGAAGATTAATGGAATCCTTCCCATTATTATCACTGATGTATCATCAAGTAGAGCAGCTTTAGAAGTATCTTTCGAACCTGAATTGTATTTAGACAGCTTCTGTCCAGTTGATCTTTCTGAGCTAACAACAGCAATAGTCTCTTCTAAACCATCAACTTGTATGTTAGACCCAATCCCAACCAGACTGTTCAAGGAGGTTTTCCCCTTAATTGACACTTCCATTTTGGATTTGATCAATCGGTCTTTGTTGATAGGATATGTACCTTAGACTTTTAAGGTTGCTGTAATTAAACCTTTACTTAAAAAACCTACTCTTGATTCAGAAGTGTTGGCTAATTATCGACCTATATCCAATCTCCCTTTTTTGTCCAAAGTTCTTGAAAAAATAGTTGCAGTTCAACTTTGTGATCATTTACATAGAAATAATCTGTTTGAAGAGTTTCAGTCAGGATTCAGAGTGCATCATAGCACAGAAACGGCACTGGTGAAAGTTACCAATGATCTCCTGTTAGCTTCTGATAGTGGACTTGTTTCTGTGCTTGTCCTGTTGGATCTCAGTGCTGCATTTGATACGATCGATCACAGCATTCTGTTACAGAGACTTGAACATGTTATTGGGATTAAAGGAACTGCATTAGGCTGGTTTAAGTCATATTTATCTGATAGATTCCAGTTTGTTCTTGTAAATGAAGAATCTTCCTCACACGTTGGAGTAAGTCATGGAGTTCCTCAGGGTTCTGTGCTTGGACCGATTCTTTTTACTTTATACATGCTTCCATTAGGTAACATTATCAGACAGCATGGTATAAATTTCCATTGTTATGCTGATGATACTCAGCTGTACTTATCTATGAAACCAGATGAAACCTACAGGTTGGTCAGACTACAAGCTTGTCTTAAAGACATAAAGACCTGGATGACTCAGAACTGTCTGCTTTTAAATTCAGACAAAACTGAAGTTGTTCTCTTTGGACCTGAGCGCTTCAGGGAGAAATTGTCTAGTTATATAGTTACTCTAGATGGTATTTCCTTGGCTTCTAGTTCTACAGTGAGGAACCAAGGAGTTATTTTTGACCAGAATTTATCATTTGACGCACATATAAAACTGGTTTCTAGGACTGCCTTCTTTCACCTTCGTAATATTGCTAAAATCAGGAACATCCTGTCTCAGGGTGATGCAGAGAAACTAGTCCATGCATTTGTTACTTCAAGATTGGACTACTGTAATTCCTTATTATTGGGCTGTCCCACATATTCTCTGAAAAGCCTCCAGCTGATCCAACATGCTGCAGCCAGAGTTCTGATGAGAACTAACAGGAGAGATCATGTTTCTCCAGTTTTAGCTTCTCTTCATTGGCTCCCTGTTAAATTCAGAATAGAATTTAAGATTCTTCTTCTCACATATAAAGTTCTTAATGACCGAGCTCCATCATATCTTAAAGATTTAATTGTAAGATATTTTCCTAACAGAGCACTTCGCTCCCAAACTGCAGGTTTACTTGTTGTTCCCAGAGTTTCTAAAAGTAGAATGGGAGGTAGAGCCTTCAGTTATCAGGCCCCTCTCTTGTGGAATAAGCTGCCAGTAAATGTCCGGGAAGCAGACACCCTTTCCACTTTTAAGATTAGGCTTAAAACTTTTCTTTTCGATAAAGCTTATAGTTAGGGATGGCTCAGGTAATCCTGAAACATCCCATAGTTAAGCTGCTATAGGCTTAGACTGCTGGGGGACCTCATCTGTCACACCTTTCCTCACTTTGCTCTCTTTTTCCCCCTGTTTAATTTCACAATTGATTTTATGTACATGTGACATTATTGTGATTATTAACCTATGTTTCCCTGTTCCAACAGATATCCTTTGAATGGCGTTATGGTGTTTTTCCCCCCTCTTTTCCCTCTTTTCTGTCTTCTCAAACCCCAGCTGGTCGAGGCGGATGGCCACCCTTCCTGAGTCTGGTTCTGCCAGAGGTTTCTTCCTGTTAAAAGGGAGTCGTTCCTTTCCATAGTCGCCACAGGCACGCTCGGGACGGGAGATTGGACTGAAGACACGTTTCGGTGCAATCTGTTGGTTTCCTTAGCTAGGATATTAATTTTTTTAATTGGCTCTATATGAATTAATTGGATTATGATTACAATGAATTGAATTCCAATTGGCTTGAATTGGACTATATTACTTAAGTGCCATGAGATGACAATTGTTGTAATCTGGCGCTATATAAATAAAATTGAATTGAATTGAATTGAATTGAATTAGTTTAAAAACCCTACAGAAGACCAAGGACAGTGGCGGATTAGATTTACCTCATTTTCAGCACTATTCCTTAGCCAATAGGTTACAATATATATCAAAATGGTTTAAACCTTGTTGTTGTCACAGTTCCCAGAGACGTTGTAATCATTGAGGATTTTATATTCACCCCCTCATTAGAGGCACGTGTTGCAGATTGATGACACTGAATCTTCTTCTCTGTTCATTGCTGGCATCATTCCCAGCATCGTAAGTGTTCGTGACATTGTTAGCCTCTTCTTCTGGATCTTGATATCGAGCATTCTTTTGTATATCTGGTTTGTCAGTCCTCTCTCTTCGTTCACCGGAGTCTTCGTCTCTTTGTCCTTGAGTTTGGTGATTTTTTCTTCTTTTGATGCCTTGACACAGTGTGACAGGTGATACCACATGGGAGATCCTTTAACTTGGACTGCTGTCCCTGTGCTGTGAAATGGCTGTGCTGCTCAAATGGTCTCTCCTTCATCATATACACAGTTATTTATACATCACCTTCCGCCATGAAGCGTTGTCCCTTTTTGTTTCTCTCTTTGTTCTTAAAATGCTGTTATGCATGTCTAAACCAATCCATTAAATTAGATCATTTTGGCAGTAAAGCGATCTACAATGTGCTTGGTCGCAAAGCTGCTCATCTGTGGTAAACAGCTCTTCAGAAAGGCATTCTTCAATTGATTTCACTAATTTTATGTAATCATTTTGTGATTTCCTACAAAACTACACTTCTTCTCCCATCTGTCTGAGTATTTAATATTGTCTGGGTCCCGTTAAAACATGTATTTTTCCCATCTATTTCCTTGTTTGCTTTAAAACAAGTATTCCCCATTTTCTATCCCTTCAGTAGCCAACCAGTTTGTATGGAGTACACTGGAGCAACTTGACTGATCAGTAAAACACTGCTTTTGTTGTCACCGCAAGGCTTCCCCCGTCGGTTGTTTCACTGAGACACTACTGAGTAACTATAACTCAACACAGTTTATACACATAACATTCATATACATACTAACAAACAAACAAACAATTATTTATCGCAATTTTCTCATCTCTGTTTGAACGTACACCCAGGTAAATATTCCTGTAGTCTTCTCATACCGTCTATGGACCCATTCATTGTTTAACTTCACTGTTTTGCAAATCCTAATTGAATATTACACATTGACATTGAACTTTACTGGATAAGCAGGTCTTCGTTGCCTTCAGCAGTCTATATGTGAGCATCTATGTGTAAGCTGTTCTTCTTTGCATTGATCAGCAGCAAGCAATTCTTCATTGCACATGCATATGAAAATAGTAAAACAATTCCAATGCATTAGCGAAACCTTCTATATCAGGAGTGTCCATCATGATGCTGGGAATAGGACCTCTTTCCCAGAATAGTTCAACCTTCATTACTCAACTGATCATAACTCCGCAATGACCACATTTCAAAGTATCATTCCTCTACATGTATTCAAAAATCTATGTGTAAATGTTTAATATTTCTTATATTTGTTGATGTCATTCTGTGTGCATGTGGCCTAAACCCAATCTCTGTGTGGCAATTTTAATTGAAACAAGTTGAACTCTGCCTCTGATCATTTACAAAAGGTGTGTACCAATATCAACCTTTCTCAGGTAATTACTGATCCTACAAAACCAAACTTAAGAGATCCTTCAAGGTTGTCCCTGATTGGCTCAATCTTAACAAATCAAAGGTAGAAAATCCGCAGTATCTGAACTTGGTGTTAGTTATCACTGCTCAATAGCCTGTATCAGAATTGCAAAAATGAAAACATTAGGTCCACGCTTGCTATCCAGATCCTGAAACATCTCCATGAGCAGGCTTTTTTTTTAACTGATCTGTTGAATAGTTATACTCATGACACTGTTAAAATCCCAGATGAACATCTAGCACTTGACCATTTTTGTAAATCTTCTAATTCCATAGTTGATAAACATGCCCCTTTTAAAAAGTATTGAAGTTAGAACAGGTCTAGTACCTGGCTTCCGGCAGAACTGTCTTCTTTACTTTTTTTTTTTTTTCCCCTTGTCCTGTTCAGCATTATGGCAGCAGAATTGTAGTCTGAATACCTTTTATGCCAAACAGATTTGCTTTGCCAAGGGAAGTTTTATAAATGTAAAGCTCCCCTTGATGCCCATTTATTTATTTCTGTTTACAATATATGACATGTAATAGAACTGAACCGGACCGGGGGACAAGGAAAGAAGTAGAGGAAAGAAGAGGAAACAGAACAATAATAGAAACAAAAACCAGACAACTAGCTGCTACACCTGTAAAAAACAAAACAGACAACAATCCATGGCCTCTGAGGGGAATCCAGCCTTAGCGCCACCAGGAGCACCTGAAAGCAGACAAGCAGAGAAAAAACAAACACACAAACAAACAAAAACAAGCACAAGAAGCGGCAATCGCATACAACACAGCTGTGGATATAGATGACATGAGACGACATGATAATACATTAACTGCTTAGCGAGCATGCTACTGGACTAATGAATGTGTGTGTGTGTGTGAGAACATGCAACACCCATGGCACAGGACCAACATGATAACCGTGCTTAGTTATGAGTGTATAAGCGTACAGGGCCACAATCCACAGCCCCCCCAAGCAATCAGAAGCAGGCAGAGAGGGCCACAGCAGCCCCTACAGAGCACAGAACCCAGGAAGCCCACCGCAGGGGCAACCACGCATCCACCCAGAAGACTGCAGAGGAAGCCCCCGGAAATAGCCCCCATAAGCATAGGGCAGAGGCCCTCCGGGAGCCAGGGGCAACAGCCCACCGACCCCGCCAGGCCCCAGCCGCCCAGACATGGGCCGTGCACTGGACCCGGGCCCCAGGAGCCCGAGCGCCCCCAAACCCCCCGGCAGAGGCCCCACCCAATACCCAGGAGGGCCAAGCGCCCCAGACAGCCACACAGTGGGTCAGCGCCTGCCCCAGCGCCCCTGGCCAAGTGCCCTGGGAGTCAAGACGTGCCCACAGGTGGGTGAAGTCACGAGCAGCGGGGACAGGCAACGCTGCCCCCCCATCGCGAGAAGCACTGGCAGGCCAAGCGACAGCAAGTCCCAGATCCAGGCCCAATCATTACCACACACACTTTCACGTCCCATACATCCACACGTCCTCCCTCCCTCGACTCCGCTGAGGTGTATTGCAGCGGGCACACCAGGGGGTGAGCAGCCCCCCAGCCACCACAGACCCTGAGCCAGCAGAACAATTAATTTATCCTCCTGGCCCCTCCCGCCCCGAGCAGCAACCAGGAAGCAGGGGTGTGCGAAGAAGACCCCTCCCCTCACCCTTCTGGCTCTTCAATATTTTCTAATAGTGAGCAATTAAAATTGAGGGGCAGCCAAACTTGTAGAACTGGGAGCGCGGCCCTCTGGGCAGCCTACATACCCAAAGAGCCCCGCCCACCAGATGCCACTCAGTGTAACCACCCCCCAAGACCTAATGTGTGTGTGTGAGTGTGTTTGATAAGTAGTAATGTCTAAGGTATAATTAAAACAGGGGCGGGGAACTGCAGAGTGCAACCAAAGGGGACCACCTACGTGGCCCCATCCACTACACCCCACCGAACACACACGCCCCCAAAACCCTTCATGTGTGAGTGTGTGCTGTGTACAGGAACCAGAAGGGAGAGGGGTATGGGGATATACACCGGGGGAGCTACTCTCCCCCAGAGAGGGCAGCCAGGGACTGGCTGAAATAGGCATCCCCGCTACCTGGGAGCCAACACAGGGCAGGAGGGCCTGATGTCCACCAGGCTCGGGACCTGCAGCGACCATATTCCGGGAGCTACTGTACCCCCAGAAGGTACCCAACCCGCCCCACCCCACTCAACCCAACCCCACCCTGGAGGACCTCTACAAAAACAAATAAACAACAACAAAAAACAAACAAACAAACTGCCCTCCAAGCCCGACACACTGTCCCCCCCAGCAATGACCAACCCGGTTCCCATGACCCGAGAGACCACCAGATGCCCGAAGCCACACAGCCCCCCCCTCAGCACACACCCAACCGCCCAGAGCGACGGGACAGCAACCCACCACCACCACTATGTGATAAAGCTAATCAGAGGGGACCAGAGAGAATGAAATTCAGCCAATTGATGTTTTGAGGAGGCAGACATTGTTTCCATGCTAATATAATCTAAAAGAAAATTTCTAAACTGGTTAATACACAGATTGTTCTTCGCTTTCCAGTTCATGAGAATAGTTTTCTTTGCGATACATAACACTGTGAGAACCATGTGTGCTGAGTTAATTTCCATGTTGATGTTGTCTAAGTCACCCAGTATGCACAGTGTGGGGCATGCAGGGATGCTACACTTTAGCCATGTTGATAATGATCTGACATTCACACCTGCTTTTGATGATGTATGGTTGGGCATTCGCACCTTTTTTTTTACCCATTTTTCAGGAATTATGGGTGGACATTCACACCTTGCAGCTGAACACCTCCTCTCCCGCTGATGATCATGTGCAGTTTGATATTCGAAAATGATTATGCTCTGATCTGACATTCACACCTTCTTGCAGTTGAAAACCTCCGCTCCCGCTTTTGATGGTGTATGGTTGGGCATTCGCACCTTTTCTTACCCATTTTTAAGTAATTATGGGTGGACATTCCCACCTTCTTACAGCGGAACACCTCCGCTCCCTCTTTTGATGGTGTATGTTCGGGTATTCGCACCGCTTTTTGCAAATTATGATCGGACATTTGCTCCTTACTTAAAGCCAAACATCTCCACTACTGCTTTTATCGTTTATGGTCAGGCATTTGAACCTTCTTGTTGCCCGCTTTTCATTAATTATGGGTGGATATTCACACCTTGCAGCCAAACACCTCCGCTAGGTAAGTATCCTTATTGATAATAGATAAACTAATTCATAGTGATATCTGAGTAGATGTACAGGTGCCTGCACATGTCTCACGAAAATAAAATGAGTGTATGATTGCTGACGGCAGAGCAATAACTGCCAAACTTATGAGTTCTTGTGGCAAACTTGATTCAGTGTCTTGACGTGTATACGCTGTTTCGCTGACTTGATTGCCACAAGAAACAAAATGTGTTTGATAAGATCCAACCATTTTATTATGGGAGGATCAGTATGTATGGATTCTGATGTGACTGATAAACCCATTCGTATCTTAAGCATAATCTAATACGTGAGACAACGCCCTGACACACCAATCAAAAAAAAAACATAGAGGGTTTTGTGTCCCCACCGTCCATAATGTAGAAAAGAGAGAAAAAAGCATTTCTGATTTGGCGTGTGTGCTCACAGTGCAGAGTGTAGAGAAAAGAGAGAAAAGAAAACCGTTTTGGTGTCACGGGTGTTGTGACTTACTCACACACATTTCTGAATTGAGAAAGGAAATTATTTTAGATGAAGCACTAGAGTTTAGATCCCACATTTGTTGATAGGCATTCATTTATTTTTTTCTTTTAATCAGTTTTAAAGTGAATACTAACTGAGAAATGAAAAAGGTGAATAGTTTAAAAGCTTGGTTCAAGAGCAAAACTTGGTTTATGATCAGCTGAGTCCCTAAACAGAAAAGCAAAGGGCTTCAACGAACATTTAAAAAAGATTCAGATTGTTAGAATATCCAGAATTTATAGGAATGGTGGTGATTACTCTTATTTTCTAGAATGGAAATAACTGCACCATGTCTGTTTTATGAATTTAAGGGGCTAAAAAGTTTTGTTCTCGTTTTTCTATGATTAACCAAATGTATGTGAGAGTCCAAACAGACAGAAGGGTTACGGCCGAGCGCTGGACCTTCCAAAAAAGACAAGAGACAGGCTGGACCCGTGCCATACTAGTTAAGACCTGCCATATAAGGCCAGTGTGATTTATCCACAGGTTCTTTAAACTCTCACACACACACACATACCTACACACCCACAGACTTACACATACACATGCACCCACACACACACACGTTCGCACACATACACCCCCACACACACACATTCTTGAGCTTGATGCAAGATTAAACCTTTGCAATAACTGACTCCAGCCACTCTGAGTCTCATTGACAAAATTTTCTCAACAATTGGGTCCACAAACCAGATCTCAACGTTTTTTTCCGCTGTCCAGGGTCGGAGCTGAAACCGTGCACGGGGGAGTCCAGTACTCCTAATGAAAGACCCCCTGCTGAATTGCGGTAATTAGGGGCCAGTGTCTACTGAAAGGGGGAAAACGTGACGAGATCGTATTTTTGAATCAATGGCCAGAAGCCATTGGCAGTGCAGGCATCAACAATTATGGTGTTATTTCACCCATTAACACTTAAGGTACCTCATGCAGTGGCTGTGATATGGTTACTTAACAAAATATCTTTACCAGACATCTCTCCTACATAACTGTTCTTCTTTCACAGCCACACCTTGTTGTCGAGAGATGTGCTACACTTAATCCATCCACACTGCTACCAACCCCACAGATGGAGAGCTTCATGATTGCATGTCAGAAATGACCATCAGTGTCTCTCACTCACACGATCACACTGATAAATAAATTCTCAGCACTTTCTGACTACTCTATCAATTGGTCTAAGACCACAGTTCTGCCCATTAACTGTAGGGTCCAGAATATACCTGGAGTCACTTTACAGTCAGGAAATATTAGATATTTAGGCATTAACATTTCCTCCAGGCTCTCAGAGCTAACAAAGCTAAATTATGTGCAATTATTAAAGACAGTAGAGGACGATCTCTCTCGTTGGAAGTCCTTACCTATATCACTTATGGGGAGAGTTACAACCATTAAAATGATGATACTACCAAAAGTTAACTATTTGTTCTCAATGATCCCCATAAAACCATCTGCTACTTGGTTTAAATCACTAGATTCATGCATCTGCAAATTTCTGTGGAAAAACAAACCACCACGTATTAGTTTAAAAATGCTACAGAAAACCAAGGAAAGTGGTGGATTAGATTTACCTAATTTTCAGCACTATTCCTTAGCCAATAGGTTACAGTATATATCAAAATGGTTTAAACCTAGCCCAATAGATTAACCATGGATAAATATAGAACAAGCATTGTGTGATAATCTGGAAATCTCTGACATGCCACTTATTACTCAAAACGTAAAATATCACAAATGTTTTAAAAGCATTAACATCAGCACCTCTCTGACAGCCTGGTGGGAATTGCTTAAAATAACAAAGTCTTCACTTGTCCCGTGTAAGCTTACACCCATCTGGAACAATCCTGACATCCTGCAAAACAAAAAAATTCTAAACTTTACTCTGTGGAAGATCAAAGGAATCAAACATCTGGAACATATAATCCAAAATGGAAATTTTATCTCATTTGATGAGCTCATATCACAACATGAGATAGGCAGCAATAAATTCCTAGAATATCAACAACTTATGTCTATAATAACAAAGAAATATATCCTCCACCAACCAGACTTACAACTCCCTATTAGGGTAGTAGAATTTCTAAGCATCTGTACCCAAAACTACTATCAAAAATATATAAATTATTGTCTAAGATAGATGACACAATGTCTCTACCATCCTCAAAATGGGAGGCAGATTTATCCATCAGTTCTAGTCATAGCTTCTGGCCACAAATATGTTTGAACACGTTCAGAATGACTCGAAATCCTAATTTACAGCTCATACAATACAAAATTCTTCATAGAACACACTGTACAGGACAAAGGATGTTCAGGATGGGTCTAACACACTCAAACTCCTCTTAAGGAGCGTATTAATCATCCAAACGTGTGGTTCTTTCTCAAAAAAGTTAAAATGAAGAAGTTTATGCTTGAAACCTATTTAGACATGGATAAATTAAAGAAGCAGTTTTAACTTGTTTTGAGTGAAGGAATTGATTTTATAGAAAAATCTGAAATCGTGCAGTACACATGAAAATAAGCTTATTCTCCTATTCCTGAAGCTTTAGTGTTGATCTTTCTTATACTGCAAAGTACAACGTTGTTTTTAGTTGAAATCAATTTAGACATGCATAAATATGCAATATAAGCCCAATATAAGCAGTTTTAACTTGGTTTGAGTGAAGGAATTCATTTTAATAAAAAAATCCGAAATCGTGAAGAACTCCTCTTATGGAGCGTATTGCTCATCCAAACGTGTGGTACTTTCTAAAAAAAGTTAAAATGAAGAAGTTTATGCTTGAAACCTATTTAGACATGGATGAATATGAAGGACAAAGCATTTTTTGGTTTGAGTGAAGGAATTCGTTTTAATAGGAAAATCCGAAATCGTGCAGAACTCCTCTTAAGGAGTGTATTGCTCAACTAAAAGTGTGGTTCCTTCTCATAACGGGTAATTTCAAGAAATTTATGGTCAGGCATTCGCACGTTTTCTTAACCGTTTTTCAGCTTTTATGGTCGGACATTCATACCTTCTTGCTGCCAAACTCCTCAGTTACCGCTTTTGATCAAGTATAGTTGTTTATTCGCATCTTTTCTTACCCTTTTTTTGCAAATTATGGCTGGACAGTCACACCTTATTGCAGCCGACCACTTCCACTCCCACTTTTGATCCTGTATTGTTGGGCATTCTGACCTTTACTTTCCCGCTTTTTCGAGCTAATGTCCGACATTTAAATCTTGTTGCAGCCATACACCTCTGTTTCCGCTTTTGATCATCTATTGTCTGGCATTCGCACCTTGTCTTACCTACTTTTTTCAGCAATTTTTATCAGACGTTCAAACCTTCTTGCAGTCGACAACGTCCGCTCCCACTTTTGATCATGTATGGTTGAGCATTCGCACCTTTCCTCACTCGCTTTTTGCAAACTATGGTAAGACATTCACACCTTTTTGCAGCCGAACACCTACGCTCCCGCTTTTGATCATGTATGGTCAGGCATTCACCGCTTTTCTGACCCGCTTTTTGCCAACTCTTGTCGGACATTCAGACATTCTTGCAGCCGAACACCGCGCTCGCTTTTGATCATGTATCATCGAGCATTCACACCATTACTTACCTTCTTTTCGGCAATTATGGTCAGACATTCACACCTTGCAGCTAACCACCTACGCTCCCGCTTTTGATTATGTATGGGTGGATATTCACACCTTCTTGAAGCCGAGCCACCTCCGCTCCTGCTTTTGATCATGTATGGTCGGGCATTCCGCTTTTTGCAAACTAGGGTTGGACATTCACACCCTCTTGCAGCCGACAACCTCCGCTCTCGCTTTAGATAGTGTACGGTTGGGCATTCTCACCTTTTCTTACCCAGTTTTTGGAAATTATGGCTGGACAATCACACCTTTTTGCAGCCAAACACCTCCACTCCCGCTTTTGATGATATATGGTAAGGCATTCGTACGTTTTCTTAACCGCTTTTCAGGTTTTATGGTCGGACATTCATACCTTCTTGCAGCCAAACAACTCCACTCCCGCATTTGATCATGTATTGTCGGGCATTCGTACCTTTTCTTACCTGTGCTTTGCAAACTTTGGTTGGACTTTCAGCCCTTCTTGCATTCAAACCCTTCCACGCCCCCTTTTGATGAAACAAAATTGGGCATTCTCACCTTTTCTTACCCAGTTTTTCCAAACTTTGGTTGGACATTAACACCTTCTTGCAGCCGACCACCCCCGCTCCCGCTTTTCACCATATATGGTCGAGCATTCGAACATTTTCTTACAAGCTTTTTGAAAACTCTGGTTGGACATTCAGATCTTCTTGCAGCCAAACAGCTCCGCCCCCCCTTTTTGCAAACTAATGTCGGACATTTACACCTTCTTGCAGCCAAACACCTCCACTCCCGCTTTTGATGATATATGGTAAGGCATTCGCACGTTTTTTTAACCGCTTTTCAGCTTTAACGGTCGGACATTTAAACCTTCTTGCAGCCATACACCACGCCCGCTTTTGATCATGTATTGTCGGGCATTCGCACCTTTTCTTACCAGCGTTTTGCAAACTTTGGTTGGACATTCAGCCCTTCTTGCATTCAAACCCTTCCACGCCCCCTTTTGATGAAACAAAATTGGGCAGTCGGACCTTTCCTTACCCGCTTTTTGCAAACTATGGTTGGACATTCAAACTTTCTTGCAGCCGACAACCTCCGCTCTCGCTTTAGATAAAGTACGGTTGACCATTCTCACCTTTTTTTTACCCAGTTTTTGCAAATTATGGTCAGACAATCACACCTTTTTGCAGCCAAACACCTCCACTCCCGCTTTTTATGATATATGGTCAGACATTCGCACGTTTTTTTAACTGCTTTTCAGCTTTTACAGTCGGACATTTAAACCTTCTTGCAGCCATACACCACGCTTGCTTTTGACCATGTATTGTCGGGCATTCGCACCTTTTCTTACCTGCGTTTTGCAAACTTTGGTTGGACATTCAGCCCTCCTTGCATTCAAACCCTTCCACGCCCCTTTTTGATGAAACAAAATTGGGCAGTCGGACCTTTCCTTACCCGCTTTTTGCAAACTATGGTTGGACACTCACACCCTCTTGCAGCAGACCACCTCCGCTCCCGCCTTTGATCAGGTATGGTCGGGCATTCCAACATTTTCTCACCCGCTTTTTGCAAACTCTGGTCGGACAGTCAGACCTTCTTTCCTTCAAACAGCTCTGCCCCTGCTTTTTATCATGTATCATCGGCAATTAGCACCTTTTCTTACCAACTTTTGCAAACTATGGTCGGACATTCACATCCTCTTGCAACCGACCTCCTCCTTTCCCGCTTTTGATGATGTATGGATGGGCATTCGCACCTCCTCTTACCCGTTTTCTGCAAATTATGGTTGGATATTCACATCATCTTACAACCGAACACCTCCGCTCCCGCTTTTGATCATGTTTGGTTGGGCATTTGCGCCTTTTCTTACCTTTTTTTTGCAAAAAATGGTTTGACATACTTACCTGCGTTTTGCAAACTTTGGTTGGACATTCAGACCTTCTTGCATTCAAACCCTTCCACGCCCCCTTTTGATGAAACAAAATTGGGCAGTCGGACCTTTCCTTACACGCTTTTTGCAAACTATGGTTGGACATTCAAACTTTCTTGCAGCCGACAACCTCCGCTCTCGCTTTAGATAATGTACGGTTGAGCATTCTCACCTTTTCTTACCCAGTTTTTGCAAATTATGGTCGGACAATCACACCTTTTTGCAGCCAAACACCTACACTCCCGCTTTTGATGATATATGGTCAGACATTCGCACGTTTTTTTAACCGCTTTTCAGCTTTTACGGTCGGACATTTAAACCTTCTTGCAGCCATACAACGCGCTCGCTTTGGATCATGTATTGTCGGGCATTCGCACCTTTTCTTACCTGCGTTTTGCAAACTTTGGTTGGACATTCAGCCCTTCTTGCATTCAAACCCTTCCACGCCCCCTTTTGATGAAAAAAATTGGGCAGTCGGACCTTTCCTTACCCGCTTTTTGCAAACTATGGTTGGACACTCACACCTTCTTGCAGCCGACCACCTCCGCTCTCGCTTTTCACCATATGTGGTTGGGCATTCTCACCTTTCCTTACCCAGTTTTTGCAAACTTTGGTTGGACATTCACACCCTCTTGCAGCAGACCACCTCCGCTCCCGCCTTTGATCATGTATGGTCGGGCATTTCAACATTTTCTCACCCGCTTTTTGCAAACTCTGGTCGGACAGTCAGACCTTCTTTCCTTCAAACAGCTCTGCCCCTGCTTTTTATCATGTATCATCGGCAATTAGCACCTTTTCTTACCAACTTTTGCAAACTATGGTTGGACATTCACATCCTCTTGCAACCGACCTCCTCCGACCCCGCTTTTGATGATGTATGGATGGGCATTCGCACCTCCTCTTACCCGTTTTCTGCAAATTATGGTTGGATATTCACATCATCTTACAACCGAACACCTCCGCTCCTGCTTTTGATCATGTTTGGTCGGGCATTTGCGCCTTTTCTTACCCTTTTTTTTTTGCAAACAATGGTTTGACATACTTACCTGCTTTTTGCAAACTATGGTTGGACACTCATACCTTCTTGCAGCCGACCACCTCCGCTCCCGCCTTTGATCATGTATGGTCGGGCATTCCAACATTTTCTCACCCGGTTTTTTCAAACTTTGGTTGGACATTTAGACCTTCTTCCCGCCAAACATCTCCGCTCCCGCTTTTGGTGATGTAGGTCGGGCATTCGCACCTTTTCTTACCCGCATTACAGAAATTATCATTCACACCTTCTTGCAGCCGAACACCTCCGCTCCCGCTTTTGATCATGTATGGTTGGGCATTCACACCTTTTCTTACATGCTTTTTGCAAACTCTGGTTGGATATTTCCACCTTCCTGAAGCTTAAAACCTCCGATCACGCTTTTGATCAAGTTTAGTTGGGCATTCGCACCTTTTCTTAACCTTTTTTTTGGAAATTATGGCTGGACAATCACACCTTTTTCCAGCTAAACACCTCCACTCCCGCTTTTGATGATATATTGTCCGGCATTCGCGCGTTTTTTTTACTGCTTTTCAGCTTTTACGGTCGGACATTTAAACCTTCTTGCAGCCATACACCACGCTTGCTTTTGATCATGTATTGTCGGGCATTCGCACCTTTTCTTACCTGCGTTTTGCAAACTTTGGTTGGACATTCAGCCCTCCTTGCATTCAAACCCTTCCACGCCCCTTTTTGATGAAACAAAATTGGGCAGTCGGACCTTTCCTTACCCGCTTTTTGCAAACTATGGTTGGACACTCACACCCTCTTGCAGCAGACCACCTCCGCTCCCGCCTTTGATCAGGTATGGTCGGGCATTCCAACATTTTCTCACCCGCTTTTTGCAAACTCTGGTCGGACAGTCAGACCTTCTTTCCTTCAAACAGCTCTGCCCCTGCTTTTTATCATGTATCATCGGCAATTAGCACCTTTTCTTACCAACTTTTGCAAACTATGGTCGGACATTCACATCCTCTTGCAACCGACCTCCTCCGACCCGCTTTTGATGATGTATGGATGGGCATTCGCACCTCCTCTTACCCGTTTTCTGCAAATTATGGTTGGATATTCACATCATCTTACAACCGAACACCTCCGCTCCCGCTTTTGATCATGTTTGGTTGGGCATTTGCGCCTTTTCTTACCTTTTTTTTGCAAAAAATGGTTTGACATACTTACCTGCGTTTTGCAAACTTTGGTTGGACATTCAGACCTTCTTGCATTCAAACCCTTCCACGCCCCCTTTTGATGAAACAAAATTGGGCAGTCGGACCTTTCCTTACACGCTTTTTGCAAACTATGGTTGGACATTCAAACTTTCTTGCAGCCGACAACCTCCACTCTCGCTTTAGATAATGTACGGTTGAGCATTCTCACCTTTTCTTACCCAGTTTTTGCAAATTATGGTCGGACAATCACACCTTTTTGCAGCCAAACACCTACACTCCCGCTTTTGATGATATATGGTCAGACATTCGCACGTTTTTTTAACCGATTTTCAGCTTTTACGGTCGGACATTTAAACCTTCTTGCAGCCATACAACGCGCTCGCTTTGGATCATGTATTGTCGGGCATTCGCACCTTTTCTTACCTGCGTTTTGCAAACTTTGGTTGGACATTCAGACCTTCTTGCATTCAAACACTTCTGCTCCCGCTTTTGATTCTGTATGGTTGGGGATTTGAACATTTTCTTACATGCTTTGTCCAAATAATGGTCAGACATTCACAACTTTGCGCAGCCAAACACCTCCGCTCCCGCTTTTTGTCTTGTATGGTCGGGCATTCGCACTTTTTTTACCCGCTTTTTTCATCAATTTTTGTCGGACGTTCAAACCTTCTTGCCAAACACCTCCGCTCCCACTTTTGATCATGTATGGTTGAGCATTCGCACCTTTCCTCACTCACTTTTTGCAAACTATGGTCGGACATTCACACCTTCTTGCAGCCAAACGCAGCGCTCGCTTTTGATCATGTATGATCGGGCATTCGCACCTTTTACCTGATTTTTGCCAACTTTGGTTGGACATTCAGACCTTCTTGCATTCAAACCCTTCCACGACCCCTTTTGATGGAACAAATTTGGGCAGTCGGACCTTTCCTTACCCGCTTTTGGCAATTATGGTCGGTAATTCACTCTTTCTTGCAGCCGAACACCTCCGCTACCACTTTTGATTATTTATGGTTGGGCATTCACACTTTTTCTTACCCAGTTTTTGCAAATTATGGTTGGACAATCACAACTTCTTGCTGCCGACAACCTCCGCTCCCGCTTTCAAGCATTCGCACGTTTTCTTAACCGCTTTTCAGCTTTTATGGTCAGACATTCATACCTTCTTGCAGCCAAACACCTCCACTCCCGCTTTTGATCATGTATGGTCGGGCATTCGCACCTTTTCTTACCCTTTTTTTGGAAATTATGGCTGGACAATCACACCTTTTTTCAGCCAGACACCTCCACTCCCGCTTTTGATGATATATGGTCAGGCATTCGCACGTTTTTTTAACCGCTTTTCAGCGTTTACGGCCTGACATTTAAACCTTCTTGCAGCTATACAACGCGCTCGCTTTTATCATGTATTGTCGGGCATTCGCACCTTTTCTTACCTGCGTTTTGCAAACTTTGGTTGGACATTCAGACCTTCTTGCATTCAAACACTTCTGCTCCCGCTTTTGATGCTGTATGGTTTGGGATTTGAACATTTTCTTACATGCTTTTTCCAAATAATGGTAAGACATTCACAACTTTGCGCAGCCAAAAACCTCCGCTCCCGCTATTGATCATGTGTGGTTAGGCATTCGAAACTTTTCTTCACCGGTTTTTGCAAAACTTTGGTTGGACATTCACATCTTTTTTCAGTCAAACACCTCCGCTCCCGCTTTTGATCTTGTATGGTCGGGCATTCGTACTTTTTTTACCCGCTTTTTTCATCAATTTTTGTCGGACGTTCAAACCTTCTTGCAGTCGACAACCTCCGCTCCCACTTTTGATCATGTATGGTTGAGCATTCGCACCTTTCCTCACTCACTTTTTGCAAACTATGGTCGGACATTCACACCTTCTTGCAGCCAAACGCCGCGCTCCCTTTTAATCATATATGATCGGGCATTCGCACCTTTTACCTGATTTTTGCCAACTTTGGTTGGACATTCAGACCTTCTTGCATTCAAACCCTTCCACGCCCCCTTTTGATGAAACAAAGTTGGGCAGTCGGACCTTACCTTACCCGCTTTTGGCAATTATGGTCGGTAATTCACTCTTTCTTGCAGCCGAACACCTCCGCTACCACTTTTGATTATTTATGGTTGGGCATTCACACCTTTTCTTACCTAGTTTTTGCAAATAATGGTTGGACAATCACAACTTCTTGCTGCCGACCACCTCCGCTCCCGCTTTTGATGATATATGGTCAAGCATTCGCACGTTTTCTTAACCGCTTTTCAGCTTTTATGGTCGGACATTCATACCTTCTTGCAGCCAAACACCTCCACTCCCGCTTTTGATCATGTATGGTCGGGCATTTGCGCCTCCTCTTCCCCGTTTTCTGCAAATTATGGTTGGATATTCACATCATCTTACAGACGAACACCTCCGCTCCCGCTTTTGATCATGTTTGGTCGGGCATTTGCGCCTTTTCTTACCCGTATTTTGCAAACAATGGTTTGACATACTCACCTTCTTGCAGTCAAAAACCTCGGGTCCTTCTTTTGATCATGTATAGTCGGGCATTCTAAACTTTTCTTCATTGGTTTTTGCAAACTTAGGTTGGACCTTCACATCTTTTTGCAGTCAAACACCTCTGCTCCCGCTTTTGATGCTGTATGGTTGGGGATTTGATCATTTTCTTACAAACTTTTTCAACATAATGGTCAGACATTCACAACTTTGCGCAGCCAAAAACCTCCGCTCCCGCTATTGATCATGTGTGGTTGGGCATTCGAAACTTTTCTTCACCGGTTTTTGCAAAACTTTGGTTGGACATTCACATCTTTTTAAAGTCAAACACCTCCGCTCCCGCTTTTGATCTTGTATGGTCGGGCATTCGCATCTTTTTTTACCCGCTTTTTTCAGCAATTTTTGTCGGATGTTCAAACCTTCTTGCAGTCGACAATCTCCGCTCCCACTTTTGATCATGTATGGTTGGGCATTCGCACCTTTTCTAAGTTTGAATAATTTTTCACCTATTATTATATTATTTTACAAATATTCCAAAGTAAGGGCAGTGATCCAACATGCTGGATTTTCATTATATACCTTTGAATAGTGATTTCTACCAGTAAATTACTGAATTAGACAAACGTGATGTATTTAATGATACTGTTTATTGGATATAACTGTGTATGAAAACATGAGAGAAACTGAAATGGCTTAAAGAGAACATATTTCACTGAGGTTATGGAATAGTTGAATATAAGTGATGTGAACAGCTGAATTGTATACTGAAAATTTGTGTTTAGTGTTTACATAGCTTTTATTTTGTGTAAAATAAATCAGACTCAGACACATTTTGAAGGAATCCTCTCTGAAAGAGGCATTCAGAAACCCAATTGAACTAACATCGGACTTCTATCACCTGGGATGATAGGTTCTGACGGATGTAGATTTTGTTTTCTTGGAGGGTGGCTTCGCCTTTCTCTCGGACAGCAGTGAGGAATAGTTGTTTGTCACTGAAGTTGTGCAACTTTATCATAACGGTTTATAACATATTATAATTTTTCTTTGGCGGACCTACAGCTTTGGGTGCTCAGCCAATCTTAATACAGCCTAGCTTGGTCTCCAGACCCAGTGTGTCTGGTATTCAGATCTCAAAAAACCTGACAGCCTGATTCTCCTCTGCAGGTTCCTTGAGGCCCATGATTCGTATGTTATCTCTGCGTCTCCTGTTTTCGCCATCCTCAGCTCGGTCTATTAATATTTTCACTTTTTTTTTCGAGTTCAGCTTGTTCTCCAGAGAAGCGGACCTTACCATCAGAGATGCAGGTATCATTTTCAGTAATTCGCTTTGTGTTGTCTTCGACGCGGCGGCTCAGTTTGTCCAAAGTAGAATGCAGCTTTAAACTTCCGCTCCATGAGAGCACCGATCTTTTCTGTACAGGTCTCGGAAACTTTGTTAGCCATGTTTTCCTGAAACGACGTGCTGTCACCATCTTCCATGCTGGTGTCTGTGTTAGCCACGAACAGTGTTTTTGCCTGAAAAAGCGATCCTCTCAGTGCAACTGCATCACATGACCATCACGTGACACATTTTTATGGTCGGACATTTTTTCACTTTGAGAATTCAATTTTTGCGCTCCTCCAGCAGATGTCCAGAGCTGGCCCTGGGTATGAGCATCCATAGGTTGTAGTGAACAATATGTGTGGGACTATGTATTGGCACAATTAACCCTTTAGGCGCCAGAGTTTTTTTTTTAAATCCTTGATTTTGACAAATAAATTTCAAAAGGCTATATCTTAAAACTGATAGGAGATAGAGACTTTCTGTAAATTAGAGAAATGTTGAGGATGACCCAAAGTTCATGTTGGAAGCAAATTGACACACCTAATTTGCATATTATGACGTCATGGCGTGGCGGCCATCTTGGATTATAGAATTTTTATGAAATTTTCATGTTTCAATGATGAAATGCAGCCTTTTTCCCCAAATATGCCCCTATAAATCTCTGTGCTATATTCAATATTCTATATTCAATGCGCTAGACAATGCAAAATTTTCAGGGAAATAGCAAAGAGTAAACCAACACTGTAAATTATTTCCAGTAAATAGCCAAAAAAATGCACATGAGCGATAACCTCACGTTTGCCTGCAGAGGTCAAAATAGGCCTATGCCTATCCATCCAGGTGACACTGTTTGTAGTTTTTTATGGTGTGATACCTCTCATTGCATGGTACCACACAAAGACTCACCCCACACTGCCTACACCTGTATTTTGTCTGACGGCAGCCTTTAGGCCGGGTTCGATCAGAACATACGACACAATCTGGGTGGTCATCACCCTCATACAGAAAGTGACGTTCTGTGAGTCTCTGTGGCATTTCTCCCGATGACTTCTTCCTCCCTTTATGGCTCTCTTTCCTGGAGTAGCCTTCCAGTAGACCAGTTACCACGTCTTGCACAAGGACCTTCAGAGACTTGTGAGAAGCTGGAATACAGCTTCAGTAAATTATGTGAGCATTCACCATACTTATGCTAAGAATAGCACTGAAAATTCTGTTCAATCACTTTCTTGATCTGTGGGGAAAGAGTTAGGTCTTCATTATTTGATCTGCAGTGTCAATGCACCCCATGAATGAATTATAATCATCAACACACACGGGTGTATTTATTCATCTGTACCCACTGGTAGTGTGTTTTGTCCTGATGCGTTTTCGATTTCACTGACAGTTACATCAGACCACTGGTGAAATCTTGAATGTGGCTTGATTTCATGGGAGGCTAAAATGGGCATAATGATTTGTTTCTACAGTCAATAAATTCCAGAAATCATCATTGAGAAAAAGTGACACAAAATCTAGGGCCGAATCAGCATTGGATAGTTCTCTGTCCCCCTGATATTCAACTGTTTCATCAAATGGCTTTATCCAATTTTTGTACCCCACCTCATCAGTCAAATACTCAAACCCTGCATGTCCATAACCTGGCTTAGTGAGACGCATGTTGGCTGACTTGGCTCTGCGCTGTGTGACAGCGCGTCTGCCTCTAAATGCGCTCCTGTCATGTCTCCACCAAGTGCACCAACACGCTCTCCGGTTAGTGAACAGACAGCATGGTTGCGGCTGCATGAACTGCGCCGCAACGTTTTCCCACAGTTCTCCCACTGACCCTTCGACCACGTCTGACATGTCCATCAGATTTGTCAAGCTACTGTCGCGGACACTTTGTGAAGGCACCGTGTCAGAAAGCACAGCGTTCACTTGGCGAGCTCGATGGAAAAACAGAACACGCACATTACTCCCAGCCTAGTTCCCTCCAGTACTACCATCCCTGCTAACTCCTCGATGCAAACTTCGACCCGTGAAACATTTTCCTCACCACCAACATTGCTGGGCAAAGGATCTGAAGTTGGTGTTTGGCGTAGGGAAACACTTTGTCCGACTGCTGGTGAGGCAGGGACGCGGAGCGGGAATGTGTCGCCACTAGCGACGGGACTAGTTAACAGCTGACCGTCATCTTCTGAAGGTAGATTTTCCCCTTCAGAATAAGGATTATCAAATAGAAGACCCAGCGCTTCTTTGCAGGTAAACTTTTTAGTGGACATTGTGCGATTATTGGAAAAAAATACTCGCTATTGCTGACTAAATCGCTCTGCTGCTGTAGCTCAGTGACGTACTCACTCGGTGAAGAACTCGTACTGATTCAACTTGCTGTAGCTCAAAAAAATTACATTGAAGGATGACGTTTTTTTGCGTCAAAGGTGAAGTGTGACATGTCTGCCAACCAGAAGTGGAGAGTAGGAACAAAATATGACGTTATTTTTGCCACAATGGGCCGTTTTATTCAAGGCGCCATCTTGTCGACTTAAGTCCACCATGGCGCTTAGAGGGTTAAAGATGGCAAGGTGTTGTTAAAACAGTGACACAAGGTCAAAAAAAGGGTAATGTAGACGAGAAATATACATGTTAAACAACCAAATCAGGGGAAAGCGCGAACGCAGTACCCCACTACCAGAAATTACGCAGTCGAGACTCCCACATTTGGGGAATTTGCAAGGGTCAGTACAGTCGGTGTGCAATGCCTGAGCCTCGCCTTGAGTGAACCACCTTCTTGATCACGGTATCTCTCCTGCCAGGTAAGTATGATTTGGAAATGTCAGAGGCTGATACCTTTTTCCCAGGTGCCTCACTCGGCCGGACGGTGCTGCAACTTCAACTGTCTGGTGTGCCATGCCAGCAGCAGCAGCTACCCCGAAACTAAAACGTTTGCAGATTAAAACAGTAAGGCTTTTCATTATCTTTCTGATCACTTCTTCTTTTAAACAACCAAGGAACTTGCAGCACAAATTTATATCTTTTCCCTCCTCCCCATCTCTAAAGCCACACCCACCCACACTGGGAAATTTCTCAGTTGAGGCAAACCCTCACGGCTGCGTGGCTGCATATCTCCAGTGCGGACATGCTGCAGCATTTGGCAAACCTTGCTAAACATCCACTTCAGTGGTCACATGTCATCTTCTATCATTTTGTTCCTCCCCATCGCTAAGGTAATGCCCACCTGCCTGGGGTGACTGCACTGTATGACCTCACCTGACAACTGCGCAGCTGCATATCTGTTGTATAGACATGCTGCAGCATTCAGCATACCTTACTAAACAGCCATTTTAAAGATGGCAAGGTGTTGTTAAAACAGCGACACAAGGTCAAAAAAAGGGTAATGTAGACGAGAAATATACATGTTAAACAACCAAATCAGGGGAAACGCGAACGTAGTCCCCCACTACCAGAAATTATGTAGTCGAGATTCCCACATTTGGGGAATTCGCAAGGGTCAGTACAGTTGTTGTGCAATGACTGAGCTTCGCATTGAGTGAACCACATTCTTGATCACGGTGTCTCTCCTGCCAGGTAAGTATGATTTGGAAATGTCAGAGGCTGATACCTTTTTCCCAGGTGCCTCACTCGGCCGGACGGTGCTGCAACTTCAACTGTCTGGTGTGCCATGCCAGCAGCAGCAGCTACCCCGAAACTAAAACGTTTGCAGATTAAAACAGTAAGGCTTTTCATTATCTTTCTGATCACTTCTTCTTTTAAACAACCAAGGAACTTGCAGCACAAATGTATTTTTTTTCCCTCCTCCCCATCTCTAAAGCCACACCCACCCACACTGGGAAATTTCTCAGTTGAGGCAAACCCTCACGGCTGCGTGGCTGCATATCTCCAGTGCGGACATGCTGCAGCATTTGGCAAACCTTGCTAAACATCCACTTCAGTGGTCACATGTCATCTTCTATCATCTTGTTCCTCCCCATCGCTAAGGCAATGCCCACCTGCCTGGGGTGACTGCACTGTATGACCTCACCTGACAACTGCGCAGCTGCATATCTGTTGTATAGACATGCTGCAGCATTCAGCATACCTTACTAAACAGCCATTTTAAAGATGGCAAGGTGTTGTTAAAACAGCGACATAAGGTAAAAAAAAGGGTAATGTAGACGAGAAATATACATGTTAAACAACCAAATCAGGGGAAAGCGCGAACGTAGTCCCCCACTACCAGAAATGATGTAGTCGAGATTCCCACATTTGGGGAATTCGCAAGGGTCAGTACAGTTGGTGTGCAATGACTGAGCCTCGCCTTGAGTGAACCACCTTCTTGATCATGGTGTCTCTCCTGCCAGGTAAGTATGATTTGGAAATGTCAGAGGCTGATACCTTTTTCCCAGGTGCCTCACTCGGCCGGACGGTGCTGCAACTTCAACTGTCTGGTGTGCCATGCCAGCAGCAGCAGCTACCCCGAAACTAAAACGTTTGCAGATTAAAACAGTAAGGCTTTTCATTATCTTTCTGATCACTTCTTCTTTTAAACAACCAAGGAACTTGCAGCACAAATTTATTTCTTTTCCCTCCTCCCCATCTCTAAAGCCACACCCACCCACACTGGGATATTTCTCAGTTGAGGCAAACCCTCACGGCTGCATATCTCCAGTGCAGACATGCTGCAGCATTCACCGTACCTTACTAAACATCCATTTTAAAACACTCTTTACAAGTAGATTTTCCCAGATGGTAGTTGTCAGCCTTAATTCTTGAATTAGATTTCCAAAGTGAAACATTGTAGTACAGTACAATGCAGTACACAGAGAGCAGGAAGTTGTTGAAGAACTAAACTTGGTTTATTTAAAACTATAACGAAGGGGATGGTCAAACCAGAAATCAAAACAAAATGTACATGAACATGACACCCAAACCAGTGATGAAACAACAGAAAAGAAAAGATCTGAGTTTCTGGGGGAAGAGAGTTGTGAATGGATGCAGCTGAGAAGCTTGAACACAGGTGACAATGTGGATTTGATGACTAGAACATGGAAACTGAGAGAGCTATAAGTGAGAATGTGAAACAAGAAACTAGCATGACTAAACCAAGACAAGACTACTGACCCAGGTAAATGACAAAAGCAAACATGGATATAACCTGTCAACTAGATGATACAGACTATAAAAACCCTAATAAAAATGAGTGAGTAAACAAGAAAATAGAATAGAAGCAAAATCCCCTAAACCCAAGACATGAAAAACAAAAACCACAAACCCTAACACAGTTTTTCAATATTTCATTTATTCATTTCTAATCATCACTCGAAGACAATCACAATAACTCCAAAACCTTGACCCCATCCCTTCCCTTTAAAACTCAGAAAAGAACAAACATTACAAAATCTATTTTACGAGGAAAATCAAAAGCTTACGGAGCAAAAGAAAAGAGAAAAATTAAAACGAAATCCAGGTAAAATAAATCCATTCCCATAGACTAAACTTTCTATGAGATCACACATCTTAAAAATATATTTATATACACACTCTGCTGTATTTTATTGTACAAAATAGGATAACACTTGACTCGGTCAGTGTCATAGACATGCAAAGACTTTACTGACACTGTAAAACTCGTGTTTTGTTGAATCATTGTTCAGAGAACAGAAGAAAGGTGTCCTCAATCTGGCAGAGATTGACTATAAAAGGATCTCACAACTTCTTAGAGTTCAACAATTAATTTAAGAGAACACCAGAACACCATCAGATATTAAGATGGACCCCAGACTGAAATTACTATATTGCCAGTATCAATAATCTTAATCTTGAACTAATTTATTCTGAGCCATTCAGATTAAATATTATAAGGGTTTCTAAACTGATTGCAGTGCTGCCTCTGGAGGGTCTGAGTGGACATAGGTTAACTTGACAGAGCTAATGAACGAATATTGCTGCCAACAAATATTACAGTATGTTAAACGCATAAGGCATTGTACATGTCTAGTCAAGGCTATAATAATCCTGTGCATCTTCTAAAGCTTGTTTACATTTACATTGGGAAATGGTGGTGGGTTTCAGCTGGAAATTGCACTTTCTCAAGATCAACTTGGGTTGTGGTGAATTACTTACATGTGCAAAGATACAACAACCAAAGAAAATGTAAGATCAAAATGTTACATCTGTGTAACATCTGTCTTCCCAAGTGCTACCACAAAGGGGACTAACATGACAAAAATGAGTGAGGTCAAAAGGTGGGTTGGGACCATGCACTTGGAAAAGTGTGGATGACTGCAGTCCAGAGAGCCTACAAATGATGGGATCAGTCTTCTATGTGCTTTACCCAGAAACTGAGCATCCCAAAGTATTATGACCTTATGCTTGAGGGGAGCTCTGGCTTATGCAATGCAAGTGTCGCTGTTGCGTTCTTCAGTTTTCTTTTCAACACATTTACACATACATACAGTCACGTGCTCATACACATAAACACATACACTCTCATAAACTTTAAGAGCATTAGCAGCTCCATCCCCAGATCTGGATTAACACTTGGTCCAAATGCAAAAGACCTTGATAAATTTTAGTAAAATTCTTCAAGGTCTGAACCTCAGAGCCTCTTGCTCACTCCTCCTCTTCCTCATCCTCATCAGGCAGCGGTAGAAACTCCTCCTTCAGACACTCTCTATAGAAGCTGGCCAGTGTAGTATAGAGGTGCTGGCAACTCTGCAGAGACAGGAAGTGGCCCTCATCTGGGTAGATCTAAAGGGTGTAGAGAATCCCTCACATCATTCTGCTTATAAAATTTGGGCTGTTGATCTCAGCTCTTTTGAGCATTTTTATCTTTCAACTCATTATTTTAACATAAAACAACTTTAACATTTTGGTTCATTGTCAGTGTCTTGCCGCCAGCAGAAGAAGCAGTAGACATCCTTTTTCAGCAAATTGCTCTAAAAACTCACATAGCAGACGGACAAAAGTTTGACATAGCTAAGCCATTACCACCTGAAAAGCAAAACCTTTTAAGTGGTGGTAAAGGTAAACGAGCTAAAAAAATGAGCAAAATATTTTACATAAATTCTCCTTTATACACACTGGTAATGTTCCTGTATATCTGTTGATTGTTTGCTTTTACCAATAAGTCACCTTTACTAACTTAAATAGTGATAATTTGTCATTGGTTTGATCTCTGCCCACTTCAACTGCCCTGTGTGACCAAAAATTATGCTGTAATGCAGTTAACATTTAGGTCCTTTTTTTTTTTTTTTGCAAAATTAAGAAAGTTCCTAACTTTGTAAAAAAGACTTGGATGTGCAACAGATTTAATAAAAAAAAAAAAAAAAGATTTAATTTTCCAAGAAGCATGAGTGTGAACAACAAAGGTGAGCAACCTGTGAAGGGTGGTGTTAAGATAACCTTTTAGATGATTGCATCAATTGGAAAATGTAACAATCTATGTACTTATTCTGAATATTTAGTTTTGGGCAAAACTGTTATGCAGTTTCTGAACATACAAAGCACGGGGTAAAGTGTTGTGATGAGCTTTCGAGGGATAAAAACAAGGTTTCAATAGTAAAAGACAAAGTATTAACAGTAAAATAAACTGAGACTGTGACAGACAACATTTTTGTTGGAGACCTGAGAAGAGTAAAGGACTGTTTAACAGCTCAATGGAATTTTCTGACAGTGCTGAATTCCTAAATGGTAATCATAGACAGCTCCCTCTCTCATTTGCTCCTGGTCTGATCCTGGAACTGTGCTGTAAAGGTCCACCGTCACATCATCTTTTTATGAGGCAGCTGTAGGTCTACATGCTGTCATGTTAGCTGCTTCATTAGGAGCAGCAGAAAAGCAAAAATAACTTGCAGAAACAATATGTCTCCATAGTGCTCTTTTTCTACGAAATGAAAATAATTTTATAACATTGTGAGAAAAAAAAGTTATTATATTCCTGCTATACTTTTTCACAGATTGCTAGCATATCTACCTCTCACATTTCATCAAACATCAAACATTTCATCCTGTTTAAATGTTTTAAGACATATAAAACAAATCAGTGCTTGTTTTTTTAGTGTCCATGTTAATGTTAATGTCATGGTCTCCAGCTAGCGTCCTGTGCCAACCTTATTTGGTTCATCTCCTCTCTGTCTGAACTTACCTCACCTCCCTTCAGGTAATCAATGCTGTTAATTCTCACCTGTCCTCTCCCATTCTTATGCAGGGATACATCTCTTATCTCTTGCCAGAATGTGCCAACTTCATTAAAGTCCACTCTCCAGCCCTGACCGCTGTTTTCTTGTTTACCTAGCGTTATTGGACCTTGGACCTGTTTTTGACCCTGTAAGTTTTTTTTAAACTGTCTGCCCTGTATTGACCTTTTGCCTACTTCCTGGATTTTTGCCTTTGGATAAATACTTTTGGATTGTACACTTGGGTTTTTTCTGGAACCCTTGGACCAGCCCTAGATTTTATCTTCCTTACTCCCTAAACTTGTGTTTTCTCTATAGTGTGGATTTGGAGTCCTGTGTTCTCCACCAGACTGAATTATCTGTCTGGATAGAGAACTTTTGCATCAAGAACTCAGACCCCCTCACCTGCCACCTGCAGCCATCCTGCTCCTGTGTCTCCCTGGGAGGACTGACATAGTCAGCAGTCAGTCCCAGTATTCCTTCCAGTGTTTTTCCCCAAGCATCAATAAACCTTAATTCACCTCCTCTGTCAGTAATTTTTGAGCCCAGTCACCACTCAACCATTGCAGTTAACCCTTACAACATAAAAAGTATGAACAAAAAATTATCCACGTAATAATTATTTGTCCACAGATAATGGCATAATTGAAGTGTGAGCCTGATTAGGGTGACCAGATTCCAATTCACCAGATGTGGGCAAAAAACTATGTTTGTGTGGGACAATGTGGGATACCAATGCAGGTAGTCTAAAATGACTAAAAAATAAATAAAACTCTCTATTCTGGCCCTTAGCTTATAACATTACTATGCTTTGCTATCTGGTTGATTCAGTAGCACATAACAGACTGCAAATAAAAATGTAAAAATATCCTATTTAAATACAACTTTCCCAAGTTCTCTCACAAAAGTAAGCATGGAGCTTTCATACTATTTCACATCTCCTCTCAAGTTAACACACCTGACTGAGTATAATTAAGATAGTTTCCCAGTCTTTGTTGTAGCTGCATTTTTTTTCTTAGTTGTACGAGTGATGCTTTCCTCCCTATCCAACCATTTCTCGCGCTGCATGCCTGTGCTGTTCTGGTTTGCATTGTTTTTTGTAGGTGGACGCACCCTTAACCTGTGTCCGTGTTCCCGTTTGATTAACATGATCAAACAGACCGCCCTGCCCCCTGATGACAGCCCACACTGCTTCCTCCAAACAGCCATTTTATGAATGCCAGATTATAAGACACACATTTCAAAACTGGAGTTTGTCAATAACAATGCGGGACAACGTCTCAATTTGTGGGACGTGTGAAAAATAATGAAAATGCGTGACTGTCCCGCAGAAAGCAGGACATGTGGTCACCCTACGCCTGATCTATAAAATTTTGGGGAGTTTTTCTTTGCCAATGATATCACTAATCGAGCAATCAAAATGTATCGTGTTTGACTGCACATTATATGAACCTTACTGTTATCGTGCAGCACTTTTTTTTTGCAATACCTGATTAAACACATTTGGCCATTTTTGTGTATTTTTACATTCATTATTTACATTTTTTTTCATGCAGCAGCAATGTTATACAAAATGTACTTTGCATCATTTTTCAAAATGCAAATACTTGTCTGTGCATGACACACCTGCATCGAGTAGTTTGCTCCAACTTTAACAAGGTTCTTGACAAGCTCAGCAGTATGTTGAAAGTGGACATTTGCTAGGAAGAAAGAAATAAACATGTCAGCAAGATTGACCTGAATCATTATCAAAAAGAAAGAGGCAACAATCAGATTCTTGAAGGATGGAAATATTTCAACAAATCTGACATGATTTTCTAGGTAATGTTTGCCTCATGAAATCTCAGCATTAATTAAGATAACCCGTTAGATAAGGTTTTCAATGAAAAACAATAAAATGAATAAAAATAATTTTGTTTCTGTGGTGCAACCACATTTGGTATTATTATTGTATTGAGTAATAGACTGAACCTTATTCTATAAGCACTTAGTGTCTATAAACATACTTTGGGAATTAATACAATTATTATCTTACAGTAGGCTGCACGGTGGTGTGGTGGTTAGCACCGTCACCTCACAGCAAGAGGGTTCCAGGTTCGATCCCTGCCTGGGGCCTTTCTATGTGGAGTTTGCATGTTCTCCCCGTGTATGTGTGGGTTCTCTCCGGGTACTCCGGCTTCCTCCCACCATCCAAAAACATGCATGTCAGGTTAATTGGTGACTCCAAATTGTCCATAGGAGTGAGTGTGAGCGTGCATAGTTCTTTGTCTCGTTTGTCTCTATGTGGCCCTGTGATGGACTGGACTACCCCGCCTTTCGCCCGATGACTGCTGGGATAGGCTCCAGCCCACCCGCTACCCGATTAACGGATTGACGGTATAGAAAATGGATGGATTATCTATATATGAGATGTAGTCCTGTGTGAATGTTAGTGAGTAAAGAAGAGAAATGGTGGAACCCTTGGTTGCCTATCACGGTCACGGAAGGACTTCCTGCCCCCCTTTAGACACAATCTGGAGAAAGATATGTGCTTCTTGCTCTAAGACTTAACCTTTATTTTACAGGTCATTACTTGGTTAAAATGGCCATAAATGGCCATAAATGAGAACCTTTATATTACTGCTGTAAGTGACGGACAGTAATTTTGTGATGATTTGTGTAACTTTGGCTTCAGTTTTGGAAAAGCTTCCTGAGTCACAGTAAGTATTGACAGGAAAGCCGAGTTTGCATGGTTATCGCAGGAGTTCGCCAGCTCATGCTAAATGTATTTTCTTTCACATTATTAGGTTTTTGCACTTTGTATATTGGTTTCAAATTATTTTTATGACTCCTGATGTGACTTTACATATGTTTAATGAACCCACAATATAATATATGTATGTATAATATATGTTCAGTATATGCAGTGAGAAACTCATCTCATTGCACTGCCGGACTGAAAAGATACAGGAGATCCTTTGCCCCATACAGCCATAAAGCTTTTTAACAGTGACTGCTGACATGTTTTTCTCAAATTTATTTATTTATGTATGTATTAATTTATTATTATTATTATTATAATATACAATCATTGTAAATACTTTTTTTTTAAAAAATTTTGAGCTATTTGACAAATTTTGAATTTCTACCACTGGGGGATGAATAAAGTATTTTTCCATTTCTATTTCTATACAGAAACAGTAATTTAAATTGCCATGTTCACGTTAAGCTAATTAATATACATTCAAAGTGCAATGTCCATATCTGAATAAGTTCACTTTTATAAAGGTACGTAATCCTGAATTTTGCACTATGTCCATTGAAGTCAATGAGATATTAAAATGTCCCATATGTAGTCTATAATGTCAAGTTTGTAAGTAATTTGAAAGTGTGTTAAGCAGTAATAACAATTACTGTAATTACAGATGCTTGTTTCTGTAAATTGACCTTATTTAAACTTTTATAGCTATATTGTAAACAGGACAAGAAAATGCACTGGATGTAAATTGTTTATGTGTTGAAGCAATTGAATAGAGACAATCTGGAGAAAGACATGAGTATTCATATGCTTCTTGCTCTAAGACTACCTTTGTTTTACAGATACAATTATTTTTGTTAATGTGGTCTCGCTTTGCACGAGACCCGTAACATTTTCATTGAAAACCTTTTGCCATTTTACATTCTAGGATTGCATGTTTTTATGGTCAGTAGTGATGCAACACAAATAGACTATTTTTACTTTACCTATAATTCACTTATCTTACCATCTGCTGTGCCATGTACCAACATAAGTGCCTGTTCCCTAAAAGCTTGAACATTCTGCAGCAAACTGGAAAACTGCAAGGAAATAAGAAAAGTCAATTATAAACTCAAATATGTGCTAACTGGCATTGAAAGATGCTACAAAAAAGTAGAATTAATGGCATTGTGGTAAATTATCTCTTGCATTCCAGACACACAAAGACAGACCGATTCAAATTAAATAATTTTACAGCTGTTGTTAATGTCTATGCTTCAAATATGACATTAAAAATTCAGTAAAGCAGAAGCTGTGAGTCACTTGTTTGGCCCAGATTTGTTGTTTGGTTGTGGTTATTTTCCATTCCATGCCTTGTCTCGTCATTTCCTGTTTTACTTTGAAAATTCACTGGCCTTCTCCTCTCGTTTCAGGTATCTTGCCCTTCCTCCCGTGTCATGCGTCTCATTGTCTTCCCTGATTTCCAAGTGTTTCCACCTGTTCCCCTTGGTCCCTCATGTGTTCAAATAGTCTGCGTTTCCCTTGTCTCGTCGCCAGTATGTTGTCTCCTTTTGAGCTTCATTACCAGCCACTTGTCTTGTCCCATGATTCCACGAGCCTGCAGTGAGCGACTCTCCTGTAGTGCATCTTGCTTTGTAATTTATTGTTGTCCATAGCCTTAGTTTATTTATTGTGACGGTAAGTTTCATAGCTTTGTTTTTCCTCCGTTTTCAAGGAGCGATTTTTCGTTGTTACTATTCATAGTCGCCTCCGTTAAAGGAGAGCTTTCAGTTATCGCTAAAGTTTCATAGAGCCTCTGTTTTAAAGAGTGTGCCTTTGTTTTATTCCGCCTCATTTCGAGAGAGAGTCTTTGCTTTGTTAAGTTTCATAGCATTTCTGTTTTCCTCCCAGTTCGGAGAGATTTTATGTTTGTTAATTTTCATAGCCGCGCTCCTTCTCCACCTTAGTTACGGAGGAGAGTGCTTAGGATTTTTATAGCCCGTTTCTTTTGCGCTGCCGGGAGATCGCCCTGCAGTGCCGTGATCTGCTGTGTTTGTTTAATTAGATAAAACCCTCTTGAAACCACACGACCCTGCATCTGCGCCCTGAATCCCTCTGGTAACTGACACCTTTGACTTTGCGAGGGGCAACATTCAGTCACCACAGGAGATGAACTGTAGATGTGAGTTTGTGAGTTTTCCTTTCAAAGACCGAAAGGTGTAAGGAAGCTGAAACACACCTGATATCTGCTGTCATCTCGGGATGGCATGCCAAGGTATCGTTCAGAGATTGCTGATGCTGTGCAAATGAGAAGTGATATATTGTTAATGATGCCGCTACTTGTAATTCTTAAGTTAAATGCAGTACTTTCAGTGGAGTGGAAATAATACCTTGTGTGGGTGAAAGCATTTTCACCGCATTATGTTAGAGGAGTTTCTTTACTTTGCTCTACATCTACCAGCATGAGTTGTGTCCCATTAAGCACTTTGTATCAGAAGTAAACTGGTCCTTGAAGTTGAGTTAAGACTTCTTCAGAGGTGCAGCCTAGCAGCCTAACCCTCATGAAGCATTGGTGCATATTCACTGTGCTTTGTTAACAGAAACCTCCACCACATTTACCCATACTCAACATTTATGTGGGAAATATACATTTGTTTGACATTACATACAAGTGTAATTCACTCTTGAGCCTGACATTTGAAGGGAATTTTGTACTCACCGTAGAGCTTCCAGTCTGTCACTGGTGTCATCGCACAGGCACATTTGAATAAGCTGTCAGTAGACTTGAGCATCATTAAAGTTAAGTAGGCTCCATAACCCTGAGCAAGAAAACACATGCTTTGCTCAACCTATTTGCAACATCCACCAAGTGATTAAAATGCTGTTGTGAAGGGTAAAAAGTGCTGACACAGTTTAAAGAAATATGCAATTTCTTTAAACAAACATTGCATATTTTCAATAAATTCATACATCTACCAAAGCATGCACCAAGCATATGGAAAGATTGATAAAACAGTAATATTGCCTCACCTTTCCAAACACTGCTATTCGTGTCCAATCAATGTATGGAAATTTCATCATGTATCTGGAAAAAAAACATACAAACAAAACACAAAATGTTGTTCAAAACACATTGCTCATGTCTGAAAAGATGATCAATAACAAGTTGACATGCTTGTTATATTCATTAAATGCTTGTTTCTTTTCTGGGTTTTTTTTGTCTTCCGTTAGTCTCAAGTCGAAACTTTTACATAAATATACAGTCATGTGAAAAAGAAAATTCACACGCTTAAGGTTTTACTTACTAAGACATAAAAATATTGTCTTGTTTCTACCCAGATCAAGAACAAAACAGAAGGTATCACATTCTATGCCAAAATGGTAAAGCAGTGTGTCAAAAACTAGGTTCTATCACGAAACGGTGGAGGAAGGTAGGACCCAGATGCAGATTTCTCAAATCAAAAAGATTTATTCTACAAACAAGGAGCAAGGCAAAAATAGAGGGCCGGATATCAAAAAGTTTAACTGTGGCAAAAATAACCAAGACAAAACGAGGTCTATGAAAAATAAACAAGACTATGGCAAAACAAGACCATGGTACTATGAGGCAACCTCAGCATTACTTGGCGTGAACATGCAAGGGAAAGTGAGGATTCTGTAAAGACTGTGACTGAACCTGGAAACTAAATACTGGGAAGTGATTGGTGATGATGTGCAGCTGTGAAACAGAAAACAGGTGACATGAGAGAACCTAACGTGACGGGAAAAAACATGACCTGAAAACATAACAAATGACCTGAAAATAAGAATATCAAAACATAAACTGTGACAGGTTCCCTCTTTCTGTTTCCATAATAATTAAGAAGGTAAGTTGCAACCAGGTGCTCCTAGTAAATGCACTTGATTAAATGTTCATCAGCAAGTGTGACTGACTATTCCGTCTATACTGACTATACTGACTGTACTATATGAAGAAGAGCAAGTTTACAGTGATGTCAGTTTTTTAACCTTTATGTACCCAGAAAATAAAACTCTTGAAATTTAACAACTCTTTTCCAAGAGTGTGCTGGCCAAGATATGCAGCAACTCAGGTCAGCAGTAATAAACACATGAATACTCTCAAACAAAATAAGATATACACGTAGATATAAAAAAAAAGGACCAATAAAACATCATAAATCAAAACAACACAAGCTTAAGACACCAAAAGCTCTTTAAATTTAAAACCACAGTCATAAAAGACTAACTGGAGAAAGAATTGGTCAAAGACAACCATTACAATACAACGTATCTTCTTCTAATATATTCATAACTTGTTTGAATCTGTTTAACAAGACCAGTTTCTTAAGATTCAGGGGATTGTTTCAGTTTAATGCGAGTGAAGAAGGTAGTATACTTAAATGCTTTAGTACAGACATTGAAAACAGACAATAGGAATAGTTAATTGGATCAAAGACTGTAAGTTCTGGTATTCTTTTGATGGATATAAGTCTGTAGAAAACTTCAGCAGGTCGACCGTTCTGACAGCAGCAGCAATTGCTGTTTCCTCAATGGTCTGCTGCTACTTTCAAACAGTCAGTGCTCAATGCTAGGTGGTATCCAGAGCACGTAAGCATTGCTGAGATGTATGCATGTAAATAGCATCAACTTATTTGAGTACAGACATAAAAGTGGCAACAACAAGTCTCTTTTTGACATTAAAAGAAAGGCAAGACTTGAAAGGAAAAAACACAGTTTTCACTTTTTTTTTTTTTTTACCAGCTACTGGATGTGAGGTTTGAAAGAGAGAACATCATCATGTAGGATTCCTAGGTATATGTATTAGAATGCAGACTCAATCTCATGTCCCTGAATAGTGAGAATATGGGAAATATTTAGGCGCTTTAATCTTGAATTTAAGAAGATAGTGAGTTTTGTTTTATTGGCATTTAAAAATAGTTTGAAATCATATTAAAAGCTTGCTGTAGCTGAAAGAGAGCTTGATTAGGAGTAGATGCAGAGTAGTAAATCACTGTATCATCAGCAAATAAATGGAATTTGACAACCGATACTCAATGTATGTATATATATATACATATATTTATATATGTATATATATATGTATTCATTACTGTTGCAATGATAAAGTGGTCACTGATACACTATATTGCCAAATGTATTCACTCACCCATCCAAATAATTAAATTCAGGTGTTCCAATCACTTCCATGGTCACAGGTGTATAAATTCAAGTACCTAGGCGTGCAGACTGCTTCTACGATTGGTTGCTATGTGCCGGCCTTATCAGCAGCAAGTCTGTGTAGCTCTCAATTTTGTTAGTCATTTATATAATCATATGTCATTTTTAGTTTTTATCTAAACTTTTTTTAGTGATTTTTAATGATCTACTTTTTACTTATTTCGTTTTATTTTTATTTTATTTTTTTGTCAATGTGCACTGCTACCAGTGCACATTGGAGCAGTGTATACAAGAGAAGAACTGTTGGCACTGTCAAGGATTGGACGCGGAATTAAACATCCAATTCCGACCAAGCTAAATAAGCTGTGCCGTGGATGCAGAGCTGGAGCAAAACGAAAGGCAAAGAGGGACAACAGGAGATGGAGGTACAAGCCTTTTCTGCCCTCTGTGATATGGGAAACGCTAACTCACTACAAAACAAGTGTGATGAGCTAGAGGCGCTTGTGCGGAACCAACGGCTGTATAAAGAGAGCAGTTTGATCTGTCTGTCTGAGTCCTGGCTGAACGACAACACATCAGACTCATGTGTGGACTACCGGGCTTCACAGCCATACGAACGGATCGTGACCGGAGTACGAGCGGTAAGCGGAAAGGCAGGGGTTTTAATCTTAGCCGTTGCTAGAATACAGACCCAGCATCCTGAGGCATTCATTGCAATCGCAGAGGACTTCAACCACTTCTCTTTATCCTCCTGCCTAACTGGGTTTGTACAGTATGTGGACTGTCCAATCTGTTTTATGCTAATGTGAAGGAGGCTTACAGGGCAGTGTCTCTTACACCACTGGGTAGATCTGATCACAGCATGGTCTATCTACAACCCACATACAGACGTTGTGTACAAAGACTTCCAGTTACTACCAGATCTTTCAGGAAGTGGTCACCAGAGTGATGCATTGAGAGACTGCTTTAATGTCACAGACTGGGCTGTACTGCTGGAGGAAGAAGAAATGGACATTGACATGGACAGGAGGGTCAGCACCATTACTGACTACATTAACTTCTGTAGGGACACTGTCAGTGGGTTTTCATGATGAGATTAACTCGATTATAGCTATAGTTGGGTTATGCTCCTTATCTGAGCAAGGGTAATTATCCTTTGTTATATGGCAGTGAATGAATCGAATCACTGGCACAAAGCATGCAATACCGCAGTACGATAGGTATTTCAACTATCGCTAATAGAGCCACTTCCGGTTGACGTCTTCACCACCAACAACAACAAAACTAAGGCATTCGAGAAAGATGGTGAACGAAGAGCAAGATGAAGCTCCATGCACGTTCAGTGGGCAATTGGATCAAGTTATCTCAGGGTCTTAATTTGATTGCAAGTAACCCGATCCGATTTGATTTCTTGTCAGATTAAACTGTCTACATGAGCTGAAAAACTCAATCTTATTGTAATTTAGCCATTAATCTGATCTGATTGCCTGCATGTAACCGCACTGAGTGATTCCAGTGAGGACTGTAAGGTGCTATCCTCATAATAAACCATGGATCACCAGTGACATCAAAGACCTCCTGAATCAGAAAAAGATTACGTTCCAAAATGGGGGTGGAGAAAAGCAGAGGAATGTACAACGTGAGCTTAAAAAGACACTACGTCGAGCTAAGGTGGAGTACAAGAAAAAGGTAGAGAAACATGGAGGGGTATGAGGACCATAACTGGATACAGACTGAAAAACTCTCAGTTTGTGGAAGGTGATGATGACAGAGTCAATACTTTTAACCAATATTTCAACAGGTTTGATAGTGTGGCTTTTTCCACCTCTGCCGCTGCTCCCTCCACCCTCACCACTACAGCTGCTTCCTCTATACTACTTCCACTGCCCAACTGTAATTCCACCTCTGCAGCAACTCTCACCAACAGGCTTCTTCTGTCCAGCTGTACCTCCACCTCTTCAGCAGCTTCCACCACTAGGTCTCCTGAGTCAAGCTACACCTCCCCCTCTGTGGCAGCTTCCACCACCAGGCATCCTGAGCCCAGTTGCACATCCACCTCTGTGGCATCTTCCACCACAAGACCTCATGAGCCCAGCTGCACATCCACCTCTGCAGCAGTTGCCAGCACTAGGCATATCTCGGGCATATGCTTATCTGGATGTGCCTGGTTCATATGTTAGAATCATGTTCTTTGACTTCTCCAGTGCCTTCAACACCATACGGCCTCCGATACTGTAATACAAGCTTCTAGGTATGGGTGTGGGCCCCTCCCTGACATTATGGATTATAGACTATTTGACTGCCAGACCACAGTATGTCAGGATGGGGAGATACTGATAATGAGATGCTGTACTGAGGTACCGTTTTGGCTCTTTTTCTTTTCACCCTGTACACATCAGACTTCAGGTACAACTCAGAGTCCTGCCACATACAGAAGTATTCTGATGATACGGCTGTTGTGGTATGTGTGCGCGGTGGACAGGAGAAGGAGTACAGGGATTTTGTGGAGTAATTCTATGGCTGGACTAAAAATAACTTTTTGCTCCTGAACACTACCAAAACCAAAGAGCTGGTGGTGGACTTCAGGAGATCTAAATCTCCATACCAGTTAGTCTGCATTGATGGAGGGGAGATAGAGACTGTTCAGACCTGGGGACCTGGGGATACCTGGGGATGGTGCTGGATAATAAACTGGAGTGGTCTGCCAACATAGAAGCAGTGTTCAGGAAGGGCCAGAGCCGTCTCTTCTTTCCTGAGACGGCTCAGGTCCTTCAATGTCTGTAGTAATATGATATGCATGTTTTATCACACTATCATTGAAAGTGCACCGTTCTATGCTGTTGTCTGCTGGGGGAGTTGCACTACAGACAAAAACTGTAGGCGGCTGGACAAACTCATAAAAAAGGCCAGTTCTTTTGTAGGTAGAAGACTAGACCCTCTCAGTGCTGTGGTGGAACAACAGATGAGGAGGAAACTGTATTCTGTTCTGGAGAATAATAAACATCCTCTCCGCAGCATCCTGGCAGGACAGAGGAGCAGCTGCAGTGAGAGGTTCATCTCACTGCGCTGCAGGACTGAGAAGTTCAGGAGGTCCTTTGTCCCCACAGCCATAAGGCTTTTTTAATAGTGATTGCTGACATGTTCTTCTTAAATTTATTTATTTATTGTGAGAATGCTTTAAGGCATTCTCACTATTGTTTTCCTGTTTCTCTTTTTTGGCACTTAACTACTCCTGCAATCTTTCACCGATTTCAACAATTTCTGTATCAAAACGTTCAGCTTGTTCAGCACATTCCGGCTATGACTTTTGGTGTTGATATCTTGTATACTTTTTAAACTATTTAACTTTTATTAAAATTTTCCCGTCATTCAAATGAATGGAAATTTCTTTCAACTCCTCAAAAACTTCCTCCTCTTTCCAACCTAACTAGTTCAGCATATTTTGAGCTAGAGACACCATTCAAACTTTAAAATGTTCACAAGACATTCAGCTATTACCAAATGATTCCGCTTTTTAAAATATTAAGCCACTTTTGAAATATCACAGTTTAAAAAACATGAACATTTTTGCTCCTTCTTGATTTTTGATGAATGAGAAGATTAGAGTGGCAGACTGATCATTTGAACTTTTTCTGATATTCAAACTAATTCCTCTAAATTCATACAATGTAACTCAGAGAAACAAATTATACCTTAAAATGTAGGAACAGCTGCCCTCTTTCAGCTGATGTAACATTTATAGAAATTCAGCTATGAGCCTTGAAGCGAGAGAAACCTTTCAAATTCTCTCACTAACTCCAATGGAAAGTTTGGTATGATACCAGAGACAGGTTCAACTGTGTTCAACTCACTGCTGTTTAAAAATCTTTCACTCCATTGAAATAAAATTGCACATTTTAACATTAGAACATTGCCGTGTTCGTCCAAGCCTTCTGGTTCTTACGGTCTTCAAATTATTTTCCTCGCTCTTACAGTTTTCTCACAGGAGGTCATAGTATCCAAAAAAAGCCATTTCTGCAGGTTATACAGGGAGGGAGCTCATTAAGCCGCAGCTGCTTACAAACATTCCTATCACTGTGATGACATCACTCTTCTATTCCCCTGCTACATATTACACTACAGCCACTTTAACTATTACTCACATGACTTTTGATGTTTTTTATAGAATACTGTGCTAAGAATCAAGCATATGCTTTTCGAGTAAAATTCCACTTTTCTTTTACTACTTTGACATCTTCAAGCGTTTTCATTACTCCAACCCATTTCATTCCTGCCTATTGTCTCTTTTCTAAAGTTTTTACTTCATTCAGCTCCAGCTCCTTTCAAAAATACCTTTTACATCAGTACCTTCCTGTCAGTCCTTTTTCATTTTTCTTTTCTTTTCTGTACTTTTCTACCGTCACCCAGCTCCTTTCAAAAATACATTGCAGGCATTTTGAAACTCCAGCAAATGATCATTTTTCTGCAGCATTTCTCTTCTTTCTGAATTTATTTACTTTTTTGTTTTGCATTTTTTTCTATTCTTTGCTGTATTTTTCTGCCTTCATCTAGCTCCAGGTCCTTTCAAAAATACATTTCAGGCCATTTGAAACGTCAGTAAATTACTTTCTACTAAATTTTCAATTTTTTCTGCATTTCAAATTTTTCCCAACCCTATCTAGATCCAGGTCCTTTCAAAAATTCAAGGTAAAGATCAAGGAGGTTTCTTTATTCGTCTTGTCGTGCAGTGCAATACAAAAAAGAAAACACCAAAAACATTTATAGACACACACTCAAAAACTCAAAACTAGGGCTAGCACTGGGCTAGGGCCTTCACACCCCTGCGCACGTCGGGGTAGGCGTTGGACTCTGTCCGATGCTCACCGCACAGCACATGCGTCCGTCAAGTGTAGACCAGGATGTGAGAATCCCAGTCAGGCGTAGTACCACTGGATGTAAAAAGTGATGTTTATGGCCACCAGCAGGTGGCGCTATTAGCATGTGTAAGTTTAGTCACATGTATACGTTCTGGGTGGAGCCCAAGTGCAGCCTATGAGGTTTGGTGAAGATCAGACAATGTATGGAGAAGTTATAAGAGACTTATTTGGCCACCAGTAGGTGGCGCTATAAGCATGTGTAAATTTGGTCATAAGTATACTGGGTGGAGCCCAAGTGCAACCTATGAAGTTTGGGGTAGATTGGATAATGTATGTGGGCGTTATAAGCTTCTTTGTTTTTCATGGCGAGCATTGGCCAGTCGTCGAACCTTGAGGTTTTGCCACGGCTACACCCTTTAAGGTTTGAGAAAGCTTTGCAAGATTTTTCTATCCCCCATGGCTGAAGAGTAACCTGGCCAAGTTTGAAGCCTGTAACATGAAATATGTAGGAGGAGTTCGATCATATGCGAGGTGTGGAAACGGACAAAAATGGCGCCAAATCGCATGTTCCACTCAAAATGGCCAACTTCCTGTGGACCTGGCACCATGGTGCCGCCAATGTTCGCAAACGCCAAATTGCGCCGTTTCCCCACACGACTGGTGTCCCTGGCAAAATTGGCATGGTTTGGAGTAAGTTTCGCAAACAACAACAATAATAATAATAATAATAATAATAATAATAATAATAGAAGCTGCAAGCAGTGTTGATCATTCCCGAGCACGTGCGCACGTCGGGGTATGCGCTAGACTCCGTCCAATGCACACTGCACAGCACAGCCATCCATGAAGTGTGGAGCAGGATGTGAGAATCCCAGTTAGGCGTAGTACCGCCAGACGTAAAAAGTGACGTTTATGGCCACCAGCAGGTGGCGCTATAAGTATTTGTAAATTTGGTCATATATGTGCGTTCTGGGTGGAGCCAAAGTGCAGCCTATGAAGTTTGGTTAAGATCGAACAAAGTATGGAGATGTTTTATATAACTTATTTGGCCACCAGTAGGTGGCGCTATCAGCATGTGTAAATTTGGTCATATGTATGCGCTCTGGGTGGAGCCCAAGTGCAGCCTACGAAGTTTAGTGTAGATTGGATAATGTATGGAGAAGTGACTTATTAGCCACCAGTAGGTAGCGCTATAAGCTTGTGTAAATGCATTTGTCTCGTCAGCGGCTGGCATGAACCTGTTAATCTGTTCTGAAAAATGGAAATTTACTATCGCGCGCATTTGTCTCATGAGCAGCTGGCATGAAGCTGTTTAACCATGTTGGCTGCCCTGCTGCTGCCCTGCTCCTGCCCTTCTGCTGCCCTCCTGCTGCCCTGCTCCTGCCCTCCTGCTGCCCTGCTCCTGCCCTTCTGCTGCCCTTCTGCTGCCCTGCTCCTGCACTGCTGCTGCCCTTCTGCTGCCCTGCTCCTGCCCTGCTGCTGCCCCGTTCCTGCCCTTCTGCTGCCCTGCTGCTGCCCTTCTGCTGCTATGTTTACTCTGCCCTCATCAGCAATCTTGGCTCTGCCCTCATCCGCCATCTTGGCTCTGGCTTCATCAGCTGTGATACAACAGGGCAGCCATCTTGGGTGTGGTCAGCATTAGTTGCTATGGGCAACAGCTGTGACTGCCAACTGTCAACTGTCAAATCTGCACCTCACTTTGTCCGCTTAAAATCATGGGGTTTTCATTTTTAGGCACAAGTCTGGAACAAACGCTCGCTGTTCGAAAAGTAGAAGTCGTATCCGAATAATTCTTTCACCGTGAGCGCCAGATGGGACGGGGGAAGCAAGCGGTGTCATTTTTATTCTTCTACCCCCCGTGGCTCCTTTATTATGGCAGTTTTAAAATGAGTTTTCCGACTGATTTCAGGGCTCGGCCGTTTTATAATGGGATGGAATGTTCCCTCTCTGCGCTCAGAGGTCATTTGTGAGAAATCTGTGAGGCCAAGCTCAATGACAGTCACATTGGGTGAAAGACAACTAGAATACCTACGTTTTGATGTATAATTCATCCAGATCAGGCAGATATTTTGGACGTGAGAGGCATTTGTTCGAGAAATTTATTTTTAAAGATTTTTAGTGACAGTTAGAGTGTGACGGCATGAGATGAGGTCCTCGTAAACTGCCGTTGTGTCAAAGCCGTATAAGCTATTAACAAGCCCTTTACCACAGTTAAAGCTGTGTCTTTCCTGTCACACACAAACTTTGAATGATGTGTGTGTGACCTTGTATGGCTGAGTTCAGAGGCCTCCAAGGGGAGGCAGTTTTGGGCTCTTCAAGGCCAAAACTGCCTCGTTAAGGCCTTCTCCATTCATTTTCCCCATTGACAATTTGCCCACTTTTTCCCATCTATCCACTATTCCTTTCGAGTAATGAGAGAGATAAATACAAGCACACTTCTGCCCATCGGCGCGCACGCAGTGATGTCTTTTTTATTTTAGTCGGACCTTCGCTGCGGGAGGAGTAGCACGCCGAAAAACGTGACGGAAGCGGGAGAATAATAGTATGCACAATAGTAATACGTATGCCCTGCCTTTGGCATTGGCACCCAAAACTAGAAAAAGCTGTTCCTGCGAATGCTGATGAGCTGAATGGGGATAGCTGACCCTTCTAAACAAGCTGTAAATAGTGAAACTTTAACAGAAAGTTATTAGCTGAAGGTTCAAAGCACATCAAAGGTATTTTTGAAAGGACCTGGAGCTTTATGAAGGTAGAAAAGTACAGGAAAGAGAAAGAAAATGCTAAACAAAAAGTCAATAAATTCAAAAAGAAGAGAAACAATGCAGAAAAATGTCAAAATTTTGTAGAAAGTCGTCTGCTGAAGTTTCAGAAGGCCTGAAATGTATTTTTGAAAGGGCCTGGGGCTAGAGTACGGCAGAAAAGTACAGCAAAGAGAAGAAAAAATGCTAAAATAAAAGGGAAAAAAAATCAGAAAGATGACAAACAATGCAGAAAAATTTTAATATTTAAGCCACCTGGAGCTAGATGAAGGCAGAAAAATACAGCAAAGAGAAGAAAAATGCTAAACAAAAGGGAAAAAAGTCAGAAAGATTAGAACCAATGCAGAAAAATGTGAATATTTAAGCACAGGAAAGAGAAGGAAAATGCTAAACAAAAGGTGAATAAATTAAGAAAGAAGAGAAACACTGCAGAAAAATGTGAAAATTTAGCAGAAAATAATTTTCTGGAATTTAAAAGGGCCTGAAATGCATTTTTGAATGAAGCTGGAGCTGTATGAAGGCAGAAAAGTACAGAAAAGAGAAGAAACTTGGTTTTGCATTATTCTTGTCTTTGCTGTACTTTTCTGCCTTCATCTAGCTCAGGGTACACTGAAAAAAGTCACTTTTTGGTGCGATAAACTCTATTAGAGTAACTGTCATTCTACCTTGTATTTTTCAGATTCAGTAAGAACTAGATTTTCTTAAGTAAAATTAAACATTTTATTAACGTAACACATGAATTATAGGGGAAAAGTAAGTTTTACATCAGTTTCCTCATATTCGTCATTCCTCCGAAAGTGTAGGGTTTCGAAACGCATGCACAATGCATACGCATAGGAAGTGACACTGCTCTGGATGTTACAGCAGCATCACACTCAGTAAGGTGTACGACCGCCGGCAGGTAAGTTTTTACTGCTCTGTTTTAAATTTGTGATTATATATAAATCTGCATCTAGTGTGAATCAAGATATTTAACTGTTCAAAAGTCAATTTACAGTTTGCATAACGCCACATTTGTCCATGGTGGTCTGTAGTGGGAGCCCAACTAACAGAGGAATGTTAGGCGAACGTTAGGACGTCAACACATCGACATGGCAACGTTCGCAGCCCTCCTTGAGCTGACGTTCCTGCAACGTTCCGGCACCATTTGCGGAAGGTCGCAACCTTGCAGCAACTTTTAAGGACTATTTGCGGAACGTTCTCTGAACTTCCCCAACGGTTATATAGCCTATTGAATCCTTTAGGGGACGTTTAGGTAACATACACGAAACGTTGCCTGAAGGTTACCGTTTGTTGGGAGGGCTGCAGTTTAAAAATAACTTAAGTTAGTATCTTAAAAAAGCACCAATGTAACAGTATAACGTTTATCAACTCATGTAAACAGTAGAACGTAGTTTTGTTCTCTGTAAAACTTTTGGCGGCAACACTGAAGTAAAGTTAGGTCAGTGAATCAACATTCTGCATTTAGAATGGGGGGGGCTGATGAACATCTGTGCTGTTTCATTTAGAGAGACAAAACAAAATGTTCATTTACATTTCTTCATGTTGCAGTTTATTCATTTTTAAGTCTTATTAAAATATGTTTCTATTTATCAACAGGAAGCAAGTCAACTCATCATTTTCATTATTCAGGCAAGTTTAAAATATTGTATGCATGATAACCAAAAGGCTGGTGAGAAAGTGCCCAAAGAAACAGATATATTCTGGTGATAGTGAAGTCACTCTGAATGCAGTTTTTTTATTTGATTCTCAATAATATTCTTCTTTTTTGTTGTACATTGTATGCAGGAGGACACCCGGAGTGATGTCAGTAACTGCTTACTTGCTGATGAGGATCCAGTCAATGTCTCCATCCTTGTCGAAGGCCATGAGATTTTGCCAGGGTACTGCAAAAAGTACTGCCAAAGCTTGCTCAGTGCTCATGGGACTGATTTATGCCCTGAACTTGGCATACCTTCCCACTTTGCGCTACACTTTTTAAGTCTTTCAAAAACGTTTTCTGGAGCTGGATGGACTTAAAGGGGAACTCTGGTATTTTCAAAAGTAGACCTTATTTCTGGCATGAAATACGTTTATCTACTCACCGAGAACAGTTTGGCGAAAGTCGGCGTCCTTCGGAAGCTATTCAGATAACTCGCAATCGGCGTATATCCATATAACGGAGTGAACGGGGCAGGGATGATGCAGCCTCTAAATAAGGCATTATCTGTCTTTATTTCATTAATACTTTAAGACGAATGAATGAACAAATGCGTACTATTGCTCTGTTAGCACATAGCTACTGTTATGTGGCTACTTGTAGCTATAGGAGAGCTAAATTCTACACACACCTCTACTGGGACGACTTCATCCACACGCATGGCTGCAGCACAGCTCATTCACTTCGGTAACAATGTCCATGGATGTGATGCTGTAGGGGTGTGATGCTGTAGGGGGTGTGATGCTGTAGTGTCGCGAGATTGTGTGAGACTATCGGCAGATTCAAACAAGGCACGCCTCAAATAGAGCAAACAATATATTAAGATTATAATTACGCCAATAACTACTGTTTAAATAAATATATTATCGGGTGAAACAAAAACAAAACACTGGAGTACAGTGAAGAAAGCCTGGAGAGCCTCATGGATTTCATCGACGAGTGTTTTGACAGGATCGTCATGGGGAAAACTAACCAAACCCCATATGCTAGCAGCAAGGCTTCAACCTCCGAAAGAAGTCGTAAGGAAGAGTCACCCGGAGCGACGTCTCCAGCTGGTAATGATTCGACGGACATTTTAACACCGATCGATAACAAATTATCCAGCTTCGGCGCCTGTATGTCTCTGTTAGAAATTCTACACAGAGAGTTCCAGGCATTACGGGAGTCGTTGGAGTTCAGCCAGCAACAGGTGCAGACGCTGGCTGCAGAAAACGCAGCCCTCAGAGGATCGGTGAAATCACTCACCGAAGGAATGAGCCGGATCTCTGATGAGAACAAGAGGATGAAAGAATCAATTATTGATCTCCAGGCTCGTAGTATGAGGGACAATCTGGTGTTTTCTGGAATCCCGGAGCAGGCAGACGAGGATCCTGAACTGGCAGTGAAAAATTTCATCCAAAATTAACTGAAACTTCCAGTAGATGTAGTGAAAAACATTACTTTTCACCGAGTCCACCGCCTGGGAGGGAAGAGACCTGATGCCCGCCGACCGAGACCGATTGTGGCCAAGTTCGAGCATTACCAACAGAAGGTCCGGGTGAGGGGATGCGGCAGGGAGCTGAGACGAACGGACTTCAGCGTCAACGACCAGTTTCCCAAAGAAATCCTGGAAAGACGCAGGGTTCGGTTCCCCATCCGGAGAAAGTTCATGGAAGGAGGCTCCCGAGCTGTCATCGCGGTGGATAAATTATTCATCAACGGGCAGCTGTACCACGACCAGGAAACCACTCCTTGGCTCTTCTTTGGGCATGTTTTTTCGTTTTTGTTTTTTCTATCTCACACTTCCACTCTTTTGCACTGTTTTTCTATTCTGTCTTTCTTCCCCAACCCGCTGCGTTTCCACCTTAATAAGTAATGTTAACAAGCACGGCGCACATAGAGTTTTGAGCAGAGCACATAATCAAGTTCCACACAGCATCGACAGCGCAAGTACATATTGTAACAAGCTCATATTGACAACTGAAACACCAACAATGGCATGTTCATGGAAGCATATATGCACACACACGCACGGGAGACTTTTAGCAAGCATCCAGCACTCACTGCGTTAGTCTGAGCATGTCCACGCTGAGGTTTATCTCATGGAATGTGCAGGGAGCTGGGTCCAGGGAGAAGAGATTAAAAATCTCCAATAAATTGAAGGATTTACAGGGGGACATTGTTTTATTACAGGAGATTCATTTATCAAAGACTGTAGCTGATGTTCTCACCACAGCACAGTTTCCTCATGTGTACTCAGCATGTTACAACTCCAGACAAAGAGGTGTAGCCATTCTTATAAATAGAAGAGTAAATTTCACCGGAAACAACACAGTTATAGATCCAGAAGGTAGATTTCTAATAGTTCATTTATCTATTCAAAATATGAATTTATGCATTGCAAATATATATGGTCCAAAAGTGTGGACCCCTCATTTTTTCACTCCTTTTTCACTTCACTCTCTGATCACTCTGATAACACACTCATCATAGGAGGGGACTTTAACATGGTATTAGACTCAGGAGTAGACAGACTCAGTACTTCAGGAAGTCAGCGGAACTGGCAGTCCACGAATATTGTTAAACAGTATATGAAAGATTTTGGTCTTTGTGATGCTTGGCGCTCCCTCTACCCCACTCTTAGAGAATACACCTTCTTCTCACCGGTACACCACTCATATTCAAGAATAGATTATTTCTTAGTTAGCAGTTCCTTGATGAGGGATATTCCAGACACCAAAATCCACCCCATCACTATCAGTGATCACGCTCCAGTTTCTATCACACTGAAGAATAACAGAGTTACACTACCAGTGAGGAATTGGAGATTTAATACATCATTACTAAAAGACCCTGATTTTATTAATTATTTCAAAAGGGAATGGTCTGTATATTTAGAAAATAATGACCTACCAGGAATATCAGCTTGTACTCTTTGGGAAGCCGGAAAAGCAGTTATGAGAGGCAAAATAATCTCTTTTTCATCAAATAAGAAAAAGAGGGAAAGTTCAAGGATATCAGATTTAGAACTCAGGATTAAATCATTAGAAATTGTCTACAGTACCTCCAAAGAGGAACACACACTGAATTAACTAAGAAAAGATAAACTTGAATTAAACAAAATTATTGATAAACAAACACAGTTTCTGATACAAAGACTTCGCTTGGAGAACTTTGAGCACGGCAATAAATCTGGAAGGTTCATAGCTAACCAACTAAAGAGAAACAAAGAGAAAACAACAATCACTTCTGTTAAAGACTCAAAAGGAAATGTCACCCATGACCCCGATGTAATCAACAATGCTTTTAGGGACTTCTATAAAACCTTATATTCATCACAAAATGATCCATCAGACAGTAACATAGATCAGTTTCTTAGTAATATCAACCTTCCAAAATTACAAACCGAACAGATAATGGCTCTGGATTCACCTCTTTCAATAGGAGAACTCCATGAAGCCCTTCAACATATGCCTAGTAACAAAGCCCCGGGACCAGATGGTTTTCCAGCAGAGTTCTACAAAGAATTTTGGACTGTTTTGGCACCTGCATTTCACAAAATGGTATTACAAGTTAAGCAGAATGGCAGATTATCCCCACACATGAACTCTGCTAACATTATCTTGCTACAGAAACCAGGAAAAGACCCCATACTTCCATCCAGCTACCGCCCAATATAAATAATAATAAATGCAGACCTCAAAATAATTTGTAAAGCCCTTGCCAAAAGAATAGAAAAAATAACTCCACTTATAATACATCCTGACCAGACAGGTTTTATAAAGGGTAGACACTCATCCACTAACACTCGCAGGCTAATTAATCTCATAGACTATTCTAACATCAACAACCTGGAAACCACAATAGTCTCTCTAGATGCAGAAAAAGCATTTGATCGAGTGAACTGGACATTTTTATTCGCAGCATTAAACAAATTCGGGTTTGGGTCACACTTCATCAACTGGATAAGGATATTATATAGCTCCCCAAATGCGTGTGTCAGGACAAATGATCAAACCTCTCCAAGCTTCAGTCTGCAGAGAAGTACAGGACAGGGTTGCCCACTTTCTCCCTCACTTTTTGCTATTTTCATGGAACCTTTAGCAGCTGCTATCAGACAAGATAGAAATATTAAAGCCACCCAACCCCAAACTATTGAGCATAAAATAAGTCTTTATGCTGATGATGTTTTACTTTCCCTTCAGAACTCTCAAACGTCTCTCACTCACACGATCACACTCATAAATAAATTCTCAGCACTTTCTGACTACTCTATCAATTGGTCTAAGACCACGGTTCTGCCCAGTAACTGCAGAGTCCAGAATATACCTGCGATCACTTTACAGTCAGGAAATATTAGATATTTAGGCATAAACATTTCCTCCAGGCTCTCAGAGCTAACAAAGCTAAATTATGTGCAATTATTAAAGACAGTAGAGGACAATCTCTCTCGTTGGAAGTCCTTACCTATATCACTTATGGGGAGAGTTACAACCATTAAAATGATGATACTACCAAAAGTTAACTATTTGTTCTCAATGATCCCCATAAAACCATCTGCTACTTGGTTTAAGTCACTAGATTCATGCATCTCCAAATTTCGGTGGAAAAACAAACCACCACGTATTAGTTTAAAAACCCTACAGAAGACTGTGGTGGATTAGATTTACCTAATTTTCAGCACTATTCCTTAGCCAATAGGTTACAGTATATATCAAAATGGTTTAAACCTAGCCCAATGGATGAACCATGGATAAATATAGAACAAGCATTGTGTGATAATCTGGAAATCTCACTTATTAGTCAAAACATAAAAAATCACAAATGTTTCAAAAGCATTAACATCAGCACCTCTCTGACAGCCTGGTGGGAATTTCTTAAAATAACAAAGCCTTCAATTGTCCCATGTAAGCATACACCCATCTGGAACAATCCTGACATACTGCAAAACAAAAAAATGCTAAACTTTACTCTGTGAAAGATCAAAGGAATCAAACATCTGGAACATATAATCCAAAATGGAAATTTTATTTCATTTGATGAGCTCATATCACAACACGAGATAGGCAGAAATAAATTCCTAGAATATCAACAACTTATGTCTATAATAACAAAGAAATATATCCTCCACCAACCAGACTTACAACTCCCGACTAGGGTAGCAGAATTTCTAAGCATCTGCACCCCAAAACTACTATCAAAAATATATAAATTATTGTCTAAAATAGATGACACAATGTCTCTTCCATCCTCAAAATGGGAGGCAGATTTATCCATCAGTTCTAGTCATAGCTTCTGGCCACAAATATGTTTCAACACCTTCAGAATGACTCAGAATTCTAATTTACAGCTCATACAATACAAAATCCTTCATAGAACACACTATACAGGACAAAGGATGTTCGGGATGGGTCTAACACACTCAAACATCTGCTCACATTGCACAGATAACACACCTGATGATTATGCACACGCTTTGTGGTTTTGTGCGCCTGTCCAGAAGTTCTGGCTTGAAGTCTGTGAGGACCTATCAACATGGCTAAAGTGTAGCATCCCTGCATGCCCCACACTGTGCATACTGGGTGACTTAGACAACATCAACATGGAAATTAACTCAGCACACATGGTTCTCACAGTGTTATGTATCGCAAAGAAAACTATTCTCATGAACTGGAAAGCGAAGAACAATCTGTGTATTAACCAGTTTAGAAATTTTCTTTTAGACTATATTAGCATGGAAACAATGTCTGCCTTGAAGTACAAGGGCTGGGTGATGGTGGGTCTCAGGCCCGGGCTGCTGCGACTGGTGTGACCGGGTGGTTTGTTTGTTTGTTTTTTGTTGTTGTTTGTTTGTTTGTTTTTTTGTAGAGGTCCTCCGGGGTGGGGTGGGGCGGGATGGGTATCTTCTGGGGGTACAGTAGGTACAGTCCCGGAATAAGGTCGCTGCAGGCCCCGAGCCTGGTGGACATCAGCCCCTCCTGCCCTGGGTTGGCTCCCAGGTAGCGGGGATGCCTATTGCAGCCATACCCTGGCTGCCCTCTCCGGGGGAGAGTAGCTCCCTCGGTGTATATCCCCATACCCCTCTCCCTTCTGGCTCCTGTACACAGCACACACTCACACATGAAGGGTTTTGGGGGCGTGTGTGTTCGGTGGGGTGTAGTGGATGGGGCCACGTAGGTGGTCCCCTTTGGTTGCACTCTGCAGTTCCCCGCCCCTGTTTTAATTATACCTTAGACATTACTACTTATCAAACACACTCACACACACACATTAGGTCTTGGGGGGTGGTTACACTGAGTGGCATCTGGTGGGCGGGGCTCTTTGGGTATGTAGGCTGCCCAGAGGGCCACGCTCCCAGTTCTACAAGTTTGGCTGCCCCTCAATTTTAATCACTCACTATTAGAAAATATTGAAGAGCCAGAAGGGTGAGGGGAGGGGTCTTCTTCCCACACCCCTGCTTCCTGGTTGCTGCTCGGGGCGGGAGGGGCCAAGAGGATTAATTAATTGTTCTGCTGGTTCGGGGTCTGTGGTGGCTGGGGGGCTGCTGGCCCCCTGGTGTGCCCGCTGCACTACACCCCAGCGGAGTCGATGGAGGGAGGACGTGTGGATGTATGTGACGTGAAAGTGTGTGTGGTAATGATTGGGCCTGGACTTGCTGTCGCCTGGCCTGCCTGTGCTTCTCCCCGCTGCTCGCGACTTCACCCTCCTGTGGGCACGTCTTGACTCCCAGGGCACTTGGCCAGGGGCGCTGGGGCAGGCGCTGACCCACTGTGTGGCTGTCTGGGGCGCTTGGCCCTCCTGGGTATTGGGTGGGGCCTCTGCCGGGGGGTTTGGGGGCGCTCGGGATCCTGGGGCCTGGGTCCAGTGCACGGCCCGTGTCTGGGCGGCTGGGGCCTGGCGGGGTCGGTGGGCTGTTGCCCCTGGCTCTCGGAGGGCCTCTGCCCTATGCTTATGGGGGCTCTGTCCGGGGGCTTCCTCTGCAGTCTTCTGGGTGGATGCGTGGTTGTCCCTGTGGTGGGCTTCCTGGGTTCTGTGCTCCGTGGGGGCTGCTGGTGGCCTGGGTCTTGTGGCCCTCTCTGCCTGCTTCTGATTGCTGGGGGGGGGCCGTGGATTATGGCTCTGTACACTTATACACTCATAACTAAGCACGGTTATCATGTAGGACCTGTGTCATGGGTGTTGCATGTTCTCACAAACACAAACACATTTATTAGCCCAGTAGCATGCTCGCTAAGCAGTTGATGTATTACCATGTCGTCTCAGGTCATCTATATCCACAGCTGTGTTGTATGCGATTACCGCTTCTTGTGCTTGTTTTTGTTTGTCTGTGTGTTTGTTTTTTCTCTGCTTGTCTGCTTTCAGGTGCTCCTGGTGGCGCTAAGGCTGGATTCCCCTCAGAGGCCATGGATTGTTGTCCGTTTTGTTTTTTTACAGATGTAGCAGCTGGTTGTCTGTTTTTTGTTTCTATTTTTGTTCTGTTTCCTCTTCTTTCCTCTTCTTCTTTCCTTGTCCCCCGGTCCGGTTCAGTTCTATTACATGTCATATATTGTCAACAGAAATAAATAAATGGGCATCAAGGGGAGCTTTACATTTATAAAACTTCCCTTGGCAAAGCAAATCTGTTTGGCATCAAAGGTATTCAGACTACAATTCTGCTGCCATAATGCTGAACAGGACAAGGGAAAAAAACGAAAAAAAACCAAACAATGTCCATGGTACTTAAAGTCGTCGTTCACATTGTCAAAATTTTATAAATATCCTGCTATGTTGCACAAAGCTAGCAGTAGCAAACTCTTTGTGAAGTTTGCTGACTGTCACAGAGAAAGGAGTACATAAACTGTGCTCCAGTGTGGATGAAGTCGTCCCAGTAGAGTACCTGTGCAGAAAAATTTTTTTAAGTCTGTTTTTAAAGTTAAGTGTTTTTAAATAAATTTTTTTGAAAGCCTGTCATAAATGTTTTTCATTTTTTTGTCAGATAAGGTATCTGTTCATTACAGTGTCCACAGTAAAGATTGTATTAGTCTAGAGGACTAATTTCAATGTTGAGATTGCACTGTTCTGTGCGTAGTGTTTTTTAACATCAGAAGGTTGATAATTATGTCTGACTGTTAAACTTTAAAATGAAAAATAAACAGTTTAATTGCATTGTAATTTAGTTGTGTGATATGTGCTGACGAGTGTATATTAAATGCAGAGTATAGGTTCAATTTATTTCGTGATATTTATCAAAAGAAAACTGGTAATGATTACCTAATTTTAGTTAGTAGTGTAATGTAATGCAACCAAGTAAATTAAAATGGCAAGCGCCAAAAAATAATTAATATCTACTTAATTATTTCATAACAGCAAATACTACAGATATGTAAAATTTACTTAAAATTTTAAGTAAAATTATGTCCCTGCCTATGAAAAGTAGACTTTACTTAATTTGTTTAAATAAATATACCTTAAAACTTGGATGTAATCACGTAAATGTTACTCTTTATGGAAAGTAACATTTACTTGATACTGGCAAGTAAGTGTTACTTACCTACATGCTTACCTACATGCAGGTGCAGGATTAAATTGTACTAAAATCATTTGCGTGCAAATACTTACAATATATTTTTTAAGTAAATCATTCTTATTTCTTTCTTTCAGTGTACTTTCAAAATACATTTCAGGCCTTTTGAAACTGCAGCAAGTGACTTTCTACTAAATTTTCACATTTTTCTGCAGTGTTTCTCTTCTTTTTGAATTTTTCACTTTTTGTTTAGCATTTTTCTTCTCTTTTCTGTACTTTTCTACCGTCATACAGCTCCAGGTCCTTTAAAAAAAACCTTTCAAGTGCTTTGAACATTCAGCTCATAACTTTCTGCTAAATTTTCACTTTTTTCAGTTTTTTTTAGCATGGTCAGCTATCCCCATTCGGCATTCTCATTGCTGTTTCGCAGGAACAGCTTTTTCTAGCTATTATTATCATTATTATTGTTGTTGTTGTTGTTGTTGTCTAGTATGCAATCACTGTGAATATTTACAATTTTCGCTACAGACCTCCAAACTTCATGTGGTCTTCAGATTAGCTCAAGCACAGTGTGTTGAGAGCTTCACGGAATGGGTTTCCATGGCCGAGCAGCTGCATCCAAGCCATACATCCCCAAGTGCAATGAAAAGCGTTGGATGAAGAAGTAGTAAAGCATGCCGCCACTGGAAACTAGAACAGTGGAGTAATGAATCACGCTTCTCCATCTGGCAATCTGATGGACGAGTCTGAGTTTGGCAGTTGCCAGAAGAACATTACTTGTCTGACTGCATTAAGCCAAGTGTAAAGTTTGGAGGGGGGACAGATGATGGCGGCCCTGCTCGGCTGCGGCTACTTCGGCTCCGGTTAGCATTGCAAACCTTAGGCTACTTTCGGCAGTTAAGACAGCGATTCCTGTACCTACAACACAGCGTCATGGTGTAGGAACAGTGTACACCCGTAAGACTGCAATTAGTCTCAGGAAATTAGGGCTCCAAGACTTCCTCTGCACGGAGACGCGGACCGCACTCGCTAGCCTCGGACTGCTACGCCGAGCGGACCGAGCGGCCAGCGAAACAGCGGTCCCTCCCACAACTAGTGGCCGCCCATGGAGACGTCGGAGACGGTGCGACAGGAAGCAGAAGCGCGGCTGCCGCGGAGGACTAACAGCTAAGCTAAAAGCTAACCCGTACAGATCGCCGCTTCCCTCACTGCTGCTCGCCAATGTACGCTCCCTGGAAAATAAAATGGACTACCTCAAGCTGGAACTACATTCAAAGCTTGAAACAAGAAACTGCTGTGCCATTGTCCTCACTGAAACATGGCTCAGTGCATCGGTCCCAGATAGCGCAGTTAGCCTGGACGGGCTAACAACATTTAGAGCCGACAGAAGCAGCGCTCTCACAGGTAAAACTCGAGGGGGGGGGGCGTTTGCATCTACACGAAGAACAGCTGGTGTAACAACGCTTCCTGGGTCTCCAGTCACTGCTCTGCAGACATTGAACTCCTGACTGTGAGATGCCGACCCTTTTACCTGCCACGTGAGTTCACCAGCGTCACCATTGTTGCTGTTTACATCCCACCCAGCGCCAACACGAAGCAAGCCCTCAGTGTTCTCCACCATAACATCACGGACATGCAAGCCACACAGCCGGAAGGGGTTTTTATTGTTGCTGGCGACTTCAACCAGGCCAACATGAAGACTGTGCTTCCAAACTTTTACCAACACGTGGACTTCGCTACAAGAGGGGCGAACAAGCTGGACCTTGTTTACACCAACGTAAAGAAGGCCTACAGAGCAGCCCCCCGCCCCCACCTGGGCTCCTCAGACCATCTCTCTGTCATGCTAATTCCTGCATACCAGCCCCGGCTCATCAGAGAAAAACCGGCAGTGAAGAAGGTGCGAGTATGGCCTGAGGGAGCGATGTCTGCACTGCAGGACTGTTTTGAGTGCACTGAATGGAGCATCTTCAAGGAGGCTGCAACAGACAACCAGCGCACCAACGTGGAGGAGTATGCTGCATCGGTGTCCGACTACATCAGTTGGTGCATGGAAAAAGAGACAGTAACAAAAACAATAGTCACTCGGGCAAACCAGAAACCCTGGATGACCAAGGAGGTGCGAGCGAAGCTGAGAGAACGAAATGCTGCGTTCAAATCTGGTGATTCTGCGGCTCTCAGGTCTGCTAGGGCTAACCTGAACCGGGCCATCAGAGACGCCAAGCGAGCCCACAGCCGGAAAATCCAAGGTCTCTTCCAAGACTCCAAAGACACGAGGAAACTGTGGCAGGGCATCCAGTCTGTCACAGACTACAAACCCACATCCTCATCCTGCCAGAACGACACCAGCTTCCTCAATGAGCTCAACAACTTCTTCGGAAGATTTGAGGAGCTGAACTCCAACCCTGCGAGGAAAGCGACACCACACCCCGACGAACAGGCGCTCAGACTAGAAGCATCAGCAGTGCGGAAAGTTCTGAGGAAGGTCAACGCGCGGAAAGCGGCAGGTCCCGACAGCATTCCAGGTCGGTTGATCAAAGAATGCTCGGACCAGCTGACCCACGTGCTCACGGACATCTTCAACACGTCCCTGGACCAGGCCGTCGTCCCACGGTGCTTCAAGTCTGCCACTGTCGTTCCGGTCCCGAAGACAACCACCATCACATGCCTTAACGACTTCCGCCCCGTCGCACTCACATCCTCCATCATGAAGTGCTTCGAAAGACTTGTTAAGGACCACATTATCTCCACGCTGCCCCCATCACACGACCCGTTCCAGTTTGCATACCAGTCCAAGCGCAGTGCTGAGGATGCAGTCTCCACTGCTCTCCACCTGAGCCTGGAGCACCTGGAAGACAAGAACACCCACGTGCGGATGCTGTTCCTGGACTTCAGCTCAGCTTTCAACACGATCATCCCCCAGGACCTGGTAGGCAAACTGGGCCCCTTAGGAATAAACACCCCCCTCTGCAACTGGCTGCTGGACTTCCTCACTGACAGAACCCAGGCTGTCAGAGTGGGGAACAACACCTCCGACGTCATCACCCTGAACACCGGCACCCCCCAGGGCTGTGTCCTGAGCCCCCTGCTGTTCACCCTGATGACCCACGACTGCCGTCCACGCCTCAGGTCCAACCACATCCTGAAGTACGCGGACGACACCACAGTAGTGGGCCTCATCCGGGACAACAACGAGGCGGCATACAGGGAGGAGGTGCGGCATCTGGTGGACTGGTGCAGAGGGAACAACCTGATCCTGAATGTCAACAAGACCAAGGAAATTATCGTTGACTTCAGGAAATCTAGACCCACCCACACACCCCTCCTTATCAACGACTCAGCTGTGGAGGTCGTCAGCAGCACCAAGTTCCTGGGGGTGCACATCACTGACAACCTCAGCTGGTCACCCCACATCTCCTCACTGGTGAAGAAGGGCCAGCAGCGCCTGCACTTCCTGCGTCGGATGAAGAGAGCATCCCTCCCGCCCCCCATCCTTCAGACCTTCTACAGAGGGACCATCGAGAGCCTGCTGACCAGCTACATCTCCATCTGGTCTGGGAGCTGCAGGGCCTCTGACTGGAAGTCTCTACAGAGGGTGGTGAGGACAGGGGAGAAGATCACGGGGGCTCCGCTCCCCTGCATCAAGAACATCGCGGACAGACGCTGCCTATCCCGGGCTCACCAGATCCTCTCCGACCCCACCCACCCCAACCATGGACTGTTTTCCCCCCTGGCGTCCGGCAGAAGGTTCCGCAGCATCTCCTGCAGAACGACCAGACTACTGAACAGTTTCTTTCCCCTGGCCATCAGACTGCTTAACGCCACATAACACTCCTCCACCCCTAAACACACACACAGACACTACAAAAACCACCCCCCATGGACATGGACAATACACGCACCTTAGTTAGTCTAGTTTTGTCTTCAACATGAACCTGGGGACTCCTTGGCACTTACTTTACTCTGACTGTGAAATTCTTTTCTAGTTCTCTTAAGTGCAATTGTTATAGTGCAATATTTAATGTTTCTCTTTGCAATAACTCAGTGCAATATTTAATGTTTCTCTTTGCAATAACTCAGTGCAATATTTAATGTTTCTCTTTGCAATAACTCAGTGCAATATTTAATGTTTCTCTTTGCAATAACTCAGTGCAATTTTTAATGTTTCTTTTGACAATTAGTGCAATATATCAATAACTTAGTGCAATATACATGAATATATAGATACTTATTTACCCTGCATATAGTTAGCTCTTAGCTCTTAGTTATAGAAAACATATTTATTGTATAGGAATAAGGTCTAGCTCTGTTACACTGGTAGCCAAGTAACGACATTTCGTTGTCAAGATTCACCTTGTGTTTTTTGTGCAATGACAATAAAGGAAGTCTAAGTCTCTAAGTCTATGGTGCAGGTTGTTTTTCAGGAGCTGGGCTTGGTCCCTTAGTTCCAGTGAAAGGAATATGCTTCAGCATACTAAGAGATTTTGGATAATTTCATGCTCCCAAATTTGTGGAAACAGTTTGGGGATGGCCTCTTCCTCTTCCAACATAACTGAGCACCATTGAACAATGCAAGATCCATAAAGACATGGATGAGCGAGTTTGGTGGGGAAAAACTTGGCTGGCATGCACAGTCCTGACCTCAACCTGAAAGAACACCTTTGGGATGAATTAGAGACTATGAGCCAGGCCCTCTCATCCAACATCAGTGTATGACCTCATAAATGCGCTTCTGGAAGAATGGTAAAAAATTCCCATAAACACACTTGTAAACCTTGTGGAAAGCTTGCCCAAAAGAGTTGAAGCTGTTATAGCTGCAAAGGGTGGACCGACGTCGTATTAAACCCTATGGATTAAGAATGGGATGTCACAGAAATAACTTTCCCAGCTCTTCTACACTGATATATTTGAATTTGGGTGTGTACAAACCCCCCCAGTGTTAAAAACAACAACCGTGTCCATTTCACGTGCGCTGCTGCGGCCACTCACTCACTTGTTCCTCTTGTCTGGGCAGAATCTAAACTCCAGCAGTGGCCAACACCTAGTCTCTACCCACCACGCCCTATAGGTTATAAAACAGCAAAGCTCAGGTGAGGCGGCCATATTTCAATCAACGCAGTGAAGTAAAACGGATGGCAGTATGGCGAATTTGAGAGCTAAGCATGTAAGTTGCTCTGTTGTTGGCTGCAGACCAGCACAAGACCCTGCATAAGACCCGAATCTCAGAGGACCTATGACAGGAGTGGATAAAGTTTATTTTTGATGGCGAAGTTCTGGCCATGGTCGGCATAAACCTATGGACTGCTTCCACAATTTGGGTCAGTACAGTGCAGGACTGGCAGCAAAACTTTTCCTAAAAGAGAGATTGATACCGACCATCCGTGGGGAAAGGACAGACTATGTAAGTGTTCTTTGTGTTTCTTTTGTCCGATTACCACGAGCTAATGCTAACCGCTAGTTCATGCAGGTAAATGGTAAATGGACTGTACTTGTATAGCGCTTTTCTAGTCTAACTGACCACTCAAAGCGCTTCTAACACTACATGCCACATTCACACACACTCATACAGCACGTCTTAAGGCTATGCATAACTACGTACTTTCTAACAATTCATACACACACATTCATACACCGATGGATACATCGGTAGGCAATGTGGGGTTCAGTGTCTTGCCCAAGGACGCTTCGACATGTAGCTTGGGGAAGCCAGAGTCAAACCACCGACCTTCCGATTGATGGGCAACTGATCTTCCTCCTGAGCTACAGCCGCCTAGGCACCTACAAACGATGCTGAAATAAATTATTTATACAGCAGGTTGTATTATATTAGAGTATATACATTATCTGACATATATTATATGACACTGGCTCAAACATATATGGCTGCAACGGTGTGTGGGCAGCCATGACCAGTGTTTGTGCTCAACTCTTGCCATAGCAGCGTGACGCCAAACCGAGGGGTGGACTGAGCATTAGCATTAGCAGCCGCGGAATGAAAATCCGACCGCCTCAGAGCAGAGTGCCACAGAGAGTGTACAGAGAGGACTGCTGTTTTTGATCCATTATGAATTTGACCAAATAATTTCACAGACATGTCATTGAGGTGCACTGGGAAAAGGGGTATAATTGTTCTCCGTTAAGTTCATATGTGTATAAAGGCAGATGAGTGAATACTTTTGGCGATATAGTGTAATAAGATGTAGTATATTTTTAGAATCTCTAAACTGAGTGACAGGGAATTTTCATGTTTTAAATAACATTTCATGAAATTTGTTACTCTAAATTTGAAAATAGTAAAAAGCAGAGTAAGTGAATATGATAACATACTGTACTGCTGCTATCTGGTCCTGAACATCAACAGTTCCAAGTCCTTGATGAACCTCATGCAAGATCCTCTGACCCTGGAAGCCACTGCCCCGACCATCCAGACGGGCCACTATGACACTGTATGAACTAACAAGGACAGATTCCCAACTGAGAGAGAAACGGTCACTCACAGCCTGTCCACCAGGGGTTGTATCACTGTAAGGAGGATATAAAGTATATTAGTAATTCTTGTTTTTCACACAAACTTATTTAAAGAAATCATTAGAATATAGTATGTGAAATTTCAGAAAAACAGAAATTTGGCAAAAAAACAAAAAAAGGTTTAGAAATTACCTCGAGAGCAAAACTATGTATTAATTGGTGAGTGTTACTTGGCATGAAGTAAATATCACAGTCACAGTTACATGGGACACTTTCAGGCATATATTAACACACTGCTGGTGTTCTACAGAGTGTTTTACACAGCATAACAAGTGTATTCAAAGTTTAATAAAAGAAATTTAAAAAAACATTCATGTGTGTATTCATGATAGTTGTTGGCCAGTGCAGCAGTGTGGTTCACTGATTCGATTAAGGTAATTTTTTGGACAACAATGAAGCACTGCAGCACAACGGAAGAAGATGTAGCAGAGCTTGAATACACACACAATACTTGTAAATGAGATAACCTTTTGTTGACATGTTTAATATTACCTGCTTTATTAGGAACATGAATAGTTTGACTTTATCATTTCAATACATATCATGTAACTCTTAAGTTACATAGACTTACAGTAAATACCCTAAAAGCTGAAATTTATCATCTGAGGTGATACTGAAATATGTAATGGGGTAATATGCGGCTTTAAATAAATAGTAAGTTATATTAAGATGTTCGCATAGTTATTAAACAGCTTTATTTCTTGAGGTAAATTGTTCCAAAAAAAGGGATTTAACTTCCCCTGAAAAAGTATTTGTTTGTGAAAAAGCTGAGATGGGGATTTAAGAGATGAAACTACAGCTTAATCAAACATTGTATATATAGAGAACAGGGACCAAACAATGCTAACTGATTGAAAAATAACAAGAGATTAATTCCAAAGCTGATATTTTCCTCAAAAGCTTTCCTACACTACAACACAAAAAGCACAGACCAAATATTTTAACCCCATGAGATAAAGAAATTCATATTACATGAAATGCATGTAGTTCGCCAGTGGACACATGCTCTGTGTCATCACATATGTTCTGGTACGTACACTACCAGTAGTAATCCATAAAGACGGGAATCAGAGAAGTCTGGTGGGTAAGAGATCTTTAAAGGTAAATCTGTAAAGAAAAAAAAAAATCATGTAGCTCTCCTGCAAGTCATCTGTATTTCACAATATCACTACAGAAACCCAATACTTTATTCTCACCAAAATGTTCTATTGGAAAAGTTCTGAAGTCAGTCAGCTGGATCCTTTTGTACTTCAAGGCTGCCTTTAGCAAAGAGTTATTCTCAAGGATGTAGTAATCTGTGAAGATGAGGGTGATGTGTTTAAAGTATGATATATTCCAAAATCTGTGTAGAAGATCTCAATGTGACTGCATACAAATTGATGATATGGGTAATTTCCTTTTAATCAAGTCATATAATAAGGTGAAATCAAAGGAGTAGGTACCATAGAAAATCTGAGTCCTTGGGATCATTTTTTAAATGGTCTTTGAAATTATCTGGATATATTCTTTGATTTTAACTTTTCTAGTCTGAGAATATAAAGGAGAATAGTTGTAAAATACAATTACTTTAACTTAAATGTAAATGTGTTTTTAGTTTTTGAATTAGTTTGTGAATTGATAATTTGGTCATTGGTGCTAATGTTAATCCTGCATGAAGAAAAAAGCAAAATTGTTAATATCTTCCATCTATGCAAAGTATCTTTACACAGGAGCTTGTATTTTTACATAGCAACCTCAGTATTTTCTCCACATTTGATAAATACGACTCCCTGATCTGGCCATTCTTCCCATTCAAGCCATCTCAGAGGCAGCTAAATTAAATTAAATTCATCCAGCATTTTTTAATAGAAAAAAAAATCCAAAATCAATTTACGTCTTATAATGAAACTGTTGAGGGTCTTGAGTTCCCTGTTGTGGATGGAGAGTCTGTTCAAATAACTCAGAGCAAATTGCTTGCTTTTCTGCAGCACTGTTGTTAACTTTTTTAGTGCAATAAAAACATTTACATAAAATAAAAGGCAAAAACAAGAGGCACATGTGAGCCATGAGGGAATGTGACAATGTTTATGTAACAAATAAATGGCAGAGAGATGGTGAAGAAGTCGTCTGTGTGTATGTTACTTACTTGAATTATTGAGGCTGTGTAGGATTACAGTAGGTGCTCCTGGACCTGGGGAAAGAGCAGTACATTTTCAAATACTTTTCAATATAATTAGATCTTCTAGATAAAAATCCAAATACAGTCAGTTGTCTCATTTTCTCTTTTTGCTTTTCACCTTTCCTATCTGAATAAATCAGACTTAGGTCACTTGCTGACTCTTCTTTTTTGTCCTTTTGTAAAACATCTAGTTAGAGGTAATAGAATTGCATGCTTTGTCAACAGCTCAGCTGCCACTATAATGCTTATTGATGAGCGAAAAAACTCTTGAAAGCCCAATTACAATACTCCTGGGTTCTGTTTCACAAAGCAGGTTCAACAAACTCTGAGTTGATCTACTCTGAGATAGAAAACTCAGAGTTTCCAGTTCCAGAATAGCTGATTTCAGTTAGTTTAGTAGCGGGCTGCACAGTGGTGTGGTGGTTAGCACCGTCCTTTTAAAAGTCCTTTGCAATCTCAATAATATTACAGGGAAAAACTGCTTGAATGGTAGCCATTCATTTATGTCATTTACATGCAATCCCATGGGAGAGAAGCGCAATTGGCAGCAGCTTAAGATGAAATATAAAAACGTTAAAACAGGTAAGACCTCGGCATGGAGGTACATCATTTTGATCATGTTTTACCCTGTAAAATAAATATTAAGTGTCTATTTGACTGTGCAGTTGTTTTATCCCCAACATAATGCTGTTTTCATACATATAAATGTCTTCTCATCTTCATCATGTTCTGTTAAGTAATTAAGTCTATTTAAACTAAAAGGCTTCTACTCAGCCAACAGAAAGAAGGCAGATGTCCGTAAAATGGGTGGTGGCCCAGTACCGCCATCTCTAACGAAAGGAGAGGAGTTAGCCCTAAGCAAGAATATTGGAAGGCCGGTGGCTGAGGGAATCCCTGGCTGAGCTCATCCTCTGAGTACACCCCCAAGACACAAGTGTCTTTATAAAATGTAATAGGCCTATAGATATAGTTTTTAAGCCTATTCATACAAATATTTGTAGCTGGAAATACTAAAACATGCGCGGTCTGATAACTATTTCCCAATGAATATTTAATTATCTGCACAGTAATGCTGCACCTTCATCCACGGGATCGTTGTCAAAAGGACATGCCATGTTCATGAAAAAAAGTCACCTCCTAATGTGCCTAATGGACTTCTAGAACTAGTAGAACAAGGCTACTCCAAAACTCACCTGCTGACTGAATGAATGAATGAATGAGAAAATCAAATAGTGTGTGTGGCTGAAAGAGGGCGTAGAAAGAGAGAAACTTGAGGTTCATTGAGAAAAACCTGGTCCCAACCAGTTTAGGTTTATAGAGTCTGTTACTATGGTAACTGTAACCTTTCTCTGGTTTGAGTTACCTACCTTTGTGAAACGGAAAAGTCAGTTTCCCTCATTTCAGGGTTAACTCAGAGTTTTCACTAAACCTGCTTTGTGAAATGGAGCCCTGCTCTACTTTACTTAAACTTGAAGACAAACCATAGCTCTTACCTCTGTTTATAGGCTACACTAGCTTTGACCTTTGCATTTCATGTGTTACAAGTGGTTTCATGGTGTCATCTGCCTGCTTTAAAACAGTAAACCTATCAGAAGTCATGTATACGGTCTCTTCAAAAGCTTCTGCTACTCTTGATAAAAACAGTTGTCAAGACAAGCCGTCAAGATTATATGACCTTTTCATTTTGAAAAAAACAAGCTTTCTCCAATTTCTTATTACTCTTGGGATAGGAAACTTGCGACTACTTTGAACACTTTGCAGTAAGCAGTGGTGGAGAAAGTACTCAACTTCAGTACTTAAGTATTGATCATCACGGTCAAAACTTACTCAACTACAAGTAAAAGTTTTTACTCAAATTAAAATACTGAAGTACATCCCCAAAACATCCCCACCCAAAAATCAGGAAAAAAACAAGCCTTTTTTTTCTCCCCACACATTCACTATGGAGTAGAAGTGTACTGTTGAGTCCATTACCACGAACAAACGACAATTCTGCTTTGATGAAGATCTTCAGTTCACAAAACACTCTCGTAGTCTCGGCAGAAAACAGCCTTGCAGCCAAATCCAGTTTTCTGCTGAGAGTCCAGATCTTTTAACACCACTCTAGTGTGGCCAATTGCATTTTAGGTAAGAAAAACAGCAACAGTGGATTACAAGGCCTAAAAGGAACGAGTAACGACAAGCTTCCTAGAAATGTAGTAGAGTTGAAAGTGCAAAATTTGTCCCTGAAATGTAATGGACTGAGAAGTCATAAGTTTCCAAAATAAACAAATACTCAAAGTACAGATACTCAAAAAATTTACTTAAGTACAGTACTCAGGTAAATGTACTCCATTACTGTCCACCACTGGCGGTAAGACATATTGCATCACTTCCTGTTACCTTGTTTGTGTTCTGTGGATCAGCTTGCTCCTCTGAGAAGATTAAAAATCACTCAATTTCTTAATAAAACTGACACATTTTTGCAAAGTTAACTCTATCATGTGCTTTTTCTATTCTAACACTCACTCCTACAGATCTTTATTTTCACATTCCTTGCAGTGTGTTTGGTTCTCTAGCTTAGCATGACTACCAGCTCTCTCCCTCCATCTCCCGATTTTCACCTGCTCCATCTGTCAGATGTTTAGTTATTCCTCTGCCTCCTAATGGTACATGCAACAAATGTAGCTTTTTGTAGTTTGAGGCAAGGATATCTTAATTGAAAGCTTGGGTCTTCTCTGTTGAAAATTACCCAGTAGCTAGCCAGGTCCTTTTAGTTGACGTGGAGCCATCTAGTGTAGCTAACCCCATTAGCTGCCCCTTAGCTGAACCTAATTAGCTGGGATCCCAGGCTTGCTGGATGACAGGCTAGAAGAGGAGGCATAGTCCGAAAGTCAAGCCTGTGGTTCACCATCAACCTGTCCACATTTCAAACAGATTTTTCCGACTCAGCAACACACCCACGAGGACAAAACCCTGATCAGCTCTACTGTCAGAATCATGGCATTAGAGAAACCAGCGAGAAACCAGTCAAATGTATTCCAGGAGCTAATGCAGGTGACATAGAATCCTATTTGAAACTGCTGGTTAAGGATAAATGTAAATACAGTTAAATAGCAACGTCGGCAGTAATACACTAATCGCCAATGACATGTTTAACCGCATGTCATCCTTCGAGTGCTGGTTGTCTAGATAGTGTCCAGCAAACAACGTGGGCTACATAGATAATTGGCAATCTTTGCTCTAGAAACCTATTTCATATGTGTGTCAAATTATAAATTCTGGTAAAAAAATAACTCCAAGTTTCCTCATTGTGGTACTGGAAGCCAAGGAAATGCCAAATTAGTAACCATAAAGATGTTAGGCCCAAAACTGACTATTCCAGATGAGTTAACGCTGGCGCAACTGGCTGCCGCTGCTCACCGCTGCTCACCAGCTCTTTTAAACTTATTTTCATGTTTTACTGTCTCATGACCCACACTTGCCAGTGCATTTGTTCTCATTTGGGGAAAACGTCTCCACTATTAATTCATGACAGATAAACAACTCGACTGTCACCCCTGCATGACTGTGTATGACCAACACTAGCTCACCTGCTCTGCCCCGGCTATCAAGCCTCACGTGGACTTGCTTACCTTGAAGCCTACATTGCTCCCGATGGCTAATCCACCACTGCTCTCAACTCCTCCGTTAGTGCTGGCCATGCCTCTTTGTTTTCTTTTTCCGCTTCCATGTGCGAGCTGCACTTTTAACCCACCTGCAGTTACAACAGTATGACTGACAGGTGGTGCACAACAGTGATTGGACATTAACTCGCGTCTTGTGGGCAGGGCTTTTCATCTGCCTGGACAAGCACACATAGCGCTCTGCAACGCATCAGTGGAAAATTAACTGCAAAACCGAAAACCCGCAGTCCATAAGGGTGTATTGTCCCATGCATAGCGGACCGAACGGTTCAATATTTTAACAGTCTTCCATTGCATCCCGAGACACCGCCACTTTCACCTTCGGTCTGCTAAACATCCGCTCACTGACAAGCAAGGGGAATCTCATCCAGGATCTCCCCAGTGACCGTAAGTTTGATTTTATCTGTTTAACTGACACATGAAAACAGCTCAAAGACTTTTCCCAACTCACTGAGTCAACTTCTCCGGGGTTTATTTACATCTCTCAACCTGAGACATGACGTCTCGATGTCTGACGTCTCACAATAATTTACCACGATACGTGGAAAGTGTCGCCGCTGTCTGTCCCTGACTTCAGCTCCTTCAAATCCACTGTATATCAACTGCCTGGATCTACTCCTACAACTATTGCAACTGTTTATCGCCCCCGAAATCAAATTGCGAGTTTCTAAATTACTTTGCTGCTTTTCTCACACACCTATCCATTCTCTCACCAAACACAATATTGCTGGGAGAATTTAACATTCACATGGATAATACAAACCACCCTCTTACCAGAGACTTTACATCTTGCCTTGAGAGCTCTGGATTTCAGCAGCACAGCCATATTCCCACACACTCCAAAGGACACATTATGGACTTAATATGCCACTCTGGTGTCACCCCCATTGAACTCCCCATCATAGACCATTTCCTCCTCTCATTCAACGTCGATCTCACTCTCTCCATCACTAAGTCCCTTCATCTCATCTCCTTCCATAAAATTATGGACATAAACATGGATTCCCTCCCTCCAGTGCTGATTACCCAATGGACGTTGAAGACTTATCCACCCCTGAAGAGCTGGTCTCGCACTATATCATCAACTCCCTCGCTCTACTAAAAATCAGATCTGTCTCTTTCTCCCTGGTTTACGCCCGAACTTCGACTTATGAAAGCCAAACTGAACACACTATTCACAAAGAGATGTACAAAAACCATTCTCTGCATTACCAGGGCTGTATCCAAATCAAACTATTACTCCAGGATAATCTGTTCGAATGTAGTTAATACCAAGTCATTGTTTTCACTGTTCAACAATATCACTTGATCCCCAGTTTCTATACCACCCCTTCTATACTCATCTGCCTTCTGTAATTCTCTTATGTCTTTTTTCAACAACAAAATCCAGATAATCCATCAGGAGGACATCCTCTAGAGGATCTTCACCCACCCACTCACCCCTTTTCCTCCTTCGAGCTCCCCATCTTCTCAGAGATCTCTGACCTTATCCATGAGTCCAAGCCCACAACATGTCAGCTGGACCCCCTCCCCACAGTTCTGGTTAAAACCTGCCTCCCCTCTCTGGCCCCCCTCATTTCTGCCATCATCCATTCCTCTCTCACCACTGGAACTGTTCCTACATCATTCAAAACCACTGCAATAACCCCAATCCTGAAAAAAACCTGGTGCTGATCCTACCAACTTCAATAACTTCCGGCCCAATTCTAATCTGCCCTTAATTTCCAAAATCTTTGATAAAATAGTTGCTACTCAACTCCACTCCCACTCATCACTTAACAATCTGTATGAACGATTCCAGTCTGGTTTCCGTCCACTCCACAGCACAGACACCTCACTCGTAACAATCACCAATGACCTCCTAATGGCAGCTGATTCTGGTCTACTCACTATCCTCATCCTCCTCGACCTGAGCGCGGCCTTTGATACCATCAGTCAACCCACCCTCCTCAATAGATTATTTTCCAGCGGCATCACACACACCCCACTCGACTGGTTCAGATCATACCTCACAGGCTGCTCTCGGTTCATTCAACTCAAATCCTTCTCATGCCAGCCTTCTCCAGTTACTTCAGTTGTGCCTCTGGGATCTGTCCTGGGGCCTCTCCTTTTCATCACTTACCTTCTTCCCCTCTGCAATATCTTCCGTAAGTACATCAGTTTTCACTGTTATGCGAATAACACCCAGCTCTACCTCTCCAGTAAACCAATCTCCACTCTCCCACCCTCATCCCTTGCTGACTGTCTAACAGACATAAAATCCTGGTTCTCTCCAATTTTCTGAAACTAAACAGTGTCAAAACTGAGGTTCTCCTCATTGGTTGTAAATCAACACTATCAAAAACCGACAGTTTCTCAGTAACCATTGACAACTCCACTGTCTCCCCCTCCCCACAGGTTAAGAGTCTGGGTGTCATCCTCGACAGTACTCTATCTCAGTCTGCATATTTTCACCTACGGAACATCAACCGCCTCCAGCCCTCCCTCACCCCCCATACCACTTCTGTTCATAGCCTTGTCACTTCTCGCCTGGACTACTGCAATTCTCTCCTCTCCGGTGTTACTCACAAATTCCTACATATGCTCCAGCTAGTCCAGAATTCAGCTGCCCACATCATCACAAGGACCCCCTCCATCCACCACATCACCCCCATCCTACAACAGCTTCACTGGCTCCCAATAAAATTTCGAATTCAATTTACAACCCTCCTCCTAACATTTAAATCCATTTACAGCCTCGCCCCTCCCTACCTGTTTGACCTCCTCCATGTTGCCATGCCCTCCCGCACACTCCAAACCTCCTCCTCTATCCACCTGACTGTCCCACCTGTCCGTCTCACCACCATGGGAAGCAGAGCATTCAGCCACTCTGCTCCTTGTCTCTGGAACTGTCTACCACTGGAACTGAGGAACACTACTTCACTCAAACACTTCAAATCCAAACTCAAAACCTACTTGTTCAAAACTGCCTTTTTCATATGATTTCATTTGCATTGTGTAAATTGTTTTTGTTTTTTTCTGATCACTTTGCTTACTCCATGTTGTTAATATTGTTTGCTTTGTTTTTAACAAATGTATGGTGACCTTGAGTGTCCAGAAAGGCGCCTATAAATGTATTATTATTATTATTATTATTATTATTATTATTATTATTATTATTATTGTTATTATTATTATTATTATTATATAGCTAGATAGTTTTTTCCTGAAGCGCTCAAGTCCAAAGGTTGTGACTTTAGTTTTGGTGGAATTTTGAAGCAAAAAGTTCTGAGTGATCCAAGTCTTTTAAGTCTTTAAGATACGCCTGTAGTCTAACCAACTGGTTTCATTTGGTGTCATAGATAAGTACAGCTGAGTATTATCAGTATGGCAATGGAAATGTATGCCATGCTGTCTTATAAGATTACTCAATAGAAGCATAGAAGCGCATATATATATATATATATATAGTGAAAAGAATTGGTCCAAGCACAGAACCCTGTGGAACTCCATGACTTACTGTGGTGCGCAAGGATGATTCTTTGTTTACATGAACAAAGTGGAATCTATAATATAAATATGACTTAAACCAGCTTAGTGCAATTCCTTTAATCCATGGGTCTCAAACTCGTGGTCTGCGACTTTGACATCAAAGTTTAGTGTAGCCCACACGTTTTTCTCACAAGCACCTGAGTCATTGTGCGAGTCATCGTTTTATATTTTTTTAATCACTTATGGGCTACCATAGCTCAGATTCGTGACAGCTTCCGGTGGTGTTTGCTGACCAGTTAGCCAACTCGAATTAGCAATGTTAGCAACAGTTGAAACACGATTCCAGAGTGACACCAAATGAAAGGAAAAGCAAATACATATATTTGATCAATCTTATGATATAATGAATTCAATAATGATAAGGAAAAAGATCTGCTCAAAAAAGCTATGAACAATGGTAAAGTTTTAAAATCCCTCTTAGAATATATAGAAAGGGCATAAATAAAAAGAAAATCCCAAATACTCAGGTATTGGGATGGGTTAGGTATGTGAGTTTTTACTCAGTGATCTCCTTCCACTGCTCGATAGCTGCCGTGGAGTTTGGTGTAGAGACCAGGGAGGTGCACGCTCAACTCGTTATCGACTGGACATGACTCAGGAGGCCGTAGGTACACATCCTCTGGTTGGAATGTGCTACGGGGGTGCATTAGGATGCCAAGGCTTCCTTTAGGGTGAGTGGTATGAGATGTATGCAGTAGGCCAAAACCCTTTGTTTGTGTATGTTGAATGGTGCAGGGGGAGACGGAGTGAGAGGGCGAATAGGAGAGAGAGTTATATATTTGAGGTGTAGTGTGCTGTGTGGGTGCAGTAGGATGCCGAGGCTTCCTTTGAGGTGAGTGGTGCAGGTGAGTGCTATGTGATTTATACAGATAAGCCAAGGCCTTTGGTTTGTGTATGGTAGGTGGTGTGGGGGGAGGAGAGAGAGAGTGAGGGGTGAAGGGAGAGAGAGGTTAAAAAAAGGTTGAAGTTTAATTTAAGAGGAAATTGTTTTCATAAAATCATTTTTAAAATAAATTTTTGTTTTTATACTAGTGGCATGGGGCTTTAGGGTTAGGGCTATAGTCATGTGACCTTAGGTTAATGGGAAACCTTAGGGAATGGGAAAGTATAAAAGGAGGAAATGGTAGTTTTATTTGGGATGAAAAATATTTTTTTGGAAAGAAATATTAAAATCAATTAAAATTTTTATGGTAGTGGCATAGAGGGGATTTAGGATTAGGGTTATGGTCCTGTGACCTTAGGTTAAGGGCAAGTGGAATGGGAAGGTATATGAAAGTAAAGTATGCTAGTTTTATTCGGGATAAAAACGTTTTCTGACAAAAATTATTAGGGTTAAGGTTAGGCAAAGTATACACTTTTACAGCGCTTTGATCAGCCTTATGGCGGGCTTGTGATACATTTACATGTTTTTATACCAATACTTGAGTATACTCCAATACTAACTAGAGGAACACCATAGTCTCTCCAGCTTTCTTGCAGTCTGCTTTAAGCACACAGCTGTGAATTAAACTACAGAGCTTGTCACACCGCGGTCATCGAGGTCATTGGGGATTTTGTCCAATCAGCTTCTTTTCCTGTGCTGTCTCCATGTGCTTCATCTTCTTAAAGGCCTTCAGAACCTCATATCTTTTACAACCAGATTTAAAGTTTGTTGTATTAGGTTCTTTTTTAATTCCTCTCACTGGGGGATGACAAAAGTATTTTTCTATTCTATTCTATTCCTTCTTGTTTACTATTCTCATAAAATAGTAAGTTTGGTTGATTAATTAAAATTAATATAATTTAATCTCTTTATAGTGGCATATCTCACACTATAAACTCTTAGTGCTGCACAAACAAGAAAACATAATTGAATTGCAATTAACTTAATATATAAAAACATAGGAGAGTCTTCACTTCTAAAGCAGGTGATTATCTGTACTAAACTGCAGTGGTCTGATTTTTTTTTTTTAGATTCATAGAATTTTTTTCATTTTAAAACATTATACCATTATACTCTAATTGCTTCCCCTAACTTGGAAATGTGTCACAGTATGACAGCCAAAGACATTTTTAAGTGCTATTTGACTATCAGTTTAACAGCAGGAGTAATAGAAGAACCTTAAAATAGTATAAATGATGTCTCACCTTTACAGTGGAGAATAATGTGCTGGTTTGTGGGACTGATGTCAGCGTCAAGGTACAGACAATGAGCTTTTTTTAGCTCACATGTTAAACAGCGTCGTGGGAACAGACCCACAGTTTTAACACTGGGGAGAGAAGATAATGAAAAATTGAAGAATAAGACAAGGTGGATTCAACTTTTTTAAGCATTTTATTCAAAGCACAACAATAGTAACACAAACCTGAAAAGTTGCCGTCTTCGTGGCGAGCCTTCTGTACTGAGAAAATAACTGTTCAGAGAAAATAAGATACAATCAACAACAAATTCTTTTCATCATGTCCCTTTTTATTTTGGTTTGGGTTGAACTCATGAAGCATAATGGACCTACTTTCTGTATATAACGTGAATGTGAAATTTTAACCCTTAATGTTGTTGAAATGCTTTGGTTACTGTTGGTTAGACTTACAGGTTATCAGCGTTATCATCGTAGGCAATAATCTTGGTCACCTCCCAATTCCCTGAGGTTAAATGTCGGACTTCGCTTTGATCTGCTCTGAACTGAAAAACAAAACCCATATAAATTCACATATATATACTATATTGACTAAAGTATTCACTCACCCATCTAAATAATTAAATCACGTGTTCCAATCACTTCCATGGGCACAGGTGTATAAATTCAAGCACCTAGGCATGCATACTGCTTTTACAAACATTTGTGAAAGAATGGGTCGCTCTCAGTGAATTCCAGCGTAGCGCCATGATAGGCTGCCACCTGTTCAACAAGTCCAGTTGTGAAATCTCCTCGCTACTAAATATTCCAGTGAACTGTCAGTGCTATTATAACAAAGCCATTGGGAACGACAGCAACTCGCCATGTAAAATGACAGAGCAGGATCAGGGTCTAGGCACAAAGCAAGGTCCACAAACACATGGATGAGCGAGTTTGGTGTGGAATAACTTGACTGGCCTGCACAGAGTCTTAACCTCAACCCGATAGAACACCTTTGGGATGAATCAGAGCAGAGACTGTGAGCCAGGCCTTCGTCCAATGTCAGTGTCTGACCTCACAAATGTGCTTCTGGAAGAATGATAAAAAATTCCCATAAACACACTCATAAACTTTGTGGAAAGCTTGTTCAGAAAAGTTGAAGCTGTCATAGCTGCAAAGGGTGGGCCAATGTCATATTAAACCCTATGGATTAAGAATGGGATGTCACTTAAGTTCATGTGTGTAAAGGTAGATGAGTGATTACTTTTGGCAACACAGTGTATATACATCACACCAGAAAAAACACACTATGTAAAAAACAACATACTTGGTTCAGTCAAGTGATTAGAGGCCTTTGTAAGAAACTTGCTTGGCAAAGGTAAACACTGAGGAAGCTCTTTGTTTTTATTGAGATCAATTTTTGTATGAATGTGACATGAATACAATATCGTACATTTAGAATTTTAAAGGATTTGTGAATGTTCCTGTTTTGTTTTTTTTTATAGCACCACAAACTGTAAAATCACCTAGCTGAATCAATGGTTCACCAAGGAGGGTGCCGGTGGGGTATTAAAAAGTATTAAAAGGTGGTAAATCAACTTAGTGAAAATTAACGCCTTTAAAAAGTATTAAATAGTATTAAATGCCTGATTACGAGGTATAACATTTTTTTTAAATAACACAGGATTTTTCATAAGTTTGTTTGTTAAAACCTTGCCAGAATTTATTGCATAGACTGTACAGTAGACCTATTTTCCATACTGCGCAGGATAGGGATTGTTCTACGTGGTTAGATCTGTGGCTTGACTGACATCATGACGTAAACATTTTAGCGGGCTCAGTTTGTATTGCTATTTAAGTTACTATTTCTATTACTACTTTAAGATTTCTGACACATCTGAAAGCATGATGTTGAAATGGTATATTGTTTTAATTTCTACCAGTTTAGTAATTGACTCTGTTTATATTCTTCACTAAAGGGAAAACATATGTCAAATGAAGAATGCATATTTGAGGCATATGAATAAGGAATTATTCAAATAATTACAGTAAAATGTGCAATTCATTCATTATAGCCTAGTGTGTCTATTTAGAACACATCTACATTGATATAATATTATTTTAAGGCTTTATTTTTGTCTTTTTTACTTGCTGGCCATTTAAGACATTTAAGATTAACTGTAGGTACAATACGTTGTAGTAGTAGTTAAACTGATTTTCTGCATTTGTATATATTATTCCTCAGGGCCACTGTACAGGACAGTTAATTTCCTTTTGATTCCTAATCCATGACTTGATGAAATTCATTCTGCAGTTTTACAATGGGACTCGTTTGCAAATCATTTAGGATGAGGGTGATGTTCTCTGATAACAAACAAAAACAAATAAGCTTATTCAAAAGTCATAATGATGTTGTTTTTGCGCCTTAAGTCTCTGAAAATGGCCCGATTTGAATAATGGAAATTAAAAAAATTTCCAGGGGAGCCTGCCCCGAAACCCACCTAGAAGTTCCGATTCATGACCTCAGTATTTTTTGGGGCCTGCGTACGGCCCTGATTGCATCAAATCAAAGTAAGTTCATCTACTAGTATTCTAATTATGGGCATTCCATGGTTAATTCACATATTAATGTAGAATGGTTTTATTGATTTTTTTTTCCCCTGCCATAACCAGCCTCACAGTTACGTTAAATGGCTAGAAGTTGTAGAGGAGTACCTAATGTAGGCTCAACAGCTCTTGTACATAGGTCCTTGCATCATGTTTGTTCAATAACATTCATAAAAATGTATCATTTGGTTTATAATGTTTTCACGGAAGCGTATTGCTGTCATGCAATAATCAGTTATCACGTTACAACGTGATAAGTTGGTGGAGGGGGCCCTCTCTCCCTATCAACCCATCGGACGCAAATCAAATTAAATCTTCGTGTCACCATTTGCAGCATAAATTTTAAGTCAGACTCAAATTTAGGAGCTGGGTACATAAAATAAACAAAATCTGAACACAACAGGTAGCGTATCAGAGTTTAATCCATGAATCCAGCTTCATTGACATTGACATTTGACTGTGGAGGTTTGTCTGATCCGAGCATCTGAGCGTGACGTCAGGCATGTTGAGCATGCACACTGTTGCATGACAATAAGTAATAGATTTACAGTAACAGTGCGCATGCCCTCCCATTTATCGATCCTGTTTTTGCTATATGGCTAGAGGCAAGTGGCATTGATGTTTTAAAAAAATGTTTCAACGGTATCAAAAAAGGTATTAATTGGTATTAAATTTAACCTGCATAAAGCCTGCCAATATCAAACAAAATTGAAGTCCATCATTTCTTTGTTCTTTTGATTCAAATAGGAGGACTTAGTCTGGCTCAGTGACCCTCATAAATTTATTGCACATTATTTATTATCAATTCCATACAAAATTGGACTTTTCTAGATTCCAATGAATAATTCTTGAAAAGGGTTTCCTCAGTACAGTATTAACATGCCAGAGTGTTTCTAAATACAAAGCCTATTTTCCATCTTTCTCAACAAACAAATATTTACAATATACCACAAATTAACAGCTCAGATTTTTGTGTCTGTTGTAAGGTTGTTTTAATTAATCCATCCATCCATTTTCTATACCGTCAATCCGTTAATCGGGTAGCGGGTGGGCTGGAGCCTATTGTTTATCATAAAATTCAATTATAAGCCATTATATTGGCTTTGTTAATCAACTATCAGCTGCCATACGATTTACATAATCAGCACTGACCATTAAAAAAAATGGCTGATTAATAAATTTTCAGTATACATATTTATATCTGTTGAATAAGGTCTCTCTGGAGAATGAATCTGTGTCTTAGTGAGACTGCATGTTTAAATAAAGGTTGAATGCAAAATTTAAAGTGTAAATACTTTTAACTATTGTAAAACACAACACATTTGTCACAATCTGTGTATTGTTGTGTTTTTTCTGTTTAGTTTTCAGTTAGTTTAGTCTTGCCATTTCCTCACCTTTCCTCAGTTCCCTCCTGTCATCAGCTCCACTCCCTTCACATATTTTCAGTTATCCTGAGCTTCTGTCATTCACTAATCATTCTCCCCACAGTATTTAAACTCCAAGTTGTCTTCATTCTTTGTCAGATCCTCCATTGTTGTACCCATTGGTTTCCTGTCAGCTTTATTCCTGTTTCCTCATAATGTACAGTATGGTTTTCTTTATTTTCTTAGATGGTTTTTGTTTTTCATGTCTAGATTGTGGTAGTTCTGGCCTTGCTGTGCTTTGTGTTTGAATAAATAGTTTTCTTATCATTCTGCCTCCTGGCTCCTGCCCTGTATCTGCACCTCCACCACTCCCAACAACAGTAACGGTGGGAATCACAGTTAAAATCAAAAACTCAAACACAGTTATGTTCAGTGCTGTAAGCTCACATTGTTCATGGTGAAGCTCCTTTTTAATTTGTGGAAGAATATTTGTTCAAGAGTGGGCATTGGGAGTTTTTCTTTTTTTCTGTCAGAAAACATTTCTCTTAAGATTAACACAGTATCGAGAAAGGTGGCGTTTTGACAACAACTCTCAATCACTGATAAAAAAATACTCACTTTTATTTGAATCAGTCCAGCTGTCAAGATGTCTATGCTACGTAAACCCAAACCATCATATATTTCATGCTTTCTACTCTTTAAATTAAAAAAACTAAAATAATTGTTGATTTATATCTGAACTCGCAAAGAGCAAAGTAACCTACATTTTGTACTTGCACTTGATTACATCCAATGCAGACAATATATTAATAAATATCTGCAATATTCATCAATCTGTGACATTCTATAATTCAAACTTACTACAGGAGCATGACGTGAGATAGGTGCTGAGGTCAGTGAACCCCAGAAAGGCTGATGGCTCAGATGGGGTACCTGGAAAGGTAAAGGTAAAGAGAGTGCGCTGACCAACTGACTGGAGTTCTCACTCGGATTTTCAATCAGTCCCCAGCACAAGCCATCGTCCAACAATGCCTCAAATTCTCCATAATCATCCCCATCCCCAAAAAGACAGCAGCAGACAACTTCAACCACTACAGGCCGGTAGCACTCACACCTGTACTCATGAAGTGCTTTGAAAGACTCGCAACACATCAGGGCCTGTCTGCCTCCCTCTCCCTCATCAATTTGCCTACAGGCCAAACCAATCAACTGACGACGCCATCAGCATAGTTCATACGTCATACTATGATGTGCCACCTGGAGCACCAGAAAAGCTACATCAGGATGCTCTTCCTTGACTTCAGCTCAGCCTTCAATAACATCATCCCTGAAATCCTAGTTGAAAAACTCTCTCACCTGGGCCTCTCCTCCCCCATCTGCCACTGGATCAAGGACTTTCTGTCTAACCAGCCAAAGTTAGTTAAACTAGGCCCACACCTCTCCCCCACCCTTACACTCAGCACTGGCTCTCCTGAAGGATGTGTACTGATCCCCCTTTTGTACACCTTGTACGTGCACGACTGCACCACGACCCTTCTCTCAAACACCATCATCAAGTCCGCTGATTATAACACTGTGGTCGGGCTCATCTCAAATGGAGATGAGAGTGACTACAGAAATGAGGTAAAAAGAACACCATGAAAACAAAGGAAATAATCATGGACTTCAGAAAGGGCAGAGCAGACCAGGCCCCACTCATCATCAATGGGGAATATGTGGAAAGGGTCCACTCTTTCAGATTCCTGGGCATGCAGATCTCTGACAAACTTTCTTGGACTGTCAACACCACAGCAATGGTAAAGAAAACCCAGCAGCGACTCCAAGAACAGCCTGGAGGAGAGGTTGCTGGTGATGTTCTACAGAGCCACCATCGAGAGCATCCTGAAGTACTGCATCACAGTGTGGTACGCGGGGTGCTCGACAGCAGACAGGAGAGCACTGCAGAGAGTCATCAACACAGCTCAGAAGATCACTGGTTGCTCTCTGCCCAGTCTGGATGTAATTGCCAGCTCTCGCTGCCTCAGCAGAGACCAAAACATAATCAAGGATTCATTCCACCCCAGCCACCACCTGTTTGACCTGTTCCCCTCTCGACAGAAAAATCACAGAAAAACAGTCTAGGGGATAGGTTTTTTCCCAGAGCTATAACCACAATTAACCACCAGGTTCACTCATAAATGCTTCACTAAACACAAACTGTATAAAAACAATGTCTTGTGCAATATCGCCTATCATGTGCAATAACTGAAAACGCAATTATGTGCAATAACAATACTACTGTCCATTTATTACTGCCACTGTTTCTGGTTACAAGGGTCACAATGTTTTAATTGTGGCACATATATGTAGCCTAAATTAGTCTTATTGCTAAGTTCTTATTGTTACAATTTCTCTACATTTGGATTTTTTTTCTTATTTTTATTCTTACTTCATTTAATTTTATTTTTATCTATGTTAGATATGTAGATATACCCACAACATGACAGAACAGGACATCTAATGAGGTATGATGATGTCTCGGGTTTCTTACAACAATATGGCATCAGCGCAATGTCAATGCCACATTGCCATGACAAATCATATCAAAATAACCTAGCATGATGGTAATGCTAGAAATGAAGCTTTAAGAAACACCACTGTTGCATGGGAGCGGATGAAAATATTGATTTTCCATGTTTATTCTTGTCAAATAGAAAATCCTATCTTTTAGTTAACTGTTACTGCCAGTGTTTCTGATTTTCAAACAGATTTATTTTTGATCAGTAGCTAAACAGTTCAGGGTGTCCGTGTCCGAGATGTGCATAAGCATATGGCATCAGTAAACTTGTAGCTCTTCAGTAACCCAGCAGGCGATTGCATTCGGTTTCGCCTCATAAATACTTTCATCTAAGTGCCTCGGGATGACAAAACCAAAATCTGAAAAAGGGAAGCAGCAAAAGAAAGCCTCAGCTGAGGCCATGGCCAGCCATGTCCGGAGCGAGCCGCTGCAGCCCCGGAGTTAGCCAACGAGTCTGATCCAGAGTCTGAATCAAGCGTCCTCGCCGTGGTATGATGCATGAGCAAGACTATGACTAATCGCTTCAATGACTTGGAGGCACCTTAGGCATCCACCCAGGCAACTTTGGCGAGTCTCTGTAACTGAATACAGGTGGTGGAAAATGCTAGCTAGGAGTATGACCGCTGCCTCATATTCGTTGAGCAGAAATGTACGAAAATGTAATCGGAGAATGAAGCACTTCACCTGAAAGCAACCGACCTGGAGGCTTGCTCTCGGTGGCAGAATATTAAATTCGTTGGCCTGCCTGAGAAAATCGAGAACGGACATTCGACGGAGTTTGTAGCAAAGTGTATCCTGGAGCTGCTGGGCGCCGGTAACTTTTCCAAGCCGCTGGGGGTGGACCGGGCTCATTGGCTGGGAAGACAGCTCTCCGAGGACAACCCACGGCCGCGCTTAATGATATCACGGATCCACGTGGCCTGGATAGTGTAGTGGTATTATCGCCACCTTGCATATGGGAGACCTGTGTTCAAACCCCCTGCATGAAAGGTACTACCTCCAGTAGGTTCCTTAGGCAAGTCTAAATGCATAAACAGAAAATGTAATTTCCAATTGAAGGAGGAAATATTGCTACTGGCCCACATTTACTACAACAGTAAAGCAGTTCACTTCTTTCCTGATTATCCAGCAGAGATGATGAAGCAACACCAGGCATTTGCTCCCGTCCGCAAGCGACTCCAAGATGCGGGTGTGAGAAGCGGTTTCCATCTAGCCGCATGGTTACGGGTCTCCAGCAGCAACATGGACAAAGTATTTTTGTCCCCGCAGGATGCTGAGGCTTTCGCAGAGTCAGTGGATTGAATACTATCTGCCGATATGTCGTATTTTGGTATTTGACTTTTACGTTATCTGTACACCGACCGGGACATTTTTATGACAGCTTTTAAGGTATGTGCTCATGTATGATACAGAGCCTCTTGCCATTAGTATCAGGAATCACCCTTCTATTGAACCCATTCAGTTGGGTAATGTGGAGCACCATATTTCACTTAATGCGGACGATTTTGTTCTCTTCATATCACAACCAGAGAAATCAGTTCCTGTTTTGCTGGATCTTATTAGAACATATGATGAAGTTTCGGGTTACAAAATTAACTAGCAGAAGAGTGAATTCATGTCACTGGGCGCTGATCTCAAGACTGAATTTTTGCAGCATGTCCCTTTCAAAATTACAGACAGGCTGAAGTACCTTGGTGTAGTTTTGCCACAAGACCCTAAATTAATTTTTATGCTGAATTTTCTGTGAAAGTGGGGAAACTGAAGAGGAACATTGAAAAATGGAGGACTCTTCCAATAAATGCCATCAAAATGGTTTCTTTGACGAGGTTCTCGTATCTCTTTCAAAATGTACCTATTTTTTTGGCACAATCTTTTTTCAAATCTTTAGACTCGATAGTTCTGCCTTTTATTTGGGGCTTTAAAGCTCACAGAATTTCAAAAACTCATTTACATAAACCAGGAGAAAAGGGTGGGTTAGGACTACCATATTTCTTGCACTGCTACTGGGCAGCAAATGCTAAAGCCCTTGTCTATTGGCAGGAAGGTTACACTCTCAGAAATAGAGATACAGTGCGAGTGCTTTTTTGTCCCCTGAGGTACAATCTACCCTTTTTTTTTCCCTTGTCCTGTTCAGCATTATGGCAGCAGAATTGTAGTCTGAATACTTTTTATGCCAAACAGATTTGCTCTACCAAGGGAAGTTTTATAAATGTAAAGCTCCCCTTGATGCCCATTTATTTATTTCTGTTTACAATATATAACATGTAATAGAGCTGAACCGGACTGGGGGACAAGGAAAGAAGAAGAGTAAAGAAGAGGAAACAGAACAAAAATAGAAACAAAAACCAGACAACCAGCTGCTACACCTGTAAAAAACAAAACAGATAACAATCCATGGTCTCTGTTGCGAATCCAGCCTTAGCGCCACCAGGAGCACCTGAAAGCAGACAAGCAGAGAAAAAACAAACACAAACAAACAAAAACAAGCACAAGTAGCAGCAATCGCATACAACACAACTGTGGATATAGATGACCTGAGACGACATGATAATACATCAACTGCTTAGCGAGAGTGCTACTGGACTAATGAATGTGTGCGTGTGTGTGTGTGTGTGTGTGTGTGTGTGTGTGTGTGTGTGTGTGAACATGCAATACCCATGGCACAGGACCTACATGATAACCGTGCTTAGTTATGAGTATAAGTGTATAAGTGTACAGGGCCACAATCCACAGCCCCCCCAAGCAATCAGAAGCAGGCAGAGAGGGCCACAAGACCCAGGCCACCAGCAGCCCCCACGGAACACAGAACCCAGGTAGCCCACCGCAGGGACAACCACGCATCCACCCAGAAGACTGTAGAGGAAACCCCCGGACAGAGCCCCCATAAGCATAGGGCAGAGGCCCCCCGGGAGCTAGGGGCAACAGCCCACCGACCCCGCCAGGCCCCAGCCACCCAGACATGGGCCGTGCACCGGACCCAGGCCCCAGGAGCCCGAGCGCCCCCAAACCCCCCGGCAGAGGCCCCACCCAATACCTGGGAGGGCCAAGCGCCCCAGACAGCCACACAGTGGGTCAGCGCCTGCCCCAGCGCCCCTGGCCAAGTGCCCTGGGAGTCAAGACGTTCCCACAGGTGGGTGAAGTCGCAAGCAGCGGGGAGAGGCAACGCCGCCCCCCCATTGGGAGAAGCACAAGCAGGCCAGGCGACAGCAAGTCCCAGACCCAGGCCCAATCATCACCACACAAACTTGCACGTCCCATACATCCACACATCCACACGTCCTCCCTCCCTCGACACACCGAGTGGCACACCAGGGGGCCCACAGACCCCAAACCAGCAGAATAAATAATTAATCCTCCTGGCCCCTCCTGGCCCCTCCCGCCCCGAGCAGCAACCAGGAAGCAGGGGTGTGAGAAGACCCCTCCCCTCACCCTTCTGGCTCTTCAATATTTTCTAATAGTGAGCAATTAAAATTGAGGGGCAGCCAACCTTTTAGAACTGGGAGTGCGGCTCTCTGAGCAGCCTACATACCCAAAGAGCCCCGCCCACCAGATGCCACTCAGTGCAACCACCTCCCAAGACCTAATGTGTGTATGTGTGTTTGATAAGTAGTGATGTCTAAGGTGTAATTAAAACAGGGGCGGGGAACTGCAGAGTGCAGCCAAGGAGACCACCTACGTGGCCCCATCCACGACACCCCACAGAACACACACACCCCCAAAACCCTTCATGTGTGAGTGTGTGCTGTGTACAGGAGCCAGAAGGGAGAGGGGTATGGGGATATAGACCGGGGTAACTCCCCCGTAGAGGGCAGCCAGAGACTGGCTGCAATAGGCATCCCCGCTACCTGGGACCCAACACAGGGCAGGAGGGCCTGATGTCCACCAGGCTCGGGGCCTGCAGCGACCATATTCCGGGAGCTACTGTACCCCCAGAAGGTACCCATCCCGCCCCGCCCCACCCCACTCAACCCAACCCCACCCCGGAGGACCTCTACAAAAAACAAACAAACAACAACAAACAAACAAACCACCCGGTCACACCAGCCAACGCAGCCCGGGCCTGAGACCCACCATCACCCCCCCCCCCCCCCCCCCAACAGGGGAAAAGCACCCCCCCCCACCGCACGCCCCAACACCCTAAAAACAACAACCACCTGCGGACACCTTGGAGGTCCCAGAGCAACAAGCCCGGCACCAGGACCTGCACCAACCCACCCATACTGTGGCGTGTCCAGGGCAACCCAGACCCCCCAGCGCCCAGCCGCCAGGGCCAAGGCCCAGCACCACCACCCAAGCCAGAGCGGCCCGGCCACCCGGTACAGAGCCAGCAGCCACCACCCCATGGCCCCTAAGGGACCCCGCCCGCAAGCCCCCGAAACTGCCCTCCAAGCCTCCCCACAGTCCCCCCCCAGCAATGACCAACCCGGTCCCCACATCCAGATTATCACACAATGCTTGTTCTATATTTATCCATGGTTTCAACCATTTTGATATATACTGTAACCTATTGGCTAAGGAATAGTGCTGAAAATTAGGTAAATCTAATCCACCACTTTCCTTGGTCTTCTGTAGGGTTTTTAAACTAATACGTGGTGGTTTGTTTTTCCACAGAAATTTGGAGATGCATGAATCTAGTGACTTAAACCAAATAGCAGATGGTTTTATGGGGATCATTGAGAACAAATAGTTAACTTTTGGTAGTATCATCATTTTAATGGTTGTAACTGTCCCCATAAGTGATATAGTGACTTCCAACAAGAGAGATCGTCCTCTACTGTCTTTAATAATTGCACATAATTTAGCTTTGTTAGCTCTGAGAGTCTGGAGGAAATGTTTATGCCTAAATATCTAATATTTCCTGACTGTAAAGTGATCGCAGGTATATTCTGGACTCTGCAGTTAATGGGCAGAACTGTGGTCTTAGACCAATTGATAGAGTAGTCAGAAAGTGCTGAGAATTTATTTATGAGTGTGATCGTGTGAGTGAGAGACGTCTGTGAGTTCTGAAGGAAAAGTAATACATCATCAGTATAAAGACTTATTTAATGCTCAATATTTTGGGGTTGGATGCCTTTAATATTTATATCTTGTCTGATAGCAGCTGCTAAAGGTTTGATGAAAATAGCAAAAAGTGAGGGAGAAAGTGAGCAACCCTGTGTTGTACCTCTCTGCAGACTGAAGCTTGGAGAAGTTTGATCATTTGTCCTGACACTTGCATTTGGGGAGCTATATGATATCCTTATCCAGTTGATGAAGTGTGACCCAAACCCAAATTTGTTTAATGCTGCGAATAAAAATGTCCAGTTCACTCGATCAAATGCTTTTTCTGCATCTAGAGAGACTATTGTGGTTTCCAGGTTGTTGATGGTATAATAGTCTATGAAATTAATTAGCCTGTGAGTGTTAGTGGATGAGTGTCTACCCTTTATGAAACCTGTCTGGTCAGGATGTATTATAAGTGGAGTTATTTTTTCTTTTCTTTTGGCGAGGGCTTTACAAATTATCTTGAGGTCTGCATTTGTTAGAGATATTGGGCGGTAGCTGGATGGAAGTATGGGGTCATTTCCTGTTTTCTGTAGCAGGATAATGTTAGCAGAGTTCATGTGTGGGGATAATCTGCCATTCTGCTTAACTTGTAATACCATTTTGTGAAATGCAGGTGCCAAAACAGTCCAAAATTCTTTGTAGAACTCTGCTGGAAAACCATCTGGTCCTGGGGCTTTGTTACTAGGCATATGTTGAAGGGCTTCATGGAGTTCTCCTATTGAGAGAGGTAAATCCAGAGCCATTGCCTGTTCGGTTTGTAATTTTGGAAGGTTGATATTACTAAGAAACTGATCTATGTTACTGTCTGATGGATCATTTTGTGATGAATATAAGGTTTTATAGAAGTCCCTAAAAGCATTGTTGATTACATCGGGGTCATGGGTGACATTTCCTTTTGAGTTTTTAACAGAAGTGATTGTTGTTTTATCTTTGTTTCTCTTTAGTTGATTAGCTATGAACCTTCCAGATTTATTGCCATGCTCAAAGTTCTCCAAGCGAAGTCTTTGTATCAGAAACTGTGTTTGTTTATCAATAATTTTGTTTAATTCAAGTTTAGCTTTTCTTAATTCATTCAGTATGTGTTCCTCTTTGGAGGTACTGTAGACAATTTCTAATGATTTAATCCTGAGTTCTAAATCTGATATCCTTGAACTTTCCCTCTTTTTCTTATTTGATGAAAAAGAGATTATTTTGCCTCTCATAACTGCTTTTCCGGCTTCCCAGAGAGTACAAGCTGACATTCCTGGCAGGTCATTATTTTCTAAATATACAGACCAATCCCTTTTGAAATAATTAATAAAATCAGGGTCTTTTAGTAATGATGTATTAAATCTCCAATTCCTCACTGGTAGTGTAACTCTGTTATTCTTCAGTGTGATAGAAACTGGAGCGTGATCACTGATAGTGATGGGGTGGATTTTGGTGTCTGGAATATCCCTCATCAAGGAACTGCTAACTAAGAAATAATCTATTCTTGAATATGAGTGGTGTACCGGTGAGAAGAAGGTGTATTCTCTAAGAGTGGGGTAGAGGGAGCGCCAAGCATCACAAAGACCAAAATCTTTCATGTACTATTTTACAATATTCGTGGACTGCCAGTTCCGCTGACTTCCTGAAGTACTGAGTCTGTCTACTCCTGAGTCAGAAACCATGTTAAAGTCCCCTGCTATGATGAGTGTGTTATCTGAGTGATCAGAGAGTGAAGTGAAAAAGGAGTGAAAAAATGAGGGGTCATCAACATTTGGACCATATATCTATTTTGAATAGATAAATTAACTATTAGAAATCTACCTTCTAGATCTATAACTGTGTTGTTTACGGTGAAATTTACTCTTCTGTTTATCAGAATGGCTACACCTCTTTGTCTGGAGTTGTAACAGGCTGAGTACACGTGAGGAAACTGTGCTGTGGTGAGAACATCAGCTGCAGTCTTTGATAAATTAATCTCCTGTAATAAAAGGAATCGCCTGTAAATCCTTCAATTTATTGGAGATTTTTAATCTCTTCTCCCTGGACCCAGCTCCATGCACATTCCATGAAATAAACCTTAGCGTGGACATGCTCAGACTAACGCAGTGAGTGCTGGATGCTTGCTAAAAGCATCCTGTGCGTGTGTGTGCATATATGCTTCCATGAACATGCCATTGTTGGTGTTTCAGTTGTCAGTATGAGCTTGCTACGATATGTACTTGCGCTGTCGATGCTGTGTGGTATTTGATTGATTGCTCTGCTCAAATCTCTATGTGCGCCATGCTTGTTAACATTACTTATTAAGGTGGAAACGCATCAGGTTGGGGAAGAAAGACAGAATAGAAAAACGAGTGGAAGTGTAAGATAGAAAAAACAAAAACAAGACAAACCCAAATAAAGAAATATGACCTGCATACATGCTGCTCGTGAGACTGGCAGTGAGCTGTATGTTTTGCTTTGACAAATAACTGTGAATTGGATAGACTGTTTCAGAGTTACTTATGTACCATTTATGGTGATATGATTTATACAAGTTAACGAATACAGATCACCTGGGGTTTAGAAGAGCCAAGGAGTGGTTTCCTGGTCGTGGTACAGCTGCCCGTTGATGAATAATTTATCCACCGCGATGACAGCTCGGGAGCCTCCTTCCATGAACTTTCTCCGGATGGGGAACCGAACCCTGCGTCTTTCCAGGATTTCTTTGGGAAACTGGTCGTTGACGCTGAAGTCCGTTCGTCTCAGCTCCCTGCTGCGGCCCCTCACCTGGACCTTCTGTTGGTAGTGCTCGAACTTGGCCACAATCGGTCTCGGTCGGCGGGCATCAGGTCTCTTCCCTCCCAGGCGGTGGATTCGGTGAAATGTGATGTTTTTCACTGCATCTCCTGGAAGTTTCAGCTGATTTTGGATAAAGTTTTTTACTGTTAGTTCAGGATCCTCGTCTCCCTGCTCCGGGATTCCAGAAAACACAAGGTTGTCCCTCATACTACGAGCCTGGAGATCAATAATTGATTCTTTCATCCTCTTGTTCTCATCAGAGATCCAGCTCATTCCTTCGGTGAGTGATTTCACCGATCCTCTGAGGGCTGCGTTTTCTGCAGCCAGCGTCTGCACCTGTTGCTGGCTGAACTCCAACGACTCCCGTAATGCCTGGAACTATCTGTGTAGAATTTCTAACAGAGACATACGAGTGTCGAAGCTGGATAATTTCTTATCTATTGATGTCAGAATGTCCGTAGAATCATTACCAGCTGGAGACTGACGGGTGACTCTTCATTACGACTTCTTTTGGCAGATGGGGTTTGGTTAGTTTTCCCCATGACGATCCTGTCAAAACACTCGTCGATGTAATCCGTGAGGCTCTCCAGGCTTTCTTCACTGTACTCCAGTGTTTTGTTTTTGTTTCACCCGATAATATATTTATTTAAACAGTAGTTATTGGCGTAATTATAATCTTACTATATTGTTTGCTCTATTTGAGGCGCGCCTTGTTTGAATCTGCCGATAGTCTCACACAATCTTGCAACACTACAGCATCACTCTCTCCCTACAGCATCTACACTAATGTACCCCCTAGGGTTAATTATTGGACCTTAAGGTATCTATATGTACCTTTTTGAGGGTCCAAAAGTACATGTACTCAAGTGGTAAAAGGTATGTGTATATGAACCTTTTTTTCTACATGCTGGATTACAATAAAAATAGAAATAGAAAAATACTTAATTCATCCTCCAGTGGGAGAAAATTTAATTTAGTCGAGTAGCGCAAAACATTATAAATATTTACAATGATTGCATACTAGACAACAACAATAATAATAATCAATGAAGAAATAAATACATTTGAGAAGAACATATCAGCACCCGATTAACGGATTGACGGTATAGAAAATGGATGGATGGAAGAACATATCAGCTGTCACTATTAAAAAGCTGTGTGGACAAAGGACCTCCTGAACCTCTCAGTTCTGCAGCGCAGTGAGATGAGCCTCTCACTGCGGCTGCTCTTTTGACCTGCCAGGATGCTGTGGAGAGGATGTTTATTATTCTCCAAAACAGAATACAGTTTCCTCCTCATCTGTTGCTCCACCACAGCACTGAGAGGGTCTAGTCTTCTACCTACAACAGAACTGGCCTTTTTTACCAGTTTGTCCAGGCGCCTACAGTTTTTGTCTGTAGTACAACTCCCCCAGCAGACAACAGCATAGACCAGTGCACTCTCAATGATAGTGTGATAAAACATGCATATCATATCACTACAGACATTGAAGGACCTGAGCGTCTCAGGAAAGAAGAGACGGCTCTGGCCCCTCCTGAACACTGCTTCTGTGTTGGCAGACCACTTCAGTTTATTATCCAATACCACCCCCAGGTATTTGCAGGTCTGAACAGTCTCTATCTCCCCTCCATCAATGCAGACTAACTGGTATGGAGTTTTAGATCTCCTGAAGTCCACCACCAGCTCTTTGGTTTTGGTAGTGTTCAGGAGCAAAAAGTTATTTTTGGTCCAGCCATAGAAGGACTCCACACGGTCCCTGTACTCCTTCTCCTGTCCACCTGTTTCCTGTACACATGCCACAACAGCCGTATCATCAGAATACTTCTGTATGTGGCAGGACTCTGAGTTGTACCTGAAGTCTGATGTGTACAGGGTGAAAAGAAAAGGAGCCAAAACGGTACCCTGCGGAGCCCCAGTACTGCATTCTAGAAAAAATACCATTCAATGGCCATTGAATATATATATATGATAAATAATTAACTGAAAGGGGTAATAGTAGTGGTAATGTTCTGTACATATGTTATGTGGGGTGTGGTTTCTGAAAGTGCTGTGCTAAATGTATCGAAAAAATGCTAAATGTTGTAGACCTTTAATTTTGCATGTCTAAAATTGTCCTTAGTGCTGTGGACATGAAGCTAATTATCTTTGTAAGTTAGCTGAGTTGGTCTTACCTACTTTTTCTATTTAATCTCCCTCTGTTTACTCTTCTCAGATAATGGTGTGGATGGTGAAACACTTGATGGTGGCCTCACAGAGAATATGATTGCTTGCTTGTTTCATGGATCTTTCAAGAAGCAGGTCAAATTCAGTCAGTTTGTGAGCATGTTAAAAGAGCCAGTAGTAACACTAACTTTAGAGCCTGTGCCTCCAGAAGAATGGCAGCAACCTACTTGTTCAGCTACATTATGGCAAGTGCAGGTGAATGATGAAAGAGTACCATTACCACAAGTTTTTTTGTAGTCATTATTGCCAAGATGGCACTTTTATTTAAAACTGATGTTGTTGTTTGAATGCTACATACATTTTTATTCCTCACCTGTTAAAAAAAATGTTATGAAAGCCTGTAAATGCATTTTATTTATTCATATGATACCTTCTATCTGGTAGGGTCATAGCAATGTGAGATGGATTTTTTTAAGTTGATTTGCGCATTAAAAGAAAAAAAAATCTATATTATAGCAGTGGACCTAGCGGAAGACTGCACACTACATTTGAAATCCCAGCATTCCCCAGGCACCTACAAAAAAAACTTGATAACAAGGAACCATGTCAGAGAGACAGGACAGACACACAATAATCAGGGTCCTCTTTGAAGCTGTGGCACAATACACAATGTAAGTGTGTTTAAGGTAATGTAAGGTAAGGACTTTATAAAGGAACAGAATGATTTGCAATATTTAAATTAGTAATGTCAATAGTTAACTGTGATGTGGCTCAGCAGTGACTCCTAGCTTTATTTTGAAAGGTGCTCTTTTATTTTGAAGCTTCTTGCTTTTTTCATTGATTGTTAAAGTCACCCCCGCCTTTCGCCCGATGACTGCTGGGATAGGCTCCAGCCCACCCGCTACCCGACTGACGGATTCACGGTATAGAAAATGGATGGATGGATGGATGTTAAAGTCACATGGGCAAAGTCACAGGTCGGATCAGCCATCTTGAATGCTATCCAGGATGGTAATGTGCTTCAGAGCAGCATCCTTTCTTTAATCTATTTCATTCACCACCGTTGAGCCTTGGAGAAGCTTTGTTTGTAAGTCTGTTAAATATTATATTTGTACCTTTCATAGTTTTGGCATATTGATTGTTTATTTCATACATTTTAGCTAATGATAAAAATATATATTTCATCGTATGTAACATATGTATGTTTTAAGCTGAGAATGCAATGTTTATAGAAGTGTTTTCTGTATTTTTATTTTCAGTTTCAAAAGAAAGTGTCTGGCTTTGTAAAGCAACTGACAAAGACAAACAGTAAAGCTTCAAGTTACATCTACGTCTCAGTCATCTTTTCACCTTTTCAACGTGACACCAAGTGTTTAGCTATCTGTTACTCAGTGCAGAGTCATGCATGTGCAGTGGACAGAATATTAACTGTTGAGCAATTAGCTATTAGTTTTTGCTGGTTATGCATGTCAGTCTATAGGTTAATTAACAGATCAAACTATTATTATAATTTCTAAGAAAATAACTTTATTTTTTGGATTTCTCAAGATATCTTTCAAGTCTTTGAAAAGCATATGCCACTGTGATGAAAATTTCAGTGACATGGCAATGATGTGGCAGCATTTGCTCTGGTGCTTGAGTATTTCAGAGCAAGTGACCTTCAATTTACAGATCTTTTCTTGTCCAAGGTATCCCACAAATTTAGAATATGTGCAAGCTGTAAAGACACTGATTGTGAGATAGCCCTTCCTGAAGGATCTTGAGGGAAATTATATTATACATAGCATTTTAAACATCAGATGTTACAATTTTCTAATATTCTGTTCATACTAAATATCTATTTTGAAAAATTAAACAAGCTAATCAATCTATTGTAGTATTGTGTCCTATATCCAGACAGGAGTTGCACATGATCAATGTGTCACTGTCAAGATGCTAATCATTGATGTGTCTGTCTCAACTAGTATACATGGCATATGCCTCTGAGGCGAGTAAATTCAAATCAGAGCGTGCCCCCCTGGCTGACAACGATTAAGTGAGATTAAGTAAGGGAAATCTTTGCCATAAGACATCAGCACAACCTTCAGAAACTGCCAGAACCAGTCTCAGAAACATGTCCAAGGTCAGTGGTGCAGACCTTGATGAAAAAGAAAGCAACTGTATCCAATCTTGTATCACATTTTGTTTAACTCTGAATTTGTGAGCTACTTAGGTTCTAGCTCAGACATTAAGGCAAGGACACGGTTAACCGGGTGGTTAATGTAATATTGATATAATGGTTCCTGTTTTGAGTTGCCTGTGAATTTGAATTCTCTTAAGGTATCAAGTGTTCTTGGTGAGGATCCATCTTCCATTGATGCTCATGTGAAGATATTACATAGCCAGTACCAGAAGATGCGCATCCAGGCCCCATGATTGTACAAGACCGTATGCAGCAAACCTTTGCATTGCTGCAAAAGGAGATAGCAGATGGCATGACTGTGGAGGAAACTGTCAAGAAGTACCCTTTCTTGAAGACACCGACTGGGGTAAGTGAAAATACGTCATAAAGTAATAGCTGGGATTCTTAGCTATATAATGTAATTAATGACAGTTCATTTCAAAGGTCTTATGGTATGAAAAGTTGCATGTAGTTTGGATTCGGATACTGAATAAATCTCGTACTTTTTTCACCTGTAGTTGTACAGTGAGTTGGAATGGATACATCCAGCAATGGGAAATGTCTGTCAGCGATTCAACGAAGGCTTCAGCTGCATTGTATCAAAGGTTCTCCATCTGGCTCAGGGGAAATCACCACTGTCTAAACTCTGGAAGCAAGACAAGAGGCTCTCACAGAGGATCTACCAGGTACTCATTATATAATAAAAATAGATAATTGATTAGATAGAATAAGATAGATAATTAAAATTGTGTGTACAAATTTATCTCCCTGTTAATGTATTTTTTTGTGTTCTTCAAATTGGATGGATATTCATCTTGTTTACTATCTTGATGAATAATAGTTTTAACTGATTTTTGGGATGTTTTCTTCATGTGTGCATTATATTGACTATCAGTTGCAGAATTTAAAAGATACATTTCCCCTCTGTGCCTTACTGTAAAAGGCACTTTATCCTGACTTGCCACACTTATTGAAAGGAAAATGATGTGAAGCATTTTCTATTTACAAATCTTAATTTTTACAGAACTCAAAAAAAATATTTGGCTCACCTGTCCTAGGTTCTGTGGGGGAAAAGTACTAGTTTGATTAATTCTAATAGTAGCTTGCTGTCTAATCTTAAGGACTGCTGTCTAATCTTGGAATGAGCTTGGTTATTAACTTGACATAAATCTGGTTAAATAATTGAGCATATTGTAATTGCAGTGAATCAAATACGGTTTACACAGTTACAGCCTCCCTCTACCTCTCCTTTTGAATCACAAAATATGTTGAATATAGAATAAATGCTGTGTTATTTTGAAGTATATATTATGTCTTGCAGATATTGACTTCAGAGCAGCCCTCATCTTTCTGCCACACATCTTCAGGGAGAAGGTTGATTGTTTTATTACTCTTGGAGAGGTATGTGTATCCTGCAAGCATCTTTTTGTTCACCTCACAATAAAAAGTATACTCGACAGACCCACTGATGGAAAGATACCTTAGATTCTAGGTAGAAAAAAGTAACATTTTTAAAACAAAACATCACAAATCACTTAGGCTATCATGTTAATCTGATTTGGTTGTCTTTTTTCCTTTTGGTTTTGATTAGTGTGATCCTGCCACTCCATACCCAACTATCCAGTTGATCGATTGAGACTGGAAAATGGCCTTCACCAGGAGAGCTCCGAATGTTGTGAAAGTGGATGGTATCGAGTTGTGTTGCAGCTCAGCAATTAACGAGGGAATCATCTCTGCTTTCTGTGCTTACTTTGTGTTCAGTTTAGCATTTCCACGACACCTGAAGAACACACTAATGTTTCTCCAAAGGTACAGCGCCAAAATAATCGAGGATGGCGATAAGCCTCTGCCAGTAACTGTCACTAGGCAAGTAAACCTCCTCTGTTGACTTTGCAATGCCTCGTCTAAACCAGTGCTCTAAATGCTCAAGGAGAACATTCACCTTGATGAAACTAATTCAGCACATAGGACTTATTCATGCTCATGAAGCTAATTTCACTATTGCATGTGGACTTAATGACTGCAAGTCAACATTTACGAAATATGAGTCTTTTGAGGACATGTTTATCGGGGACACAGAGACAGTTTTATGTCAATACAATGACTGTGATGGTGATGAAGATGAGGTGGCCTCTGAGAATTCTGATAAGCCTGGGACAGATTCCGTCACTGAAAAACCTCCTTCTATGGATGAACTGTTACTTAATTTCAAAGAAAATCTTTTCTCGTTCATTCTGAAATGTAGAGAGAAAAATCACCTTCCAGTCTCTGTTCAAAAAGAAATAGTTGATGATGTCAATTTTTTACTTTGTTTTTTCAAAGAGAACTATGACACTTTAAAAGCTTACCACTTGCAGAGAAGTGGTTTTGATATATCAAAATGTCCAGAGCTAAAATGGTTCATACAGTCAAAAATTTTTTTTTTGATGAAGCATCAAAGGCTATCCGATCTCCATATATGATAAAAGAACATTGTAAATCCAAGCTCAATATGATTGAACCTGTCCAGTATAAGCTAAGATCCTCTGAAGGACACACAGTGGGCTCCTACTCATATGTACCAATTGATAAAATGCTAAAAGAATACTGTTCTCATGAGGATATTCAGGATCAAATTTTGTTTAAAACTAATATCGAGACACACAGTGAAGTTTTATCAGACTACTGTGATGGACAAATTTTTAAACAAATTTTTCACAGACCACCCAAATGCACTGCGGCTGCATTTCTATGAGGATTTGAAGTAGTAAATCCTTTGGGTTCAAAAAGAACCAAACGCAAGCTGTGTGCATTTTATTACACAGTAGGCAATTTGGAAAAAAAATATAGATCTCAGCAGAGATACATTCATTTAGCGTTATTGGTACGTTATTCATGTGTAAAACAGTGTGGTTTTGATGTCATTGATGATCTTAAAAAACTTGGTACTGATGGTTTTTACATTGACTGTTGATGAAATGCATACATGCAGCTCTTGCCACTTTATCTGGTGATAACTTGTCAGCTCACATGATTGGTGGATTTACCATGTCATTTAATTCAGGTAGAGTTTGTCGCTATTGCATGGCTACTACTACTCGAGATAAAAAAACACTTGTTCACTGAAGACAGCTTTGTTGTAAGAACATCCAAAGTTCATCTGTGTCATCTTTCCCGCATCCAACAAGTCCCTGATGATAAAGTAATTTATGGAGTATGCAGTCCTTCCCCCTTTAGCGAATTAAATAATTTTGATGTAACAACAGCTTTACCACCAGACATAATGCCTAAGTCAAAGTAAAAGACTATACTCCATGGGGAGTACAATGTGGCCGGGAAAAAAACCTCAGCACATCAAGAACAGTAACATAGGTCACCATCCAACATAAAACTCAAAACATAAACAAAGATTTGCTCGTTTCACACATAAAAACGCAAGACACACGAAGGCGTGGGATGGGGGTAGGCCCAGTGAGTTGCTATGTCTGGCTCTCAACCAATGTTTCAGTTCACAAGATGTCATCGTGATACCACAGCAGGTTGCCATGGAGAAGTCCTTGATTGGGTCCCTGTCGGAGTCAACTATCACCAGGTGTACGAAGAAGGGAGGGGTAGAAGTAGTTCAGAGTGTCTCACAGCAGTGATTTCAGGAGATTTGTTACAGCAGCGGCCTTGGCAAGCAGGAATGCAGATTAGATTGTGATAGTTGGTTAGGGCGTGTTGTCATTTTCAATGGACACGACTCACTCTGTTTGTCCATTCTGGTCACAAAAATGATCCATACGACTTCTAAAAGATGTTGTCCATATTGCAGTTAATGACCACAGTCTGAGCGCCAATAGCTCTGCCCACCGATTCAAACATGGCAGGCAGCTTGGGGCCAATGACCACTGTCTCCGACTTCCGAATTTTGCGATACACCAGGGCAATGCCTAATCCAATCAGCAGAAAACCCATTATCATGGTTCCGAACATGTAAAGATCCTCGATGTCTTCAACGGAATAAATCGACGCACAACTCTCCACTTCTCCCAGGAGTCCCTTGTGTAACCAGCGGCAAACGTTCCGTTGGGACAGGCGGGATCCCCTGGACCCGAGCTTCTTGTAGCAAAGATTTTGTCAATTGCGTTTAGAGACCAGCCGATCAATTCCACGATTTAGTTTGAGAGCAATGCAGAGAGAGGCACTGAAGTTGAGACAGGACAGGACAAGACAAGAGAAGCAGGAGAGATATGGGAGAAGGCAGAATCAGGAGAGAGTAGAAATGCGACCGCCTTCGTTGGGAGCCAGAAGAAGAATGCACGATTTATTTGAGGGTTGTCTGAAAAGTCTGCATATGATCACTGCATAAATGTCGAGGCCAGAGAGGCCATATCAAAACTCACAAGGAGAAGAGGTGAGACAAAGAGAACGATGTACAAAAAAGGAATGTTATCTTCACTCTGATCACTATCTTCACACTGCCCAAATAAGACGATGACTGCATACTCATGATATATCCCAGGTCTCGGCACCTGAAATGTAGTAGAAGATTGTATGTGTGTGTGTGTGATATGATACCAAATAAAAGGTAAAGGGAGGCAACCACTCACTGGAGAACTTTTGTGAATCTGCAGAGAGAAGGTTTGTGTGTTGTTCTCCCCTTGCAAGTAAAATGAGGCCTTTGAGTGATTTCTTGGTTTCAAGACGATGTCTGTGAGTGTCTGACAAGGGTGTAATTCCTGTTGTTATGATACCAGTTATTTGCAAAGCTCATTCAAAGAAACGCATGATGATACAAGAGATAAATGAGTAACTGCAAAAAATACACATTGGTCAAAACGACTAAGCAAACAAACCAGTACAGTTATCGGAGAGACTCCAAAATGTTGGTGTTACTGGATCAGCTATACAAAAGTGGTTTCTCTTCAGGCTGCTTCCTTTTATAATGGCACACCATGTGCCATGTAACTGTAAATGTTTGCACGTTTTTCTGTTATGTCAAGAGATTACTGAGATTGTTATAGCTTCATAAGTGAGAAGAGAAAATCTTTTTTTGTTAAATTTACTTGTTCAAGAGTTTCTGACAGAAATGACAGATGTATTTGGGGATGTTATTACACCTAAGTATCATTACTTAATCCATTCTTTTGCAGAAAGGGCCTTTGCAGTCATAATGGTGCATGAGATTTGAGGGAAAGCACCAATATTTCATGACTGCAGAAATTTTGTAAACATAGCTACAACTCTGAGCAACTGACACCAGTTCAGACAATGCTGGGAGTTTTCCTCACAGAGTTTGCTGGGTGAATTTGAAAAAGTGCCTGGGAAAAGTGTGACTACCCCATTTTTACATTTACCTGTGGAACTGCAATTACATCGATATCTTGTGGATTCTCTGTGGCAAAATGTTGGTTCCTCTGTCATATGACTGTCACTTTCATGCATACAGTGTAAAGGTTGATGGAGAATGGACTTTACTAAAACCAGGTGATGAAATGGGCTTCCAGGCATTTGACACTTACTCTGTGGATAACAGTTTATACGTCACACTTAGACAGTTTTTAAAGATGTACAAAATTGATTGAGAATTGAAAATGTTATTTTTTTGTCATGAGTGTTATTTTAATGTATGCAGTTTTTAAGTTACCTGTAATGGACAGCTTTACATTGCTTCAAGTGAAATTAAATTGAAATGTGAAAATAAAAAGAATACATTCAATTATTCAATTCAATACATTTCAAATTTATTTTTCTTTTCTGTAATGTAGATAGATAAAAAATGTACAGAAAAAATATCTACATTGTAAATATATTCTTTGAACATACGGTTCATACCAAACACTCCTGAGAGGAGGAGCTGGGAATGCAGATTGGAGATGAAGTTTGGAAAGAGGGCCTTAGAAGGACTTGATCTTTCTCTATCAACACCAGGCACCAGTTAATTCAATTTAAGGTTATGTATAAGCTTCAGTATTCAAAAACCATATTGCACAGAATCTTTCCCACTATTTCCTCTCTATGTGACAGCTGTAAATCTGCAGAGGGTTCTGTGACCCACCTCTTTTGGACATGTCCCAAACTGTAGAACTTTTGGTGTAACATATTTAAGTGGTTTTCTGACATGTACAGCTGTGTGTTTGAGCCTTACCCAATGATTGCATTATTTGGTGTTTCTCCTTCTCTGCTTAAACACAAAGTCTAAGTGCAAGCACAATTTTGTATGGAATGGCAATTGCAAAGAAAATGATTTTAAAACTCTGGAAGTCAGACACTGTACCTCAGTTTAAGATCGGTTGAGTGAGATCATTGGGTTATTGCATATGGAAAAGGTTCGATTGTGCATTATGGTCAGTCTTCATAAATTTTCAGATATATGGCAGCCAGATTTCTGATTCACCTTGATAAATACAACATTGATCTTGACCAGCAAGGGAGTTCATAGAGTTCCATCCCCACCTTTGCCATCTTTGTTTAGTACTTGTGCGAAGATTCTAGTGTCAGTGATGCAGCAGACATTTTTAAATGTTTCTTTTTTTGTACTTTATTTGTTCTTTCTACTCTTGTACTCGTACTTTTGTTTGTACGTCTCTTTTCTGTTTTTTGTAACTTGTCTTATACAAAATTCTAATAAAAAAAAAAATATATATATATATATATATATCAGCAACTGGTAGAGGGATTTGCTTAATAAATGACTGAACTGATCTATTGGTCTACTTAGTGTCAATTTTTTTTTACTTGGTGCTATTTAAAAAGACATGTCAGCCACACATCAGTCGCAGCCTGCCAGCTGCACATGTTTAAGCATGTTTTCTTTTTTCTCCATTGTGTTACCAGTCAAACCATTCTTGTTCAGTATGGGTCAAATTGTAAAGAATTTTGTGCCTATTCAATATTTCAGTGGATCAAAGTTTCTGTAATGTCTATCTGCTCTTTAGGGGGGGGGGGGGGGGGGGGGGGGGGGGGGGGCTAGATTAATTACAGTGTGGGCAGTCTGACATTAGCTTAAAAGCACTACAACTTCAAAGAATGAATCCTGGAGTTCTTTGACAGAGGTGGTTGCATTGTGCATTGTTGGAGTGGGACTTCTCACCTTGGTACCCAGATAACCAAGCAAGTTGCTCTGACAGAGGGCTGTTCAATAAGCATGAGTTCTTTACATGCTACAGTCACTGAAGGACAATCATATCGACAACTGTTTGTCACATTTCCTGTCCTGACCATGTAATGCAATTTCAAGAAGATATGCTCATTTCACATATTTTTGGGACCAGACTGCATCTACACAACCAACATTCATCTACATGGAAAAATAAAGAATTTAGTGTGGCTCTTTGTGTGTCAAAAATGGTGGCTGTGGTATAGTCTTTATCAACCTTGAATGAGTCCTCACCTGTGTTGTGAACATGGCGATGTGATGAAACTCTCCTCGACCTCCTTGTTTTACTGGGACAGTCAGAAAAAATCTTTTGCCATCTTTGGAGAACACAGGTTCTTGATTCTGTGGAAGGCAAGTATGAAATCAGGGTTTTACAAAGTTACCTTTTTGTGCCCTGGTGCAACGTTTGTGTAGTTTTACTTCTAAAGCTTGGAATGACAAATACTTTGCATCAACATTTTCAAGACACACACACTACAAATTTTCAAATAACTTCAAAAAGCATGAGAGAAAAGTCAGTACAACAAAAGCTGAAGGTTTAATCTCTGAAAAGATTTTCAATTCATCTTTCTTGTTTCTTCAGAAGCTGGGAAATAAAAGAGTGTTACAGTAAAATACATTATATTTAATAACAACATGAACAAAAGAATAAAAAGTACTGTATGTGGAAATTGTCTCCAGAAAAAGATTTTTTAGTCTACACATATCAATCTGTAAAAAAAAATGATACATGAAAAATGCACATTTTGTTACCATTGTAACTGCTTATTGAATGAAATAATCAACATTTCAAGAAAAAGTTACTGTGAATAATGTATCCAGGAAAGACCACCATTTTATTCTGTCTGAAGCTCTAAAAAAATATTGCGCAATGCATTTTCTCAAATGTAACGCAGCTTATAGAATCAACTATTTATAACCGTGACGATTTCACAGGATTTTTCTTTATATGGGTAATTGGAAGGTTGATTCCCTGCAAAACTGTCACACCTTTGCTAAGAACTGAAATTAAGACACCGTCTGACCAAAGAACACATTTATTTTAAACAAGGGAGATGTAGGAAGGTGGGGCGCTAGTCCAAGGAGGTGAAGGGCTGGAGGAGATGGCTGGGCTGGCAGGCGAGGTGGCAGGGAATTGAACAAAGAAAACAGGTTATATTACTGAACCGACTAGCAATTGGTTAGCACTGGTTCAAAAGGGCAAGTTTGGCTAGAAGTCCACCTTTTCTCATCCCTTGTCTCAAAGCCATACTTTGTCTCCAGGAGCATAGCAAGGTGCATGAGTGCAATGGCGGTTCGCTTGGCGCTTGTAGCGGTCTGAGGCTTGGAGTAACGCTGAGCGTGCACGGTGCCATGTCTTGTGCTTGGACTGAGGGTACTGAGAGCTCCTTCTCCTGTGAGGGGAATAGGGGAGGCTGATACCCAAAAACACACTGGAATGGTGACATACCTATAACAGATGAAGGCAATGTGTTATGAGCATATTCCACCCAATGAATAAGGATAGATCAAGTTGAGAGGTCGGAGGAAACCATGCAGTGAAGGGGTGTCTCTAGATCCAGGTTTGCTCTTTTGGCTTGACTATTAGATTATGGATGTTATCCAGAGGACAAACTGACGTGGCTCCAACAGAGGAACAGAAAGCCTTCCAGACGGCAGAGGTGAATTGAGGCCCACGATCGAAACGATATCAGTAGACAGCCCATATATACAGAACACCTCTCTGACCAAGAGATCAGCCGTCTCCTTGGCCGAGGGCAGCTTAGGCAGAGGCAAAAAATGAGTAAATTTACTGAAGCGGTCCACGACAGTAAGAATTACCATGTTACCAGCTGAGGCAGGCAGACCAGTTACAAAATCCAGGGACGGCGGGGCACAGGCAGTGGATGGCACATGCTAGGTTGAGTTGAAGACTTGTTCTGTGCACAAACAGGGCAAGCAGACAAACAACTTTACATCTATATCCATAGATGGCCACCAAAACCATCGTCTAAGGAAGGCAAATGTTCGATTTAACCCTGGATGACAGGGAAGTTATGATGAATGGGTCCATTGCAGTACTGAGGTCTTAACAGAGTCTTGGACATACAGATGACCCGGAGGGCCATTACCTGGGTCAGGTTGTGTCTGTTGGGCCTCTTTTACCTCCTCTTCAATCCTCAGGGACACTGCAGTGACAACACAGGATTTCGGCATGATGGGTTCTGGGGACTCAATGGGCCTATCCTCCCTCCCACACATCCGGGACAGCGCGTTGGGCTTGGTGTTCTTAGAACCCAGCCTGTAGGTTAGAGTAAAGTTAAATCGGCCAAAAAAGAGAGATCACCTGGCTTGACAAGCACTGAACCGCTTAGCTGCCAAGAGCTCACGGTTGCCCACATCATAGTTCCTCTCTGTTGGAGATAAACGGTGAGACAAAAAGGAACAGGGATGGAGCTTACCATCCTTGGTGGAGCGCTGGGAGAGAGTTGCCCCCACCCCGATGTCTGAAGCATCCACCTCAACAGCAAACTGCTTCTCCTGGTCTGGCTGGATGAGGACGGGTGCAGTAGTAAATAAACCCTTGAGCTTAATGAAAGCTGATTCAGCAGCAGATGTCCACTGGAAAGGCTTTGAGGTCGAGGTTAGTGCAGTTGAAGGGGCAGACACACAACTATAGTTTTGGATGAATCTTCTATAGAAATTAGTAAATCCAAGGAACCTTTCTAACGCCTTACGATTGCTAGGGTTGGGCAAATCAAGGATGCTTTTACCTTGGCTGGGTCCATCCTCACCTTCCCTTCAGCAATGATGAAACCCAGGAAGGAAGTTGATGAAGCATGAAACGTTTCTCTGCTTTCACAAAGAGACAATTCTCCAACAGTCTTTGCAGGACCTGGCGGACATGCTGGACATGTCCAGACAAATTCCTAGAGAATATCATCCAGGTAAACAAAGACAGTTTACCTGACAAGACGGTGCAACATGTCCCTGAGGACATCATTTACCAGGGCCTGGAAGATGGCCGGGGCATTTGTGAGCCCAAACGACATCACTAGATATTCAAAATGACCCAGAAGAGTGTTAAAGGCCATCTTCCATTTGTCTCCGTCCCGTATCCTCACTAGGTGGTATGCATTGTGAACACAGTGGCCCCCTGGAGAGAGTCAAAGGCAGAATTCAAAGGCAAAGGGTAATTGTTCTTAATGGTGATATTGTTTAATGGATGAAAAACAATACATGGTCAGAGGGACCCATCTTTCTTGCCAAAGAAAAACTCCGCTCCTAGGGGTGACGAGAAGGGACGAATGATGCTGGCAGCCAGGGAGTCCTTAATACACCTCTCCATGGCCTACTGCTTGAGCTTGGTGAGGCTGTAAAGGCGGCTGCTGGGAAGGAAAGTGCCAGGCAGGAGATCAATACCACAGATGGGGGGGTCGAGACAGAGCACATTCCTTACTGAATACAGTTTGGAGATCATGGTATTCAGGGGGAATGGAGGACAGATCAGGGACTTCAGGCAGGGGTTCAGGACTGGGCACAGAATAAGGTGGGACTGACAGCAAACAACTTGTATGGCAATGAGGGCTCCAGCTGATAATTTCTCATTTCCTCCAATCTACTTGGGGATTGTGCTGTGCTAGCCAGGGGAGACCGAGGACTACTGTAATGGATGGTGAGTTAATTATGTGAAAACTGAGCTCCTCCAGGTGATTACCAGACAATTGTAACCGCACAGTTACAGTCCTTCGAGTTATGTTGGCTAAGAGTCGACCATCTAATGCACTTGTATCAAGAGGCTTATCAAGGTTGATGGAAGGCAACTTTACTGCTTAGTAACGGTAGCATGAAGGGAATTTTCATCTGCACCGGAATCTAGAAGAGCTGAGCAATCAAATGACTGACCTTTCCACGACAAAGTTGCTTGCACTTGTGTTCGGGGGGAGAAGGAAAGGGAGGTGTGGCTCGACAGAATTTTCCCTCCTACTGACGAGCCCAGTCGTTTGCCGAGCAATGAGGACAGGAGGACAGGAAAATCCCAGGTCTCCCACAATACAGGCAGCTGTTACTCCTAATGCAGCGCTGACGCTCCTCGGGTTCCAGGTGGAAACGTTCCAGTTGCATCAGCACAGGTGAGGGGTCCCTCCTTAGCAGGCCAGGAACTGTGCCACCTTCACCCACGGGATTCTAAGGCAGATGGAAAATGCCCTGGAGAAGCAGTGGATGGGCGTCATTGCTCCTCTCTTCTCCACTCTCGCAGCCAATTATCAATGCGGATAGCTAAGGACACTAAACCCTCAAAATCAGGGGGCTCCGGGTAAGAAACAAGTTAGTCTTTAATCACATCATTTAATCCTTGACAGAAAACTGATTTAAGTGATTCATTATTCCAGCCACTCTCAAGGGACAGGGTACGAAACTCAACTGAAAACTCAGCAACACTACGCATACCTTGACGTAAGGAGATTAACCTCTTGGAGGCATCCTGGCCACGAACCGGGTGGTCGAAAACCCTCCTCATCTCAGCTAAAAAGGCAGCGTAGGAAGTGGTGACTAGTGACAGTTTCTCCCACAAGGCTGCAGCCCAGGCCAAGGCATTTCCACGTAGAAGCCCCATCAGGTAAGCAATTCTCGACTGCTCCGTTGAGTAAGACAGGGGCAGGAACACAAGATCGCATTGCAACAAAAAGGAACAACATAATCCAAAGTCACCTTCATAGCAATCCGGGGGAGGAACCCATGGCTCCTTGACAAGAACAGAGGTTGATACTGCTGGAGTTGGGACTGGCGGTTGAGAGCAGATTCATCTGATCCCAAATCTCCTTCACCCAAGTGGTCAGCTTTCTGAGACTGTCCATTACTTCCCTCAGTAACTGTGAGTGCTGGCTAAGCAGTGTGCCATGATGGGTGACTGCCTGGCGGACGTGGTCATTGTTGGTTGGGTCCTGTATGGCTGGATCGTACTGTCACACCTTTGCTAGGAACCGAAATTCAGACACCGTCTGACCAAAGAACACGTTTATTTTAAACAAGGGAGGTTTAGGAAGGTGGGGTGCTGGTCCAAGGAGGTAAAGGGCTGGAGGAGATGCCTGGGCTGGCAGACGGGGCTGGCAGGCAGGCCTGGCAGGTGGGCAGAGCTGGCAGGCACACAGGCAGACAAGCAGGGCAGGGAACTGAACAAATAAAACAGGTTATATTACTGAACCGACTAGCAGTTGGTTAGCACTGGTTCAAAAGGGCAAGTTTGGCCAGAAGTTCACTTCTGACAAACCGTATGAACAGAGTGACTATCCGGCAGAAACTGAACGTAGGACGGGAACTAAATGTAGACTGGATGATGAGCTGATGGGAACCAGGTGGCTTGATTGTAGCAGCAGGGCAGGTGTAGAGTGTGAGGTAGACGGCTCCAGAGGAGACAGAGTGCAAGGGGGAGGGGAAGGTAGCAAACACAAACAGTGCAGACAAGTAAAAACTATCACGCCGCTGGCCTCGTGACAAAAACTTATTGTAATGCACGTTATCTGCTTTAAATCAAGAGTTTAATACCAAGCTAAATTATCATAATTGACAATATAAGTCACGCGTGAAAGTGATAACATTCTTAAGCATAGATCATACTTTTCTACTTACAGCAATGTTTCCATAAATGTTGGGACATTTCAAAACAAAAATTCCACGCGATGATAGACAAGTCATGTATATCTACTGGTAGATTTCACAAAGAAAGCAACTCGTGCGAATGTTGAAACACAGAAAAGCAATAAATTTGATTTAATTTTAAATTTTTGCTTATTTACAGTTTTATGCTTGCTACAACTTTGAATAAATCTGCTCTTGTTTATACCGTATTGAACCATATGCTCTTAACATTCTGTCAAGTGTTTTGGAATTCAAGAGAAGAGATTATTGTAGTTCTGAAAGTAAATTACTTTTCTCATTCTTGTTTGAAATGGAAATTTCAGCTACTCAACAATAATTGGGCTTCCTTTGCGCCCTCGATGGCTGCGACCAATCTAACTCCTGGAGTTGGATAAACGCCATTTCAATCTGCGTGCAATGTAATGTTGTAATGCTTGATTGACAATAAATGCTTCTGATTCTGATTCTGATATAAAGCCTTTTTTAAGGTAGGATCAGGGACAAGGTTTATCTAATGTTAGCATTTGACAGAATGCAAGTATGTAACAACACATAGGCTGTCAATGTTGTCAAGAAGAAGTCTTGTTCCTGTTCCTTTCTTGTTCCTGTTCCACAGCTCCATGTATGACACTGTGCTGTGCTAATGTCTTTCTGAACTCTCTCTTGAATAGGTGTGTCTATAGCTATATATTTTATCTTTTTCAGTTTACAAAATTTTAATTTGGTACTTTGTTACTATCAACCATCTGCAAAGATACATAATTTGTTCCCATATCTTTCGTTGTATCAGCAAAAAAAAGTGATGGGCCTAAAAAACAAACCACGACAAAAGAAGAGTATTTGAAAGGACTGTCCTTAAGAAATAAGAAAAGATCCAGTGAAGGCTTGACACAAGATCCAAGGGAGACATGTGGCCCTTAAGTTGATCCTTCAAATATTCTCCAAAGCTATTACAAATGGTCTTTATTGAATGCTGATTGTCAAGGATATATTCTAAAGGAAAGGAAACAGGGAAACAAGGCTGATATATGCCAAATGTCACAATAACTGTACTGAAAATCAGTGACGGCAGGCCTTTATGTAGTCATGACTCCCAAAGCCTGAATGTCATTATCATTAAAAAAGTGTGGGGTGATTTTGAAAAGAATGGAAGCTTTCGGATGTTCTTCCAGAGGCCAGCAGATCTAATCCAGAAAACTACTTAAAGAAATCATTAGAAAGCTTGTATTTGAGGGTTCTTGCTGTGTTAATACAGTTGAAGAAACATTTTTTTCCCTATATAGTGTATTTGCATCCATATTTGCACATGTTTTGAAAAATCGCTGCGCTCATTTCCCATTTTCTTGACTAAATAAGGAAATGAGGGGCAGAACACAATACACCACTTTTTAACAGTGTGTTTCTAATTATTCAAATAGTGGGGTTTTAATTATTTGCAAATGATTGCATTCTTGTTATTCACATTTATACAATGTATAGACTGGAAACAGGGGTCTATCTAAAAATTAATCATCTAATTATAAACAGTGGAAACATCATAAATATGATCTATCTATATATATATATATATATATATATATATATATATATATATATATATATATATGGTGTATAGTTTGAATGAAATCAATGATTCAAAAGGCTGCCACCTTTATTTTCAACTCTAAACTTTACAATTAAACACATGATGATGAAATTACAGATCAAGCAGCAGGATGATTTAAGAATCTGTCTTGCTGCTGCTCAGCCTGTGTTTGCATCACAAGTTTCAGGATTTTGGGGGTGAATCCAGCCTTTCTTAAAAATACAGAGAGTTCTGGGAGGTGCTTCCTTAGAAAATGCAGCAAAAAGGTAAGAAATTGTTCTTTATATTAATCGCAAAGGCATTGAGACAAACATAACATCAAAACAAAACTGCAGCAACAGAGAACATGCTTTTAAAAATGATAGGCACACAACATGACAAATGGAATTGAGAGCTTTACCTGCTTGGAAAGCCAGAGCTCAGAGCTTTCTTCATGTCTCTAAAAAACATGTCAGAGCAGAATATCACAGTGGTGTTAATTCACACACATCATAAAAAGCCTTTTCTTTCTTGTTAGTTTACCTGTAATCTAAGGTTTTAGAATAGCAAACTAGCAAAATAGCAATCATATTTTCTTCCAAGAGTATGTTTCTTTTATTTCAGCAAATATTAACATTAGTGGTATATTTTTCACACTAAGGATATATATTTTGGAATAGTACTTTGGTCGCTCATTTTCCTGACAGAATAATCTGTATAATTCAGATAATAGACCCCTCATTTTGCTGTTTATTTGAATAAGCTACTGGGAACAGTATTTCCAGTCTGTGCCCATGTTTCATACCAATTTGCATGAGCAGAAGCCAGAGTTTTAGCAGAGGTATTCTAGTTATACTAAATCAGTATAAAAAGAACTGCAGATTTGCCTAATGAGTCTTGTTGCTCAACTGCAGGGTTAAAACTGCTCTGTCTTGTCTGAATATGGCGATAATATGGAGGGATTTTACACCAGCAAATGTGCACAATTCATATTTATCACTAAGAAAACTCCTTGTAAGATTGTAATTCAACTAAATGGCTTACCTTTGGCTAGTTTTGAACAGGTGAATCATATTAACATAACATCTGTTATACCTTTTTCCTGCATTTCATTCTTCCTCATTACATCTGTATAGTACTAGAACTGACACTGTGTTGGAGCAGAAACACACGAAAGTACAGCTTCAATAAGAAAAAGGTTCAATTATTATGTAAAATGTAAATAAAAGCTGAATACAATTTCATAAACTAATATTAAATGTTAAAAATGAGAGTCACCTCATGTTGAATTTCACAGCAATTTGTAAATTACTGCACTCTATTTTTATTTACATTTTACACAGCATCCAAACATTTTTTGAGTTAGAATTGTAAGAATACAACATAATAGCACTCAATTTTATTTGTAATTTATTGTAATTAATTATTTGTAATTTGAAAATGATATAGGGGGTACACATGTAGCATCATGTAACAACAACAAATATCTTTATGAGCAAAAAATTAGCAAAAACTATTTTTTATAAAAAATCACTTTGCAAAATAAATTGTAATCTAAGGGAGAATGAACCATGTTTTATATATTCACATGGGAGAATGGTCATATCAGCATAATCAAATGTTTCAGAAGAAGAGTTCAGAAGACTTCAGAAATTAGCTTTTCTAAATTTGATATATATATTCAGGATGCAAACGTTGGGGGAGCCAGGGGGGTCTCAGCCCCTCATAATGAGACATGAGCTACCCTGAAAACATGATTTGTGAAATTTTGGGGGGGGGGGGGGGGGGGGGGTCTCTAAAATATTAGCAAAATGCAATTTTTTTCCCAAGCATTTCCTTTTCGTTTTGTTTTTGTTCTTTTTGTACTGCCATAATCATGGATCATGTGTAAAATTAGGCTATTTTTAATGTATGGTTTGTGCATGAGGGTGATTATAGCTATTTCGCTATTTAATGAAGATGCCGGCCTGCATGCAATTCTTGTCCTCACCATTGAAGCATGGGGGCGCTGTGTCTTAAACCGAATGTTACTTAGTCTTTACATATAAATAAGAAAAAAAAACACTCAATTTCGGTACTAAATAATAAATTCATCATGTCTAAAAGAAGACTGGATTTTGGATTTACTAAGAAATCGAAGACGAATGACTCTGAGGAGCAGCAACAGGCAAGTTCTTCGGGTGATGAGGCTTTCTTGAGGGCAACCATCATCACTGCTGCACCTGCGGGGAAACCTACTGCTGAATTTTTTTTATTAATTATTTTCGCGTTGCGCACACAGAAAGCAGTTTTAAAGCAGTTTTGAAAACCAACGAGCTTTTCTTGTGTTTCACAAGTCCAACTTCCTGTCTGCGTCATCCTCTCCAAAACAAAAGCTTAAATCAAATGGAGAAAAGATTTTAAGAATCCAGAGCATCATAAAGGACCGCAACAAAAACCTACCAGATCGACCATTAAAAAAAAAACAGAAAAAACATCTTGACAGCACATTGTGGTATTTCATGTTTTCTGTTGAACTGATATTGGGAAAGAGTTAAAATTTTATTTTCATTTGACAAATTTAAAAGCAATATTTTGAGAAAATATTTCTACAAATGCAGTGGTTAAGTTCACATTCAAAATAGGCCTACTCCCTACGTTATGTAGCCTAAGTGTAAGATTTATCAACACAAGAATAAATAGTTTTCATGTTTTCAAACTGTTGTGTGGTCATTTTTCTGAAGAAAACGTTTTTTTCAAAATTATTTGGGGTTTAACATTTACTTCAACAATAAGATACGATAAGATATGACTCAATATGTCGACCAGAAACCCCAAATCTGAATTCCATTGGGTGTCACGAAGCTCAGGATAGTCCTCCTTTTTCTCCTAAAGAAACAATGATATTGGTTTGAGAAGTTAAAAAAAATGAGAAAGCATGTTACATCTGACAGAGCAGTGGAGACTCAGATCACTGGGAAGGTCTTCATCAAGGTCAGCTATTAAGTTTCAGAACTGTCTGTGATTCAGAGCATGAGTACGAATAAAATTCACAATTTCTTGCACAGATTTCATGTGCTCCATATTCAGCTTCTTGGATACAAGGTGCTCTTGATGGACGATGCAGTGGAATGTTAAAAAATCTGGGAAACGATCATCAGCTTTATACAACCCTACAAGGCCTTTGGCAGATCCCAACATAGGTTGTGCACCATTGGTAGTTTTTTCAGTTAATTTCAATAACTGCAAATTAGTTTTTTCAACGACAGCCATGAGTGCCTCTTTGAGGTTGATGCCCGGGGTCCTTTCTTTTAATGGCACAATGTCAAGCAATTCTTCTTTTATTGTGCAGTCCTCTGACACAGACCTTACGGATACCACCAACTGTGGCTTGTCTCATCCAAAGCAATGCTGAAATATCTACATTTTTCGAGATCTGTGTACAACTGTGCCTCCAATGACATGTTAATGTCTAATATTCTCTGCTCCACGGTATGTTGTGACAGATGCAGGCTGAAGACAGAACGCTTCAAGTTTTCATTTTCTGGAGCGAGGACAGCTACAACATCTTTAAGGCATGTCTTTATAAATTCCCCATCACTGTATGGCCTCTTAGCACGAGCAATGTTCCATGTCAGCTGATATGACGCCAATGTGATGGTCTCTGAGTTGTTTAACTTCTGCTTACAAATTGCCGAGCCTTTGGGGAATTCCTTCACTGTATTGGGATGGACAGAGGAAAAATGACGCTCAAGGTTTGAGGCTTTGAAGTGAGACAGTAAAGTTTTCTTCATATTTTTGCTTTGCTATTTGTTTTCCCAACTCAGCCATGATGATCCCATTGTTGCCGCTAGTTTAGCAGAGGCCTACCTGCGCTTATGCACGTGTAAGGCTGTGTTTACATCTGTGCTACATTCAGCAAGTGTGGGAGATTTCTGTATTGTCATGGGATCTTTAATTTTATTGTATGAAGTATTGGAACCTGTTTTTTAAAATCATATTGAAGCACATTAAAAAAAAAATTCATAGTAAAGAAATAAAAAGAAAAGAGCTGCATGCGGCTCGGCAGCCACAGGTTCGCCACCCCTGCCTTAGAATATCCATCCATTCATGAATTTTGGTCCGATTATTTGAGATTGGGTTGCGGAGGCAACAGGTCTAGCAGAGAAACCCAGATATCCCTCTCCCCAGCGACACTCTCCAGCCCCTCCTGGGGAATCCCGAGGTGTTCCTAGGCCAGAAGACATATAATCCCTCCAGTGACTCCTGGGTCTGGCCCAGGCCTTCTCTCAGGAGGATGTGCCTAGAAATCCTCCAAAGTGGGACAACCAGTAGGCATCCTAACCAGATGCCTGAATCACCTCAGCTGACTCCTTCTGATGCGGGGGAAGCCCCCCAGATGGCCAAGTTCCTCAGACTATCTCTAAGGCTAAGCCCAGCCACCCTCCAAGGGAAACCCATTTCAGCTGCTTATATCCGTGATTTCGTTCTTATCCAGATCTCATGACTATAGGTGAGGGTTGGAAAAAAGATAGACCAGTAAATCAAAAGCTTTGCTTTCCAACTCAGCACCCTCTTCACGACCGCAGATCGGAGCAGCAGGGCGCTGACAGACAGACTCAGTGGTAATGGCCCTCATTACCGCTGAGGAAGCCCCGATCTGTCTGTCCATATCTCGCTCCAATCTGCTATCACTCTTGAACAAGATACCTAGATACTTGAAGAAGCCAACATAACCACATCATCCGCAAAAAGCAGAGATATGAGCCTGAGGCTCCTCTTCACGAATACGCTTTAAGATCCTGTCCATTACAAACAGGATCTGTGATAAGGGGCAGCCCTAGTGGAGTCCAACAACCGCTGTAAACAAGTTAGACTCGGTGCTCAGTCCCCCAGCAACCCCCATAGAATCTCTCAAGGAACATAGTCATAAGACTTTTCCAAGTCTACAAAACACATACACTGATTGGTCAAACTCCCATGATCCCCTCTGTATCTCTGCAAGGGTAAAGATCTGGTCCACTGTTCCACGACCTGGACGAAAGCCCCACTGCACCTCCTGAACCCAAGGTTTGACAATCGGTCGGAACTTCCTCTCCAACACCCCTAAGTAAACTTTCCTCGGGAGGCTGAGTCGTGTGATCCCCCTGTAATTGGCACACATTCTCTGGTTCCTTATCTTAAAAATGGGAACTATAACCCCAGTCTGACACTCCCTAGGCGTTGACCCAGACCTCCATGCCTCATTGAAGAGGCATGTCAGCCAAGACAGCCCCACCATGTCCATAGCCTCCTATAGTTACCGCCACGACAGGCACCAACAACCTTCAGGCTACAACTCTTGGAGGCACCATCCACAATGGAGGTCCTGAATATGGTCCATTCGGATTTCATGTCTCCAACCTTGCATGGTATTTGATAGAAATTCTCCCGAAGGTGCGTGGCTAAGGACCTCGTGGACAGGAGCCTCCGCCAGATGTTCCCAATTCACCCTCCCTACTCGTTTGGGCTTACCAGGTCTATCTGGCAGTCTGGCAGTGATGGACTATCCTGAAGTCCAAAAACAAGACTCCACTCACGCTTCCAACGTTGTGTGTGGAAGTGGGAATCTAATTGGTACCGCTTCACCTCACACACCAGCTCAGACTCTTTCCCCACCAGTGAGGTGACCTTCTATGTCACCTAGATCCAGTTTGCAACGCTGAGGATTCGCATGACACCCAGCTCAAATTGCACCTGACCTCAATTTTCCTCCCCGTGAGTGGTGGGCACATGTGGAGCTGGCTTCCTAATTCTTCTTCAGGCTCAAGCTACCTTAGTCCCAGGAGGGAGCCACCAGGCACTCGCTGGTGAGCTACCTCTCAGGTCTGACTCCAGGGCCAGGCAAGGTAACTAATTTCCTTTTAGAGGAGTAGATTTAAGACCATTAAGAAATGGCTTGTTTCATAATAAACCAGTTTGAGACATAAGCAGCAAGGAGGAAAAAAGCTAACCAGTGGAATGGATTCATTCCACTCCAGTTCATGCTCAGTAATCAGTAGAATTTCTCTTTTTTATGTATTTAGTAGAGCCCAGTCTCACCAGAAAACAGGTAATAATTACAATTGTCCATATGTGGAAAATAGTGTTACAGTCCATGATTGAAAATTGGAAGACTTTTAGAAATATTTTCTAGGCCGTTGTTTTGTTAAGGCAGAGTTAATGGGGCATGAGAGGAATAACAATCTGTGAATGATAATAATAATTTTTTTGTTTTCAGGCAACTAAAGACACTGAATGTTTATTGCTGCAGTCAGCTACCTGAAAACCCTTTCAGTAGTTAAAATTTCATTAAATCAAAGAATGTGTTATAATGATTACCTGGAAATGTAACAATACAGCAAACATCTAGAGGCGACTGGATTACCCTGGAAATATGTGTGGTAGTTGCTATGTAATAACTCTGAATTAGGGCTTCAAGCTGCCTCTGTCTTCTTTTCAGGATATTATTAGATTAAGCCAAACATAAAGATTACCTGGAAACACTTAGCGGTAGTAGTAGTAGTTCATGCAATGAGCATGAATCAGAAAGCTATGAAGTATGTTTTTCTGTTTGAACCAGGCATTGTGGCATAATAATTAACTTGAAAACATAATGCATTTCTATCCTTTCCAAGTAGATTTCCTTAATCTTAAAAATTAATTTAACTAAAAATGACACCAAATGAATTGATAATAAAGCTATGAAGTAATGAAGTGAAGTGTATTAATTGAACGTAACATACCACAGCCTGGCAGGGTGAATAAATAAGAACAAAAACATCATTGGCAAGTGTTCATAAACCCTAGAAGCTATACATAATACTTACAATTTTTGTAATACAATGTATTTGTAGTTTTCCCATGTGGGTGTAAGAACCACAAACGAGACACCAAGTAAAACTCCACTCAAGATAATGAAATAAGCTGTTGCTGTAATTGAAGCGATGTTAAATGAAAAATTCTTCACATTTTAAAGAGAGAAAACAGCAGAAAAATAACATTTGCATCAGAATCGAAAACTACCACTCACATATAGGTTGAAGTTTTTAACCTTAACATTTTACATACATTTTACATACTTAATACCCTGTAACTTTAATTCTGTTCTGTTAGTACCATGATGTATCCATTGTTATTACCAAGCTATTATCTAGTTACTCCTTTAGTAATTTCACGATATTATCTATTTATTATATCTTTATTACCAACCTATTACTAAACTATTACTATTTCATTACTGAGCTGTAATGTAAAATGGAACCAAGTTCAATTCCTGCTCTACAGCCTGACTCTGAGACGTTCCCTGACCTTAATATAAACCAACATTATGATCTTAACCTTCATTGCTCAATTTCAACCGTTGTTACCAGAGATCCAACTCAAATTGCCTATAGAACACACCCAAGACTTGAATAATGTTGAGACGGTGTTCCTTGGGGAAGAGTGTTTTCACAAGAAAGAGTTTTCACATAAAAAGTCCTCTCCTTTACCCTAAAGAATCAATATCTCACTTATGCTGGTTCAACCACAATGACCAAATATCCTAAACAAATATCCTGGAACAAATATCTTAAACTTAGACTAGATGTGATTTCCACAATAGTAATTCCCTAATGCTCAAAAATCATTATCCATTCCCATCTTTCCACACATGGTACTGAATGCCAGAGTGTCATGTACTGACCTATTTGTTGGACTGATTCAGAGTAGCCATGGAAATAGATTCAAACCTCTAACCATGTTTAATGTCCTTACCCAAAGGACTCATGTGGTTAGATTGCAGTATGGGTGTAAGGAATCACAAGTAGGAAACAGAAAAGTAGAAGGACTGTGGAAAAAGTTCTGCAGGACAAGTATAAAACTAGTAAGCTCTCACAATGCAGTTTTCAAATTAACATCCTCCATCATCCCCTTCTTCTTCATGAAATTTCAGGGAGCAAGGTGTATAACTGCTTATGTGTAGAGGACAGCTTCACAACAGTTGTACAATTTTTACCCTTTATTCTGAAACTACAATATTTTGCACTTCGACCAACAAAGCTATTCCACATTATGCTATGAGCTGGGAGTTTGTTTCAAAAGAAATTATGTTATTATCATTATATTTCCCAATGAAATTCTACAGTGTTACCATCAACATTTTTTCTGCTTTACAGAAACAGTAAGGGAGAGATTTGAGTGTATATGACAAGCACATCTCTCTCTTACTGTCTCAATCCTTTACAAACAAACACACACAAACACATGCAAACAAACCGTGACACAGGCTCCTGTGGTGGTGTCACACACTGTCAGGATGGAGATGTTCTGGGCCCGGTTCAACCACCTAACAGATGTCTTGGTCTTGCTGATCCACTTCACCATGGTCACATAATGCTCACTATGAAAAACATTGTCATTTCATTTGACATGTCAAGTCCTATAATTATTTCATACACTTTAAAAGTCAGGTTATTAATAGTCCATGACAGTAATTTATTGAAGTAAAAAGTTCACCACAAAAAATAGTGCGCAAAATAAAAATGACAAATTGTAGATGGAATAATGCCACGGAGAAAGTTAGCAAATGCAGAACTAGGCTTTGCAGATGTTTTGTGAAGAAATACCCACAGAAAGTGAAAATCAGAGTAGAAAGGCTTTTCAAACTTATATCTTAGCTTACTAATTACAGTTAACGCCATCAAATTTAGGATTTATAGTAGCAAGATCTCAAACATGAATGTATAATGTGTAATCAAATAACAACAAAGAAATATTTTCCCTGACCACAGTCATAATGAAATTAGTTGGTTGCTATCTTTCTTGCACTTAGTTTCATATAGAGCTCCAGAAACTGCAATGCAGGGGCACAGAAAAACACTGTGAGCAAGATTCTACAATTAAAGGTGCCAAGTTATTTGTGAGAATCATCTTAAGTTTAAAAAGTATGACTAAGTGACAGCAGCTGATGCTGAAGTTCGTGTCAAACAAGCAGCTCTTCTCACCGCAGCTTGAGTGTCTCTGGAGGCATGAGCTCCAGCGTGTGTGTCGGCCCGTAAAGATTGACAACGCAGAGCTTCACCACTGGGTTGGGTTGGCCAGCCTACATGTAGAAACAAAGATGCAGACCTCACCTGATTGCTACAGAAATCTTTTATGCAGTGTTTTTCATGATGTTCATTTTCAATTTTCAAACTGTTTCTGTTAAAGGTACTACATCATTAAGTTATTTCAGATTACTAATTCATTGGGAGCAACTCTTTAAAAACACTCTGAATGCACAGTCAAGTATTTATGAATGTGTCATTATGCAGAGACTGTCTGATAAACTTTAGGGCAGGCATAAGAAAAAAGTTAATCAAAAAAATTAAACACTGGTGATACTGAAGTAATTTTATTTCATGTTTATATTAAATATATCTACAATAAAAAATGTGTATATATATGTATGTATACACACACATGTATGTATATACTTATATATGTATATGCATATATTTATATGTATAGACAATATGGACAATATAGACTGAATTCCAGGGTGGAGGAGGAAGAGGGTGGAAAAATAAGCCTCAGCATGGCTTGTACCACCAATAGATTGATAAAGTGGCTGAAATAAAGAAGTCCTAGAGAATGCCTAGAGAAGGTTAGTATAGAAAGTGCAGTGGCGTAAATCATGGCAGCTCAAGAACAGGCCCTGAGCACCAGACCACCACACCAGATAGGCGCAGAGAGGTTTCCAAGACAGTCCAGCACATACTAGCAGGGTGTAAGATGCAGGCAGGTACAGCATACACGGAACACCATAACAAAGTGGCAGGAATGGTGTACAGGATCATCTTTGCTGAGTATGGGTCAGAAGTCCCAAACTCACAGTGGGAGACAGCCTACTTCCAAAGGTGGTGAAGAATGACAGCCAAGATCCTGCAGAACTTCCAGATCCGGACTGATAAACAGGTGATGCCTAACCAACCAGACATAGCTGTGGTTGACAAACTAAAGAAGAAACTACAAACTACAGAAGGTAGTCGTGATAGATGTAAGAATTCCAAGTGACAGCAACATCAAGAAGAAGAAATACGAAAAGCTTAAAAAATACCAAGTGCTAAAGGAGAAAGTTGAAATGATGTGGAAAGAGAAGGCAATGGTAGTAGGGTATTTGGTGCACTTTGGGCCATGACTTAAAAGCTGGGAGAGTGACTCGAACTTATCCCAGGAGCAACATCAGAGATCTCTGTCCAGAAGAGCGCAGTTCTAAGAACAGCTAAGATACTCCGTAACACCCTATAGGTCCTAGGCCTCTGGTAGAGATCCCAAGCGTGAAAGGAGGATTATCCCTCCAGAAGAGCGAGTGTGGATATACACACACACGAGACACCATTGCAACCATGATGTTCTCTTCAGGTAATCTTGTTGCCAGTGTAAACGTCCATGCCTGTTTCACAGTACGACTGAACACTGGTAGAGTAATAAATCTGTCTATGACAAAAAAAAAAACAGTGATTACAAAATTTAAGAAGCTAGAAGATGCACATTTAAAAAACTAGTGTTGTAAAATATTGTATGCACACACAGAGACAGACACAAACGGAATCAAATTTTTAAACTCTACAATCCCATTTCTGAAAAAAAAATGTAAAGCTCTGTACAATGAAATTAAAACCAGCAATAATTCTCATATCTATGAAATCCTACATGTTACGAAAAATATTACAAAGAAACAATAGGTTACCTTGGGGTAGGGGTACTGTTTTCCTTTCGGGTATGTCGTGCCAGTGAAGCGAGGTAAAGCCATATTTGGCACCAGAGTGTCATTGAGAACAAGGAAGGCCAACCTCTCTCCATCAGGAGACCACCAGTGAGCCACATGGGTCTGCAGGATCTCCTCTGTTTGAAGATAAACTAAGCTCTTAAATCTTCCTTAAGTCAAGCTTTACATTAACTGATCAAAGAACAAGAATTTTACTAAATACATAGCATATGAAAAAGTAACTATGAGTCTATTTTGATATTGTTTGCATTTCTAAATCAAACCTATCCTCAGCTGAGCACAATATTCAGTAAACTTAGAACCAGCTGCAATTGAACAGTTATGTTACCAAGACAAAAAGAAATGGGTAATAAATATACTCACAAAAATAATAGCGTCTCAGTAACCGAAAGCATACATCATATAATTTATCTTCTAATAGTGATGAGAAAGATTTAAACATATTCAGAATACAGTGTTCAGTATGCAGTGTCATATTCAGTCAACATATGCAGTGTCGAAAATGCAGCCTTCTGTAGTCCCTAATGTACACTCAAAAGACATTTAAGTAGAGCTTAAAAAGAGCTTCCAGTGCAAAAAAGGGACTCAACTAGGTTCTGATTTGGGGTATGCCATCTTAGATTGCTATGTAATGATACTTAGAAAATAACTGACACTAAGAGGAAACAGACAACAAAATATGAGAATAACAATGGTTTAGATTTCAACCAAAAGATGGGCAAAAGTGGTATATGCTGTTCATGTTTTTTGCACTTAAGCATAAGCATATAAGTTGACTCTTCACAGCCACTGTAGAGATCTGCACCAAAACAAATAAATATGTTATAGCTGCCTATTTTTGCCGTAATAATTCTAAACAGCTGCATTTTTAGTTTAATGAGGACTTTAAGCTAAAATTAAGCTATTGTAGATTTTGTCATTTGTTCTTTACTATATTTAAAACCCTGTGGGGAGCAGTTTCTCAATAAATGATTATCTGATAGTAAGTTCTATCAGTCATCAAGCTTCTCTGAATGATTTATTTAGACATGTGGAAAGGGTACAAACTTGCAGTCTTGACTGGTTTTAGTCTGGGATTGTGTTAAAAAGTAAATACCTTCATAGAGCCAGTCAGAAATTCCATTAAAAATAACTTCCTCCTTCCCTGAGGATGTTAGCCTAAGGGAGTTGCTCTTGGCATCAGTTTGGTAGAAGATGTTATTTTCAAATATGTAGATCTGTAGAGACAAAGCACATGTAGTCATAACTTAAATCTCTTATGGTGTAACACATGGAACCAAAATATTTTGAACTGTGACACTGGAATGAACATTTCAAATAACATTGATTTCAATGTTGTTAAAATTGTATTTGTGTAAATAAATCTGTTTAAGTTAGCAAACCTAAATTTCTCTTCCAGAAAAATGTCTTTAATTTTTGTTCTAAAAAAATATTCTATTGAAGTATGTAAAGTATTGAAAAACAATCCCATCTCTGTCTGGTCCCTTTTTTGTTCTTTGTCCCCCAGAAACACTTACATTTTTGTTTGTGCTTTGTAGCATGTTTCTGTATTGATGCATTTATTGTAATGATTTGCAGGACATGCACTGTAATACTGATGCAGATGTTTTCTTAATTTCATTAGCATGATTGCCTAAGTCATTTTTGGGCCAAATTGTGATATCTGCCTAACTTTACTCTCCTACCACTGCTGCATCACCCTGCCTAACTGCCTATGTCCTCAGCCTATCAGAACACATTTTAGAGTCCTAAATCACTATCTCTTTGACTTGGGCATTTTTACCACTACACACAAAGATTTTCCAAAAACATTCAAATATGACTTAGGCCATTATGCTATTAGGCTAACAATTGGTTACATGCTGCCATTCCGACATCTCGCCATTCCGACATTGGCCTCCAATTGTCGGAATGGCGACACTTATTTTTTTATCAAACGTCCCGACACTTTTTTCCTCCTATGGTCGGAATGGCGGTATGTTTTTTGTTTTTTTAACATACCGCCATTCCGACAGTTCCTTTTAATAGCCTATTTTTTATCCAAAACATTTTGCACTAATGATATGCCGGCGCAAATACGCCCTAAAGTTTGGCGCACAAACTCTGCACATGCAGAGGCCACAGCCTCGCAAACAAACTTTAATAATCTATTATCAAAATCCCCTGAAATTTCAAATATAAAAATACAGATATTAATGTAACTCTGGCGAGACTGAAACTGATTAAGCAGAAATACAGTGTCAGTGAGCTGTCACAGCAGCGAGCTGGAGCGGAGCTCTCCACAGAGCCCATGCGTCTTTTGCACGCTGTCATCATATGCAAAAGTAATAATTGCAATTACAGATATCACGGCCACTGCACAGGACACAGTTGCGAGCACTCCGCCTTGCCTTGCCAATAGGAGAGGAGAGAAATGACAGCATAGAATGTATAAAACACAACAAAATGCAGTAAAAACGTTTATTCATGTTATTTACGTGATTTATTGCGCAAGGCTTTATACAGCCTGTTGATATCTTAAGGACTTAACTGGTCACACCTGGGAGTAAATGTCATGTAGAGATTGTTTTTACATGACATTACAGCTGAACATATAGCTTTCATCCACAAACCAATGTAGGAGAGCCCGAAGACGCATGTGCCAGACGCACATAGGCATGCGTAAAACCAATTTTGACCACTTCATGCTGTTTATTTGCTTTCTTTTAGTTAACTTTCGTTTCTTTTGGATTCTTGTGCGTGTTATGGAGCCGTTTTGGTCCATATTTGTAAGCCTTTTTTTCCTGGATTAAATTTTCGGAAGTTGAAACAAGTGGCATTGGAGTGTGTGATTGAAAACCATCGCGGTCTGCATCTCCTCCTCCAGTTGCTGAGACTTTGTGTTTTTAATAACGCTTATCTGTAAACATGTGTTAAACATATAAATTGCATGAACAGAAAGAAGGGACTCACCTGTTGAGTAACGCACATTTCCTTATACGGAAAGCCTTGTCGGAATGATGGGACATTTGAATGTCGGAATGGTGGGATGTCGGAATGGTGGGATGTCGGAATGGTGGGATGTCGGAATAGCGGGATGTCGGAATGGCGGGATTTCGGAATGGGTGTTGCCACCCCTAACAATTTACGTGTGTTTTCCGAAGTTTCATAGTGATGAGTGATGAAACTCTCTCAGCCACTATACAATTTGCATAATGCAAAAAAAAGTTATATCTAGTTTTCGTATTTTGACCTTAGAATTGCCAAATTTTGCAAACCTCCTTTTGGGACTGACCCAGATAACCCAATAACAAATTAGCCAAATCAGTTAAAAAACATGGCTGTCATCAACCAAAATGTCCTTTTATTGGGAAGAGCCTTGTGCAAAATGACTCATAATTGTCATAACTGAAATGTTGTCCAAATATTGTAAATATATTTGGGTTCTTCCTGAAAATAAGCCAGTCGAACCATGTTTAGTTTAGATTACAGGGGGCATTAGAATCGCCTCAAACATGTACTGAAAAAACGACTGGATTTAATCTAAACAAGTTTGTTGCACACAACTGCTCTCTCCTCTTATTTTGGCCAATTGAACTGGTTCATTCAACAAATCTGAAGGGGATAGAATCTACAAATTACTGTTTGTGGCTATATTTTGATCCTTTGATTTCAGGTGCTTCTAAGCCAGCATTTAGTGTTAATGTAACTTTGAATAATAGCTCTAACTAAAGAAATCCTGGTAACTTTAAAAGAATGATGCATTAAACGTTGAAACTAAAAGTGCTTTAAAGATTAGAATAAGTGGTGGTAACTATGTGGAATGGTATATTTTCCAAACACATTTATTTAGGAGCTTTATGTATTGAGCGTCTATTCCAATGTCAGCGTGAAACATCTGTAAGAGCAGCGTAGGTCACAAACCAGCATCCACCACTTAAGTTTTTTCATAAAGTGAGACTTACTTATCGTACTGAACACGAAAAAAGTGGCCGAAGGGCAATTATTGTGGTATTAAGTCCACAACGTTCTGGTCTATGCTGACTTTACAAGTTGTGAAATGACCCATTGTTTCAAAAGTTAAATGAAATGCCTTCCTTTTAGGCTTCAAGTCTAGTACAACATAAGTTATGTTGCTGTTTTAAAAGATGCACTTTCAGCTAATGATCTGTGTATGCAAAATAAGAGGTAGAAAACCTTCTCATGTTTCCATCTGTCATCCTAATATACCCATAAATGACTTCCTAATGGAGATATGTTTGATACATGCAGATATTCCATGTTGAAATTTCCAAACATGGATAAAACAGCTCTACTATGCCCTTTAAGGCTGTTGCTGTCAATAAAAAGCTTTGTCATCTAGTGACTGGTTCAGGTACAGGTGACAATTTGCATATAATAAGGGTCCCTTAAAATGTGAACCAGATCACATATTGCATTGGGTAGGAAATCCTGAAATAGTAATGGCAGCACAGACTGTTTCAAGTAGTTTGGAAGGTATTGTGACTCTGTATCTTCACACATAAGTTTAACGTGGTCTGCAGCGGGAGCCAAGAATAAGTGCCTATTCTGTGGGACAGTAATTACAAGTTTTTCAAAATATGGTATTTACCAGTGTTTTTCAGAATTTATTGCTGGTTAGATAATAGATTAATGCTGGACTCAAAAATCATCAGAGACTGAAGGTTGAAAATGATTTTATCATTTATTGCCATCAAATGACAAAAAAGAAACATTCTTTTATAAAACTCCATTACTGTTAGCTTCAGCAGTTGAACCTACAGAATCTGAACTAACCCAGAAACGTATTAAAAATAATACATATTGTGTGAGGCAGGACTAAAGAGATTCTTGTTGGTGTGTTCTCACCAGCTGTTGGCCTTGCACTCCCCAGGCAGCATACTGCAGAACAGAGTTCACCACCTCAGGGGGGTCAAGCTCCCAAACCTCACTGAAAAATAAATAAATAAAACACATAAACAAAAAGTAGGAAACATCTCATGAAACATCCATAATCCAGTGGATTAAGATGCCGATATAGAACTATACAAATCACTGAAACTTCTTGGTTGTGATAAGTAATTGACAAATCAAGTTTTGTTGTAAATTGGGGATGTATACATCAGTTTGTTACACCAACAAAAGTGTGGTTGATATTACTGAGCAGTCATGCTCAAAAGAAACCAGTTTGAAATGAGAATGTAACATCAGTTCTCCATGTCTAGATCTCTTCTGATGCAGTATAGTAAAACTGCCATTGTAAGCTACTTACACAATCTATAGGTTTGTTTTCTAGGGGAGGATAGTCCCAGTACTGAGTGGACACTTGCTGCGGGGAACATTTGTGTCATCAAATTTCTTTTGTCCTTAGGTAGTGCTGTCCACAGTGCTAGATGTGTAGACAAATCTTTTTTAACAAGATACATTCTTGCAGAATTCCACCAAGTCTCTGTAATTCTAAAAAATTCCTGAGTTAGCTAACATTTGGAACGATACAGACAATCCAACAAATATCAACCTTTTTTTATCAGTCACGTCCAAACAGACAGTAATGAGCTATATTTAAAATATTCTGTTTTAACTTTAAATTATGATGTAAAAATTTGCAAACCATACAGCTGATAACAGGTGTTTCTACCACACAGGTTGCTTCAAAGCAGCCACTACAGAATGCTTACCGTGTGTGAGTATTGTAGAGGCTGTAGGAAGCCATGAAGGAGTGGCGGTAAACCTGCAACAAAAGATTCGACTGTCTGAAATTTTCTCAAGCAAAGCAGCAGTGCAAAATGTAATGGCATTGGGAAGAAAATTGAAAAGGAATAAAAAAACAAACAAAAAAAATTGCAGAGGTGAAATTGCTGGTTGCTTGAAAACTTTTGGAGGTCAATCCAAAATTCAACCGACTTGGTTTCCACAACATGCAATCGCTAACCATTCCACCTGTATGCTCTGTAAGGGCTGTTTGGCAAATTAAAGTCAAAGTCAAAGTCAGCTTTATTGTCAATTTCTGCAATACATATACAGACAGATTGAGTAATTGAAATTACGCGACTCTCGGTCTCAGAGTTGTGTGTGAGGGGGTGCCTATGATCTTCTCCACTGCTCACACGATGCACTGAAGGGACCTGCGGCAGGAGGCGGTGCAGGTGCAGTACCACACTGTGATGCTGCTCGATAGGATGCTCTCGATCGTCCCCCTGTAGAAGATGCACATGATGGGGACGGGGCTCCAGCTCTTCTCAGTTTGCGGAGGAAGTGGAGGCGTTCGTCAGCCTTCTTGGCCAGTGATGAGGTGTTGGTGGTCCAGGAGAGGTCCTCTGAGATGTGCACACCCAGGAACTTGGTGCTGCTCACCCTCTTCACAGTAGTAGAGTTGCATGATGGTGTGGTGGTTAGCACTGCTGCCTCACAGTGAGAGGGTTCCAGGTTCCACTCCCAACTGGGGTCTTCCTGTGTGGAGTTTGTATGTTCTCCCCTTGTATGGGTGGGTTCTCTCCAGGTACTCCGGCTTCCTCTCACTGTCCAAAAACATGTATGTTAAGTTGTTTGGAGAGTAAGAGTGAGTCTGAGCATGTGTGGTTGTGTGGCCCTGTGAAGACCTGTCCAGGGTGTACCCCACCTCTTGCCCGATGACTGCTGGGATAGGCTCCAGCCGCCCCACAAACCGACTGATGGATTGAATGGGTATAGAAAATAGATGGATTTTACAAATCACTGATCATTCACATCAGCCTAGTTAACTTATATTATCTGTTTTTCTATTTATTACACTATATTTGTATTAATTTAGATTTAGAACATAAAATTCAACAATAGAGAAATGAAACCTCAAGTGAAGTATGTAAAAAGTGAATGGTGAATATCAGATATGCTCTTGTAAGGTATAATCAACCTCAAGGAATGAGTCTTTACATTTAAAGAAAAATGTGTGGCTTATATAGAATAGAAATATAAATAGGGCCTGAATAATGCCTTATTGTACAACAGTCAGCTGCTTTACTCATTCATTTACCACCAAAGCCTCCCCACCCTGAATGTCCACATTATTATGAGATAGGCACGCTGCTTTCTACATTGGTTCTGCAGGTTGCCATTGAACATCTACTCAGAATTGTTTGATATTGGTGCATGGTAAACAGAGAAGGACTTCTGCATGGGATTGTTGTTCTGAAACAGGAAATGACGCTCCCTAAATGATCAGCATATAAGAACATTAAAAATACAGAGAACCTTTACTTTTAAAACATTGTTTTCTTTGGTTTCATTTATCTTTGTGCCTGCGAGACATCCCTGAAATAACGGATAGAAAGAAAGGAAACACAATGTCAAAAAGTTTTGGCTAAATTCTATCCATAATAATAGTGACAAGTAAACATGAGTTCAACCGTGATAATGCTGCCAAATTTTTGTGTTACCTACTGTGCTGACTAAAAATGAGGACAAAGGCAAAAAATTTGCAAGACATTGACTTGTGCAAAATTAAGATTTTCATGTCTTGCACATGAGAGTACTTTATAAGTTAGTAAACATATAGTGTTTTACTGTTGAAAACATATGTCAAGGGATGAATCATATGTTAAACTATCTTATATTAACTTACTATTAATTTCAATTGAGAATGTCATCTCAAGGCAAATAAATAATATAGTCCAATTCAAGCCAATTGGAATTCATTGTAATCATAATCCCATGAAATCCAATTGATTAATTTCAAAATAGTCCAATTCATTCATACAGAGCCAATTCAAAAACAATTTCCTCGCTAAGGAAACCAACAGATTGCACCAAAGCTTCTCTTCAGTCCAATCTCCCATCCTGAGCATGCCTGAGGCGACTGTAAAGAGGAACGACTCCCTTTTAACAGGAAGAAACCTCTGGCAGAACCAGACTCAGGAAGGGTGGCCATCTGCCTCGACCAGCTGGGATTTGAGAAGACAGAAATGAGGGGACAGCAAACACCGTAACACCATTCAAAGGATACCTGTTGGAACAGGGAAAGTTAATGATGACCTGTATATAATATCATTTTAGAAATTAAATGGGGGCAAAAAAGAGAGCAAAGTGAGGAAAGGTGTGACAGATGAGGCCCCCCAGCAGTCTAGGCCTATAGCAGCTTAACTATGGGATGTTTCATGATCACCTGAGCCATCCCCAACTATAAGCTTTATCAAAAACTTTTAAGCCTGGTCTTAAAAGTGGAAAGGATGTCTGCTTCCCGTATATTTACTGGCAGCTTATTCCACAAGAGAGGAGCCTGATAACTAAAGGCTCTGCCTCCCCTTCTACTTTTAGAAACTCTGGGAACCAAAAGTAAACCTGCAGTATATAGAGAATATACAGAGGAAATCCCAGATGATTCAGTATGACCAACTATCTGCTGCATCGGGTTTAGCTATATTCTGATTGTAGGGACAACAACCTATGTGGTAGCTCGTCTGGATAGTGTAGTGGTAAGATTGCTGCCTTCATGTGGGTGACTGGAGTTCAAAACTGCATGAAAGGTACTACCTCCAATAGGGGCCCTTAGGTGAGACCGGCTTATGCTACCTTCCTACACGAGTGTAAGTCCCTTTGGATAAAAGCGTTTGCCAAATGCATACACATTTGTATGTTGCGTTTAGCATACTAGCCATATTTTTGTCCATGAAAATCCAAACTCAGGGGTTGTTAGTATTTGATGCAACACCGATGGCATTAATATACAAGGACCGCACTGTGTGAAATTAATCTGAACCCCTGGTTTATCAGTGAAATCCAGGAAAGGCTGGATAGCAACCAAGGAAGATTGGTGATGCTGGAAAGACAGATGACATCCTGGAAAGACTGGCGTGGGTGAGTGAGGTTACATTAGGTCCGCTCAGTTACAACTACCCATCATTGATCATTGAAGAGTTCAAGGTGGCAAAGTGCAGGGCTGTGATGATGTTCAGGGACTCCACCGATAAGAAGGTCCAAGATGCAGGTATCACTACACGATCTGGATGCAAATGGGCAGCGAACACATCAGTGGCTCAGGCAGAAAACCTCCTGAAGTTGAAGGACATCATCGGGAACCCATGCATTGGGCGCAAGGGACTTGGAACAACACATTTCCAGCAGTGGGGGAAGACAAACAAAAGGCAGAGTAAAGAGAAAGGTCCAAGCTGAGATCCGACAACTGGAGGAGGAGTGAAGAATGTCTCGAGCTGTGGAGCTTGGATCACATTCCTGCTCCGTTCAGTGCATGGTACCCTCCCAACACCAACAAACCTGCACAGGTGGGGGCTGAGGGAAGACCCTCTGTGCAAACTATGTGGCGAAAGAGGAACATTGGCACACATCTGGGTGTAAGACTGCTCTAAACCAAGGAAGATATGGCGCCAGCAGGAGAGAGGGAAAAAGCGGCAAGCCCACACAAGCCCAGCACCATCCATGCAATTCAGGGCAGGGGAGAGACCACCATTCTCCAAGAAAACCATGAACGGCCTCCTGCACATGGCACCATTGTGGGAGATGAGGGTGGACCTGGAAGGAAAAATTTTCCCCAGGTCAAACAAACAACGTGGGCTATGTAGATTATTGCCAATCTTTCTGGAGACAACCTGGTCTGATGGGGAGAGACGGCATTCATCACACTTTGGAAGGAGCAGCTCTCATTTCTAGAAATATGGACAAATTTATTAGTCATCCAAAAACATGACAACCCAGGGTTGAGACCAGGATACAGAGTTGTACTCTTACACACTTCTCTGCGGCTTATCACCTGCTGCTACCCCCCAATCAATAAACATAGGAAGAGCAAATCCAGAAAACTTAAAAAACTTGAACTGAACAAAAACATCAAACTATTAAATGTGGTTTGCTGAATATTAGCTCTCTCCTTTCCAAGTCTCTGTTAGTGAATGACCTGATTTGTGATCATCATATTGATATATTTTGTCTTACAGAAACCTGGCTGCAGCAGAAGGCTCATGTTCAGATTTCAGAGATTTTCTTTATTGTCATTGCAACGAGTACAATGAAAAGTAAGGTGCAGGCCTTTCAGTGCAGACACATAACAATTTCTAAACAATATAACTATAAAGGACAGCATGGCTATATAAAAAACAGTATACAAACTAAATAAAAAAACAAGATGTAAATGTAAAATGTAAATGTAATTTATTTATACAGCCCTTTACAACAATCCATTTCGGTGTACCAAAGTGCTTTACAGCAGATAATAAATAAAGAAAATAATAAGTACAAAACAATAAAATAACAGTAAACGCAATAAAATACAGCAAAATTGAATAAGATAATATAAAAGTGTCACCATACTACTGATGACTATGTATTTAAAACAATATATTGCACTTATCACCAGAAAAACACTGTATATTGCACTTCACCGTGAGGAAGCATTTATGGCTCTGACAGCAGTTGGAAAAAAAAAATATTTTAATCTATTTGTCCTGGTTTTGATGATCTGCCGACAGCAGTGGCTCAAACAGGAAATGTGCCAGGTGGCATGAATCCTTCAGGATGTTGTTGGCTCTCCTGAGGCAGTAAGAGCCATGAAGGTCCTCCAGAGTTGGTAGAGGACACCCAATGACCTTCTCAGCCATTTTGGTGACCCTCTGGAGTTCTTGCCTGTTTGCCATTGTGCAGGTGGCAAACCATGTACAGAAGCGGTATTGCCCTCATCTGTGTGGTGTTCTTTTCTCAGGTTAGTTTCTCCTCTATGTGGACTCCCAGGAAGCAGAAGTCACTGACCCTTTACACACAGGTCCCACCAGTGAACATAATAATAATACCTTTCAAGTCACCTTTCAAGTGACCTTTCAAGTCACCCAAGGTCACCTTACAATAAAAAATAAATAAAAAAGACAGGATAAAAGATAAAAGCAAGAAAGATGGAAACAACATTAAAACAAAACATCAACATAAAAACAAGTGAAGTGCACAGGGTCCAGTTATAGAGAGTATGTCAGTTTGAACAGGTGAGTTTTGAGTTTAGACTTGAATGATGTGATGGAGTCTGATTGTCTTATGTGTGGGGGGAGGGAGTTCCAGAGTTTGGGTGCTGAGCAGCTGAAGGCTTGGGCTCCCTTGTTACTGAGGCATGACGTGCGGATGGTTAGCAGTCCAGAAGAGGATGAGTGGAGGGTGCGGGAGGAAGTGTGTTCATGAAGGTGGTCGCAAAGGTAAGTGGGGGCTAGATTGTGGAGAGCTTTATAGGTGAGGAGGTTTTTGTAGTTGATGCAGTATTGTACAGGGAGCCAGTGAAGTTGGATGAGTACACGGGTGATGTGGTCTGATGATTTGGTCCATGTGATGATCCGGGTGGCCGAGTTCTGAATGATTTGCAGTCTGTTGATGAGTTTGGTGGGGAGTCCGGTGAGTAGGGCTTTGCAGTAGATGATGCAGGATGTGACAAATGAGTAAACCAGGATTTCAGTGCTGGACTGGGTCAGTGATGGGCGGGGTCTGGAGATGTTGCGGAGGTGGAAGAAGCAGTCTGGGTGATGTTTTGAATATGGGGTGCAAATGAAAGGGTGCTGTCCAGAATTACGCCGAGGCTCTTGACTTGGGTGGAGCTGGGGTGTGTTGGGATTTGGTGATGATGTATTTAGAGCCGATGAGCAGGGTTTTATTGCCGTTTAGCTTGAGGAAGTTCCTGCTCATCCAGCTCCGGATGTCATCAAGGCAGGTGATGAGGGAGGTAGGAGGGATGGCAGCGGTCGGTTTATAGGAGATGTAGACCCGTGTGTCATCGGCATTGCAATGAAAATGGACCCCCTGGTAACGGAAGAGTGTGCCCAGGGGGAGGAGGTAAATGGTGAAAAGAAGGGGACCCAAGACTGACCCCTGGGGCACACCCAGTGAAACACCCGAACACCCAGACTTGTGGTTCCTTAGTTGCACTAATTGTTGGCGGTCAGTGAGGTATGATGTGAACCAGTGATTCCAATGCCAGCCGGGCGGTCCAGGAGCAGAGGGTGCGAGATGAAATCAAATACTGCAGGTTGAAGAGGATGAGAATGGTAAGTTGTCCAGAGTCAGCTGCACGGAGGAGGTCGTTGGTGATTTTGACCAGGGTTGTTTCAGTGCTATGTTTTGGATGGTTGTTTGTGTCAAGATGGGACTGTAATTGTGCGGCAACCACCCTTTCAAGTGTTTTGGAGATGAAGGGGAGGTTGGAAATGGGCCGGTAATGGTTAAGGACAGCTGGGTCAGCACTGGGTTTTTTCAGGATGGGTGTGATGGCAGCCTGTTTGAGAGTGGGGGGTACAGTACCAGTAGTGAGGGAGTCACCAGGACAGCCGGGGAGGATGCTGGGGGAGGGCTGGGGTAGGAGCTGATAAGGGTGGAGAGATCTGTGGTGTCGATATGTTTGATGTTTCTGAAGGAGATGGTCCGTTGTTCTTTGGCTTTGTGTAGTTAATGTTAATGTAAAAAAGTACAGCTTTGCGGTCGGAAATGGGGAAATCAGTGACATCAATGTTAGTGGGAGTGATGTCAGTATAACAGATTAAGTTGAGTATGTGACCTTTGTTATGGGTTGGGAGGTTGATATGTTGTATGATACCAAGACAGTCCAGGAGTGATGTGAAGGCTTTAACAAAGATACTGGATAGGTCGTCAATCTGGATGTTGAAATCGCAGAGGAGTGGGGGACATTGCACATACAGATGTCAGTAGTGATGAGAATTCATTGAGGAAAACAGCAGAGAGTTTTGGTGGTCTGGAGATGGTCACAATGATAGCGGGTTTGGGGCCTGTGAGTTTTACAGCTAAACATTCAAAAGAGGGGTGATGGGAGACTGTGACAGCAGTGACTTTAATGTTATCATGGTGAAGGAGAGCAAGACCCCCCCCCCCCCCCCTCCCTCCCAGTAGCACGGGATTTACTAATGAAAGAAAAACCCGTTGGGACAGGCTCATTAAGCTGAGAGAAGTCATTTGGTTGTTGCCAAGTCTCAGTGAGGCATAGAATGTCCAGCTTATGGTCAACAATAAAGTCAGTGATCAACATAGCTTTGTTACTGAGGAATCTGATATTCAAGAGACAAAGTTTCATACAGGTGAGTGGTGTGTCGGTGGTTGCTTTGAGCAGGGGGGACAGTACACTGTGATTGACAGGACAGGCAGTGCAGGGGGTGGGGCTGTGAACCAGAAGGAGCGGATGTTTGTGTTGCTGTTGTATATTGAAAGTTCCGTCCAGAGCCACGGTGGATGTATCTTGGTCAGGGCCGCTGGAAGTCATTTTGTGCAGGGGGTGCTGAAAAAAATTGAAAAATTGGAAAATTACGCTTCGCTAAGCCCCGCTCCTCTTGCTTACTGTTGCAACACCAGTCAAGCTTTCCCTTATAGCTCTCCCTAGAGCGAGAAACATGGGGTTTTTACCGGTACCGTTAAGTCTTATTCCTCAAGAATTATCTGAAATTTTCTGTCAAAATTCTTCAAAGGTGTCACAGAGAAGCAGAGAAAGGTCTCCAATATGCATTTAAAAGATATGTTCACCAGATTAAATGTTGGCGAAGTTCAAATAAAGAGGAATTCAAAATAGAGGAAAAAGTACACCGTTCTCAATATAAGCACCAGGCACCACATTTGTTGACGCTTCGAATAAAAAAACAGCACATACAAGAACAACAATTTTCTTGTACAGTAGGGTAATTCGATAAAAAAAATGTCAATTTCAATTAAATGTTATGTTAGCTTTCACTATCATCCTGTTTGACAATGTCTTGCTAAAATTCTTGTCTCTATCTGTTAGTATTTATTTTGCTTAAATATTACACAATGTCTCAAGGTTTAACAGACATGTCTTTGTTAACATTATCACACAAAGCTATGGTTAGCTAGTACCTTACCTTAGAACAAACGTAGGTGCTCTTATTGATTTTGGAGGGATTGAGCTGTTCGTGGGGTCTTCCACACTGCTTTATCCACACCCGGCATGTTTCATGTTGCGTTTTGGGCTTGGGGAAGAATTCAACACCACACTCCAAACTTCTTGGATATCTGACTTTCAAGTCCCGTATGCATACCGCTTCGGCATATTGCTTTCTACCGAAAGCTAGAGTGGCCTCTTGTGCATAGTTACGGTTGCTAACGTAGGATTGGACAGAAGCCGTTTGTGGGAGGGGCTTAGCGAAGGCATAACAATGTTACCGTTTGCCCTGTTGTCATGGTGACCACTGTAGTAAAAGTCCGGTCACCCTAAATCGCTGCCGTTGAACTGTTATTCATTGTGTTTTATCTGTTTTTATGTGTGCAGTTGAGTAAGTGATCCTATATGCTTATTTATAATAGCCCAGCGTAAATGTAAAATCAGGGCATAGGTGAACCAGGCGGTCGCCTGGGCCGCCATCTGCTGGAGGGGCGCAAAAATTTAATTCTCAAAGTGAAAAAAAAATTGTACTTGAAGATAATAATAAATTTCAACTCATCCATCAAATTTCTTGACACCTTTTCTTTAAAATAAATAACAAAAAGAACAGAAAAGCTCAATTTGAAAAATCTAGTTGCTGACCGGCTGACATGCGCCCTGAACCTGATGTTAGTGGAAGGTGAGGTGGAGATGGGGAAGCGCATCCCAGCTTCATCAATTAATAAACAAGGACGTTGTCGTATTATTTTTAGCAACGTTTTTTTTCACATTTTATAGTGAAAAGGGCACCTAAGCTGTCAGGTGCTGTTTTTAGAAAGTGAAGGAAGAAGGAGGAGGCAAAACTGACCCAAAGCTGAGGTATGTAACTTTAATTAACTTTTAAAGCATTAGGTATTGATTTCTTCATTTTGGCTAACAGCAAGTGCAAAGCTAAGCTAAGCTTGCTGTGTTAAATAGGAAGTACTATACTGTCGTTAATACAGTTAAAGTTACTACTCACAGATAGGTTCCCCAGCTATTATATTCTACTATACATTTACATACTATTGTAAATGTCTTGCAAATGGCTGCCAAGCTGACATTGGCTGAACTGATGCAGTAAATAGAGGGTAAAAGCTTTAGAATAAAGCCTAAACATCAGGAATTTATGAGAGGAACCCTTAGATAAACTCTGTGTTTATTGTAAACTTGGGTGTTGGCTCCAATGTAACCTATTATCCAAATAAATCAATTATTTACTGTTTTGATTATTCCAGGTGCAATGAAAAAATATTTGAAATCACAACAGGCACCTGAGGAGCCTGCATCACAAGAGGCCTCACAGTCTTCAGCTGAGCCTTTCCGTGAAGAAGAATGGATGTTTATTCAATTTTGGAATATGACGGAAGTACAATTACTTTTCATGATCTGTTTCTATTTGTAATAATATGATATAATATGAATATCAGCTTGTAGCCATGTTCATTGTTGTTCATTGAGTTTTGCTACAAAACAGGAATGCAGACATGTCCTGGCACTGATACTTTAAAATGTTGTAAAACAGATGACAACGACGACTCTCGCCTGGAGCGCCATATTACCCAGAGCCGGCCCTAAAATGAATAAATCTGAATAATGAAGCCACTCCATCTAGAAAACCAAGCTGGTGTCACAGAACGTAAGAAAGTTTAATTACCACAATGACGTGCAGGGAATTTGAAATTTAATGTGGGCTGGAAAGGCTTGTCTAATCCAGTCACACCAGGTTGGGCTGCCGCCGCTGGAGCTGTCCCTGCCGGTGCTGTCCCTGCCGGTGCTGTGGCTATGGCTGCCGGTAAAGGTTTTTTTGGCTGGTGGTGGTTCTCCAAAAAAATCTAAAATCCGTTTCTGCACCATTGAAGCCTTTCCTATCTGTTTTGTCCTATCTGGACCAGGGGGAATGCCGTTAGGTTACTAGGCGACCACTGTTGCCTAAATCTAGTGGTCAGAGGGACATTTAAAGCACCGCCACTTCCCACAGCCATGATCTTTGTCGTTTGAGAATGTAATGGTGGGAGGCAAGCTGGGGGGGGGGTCCTTGAGAAGGTCCGGAGACATAACATCTCCATTGCCGAATAACAGAGCTGTAGAGATGCACTCGTGAGAGTCAAACATAGCACAATCCAAAGCAGCAGATTAAAACTCCACATGATGTGAGATTGGGGGCAACGTAATCCAATGGTAGATGGTCCAGGTGATAATGGTGAAGCCACAGAGCCTGCGCAGCTGGGGCAGATGAGTGGAGTGTGCTGGTTGTAGCTTTGCTGGAGATGGGGAAACCAGTTGGAAGGCTAGCCGGTCGGCAGTTGGACACTGGTGGGTATGGGTATAGCACAGAGGCGGCGTCCTTCGCGTTGACAGCAGTCCACGGGTGCAGATGAACATCAGGAGAGCTGGCAGGGTGACAGCGGACTGGTCCAAACAGGTGTGCTTCGTGGGGCACACCAGAGCAGGTTGTCCAGCCACAGAGTGCGGAGATGAGCCACAGGAGTCCCGTACAGGTGAGCCCTGTACCGGCGAAGCTAGCTTCTGGCTAACAAGTGGCGAGGTAGCAGACAGATAGTGACTGTCCAACTGCTGTTTCGGTGTTGGTTGAGCAAGCCGAATCCAGCTGACGGATTTCAAGTCATTCACACAAGACAATACTGATGAATCAATACGAAACTTTAAAAAAAAAAAAAAAAACAGCGGAGGAGGCGCAGCTTGCCAGTGGACCCAACCTCACCGAGTGTGGATGGGGGTGCAGTCGAAGGTGTAGAGGGTGAAAAGCAGGGGGCTTAGCACGCAGTCTTGAGGGGAACCGGTGCGTTAGCATTAAAGGGGATCTCCGGTATTTTTAAACCTAGAGCTTATTTCTGGCATGAAGTATGTTTATCTACTCACCGAGAACAGTTTGGCGAAAGTCGGCGTCCTTTGTAAGCTATTTAGAAAACTTGTGATCGTTGTATATCCATATAACGGAATTAATGGGGCAGGGATGATGCGGCCACTAAATAAGGCATTATCTGTCTTTATTTCACCAATACTTTAAGACAAATGAATGAACAAACGTGTACTATAGCTCTGTTAGCACATAGCTACTGTTATGTGGCTACTTGCAGCCATAGGAGAGCTAACGGAGGGATTCCTACACACCTCTACTGGGACCACATTATCCACAAACTTGGCTGCAGCACAGCTTATTCAGTCCGGTAAGAACGTCCATCTTACTTAAAGTCGTCGTTCACATTGTCAAAATCTGATAAATATCCTGCCATGTTGCACAAAACTAGCAGTAGCAAACTCTGTGTGAAGTTAGCCGACTGTCACAGAGAAAGGAGCAAATAAACTGTGCTCCAGGGGGAGCAAACTGTTCTCGGTGAGTAGATAAACATATTTCATGCGAGAAATAAGGTCTAGGTTTAGAAATACTGGAGTTCCCCTTTAACGTATCAACTCCCTCAGGACTATTTAAATGTTCACGTTCCTCGAACCACAGGCAGAGGAGGAGGTGGCAGCTTTCTTCAGATAAGGGTTACTCATCAGTTCAGATTAGATTTAGTTGCTTTGAATCTCTGTTACTCAGTTTTACCCACCCAAAGTGGAAATCACAAAAACATCTTGTATTTGTTGTTGTGTATCGTCCACCTGGCCCTAATTCTGAGTTTCTGTATCAATTCTCAGAATTTTTATCCCAGTTAGTGCTGAGTACAGATAAAGCCATTTTAGTGGGTGACTTTAATATTCATTTAGATGTTGAAAATGACAGCCCAAGTATTATGTTTAATTCTATATTAGACTCTATTGGATTTTCTAAAAGTGTTCACAGACCTACTTCACTACCTTGATCACACCCTTGATCTTGTGCTGACTTATGGCATTGAGAGTGAACAGTTAACAGTGTTCCCTCATAACTAGGGATGAGAATCGAAAACTGGTTCTTTTTGAGAACCGGTTCCCAGTGTTTCAATTCCTTGGTATCTTTTGCCAATTTTGCAAGTGATTCCCCTATCGAATCCAGTGGGCGTGAATGACGTCACGCACATTGCGTAGCTTACTCAAGTCCAATGCAGTGCAGAGTCCAGTCCAGCCAGCAGTCAACAGTAAATATGGCGCCTAAGCGGTACAAACGCTCGAAAGTTTGGTTACACTTCACTAGAAAAGACAACAACTGGTAATACTTGGATATTTCATCAAAGGGAGGAAGTACTACCAACATGCAGAAACATTTGCGCACACAGCATCCAATAACTATTAATGAATGTTGCGTTTTCGATCCGCTCCGGACTAACGTTAGTGAATCTCAACCCAGCAGCAGCAGCAACGTTAGTATGTCCTCCGGCTAATACTGAAGGTAACTAACTAACTAACTAACTAACAAACACTGCCTGTCATGCTAGCGCCATTTGCCTCATTGTAAAACCTGCTATGAGCAACGGTTGACATTAAATTAATGCCTGCTCATGCATTACATTTACATGACCATCATGATAGACACTGTCTGACTGGCTCAGCACCAGAGGCTGGCAGTACTACCTCCAGTTCACGTCTACTTCTAGCTTCTCCTTTCATCTAAGCAGGGAAGAGTAAAATGACCCAGGCCAGGATAGACAAATGTCACAGAGCAGTGGCTAAGTTTGTGGTAAAAGGCTTGTCAATACTGAAAGTTGATGCTAATCGACCTGTTTAACCTTTTTTTCCAAAAATGAGAATCGACAAGGAATCGATAAGGGAATCGATAAAGAATCGAATTCTTAAAGCGGAATTGAAAATGGAATTGGAATCGTAAAAATCTTACCAATTTCCATTCCTACTCATAACCCTGTCTCATCTGACCATTTTTTGTTTGTTTACATTACTTGACTATACAGTTTCTGAGAAGAAGTTTACATATAGAAGGTGTCTATCAGAGAATGCTGTAACCAGATTTAAAGAGTTCATTCCATTATCATTTTCTTCACTGTCATGTGCAAATATGACAGAGGAGGGCTCCAGTAAAACTTGACTCTCTTGTTGACAGAACTATAGTTTCAATGGGTACAACACTGGACAATATTGCCCTTCTGAAAAGGAAGATAATCAGTCAGAAGAGGTTGGCTCCTTAGTATAATTCACAGCTGTGTGCTTTAAAGCAGACTGCAAGAAAGCTTAAGAGATAATGGTGTTTCTTTTCAGCCTGTAGCCAGGCTGACAAAGAGTCCGCACTCTGTTGAGCCATGTATTGCTTTACCTCTCAGCAGTGATGATTTCATGAGTTTCTTTATCAATACAATTGTTTCTATCAGAGAGAAGATTTGTGGAATTCTTCCCACTATTATCACTGATGTATCATCAAGTACAGCAGCTTTAGAAGTATCTTTAGAACTTGATTTGTATTTAGACGGCTTCTGCCCAATTGGTTTCTCTGAGTTAATAACAGTAATAGTCACTTCTAAACCATCAGCTTGTATTTTAGATCCAATTCCAACCAGGTTTTTCCCTTAATTGACACTTCCATATTGTATTTGATCAATCTGTATTTATTGAAATTATAAAAATGCATGTTTGTAAAAGACATTTCTCACAATCTTTAACTGCCAGATGTGGGTTTGCTCCCTGGAAGTGTATCCAGTAACACTTGCAAATACCTCAGACTTTTAAGGTTGCTGTAATTGAACCATTACTTAAAAAAACCTACTCTTAATTCAGAAGTGTTGGCTAATTATCGACCTACATCCAATCTCCTTCTTTTGTCAAAAGTTATTAAAAAAATAGTAGCAGCTAAACTTTGTGATAATTAACATAGAAATAATCTGTTTGAAGAGTTTCAGTCAGGATTCAGAGTGCATCATAGCACAGAAACAACACTGGTGAAAGTTACCTATGATCTCCTATTAGCCTCTGATAGCGGACTTGTGTCTGTGCTTGTCCTGTTGGATCTCAGTGCTGCATTTGATACGGTTGATCACAGCATTCTATTACAGAGACTTGACCATGTAATTGGGATTAAAGGAACTGCATTAGGCTGTTTAAATCATATTCATCTGATAGATTTCAGTTTGTTCTTGTAAATATAGAATCTTCCTCACACACCAGAGTAAGTCATGGAGTTCCATAGGGTTCTGTGCTTGGAGCTTTTTACTTGGATTCTTTTTACATTATACTTGCTTCCATTAGGTGACATTATTAGACAGCATGGCATCATTTTTCATTGCTATGTCGATGATATTCAGCTGTACTTATCTATAAAACCCGATGAACCCAATAGGTTGGTCAGACTACAAGCATGTCTTAAAGATATAAAGACTTGGATGACTCAGAACTGTCTGCTTCTAAATTCATAAAAAAAGTGAAATCATTATCTTTGGACCTGAGCACTTCAGGGACAAATGATCTAGCTATATAGTTACTCTACATGGTAATTACTTGGCTTCTAGTTCTACAATGAGGAACCTTGGAGTTATTTTTGATCAGAATTTATCATTTGACACACATATAAAACTGGTTTCTAGGACTGCCTTCTTTCACCTTTGTAATATTGCCAAAATCAGGAACATCCTGTCTCAGACTGATGCAGAGAAAGTCCATGTATTTGGTACTTCAAGATTGGACTACTGTAATTCCTTGATATTGGGCTGTCCCACATATCCTCTGAAAAGTTTCCAGCTGATCCAAAATGCTGCAGCCAGAGTTCTGATGAGAACTAACAGGTGAGATCATGTTTCTCCAGTTTTAGCTTCTCTTCATTGGCTCCCTGTCAAATTTAAGATTCTTCTCCTCGCATATAAAGCTCTTGATGACCAAGCTTCATCATATCTTAAAGTAGAATGGGAGGCAGAGCCCTCAGTTATCAGGCCCCTCTCTTGTGGAATAAGCTGCCCGTAAGTGTCTGGGAAGCAGACATCCTTTCCACTTTTAAGACTAGGCTTAAAACTTTCATTTTTGATAAAGCTTATAGTTAGGGATGGCTCAGGTGATCCTGAAACATCCCATAGTTAAGCTGCTATAGGCTTAGACTGCTGGGGGGCCTCATCTGTCACACCTTTCCTCACTTTGCTCTCTTTTTCCCCCTGTTTAAATTCTCAAATGATATTATGTACACGTGACATTATTGTGGTCATTAATTTGTGTTTCGCTGTTCCAACAGGTATCTTTTGAATGGTGTTATGGTGTTTTATCCCCTTCTTTTCTGTGTTCTCAAACCCCAGCTGGTCGAAGCGGAAAAAAAGCTGAGGTTGTCAGTGAAGTTACTGGATTATAAGAATCAGGCAGTTCTGTTATTGATGATGTTGCCTCTTGATGTGCTGCAGAAACAGATGTAGAATCTGAAACTGATTTTGCTGCACATAGTCTTTCCAGTATTGAAGATATTCCCAAAGTTATTGAGGGGAATATCGCGTCAGTTCAATCGAAGTTGGAAAATATTTTGTTTTTGTTTGTCAGCGATTAATGAATTACTGCATGAATTGAACTACTTATTAAGCTCCCCATGTGTTCCCATCACCTTTAATATACTGTCTGACACAGTCATTACATCACAGTCATCCATACCCACAAGACACAGGACAATAATTCTCATGTAGCGCAGTACAAATCGATAAGAGATGGAATTTACCATAAAGAAAATGCCTTTTTCACTGGAGAGGAGCTAAAATTATCCATATCTCTATATGTTGATGACTTTGAGGTTTGTAACCGTTTAGGCACATCAAGAAAAACTCTTTGTGGTGTCTACTGGATTTTGAATAATTTACCACCTGGCTCTCACTCTTTCTTCTTTCTACTTAGCTGTATTATGCAAGACTACTGATGTAAATGTGTATGGGTATGAACAAATTTTAGAGCCCCTCTTACAGGATTTGGTTATTTTAGAGAAGCATGGTGTTTTTGTTTCAGGTCTTGGAGAGTTTGTGAAAGGCATGATCCAGTCTGTAATTGCAGATAATTTAGGAGCCCACGGGATAGCAGGCTTCACTGAAAACTTTTGGTGTCTACTTCTGCAGGTTTTGTGCAGGTGAACAATCAAATATTCAGACTAAGGCTGTTCAGTCAGGTCACTTTAATGTTCGAACAAAAGACATACATGACACATACGTTTCATGTGCAAGAGAGAACTCAACCATCTTTTGTGGCGTAAAGGGAGAGTGTGTGTTTACCAAAAATGTATCTTATTTTCATGTTCCTCAGGGCTACCCTCCTAACATAGTTCCTGACTTATTTCAGGGTGTTGTTCCAGTTGAGATAGCCCTCTGCATTGGTGTATTCATTTCCAAAAAGTATTTCTCTCTCAACACTCTTAACGAATTAATCCTGAACTTTCCAATATAAGTGTGGGGATAGAACAAATAAACCTCATATTATACCACGCATTTTCGGGTAATATCCACTAACACTGGAATTTATTGAGGTTGCTTCCATTTATCATAGGAGACTTGATACCAGAGGCAGAGCCTGCTTGGCTTGTGTTGCTTGATTTAAAAGAAATAGTTGAACTTCTGGTTGCCCCTCTTCATAATAAAGAGACCATTGCCTACCTAGACTGCAAAATCATAGAACACAGAGATAGATACTTGGAGCTTTTTCTTGCACGACTCTTACCAAAATCTCACTTTCTTGAAAATGACCCTCAAATTATTGAATGTTTTGGGCCTTTAGTTGGGCAATGGACTATGAGGTTCGAAGCAAAGCATAGTTTCTTTAAGGAAGTTGCTGAGCATACAAATTGTTTTAAAAATATACCATTCACACTAACAACCAAACATCAGCAAATGATGCAAATGATGCAATGATGCAAATGATGATCATATGAATGCTTCCCACCGTAAATCCTCATTGGAAGTTGCAAATGTCTCCACACTTCCTCTGGATGTGGTTCTTTTAACTTATGATAGAGGAAATTCAGTATTTTTTTTAACCTGTTTTCTCTAGTGACTGATGGGAACAACAATTATGATCCAATAATGAAGAAGAACATTGCAGCAGAGAAACTGTAACTGCGAAGGTAAGCCCCATGTAGCCGCCCCATGATTCCGTACGGGTGTTGCATTAGGGGTCAATCACATAGACTTGTGTGGGCACTCTGTTTTAAAAATGCCTTTGCAATGTAGTGAAGAAAAATAATGTTTTATCTCTCTTTGTATGATCAGCCACTTAGATTTCAGAGGTGCTTACAGTAAAAATAATTCAAAGCATGTAAGAGAATTTTTTTGGTTCTTTTAGATTTGCTAAGTTTTACTGCTGAAATGTGCCCTATGAGCTGCATCAAATGCATGGCCACTGCAAAGTTACAAAGGAAGCCTAGGCTCAAGTTATACAGTTGGCGGGACCTTATGGGAATCCTCAGTTTATCTGATGAAAATAACCATTAGCCTAAATTATATTATGTGATATGAAGCTGCAGTAATGGTTGAGGTACTTTTGTCTAACTCATGTTTCCTGTATTTGTTTCCTAGAATAGGTTGAGTGAAAAATGTCAACTCCCGTCCACCTGAGATTTGTTTTTGGTTGAGAGGATGCCAGAAAACTAACCTTCATGTCAGGGATGGCAGCATCTGTGGATCAACTTGTCCTTGAGATAAAGACTGTTTTTGGACTTTCAGAGCAGTTCAGGCTCCAATACAAGGATGCAGACTTTGGAAAATTAAGATGTCAACCTTACGTCGACCACTGAAATAAGAGATAGGGATACTCTCAAAGTGATATTTTTTTCTTGTGAAGAAACTAACTCCAGCATTCCAGGGACTTGCAGTACCAGCACGCCAATAACCTCACCCAATATATCGCACAGTTCTGAGACCCCAAGAAGCCCGTCCCCAAATGCCCTGAACGCTCCATCCCTTGACCAAGAGTTTCTCTTCTGAGCACTCATTTGGCAGTACAGATACAATCATTTTAGATCCAGTTCCAGAGTCAAGAACCTCCTCTTGGCCTCCAGTCTTCATTGTTCCCCGCTTTTCATATTTAGCTGAAATTCAGCTCCAAGCAAATACAAAGAATTCAGAGCAGATGGCACTCTTCTTACCTCACCACCAAAGCTAAGAATGGACATTCTTGAATGCATGGCTGAAGAGATCTTTAAATACACGGCCTATCCCAGTAACTCCCAAATTAAAGAGGCCGCTTAAGTTCTGGTGCACACTCATCCATGCTTGAGGCAAAGAGGAACTTGTGCTGGCTATGAGGGATGGAAATTATATCTAAAGACAAAGACCAATTTTTGCACAAAACTTTGCAAGGTTGGACTCCCTGAGGTCAGGGTAAAGTCTCTCAAGAACAAGCACAAAGGTCAGGAAAAGGCAGCTGCGAACATAAAAAAACCAAGGAAAGCAGAGGTCAACTTCTTCCCATCCTTCCTTGGAGGTGAAACAAGAGAGAGTCTTGAAAATGAACAAGTCGCTCTCTTGACAGAAGTGAATATAAGAAACAATGAAGCTGTGCTCAAGGTGAAAATGCAAAGGACCTCCTACAGACGTCAAGAGGTTGTCCAGGATGCACCTGTGATCTCCGACTTTGTGAACAGGTGGCATTTTTCCAGTATAGGTGTCTGAAAAAAATACATTTAAAAATACAAAGCTTTGTTTGTATTGTATTCTTGACTGTCTGTAGTCACCACACTGTGGTCTCACTCACTGTTCTACCCAGAACAGTAAGCAATGTCACAGGTAATAGCTAATCAACTCTGGATAATCTGAATCTATGAAGTAAATATTAACTACCTAAGTTACCAAATACATGTAGAGGAGTGAAAGTATTAAGTAGCAGAAATGGAAAAAATTGCATGTTTTTCCAGGCAAATATTGCTTACAGTTACTAGTTATTGCTCTCTTTGATTTTATAACTGTTTACAATAAGAATCAGAAGCATTTATTGTCAATCAAGCATTACAACATTACATTGCACACAGATTGAGAAGAGAAGCAGGTTATAAAACTATAAAGGATATAATATACAGGGAGCACCCCATTTATGAAGATATGGCTCTATTTAGCTGTTGTAATTCAATTGCCAAAGTTTCAAGGGCTTATAAAATGTTTACCTAGTAGCAAGTCTCCTATTACAGTCTAGATTCTGTCTGTCCTCTTTAGCTAAGAACATGTTTCTTCATAAAGCATAGAAATTTAGATCACTATTGTTTAGATGTCTGATGTATTTTCTGTCACTTTTTCACTGACAGATAAATGCAGAATTCATGCGAATCACAACTTTGCCACTTCAAGCCAAGTTCTTTGGACAACCTGACCAGTACACACCGAACTTTATGAAGGTCTTCAGCAGCAGAGGGGGAGCTGCTAGAAGGAAGCTGAGATTGCTCATGGCTCCGACAGCTAAGGCAAGTGCATTAAACTATTACATTATTATTCTGCTCCTCTCTCTGCTCCTCTCATCTCTCCCTGCTCCTCTCCTTGCTCCCCTTTCTGCTCCTATCCTCACTTCTATCCTCGCCCCTCTCACTGCTCCTCTCCTCGTTCCCCTCTCGGCTCCCGTCCTCACTCCTCTCCTCGCTCCTCCTCTGTTCACTCCTCTCTCTGCTCCTCTGGACACACAGAGCAGCTAATTAATGTAGCTAACGCTACTTAGCAGCTAAAAACATACTGTTAACATTAGCTTGAGAAGCTGTAGCATTTATTAACTGACAAAATCAGGCTTCCTGATAATCTTTCTGTACTGTTGCTGCTCCATTTGCAGAGGGACAACATTGAGCTGAAGAGAGACACACTGGCAACACATTGGTCAAGGAATACTTGGTTAGTAATAACATTTTACTGTAAGTTTTCAGTTTTCTTCATTTTATAGTTTATTTTATATTTCATTTAATTTTTTTTCACCATTGGGACATCAACACTGTAGAAGTTAAGAGAGAGATTGCACAGACCACCATGGGGATTTATTTGATTCGCCCAGAAGGTGCCGAGGAAGAGGACGAGCCAGAGGATGTTGGAGTGGTCATTGAGGGTGTGGAAATCTTTAGCAACCTGAGGAGCATCTCTCTTGGATTTGCCTCATCTACACACTCAACTGGAGTTATCCCCAGGAACTCAAATATACATTTGAGTTCTTCCAAAAAGTCCTGATGACCCTGGATGGCAACAAACTGATTCCAAAGGTCCAAACACTGAAGATTAAGATGCTTCAGTAAGGACATAAGGACTCACAAGGACAAACAAGTCCATGAGGAGAGAAAAACAAAAAAGCAAAACAAAGATTTGTAAAAAATGGCGTCTGAAATTCTGTAATGTTCTCAAGTTTTAAGGTGTTTTAATTTGTTTCTATGTTTGAATTTTCAAATTGTTCTATTGAGAAATCATAGCCTCTGTGGGGTCTGTCCTATACCATGCATAGTACCACTGACTTTCCAATTGGTGGAATTTGTGGGTAGCTTAACATACAAAAATATGTAAAAAAAAAAAAAAAAACATGTACTGATACTTGATGCAAATCCTCGTGGTCTGTAAAGTGGATCAGCTCCAATTATTGATCTGATACGGATGAAAGGTTGAAGTGATTCTCATAAAAGTGACGTGACAGACCACTGAGTGGAGTTGCCACTCGGTCGATTTTGTTTGGCTACAAATTATAGCCTCAATTCTTTTTGTTTTTTACAGATGTGTCTAGGCCTTATTGTTCCTGTTATTGGTACTTGATTACATTTCATTAGGTTCATTGTCAGGGGCTGCTGAATACTCCAATTAGCATATGCCATCCTTTTATCTCTCTGGAGAATCAGTTCGACAATTGTTGTCTGAATTGTTAATTGGCTATCTAAAGGTGGCAGTTTCAAGCGTCGATGGGATGAACTCCTCTGTCCTGTCCTATGTGTGCAAAACCCTGCTATCCTGGGAAATACAGTTATGTGGAGCTGATGGGCTTAATCTGGATTGTGTCAACTAATTTGTCAATGTCTTGAATGTAACTGACATTTAATTTAATTTACATTAATTTATGTGATACATATTGAATCTTGTCTAAATAAGCTGTTTTAATTTCTATTTTTTATTTTTTTTAATCTATTCTTTGGCCCCAAGTGCTTAATGTTAATTAAAAAAAACTTTTTCAGAACTGCTTGTGTATGAGATGCTTGAATAAACACATAAGATTTTAGTAAAACTTACCTTTAACTTTACATGTAATATTGAATAAACCCATAAGGTTTATGTAAAAGTTCACTTAAAGTTTATATGTTGTAAGTAAATGTACACATTAAGGTTATGTAGAAATATACATTGACATTATTTTATTTATTTATATTACTTTTAAATGAAGAAAAACATTGCATTTAATTACATTCAAAGTTAGTTCATAGCTGCAATGTTGTTTTTCTTGGCGGCTATCGGGGGGCTTATAGAGACTCCGGTAAGGGTGTCCGTGGTACTCAAAGTTGTCGTCCACGTCATCAAAATCTGATAAATATCCTGCCATGTTGCACAAAACTGTCACGTGTGAAGTTAGCTGACTGTCACAGAGCACAGAGATAAGCTGTGCTGCAGCAGTATCCTCCGAAAGGACGCCAACTTTCACCAAACTGTTCTCGGTAATTAGATAAATATATTTCATGCCAGAAATAAGGTCTAGGTTTAAAAATACCAGAGTTCCCCTTTAAATGTGATTAGTGTTCTGACTTGTTTTTGGTAACTAATGAAACTACTGTGATGCCTTCTTACATATCATAATGCCACAATCATATACTATTAACCAGCATTTTTACACAACAAAATTCTGTTAATTTAGGAATACATTTAATTTGTATTTAATCTTACATTGAAATGTTCTATTCAGCATGTTTTAATAGTTAGATGAGAAGCATTTATTAGTATGAAAAGCAAGGGATTTAGCTGTTTTTCTCAAGGAGCTTACTCATCATAAAAGGATAGTTTGGAATTTTGGACATTAAATTGGATGAAATATGGAAGTAGTATAGTGGATGCAAACGTGTCACATAGGCTAACAAATCTCCTGCTTTAAATTGTTGTATGAGACTGAGAAAATAGTACAGAAGATACAGTCGGGGGATATGCAACAAAAGGTTTGACATATACGAGGACTGTTGTTTAACTATTAACATAATGTAACAAAATATGTTCATTCTTCTTTGTAAGGCAAAACTTGTGACCCCATCATGTTTGAAGCATTACATTGTTGGTTTTTGTGTCCCCTCATGATGGAGGTCACAAGTTTCATATAATTGAATGTAACAAATTCCAAACTATCCCTTTATGACGTGTTCAATCTTTAAATTCAAATATTTTATGACACCACTTGCTTCTTTTAAACTGCACAAGAAGACAGTCATGTTCATTTGCCATTATCTTGGTCAGTTGTATGTTTTTTATTTTTTACATTTTACTCTTTCAGGGCAGACTTTTCAGTCCACACCAAAAACTTTTGAGTTATTTATATGCCATTTTATTTTCAAGTGTCTAAGGTTGGAAAAAATGTTTTTTAAATTTTAATTTTCTATAAAATGTTGATTCTTCTACCAAATGTGTATTCTGTTCTTCTGTGAAAATGTTGATTTTATGTTCATCAATATACTTCAAATTAGTGAAAAGATAAAAGAAAAACAAAGATGAACTTGAAATATTTGCTTCATATATTTATTTATCTTTTTATCAAAAGACATTAAATAATTTGAAGTATTTCTTCTCGTAACCTGATGTACAGATCAGCTGCAGCAAAAGATCTGCTGCAGCCTCCCATCCATTCTCCTCCATCAGTAGACAACAAAGTTCAAAAACAGTTTGATCACATGGAAACTGTCCCTTTATAGTACACTGTTCTGCACACACACTGATTTCCTCCATGAAAATAGGTTTTCGTTGATCCTCAGCATCATGGAACTCTGGGAATAAGTAAATCACAACTGGTCGGCCTGACACAGCACCACTACTTCTTGGTCCGATTCTGTGTGCATTCCATGTGTTGACAACTTCGCCCAGTTCATCCTGTACAGGAAGAAGCATTTACTGATTACTAACAGTGTTTCCCACACCACTTTATAGTTAAGGCTGCCACCTATACGTGTCCACCACCACTTTCACAAAAGTAGTGGAAGTGGTGGTGGACACGTAACATCCCATGAAAGCCCGGTAAATTAATAAAAATCTTCCTACATCAGTACTCTAATAGTATAGTCAAAGTGATATAAAAAGGGAACAACATAGCCCTTAAAAACATAGAACAGTATAATACTACTACTAATACTATGAAATACTGCAAAAATGAACAAGCATTATTTCTTTAAATCAGAACTGAAGAAAATGTGAGTTAACAAAGCAAAATTGCATGTTGTTTTTTTTAGTCTTGTTTTCATTTTAATTTGAATTTCCTTAAATAGTTATAAAAGGTAAGGTAACTGTATTTTATGAAACATATAGATATATACATAGGCCCAGAGTGGCACAATTAATCGTATTTTAATCACAATTTTGGCTTACGCTTAATAAAAGTAACAGGTCCGTTGACAATTATGTTTATAATTCAGTCTGTCCAGAGTAAACTCAATGATTTCATTTAACAGTGTTATTTAAAACAATTCATAAGCCCTCGTAAATTCTGAGAGGTTCCCGTTTTCTCTGTGTTCTCTCAAAATGACTATAAGCACAAAATGCATCCTCTGTTATTTCACACTCAGTCACCTGCCTCTGCTGCCTCTCTCTACCCCTCTATTACATAATCCCGATTGATTAAAATAATTGTAATTTTCATTTTGACCAAAATAGTGTAACCCTAAGTGAACATGGAATATTTTTGAAGCACAAATGTCCCAGATAAGTTGAAATTGCAAAGAAGATTTTGAACAAATATACAGTACATTTGGAGTCTGTTTTAAACTGAAAAATGTTGGGTCAGTACTATTTCACAGTAAAAGCAAATGTTGACAGTAATTACATGTTGTCAAAATACCTTGTGAATGTGTAAGTAGCTTACTTTCAAAGATCAATTTTATAAATATATTAATGAAAATGTACAGAAACTTAACTTTTTCAAAAAATAAAAAATCCTGACATGATGCAAAATGGAACTTCTACTAATGTAAATTGTACATTTTAGAACATTTATATTCAATGAAAAAGAATAGCAGTACATTTATGACTAATTTCAGAGTGATTTTAAAGATTTTTACCTGAACAATATTTAGAAAACAGAACTGAACGAGACTTTCGTCCAAAAAGTCTCCTGTAAAGTGACCATCATCCTGGAATGTTTAGAACAAGTTCATCCAGAACTGCACACTCTGTTTGCGAAGGGTACACCACCACCCCTCAATCCGCTGGTTGGCTGTGCTTCTTCCATAAAGGAAACTTTCAAAACTTTCTGTGTGGTTCCTTCGTAAAAAGATCTGCACGTCTCTCACACAGACATTTTCTGGGCATCCATCCATGTTAGAGACTGTTCTGATGAAATACCCAGCAACAAGTTTGGGGTCACTGTTTCTGGTGAAAGCCTCCATCCATAAGACATATCGGCTGTGTTTGGTCCTCTGCAGTTGTACTGAGGTCTCCTCAAGCGTCTTGCTCTTCTTAATTCCACACCTTGCGGGTCAACCAGCTTTATGATGCGTCTTATGGTATTTTGTGACACAACAAATCCATGTTGAATCGCACGAAGATGTAGCCAACGATAACCCTACATCTGTCCATTTGTCATGATCTCATTCTGGACAAAAGCAAGAACTTCATTTAAATTTGATTGATTATTCCTTCTAAACAGCCCAAGTCTTTTACAGATTCTCTTTAAAGTCCGGATCCTTATTACTATTAGATTGTTTTGCGCTAAAAATAATTTCTTTATTTCTAAAAGAAAGTCTAAAGCAAAGTTTGATTAAGTCATCCAACTCAAGGCATTGTTGAATGGCAAAACTATTGTCATCAGTTAAATTAATTTGAAAGGACAACTGTGCAGAAGTTGAAGAATGCAATTCAGTCTCCATAAGAAGGGATATCATTAGCCAGGGTTGCATCATCCATGAGCAGTATAACACTGCTGTCGATCTACACAAAGAAAACAAAGACATTGATTTTCAGTAAAGCACATAATTGTTATACAGATTCAAATTAAAGCAAAGGGAGTGAAGTTAAACTGTTCACTACAAGAAAGGTGAAGCATATATGTATACACAAATATATCAGTGTTACTCCCAGAAAATCCCCTATCCACATGCTGGTGGATAAGGAGACAGACATGACTAAACATTTCTAACTGACTTCAAGTTTTTTTGCACTCATGCATGCACTTTTGTTTTCCATGTGAAATATTTCTCAAAACGCCTTTGGTTGTATACACCGATTTATGAATTACTTAAAACTTAGTGTGACTTAATCTGTATCCCTACTTTTTTCACATGCAAACTTCATCCCAAAAATATCCTCTGGTGTGCCATAATAATAGTAATGATACAATAAAATTCCAGAAATATCATACAAGGCTGATTTTTGATCTAGTTGTACTGTCACCACAATAGGAACTATTCTAAATCAATGATTTTTTAATTTTCCTGCGAAATGATGCACAGATCTGAAATTAATAGTGTATAGCACCTTTATTCATAATGACCTGCTCCTTGAAACAAATCAAACTATTCTCTTAATATTACATTAAACTGTGATTTTACACATCAGAAAACAATGACCACCTGACTAACCAGTACTCGCACGCTCTGTCGTAAGGTCTTGCAAGTTCATTCATTAATTCGCTTTATTTATTCAACCAGGATAAGCAATAAAACACAATTCAATACACAGCAGTAACGTAACACTGGTAACTTTCGCCAGAATTTCTCTCAGGGTCTCGAACCACAGACCGTTATAGTAACGTGACAGCATGCACTTGAGGTTGGCTGACGAGTGTATTATGTATGTTAAAATCTGCATAAGTGTAAGCATCTATAAATAAATAAGTAAGTAATCAAACACCAGCAGAATAGGTATGAATTGTATGAAGATACGAGTGAGGACATAACAATGCGGTTATAGCAATAAGGAGGTCCGCTCATCAATATTACATGGGCTAATGTTTATCTTATGATAGCATGCAAGCTAGCCTAATCAGAGACGTCGCTTCACACTCGGTAAATATCCGCTTTACTCACCTTCTGCTCCTCTAATGACACTAGGCTGGTCTGGTCTGGTCTTCTGACACCTCTCTGTCCCGAAGAAAATCATTAATATCTGCCATTTTCAGTTCTCTTGCTCTCCAGCAGTGACACACTGAAACCGAGGTTGGCTCCTTGTTAGCAGCACATCTCCCGTCCAATTTTTTTTCATGTTTTGAAAAAAAAAAAAGTCAGAATTCTGAGATTAAAGTCAGAATTCTGACTTTTTTCTCAGAATTTTTTTTTCAGTGGCCCTAATTCTTTTCCGTAGTTTTGAGTACTTTGTGTAGTGTGTTGAAAGTTTAATTTAGGTTTCTTTTTGTTTTGTTGGGTGTGCTTCCCAGCCTTGCTGGGAGGCGACAATGGCGTCCGGTGGCTTCTCCATACTGTCCCGGAAGCATGGCATCAGGGTTGATGCCTGTTCTCCGTGCAGCGCTGGCCGTGGGGCAGGTGATCGGGCACAGCTCAGTGAGGGCTGCTGCCCGCATGAATAAAGCTGTGGTGCTGTTTGTGAAGGAGGTGGAGCAGGTGCTGCAGAAGAAAATACAGGAGCTACTGTTATGTGTGGCCAGGTGATGGCACACCTGGCGCGTCTTGGTGTGCTGCTGTCTCCCTGCCCTCTCCTTCCTCTTTGTCGTCCTCCACAGGCCAGTGGCCAATTGGTTATCGGGTCGAGGATAAAGAGGGAGAGGAGGAAGGCCGCGCTCTCTCACTCTGGGGGCAGCAGCTACATGGATGGTTTGCTTTATTTTGGTTTAATTGTTAACCCTTATATTCTTTCTTATTATTATTCATCTGTCTTAAAGGACAGAGTGTTGGTTTTTCCTATTTTAGTTTGTTATGTTAGTTTGAGTTGGAGACTGTCGGTAGTCCTGTTTAGTCGTTTTTGTTTCAGGTTATATTTGTTTTTTTTTTTAGTAAGTGGGGAAAAGCAGGGTGCGACGGCCCACTGCGTGGCTGGCCCTGTGTTTCCCCCTTTTGTTCCTTTTGGCCGGGGTCTCCATCTCTTTTTGGTTCATAACTTTGTGGGTTAACCATTAACTTTTCTTTCCCCTTTTCCTTTTCAGTGACAACTTTTAATAAATATTGTTCCTTTTTGCAAACATTGTGTGGCGTCCTAATATGTTATGGTCTCATTGAGCCTGTGAATTATTTCTATTTTGTGAGGCCGTAACAGCTACAGAGAAACAACAGGCTGAGGAGATTCAGAGCCAGGCTGAAGGGAGCACCGAGGTGAGTGGTGAGAGGGAAGATGGGGTGTGTGAAATGGGTGAGGTGACAGGTGATACTGTAGGTGAAGTAGCAGGTGAAGTCGTCGAAGATGTGGGTGAAACAGTTGAGGGGAGAGAGACAGGTGAGGTTGTTAGTGAAGTGGGTGAGGAAAATAAAGTAGCAACTGAGTTGGAAGAGGCAGGTAAACCAAGTAAAGTGAAAAAGGCAGGTAAGGCTGTAAGTGAGTTTGGTGAGGCAGGTAAATCAACAGGTGAGCTATGTGAAACGTCTGAGGTCGCAGGTGACCAGTGTGAAATGGGTGAGGAGATGGAGGCAGGTGAGGTGGCAGCTGAGTCATGTGAAACAGACAAATAAGCTTGTGAGTTGTGCGAGGGGAGCACAGTATCTGAGGCTGAAGAAATGGAGGCCTGTGAGACTGGAAGGGGTTCTGCTCCTCTTAAACAGCGCAGTAAGAGGAAAAATGTGTTGACTGTGGTGGCCAGTGGTAAGGCCAGACGACTGGCAGTGCTGCAGAGAGCAGACCTGTTTATCTGACAGCAGCGAGAGCAAAGGGTGTGTGTCTGACAGCAGCGACCTGTCTCACTCTCAGCTGGCTGCTGCTCAGGTGTAGCCTGCTAACGTGCCGAAGGCTTTTTTTGCAAAAGACCAAAGGGATGAAGGGCTTAATGTTGGAACAGCACTTACCTGATTTGCAGGGTTTCTATAGCTCCGACAGACATATTATAAAGCACAGAGCTGAGTCAGACCTGACAGACCAAGAAGTGTTCTGACTAAAAAAACAGATGATTAAAGTCAGGAAACAACTAGTTTTTTAATGATGATGAAAGCCCGGATCTTATTTTTATTTATTTCACTGATTGTTTTTAGTGTGTGTCTTAACATCTCCGTCATCATCATTGTGGACATTTTTAAAGTAGGCAGTCTGAATGTCAATGGTGTCAGAGAATTAAGAAAGAGAGCATTAGTGTTTGAAACTGCAAAGATGAAACACATTGATGTCGGGAATGAGGCAGAGTGGAGCAGAGGGAAGTGGAACTGATTTTAAGTCACAACACCACTCTCAGTGGAGGAGTGGGCTTCCTGTTCTCCAAAGGTTTTACTCCAACCTCTCTGGACGTCCGGCATGTTGTGGAGGCGAGGTGCCTTTTAGTCAAGGCTCAGTTTGAACATTTTAATGTGGTTCTTATTAACATTTATGCTCCAAACAACAGTGCAGAGAGGAAACGCTTCTTTGAGAACATGAGTGATATTTTAAACAGCTGCAGCTCGGAGCATTATTTATTCGTGGGCGGGGATTTTAATTAACCACGCAGATCCTTATCCAGTATCTCAGCATGCCTTGAGGCAGCTGGTCTCCCCCCATGGCCTGGTGTATGTGTGGAGAAAGATTCACACAAGCTGCAGACAGTAATCATGGTCCCACGTTAGTGAAAACCGAATCTCCTCGGCCAGACTTGATGGCTTTTATGTTTTTAAGCACAGAGTCAGTGTTGTTAAAATGTGTAAGATTTTACCGGTCGGTTTTACTGATCATTCTCTGGTTTTATGTATCATTTTTATTAGAAATATTTTACCCTCTGTTTTAACAGTTAAACAGATAAATCTTTCAATGAAGTTTTAAGCTTCTTTTGGAAAGATTTTAGACAGACAAAAAGCAAGTTTGTCAATCTGAGGCAGTGGTGGGACCATGGAAAGGTTCAAATTAAACTTTCATGACAGCAGTGCACGCTCAATGTCACACGTGACATTCACAGATCTATCAAAGATCTGGAGACTGATATTGTGGATCTCGAGTGTGAAAGCGATTCCACAGGAAATTGACGATATATTGAAATCCTCAAGACTAAAAAGATGGCTTTAGCCAACCTGCTGGTCACTAAAGTACAGGGTGCACTGGTCCCGTCCCGGGTTCAAAACAGCAAGCTACTTTTAGCTCCATCGAGCTACATTTTTGGACTGGAGAAGAGACGAGGGCAGAGGAGACAAATCCACTCTCTGCTCTCTGAGACGGGGCAGGAGCTGACAGAGCCAGGCTTCATAAGGAAAAGAGCTGTCAAGTTTTACACCTCACTGTTCAAAAGTGAATTTAAAGAGAACAAAGAGCTGATGGAAGAGGTCTGTGGCGGACTTCCTCAGTTGACTGAAGGGGTTAATTCACAGCTCGACAGGCCACTGACTCCACAGGAGCTGTATGCTGCACTGCAGAGCATGCAGGGGTGAAGGGCTCCAGGCATCACTGTAGAGTTCTACAAGGGTTTCTGGGACATCTTAGCCCATGACATTCTGGATGTTTTTGATGAAAGCCTGGTGTCTGGGTCATTGCCCTTATCATGCCGGAGAGCCATCATTACCCTCTTGCCAAAAAAGGAAGCTTGCAAAACTGGCGTCCTTGTCTGTCTCTTCTGCACTGATTATAAAATATAATTTATAATATATAAAATATAATCAGTGTTCTGTTCTCCCTCAAAGCCTAACCTGGAAGAGAGAAGGGTTAAAGTATCTCAGTATTTATTTAGGGAACAATGACATGAGAAAGAAAAACTGGGACAACATCAATGAGAAAGTAGACAGCAAACTGGCTAAGTGGAGGTGGCTCCACTCACAAATGTCCTTGAGAGGGAGGGTGCTGGTCTTAAATAACATAACCTGGTGGCCTCTTTATTATGGCACAGGTTAGCCTGTCTGGACCCTCCATCAGGCGTCATTGCAGGGATTCTGGGGGTGCGCTCTGTCTGGCTGATGGAGAGGAGCCTTGAGCTCCGGAGGAAGAGGCTGACAGACAAGGAGAGAGATCTTCTCCTCAGATACAGCAGAGGAGAGACTGAACCTGACTCCAAAGACCCTTATCCAGAGATTCACTTGAGCCCTGGATTCATAGAACTCAGCGGTCCTCTATTAAGAGTCTGTGATGGAGAAAAATTAAGCCTGCACAAGGCCGATAAAAAGACTCTGTACATGAACTGTGTAAAAACCATCCATAAAGTGAGCTTGTGCAATAGAGCAGAGAGTGTGTGGACCGAGAGGCTGGGTGGACTGAGCCCACAGTGGAGAACTCTGTATAAACCTCCTCAGAAAAAAAGGATTGGAGATCTCTGTAGTGTATTGAGAAGATACTCCTAGAATGAAATGCCCCCTTGTGGTTCTTGTAAGGTTTTACCCGGTTTGTAACCGGTGGTTCTGTGCTGTTGAACACCTGAGTAAAATTCCAGTCTGCACGCCCAGTCCGGTCTCCGTCTGGCTTATTGTACCCACCTCAATATATTACAGTGTGGCGACGAGGATGGGATGTTAAAAAGGAAAACATCCCGAAAGACGAGAGATTCATGACCGGCAGATCACAAGAGAAGAAATTGTGGCACTATCGTGAGTGGCTAACAAACGAGCTAATAAGCTAACGTGACTGCGGGACAAAGAGACGGAGTGTAGCAATGGCTCTTATCGGCAGCATATCGGAATACAAAGAGGGTAAAGAAGATTTTGAATCTTACCTGGAGAGACTGGAACAGTGGATGGCCGCAAATACAGTGGCAGGTGAAAAGAAAGTCAGCGTTTTTCTGTCGCTAATTGGAGCAGATGCCTACAAACTTTTGAAAAGTTTACTCCTGCCAGATAAGCCAAGTACAAAAAGTTATGCACAATTCACCAAAGCACTCAGTGACCATTATAAGCCCAGACCACTTGTCATTATGGAGAGGTTTCGATTTCAGAAGAGAAATCAACAAGAGAGTGAATCAGTGAGTGATTTTATGGTGGCTCTGAAACAGCTGTCTACCAACTGTAATTTTGGAGCTCACCTGGATGATACCCTCCGTGATAGGTTTGTGAGTGGACTGAGATCAGTCAATACAGAGGAAATTGTTGGCAGAGAAAAATGTAACTTTTAAAAGTGCATGTGATGCGGCACAGTCCATGGAGATGGCTTCACGCAACACCTTGGAATTCTCTGGGAAAATAAAGGAGAGTGCAACAGTTAATAAAGTGTACAATCAAAGTAAAAAGAGAGATGACCAGAGAAAATCAAGGGACACACACAGCAACTGGAAAAAGGGCAGCGTGGATGACAAGCTGCAACAGCTACATCAGCCCTGCTACAGATGTGGTGGTAAGCATCCAGCTACTGTGCAGATTTAAACAAGAAAAATGTCACCATTGCACAAAAGTGGGACATATTGCACGCATGTGTAGGAATAAGAAGACACTGCATAAGACCCATTATGTTGAAGAGGAGGCTGGAACGAGCCCGGCAGATGAGGATAATGAGTGTTTGTTTAGACTGTACACAGTATACACAGCTTCAGATGGAAATGATGGCTATGTGGTTGATGTGAACATTGAGGGCCAGAACATACAGATGCAGTTAGACACAGGACCATGTGTGTCTCTGGTGTCAGAAAGCACCTACAAAAGATCACTTGCTCACTTGCCACTTTGTCCATGTAAAATACTGCTGTCTACTTTCTCGGGAGAACCCATCCCAGTGTTAGGGAAGGTGGTTGTGAAGGTAGAATATGAACAACAAGAAGCCAGAGTACCACTGGTTATTGTGAAAGGCGACCGACCAGCATTACTGGGCAGAAATTGGCTCAAGAAATTTAAACTGAACCGGAAGGAAATACTCCAAGTCGGGCGTGAAAGACATGTCTGATTAAAATATATTAAAAGCTTTGTTAGCTTGTGACATATCTGTCACATTTTACATTGAAAGTGCACTGAACGTCACAAATATCATCACACCCAACTCCTCTACAGATTTACATGGTGTGGCTCCAGGACTTCCTGCTGGGTGTGTGGAGGTGCTGATAGAGTATTTGTTTCACCTGTTGCTGATCACCAACCTTTGCCTTTTTAAGCTCCACTCTACAGTTTCCTCATCATCAGATCATTGCCTTGCATGTGTAGTACAACACCGGCCAAATCATGGTTTCAGTTTCATTTGTATTCCCAAGTTGTTTTTTTGTGACTCTTTTACTGAGAATTCCCAGTTTAAACTGCAGCAAGCCATAGTTGAACCTGATCATGCTGAGTCTGTTTATGCCGCTGCACCACCACCACTTCTGCCTCAGTCACAAGTTAAGTCTGTTCTGGAAGGATTATTATCTTATTATTAACTTGGATTATGGAAATTCTGGATAATCTACCAAGATTTAATACCTGTTATTTCTTCACAGAGACTGACTGCCACAGACTATTATTTTGAGTTTGGTTTCTCCAAGCGGATCTTTGGCTTTCCTTAATAAACATTTGTTCTTTTTACTTACCTGCTGTCTCTGCTCCTTGCTGGGTACAGCCCGCCTCACAGCTAATTCTAACAGTAATGTTGAAACTATGCCTCAGTCAACGCATTAATATAATTCAAGTGGCTTCTTGTGAATTGTCAATGCTGTGCCATGAAAACAGAAAGGTGTTCTTACTCAGAAGTGCACTGTCTGACACAACTAATTTTTTGTGTTATTGATAACAACCCCTGACTATATCACGTTTGCGTTTTAGTATTAACTCATGTCCATATCTTTACCAAACTGCTGATGGGAGGAAGCGATCTCTGCATCCTTAAGCGTCATGCCCGATTAACTTTGAAAAATTAAAATTTTTAAAATCTCAGGAGGGGCCGGAGTGGTCTTGCTCAAGCTGTGCTCAGCAGAAGTGGCAATCCTCTTGCCTAAAATGAGGATATCATTGGAAGGTGAAAAGAACACTTTTAGTAGCTTCTGAACCCGAGGGACATGCCCCCTGCTCAGGATTCAGAGCCACAGGTATATGTGGTGTTCATTTCCCTGGTAGTCAAAAAACTCCTTGGTGACAAGGCCCCGGGGACGAGAAACACCCGGAAATGCTTAAGGCTCTGGATGTTGTGGGGCTGTCGTGGCTGACAGGTCTCTGCAATTTTGCATGAGCCTTTGGTGCAGTGTGGTTTGCCTATTTTTTAAAAACGGGATTGGATGGTGTATGTCAACTACCGGGGTATCACACTTCTGAGCCTCCCTGGGAAACTCTATGCCGGGGTGCTGGAAAAGACGCTCTGTCCGATAGTTGAACCTTAGATTGAGGAGGAACAATGCGGGTTCCACCCTGGCCGTGGAACAACGGATCAGCTTTTCACCTTCTCATGGATCATTAAGGGGCATGGGAGTTTGCTCATCCGTCTACATGTGTTTTGTGGACTCGGAGAAGGCCTATGACCATGTGCCCCGTGATGTCTTGTGGGAGGTACTTTGGGACTATGGAATGCCGGGGTTGGTAGTGCAGGTGCTTTGGTCTCTGTATTCCAAGCGTGAGAGCTTGTGTCCGTATACTCTGTATTAAGTCAGACTTGTTCTTGGTGGGTGTTGGACTCCACCAAAGTTGTGCCTTGTCTCCACTCCTGTTTGTGACAGGGTGTCAAGGTGTAGCTGAAGTCAGGAGGGCATTGTGTGGGGTAGTCTGAGGGTTTCATCGCTGCTATTGGCAGATGATGTTGTCCTTTTGGCTCAATCACATGAGTGCCTCCAGCATGCTCCAAGTCCAAGTCCACCTCCAAGTCTCAGTCCATGGTCCTTTCGCGAAAAAGGATGGCATGCCTTCTCCAGGTAGAGGGAGAGAAATTGCTCCAGGTGGAGGAGTTTAAGTATATCTAGGTCTTATTCACGAGTGATGGGAAAAGGGATGGTGAAATCAGCCGCAGACTGGGACAAGCGGCAGCAGTGATGCAGTCGCTGCACTGGACTGTTGTGGTGAAGAGGGAGCTGAGCCTTAAATCAAAGCTTTTGATTTTCCGGGCAGTTTATATCCCTACCCTCACCTATGGTCATGAACCTATGGTCTTTTTGGATCATGACCGAAAGAATGAGGTTACAAGTACAAGCAGCTGAAATGAGTTTTCTTTGCAGGGTGGCCGGTCTCATGCTTCATGATAGGGTGAGGAGATCTGTGAGATTCTCAAAGTAGAGCAGCTACTCTGCATTGAGATGAGCCAGACTAGGTGGTTTGGGCATCTGATCAGGATGCCTCCTGGTCGCCTTCCTCTGGAGGTGTACTGGGCACGACCAACACGGCCCCGAAGTCGCCCCAGGACTCGCTGGAGAGATTATGTCTCTCGATTGGCCTGAGAATGGCTCAGGGTCACCCAGGATGAGCTGGAGGAAATAGCGGGGATGTCTGGGGCACTCTATTCTCCATATTGCCACTGTGACCCCATGTGGCTTAAGCGGTAAGGACAATGGATGGATGGACATTTTAGATATTGTGTGTAAATCACCTACAATCATGATATAAAGTGGAACATCATTATTATGAAAATCTCTGTTATTAAGAAATGCTTGTTGAAATAAAGCCTGCTTCCCCAGAGTGTACTACACTTTTTTCATATTTTGACATAATGAAATTTACTTAAATCCTTGACAAAAGATCTTTTTTTTCTTTATTTACATATTTTTCATAGTTTAACTGAAAAGTTTAAAAAAAATGAAAATTCATTGAATGCATGGTTGTTTGTCTCGTTTGTCTCTATGTGGCCCTATGATGGACTGGCGACCTGTCCAGGGTGTACCCCGCCTTTCGCCCGATGACTGCTGGGATAGGCTCCAGCCCACCCGCTACCCGACCGACGGATTGACGGTATAGAAAATAGATGGAAAATTAATTGGAAATCTTACTGGCTGAGTTGGAATGAACAAAAATCAAAACAAAATATTGTGAGAGCAAATATATTTGAAACAAATAACAGCTAAGAGCTTGCCAGAAGCAGTTACAGTCAGTTTCTGCGGGATGAACAGCTGCAATAACTCTTCTGGGCTACAGTTATGATGAGTTATATGATGTCATGATCTGTGTTTTTTTGTGTTCTGTTTCCTTTGTTGCTCTGGTCTTGTTCCTAGTGATTATTTTGTATTTTAGTCTTTAGTTTTAGTTTTTTATCAGGTTTTCTTTGAATCAGATTTGTTTTGTCTTGCCTCTTTTGTTTTACTCTTGTTTCATATTCTCCCCCATAGCTTCTTCTTTTTCCCTACTGTCTGGTTATCAGTTCCACTGCCACCACCTGTATTTATTATCCTCAGATGCACTCATTCACTAATCACTCTCCCCACAGTAAGCTCCTCTGTTTCCTTCAGTCCTTACCAGATCCTCTATTCTAGTTTCACTTCTTGTTCTGTTCTTTCTTGTGAGTTCTTAGGATTTGTTAGGTTTTGGTATTCTGGTGCTTTTTGTTCATTTAGCAATAAATTAAGATTAATTTTCCCTCACCTCCTGCCTGAAGTCTGCTTATTGGGTTCTTCTCATCCTCCACCACCTGTGACACTAGGATCTGGCCAAACATGGACCCATTGGACTTTGAAGCGAGCGGTACATATGGTATTTAAGGCGTTTGTTGACTGTTTGGCTGGTTTTGCTGGACTCTGGGAAAGAGAGTGGTAGAAAATTCCTGGATTTGCTGCATTCAAGGCCTTGGTTTCTTTACTCTTTGGAAATAACTATGCTGGAAGTGGAAGCCAAGGCAGAGTACCACACAGCACTAGCCAAGCTCAGCTCTCCAGTCGTGTTGCTACCTGCCTCTCCAGTCATGGTGCTGCCAGCTTTTTTAGCCTTGTAGCTGTCTGCTGCTCCTGTCACGTTGCTATCTGCTTGTCAAGTCATGTCGCAGCTTGGCTCGTCAGTCTCCTCGCTCCCAAGCTCTCCACTCGTGTGCGGTTGGGAGTCTGCTCCTCAGGGGTCAGCCGTGGAGCTGACCCCTAAGGAAATAGATATAGATAACTGCGCACATTAAAGATAACTAAAATAAGAATGGGCAACTGCAGTTATTACAGTTGTAAAGGAGAAAATGATCAACTTTCTGAGATGCAAAGTTAATGCTTCGTCGAAATTGAGATAACATAAAATTATTTTTAAAAAAGTAAAAAAAAAAAAAAGTATGGGTTTTTAGGAAGGTTAGCAGTAAGTGAGTGTGAGAAATTAGTAAAAATTGTAAAAGAAAAAACAAAACAATGGTCTTTTGGAAGCAAAAAAATGGTTGACAGAGGTAGAAAGAAAAGGCAAAGAAGACAGAAAGACATACACAAAGACAGAAATGATGACTGATTGACAGAAAATATGACAACATAACATATAGCTGACATAGACATGGACAAAGACCAGACCCTCCACTAGGACCTATACCAAACCCTCTACCTTACCCAAACCCGAATCAAACACAACCAGTCTAGCCTGACTTACAACAATGAGCATACACAGGTCCAACAGCTCCTCCAGCACCGACTACCACAGTCACGCCAATAAAATACACAGAGTAAATAAAGGAAAACAATTTAAGATCAGGAAGTACAGACAGCAGTTTTGTGACAAAATGTATGCTAGACTGACTTCAGTCTATGCTCAGGTTGTTTGAATAGCGTTTAAGAGCATTGATAACATGCTGAAAGTCACTTTAATGACAATAAAAATACAATAAAAACACAAGTCTTTGTGTTAACTAATGAGGAGGGAAAGATTGTGTATTTCCAAGCAAAGCGTGGCAGAGGACATAGCTGGAGGAGAAGAGCTGGTGGACGAGGGGGAGGATGTGGCAGACCACACGGTGACAGAAACTCTTGCTACTTCTGTTCGTGACTGCAGAGAAAGAAAGGACAGACCTCAGGGAGGTGGAGAAAGTGGCAATGACTGAACTTGCGTGACTAAAAAAAGGTTTGACAAAATCTACATCACATACAGAGACAGAAGACAAAGAGGAAGAAAATGAGATGTTTAGTTTACTACATGAAGACCTAATTTTAAATCATCAGGTAAAACTGGAAATCACTTTAATTGTTGGAACTAGAGACGTAACATTTCTGTGCGACACTGGGGCATCACAATGTGGAGTACACCCTGACGATCTACCAGATGTCGCAAAGTCTCCTGATGTTAAGCTTTTACTAGAGCAATTCTTATTAACTAATTTATTTAGTTTAAAATGTATTTGATTGGGAGCGATACCAACATACATGAACAGCCTGAAAACAGCTTTTCAATATTTAAGAGAAAAGAAGTTTATGTTTATGCATTTGGCAGATGCTTTTATCCAAAGTGACTTACAAGTAGACAGATAGGATAAGGGGGTCTTGCCTAAGGACCCCTGCTGGAGGTGTTACGTTTCATGCAGGGGATTTGAACCCAGGTCTCCCACATGGAAGGTGGCAATCATACCACTACGCTTTTATTAAGATTTAACAGGTCTCTTAAAGAGTTAAAGTTCAGAAGTTTTCAAATACAAATCTTTGTATTTGTATACAAATTTGTATACAAATACAAAGTATCAAAGACAAATACACAACTAGAGCATTTCAAATTTTTGCTCCTTTCACAGAAAAACTGTCTGAGCAAAAGATGTTTCACAAATTGAAAAGTCTACAATTGCATCCTGAAGCAGAACCTTACAGTCAAACCATATGACATATGAAAATATCAGGATTTTAAAACAGCAAGGTCAGATAGTTTTTCTAAATTTGAGGTTAGCTCTTCTGCAACATCACCACAAGTTTTACTGGAAACAAACAGAAAATGTAGAATTTAACATATTGATGGCTTTCCTGACATCTGATTGGTTCACTTCCCTGATCTTAAAGGAATTTGTATGGTATAGGTTATAGCATTTATATTAGTTATATTATAACAAAATGTCATTGTCATATTTTTAACAGCTTAAATAAAGAAGTTATTAAATCTCTTGACAATCTGTAATGGGACAGAGATGATTAGTTCATATGAACTCTGAGTTCATATTTATCATCAGTATCCCATATCTACGGTGGATCCCGGAGATTGGGTTTTCATCAAAATTAACAAAAAGAAGACCTGGTCCAGCCTTAGGTGGGAAGGTTCAAGTTCTTCCCATCACTCATCACTCAAATTATTGAGAGGACCTCCTTGTCATAGTGTAAAAAGACACATCTACTATTTCAAGCAAACCTGACACAGACGAGTTGTAAATTCTCTAAACCCACCACTTCAGTGGTGTAAGTCTGAATCCAGAGGAAGTGATATCAATAGGAACACTTCCTAAGGTGGGGCTAATGGGCAAAAGGCACACCAGTCACAGGACTCAGTGAAGCAACCAACAACACTCTGAGGAAGTAGAGGGGGGTAGAGACTGAGAGAAATCTGATTAAGGTTTGCTGAATTACATTACTTCAAAATGGACAGAGTAAGAGGCCAACCCTGGCATGCATTTAGACAGCCTAGCATGTATGGCCTCCGAGGCACAATGTGTTTTCTGACAGTTTTAGCTGTTCTTCTTGTTTTCCCTGTTATTGTTTGAGCTACAGGACATGAAAGCCTCCACCTGCAGCAACCACACCCAAAAGGCACACACAAGCAACACCAACCTAACATCACCTATTTCATCTGATCGAGCAGGTGAAACACATAGAAGTAAGAGGGTCAGCGGATACCAACCCAACAAGGGAGGCAAGGTAACAGTGAATTTGTGCAAGGGAGAGAGCACTACCTTTCTAATAGACTTACACGCCACTGGCAACTGCAACGGTAACAATCAATACTATTCTGCAAACGGATGATAGCCAGTCTAGTTTACCTTTACCACCATCTAGACCCATAGTAACTTATCTGAATATCTCTGACCTCCAAACTGTGGTAGCCATTGAAATTGGTTTTACTGATAAGAATGAATGAAATTAATGAAACTCATTTTCACAAAACTGCAACAAGACTGTTTAGCTTGCGCCACAGCTCAGCCAAGTTTGGGTCCAATTCCATTGCTGTTAGACCCTAACATTGATCTCACAGGCTATTACAGTTGTTTAAAACATTGCTGAGCCTCCTCCATGTTTCACCGTAGGGACAGTGTTCTTTTCTTCGTATGCTTGGTTTTTGAGTCTATGAACATAGAGTTACTAAGTTACATAAAGCTCCAGTTTGGTCTCATCTGTCCAAAGGACATTCTCCCAGAAGCTTTGTGGCTTGTCAACATGCATTTTTGCAAATTCCAGTCTCGCTTTTTTATGATTTTTTTTCAGCAGTGGTGTCCTCCTTGGTCGTCTCCCATGAAGTCTACTTTGGCTCAAACAACGACGAATGGTGCGATCTGACACTGATGTACCTTGGCCTTGGAGTTCACCTTTAATTTCTTTGGAGGTTGTCCTGGGCTCTTTGGATACAATTCGAACGATCTGTCTCTTCAATCTGTCATCAATTTTCCTCTTGCGGCCACGTCCAGGAAGGTTGGCTACTGTCCCGTGGGTCTTGAACTTCTGAATAATATGAGCCACTGTTGTCACAGGAACTTCAAGTTGTTTAGAGATGGTCTTATAGCCTGCACCTTTAAGATGTTTGTCTATAATTTTTTTCGGATGTCCTGGGACAATTCTCTCCTCCGCTTTCTGTTTTCCATGTTCAGTGTGGTACACACCTTTTCACCAAACAGTGTTCTTCTTCTTCTTCTTTGATGTTTAATGGCAGCTGGCATCCTTGGTGTTGCATATGCCGCCATCTACTGGACTAAATTTCTCTCTTTTTTTTCCTTCTTATTTCTTCTTTTCTATATTCTTTTAATTATTCCAGTATTTACCAAGAATCTTATTGTTATTCTCCTCCCTTCCTTAAACTTAGCAGATTCTACTATGTTTTTCAAATTATATTCTGTTATTCCTGCCCTCTGCAGCCCTATCTTCATTATTTCCCTCTCCCTTCCATATCTGGGACATGCTATCAACACATGTTCCACTGTTTCCTTCTCCCCACAGCTACACTGCCCAGTTGGATGTTTCCCCATTATCTTAAGTGTATTATTCAGTTTACAATGACCTATTCTTATCCTGCTAATAATTACTTGTTCTGTTCTGTTCATAACACCCTGCCTCTCCTGCTACACTTTGTAATTTATATAAATGTCTTCCTTTTTCCTGATTCTTCCAATATTGATTCCACTGATTGTTTATTTCTTTCCATACTAAACTTTTCCCTTCTGTTTTTGATAATTTTACTTTCATTTCCACCACCTCTTTCTTTACTGCATCCTTAGCAGCTTTGTCTGCTTTTTCATTTCCATTTATTCCTACATGAGCTGGTACACACATGAACATCTGAATATCTGCTGTTTTATTTCTTTCCTTGATGTTCCACATGTTTAAGTCTACATTTGTTTCTTGTAGCATCCATTTTGGTATTGTTGTCCAAAGAACTGTTAGGCTGAATTCCACATGTTGAATTTTTAGTTGTTCTGCTAAACCCTCACTGACCCACCCAAAACTCATTTTTTCCTCCTTCCCCTTTTCCCAGCACATCTCCAGAACTCTCTTTGCTGGATGTTCTTCTTTGTGTCCTTTTAAATTTATCCAGTAGTTGGCTATTAGCTGTTTTCTTCTGAGCCCTAATGGCATTTCTCCTGCTTCAACCTGTAGTGAACATATTGGTGCTGTTTTTATTGCTCCGAGACAAGTTCTTAATGCTCTGGCTTGAATTATATCTATTTGCGAGAGTACTGATTTTGCTGCCGATCCATATCCCACACAACCGTAATCTATTCTAGACCTTATTAATGCTATGTATATATATTTTAATGCTGTAAAATCCGCACCCCACTCTAACCCAGCCAAACACCTCATAATATTCAATACTTTCTTACTTCTCTCTTCAATTCCCTTCACATGCTCCCTCCATGTTAATCTAGAATCCATTATCATTCCTAAGAATCGAAAGCTGCTTACTCTCTCTAAGTTCTTTCTGTACAAGTTTAACTTTTTATTTTCACTAATTTTCTTTTTTGAGAAGAACATTACTTTACTTTTCTCCACTGAAAATTTAAAACCCCACTCTTCTCCCCATTTATCCACTTGATCTATCCCTTCCTGTAGTTTCTTAACTATGTGATCTATGTTGCCTCCCCTCTTCCACAACAGCAGAGTGACTACTTGTCTCCCTTTAAATAGGCAGACTGACTGATTATGAGTTTGGAAACACCTGTGATGTCAATTAAAGGACACACCTGAGTTAATCATGTCACTCTGGTCAAATAGTTTTCAATCTTTTATATAGGTACCATCATTTTTGTCCAGCCCTATTTCATTAGTTTTTTTTAAAAAAAATAATTATGTTAATCAACATTTCAAAAGTAATGGCTGATTTTGATTATTTAATTTTCAATGATTTTTTATTTATTGTTACTTTTGTAGGTTTCAAGTGCTTTCAGTGAGAATTGTGGGTTTTTCCTTCTTTAACTGAGGGGTACCAACAATTTTGTCCACGTGTGTATATAGCTAAAACATTGATGTATAAACAGATCCTAACTACTTCAGATGCCTAATTTGCACCCTTAAACAGACTTTAGAATCAGTCTTTCCTGTGGCAACTTTATTCTCTCCCGTTCTTTCTTAGTATTCAGTACACAAACAAAATAAAGATACTATATATTTTTCCTTATGTCAATGTTAAATATAGTTGTGCCAATTTCCAAATGTATATCTAGGTAGCAACACCTACTATGATAACTGTGATTATATAGAAATCTAAAAGCACATGCCCTGTAAAGATGAGTGAAAGGTCTATGAGATACCCTATAGAAATCAAACAAAGTGTAGTGTGTATCGATGTTACAGATGTACTTTGATTCACTTCTAATTCACTCATGAAACGATTTCATGAGTGAATTTTTCTTTTTTGATTTTGAAGTTTCCAGTAAGCATAAAGTATAAACGGGAGGGAAATGATAGAGAAATTATTACCCATGCCCACGGCCTTGGCGTTATCATTACCACTGTCTGCTGCCACAGAGGAGTATCCCATGGCCTTGGTGTTATCAGCACCACTGTCTGCTGCCAAAAGGGAATATCCCACGACTTGTATCAGCAAAAATGGAAGCCTTCAACCACTATAACCTATAAAAGTTCTCTGTATCTTTAAGCAGTTGCATCACAGTCTGTGTGTAAACTGTTCCCTTGTTGCAACAAGATTAAATGCCTATGCTGGTGAATTTCAGACAGTAGTCCTGAGTATTCTTAGTCATTTTTCTAACAATTTAAAAAGTGACTAGCAATAAATCAGCCACGAGTTGAACCTGGAACCCTCTCACTGTGAGGTGACTGTGCTAACCAGCACACCACCATGCAGCCTCCTGAACTACTGTTTATTCTAATATTGAAAATTTAAATCCTTCAAAATCCTCTCCAAATCCATTACACCTTAATTTCACTTAATACATATTTTTTTCTTTGTCTAACTGCATGTTGAGCATTGAAATTATATTCAGTCAAGATGTTGATCAAGTGAGATAACTAAGCTTTTCATGCATTGGATTTTTTACTCTACCCCCCCCCCCCATTCACTTATTATATAAGTGTAAATCATTCAATTCATATTCAATTCAATTTTCAATATTTCTATTTTCTTCTCACCTGCAAATGCTTAGAGTTTAAAGTACATGGTAAGACGGTTAGAATTTATGTAAATGGTTGGGTCTAGATGCCAAATAAACATACTGTAGTTAGTTAGAAAAGTAGGTAGACATTTTTTTTTTTGAGGGTCACAGGCTGCTTTACAAGTATATTGTAATTTATTCACTAAACTGTGCCCACCTTCGAAAGATAAAATCATATAAGGAGGATCCTATGAATCGTAAATACTTATCTAGTCTAGTTGACCACACAAAGCACTTTTACACTACAAGCTTTTTGCACCCACTTACACCCACACTCATACGGCATGTTTTTGTCAGTATAATTTTACAGGCTACACAGTGTTTTTTTTCTATCACACACATTCAAACACTGATGGACACATCAGTAGGCAATGTAGGGTTTAGTGTATTCCCCAAGGATACTTCAACATGTGGTTCAGTTTTAAGTAAACAGAAAGAAACTGTATAAAAGTCAACTGTAAAAAAAAAAAATTTTTTTTCTGAGTCTCAGTATGACACAATAGTATCAAGACAGGTGTTTTTAAGGAACTTACCTGTTTCACATCGTATGCGAAGAGTACATATTTCAAGTCAGGGGACACGTAATATTTGGCTACGTTGAAATGAATCTGGTGGAAATCATATAAGGAATGAAGAATGAATACATTTACATTGTACAATGGTAACTATGCAGTACAAGTAATTATTTGTGATATATCGACATTTTTAGAAAAACTTTATTTTAAAACTTTACAACTTCTGATTTATTTAAATGTATAACATATATTAAACCTTAAGAATTTGTCTTGTTTGTCTCTGTGTTACTCCCCACCTCCACTATGTAATTGCAAGTGTATTTCTTTAAAAGATTTTTGTCATTAGTTTTGTTTCAGTAGTGAAATAAAAAATAGCAATGTCCAAAATCTTAACTGGAGCTTAATACATAGCAAGTACTTCACACTTACAAATGTTGTATTTGTCAGGACAATCTCAGTTTCATTTGTGAGAATGTTGAATTTGATGACGTGGCCATCACTGTTCCTATAGATGACTTCAGTGTCTGTGAATAGAAAGAAAGGAAACAAAATTCTGTGAATGCTGGAAGCTGTCAAAACATACAGTAAGTATCAGAGTAATGCAGACATCCATCTATTTAGTAGATTCACAACACCACAACAGACAACATCCTGGAATCACAAATGTCACAAATTAGATAAAAGCATAAATGCAACAGATGACTGAAAGAGCCCAATATTGAACGACAGCAATGCACTGCTTATTTTGGGCATCAAAGGTGAACTTTAGCTTCCAGACAAACACAAGGGAAAAGGTGTGAATTTTTCATCTTGCAGGTAACTTAGCATTTCATGTGTCAATAGAGACAGCATTGTGTGACACATCCAGTAAAATATGTTTTTGTACTGAGTTTGAATGGTTTAAAGTGTATATCTTGATACACGAGTCATTGATTCAAATGTCTCACTACATTTTACTTTTGCCATGAGTGCTTATGAAGCACACACAGTGTGACATTTTTGACTGTACCAGATGAAAGATGATAAATTGAAAGGACAATGGTGGTATATATGATTATGGCTAAGAATGGTGGTCCTGCGTGAAAGAAAACTGCTCAAAGAATACCATTGTAATGAATTAGTCATGTCATATTGATCCTGTCCTGTATAATACAACATCCTAGGGATGGATTTTCATTTCACAATTTCTAAGCATGAATTTGGATATAGAGTTTGGACATATGGAATAATATATCTATTACATGTTTTCTCATGAGACTCAATTAGGGTACCATGACTAGCTGTAACTTTGTTCTAATGAAAAAATTGCTATAATTGTAAACAATCACTTGACGAGACAGCATATGACTGACCAGGTTTCTAGCCACACTGCTATTTACTATCCAATGAAGTAGCTGCTGCATCCCTCATCCCAGGGATCTTTAAAACATTACTATCGGTCTCTGCACTTGTCACTTTAAATAATTAAATATTTGTAGCTGAAAAAGAACAAGCTCAGACTCTAATGTATAAGAAATGTCCTGTGTGTTATCCTCTGAAAGGGGACCACAGGTCACTTCATCTTCTCACCAAAACTTAGTTTTTAGCAAGGAACAGGACTGAGTTGAAATATTCTACTTTTAATGGAGGCATTATTTTGTCATCGTCACTGAATGTGCTATTCATTTTTTCAACAGTGTTGCTGTTGAAAATAAATGAGCCACAAGAGGAAGGGTTCTGCTGTTGAATGAAAGTTGTATTCAATATCCATTTCATGAAAAGGGCTGACGGACCCATTATGTTTTAAAGTTCATCAATATTTTGAAGTCTTATGTTGGATCTTTTTAAAGACAAAACTAGTAAGTTTACTAATTATCCACACTGCCTGCCTTTAAATGGACCAATTCTAATTAGAAACCAACAACCCCTTATTCAGAATCATTGTGGAGATTAAATATGAACTAAATCAAATACGTCGTCCTGCACTTGTTTGGGTACTTTTTGGGTACTTTACAGCATTCTATCTCAAAACAGTGTTGTTATAGGCCTGACACTGGCAAGTACTCAGATTTTTGTGTGACCCAAATTAACATACACAAAGTGTCTTCTTTGCTAGCTGAAGCTAATCAAAATTGTTCCATGATCACTGTATCAGCCAAAACACATCCCCAAAACATTAATGGATTAAGGATATAAACATATTCAGACTGAATGAAGAGTACAGTTGGAGCATCCATTTCTTTCCTGCTGTACTTCATGGAAGTGCACAGCAAATTACAGCTAAAATGTATGACAAGGTTTGCAATTTAGAATGCAACAGATTTGGAAGCTGAGCTTGCATACTTTAAACAATGTGAAATCTCATATATGCTCAATCAGCCACAACATAAAACCTGACAAGTAAATTAACATTATGATGGCATCTGTGGGATGAATCAACCAAAACTCCCTCCACAACTGCCTAGGTGGAAAGAGTGGTTGACTGGTTGGTGGCTCTTGGGTTACGCTGGCCAAATGTTGAAGTGTCTTTGGGCAAGACATTGAAACTCATGTTGACTCAAGCACATTCATCTGTGTGTTAATGTGCATGATGGAGAAAACCATTGAGACTAAAAGCTGCTGTATGAGTCTCTGGGAGTGGGTGAGTGTGGCTTGCAGTGCAAAAGTGCTTTAATTGGATGGATTGGATAGATTTCAAAATATTATGCACAATATATGATACACAAGATACGCAATATACGCAATAGGTCATGTGTATAACAATCTACAACAATATGGGTGACTTGGGGGAGCTATCGCAACAAAACTGCCCATGCATACACCACCCTATGCATTTGTTTATAGAATTTCTTCATTTTCATCCACTGTATCTTGAGAGAATTTACTTTTGTCTAGCTGGGCCCCAGACAAAATGTAAAATGTATTTTGAACAGATATTGCATTCCACCACATTGCAACTCATTTGCAGAATTGCTAAAAATGAGAAACACTCGTGTGTCAAATATATATGCCACTTTACCCCAAATACTCACTCCCCGTGGAATCATAACCATTTTTTTGCAAACCTTGTTGTACACATGTCAGCTGCAGTTGCACGGTAAATGAAAGGCGGAGGTTGAAAACAGCATGGAGCCCAATTATAGCATAACTGTGAACCCATCCAGTGGCAGATGAGGACACTAGGGTGAAGAGACTAAGAGCCTTTTGGCACAATGTAATATGCATAGCAAAAACTGAATTATTTAGCAAAGGCTGGCCTGAATGCTGTTTCTGCAATCCCAGAGTTCCACAAAATGTCGCAGCTGGTGAAGCTCAAAGTTAGGCTGTTACAGATAAAAGACATAAATTTGGTTCTAACAAAGAACCCCTTTGTTGAACAGGGGTTCTTTCATGATCTGTATAGTTTTAATTGGAGATGTATTGAATTAATCAATGATGTGGAGAAGTTTTTTCTTCTCTGGTTGACAAACTTCAGAAGATATGGTAAATGGACTTGTACTTGTATAGTGCTTTTCTAGTCAAGCTGACCACTCAAAGCGCTTCACTACATGCCGCATTCACCCCACTCACACACATTCATACAGCACGTCTTAAGATTCAAAACTACGTGCTTTTTTTGTAATCATTCATACACACATTCATACCCCCAATGATACACTGGGGGGGCAACGTGGGGTTCAGTGTCTTGCCCAAGGACGCTTCGACATGTAGCCCGGGGAAGCCAGAGTCGAACCACCGACCTTCCGATTGGTGGGTGACTGCTCTTCCTCCTGAGCTCCCTTTAAGATTAAAGGGAGGGATAATCCATAGTTTGCACCCGATTTAGCCAATGTACTACACAAAAGAAACCTTGCTTGGGCTAAGGCTGGGAAGACCGAATCCGAGGCAGATAGGCTTATATTTAGGCAACTCAAAAATCGTTTTACCTTCCTTATGAAAAAAGCTAAGTCTGGGGGTCGCACGATTTATCAAGGAGGGTAGACGCTGCGCAGCGGGTCTCCTCACTGGATTTGTTGAAATAAATATTTCTCGGCTTGACTATTGCTAAAATTTTAGCTGTTGCAGTTGCTAAATGTATACTGACACTGGACATGTCTCTGGACGACTATTTCATGAAGCCTCCGAAAAGAGTACTGTGGAAGAAAGGCAGCAGGAGTATGGCTAGCACAGAGCTAACTAGCCAAGATGGTGTGACCGAGCAAGAGCTAATGATGAAAATGAGCAAGAGTCTAGAACAGAGCTTGAAATAGTGGACTCTCGTGGCACCAGGGATGACAGGATGGTTAAACGAGTGACTCAAAACATAGAGAAAGTATTGGACACTAAACTTGCCAATGTCCTGAAACCTGTCAGAGATGTCAGAAAAGCTAAACAAGCTAGTGGACCGAGTTGGGAAGATACAGCCCAAGCCCAAACCCAAGTTGGAGCTCAAGAAAGCAATAAAAAAAACTTGAGAGTTATCGAAATCAGAACAGACAACTAAATGTTGGGATTGAAAGAAAATACAAAAGGGAGAAATCCCTTCTTTTTTTTTTTTTGGAAACATGGATTCCCGAGGCCTTGAACATGGACACACAAGAAGAACCGATTAAAGTACGCGCTCACAGCTTGGGTCCTTTACAGGAATCCAGTGGGGAACAAAGACACAGAGCGGTCCTGGTGAGGCTTCGCAGCTACACGCATAAAATAAATGTTGAAGTGGCATCTTGAGGAAAGCTAGTTATTGAAGTGTACTTAAGTATGACATTGAGATGTCGCTCATATGTCAAAGAAATTCTGTATTGATAGAGAATTTTGATTTGGTATTAATAATTTTATAATTGTGAGAATGCTTACAATTGTTTTCCTGTTTCCCTTTAGTATTGTGAGAATGCTGTAAAGCACTATGATTTTCCTGTTTCATTATTATTCCAAACGTTTTTTGCCATTTAACTACTTCAGCATACAAATAAAACATAAAAACATTTTTGTACAAAACGTTCAGCTCTTTCTGGATATGATGCATCATATGATGGCTATATCTTTTGGTGTTTCTAACTTTTATAGTTTTTAAAAAATCTGGGACAAAAAAAAGGTTTTTGTGCAAATGAATGATTTCTGAGGTTAAAATGCATTCCAATGACATGGAATGTTCATGTGAGTGGAGGCTCCAAATGACAGAGTGGAAAAATACAGAAAGATTCTTCAGAAAAAAAGTTTTCAACCTGTCACTGTTTCCAAAATATTCAAACCACAGAAATAATTTTAGCATTAAAATTTTTATTTAGTCCTCTTTCAGCCAATGTGACTGTCATAGCCTTCAGGACTTTACTTTTTTAATTAGAAGCCACTGAATCACAGCAGTACCCAACTACCAGTCCTTTTTGCATGTTTCTTCTCTTCTGTACTTTTCTGCCTTCATCTAGCTCAAGGTCCTTTCAAAAATACATTTCAGGCCTTTTGAAACCTCAGCAAATGCATTTCTTGTCATGTCATGTTTTGGGTTTTGTTTTTGTCATGTCTTCTTTTCAGGTTTTAGGTTTATTTCTTGCCATGTTTTTTACTTTTCACATCATTAGGTTCACTCAAGTCACCTGTCTTTGTTTCACAGCTGCACCCCATCTCCAATCACCTCACCACAGTATTTAATTTCCAGGTTCTCCTCAGTTCAGTGCAAAAAAAAAAAAAAAATCCTCACCTTAACTTTCCTCACGTCTTGCCACGATTTTCATGGTCTTCAGGTTTGTCAGGTCAGGCTTTTGCCTCTTATTTCTCCACAGCCATGGTCTTGTTGTTTTGCTTCACAGTTTAGATTTCATGTTATCTATTTTGTTTTGTTCTTTTTGTAAACAATCTAATTTATTCTTTGAATTCTACATCTGGGTCCTCTCTCCACTACGTCACGCACAATCCCCATGGTTGTGACAGTAGGATTTCGCCAGCATGGACCTAGCAGAATTACAGGTTCTCCAGGGTTTATTCGCGGCCTTTGCAGACTGCTTGGTGCAGGGAGCCGGCTCTTGGGAGAGACTAAGAGTGACTGGCGACATTTTGGAGTTCTTTCAGCTCAGAGGGCTCTCCTCGTCTTCGCCAGAGGGGGCCCGGGCGGGCTCTCCTCGTCTTCGCCAGAGGGGGCCCGGGCGGGCTCTCCTCGTCTTCGCCAGAGGGGGCCCGGGCGGGCTCTCCTCGTCTTCGCCAGAGGGGGCCCGGGCGGGCTCTCCTCGTCTTCGCCAGAGGGGGCCCGGGCGGGCTCTCCTCGTCTTCGCCAGAGGGGGCCCGGGCGGGCTCGCCTCTTTCTACATCGGCTCTGAAGAGGGTCGTACCAGTAAAATAGCTTCCTCCTGATTGGCCGGATGAGCTCCCACATCTCCAGAAGTCTGACCGGATGCCGAATCGGCTCCTTCGCCATTGGTCGGCCACCAGACCTGGTTCCACGTTGCCGGATGCCTGGCCGTTCGCCGGATTGGCCCTCTCGTCGCTCGTCATCCGCCATATTTTTTTTGCTTGGGCTGGTTCCTTCTATGGTTTTGTTTTATTTTGCCAGAGATCATACAGCATGATATAATCCTACAATGTTTAAAGCATTCAGTTTTCTAGGTGGAATATAAAGGGTTCATATAGTGTAATAAAGAGAAAATCAGTTCTCGACTGTCTTAAAAAAAAAAAACAATGTTCAGATTGCGTATGAAGACTTCTTTGCCCTCTTAGTAAAATTGTTGTAAAAGTTAGTTGAACAATCTGACATTGGATCCATTGCCCTTTCAGACCATGGTTAATATAGTAATGCAGCCACTTAGACCTGCAGAATGTTCACCGTCTTGGAAAATTAATACTTCAGTGTTTTGTTAATTTTATCACATTTCTGCAAACTCAGATTTATATTTTGAACAAAATGACTGAACTGATTCTGACCTAAGACTTGTATGGGAGGCTTGTAAAGCTTACATGCGAGGTATGATTATATCATATTCGAGTAAAAGGAAAAAGCAACGCACGTAAGAGCATTCTAAAATGGAAAAGAAAACAAAAAATTTGAGGAAGATTTCTCTCTAAATCAGATGAGGAGCTAGAAGAGCTAAAGGCGACAAGAACATTAATGAATTTAATGACAAAGAAGGCAGAATCTGATATATTTGCCAGACAAAGATTATTTGAATTTGGAAATAAACCAAATCAGCCCGCTAGGTCAGAAACTTTCAAAAGCTTTCATTTCTGCAATAGTGGATGAGGACCAACACCATCAAACAAACAATGCACCTGATTAATGATTCTACGAAAAAATTATATATAGCTCAGATATTAATATTGAACTGCTGGGATATGCCCCAGCCTCCCCACGACCAGACCAACAGATTAAGCGGGTATAGAAAATGGATGGAACATACTTTGCATGGGATGGATTTGAGGTGTGACAGGACAAGGCATTCGAAAGACTTCGTGACCACAGAGGTCAGGGTGGCAGGTCTGTAGTCGTTAAGTCCTGTGATCCTTCGTTTTTTAGGGATGGTGATAATGGTGGGGGCCTTGAAGCAGTAGTGGCACATGGCTCTGAAGCTCCTGCGAGGTGGGGTGGGTGGAGTTCCTGGGCTGTGGCTGGTGAGAGGTGTCATGGGGTATGGTGTCAGGTCTGCTCTATTGTCTTTCAAAGCAACAGTTGAACTTTTTCTTAGAACAAATTATTTTTGTTTATGCAGAGGTTTTCTGCTTGAACACATGCTTCCTAAAAGGTTAATTGTCCCAATGTAGTCTTTAATCCCATTAAAACATTTTTAAGTTTCAGCTTGCATTTCAAACAGTGAATATTTTCCTGCACAATGTGATCGGTTTTCAAAGTAGGCTTATGCACCGTTTCTCAGAAATTATAGTTAACAATATGAGACTGAAATCTCAACTACTGAATGGTCTGCTACTAAATAAGACATGATGGCCCTCAATGGAAAAACATCTATTGAAGTCCATAATGATGCACTTTTTGTGCCAACATGAGGTTGAAGTTTATGTTTTGGGGCTGTAATATACTGACAGCTAATACATGTTGGGCTCCTATATTTGAAGCAGATATTCAAAATCCTTATAGATGACATGTATGGTTTATGTTGGTTTATGATTTATACACTTAAAAAAGTTATATCTCAAACATAAAAAAAAATTCTATATACACTGGTACTTGATGGTGAATGTTATCTGCAAATAATTCAAATAATATTTCATTAATCACACAAATTTGATGAAAATTTGAGACTTGCAACCTGAGAGATGTTACATGTATATTTCAGTAGGGTTTACTTTCAGTTCATTCTCATTTTCTCTCTGAATATCTGCAGCTCTCATGTCTACATCAGTTGAGACCACTGAAAGTGACTCAAGACAAGCTGCAGCCAATCATCTGACACTTGTTTCTTTGAAACTACCAGTGTACTGTGACTGACAAAGTAAAAGCAGACACATGCCTTAAATTAGAGACTACTCCTGCCATGCATGTGGCCTGACTGACGTCTTCTCTCCTGCAAAAGATGATTAATGAGCAACATCTCTGGTCAGATTAAAAGATTAGGAGATAAATTATCTCACATTAAGACTGGCTCATCACTGTGAACCTTTTAGAATAAATCAAAAAAGAGATTTATTTACTGACACAGTCTTATTTGACCATCCAGTCTGAACCAATCCAGTGGCAAATTGGGACTGTATTCAATGACACTATGAAATAGTCAGTGCTGCTTCACTGTATCTTAGATATTTCAAGTAAACAGAGAATGTACAGACACATCTTGTGCCCCAAAATAATATTAGCTACGCCCATCAAATTAATATTTCCATTTAATCACCACTCATTTAGATTATTCTACCCACACTACAAATTAGTGATGACATGCTTCATTTTCATCATGACAGCTGAGAATTTATGGGGGCAAGAAACTAGACTGCTAGCTTCCAAAAGCCTCCAGCTCCTTCACGTTTCAGAGCAAATTTACTTTAATTTTGTACCAGTCAAAAATCATAGTTTTAGCGATAAAAAGTCATTGTCTGTATTTACAAGTGAGTTGCAGTGATTGATTAGGGGCCAAAAGGCACAGACACAGCAATTTTTACATCTGGCCCTGTTACATATGTATTTAAGCAGTTGCCCTTCCAAAATAACAAAATTCAAAGAAAATTATTCACTAACATAAAGCTCAGTAAATCACAGTAAAAACGTCTTAGACAAAACAGAGGAATGTGTGTTAAAAGTGTAAAAGTGTTTCTCTTTTTGTAATCTTATTTGGAGTGCTCTAAGATGTTATCAGAATGACTGCCACATAATTCTTAATTCATGATATTTAATTGACAGGAGGAATTCCTAGGTTCCTTATACAGCAAGCTGAAAATTTGTCAGATGTCTGGAGGATTGATGAATGTCTGTCTCACCTGTCTTTTCACTGTATGATACAACATGTTATCAGTCAGATTCCTGTGATGCTTTTTTTGGCTGATTTAAGAGGTTGTCTTTGTAGTGTGTTCAAGTGCAGAATTAATTTATTTTTCTCAGACGCTGGTGACATGAGAAGACAGAGCATGCCATACCAGACATCTTTTTATGTAGTTTTGGTGCATAAGAGACCTTAGACAACCTAGAATCCTTAACAAGGAGCCATACACACCTTTTGCACCAAAACCTTTAGCAAGTCTTTATGTTTCATCCTCTGTTTTTTTTATATTCAATTGTTTCCAAATGGTAAATGAACTTGTACTTGTATAGCGCTTTTCTAGTCTAGCTGACCACTCAAAGCGCTTCACTACATGCCGCATTCACCCCAATCACACACATTCATACAGCACGTCTTAAGATTCATAACTACGTTCTAGTCATTCATACACACATTCCAATGATACACTGGGGGAGCAACGTGGGGTTCAGTGTCTTGCCCAAGGACACTTCGACATGTATCCTGGGGAAGCCAGAGTCGAACCACCGACATTCCGATTGGTGGGCGACTGCTCTTCCTCCTGAGCTACAGCCAGTGAAGAAGAAGAAATATAACCTTTTATAACCTTGCTGCATTCACTGTACCTCAGAAGTGGGAAGTTTAAACTCTTTTGCACTTGCTTTTTTTCTTTGATTTCAATGTCAAATATCATCACTGGTTGTATAGTTCATTTAACATTCAGAAACAAAGTATCTGGTAATATTACTACCAATATCAATTTACCAATACATTCTTGTGTTGATATTCTATATCCCATCAAGAAAAATTGACCTCCAGTTGCTGTTCTTTATTTTATTTTCTTTAACAATTGGAAGTCAGAAATTCCACTTTGCTGTTTATCATTAAATGCACCATTTGTCCAGCACCTGCAACTGCTACTACAAAAGCAAACATTAGCAAGGAAGAGTTATTACTGGTAGACACTGAAAACCTGAATGAAATAGGCCTTTTGTCTATCTTTTAGATACTATTCACAAAATAAATGCCTCTCATTTGAAAGAGCCCTACCTGTTTACATCCCACTCTCTACTCTGATATGATTCTTGTTCTCTCAAGAAGCCCCTTTCACTGGCCTCCCGTGTCAGTATACACACTGTTGTTAAAGGTGTAAACAATAACAATCTACTCATTTTTCGCTCTATACCCTTTTATGCTTCCTCTGCACGTGAATCAATTCTGGCCTCCTAAATATGAGGTCTCACAATAAGGCCATTAAAACCAATCATTTTATTAATTTATCATGATCTGAATCATTTTAGGATTATTGACATATGAGGGAATCACAGCTACCCTCTCTATAGCTAGACCCAATTTAACATATTTTCCAATTCAGAAGATCTCTTGAACAGTTGGTGATGTAGCTGTTTGATCTTGCTCGTCACCATGTTACTTTTAGCTTTGTTATGTTTACCCCTTTGACCAATCTAAGCTTTCTGAAATTCAATCAATTCTGAAACCTAAATATGGGGCTTGTAATAATGCTAAGCAACTTTAGTATATAGTATACTCTTATTCCCATTCTAAAATTCTCCTTTTTTTTTTTACTCTCATGTACTCTCTTAATCTTAATCTGTTCAATCTGTGAAAGTGGTCACACCCTTAATAATCATTAATCATTCATTAATGGCTAAACAGCTGAAAGTTAGAAGGCATGTGGACAACTGGGTCCTCTTGTATTCTTTTATGTTGACTTTGGTTAAACTCTAAAATCTTCATAAGATGTTTTTGATTTGTTACAACACATATTGAGCAAAAATCAGCGTTCAATGATGTAGTTGAGGATTTCTGTTTTACATCTGCAGAACACGACCTACAATCTCAAAAGAAGTTTTATACATTCAATATAGAACATTCAATATAGAATGTTGACATTAATGAATCAACTCCCTCTGACTATTTAAATGTTCACGTTCCTCGAACCACAGGCAGAGGAGGAGGAGTGGCAGCTATCTTCAGATCAGGGTTACTAATCAGTCCTAGACCCAAGATTAGTTTTAGGTCTTTTGAATCTCTGATTCTCAGTTTTTCCCACCCAAAGTGGAAATCACAAAAACCTCTTGTGTTTGTTGTTGTGTATCGTCCTTATTCTGAGTTTCTGTCTGAATTCTCAGAGTTTTTATCACAGTTAGTGCTGAGTACAGATAAAGTCATTGTCGTAGGTGACTTTAATATTCATGTAGATGTTGAAACTGACACCCTAAATATTAACTTTAATTCTATATTAGACTCTATTGGATTTTCTCAAAGTGTTCACAGACCTACTCACTGCCTTAATCATACCCTTGATCTTGAGCTGACTTATGGCATTGAGAGTGAACAGTTGACAGTGTTCCCTCAAAATCCTGTCTTGTCTGACCATTTTTTAATAACTTTTGAATTTATATTACTTGACTATACGGCTTCTAAGAAGAATTTTACATGTAGAAGGTGTCTATCAGAAAATGCTGTAACCAGATTTAAAGAGTTGATTTCATCATCCTTTTCTTCACTGCCATGTGCAGATATGACGGAGGACGGCTACCTAAATTTTACTCCAGTAGAACTTGACTCTCTTGTTGACAGCACTATAGCTTCAATGCGTACAACACTGGACAATATTGCCCCTCTGAAATGGAAGGTAATCAGTCAGAAGAGGTTGGCTCCTTGGTAAGCTAGAACTGCTTATTATTCATTATTGATAGAAGAGAATAAGAATAATCCCAGGTTTCTTTTCAGCACTGTTGCCAGGCTGACAAAGAGTCCGAGCTCTGTTGAGCCATGTATTCCTTTAACTCTCAGCAGTGATGATTTCATTAGATTCTTTATCAATAAAATTGTTTCTATTAGATAGAAGATTGATGGAATCCTTCCCACTATTATCACTGATGTATCATCAAGTAGAGCAGCTTTAGAAGTATCTTTAGAACCTGATTTGTATTTAGACAGCTTCTGCCCAGTTGATCTTTCTGAGCTAACAACAGCAATAGTCTCTTCTAAACCATCAACTTGTATGTTAGACCCAATCCCAACCAGACTGTTCAAGGAGATTTTCCCCTTAATTGACACTTCCATATTGGATTTGATCAATCGGTCTTTGTTGACAGGATATGTACCTCTTTTAAGGTTGCTGTAATTAAACCTTTACTTAAAAAAAATACTCTCAATTCAGAAGTGTTGGCTAATTATCGACCTATATCCAATCTACCTTTTTTGTTTAAAGTTCTTGAAAAAATAGTTGCAGTTCAACTTTGTGATCATTTACATAGAAATAATCTGTTTGAAGAGTTTCTGACAGGATTCAGAGTGCATCATAGCACAGAAACAGCACTGGTGAAAGTTACCAATTATCTCCTCTTCGCCTCTGATAGCGGACTTGTTTCTGTGCTTGTCCTGTTGGATCTCAGTGCTGCATTTGATACGATCGATCACAGCATTCTGTTACAGAGACTTGAACATGTTATTGGGATTAAAGGAACTGCATTAGGCTGGTTTAAGTCATATTTATCTGATAGATTCCAGTTTGTTCTTGTAAATGAAGAATCTTCCTCACACATTGGAGTAAGTCATGGAGTTCCTCAGGGTTCTGTGCTTGGACCAATTATTTTTACTTTGTACATGCTTCCATTAGGTAAGATTATTAGACAGCGTGGCATAAATTTCCATTGTTATGCTGATGATACTCAGCTGTACTTATCTATGAAACCAGATGAAACCAATAGGTTGGTCAGACTACAAGCCTGTCTTAAAGACATAAAGACCTGGATGACTCAGAACTGTCTGCTTTTAAATTCAGACAAAACTGAAGTTGTTCTCTTTGGACCTGAGCGCTTCAGGGAGAAATTGTCTAGTTATATAGTTACTCTAGATGGTATTTCCTTGGCTTCTAGTTCTACAGTGAGGAACCAAGGAGTTATTTTTGACCAGAATTTATCATTTGACGCACATATAAAACTGGTTTCTAGGACTGCCTTCTTTCACCTTCATAACATTGCTAAAATCAGGAACATCCTGGCTCAGGGTGATGCAGAGAAACTAGTTCATGCATTTGTTACTTCAAGATTGGACTACTGTAATTCCTTATTATTGGGCTGTCCCACATATTCTCTGAAAAGCCTCCAGCTGATCCAAAATGCTGCAGCCAGAGTTCTGATGAGAACTAACAGGAGAGATCATGTTTCTCCAGTTTTAGCTTCTCTTCATTGGCTCCCTGTTAAATTCAGAATATAATTTAAGATTCTTCTCCTCACATATAAAGCTCTTAATGACCGAGCTCCATCATATCTTAAAGATCTCATTGTAAGATATTTTCCTAACAGAGCACTTCGCTCCCAAACTGCAGGTTTACTTGTTGTTCCCAGAGTTTCTAAAAGTAGAATGGGAGGTAGAGCCTTCAGTTATCAGGCCTCTCTCTTGTGGAACAAGCTGCCAGTAAATGTCCGGGAAGCAGACACCCTTTCCACTTTTAAGATTAGGCTTAAAACTTTCCTTTTTGATAAAGCTTATAGTTAGGTATGGCTCAGGTAATCCTGAAACATCCCATAGTTAAGCTGCTATAGGCTTAGACTGCTGGGGGACCTCATCTGTCACACACACTTTGATTTTATGTACATGTGACATTATTGTGGTTATTAACTTGTGTTTCCCTGTTCCAACGGGTATCCTTTGAATGGCGTTATGGTGTTTTACCCCCCTCTTTTCCCTCTTTTCTGTCTTCTCAAAGCCCAGCTGGTCGAGGCGGATGGCCACCCTTCCTGAGTCTGGTTCTGCCAGAGGTTTCTTCCTGTTAAAAGGGAGTCGTTCCTTTCCACAGTCGCCACAGGCACGCTCAGGATGGGAGACTGGATTGAAGACAAGTTTCGGTGCAATCTGTTGGTTTCCTGAGCTAGGATATTATTTTTTGAATTGGCTCTATATGAATTAATTGGATTATGATTACAATGAATTGAATTCCAATTGGCTTGAATTGGACTATATTACTTAAGTGCCTTGAGATGACAATTGTTGTAATCTGGCGCTATATAAATAAAATTGAATTGAATTGAATTGAATTGAATTGAATTGAATTGAATTGAATTGAATTGAATTGAATTGAATTGAACATTAAAAGAAGCAATCCTTGCAATTTACAAGACCTTTACAGCTAATTTACAAGAGCTGTGAAGAACCAGTAAAATGAGAAGCTAGCAAGCTACTATGAGAAGTGGAGAAGCTACTTGGTGTTTTGCTCAATGTGAAGATGGCAGACCTGCTGTGCTCAATTTATGACTGAAATGGCAGGAAATCAGATTGTGTGAGCTCTTGTGTCTTATAGAAATGGATTCTGTTTATTTGGAGACATGGGAGAGTCCTGTCAAAATATCAGAAGGATAATAATGGTCTTCAGTTTAAGGACAGACATCAGCTAAGTAATTTGACCAAACAGCTGGGTTTTGCAATTAGGAAGATGCTGGTCAACCATTTATTCAGGAAACATTGTGCTCAGGAGGAGGAATGTTGGTCAACCCCTACATGTGTCTCTTTTGAGTATTACATGTCTGTCAACCTCTCATTTGTTAGATTGATTGAAAAAAATAACTGTGTTCAACAAAAAAAACTCAAACACCCCCTATTTTTTTTGGTTTATAATTGTTATCTACTAAATACAACTTTATGTCGGTAGATGGTGCTTTTATAGGTGCACTGGAGAAGATGTGCTAGCTACACGCTTGGCACATGAGCAGCTCATAAATGTATATGTTCTTGTCTGAGCAAGACACTAACATTGGTCTTCTCTAACATTCCTCAATCAGTCCAGAGGCCCTGTAAATTATACTTTTATGTGCTGAAACTGGTTCTAAAAGTAAGGCAAACTTGTTGTACAGTTTTTTACGTAACTTATAATGAAATATGTTGTACTTAAAGTTAATTTACTTCATAGTAAACTGTAACCATACTCGAGTCAAGCTGATAGCACTTGTTTTCAAGGATGTTTTTGCTGCACAGCAGTTTTAAAAAGTGTATGTTACAAACACCAGTTGACATGTAGCAGTATATGTTTTCCTAATGTTTTTGTTATGTTAACTGGATAGATAATGCAATGATAATAATAATACTTAATTCACAAAAAACTAAACATTTTCCATCTTCTTTTCAATCTATTGAAATGACAGGTTGTGATAAAACGAAATAGAAAAAATTCCATGAGAGGTGAATACTTTTACAACCACTGTATGTCCCATTGCTTATCCCCACATTTCTCACAACCATCACAAACAGCAAGTTTAAGTGTATGATTGTGAACTGCTGAGCAAGGGCTTTGAAAATGTTACTTTTTAATTAATTACATTAGGTAATTGTGATTATCATTTTGTGCCTATAAGTATTGATTGAACAAATGTTTGTTTTGGTGTCTTTTAGTAATGTTGAATTGTTTTGAATTAAGTGGTACTTACTTTCTTTTGTGAAGAATTCTTTATCAAATTCATTGCACTTTTTGTATACATAACTAATTAATCTGTAAAATGTTTAGTTATCAGTTCTTTGGTAATGAGCACCCAGAACAGGGAGGGAATGTTGTATGAATGCATGTTATTTAACCTTGTAACATCCTGCTCATTTACTAGAGCACATTTTTCAATGACTATAGATTTTCTTCTTAAAGATAAGTGGAAGTGAGCCTACCTAAAACATCTAAAAAATGTATGAAATGCTAAAAGAAAGTATGTGTTATGGCATTACTTTTTCATAATTTCATAATTTTACCATAAAGTGGGGGGAAAGGATTGACTCTGAGTATTACTATTGTATTATATATTAAAATGCAAAGGAACATTTTTCCTGTGAAACTGGACGTGTCACTAACAAAGAGCATCTCTGGACCCAGGCCCGCATTAAAGCACCATGGGCCCCGGGGCTAACCACTTTCGCAAGGCCCTCCACGCCACCACCACCGGGAATACATACTTATATTTTATAAAATAATGCTTCAAGAATCACTGCAGTATAACTTTGACTGTAACAAAACATACTTTTAATGTCAAAGAAATGTACATAGCTCTACATATCTCTATACAGAAATTGAATTAACCTACTCATACGACACTATGAGCGCTTTGTTTTGTCCCGCTCCCATTGAATTTCTGACCATTACCGCCCGCACCCACAAAACTTTGAGAATTTTTGCCCGCATAATAATAGAATGCATTGATTTTGTGTCTTCTCCCGTCCCGCAGGAGAAAACACGACATTTTATAGGCTATTAATAAAGACATTCATGGACAATTGAGAAACTTCTGCAAATGTCAGACTTGCCTTGTTCTGTCTTTGTGCTGTAAAGACCTTATTTGACCTTCTTTCCACATCATTTATTGACATCCTGTCGCTAGGCTACATCCCGATCCCGCAGTGTTTTTTTTTAGCCGCCCGCTCCCGCGAGATTTGAGTTGGGTCCCGCGGGACCCGGTCGAACCCAATCCCAATGCAGCCCTCTAATACACAGAATGGTCACACAGGAAGCATAAATGTAAAAAAATTTTAAAAAAACATCCACGTAGGGTATTACGCACAGCCTGTGTCATTTTTCGTGTTTGAGCTCCACTTTTTGTTTTTTTTTCCTGACATTTGTCTTTTCCCTTTACTCACAATTTCCACTTCGGCAGAGTTTAAAGACCACAACTCATTCATTGGACTGGCACATCACAAGTTGACAGCCATAATCATTAACCAATCACAGTGGCTTAAATTTAGTAGATACATTAATAATTAATGCACGTCTCAAACTAAATCATGTAATTGATCGGCTGGTCTCTCAACGCAATTGACAAAATCTTTGCTACAAGGAGCTCGGGTCCAGGGGAGCCAGTCTGTCCTGACAGAACGTTTGCCACTGGGTGCACGAGAGACTCCTGGGAGAAGTGGAGAATTGTGTGCCTGTCGATTCTTTCCGTTGAAGACGTCAAGGATCTTTACATATTCGGAACCATGATAACGGGCTTTCTGCTGATTGGATTAGGCATTGCCCTGGTGTATTGCAAAATTTGGAATTTGGAGACAGCGGTCATAGGCCCCAAGCTGCCTGGCATGTTTGAATCGGTGGGCAGAGCTATTGGCTCTCAGACTGTGGTCATTAACCGCAATATGGAAAACATCTTGGAGAAGCTGGTGGCTTTACAAAGGCGCATGGATCGTCCAGAAAGGACAAACAGAGTAAGTCGTGTTCATTGAAAACGACTACTCGCCCTAACCAACTATCATAATCTAATCTGCATTCCTGCTCTCCTGGCAACGGCCTTGGCCAAGGCTGTAACAACTCTCCTGAAATCACTGCTGTGAGACGCTCTGAACTACTTCTCCCCCTCCCTTCTTCGGACACCTGGTACACCTGGACACCTCGGACTGAGTCCAAGAGAGGAGACCTTCTGCACCAGGATCTATGGGATGATGGTGTTAAAGGCTGAGGAGAAATCCATGAAGAGCAGACGGACGTAGGAGTTTCTGCTCTCCAGATGGGTGAGGGCTGTGTGGACCACCGATGAGATGGCGCCATCAGTGGAGTGATTCTTCCTGTTGGCGCATTGATGGGGGTCCACAGTGACGTCGATGGAGTCTTTGATGTGGGTCATGAAGCAGCCTCTCGAAGCACTTCATGATATGGGTTAGGGCTACAGGTCGATAGTCCCTCAGTACCCACCCTGAGATATTGTCGGGGCCTGCAGCTCTACTGTGGTCACACTGAGGGGTGTGTCACCAGGTGCTGGTGTAAATCTGGTATTGGGGGGGTGTCAGGATCATCAAAGTGGGCATAGAACCTGTTGAGTGCATCTGGCAAGAAGGGGTCCTTTGGACATTGTGCATCCCTGGTGTTGTAGTCCTTGATGCACTTAATGCCCTTCCACATGCGGAGTCGTTGGTGGTGAAGTGACCCTGAATTTTATGGGTGTATGTGGCTTTGGCCCTCGAAATGCCTGCATTTCTGGTTCGGATAGTAGGTTACTGTCCTGGTGGTGGTGACATCGTCAGCACAGATGAAGCTGAGGATGGAGGAGATGTATTCCTCCAGGTCCACCTCTCCCTCACACGTAGCTGCCTCTCTGAAGACCTGCCAGTCTCTGCACTGAAAACAGTCCAGGAGCACTGGTTGCAGAGTCGTCTTTGTTGCCCTGACCCATCTGGCCTGGCATCAGCAGGATGGAAATTTGGTCAGAGAGGCCAAGATGGGGGCGATGATGAGCTCTGTATGCCCTGTGAATGTTAGTGTACACACAGTCCACAGTGTTGTCTCCCCATGTAGAAATGGTGACATGCAAGTAAAAACTGGGGAAAATGTCTGTCAGGTTCAGTTTTAAGGGTTAGTCCCGAGAGCTCAACAAGCCGCTGCATCACTGCGCGTTGCCATCTTTTATATATATATATAGACACATATGTAATATATACAATATCTTTATATATTTTGTGAATACTGTTACTATGAATAATAATAATGACAATAATAAAAAACACTGAAGCAATATAATGTTGCTTTCTGGATTAATAAAGTACGGTTTAATTCAATTGAACTGAACTGACTTTTCTCTCTACAAGCCTTCACAAGCAACAGCCTTATTACAAAGTTGTTATGTTCTAGCCTTTCATTAAATCATTTCCTCTCTTATGGCCTTCAACAGTCCCTAGGCTCATTGCAAATGCATTGTTTTTTCTTCTAGCTATCTGCAGTCTACTTTCCTTTTCACAAGCTTGTTCTCTTCCCCCAAGCTTTCACAATCTCTTTTCCTCTTTTCCTCAAGCCCCATATATTTAACTCAATCCGCTCTCTTGAACACGTCCTCCAAGTATGTTTTTTTTTTTTACTATTTTGCAGCTAACATTCCATCTTATGTGCTTTTGTGATGAAAAATCATGATGAAACATACTTACCTTGGATATGTAAGTATGCCAGTAATAGTTCATTGGAGTTTAATTACAAAAACATCAAACAATTAAATGAGGTTCGCTGAATATTAGATATCTCCTTTCGAAGTCTCTGTTAGTGAACGACTTGATTTGTGATCATTATATTGATATATTTTGTCTTACAGACCCCTGGCTGCAGCAGGAGGATCATGTTAGCATTAATGAATCAACTCCTTCTGACTATTTAAATGTTCACATTCCTCGAACCACAGGCAGAGGAGGAGGAGTGGCAGCTATCTTCAGATCAGGGTTACTAATCAGTCCAAGACCCAAGATTAGCTTTAGCTCTTTTGAATCTCTGACTCTCGGGTTTTCCCATCCAAAGTGGAACTCACAAAAACCTCTTCTACTTGTTGTTGTGTATCGTCCACCTGGTCCTTATTCTGAGTTTCTGTCTGAATTCTCAGAGTTTTTATCACAGTTAGTGATGAATACAGATAAAGTCATTGTCGTGGGTGACTTTAATATTCATGTAGTTGTTGGAAATTATATATCTAATATGCCTAAATATTAAGTTTAATTCTATATTAGATTCTATTGGATTTTCTCAAAGTGTTCACAGACCTACTCACTGCCTTAATCTTACCCTTGACCTTGTGCTGACTTATGGCATTGAGAGTGAACAGTTGACAGTGTTCCCTCAAAATCCTGTCTTGTCTGACAATTTTTGGATTACTTTTGAATTTACGTTACTTGATTATAAAGCTTCTGAGAAGAATTTTATATATAGAAGGTGTCTATCAGAGAATGCTGTAACCAGATTTAAAGAGTTAATTTCATCATCCTTTTCTTCACTGCCATGTGCAGATATGACGGAGGACGGCTACCTGAATTTTACTCCAGTAAAACTTGACTCTCTTGTTGACAGCACTACAGTTTTAATGCGTACAACACTAGACAATGTTGCCCCTCTGAAAAGGAAGGTAATCAGTCAGAAGAGGTTGGCTCCTTGTTATAATTCACAGCTGCATGCTTTAAAGCAGACTGCAAGAAAGCTGGAGACACAGACTCTTGTTATGTTTTTGGAGTTGGGCATGATTTTGGCGCCTCATGGAAACATAGGAAGTTCTTGAAATCTGATGGAAAACCCACCCTCCTCCACCACTATAAAGTTTCTGCTCTTTTGGAGGCTGTTCTCCTCCCAAAATCTATTTTTGTTTGTAAGTGTCAATCTCATACTGGCTGTTCTACAGGAAATGCTTGAGCAGATGCGGCTGCTGTTGTCAGACCATGTCTCGCTTCTCCACTTCTTCTGCCAGATACTTTGTCTTATTTTCAAAGCTTTGCAACAAAGGAGGAAAAGAACCTGTGGAAGTCCAACTGAGCAGTTTTCTCTGAGAATGTTTGGCTTGGACCAAATCACAAACCTTGTTTTCCCAAGCATTTTTCCCTCTTTATGATAAGTTAACACATGGGTTAGACCATGTGACAAAAGGAGGGATGTTAGATGCTCTGACAAAATTTTGGTTTACAAAAGGGGCAAAAATACTGCCAAGCTTTCATGATCGGTGCCACTAACAATGCAGGTAAAGGGACATCAGTTCCCCAGGCAGCTCATCTACCACCCAGTCACCCATTTGACCACCTCATAATGGATTTTATTGAACTCACACCTGCAAAGGGTAAGAAGTACTGTTTGGTCATGTGGACATGTGGTACAAATAGGTTGAAGAATTCCCAGCTAAACATGCCTAAAACTGTGCTGTAACCAAGGGCCTACTGACAGAGATAATTCCCAGATGGGGTATTCAAGGTAAGATAAGTTCTGATCAGGGATCACATTTTGTGAATACAGCCTTGGAAGAAGTAGGATCCTTCCTGGGAATTGACATAAAGACACACTGTGTGTATTATCCACAGAGTGGGGGAGCGGTCGAAAGGGAAAGTGGTACACTTAAAGCTAAACTGGCTAAGTGCTGTGAGGAAATGGGTTTAAATTACATGGATAACCTATAAGAAAATGAGGCAAAGAAACAGAGTAAAATTGAGTCATAGAATTCGGACATCCTCCTGGACTAGGATAGGATCCAGAAAACAGACCACTTCCAACCACATCACTTTGTGATGATGACATGTTATATTATTGTAAATAATTGTCTGCGGTCTTGTCAAAAATCTCTCATCAGGTAGAAACTGCCCTTCCTGATCCAGCTGAGGGCCCCCTTCACAACCTCAAGCCAAGGGACTGGGTGATTGATTCCTTCAGAATCCCGAAGGAAGCACTGGATTGCACCATTGCAAGTGCTCATGACCACTCACACTGCTGTTAAGGTTGCAGAGCGAGCCTCCTGGATTCACGCCAGCTACTGTAAAAAGGTCCTTTTGACAACCCTTCCTTATCTGTCCACCAAGCTACCCCTGTGGATCTCCAAGAAGGTTTCTCTTGATATAGAGAGGGCTTTTTCTAGATTCATATGGCATGGCAAGAGGCACAGACAGAAAATAAAAACATTTCAATCGCTTTCAGACAGGGAAGGCCTAGGCCTGCCAAACATAACCCATTATAACTGGGCATGCCACGCTCGCTTCCTATGGGAATCGTTACATGCTCATCTGGAATCCAAGCCCTGTCTAGATTTGTGGTCCTCTTTGCCATACTCGCTTATGGAGCTTGGTCATGAGTGATAAGAAAAAGCTACACAAGGAGGTCAAGAATAATCCAATTATATCCAACAAAATTAGAGTGTGGCAGGAAATCAGTAAACATCTAGGCAGAGGGAGTTATGCCTCGTTTCTGACCCCTCTTATGAGGAACCAGAATTTCCCCCCAGGTCTCCATCCCAATATTTTTGACATATGACATGGCAATGGGGCGCGTGTGGTAGGAGACTTATATGACAATATGATATTAATGACTTTCTAACAATTGCAGTCTAAATTCGGTATCCCTAAGGAACATCACTATGGCTTTCTTCAGGTCAGGCAGTTTGTTGGATCTAAGACCCTACCCCCTCCTGATCCAGTTATGTACAGTGAGGTTGAGAGGTTCTTTATCTCCCGAAAAGGTCTCATCCATTTTATTTCTTCCTTCTATGCTCTATTATGCTCTCTTAGTACAGGGGATATCACAAGCATTGCGCAGAAGTGGGAGAAAGCTCTTGATATAGAGTATATTGAAGATGATTGACAGGAGTATTTAAATTACCTTTACATGTAACAGATTGAGAGAGACGCAGTATAAAATATTACACCATCTACACCGAACCCTATACATACTAAATAAGATGGACTGTCAGTTCTCACCTTTGTGTAATAAGTGCCATAGAGAGGTGGGAACATATTACCATTATTTTTGGCAACGTAAATTTATTGAAAGATTTTGGGGGACAGTCTGGCAGGAACTGAGTGGCATCTTTCAAGCAAAAGTGAGGAGGGACCCTGGCCTTTTGATCCTTGGCCTCCCCTCAAAGGAGGTGACTCTATCCCATTTGAAGTTCAAATTATGTGAGAAATTGTTACTACTGGCCGGAAAATGCATTTTAGTTAAGGGTAATGAGAGGTCCTTTAATGTAATGTGGGCTCCTCTGCTTAACTATCTATCTGACGAATTAACTCAGTTAGTGATGAGGGGCCAGTCCTCCTTACAATGGTCACGCCCACTTGGGATAAATCCATAAGTGTCCTCGCTTGTAGTGTGGCAGCTACACGCTACTATATTTTATTGTTTTTGTGATATACCACTGTCTACTTGTATAGGAAGCTGATGTGCCTGTGACTACATTGATGGGTGATGAGTGCACGCAGTGCAATATGGGGAGGGGCTCATGTCTGCCTGTGCTATGAGGGTGGATAGAGGGCAGTCAGCTGGAAGATTTGCCTGTTGATAATAGATGGATGGCAATATTTCATTTTATTTATTTGATCTATCTCTGTAACTGATACGATGGCAGATTGTTCTGTGTCTCTGTTGAAAACTTAATAAAAATGTATTTAAAAAAAAAAAAGACCTCTGCACATTGCATATAAAACAACGCTGTTCTGAAAAATGTTTCTGGATTGGTATATCTTTAATTACGTTTACAGTTTTGATTTTTGCTCTAACATTGTCTCTTTCCCTTAGCTTGCTTTTTGGTGGAGATAGCGAGCTCATATTTACTCACAAGCTTTCCTTACCACCGAAGGAGTCCACAGATGTTTTACAACAACCTTGGGTCTCACATGATGTCTGGTATCAATTGGCAAAATATTTAAATCTGTGTCCAACCGCTCTTGTGTTGTTTGCATCAAAGATGCACTACCCATTGCATACAGTGGGGTCCCTAGTGAGATGGATCCCCTTAATTGCAAATTGTATGCTTTCTGCTCTAATGGTACTCGTATTGAGAAGCGGTCACTGAGTATGCTCCAGGGATAGCAGAGATTAGATGTAATAGTACATCTTTGTGGGCTGCAAATTGTACCTATCTCCTGTGTTTGACACATTGTTGGTTGATGAGGGGAGATTATCGTACGGGCACAGGTGGCAAATATTGAAGTGAGGGAAACCGCTACCCTTGGCATAGTGACTACCCACCCCTTATTAGTTACATTATTCATCCTGCAGCGTTTCCTTCTCTGGACCATTTCTCCATGGAGACCAACTGGTGCAGAGGGTTCAGTATTTCTTGGCTTTTGCCCGTTCACCATGCTCCTTTACCATGGCTGCAGCCAAGAACTCACTGTTGACGCATAAGGCTTTAGACTCACTACGTGAGTCAAACGCTGCTAAAAGACTTTTGGGCGTCAGACAGGGCATCTGGTCTGCGGCCGAATTTGTTATTGAGCTCCGCATTTTGGCCACAGAGACTGGTTGGCTGCCCAATGCTCTCCAGGAAATACTTCTAAATTATCTTAATGAACAATTAAAAGATCAAATAGTCTTAAGAGAAGAGCCATCTTCTTTTGAGGACTTCGTAACCCTTGCCATATGCATCTACAGTACATTAACGGAGTGAAGGAGGGAGAGGAGCTCTCAGGAGGGTCACCATCCTGGCAACCATCATCTAACCTTTCTAAAGTTACCTATTCCCATCTCTATGTCTGCATTGGATGGAGGTATACTCACCACTATAACACACAAGACTTCACCCATCACCCTTATAGTTTCACTCTGAGAGACTTGAGTTTTATCTCTTCCCCATTTCCAACACATTCATCATTCAAGGTTTTTCTTGGCTGGCACATATTCACTGGTCCAACAATCACATTGAGAGTTGGAGATATTTCTGTCTCTCCAACTGTCTCAAATCTGCTCTTCAGTCTTCACCTTCTACCCTGTCTATTACCACTGTCTCCTCAGTAGACTTATCTCAAATCCCAAGCGAATATAATAAGCTCGGTTCAGTGTTCAGAAAAGAAAAAGCATTATCACTACCCCCTCACCGTCCTTATGACTGTTCCATAGACCTTCTTCCAGGAGCTCCATTACCCACTATCAGACTGTACAATTTATCACACCCAGAGAGAGTCCATGGAAATTTACATCAGACTTTCTTGCGGCCGGTGTCATTAGACCTTGTTCATCCCCAGTTGGAGCAGGGGTCATTGTTCAAAAGAAAAACATATCATTGAAACCCTGCATTGACTACAGAGGCTTAAACCAAAATCACAGTCAGAAACAAATATCCTTTGCCATTAATTACATTTTGAACCTATTCAGGGCAAGACTATCTTTTCCAAACTCGACAGCCGAGAATACTTGATTCGTATTCGGTGCTGTGACGAGTATAAAACAGCCTTCAACACCCTGCTTCGTCACGTTGAGTACCTCGTCGTGTCCTTCAGTCTCACTAACACACCTGCAGTTTTTCAGGGTCTTATTAATGACATTCTGCGAGATTACCTCAACCAATTTGTGTTTGTGTATCTTGACGATATCCTTATCTTTTCCAAATCACCAGCTGAACACTGGATCCATGTCCACCAAGTGCTCCAAAGGCTTCTGGAGAATCGTCTATTCATAAAGGCTGAGAAGTATGAATGTCATGTTTCTTCTGTGATCTTTCTCGGCTACATCTTTCCGAGCGGACAGGTGAAGACTGATTCTGAGAAAATACAGGCGGTGACAGACTGGCCCATTCATACTGACCGTTAGCAGCTATAAAGGTTCCTTAGATTTGTTAATTTCTACCGCCTTCTTATCCGCAATTAGGCTATGTTCAGACTGTCGTTGCAAGTGGCTTGAATCTGTTTTTTTCGCTCATATGTGACTTGCTTTTGGCAGTGTGAACAGCACAAGTCGCATTGAATCTGACATTTTCGAATCGGAATCAGGCCACTTTTAAATGTGGTACTGAATCGGATACGTATCTGATTTTTTTTAATGCGACTGCAGTCTGAACAGCCAGGTCGCATTTAATGCGATTTTGACATCATTCTGACAGTAGCTGCACTGCTTGATCGCCAGCACACTGGGGGAAACCCCGCCTCTGCCTGAAGCCTTGCAGCACCTCCTGGAGATCGTCTCCTTGGGGTAGTTTAATATAGTCAGGCATGAGGACCTGGTGCACAGCTTTGGAGAAGTCATGCACAATAGCGTAAACGGAGGACTTTGTGATGCAAAACAGGTTGGCCAAGGTGCGGTAACCCGCCCCCGTTGCTACCCAAAATAGCCCCACTCCCACTCGCTTTCTTTAGGAAGATGGATCTCCTGAACGACTTGTCTCTTGAAAGTCTCAGGGAGAGGCGCTGACAAATGTGATGAAAGGTATTCCTCCACATTCTAAAGTTCTGGAAGAAATCCTGCTCCGTATAACCAGCCACATTCTGATCTCACCACTCCTGGTTCTGATGCCACATCCAAATACTTCTCTGCGCGGATGTTGTGGTTATTACTCCGCATAGAGCCATCATTAACATCTGAATTTTCTTCCTCTTCTTCCTTATTCGTGATCTCACAAACAATTTTTAGCAGGGCTCTCAAGTTTTGAATATGGGGGGGGGGGCAGGTATTTCATTACTTATATTACTATTAGTGTTGCTGTTAGTGTTGGTCTGCTCAGACTCATGGAAGACGTCCTTGTTCCCTACCATTTGCATAGCGATAGCGGTGCGCCAGAGAAATTTATATTATACTTTTTTTTTTCAGCGTGAGAAATATCATATGTGGCGTGTGAGCATGGCAATTTGTTGAATTGCATGTGTCTCGTCAGACTTGAGAGCCCTGATTTTTAGCATTAAACCATACAGCCTTGCAGTACTGGTTGCTTCAGTAAACACCATTGTGGTCTATGGGCGTGATGTAATCAATGATCAACTGCGCATGCGGGTCACTTCAGGAATGTGAGCTGTTCACACAGCAATCTGTAGACAGGCCACATTTAAAGAGGTAATGTGAACAGCCAAACAAAAAAAATAAATAAAATCAGATTTGAGCAGTAATTGTGCATTAAGACCTGCAGTGAGAACGTAGCCTAACGTAGCCTGTGATTGCCTTACCATTGACATGACTAACTTTCACTAAGATTCTCTTCCTCTGGTCTCCTGAAGTAGCCCAAGCCTTTGAGCTACTTAAAGAAAGGTTCACTACTGCACCCATTCTCTCCCAACCTAACTCCGACCGTCAATTCGTCCTGGAAGTGGACGCTTCTGATTCTGTATTGTGAGCTGTGATGTCTCAGACGTAGGACACAGAGGGCAAGCCCTGTGCCTTTTTCTCCCGGCATCTGTCTCCAGCGGAGAGGAACTATGATGTGGGAAACAGAACTGTTAGCCATCAAATTGGCATTGGAGGAGTGGAAACATTGGCTGGAGGGGGCCAAGAAACCATTCATCATTTGGACGGATCACAAAAACCTTGCCTACATTGAAGAGGGCAAGCGACTGAATTCCCTCCAAGCTTGCTGTTCATTATTCTAACAGCCTGGCCTGTAATTCTCCTTCATGAAGTAAAATTAAACTTGGAAACATTGATACAATCTCACTGTGTTTTGTTAACAAACATTTCCATCACAGTGTGCTACTGTTTGGATGGCAAGAAAATTTCAAAGTATTGAAATCTAATAAATATAACTTTATCATTTCAACTCCAGAACAGAGAATATTAAATGTATCACACAACAAAACCATCTCACTTGAGAAGAAGGACTAAATCCTGATAGTCACCCGTGGATATGATGTGTCAGAAACGCGGTGTGAAGGACCCAGATGCGGAACTCATAGCAAAAACAAGATTTTATTTCCAAAAAAGCAAGGCAAGAACAGAAAGCGCGGCTGAGCCGGGTATCAAAAATCTTTAACTATGACAAAAATAAATATACAAGAATAGACAAGGCAAGACTATGAAATAAGAAACAAGACTAGACTGTGGCTATGAGGCAAAAACCTAACCTAACCTGACAAGACGTGCCATGATCCCTGGAAGTGAGGTGAGGATTCTGCTATGAGCGATGGAAACCTGGAAACTAAATACTGTGGGAAGTGATTAGTGATGGGGTGCAGCTGTGAACGAAAACAGGTGACTTGAATGAAATTAAGTGACAGGGGAAAAAACATGACCAGAAATAAACCAAGAACCTGAAAACATGACATAAAAAACAAAGCTCAAAACATGACCATGACATTATGTTTCTGTGTGTAGAATATTTCAGCCCCACTATCGAAAAACTAAGAGTTACAACTTCTGAAGAAGTAACTCTGAAGTCAAACAGATCCTTCATCATGGTAACTGCTAAATGGCTAGTTTTATGAGACACAGAATAAGACATTCTAGACATGGTCACATAACCTTACTGTATATGCTTATGCCTCACTGGTCACCAGTTAATCTAGCCGATTCTTTCAGTCTTAAAACATAATGGGTCGTATATTGGAGGTTAGGTATCTGCAAGGCTCAATACTGCATTGTCGCAAAATTGATGTGGATACATGCAGAGCTGGTAACAAGTCCCTTTCATTATAACACCAAGTCCCACAGGATATACTTCTTTTTTCCCATTTTTTGTTCTGATGCATCTGAATACATATAGCAAATCTTCACTGAGACAAAACTTCATATACAACACAGATTAGTTTGGAAATTTAATGAAAGTGGGCATGTATTGTGGATGGTGTTGAGAACTTCTTCCTGTCGTCTTCTTCTCAGCTTTTCCTGTTGAACTGCAACAATATAGATGCAACTGAATATTTCCTGGTCGTGACTGCTCACTATGACCACACTCCACATTACAACAACTCTGGAATTTTGATGTGACACATAGAATACAACATTGATCGGGACAGCTAACCAGCCTCTTCCGATTTTTCAACTGCTGCAATGATACCAGCAACCACCAACGCTTTTAGCTGAAGGTCGCTAGTTAACTTGGACTTGGTTTAAAATGTAGCTCCTGTCATCTGCCTCTCTGTTTTATGCAAAACTCAAAGCGCTTTTAACACAACACGCCACATTCACTCATTAACTCACACATCACGTCTTAATCTGTACAGTTATGTGCTTCCTACTTCACACATATTCACTCGGTTCAGTGTCTTGCCCAAGGATGCTTCGACAAGTGACCTGGGGAAGCCGAGTGGTTAATGTGGTCATAATGAGTGAGAGCATGTGTTAATGTACATGCTTCATGTATGTTTTATTGTTTCATGTTCAACAAATGCTGAATGTGCCTAAATGTTACAGATATAAAGTTATATGAATATGTATAAAATAATATATATAAATGTATAAAAAAATTTAGTTTAATGGACTATTTCAGTTTGACTGAAACATAGAGTTTTTATGGAAACAGAGAGAAGAATATTTTTGGACATTTCTTTATTTTTCTAATGGACATTGTTTTTCTAGTGTTTCAGTGAGTAACAATTATAGCTACCTAAGTCATAACAAAGGACTGTGAAATATTATAATAATAACAATAATAATAACTATAAAATCCTGGTCATGCAAAACAGCAGTGAGAATGCTGATGAGCTGAATAGGGTTAGCTGACCATGCTAAACAAAACAAATAAATTATGAAATTTAGCAGAAAGTTATTTGCCGACGTTTCAAAAGGCCTGAATGGTATTTTTAAAAGGACCTGGAGCTAGATGAAGGCAGAAAACTACAGAAAAGAGACAAAGGGCTGGAATGAAATGTGCTCACATTTTACCTCAAGGTTGAAGTAATGAAGACACCTGAAGATCCCAAACTAGCAAAAGAAAAGTGGATTTTTACTTGAAAAGTAGTTGCTTAAAACCTTAATTAGCACGATATTATATAAAGAAGGTCAAAGGTCAAGTGAGTAATTGTTAAAATGGCTGCAGTGTAATATGTAACAGAGGAGCTCACATACAGCAGATATGGACAAGGAGGAGAAGACAGCTGAAGGGTGACTATGACCTCCTGTGAGAAAACTGTAAGAGCCTTGAAAATAATTTGAAAACCGTCTGCACCAGAAGGGTTAGAGTAACGTGGTAATGTAGTTTTTATTTCAATGGAGTGAAAGATGTTGAAACGGCAGTGAGTTGAACACACTTGAAACTGTCTGCTGTAACAGACCAAACGTTCCATTGGAGTTAGTGAGAGAATTTGAAAAGTTTCTCTCGCTTCAAGGCTCATAACTGAAATTCTGTAAATGTCAGCTCTTTCGTATTTACATGTGGCTGAAAGAGGACAAAGTTTCCTACATTTTAGGGTAGAATCTGTTTCTGTAAGTTAAACTGTATGAACGTTAGAGGAATTTGTTTGAAAAAATGTAGTTGAACTTCAGAAAAAGCTGAAGGTTATCAGTGCGGAACTCTGTTGGCTCCTAATTCATAAAAACCAAGAAGAAATAAAAGTTAAACATTTTAAAAAGTATAAAAGTCAGAAATACCAAAAGATATCCCATCTCCTGAATGAACTGAACGTTTTGAGACCAAAATTGTTGAAATCGGTGAAAGTATGCAGGAGTAGTTAAACGACAAAAAAACTTAATAATAATAATAAATAAAAAATAATAAAAGCATTAATTACAGCATTCTCACAATAATAAACATCAAACCGGTATCACACTTTTTTTGACAGTCAATGATTGGTAGTTTGGAAGACATGTCAGAAAGTTATTGGTGTTTGTGAATGCTTGTTAAAGCAGAATAAATCCTGCACCCGGTTGATCACAAGCTCCTGCTGTCTTTCTCTCTGTTTTATGCTAACAGGATTTATCACCACTGACTCCTGCCAGATCAGGGAGGCAACAAATTCACATTCTGTGACGTGTTGCCCCATTTTTTCCTATTTTCTTTAGAATAAGAAGCAATTTATGTCTACAGATAGCACAGTTCCTTTTCTGTGGAAACTGCAATGTTTCTACTGTAGCTCCTATTGGACATGCAGACTCAGTGTGTCATTAAATCCTTCACTGAGCTCCTTTAAAGTGATCATTTATCAGTGTTGAGTAAATATTGACACCTAAACAAATACACCATTTGCATTTAGAGTATACTGTGATTAGTTTTGCTTTCATTGTTCAGTTCTGTTCAAGTAGAAAAATGTATATTTTCTATCTTGTTATATATCAGTAAGTCATTATTATGACCTGATTTTACATTTTTACTCATAATTAAAAAAAAAATATTGAAATAAAATCACCTCATCATTTGACCTAAGTAAATGTTATAATTTGACCGAATAGGAAAAAAATGTTGTCTGGGCGCAAGATTATTTTTTTTTTTTAAATTCTGCTCACAAAGAAATAGGTTTCTACATATGTAGCCTTCAATGAGAGTGTTCTGAGTTTTCTCAAGTGTTGTTGGTTTAGGAACTGAAGTCAGCTGGTGAGTACTTTGTACAGGCTGTGCTAGTGAGACCACAATTATTCCCATCTTTTAAATGTGTCTCATCCTATGTAGTGATAGAGTCATTATCAAACTTAAAATGAGGGCAGACATCATCAAATGTATTCAAAATGTAGTTGCATGCCAGAGAATAACCTCACAAAAGTGGTTAGAAAAATTACTTTCCATAACTGTGAAGACCAATTTGATAAAGAGTGAGATTCTCTAGTCATTGTAGAACACTTAACGATGCTAAATCTTTGGGAGGCCCATTTGTAACCTTTGTACAGGTTATCTAAGGTTTTTCATTGATATTTCAAGCTGCATTGACCCCTTTCAACCTTGTACTAACTTTAATAAAAAATAAATCATTAATTAGGTAAACTAGTAACTTTTTTATAGAGCTATGTTTCCATCTAGTGGTCAGCAGCATTGAGTAGTTAAACCTAAAATAATTAGTTAGTCAGACGTTTAAATTAATTAACTCCATTATTGGCTCATCTTCCCCGTTACTGTGTGTGCTCCATTTTGTTAACACAGGATGAGATAACATTGTTTAGTTCTTTATTCATATGCGTGTAACCTTACACACACAAATCTGGATTTAATAAATCCAGATGGGTGTATGTATTCAAGGTATTTAAGATTCCCATCAGCGATCATTCACAATTCAGAGTATGTCTATTAGAATGAATGACCAGATATCTATCCGCTCCGAGTAGCAGGACCTGAGACATAACCATTTGGGTTATGAGACTGGGAGTAAAAGCTGAACAAGAGGGCCACGTCCAAAAAACAATGCAGCAAACTAAGATCAAATCTCTGTCGGGCCTTGGAGGTTGGTATTGTTAACTTCTCTCTCTCTCTCTCTCTCTCTCTCTCTATATATATATATATATATATATATATATATATATATATATAAAAATATATATGTATACATACATGTACATACACACACACACACACACATGTAGTTGTCACGGCCCCAGGACACAAGTGCAGGGTCAGTTTCAAGGCAAAAGTGTTTATTAATATAAAACAACAGGTTGGGGATCTCCAGACAGAGCAAACAAAGAGGCTGTGAAACTCCTGACGCACTCTCCTCAGTAACTATGAGTGAGGAGGGTGCAGCTATGAAAGTTATCCAAAACAAAAACTCTCTCCACTCTAGGAGGAAAACAGAACAGGCTATGAAAAGATAACAAAATAAACTTTCACGCTCTCCTAATGAGGCGGACTTAAACAAAAGAAGCTCTCTCGAAAACAGAGGCACTATGAAACTTTAACAATTAACTATAAGCTCTCCTTTAACGGAGGCGTGACAAGATCTCTAAAACAAAACACAAAATCACTCCACTAGTGGAGGCACTATGAAACATTAATCAAAACCGAATGCAAACACTTTGGGAATCAGGGAAGACAATCAGACACTTGACACAGGAGGAGTACCTGAAACGAGAGGGAAGTTAGTGATTTCAAAATAAAAAAGGAAATGACAAGACAAGACATGAAAAAAACCTAAATCGTGACAAGAACTAGAACTTTCAACTTACTGAAGGAAATCAAAACAATCTGGATCTTTAACAAGAGGGAATCATAAAATACCCAGTGCACCAAAACCTTTTGCAGGTCTTCATGTTTAGTTCTGAGATATCATTGCCTGCATTTTCAGTTATGTGTGACAAAGGTCAATTTGCATAGTAAATGTCGTGGCTTCTGTTTGTGGTAATATACAGTTTGAAAAACCAATATAAACTGGCTGCGGTTCTTTACAGTATGACGTGGTCAGTCGTACATTTTAATATTGGTGATCTTGCCAGTGATAATATTTGGTTTTGCAAAATAAAAATGACACAACTCACTGGATCCATTTAATGGGTTTATCATCAATATACTGTGTGTATCAATACAGTCACATCAATATCATATGGTATATATGATATTGATGTGACAGTACATTTTTTAATGGAAAAATTAGTGAGGTTTTTTTCTTATTCAAGCTGCAAGACTGCTGATTGTAAATAAATTTCACATTTTGCCTCTTCTTGATAATAAATCAAGCATCACAGCTCTCAGAGTTTTGATGCACCAAAGCATGATCAACAGCAAGCAAACGAGTGGGGGAGGGGTGGTTATAGCTCAGGCAGAAACTCACTCGTCTCACAATCAGACAATTGATAGTCAAACCCCATGTCGGCTTCGATGTGTCCATCGTTGTGTGGATGTGTGCAATAGAGAAGAGCACTGCTATACTATTTACCAAGAAGAGTTGTATAATTGTGTGTCTCTGTGAAGGAGTGAATGTGGCTTGTACGGTAAGGCCCTTTGAGTGGTCAACTAGACTAGAGTGGTCCATTCAAATCTTTTCAATTGCACATTTGATTGGATTGATTCTGGCTATATCTTCTCAAAAAGTCATCATATGTGTATCGGACTTATTGCTTAAGGAATGTATAGCAGGCTGTGTAAGCAATTCAAGGGTGCTACTTTTTCCTTGTATTTAAAATGTACAAGCTAAATTATTGAGCAAAATTAGGTAAAATCAACACACATCACAATGTCAAATTAACTGATAGGTAATGTAAGTTTGGACAGGCTTGGTCTACTTTAAGAGATCACAAATTCACTATCACTCAGTCCATGGCTGGGGTCCTCTTTGCTATCACATCAGGACTACTCTGCACCACAGGTGTTCTTTCAAGTGTATCTTCATATCTCTTTATATTGTTTACATATTTTTTCATAATTACATGTAATGACATCCAAGGTGACATAATATCAGATGATTTCTTCTATTATCTCATCATCTCTCCTTGTGTTACACACAACTTGATATTAAAGAATGAAGGTGTTACTTTTTTTACTGTAGTATCTTAAATCTTATCTGTTTATGACAATTATATAATTTGCAAAAAAGTAAACTCAACTATCAAATTACAAATTAAATATACTAGATTGTAAACATTGCTGTTGTTTACAACACATTTTACAACATTACTGGGATAAAATGAATTACATTAGGCTGGTTTAGATCATATTTATCTGATAGATTTCAGTTTGTTCTTGTAAATGAAGAATCTTCCTCACACACACCTCACCAGAGTAAGTCATGGAGTTCCACAGGATTCTGTGGTTGGACCGATTCTTTTTACTTTATACATGCTTCCATTAGATAACATTATTAGACAGCATGGCATACATTTCCATTGCTATGCTGATGATACAAAGCTGTACTTATCTGTAAAATGATATCAACCCAATAGGTTGGTCTGACTAGACCAAATTAAAAAAAAAAAAATCAGCGCTCTCAAGTCTGACGAGACACACGCATTTCAACAAGTTGTCACACTCAAAGGCCACACATGGTATTTCTCACGCTGAAAAAAAAAGTATCCCCGGCCGGGATTCTCACTCTTACCTTCATTCAAAACTTGAGATCCCTGCTAAAAATAGTGTGTGGCGGCAGTGTGAGTGAAATCTGTGAGATCACGGAGATCCATCTCCTGAAAACAGCGAGTGGGAGTGCTATATTGGGTAGCAACGGGGGGGGTTACCGCACCTTGGCCAACCTGTTTTGAATCGCAAAGTCCTCGGGTCAGAATGACGACAAAGTCGCATTAAATGTGACCTGGCTGTTCAGACTGCAGTCGCATTCAAAGAAAAAAAAGAAAAAAAAAGAAAAACAAAAGAAAAAAAATCTGATACGTATCGGATTCAGTACCACATTTAAAAGTGGCCTGATTCCGATTCGAAAATGGCAGATTCAATCCGACTTGTGCTGTTCACACTACCAAAAGCAAATCAGATATGGGTCACACATGAGCGAAAAAAAATTGGATACAGGTCACTTGCAATGACAGTCTGAATGTAGCCATAAAGACCTGGATGACTCAAAACGTTCTGCTTCTAAATTCAGACAAAACTAAACTCATTATCTTTGGACCTGAGCGCTTCAGGGAGAAAGTGAGGTCCCTTGGAGTTATTTTTTACCAGAATTGATAATTTGATGTGCATATACAACAGGTTTCTAGGACTGCTAAATCTGCTTTCACCTTCGTAATATTGCCAAAATTAGGAATATCCTGTCTCAGACTGATGTAGAAATACTAGTCCATGCATTTGTTACTTCAAGACTGAACTACTGTAATTCTTTATTATTAGACTGTCCCAAAATTATCTGAGAAGTCTTCAGCTGATCCAAAATGCTGCAGCCAGAGTTCTGATGAGAACTAACAGGAGATATCATATTTCTCCAGTTTTAGCTCCTCTTCATTGGCTCCCTGTTAAATTCAGACAGATTTATCTCCTCACATATAAAGCTATTAATGACCAAGCTCCATCATATCTTAAAGATCATATTTTGAATATCTGTTGGGAAAATATCTTCCTGACAGAGCACTTCGCTCCCAAACTGCAGGTTTACTTGTGGTTCCCAGAGTTTCTAAAAGTAGAATGGGAGGCAGAGCCTTCAGTTATCAGGCCCCTCTCTTGTGGAACAAGCTGCCAGTAAATGTCCAGGAAGCAGACACTCTCTCTATTTTTAAGACTAGGCTTAAAACTTTCCTTTTTGATAAAGCTTATAGTTAGGGATGGCTCAGGTGATCCTGAAACATCCCATATTTAAGCTGCTATAGATATAGACTGCTGGGGGGCCTCTTATGTCACACCTTTCCTCACTTTGCTCCCCCCCCCCCCCCCATTTAATTTCTTAAATTATGTTATGTACATTTGGCATTATTGTGGTCATTAATTTGTGTTTACCTGTCTCAAGAGGTATCTATTGAATGGTGTTACAGTGTTTGTTGCCCCCTCTTTTCTGTCTTCTCAAACCCCAGCTGGTTGGCCACCCTTCCTGAGTCTGGTTCTGACAGAGGTTTCTTCATGTTAAAAGGGAGTCGTTCCTCTCCAGATGCCTCATGCATGCTCAGGATGGGAGATTGGACTGAAGAGAAGTTTCGGTGCAATCTGTTGGTTTCCTGAGCTAGGAAATATTTTTTGAATTGGCACTGTATGAATGAATTGGATTAATTTTGAATTTAATTAATTGGATTTGATTGGATTATGATTACAATTACGTGAACTCCAATTGACTTGAATTGGACTATGTTATTGAAGTGCCTTGAGATGACATTTGTTGTAATTTGTGACCTGGCTAAAATTTCACCTTATTTTATGTATTTAACACAAAATGCTAGAGTCCACAGACTACTTCATGCTATTTTCATTCATTAACTGATCACATGACGTACCTATATTTCCGTTATACAGACAGGAGTACAAACTGCCAGAGAATATGGTTTGGAGGGGGAACGTTTGCCCTTTGGTCGTTAGCTTCTTCTATTTCTCTAGGGTCTATTTTGCCTCATCTACCCAGAAAATGCCTAATAAAGCTGAAGTTTCTAACTGCCTTATTGCACAAAAATAAAGCTTTTTCTGTCTAGCCTGATGTCAGATCATGGAATGAGATGGCATTGCAAAAAACATCACCCAAGAATAAAATACTGATGGACAGAAAGAAGTTGCTTTTTCTTGATTTCAGGCACACAGTGAGAGTCACACAGTTGATGAGCAGCAGAGAGGAACATCAAAACAAACACATTAATCTGCAGGAAAAGAAAGGGGCGAGGAGCAGTACAGGAATGTAGCAATCCTGTCCATGCTCTTCTTAAGTAGAATGGTTATCGTTTCCATTCCATTAAGCAAACTATAATTCGACTCATTTTTTACAGTCAGGGTCTTCCAGGCTTGACATGGGATCCCCTTCCGAAAAATAAGAACTAATACATAAATAACTAAAGGTAAAATAAACCTGAGAATCTAATTTTGCATAACAAGAACAACAAAAAAGCTGGGAGGGAATATCCCAGCCTTGTTTAGATGTGAAGTTTTTGCTGGCTGTTCCACTGATTATTGGTTATTAAAGGAAAGATAGAAAGAAGGCATCCCTGTGCTGCTAGACAAAAACAGCAACATTGTTTGCTCTTGCAGAGTACACTCTGAACTAATATAGTGTCATTAATGTCAAGCAAGAGTCAAGTAGGTTTTTGTATAAATACTGTTGCACAAGCATTGGGACTAGCAATGTCAATGACTAGCAAGCACTTTAGCATTCTGTCAATTAAGTTTTTGCATAATTCTGAAACTAGAATAGAAAATACTTTATTCATTCCCCCCATGGGGGAAATTCAAATTGTCATTGTAATTTTTAATTGTCATTCAAATATTTACAGTGAGAAGAGCCTCTCACTGCAGCTGCTCCTCTGTCCTGCCAAGATGCTGTGGGTGGGGTGTTTATTGTTGACCATCATAGAAGATAACAAATATCAACATATCTATATAATATATATAATTTAACAAATGATGACCATTCTACAAAACAGGCAGGCATTAATGCCTTGAGACAGTACTCTTTTTGTTGATAAGAATTATGTTTTGTCTCCTTAATTAAAATGAGAACAATTAGAAAAATTAGAAGGCCAGTAAACAGTGTCTTTAATCCATAACACTCATGTGACTAATTTCCACTCAAAAGTAAACATGCCTTTATTCTAGCAGGTACAGTTTGTATGGATTACTCACTGCTGATCCATCTGGCCTCTGGGTCATGGACCTTGAACTCAGGCTTGAACAAATCCTCTATGGTTAGTTTAGTATCACTTCCTCCTTGGTTGTCAGCTGCAAAACAAACAACGCATAGCTTAATTTAATCATTAGTGTTATAATATTTTAAACAAAATATAGACACTGTATAGGTGTGTGATTCTGTGTGGTTATTATTAATCACCTTTGTGTTGAATGCCAAATCATTTTTGACCATAAGCCCCGTGTGATCTCCGGCATTAATATTCTCCAGTTTTTGTTGTTATTTTTTGTTTGTTTTCTAGACCTCGAAATTGGGTTATTTGATAAAATAAATTACACCCTCTTGCAGTTCTATAAAGGTATCAATACATAAAACGTTTTTTTTTAAATGGCTCTGTTGCCATGTTGAAGAGGCCACAAAGACGAAATCAAAAACCCACAGAAATGTCAAGCAATCATAAAGCAAAACAGAACTGGAAACCAAAGTCATGAAGTGCAGTATCTCAGTCACTGGGGACTTCAGGTCAATTCTATTGTAGATTTACTGATGTACTTGGGATAATTTTCCTGTTCCATGACTCAGTTTCTTTGGCTTTGGTTGTCACAGTCTGCCGATCAGTTTATGTTATGTCACAGTTTGTTTAATTATGTTATGTTCTAGTCATGTTTTTCCCCTGTCACGTTCAGTTCACTCACGTCACCTGTCTAATTGTTCACAGCGGCACCTCATGTCATTGATCACTCCCTTCACAGTATTTAGCTTCCTGGTTTACTTTCAGTAACTGCAGAATCCTAACTATCCCTCCATGCTTCGCTGCACTAAGATAAGTCTGGTTTTCCTGCCTCATAGTCTTGCCTTGTTTTGTCACAGTCGTAGAATTTATTCATAGTCCTGTTACGTTGTCATAGTCTTGTTTTGTTAATGTTAAGTATTTTTGAATCCGGCTCCGCCGCGCCTTTTGTTCCTGCTCCCCTTTTTTGTAAATAAACCTTGTTTTGTGAACTAAAGAGCTGCATCTGGGTCCTACCTTTTCCGCGATCCTGATATTGGTTTTCTTTGGCTTTCAGACGGATGGACTCAAATTTGACTCAAGAATACTTTGGTATACAGAGGTGCTCATGGTCATCTTTATAACAGTAAAGTGCTTATGTTCTGGGGTTACAAAACAAGTCCACATTACAATCTCGATTGTTAAGATAATTTGTTTGCACTAATATGTCGTGTTTAGTTTTAACCAAATGTGGTGCTGTGCATCTGTCCAAACAAATTTTTTATTTTTACTTTTTTTACATTTCTTTGAACAATGCAAGGTCTTCAGTGAATATACTGGGATGTCCATTCCTGGAAAGTTTGGCAAATATCTTGGATGTACTTTACTTACCTTACAACCTTTTCTCAACTGATGGCCAGCAACAATTGCACCTTGGCATTGTGCTGCCACACAAATTAATTCTCCAGACCAGCAAACAGCTAAAAACTTCTGTTTTTATAGAGTTGGTGACACTTGGTTATGATCAAATAATCAAGTGCAACAAATGGCTACATAGCCTTTTATAATAGTTCATATCGAAGAAGTAAAGGTGTACTTTGGTGTTATGCAGTGGGACACAGTGTCATGAAGCTCCCGATTCTGGTGTTTTTCCCCCTTTTTTTTCCTTTCCCCTTATCTTTGCGATTATTTGTCTCTCCCTGGTGTGTGTGTGTGCCTGTGTGCAATATGAGTGTGTGGCTCGAGGGCATGTTCTCCTCTGCCCTGCAGGTGTCCTGTTGCAGCTGCTCTTCATTCTGTCAACAACCTTTGCCATATATATTCCCTGATTCTGCATCTACTCATCGATAAATCATTGTATCTACCTCAGTGGTACACTCTGGTCAAGTCTCAGTCTGATATACCTCAGTTGTTATTTATTCAACGTTAATCAAGTCTCTGTTTGTCTTCCAGCAGCCAACTTGTCAACCGCCACTTGTTGCTCGACATCCACACAAACTGGAAGGAAAATGCTCCAAGGATCCTGTGTGGAGATCAATCAACTGTGACACTGTGGTTTCTGCATTTAAAGAGAATCCTCCTTTGTGGTATACGTTTGGATATCAGTTGAACTTAGCTTGGTTACCAGTTCATGGAAACACCCCAGTGCCAGCTGCCTCTCTAATCTTTATCTGCTTTTTGTCTGCTTTCTGAGTCCAACACCACTCGGCAGTGAAACATAACTTTTTACTGCAAAGAAACTATCCCAAATTTAGAATGCACCTTTTTGCTTGGTTCTAGAATTGTGTTTTCTATTACACTATTTACTATTCCCTCTATTGTTGTGAAGATTTATATATCTTGTCTTTCCCTCATAAACAGAATTTAGTGTGAATGCCAAAGGCAGAATGCTGTTGCACAACTAGACACAAAATGCCCAAGCCATAATAGCACATATTTAAGACATACTAAATTATACCCCTGAATATATTACAAGCTAATGTAATTTTATGTAAGGACTTATTATCAGTGAATTGATGATAGACATAAATTGCTAATATTGCTTTTAAGTAGACATTTGTCTAACTTCAGTGGCCACAAGGCTTCAATGTGTGTCAAAATGAAATGAACATTTATGGATATTTACGACATGGACAGTTACATGGTGCATGGTAGAAAGATATGCAGAATGTCATAGTAATAAAGATATTTACAATGAGTGTCTCTCACAAGGCATTCCATACATATATTAATAATCATTACTGCCCTAGAAATTATTTAGCTGTTCGAGTGTAGGATCTGAAAATGTTTAATTTTATAAATATAAAAAAATATATGAAATATTCTCCTTCTTCTGGATAATTTTGTAAGCCAGTATTAACATATACAAAGAATATAGAAAAACTACTTAGAACAATTGGATAGTATAGAGTTATCCAACTTGATCTACATGTAATAAGCATAACATCTTTAGAACCGTATTGCACGGTGATCTCATGTATTGTGAGGAAACTGCATATAGGCATCGCAGAAATACTGCCAGTAGAAAGTATTTTTAACACATTAATCCCTATACATGGTTACTCCACAATCTAATGCAGTGTTAAAAGCTGAGTTTAAGTTCATACATTTCAGTGGAACCAGTCTGGACTGTACAGATTTGATGGGGTTAGACATTGTCATTGCTGTCTTGGTGCAAGTAAGAGGTGGATCTGACCCTGAACCTAAAGACACTATGTGCACCCATAATATAGTAATTTGTCGAAAATGAGATACCCAATCTGGTGTCAAAAAGTAATCCTCTTTTAATGTATTTGCATGAGATCAGGCTTTATTTGCCAGTTAAACAATAACTTGGTATCTCTGAGGTCCCAATCTTGTTTGAGCTGTGGTAAACAATATATGTTATTTCTAATTGTAAAAGATGTACATATTTTGAATGCTGAATCTTTCTAATCGTATTTGTCTATATAATTGTTCATTTTTGTTGTAAATTTTTAAGTTTTTTAGAGAGTTTTTAATGTTGATAGTACAGCAAAAACCTTCCTCAAAATGACCATGTAAAAACAGAACTATCGTGAACACGGAAAGTTTAACGTACAAAGATCACGTCTGAATGTTACCTGGTGTGAGGAGAATGACAGACATGGTGATGAGGGAGCAGACCACCAGGATGACCAGTAGAGCAATGGCAATCCCCTTCCAGTTCCTCTGAGGAGGATTTACTCCACCCAGATCCTGTAGATAGAAGGGTGAGAGAAAAAAAACAATGTCAGAATGAAACATGGGAAGATACTTGAGTGTTCGATGCTAATGACCAAAGCAATGATTTTGTGAAAATTAGTACTTTGGATTAAACAAAGTTTGAAAGATTCAATGTATATGCCTTTAACCAAACAATAATTAGAGTAATAACAACAACTTTTTTTATAAGCTATCTTCATAAACAGTTCGAGGATCTCCAAAACAGAGCAAAAACGAGGGGCTGTGAAAATCCTAAGCACTCTCCTCAATAACTATATATGAGGATGGTGCAGCTATGAAAATTATCTAAACAAAACTCTCTCCACTCTCGGAGGAAAGCAGAACAGGCTATGAACGATTACAAAATAAACTTCCACACTCTCCTAATGAGGTGGACTTAAACAAAAGACGCTCACCTGATAAACGGCACAATCAGTACAGAAGAAAAAAAACTCTCCACGAAGGGAGGCACTATCAAACTTAACGATTAACACTAGGCTCGGCTTTAATGGCGGCACAAAGATCTCTGAAAACAAAACACAAAACCTCTCCACTAGCGGAGGAACTATGAAACTTGAATGATAACTGAAACACTCAACACTCCTATATAGGAGGTTCAATGAAATATTAGAAAACCAAAAATCACTCCTGAACGGAGGAACAAAACAGGCTATGAACTTACCGTGCGATAAACTAGGACTATGGGATAAATTACAAACAAAGATAGCTCTGAAGGAGGATCGCTCAACTTCAGGCTTATAGATGCAAGACTATGGATTTCGTGGGACAAGGACGCAAGATTGAGGAACGAGACAGGTTACAACACACTGGCACAAGACTAGGGAGACGCAGACTATTTGAATACAAGAGGAGCCATGGGGAACAGGTGGAAACACTGGAATCAGGGAAGACAATCAAACACTTGACACAGGAGGAAGGGCAAGGTACCTGAAATGAGAGGGAAGTTAGTGATTTCAAAATAAAAAAGGAAATGACGAGACAAGACATGAAAAAAACCCTAAAATGTGACAGAACCCCCCCTCAAGGGAACAAGGGTGGGAGGGAGGGGCTCTGAAGGGCCTAGTGCCGGATCCCGACAGGTGGGCGGCCAGATCTCCAGCGACCCGAACGCCCCTTCAGGGCAGCGAGGAGAGGCGAGGGCAAACGAGAGCTTCCACTGGCGAAGGCGAGGGTAGACGTGAGCCATCCCTGGCTCCCACTGGCGAAGGCAGTGGTGGATCTGCCCGAGTTCCCACTGGCGAAGGCGAGGACGAAGATGCGCCCACCTGGGCTTACACTGGCGAAGACAAGGATAGGCGTGGGCCAGCCCGGGCTCCCATTAGCGAAGGTGGTGGTGAAGATGCGCCCACCTGGGCTTCCATTGGCGAAGGCGAGGACGAAAATGCACCCACCTGTTACTACCAAGAGTCTTGGTAGTAACAGTCTTAGTCTTGGCATGAACAGGGGTCTTGGTCGTAATAATCTTGGTAGTAATAATCTTGGTTTTAGTAGTAACATTCTTGGTCATGGCATGAACAGTGGTCTTGGTTGTAGCAATCTTGGTCTTGGTAGTAATAATCTTGGTCCTTGTAGTAACAGTCAGGGTCGTGGCTGGAACCACAGTCGGGGTCGTGGCGGCGTCAGTGGGCTGTAGCATGGCGGCGTCAGCGGAGTGCTGGTGCAGGACCTCGTCAGCGGAGAGCTGGTGTAGGACCTCGTCAGCAGAGTGCTGGTGCAGGACCTCGTCAGCAAAGTGCTAGGGGAGGACTTTGGCGGCAGCAGAGTGCTGGGGCAGGGCAGCGGCGGCCGGCTTGGACATGGCAGTGGCGGCCGGCTTGGACATGGCAGCGGGCTGTGGGGACGAGCTGGGGTCAATCTATGTGGAGTTTGCATGTTCTCCCCATGTATGCATGGGTTCTTTCCGGGTTCTCTCTCCCACTGCCCAAAAACATGCATGTCAGGTTAATTGGTGTCTCAAAATGTCTGTTTGTCGCTATGTGGCCCTGGGATGTACTGGCAACCTGTCCAGGATATTTTAATTTTGAGTTATTATTATACTATAGTTTTAGAGACAGACTTATGGCAAGAGAAATTGTTATATTTATTGGGTTATATTACATCTGGAGTCAAATCGAATGTATACTGTATATGAGGGTCTGGGCGGGGTGGGCTGTTTTTTTCTGTTTTCTCTGTTTTAGATGGATTGTTAGGCAGACTTTGCATCGTCTCCGCCTTCAGGTGATTGTCCAATCCATTATCGTGGTAAATTGGCTCTTCAATTAATATTACTATACATAAAAAATATTTCCATAGTGTTTTCTCCCACTGTCATACATACAGTCTACATTTGTTAGCATCTGGCCATGCATGTTAATTGTTTTACAAATCCAGTTTCTTAAAACTTTTTTTCTTATTTAGTTTCTTAAATTGAATTCATTGGATATTTTTTTATTTCAAAACATTTCTGTCTACACTGTCTACACTTAACTTGCATATGTATCTTTTGCTCACAATGCCATGTTCAGAGAAAATACAATTGACAGTCAATAAAAAAAATATTGTACTATATTTTGGTCTATCTGTTGAGCTCAAGGAGTGTTTGAAAAGTCTGACCAATGTAATATAACAGTAATCTACAAATATAAGGCTCATCTAATATGCCTAATACCCTTGCTGTACAATAATATAAGAATAAACATGAAAAGAAGAGATTGCATGAGAGATAGTATGTCTCTTAGGATGTTTGAGTTATTTGGATATTTTGCTATGGTTGTTTAGGAGGCAGTTCTTTAGTTCAGTCTGAAAACAGTCTGTAGGCCCAGCACCGCAATTAAAGCTGTGAGAATGCTGCCTAAAGTACCTTTACATTTTCAACGCATTTTCAAGCCATGGTTAAATGTGTAGTGCAATGGTTATAATAATAATTTACCCTAGATGTGAGTGTGACCATGGATGGTTGTTTATCTTGTTTGTCTCTATGAGACCCTGTGATGGACTGGCAACCTGTCCAGGGTGTACCCCACTTCTTACTCAAAGACAGCTAGGATAGGCTCCAGCTCCCCCACATTAAGTGGGTATAGAAGATGGATGGATGTTTAAGCTAGTGAAGGAAAAACTACACCAATTCATACATTTACAATGTAGCTCAGGAGTGGATTAGTGCTGCAGTTTCTAAGTGCTAACAGCCCATTCACATACAAGATATGACTGTTCCTTTTCACTAATTCCTACTATGTCAGATCTGATGGCTGTCTCTCCCCTTATCTTTGCCACAATTGATGACTTAAACTATCAATGTAAACAATGTATAGAGAAGTTATAAGTGACTTATTTGGCCACCAGTAGGTAGCGCTATGAGAATGTGTAAATTTAGGCATATGTATACATTCTGGGTGGAGCCCAAGTGCAACCTATGAAGTTTGGGGTAGATTGGATAATGTATGTGGGAGTTATAAGCTTCTTTGTTTTTCATGGCGAGCAATGGCCAGTCGTAGAACTCGTCAAACTCGCCACGGCCACACCCTTTAAGGTTTGAGAAAGCTTTCCAAGATTCTTTATCCCCTATGGCTTAAGAGTAACCTGGCCAAGTTTGAAGCCTGTAACATAAAATGTGTATGAGGAGTTCGATCAAATGCGAGGTGTGGAAACGTGCAAAAATGGCACCAAAACACATGTTCCACTCAAAATGGCTGACTTCCGGTGGACCTGCCACCAAGGTGTCCATAGGCATTTTTGTGCGTCTGGGTATGTCGAAAGCGTGTACCGAATTTTGTCCGGTTACGCAAAACTAACCCCCACGACGCGAGTATTTAATGAATCAGTAGGGGGCGCTCCATATTCCCTTTGAAGCAACTTCACTATGACGTAGGCCTGACACTCATGCCAAAATTGGTGAGCTTTCGCGCACGCGAAAGCACCGTAAATCGCGTCCAATGCACATAGAATAATAATAACTCCTTAAGATACAAATAGCTATATTGTATACTTCCACTGCCAAGAGTGCGCCACTGCATCTAAAAATGGGTGGGTGATTGTATGTGCTCTCTTTAAATGTTTGAACTAGTGAAATCTGTGGTGTGGAGGCACAATAGCAGCATTTATCTACTTCTGTGAAAGGATTTTTATTAATTCTAAGTTTTACTTTTAAAAAGCTAAAATAATATTGATTTGGCCACAATTGCTTATATGGCGGATAGAGGAATGGTTTGAGGTGTTAGAGTCACTCAATTGATAGACCAGTTTGATAGGCTTCCTACACAATGGGCCTCATGCAAGAACATTTTCGTATCCTTATTCTAAATTTTCTCGCTTTTTTCGCAAGAAGGTCTTGTATGAACACACCACATCAGATTCCACAATCGCTCTTAACTTTGGAAAAGTGTGTAAATGACCTGTGTAAACATGATGAATGCCACCCATGCATATTTAAGTGCATATGCACAAGGACAGTAAATTTACATACTCCACACCCAAAATGATACCATGTAAGGCTACACTTTCTATCTCCTGTGCCAGGAAGTGTTGAGTCATGAGAACAGCATCAAAGCGCAAAAAGAACAACTTTACGGGCTCTGAGATTGAAGTTCTGCTTTTCAGAGGAAAATCTGTCATTTTTAGTAGCGTCAGCAGTGGAATTACAGAACCTGCTAAAGTGAAGAAATGGGAAGCAATTACGAGTGCTGTTAATTCCATGTCACCTGTAGTTTACGAAATGTTTTGATATAAAAATGGCTTAAAAAAAAACGTCTCACCAATTCCTTGACTCCTCATCTCACTAGTGGGAGACGCTCGTTCATGGTAAAACTGTGCAAAACGCAAGATGCCAGAATAATCTGGGCTATAGAGCAGTTTGCCCCCCGCTGTATCGAGACACATCCACCTGGCCTTCAGCACACCAATAGTGCGCTCCACAATGGCACGAGTGCTTTGATGCGTAAATGTGTGCAACATATTGCTCCAATTATGTTTGGCAGTCCAGGCATGACATGAAAGTCCCTCTTAATTTGTACTTATTCGACAGTGGTATATGGGAATCTGATATACCATGGGTGATAAACTGATGAGAAGCTTGATGAGCAAGAGAAGCACACGACTCACAGAGGACTGGGACACACCCGATGTGCTGGTTGTAGTTTTTCTCACCGCAGAAGGCTCTGTGTTTTATTTCTTGCTTATGCTGAGTTCAATTGTTGCAGAGTTAGAATTACAGCACATGTTTGAGTAATGACTGACAGCAAGTTTTCCTGGAGTAATCTCCATCCATCCTTCTTTCTTGTTTTACAGAAAGCATTGCTTGTAAGTATTTTATTTTTAAGATGAATGTTAGTCACCATATATTTTAAAATTTTTGCATATTTGTACCGAAGAGGGCCACCTTTGTTAAATTAAGTTTTTATTCATGTTGGATAGATTTAAGCTATCATACATGTGTTGGTACATTGGTATACAGTCTAAATGCTGTTTATCTCTTTTTTTGTCATACGTTTTACTCTGTCGATAATCAAAGGCATCGTCATTAAAGTGGACATTACACCTGTCAGTTTATCTATCTGCATATCTCTACTCAGTCTAACAGTGAGGGCAGAAAACCCAATCTGTCTCCAATCTCCCTCTGAAAGGTTCCCGTGGCCAAAAATCCAAGCGTGGTGAGGACCTGGACACATGGTGGAATTGGATTTGATCATCGTGTTTCTCTCTGGAGTTGTGGCTCTAGCAAGCTGCATATTTGTAGCAGTACAGTCCCTGGAAATCTGAATCTCAATATTTTCTGTCTCTGCAAGGATATCTACACGGTCTCAGAACACATGCTCTCTTCCAAGAGCCTGACTTTATTAAGATCTATTAAAATTTATTGTCATACATACATGCATGCACATGAAATTTGTCCTCCGCTTTTAACCCATCCAGGTTCGCACCTGTTGACACACACATGCACATGGTCACACACTCATAGAGACAGACGTGACGCCTATGACAGGTCTGGATCACTCGTAAATACTGTTCGTACCTGAAAGAAAACTCAAAATACGAAAAAATTGGTGAATGTGCAAGTTCTCTTAAATTACGGGTATGCACAATTTAAGAGCAAATCTGTTTATATGACTGTTTCTTGAATGAGACCCAATGTTTTCACTTTTCTACTTCCCCCTCACTCAGAATATACTTAGGATTAGAACTTGAACACTTTGTTCAAGTTAAAAAAAATACATGGTTAGAAGTTCTACTTTTCATCATTCACATTTTCCCATTGTATAACACTTCTAGGTTTTGTAGATTTGGATATATGTACCTATTACACTTCTCTTGTGAGACGGGGCTCATTTAACAGTGGCTCTGGTCCTAATGGGCAACAATAGCTTTGTCTCTTTGTCATTTTGCTTGTATTAGTGTGGTGGCCCAACCAGAACTAAATTTTAGGTTTTATACTCTTTTGTACAGTGAAATAATGTTATTCTACTCAAAGCATTTCTGTTCCTTATCAAAATCAAACATGTTCATGAACCATGATTCTATTTGGCTATTAACAGTTTGATCTGGGATTTCCTAGTATGGATTTTTAAGTTGAAAGTTGTTTGACGCTGTATATTCTTTGCATTTCAAGATGCTGATGCAATTACAAAACAAAGAACAAATTGTCCATCATACTTTTTGACGAAAAGTTTGTGAATTTCAGCCTTACAATTATCACTACTGTTCTTTATTTTACACAATTTTAAATTTAAACCACATTAAACAAACAATACGTTAAAGTTATTAGTGCAATAACTATGTACTTAAATGTAACAAATGGTGGTTCATACACATAAAAAAAGAAAACTATCAACAGTATTTTGAAAGACCTCTGCATCTTTTCCCCTTTTGTAATTCCTTCACTATCGGGATGCAACTTTTATATTATATAAAGTAACCTTATTAAGAGCCTGCCAAAAAGCTCTTCATACACACTGTGGGTTGAGAGTACTCCAGTAGTCTGGGACACTAAAAGCTTTGACTCTCCTCTCAGCCTGCAAACATAACACCAATCTGCTGCACAAATCTTGAGTGGTCAAAAATTCACTGAAGTTTTCTAACTATGTTGAATTGCTGTACATTGTCATCTTTTGTACTTTTGATAACAAATACCGCAATATCTGACTTTGGGATATATAAATTATTCTTCTTTCTTTTAGCTTCTTTACACATTAAAGCACACAACCTTTATAAAAGCAAGCTCTATTTGCAACTCCTTTCTGCTGTATTCATAAAGTACAATTTCATCACTAATTAAATCAGTGAATGCTGCTCATCCATAAAATCAACAGCATAACTTTAAACAACAGGAGGTCGACCAAGTAGCATGCACTGAGCTTTGGAGCTGGAGGTATTGAACTCTGAAATGTCAACCATTTCTCACGAGGCCTTCTGGTACATAAACTTAATTATGAAAGCAAGGTTTTGATTTCTTAGAATTACATGGCTGAATTCAATTAAGAGCACCCAGAAAATATGAAGGTAGATCAAGAATAGATGAAGGCCTAAAATAGCAAGGACAAAAACTGCATCATTTGTCAAAGGAAAATTGAAAACATTTATAAAAGAGAAAACCAAAAACTGAGTTAGTTATTTGTTGTACAAACAGATGAATGATTGTCAAAATGAACATTCCTGTCTTGGTAAAAACTCCGTGCTCATAAAGAAAAATGTAAATTAATAAATAAGAAAGGGTTAGGGTTACAAACATTGCAGTGTATGCCATTAGTGCAAGCGTACCTGAACCCAGAACACCATGAGTCTTGAACAGAAACAGTGCATTTGTCTGGCTGGGAGCAACAAAAATGTTGCGTCTCTGTATACACTTATATTACCTTCACCCGAAGTGATTTGCATGTGTGCTGTCTTTCAAGGTGTCTGGATAGCTGGCAGGAGGCAACGGGTGCATTACACACACACACACACACAAGCGCATCCTTTGTTTGAAATTTCGAAAACCATTATTAAAAATTGCAATAACCTGTCTGCACACCATGATTCGACTGGTTCGTTGCAACCCAACTTCAACAAGCCCGTATAACAACAGTCACAGGGTCTGATTATCAGAAAACTGATGCTGGAGACAAGAAGCCAAAGGCAACACAGTCAAAAACACTAATAGCCTTTTACACATCTCACGTCATGAAAGTGGTCAGAGCAACTGGCTTTTAAATTGATTTTTTTTTAAAACAGCTATTGTATGACAGGTTACCACAAAGAGTTATCATAAAATCAAATTCACACACACACACACACACAAAAAAAGCCAGATGCCCACCTCATCCTGCTGCGGTTGATTCGGTCTCTGGTTCGGTTGTTCCTTGGTGGCTGTCATTGCAAACTCGTGTAATTAAACTTAGCAAAATCCGATAGAAACCCGGAAAGATCCCCGTTTTCGTAAATGAATCAAAACACCAGAGGAGAGGCTGTGGCTGACGGCAAAAAAGCCCGTCTTTTCAGCTGCGGAATCTTAAACAAGAGTGGTGGGGCTGAGGGATGAATCCGTCACGACTGAATATTTGCGAGGTGCAAGTGAGTGCCTGACGTGAAGGCAATGCAGCCCGTGCATTCACATCACACCCTGCGGGAAAAGGGAGGACAATTTCTGACACGTTCGTTATCAACACAAAAGAGCCGAACTGTTCTCACTTGTCCGGCAAACTGAGGAAGTGATACTCTTCCCCAAGAAAAAGGAATATAAAGGAAGAGGAGGATATTCAAGTGGTCTTGTGATGGTTTCCTGAGAGGGTGGGGAATTAATTTGCTGGAGACCCCAGATAAAAAAACTGAAGATAAAAAGGGGGAGAATATGAATTGTTGAGCCTTAAGATTTGATCTTAGTTGGTTGTTTTGGGGGAACAATGACACTCTTCTTCCCATGTGCACTGAAAAGCTACATGACATGGAGGAGGAGCTGTAAAATCTTCATTCGCAACAACGGCTCACTCACCACCCGCCGCTGCTTTTATCAAATTCTTAATCGACCATTTCCTCAGTCGGAGGGCCTCTTTCTAGTGTCAAAGTCGTATCGCTTTGTTATGCAACAACCTTTATTTAGCCGCAGCAAAGAGCTTAAACGTTCAGTAAACAGGTCGCTGTTATTCCTTAAATACGAGTCTATCTATTCCTTATATTGGAGGGATATGAATGAAACCGAAGAACCTACTGCTTTATCAAAATTACTCCTAGAGAGAGCTAGATTTAATGTGATTAGAGATTCAACTTCATGGAGCTGGAAAGGGACATGGACAAGCCGCATTGTTAGCAAACATATACACATGCACTGAAAGAGAGAGAGAGAGAGAGAGAGAGAGAGAGAGAGCGATGGAGGCTGCGATAATAATGCTATATTTTTATTGCCTGAGCAGGACAGGCATCCATCGTTTATGTCTGCATTTGACCTCTTTTCTTTAGCATAAGTTTCTTGTGTTTACCTTGAATTCAAATCTAGCCTAGCTAGTGACTGCTGTGAATAGGGCAGCTGACAACAAGGAAAAGACCATGTGACCGATTGGAAAGACTGCTGACAAGAGGCAAAGACCCCAAAGGTGCTGCTATGGGCTAGCAATCCATGGTAGCAATAACGAGGCCTAGCAGCTTTGTTACAACCAGCATAAGCAACAAGTAATTTAAGGAGAATACCCCTAGGGTCCCTAGTGAAAGCAAGGGCGGAAGATGACTCACAGGCAGACTACATGGCAACTGACACTGGAACGGACATGACTATGAGGGGGAGATGTGACTCAGTGAAAGATAGGTGCACGGACCAGTTCTCTAGGGCTAGAACTGGGCAGAATAGTTCTCAGAGCAAAGAGAGTGTAGCTGGAGAAAATAAAAGTGGTAGGCTAGGTGGAGGAGGAGGTCCTAAGAAGGGATACAGCTGATACTGAGGTGAATAGGCCAGTTAGGGAAAGAAATATGGAGCAGAAAGGTAGAGTTAAGTGGCCTATGGCAAATAGCAACAAAGAATGGGAGACAGTCAATAAAGATTTGTCAGCAATATTAAGTAGGTTAGGAGGAAATGCAAGAGATAGGCTAGAGAAGATGGGAGATATAATTTACTCCTACGGTGTAGAAAGATTTAGGGTGCAAAATAGAAAGGGTTGAAAGAGTACATTTCGCTAAGTCTAGATGGCAAAGAGAAATGGAGAAATTAGTTAAGGAAAGAAGAAACTTAAGAAATCAGTGGAAAATAGCTACAGAGGAAGAGAGAGAGGGAATTAATATTTTGCAGGAAGAATTGAGAAGCAGGATAGCAATACTCAGAAGGGCTGAATATCTCAGAATATCTGAATATCTCATAAAAAAGAAAGAATATGTAAGGACTGTGCTTTATAGGGATCCGTTCAAGTTTGTTAAAGGGTTGTTTAACCAGGAAAAGAGAGGGCAGCTTAAGGCAACAAAGTCAGAAGTGGAAGAGTATCTAAGAAATGCATATTCAGATCTTGAGCAGTGTAGAGTAGTAGGCCTTCCACCTGACATGCCACCAGTAGGAGAGATAGCTCATAAGATGGATATTAGACCACCTAGGTGGAAAGCAGTTGAGGAGGTAGTCAGGCGTGCAAAGGCTTCATAGGCCCCTACCAGGTTTATAAAAGTGCACCTGATATCCTAAAGTTTTTGTAGAGGCAATTAAGAATAGTTTGGGAGAAACAGTTAATTCCTAGAACATGGCGTAGAGCAGGAGACGTTCTTATTCCAAAGGAGAAAGAGTCCTTGGACCTGAGTCATTTCCGAATGATCTCTCTCCTAAATGTAGAGGGGAAGATTCTCTTTAGTGTAGTTGCACAAAGATTAACTAGCTATTTAGAAAAGAATAGCTTAATAGATACTACTGTGCTTAAGGCAGGAATACCAGGTTTTTGCAGGGTGTTTAGAGCACACTGGCATGATTTGGCATCAGATTCAGACAGCCATGTTATATTTCTGGGGGTGTACAATTTCTCCATTTGCATTTACAATGGCGATGGAGATCATTTTTAGAGCTTCCAAGTGGGTTATAGGTGGAAAGAGACGTCAGGATGGCATGCACCTTACACCAGTTAGGGCCTACATGGATGATATGACGTTGCTGACTACAACAGTACCATGTATAAAGAGAATACTTGAGAGACTTAATAAGAATCTTAAGTGGGCTGGTATGAAAATCAAACCTACTAAGTCTCTATACTTTCATTACCCTCTACACGAACCAGGGTTTGAATTCCATTCCTACATATCTTTACCTCTTCTATTTGTACCCCCTACCCGAACCAGGGTTTGTATCCCCACCCCGCTATGACTGGTGTGCAGTTGATGAGAGGCTGGGGTAGCTTGTGGTTGTGGAAAAAAAGATGGTTGTTGTGGTGTTAGGAGCAGTGATGGCTGGCATTAGGGGAGTGACTCTGGGACACCAGTGATAACTGTCTAGCCTCCTGGAGGTGTTGTTGGCCCAACCTGACGAAACACTGATGAAAGGAGGTTCCCACCTGATTACCCCAATGACATGTTGGTCAGCACTGCTCAATGGTCTATATAGGGATCATAGGGAATTATACACTGAGTCTGGTCAATTTTTTTTTCTTTAGCACAAGTTTCTTATGTTTAACTTTAATTATAAGGTAAAACCCAAGGTTGTCCTATTTATGTTATTTGTTCAATCATTTAATGATATATAATGACAGGACAAACAAACCATAAAGAGCTCACTTAATACTTAAAATAGACAATAACAATTGTAATTACAGTGTATCAAATGGCAATGCAAAACAACTAACAAAAAATAAGGATAAAAAAACAATCAGCATTCTTTGACTTTTAAAAACATGTTTTGTTTTTTTTGTTGCCTTTACATTTAGTCTCAGTTTCATTGTTGGCCACTGATAATGGCACAGACAGATTTCTGGTGAATGAAGAGAGTTCAGGTATGACACAGAAATAGATTTCTGGTGAATGAGTTTGGGTATTTAAGAGATTAGGAATGAGATATTTTCATCAGATGTAGGTAGACGCCATACACAGAGCTTCAGAAAGTTTTTATTTCAATTCAACTCAGTTTTATTTATATAGCACAGAAACACAACAAAGGCAATTCAAAGATACAGTCCAATTCATGCCAGTTATATCCAGCAATTTGAAATCCAATCATAATCTATAGAAATCAAATTCACTGAATTCCAAATTCATACATAGAAATTTTTTGCAAAAATTGACTAGCTAAGGAAACCGACATATTCCGTCAAAACTTCTCTTCGAATCAATCAGCTGTCCTTGGTATGCACGAGGCAAAAGTGGAAAGAAAAAAACCCCTCCTTTTTAAAAGGAAGAAACCTCTGGCAGTACCAGACTCAATAAGGGCAGCCATCTGACTCAACCTGTTGGGGGTTGAGAAGGACAGGAATGAGGGGACAACAACCATCATACCACCAAGCCAGGTGACTTGCTGAGAAAGAGAAACACAAGTAAATGTCAAGAATAATATCACGTGTGCATGGTGTGCAAAATAAAGCAGAGTGAGTAAAGATGCATCTAGGGGTCCCTCAGCACTCTAGGGCTATAACAGCTTAACTGTGGGATGTTTCAGGGTCAACTGAACCATCCCTAACTATAAACTTAATCAATAAGGAAACTTTCAAGTCTAATTTTAAAAGGAAGCCTGTCTGAATGCATCCTGGCAGCTGGTTCCACAAGATTGAGGCCAGATAACTGATAGCTCTACCTCCCATTTTATTTAAGAGCAATATGTGAAGCTGCATTCTAAGCGCAAAGTGCTCTGTTAGTAAAATATCCAACTATTACATCTTTGAGATAAGCTGGAGCTTGGTCATTAAAAGCTTTATATATGAGGAGAAAAATTTAAAAATGTATTCTGAATTTAAAAGGGAGCTAGAAATATGAACTAAAACTGAAAAAATATGATCTCTCCTGCTAGTTCTCATCAGAATTCTATCTACAGCATAGGTATCAATCTCAGACCCACAGGAAAAAATCTGTCCCACAATGTAATGTGGAATTCAAGCCAATTAGAGTCCAATTCATTGTAATCACAATCCAATCAAATCCAATTAATCAAGATTAAAAATTAATCCAATTCTAACATACAAAGCCAATTCAAAAACAATTTCTTATCTAAGAAAACCAACAGATTGCACTGAAACATCTCTTTGGTCCAATCCCCCATCGAGAGCATGCATGAAGCGACTGTGGAGAGAAATGACTCCTTTTTAACAGAACGAAACCTCTGGCAGAACCAGACTCAGGAAAGGTGGCCATCTGTCTCAATCAGCTAGGGTTTGAGAGGACAGAAAAGAGGGGACAACAGACACCATTCAAAGGATACCTGCAGAGACAGGGAAACACAAGTTAATGATAACAATAATGCCACATGTATATAATGTCATATGAAGAAGTAAAAGGGAGAAAAAATAGAGCAGAGTGAGGAAAGGTGGGACCATTGAGCATTGACATATACTGGCAGCTGGTTCCATAAGAGAAGGACCTGAGAACTGAAGGTTCTGCCTCCCATTCCATTTTTAGAAACTCTAGGAACCACACGTAAACTTGCAGTTTGAGAGCGAAGAGCTCTGTTTGGAAAATGTTAACAATGAGATCTTGAAGATACAGTGGAGCTTGGTCATTAAGAGGAGAAGAATTTTAAATTCTATTCTGAATTATACAGGGAGCCAATGAAGAGAAGCTAAAACTGGAGAAATATGATCTCTCCTGTTAGTTCTAATCAGAATTATGGCTGCAGCATTTTGGATCAGCCGGAGGCTTTTCAGAGAATTTGTGGGACAGCCCAATCATCAAAAATAACAGTAGTCCAATATTTAAGTAACAAATGCATTGACCAGTTTTTCTGCATCATTCTGAGACAGAAACCTCCTAATTTTGGTAATATTACAAAGGTGAAAGAAGGCAGTCCTGGAAACCTGTTTTAAATAACTCCAAGGTTCCTCTATGTAGTACTAGAAGCCAAGGAAATGTCATCTAGACTAATTTAGAAGCAGAAAGATCTGAGCCATCCAAGTCTTTGTCTTTGAGACATACTTGTGGTCAGACCAATCTATTGGTTTAATATGGTTTCATAGTACAAGTACAGCTGAGTATCATCAGCATAGCAATGGAATTTGTGCAATACTTTCTAATAATGTTGCTTAATCGAAGCATGTATAAAGTGAAAAGAATCGGTCAAAGCACAGAACCCTGTGGAACTCCATGACTTATTGTGGTGTGTGAGGAAGATTATTTGTTTATCAAAGAAAACTGGAATCTATCAGATAGATATGACTTGAACCAGCCTAATGTAGTTCCTTTAATCCAAGTAACATGTTGAAGTCTCTGTAATAGAATCAATTGTATCAAATTCTGCAGTACAAGCACAAACACAGGTCTGCTATCAGCTAAGAGCATTGATAACTTTCACCAGTGTTGTTTCTGTGCTTTGATGTGCTCTGAATCCTGACTGGAACTGTTCAAAATGACTGTTTCTTTGTAAATGATAACAAAGTTGAGCTGCAAAGGTTTAATTTCAGCAACCCAAAAAGTCTGAGGTACATATCCTATCAACAAAGACAGGTTGATCAAATCCAATATAGAAGTGTTGATTAAGGGGAAAATCGGTAACACTTTGCAATAACCATCATTTATAAATGGTAAACAGACCATTTGTAAATGGTATAGAGAACATTTATAAATGTAAATAGATATTATATTAATGTAAGTCAGTGTTGATGACCAAGCTGATTCAAATTATCAGCTCGTCATCAAGCTCTGCAGTGGCCTGATAAGGAGCCATTCATTTGAATCATATGTGTGCGTTCTGGGTGGAGCCCAAGTGCAGCCTATGAAGTTTGGTGAAGATCGGACAATGTATGGACAAGTTATAAGTGACTTATTTGGCCACCAGTATGTGGCGCTATAAGCATGTGTAAGTTTGGTCATATGTATGCATTCTGGGTGGAGCCCAAGTGCAGCCTATGAAGTTTGATGAAGATCGCACAATGTATGGAGAAGTTATAAGTGACTTACTTGGCCACCAGTAGGTGGCGCTATAAGTATGTGTAAATAAATATGTATGCGTTCTGGTCTGAGCCCAAGTGCAACATATGAAGTCTGGGGTAGATTGGTTAATGTATGTGGGAGTTAAAAGCTTCTTTTTTTTTCATGGCGAGCAATGGCCAGTCGTCGAACTTTGAGGTTTCGCCACAGCCACACCCTTTAAGGTTTGAGAAAGATTTCCATAACCTGTAGTCCCCCATGGCGTAAGAGTAACATGGCCAAGTTTGAAGCCTGTAGCATGAAATGTGTAAGAGGAGTTCGATCAAATGCGAGGTGTTGAAACGGGCAAAAATGTCGCCACAACGCATGTTCCACTCAAAATGGCCGACTTCCTGTGGACCTGACACAATGGTGTCAATAGGCGTTTCTGTGCATCTGGGCATGACGAAGGTGTGTACCAAGTTTCGTCATGGTACAGCAAAATGACCCCATTTGTTAGGCGTAAATACAATGGCGCTACAGAGCCATTTTGCGACGCCAATATTTGTGAACGCTAAATTGCGCTGTTTCCCCCCATGACTGGCTTCCCTTCCAAAATTGGCGTGGTTTGGAGGAGGTTTCGCAAACAATAATAATAATTAAAGCTGCAAGCAACGTTGATCGGGCCCAAGCACGTGCGCACGGTGGGGTATGCGCTGGACTCCATCCGATGTGCACCGCACAGCCGTCCATCAACTGTAGAGCAGGACAAGAGAATCCCAGTCATGCGTAGTACCACCGGACGTAAAAAGTGACGTTTATGGCCACCAGCAGGTGGCGCTATAAGCATGTGTAAGTTTGGTCATGTATATGCGTTCTGGGTGGAGCCCAAGTGCAGCCTATGAAGTTTGGGGAAGATTAGACAATGTATGGAGAAGTTATAAGTGACTTTGTGTTTTGTGGCGACCTGTAGCAAGTCCTTAAAGTTTGAGGGTCTAAGAGTATTCTGACCAAGTTTGAAGCCGTTATCATTAAATCTGTAGTTTGAGTTCGATCATAAGCGAGGTGTGGAAACAGAGGGACTTTCCAGCCACCAGCAGGTGGCGCTATAGGTGAGTGTCACTATGCACATATGTACGCAGTCAGAGTCTGAAGATCGGACAATTTATGCAAAAGTTATGAGTGACTTTGTGTTTTGTGGCGAGCAGTGGCAAGTCGTCAAAGTTTAAGGGTCTGCCACGGACACACCTTTTAGAAATTGGAAAATCTGATAACAACTTTTAATCCCCCATGCCTGAAGAGTAAGCACACCAAGTTTGAACCTGGTAGACCTAAATATTTAGGAGGAGTTCAATCAGATGCGAGGCGTGTAAAAAGGCAAAAACGGCACTAATTTGCACGTTCAATTCAAAATGGCTGACTTCCTGTGGCCCCAGCGCCATGATGTCAAGAGGCGTTTTTGTGCGTCTGGGCATGATGAAGGCGTGTACCGAATTTGACCACCCTACACAAAACTAAGCCCAGGGGCAGGGGTATTTTGAAAATTTGTAGGGGGGGCGCTACAGAGCCATTTTCCTCCGGCCACAAACAATGTTATTTACATACGTATGAGGTCTTCAGTGTGGACATGTGTGCCAAGTTTAATGACATTGCGATGATGATATAAATTTTAATCCACAAATGCCAAAACACGATCTTCGCTGTCCTGCCATGGCCACACCCTTCAGATTTTGGAGAAAATTCTCCTAACTTTTAATCCCCCATGGATTAAGAGTAACCTGACCAAGTTTGAAGCCGGTAGCCTTAAATCTCTAGTAGCAGTTCGATCATATGCGAGGTGTGGATACAGAGGGACTTTCCAGCCCCCAGCAGGTGGCGCTATAGGTGAGTGTCACTATGCAAATATGTACGCAGTCAGAGCAGAGTCCTTGGCAAGCCTATGAAGTTTGGTAAAGATCGGACAATGTATGCAAAAGTTATGAGTGACTATATGTTTTGTGGCGAGCAGAGGCGAGTCGTTAAAGTTTGAGGGTCTGCCACGGACACACCTTTTGTACATAAAATTTTGAAAATCTGATCATAATTTTTAATCCCCCATGGCTGAAGAGTTAGCACACCAAGTTTAAAGCCGTCAACATTAAATTTGTATAGAGCTGGATGTAAGATTCTCAGCCAGGCATAGTACCGCCAGGCTTAAAAAGTGATGTTTTTGGCCACCAGTAGGTGGCGCTATGAATATGTGTAAGTTTTGTCATATGTATGTTTCGGGCCGTTTTTCACCATCGCAATATGGGCCTACTGTATAGGTTTTTTCTAATTTTATTGTACTTTTATTTTTTTCGCAAATTTTTTTCAGGGATGTTCTTGGCACGCATCCCCTGCTCCGCAGGGTGTGTTTATTTTTTTTACCTACTTATAGGCGATGGTGATAAACGGCCCAAAGGGCCCTAAGGGCCGTTTAGCACCATCGCAATTTGAGCCTGCCAAAAGGGTGTTTCGTCATTTTTTCGTACGTTTTTTTCTGGGATATCCTAGGTAAATACCCCATGCTCCGTTTCACTGCTCGGGCCCTAATAACGCCTTCAGGAACAGTAGGGCCTTCGCAGTTCACTGCTTGGGCCCTAGTAACTCCTTCAGATACAATAAGGCCTCCGCTTTTTCACAGCTCAGGCCCTAAAAATAAAAAAAATTTTTGTCTAACAGGTCAAATATGCGCAAAACACAATCCACAAGACAATCTAAGACCAAAACTAGGATAATTCCCTAAGCCAGTGTACCCTTTTCAACACATTTGTAGGGATTTCATAATTTCATTGTTGTGTAGATTTCATTGAACTAAATAAATGTGAAGGGAAACGATTCTGCCGTGATAGAGTTTTTTTACCAAATGGGCTTAAGTATTTCCATATGAATAAGCAGATGCACTCTCAGTAGCAAAAGCACTGGTAAAATAAATAATTCCTAGATTTGAAATTCCTGAAAAGATCTACAGTGATAATTTGATACATTTTGTAAACAATGTCATCTCACTGATGGCAAATCAGCAGGATGGGTGGAAAGACACAATGGAATAATTAAGTCAAGATTGAAGAAAATCATGGAAGAAATGGGAAAAATTGGGTTTACTGTTTACCGATAACAGCCCTAAACATGCATATTACTCCAACTAGCCCAAGATTAACTCTATTTGAGATAATGTATGGAAGACCATTTGTACTCCCACAGTTTAAACCATTCATCCTGGACTTCCTGGATTCACTTATCATATTGTAAACTGGTAAGACCACAACCTTCAGAAGGAGGGAAAGATTAGTTACCCACCACAGCTCTGAGGCATAAGTCTGACTACAAAGGGGAGTTCTCTCAACAGGAAAATGAGAACATAGGGTGTGGCTAAAATAAGACATGGACAGACAAGGGCTGTGGCATCCATTTAGATGCCCATGATTTTGTGGGTTAAGAGGAAACAACTATGTGTTGTTAATCATTACTCTTATTATATAGTCCAAATTTTATGGTATGAAGCATGGATTAGCAGAAATAAAGATGATGCAGTACCACCACTGTCCCCTTGACACAGCAGGTGCCACACTCGTTATAACCTTTTGTCACAACCAGGTAAGCTGTGGTGTGGCTTGGCAAAGAGTTGGGAGCAGATATTGGTAAAGGAAAACTTGATTTATTCAGACAAAAAGCGTGGCTGAGCTAGATTTAAAAAAAAAGAAAATTAACTCTGAACTGGAAAAACTAACAAAACATGGCTTGAAGTAATGAAAACATGACTATGGATAATGACTATGAATAAGAACGCTCAAAGACCACCCTGACAACATGAATGCTGGTGAACAGTGAGGGTCTGGCAATGGCGTGAGGGAACCTGGAAACTAAATACTGTGGGGATGTGATATGTGATGGAGTGCAGCTGTGAACAAAGACAGGTGACATGGATGAACCTAATGATGTGCAAGAGTGACTGGGGAAAACATGGCAAGAAACCAAATACTAAACAGAAACCTGAAACATGAAAAACCTCAAGTCATAACAGAGAAATAAAAAAACACCAAAAACCCACAGACGTGACACCTTTATCTAAGTTTGAAGATATATTGAGGAAACAACATCATTTAAAATATAGCGGAGACAAAAAAAAACACAAAAACATTTAAGGACACGATTAAAACACAATATTTAGAATACGCAATAAGCTCAACAGAAGTGACAAAGAGAGACTGCGAAAACACAAGTCTAATTAAAAACAGGAGCTGTAGGAAGTGAAGAAGATTTACGATTCATAGAGTTTACCACCCTCCAGGATTTTGTTGGATTTGAGTAGGCTCTCGGAATCAAATTTAGATAATGATCAGACTTGGCCTTTCTTATTGCTGACGTACATTTATTTCTAAGCTGCCTAAAAGCAAGTCTATGACCTGGGTCCCTCGTACGCTTAGCTAGCATCCAAGATTTATTTATTCTTTAAGTAAAGAAGATAGTTCTACCAGGGACTGACAGAACTCAGAACAGGTAGAGAACTACCTATATTCTATTTTTTTTAAAAGGGGCGTGTTTAGCAACTCTGGAATTAGAAGATTTACAAAAATGGTCAAGAGCTAGATCTACATCTGGGAATTGGACAGTGTCATAAATATCACTATTCAGCAAATCAGTTAAAAAAAAAGCCTGCTCATAGAGCTTTTTCAGTTTCTGTCAGGATACCAAGTGCAGACCTTATTTTTTTATTTCGGCAGTTCTGATACAGGTTATTGGGCAATTATTACTAACACCAAGTTCAAATACTTCGGAGTCAGAGATTTTGTATCTTTGATTTGTTAAGATTAAACCAATCAGGGATGACTTTGAAGGATCTTTTAAATTCGGTCTTGTAGGATCAGTAATTACCTGAGAAAGATTGACATTTGTACACACCTCTTTTAGATAATCAGAGGCAGAGCTCAACCAGTTTAAATCAAAATCACCACACACAGATTGGGTTTAGGCCACATACACCCCAAACAATATCAATAAATATAAGAAATATTAAATATTTATACATAAATTCTTGTGTCCATGTATTTTGAATGATATTTTGAAATGTGCTCATTGTGGAGTGAGGATCAGTTGAGTAATGAAGGTTTCACTATTCTGGGAAAGAGGTTCGGTTCTCAGCATCATGATAGGCCCTCCTAATATAGAAGGTTTCGCTGACGTATTAGAATTGTTTTACTGTTTTCATATGCATGTGCAATGAAGATTTGCTTGCTGCTGATAAATACAAAGAAGTACAGCTTACACATAGATGCTCACATATAGGCTGCTGAAGACCTGCTCATCCGGTAAAGTTCAGTGTTGTGGAATATTCAATTAGGATCTGCAAAACGGTGAAGTTAAAAAATGAGTCCATAGTCGGTGTGAGAAGAATAAATAACTGTGTGTACGTTAAAAACAGATAGTAGAAAATTGCGATAAATAATTGTTTATTTGTTTGTGTTGTTTTGTGTGTATGAACCAGCCTTTCTCAAACTTTTTTCAGTCAGGGCACCTTTCAAAAGTGCATACAATCTTAAGGCACCCCAGTGTAAAATATGATTAAAAACAACACTGCATAGCCTAAATGTAAATACCAGGTATAACCTGGGTCCCACCTGCTGGATGCAAACTCCTCTTCTCCACCTGCCCGTCCTGTCCCCAGGCAACGGCATCATTCTAATGTCCTGGCCTATGCTCAGCTCAGACAGATCCCTGGGTGACCTGTCCTGGCCAATGCTCAGCTCAGACAGATCCCTGGGTGACCTGTCATACCAGAGCTTAGCTGCTTGATGTTTGACCTGCAGTTTGTCTGGAACAACAGTGACCACACTCGACTCAAGGAGCATGTCAGTCACCGGGAGCGGGGTCCTCAGTCTACAGAACATCAGTCTCTGTGCTGGGCTGCTGAACATTCCCTCCGTGGGTGTGTTCCTCCACTGTAGAATAGCCAGCCACGGGTCGTTGCCTGCACAGGCTGCCTTCTTACACAGATTATTCACTATTTTCACAGCTGACTCTGCTTTTCCTTTGGATTTCGGATGTCTGGGTGAGGACTTAACGTGTTCAAAGTCCCATTCTTTTGCAAACCTTTTGAATGTTTCACAGTCAAACTGGGGGCCACAGCCTATTATCACCCAGTCAGGCTGCCTGTGCCTTGCAAACTGGGCCTTGCGTCTCAGTATTGTGGTCTCTGCTGATAGATCTGGGAGCAAGTCTATTTCCCAAAAATCTGAATAATGATCTACAATAAGTAGAAAGTCTTTGCCTGCCTGCCTGAACAATTCCATGCTCATAATCTGTCATGGCCACATCGGGAGTGCATGTGACAGCATTGTTTCACGCTGCTGTTCATGTGAGTATTCGTTGCAAGCTGAGCACTGGCTCACATAGTCCTTGACTTCCCCGTGCATGTTTCGGTCAGTACAGCATGTCTCTCGCCTGCCTATAGCAAGCATCTCCTCCTACATGATTGGCATGACACTAGCTGACACTTCTGCTCGCAGCGATTTTGGGACTATGGCTCTCTGGCTTTTGAAGAGCACTCCATCTTGTGCATTAATCTCGTCCCTGATTGACCAGTATTCTCTGACGGTCAGAGGGATGTCCTTCCGGCGATCTGGCCATCCCTGGAGCACTGATGCCTTCAGCAACTGAAGAGATACATCTCCCTCAGTGTGTTGTCTGATCTGACTTAGATGCTTGCTGGTGACATTCAGGTAATCAGCGTGGTTTACCTGTTCTGTGTCCTCCTGCACCCTCTGCGGGTTACAGATGTTGTGCTTTGTGTATCTTGTGTCAGTCCTCTGTGGTGAAACCGTCGCTCTGCTCAATGTGTCACTAATGTGCATGTCTGGCCCTGGCTTGTATATTACCTTGAGGTTGTAATTCTGGAGTGTGAGCAGCATGCTCTGGAGACACTTGGGGGCAGTGAGGAGGGGCTTGTTGAGGACTGAGGCATGCAAACACAATACTCATACTCTTTTTCTATTTGAGCATAATTCTGTTCAGTCTGAGTTAGTTCCCGTGATGCGTACCCTATTGGCTGTCCCTCCTGTAATAGGCAGCACCCATCATTCTGGATGGTGACCGGCTTGGTCACGTCGTAGTATTTCAGGGTCGGGGCCGCTGTGACCAGGCGCTTGATCTCTTCAACTGCAGAGTCATGCTTTGGTAGCCAGTGCCATGGGACATCCCTGTCAAGCAGCCTGCATAGTGGCTCACACACCTCCGAGAGGTGTGGGGTGAACCTTACCAGGTAGGTCACGAAGCCTATCAGTCTCTGTACTGCTTTGCCGTCTGTGGGGAGAGGCATAACCTGAAAAGCCCTGACTTTCTCAGGGTCCACCCTGAGCCCCTCCGCTGACAGAATGAGTCCATGAAATTTGACCTCCCTGACCTTAAACTGCAGTTTCTTTAGACTCAGTCTAAGCTTGACCTTCCTGCACCTGTCCATGAGCTCTAGCAGTTCTCTATCATGGTCTTTTGTGGCTTCCTCACCTGTGTCCCCAAACCCAACCACCAGTATATCATCTGCAATGGGTTCTACGCCCTTGAGCCCTGCCAGTAGCTCATGCTGTTTTCACTGACATACATCTGGAGCCACTGATACCCCAAAAGGCAGCTTTAACCAGTGTTTCCTGCCCCTATGTGTCCAAAATGTGGTTGTATAACTGCTTTCTTCATCTAGCTTACACTGTAAAAAGGCATCACACGCGTATACAAGAGTGAAAACACTGACCTTGGCCAGTTTGTATAAAACATCCTCAAGTGTTGGCATTATGTAGTGGGACCTCTTCAAAGCTAGATTTAGTGATTTGGGGTTTATGCAAATCCTCAGTTTGTCTGGCTGCCTGACTATCACCATGTTGCTAATCCACTCGGTTGGTTATGACACTGAGGCTAAATGTCCATCTCTCTCATGTTTGTCTAATTGAGCCTTGACTGCATCTCTGAGAGCCACTGGAACATTACGTGGAGAAGCCTGCACTGGAGCTACCTCTTTGTCTAGCTCAAAATAAACCTCCCCTGGGAGAGATTCAACTGGTGCGTTGAAAATGTCATCATAGGTATTGATAAGATGCTGCCTAGTTAGAGGGTCTGAGCGGATGTGTCCTACCATAAGTAGCTCCTTAGGTATGTTGAAGTTCATCAAACCTAGACGCTCACAGATGTCACCTGACAGCAGGGGTCTCTCACTGCTCCTCACTATCTCAAAGCTCAGCTCGTGTGTTTTTTCTCTCACTACACATTCTGTTTTGAACATTCCTATGGATCTTATCGACTGGCCTGAATATAAAACCAATCTGGTTTGTATTGATAATAGCTTTGCCTGTGGTGCCAGTCTCCTCATATCTTTTATGCTCATTACATCACAGGTCGCCCCTGAATCTAACTGGCATCTCTGAGATCCCCCACCCCCATGCATCTTAATATTAACAAACCATTTCTTTCCACACCCCTGTACTGCCCCAAAGCTCTGTGCAGTATCTATATGTGCCTCTGTGTCTGACGGGCTCATATCCTCCTGGCATTTGGTATCTGCTGCGTTCAAATGTCTAGTGGTTTGGCCCCTCTTCATGCACATTTTTGCAGAGTGGTTTACTGTTCCACAATAGCGACAGTTCTTGCCATATGCAGGGCAAAGTTTGCGTCCGCGCCTGTGCATATTGGTGATCTCTTCAACTGCAGATTTTGTGGCATTTCCTTGCACAGAATCGAAAACAGACGTGTCTTTAACGGGCGCGCCTTTATGAAATTAACAATGTTCACTGCTCTGTCAAGGACATCCGAAAGTACTTTTGAGAGCATGTTTGCAGCCTCTCTGTGAAGGAAGCAGTGGGTTGTGTGGATGTCTGGGTTTTGCTCTTTGACCCTGCAAATGAAACCTTTGGCACAGCCCATCATTGCAGCCGCACCATCAGTACAGATACTAAAACAGTTCTTCCAAGTCAATCCTCCCTTTTCAAGATACTCAGTTGTCACACAATACATTTCTTCTCCTGTCGTTATAATAAAATAAAATAAAATAGCAAAATAAAAAATTCTCTCTGATACGTGAGGTCTGACATAGCAGTGGACGTAAACCTCCCGTTCCATGAATGAACAGCGGACGTAACTGCCCGTCTGGTTTCTTAATGTATGGGGGATTGAGGGTGCGTCAACCCAGTTGGGACATAGAAGGGAGTGCCGCTGATCATTTAGTTTGGGAGCTGCTGATTTACGTTATGAAAGTTATTTTTAGTGGCAGTCACATCAGGTTATAACTTTGGCACCAAGCATCAAATGGCAACAAATATGTTTAGTTGTGAACACGGTCCCTTTACAAGTAACGGTAATAAGGAGTCTGTTACATCGAACAGTTGCTTTGCATCCTCCGACGGATGGTCTGGTGGCCTACGCTGAACAGCTCCGCTATTTCCTTTATTTTTAAACCATTTAAGAAATAGCTTTCAATGGACTCAAACGGGATGTTGATGGTTGGTCGTCCTTGTCCCATTTCAGGCTCCACAGCATCCAGCCGTTCCAGGACTGAACAGAGGTTTACTATGGCAACCTCATTAATGTGTAAATCTGTGATGGCAGAGTATGCATCCAAGCTCTCTGTGACTTGTTCTACTCGGTCACGGGCATCAGACTCAGATATATGATTAGATTCTACCTGCTCAAACAGTGTTTGCACAATTTGAGGGAGCGCCATGATCTGTGATGCGTCCTCTAAAGACCCGGCAATTCAATAAATTTCCTGGCACATTTGCAATATAATGCAATGCAGATTGATTAGTAATTTTATTTAGGACTCCAATAATGCAGCCACATTCTTAAAATGAAAAAGCATTTCTGCAAATACATTTTAATTTAAATTATGGTCACGATTCGCTTCCATAAATTTACAACCTGGATGGTACTGTATAATGTAATGTACTGTCGATAATTTCGAATGTTAACAAACTTCTTCGCCGTAAACAGTCATTAAGACCGGAAAAGACAACTGCCGGAAAGTACTTCTGAGCGGACCAATCACAGCCTTTATGGCCCGCGTCTACGCGATATGTAGTTAGAATTTTTTGGAGGTGCACGTCAAGCTACGGCGGAGGGGTCAACGTCGACGACATCGGTCAAAATGACGTTAAAGCATAAACTACAACTAAGACGAGAAAGTTTTTACCGGTACCGTTAAGTCATATTCCTCAGGAATTATCTGAAATTTTTTGACAGAAGTTGTGAGCGTGGTAAATTTGATCAAAACCCAACCCATGAAAGCACGACTGTTCTCCGTACTTTGTGAGGAAATGGGAGCTGATGACAGTGCACAGTGAAGCAAGGTGGCTCTCCCGGTGAAAAGTGCTGTTGCGCGTCTTTGAGCTCAGGGCAGAGATTCGGATTTTCTTGGAGGAGGAGCACATGTATGATGCTGCAAGCAAGTTCAGAGATGAACAATTTCTGTCTAAGCTGGCCAACCTCAGCGATGTGTTAGGGAAGCTGAATTAATTAAATCTTCAGCTTCAAGGTAAAGACAAGCACCTACCTCACCTGGCAGACAAGATCACTGTATTCTCCCGAAAGCTCGAGGTATGGGGCAGGCGCCTCGATCAGCAAAACATAGATGTCTTTGAGAACCTGAGTGAAGTTGCTGAAACCGCTGATTCTGGAGCCACCACAGTGATCCCATGTATTAAGCAGCACATCTCTTCCCTGAGAGGATTGTTTCAAAGATACTTCCCAAACAACAGTGCACAGTATGCCTGCATGGAGCCATTCAATGCAGCAGGTTGGTATTTTGACATTTTATTGAATATTATACTCATATATTATACAAGCATTTTATTTATGTTGTATGCTACTTACGAACTGGAATGGATTCTTGTCAGATTTCCTTGTGTTTATTATGCAATGACAAGTAAGCTTATTCATTTAAATTCTGTCTGCAACACCTGCTGATTTTAGGTCTGCTGAGGGACCAGTTTATTGAGATGACATCTGACTCCACCCTGAGCCTAAGATTTAAAGCTCACACTCTTAGTGAATTCTGGTTTGGAGTGGAACGGGAGTATCCACTCATCGAGCAGAGAGCTGTGTGCATTCTTCTTCCCTTTGCCACATCATATCTCTGTGAGATGTGCTTTTCAGCTGTTGCTTCACTGAAAACAAAATATAGATCTCAGCTGAACATTGAAGAATTTTACATATAGAAGGTGTCTATCAGAGAATGCTGTAAGATTTAAAGAGTTGATTTCTTCATCCTTTTCTTCACTGCCATGTGCAGATATGACAGAGGACGGCTACCTAAATTTTACTCCAGTAGAACTTGACTCTCTTGTTGACAGCACTATAGTTTCAATGCGTACAACACTGGGCAAAGTTGCCCCTCTGAAATGGAAGGTAATCAGTCAGAAGAGGTTGGCTCCTTGGTATAATTCACAGCTGCGTGCGTTAAAGCAGACTGCAAGAAAGCTGGAGAGACAGTGGCGTTCCTCTAATTTAGAAGAGTCTCAATTAGTCTGGAAAGATAGTTTAATAACGTATAAGAAAGCCCTTCGTGAAGCTAGAACTGCTTATTATTCATCATTGATAGAAGAGAATAAGACTAATCCCAGGTTTCTTTTCAGCACTGTTGCCAGGCTGACAAAGAGTCCGAGCTCTGTTGAGCCATGTATTCCTTTAACTCTCAGCAGTGATGATTTCATGAGATTCTTTATCAATAAAATTGTTTCTATCAGAGAGAAGATTGATGGAATCCTTCCCACTATTATCACTGATGTATCATCAAGTAGAACAGCTTTAGAAGTATCTTTAGAACCTGATTTGTATTTAGATGGCTTCTGCCCAGTTGATCTCTCTGAGCTAACAACAGCAATAGTCTCTTCTAAACCATGGACTTGTAGTTTAGACCCAATCCCAACCAGACTGTTCAAGGAGATTTTCCCCTTAATTGACATGTACCTGTCTTCCTGAGAAGACAGAGAAGTTTCATCTGACCCAGTTATTTAGTCTAGTTATGCTATCTCAAAGTCTTGGACCATTTAAGGTAATCTGTTGCGTAGTATGCGCAGAGTGGAAAAGTACATAATAGGAACATAACTTATTTAGAAAAATACAGAATATGAATACATGTCTAAGAACAAAGCCAATTGTAACAATACCATTAGATCTGGTAAAACACTTGATCTGGCGTTTTGTTTCTATCCCCAGGCTTTCAATAAATCACTAAGTTTAGGAAAATAAAGCTGATTGTCACAGTTTCAAAATAGTTTTTAGAGCTTTATAAAGTACCAACACCTTCTCCGAACCAGCAAAAAAAGGTCAAGCTCTCATAAATACCTGCGGCTTAGTGTTCAATTAGTTGAAAATTACCTTTGGTCTGCTGGGAGCACAAGATAATTGCTGTGGGTCACAAGTAATAATTGCCAGAAAACTCCTCTGAGCAAAATGTCTATTAAAATGGGTTATTTAAATCGCATCACCTTTGGGGCGTTTGTCTCTTTTATGCTTGTCTTTGAAAGTGTTGCTATCATCTGATCTGGTCAGGCCTGCAGTGTGATTGTACAGAATGTCAAAAAAAAAACTTTTTGGGAATACTATACCATACAATTGGTCCCTAAACCTATCAAATGGATCTATATTGAGCTCAAATGCTAACCACTGAGGTGTCTCTTAAATCAAACACTCCATCTGTACAAAAAAAGATAAGCACACAAAAACAACCTATTCTATGATGAACACGTAAGATCTGACCTCAACAGAAATATGTGGTTGGACAAGCCTGGTGATGCAGCAGCTACTGCACTTGGTAAATAATCTTTCTAATAATTATAGTTTAAATTCATTGGTGATTTTTTGTAAGTGGGCTTGTGTATAGTATATATTTGTAGTCCGTGTAGTATACACAGTAGACAGCAGTCAAAATGCTCTCAGTTTGGAGAATCAAAAATAAAATTGGCTAGCAAACTGAACACTGATAAAGATGAGGGGCATGAGAAAATATATTATTTTACCTTCTTTAAAAAACCTCAAAGGTTTCAAAGCATTTTGAACAAGTCCATAAATGTTCTGTGGATGAGAAAATGGGAAATGGACTGTACTTGTATAGTGCTTTTCTAGTCTAGTTGACCACTCCAAGTGCTTTCACACTACGTGCCACACTTACCCATTCACTCACACACTCATACAGTTCACTACACAACCCAACTTGGGAAAAAAAATCTCTTCAAGAGCCAAAAACATTGCATAAAGGGAAGTGATCATGTTCCTGTGAAATAATCACCAATTTACTGTAGAGAAAATAAATAAATACACAAAGGAAAACATTTTCAGAGCCAATTTTGCTCTTAAACATTAAATGTTCGGATAAAAAAAATAATAAATAATAGCGCAGGATTTTATTTATCCTAGCACAAGCGCAGGATCTTTATTAAATTTTCTAAAATTGCTTATTCACATCTAAAGATGCATTTAATAACTATTAGATGTCATGAAATGTATTCCACTTCTCACTGATACAGTCAGTTTTTTCTCTTTTGTTGAGCTATGTCACCTGAACCATGAACATATTGGACAAGGGACTTCCCAATCCAAGACCAGTCATTCTTATGATTGTGGAGGAAATAGTATTAACTAAACTAAATGGTTTATTCTAAACCGCATCTTTCAGTAGTCTGCCTTATATAGATTTTTTCAGTCTAAACCATCTGCTGGCTTCTGCAGCTTTGTAAACTACTGTCTCATTTGCACGTAAGGACTTCCTTTGCAGTACATAATAGCATTAAGTCATCTTTTAATCTATCATTTAGATTTTTATAATACATTCAAGCACAATGACTTTATCTATGTTAAATGTATAATTAAAAATTATAGGGCTTGACTTCATCTGATTAAAATAAAATAACTCTATTGTATCTGGTGTAATTGTATCTTGTAACTCTACAACATCTATGATGTAAGTAGGCACCAGAAGCCTCTGAACATATATCATGTACAAGAATGCACCTGTGATTCTTGTTTGATGTCTGTTTTCTCCTAAAGTGTAATAATTTATAACTACATATATAATCTAAACTACTATCCTACTTATCTTCTCACCATCATTCTCAATGGGGGACTATTTAATTTGCTAATCAAAGCCTAGAATATAATTTGATAAAGAGATATGGTAGTAGTGAATAAATCTAAACACCATAAATCTAAGGCTTAATCGTGTTAAGGCAAAATCGTGTGATTATAGTCAAAGTCAAAGTCAAGCGGGGGACAACAGGAGAGGAGAGGGGAAAAAAACACAGCCACCAGACTATACTTCATGGGGAGTACAATGTGGGGTCGGGGAAAAAACCTCAGCACATCAAGAACAGTAACATAGGTCACCATCCGACATAAAACTCAAAACATAAACAAACATTTGCTCGTTTCACACATAAAAATGCAAGACACACGAAGGCGTGGGATGGGGGTAGGCCCAGTGAGTTGCTATGTCTGGCTCTCAACCAATGTTTCAGTTCACAAGATGTCATTGTGATACCACAGCGGGTTGCCATGGAGAAGTCCTTGATTGGGTCCCAGTCGGAGTCAACAATCACCAGGTGTCCGAACAAGGGAGGGGGAGAAGTAGTTCAGAGCAGTGATTTCAGGAGAGTTGTTACAGCAGCGGCCTTGGCCTAGGCCGTTGCCAGGAGAGCAGGAATGCAGATTAGATTATGATAGTTGGTTAGGGCGAGTAGTCATTTTCAATGGACACGACTTACTCTGTTTGTCCATACTGGTCACAAAAACGATCCATACGCCTTTGCAGAGCCACCAGCTTCACCAAGATGTTTTCCATATTGCGGTTAGTGACAACAGTCTGAGAGCCAATAGCTCTGCCCACCGATTCAAACATGCCGGGCAGCTTGGGGCCTATGACCGCTGTCTCCGACTTCCGAATTTTGCGATACACCCGGGCAATGCCTAATCCAATCAGCAGAAAGCCCGTTATCATGGTTCAGAATATGTAAAGATCCTCGACGTCTTCAACGTCGAAAGAATCGACAGGCACACGACTCTCCACTTCTCCCAGGAGTCCCTCGTGTACCCAGCGGCAAACGTTCCGTCGGGACAGGCGGGTTCCCCTGGACCTGAGCTTCTTGTAGCAAAGATTTTGTCAATTGCGTTTAGAGACCAGCCGATCAATTCCATGATTTAGTTTGAGAGCAATGCAGAGAGAGAGGCACTGAAGTTGAGACAGGACAAGACAAGAGAAGCAGGAGAGATATGGGAGAGGGCAGAATCAGGAGGGAGTAGAAATGCGTTGAGAGCCGGAAGAAGAGTATTGAACAGTAGAACAGTATTGATCCATGTTCCTCCCAACAGTGAGTCACAGGCCCAAAAAGTCCTGAACAGAGCATGCATATGTGTAAAACAATTTCATGACACCTTTTTTTTTCTCAACAGTGCACTGGCCTAAATGTTTTAGCACCCCACCAGGAATGCTCCCAAAGCTCCCAACCTGCCACTTATGAGCTTATGGTCAAAATACATTTCATTCTTAGGAATGACTGTGAGTCTGAATAATTTTTGAAAAAGGAAGGAGATATCAGCCCCCATGGTGTCAGCATAGTAGACAGATAATAGCAATAATACTTTAAACATGTATGGTTTCCTCAGAAGTAAGCACTGAAAAAAGAGCTGCAGTTACATAACCTGTCAAATTCATCTTTAATCATCAGAATTAGATTACTTAAATCCAATAATATTAGTAAATTCTCTAAAAGTATGACATTTGGAGAAACATGATGGCGAAGGTGGGTTGCACAGTTTGGAGGAAGACTGACAAAACAGAATAGTTTTAAAGAATAGGGATCAGACTTACTGACTTAAACTTAAAAGCTAAGTAGACCATTGAATTAGTTCAGTGAGGATGGAATTACAAATTACAACAGTGACAGGCAGATAGAAAACCACGATGATGCTGTATGTTGTAATTTGTAACCGCATGTAAAAGCTGAGAAATAAATTTGAACACAAAACACAAATTCTACACTATTGTTTTTCTCTGATTTCCACTATCCACTAATTCCACTAACAGCTTTATCATAAGTGAGTTTGGTTGTTTGTTTCGTTTGTCTCTGTGTGGCCCTGTGATGGACTGGCGACCTCTCCAGGATGTACCCCACCTCTCGCCCGATCACCACTGGGACAGGCTGACCTGACCCGACCGACAGATTAAGTGGGTATAGAAAATGGATGGATGGACAGCTTCATCGTAGCCTAGTGAGATGATTCTCTTTCAGCTCTTGTTTGTACATGCTCATGTTATAATTCCCTACTGCCACTTATAGGGGTGGTACTTTACAAGAAGTCTCTATGGGTCATATTTAACAGTATGAACAAATTACTCATTTGCCTGTATCCATTGGAGATATTGTTGAGTTTAGTTAATCTCATGAGTTCATATCATTACTTCAACGCAAATTAAAGGACCAACTCACAAACCTCAGTCAGATGTTTTAAATATCTACCGGTACTTGTTTAGTTTCTACTGAAGATAGATTCAAGATATAAAAGTTCAGACATTTCGAAATACTAAAATATATGCATGCGCACATAGCACAGTGCTAATGGGAAGATGAGAAGTGTTAATTACCTTATATAATTTTTCTAAGTAAAATTTCAAACCTAACCATTTTCTTTGCTTATTTTGTATTATATTGAAGTTTAGAAATGGCATATTTATCAAAATAAAATAAAATGATCTGTTAGTTATGCTGTCGTATGTAATGTATGACCATTACTGTTTGAAGAAAGTAAGACAACATTGAAATTGAGAACATTATTAGACATTTATATATTCAATATTTAAAAGAAAACATGAATAACATGAAATCAATCACTTAAATGATTATGGAATCAAACAGTTTCTGACAGTGGTTATGACAAATACTGTATAAAATAAGTCAAAGTAAAATAGGTCTTCAAATAGTAATGAAAAGATTACTAGAATCTAAAAGATATTGGCCGCGTTTCCCAGATTCCGGACAGGCCCCACCGTAGGACAGTGCTCATGGCCCTTGAGCTTGCCAGATACAATATCGATATCGCAGCACTCAGTGAGACCAGATTGAATGGAGAGGACTCCCTGACAGAGGTCAGTGCAGGCTACACTTTCTTTCATGTCATCCAGCAGATCCCAAATATGGACAAACGCATACTGATGGGAGACTTCAACGCTAGAGTGGGCACAGACCATCTGATATAGAACTGAGTTATTGGTCAACACGGAGTGGGGAAAATGAACACCAATGGGCTACGGTTCCTCTCCCTCTGTGCAGAACCTCACCAAGGGCCTCATGTACAAAGGGTACGTACGCACAAAAAAGTGGCGTACACACTTTTTCACGTCAACGATCAGATGTATCAAGAGCGAAATGACTGTGGAAATGTGCGGTGCCTCACGCAAATTTCAGGGCTGTCGTACGCACTTTTCTACAGCGGTTGTTTCATTGGCGACACTTACAGGTGATGTTGGGAAACTGTTATAATGAATAAATTTAAACACAATTTGTCCTCAGAATGAGAGATGTGCACATCTGGAACACATGAACAATTATCACTGATAAACAATTAACACACCCATGTGTCTGCAATTACAGTTAGAGTGAATATAAAAGTATGCGCAAAATGGTGCAATGCATACTATTAAAAACAATGGCTGCTTTAGCGGTGTTGGAAGACATAGCAAATGGTGCAATAAGGAGAGAGCGTGTATTTAGAGACAGACATGATTTGTTGGCACATGAGGACAAGTGGCTCATCAGCCGCTTTAGGTTCCCGAGGGCAATCCTCATGGAGCTATGCGCAGAGCTGCGGCCGGCATTGGAGCGCAACACAGCGAGGAGCCATGTGCTGCCTGTTCCCATACAGGTGATGACCACGTTGGGGTTCCTGGCAGCCGGGGCATTTCAAAGGGAGCTGGCCGACCGATCGGGACTGTGCCAGTCGACCCTGAGCCGAGCCATGCCAGCCGTGTGGGACGGGATTATCCGCATCTCAGCCAGGTATATCAAATTTCCACAATGCAGCTGAACATTAAAGCGCAATTTGCAGCGACAGCCGGTTTTCCTAATGTAATCGGAGCTATCGACTGCACACACATTGCTATAAAAGCGCCATCACATTTGTGCAGGGCTCATTTAAATATGATTTGCATATTTAAGTAGGGGCGTGGACAGGGAGGAGTCGGGTACTCCAACATGTGAGCTCAATTCCACGTTGATTGGGATGTACAAACGAAATGTGCTTGGATTCATGCGTGCGCACAAATTGATATTTTTGTACGTTGGAGGGCATTTTGGTTTGAGTGTACGCCATGTTTCAGTAGGAAATTCACGCAAGTCTTTGTACATGAGGCCCCTGGTCATCACCAACATTACATTCCTGATGAAAAACAAGTTCAAAACCACCTGGCAGCACCCTCGCTCGAAGCATTGGCACCTCCTGGACTATGTGATTGGTCGTCAAAGGGACAGACATGATGTTACTACAACCCCGGCAATGTGTGGAGCCGAATGTTGGATGGACCATCTCATGGTCAGATCCAAGCTCTTCATGAACATCCACCTCTGTTATCTGGTGAAAGACTAACAGAAAGCTCAACTGCACAGCCCTCAATAGCCCCACCACTAAAGACAATCTTCGACGGGTCTTTGCAGCAAACCTTGACCAGATCCCGGAGGATTCCACTGACTGGCCGATTTTGCATCACGCCATCTACAACGCAGCCTCAGAGGCACTTGGTCCACCATGTCACCAGGACTGGTATGACTGCAATTCAGCCAATATGCAGTCACCTCCTCACACCAAACATCAAGCTCATAAAGCTCTCCTGTCCTGCCCTGAATCTCCAACCCTGAAATCCTCCTTCGCTGCAGCGAAAGCTGAAACCCAACGTGCCCTTCAGGTTATGGAAGACCCCTAATGGTGCTGAAAGTTCAGGAGATCCAACACCTGGCAGACTGCAACAACAACCAGGGCTTCTATGACACCATCAAATCTCTGTACCTCAGATATGGTCTTCATCCTGAGACAGCAAATGGAGAAGAGCAGGAAGCAGCGAAAAGACCTCTATATAACCTTCATTGATGTCACCAATGGTGCTCTGGCAACAACTCAAAACATTTGGTACCACCCAAGTTCCTCTCCATCCTGAAACAGCTACACAATGTGATGCACACAAGAGTCCTCACAGGAGACCTCCAGTCAGAGTCCTTCGAGGTAAAAACTGGGGTGAAACAAGGCTGTGTCTGGGCACCTGTACCTTTCAATCTCTGCCATCACACACCTATTCCATTGTGCCCTGAAACTTGGAGATGATATCAACCTAGAATACTGTCTTGACGAAAGCCTTTTCAACATCCAATGCCTCCAGGCCCACATGAAGATTTTCTTTGCTTATTTTGTATTATATTGAAGTTTAGAAATGGCATATTTATCAAAATAAAATAAAATGATCTGTTAGTTATGCTGTCGTATGTAATGTATGACCATTACTGTTTGAAGAAAGTAAGACAACATTGAAATTGAGAACATTATTAGACATTTATATATTCAATATTTAAAAGAAAACATGAATAACATGAAATCAATCACTTAAATGATTATGGAATCAAACAGTTTCTGACAGTGGTTATGACAAATACTGTATAAAATAAGTCAAAGTAAAATAGGTCTTCAAATAGTAATGAAAAGATTACTAGAATCTAAAAGATATTGGCCGCGTTTCCCAGATTCCGGACAGGCCCCACCGTAGGACAGTGCTCATGGCCCTTGAGCTTGCCAGATACAATATCGATATCGCAGCACTCAGTGAGACCAGATTGAATGGAGAGGACTCCCTGACAGAGGTCAGTGCAGGCTACACTTTCTTTCATGTCATCCAGCAGATCCCAAATATGGACAAACGCATACTGATGGGAGACTTCAACGCTAGAGTGGGCACAGACCATCTGATATAGAACTGAGTTATTGGTCAACACGGAGTGGGGAAAATGAACACCAATGGGCTACGGTTCCTCTCCCTCTGTGCAGAACCTCACCAAGGGCCTCATGTACAAAGGGTACGTACGCACAAAAAAGTGGCGTACACACTTTTTCACGTCAACGATCAGATGTATCAAGAGCGAAATGACTGTGGAAATGTGCGGTGCCTCACGCAAATTTCAGGGCTGTCGTACGCACTTTTCTACAGCGGTTGTTTCATTGGCGACACTTACAGGTGATGTTGGGAAACTGTTATAATGAATAAATTTAAACACAATTTGTCCTCAGAATGAGAGATGTGCACATCTGGAACACATGAACAATTATCACTGATAAACAATTAACACACCCATGTGTCTGCAATTACAGTTAGAGTGAATATAAAAGTATGCGCAAAATGGTGCAATGCATACTATTAAAAACAATGGCTGCTTTAGCGGTGTTGGAAGACATAGCAAATGGTGCAATAAGGAGAGAGCGTGTATTTAGAGACAGACATGATTTGTTGGCACATGAGGACAAGTGGCTCATCAGCCGCTTTAGGTTCCCGAGGGCAATCCTCATGGAGCTATGCGCAGAGCTGCGGCCGGCATTGGAGCGCAACACAGCGAGGAGCCATGTGCTGCCTGTTCCCATACAGGTGATGACCACGTTGGGGTTCCTGGCAGCCGGGGCATTTCAAAGGGAGCTGGCCGACCGATCGGGACTGTGCCAGTCGACCCTGAGCCGAGCCATGCCAGCCGTGTGGGACGGGATTATCCGCATCTCAGCCAGGTATATCAAATTTCCACAATGCAGCTGAACATTAAAGCGCAATTTGCAGCGACAGCCGGTTTTCCTAATGTAATCGGAGCTATCGACTGCACACACATTGCTATAAAAGCGCCATCACATTTGTGTATGTCAACAGGAAGCAATTCCATTCCATCAATGTACAGATCATTTGTGATGTGCAAATGCACTTAACTAACATTGTGGCGAGGTGGCCTGGTTCAACACACGACTCATACATTCTGAGTAACAGCATTGTTGGGAACAGACTACAAGCTGGCACTATGCGCAATGGGTGGCTTCTTGGTGAGTAACTTTATCCGTGTAATTGTCCTAATATTGTTCCCCATGAAGTGCATTGAGCATGTGCGAAGAAAATTTCTATCCCGTCTTCACAGCATCATAGTTGGTGGTTAAAGTCAATAACTAACTGTTTTTTTGCTGGTTAAACAATAGCTTAAGATCTTTCTAACAAGCCCCTGATCGTCTCTGTGTGCAAATGTTGATAACCCCATGCTTGTGAAATGTCTCAATGAGTCTCACCTTTTCCCCGGTGCACTTCTGCTCTAGATTACTGTATGAACACGTTAGTTGTGAGTTACAAATATATAGGTATTTACCTTGGGGGTAATCAGAGTCACCCACATTCCCACACCCACCACCCCTGAGAGAGCAGTGTCACCCATAGTTGTGTCGACTCTCTGTTCAACTCCTCAGCATTAAAGGCTGCTTACTCTTACGTTTGCTGCTTATATCGTAGGACAGCGTGCCAAAGAGCACATTTTTGCGGGCCTCCATTTCAGAAAGTAGCACCTCCATCTCACTTTCCGTTAAGTTATTCTTTTTTCCGTTTTATTCTTTATTTTCTGATCGTGCAGAGAGGGGAATCGCAGGTGCAGGGCTCATTTAAATATGATTTGCATATTTAAGTAGGGGCGTGGACAGGGAGGAGTCGGGTACTCCAACATGTGAGCTCAATTCCACGTTGATTGGGATGTACAAACGAAATGTGCTTGGATTCATGCGTGCGCACAAATTGATATTTTTGTACGTTGGAGGGCATTTTGGTTTGAGTGTACGCCATGTTTCAGTAGGAAATTCACGCAAGTCTTTGTACATGAGGCCCCTGGTCATCACCAACATTACATTCCTGATGAAAAACAAGTTCAAAACCACCTGGCAGCACCCTCGCTCGAAGCATTGGCACCTCCTGGACTATGTGATTGGTCGTCAAAGGGACAGACATGATGTTACTACAACCCCGGCAATGTGTGGAGCCGAATGTTGGATGGACCATCTCATGGTCAGATCCAAGCTCTTCATGAACATCCACCTCTGTTATCTGGTGAAAGACTAACAGAAAGCTCAACTGCACAGCCCTCAATAGCCCCACCACTAAAGACAATCTTCGACGGGTCTTTGCAGCAAACCTTGACCAGATCCCGGAGGATTCCACTGACTGGCCGATTTTGCATCACGCCATCTACAACGCAGCCTCAGAGGCACTTGGTCCACCATGTCACCAGGACTGGTATGACTGCAATTCAGCCAATATGCAGTCACCTCCTCACACCAAACATCAAGCTCATAAAGCTCTCCTGTCCTGCCCTGAATCTCCAACCCTGAAATCCTCCTTCGCTGCAGCGAAAGCTGAAACCCAACGTGCCCTTCAGGTTATGGAAGACCCCTAATGGTGCTGAAAGTTCAGGAGATCCAACACCTGGCAGACTGCAACAACAACCAGGGCTTCTATGACACCATCAAATCTCTGTACCTCAGATATGGTCTTCATCCTGAGACAGCAAATGGAGAAGAGCAGGAAGCAGCGAAAAGACCTCTATATAACCTTCATTGATGTCACCAATGGTGCTCTGGCAACAACTCAAAACATTTGGTACCACCCAAGTTCCTCTCCATCCTGAAACAGCTACACAATGTGATGCACACAAGAGTCCTCACAGGAGACCTCCAGTCAGAGTCCTTCGAGGTAAAAACTGGGGTGAAACAAGGCTGTGTCTGGGCACCTGTACCTTTCAATCTCTGCCATCACACACCTATTCCATTGTGCCCTGAAACTTGGAGATGATATCAACCTAGAATACTGTCTTGACGAAAGCCTTTTCAACATCCAATGCCTCCAGGCCCACATGAAGATGAAGACCAACCAACCAAATCTGTGAGCTGCAATATGCTGATGACTGTGCAGTCTTAGCACACAGCCCAGAATCCATGCAGCACGCCCTCAACACCATCTCCTCAAGGGCTTCCACTTCCGCTGCCTCCAGAAGATCCTTGATCTGTCCTGGGAAGACCGTGTCCTCCACACAGAAATCCTGAAGAACACTAACTCCAGGTATATGGAAGCAACTGTCGCCAGAAGACACCTACGCTGGATAGGACACATCATCCACATGCCTGACCACCGCCTGACCACCGCCTGACCACCGCCTGACCACCGCCTGACCACCGCCTGACCACCGCCTGCCCCGTTAAGTCCTCTACGGCCAACTGAGTGACGCAAAACGAGCTCCCGGCGGACAAAAAAATCCTGGCACTCAACCAGTCAGCCTGGCAGGTAACCTGTGCCAGGGCAACTTCATGAATACACGGCAGCAATCAGCAGAGAAGGACCGAGAGACGTGCCCAGCGACACCAGTGGGCAGCCCGCATTCTCCCCACGTTCGGGCTCCCCTGCCCTGACAGTGGACAGATGATCGGCTCACGCATTGACCTCGACAGCCACCTGAAGTGCCACCAGCGGCAACATCGCTTACCTCTTCCTCCCACCACCACCCCCAAAGCAAGCATCATCATCGTACACGATGGACAGCAAAGAGCGAAGTGTGTGTGTAACTAATTGTGGTATTTTGCACTCATTGGCTAGCTTCAGTTAAGTTAAGCCTGATACCTTTGGACAATGGACATAAGAAAGTGGTTAACAATAAAGGCACAACTGACGATGGTTACTTATATTAGTAGGTGTCATGCTGCAAAAATAAACCACTTCCAGCAGCTTGCACGATTCCAGCAACGTGACAGAACCCAGCAAGGAAGCAACCTCAGCAACCCCCGGTGCATGTGTCCCACCTTACTCCCTGCCTTCTCTTCCATTGCCACCCTGGCTTGGGTCACAGTTTCTCCACCATCTACAGAATATTATGCTGTAATCCCAAATAAACCCAAACAGGTAGTGCTGGATAATTGTCCTGTTCAACTTTTCTGTTGCCAGCGTATGGTATCAAAATAGGCCCTTTCTTGAGTACTTAGTCACAAGCAATGCAGCATACTGTTTCCCCTGTAGAAATTCCAGAGCACATCATATATCTGATTTGACTTTTGCTGTAAATGGTTTCAGAGACACACCTCAAAAAAAGACAAGGAACTAAACAGACATGCTTTGTCTAAGGATTATATAGTGTGTGAGAGATACAGATTTGAATTGACACCAGTCAGGAAATAGCAACTTTTGTGCACAGAAATGACGAAAAAAATATATTATATGGGCCCTATCACTGATATTTTGGCATTTCTGGCAATTAATCACCTGTCCTGCAGAAGTCATGATGACTTTTTTTAGTCTGATTATGGGATATTTTTGTCTATTCTTGTCTATCTTTGAGTATCCTTGAAAAAGTTGCCCCAAGCAGTCCCAAGAATGTCAACTACATAAACCACAAAATGCAAAATAAAATAATAGAAGTCATTAGCATGCTTGGAACGCAGACTTGGTCAAACCGTTTCCATATTCGTGGAGTCCAATTTCAAACGGATTAATGGAACTTCGATAAACCTATTTCATACCTGCATACAAGTTGTGAAACATAATCACGGACCTCTCAAGCTTCATTTTAAGACTTTTCACAATGTCGTACATGGTACACAGGGAAAGTAATAATTCTATCATGGTCTCAGCTATCGTGCAGTGGAGCCACAGTGCCATCTAGAGGTTGGTGGTACCAAACCTTTGAATTAGAATCACTCTGCATTTAAATACTTCTAAATACTCCTATGACTGTAGAATTGATACAAATGAACTATGTGTTACAGTAAGCCAGAGGGCCAAACTACCGAATAGCATTCAGTTTATCAGTTTAAATCAAATGTTTATGTAATCACCATCTCCTATCTGAAAATGGTACTCAGTTTTATAAATTCACTATAATCAAAGTCAGGTTTCCTTTATATCATGTCTATGTATCATGTCTGTGTTATAATTAGTGTACTAATGTACTCATTGAATGTGCACTGGGATGCTGGGATAAGAGAGATTAATTTTTACTTTCATAAAAGTTCATCTAAGAATGAAGACATTCGGCTACGCCCAAATTGTTTCGGACATCTCACTGGCTTAGAGCTGAGAGCGGAAGTCCGCCCGCATGAGTAAAAACTCAGATGCGCAAAGATTAAAACGCTCTTATAATCTCTTAACTCTCCGAACTCTATCTCTTAGGCTTAGACTCATCTCTTCTTTTCTGACTTAGCTCCCTTACTTCTCTTTTTTACTTACCACTTGGCGGACCACGTCTGTGAATCTACCCACAGTAAGGCTTCAGGCCCTTTTAAACTGTGGTGTTAAATCATTATCACTTTATGTCCTGCAACCTTAAGGTTTCTGTTTTCTGTTAATATTAAGTAAATAACCCAGATTTAGTCACTAGCCGTGTTTCATGTTTTTTTGTTTTTTTTTCCCCTTGTCCCGTTCAGCATTATGGCAGCAGAATTGTAGTCTGAATACCTTTGATGCCAAACAGATTTGCTTTGCCAAGGGAAGTTTTATAAATGTAAAGCTCGCCTTGATGCCCATTTATTTATTTCTGTTTACAATATATAACATGTAATAGAACTGAACCGTCCGGGGGACAAGGAAAGAAGAAGAGGAAAGAAGAGGAAACAGAACAAAAATAGAAACAAAAAACCAGACAACCAGCTGCTACACCTGTAAAAAACAAAACAGACAACAATCCATGGCCTCTGAGGGAAATCCAGCCTTAGTGCCACCAGGAGCACCTGAAAGCAGACAAGCAGAGAAAAAACAAACACACAAACAAGCACAAGAAGCGGCAATCGCATACAACACAGCTGTGGATATAGATGACCTGAGATGACATGATAATACATCAACTGCTTAGCGACCATGCTACTGGACTAATGAATGTGTGTGTGTGTGTGTGAGAACATGCAACACCCATGGCACAGGACCTACATGATAACCGTGCTTAGTTATGAGTGTATAAGCGTACAGGGCCACAATCCCCAGCCCCCCCAAGCAATCAGAAGCAGGCAGAGAGGGCCACAAGACCCAGGCCACCAGCAGCCCCCAGAGAGCACAGAACCCAGGAAGCCCACCGCAGGGACAACCACGCATCCACCCAGAAGACTGCAGAGGAAGCCCCCGGACAGAGCCCCCATAAGCATAGGGCAGAGGCCATCCGGGAGCCAGGGGCAACAGCCCACCGACCCCGCCAGGCCCCAGCCGCCCAGACATGGGGCGTGCACTTGACCCAGGCCCCAGGAGCCCGAGCGCCCCCAAATCCCCCTGCAGAGGCCCCACCCAATACCCAGGAGGGCCAAGCGCCCCAGACAGCCACACAATGGGTCAGCTCCTGCCCCAGCGCCCCTGGCCAAGTGCCCTGGGAGTCAAGACGTGCCCACAGGTGGGTGAAGTCGCGAGCAGCGGGGAGAGGCAACGCCGCCCCCCCATCGGGAGAAGCACAGGCAGGCCAGGCGACAGCAAGACCCAGATCCAGGCCCGATCATTACCACACACACTTTCACGTCCCATACATCCACACATCCACACGTCCTCCCTCCCTCGACTCCGCTGGGGTGTAGTGCAGCGGGCACACCAGGGGGCCAGCAGCCCCCCCAGCCACCACAGACCCCGAACCAGCAGAACAATTAATCAATCCTCCTGGCCCCTCCCGCCCCGAGCAGCAACCAGGAAGGAGGAGTGTGGGAAGAAGACCCCTCCCCTCACCCTTCTGGCTCTTCAATATTTTCTAATAGTGAGCAATTAAAATTGAGGGGCAGCCAAACTTTAGTGTGATCGTGTGAGTGAGAGACGTTTGAGAGTTCTGAAGGAAAAGTAAAACATCATCAGCATAAAGACTTATTTTATGCTCAATATTTTGGGGTTGGATGCCTTTAATATTTCTATCTTGTCTGATAGCAGCTGCTAAAGGTTCGATGAAAATAGCAAAAAGTGAGGGAGAAAGTGGGCAACCCTGTCCTGTACTTCTCTGCAGACTGAAGCTTGGAGAGGTTTGATCATTTGTCCTGACACTTGCATTTGGGGAGCTATATAATATCCTTATCCAGTTGATGAAGTGTGACCCAAACCCGAATTTGTTTAATGCTGCGAATAAAAATTTCCAGTTCACTCGATCAAATGCTTTTTCTGCATCTAGAGAGACTATTGTGGTTTCCAGGTTGTTGATGGTAGAATAGTCTATGAGATTAATTAGCCTGCGAGTGTTAGTGGATGAGTGTCTACCCTTTATAAAACCTGTCTGGTCAGGATGTATTATAAGTTATTATGAGTTATTTTTTTCTATTCTTTTGGCAAGGGCTTTACAAATTATTTTGAGGTCTGCATTTATTAGAGATATTGGGCGGTAGCTGGATGGAAGTATGGGGTCTTTTCCTGGTTTCTGTAGCAAGATAATGTTAGCAGAGTTCATGTGTGGGGATAATCTGCCATTCTGCTTAACTTGCAATACCATTTTGTGAAATGCAGGTGCCAAAACAGTCCAAAATTCTTTGTAGAACTCTGCTGGAAAACCATCTGGTCCCGGGGCTTTGTTACTAGGTATATGTTGAAGGGCTTCATGGAGTTCTCCTATTGAAAGAGGTGAATCCAGAGCCATTGCCTGTTCGGTTTGTAATTTTGGAAGGTTGATATTACTAAGAAACTGATCTATGTTACTGTCTGATGGATAATTTTGTGATGAATATAAGGTTTTATAGAAGTCCCTAAAAGCATTGTTGTGACATTTCCTTTTGAGTCTTTAACAGAAGTGATTGTTGTTTTCTCTTTGTTTCTCTTTAGTTGGATAGCTAGGAACCTTCCAGATTTATTGCCGTGCTCAAAGTTCTCCAAGCGAAGTCTTTGTATCAGAAACTGTGTTTGTTTATCAATAATTTTGTTTAATTCAAGTTTAGCTTTTCTTAGTTCATTCAGTATGTATTCCTTTTTGGAGGTACTGTAGACAATTTCTAATGATTTAATCCTGAGTTCTAAATCTGATATCCTTGAACTTTCCCTCTTTTTCTTATCTGATGAAAAAGAGATTATTTTGTCTCTCATAACTGCTTTTCCGGCTTCCCAGAGAGTACAAGCTGACATTCCTGGCAGGTCACTATTTTCTAAATATACAGACCATTCCCTTTTGAAATAATTAATAAAATCGGGGTCTTTTAGTAATGATGTATTAAATCTCCAATTCCTAGCTGGTGGTGTAACTCTGTTATTCTTCAGTGTGATAGAAACTGGAGCGTGATCACTGATAGTGATGGGGTGGATTTTGGTGTCTGAAATATCCCTCATCAAGGAACTGCTAACTGAGAAATAATCTATTCTTGAATATGAGTGGTGTACCGGTGAGAAGAAGGTGTATTCTCTAAGAATGGGGTGGTGGGAGCGCCAAGCATCACAAAGACCAAAATGTTTAACAATATTCGTGGACTGCCAGTTCCGCTGACTTCCTGAAGTACTGAGTCTGTCTACTCCTGAGTCAGATACCATGTTAAAGTCCCCTCCTATGATGAGTGTGTTATCTGAGTGATCAGAGAGTGAAGTGAAAAAGGAGTGAAAAAATGAGGGGTCATCAACATTTGGACCATATATATTTGCAATGCATAAATTCATATTTTGAATAGATAAATTAACTATTAGAAATCTACCTTCTGGATCTATAACTGTGTTGTTTACGGTGAAATTTACTCTTCTATTTATCAGAATGGCTACACCTCTTTGTCTGGAGTTGTAACAGGCTGAGTACACATGAGTCTTTGATAAATTAATCTCCTGTAATAAAACAATGTCCGCCTGTAAATCCTTCAATTTATTGGAGATTTTTAATCTCTTCTCCCTGGACCCAGCTCCATGCACATTCCATGAAATAAACCTTAGCGTGGACATGCTCAGACTAACGCACTGAGTGCTGGATGCTTGCTAAAAGCATCCCGTGCGTGTGTGTGCATATATGCTTCCATGAACATGCCATTGTTGGTGTTTCAGTTGTCAGTATGAGCTTGCTACAATATGTACTTGCGCTGTCGATGCTGTGTGGTATTTGATTATGTGCTCTGCTCAAAACTCTGTGTGCACCGTCCTTGTTAACATTACTTATTAAGATGTAAACGCAGCGGGTTGGGGAAGAAAGACAGAATAGAAAAACAGTGCAAAAGAGTGGAAGTGTGAGATAGAAAAAACAAAAACAAAAACAAACCCAGATAAACAAATATGAACTGCATATATCCTGTGCTGGTGAGACTGGCAGTGAGCTATATATTTTGCCTTGATAGAGAACTGTAAATTGGATAGATTATTTCATCTTACTTATATGCCATCTACAGTGAAATGATTCATACAAGTTAACGAATACAGATCACCTGGAGTTTAGAAGAGCCAAGGTGTGGTTTCCTGGTCGCGGTAAAGCTGTCCGTTGATGAATAATTTATCCACCGCGATGACAGCTCGGGAGCCTCCCTCCATGAACTTTCTCCGGATGGGGAACAGAACCCTGCATCTTTCCAGGGTTTCTTTGGGAAACTGGTCGTTGACGCTGAAGTCCGTTCCTCTCAGCTCCCTGCCGCGGCCCCTCACTTGGACCTTCTGTTGGAAATGCTCGAACTTGACCACAATCGGTCTCGGTCGGCGGGCATCAGGTCTCTTCCCTCCCAGGCGGTGGACTCGGTGAAAAGTAATGTTTTTCATTACGTCTCCTGGAAGTTTCAGCTGATTTTGGATTAAGTTTTTCACTGCAAGTTCAGGATCCTCGTCTGCCTGCTCCGGGATTACAGAAAACACCAGGTTGTCCCTCATACTACGAGCCTGGAGATCAATAATTGATTCTTTCATCCTCTTGTTCTCATCAGAGATCCGGCTCATTCCTTCGGTGAGTGATTTCACCGATCCTCTGAGGGCTGCGTTTTCTGCAGCCAGCGTCTGCACCTGTTGCTGGCTGAACTCCAACGACTCCCGTAATGCCTGGAACTCTCTGTGTAGAATTTCTAACAGAGACATACGGGCGTCGAAGCTGGATAGTTTCTTATCTATTGATGTCAAAATGTCCGTAGAATCATTACCAGCTGGAGACGTCGCTCCGGGTGACTCTTCATTACGACTTCTTTTTGAGGTTGAAGCCTTGCTGCTGGCAGATGGGGTTTGGTTAGTTTTCCCCATGACGATCCTGTCAAAACACTCGTCGATGAAATCTGTGAGGCTCTCCAGGCTTTCTTCACTGTACTCCAGTGTTTTGTTTTTGTTTCACCCGATAATATATTTATTTAAACAGTAGTTATTGGCGTAATTATAATCTTACTATATTGTTTGCTCTGTTAGAGGCGCGCCTTGTTTGAATCTGCCGATAGTCTCACACAATCTCGCGACACTACAGCATCACTACAGTGTTTCATGTTTTTTAAATAACTACGGTCAATTCAGATGAGAACTCTCTCCGTCAGTAATGAACTCCAGAGTTTATAACTTCTAATCCTGTTTCCTCCCAAACTGGACAGGAGGTGGTGCCCTGACGAAGGTAATTGAATATTAAATTAATTTTATATCTAGAATGCTACAATGGAACTGACGGGTTGTGAAACTATTTCTATTGTGGTGTGTTTTGTTGATGAAAACTACATCATTAAAGAAAAACTGTTGACAGTAAAAGTAGGTGATACATAAAAGTCTCACAGAACAACAAAAAACTGGCCTTTGCACTGACAGAATAAGTACTCAATCAAGTTTATGACAGAGGGAAGACAGTGGAGTTCCTTCCTTCTGCAACCCTCCTTTGGGGTGAGCTAGGCAGAAAAATCCCATATGTCTATGTTGGGCTATTGAAGAATTATTATGGGTGCCCAATGCCAAAGGCAGGGCACACATATTACTATTGCTCATACTTATTATATAAGATGGCTGATGAGAGCAGAGTAAACATAAAAGCAGGAGGGCAGGAGCAGGAGGGCAGGAGGGCAGCATTAGGGCTGGAGCAGGGCAGGAGGGCAGGAGCAGGGCAGCATTAGGGCAGGAGGGCAGCATTAAGGCAGCAGGAGGGCAGCATTAGGGCTGGAGCAGGGCAGGAGGGCAGCATTAGGGCAGCATTAGGGCAGCAGGAGGGCAGCAGGAGGGCAGCAGGAGGGTAGCAGCAGGGCATCAGCAGGGCAGCCAACATGGTTAAACCGCTTCATGCCAGCTGCTCATGAGACAAATGCGCGCGATAGCGCGCACTCACTCGTAAATTTCCATTATTCAGAACAGGTTAACAGGTTCATGCCAGCCACTGACGAGACAAATGCGCGCGATAGCGCGCACTAACTCATATGTTTTCCATTAATCTGAACAGATTAACAGGTTCATGCCAGCTGCTGACGAGAGAAATGCGCGCGTTAGCGCGCACTAACTCATACGTCTTCCATTAATCTGAACAGATTAACAGCTTCATGACAGACCTTGACGACACAAATGCGCGCGATAGCGCGCACTAACTCATAAATTTCCATTTTTCAGAACAGATTAACAGCCACTGATGAGACAAATGCGCGCGTTAGCGCGCACTAACTCATATGTTTCCATTACTCTCAACACATCAGTTGTGATAACAGCGTCATGGCAGCACCTGACGACACAAATGCGCGCGATAGCGCGCATTCACTCATATGTTTTCCATTATTCTGAACAGATCAACCGGGCCTTATGTGTCTAAAGCAGGCAGAATTCACCAGGACATGCCAGAATCTCATATTTCAGACTGGATTACGATCATATAATGCTTGACTGGCAACTACCAGCCTCTCTGTCTCTCTGTGTGTGTGTGTGGACGGGCAGAAGACGGGCAGCAGCTTGGCACCCATCAAAATTTCTTCAGAAATTTTCTAGTTGATTATTATTATCCGTAATGCCCAGATAATGCAAAGTTCACACAGAAGCCCACCGTTGCGGCCCAGTATCATGGGAACACACTGAAGCATTTACTTGAGCAGTGGTGGACAGGGCACTCGGTAACTCTGCAGAATATTCTGAAATCTTTTCAGGATGTATCTCAAGTGCTGATGCATGTTGAAAACTCGTGATAGAACAAGGATGGAGGCGACTGGGTTGCTGAGGATTATATCCTAGCACAGCTTCAGATTTCATGACCTTATGATGAGTGAAATGCTTTCAGTCCTCGAGCCACCTACCAGGGCACTGCAGCCGGAGGACATGGACCACCAAACATTTTTTTTGTTGGAGAGATACCAAGAGCATCTGAAAACGAGGAGATCACAGAGCCGCGGAAGCTGTTTCACAGCTGCATTGATGCAGTAACCGATGAGATGCCACAGTGCATAATTGTGTATTTTCAACGTATTCTCATGAAAGGGTTCGTATGGAAACGTTCGAAAAGTTATGTACAGATTTTCGTGCATTATCCTACGAATATCCAATGACATGAGCGACAAGTGCGCATGCGCAATTCCCTGCAGTGAAAAATGAACACGCCCCTTTCCGTTGGTGAAACGGAGTGGCAGAAATCATGTCTAAATTAGCATATTTTTATAACATAGTTTTTCTCATGACATAAATGTACATATTAGGTTTATACTTTTTCAGTTGAAGAATGTGCAGATATGTTTTTTAAACCCTAATTTTGCAAACCCACGCTATAAAAACTATTATTTGTACAAAATTGCCATACACAATTTTTCAATTTTTCTGGGTTTTCACCCTACTTAGTGACGTCACCTACAGGTGTTCCACAGGTGATGGTAGTATAGGTCAAGAGTTTTCCAAAACTGTTAAGAACTGGTCTATAGCCCATTTTGTTGCTGCTCTGTAAACGTTCAAAAGAGTCTCAGGTTCAAGGTTCTATGGTCACCTCTGAGGAGCAGGAGCTGCCCACAATTTTCATACTGACCTATGTTACTCCCTGGATCACGACCTTTCCAATGGTGTCTTCACTTTTGTCCTTCACCAAAGTTTAATTTTCATCTTTCTCCAAGGCAAGACCCTTTGAGGTGTACTTTCTCACACCCTTATTAAGGCCAAGCCGGATTAAATAATTCAAACGTGTACAAAATATTGAGGTCTGCTTAATACACTCTCAGACTTTTAAATTTGGACCAGTTTAGACCTGGTTTTCCCCATAATTTACAGTGAGTTTCATATTTTATTTTCTAATGACCTAATATGGCCAATTATACTTTCTTTATCCCTTTCCCCAGGCTGACAGGATGGTTCTAGATGACCAAGACTTCAGCATTTTAGAGTGCCAATACGTATCTGGATATACAATTTTAACTTTTGCATACATTGCCTTGCAAATGTTGTTTATTAGCAATGATGTGAAGATGATGAAGGGATTTCCGTACACTTACAGTGTTGTCTCATTTTCTTCACTCCATTTTAATCACTCCACCCTGTCCAAAGTGTGTTACTTTAGCTCAAGATAGAACTGCTACGAGTGAGTGGTGTCTGTAGCTGTTTATTTGTTAGAGCACCTATTTAATGATAATTTTTATTCTCTTTTATCCCTGACCATTTTTATGTTTTGATTTATTTATCCATGTTTACTTATTTATTGTTGAAATTAACTACACTGATCTCCAAAAGGTGGATGTGTGAAACACAATTTAGTTTTTTATGTGACGCATAAGAATGACAAATAAAACCCATCTTTATTTTATTTGTTTATATATTACCTGTCGGTAAATACATCCTCCTGTAAATATAATTATTACGGCTCTCTCCATTCGCTTCGGCGCTCTGATTTGATGCAGAAGATGTCAGTGGGCAATGATCTTTCAGGGTCCGCAGTTATTCATCCAAAATGAACTTGCAGTTTTTCTCCGTTGCCTGCGTGTATTTCCTTTATAGTGCGTTTCAGTAGCAAAGCCGGAAAACAAACGCAAATTAAAACAAGCAAACAAACAAACAAAAAAATAGCCTATGGTGATTGAACGTGACATTTGCGGAAGCTACAGCGATAGTAGCGTCCTTAGTAACCACCATAGCAACGTTAGAAACAAAAATAAACTTTACAGGTTAACAACTAACAAATTAAAGCTTGCATACATTCCCTGAAGGAAGATCGTAAAAAAAAAAAAAGTACAGTTTTCACTTTCAACAATGTATTATAATGTCAAACGTATTTTAAAATGTTTATTTTCCTCTGTGAATAAAAGGCACATCATCCCTGACTTCAGGCTTTGCGCAGGCACGCTGGTCGCTCGTGTTGATGGATATTTGTAGGATTATGCACAAAAATTTGTCCATAACTTTTCATACTTTTTCATATGAACTGTGGGTGAGAGGAGCCTTGTATTTTTTAATAGAATTACTTCGCTTAACCCAAAAAACAGCACATTCTTGGACCCAGAAAAAGTCCTGTTAATGCCAACTGGAACTACACACTGTTGAGTCCTCGAAGCCATGCCAAGCATTCTGACTGCATATAAGGTTGGCCAAACCTTTGGGGCTTCCACAGCATTATGTAACAACTCACTTTCTACTTTAATAAAGATGTTCACAGAGCACAGAAGAAGCACATTACATTCCCAGAAAGCTCATTTGATCCAACTTGCTTTTGAAAAAGACTTGACCAAGAAATGCAAAACAGAGTGGAAAGTAATTTTGCTCAGGCTGGGAAGCATTGTCTACATATTTTTTAAACTTAGCCCAGAATCTGAGCCATCTTTACAAAGCATATTAAGTCACAATTAAATTTTTATTGACAATATCTATTTTAAAATATGTTAAGTTATTGTTTGCTGAAGATGTTCCCGATATGTTTTACAGAGTTGAAGTAAGTTGCGCAAAATTGAATTGCCTAAGTTTGATAGAGCACTAGTAACCTTTCTCAAAACTACATTTATGTAAAGTACTTTTGAACTCCACCACAGTTCCTCTTTGACTGGGACATACATAAGTGGGCTAATGGATAATAAAATTGGGTCTGCACTGATGGTCTGTCAAGTTGTGTGAAATGCTATCCATGGTGCTGAACGGATCTCTCATAATATCACTGTTTAGGTACTGTGATTACCTGACATGGGTCTCAGACAGTCATTAATTATAAGGTGTGATTGTTGGTTAAGATTACAGGACTAACTTTGCTATTTAGAAATTAAATGTTCTACTTTATGTTAAATCCATCAGATCACAACTGATATCAGCAGGATCAAATTTTAATTGTGGGCATAAGTATTTTGTTTGTTTTTTTCTTATCAGAAAAAATAAAATACATTCTATATCTAGTCTGCTTTGACATAGGCCAGGTTACTATTCCCTGGAACCGGTACTGCTTGCCTTACTTGTTGTAAAGGGCTGCAATCAGGGTTCTAGTTTCAAATGGCAGTGGAGTAAATGCACAATGGCATACATAAGGATGTACTTTTGGAATTGCTCAATCGCTTTAAACCAGTGGAAAAAATATATTTGAAAAAGAAATTGCTAATTTAATTTGTTACGCTTTGTGTACTCAGAATAGAAAAAAGAAAGATAAGCACATAATTTACATTAAGTTCAGGTACTTCAAGGTACTGTTGGTTGCAATTCCTGGGTAAAGCTCCTAGTAAAAGGGAAGAAAAAAAAAAAAACAACTGAAAACTTTCTATCAACATCATATGTGTATATAAATAATTTTTATTCTTAGTATCAACACCTCAGATTTGTAGACCCTTGTCTATAAGAGTGCAAAAATTGATTATTCTTGTGGAATTAATTCTGTTTCTTTGTATGTGTATTCTGTGGCACTGTATTGATTATTGAGTCTTTGCCAATCCATGGTTTTTTTATGTATATCCAGCTAACTTGCGTTGAATAATGAAATCCAGTGCCCATGTTTAGTCAGTAGTATAACAGAGAACAATAGAACGTTACCACATTATATTTGTTGTAATGGTAGTGGCTGTAATTTAGTATGCCATACATCACATAGCAACGCGTTACTTCTGTTATCCAGCTGTTGATAATTAATAAGCTATAAGTTAACAACTCTGCATGTACAACAAGCTAAAAACAAGATAACAACGGACTAAAACTATGGTTACCGTCAAATGCAAGCCTTGCCCTGTGAAGACAGTATGCCACTGCAAATTGCGAATAAACAATTGTCAACCTTAGGGAGGATATCCGACGACTCTCACATGAGCTCCAGAAGAAAGACGAATTGTTGTCCAACTTCATGGACGTGACGACCGAGCAGTGCGTTAAGCTGTCCTCTGTCAGCACAGCGCTTCAGGACACTGCTGTTTGGGATTCCCACTTCTGCCCACAGCTCTCCTGCTCAAATCCTAAACATGAGGCTCCATACACAGAAGTTGTGATCCGAGGGAAGAAGAGAGACATAGGTGAAACTGTTCCCCCCCTCCACTTTTCAAAACGGTACTCGGCACTTTCAACTGGTGACATCCCAAACCACCTCACTGATGTCCCTGCATCAACAACCCCATCCCACCTTGAACTCGAAATGACTCCATTTGACTTCACTGCGTCCCCTCCGTCACCACCAGTGAGTGTCCTGACGCGCTAAAACGCAGGCTACACGACCGACTCCCCGCTCGTTGACATCTGCTAACCAGCGCAGGATACTGAAGGAGGCTGTGCTCCAGCACTCGAGTAGTGTCACCGGCCAAGTCCCTCCAACAGCGGCTCCGGAGACGACGATGGCTGCTCTTCCTCCATTCGCTGTGTCTGTTTCCCCAGCGGCAGCTGCAGTGGCGATAGGGTATCCGCCTCAGATGGGTGCGTCGAGTCCTTCTTCATCTTCCGCAGCTGTGTTAGACCCTCCAGCAGCAGCGATGGGAGCTCCATGTTCGATGGCAGTGTCTGATCCTCCAGCAGTAGCAGTGGTGACAGGAGCTCCCGATTCCCGGGACAAGAGCTCCCAATTTGGTGGTGATGGGAGCTCCATGTTTGGCAGCCGTGTCGGATCCTCCAGCGGGTCCTCCAGGAGCAGCAGCAGCAGCGGCGAAAGGAGCTCCTGGTTCAGTGGCTGTGTTAGATCCTCCAGCGGGTGGTCCACCACTACTTGCACCTGTGGCCACTGCCCCTATTCCCACCCTACTCGGGCCAGAGATGGAATTTTATGTCAGCCTAATTTTTCTTCCTAAATATATCTTAAAAGTGACTTTAGCATAGAGCTGCAGACTGAGAAACAGAATGGAACTACAACCTGAAGTCTTACCTAGTCCCACTTCAAATTTGACTGTAATACAACAAGAAATTAATATTTTGTACATGTTTGTCTAAGAATAGGACCAGGCATGCCAAAACTGTGTCATTTGGAGAGGGAAAAAAGGCTGCCATTCCCGAACGCTTAAACATGCAGTCATGATCTTAGGCTCTAATGAAAGGTTACACTTGGGACTGTCTTATCCCACATACTGTTTCAGTATTACTGACAAAGAATAACAGAAGCACAAACACATTTTGTCTATAACCAGAGCTTTGTGCATACAATAAATGCTCAAACGAATAGTAAATGCAACGAGTTTATATGCATAAATAATGACATAGCAAACAAGACTGAATGACTATTCACAATTTGTATTGACATTATTTGCTGTTGATGCCTTCTGTTCTTTGAGCAAGATGCATTCACAAAAGTAATGTCCACGAAGTAGAAGAAAGTCTACTTCTGCGTTTTATATCTTATCAAGCCATCTGATAGGTCATGTACCCCCATGTACCTAAAATGACATTTAGAAAAACAAAAAAGAAAAATCATACCAAAATATGTCCAGCATTCATTACATTACAAATATAAATAATACTCAGCAACAGCGATGTTTCCCTCTTCAGATGCTTTGTCCAGTCATTATTACTGTCCCCGACGTCAGAAGCATCACTGTCCCGTCGTAAACAAACCTCCGAGGTGTCCTCCTTACTGTATTTTGTTTTTGAGGTTTGTTTAGCCATGTTGTAGAAAAATAAACAAATAAACGGCAGAATCTGAAATTACGCACGACTATGCATAATTTGCCACTATTACGCCAGACTATTTTTGTGTGACGCTTTTTACGTGTTACATTTGCAATATATGGAAGAAAAGACCAACCCACAATCTGCATACCTTTGTTTTCAGAATTTCATTAGCTATTCAATGCAAAACTCTGAAGTAAAATCAGTCGCAACTGGTTCAAGCCTTACATATAAGAATAGGTGCAGATACTATTGACGCATCGGTGAGTAATTGACTATTGTGTCCCAGCAGACAAGGTGAACAGTCATCTATTGGAACAAGTAACATGTCATTCAAATGTTTAAAGACCAGAACAACTCAGTGTGGCTAATACATGCATGCTAACTGAAGTTAAGATCAAGAATGTGCGGAAAAATATGCATCTGATGGAAATTTTGAAAGTTTGCCACCGCAGACTGTGTCTTTGTGGGAGTAAGACTGGTTATAGACTAACTATTTTACTGGAGTACATTAACTGGACCCTTGCCAACATAACAGGGCCATTTTTGTTGGAGTTGTATCTTTTCTTAGAATACTGTGAGGGTTTATAGGTGACTTTGGTACTTTTTATATTTGCGACTGGTTTTACACAAGTGTTTACTGTGCCCACAGTTCCTGGATTTCCAATGGTATATAACATACTTAGGTCCATATAAAGGGGGGCTAAGGAAAACCCCAGATTCACCCTGAAGTATGCAACGTCCCGCCGGCAGACATAAAAACGTTAAGAGGTTAAATAAAACATATTTTGCTGAATGCATGAGGTTTTGATGGGTGATTGGTATTCCAGTTTCATAATGTATGGCTGGTGTTAATCAGGTAGGCCTTTGTTTAACAATGTTCATGGTTGTTTATCCATGATTTCAAATAATTCTACAATGGCTTTTTAGTGCAAACTATTGGCCCATAGGGTATTACAAAAGCAACTACTTGAGCGCCAGTTAATGTCCAAATTACTCAAAAATAACTGATTGCGTAGGTGCTATATTAAAAGATCCTAGACAACCATACATACATGACTAGCATGTGGCGACATCATTGGTCACTCCAGGTATTTCTAATTCAATGTATTGTATCCTGTATCAAGGACTCTCTTTTGGCTACTTTACATGCCAATTAAGATCTGGGACAATGTGTATTTCAAGGTTTTCTTATGTTATTTTAAGTTTTCTGACGGGCACATGAAATGGAGAGAGAGTAGGATGCCCTCCTGCAATTTCTGCAGGGCTGTGGGATTCAGGAAGGAATCATAAACAAACTAAAAAATAACAAGGTATTTTTCCCCACATTCGTGGTAATATGTATTGCGTTGTTCGGCAAGACCGTGAAATCGAACGATAGGCTGTAAAATTCCCCTTTATTGACCCAAAACAAAATGGTTACTATTGGCAACAGCCACGACAAAAAACAGTTTGCTCTCCTATTTTCTTATTTACTGTTATTGATGTGAAGTATTAAGTATTTTGGACTGTATAATATTTAGCTCTCTTGTATAATGAAATTGAAAACATCCAGTCATGATATGTATCATTTTATTAATTATAACAAGCATATGAAAAGGCTGTGATAAGTAAACTAAAATAAATGTGAGATTAGTGAAAGAAGTGACCATCTGTCAATCAGAATTGAACTTAAGGATTCTTAGACACTCCCACAATAGTACATTTATAGAAAACCTGTTACAGAACTCAGGAGGAAAATCAGATAAGCTTTATCTTAGGTAGAACGTAGTTTATAAAACTACACAGCTAAACAGAAATTGACCAATACAGAAGTATGGAGATAAAGTTTGTATGGAAGGGCTTAACGGGAGAACTGCCTCTGATCAGTTTTTCCTTTGTTGACATGCTTAAAAATTTTGGATTTTTGCACTGTCTTGAACTTCTGGTATCCAAAGCCACCTCCACCACCTCGCTTCTGCAGTTTTGCACCTTTATTGCCGTGGATGTCTCAAGAGGGGAGCAATTAAGGAGAAAAACGGTTTTCTTTATGCATTTGTGGAGCCAATTTCTTTTATGGCGATTTCATTTCAAACCATTAGGTCACAGGTAAATGTACTGTACTTGTATAGCGCTTTTCTAGTCTAGCTGACCACTCAAAACACTTTAAGACTACATGCCACATTCACCCACACAGCACATCTTAGTCTATACCCAACTACGTGCTTCCTAGTCATTCATACGTCGATGGCTGCATCGGTAGGCAACGTAGGGTTGAGTGTCTTGCCCAAGGACACTTCGACATGTGGAGTCGGAGTCAAACCATCCTCCGCACTGAGTACAGAAAGTGCTGTCAACTGATTTATACTTATAATACACTGTCAACACCAAAACTCGTGCTTACAGACTCCGACTAAACCACGATGAGGACCAGTCTGGGACGATGCAACAGATGTACTACCCGTTAGACAACATGTAATATTTGTTGGTGCATAGAAATTGAATGTTTTACATTAGAATCTAACTATTTTTTAAGCAGAATGAAGACCTGTGCAATGATGGAAACAAATAATAGAGTGTATATGTAACCACATTAAAGGATACTGAGATCAACATATGGGGGAACTTTGAAGCCGAAGGACTGCGCCACCATGGGTAGGTTGAGTGTGTTAACACTGTAGATCTGTTTGAGGGAGTGGGAGTCGTATGCCCTCACATAAGACTTATAAGCCTCTTGGGCTGACTTGTGGAGGTAGTAGTTCTTCTCGATCAGTTTCTCCAACTAAGAAACAAGAGTTTCGAAATCAGACACAGATCAGGAACCAGTGTTTAATATTTTCCAAGAGTATGGAGTATATATATTCCTAAAAGTTCCTAATGCAAAAAACAAACAAACAAAAAAAAAAACAGCAAGTGACGAAATTGTAAGAATTCTTACAATTTCTGTGGGCATTTCCCTTGAAAATGAAAGAATAGATCCTAGTAAAGATAAATAGTATTCATAAAGCATCTTAACCCTTAAACAACCTACTAAGGTAAAAAAATGGTTGGTAGGAGGACTTCTAAAAGGCTGAAGCGTTTCTCAAGCAGCAAAGGAAAAGACTGAAAGAGATGGATGAGATGTGCTCAAGACATGGATTACTTTGAATTATTAAAAGGCTACTAATCATTTTGTGCACAACAGTACAGTAATGCCAGAAATTAAAGTGATCACTAAAATAAAATAACAGGAAAGTGGGAAAATTCAGCTAAGAACCAGAGATTTTTGATCTTTCGCAACATTCTATAGGCAGAGTGATCAGACAGCTCTTTCAGAACGCAAGAGTTTTATTACACTCAAATAAATTAAGCTAACCAAACAATAGGGTCAGCTGTCCTCACAAAGATAAGAGATGAGAGCAAAGACTTCAAGCAAGAAGATTTTAAGCCAAGTTAAGAGCCCTCTGAGAAAATTCTGTAGCTTTATGAATACAGCCCCAGATATTCATCTAAAGCATTTAATGCTATATCACTGAGCGGAGACTCAAGTAGTTTTCTCACCTGGGACTGGATATCAGAGACTTTACTCCAGGAAAACTCAAACTCACTCAGTGGAACCTAAACCGAACACATTAATAGAGCCAAACCTCAGAATTCATGATTTCAAAAATGACATTCAAATATAGAAAATGCAAAGATTTTATTTTAACCTAGAAACACTGAAAGGGAAATTTATTGGTCAACTGTGTATGTAAAGTAAATAAAAACCAGAGAGTGTGAGATGATCACCTTGGCTTGTTTCAGGAAGCGAAGGAAACCGAGTTCCTGAGGCCGCAGAATGAGAAGTGCATGGCCTTTGCCATTGATGCCTCGGGCTGTTCTGCCCACCCTGTGGATGTACTCCTGTTTGCAAGGAGGAAAGCTTTAAATTAATCTTATAAAGTAATTAAAACAGTCGCTTAGCTTAATTTGAAGATATAAGTTTTTGATACCTTGGGGTCATCTGGGGGATCATACTGGACAATCCAGTCCACCTCAGGGATGTCGAGCCCTCGAGCTGCCACATCTGTACACAGCAGGATCCCAGAGTCAGCATTGCAGAACTGAAAGAAGGTGGTGGTACGTTTGGTCTGCTTCTGCTTGCCCTGTGAGATGGTATATGTAAAGAAAAATTTCAACAACAGCTGGCTCTGCAGATGACAATAAAAATTGTCCGATGACTCCTGTGAGGGAGAGCTTACATGGATGGCCATGACAGGTAGGTCAATGTAGTTGAGCAACTCATAGTGGAATTTGACAGACATGCAGGAAGAGAAAAAGACCATTAGCTTCTTCTTGCGGTTCTTCTTCAGGAAGGTGAAGAGAAGCAGGAAGCGTTTCTCAGATGGACACACCACATAGCCCTGAAATACATGACAAGATCACAGTTTCTTTCATGTGTGATCATGACTGCAAAATTATTCCATTTACTAAATGACACTCCACAATTGCATTCACAACCGTGTTGAGGTAAGGTTTTAAGCTTGGCCATTTATTTGTAACATCGTCCCTGACCTAGTACTCTAGTATTAGTCCAAGTGTGAAATTGTGTAATCAACCACAGTATGTATGAAGCTGTGGACTGTTGAAGTATAATTTCAAGACATTCTGCCACCACCAACTGTCTCTTTCGGAGATCATCATTGATGCAAGTACAGTCAAATTCACAGCAGGGAAGTCAGTTTTAAGTTACTTGAATGGAGATTTTTTTTTCTGATGAAGATGCCATTATATATATATATATATTTATTTTATTAGTGTCAAATGACTACAAGTTGACACCTGGTTTCAAGTTTTATTTATAAAGCTCCAAATCATAACATATGTCAGACATCATGGTGCCAGGTCCACAGGAACTAGGCCATTTTGAGTGGAAGATGCAAATTGGTGCCGTTTTACCTGTTTCCACAACTCGCATATGATCAAACTCCTCCTACAGATTTAATGATAACGGTTTCAAACTTGGTCAGGTTACTCTTTAGCCATGGGGGATTAACAGTTAGGAGAATCTTTTCCAAACTCTGAAGGGTGTGACCGTGGCAGACCCTCAAACTTTCACAACTCACTACTGCTCGCCACAAAACCCAAAGTCACTTATAACTCGTGCATACGTTGTCCGATCTTCACCAGACTTCGGGAGCTTGCCCAAGACTCTGCCCTGACTGCGTACATATATGTATACCGACACTCATCCATAGCGCCACCTGCTGGTGGCTGGAAACGTCGCTGTTTCCACACCTCACATATGATTGAACTCCTCCAACAGATGTAATGGTAACAGCTTCAAACTTAGCCAGGATAGTAATTGTAAATATTTAAAAATAAAAAATGTTGAGCTACTTCACTAATTTTGAATTTCCCCCACTGGGGAATGAATAAAAAAAAAAAAAAATCTATTCCATGTCAGACAGTACCTGCTCCAAGCCATCCACTGTGGCTTTGTCTTTGTTGTCATCCACCCCGACATACAGGGGCTCTTTCTTCAGGGAGATTCGAGCCAAGTCTTCTACCTTTCGAGTCTGAGTGGCTGAAAAAAGCATGGTCTGTCTCCTCTCTGTAGAGAAAATAAAACAAATTAGTTAGACCTGTGAAAATGGCTAAAAAAAATTACCCTCCGAATATTACAATAACACTTATTACACTTGCTGTCTGGGTTTGAACACTAACTATTTTGTAAGTTGAAATGTACAAAATAGACCATGAATCCTTTTTTCAGGAAGGATGGTTTCATTAAAAGGTTCTAAATGTGTATTATGGTAACTGGTATTAGTGAAAGATAAGATCAATGCTGCTTCAATTTAAACATTTCTAAACCTCTTATCAATGCAACACTGAGGTCACTGAGGAAACCTTACATCTAAAGTCACAAAAAGGACAATATATTAATAATAACATACTTGGCAGCAATTTGATGATCTGCTTTAGTTCCTCTTCAAAGCCCACCTCTAAGATTCTGTCGGCCTCATCAATAATCAAACACTGCAAATTCTTGAACATGAACCCAGGGGTATTCTGAAGAGAAAGTGAGCACATGATTTTAAAAACAACCTCAAAATACAGAGATTAGGAAGAAACAATTTATATGTATATGCCACATATTGTCCCAGCTCACCTGCAGGTGGTCCAGCAGACGGCCAGGTGTGGCTACCAGTATATTGACGCCATTTGCCAGTTTTTGGGCCTCAGCTGAGCGGTTGCTGCCACCCATGATCAAACCATAGGTGTGCACGTGGTGAGTCATCAGCTCCTTCAGCACACCATAAGTCTGCATTGCCAACTCACGTGTGGGAGAAAGGATCACTACACCAGTGCCTGGAACAAGAAAGGAATCTCAGGATTCAGCGAGTGAAGAGATGAAGAAATGCAACCATGAAAGTCAAAGAAGCAAACAATACAGAAAAAAAACAACTTACCATTCCTTGGCATAAACTTGAGTTTGTACACCAGTTCTATAGATGGGATCAGGAAGGCCAAGGTTTTACCACTTCCTGTCTTAGCAGCAGCAAGAACATCTCTACAGGAAAGCATGGGTTTAACACAGTTCAACATCTCACTCTCAGTGACAGAAATGCGACCTGAAACGGTCAACTCTAAGATTTATGAGTGTGCATGAGAACCACTTTGTAGTCAAAATGGAACAGAAATCTGTCAGTTATTCAGTAAGGTAAAGAAGTGTAAACAAAACAGCGTATAAAGTCCAAATATTTTCTGTTCAGATTTTATCATTAAACATAGTTCCTCAGTTATAGGCTGGTTTTAATGCGTTAGGAAAACCTGTTTCAATTTAAACTAACTTTTTGTACAAGTATGCTATATTAAGCACAATGCATTGTAAAGGTACTTAGAAGTCACATCAATGTACTATTAACAAGTTCTTTCATTGAACTGAAGTCAGTTGGAGAAAAGCCATATCAATTCTGCAACTGACCAACCCTATGGCTACTGAACATTAAAAAAAAAAAAGAAGGCTGCTGAGAAACTGAAAGTGTCTGAAAGAGCCAAAGACAGGATACAGACATCCCTGTGAGGGTATTGTCGGCATGATTTTTAGGAGCCCTAAGACAACTGAAACAAAATCGCGCAATCATAATGTTACATCATTCTACTCATCGGACAAACTCAGGAGAATCAGACTTACCTTCCCTCCAGCAGAGGCCGAATACTTTTGTGCTGAATTTCAGTCATATGTTCAAATCCCATTTCCTTCAGTCCCTTGAGCGTGTTCTCACTCACCAGACCAGCAAGGGAGGCAAACAAAGTGTCCTCGAAGGCTCCTGAACAGCAATTAGTTCATGAAATGAGATGGTACCACTGTAAAGGGCTGTATATAAAATAAAGTTAATTGTCCCAGAGAATATAATCAAATCTAGCATTTCCTGCAGTTACTGCCTTAAGAGGAATCACTGCTTTAACAAAAAGATCATACATAATCCCAAAGGTGAAGATCAAGACCTACAATAAGCAGACAGCATGTGTTCAATACCTGTTAAACCAGATGGCAATTCAGGCTCATCTTCCACTTCTTCAAGTCCCTTCCAAGCTTTGTCTTCTTCATCTGTTGGCTTTTCTTTTCCATCTACCCTAACCTCATTTGCCATCTCTATCTCTTCTTTCTCATTCTTCCTTTTCTTCACAGCTAGAATGAAAATGATCATATTTAAGATGAGCAGCAAAAAAAAGCACTGTTGTTTCCCTTTAACTGGACTTTTGTAGGCATTACCTGGTGGTTTATGAGCCTCTGTTAACTTTCTTTTTTTGCTTTTCTTCTCAGGAGTATCATCAGTTGTGATCCTGTCCACTGGTATCTCAACTTGCCTCTTCGGTTTTTTCTTGGCCTCACAGTCTGTCCTACGGGTGGAGGATCTCTCCTCGAAACGGCCCTTTTCAAGTCCACTGGACTTCACTGTAAAACTTACTGCAACGCAGACCATCAGATGGTAAATGCATAAAACTGATTTATTTTAAATATTTTTTCGCGTACATGTCAGGAGATCTTATTTATTCCTTAAAATGTTCAACTTCATATGAAAATCTGCTGGGAAAAGTCTGGAAGGCTAAATGTGCTATAGCAGTGGCTAACAGCACGTTATCAATGTAGGCTTTAATATCAAAACATGTGACAAGTTGGTGGCATACATATAAAACTGAGCAATCGCACGAGGAGTAATAACAGCAACTGACCGCACTTAAATAACTTTTGAGTAAATTAAATTTACTCGAAAGTTATTGGTGCCACCAAGAGCTAACAACGCTACAACAACAAGTGACGTTCGACCCGGCTCCAGAAATAAACTGACCGTTTTTATTTAGAAACACTCACCAGTCTCCTCGTCTTCTTTGCATTTCTTCAGTGATTTGCGCTCTTTGTTTTTCTCAATTCTTTTCTGAATTTTCTTGCGAAGAAGCTTCATCTGTACGTCCGCCATTGTAACAGCAAATTTCACACGTGTGTGACGCTCGGGTCCTTCGGGGATACTATTGTACAATGCCTTAGTGAAAATGTAAAGGACCTCAGATAAAATTGCCTGAAGAAAAATATTTATATAACACTACCAAAGCTCACAAAAAATAATTTTCAAATAAAAACAATTACAGCACAATAAACATGCAAACTATTAATTAATATTCTTTCAAATTGATTAAAGCCAATTATGACAAAGAGCATCAGTTGAATACATGGCGCAAGTTGGCTGTGTCCGAAATCACTCCCTAACCACTATATAGTGCACTGAATGTATCCCACAATTCACAGCGAAATGTAGTGAACATCTGATGGGCTGTGTCCGAAATCACTCACTCATTCCCTACTCCCTACTCTCTATATAGGGGTATAAATGTAGTGCACAATATAGTGTGCTCAACAGAAAAATCTTTCAGACACCATAGACATATAAACTCTTTATAATGTCACATAATCTTGTCCATAAAAAAAAAAAGTAAAACTACAACCCCTACTGGCGAGACTTCCTGAACCTTAGGCAGCTCCTTTATTTCCTGTCTCACAATATTGGACAAACTGATTAATCCAGTTGAGTCTGAGTAGTCACAATGGTCAGATTCACTCAGCTTTTAGTCACACACTGTACTAGCCATTATTAATAAATGACGAATTAAGCTTTACTTATTAAACGATCTATGTACATTTTCTAGATAAAGCTGCAACCATCTCTACTACTAAAGTTTAAATATTAATTTAATGTCCGTCTGCCATAATACAAGCAGCCCAGAGAATTTTTGGAAATGCATTATGGGATATCTTGCTCCGGTTAGCGACATTTCGCGGTGAATTGTGGGATACATTGAGTGCACTATATAGTGAGCATCAAAAATCCCTAAACATTTGGACACCACTACAAAATGGCGTGGTCACTATATAGTAGTTAGGGAGTGATTTTGGACACAGCCTTACACTCTTGGAGCCACCACAAGATCATCCAGTTAGTACATTGTATTGAAATCACAGACTTGGTACTGTGAAATCTTGATTCAAGTTCTCTCAATACATGTATGTATATGGCAGGGGAAGGCACATCTGCAGCTGCAGAATGCACTTCTGCAGATGAGGAGACTGTGTCACTGAACTCCAGAAGGCTTGAGGTATGTCAATTTTATGGAAATATCCTGCTTATGTAGTCCATAAAGGATATGAAGTCAGTGATGTGGTGCTAATAGAAAATATGTGTAACAGGACCCAGATGCTGCAGTCTCTTAAGAAGCCTGGTAACAATGTGAGTATTGGCCAAATTAAATCTACATTATACACAAATCCTGCTGCGCTAATTTACATTTCTTTTAGTGATTTCACAAACTGTCCGAACACTGTTTTGTTGCTTTTACTCTCTCTATTCCAGGATCTAAGCAACCAAGACAAATGCAACCGACTTGAGGCTAAACTCAGCCAGGATAACCAACATATCCCGGCTTAATCCTTTATCTTGGTTTTGTGCAATACCCCTCTGGCTGACTTTAGTCTCAAGTTGGTTGCATGAAAGCACCTCAAACTTAACCCGGCCAAGTTACTATGGTGATTTACTCTCTGCTGCTGGCCTGCTCAAGACCAGGCTAAGATAATCCTAGTGATTCACCTGTATTTCCACCTTCAATCCTGTGAGGAATTAATGTGTTTTACAGCATGTCCATGGTCTTTCTAAGTATGTTGCATCATTCTAATTATCCTGCATTAAAATATTACATATATATTTCTTATTTACTTTAAAGTTTGTTCTTTATGAAGGATAGAAAGATAAAATAGCTCAAAAGGTAACATGAGGAAAAAGAGATTAAATGACACACATTGTGGATAATTCTTTGCACTTAATCATAACTAAACTCACCAAACTATATTCCAAGAAATTGGCTCCTACAATACTCTACTTTAAAAGTGGCAAGTAGAGGTGCATGTTACTCAGAAAATGTAAAGTGTACAACAGTTAATTAGTGGACTTGAAACTCCTTTACTCCTTTAATTGTAGCCTAATTGTGACAGTTCCAGTGGAGTGTACAGTTTTGGACTACTTACGCATTAAGCCGGTCCGCTATTGTTTGCCAGGATTTCTCACATTCTTTAATTATGGCATTGGTATTGCCTTTTTTTCACCTCTTCATAAAACTCCATCATGTTCATCCATCATCCATGTTCCCATCTGTGATTCTGTGAGCGATCGCGAGGTCTATTTAAGTATGCTGTAATCCCTTATCTTGATTTTGTTCAAGGTGCTCCAATATATATGTAACAACAAAAATAAATAAATCACAGTAAACTAAGGTTATCATTAGTAATGCCAGTAAACTTGAAAAAGTGGGGAGGATAATAAATAAATTAATAAGTAAAATGAGAGGAAAGAGAAAAAATAAGAAAAAAAAGGAAACAGTATGTAAGTACATTATTCTTCTTTGAAAAACCTCTCGTATATATCTGTGGATGTTGTGCTTTGTTTAGTGTCAATTAGTGTAAGAGATTTCTCTTCCGCTGCAATTGAAGTCTATGGCAGCCCATGAACGCTATCGTAAAAAGTTTTGAAATTTGGCACATGTATTCAGGACAGTCCCATTAGCAAAGTCAAGAATTTTTGTGCCCAAAAAGTGAACTCTCTAGCGCCACCAACACATCAAAGTTTGAAGTACATTCAGCTGCATAACTTTGGACTCGTTGGTCCAAATTTCAGAAAGAATCCTTAAATTCCTACATAAAAAACTTTTGTAAAGCATGTCTTGTGTGTGTGAAACACAACCCCCAAGGAAATATGAGACCAAAAAGAGGCTCTTTTCCAAAACCCTCTTACCCGTTTCAAACAATGCACATGGACTTCATTGAACTCACACAAAGTGAACCTTATAAGTACTGTTTAGTGATGATCGATGCTTTTTCCAAATGGGTTGAGATAGTTCCATCAAAACTAGTTGATGCACTAGCAGTAGCTAAGGCTATTAGCAAAACTATCATCCTAGCCCACGGCATCCCGCAAACCATTTACAGTGACAATGGGCCACATTTTGTGAACAAAGTAGTTCAGAAAATGGCAGAGCATTTGGGAATGGATTTGAAAAATCATTGTGCCCATCACCCTCAGAGTGCAGGCCTTGTGGAAAGAACAAATTGCACTATCAAAAGCAGATTGAAAAAGTGCATGGAATCTACTGGCCGTCCATGGCCAGAATGCTTGGACCTGGTGAAACTCTATATGAGAATCACTCCCACATCAGATGGATTACCTCCATTTGAGACAGTCCATGGGAGACCATATAGGTTACCAGTGTTTTCATCAGACTTGCAGAAAGCAGACGAAGAACAGACTCTGGCAGATTATATGATCAGGACACTAAAACAGAAAGACGTGTCCAAAGCAAATTTACTGCCTTCTGATTCCTCTCTTCCACAGGTTGACAGTCCCATCAAAGCAGGTGACTGGGTGTACATCAAAGTCATCAAAAGAAAGAACTGGGCCAGCCCACGGTGGGAAGGACCATACCAAGTGCTCCTGACCACACCTATTGCAGTGAAGATTGCTGAAAGACCCAGCTGGATCCACCTCAGTCACTGTAAGTTACAGAGAGTGTTGGACCCCTAATTTCAGAGTGGTGGGGAAGCCTGACTACAAAGGGACCTCATTGTTTAGAGTGAGGTGTCTCAACGTCAGTGAAGAAACCAACTGATCCTCACTCTGCTAGGCCTAGGGTGCACCTGCATCTCTGATAACTGAGCAGCAATGGGGACACAAAAGGTGTTTCTCAGCTGTGCTGCGGCTGTAGCGTGTGTATTGTCTGTGTTCATCCTAGGTGTTCAAAGTGATCCCAAACCAAACCAGGAAAAGAGATGGACCCATGATGTGGACTACAAAGACTGGACATGGGACCCAAAACACCCATTCGACACAAATACCTGGTACAGGTATGTGAAATCCACAGTGGGACGGTCGGACAGAACTGAGGGATGTTATGTGTGTTCCAAACTTCCCCCTTCCTCTATGCAGACCCATCTCGCAGCCAAATGGATGAATAAAACTGAAGCGAAATGTATGGCCTCAATGGCAGGTATTGGGTTCCAACATGGCAATATTGTGATCAATAACTCTGATCCCCATTGAGGAGTGGAAAACGGGACATGCAATACATTGTTCTGGGCTAACATGAACATCACAATCAGAGGAGAACCCACACCACAGGTAACATATCTCCACATTCCCCAAGGGCAGCACTTCACTTGCTTCACCCAAGGAAATGAAACGCATCTGTGCACAAGCAAGGGCTGCCCACAGGGAGGAGCCTGGATGGGAGCTCTAAGCATCACTTCTGAGTGCCAAGACGGAATTGCCACGACAACTGGAGAAGGCTCCCCAACTAACATATCCGCACCATCGAACGGGACGTACCTCATCCAGAACGGGTGGTGGTTATGCGGACATAATGTATATCCAATGCTGCCCATCAACTGGACGGGAGTCTGTGCGCCGGTATGGGTCACCGACCATACCTATAAGATCTATCGTGGCCAACTGCCCTCCCTTCATAAGCGACAACGGAGAGATGTCGCAATCTTCAAACCACACAATCCTATCTGGGGCTCAGATGTCCCATTCGAACATAAGGTTTGGAGCACAGGCTCAAAAGTTATACATTCCCTCTTCCCTTGGGATGGTATTGGAAAACATGCACTGTATATTGAAACTCTGAATTATCGCTTCCAGTCTTCTGTCAACTTTTCTTTGCAGGTAGAAAATGGCCAGAATCGTGAACTCCAAGCCACACGGCTGATGGTTCTCCAGAACAGAATGGCTCTGGACTTACTCACCGCAGCACAAGGTGGTGTGTATCACATTATAGGTACTTCTTGCTGTACCTATATCCCTGGAGAAAATGACACTCACATAAATGAGGCAATGGCGTCCCTGTGTAACCTGCAACAAACTATGTCACGAGAAACAGCACAACAACAATGGGACTTTCTCTCATGGCTGACGACCGATGCCTGGTGGCAACTACTCTTAAAGATTGTAACCCCCTTCTTTGGTGTGTTGATCTTATTCTGTGTATTTACGACTTGTGTGATCCCTTGTTTCACGTCTGTGATAACTAAGACGGCCACTTCCACCATGGTGAACCTACAACTGCTCCGCCAAATCACAGAGGATGATGATGGTTACTGTGATGACTATGATGACTGTTCTTCACATGTGTAAAGCATAAAGAAACTAAGAATGACTTCTACATTGAAAATGTCCAAAACAAGTGATGTAGAATGTACTGTTTCTGCCTACCACAGTGAAAGCAAAAGAAATTCTGTAATGTTTGCATATGTTGTTTTTGTATCTCATTCGATAAACAGGAGGGAAATGTTAGAGTTTTTAGTTGTTATCTCATGATATAGCCTGTTTTACAATTATAGTCCTGAGCTTTAATTGCACTCATATGCTATACCATAAAAATCATGTGTGATCATGTATGGATCTTATACTGCATTAGTTCTAATCATGTGATGATGAAATGTGTGTGTGTGAGTATGAACAAAGGGAGATGCTTCAGGACAGAGCCTTCCGGAGGTCAACTGAGTTCAAACTACAACGCACAATGCCTGATTCAAACTAATTTGTAGATGTATCTCTTAGAATGATTATCGTCAAGGTCTCACACTCTGAAGTTGCAGATGTGTCTCTAAATGTTAGACAGATTCACACGCTCCGAAATTTCTATGCAACCTTTTGTTTTGTAAAGCTCTTCCCCTTTTCTTATCACTGAATAAAACCAGGCTGCTGCAAAGAGGGAGTCGGAGATTGTTGTTGGTTGCTTAGACACATACACCTGTGGCTGAAGCTGCGGCGGCTCTCCCCTTTTGCAAAAGCTGAACTTTATATTGATCTCTTGTGTGGTTCTTTCTGTTTAAGGTGGGACTTCGGTAATAAGAACGAAAACCCTATCAGTTACCTTACAGTTTTTTATGCAGTTGACAAGTCAACAACTTGAAATAGCTTTCTGCACGTTTGGTCAAAGCTATGTTCTACTAACGTTATACACTACACACATAAGCTGCTCCCACACACAAAATTACGTAATTTTAAGTCATAAATACGACAGCGACAGATATTATGTGCATCCTGTGTAACTTTAACATTATGAACTTACCCACGGGATGTTTGCTCTTAAGAGATCCCCCTGCCTGCAGCTGTGGAGACAGGTGTGTATCACTTTCAGGTGTCCCCTGGACACACTTCCGTTGTGTTGTGGCATTTGCAACGCGTTTTTCTTACTTCCGTTGTGTTGTGTGATTTGCAGCGCGTTTTTCTTATTGTATTGTGTGATTTGCAGCGCGTTTTTCCAAATGTGTTGTAGGATTTTGCATCGCGTTTGCGCATTTTACTGTTGGATTTGTTTTGCCGTTTGCACGTGTCAGCCACCGTATCAGGGCCACTATGAAAACAGGTTAAAATACAATTTCCTTAAGAAGGTACAGTTATATAATTCTCCATACACATGACAAATAACAAAGTGCTGTTCAGAACCTGCAATGTCAGGTTTCAGTTTGTATTCAACATTTTTGACAGTTTTCCCAAGTACAAAAGTTGAGGCCAACTGTAAAGATCAAGTTCTTTGAAGCTGAATTAACCCCACAGGACATGTAACATTGGTTCAGTGTTGTATGCATCTCAGACATGAAGAATCAACACACATAGAACAAATAGTTTAGGAAAACGATAATTACAGTGCACTTATTTTAGTCATACGGTACATTTGTTCAACTTTTTACTATGACTGAACATTCATAGTCCATTTTTATACTATATATTGAGTAAAAGACAAACACCCGTTTATTACTTTAAGATTAAGAACACTTCTTTTAAAAAAAGGAAAAAAAACATTTCTACAATTGCTTTAAGAAGCTCCACTTGTTTCTTCTACATTCAGCCAGTACTTGGGATGGATGATTAGCTTGGAGAAGGCTGCATGTCATATGGAGCAGTCAAATCCCGTACTCGCTGAAAGTCCCGGATTTGACCGGAGTTGCATCTTGCAGTGTTGCTCCATGGTCTTCCATATCCCCACCAGTTTATGGTTCCTCAAATTACTGCTGTTGACCTGTGAGGTAACATGACATATGTCATAGACAGCACAACTTAAGTAATCCGCCAAATATAACACGTGTTTCTAGTTGAATCGGAATTCTAGTGAAAAAAAAACAATTTGGTCATTTGAAAAAAATTAAAAAATAAAAGAAAGAAAGTAACCGGCGTCTTTCCTTCATAATCATCGCAACCAAGAGCGCCATTGTGCATCGCGTTTGTGCAATAACCATGCTCACTACAAACGAAATGTACAGGGACATAGCTTCATCTTGCTCTTCGTTCGGCATCTTTCTCGAATGCCTGAGTTTGTTGTTGTTGATGGTGGTGAAGAGGTCAACGAGAAGTGGCACTATTACATCTAGTTGAAATGGGTACAGCGCCACCTATCGTACCGAGGTATGATATGCTTTGTGCCAATTATTTGATTTATTCATATATACTTGGATAATTGGCCTTGCCCAAATAAGGAGCATAGTCCAACTATAGCTATAATTGAATTAATCTCATCATGTAGACCCATTGTTTGACATGTTAACTTATTCAAATCATCTCCATAATATCTGCATTCAGTAGTTCAGGAGAGTACAGTAATGTGAAACCCAAACACTTTAACTGGACCAATACTGTCAATAGATAACTGATTTGATGAATGCTATCCACAGCAACATTAAATATGTTTAAGTCAAACTTCAGTAGTTCTTGAGTTCTAGTTGTACTTCTGAGAAAAGTACATTTTGAAGTTTTTGCCATGAAGACAATTTCATCTGGTCTTAATATTATGTAGAGCGTGGCTCTCCGATTTCCTCCTCATTCCGTGAGAATGAGTCTGAGAAGAAGTGAGAAGCTGAAAGAAGTGTCTTCTGATTGTGAAACTCACTCTGCTGTGCTCTTAATATAAAAACAAACAGCTATAAAGCAATTGCTTCACTTTACTTTCTCAAGACATGCCGGCTGTGCTGCATGGGTAGACTGTCCTTTGCCCTGGACTCATTACATGAGGGGTAGTTGTGTATGTTTTGAGACACCGTTTTGTTTTCATGAGAAGGTGGCAGGAGTCTAATCAATTGGTTAGATTCTAGAGATGAGTCCACTGTTTTAAGGGAGTATATGACTGTGTCAATAAAACATTGCAGGAGTAAATGTTCCTGATGTCACTAATGAAATGTGTAATACATCTTGTTATCAATCTTAAAAGGACTGTACTTACAGTATACTGTGTTTTTCTAGTGTAGATGAGAGTAATGTAGTGTTTTCACTACAAGCAACATTCCCCCATACACAAATACTTATACAGTATGTCTTCTACACTTATACAGGCTACACTGTGCCCCATATCACATACATTGATATACATTATACATTGATAAATGCATGAAAGGCAACATGAGGTTTTGACATGTGGTCCGAGGAGAGTGGGAATTAAATCGCCATCCCTCTGATGAGCATAATCAGAGAGCAGAAAGCATCTCCTATCTCTGCACTTTCCTCAATGCCTGCACTCTATCTCTACTCTGTCACCTCTGACAGAGTCTGACTAGTGGGTTCCTTCTATGTAGTTTATTGTTAGCTTTTTATATAGCATGTTATATCTTCATTTGTAAGTTGCTTTAGATAAAAGCATCTGCTAAATGCATAAACATAATAAACATGATAAATGTTTGTTTATTTATTATCAAATTAAATACACTTCTGCTTTAGGTAAATAGGTTTGGAAAAATCGCAAAGGCTTACCAAATCTGCTTCATGTCATCACATGGTATAAAAAGACAGTTAAGGACAGACTGATTTTATCATGGTTTTGTTTGAGTCGTGTTGATGTATTAAATAAGACACATCAAATTTTTTTAATCTTTTAGTTTCTACGCTGCACCCGGATGTCTCCTCTCACAATTGCTGCAAACAAACAACAAAGCAAAGATCAGTTTCTGATTAATGAGATGTTCCCTTATTATCTACAAATTACACTTTTCTAAAGTAAGGTGGTGCTTATTTAGTGCCAGACGGCATTTGGGATGGTGGGCAAAGTCTGCTATTATGTTCCTCTTTGCTTTCCACTGTAATACTGGCTTTCAACCAGGCTCCCAGCAAGGCTGCTCGTTGAGCACCATGTGCATGTTTCCCCAGAGGCGGGAACAGCGAACAGAGGGGATTGGAGAGGCACAGTCAGGTCTCGTGGATGAATGGCTGTTTATGGGTCAAATTTATGAAGCAGCATTCTGATAAATGAAGACCGCTGACAGTATTTTCAATGGAACCCTATCTCTATACAAATTAAATCCACTTCTGTTTTAGTTTAATATCTTTGGAAAAATTGTGAAGGCTTACAAAATCTGATTCATGTCATCACATGGTATAAACAGAGCATGTCTGGTCTCCCATTTTTGCAGCCAGAGGAAAACAGACCAATTTGCTTCTCCACCTAGCCTTTGCTAACTTGTCCTGTACATTGCTTGATCGCCACCCAGCAAGTACAGCCCCACTCAGCAAGTTGTCAGGGTTGGTGTCAACAGTTTTATACATGGAACATAAAGGCTGTCTGACCTTGCCTTTCTGAGACTGAAGCTGGTGCTCTGCAGAGTAATTGCAAAAGCCTCAGTGTGTAATTATAGACATTATCTATACACTATATAGATATTACAGACAATATATAATTATTAATGTGATGAGTTACAACACATAAAAAACACCATGTTAACAAGATTAAGAACTAAATTGATAATTTATCATTTTACATTAGTCAATTTTATGCATACTGCTTTGTGTCAGTTGACTTAAAAGTCTTAATTTGGCAAGATCACTCACATGCTGTTAATTGAGTCAATTGATCATCCCCTTGTCTCAAATGATGATCTTGATGCCATTGTCAAAATAAATCTGTCAGTCAAACCTCTCAACACACTGTTGCCAAAGCCAACAGGCTACAACACAAACAAGTTGGTGTCATAAGTCTTTTCAGTGTCACAGATGACATGCAAATGTCAGACCTTAGGGGTCCACTCTGATGGAGGGTGGGATGGAAGGGACCACCCCAGAAGGCGCCATTAATCATCTTTAACCTGTTGTCAATTAATGAGAGGGAACATCCAAGATATATCAATGTCAAACTCCTATGATTGGTCACCATCACTCTGAGAAAACATACTACAACTGCATACCGTTGCCACTGTAGCAAACCTCTGTAGTCTCCCAGTTCATGGCTTTCTGGACAGCCTTCTTCCAACGAGCAAAGCGGAACTCGCTCTCTGTGATGAAAATACATGTTTAATTTGTAATGAACTTTTTCTTATTGGAAAGTGTAATTAAATTAAGGAAAGATCGTTGGAAAAATCTGTAATGAGGTAAGAAAAGACAACCACACCGCAACTAGAATTAGAGCATACTTACTGTGATGTAGGTCACCAGTAGTGCAAAAAATGTTCCATCTAAAGTGCTTCAGATAATTTGTCTATTGTCATCTTATAAAACCAAAAAACGCTTTTCAAAAAGGCTAAATCATATATATTATATTCATAGAAAAAGATGAAAAACACAACTTGTAATGGTTGGTAATTTAAAGAGTAAAGAGTTTCATTACAAAAGTGAAAAAAAATGTCATAAACTGCTCACACTCACTTGCCTGTCCTTATATTAATTTACATGAAATGCAGTACAGCTGGATGAAAATGACCAAGTTTCACTTTTAAATTCAAAAGGGGGAGGGTTTCCAGAATTTCCAAGAAGATAACCAGGGAGGCATTATAGCTTATACTTTTTTTTTTTTTTTTTTTTTTTTAGCATTTAGAGAATTCAACCAGCTCTTTTACTGGAAACCACTTAGAGGCTGTCCACTTTTGGTGCAAACATGCATCTTGGGTGATCCAATCCTGAATGGAGATAACTAGGTGTGTTTATTTACAACTGTCGTTACAAAGCATCTCCACTTAAAACTTGAACGACCACTTGTGATCAGGTTTCAATTATCCACTCTGTATGCAAAGACAGATGTAACTTACATCACACTCAGTGGGGTTACATGAGTGCCATCGGATCGGATTTATTGCTGAATTACAATAAGATTGAGTTACTCAGTTCATGTAGACACCTTAATCTGACAAAAAAACAGATCAGGTTACTCGCGATCGAATTAAGACAACACCAAAACTAAGGCATTTGAGAAAGATGGCGAACAAAGAGCAAGATGAAGCTACATCCCTCTACATTTGTGATGAGCATGGTTATGGCACAAACGCGATGCACAACGGCGCATTCTCCATCGCATTGTTTGTTTCTTTGTGACGGCAGCGACAACAACAGTCATTTGCGGTATCATCTTCTTCGACTTCCGGTTGACGATTGAGGGAAAAAAATCTCGAGCATGCGCAGAACGCTCGATCCGATCCACTGACGTCTCCATGCACGTTCAGTGGGCAATTGGATCGAGTTAGGGTCTTAATTCGATCGTAAGTAACCCGATCCGATTCGATTTCTAGTCAGATTAAGCTCTCTACATGAGCTGAATAACTCAATCTTATTGTAATTTAGCCATTAATCCGATACGATGGCCCGCATGTAACCGCAACTGACAGTTAGCTGAAGAACAACCAGTACATCAGAATATCAACTTATGTTTATGTAAAATCACAAATACATTTTTAACTTTTTTAACTAAACTATATCACTATTCTGATAAAGACATTTCAGATTGGCCTAAGTAAGCGTAAGTAAGTGTAAATACTAAAATGCTCTGTACATGTCCTCAGTAGACACAATTCTTATCAACTTAAGTTGAAGTTGGTTTACAATATATGTCCACAGACATCTGTTGCATAATTCCCAAATAACCTATAGCTGAGCTTAATCTTTCACCTATTCTTTCTTCTAAGTCCAGCTTTCATGTTAACATTCTTGATGTAGTGAATTTAAAATATAGCCATCATTCTTAACTTTTGAGTGACACTTCACTCAAGAATAAAGGACCTTCCATGTTGTGTCCACAGGCTACAACAGTCAGCTGTGCTACAAGAAACTGTATGGCCCTCTTCTGTATAAAAAGCAAACAGTAAATGTGGCAACTCTCAGAACTGACAGACCAGAACCAGAGCTTCACTGTTTCTGCAGAAATCAGCCAGCAAACAAGGAACATCCCCTGGACGTACATATGACATTTATGGCGTATGCCATATCTGCAACTGCAAAGTTATACTTGCTAGCAGGACAATTCATGCCTCCAAAATGTTGTCTTTTGAACTTGCTGTGATGTTCTGAATCAGACATAAACCAGGCCTTCAGAGTACATTCCCTTTTGGTCACCCAGATAATGTTTTATTATTTTACCATCAGTGGAGGGGGAACATGAGGGGCCTCATGTACAAAGACTTGCGTGGATTTCCAACTGAAACATAGCGTACGCTCAAACTAAAATGCCCTCCAACGTACAAAAATATCCGGATGTATCAATGTGTGCGCACGCATTAATCCAAGCACATTTCATTTGTACATCCCAATCAACGTGGAATTGAGCGCATATGTCGGAGTACCCAACTCCTCCCTGTCCATGCCCCTAATGAAATATGCAACTCATATTTAAATGAGCCCTGCACCTGCGATTCCTCTCTCTGCACGATCAGAAAATAAAGAAAAAAAGAATGAGTAAGACGGTAAAAAAGAAGAACCTTACGGAAAGCGAGGCGGAGGTGCTACTTTCTTAAGTGGAGGCCCACAAAAATGTGCTCTTTGGCACGCTGTCCTACGATATAAGCAGCAAACGTAAAAGAGGAGTGGATGGGAGAGCGTGAGAAAGGCCTTTAAAGGGGAACTCCGGTAATTTTAAACCTAGACCTTATTTCTGGAATGAAATACGTTTATCTACTCACCGAGAACAGTTTGGTGAAAGTCGGCGTCCTTTGGGAGCTATCTAGATCATTTGCGATAGGCGTCTATCCATATAACAGAGTGAACAAGGCAGGGACGATGCAGCCTCTAAATAAGGCATTATGTCTTTATTTCACCAATACTTTAAGAAGAATGAATGAACGAACGCGTACTATTGCTCTGTTAGCACATAGCTACTGTTATGTGGCTACTTGCAGCTATAGGAGAGCTAACGGAGGGAATTCTACACACGCCTCTACTGGGACGACTTCATCGACACACATGACTGCAGCACGGCTGATTCACTCTGGTAAGAACGTCCATCTTACTCAAAGTCGTCGTTCACATTGTCAAAATTTGATAAATATTCTGTTATGTTGCACAAAACTAGCAGTAGCAAACTCCGTGTGAAGTTAGCCGACTGTCACAGAGAAAGGAGTAAATAAACTGTGCTCCAGGGGGGCGTGTGGATCAAGTCGTCCCATTCGAGTGCCTGTGTAGAAATCCCTCCGTTAGCTCTCCTATAGCTGTACGTAGCCACATAACAGCACCTATGAGCTAACAGAGCTATAGTACGCGTTTGTTCGTTCATTCATTCATTCTTCTTCAAGTATTGGTGAAATAAAGACACAAAAACTTCTTGTTTTTGCTGTTGCTGTTGTTTAACCAGCAAAAAATAGCAAGTTACTAACTTTAACCACCAACTATGATGCTGTGAAGACAGGATAGAAGTTGGGGGCGCACGTCACGGGGAATAATATTAGGACAATTACACAATAAAGTTACTCACCAAGAAGCCACCCATGGCGCACAGTGCCAGCTTGTAGTCTGTTCCCAACAATTCTGTTACTGAATGTATGAAACCAGGCCACCCCCACAAAGCATTTGCGCATCACATACAATCTGTACATTGATGGAATGAAAATGTTTCCTGTTGATATACAAATTCATCATGTCATGGCGCTTTTATAGCACTGTGTGTGCAGTCGATAGCTCCGATTACATTAGGAAAACCGGCTCACGCTTCAAATTGCGCTTCAATGTTGGCCTGTTCAACTGCATTGTGGGAATTTGATATACCTGCTGAGGTTGCAGATAATTCCATCCCACTCGCTTAAACCCCAGTGTGCACATCACCTATGGCACAAGCAGCGCATGGCTCCTCACTGTGTTGCGCTCCAATGCCGGCCGCACGTCTGCACACTGTTCCAGGAGGATTGCCCACAAAACGGCTGATGAGCCAGTTGTCATCATGTGGCAGCTAATCCTCTCTGTCTCTTAACACACGCTCTTTACCAATTGCACCATTTACAATGTCTTCCAATACCGCTAAAGCAGCCATTGTTTTTAATGGTATGCATTGCAACACTTTGCGCATGCTTTTATATCCACTCCTGTAATTACAGGCACATGGGTGTGTTAATTGTTCATCAGTGTTTATTGTTCATGTGTCTCAAATGTGCATATCACTCATTCTGAGGACAAATTGTGTTCACATTTATTTAATATAAGTTTCCCAACATCACGTCTAAGTGTCGCCAAAGAATCAATAGCTGTAGAAAAGTGCGTACGACAGCCCTGGTGTTAACTAGAGGCATGGTCCATGGTCATTTCGCTCTTGATACATCTGATCGTTGACATGAAAAAGTGTGTACGCCACTTTTTTGTGCGTACGCACCCCTTGTACGTGAGGCCCCAGGACATTTCAGGGTTTTGTTAGACATACGTGTTATGTGTGTTCATCTGTATATTCATAAAAATCACCAACTGAGTAGATGTGGAAAATAGTAACAACAAAACAACTGCCATTTCAGCTCTCAATAAATTATACGCAGATATATCAAGGTTTCATAAGTGTATGCATTTAATTCTGTAAGTTATGTGTTAGAATGTGCTATGGGAGAAGTTGGTTCAATCCTAGGCCATGCAAGAATCTTTGGCATTCAGATTTTCAATATTTTGTAAAAGAAACAGAATCCTACACAGTAAAATATAATTGACGCTCTGACCTTTAGTGGACTTTATGCTTGCTGGGTAAAAGCAAAGATGAGCTGGAGATTTTTGGTGAATGAAACATCCGGAGATTTTATGCTGCTTTTTCCTAAATATAATTTTTCTGGAGAATAGAGTAGCTAGGATAACTGGAGACTGGGAGAGAAAAAAAACTCCTGCTAGTAATGCCATTAGTTACGTGGAGTCATGTCAGGTCAGGGTGTGGTCCCAGAATGTGTCTCAAAGACAAACTGGTTTCAATGATCTCAGTGCTGATGAAAGAGGGTAGAATTGTTCTTGACCACTGCTAAATGTGGCCTCAGTGATCGAATCTTAATGTTTTGTGATCTGATCATCCAGAATGCATATTAGCAACAGGTTTGAACAATCTCTTAGATACTTCTAAAGTTATTTTACTCAGTTTGGTATGTTCCTATTTAAATAAATTAAATATAAATAAAAGGAAACCCTACAACAGCAAAGGGCAACATATTTGTTCTTTATCAAGGAAAAGTAGTAAAGTAAATTTACAAGAAAAAATAAATAAAAAAGGTATCATCACTGTAGCAGGTTGCTTCCCACACAGTACAAAGACAGTACCATAACAGAGAAAAGAATAAAACAAACAACTAAACTTTTTTCTTTACTTTTGTGAATTTAGTCAAGCTAGCTTTACTGAATATAGTTAACCACATAACTGTATAAAAATGTAAATACATGTATCACATTATTTCAATATAAAATGAATACTAAAGACTGTATTAGGACAGAAAGAAGTGTGTGAACAGTGTTACAGAATGTAACAAGTAATCCCAAGTCCATTCTCTCATTGTCTCATACTTTGTCCTTGAAATTGATCAGAAAACAGTCCTACTGTTCGAAGTGCTGAGCATTATGAGCTAAATATCCACAATCTGTATTTACAAATTCCCTTTTTTGGAAAAACATCATCAGTAATAAAGTACATAAAAGGACTGCACTGCACTCTAGTTTACAGCAAGCTATCCACCATGAAAAATTTTACTTCAAATATAGCTTATAGCTTACTGCACGTGTGGGCAGTATTGTTAATTACTGGATTATGTAAGGTGTAGATTTTACTAAACTTTTCTAAGAATCATGCACGTGCTGTCTGGTTTGCTGAAAACAAAATTGTTTTTGTTTTTCTTACCCTCAGGGTTGATTTGAGGTTCATATCTCTCAGACATGAGCTGTGGGAGCTGACCAGGGCTCAGGTTCCATACATTTACCCCCTCTGCTGCCCCTGCTACCATAGCAGCACCCAGGGCTGTGGTTTCTGACATTGTAGGTCGCACTGGATGAAAATTAAACACAGGAAAGACATGCAAATAAAATTTAAATCAAGTAAAATTAATTTATGTAAATGTATCAGTTTTTTTCTGATACAAAATGAAAAAAATAAAATTGTTAAAATGTTAATAAAAATAATTTTAAAAAAGAAAAAAATCTGAATTAGCTCTTAAGAACTTAATACAAACAAACAAAAAAAAAACCAACAACTCATCCCTCAGAGCAAGTTGAACTGAGCGAGGCGGAGGCAGAGTGGAGGCGGAATTTTCAAAGGAAATCAAGTAAATTGTCGTGAAGAAAGTGGTTCGACCGAAGTTCTCAAAAGTGTGGGAGCCACACAAACCACACAAACACACAACCACGCCCCCCTAGCGGCATGGTGAATTGCAGAGCAACGCGTTGCCTCGACGCAGAACTTCGAATGCTCAATGACGGCGTCACGTCCTACGCCGTCGACGTGACGCAGAAACATAAACTAGGCTTAAGTCACTACAATATCCAACATTTGTTCCGTTTCGAAGTGAAGAAACATAACGTTAGCCTCTCCGGTAGCTTGCCTGATGCTGCTGTTTGCTTGTTAGCTGGTTAATGACAGTGATAGAGTATGTGTGTGAGTTACTTTTTAATTTCATATTAATTAGTTTAAGCAGTGTTTAAATGTGCTTTATAAATAAATCTAACTTTCATACAATGATGGTAATAATTTGATGATTAAGCTTCAAGTTTTAATTTGCTGAGAAAGTCTGAGTGGAGACACTGCACTGTATGAAAGTGAGGCATGAGTAGAGTTGTCACAATACCAAAATAAGTAATCACAATACTATTCCAGACAAAATATCACAGTATTATCGCGATACTGCAGCCTTTTTTTAAAATTATTATTTTTATGAACTGCAATATATTTGTACAAGTTATAAATGTTTATTAATCACATATGTTGTTATGTGCATCATAAACATAATACTAATATAAATAATCGACTTAGGATAACAAATCTTTAAAAAAAATCTATTTGACAATAATGCTTCTTCTCCAACATAATAAAATACAGAAGACAAAATACAATAAAAAGGAACTGATTCCCTGAGAAAACTGTATTGTTATGTATTTTCTAGGTGCTTTGACATCTTTTAACGCTTCATTATTCAGCCTGTACACGGAGCATATAGCCTAATATTAGCCAATTAGAAAATAAACAAGAAATACTAAACCTGGTATTCGACATATAAATCTGGATGACGAAACTGCAGGTGTTTTATGAGGTTGGATGTGTTGCCTCCTTTGGCTCCTATAGCTTGGTGGCAGCGCCTGCACAGTGGACGGCCATCGTCTATTGCTTTACCGTCTGTACCTTGTTTAAACCCAAAATAGTTCCAATCGTGTATCGTGCAACTCTAGGCATGAGGCAGGATGAATTGCATTAAGACAGGGTTTAAAGTAACTTATTAGATCTACTCAAATTTGTGTAATTAAGTATTCTTTATGGTATTTGTACTTTTATATATATATATATATATAAACATATATTGCAGGTATACATAAATTTTTTATACTAATGCTACATTATTTTTTTAATTATTATTTGATATTATTATAACAGAACACTCAAGCAGCAACCTGTTTTTTGTGCACTTATTTGCTCTGTCAGACCAAATGTTCTATTATGGAATAAAGTTGTGGAAATTTTTGTGCGATTCATCGATCATTTGAAAAAAATAGTCGACCGATAAATCGATTATTAAAATAATCATTAGTCGCAGCCGTAAAAAGGTGCCAGTACAGACTGATGTCACGAGATTTACGTTAAAAACATAAAAGAAAAATCATTAAACGTTAAAAATCTGTCTTATGAGATTTGTGAGCTATCCAAACTTCTATTTGTGACCTGTGGGGGGAGTAATGCGCCTTTGCTACATCTAGCCTGCCGGAACCTAAAGAAGGAGAACAAAAAGAAGGAGAGGAGGAGAAAGAGGGGAAGCAGCAAGCAGCCAGAATGACGTCGGAACATATGAAATATTTTGTATTATTATTTTTTATATAAAATTATATAAAATAAATGTATTTATTGTTTATACATTTTAATTTTACTTTCAATCTGTGAAAGAATAAGTTTATTAAAAGCTCATGCTTACATCATGCATGTAAAGAGTTATAGTAAAACATTTAAAAATGCATGTGCAGCTCGGTTGAATAAAAGTCTGTTGGTCCAGTCATATATTTTGTCATGGTAGTTTTCTTAAAATCTCATCTCGTCTCATTCTCATGAGCTAAGTGTATCGTCTCACCCCTACAAAACAAGTTTTAAAGTTATTCTTCGGACTGGGAAAGTTGTGAGTTTGTTCATTTGTATATTTTATAGATTAAGCTGTTTAATACGCCCCTCTAAAAGAGATTAAACACATAAATTCTGGTTGTATAGTTTTTAGGGCTGGGACTTTAACACGTTAATTAAGATTAATTAATTACGCAAAATGAAAAAAATGAACACATTTTAATCGCACTTAATTTTGCACCGTGGAACGTTTCTCACTGGATGAGTTTCAGGCATAGCGATTATACTGGAGCACCAACTAACGTTCATGACTTCAGACAACAACAAACTACAGTGAACAATTGTTAAACTTGAATGAAGAAGCTGATGAGACCGCTTATTAAATTATGTTCAACATGATAAGAAATTGACACAGTCTTTCCTATATGTGCTTGCATTGAAGAGGGACAGGAAATTTCTAACAGAAAAAAGGTTATTCTATTGCAAAATGGTTTATTGATCTGTGATGTGTGTATTAATGGAAGAGGGGCCCATGGTATGTCTGTATGTGAAAGAGATAAGATTGGTTGAATCAAAGCACTGAATGCAGTTTTGCAGCTGTTGATTTTGCTATTTGGATAGTAAATGCTAAAAATATGATAGTATGTTGCAAAAATTATTTGAGTATCTGTAATTATAGTGAAATAGCCTACCCAAGTCTGTAAGAGTTGTGTAGAAAAACCTGCATGTCTCTAAGTACATGCATGTGTGTGTGTATATTTGTGTGTGATCAGTGTTCTTACCAACAGGTATGCAGAGGATGTCAGCCTGTAGCTGCATCAGCAATCTGTTGGCTGTCATGCCTCCATCTACCCCCAGCTGCGTCAGAGGGATGCCACTGTCCTGATTCATTGCATCAAGAATCTGATGCACATGATACAAGTGTTTTCAAACCATGCAAACTCAAAAAGCAGATTAAATATACTACTTATGAATGGCCTTTTACCAGTAAAATTTTATATCACAAAAAGCGTACTGCTGTTGCTTAAAAAGGCTTAAGTTCAGAATTTTGATATTTCTATGATATTTACTCCTTATTTGCATAATACAAAAAAGAGATGCTGCTCACCTCTCTGGTCTGGAAGCACACAGCCTCCAGGGCAGCAAAGGCTAAATGGCTCTTGTTGGTAAACTGTGTAAGCCCACAAATTATGCTGGAAAACAGAAAGAAATTCATTAAAATACATAAATTAAATGCTCTCATGATGACAATTTGTTGTAGCTTAGTTAGTTAGATTATCGGTATTTTGTGTAGGGTGTAACACACAAAAAAAAATGTTTTTGAAGTATTGCTTGCTTTAAAAAAAATCCAAACTCCAATCCTCAGGCAAGAATCTTAAACCAGTGGTTTGGAGTTAAATGAGTTAACTGTCTCACCCTCTTGCACTAGGCTCCCAATAGGGAGCATAGAGCCCAGAAAAAGCCGGTACAAAGTAACAGCCATAAGATGTGCCTGCTGCAGCAGCTAGTTTCTCTAAAAAGACAAGGTGAGAAAATAAAGAAGGGAGAGTTATTATTTAAACATTAATCTCTGCATTACATATAGTATACTTGGTTTTATGACAGAGTAACTGAATTTGACATAGTATGGTGTAAAATGCTACAGTGCAAGCACCAATATCTGAGGACGTCTGTATCATGCCAAGGTTGTCCTTCAGCCACCGTACCACTGCCCCTGCAATGGCAACTGAGCCCTGCAGGAAACAAGGAAAAACATCACATTCTAGGTCACAACATTCACTAATTAGAATGGACCATGGAAGACATGACTGTAATATATACAGTTATAATTAGAAGCAAAACCTAGTTTAAAATGGGAGAGGGACAAACAGAAACAATCTCTCACCTCAAGTGCATAACAGGCAGGCTCATCTTTCCCCAGTTTATAGGCTACTGTGGTGAGTAGTCCATGGTCCGAGATCACACGCTGACAGAATTACAGGGGAAAAAATCGAATTAATGGGGTGAAAAAACAGGAATGTCTTGCAACTGCTTTGGTCATTTGTTAAAACGTCTTACCTTGGTCCCTGTATTTCTGAGCAAAAAGCAACCAGTGCCATACCTTTGCATAAAAATTTGAAAAAGACATATGAAACGTTCATGTATATACAATCAATGGTGGGTAATGATCCTCAACTTGCCAGAAAAAACATAATCTTTGTTAATGAGAAACAGCAACAGAAAAAAGTTTTTTAACATTTCAATTCTGAAAATAGTTACAAAGAGGAACAATCAGATGGCTTACGTGTTTTTGGCTTGTCCTTCCTCAAAGAACATATGACCAACCAAGGCAGCTGACTGGTCACCAAGACACTGATGGAGAAACCACACGTGGTCCATCAGTCATACAATTTGACTTACTGTCCAGTACACAATAAAAACTATGCAAATTCAGTCCCAATATATAAGATAAGTCAGTCTTATCCAAGGTAAGAAAAGGTGTGGCGCTGGCGACACGCAGCTGCTGATTGTGAGTGTGCTAGTGAGGCTGTTTAAAAAAGAAAAATACTTTGACTGCTGTTTAATTTTAAGTTACTTTTTTAGCTTGTGAGAAATAATGGCAGCAGGGACTCACCCTAGTTTGCTTGGCATCCTTTCCTTTTTATGCTTTTTGAGCCACTTTTTGGCAAACCTATCCAGTACAGCCGTGACTCCGGCATGGGCATCGTGGATTCCTCTGCAGCTGTCCCTATGGAGATCTACCGGTCGGATCACTCCATGGGTGACCGAAGCTGGTGACCGAATATTTTGAATTATTGCCTGTATCACTGCAACCTTTTTATTTACCCCTGGAATTCCCCCAATTATTTTTTACTCTGGCTTATAATATATTCACCCGAAGGTAAATGCTAACACAGCCACTGAGGCCATGCAGGGGCAAGCGCTGAACGCACCGCACTTTTTATTGTGCAACTTCAATCACTGCAGACTTATACTTCTATCAGTATGTGACGTGTCCCATTCCTCATGCGAAGTGTCTTGATCTCTGTTTTGGATCCGTGAAGGGCGCATATAAGTCTTTTAACAGAGCTCCGCTGGGAATGCCAGACCATAGTGTGGTTTATCTTGTTCCGTCATGCAACTCTGTCCTCAAGAGAAACAAGCCGAAGAGACGCTTGGTTACGGTTTGGTCAGAGAAATCAATTTTCTGTCTCCAAGACTGTCTGAGGTCTGTGTGGCTCTTGAGGAACTAACTCATGTTGTCTCTTGTTACGTGTCTTTTTGTGAGTCCTCTATTATTCCATGGAAGGAAATTTTAGTTTACCACAACAACATGCCATGGGTGACAAAAAGTATCAAAAGTATAATTGATCAAAGAAACATTTGCTTCCTACAGGGGGGCATTGAAAAACAGAGGGAACTTCAAAAACTGCTCAAAAAGGAGCTAAAACTTGCCAAATGTAGGTACAAAGACAAGGTTGAGAGCATGCTAAGTGCAGGCAGCTCTCGCCCTGCATGGGAGGGGGTAAAATCCATGATGGGGATGCAACCTAAAAAATGCCATGTCTCCCTAAAAAGGTCTGACCTGGCGCTTTCTAATGAACTGAACTTTTTTTTAAACCGTTTTAATAGCTGTGATTTTACTCATGAACTGTCAGATTTTAGAAACCGAGCAGTGTTGTTGTCGAGAAGAGCGACATTGTCAAGCTCCTTAGTTTAGTTTAAGAGTGGAAAAGTCCCGGTCCTGATGGTATTGGAGGCCGTGTTCTTAAGAACTGTGCTGTCTGGCAGGCAGGCATATTTAGTTTTGTTTTTTCAATGTCCCTCCAGCTTCACAAGGTCCCTTCACTCTGGAAAATTTCCATTATTGTTCCAGTACCTAAATCTGCATCTCCCAAATCTCATAATGACTTTAGACCTTTCGCACTAACATCCCTGGTTATGAAATCATTTGAAATTGTTAAGGAGTCTCTTCTGACTTGTGTCCAGTATAATCTGGACCCACTGCAGTTTGTTTACAGGTCAGGTAGAGGTGTTGAGGATGCAGTCGGCACTCTGCTGAACATAGTTTTAACTCACCTTGAGGGAGTCAGGACCTTTGCTCGTCTTTTATTCATTGATTTTTCATCTGCTTTTAACTGCATTCAGCCACATATTTTAGCAGAAAGATTAAGAGACCCATAAGAGTCCCATAGCATCGATCCTGGTCTTGTAGCCTGGCTGACTTTTTAACTGAGCGGCCACAATGTGTGAGAGTAAATGTTTTTCTACCAGACACTCTCATCTCTTCCACTGGATCACCCCAGGGCTGCGTCCTTTCACCCTTATCATTTGTTTTATATACAAATGAGTGCCGCAGCCAACATGTCGGCCGTAACATTTTGAAATTTGCGGACGTTTCAGTTATCGTGTCCTCGCTGAGCAGTGATGATCCTGATCACGGACCTGTGGTGAAGGTATTCAGAGACTGGTGCAGGTGTCTTCCTTTTTAAATGTCAACACAAACAAAACAAAGGAATTTTTTACTTTCGGAACAATCCTCCAGACATCTCTCCTGTCAGCATATAGAACCAAGCCGTGGAGATAGTTGACAACTATGAATACCTCGGCACTCACTTGGACAACAAGCTGTCCTTTGAGCTTCACATTGATGCTGTGTGTGAGAAGGCTCATCAGTGCATGTATTTTTATCGGAAGCTTCGTAGTTTTAATGTTGACAGTTTTATGAAAATGTTTTACTCTTGTTTTATAGAAACCCTTTAAAAACAGATTGCAGCGGATTGTAAAAAAAGTGTGGGAAAATTGCAGGGATTAGTCTAAATAACCTCTCTGTCTTGTATCAAACCAGAGCCCTTTGCAAGGCCCGTTCGATCAGAGCCACCCTTTGGCTCATGAGTTTCTGCTGCTTCCGTCAGGGCGGTACATCCTGCCAAAATGCAGGACAAATATATATAAACATTCTCTTGTCTCTGCTGCCATTGTTCTGCTAAATAAGTAGCTTTACTTTACTTTTATTTATCATTTTATTTTATTTGTTTTGCTTTGTCTTTGTTGTTTTTGCATGAAGACTGAATGACTGCTTGCTGCAAACCAAATTACCCCACGGGTATAATAAAGACACCTTGAACCTTAACTAGGAACCAACCAGTGCATCCATTTTTAGTGCAATACTGATCAATGTGGGATTAAAAAAATAATAATAATTAAAAAATGAGCTTTTCAAGTAAGGACTCTTTACATAAATAGCTAACTACAGAAATATGTGTACTGAGAAGGAAATTTTAGTTGAAAAATATACATGAGAAAAACATTGAAGAAAGGACACGTTCAGACAGACCACTTATGCAACATTCAAAGGTCATCCAGGGCAATTTTGTCCAAATTCCTAATGATAAACTCAATGCAATCTGCAACAGAGTTACCACTGGGATGTTTTTCCACTCTCCCAGTTTCAAGAAAATGACAGTGTCAAAACTCACAAGACATATTCACAGAAAACCTAATTTTCTATGTTAACTTCTGCAGAGACAGTTAACAAAGAAGCTGTGAGCACACCATCAAAGCTCCAGTTCTTTTTCTATTGATTCTTGGACTTGCCTTTTCAAAGGTTGCTTCATGAACAAGCTCATTTACAACTTGCTTGGCATAAACACAGCAGTGCACTTTTGCATGGCACAATTAGCTATGATAGCTTGTGAACCTGACATGAAAAGCTTAAATGAGGTGACAGTCCAAAGCCTATCACACTGGCTATATTTTAATTCACTTTATCAAGAATGTTTGCATGCCATCCGGACTTATAGGACACCATACATGAAAGATGAGGCACAGCTGCTGGTTAATTTATATAATGCAACAGCAATCTGTGGAAATGTATTTATGATAAAGGGCTTTTAGGTTATTATATAATTTTGGTTTTGTTGAAGTGACTGAGAGTTTGCGTGTCAATCAGTGCACTTGTTGTGTGATAGTGAGCTTCGGAGATCACAAATTTTTATCATCTTATTGTCTTTATACTTCTTTCACACAGATCTGTTACATAATTGACCAAAGTGTATTTGTGATTTTACTGAAATGTCACTACACCTGCTGTGGCTCCGTTTGTGGCTCAGCTAACAGACCGTATGACAGCCTTTGTTGTTATTGCATACAAAGGGAGTAAATAAAACCCAAATGGTTAAAATTCTAATTCCAGGTATGAATATGTGTACTTGGTACTGTCCACTTTTGATAGGATCCCCCAAGATGCATTTTAGCACCAAATATGGACAGGCCAACTGATTAATCAAATCTGTATGAAAAACTTCTCTTACCCCTGAAATTGGAACTCCTGCGAGCGAGCCAGATTTCTGTTTTTGAAATAGAAACAGACACATCCTTAAATTTAAGATAATTGACCACAAGATAATATTACCATTTCATAGCTCCACTTAGTTTTTCACCAGATTCGCCAAAAAGAAAAGAAAAAACACCAAGTGTTTTCACACGCTGTTCTTAAAGGGCATACCGACTTCTGACTTTCTGTTTAAAAGCAAGCATGCATTTGATCTGTAGCAAAGCAACATATATGCAAAAAACACAGGAGTATTATTGAATCAAAATAAGATATATTTTCATTTATAAAAATTTTCATTTATTTCACATGAAAATTGTTTAAAACATCATAGCAAGAAAGTTGTATAACAGTAATCGTACCCAGAGTTTAAAGGGGAACGCCGGTATTTTTAAACCTAGACCTTGTTTCTGGCATGAATTACATTCATCTACTCACTGAGAACAGTTTGGTGAAAGTCTGCGTCCTTCGGAAGATATTTAGATTACTCAAGATCTGCGTATATCCATATAACGGGAGAGAACGGCAGCATTGACAATACAGCCTTAAGGCATTATCGTATTATTGCACTTTTAGCTCATAGATGCTGTGTTGTTGTTATTGGCAGCTATCGGGGGACTTAAAGAGGGTCTTCCACACATTCTTATTTATTGTGCGCTCTATGACAGTCAGCTAACTTCACACGTAGTTTGCTACTGATAGTTGTGTGCAACATGGCATGATATTTATCAGATTTTGACGACGTGGATGTCAACTTTGAGTACGAAGGAAGTCCTTACCGGAGTGAATGAGCTGTGCTGCAGCGGTGGGCGTCGATGACGTCATCCCGGTAGACGAGTGTGTAGAAAGCCCTCTATAAGCCCCCCAATAGCTACAGATTGCCAATAACAACACTGCAGCTATGAACTAACAGTGCAATAGTACGCATTCATTCATTCATTCGTCTTAAAGCATTGGTGAAATAAAGACAGATTATGTCTAATTTAGAGGCTGTATTGTCAATCTCATTGTCATTAAAATTAAATGTTTAGCATAGTATAACTAAGCCTCACAGTATTGTCCAGACTACATTAAGTAATCAAAGAGTCATCATAGTCAGGGCAGAGGGCTTTTTACCTGATATAAAATAGATTAAGACATAATAAACCATCAGAGACTGTCAGAAAAGTTTGCTTATTATCATTATATAAAAGTCACAACCAGAGAGGCTATTTTATATATCAAAATTTCACAAGGATGGGAGACAAAGAGAACTGTGTTTTAAGAAGGAATGTTGTCTCCCCACTGATCGTTATCTTTACAGCTCCCCAAATAAGGAGATGCCTCCAAACTCAGGAGATATACCAGACCTGGGCACATAGAGGATTGTATGTATGTGTGTGTGTCACCTAATAACAGAGCAAGGGAGGCAACCACTCGTTGGAGAACTCTTGTGAATCTGCAGAGAGAAGGTTCGTTTGTTGTTCTCCCCTTGCAAGTAAAATACTGAGGCCTCTGAGGGATTTCTTGGTTTCATGCCATTGTCTGCGAGTTAATTTTTCTAACAGAGACAAACACCGTTTCCTCATGAAGGACTCCCTTCTCGGATTATCGCTGGTTATTTTTCTACATTCATTTATTTATATTCCCCAAAAAATCTGCAGCAACTTGCAAGGCAATGGGAAGAGTCTTCCAATGATCAAAAAACCTCTGGACATGTAGACGCCCTAAAAGTGTGGAAAACAAAAAAAAAAGCTACTGGCCTCTGGACTGCAGTACAAGGGGCCTGTTGCATAAAAGGGTTCAACAGTAAAGATCATGTTGCGGTCAAAAGATAAGATATGAGCACAGACTAATAGACCACTACAATGTGACCACTGAGATGACATTGCAATCATCAAACTGGTTGTGATATGGACTCATCTAACTGAACAGCTTCTTGATCTATTTACCATCGTTCAATGTAACAAAACATCATGGAAGCTCATCAGGTCATTTACCATCATAATACGGACTATAGAATTATACAATACACTCTGAATTAAGAGTTAACCAAATATTCTTTTATAACTTGAAATTAAATTTCTGTATTTTTCAGAAGAAGACAAAGCATTTATTTATCTTTTTTAAAAGCAGACTACTGACATGTTTATTCCTCTTAGAAATATATAAAGAGATTCTGTGAATCATTCTTTTCGGAGCTGCATGCTATACTGAACCCTGTTCTCCATCCTGTAGAAATTAAATTGAAAGTATTTCAGATGGAAATCATCTAATCTGCCAGCACATTATCTGCTAATCTAACACATTTCTTATTATACTTTGTAAAGTTTTATATACCCACTTAATCTAATTTGGGATTGCAGAGGAGCTTGGAGTCTATCTCGGCTGTTACTAGGCAAGACACAAGATACACTCTGGACAGGTTGCCAGTCAATCAATGGGTCACAGAGACAAACAAAACAAACAATCGTGCACACTAACACTCGCTCCAAGCTACAATTTTGAGTCACTAGTTAACCTAACATGCATGTTATTGGACGGTGGAAGCAAGCCAGAGTAACAGGAGAGTACCCACGCATGCATAGAGAGCACATGCAAACTCTACACAAAAAGGTCCCAGCCAGGATTCAAACCAAGAACCCTCTTGCTGTTAAGCAACAGTGATAACCACCACACCACCGTGCAGCCCACTTCTGTAACATGTTAACTTATTGAAAACATCTCATAGTATCTGCATTCAGTTGCACAGTAGAGTACAGAAGCATGAAAGCCAAACATTTAAACAGGATCAATACCGTTTATAGGTAATAATAAGTAGTTAACTGGTTTGATGAAGGCAATTGACACCAACATTAACATATCCAACAAGTCCAACTCCAGCAGTTCTTAACCACACCAACTAACTTTCAAGTAATTTATCATTCAATCAATCTTTATTTGTATAGCACCTTTCATAAAAATGTAGCACAAAGTGCTTTAACATATGCAATGAAAACAGCAAAGAACCAATAGAATAGCAATAGAATAAAACAGCCACACCATCCTACCACCCATATTGCCACCCACACAATCTTTTTCTTGTTTGTCCAAAGATCAATCCACGCATATCGCAGCCCTACAAGAAATTCCTAAGACACTTTGGGCTGCCTGTAAATATGATGTAGGCCTCATCAAAGATTGTGAACCTGTTATCATCACTCCAAAATCAGACTTTAGACCTTGCAAGGCTCAGTATTCACTGAAACAAAAAGCCATCAATAGTATACCGCCATTCTTTGAGTCTCTTAAGGCAGCGGGAGTAATTCTTCCATGTAATGATTCTCCAATACGCACACCTTTATTTCCTGTCAAAAGAATCAGAGGCAAATATCAACCAACAGAATGGCGTTTTGTTCAGGATCTGCAAGCAGGTAACGCAACCAACTAATACAAAATTCTTTTCAGTAGTCAAACTTTCAGACACCTTCAATGTTCCAGGTCACCCAGGAAACTAATTCTGGTTTACTTTCGGTTTCAGTAGCGGGGGGGGGCACACATTCACACGTCTGTGCCACAGACCCAGACTCAGGTGTGGACTGATCTTTTCCTTGCAACGAAAAATAAAACTTAGCCGGCCGGTAGAAGAAGAAAAGTTCTTTATTTCATTGCTCATCAGAGATATCAGGAAGGAAGCGTGAAAAACTTCCATAACAGAATCAATAACAAAACTCGATAAAAATTAAACAATTAGTCAAAGGGCACAGAGATTAAAATAAAAAAAACTAGAGAAATAAACAAAGAAATAAAGAAGAAATTAAGACTTAGCAGAACAAAGACAGGCTGAAGGTGGGTTATGATATAGTTAATATAAATCTAATATGTATATGTATATATAAAATCTGTTTAAAATGCAGTTAAAAATTTAGGGCGAGAGTTACCAGGAGAGATACAAAAGCTAGTGTGACTATGAAAATTTATGCAGTGTCTCCTAATGACATCCCTCGGGAGCAGAATGTAAATATTAAAAAGAATCTGACCAAAAATTGAGCCTTGGGGAATCCTTTAAGTAGGTTTATATTTTATAGATGCTGATTGATTGACTCTATAAAAAATTTAAACATTTCCATCTCTTTAGCTCTCGAATAAGCTGAAAAGAACAGTGGGGCAGATAACATGTCTACATCAAACTAGGCAATAACAGGAAAAAAATTTAACGAACACAAACGCAGCAAGTTCTGAACTTGGTAAGAACTCACCATCAAGCCATATATTTCAGAAGAACTTCTGACTTTGGGCAGGATTTTCATTGGAATATCAAAGTATCTGGAAGAAGCACAAGGAGTCAGTCAGAATAAACTTGTTATAAACTTGCCTGACTCCTCTTGTACTTTTTTGATAATGGGAACTTAACCTAAAACTTGAAGCTGAACTTGTGTCAATACACAACTTGTTTGCACACAAACATACACTGGCACACAAACAGCAGGAACCATGGACCTGTAGTTGTTTGCATTACATGATCTGTTGTAATGTTAGGTTAAATTACTTGCACCTAAAGCACAGGGAGAAACAAGGAAATGGTTACACTTGAAACCACACGTTAAAATTACAAGTCATGTGTTCATTTATGGATGTGAAAGAAAGCCAGTGGGTTTTAACTGACCTGTCCCAATAAATGCATTAAATGTAGCAGATTGTATGCTAAACAAATGCCTAATTGTCCATGTGTGAGTAATTATGTTTGCTTACCTGCATAGTTCAGGATCCCAGTTCATGGTATGGATGTTAAAGAGCATGGTGCGACTGGCGTTTGACACGTCAGTACAGTGGACCCCTCCGTTCTTGCCACCTGTCAGACACTGAGGAAATAAAAGAAAAAGAAAAAAGATCAATATTAGGCTTTTTAATGAGAGTACAGAGAAGATGTTTTCATACAGGTCTTACCCAGATGATCCAGGAGTCCACGGTGCCAAACATGGCTCGCTCTGTTAACACTGCCTCATGTACCTCATCCACATTGTCTAGCAGCCAACGCAGTTTTACTGCACTGAAGTAGGTGCTGATTGGGAGTCCTGTCTTGTACTGGAGATGTTAAAAGTTAAAGACCCAGATTAGAGCATTTGTTTGAAACATACAAAGTACATATAAAAAAGAATAAATATACACAATGATATGCAACATAATATCAGAAAATTACAGAGAGAGCGATCCACCCAATGTTGTCATTTGCTTCATGCTTTCCTTCAAAACAGAGAATCTTGCAAACTTGTAATTCAAACTGTAGCATCACCTGTATATAATGTGTCTCTCGTCCATTAACCCTCACCTTAAGGTGGTTCTTGTTTCTGCCTGGAGCTTTGTTAATGAGTTTCTCTACTGTTGACTGTGTGCGCACGTCCAGCCAAACTACAAAGAACGCAGAGAAGAATTTAAAACATCTTGATCAGTTTTATGAGAAATATACTTCATACTATACACAGAACAATTAATAATATAATCAAATAGTGTATTTGCAAAGCAGACTTTTATATTTAATTATAATTATACTCCTTTTCCACCAGTTCACACAGGTCCCAGGCACCTTGATGACATGTCTGTGAAATCATTTGCTCAAATTCGTCATGGATCAAGCACAGCAGCCCTGTCTGTAAATTGTCTGTTGCACTCGAGCGCTGAGGCAGTCAATTTTCCTGTCGCTGCAGCTGCTCACTCTGCCCCCCTCTTCTGCCCAACATTCAGCGTCAGGCTGCTATGACAACAGTTGAGCACGAGCACAGGTCATGGCTGCCTACACGCCGTTGCAACCACATGTGTTTGAGCCAGAGTCAATGAGAATGTATGTGCTCTAATAAAACACAACCTGCTGTAAAAATAATTAATTTCAGCATAGTTTGTACCTGCATGAACTAGCGGTTAGCATTAGCTCGTGGTAATCGGACATGGAAAACACAAAGCACACTTATATCGTCTGTCCATTCCCCACGGATGGTCGGTATCGATCCCTCTTTTAGGAAAAGTTTTGCTGCCAGTCCTGCATTGTACTGACCCAAATTGTGGAAGCAGTCCATGTCAAAATGTTTGGCACACACAGATAGGTTTATGCCGACCGACCAACTTTATCCACTCGCATAATATGAGACTGAGACTTGAGTCTTAAAGGAGAACTCCGGTATTTTTAAATCTAGACCTTATTTCTGGAATTAAATATTTATCTAAATAAATTCTACAATCGTCTTGTAAGCACACAAGCACAAGGTCACTGCTGGAATGGTGACGTAGGAAAGAACATAATAAGGGACACTAGGATAAGGCGACCAGATTTCTGAAATGAAAATCGGGGATATTTTCAATGCACCGGTGAAAACTCATTAAATATTATAATGATTAAATAAGAAACAGTACTTTTTCATGTATTTTAATCAGCTTTTATTACACAAAAGGTTGTAATCAAACAAATGGGTGACATCACATACCGTCTACTGAGGAAGACAAATATATCAATATAAGTTAAGATGGATTTTTTTTATCAGAAGTTTGAACTGATATTTAAGACACAAAAGGTGGCAATCAAAAAAAAAGGGGTGACATTCATCCACCTCCACCTCAGGAGCCTGGATAGAAAAAGAGCAGAGGAAAACATGAGAAAAACGTGTTATCACCTGGTAATCTCGTGCTAATGTTAATGTTCACTGACTTTTATAACGTTACGCTAGGTCTTCAATTCAGATAAACAATCATACTTACTTTAACGTTACATCACTTCACACACACTCACAGCCAAGTCTACTGCCAGTTCACACAAAATAAATAAGTTAATACAAAACATACCATTTATCCTGGCTGCTGGTCTCCTTTTCTTTACTTTTTGCCGCCTCTGATTGTTGTTGTTGACGCTGCTGCGTCTGTACTTTATACGACGTCTTCTCTGGCGATGCGTTAAATGGCTACTGTAATAACTGGTGTTTGAGTCTGCGCGCATTTCCCCCCATTCAGTGTCAAAATCGGGGACATTTTCGGGGACAGCTTTGACCAGGGACAGGTCACCCAAAACGGGGACTGTCCCCGGAAATCAGGGACGTCTGGTCACCTTACACTAGGACCAACCAAGTTATGAAAAGTGGGGTTTCAGGATTATAGAGTTATCTTATTTGGTAAGTTTAAAAAGGCACGGTGGTGTGGTGATTAGCACCGTCACATCACAGCGAGAGGGTTCCAGTTTCAACTCCCGGTTGGGGCCTTTCTGTGTGGAGTTTGCATGTTCTCCTCGTGTGTGTGTTCTCTCCAGGTACTCAGGCTTCCTCCCACCGTCCAAAATCATCCATGTTAATTGGTGTCTCCTTAGGGTTGAGTGTCATTTGGTCTCAGCTTATAGAAATAAAAATCCTTTAAATTACAAAAAAGATTAAAAAACAATTCAAACACTTATTCACTTATTCAAACAAAGATTACTAAGTATGAATAAATGTGTTTATTTTCAAGTTCTCTCTTGATATCATGATAAATTGTCATCATGAATGTTTGCAGCCATGATTATCATCCCCTGAGAAAAAAACCCTGGAAATTTGCTGCTGTATTGTCCGAATTGTGGCATTCATGGCATTCATGGGGCCAGAGTGAGTAAAGTAGAATCCTATTTGAAACTGCTGGCTAGATACAGAGAGATTTGTAGAATTGTTATTCACATCGGCAGTAATGACACCCATTCATGCCAATTGGAGTTCACTAAAATTAATGTTGTATCAGTGTGGGACTCGGGAAAAAAACTTTACGGACTCCATAATTTTCTCAGGACCGCTGCCAAATCTGACCACTATTCCCACCCACTGCTACATCCCCAAAACCCCAAAATGGCTGTCTGCTCACTGACCACCCAAATTTAACATACAGCAATTGATTAACTCAAGAGGACCAAATCCCAAAAAGCTCATAAAAGTTAAGACAAAAAATGCAACTAAACAATAACATAAAACCATTAAATGTGGTTTGCTGAATTTTTGTGAGAATGCTGATTCAGCATTCCCACTATAGCATTCCTGTTTTTTAAATTCAATATTACATTTTCCATACATTTTTCGGCACTTAACTACTTCCATATCCGCTCAGAAAATTCAACAATTTATATATCAAAACATTCAAGCTCATTCACGATATTTATGCTATGACTTTTGGTATTTTCGACTTATCATTTTTTAAATATTAAGCTTTTTATGCAAATTTTACCCACAATTTAAATTAATGTAAACAGCTTCAGATCCTTAAGAAATGTTCAGCTCTTTCAAGCCTTTCAAACCTAACTACTTCAGCATACTTTCAGCTAGAAACAAAATTCAAACTTTTAATGGGCCACAAGACATTCAGCTATTACTGAATGATTCAGCTTTTTTAAATCTTCAGCCAATGTTGAAATATCACAGTCTAAAAGATATGAAAAATTTTGCTCCTTCAGGATTCTCCAATATATTTCAGAGAGTGGAGAGATCAAAGGGTCGTGTGATACACTGATAAATTTGCAGCTGCTTCTAAAATTCAAAAACTTTTCAAACAGCTTCTTCCTACTTCCACATCATTTAACTTTCATATACAATTATCCATCAAAATGTAGGTACATGTGTCCTCTTTCAGCCAATGTGATTATCAAAGCACTGACACTTACAGAATTTGCTTCATGTTGGGCTTATCCAGTGGCAAACCATTTCTCCCTGAATCTTGAAGTAAAATGTGAGCCCATATAATTCCAGGCCATTGTTCAAAATAGCTGCTTTGAATTAAACCATCTCTTTCTTTCTTCTCTGTGTTTCTCTGTTAATGGATGCATTAAAGACAACATGGGTTCAGTGTTTTGCCCAAGGACACTTTGACCTGTGGTCCAGGGTAGCTGGCAGTTGAACCACCGACCTCCCAGCTGGCAGACAACTGCTCTTCCTCCTAGGTACACTAGCCCTTCATGATACCTTGATTTCCTCGCTACTAAATATCCCACAGTCAACTGTCAGTGGTATTATAGCAAAGTGGAAGCGATTGGGAATGACAGCAACTCAGCCACGAAGTGGTAGGCGACGTAAAATGACAGAGAATATCAGCGGATGCTAAGGCACTATGTGCACAGAGGTTTTCAACTTTCTACAGTCCATCGCTACAGACCTTCAAAGTTCATGTGGCCTTCTGATTAGCTCAAGAACAGTGTGCAGTGCTTCATGGAATGGGTTTCCATGGCCAAGCAGCTGCATCCAAGCCATTCATCACCAGTCCAATGCAAAGCATCAGATGCAGTGGTGTAAAACACACCGCCACTGGACTCTTTCCTGTCCACTCAACTTCAGCGAGTTGAGGTAGACGGGCACTCTTCCGCAGTCTGGTTCTGCCAGAGGTTTCTTCCTAATAAAAGGTTGTTTTTTCTTACCAGGGTCACCTTGTGTATGCTCAGCCCAGGGGATTGAATCAAAGAGAAATTTCAATGCAATCTGCTTCCTTAGCTTGGCAACTTTTTTTAATAGACTTTGTATGGAATGGACTAATTTATCATTTAATTCATTTAATTTTATTGGATTATAATTGATTTACATTGAATTGGATTGTTATCGGCTTGATTGATTGATTTGATTAGAATAGCCTTGAAATGACATTTGTGAATTGGCGCAAATAAATAAAACTGAATTGGATTTAATTGTAACCAAACAAAATGTAGTAAAGATAATTAGTTTGAAATGTATTCCACTGACCAATTGCATTGCAGAGTGGGTCTCCAGTCTCTTTGTCCCAAACCAGAGTTGTCTCTCGCTGATTGGTCACACCAACAGCTAGAAGAGGACCAGAAATTAAATGCAAAAAAAACACCACTTGTATTCCTACACAATGCTCTCCAACTGTAATTATTAGTCACCTTAAAATTAAATTAGCACATATCCAAGCATAGTTTAGTATTCCAACCTGTGAATCAGCATGCACACCATGAATGCCCCACCTTTTATGTTGGAGACTTCAGTGTTGAGCTGGCACAGTTTCTCGCATGTCCTCTCCATGCATTCATAGATAGACTGCATTATTTCACTTGGATCCACCTCCACCCATCTGACTCAGACACACATAAAAGCCCCATAACATGTAAACACACATCTTTTTTGGAGGTGCACGTCAGGCTACAGCCTAGTTTATGCTTCTCCATCACATCGACGGCGTAGGCGAGACGCCGTCATTGAGCATTCAAAGTTCTGCGTCAAGGGAACGCGTTGCTCTGCAATTCAACATGGTGCAAGGGGGGTGTGGCTGTGTGTTTGTGTGGTTTCAGGGGTTATAGCCGAATCCTTACTTTTTCTTCCGGTCACAGTTAACAACAGTAAACAATGGCAACCAAGGTGGAGCAGCTGTATTTGCAGTTGGAGCTCATCAATATTGAAGAACAAATGTTTATATTGCATGGACTGGCGACCTGTCCAGGGTGTACCCCGCCTTTCGCCCGATGACTGCTGGCTAGGCTTGGATAGGCTCCAGCCCACCCGCTACCCGATTAACGGATTGACGGTATAGAAAATGGATCGGTCAGGGATCGTTGGTAGGACCCAGATGCAGTTCTTTCAAAAGTAACAAGGTTTATTAACAAAAAGAGGAGCAAGAACAAAAGGCAAACAGTGCCAGATCTCAAAAATACCAAACTGGGAATTAACAAGACTATGAGAAATAAACAAGATTATGAAAAAATACTTAAGACAAGACTATGAATAAATAGCTCTGTGCCATTCAATGCTAATTTTCTCATTATCCTGATAACAACCGGGCGCTATAAGATATTTTTGTTATGAACATAATAGGTTATGTCCTTGGAAAACTTTGGCCACAGTCTTTCTACAAGATAGGAAGAACCAGAGGTAATAAAGATAAAAAGACGTCCCGTCTGAAGCCGGCGACGACATACAAGATGGCGACCTGGCTGAGTCTGATACCGCAGATGGGCTTGACCCTGCCCTTACTAAAGCTCTGAACGTAATGACCTCCAACATTATTAATGTTATTGATGAGAAATTCGGTCCTCTGGCCGAGACTATCCACAAGCATGCTACGGCGATCCAGGCCGCTAGTGAGCGGCAAGATGAGGCAGAGGCTAGGCTACTAGTAGATGTAAAGCACAAGAGCCAAGGATTGTGGCGCTGGAAAAGGTAGGTATTGGCGGAAGGTATGGTCTTTTTTAAAGTGTCTTGGCTATCCCGCATCCGCCCACTAAAGCCGGCTGCATAAAGCTGGAGAGAGCCCACCACTCCCTCACACCGAAACTAGACCCGAACAGGAGACCCAGGTCGCTGCTGCTATGATTTCATGTGTTCAGAGACAAGCTGAGAGTCATGGAGGCGGCGAGCCAGCGCGGCAACTTAACCTACGACGGATCCAAGGTCTCTTTTTACAGCGATTTCGCCTCGACAGTGATGAAGAAACGCAAGGCATACACACCGGCTACGAGAGCGAGGGAGCTGTCTGCTATGCTTTTCCCAGCAACTCTCTAGGTAAAGAGGTAACATTCATGAATCTATATTGTCCCCCAGTTTACTTCCCTGATTTTCTCTCGAAGGCTTTTGCAGTTTTTATGGAACAGGCTTCAGGAGACTCTTTTGTGGGAGGAGATTTGAATTGTCACCTTAATCCCGCTCTTGACACACTTCCATCTGATATTTCTCCCCCTTCTAATCGAGCAAGGGTGTTCACTGATATATGTGAGGATATTGATTATTGCTATATGTGGAGACAGCTTCACCCTATCGATTCAGAGTTCACTTTTTTCCGGCCCCACATAAAAGCTACACCAGAATTACATTTTTGTCCCCTCCTCCAAGGTGTCTCTTGCTTTATCATGCTCTATAGGTAACATTACAGATACAGATAACCCCGCCCCCCTTTATTTGGTGTATTCTCTCGCTGAGGACAGGGCATTGTCACGGTGCTGGACATTTCAACCATACCTTCTCAAAGACAACAAGTTTATCTCCTACTTTACTTCAGAATTTAAGATTTTTTATTCTATAAACTTACCATCCACAGATAATTCCTCTATCCTCTGGAAGACGTGTAAGATATACTCTCATGGGCTGATTATGTCTATTGTTGCATCCAAGAGACAAGGGAAGAATGAACAGCATAAACTTCTCAGTTAGCTGAACTGGAGAAAAATCATATATCTATATAGGAGCTGTAACACGTGCGTACTGCACTGAATACCTTTCTCATTCAGGACTCTGAACAGTCCCTTAAATTTGGCAGGCAGAAACTATATGAGTTTGGGGGCAAACCTTGCAGATATCTTGCTAATCTTGCTAAGAAGAGGATGAATTCTCAAAATAGTCCCTTTTATTGATTCTAATGGTGTCAGATCATTTGATCCTAGAACTATTAATAAAAACTTTGCATCATTTTACCTATATAGTTCTGAATAGCTTGACAATGCCTTGTTCCTTATGCGTTGGTTTTTTTGTGGATTTCAGACTGCCTAAAGCTACAGATGATCAAAAATTACAACTAAATGCCCCAATTACTAGAGAGGAAGTGCTATTTGCTATGAAATCTATGCTGTCTGGTAAGGCCCCAGGGCCTGATGGGTTTGGCTGTGAGTTTTATAAGGAGTTTAGTGGTATTCTTTTAGACCCTCTGTTGTCTATGCTCAATCATTAATTTGAAAATGGGATCCTACCTCAATCCCTTAGGGAGGCCAACATCTCTCTCATCATTAAAAAAGGAAAATGTCCGGACATCTGCGTCTCTTACAGGCTGATAGCCTTACTTAACTCCGACCAAAAATTGCTCTCCAAAATTTTGGCCTAACGCCTGGAGAAGGTTCTGTCCTATATTGTCAAGGAAGATCAAACAGGTTTTGTTCAGGGCCTGAACTCCTGTGATAACATGAGGAGGCTCCTTAACATCAACATAACTCAGGACGACAGGGACCCGGCCCTTGTGCTGTCTCTCGATGCCGAGAACGCTTTTGACAGGTTGAGTGGTCGTATTTATTCTACGCTCTGAAGAAATTTGGCCTAGGCGACAATTTTGTGAATTGGATTAGGGTTCTATATAATACTCATACGGCAGCAGTTTTGACTAACGGACTGATATCTGATAACTTCCTCCTCCAGGGTAGGCAGGGTGACCTCCTTAGTCCCCTGCTCTTTAATATTGCTATTGAGCCGCTGGCCCAAGCAGTAAGGCAAAACACTTTAATTTCCAGTATTTTCGTTGGTGAAAAGGAACACAAAATTACTTTACATGCGGATGACATTTTGATACATTTATCACAACCCCAAACTTCTGTTCCCTGCTTGATTGAGGTTATTTCATCATTCAGCGTCATTTCAGGATATAAAATTATCTTTGCAAAATACGAGGCCATGCCACTGGGGTTGTTAACATGTGTTCCAGATATGGCTGAGTCCTTCCTGTTCCGCTGGTCTCCCACTGGTTTTATTTATTTAGGAGTGCATGTAACACACACTTTTGGTCAGATGTTTAAGTCCAATTCCCCCCCCCCTGGATGCTACAAGGGCAGACTTGGACCGCTGGGCCCTCTCCCTTTTTCCTGGCTAGGTAGGGTTGCTCTTATGAAGATGAACGTCCTGCCGAGATTGCTGAACCCACTGCGAATTGTCCCTATCTTGTTATCTAACATGGTTATTAAGGTGCTTGAAGGCTGGCTAAGCTCCTTCATTTGGAGCAAAAGGAAGTCCCCTCTTAAGATGATAAAACTTCAAATGACAGGTTGTGATGGAGGGTTAGATGTACCAAATCTTAGATTTTACCAACTGGCATCACACCTACGGGCGATTGCAAGCTGGCACAACTGTGCTCCGGCCTCGATTTGGCACGATATTGAATCCTCTCGGTCAAAGTGTTCCTTGTTGAATCTATTGTTTATGAAAGATCCTGATTTGGTTTTAAAAACTATGTTCTAACCCTGTCACTCTTAGTACCATCAGAGCCTGGAGATCCATTCACTCTATAGAAGGCTGGGCTCAGTTATCGTCTCCTCTCACTCCCATTCCTGATAACCTGGATTTCCTGCCAGGCTGTAGGGATCAGGGCTTCAAAGTGTGGAGCGCCAAAGGGCTGAAGAAAATATGATCTATTTAAAGGCCAGATTTTACTATCATTTCAGCAGTTGCAACAACAATTTGGTTTATTCAATCAAGGTGACTTCTACAGATATTTACAAATAAGAGTTTTCATAGTTAAAGACACCACCTTAATGACTAATAACACCACTCCATGTGTGGAGAAGGCCCTGTCTCTGAACTCTAATTCTCCTCTCACTTCACAAAACACCAAGCAAGCTTGGGAGAAAGATCTAGGCGTTGCTATAGATGATGCTGACTGGCAGGAAGTCTGGTCTCAGGCCATGAATATTTCTGTGTATATCCGCACCAAATCCATACAGTTGTCATAACTATTGTCAAAAACAAAATGGATGCCAATATTTCCCTGCTTTGCTGGAAGTGCGCCTCTGAGACTGGTAATTATGTTCACTGCCTCTGGTCACGTGTGAAATTACAAAGATATTGGTCTAGTATTGTGATTGAACTGACTGCTATCTTTGGTGTCCCAATACGGATGGACCCTATGTGCCTGATACTTGGTCTCCCGGCTGGTCGGATCACTGACAGTAAACATGGGAGACTTTTCAAAGTACTGACTTTTGCTGCCAGAAAAAACATTCTATCCTTCTGGAACAAGAGTGTTGCTCCAACAAAAAAGTCATGGCACAACATTGTGATGGACTGCATTCCTATTGAATACATCACGTGCGTGCTTCACTCCAAAATAGATATAATATATATATATAGATATAATAGCAGCATATCGGGCCCATGCTGTCATCCTTCTTACTTCATGGATTTCCCAGATCAGCCCGGCCTGTCTTTGTGACTTTGTCTTAAGTGGTCTTGATGCGGGGGATTGAGGTGGAGGGGAGTGGGATGGATAATGTGCCCACTGTCATTTATTTTATTTTATGAATTATTTTCTATTTACTGTACCCACATGCCCATTCTGTTGTTTTTTTCCCTTTTCTGTCGTGTCTGAGCAGTTCTGTATGTTTTGTGTTTTGAAAAAATTTAATAAAAATATTTTTAAAAATGTTGAAGCGCAGGCGACAGAGAAGACATTTGCAGAGGTGGTCTGTACGACCACTAAACTGGTCGAGGATGGGAATGGGTGAATTTAGAACACTGGTTCACCCACTGAGGGACCTGGATGAACAAATGCACTTTCGATACCTGCGAATGTCAACGGTCAGATTTGAGAAGCTTCTTCGCCGTATACAGCCAGTAAGACCGGAAAAAGCAACTGCCGGAAATTACGTTCTGAGTGGACCAAGCACAGCCCCGCGTCAACTTGATGCATAGTTAGAATTTTTTTGGAGATGCATGTCAGGCTACGGCGTAGGGGTCCACGTTGACGCAGTAGCTACGCCGTCGACTTGATGGAGAAGAATAAACTACGCTTCAGTATGCATTAGCCCTGCCAGCTTGTTGATCATTCAAAGAAATAAAAGCTGGACTTTTGATGCCATTAAAATAAAGTGAAAAGGGGGATTTAAAACGCAGTTAAACTTCAACTACAGTATTCTACTAATAAACATAGGAGAGAATGAGAAGAACAATGTGCTATTATATTTATATGTCAATCTTTCCAAGTATGAGCTTAAATACTGAATATTACCGGAAAATGAGGAATGCTTGCCAACTACAAGTGGGCACCCCCTGGCAATGTACACATTTTGATTATTTTTTTAAGTGAAAAGATAAAAATTCCCCTCACTTAATCAGATGTTGACAGTTAAAGTATGATTCTTGATATGATCAAAAAAGCAGAAGAAGGCTAAAAAAATTTAATTATTAGAATGATGTCAAAACACTTAGTTTCCAGTTTTTACTGCCCAAAATGCCAATAAGAGATTAAAGTAAGAAGAAAAAATGGTGGAAGACAAAATGTTAAAAACAAAAAACATTCAGATAAAAGCTAAACTGACTGAAAGGGAAAACCCTTGCAAGACGGAGGTCATTGCAGTAAAGTCTCAATCGCAATCTTGCAATAAAAGTGAATCACTAAATTACGCAAAAAAACACAAAAGTAAGACAGGATGGTTTTGAAAATATAAACAGTGGTCAGTGAGTCAATGGACCAAAAAAGGCATTATTTATTAAGAAAATCAACTGTTCAGCATGAACGTGACAACATTCTGCTTTCCACCTGCATGCAGCTGTCATAAATTATATACTAATAAGAATTAAATTAAAAAATGGAGCATTATTTAAAAAGGTAACAAGGTTTAATGTTCTCATTTTACAAGCTGGCACGCTTTCCTGAGTAAATATCTGGCGGCAAGCTTTGGTCAAAATCCAACAGAGACATTATAACTCCTCTGTTTAAAACTACAAATGTACAGATCTGACCATTGCATCAACCTTTGCAACCTTTGAGGTTGAGGAAACCATAAAAAATTAAAAGTGGCTCTGAATCTGTGTATATATCTTAAACAACAAATATCTACTACAGTGGACAGTCATATTATACACCAGAATTCAGAATTTGAGGCAATGTACAAATAAGAAATGTATCTAATAAATAAAAAATAACAAATACATAGAAAAAAAACAAAGAATACAAACACAATATTGTCACAGTTTGTGTTTTAATAGTCTTGTTTTCAGTTTATTATGTTTTCTTTCTCATGTTTTCAGGTTCTTGTCATGTTTCTCCACTGTCACGTTAGTCTCACTCATGTCACCTGTTTAATTGTCATCAGCTGCACGTCATCACTAACCACTCCCTCCACAGCATTTAGTCTCCTGGTTTCCTTTCATTCATTGCAGAATCCTCACTAACCCTTCATGCCTCAGTCACCAAAGCTAAGTCTAGTTTCCTGCCTCATAGTCATTAGTCATAGTTTTGTTTCAAAGTTATTTATTCATAGTCTTGTCTTAAGTATTTTTTCATAATCTTGTTTATTTCTCATAGTCTTGTTAATTCCCAGTTTGGTATTTTTGAGATCTGGCACTGTTTGCCTTTTGTTCTTGCTCCTCTTTTTGTTAATAAACCTTGTTACTTTTGAAAGAACTGCATCTGGGTCCTACCAACGATCCCTGACCGAAGGATTCTGCCAGCATGGACCCAGCAGTCTTACGCGCTCTCCAGACCCGACTCGCAGCCATGGACCAGACGGCTGCAGCCATGACCCAGACAACTGCAGCCATGACACAGATCGCTGCAGCTACGACCCCAACTGTGGTCCAGCCGAGCACTTCCACGCCTGAACCGGCCTTCATTCAGCCGGTCTTCACCTCGCCCGAGCCGGCCTTCCTTCAGCCGGTCTTCGCCTCGCCCGAGCCGGTCTTTGCCTCGCCCGAGCCGGTCTTTGCCTCGCCCGAGCCGGCCTTCTTCCAGCCGGTCTTCGCCTTGCCCCGGCCGGCCTTCTTCCAGCTGGGCTCCTCCTCGTCTCTGCCGGTCTCCGCCAAGGCCATCCTGCCGCGCCGCCCTGCCCCAGCTGCCCACTGCCGCCAAGGCTGTCCTGCCGCAGCCGCCCGCTGTGGTTCCTGCCACAACCACGACCATAGTTCCTACGAAAGCCTGTTGCCACGACCAAGCCTGCTCCGGCGGTCAGAGTCCCACCTGCCCACCCCAATTTAGGAACGTCTGGGAGCTGTTCTTTGAGGAGGGGGCTATGGGCATCGCCAGGGTGGGTCGGGTGGGTGCACATCCTCGCCGTTGCTCATGGCAGCCCAGGTGGGCTCATCGTGGTCCTCACCTGCGACTATGGAAGCCCAGGTGGGCTCATCATTGTCCTCGCCCACACCCATGGAAGCTCGGGCGAGCTCATCGTTGTCCTCGCCCACACCCAAGGAAGCTCGGGCGAGCTCATCGTTGTCCTCGCCCACACCCACTAATTCAGTTTGGTATTTTTGAGATCCGGCACTGCAGAGCCTTTTGTTCTTGCTCCCCTTTTTGTTAATAAACCTTGTTTGTATTTCCATCTTTTCTCTTCCATTATCAACTACATACACAGCAATGTTACCCAAAGTTTGATAAGCAAGTACATTACATCAATGAAACGAGTATCCAAAGAACTTGAAAGAATAGATTTTAAGGGTTATTTAGAGGCCCAGCATCTACAAATATGGTTGTTTTGTGAAGTTCAAATCACTCACCCTTCCTTGGGGAATCTCTGGTTAATCTCTACTTGATGGTGACTGATCAGTTCTGCTGTTTTAGCATTGAACACCTACACAGACAAACATTTGATAAGAGCCAAACTGAAAAAAGACATAATCTAGAACATTGAAGGTGACAGAAATATCTAAGAGAATTTATATTAACAAGAAAATAGTTAAGCTTAATTTGTAAAACCACACATCATTTGCATAACACAATACAAATTATGGACAAAAGACTGCAGCTTTTCTTTTGTCAGCCTCGAAATAAAAATAATTGAAAAACATGCTTTATTTATTCAAAAGAGAAATTCTAATGTTGCAGTAATTTTTTTAACCTCATAAATCGGTATCTGCTGTCATTATGTATGGTTATTGCTGCTGGTAGGAATGATCGCCTGTATAGCTGTGGTGCAGTGGAACTTGAAGATGCCTTTAACTAACCAAACTCTGTTTTATAACTAGACAATGTAGAAGGTGGGCAGTACTGTCCATTCCTCAACCACCTCCACCTTTTCTCCTAGGATTGAGACGGTGTCTGGTTTATTTCTGGTCCTCTTAAAATCCATAATATTCTCTTATTTTGTTTATGTTCAAGAAGAGATTGAATATTGTGATTATTACCACACCATGCCACAAAGTGGTAGACCAGAGACCAGAGAGGAGATAATAGTTATCGACTTATTCAAATAGACGTTAGCATTTCTTTTAATAAAGTAGTAGTATAAACCTTATGTTTTCATCATGAACAAAACACTTGAATTCTTTGAGGCACAGACTTGACAAATGAAAAAGAATATTCTTCATTAATAAGGTTCCACTTTTCTTGTATAGCAACTGACAGATCAACTTTATCACACTCCAAGTTCAATTGCCTTCTAGGACATAAAACATAAAACATATTCTATATTCTATTAATTCTGTAAATCTAACAGAGCTTTTATATCCACAGAGCCCCATGTAATGTGCCAAAGGTGAATCTTAGCAGACCTAACTGAGAAATCCCAGTTTTAGTTTAACAAGAATAATTTTTTTTCCCTTTGTCACAGCAGGGGACACTAAGTAACAAATAATTTTTCTCATTTGTTTCTTCAAGACCAAAAGATACATTTCAGAGGAACATCTGCCAGAATGGGGTTATACTGATGAGATATGCCTCTTTGACCACAGCGGTTCAAAGGCTACTTACTGGCTGGTGCTTAAGCCAGTTATAAGTTGGTTTTATGGAAGAACTACAAAATTATTTTCCACAGCCAGAGAACCTCCACAAAGTCATTATGTCACTCTTCAAACACTTCTTTGACCATCCCTCTTGCGCATTCTGAATTTGTTTGAAAGGACCACAGTGCATGAAAAAAAACACAATTACAATGTTTCTCTTGTTTTATCTGCAAATGTGTGTCTTAACATCACCATCCTACTTTATTAAAGCTTTTTAAAAAAAAACTGTTGGTGTTCATCAACGCTATTTACACTGACTGGTGTTTCCAAATGCCAACGAGTGTTTATGAACTGGGATACAAAGGTGATTTATAATATCAAAACACCTGACAATGTTAAGAAACACAGCTGCAAATGCAAATTAAAAACATTGCAGCGAACACTGATTGTGAATGCAGCTATATGTAGCACACTGGCTACTATTCACAGACACAACTTTACATCCCATGTTGAAATGTCATTTTATTTGTTTTTTCTTTGATTTAGAAGATACAATGCCACACTTGCTCTAGATTTCTACACATGGTGTTCAAATCAAATTTATTTATATAGCCCTTTACAATAGCCCAAAGGTACCCAAAGTGCTTTACAATAAAGTCATAAAACACAAAAACAATACATAAAAACACAATTTACAAAAGTGTTGTAATCACCCCACTGTTTGCATCTTTACCTAGGGATCTCTAACCGAAGCTGATGGAGCACAAAGCTTTGTCACAATTGCGAAATGTTTAAATCTTTTGACAGGTAAGAGGGGGCCAAGCCATTCATGGCATTAAAACAAACAACAGAAGTTTAAAATAAATTCTAAAACAGACTGGAAGCCAGTGGAGTGATGACAGCGCAAGTGTAATGTGTTCGCGCTTGGACTTGCTTGTTCAAAATCGGACAGCGGCGTTCCGCACAAGTTGGAGACGCGAGATTGAGGACTGGCTGAGGCCAACGTAAAGGGCATCGCAGTAGTCCAGTCTGGAGCTGATAAAGGGATAGATTGTCTTTTCGAGATCCTGACAACTAAGAAAAGGCTTCACTTTGTCCAAGAGACGGAGCTGAAAAAAGCTTGTGCTGTCAACAGAACTAATCTGTTTGTCAAATTTAAGCCTATTGTCAAATATTACCCCAAGATTTTTGACATGTGATTTAAGACTGGGGGCCAGAGTGCCAGAGTTTGTGGTGAGAACATTTACCATAAACTAGATTAGATTAGATTTCCTTTATTTTTCCACAATGGGGAAATTCACACGTTACAGCAGCAAGCAAGAGACAAAAAGAGGAAAGACAACACAGTAGAGTTGTCATGATAACAAAATAAGTAACCATGATACTATACCAGACAAAGTATCATGGTTCCGGGTATTATCACAATACTGCAGCCTTTTTTAATTATTATTATTTTTATGAACTGCAATGTTTTGTACAAGTTATAAATACTTATTAATTACTTATGTTGCCATGTGCATTATAAACATAATACTAATAGAAATAATCGACTTAGAATAACAAATCCACTGTCTTTTAAAAAATGTATTTGACAATAATGCTTCTTCTCCAACATAATAAAACAGAGGACAAAATACAATAAACAGGAACTGATTCCCTGTGAAAACTATATTTTTATGTATTTTCTAGGTGCTTTAACATCTTTTAACGCTTCATTCCTCAGCCTGTACACACAGAGCATATAGGCTCATATTAGGCAATTAGAAAATAAACAGGAAATACTAACCTGGTATTCGACATATAAACCTGGGTGACGACACTGCAGGTGTTTTATGAGGTTGGATGTGTTGCCTCCTTTGGCTCCTTTAGCTTGGTGGCAGCGCCTGCACAGTGGACGGCCATCGTCTATTGCTTTACCGTCTGTGCCTTGTTTAAACCCAAAATAGTTCCAAATGTGGCTTTTGGAGTTTGTTTTTAGTGGTGCCATTAGCACGCTGTGGCAGACTCACCGCTCAGGCCCGGTGCTTCTGCCATGGTGAGTGTGTGTGTGTGTGTTGTCTTGTGTTTGTGATCACTGTGCGCGTGTGTGGGCGAGAGAAAAATTTAGTTTTGAAGCGAATTTCTATCGAAGCGGAGCTGTCTACATGGAGTTGGTTCTATCCATCAGAAACATACGAACAGCCAATCAGCTAGCAGACAGGCGGACCTAGCATGCGGAAACAGCCTATCATATCCCGGAGGCCACCAGTAATAGGCAAACAGCCAATCATTCAACAGCTGTGTAGTTCGGTTGCAGTGGTTGCCGTGTGGGTTTGTTTACAAGGGAGTAGCAAGCGGTAAGAAGCCGGGAGGAGAGTCGAGGTGGCCGCTGTGTAGCGGAAACTAGCACCGTTAGTATAGTAATCCACGGTAGTACCGTTGTGTAGAATTTCTGGTATAGTAGGAACCGTAACGATTTGACACCGTGTACCATGGGTATCGTGCAACTCTACAACAGAGACATAGCAGGTAATACCACCAGTATCAGCAGTTGCACATGAGCTCGTAAAGATAAAAATTGCACATCATTATTATATTATTATTATATACATTATATACAGTGCTGTACCAAACAAAATGCATTCCGTTTTGCTATCATTTAGGTGTAAAAATTTCTGTGCCAGCCACTGCTTTATATTAGTAATGCAGTCCAGCAGCTTATTGAGTGCAGTATTTTTGTTCGGTCTCACAGGCAAATATATCAGCAAATCGTCAGCATAAAAGTGAAAGGACAGGTTGTGTTTTTTTACAATTGATCCCAGGGGTAGCAGATACAGTGACAACCGAAAAGGGCAGAGTATAGATCCCTGTGGCACCCCACAGGGCAGGGATGCAGCTGCGGAGCAGAGGTCGCCAATCATGACAGAGAATATCACTGGAGAGCGGTGCCACAGATCCCTACGTACTGCTCAAGGCGAGATACAAGGACTGCATGGTCGACTGTATCAAAGGCCGCTGTGAGGTCCAGCAGCACCAGCACAGTTTGACATTTTATTTGGTCTGGTTGGTCGCCTGAGTCCTCTTTAAAGGGGTCTTCATCCAGGATATTTCTTTCTCACTTTTGCTCAGTTTTATTAACTTGATATCTCTACTCCAAGTCTGTGGCTCATGCTGTTGGCTCTTACTGGAAAATAATTTTATTTTTGGAGCTCTCATGGTTACGTGAGATGAGCTTGTATGCCAATACATGAGTATCTTTATCCCATAGTGAGACATGGAAACTAGGGCTATGAATGAAAACTATAGGTCACTTGAACACACAGTTCACAGAGTGGCATGACTGAGATGTCTCACAAGAGGGCCCTTCTCAATGAGACAAATTGAAAAAAGGTGGTTTTCACAAATGATGTTATATTTTAGTAAAAGCTACTGAAGGATAGGTGACATTTGCATCGTGATCACCAACCAATCAGGTTTGGCATCATGAGATGAATGCTTATGAGAAACATACCCAGTGGGAGGTATGTATGGAGTGAGAATCCTGCCAAAACCTCGTAAGCGAGGAAAACGTGTTTCACTCGAGCAAAATGTGTTTCGCAAGCGAGAAAAACGTGTTCTTCAATTGCAAAACAATATCCTTCAAGTACAAAACAATTTCCTTCAGGTATGAAACTCAAATCTTTCAAGTACAAAACAAGTCTACAACTGTGAAAAACTGTCACGTGACTTTTGGCATGATCTTACTGCTGTCACGTGACTTTTTGCAGTAATTTACTGCGTGTCACCTGACTTTTGGCAGTAATTTTCCACTTTGCAGATCCATAAGCAAAGGCAAAATAATCCGTGCACAAATGCCTGTACTTCGCACTGTACAACAACAGGTGGCGTCAGGCTCCAGGTGAATCTGCCTTCAGCCGTCGACTTCCAGGCTTCTCATCCTAAGCGACAGAACGAACTGTTTCGCTTTTAGTGCAAACCGCTTTTTGAAGTAAGTTAAATATTTAAGCTATTTGATTGCTTCGACTAATGCAAACAAGAGCTAGATTTTACAACAATTTATAGCAAACCATGACGTTAGCTAAGCTAGTTTGTTGATACAAAAGGCATATTTTTTCAGTATTCTGTTAGCTGCTTCAAGAGTGAAATTAGTGCCTTGCAGGTTAATTATTAGGATAATTATTATTTCATATTGCAGGTCATTATTCAGTCAGCTGCCTTCAAGGCTGATTGTAGAGACTAATTCCTTGCAGGCTGATTATTAGGCTAATGATGATTATTAGTCAATACCATTGGTATGGTTTCTGATTCTCTTTTGTTTAGCAGAATCCTAGACAGGGTGGAGTCTTGTCACCCGCTTGAAAATGCAGGGCTGACGCTGCAGAGCGTCTTTTTGATTTTTGCTGACTGATGCCCACAAACACTCTTGCCTACACCACTGAATACTGATTAACACACTTTTCTTGTGTGAATTGATGTTTTTTATAAATAAATATTCCTTTTCCATTGAAAGATAATCTGGTTTCCCCTGTTTTGTTACAGCCTAGGAGCCAGACTGTGACATTCGCTCAATCAATCAATTTTTATCTTTCATATCGTGCCAAATCACAAGTCATCTCAAGGTACTTTACACATAGAAGAGTGTAGATATATATGTGTGTGTGTATACAAATACTCTGAAAAACCCAAAATTGTAACAAAAGGAGTCACAAGCCAAAAGTAAATTCAACAGTTTACTAACAAAATGCATCAACACGCATCAAAATTTGCACACATTCTTCAAATTCTCCAAAAAAAATCCAACGAGTTCCAACTACTCATCATCTGATGAGGCAGCACCTATATGAAAAGACAGATTTATCAGTGGGAAGTGAATAAACTTGCACACGTCTTCATTTAAACAATGATCAGCACCAATTATCCTAAATTTGTGCATCAGCACATGCATTAAAGACATCTTCAAACACAGCAAATAGGGCATACCCAAGACCAAGTGAGGCAGTGTTGAATATGGCACCCTGAGCTTGTAGGCTTTCGCAGCCAGCATTGATCATACTTCTTGAGGAAAGTAATGGATATCAATATTGGTTAAAACTTGTCAGTCTCTAAATACACTTTTGAAAATCACCTTCAATCATTAAATTTCTTAGGACTTTATCGTATTGTTTTGCATCTATGATACGTCCTTGTGTTTGTCAATAATTTTGAGAGGGGTCTGGATGCAGACCTCCAATGAAAAGATGTTGAGATGGTAGGCATGCTCTGTTTTATACTGAAGTTATTCTGACTACTTATGTTACTTATGCTCTGTTATTTTTACGTGAATAATAGTTTATGCCACTTTGTACAGTAGTTTTGCTATAGGGAAAATACCTTTTTTCTCTTTGTCTTTCCTATTGGACAAGTTTGTGACCATGACCATTTCTGACTGTAGAAAGTCAGTAGAGTGGGTGGAAGCTCTGGTTTGCATTAGTCGAAGAAATCAAATAGCTGAAATATCTAACTTAGTTAAAAAGTTTGCAGTAAAGGTAAAAGAGTTTGCTCGGTGGCTTAGGCTGAGCAGCCTGGAAGGCAGATTCACCCTGGAGCCTGGAGCCTGGTGCCACCTGTTGTTGTGGAGTGCGAATTATAGGCACTTGTGCATAGATTATTTTCCCTTTGCTTACGGAACTGCAAAGCAGAAAATTAGAAAATTACTGCCATAAGTCACATGACAGCGGTAAAATCCTGCCAAAAGTCACACGACAGCAGTAAGATCGTGCCAAAAGTCACGTGACAGTTTTTCACAGTTATAGAATTGTTTTGTACTTGAAAGAGTTGAGTTTCGTACTTGAAGGAAATTGTTTTGTACTTGAAAGAGTTGAGTTTTGTCAAGTTTTATGTTTTGATTATCTTTTTTTCAGGTTCATTGTTATGTTTTCAGGTTCCATGTTATTTTCTTGTCATGTTTTTTCCCCTGTCACTTAGTTTCACTCAAGTCACCTGTTTCTGTTCCACAGCTGCACCTCGTCACCAATCACCTCCCCACAGTATTTAGTTTCCAGGTTTACTCACAGTCATTGTGAAATTCTGACCTGACCTTGAATACCACGTTGCTTCCACAGTTTTGTCAGGTCAGGTTTTTGCCTCGTATTTACTCATAGTCTTGTTTATTCGTAGTCTTGTTTCATAGCCATAGTCTGGTTTTGTTTATCAAAGTTCAAGTATTTTTTGTATCTGGCTCAGCCGCGTCCTCCTTAAAGTTTTGTACTTGAAGGATATTGTTTTGAAATTGAAGATATATGTTTCTTTGCAAACCACACTAAATTTGTTTGTGAATTGTTGGGAGCGAGTGAAACACGTGTTGCTTGCTTGGGAAACACGTTTCGCTGAATTGAAACACAATTTGCGCGAGTGAAACACGTTTTGCTCTCTTACAAGGTTTTGGCAGAGTTCTCACTCTGTAGGCATATCCCAGAATTAGACATATCACTCAAGCTACTTTGAGAACACATACATCCATCTATTTTCTATACTCAGGGTCATGGGGACCGGAGCCTATCACAGCTGTCATTTGGTAAGTGGCAGGGTACAACCTGGTCCCCAATCACTCCGAGAGATAAGCAAATAATCTGAAGTTTTCATTATGTCCATTAGTTGTTTATTTTATGTAATAAAATACATCACATGAACTAAATCAGCCATCAACACTATTGATGTGGATCTCTGCTTTGCAAATTTAGAGCAACACCAACAACCTCCAAAGGAAGAGGTCAGACAGTGGAACACTGAAGTATTCCTAGAGCTTTACAACTAATATAATGCAACATAAGTAACTAGTTATTTAGGAAGTTTGGCAAGCTGAGAAAAAGTTAGTCAGCAACTGTATCAGTGGAAATATCAAAATGATAATGTATTCACCTTTAAAAAAAAAAAAAAAAAAAAAAAAAAGGCACCACAAAACATGTTGAGAAGAGCACCAAGAGGATTGCTGCAAATCATCGAGGTGGCTGGAATTCTGCCTTGGAAATATGGATTTGCAGTGTACATTATGTCCACCTGGTATGTGTGAGTTTTAGTAAAAATCATTGTATCATCTTGACAAACCTAGATAGGCTATTTAGAATATGCAGTATTTAGAATGCAGTATTCGTACATTAAATGTTAGAAAACTATAATTTTATCTCAAAGTTTGAGTAAAATAAACACTGTCAGAACTTGTCCATGTAGAACAAAAATATTGACTGTGTCACATCTGTTAGTTTTGTTATGTTAAGTTCCTGTTTAGTCTTTAGTTTTTGCCATGTTTTCCTTAGTTTCTCTTGCCCTGCCATCAGGTTCACCCGCATCGCCTGAGTTTTTCCCCTCAGCTGCCTTCACTCACCAATCACCTTCCTTCAGTCTTTCGTCTCCAGGTTTTATCATGTTCAGTGCCAGATCCTCACTATCATCAATGCCACAATTGCCCATGTCTAGTCTAAAAGTTAGTTCCCATGTTGCTGTTTTTTTTTTTGTTTTTTTTTTAAGTCAGTCAGGTTTTGTTTTTTTCCATAGTTTAGTTTTTTTTTGTATTCCGACTCAGCCGCACTTTTGTTGTTCTGTGTTTAAATAAAACAAGTTTTAGTTTAGAAATATCTGCATTGAGTCTTCCCTTCATCACGCCATGCACCACCACCACCCAATTTGACAGACTGGGGTTACATGACCCAAATTTTCCTGGCAAACCCCCTCTTTGGGGTACAACCTGAAATTCCTGATTATATGCTTTAGGCATTACTCTGTGAATTTTGCCAGGATACAATGATGTGCACATAAATATCCGGGAACCAAATATTTGCCCAGATATTCATGTAAGTGTTACAAAAATTGTTCTGTACAAAGTGACAGTGCCCTTTAATTTAAGATACTCCGCAATACATAACATTGAAAAAGCAACATGTTATTCATCAGGAATTGAAACTAACATTATAACCTCTTTATTATCATCCCATGCTTCAAAGATGAAGCCTTAGTTAGCCACCTCAGTTCCGTTTCAGACTTGCATTGAAATAATTTCTGGCAAAACCAGATACCTGCAACATAAATTTGCCAAGCATACATTTAAAAAAAAAAAAAAAGTACTTTTGACATTTTGACTAAAGTACACGGTATAAACACTGATTTAAGACATCTTAAAGCAAAGATGGTGTAGATTTCTTGAAATGCAGGAAGTTACAATTTTTACCAGGCCTGATTAAGCATTTAAAACCTACCTAATCTTACAGCATTAAAAGCTTAGACGTAGTATTAGAGGTCTTTATTTCCAAGAAAACCACTGTTGCTCCTATCTTTTTTATGTGTGTGTCAACTGTTGGCCATACTGGACTTACTTCTTCAGCCTATTTAACAAACTGAATGTCTCCGTTCACTGGTCGTAGACCATCCAACACTCCTCACATCGATATTCACCATGTGTTATACAGTAGTTGCTTGAGACATGTTACAAAGCTGAGAACTATGCTTTACTGAATTATGAGGATGGACTATTAAAACTACCTTTTTAGGGCAGGTCTAAAATCACAATTCCATCAAGCTTGGATTAAGTATATAATCACCTAGATCACCTTGCATTCCTGTGTTCTGTGTGCTGCCTTTAAATAATAAAAACCCTCTTGAAACCCTTACAACCCTGCTTCTGTGTCCTGAGTCCCTGGTAACCTGACAGTAAGCGGCACAAGAGTCTGGCATTTTGCCAGATGCACAGCTGTCAGACCCCCTCTGACAGTCTGACTGCTGTCAGAAACCCCGTCCCAAGCTTTCAGCTTAGATATAGAATCTTCCATTTTTGCAGTCAAAGCTAAATATAAAACAAACAGACTACTTTAAGGCAGAAGAGCAACTGCAGAACAAGCATAATGTCTAAGTCATAAAACCGACCTGTGGACTCTCGCACACTCCCTTGCTTGAGGCAGAGACACTGTCTGTTTTCCCTCATGCTTTTGCAGCGTAGTTTTATGTAGATCAGCGAGACTATATATGTTCTACACAAACGTGAAATACATTACCTATTCTATAAAATGAAAGAACATACAATAAAACACAAATACTACAGTGGTGACAAACAGTGAGAAAGCAAAAGGCATGCACTCAAACCAGTTTGAACCAGGTCTTCTTTCTGTTTGCACAATAAATGCGCAAATCCAGCAATACTGATTATAAAAATGCTTGAAATGATAGGAATCATACAGAAATGACATCTATAGTATATCAGAATATTTATTTTACTTTTTTATAATTAGGCTTGAACATCAAAGGTAGTGCGAAGGCCTATTGTATCTGTGGTGTTTATAATTTTTCTTCCTTTTTTTCTTCTCATTCTGTTCCTAAATTAATTGCTTGTTGGGGGCCTGAACATGCTCAAAAACTGTGTCAGCAATTTTGCCTACGACCTCAAAGGAATGTGTAAAATTATGTATTTTTGGGAAGTCTTGTTAATTTCAGGGAAAAAATTACTCCACCTGGCCTCGTAACTGCAACTCCTGAAGTTTCATGGAACTTGGCAATCTTGTAGAACACATCAAGAAAATCCCCTTGGAAGGTTGTCACAAAATGGTCAACAGGAAATGGGCCATTTTGATTAAAAGATGCTCAGAGGGACTCATGGGACTCCCCAGGGACCTTACATTTCAAAATAGATATTCAAATATCCCAAAAGGACAAATGCTAAAGTGATAGCTGTAATGAATTTTATATGGGACTGAACAAACTGAACATCTTTGCTCTGCTCTCTATTAAATAGGTCTCCAAAAAATACCTAACTGCAAGAAAATTGTGATGAAGCTGTTTGCCTCACAGAAAAATCATTAATGTGAATGGTTATTATTATATATTAATGGTTAATACAATATTGTTGCTATCGAGTGTGTATCTTGTGGTACTTGTGATTTTCATAATGTGTATGTTAGCCCCTCCAGTCAGTATCGCCACCAACCCAGTCCCATACTGAACACAACGACATGTCACACTGTTTCATCACCAAAACCTCAGCCTGTCGACACAGGAATTCACAGTTTGAACTATGAAACCAGTCAAAGTTATACATTTCTTTATATACATGTTTTGTGTTAAATGACAGTCCTTCACCATTTAAAAGTACTTATTCTTTTTTATTTAAGTAAGTAGATGGTACAATTGCACCATCAGTAATTGAGATTCATAAGGTTATATTTCTGTCACTGAAAAAAAAATCTAAATTCCCATTTTTAGATAAGCTGTATTTTCAATGTATTAAAAGTCTAAAAATAAACTATATATAAAGCTGTTTGCTGCCATTAACCCACTTCTAGGGCATGGCTCTGATTTATACAACTCTTACACAGTTCAGAATAGTAAATTTATTATTTCGAAATGGTAAAATAGCATTATTTTTGAGAACAGTAAAACAACATTTTGAAATTTCATAATGATACCATATTTTCCTTTCTAAACTTTTAAAGAATTGCCTATTGTTAGTAGCTATTTAAAATAACATTTGGATGCATGATATGACCTCTGAGTAGAATTACTGACGCTTTGGATTTGTGAAATGTCCTTTTAGACTGGAGGGATCATGAAAAGCATTAATATTCATAATACGTTACCCCACCGTAAAGTTCACTGTTTATACGCTCGCATTCAATCTTTTGTGGTATACCTAAGTGGTAAAATAAGTAAGTACATACCGAAGAAAAGTAAAACGAAGATACATTTTAAGGGGACCAGTTAGTCTGTGTAATTGACGCTCACCAGAAACCTCGTCGAGCTCGTGCCCTGGTCAATGGCAGCAACCAGTGGTTCCATCCTAATAATCGCTACTCTTAGAATACTTAAAAAAGAAAATAAGTAAATAAAATAATAAAAAGAGAGTAGGAGGGGAGGGGGGCGCTTAATACCACCAGTAGAGACCCGTAGGCTGGCTAAGTTCTCCGGAAAGCGTGTCCTGTTTTCCATTAACACTACTCCAACATCGTACCGTGTTCAGGGAACGATTGGCTGCTGAATAGTAGGTGTAGTTCAAGCATTGGCCAATCAGGTTTGGGGCAGAATCATAACGTTGGACTGGAACCCCTGTCATAAACGGTTGATCCTTAACCATTAGATAAGAAGTTTATCCAGTTGACACTGTGTCTTTTCTGTTTAAGCCGGAGATAAGATAAACCACAGTTGGATAGTACCTGCTCAAACCGACCTACTGGAAGAGGACAGGGGACACTGATATATTGCATCGCAACGATAGATTGTTGTGCAACGATCTAAGAGTTAATTAAGCCCTACTTAATTCGGCTATAACCCCTGAAACCACACAAACATACAGCCACACCTCCCTACCGGCATGGTGAATTGCAGAGCAACGTGTTCCCTCGACGCAGGACTTTGATTGCTCAATGAAGACGTCACACGTTCTGGAAGACTATAAATCTAGCTTAAGACCGCGCGTGTGTGTGTGTGTGTATGTGTGTGTGTGTGTGTAAGTATATATAAGTAGTAATGTCTAAGGTGTAATTAAAACAGGGGCATAAACCCCCCCCCCCCCCCCCCCCAGCCTCCGGTGGCGCCCCAGATGGCAGTGACCGTTCCAACTCCTTTATGTTTCTTCGCACATTAGAGTTGGATAAACGCAATTTCAGTATGCTTGCAATGTAATGTTGTAATGCTTGATTGACAATAAAGTTTAACTTTAACTTTGACTTTGACTATACCAAGGAGCCAACCTCTTCTGACTGATTACGTCAGCACGGCATCAGCACTACCAAGTGAGCTGCAATTAAATGTTTTCAATAAAGCATTTCACTGATAGATTTGTTGCAACTTTATTGCAGTTGCTGCTCCAGAACTGGACACACTGCTTGATGACTAGATCGTGTCATTTGTAGCATGCTCATATTGTCAAGGGCAGTTAATTAGACATACTGTAAATCAGTTTGGGCCTATCAAAGTTAGGATCAGATTCACAATCCCATTAATACTCAGACATTTGTGTATCATAATATTTTTGGTACTCAAACTTCAAACTCAGACTTTTTCCTGGATTAAAATCGGGTGGTGGTACTGTAACCTAACATCCCCCTACCCACCACCTGATTTTAATCCAGGAAAAGGTCTGAGTTTGCAGTCTGAGTATGAATGATTTGTCATGGGTTTAAAAACAATTTTCTGCAGACCCTCGCTCCTGAATGACCACTGCCATCAGAACCACTCAACCTCCTGGCATGTGTACTGCAAATGTTAACCTTAATATTGAGGTTTGTGGAGTTTGAAAAGAAAGAGACGACGTTTCAGTAAGTCTCTATTATTTATTCTTCTCTTTACTCCACTTAAAAGAAAACTATTAAAACTGACAATAACTGACATCAACTGACAGAACATACACTTCGTTTTCATGACAACAACTGTTGTCATGAAGACCAGAAATAGAAAGTTATTTGTGTGTGCCTTCTAATTCATCAGTGTCGCCACACAGCTCCCCCCAGAACACACATAATAACATCCCAAGTCGCAATATGCATAAACCAGCAGAAAACAAACAACAAAACAGTGTACACTGCAAAACATCAAGTATACCTGTTAGGCAATCTAACTTCCCTACCCCTATGACTATGCCTAATAGACTTTGTAGGTGAGGGAGGAACAGGTAAGGCCCAACATGAGAAATAGCCGTGGCGGGCTGGGCGAGCCAGCTCAACTGCGTTATCCTGGAACACGTGAGTGGGTTTCAAACGATCCACCGAAACTTGGTCCTGACCAGTCCCTATCTCGATCAGAAAATACTTCGGCCCCGCTTCCAGCACGCAAAAAGGACCGTCATATGGGGACTGCAGGGGAGAACGGTGTGCATCATGGCAGATAAATACATATTTGGCCGACATAAGGTCCTTGGGAATGTATGATTGAGGAAGGCAGTGGTGTGCCGCCACAGGTGAGAAAACTCTGGCCTCGCTCTGTAATCCAGACCTCCCCATGAAACTAGGGCCCAAACCCGGAACACTAGAAAGGAACTCCCCTGGGACCCTCAAAGACTGACCGAGAACCAACTGAGCAGAGGAAGAGTGCAGGTCCTCCTTAGGACCTAACAAAACCCATGGCAACCTGTCCACCCAGCTACTGTCAACTAAAGATGCACGGAGAGCAGCCTTCATAGTACGATGAAACCGCTCGCACAGTCCGTTGGCTTGTGGGTTGTATGCAGCGGTCTGGTGAAGTTTGGCCCCCAAGCTCCCAGCTACCACGTTCCACAACTCAGAGGTAAACTGCAAATCCCTATCAGATGTCAGGTCCAAAGGAACCCCAAACCGCGACACCCAGGAATAGATGAGAGCTCTGGCAACCTCTGATGACGTTGTGGATGACAGGCGAACTGTCCACCATGGTCAGGAGGTTAGTAAAACCTCGGGATGGGGGAAAAGGGTCAACTAGATCAACATGATCAACATGAACATGTTCAAAACGTCTTTCAGGAATCAGAAAGGGCCCTAAAGGAGCTTTAACGTGACGTTGCACCTTTGCACATTGGCATGCTATGCATGTAGAAGCCCAAGTTTTAACGTCCTTCCTGAGGCTGGTCCACAAAAACTTGGCACCCACCAACTTAACTGAAGCTTTAACCCCAGGATGTGACAGGGAGTGAACTGCATCAAAAACACGGCGGCGCCGGGCGCAGCTTGTCCATTGAAACGTCACAAAGGAGTGTCACACCGCCATTCTGAAAAGTGACATTTTCCATCCGCAAACTAGACTCTGCCGTGTGCAATGCCTGCACCTCTGAGTCCGTCAGCTGGTCCGCAGCCATCTCAGCATAATACTATACAGCATAATAATACATACTGCTCACAAACTGCCCCGACTGCATAATCAGAAGCATCAGAGGTTAAGATGATAGGCGCTGCAGGGTTGGGATGGGTCTACAAGGCGGCGTTGGCAAGCGCTGTTTTAGCTTTGTCAAATGCCTCTAACCTCTCCGTGGTCCACTCAATGTCCTGGTTACCCTTTTTGCCTTTTAATGCTTCATACAAAGGGTGCATAATCAGAATCAGAAGCATTTATTGTCAATCAAGCATTGCAACATTACATTGCACGCAGATTGAAATGGCGTTTATCCAACTCCAGTGTGTGAAGAAACATACAGGAGTTAGAACGGTCACAGCCATCGAGGGCGCCACCGGTTGCTCGGGGGGGAGGAGGGGGGAGCGGGGGACAAGAAGAGAGGAGAGGGGAAAAAAAAACACAGCCACAGACTGTAGGGAGTACAATGTGGGGCCGGGAAAAAAACCTCAGCACATCAAGAACAGTAACATAGGGCACCATCCAACATAAAATCTCAAAACATAAACAAACATTTGCTCGTTTCACACATAAAAAACGCAAGACATACGAAGGCTTGGGATGGGGGTAAGCCCAGAGAGTTGCTATGTCTGGCTCTCAACCAATGTTTCAGTTCACAAGATGTCATTGTGATACCACAGCAGGTTGCCATGGAGAAGTCCTTGATTGGGTCTCTGTCGGAGTCAACAATCACCAGGTGTCCAAGAAGAAGGGAGGGGGAGAAGTAGTTCAGAGCGTCTCACAGCAGTGATTTCAGGAGAGTTGTTTCAGCAGCGGCCTTGGCCAAGGCCTTTGCCAGGAGAGCAGGAATGCAGATTAGATTATGATTGTTGGTTAGGGCAAGTAGTCATTTTCAATGGACACGACTCACTCCGTTTGTCCATTCTGGTCACAAAAACTATCCATACGACTTTGCAAAGCCATCAGCTTCACCAAGATGTTTTCCATATTGCGGTTAATGACCAGAGTCTGAGAGCCAATAGCTCTGCCCACCGATTCAAACATGCCGGACAGCTTGGGGCCTGTGACTGCTGTCTCCAACTTCCAAATTTTGCGATACATCAGGGCAATGCCTAATCCAATCAGCAGAAAGCCCGTTGTCATGGTTTCGAATATGTAAAGATCCTCAACGTCTTCAACGGAAAGAATCGACAGGCACACAACTCTCCACTTCTCCCAGGAGTCCCTCGTGTACCCAGCGGCAAACGTTCCGTCAGGACAGGCTGGTTCCCCTGGACCCGAGCTTCTTGTACCAAAGATTTTGTCAATTGCGTTTAGAGACCAGCCGATCAATTCCTTGATTTAGTTTGAAAGCAATGCAGAGAGAGGCACTGAAGTTGAGACACGACCGGACAAGACAAGAGAAGCAGGAGAGATATGGGAGAGGGAAGAATCAGGAGAGAGTAGAAATGCGACCGCCTTCGTTGAGAGCCGGAAGAATAATAATGTGGGCAGCTCTAGGAATGAAACAGTTGTAAAAGTTAACCATGCCCAAAAACTCCTGAAGAGGTTTCACAGAGGAGGGGCGGGGTAAGGCTAAAACTGCTTCCACCTTGGTAGGGAGTGGCACAGCACCCTGCTGTGATACACTGTGACCAAGGAACTCAACCTCTGAAAACCCAAACTGACATTTAGCAGGACTCACAATTAATTCATGTTCAGCGAGAAGCTCAAACAATAGGCGGAGGTGTAACCCGTGCTCCTCCACTGAACTACTTGCCACCAGGATATCGTCCAGATACACAAACAGGAAAGGCATATCCCTCAATACAGAGTCCATGAGCCGCTGAAATGTCTGCGCTGCCCCTTTCAGTCCAAACGGCATTCTCAAAAACTCGAATAGCCCAAAAGGAGTAATAACAGCAGTTTTGGGGATGTCCTGTGGATGGACTGGCACTTGATGGTAGCCCCTCACCAAATCGACCTTCGAGAAAACGACTGCCCCTGAAAGATGCACAGAGAAGTCTTGAATGTGTGGGATGGGGTATCTGTCGTTAGTAATAACATTGTTGAGGAAATCTCCACAAGGGCGCCAGCCCCCATTTGACTTTGGAACCATGTGCAACGGTGAGCTGTTTGAGCGTCGTACAATGCCCAGCCGCTCCATGTAGGCAAACTCCTCTTTGGCGAGGGCCAAGTTTAGCCATATCCAAATGGCGTGCACATGCAAAAACAGGTGGTCCTACAGTAGTTATATCATGCTCTACACCATGCTTGGCTACAGCAGCAGAAAAGGTTGATACAGTAAGGGCAGGAAAAAAAAAAAAAAGGGCAGGAGAGAAGACATTGGTACATGTCCCCTGTGGCAAGCATATTTGCGAGAAGGGGCCCTGTCTTCCCAAGAGTACATGGGTAGGAATCAAAAAAGAAACAGCATCAATAACTCTCCTGTTAGATACATCCACTAACAGCCTGTAAGCACATAAAAAATCTGCGCCTAGAATGGGCACAGAAACAGCTGCTACAACAAACTCCCCGTTAAACTCACGCCCATTAAAACACACAGTCATGAACCTGGTACCAAAGGTGCGGATGGGAGTTCCGTTAGCCGCATTCAGCGGGAGTCCCTGTCCATGTCCCAAAGTGTCAGTAGAGGAAGGGGGCATGATGGTCCGCTGTGCTCCCAAATCCACTAGAAAATGTCGTCCTGACGCGCTGTCCTCAATGAAAAGCAGCCTATCATTGTTGCCGGAACACTCAGCTGCTAGTGAGCAGGCCTTCTCGTTTAACGGCAGCTGAAAGGAACACCCCGGGCTTTCACTCCAAAGCGGCGGTGATAGAAGCACAGGCTGCTCTCCCTCTTCCGGCGCTCCGTGACAGCAGCAACTTCCACAGAGTTGTCATTACCATGCATGCATGGCAACAGGACGTGCACTGAGAACTGTCTGGATGCCAGCAGAAGTCTGTCCGCTTCTTCGGCCAAACCCCTGTAATCTTTATTGCAGATCAGGGGAGAGTTGGCCAGGACTGTGCCTACAGGAGGTGGAAGCTGGCGCAGGAACAAGTGGGTGAAAAGGAGTGAAGTATCACCAGAGCCAACATATTCTCCATCAATTCAGAAGGTCTGCTCTCCCCCAAACCAGTCAGAGACAACAGACGATCGGCCCGCTCCAAATATGAGAGTTGTCGGCTTGAGGCGTGTGCCGGAGCAGTCCCATTAACCTGCGTGAGGTGGCCGAATCCAAAGCTAACAACCCTAACCCTAACCCGTGACGTGAAAATACTTTGTGTTGTCCATGGTTATGCCGCGCAGATGAAACTGAGCCTCGACATGCTGGAACCATGGCTCTGGGTCGTGCTGCCAAAAGTCCTGTAGCTTAACCGTAGCTGTGAAAACAGGTGCTGTCACGAAAGATGAGGTTGCATCTACCGACATATTTCAATCGTCGGGGTCACCAATGTGGTGTTTGAAGAGAAAGAAACGACGTTTCGGTAAGTCTCTATTATTTATTCTTCTCCTTAGTCCACTTAAAAGAAAACTATTAAAACTGACAGTAACTGACATCAACTGACAGAACATACATTTCGTTTTCATGACAACAACCGTTGTCATAGAGACCAGAAATAGAACGTTATGTGTGTGTGGATTCTAATTCATCAGTGTCGCCACAAGTTAAAACTTGTGTTGCTATTTCATTTAATTTGATCCATCTCTAAAGTGAAACTGCATACATAATGTGAAGATGAATGATTAGTACCATAGTAACTATGACCGTATTAAAATAAACATTCGTGAGTGGCCTAGAACTGCTATGGGCTAATATGAAATGCAATATCTGTCACATTAAACAAACCAAGAAAAGGAACTGTTGGAACTGCCAACACCAGGAGAAAACCACATAAACTACATGTTTTTCATCTGTTTCCTCAACCTACCACCTGAAAGCATTATGTTCTGTAATTCAGAACAGATCTTAATGACAGAGAACTACAGTAATATGTGGCATTGCTTTTCAGCAATTCAGAGATAAACAGTGAAAATATAATTGATAGGAATAAAAAGTAATGAATGTATGAATTACAATGTATATATACATTGTGGCCCTGCCATAATTCATATATATGTAATCAGGAGACATTTATTGCTAAAACGTCTCCCTGCACAAACACACTTAAACCAAAGAAAAGAAAGAAAAAACAACATCTTGGCACAGACTGGGACAACGACAGCAAAGCGACATGTCATTGGAATATGTGCTGTGAAAAGCACGGTCCCTGTTTGGGTTGGTCAATAGAAAAAGAAGAAGACACTGAACATCCGTCTTTGACATGATGCGTTACAAGTTCAACAACCACCGCGAACATTTGGTCGACAGAAAGCTAATATCCATGCTGGAGGAAAGAGGAAGGCAGAAGGCAAGTATCAAACTGAAGCTGAGTAGCATTCACTTTAATTATCACCATCCCTCTGTGTTTACTCAGTCGGCTAAAGGCACTGAATTCACTAGCATGTCGTCAATTGAAATGTTAGCTAACTGATGACCAAAGCATGGCCATTGGTGTCTTCATGTGTTGAGTACCAGTGTAAGCTGCATTTAGTGGCCAGCTAAACCAGCCACTGACGTTGGCTTATCAGTTAACAACATTTGTTTAGAGCTTCAAAAATGAACAATAATTGATTATAAACCCTCTTTTGTCACGTTTTGAGTTTTGTTTTGTTATGTTTTCAGGTTCTTGGTTTATTCTTGTCATGTTTTTTTCCCTGTCACGTTAAGTTTCACTCAGGTCACCTGTTTTCGTTCCACAGCTGCAGTCACCACTCATCACCTCCCCACAGTATTTAGCTTCCAGGTTCACTCATGTCCATCGCAGAATACTCACCTCACTTCCATGGATCACAGTCACTTTTGTCAGGTCAGGTTTTTGCCACCTCGTTTTCATAGTCTAATCTTAATTCATCATTCATAGTCTTGTCTTGTTTGTTTATTTTTCACAAATTTCGTTTTGAAATTTTTCTATCGTCAATAATACACTGTGGGCAAAGAAATGCATGCACTTAGAGAAACTTATGTCAAATTTATATTAATTACATTTATGTCCCCTGAAAACAAAACCACAAAAAAAAAAAAAAAATTTTTTTTTGTAGTTTCAGTTTTTCAATTTTATTAATAACTAATAATCGGTTTGAGGACGTTTTTAAGAAAAGTCCAAATCGTCTGATTTCAGCTTCTTAAATGTGAATATTTCTATCTCTGAATATCTCTTTGGTTTGTGGTCAAAACAAAAGATTTGAGGACGTCATCTTGAGGTTTGAGAAAGACTGATATTTTCTAAAAAATGTTTTAACATTTTATTGACCAAACAACTAATAGATTAATCATTTAAATAATCAACAGATGAAAGCTACATATTTCTTATGCTCAGAGCATGGCTCGGAATGAAAGCTTTACAGACATAATAACGGTAAGTAAGGGGGGTGGGGCTTAGCAAAGGGTCAATACAGTTGTATCAATGTGAAGGTGAAGTTTGGGAACTGTCGTCGCACCAAGCTGAGGTCAATCTTGTATTCTGGTTATTGATTGGTTGCTTTGGCACTAAATCATAGATTAGCATGAAAAAAAAAGCATTGCGTCAGAAGCCCCTGTCCTCCTAGCCCCCACTTGCTCCTTTCTTTTCACACAGAACGAAGATGGCGCCGTTGTTTGTGGCTGGCCGTCTATCTCTGCTACATTTTCTGTGTATTGTCCTGTTTTTATCGCTTTTATCTCGTGAAGTGGCATCTTTACTGGTGTATGATCGCCTGAGGCTCTTGGGGATCCGCGATTTTGTGGACAATTTGCTGACCCAGGACTTTGGCGATTGGGCAAGACCACCGCCTCCTGTTATGGCATCTGTACCCTCTCACCTATGGCGTCTACCTTGTTGGTTACCACGCAACAGCCGTCGCAGAAGAGGAGGAAAGAGAGGTGGAGTAATATGCCGACTGAAAGCTCAATTGGCTTCGTACTCCATGTACAACGCTCGCCAAATGCTGTTTGGTCTCTCCAGTGATTACGCCGGATACGACATCCGAGGCTCCATGGATTACTCCTACCAATGGTTGTTGCCGGCCGTACCAGACTCCGGGTATCCACGTCCCTGTCGCCGGCCTGTGAGGATCCGCAGATGGGGCCGCGCGCTGGAGAATCTCCGTCCAGTTAATTGTGCCTACCAACAGACAGATCTGCGTTTGGTTTGCATGGCTCTCATCAACACCAGATCCGTTGCAAATAAGACATTTATCCTAAATTACTTTTTTACTTCGTATTCCTTGGATTTCCTCCTGTTGACTGAAACCTGGCTTAAACCAGGTGATAACAGTGCATTCTCTGAGCTTCTTCCATCCAACTGTTCTTTCTTCAGCTCCCTGAGAGTGTCGGGGCGAGGAGGGGGACTTGCTGCTGTGTTCAATACCGATTTTAAATGTCGACTTCTTCCCACAGGTACATACTCCTCGTTTGAACTGCAATTGTTTGCGGTAGAGTTCGCAAGTCCTGTGTTGTGTGCAGTTGTCTATCGCCCTCCAAAATATAATAAGGACTTTATTCATGAGTTCTCTGAGTTTCTGGCTGACATTCTCCCAAAATATGACAATATCCTGATCTGTGGTCATTTCAATGTTCACCGTTTGTTGCCCATCTGACCAATTCGCCACAGACTTCAAAAGCCTTTTGGCAACTTTTAATTTGATTCAATTCGTGGATAAACCAACACACCATCTGGGACACACATCGGCTGAAACTTTCAGTTTCCCTTAAAGACATTTTCTGAGACTGCAATCTCAGATCATCTCCCTATTGTTTTTGAATGGATAGCCCCCCAACCAGTGAACAAACCTCTTGCTCCATCCCATCAGCGGCGTATCATCACTCCCTCCACAGCCGATGAATTTACTGCTGCTTTCAATGACTCACAATATTTTCCCTTGAATGGCTTGGCTTCCCCTATCTGTCCTGATCATTTTCTCTCCTCCTTTCACTCCACCTGTACAGCGATTCTGGACTCTATTGCTCCTTTTAGGCAAAAATCTGTCAAGCCAAGAACAGACCCCTGGTTGAACGACACCACCCGCGCTATCAGGCAGCGTTGCAGGCAGGCGGAATGCAGATTGAAGAAGGACAAACTGCATGTGTCTCTGGAAATGTTAAGGGTCTGTCTCACTGATTATCAGAGAGCCGTACGTGAAGCAAAATCTCAGTACCTCTCTAATATTATTTCTAGCAGCAGTCATTGTCCGAAGGTGTTATTCTATACAATTAATGCTGTTATTAACCCATGTATTTCTGCTGTGACTGATCTATCAATAGCCACTTGTGAGAATTTTCTTCTTTATTTTGTTGACAAAGTTGATTCTGTCAAAACAAACACTGTTATTTTGAGTACAAATAAGGATCTGCCTGTTGTCCCAACTCTTTCTGCTGTGTTTGATCAGTTTGAGCTGGTTTCCCACTCTTGTCTCTGATGTAGTGACATCTCTAAAACCTACAAATTGCCTATTGGATATTGTCCCTTCCAAAGTGTTGAAAATGGTTTTTAATACTGTGGGGCCCAGTCTCCTGGTTCTTATTAACTCCTGCCTTAGATTAGGAACTGTCCCAGCTGCCTTTAAACATGCTGTGGTCATCCCCTTCTTAAAAGGCCTAATCTTGACCCCTCAATGTTATCAAATTTTAGACCTGTTTCCAATCTGCCCTTTCTTTCTAAGGTTTTAGAAAAAGTTGTTTTTATACAAATACAGTCCTTTCTTGAGGATAACTCTGTTCTTGAGAAGTTCCAATCTGGATTTAGGTCTCGTCACAGCACTGAGTCTGCACTGTTAAAGATGCACAATGATATTGCTCTGTCTGTGGATGCCAAGTGCCCTGTTGCCTTAGTGCTGCTTGATCTCACTGCAGCCTTTGACACGGTGGACCATGCAGTCCTCCTATTACGTTTAAGTAATTATGTTGGCATCCATGGCACTGCATTGAAGTGGTTTACATCTTACTTATCCAGTAGAACCTTCTCCGTTATGGTTGGTGACCTGTCCTCTTCCATTGCTCCTCTCTCCTGTGGAGTCCCACAAGGATCTATTATATCCTCTTCTCATTATACATGTTACCACGATTTACAAATCTATCTGCCAGTGAAGTCAAATAGTAACAGTGCACAATGTTCTTTGTTTGATTGTATTGCTGACATTAAGCAATGGTTGGCCCAAAATTTTCTACATTTGAATGATGACAAAACTGAATGTATTGTGTTTGGGGATACTGTGATGGCTGACTTTAGCACCTTGCCTTCAAAGCTCAGTTCAACCGTCAGAAATCTGGGAGTGATCTTTGACAGACATCTGAAGTTTGACAAACAAATTAACAATGTTGTCAGGACTTGTTTTTTCCAGTTGCGTCTCCTGGCCAAAGTTAAAATGTTTTTAAGCCGGCACGATCTTGAGAAAGCCATCCATGCCCTAATAAGTTCAAGGTTAGACTACTGCAATGGACTTTATGTCGGCGTCTCCCATACTTCTCTCAGTCGCCTTCAACTTGTGCAAAATGCTGCTGCCCGTCTTTTAACCAACACTAACAGACGTTTATACTGTAGATGAACATCTGGTATCTGTTCCACCAGTACGAAGGCCTTATTGAAAATCCATTTACATTTGCAGTCAAGTTGAAAATTATATTAGAAGAGATATGAAGAGTCTGTGGATTTGTTTTTTTTTTTGTTTTCTAATGCAGTTCAATTTAATTGTCAGAACCAGTTGCTGTATGGTTACTTGTTACAGTTGTATATATATGTATACAGAAGAAATACAGAGAATGGGAAATTGTAGTTGTTCTTGTTCAGCTTAGTCTCTTTTAAACACAATTAATTTAATCCCCATTTCCAACTGGCCAAAAACCGGTTTAAACCATTTGAAATTTATATAATTATGGTGTTATTAGGTGAGTATAGTTTTTTTTAAGTTGAAAGTACTTAAATATTCAGTAAATTGTTGCAATTGTACACCCAATATGTAGTTATTTTTTTTTACATGTTTTTAAAGATTTTATTATTGTTGAATATTGTTGTATTACATATAAAATAACATACAGTCTTTTTACAGAAAATAATGCCATTAAAACCAACCAATAACAGCACATTTCTGTAAATTTAAGCATTATTACTCGTATAACAATGTTAATTTACCATCGTCATGGGTAATTTAATTGTAGAATGTAAAATGTTTGTAATTAAAGATAATTAAATATACATTTATGTTATCTGAAATTAACAGTAAATTCTTGCTATTGTAAACCAAATATCTAGTTTTTCAGTTTTTTTAACATGTTTTGAAACACGATTCACATTATTTTGTGTCATATACTGTTATATTACATCAAATATAAATTATACAACCTCTTTCCATAAAATAATGTCATTAACACCAACTAATAACAGCATATTTCTGTAAATGTAAGCATTATTATTAATACAATGTTTGTAATACAATGTTTATTTACCATTTTTCTAGGTAATTTAATTGTTTTAAAATGTGACAACCTGAAAATAAGGCAAAATCTTGTTAAAATTACTAAATGGACTTGTATAGCGCTTTTCTAGTCTAACTGACCACTCAAAGCGCTTCTAACACTACATGCCACATTCACCCACTCACAAACACTCATACAGCACATCTTAACCCTCTAAGCGCCATGGTCGACTTAAGTCGACAAGATGGCGCCTTGAATAAAACGGCCCATTGTGGCAAAAATAACATCGTATTTTGTTCCTACTCTCCACTTCTGGTTGGCAGACATGTCACACTTCACCTCTGACGCAAAAAACGTCATCCTTCTATATGAATTTTTTGTGCTACAACAAGTTGAATCAGTATGAGTTCTTCACCAAGCGAATACACCATTGAGCTACAGCAGCAGAGTGATATAGTCAGCATTAGCGAGTATTTTTTTCCAATAATCGCACAATGTCCACTAAAAAGTTTACCTGCAAAGAAGCTCTGGGTCTTCTAATCAATAATCTGATGACAGTCAGCTGTTAGCTCGTCCCGGCACTATTGGCGCGGCGTTCCCGCGCTGCGTCCCTGCCTCACCAGCAGTCGGACAAAGTGTTTCCCTACACCAAACAGCAGCTTCAGATCCTTTGCCCAGCAATGTTGGTGGTGAGGAAAATGTTTCACGGGGTCGAAGTTTGCATCGAGGAGTTAGCAGACGTGGTAGTACTGGAGGGAATGAGGCTGGGAGTAATGTGCATGTTCTGTCTTTTTTATCGAGCTCGCCAAGTGAACGCAGTGCTTTCTGACACGGTGCCTTCACAAAGTGTCCACAATCGCACAGCCAGTAGCTTGACAAATCTGATGGACATGTCAGACGTGGTCGAAGTGTCAGTGGGAGAGCAGGGGGAAACGTAGCGGCGCAGTTCATGCAGCCGCAGCCATGCGTTGTGTTGGCGCACTTGGTGGAGACATGACAGGAGCGCATTTAGAGGCAGACGCGCTGTCATACATCGCAGAGCCAAGTCAACCAACATGCGTCTCACTAAGCCAGGTTATGGACATGTAAGCTTTGAGTATTTTACTTATGAGGTGGGGTACCAAAATTGGATAAAGCCATTTGATGAAACAGTTGGATATCAGGGGGACAGAGAACTATCCAATGCTGATTTGACCCTAGATTTTTTGTCACTTTTTCTCAGTGATGATTTCTGGAAGTCATTGACTGTAGAAACAAATCGTTATGCCCATCAGTTTTTAGCCTCCCATGAAATCAAGTCATCGGTAGAAATGCCACAGAGACTCACAGAACGTCACTTTCTGTATAAGGCTGATGACCACCCAGATTGTGTCGTATGTTCTGAACAAACTCGGCCTAAAGGCCGCCGTCAGAAAAAAATACAGGTGTGGGCAGTATGGGGTGGGTCTTTGTGTGGTACCATGAGATGTATGACAGGTATCACACCATAAAAAACTACAAACAGTGTCTCCTGGATGGATAGGCAGGCAAATGTGAGGTTATCGCTCATGTGCATTTTTTCGGCCATTTATTAGAAATAATTTACAGTGTTGGTTTACTCTTTGCTATTTCCCTGAACATTTTGCATTGTCTAGCACATTGAATATAGAATACCCCATGACGTCATAATATGCAAATTAGGTGTGTACATTTGCATCCTACATAAACTTTGGGTCATCCTTAACATTTCTCTAAATTGCAGAACGTCTCTATCTCCTATCAGTTTTAAGATATAGCCTTTTGAAATTTATTTGTCAAAATCAAGGAATTTAGAAAAAAATATCTGGCGTCTAAAGGGTTAAGATACTACACATAATTACATGCTTTCTAATCATTCATACCCCGATGGATACATCGGGAGGCAACGTGGGGTTCAGTGTCCTACCTAAGGACGCTTCGACATGTAGCCCGGGGAAGCCAGAGTCAAACCACCGACCTTCCGATTGGTGGGCAACTGCTCTTCCTCCTGAGCTACAGTTGCTACTGTATGTTTCCGTACAGCTTGGATATCTTGGGGGTGTATGGGACGAGCTCGCTGCTTGAAGGGCGTCTCATTGTGGAGGTTGATGTGATGTTTCACTTTGTTGGTTCTTCCAAAGTAGAGGTCATGCTGTGAGAAAACATGTGACATTGATCTTAATTTCTGTTCTATTCTCTTTCTCCATTCAGCAGGTATTGGGGAGTCTGCAAAGGTAAATGCAGGTGAGGAAACTTGTGGAGGTCCTGGCTGATCAGCTGATGGATCTTTCGTCTTCTTCTTGCCTACCCCAGAAAGCACTCGCTGTATGGCGTTGAGTTCAGCTTAGACACTTCTTGGTTGTAGCAGTATATCATGCTGTGTTTCATTGGTCAGCACTACTGGTACTCTGTAGGGTGCTCTAGTTGGAAGGGTGAGCAGACCACAGGTGACTATTATGCCTCCAGTAAGGGAGTAGGATGACGGAGGCTCGATCACTGCCTACTTCTCTGTAGGTGCACTGCACATGTTGGCTACCCCTTCCATCACAACTCTCTGTCCTGCCATATGGGGTAGACTGATGAGGGGTGATGTCTGTCTCACTGTAGAGGGTGTACTTTACATCTAAGTTGTTAGTGCCTAATAACACTGGTGATAGGGCCATAGTACGGCAGTCTGGAACTACAAGGGCCAATATAGGCATTTCGATGTCTACACCCAGGAAACTCTTTGGGAATGTTACACTGAGCTGGATGTAACCAGTGTAGGGGACTGTCTGGCCATTTGCACCTTCTACCTCTAGCAAGTCATCTATGGGGTGAATGATCTGTGAGGTCAGCTTCTCTTCATAGAATGACTGGGAGACAGTGGTCACTTGTGACCCTGTGTCTAATAGACAGCTGCAATCTTCTCCGACAATGATCACTTTTCCAGTACACCTGGTTCCTATTAACCCTTTTGGTAGGTGTCCTCCACCATGAGAAGATGCTTGTTTCAGGCTAGCTCTTTGCTTGCCTATGGGACGTTTCTGATGTTCTCCAGCACCTATCAGTCCCTTGACCGGAGCTGATTTTAGTTTAAAGGCTGTGTTCTGGAAGAGCTGCTCTGGGCTTCCCACAGAAGCTGTCTTTCATGTAGCTGTCTCTTCTTCACTTCAACCAAGGCTGGATTGGACGGTTCATTGCAATTTGGTGCAATATGTCCATCTTCACCACACCTGAAGCAGTACCCGGGTCTTGACCTTCCATTCTGCACTCTGACTGCTGCATGACTTGCATCACCACGTTAATTTGCTTCAGCGGGAGTAGGGAAAAGGGGAATCTGGGCTCTGAGCGCTGCCAGTTGACTTTGCAGCTCTGCTATTTGTCTCTTCAGATCTTGGACATGGGAATCAAACTGGGGGAATTGGATTGGGGTCTGGATGTCTGGCAGTTCTATGTCTTTAGGCTGGTCCTTTGACTCTGAAGCTCAGCCACTTGTTTCTTCAAGTTCTGGTTTTCACATAGTACATCTACTTTTTAATTATTCTGTGGCCAGGTCATGTTCAATTCTTCATGGGTGCAGGTACACTGAAGATGGGATGTAGCTCTTTGCTTGGGGGCTCCGAGGTGTTGTTTCATGCGGGCAGCTTTTGCAGTCTGTCTGTCCTTTTCTGTGCGCAGGAGATCTGGGAAGGATGGGGGATTGTATTTTCTCCTCTCTAGTTGGAGACTGCTGAGCACTGTGTTGTCCCAACAACTTCTGTAAAACTGCCTCAGTAGGTGTTCATCTTGTTCGACAGAAACTGCACCCCCTCTTTTCCCAGCCTGGCGGAGAATCACCTGCAGTCTGTTCAAGTATTGGGAGGGTTTCTCTCCAGCATCTTGCAACGTGTTCATGAACTTAGCAAAGAGCTCTTCACCATCATCAACAGTGCCAAAAGCTAAATCCAGCAGCAGCACCGTCTTGAGGGCCTAACTGTTTGACTATATCTGCTACAGGGGACAGGTGACTTTCAAATATCTTTCTCACTCTGTGTAGGTCAGATATGGCTGGGTTTTAAAGCATGAGCTTGACGTTAGTTCGCCAGGTGTCGTAGTCTGCCTCGTTGTTGGGGTGTGGGCACTTACCAGAGAAGGATCGTAGCCTAATGGATGTGGAGGCAGGAGAGGAAACATCGGCATTTCTCACAACGTGCTTGACCACCACTCTCTGTACTTCAGGAGAGTTAATGTCATCAACTCGGAAGGTGGGATGGTTCTTTAATCCAGATGAGATGGATGGAGTCGCATTCTTAACTCTTGGAGTACACTTCAGAGATGCAGGTGCAGGAGGCGTTGCATGGATCAGGTCAGCATGAGATGAGGCTAGGCATAAGTGACGAGCTGCATTGTGATCCATGTTATGACATGTCAGCTGGGGCTCAGAGCCAAGGATGTCATGATTGGCTGTTGTCTGTACTTGCCTGATCGTTCTCTGAGTGAAGTCTGTTGTGGGAGCATCACAGGCTGACTGATTGGTGAAAAGAGCAGAGGTGGCTGCACTGATCCGTATGAGTTCTGTTCCAAAGACTTCTTCCAGTGTCTTGCCTGTCGATCATGCAACTAACTGCAGCTGTTCAAGGTAGTTCTCAGTGTAGCTGCTACTTACTTATTATACTTACACATCTGCTAGCAGTCTCAGATGGTAGCAGGCTCCTTCTTCACCTTGGCGTGGAAATGTGGCCGGCAGCAGTGGCTTGAATGACTGTATTGCAGTGTAATCAGTGTATTCAACTACTACATGTCCTTGAAATGTACTGTTTGGACCGTCTATGCAAACAAATCTAATGATAGAGCCATGTTGACTCAGATGTTGAATTAATTCTTTGTCAGATTTTGCATCAAGGGGTCCACTAATAATAAGAGAGTTCAGCACTTTAATATTAGCGGTCTTAATAACCTCCATTCTGGTTTTGGTATTACAGTGACGTCACTAGTACTACTCAACAAAACCCAATTTCTCCTGGCTGGCTCGCCAAGTTGTAACACCTGGTTAAATAATAAAACCAGTTATTAATATAAAGTAAATAAAATTAAAAACTTAGATGTGGACCAGATTAGATTCGCTCTGGAGAAATGGGTGTGAGTAGGAAAAGACAACAAACAAGAGATCACTGTTGTGTTATATTAAAAAAAAGTAAAACATGTAATTTATTTAAATATCAATTGATTATCTTCTTCTCGGTTTCTATACAATAATAACACATAAGACAAAATCAAAAACAGACAAACTATTCTACTATAAACTATAAAGTCTTTTCCTTTACAAATCCACCTGTCAGGTAAGTATCTAAATTTGATTTCTAATTATTAGTTTAGTGCTATCCATCCATCCATCATCTACTGCTTTTCCGGGGTTCGGGTCGCGGGAGCTTTAACAGAGAAACCCAGACGTCCCTGTCCCCGGCCACTTCCTCCAACGACACTAACAGAACCACATCATCCGCAAAAAACAGAGACCCGATTCTGAGGTCACCAAATCGGACACCCTCAACGCCCTAGCTGTGCCTAGAGATTCTGTCCATAAAAGTTAGGAACAGGATCGGTGACAAAGGGCAGCCCTGACGGAGTCCAACCCTCACTGGAAATGTATCCGAACTACTGCCTGCAATGCTGACCAAACTCTGACACCGGGCATACAGAGACCGAACGGCCCCTATCAAGGGGTCTGGCACTCCATATTCCCGGAGCACCCCCCACAGGACTCCCCGAAGGACACGGTCAAATGCTTTCTCCAAGTCCACAAAACACATGTAGACCAGTTGGGCGAACTCCCATGCACCCTCCAGGATCCTGCCAAGGGTATAGAGCTGGTCCATTGTTCCACGGCCAGGACAAAAACCACACTGCACCTCCTGAATCCGAGACTCGACTGTCCGACGGATCCTCCAGTACCCCCGAATAGACCAGGGAGGCTGAGGAGTGTGATAGCCCTATAGTTGGAACACACCCTCCGGTCCCCCTTTTTAAAGAGGGGGACTACAACCCCGATCTGCCAGTCCGCGATGCTGCAGAGGCGTGTCAGCCAAGACAGCCCTACAACTTCCAGAGCCCTGAGAAACTCAGGACAGACCTCATCCACCCCTGGGGCCTTGCCGCCGAGGAGCTTTTTGACCACCTCGGCAACCTCAGCCACAGAAATGGGAGGCCCCGTCTCCGAGCTCTCCGACTCTGCCTCCTCCGAGCGCATGTCGGTAAGATTGAGGAGGTCCTCGAAGTATTCCCCCCACCGACTCACAACGTCCCTAGTTGAGGTCGTTCTCTAAAAGCGTACTTTAGTGCTAATTTAGTTATTTTTTAATTGTCTAATTCTGTATTTTTAATCCTATTTTACTGTGTATCTTACTGACAGGTGGTTTCATTAACTTATCCCTCTCTCTCTATCAAAACAATAAACAAAGATAAATAAGAATGGTTTCAAAAGTAACAGTAGGCTATCACAATCACAATCACAGTGTATCACAAATAAACTAAATCAACTTCTCTGAAAGTCCAGGTTCAGTGGGGTTTGGCTCGCCTCTTCAGTTCAGACTGTAATGTCTGACCAGCTAAACTGAAGAATTAGAATGTTGTCCATGAAGAATGAGGGGATGATGATTAAAGGGGGTGGGGGGGTGATGATGATGAGGAGGGTCACACACATACAAGCTCCTGGCCTTGAAAGCACAAGCCAGGAAAATAATCAATATAAATCTAAAACACACCTTCTAAATTATGCTATGTTATCATTAGATTATAATATTGTTTATATTATTAATATAGAGTAAAAAAAGAAAAACAAAACACACCTACCTATAATTACAAACAGGATCAGCTGATAGTCAGCTGATGCTAATGCTGTCACCGTTTTCTTTTTCCTGACAGTCACTAAGCTACTTTTTCTTTTCAGTTACAGGGCTACTTTGTGACGGGGTATTTTTTGACTCACCAAGGGTCTTTGATTTAAAACAGCAGGATTATTACTGTTCCAGGAGGGGTTTCTTCTTCTTTCTTTCTCTTCTTTTTTTCTGTTGGTCTGTCTGACTCTGTCTAGGTGTCTCTCAAGGTGCAGCTCTGAGAGTGAGGGCACTTGGTTCTACACAGCCTTTTATATCAGGGGACTGTTGTTATGGTTACAGTTAAAAATATATAAATGTATTCATAAAGTAATTTTTATTTAATTTAAATCATGTAACCTAAATATAAATCAAGTAATATAAATAAAATGATTATTTATTTATTTAACCCTCTGGGGTCTGAGCCCATTTTGGTCGTTTTTGAATACTTTTGCTTTTGCCTTTATATACCACAAAAAATAGTTTGGCATACCCATGCTTGGTATGTTTTTTTTTCAACACAATTTCATCCATATGATCTAATAGTTATTTTTTCATTTTGACTTACTTTATTAACACATTGAGCCCAAAAATTCACAGAAATGATCAAATCCGAATTTAAAAAACATACTATTTATTACAATAAAAAACACAAACATGGTCAATGAACTGTTTTGGAACTTGAAAAGGGTAACATAGGTTGCAAATATGAACAAATAAATGTAAAATTTAAATAAAGTAATACAATATTCAAATATTTACCATAAAAAGCATGTATAATTACAGGCGTTTTTTACCATATCACCTTCAAAACAATGCAAAGTAATGCAGAGAGCTACACCAGTGCTTTGTATTCCCAGAGTCTCAAATAGTTACTCCCAGAGTTCCAAATAGTGAAAATGTAATATTAGAGGTAAAATTGAGATGTAATCAAACTATATACAAATATTTCAAACAATATACAAACAATGGGACAAAGTTTTTTTATTTTTTTATTTGTGCCACTCTGCAAAGCAGTTTCTGTCCACAACACGATACAGCGCCACATCACAAGACTGGCACTTCCAGGGAGTGAGATTTCTTTTTTTGTCGACCTGGTGGCAATGTAGGCAACTCCTGTGGCCTTGTGTGGCTTTCAGGCTGGCATCTGTTCCCACAGAATGTGTACAATGCCACAATCTGTTACCACCATGCAAATGTGGGCACTAACACTGTAATTCTCTGGCTCCTTACAACAATGTGAATACTCAGTTTACAAAAAAAACTTACAGGTATAAATTAATACATACAACTAGAAATAAACATAGATAACATTAAATATAACTCAAAATACACACTAGTAAAATCAGAATATTCATCTCCTTGAGATAAGTATGAAAATTCAGATAAAGAGGACAACAAAATGCCGAACATTTACCCAGCTCTGTATTTATCATTTCAGCCCTGCTCTTCTGGACACATATACCTACCTAAATATATAACGTTATCAGACAGTTTTATAACGTTTACAATACAGCAGTAAACAAAACAAAAGCTCCAAATATTCATGATTAGTATGACTTATCTCTCATCACCGACGATGTCGCTGTTGACAAAAGATGGGTCTGTCACCTCATCATCCTCATCGCTGCTCTCCTCCTCCTCGGACGATGAAAAGGAAATGACATCGTCTTCGTTGTCGTTCTCGGTATACAACAGCCTGAGGGCCTGATTGACATCCAATGACAGCTTCTTTTCTCTCTAAAAAAATCTCTCTTGTTCTTCTGTCTTCTTTCTTCTTTCAAAAACACTCCTCTTCTCCTCAAAAACGTCCGCCGCTAACTCCCGCGGTTGGCTTCCGGTTTAGCGATTTTTGGCGCTCCCCGCATCCCGTGATTGATGTAAGATGTCTCTGGTACATTGGTTATGTAGAGTAGTATTAACAGATTCGACCACTTTTTCCCGTTTTCTAAAATCACAAAAAATGACGAAGATATGGAAAGAAATGCAACCCCTGTCCCGCCCTTTTTTAACGATCGAATAAATATTTTTTTACGACCAAATTGAAACTGTCATATCTCCGGTTTTACGTGGTGTATCAAAGTCAAATAAAAACTAGGAGATAGTTTCAAATCTGCACTTTTGAGTAAAGTGCTCCACGTGACCTAGTTTGTTTTTTATGACGCCACAATGACGTCATGCAATCATGCCGGCGTGATCATAGACCTCAGAGGGTTAATATGTCCAGTAACCAGGGGTTACACTACACCTTAGTCTGACAGAAAATTGGACCGGATCGGGTTACGGACAGTCGGATTAAGACCCTGAAATAACTCAGTTGATAGTCACACTAAACGTGCTTATAGACAGTGAAGCACGTGGTGAATTGGACTTTGCGTTCTGCGCATTCTTGAGATTTTTTTCATAGAGTCGTGACCTGGAAGTCGAAGGAGGCAATATTACTGTTGTTGTTGCTGCCGTCGGCAAGAAACAAACAACGTGATGGAGAATGTGCCGTTGTGCATCACCTTAGTGCAGTAACCATGCTCATCACAAACGAAATGTAGAAGGATGTAACTTCATGTTGCTCTTCGTTTGCCATCTTTCTTGAATGCCTGAGTTTGTTGTTGTTGATGGTGGTGAAGAGGTCAACCGGAAGTAGCTCTATTACCACTAGCTGAAATGGGTACAGCGCCACCTATTGTACCGGGGTATGACATGCTTTGCGCCAGTGATTTGATTTATTCACTGCCATATAGCCTAGGATAATTACCCTTTCTCAAATAAGGATCATCATCCACCTATAGCTACGATCGAATTATTCTCACCATGTAGACCCACTGAGTGTGTATGGATTCTGATGTGGCTGATAAACCCATTCATATCTAAAGCACAATCTGATAAGTGAGACAACGCTCTGGCACACCGGACAAAAAAAAAGTGTGTATGTCCTCACAGTCCAGAATATAAAAAAGAGAGGAAAGAAAGGCTTTCTGGGTTGGTGTGTGTGTCCTCATAGTGCAGAGAAAAGAAAGACGTTTTGACTGCTAACGTAGTGTGAGAGCTGGTTACACGCACATTTACAAGTTTAGAAAGTTAATGTTAATCGGCTTTAAAGTCAAAAGCAGCCGAGAAAAGAAAGAGGTGAACAGTCTTAAAAGCTTGGTTCAAGAGCAAAATCTGATTTAGGATCAACTGAGTCTCATAACAGAGCAGCAAAGGACTTCACTGGACATTTAAAAAGATTTAGATTACTAGAATATCCAGCATTAATAGGAATGGTCTTGAATTAATCTTATTTTTTATTATAATTTTATAGGATGCAAATAACTTTACCTTGTGGTCTGTTTCATGAATTTAAGAAGCTTGTCAGCCAAAACAGAGATTGGACTCAAACGCTGGATTCAGTTTAGATGAAAAAATAAGATTTATTTCTATAGAACAAGTGGAATGAGATAGGGAATGCTGAATCAGGAGCCAGGGAGACGTTGGGAAAACCAAGGTAACACAGGGGCCCAAGTGGCCGGTGTAACTGGACATGGAGAGGTTGGTTAGTGCGTGAATTCAAGCAGAAGAATGTTCCAAAAGGGGTAATTGAGATTACCTTACTGTGAGCCGGTGAAAACACAACTGGAGGGAGAGGCAGAGACTGAATGGCTGCAGGATGTTTTCCAGAGTGGCGGTAGGTGGTGAGGCAGAGAGAGGTATGGGAAAGTTGTTGGAGAGATGAGAAAGGAAGCCAGGGAATCCGTCAGACTCGAGAGGAACAAGGCTGAAACGAGGAGACAAGGTAAGTGTACACCATAAACTTCTTTGTCAATAACTCGAAGACAAGAGCTGGCCTGATTAGCATGGGAATGGTAAAACGATCTGGTGAAGACTGTTGGTCCTACTGCTCCTTAAGTAGGGTTCTTGATGATGGTAGATGAAGAACAAGTGTGACACTTCCAAGCCAAGTCAGATCATGACAGAGCTGAAGTTTTGTTCTTGTTTGTTTCTTACCATTCACTGAATGTATATGAGATACCAAGAGGACAGAAGGGCCACACCCATACACTCCAAACAAGCAGACAAAGGACTGACTTGATCCACGCCATCCCAGTTCAGACCTGCCACATAAAAAGGCCAGTGCGATTTATCCACAAGTTCTTTAGACACACACACATGCACACACGCTCACATGATTTTTGTGCTTGTTGTTTGGTGAGGACCGGATGAAAAACATTGGACAAGGACATTGACAACATACATTCATACTGTTTTCCATACACATATGAAATATCACACTTTAAAATAAACTTAAGGGTAACTTTGTGACAGACTGATCATCTGAAGCAAAACATTGGCTAATATAGTGTTGTTCTGTTTGTAAGTAATATACTACACAACGGTTTGGGATTTTTATTCGGTTTCACGGTCTGCACAGTTTGTTTGTTACTTAATCTTCCAACAAATGTTTGTTAGTTGAACAATCAAAAGTTGTGTATAGGAAGTAAAGACCCGGATGATCTAGCCCAGTGTTTCTCAACTCCGGTCCTCAGGACCCACTGCCCTGCATGTTTTCGATGTTTCCCTCCTCCACCACACCTGATTCAAATGAATGGCTCCTTATCAGGCCACTGCAGAGCTTGATGACAAGCTGATCATTTGAATCAGGTGTGGTGGAGGAGGGAAACATCAAAAACATGCATGGCAGTGGGTCCCGAGGACCAGGGTTGCTCAAAGGGACACCACCTTACATCCTACCAGGCTTGTCAGGGAACCTATGATAAAAGTCAGTCAACAGGCTGGGATCCAGAACCAGGGAGCGTGAAAGCGTAGCAGAGCTGACCAGAGAGTTGTGGGAGTATTCCACCCATTGTAAGTACGTGGACCAGGAGGCTGGGAGACGTGCCGCCACACACCGCAGCGACAATTCCAAGCTCTGATTTGCCCGCTCTGTCTGACCATTTCATTGGGGATTGAGCTGGTTGTCCCCCCCAGGGCTTGACAGAAACCCCTGCACACTGGGAAGTGAACTGTGGACCCCTGTCTGAGACAATGTCCTGGGGGATACTGTGAAGGCAAAATACATGCTGGACCAGGAGATCAGAGTTTTCCCATGCTGAGGGGAGCTTGGGAAGTGGAGCAAAGTGAACAGATTTTGAGAAACGCTCAATGATGGTTAGAATAGGGGTATTACTTTTGGAGGGAGGGAGACCAGTGACGAAATCCACAGCTATATGTGACCAGGGGCGATGTGGGATGGGTAAGAGTTGGAAGAGACCCACTGGTGCATGGTTAGAGGACTTATTTCTGGCGCAGACGGAACAGGCTGTGACAAACTCACTCATGTCCGTGGTCATGATCGGCCATCAAAAACGCTGCTGGAGCAGGAAAAGGGTGCTGTGAATTCCGGGGGGTGACTATCTTGGATGCGTGCCCCACTGGAGCACAGGGCTTCTCATCGACTGGGGAACATATAGTCGTCCAGGTGGACATCCATTAGACACCATTTCCCGATGTTGAGCCTTCTGGACACGATTTCTCACCTGGCTGCTCTGACCACACAGGACGACGGTAGGATGGTTTCCTCCAAAGCCTTCCCTTCCTCTGGTGTGAACTGCCTGGAGAGGGCATCGGGCTTGATGTTTCTTGAGCCTGGGCAGTAGGAGAGGGTGAAGTCAAACCTTCCCAAGAAGAGGGCCCATCTGGCTTGGCACGAGTTCAGTTGGCGAGCAGATCAGAGATAGGTCAGGTTTCTATGGTCTATCCAGACGATGAACAGCAGGACCTCCCCCTCCAACCAGTGCCGCCACTCCTGAAGGACCAAGACCACCGCAAGCAACTCTCGGTTCTCCAAATCGTAGTTTCTCTCTGCAGGAGTCAGGCATCTGGAGAAAAAGGCACAAGGGTGAAGTCTGTGATCTGCAGGCGCGCGCTGAGAGAGGACAGCCCCGAGCACCATCTGAGACGTCAACCTCCACTATGAACAGGTGGCACAGATCAGGATGAATTAACACAGGGGCTGCCGTGAACTTTGTTTTCAGCCTATCAAAAGCTGCCTGTGGCTCTGGTGACCATACAAAGGTTTTCTTGACTGAGTTTAACTGGGTGAGAGGAGCAGCAAGGTGACTGAAGTCACGAATAAAAGGCCTATAAAAATTGGCAAATCCCGAAAACCTTTGTAATTATTTACGAGTAGCTGGGGCAGGCCACTGTTATTCCACCCTGATTTTCTCAGGGTCTGGTTTGAGTTGCCCCTTCTCGACTATGTGCCCCAAAAAGCTAATGAAGGTGGCATGAAAGTCACATATAACTTGTTCTAAAGTAATCTTTTTAACACTTGTTTTACATGGTCCATATGTTCTGCATAACTGAGAAAATTTAAATATATATATATTTTAATATATATATCAAGTTATACGAACACAAACCTGTTCAGCATGGCCTGGAGCACGTAATTAACTAAGGCCTGGAAAAGAGCAGGAGCATTTGATAACCCAAAAGGCATAATCAGATATTCAACGAGTCCCAAGTGTGTGTTGAATGCCATCTTCCGTTCATTCCCCTCTTTAATTCTGACTAGATGATAGGCATTTCTCAAGTCCAACTGTGAAGGCCGAATCTAGCAGCGGAAGAGGGTACTTGTTTTTGACATTGCTAGCATTGAGATCAGTGTAATCGATGCAGGGCCGCAGAGTTTTGTCCTTTTTCTCTACAAAAAAGAAACCAGCTCGAACTGGAGGCATTGATGCATGTTTCTATGGTTTCTTTTTCAGGTTTGGAAAGGTTGTATAGTCATTGTGTGGGAAGAGATGAGCCAGGGAGCAGGTCGATAGCGCAGTCGTATGGTCGGTGTGGTGGAAGGGTGAGAGCTCGATCTTTACTGAATGCTTCCTTCACTTCATGATATTCACGGGGAACATTAGTCAAGTCTAAGTCTTTGGGAGGTGCAGGGAAATTTTCAGAGGGTTTGGGGTTGACCAAAAAAAGACAGTAGTGACAGTGGTGACAGTAATCATTCCAATTGTAAATCAAGGTTGTCACCCAGTCTGTGTGTGGGTTGTGGGTTTGTAGCCAGGGTAACCCAAGAACGATAGGGGTTAAAGGGGATGACATAACAAATAGCTCTGCCTGGTCATGATGGTTTCCTGACAGGGTGAGTTTAAGAGGCTGGGTCTTGTGCGTGATGCTGTCGATGGGTTGGCCGTCAATAGCTAGTATTCTTTTGGGTTGCTCTAGCTGATAAACTGGAAGATTAGGTTTCCAAACAAAGTCACTGTCTATGAAATTGTCTTCCGCCACTTGGTTGGCTGGAGCTGAGGTGAGGGACCGATACCTCTGTCCCTGGGATCTTTCCCTGCGTCTCTCTCTTATCCTGTTGTCTAATCTGATGGTTAAGTCTATTAAGGCCTCTAAGCTAAGGCTCATCTCTGGTGGCCAACTCATGTTTTAACTCCTCTGATACTCCCTTGAGGAAAGTTCCCTGCAGGGCGGTGTCATTCCATCCACTTTCAGCTGCTAGAATCCTTATATAATCCTTTCTCCAAGATCAGTAATTACCGTGGCTAATTGCTGCAGGTTGTCCATTACTTGCCGGAGAGTGGATTCATGCTTACTCACCAGGGCGTCCTGCGAAGCGAGCGCTCGCTTGAGTTGGTCCGTCTCCGTCGGGTCCATCTTGGCCAGATGACTCTGTGACGGTTCGTGTGCAGGGTGGACCCAAAACGGCAAGTGACCAGGTGGCAGTTCACAAGTAGAGATTTATTTCCTCACAGGGGAACAAAAACAACTCAAAACTTCAGGTGGTGATACAGATGGCGATAGCTGGAGGCTGACCGACTGTGGGGAAACTGGCATGGCTTGGTAACTTAATTATCAGGCAGCGGTGTGAAGTTGAACCAGGCTTTTCTGGAGTGGAGCGGTGATGCTGGATTGAATCCAGGTGTGCTCTGCTGTGCCCCTTGCTCCTCAGGAAAAAGTAGGTCAGCCCCACCTCTGAGCCATTGCCTGCCCTGCAGGAGAGACAAGAAAAAAGGAAAGCAACCCAAACAAAAATCACAGCCATAACTTATATGAAAACAAAACAATAAAACACTGTCCATAACAGATTTAATATCCCGCAAATCACATTTGATAGTTTTATGTTTTTGTTCAGTTAAGTTTTTTTAGGTTTTCTGGATTTGCTCCTCTTGTGTTTATTGATTTATTCAATGTGGGTGGTGTGGGAGCAGACATAGTCATTATGGGGTTTTGGGGGGTAGCAGCAAGTGGGAAGCTGCAGAAAAGTGTGTAAGACTACAATTCTGCATCCTGGTCTCAACCCTGGATTGTCTTGTTTTTGAATGACTAATAAATTTGTCCATATTTCTAGAAATGAGAGCCACTCCTTCCAAAGTGGGATGGATGTGTTTGAAATGTGGACAGCTTGATGGTGAACCACAGGTTTGACTTTAGGGCTGTGCCTCCTCTCCCAGACTGTCACCCAGCCAGTCTGTGGTCACGGCTGCTCGGATTCCACTAAGGTGCAGCGAATGAGGCTAGCTACGTTAGGTGGCTCTGCACTGACTAAAGGGACCTGGCTAACTATCGGGTGGTTTTCAATGGTGCAGAGCTGAGCTTCCAATTCAGATAACCTCGCCTCCAAAACTACAAAATGGCTACATTTGTTACATGTACCAGTATTGCTAAAAAGGAGTAACTAAAAATCTGACACACGGAGCAAGTGAAAACAGGAGATGGAGGGAGAGAACTGGTAGCTATGCTAAGTTGGAGAACCAGACAAACCACTAAAAAGTGAAAATAAACACCAAATATCTGTAGTGGGTGTTAGAATAGAACAAGTATGTGATAGAATAAACTATGCAAAAATGTGTAACTTACAAGGAGAAATTGAGGGATTTTTAATAGTCCAAGAGGAGCAAGAAATTCAAACAAGAAACACAATCAAGGTAACAGGAAGTGATGCAATACGTCTCACTGCAAAGCGTCAGCATCAGAACACAACCCCAATTTAAAAGGGAATGTTTTAAATGTTTTAAAGGCATTAAAATCAGTACCTCTCTGATAGCCTGGTGGGAATTTCTTAAAATCTACAAGTTAACACTTATCCCAATTTAAGCTTACACCCATTTGAAACAATTCTGACATCCTGCAAAACAAAGACAACTAAACGTTTTTCTATGAAACAACAAAGGAATAAAGCATTTTGAACATATAATCCAAAGTAAAAACTTTGTCACTCAACACACACAGGATCAGCAGCAACAAATTTTTAGAATGTCAACAAGTCAAGTCCGTAATAAGTAAGAAATATATCCTTAACCAACTAGACCTACAACATTCTTAGTGTAGTAGAATTTCTAAATCTTTTATTTATACACAACTGTGTGAGAATAGCATATCTGGAAAACTTCTTGAGAGTAGAAGTATAAAAAAAACAAACATTAATAACAATGCTTCAAAAACAAGAAATGGAAATGGAAAAATACTTTATTCATCCCCCCTGGGGGAAATTCATTCATGTCATGTAGCTCAGTTGAAATATTTACAAAGATTGTTATTATAATAATAAATAAATGTAATAAGAATATGTCAGCAGTCACTGTTAAAAAGCCTTACCGCTGTGGGAACAAAGGACATCCTCAACCTCTCAGTCCTGCAGCGCAGTGAGATGAGCCTCTTACTGCAAGCTGGAAAGCATTCTCACTATTGTTTTCCTGTTTATCTTTATTATTATTCCAACATATTAGTCTTCTGTATGTTTTTTGACTTTTAACTACTTCCGCACACTTTAAGGAAATTAAACAATTTTTACTTAAAACGTTCATCTCTTTCTGGACATGGTGGCTATATCTTGTTGTGTTTCTAACATTTTTTTTTTTTTTTTAAATATAAAGGTTTTTGTGCAAATTATTCTCCCTTTAAAAGTAATGGTAAATCCTGACAAATCATTTAAAGAGCTTCCCCCTTTTTCAAACTTAACTACATCAGCATACTTTCAGCTAGAGACACCATTAAAACTTTAATGTTCACAAGATATTCAACTATTACTGAATGATGCAGCTTTTTAAAATATTCAGCCAATTCTGAACTACCACAGTTTGAAAATTGAGTAAAATCCTTGATCATTTCTGAGTTTACAATGCATTCCAGTGACAGGGAATGTTCATGTGTTGAGTGGAGGCTCCAACTGGCAGAGTGGAAGAATACAGAAAGATTCTTCAGAAAAAACGTTTTTCACCTGTCACTGTTTCCAAAATATGTAAGCCACAGAAATGATTTTAGCATTAAAACATAGGTAATTTTGTCCTCTTTCAGCCAATGTGACTTTCATAGCCTTCAGGAGTTTACTGTTTGAATTTGAAGCCTCTGAATCACATCAGTACCGTCCAACTACCAGTCCTTTTTGCATGTTTCTTCTCTTTTCTGTACTTTTCTGCCTTCATATAGCTCCAGCTTCTTTTAAAAATACATTTCAGGCCTTTTGAAACTGAATTTATACACTTTTTGTTTAGCATTTTTCCTCTCTTTCCTGCTCTTAGAAGCCTTCATCTTGCTCCAGGTGACTTAAACATTCACATTTTTCTGCATTGTTTTTTCCCTTTCAGTTTTGCATTTTTCCTTCTCTTTGCTGTACTTTTCTGCCTTCATCTAGCTCCAGGTCCTTTCAAAAATACATTTCAGGCCTTGTGAAACTCCAGCAAATAATTTTCTGCAAAATTGTCACATTTTTCTGCATTGTTTCTCTTCTTTCTGAATTTATTCACTTTTTATTTAACATTTTTCTTCTCTCTCCTGTACTTTTCTGCCTTCATCAAGCTCCAGGTGGCTTAAATATTCACATTTTTCTGCATTGTTTCTCATCTTTGTGATTTTGTTCGCCTTTAGTTTAGCATTTTTCTTATCTTTGTTGTACTTTCCTGCCATCATCTAGCTCCAGATGGCTTAAATATTCACATTTTTCTTCAGTGTTTCTCATCTTTTTTAATTTATTAACTTTTTATTTAGCATTTGTCTTCTCTTTCCTGTACTTTTATGCCTTCATACAATTCCAGGTCCTTTAAAAAAAACCCTTCAAGTGCTTTGAAGCTTCAGCTAATAACTTTCTGCTAAATTTTCAGCTTTTTAAGCATGGTCAGCTATCCCCATTTAGCTAATAGGCATTCTCACTGCTGTTTCGCAGGAACATCTTTTTCTAGTTGTGAGAATGCATTAAGGCATTCTCACTATTGTTTTCCTGTTTATTTTTTTTGACACTTAACTACTCCTGCAATCTTTCACCAATTTCAACAATTTTGGTATCAAAACGTTCAGCTCCTTCAGGAGATTTATGCCATGACTTTTGGTGTTGATATATTTTACACTTTGTAAACTATTTAACTTTTAATTCAAATTTTCCCATCATTCAAATGAATGGAAATTTCTTTCAACGCTTCAAAAACTTCCTCCTCTTTCCAACCTAAGTAGTTCAACATACATTCAGCTGGAGACACCATTCAAACTTTAAAATGTTCACAAGACATTCAGCTATTACCAAATGCTTCAGCTTTTTAAAATATTAAGCCAATTTTGAAATATGACAGTTTAAAAACATGAACATTTTTGCTCCTTCTTGATTTTTATGAATGAGAAGATTAGAATGGCACACCGATCATTTTAACTTTTTCTGATATTCAAACAAATTCCTCTAACTTTAATACTGTTTAACTCAGACAAACAAATTATACCTTAAAATGTAGGTACACTTGTCCTCTTTCAGCTGATGTAACTACTAAAGAGCTCACATTTACAGAATTACAGCTATGAGCCTTGAAGCGAGAGGAACCTTTCAATTTCTCTCACTAACTCCAATGGAAATTTGGTCTGACGCCAGAGACAGGTTCAACTGTGTTCAACTCGCTGCCGTTTAAATTTTTTTCACTCCATTGAAAAAAAACTACAGTGCCGCGTTCCTCCAAGCCTTCTGCTTCTTACGGTCTTCAAAATATTTCCCTCGCTCTTCCAGTTTTCTCACAGGAGGTCATAGTATCCAAAAAAGCAATTTCTGCAAGTTATACAGGGAGAGAGCTCGTTAAGCAGCAGTTGATTACAAACATTTCTATCACTGATGACATCACTCTTCCACTCCCTGCTTTATATTACACTGAAGCCATTTTAACTATTACTCACTTGATTTCTTCTAAATTTTCACTAGATTCAGCTTTTTGAGCATGGTCAACTAATCCCATTCAACTTAAAAAGCATTCTCACTGCTGTTTCGCAGGAACAGCTTTTTTCTAGTTATTATTATATTTTCCGTACGTTTTTTGCTGTTTAACTACTTCCGCACACTTTAAGCAAATTAAATAATTTTTGCACAAAATGTTCAGCTCTTTCTGGACATGATGGCTATGGCTTTTGGTATTTCTAACTTTAATACTTTTTAAAATATTAAGGTTCCACGAATATTGTTAAACAGTATATGAAAGATTTTGGTCTTTGTCATGCTTGGCGCTCCCACCACCCCACTCTTAGAGAATACACCTTCTTCTCACTGGTACACCACTCATATTCAAGAATAGATTATTTCTTAGTTAGCAGTTCCTTGATGAGGGATATTTCAGACACCAAAATCCACCCCATCACTATCAGTGATCACGCTCCAGTTTCTATCACACTGAAGAATAACAGAGTTACACCACCAGATAGGAATTGGAGATTTAATACATCATTACTAAAAGACCCTGATTTTATTAATTATTTCAAAAGGGAATGGTCTGTATATTTAGAAAATAATGACCTGCCAGGAATGTCAGCTTGTACTCTTTGGGAAGCCGGAAAAGCAGTTATGAGAGGCAAAATAATCTCTTTTTCATCAAATAAGAAAAAGAGGGAAAGTTCAAGGATATCAGATTTAGAACTCAGGATTAAATCATTAGAAATTGTCTACGGTACCTCCAAAGAGGAACACACACTGAATGAACTAAGAAAAGCTAAACTTGAATTAAACAAAATTATTGATAAACAAACACAGTTTCTGATACAAAGACTTCGCTTGGAGGACTTTGAACACGGCAATAAATCTAGAAGGTTCCTAGCTAACCAACTAAAGAGAAACAAAGAGAAAACAACAATCACTTCTGTTAAAGACTCAAAAGGAAATGTTACCCATGACCCCGATGTAATCAACAATGCTTTTAGGGACTTTTATAAAACCTTATATTCATCACAAAATGATCCATCAGACAGTAACATAGATCAGTTTCTTAGTAATATCAACCTTCCAAAATTACAAACCGAACAAGCAATGGCTCTGGATTCACCTATTTCAATAGGAGAACTCCATGAAGCCCTTCAACATATGCCTAGTAACAAAGCCCCGGGACCAGATGGTTTTCCAGCAGAGTTCTACAAAGAATTTTGGACTGTTTTGGCACCTGCATTTCAAAAAATGGTATTACAAGTTAAGCAGAATGGCAGATTATCCCCACACATGAACTCTGCTAACATTATCTTGCTACAGAAACCAGGAAAAGACTCCATACTTCCATCCAGCTACCGCCCAATATCTCTAATAAATGCAGACCTCAAAATAATTTGTAAAGCCCTTGCCAAAAGAATGGAAAAAATAACTCCACTTTTAATACATCCTGACCAGACAGGTTTTATAAAGGGTAGACACTCATCCACTAACACTCGCAGGCTAATTAATCTCATAGACTATTCTAACATCAACAACCTGGAAACCACAATAGTCTCTCTAGATGCAGAAAAAGCATTTGATCGAGTGAACTGGACATTTTTATTCGCAGCATTAAACAAATTTGGGTTTGGGTCACACTTCATCAACTGGATAAGGATATTATATAGCTCCCCAAATGCGTGTGTCAGGACAAATGATCAAACCTCTCCAAGCTTCAGTCTGCAGAGAGGTACAAGACAGGGTTGCCCACTTTCTCCCTCACTTTTTGCTATTTTCATCGAACCTTTAGCAGCTGCTATCAGACAAGATAGAAATATTAAAGGCATCCAACCCCAAAATATTGAGCATAAAATAAGTCTTTATGCTGATGATGTTTTACTTTTCCTTCAGAACTCTCAAACGTCTCTCACTCACACGATCACACTCATAAATAAATTCTCAGCACTTTCTGACTACTCTATCAATTGGTCTAAGACCACAGTTCTGCCCATTAACTGCAGAGTCCAGAATATACCTGCGATCACTTTACAGTCAGGAAATATTAGATATTTAGGCATAAACATTTCCTCCAGGCTCTCAGAGCTAACAAAGCTAAATTATGTGCAATTATTAAAGACTGTAGAGGACGATCTCTCTCATTGGAAGTCCTTACCTATATTACTTATGGGGAGAGTTACAACCATTAAAATGATGATACTATCAAAAGTTAATTATTTGTTCTCAATGATCCCCATAAAACCATCTGCTACTTGGTTTAAGTCACTAGATTCATGCATCTCCAAATTTCTGTGGAAAAACAAACCACCACGTATTAGTTTAAAAACCCTACAGAAGACCAAGGACTGTGGTGGATTAGATTTACCTAATTTTCAGCACTATTCCTTAGCCAATAGGTTACAGTATATATCAAAATGGTTTAAACCTAGTCCAATAGATGAACCATGGATAAATATAGAACAAGCATTGTGTGATAATCTGGAAATCTCTGACCTGCCACTTATTAGTCAAAACGTAAAAAATCACAAATGTTTCAAAAGCATTAACATCAGCACCTCTCTGACAGCCTGGTGGGAATTTCTTAAAATAACAAAGTCTTCAATTGTCCCATGTAAGCTTACACCCATCTGGGACAATCCTGACATACTGCAAAAACAAAAAATGCTAAACTTTACTCTGTGGAAGATCAAAGGAATCAAACATCTGGAACATATAATCCAAAATGGAAATTTTATTTCATTTGATGAGCTCATATCACAACACGAGATAGGCAGAAATAAATTCCTAGAATATCAACAACTTAAGTCTATAATAACAAAGAAATATATCCTCCACCAACCAGACTTACAAGTCCCGACTAGGGTAGCAGAATTTCTAAGCATCTGCACCCCAAAACTACTATCAAAAATATATAAATTATTGTCTAAAATAGATGACACAATGTCTCTTCCATCCTCAAAATGGGAGGCAGATTTATCCATCAGTTCTAGTCATAGCTTCTGGCCACAAATATGTTTGAACACCTTCAGAATGACTCAGAATTCTAATTTACAGCTCATACAATACAGAATCCTTCATAGAACACATTATACAGGACAAAGGATGTTCAGGATGGGTCTAACACACTCAAACATCTGCTCACATTGCACAGATAACACACCTGATGATTATGCATACGCTTTGTGGTTCTGTGTGCCTGTCCAGAAGTTCTGGCTTGAAGTCTGTGAGGACCTATCAACATGGCTAAAGTGTAGCATCCCTGCATGCCCCACACTGTGCATACTGGGTGACTTAGACAACATCAACATGGAAATTAACTCAGCACACATGGTTCTCACAGTGTTATGTATCGCAAAGAAAACTATTCTCATGAACTGGAAAGCGAAGAACAATCTGTGTATTAACCAGTTTAGAAATTTTCTTTTAGACTATATTAGCATGGAAACAATGTCTGCCTCCTCAAAACATCAATTGGCTGAATTTAATTCTCTCTGGTCCCCTCTGATTAGCTTTATCACATAGTGGTGGTGGTGGGTTGCTGTCCCGTCGCTCTGGGCGGTTGGGTGTGTGCTGGGGGGGCCTTGGGGGGCCTGGGTGATGGTGGGTCTCAGGCCCGGGCTGCTGCGACTGGTGTGACCGGGTGGTTTGTTTGTTTGTTTTTTGTTGTTGTTTGTTTGTTTGTTTTTTTGTAGAGGTCCTCCGGGGTGGGGTCGGGCGGGATGGGTACCTTCTGGGGGTACAGTAGCTCCCGGAATATGGTCGCTGCAGGCCCCGAGCCTGATGGACATCAGCCCCTCCTGCCCTGGGTTGGCTCCCAGGTAGCGGGGATGCCTATTGCAGCCAGCCCCTGGCTGCCCTCTCCGGGGGAGAGTTGCTCCCCCGGTGTATATCCCCATACCCCTCTCCCTTCTGGCTCCTGTACACAGCACACACTCACACATGAAGGGTTTTGGGGGCGTGTGTGTTCGGTGGGGTGTAGTGGATGGGGCCACGTAGGTGGTCCCTTTGGTTGCACTCTGCAGTTCCCCGCCCCTGTTTTAATTACACCTTAGACATTACTACTTATCAAACACACTCACACACACACATTAGGTCTTGGGGGGTGGTTACACTGAGTGGCATCTGGTGGGCGGGGCTCTTTGGGTATGTAGGCTGCCCAGGGGGCCGCGCTCCCCGTTCTACAAGTTTGGCTGCCCCTCAATTTTAATCGCTCACTATTAGAAAATATTGAAGAGCCAGAAGGGTGAGGGGAGGGATCTTCTTCCCACACCCCTGCTTCCTGGTTGCTGCTCGGGGCGGGAGGGGCCAGGAGGATTAATTCATTGTTCTGCTGGTTCTGGGTCTGTGGTGGCTGGGAGGCTGCTGGCCCCCTGGTGTGCCCGCTGCACTACACCCCAGCGGAGTCGAGGGAGGGAGGACGTGTGGATGTATGGGACGTGAAAGTGTGTGTGGTAATGATTGGGCCTGGATCTGGGACTTGCTGTCGCCTGGCCTGCCTGTGCTTCTCCCGATGGGGGGCGGCGTTGCCTCTCCCCACTGCTCGCGACTTCACCCACCTGTGGGCACGTCTTGACTCCCAGGGCACTTGGCCAGGGGCGCTGGGGCAGGTGCTGACCCACTGTGTGGCTGTCTGGGGCGCTTGGCCCTCCTGGGTATTGGGTGGGGCCTCTGCCGGGGGGTTTGGGGGCGCTCGGGCTCCTGGGGCCCGGGTCCAGTTCACGGCCCGTGTCTGGGCGGCTGGGGCCTGGCGGGGTCGGTGGGCGGTTGCCCCTGGCTCTCGGAGGGCCTCTGCCCTATGCTTATGGGGGCTCTGTCCAGGGGCTTCCTCTGCAGTCTTCTGGGTGGATGCGTGGTTGCCCTGTGGTGGGCTTCCTGGGTTCTGTGCTCCGTGGGGACTGCTGGTGGCCTGGGTCTTGTGGCCCTCTCTGCCTGCTTCTGATTGCGGGGGGGGGGGGGGGGGGGGGGGGGGGGGGGGCGTGGATTGTGGCTCTGTACACTTATACACTCATAACTAAGCATAGTTATCATGTAGGTCCTGTGCCATGGGTGTTGCATGTTCTCACACACACAAACACATTTATTAGCCCAGTAGCATGCTCGCTAAGCAGTTGATGTATTATCATGTCGTCTCAGGTCATCTATATCCACAGCTGTGTTGTATGCGATTACCGCTTCTTGTGCTTGTTTTTGTTTGTTTGTGTGTTTGTTTTTTCTCTGCTTGTCTGCTTTCAGGTGCTCCTGGTGGCGCTAAGGCTGGATTCCCCTCAGAGGCCATGGATTGTTGTCTGTTTTGTTTTTTACAGGTGTAGCAGCTGGTTGTCTGGTTTCTGTTTCTATTTTTGTTCTGTTTCCTCTTCTTTCCTTGTCCCCCGGTCCGGTTCAGTTCTATTACATGTCATATATTGTCAACAGAAATAAATAAATGGGCATCAAGGGGAGCTTTACATTTATAAAACTTCCCTTGGCAAAGCAAATCTGTTTGGCATCAAAGGTATTCAGACTACAATTCTGCTGCCATAATGCTGAACAGGACAAGGGGGAAAAAAAATAAAAATAGAAATAAAAAAAATAAAAATAAAAAAAATATATATTAAGGTTTTTGTGAAAAATATTCTCCCTTTAAAAGTAATGGTAAATCCTTTCACCGTTTCCAAAATCTTTAAGCCACAGAAATAATTTTAATTTTAACATTAGAATGTAGGTAATTTTGTCCTGTTTCAGCCAATGTGACTTCATAGCCTTCAGGAGTTTACTTCTTGAATTTGAAGCCTCTTAATCACAGCAGTCCTTTTTGCATGTTTCTTCTCATGCGTTAAATGCCATATAAATGTATGAATGTCTTCAGAAATAACTGAGCCACCATACATTATTCAGTGCCAACTTCTGTATCTCGAGTCGGAAGCTTGTTCACCTCAATATCTACGGTAATATCAAATGTAGCTGCAGCTAATAACGTTTTGTTTTACTTGAGGCATTTACGGCCAAGTCAACTGGGAGTCGGTAGACAACGTATTCTCATGAAAGGGTTTTCACGAAAAGTTATGTACTGATTTTCGTGCATTATCCTAGGAATATCCAATGACATGATCGCATTTCCTGCAGTGAAAAATGGCTTCCATTCGTTTCAGCTACTGAACACGACCCTTTCCATGGGCAAAACAGAGTGGCAGGAAGCATGTCTAAATTAGCATATTTTTGTTTTCATAACATAGCTTTTGTTAGGGTTATACTTTTTCAGTTGAAGAATGCACATATATGCTTTTTTCAAACCCTAATTTTGCAACCCTGACCCTAACCCAAACAATATAAAAACTACAATTTGTACTAAATTCCCCTACACAGTGGCGGGCAGCGCAGTATGTTTTGTCGTTCGAATGCGTTTCCTCTAATTTGTGAAATTGTGGCCAGGAAACTTTCAGACTTAATATAGGTTTTGGCCTTGGAAAGCACATCGGTTTGGTCAGATTTGATCTTCCTTATAGTTAAAGGGGGAAAATCAGTTTTTTTCTGGGTTTTGACCCTAGTTAGTGGCGCCCCCTACAGGTGTCCCACAAGTGATGGTAGTATGGGTCAAGAGCTTTCCAAAACTGTTGACAACTGGTCTGTAGCTCATTTTGTTGTTGCTCTGTAAGCCTTCAACAGTGTCTGAGGTTCGAGGTTCAAAGGTCACCTTTTGAGGAGCAGGAGCTGCCCACAATTTTCATACTGACATATGTTACTCACTAGGTCAAGACCTTTCCAATGATGTCTTCATTTTTGTCACCAAACACCAACACCAAAGTTAAATTTTCATCTTGCTCCAATCAGGCAAGGCCCTTTGAGGTGTGTTTTCACAGACCCTTATTAACTCCAAGCTGGATTAAATAATTCAAACATGTTTTAAGGGGTAGTTAGTGGCCACATGTATTCAAAATATTGACGTCTGCCTTATACACTGTCAGACTTTGAAATTTTTGAAAGTGAGTTTCATATTTTATTTTCTAATGACCTAATATGGCCAATTATACCTACTGTATCCCTTTCCCCAGGCTGACAGGATGGTCCTGGATGACCAAGACTTCAGTATATTATAATGCCAATACGTATCTGGATATATAGTTTTAATTTTTGCATACATAGGTTGACAAATGTTGTTTATTAGCAATGATGTTAAGATGATGAAGGGATTTCCGTATATTTACAATGTTTAACATTTCGATCTTACAGTAAAATCAGCCAGCCTGGGTCTCATTTTATTCGCTCCACCCTGTCCAAACTGTGTTAGTTTAGCTCAAAACAGAACTGCTATAAGTGTGTAGGGTCTGTAGCTGTTTATTTGTAAGAGCACCTATTTAATTATAATTTTTAATTCTCTTTTATCCCTGACCATTTTTATCTGTTTTGATTTATTTATCCATGTTTCCTTATTTATTGTTGAAATGAACTACACTGATCTCCAAACTGTGGATGTGTGTAACACAATTTCGTTTTTATGTGACGCATAAGAATGACAAATAAAATTTATCTTTATTTTGTTTGTTTATATATTAGCTGTCCGTAAATACATACTCTGTAAATTTAATTATTCCGGCTCTTTCCATTCGCTTCGGCGCTCGCATTCGATGCAGAAGATGTCATTGGGCAGTGATCTTTCAGGGTGCGCTGTTGTTCATCCAAAACAAACATATCTACATTGCCTGCATGTATTTCCTTTATAGCGTGTTCCAGTAGCAAAGCCGGATTAAAAGCAAATTAAAACAAACAAACAAAAAAGTTGGCTATGGTGATTACCGTGACATTTACGGAAGCTACAGTGATAGTAGTGTCCATTGCAACCACCATAGCAACGTTCAAAACAAAAATAAATTTTACAGGTTAATAACTAACAAACTAATAAAGCTTGCATACATTCCCTAAAGGAAGATTGTAAAAATAAAAAGTAAAATTTTCTCTTTCAACAATGTATTATAATGTCGAAAATATTTTTAAATGTTTATTTTCCTCTGTGAATAAAAGGCACATCAGCCCTGACGTCAGGCTTTGCGCAGGTGCATTGGTCGCTCGTGTTGACGGATATTTGTGGGATTATGCACGGAAATTTGTGCATAACTTTTCGTACGTTTTCATATGAACTGTGGGTGAGAATAGCCTGCAGTAGATCAACCTTAGAATAGCTGATTATCTATTTAAATTTAGTTGTAATGTCAGAAAACGGACCATTTAACACAAGCATAAACAAAGAAGAATTACATGCTGGATGGCTGGTGTAGATTGTAAGAGCGTCAACTTGTACTGTAATGTCAACAGTAAATCTTGACAGTTAATTTAGTTGATATTAATGAAAACTGAGTTTTGGATTCATTCAGCTACAAGCATGAATCATGCACCTCCATTCAATTTAACAGGCTCTGGGGGGCATCGCAACACCTCAAGTCTATACTTAGCTCCTGGCCCACTATTTAGAGTGGAACAGACATTTCTTAACTGCTTGCTTAACTGCTTAACTCTGTGTTTAATACCAGCAAGCTTTTAGTTGAGTGGAAGAGTTTGGTACAGTCGTGGGTTACGTTAATGTATAGGCAGTTTGCCATATTATTTTCAAGGAATATTCCTCCTACTCTTAAACTGCAAAATTATCTCTATGATTCAACATTTTTAAAAACGTAAAATATGTTTGTATATATATATATATACATACATATTTTACGTTTTCAAAAAGAGAAGAGAGAGAGTGAGAGAGATAAAAATATACATAAAATAAAAGATACATAAAAATGAAAAATAAATTGTGCAAATTTCTTTAGTTTACATTTTATACTCATCAAAACTTTGGTTGCATAAGAATATTGTTAGCCCGATTCTTTCATTGGAAGCCCAAGAACAAGCTGGAGCATTTAGTATCTATTTAGTATTTAGTATTTATTAGTGGTCACATGTAAAGCATATGGCAGCGCTGGACTCGGAGGGACAGAGTTCTCACAGGAAATCCATCAGGCCAAGTCCCGATATCCAGAAACATTTCATATTTATGTTCACCTTTATCTCACAGAAGTTGTACTTACACTTGACAGAGTATAATTGGCCAGTTTTCAGTGACATGAGCAGGCTTACTACTGTCTTCGTCATGTTCTTTGGATGTGATAAACAACATGTGGGTGAGAGTGTTGTTTTCGGTGTGTATCTAATGTACCAGACCTATCTGCTCAAATAGTTGCGCTTTATCTGACCCAGTTATTTTGTCCCTCTATGTTATCTTAAAGTCTTGGGCATACATTGTGTTGTATGAGCAGAGTGGACAGGGACAAAATAGGAACATAGATTGTTTAGTGACATACGGAATATGAATACATAATGTCTAAGAACAAAGCCAATTATAACATCTCCCCCTTATGACATGATTTTATTATGTCAACTAAATGAGGTAAGACTGTTATATTCTGTATTGTGTAACACCTGTTAGCGGCAGCCAACTTAGCAGGCCCCCAAACTTCAAGTGACCACCTACCATGAGGTGCAGCACAACCCGACAGGAGATTCTTGTTATCCCCCTTTTGATATAACTTCAATATGTGAGCTGTTATGTGTAAGCTGTTCTTCTTTGTGAATATCAGCAGCAAGCAAGTCTTCATTGCACATGCATGTGGAAATAGTAAAACAGTTCTAATGTGTTAGCTAAACCTTCTATAGTAGGAGTGTTTATCATGGTGCTGGGAATAGAACCTCTTCTCCAGAATAGTTCAACCTTCATTACTCAACTGATCATAACTCTGCAATAAGCACATTTCTTAAAAAGCTATCACGCCTCTACTTGTATGTAAGGACTATATGTATCAATGTTTGAATATCTCTTAAAATTATTCTGTGTGTATGTGGCCCGAACCCAATCTCTGTGTGGAATATTAATATTAACCCATAATGTCTAAGAACAAAGCCAATTATAACAATTAAATACACAATTATTATCATTATTATTAGTAGTAGTAGGAGTTATTGTTATACTAGTTTTAATGTTATTAATATTATTGAGAATCATTATGTATTATCAAGATTTTTTTTCTTTTACTTCATTTACCATTATTTATTTAGTGGTCATTCATTATTGTTTAACTATGTCATTCATTGCTATATCGCATTCCAGGTTTTTTACTTGTAATTTTTGTTTTAGCCACGCGAGGGCAGCGAATCTCCTCACCTCAGGCTGCCATTCAGCAACAACACAGAATAGAAGAAGAAGTGTTAGGCGCAAGGCATCATCATGCCTATTGCTGTGAATATGGAGGAAAATTTTGACAAATTATTAGAGCAGTGCGAAGCTCAAGAACTTGAGGTGAGAAGTCAATCTCAAAATGTATCATTATTGTGTTAGCAGTCAACGTTTTCCAGACGCAGTTTCTCTTTGGTTGTAGTAGTAATGTTGCTCGTTAGTTTAGGGTAATGTTATGACTGATACGCTCTCAAACATCGTGAGACCAGCGGAGTTTGCTTGTAAATAAACCGATTCTCGCGCTTTAAATGCCATATATATGTATAAATATCTTCAGAAGTAACTGAGCTATCATATAGCCTTATTCGGTGCTAACTGCTGTATCTAGAGTCGGAAGCTTGTTCACCCCAATATCTCCGGTAATATCAAATGTAGCTACAGCTAATAACGTTTTATTATTTTGTTAGTTTAGGCATTTAAGGCCAAGTCAACTGGGTGTCGGTAGACAACGTATTCTCATGAAAGGGTTCTCATGAAAAGGTTCATATGGAAACGTACGAAAAGTTATGTACTGATTTACGTGCATTATACTACTAATATCAATGACATGCGCGACCAGTACGCATGCGCAATTCCTGCAGTGAAAAATGGCTTCCATTCGTTTCAGCGACTAAACACGCCCCTTTCCGTCGCGGAACAGAGTGGCAGGAAGCATGTCTAAATTAGCACATTTTTATGTTTTCATAACATAGATTTTCTCACAACATAAACGTAAATGTTAGGATAAGACTTTTTCAGTTGAAGAATGCACTGATATGTTTTTCAAACCCTAATTTCGCAACCCTGATCCAAACCCGGAAGCACGATATAAAAACTACAATTTGTACTAAATTGCCCGACACAGTGGCCTTTTGTTTTGTAGTTCGAATATGTTTCCTTTAATATGTGAAATTGTGGCCATGAAACTTTCAGGCTTATTTGAGGTTTTGGGGTTGGGAAGCACATCTGTTTGGTCAGATTTGATCTTGCTCTTATATTTGATCTTGATCTTATAGTTAATCACAAATTTATTCTGGGTTTTTCACCCTACTTTGTGGCGCCCCCTACAGGTGTCCCACAGGTAATGGTAGTATAGGTCAAGAGGTTTCCAAAACTGTTTACAACTGGTCTACAGCTCATTTTGTTGCTGCTCTGTAAGCCTTAAAGGGGAACTCCAGTATTTTTAAACCTAAACCCTGCAGCAGCGCGCATCGATGATGTCATCGCAGGAGATGAGTGTGTAGAAAGCCCTCTATAAGCCCCCCGATAGCCGCCACTAACAGCAACACAGCAGCTAACAGTGCAATAGTACGCGTTCATTCAATCATTCGTCTGAAAGTATTGGTGAAATAAAGAAAGATAATGCCTGATTTAGAGGCTGCATCGTCTATGGCCCAGTTCACTCCGTTATATGAATCTCGAGGAATCTAAATATCTTCCGAAGGACTCCGACTTTCACCAAACTGTTCTCGGTGAGCAGATAAACGTATTTCATGCCAGAAATAAGGTCCAGGTTTAAAAATGACCGGAGTTCCCCTTTAAGAAGTTTCTCAGATTCGAGATTCAAAGGTCACCTCTGAGGAGCAGGAGCTGCCCACAATTTTCATACTGCCATATGTTACTCGGTCAAGACCTTTCCAATGATGTCTTCATTTTTGTCCTACACCAAAGTTTACCACACAACAGTTCTTTCATCTTGCTCCAAAGCAAGGCCCTTCGAGGTGTACTTTCACAGACCCTTATTAAGTCCAAGCTGGATGAAATAATTCAAACATGTTTTAAGGGGTAGTTAGTGGCCACATGTTCAAAATATTGAAGTCTGCTTAATACACTGTCAGACTTTGAAATTTGGACCAGTTTAGACTCGGTTTTCCCCATAATTTCTCAATTGCCTGCGTGCATTTCCTTTATAGCGTGTTTCAGCAGCGAAGCCGGAATAAAAGCAAATTAAAACAAACAAACAAAAAAGTTGCCTTTTGGGATTAACGTGATGTTTACGGAAGCTACAGCGATAGTAGCGTCCATAGTAACCACCATAGCAACAGAAATAAATTTTACTGGTTAATAACTAACAAACTAATAAAGCTTGCATACATTCCCTGAAGGAAGATTGTAAAAATAAAAAGTAAAATTTTCGCTTTCAACAATGTGTTATAATGTTAATATTTTAAAATGTTTATTTTCCTCTGTGAATAAAATAACGTCAGCCCTGACTTCAGGCTTTGCGCATGCGCATTGGTCGTTCGTGTTGACGGATATTCGTAGGATTATGCACGAAAATCTATGCATTTACGTACGTTTTCATATGAACTGTGGGTGAGAGTAGCCTGCGGTAGATCAACCTTAGACGCTGGTTATCTATTTAAATTTAGTTGTAATGTCAGAAAACGGACCATTTAACACAAACATAAACAAAGAAGAATTACATGCTGGATGGCTGGTGTAGGTTGTCAGAGCATCACTTTGTACTGTAATGTCAGCAGTAAATCTTGACAGTTAATTTAGTTAATATTAATGAAAACTGAGTTTTAGATTCATTCAGCTACAAGCTTAAATCATGAACCTCCATTCAATTTAACAGGCTCCAGGGGGCATCGCAACACCTCAAGTCTATGCTCAGCTCCTGGCCCTCTATTTGCTCAACAATGACATGTAAGTGAAATGTGTCTGTTTACAGTATATTGATTAAATTGCTTTGTAATTAATTGCTTTGTTGCCAAAAAATAAATTCTTAGTTGTCATTTTTAAGTTTCTTGTATTAAATTGGTTTAAATGTCTGCTTTTGTTCCACCAGGAATAATGCCAGATATTTATGGAAGAGGATTCCCCAGGCAATAAAATCAGTAAGTATGTTGAAACATACATAGACACAGCAACCGAAAAACAGTACAATGCATGGCATGTCATTGTTCTGCCCACACTGTTTCATGTAACACATTTACCAATATCTGATGGTAAATGTATTCTTTTGAAACTCTGACTCACGTCTATCACTTGACAATGGATGATCAGGAGTCTCGCACACAGTTGTGGATGTATGACATTTTATCCACTGTATATTTTTACCCATTCACAACTAAATTTATTTTAAAAGTAATGTTGCTGAAGATGTATAAATTACACTTTAATATTAAGAAAGCATGTGAATCTTGTATGGACTGGCGTTATTGCTTGACTGCAGTCATGTAATTGTGCCTTGCATGATGACAATCTGGGCTTGCACAAGCAACCCAGAAATAAAAAGGTTTCTAATCGGATCATTTGTCTCTATGAGAAGACCAGTTTGTATATGAAAATGATCTTGTCTCATCACATAATCAGTGTTTATAATAGTTTCTTACATGGACTGTACATATTTTTCTGTTTTACCACGTCATCTGACAATGTTGCTATTCAAGCTGCTTGGCTATATTTAAATATATGATGGTATTCCACAGAGAAAGTTGGAAGCGGTAAAATATCCCACATAGCCATAGTGTCAGTCATACTTTGATACTCTATTCCGCTCCTTTGCATGTATATTTGGGGTAAGGACAGTGGTCCACTAAACTGGTGAACTGTGCATGTAAGTATAGTACTTGATAAAATGAGTCCTAATTTCCTTCCAAATCTCATTGGAAAATGTTTATGCACGTTGATGTCTAAATGTGCTCTCAACGAGGCTGTGAAAAGCAACTCAAGTGTACTTTTGCTTTACCTAATATAAAAATTCACTAGCACTTCCTCGTGGACTTTGATAGACAAAATTTCCTTCAGAAAGTCCTGGGTGCTCTACCTCTTTATGTTTTATGGTGAATCTGAACCTTTGGAGTCTACCAACAGAAATGACAGATGCAGTGTTCCTTTAACAGCACTTTATTAACGATTATGTTTACAAATAAACATAATATCAAATGCGTGGTGTTGAATGCCATAGTTTAACAAGTTGTAGAGATTTATTAATGGTCTTTTTTTTTCAGTGCCGTAGCTCCAGCAGCATCACAGGTGTTGTGGAGTTTTTATCTTGCAAGTGGTTCTTTATATCTGAAGTAGTTCTTTGCTGCTCTCAGACACTTATCACCACCAAGGTACAAAATTAATTGATGATTAGTGATTGGTCTTTTCCTTTGCATCCACAAATGTGAAAAAAAAAAAGATAATTTCCAGGACATAAACGCCACTCACTCTGCTGTACTTCGTAGTTTAACAGTAGCGTTCAATGCCGTTTATCCACATAAAGACTTTTCACAAATTCAATAAATATATAATTTTGATAACCTTTTTAGACTAAACACCTGTAATCATTGGTGCCCCAGAGACCACAGGTTGGGAACCACAGTGATATGACATAAAGTTGCTACCTTATCAATAAACAGTGTTTCGGGTATGGATTTTGTCGAAGAAAGCACAGGTTCTAAAATGTGGATTCTGTACACAATCTTTGACCTGCTGGTATAGATGATCATTTCAAATTTCAAGATGAGTTCCAGGGATTGGGGTTACATAATTAGTATAGAATATTAATTAAATTAATATGAAATATGCTTAAAATTTCCTCTTCTCTTTCAAAGTGTTGTCTTTTTACAGAACCGCATAATTTTTACATTAAAAAAAGTGACCTTTTGACAACATGAAATTGTGCCATAACCAGCAAAGGGATTCTTCAGTTATGAGTTTCGTTCACCAAAATCAAATTATTTTTTTTGACAAACTTTTCTAAAGCACTGTATTCATACTGATGGATGAGTGGAAGAGCATACAGCCTATAAACATCTCATTATCTAACCACATCTGGGCTGGCATTGAGGCTAAAAATGTAACCACCATTATTCATTATCCAAATTATTTGTGTGTACAGTGTCCTAACACCATGAAAATCTGTCAAATAAAATGTTGCATACTGAAGTCTTCTGAAATGTCTCTCCCTTGTTGCATACAGGCGAACCCTGAATTAACAGCTGTTTGGGCTGTTGGCCAACGCATTTGGCAGAGAGACTTTCCAGGAATCTACACGGCCATTGCAGCTCTCCAGTGGTCAGAGAATATTCTTCCAGTCATGGAGGCCCTTCGAGGTAACAACAAAAAACATGTCCATCTGACCATTCACTCATCATTTTGACATGTATTGAAGTTCTCAGATTTTCAACACATCCAAATAATATTTATGAAATTTACACATTGATCTCTGGGGAAAACTGCTGAAATAGTCCCTTTTGGTTTATTGATGGGAATTCAATATTTACACTCAGTTATTTAGAATTATTAGGGAGACATCATATCATGATGATTAAAATACAGTTCTCCGTTTACATGCTCTTTATAACATTTTCATACATCAGAGAAATCATTTTATAGATTTCACTTCTTATAAAGTTATTGCCCTCATGTTCCCTATTGTGGCATTTGTATCATGTGATGTTTGTGTAAGAGTTTAAGAATAGCTTCTCGCAATGTTTATAGTGCGACATGCTTATCTGCCAAACACTATGTTGTAAGACACTCGGTAATGACTAATGATTACATTTAATAAATATGAGATATTAAATAAATATGAGATATTAAATTAATATGAGATATTAAATAAATATGAGATATTAAATAAATATGAGATATTAAAAATGGTTTGATTAAAGTGCTTAAAACTACTTAGCTGTTTTAGACGAGGCTTCAATAGTGTGACCTTAAATATGTTCTTAAAGTGATTGATATTTACTTGATGTACAAATGCTTTTGATCGTTGAGACCATTTTCCTGTCATTGTACAAGCTCAAATAACATTTTTGTAACTGAAATATTGTATATTTAAAGAAACAAAAGCAAAGACAAGTAAATTTAGATGTTAATGAGAGGAGCATAGGAGTAAAACTCCTTAGTTGTATAACACACAAAAAAAGGTTCTATAAATAACAGGCTTTGCAAATGACAACAAATATAATGGGTAACATGGAAAAACACAATGTTGACATTTACTTGTTTACCAATAAGACTGAGCCCCCTCTTTCAGTTGGTGCCTTGTCACATGCTTCGTGTTTGTCTCGGATCAGTGCAACATTTCAGTCTCTGTTCAAGAGGACACGGTGCCCATTGGAACATGTGACACATGCAGCACTGAGTAGGAGGGGGACATTTCTTTGAAAAGATCCCTGACCAATAGGCAGGAATGTGTGCTCTCGTGGTGAGGATCAAGTGTCACCAGTTGTGAGGGCTGGTATAAAGGACAGAGCTCCAAGCTCTCAACCAGAATAGAAATTGACATTTCAACTAACAGCACACACCAAGAAAAGAGAGATTAGAGTTTGCTCTTGATCTGAGTTATTTTGACAAAAAGTAAGCTAGAGAAAAGAACAGAGACTTTTCTGTTATGGACGTCCAGAGGACAGGATCTGTGGTTCGGCCACCCAGCCCCATGGATAGCCTTGAGAAGCAGCTGAGCTGTCCCATCTGCCTGGACATGTTCACCAAGCCAGTGGTCATCTTGCCCTGCCAGCACAACCTTTGCCGCAGTTGTGCTAGTGACCTCTATGATTCGCGCAACCCATACCGCTTTTCTGGTGGTGTCTTCCGTTGCCCTACTTGCCGTTTTGAGGTTGTGCTTGACCGACATGGTGTTCATGGCCTCCAGCGCAACCTGTTGGTGGAAAATATCATCGACCTCTATAAGCAGCAGCAAGAAGTTAATAACAGTGGAAGCACAGAAACTAGCCTGAAGCCTAAAGAATCAAAAGAGCCCATGTGCCAAGAACATGATGATGAGAGAATCAATATCTATTGTGTTACCTGCCAACTACCCACTTGCTCCATGTGCAAAGTGTTTGGTCAGCATAAAGACTGTGAAGTAGCACCTCTAGCAAGTGTTTACCAAGCCCAGAAAGGTGAACTGAGTAATGCTATTGATACTTTGGTGGCTAGCAATGGTCGTTTGCAGGCTTTGCTGAACCAGATGGAGGATGCCTGCCGTGCTGTACAAGAGAATGCTCAACATGCAAAGCAAGGGATTGCTGAACGCTTTGATCTCTTATATGCTGTTTTAGAGGAGCGCAAGACCGTTCTGCTAGAGCAGATTGGAAAAGAGCAAGATGAAAAGGTGACAGTTCTGCGGGCCCTGGCTCAACGATATGGTGAACGACTGCAGTCGAGTTCAGAGTTGACAGATACAGCTGTAAGGGCTTTAGAACAGAGTGGAGCTGCTGAGTTTCTTTTGGCTTCGAAAAACCTTATCACACAGACCAAAGATGCAGCCAAGTCCTCTCTGGGGGAAGATCGGCCAGAAGCTGGCTTCGAGAATATGGACCACTTCGCTTTGTCTACAGAACATGTTGAAGCTGTCCTGGCAAAAATGAACTTTGGAATAGGTGATGATGATGAATTTGAGGATGCGGAGGAGGAAGAGTAATCCTAATTGAAGTGGTTACAAAGTTAGATATTGTGATATGTATTTGTATTTGTTTGTTTTCTAATGGTAGTGTTTTCTTAAAGACTGAATTTGATATTGAATGATGGTAGATGTGGGCTGAAATAGTGTGCCCTCTCTATCAGTGCAATATTTATCATTAATGTCATATTCTGATCATTTCTGAACTTCTTTTTATACTTTTGTATTTCAAAGCCACTTAAATGGAAATATGGGTTTAGAGTGACGTAAATGCAGAATGCAAAGACTGATATGACATTTTCTTCATATGAAAATCCTCGTTTCCTTTTTCACGTTAATTTGATAACGAACTGATCAACCTTTTATCACCAAATCTGTCTTTAACAATACCTGGAATAAAATTGCACGAAGTTAAGCACCAGTTCTTGTTCATGTTTGTTTTCATTTAAGATATTACTCCTGAGGTTAGGGGGTACATAAAGAGAAAAACAACTTTGGCTTCCTTATATTATTTTGGTTGCACAGATTTTCCCTTGAGTGCTTCCCATGAAATCTTACCCATCTGCTCATCTTACTTGGCAATAGACTGTTTTATAAATAAAAGCTTTTGCCATGCCCTCTCAGCTTTTCCTTTGCTGGTGAAAAGTTGGAGCTAATTTTAAAAGGTGAGAGATGATAGCAGCTCTGGAACAGACTGTTAGGCAAGGACAGGCCAGGTCCGGTTTCTGCGCCATAAAACTCCCACCCTCCCACTGATGGATGTCTTGCTCAGCATCTCAAACCCAATTCTGAAGTGTCAGAGGGCCATGCTAAGAAAGGCCAGTCCAGTTTTAACACGGCTCATCTTGTATCGGTCAAGAGATCATGGTAAAAATGAACGTTTTCCCGGGGAGTAAGTGACAAAATACCCTTATAGTGACCTTCTCTAGGTTGGGAGCATGCTTAAAAAAATGGATGGGAGTTTTGTTCCAACTCAAAGGAAATTAACTAATCAGTTAATTTCTCCCTTAGTCATATGTAAAGAAAGGGACATCAAAACAACCCTTTTTTTTTTTTTAAATTAAAATTAAAATTTGATTTACAGTTTTAACTGGAAACTGAAAATATTGAAATAACCTATTAGAATTCTCACAGAATAAAATATAGGTTATTTTACAGTTGAACCTTTCAGCCTCTTCTTAGATTACTACAAAAGCATTGTGAAAAGGAAGCTTCTTGGATATCAGAATGGAATAATGCTCTTGACATATCTCTGCCCTTCCCCTACACAGCTGTCTTTTCTCATCCCATTTATTTTTGTTATGCTGCTAATGTTGGTACACATAACCAGTTGCTAGGCAATAAAACACCAAAGGCCATAACCCTGAGGTATTTATGTGATAGCCGCTGGAGCAGCAGCAAATACATGCCAGGTTGTCTTGCTGTGAGACCCTGTCACTCTCAAAGTAATCTCGACATTTGCTAGAGAAATTGGACAGCTTGAGCAGTTAAAAGCTGAAGCCAGTGCCTGCTGATACAGACCAGATGTATGTAGTGTAAGCACCTTCCTGCTAGTAATGCTACACAACCATCTTTTGCATGCATCAGTTAACAGGACCTGATGTTAAATATCCTTAATGATCTACTGCTTTTTTAGCTTGTGAAGTCATCATGGTCAATTCAAAGCCCTTCTAACAGAATACTCAATTAATTGAGAGCAAACCCAAGACTTTAGTTGTATTTATCAAGACTTAAACTTATTTGCTTTGTAGTGTAAGATGATATCAAGAATCAATCAAGACTTATTTGTTGTCATTATGCTTACACTTCCTGACATTTTCAGTTGGTAGCTCTCAGCATCATAAAGGCACAAAATTAAAAAATACCTACAATAAATACACTATGAATATGTTCAAATGATGAAGTGATGTGTGCAATAGTGTAGTAACAGGGAAATGTAAACAGGGAAATTAACATGTGATAAAAGTGTAAATTTGTGAAAAGTGCAGTACAGTGCCAAGTTATAGTCTTTAGGGCACAATGAGTACGTGAATGTGTGTCAGTGGATTACTAGTGGTCTGTGCTAGTGAAGAAGCCGTCTTTCAGTCTAGTGGTGCGCATTATTATGTTTCTGTACCGTTTTCCGAAAGAAAGCGGTACAAACAGTACGTAGCCCGGGTGGGAGGGGTCTGCCGCGATACATCTGGCCCTTTTCTTGACTCAGCCAGCGTGTATTGAGGCCAGATTTGGAAGCGGACACCCCACAATCCCATGTGCTGTTCTCACCACCCGTGCCAAGTCTTTTCTGTCCTTGCCTGTGCAGCTGCTTTATCACACTGGAACAGAGGATGCTTTCTATAGTGGCACTCTCTTCTCTATATAGAAGTTCATGAGCAGCTGAGAGGAGAATCAAACCTGTTTTAGCTTCCTGAAGAAGAAGAGCATCTTTTGCATTCACTTGACTCCTTACAAAAATCACTGTTGATGATTGTAGCAATGTACACTCTCTGGCTTTACTCTTGTTTAATTGGTTTTCACAATGTTAACTGCCTGTGCTGTTGCTCATTAGCAGTTTTGTTTAAAGACATGACACGAGACACGAGGCATAAACAGAATGCTCAGATGCGAGAACAACATATTTTTCCTGTTCCTGGAAGATTACAGAAACTTTCTCAGTTCACTTAAAACAGAAATGGAGCACAGTTTTACCTCAAATGTACTCCTCACTGATATTAATGTCTTTACAGAGAGCACGCGGCAAAGAGCGTACAGTCTAGTGTCGCAGGCATACACCTCCATCACAGCAGAAGATTTTGCTGCCTTTGTGGGCTACTCTGTAGAAGAGGCAGTGAAGGGTAAGACTATACTAATGAAATAGTCCTACAAGTGTGATTAATTCAGTTATTTGTCATTACATTGTCATTTATGCATTCTGTGATGAAGGTATTTCCTTTGTCCAAAGGTGTGGTGAGTCAAGGCTGGCAGGCAGATCCAACTACCAGGATGGTGATGCCCAAAAAGCCAGGTAGGTGGCAGTGTTGCCATATCAAATTGCAGGCATAGATTTCAGAGCCATTTACCTTTCTTGAAAATATATTAAATTTTTAGATTTTTCCATACTCTCAAAAAAATGTCCTCTCCTTTCTTTTTATTTGTGTGCTCCCTCAATTGATCATGTCTCCAAGTCTTTGATTCATCCACCTGATTTAATGATGTGAGGGACTTCTTAATCAATGCAAACATACAAGAAGGAGGCTGCAGCCCGTCCTTCTTTCTGTAATCGTTAGACCCTACTGAAGCATATGTTGCACACATATCCGCAGCACACCATTATTCCTTGCTCATTTGCCTTGTGTCTGACTCAACTCTGCCACTATAAAATACTATTGCAGGGTGATTTTGGTTGGAATTGATATGAGGTGTTGAGGCAGATTATCTCACATTGAAATGGGGATTCTCTGCAGGTGATGTTGAGGGAACTATTGAGGTCATACGCAGATTTATATGGCATGTTTAGCTTGAATCTTGAGCCCTGCTGAGTCCCTCAGTTGGAACACATGGGTTGTTGCTGCCAAATTAAAATTGGACATGACTCAGCTTCTCCACCTCTCAATTTCTCCTCAACTCTCCTCTCTCAACAGATCCTCCCCCTGTCTCATTGGTTCCAAATGAACAGCAGTTGGCCAGACTCACCGACTACGTGGCTTTCCTTGAGAACTGATAACTCACCATAACTGCTGACTCCCCTTTTGAACAATTTGGTACTAACAGGAGAGAGAAGTTTGGATTAAACCTTTGTCCATCCTGCAATGCCACACTTCCTCGATAGAGGTGTACCAAAAACACCCATCAGCTTGCATGAGTGCTTCTGGTTTTGGGTCTGATCTTCAAGATATGCCTGTTTATGTTCAGCAACTCATGTGTTTTGTTCTTTTTATTGCTACATTGAAAAATTGTAACAGCTTGGACTACAATGTTGTATGGTATTTTTTATTTTATTTTTATTTTTTTTGCTATTCGCAATCTGCCTAATGTTTAAATTTGTGTCTGATGTCAAAAGTGAGACTTATCATTGTCACTTTGTTATTATTTCTAACCCATCTGACTCATTCCTCGCAATAGTAATGTAAAAATCAACATGTACAGCAGACTGTTCAATTTTAGCGCTTGGAGGTTGTTTTGGAACAAGCTTCATTAGATAACATGAGTCTCGATATGCATGCATCACTGTTTGAGTTCAGTCTGAAGTCTTTTCAAGTTTTTGTTTTGAAAGCTGAATAAATATTTTTCTGTTTCTAATTATTTGATTTGATTTGAGAATTTGAAAGAGTTTGGTTTCATGTTGAGCTTTCAGTGAAGCATATTGAATATGTAGAACTTTAACTAAACTGCATAAAAAGTAAGGCTACAATCTGTGTGGATGTGGTGTTAAGATGACTTGGTAAACTGATATTTATGCTAAATTTATTTTCCATTTGCTTGTTTATCTTATACAGAAAAACTGTTCTGTCGTATTCTGAGCTATATTTCATACCCCCTGAGACTATATTTATTGGCTGGTTATCTCAGTTGTTTAGAGCATTAGCCAGACTTGTGTTTTTTTGTAAATTTAAATGAATCCTCACAAATAATAAATATCACACAATATGCATAAAAAATACCTGAAATATGTTTAAATATCCCATATAAACATTGCTCTTTCTTCTTTGACTCGTAATTTTGCCACTCTTACAATTCTAATGGCAAGTGGGTTTGTTTGGTTTCTGTCAGAAAGGTTAAAAACAAACAAAAAAACAATTATTTTCTTGAGTACCATAGTAAAATGCCCTTGAGTAAGAGTAGCTTAATTGACTATTGGCCATATCAAAACGAGCCTAACAAGTGGACTGCTGGATTTTTTGTTAGCTAATAGATGCACCTGCAAGTGGCATAGTGGGAAGTGGTCACTGCACATCAAACAGGTTCCCAGTTCAAATCTAAGCTGGGGCCTTTCTGTGGGAGGTTACTCCAGCTGCTCTGGTTTCCTCCTTCAATTCAATGGGCCTCATACAAGAACCGTTCGTACAAACAGATTTATTAGAGAATTTGCGCACTCACCTATGTTTTCGTATTTGAAGTTTCGCCGGATATCTGGCTGCCCGCCAGACCCTCGGTGGCTCCAGGTCCCACGTCGTCTGGCCATTCGCCAGACCATCACGGCTTCCAAGTCCGTCGTCACTGGAGTTCTGGCCTTCTGCCATATCGTTCCCGGATCCAGGCCCCACATCGCCGGAGTTCTGGCCTTCCGCCAGACCGTCTCCGACACCTGCACCCTCATGGTCTGGCCAGCCACCAGATCGCTGCCGGAACCACAGTCGTCAAAGTCTCCAGCGCCTCCAGCTCCAGCCAGATCGTCAGCAGTGCCAGGCCCCTTCTCTCAGACACCCCCCTCCTACCTGGTTTTTGGAATGTCTGGGATCCATCCTGGCCGGGCTCGCCTCTTCCTGCACCTGTTTCAGAGGGAGCCTGGGCGGGCTCGCCTCTTCCAGCGTCTGCTCCGGAGGGAGTCCGGCTGGGCTCGCCTCTTCCGGTTTCTGCTCCAGAGGGAGCCCAGACAGGCTCGTCTCTACCCGCTGCTGCTCTGGAGAGGGTCCAGCCAGCTACACAGCCTTCTTCCACAAAGGTTTCTGCTCCCGAAGGGGCCCAGGGTGGGGTGCCTTCTCCGATTCCGGTTCCTGAGGTGGCTCCACCAGGCTCGACTCCTCCTGGTTGGTTGTCTGGTCGGCCGCCAGACTGTCTCCAGTTCCTGGTCCCTCGTCACTGGGCATCTGGCCGTCAGCCGGACCGGCTCCGGCTCTAGGTCCCTCCTTCAGGTCCCCCCGTCACGTTAAGTCATTAGTTTTACCATTGTTTTTCCCCAGTCACTCTTGCCCTGTCATTAGGTTCATCCACGTCACCTGTTTTGTTCTCAGCTGCACTCCATCAGCAATCAACTCCCCTCAGTATTTAGTTTCCAGGTTCCCTCATGTCAGTGCGAAATCCTTACTGTCATCTCGTCGTTAATGCTCATGTTTTGTCACGTCAGGTTCGATCTCATGTTTTGCAGCCATAAGGCGCATTCCCACTGTAGGAACCTTTTGCAGTTCCTATAACCTTTTCAGGAATAAGGACGTTTTTTCGCGCATTCGGACATACAGGAACTCGGGACCATAGCCCTTAGTTCCTATAACCATTTTAGCTCCTATTCCGAGGCAGGGTCTTTTCTGCGTTCCATAGGAACGCATATGACGTAGGTGTTTTGTGGTTGGTAACTACGCCCCTTGGATGAAATATTCACTCATATGACATGGACACAATCAGTGCATGTTTAATAAGTTAAACTTACATGTCGTCTCTTTTGTCTGCGGCGCTCTGCTCTCCTTCTTCATGAAACGAAAAAGTATCGCCTGCTGCTCGATTCTTCGTCTCCTAACTCTCGCTGTGTGCTCTTCCAGCTTCGATCTTAGACGCCTGATGTGATCGTTCATGATTAATACTGCCGTCATACAGACCATAAACATGGTGGCCTCCTCGCTCTCCTGTTAGCTTATTGGTGGTGTTGTTTTGTTTTCTTCTCTCCTTACTTTTCGCGGGTTTTGTCGTTGAGTGTGGCGCTACAGTAACACATCACTGTCGCAGACGGTTGTGTCACATCAGTCCCGACCAAGCTCCCCGACTTATGTGCGAATGCAAAAAGAAACAGTTCCCCTGGGGAAGGGGAGTTCTTATAACTAAATTCAAGGAGGACAGTTCTTAGAACTGCGTTCTTAGAACTCTCTGTCCGAATGCGCCTATAGTCAGTCAGTTTGTTTATGTTTTTTTTCTATAGTTAATCTTTTGCATTCCGGCTCAGCCGTGCCTTGTGTTTTTTTTGTTTCAATAAATCAAATTTTATTTTTGAACTATCTGCATCTGGGTCCTTCTCTCCACCACGCCATGCACCAACCTTACCGGTTGGGACATTTTTAAGAACTCTGAATATCTATAATTCCTGGGGATTGTCTGGGGATGATAACCCGAGGAGAGACTGGCTGCTGCGCCCACCGCTTTACAGAAAGCGCTCCACACTCGGGAGGCAAACTATGGTCCGCGATCAGACACAATGTCAATGGGAATCCCGTGGAGCTTAAACACATGCTTGGACAGAAGATCTGCGGTCTCCAAGGCAGAGGGTAATTTGGGGAGGGGAACATAATGCACAGCTTTGGAGAAACGATCAATGATGGTGAGTATGACTGTGTTACTTTCTGATGGGGGTAACCCGGTGACGAAATCCACGGCAATATGTGACCATGGGCGGCTGGGGATGGGTAGAGGACGCAGCAGACCAGCAGGAGGCCGATGGGAAGCTTTGCTTCTGGCACAGACAGAACATGCAGCCACGAACTCGCGAACATCCCTGGCCATCCCCGGCCACCAGAAGCGATGGCGGAGAAAGACTAAGGTGCGTTGGGTTCCTGGATGACACATCAGCTTAGACGAATGTCCCCACTGCAGAACCTGTGATCGGACTGCAGGGGGAACGAACAACCGTTTAGGAGGACCACCACCAGGATCCGGAACGTTCCTCTGAGCGCCCTTCACCACCGACTCAATCTCCCAAGATGCCGCCCCCACCACACAGGTGGAGGGAATAATAGGATCCAAATCCTGGGGACTTGAGCGTGAATAAATGCGGGAGAGCAAGTCCGGTTTTCCATTACGACTGCCGGGACGATAAGACAGCGTATAATTGAACCTGCTGAGGAACAGCGACCAGCGGGCTTGACGTGGATTGAGCCGGCGAGCAGAGCGGAGGTAAGAGAGGTTCTTGTGGTCGGTCCATATGAGAAATGCTTGCTTGCAGCCCTCGAGCTAGTGCCTCCACTCCTGAAGAGCCAGAACCACCGCCAGCAACTCACGGTTTCCCACGTCGTAGTTACTCTCGGCAGGGCTGAGTCGACGGGAGAAGAAAGCACAAGGATGCAGTTTCTGAGTGGAGGGATCTCTTTGTGACAGAACGGCTTCCACTCCTGCGTCAGAGGCGTCGACCTCCACCACAAACTGGAGGGAGGGGTCTGGATGCTTAAGGATGGGGGCACTCGTGATCAGTGACTTAAGCTTGGAGAAAGCGCTGTCGGCCTCAGGGGTCCACTGGAAGGTGATCTTGGTGGAGGTCAGATGGGTGAGTGGGGCGGCTACTTTACTGTAATCCCTTATGAAGCGGCGATAGAAGTTGGCGAAACCCAGGAAGCGTTGTAGCTCCTTGCGGTTCTCGGGAGGAGGCCAGTCGGCGACGGCTCTTATTTTGACAGGGTCAGGCTCCAGCTGGCCTTGAGCGATGATGTAACCAAGAAAGCTGACAGAGGGGGCGTGGAACTCGCATTTCTCGGGTTTGACATATAGTTTATTTTGAAGCAGACGCTGGAGAACTAACCTCAAATGCTGACGGTGTTCCTTGAGAGACTGAGAGAAGGTAAGGATGTCATCCAAGTAGATGAAAACGAAATGGTTCAGCATATCACGGAAGAGGTCGTTCATGAGGGTCTGGAAAACGGCGGGGGCATTAGTGAGTCCAAAGGGCATGACAAGGTATTCAAACTGTCCCAGGGGTGTGTTGAACGCGGTCTTCCACTCATCTCCTTCTCGGATCCTGATGAGGTGATAGGCGTTCCGGAGGTCCAACTTGGAAAAGACTTGGGCATGGCATAACGGCTCGAATGAGGGATCGATGAGTGGCAGAGGAGTCTTATTCTTAACGGTAATCTGATTGAGACCCCGGTAATAAATGCAGGGGCGTAAAGACTCCTTCCTTCTTCTCGACAAAAAAGAAGCCCGCTCCCAGAGGGGATGAGGAGGGTCGAATCAGACCAGAAGCCAGACACTCGTTGATATATGTTTCCATGGCTTTTTTCTCCGGGCGAGACACATTGAACAGTCTACTAGTGGGGAGAGGGGCTCCAGGGAACAGGTCGATGGCGCAGTCATAAGGGCGGTGGGGGGGGGGGGGAGTGCGTGCTAAATCCTTATCGAAGACCATGGCGAGTTCATGGTACTCAGAAGGCACAGAGGAAAGATCTGGAGGTGACTGAGGAAACGCAGACAGACGGGGCTCCGGAATGGCGAACTTAAGACAGAGAGCGTGGCAGGAAACACTCCAGCTGGAAATGGACGACGTTTTCCAGTCGAGAAGGGGATTATGCAGTTTTAGCCAGGGTAGACCAAGGATAGCTGGCGACAGTGGGGATGGTATCACATACAGCTGTATGATCTCACTGTGGTTGCCAGAAATAGTGAGTGTGAGGGAAACAGTGCGATGGGTAACCTTGGTGATGAGCCGACCATCCAGGGCGTTGACAGACTTTGGGATTTCTAAAAGCTCGAGAGGGATGTTGGTTTGTGTGACATAGTTCTCATCAATGAAATTGTCGTCAGACCCCGAGTCTATGAAAACATGTAGGGGGTAGGACTGGGTGTTGCTCCTCAGCGTAGCAGGTAGCGATATCCGGGCAAGAGAGCGAGATGAGGTGGTGTTGCTCACCAGAGTGCTCTCCGTCACTGGAGAGCTGGATCCTTTAGGCGGGGCCCAGCAAGTAGCAGCGTAATGGCCCGCGAGTCCACATTACAGGCAGAGTCGCTGTTTCATTCGTCGCTGGCGTTCTGAGGGAGATAGGCGAGCTCGGCCCAACTGCATAGGTTCCTCAGAGGGTGGAGGGGGGGCGGAAGGCCTGACGGGACTCAAAGACGCGGGACCAGGGGCGCGAGAACCGGGACCCGCTGATGGGGCTGGGCTACGGGTCCGATTGGCTCGTTCCCTCCTCCGTTCCTGGAGAAGGTTGTCTAGCCTAATAGCTAAAGCAATCAAGTGCTCGAGAGAGGTTGAGTAATCTCGGGAGCCCAGTTCATCCTTTAATTCTTCGGACAAATTGCTGGCAAACAAGGCCATAAGTGCGGGCTCATCCCATCCACACTCTGCAGCCAAAATGCGAAACTCAACGGAAAAGCTGGCCACTGATCCAGACCCTTGTCTTAACGAAAATAGCCGGTTCATGGCCTCTTGCCCTTTAACGGGGTGATCAAAAACTTTACGAAGCTCAGTCGAAAACACTGAAAAAGAACTCAAAACTGCCGAGTGGCTATTCCACAACGCAGTGACCCACTGGGCGGCTTTACCTCTTAATAAATTAACACAAAACGCTAGCTTAGCTTTATCAGTGGAGTAACTAGAGGGCTGAAGGTCAAAAACTAAAGTGCAATTTAACAAAAATCTACTGCATGAACCAGGTTCACCAGCATAGGGCTCTGGGGTGGGAACCATGGGTTCCTTTACAGGAGACGGGCGTAAGGTGACAAGTGGGTTGATAACTGGGCGAGGCGGAGCGGAGCTGGCCGCCGACAGCTGAAAATCTTGAGCGGCTACCTGCTGCACGCTCTGGGAAAGCGATTATAAGGTTCCCATAACTCCACTCAGCAGCTGATCATGTTTACCGATCAGAGCACCCTGTGTGCTTCCTGGAGGGCGTCTGGGTTCGCTGGATCCATATTTCTTGGTCGGAATATTCTGTTAGGTGCTGGGGAGGACTGGATCCAAAAGCGAACATGAGACAGAAGGTAGAAGTCAAAAAGGGATTTATTAGGTGAGGTGGAAGGAGGCTCCGTGTCCTGGTGACTCCGTGCAAGGCTCGAGAGATGAGTGGTTCCAGTGTTCCGAAGATCTCGTGTGTACTCGTGTAGTGAGTCTCAGATACAGGCTGAGTGTGGGCTCAGTGGCAGGCTGGGCTGGGTACCGATCTCCGACAGATGTATCCAGTAGTCATGCGTGTTCGTCCGTAGTGAGGCAATATTCCGACACCGCAGGCCAGGAGGGATCAGGCTTTAACAGGTGCCAGATTGGTAATGGGGCACAGGTGTGAATGTGAGAGCACTCCTCCCAGCCGTCCAGCCCAGCCTGAAAAAAACAACGGGAGACAACCAGCCAGCACCCAGGTACAAACATAACTAAACTAAATGGCAACAAAAGGTCATAATCACCACACATCCATCCATCCATCATCTACTGCTTATCCGGGGGTCAGGTTGCGGGGGAAGCAGCTTTAACAGAGAAACCCAGACGTCCCTGTCCCCTGCCACTTCCTCCAACTCTTCCGGGGGGACCCTGAGGCGTTCTCAGGCCAGCCGAGAGACATAGTCTCTCCAACGTGTCCTAGGTCTTACCCAGGGTCTCCTCCCAGTGGGACGTGCCCGGAACACCTCACCAGGGAGGCGTCCATGGGGCATCCTAACCAGATGCCCGAGCCACCTCATCTGACTCCTCTCAATGCGGAGGAGCAGCGGTTCTACTCCGAGCCCCTCCCGGATGACTGAGCTTCTTACCCTATCTCTAAGGGAGAGCCCATACACCCTGCGGAGGAAACCCATTTCGCTTGTATTCGCGATCTCGTTCTTTCGGTCACTACCCACAACTCGTGACCATAGGTGAGGATGAGAGCTTTGCCTTCTGCCTCAGCTCCTTCTTCACAACGACGGGTTGGTGCAGAGCCCGCAACACTGCAGACGTTGCACCGACCCGCCCGTCAATCTCACGCTCCATTCGTCCCTCACCCGTGAACAAGACCCTGAGATACTTGAACTTCTCCACTTGGGGAAGGATCCCATTTCCGACCCAGAGAGAGCATTCCACCCTTTTCCAGCTGAGAACCATAGTCTCTGATTTGGAGGTGCTGATTTTCATCCCAGCCGCTTCACACTTGGCTGCAAATCGCTCCAGTGAGAGCTGAAGGTAACGGCCCAACGACACTAACCACATCATCCGCAAAAAGCAGAGACCCGATTCTGAGGTCGCCAAATCGGACACCCTCAACGCCCTGGCAGCACCTAGAAATTCTTTCCATAAAAGTTATGAACAGAATGGGTAAGAAAGGGCTGGCCTGACGGAGTCCAACCCTCACCGAAAACATATCCGACTTACTGCCGGCAATGCGGACCAAACTCTGACACCGGTCATACAGAGACCGAATGGCCCCTATCAAGGGGTCCGGCACTCCATACTCTCGGAGCACCCCCACAGGACTCCCCGAGGTACACGGTCGAAAGCCTTCTCCAAGTCCACAAAACACATGTAGACCAGTTGGGCGAACTCACAAGCACCCCCAGGACCCTGCTGAGGGTGTAGAGCTGGTCCACTGTTCCACGGCTAGGACGAAAACCACACTACACCTCCTGAATCCGAGATTCGACTATCCAACGGATTCTCCTCTCCAGTACCCCCAAATAGACCTTACCAGGGAGGCTGAGGAGTGTGAAGTTGGAACACACTCTCCGGTCCCCCTTTTTAAAGAAGGGAACCAACACCCCGATCTGCCGGTCCAGAGGCACTGTCCCCGATGTCCACGAGATGCTGCAGAGGCATGTCAATCAACACAGCCTGTTGTAGGGCTGAGAGCCCTGAGAAACTCAGGACAGACTACATTCACCCCTGGGGCCTTGTCACCAAGGAGCTTTTTGACCACCTCGGCAACCTCAGCCCCAGAAATGGGAGGCCCCATCTCTGAGCTCTCCGACTCTGCTTCCTCTGAAGGCGTGTCGGTAGGATTGAGGAACTCCTCGAAGTATTTCCCCCACCGACTCACAACGTCCCTAGTTGAGGTCAGTAGAGCCCCGTCCCCACCATACATGGTGTTGACGGTGACAAAGTCGTTCTCCATGGCCTCACTGAACTCCTCCCAGGCCCGAGTTTTCGCCTCAGTAACCGGTACTCATCAGCTGCTTCCAGAATCCCACTGGCCAAAAAGGCCCAATAGGACTCCTTCTTCAGCTTGACGGCTTCCCTCACCACTGGTGTCCACCAGCGGATCCGGGGGTTGCCGCCACGACAGGCACCGACCACCTTATGGCCACAGCTCCGGTCAGCCGCTTGAACAATGGCGGCACGGAACATGGCCCATTTGGACTCAATGTCCCCAACCTCCCATGGTTGAAGCTCTGCCGGAGGTAGGAGTTAAAGCTCCTTCTGACAGGGTATTCAAACATTCCCAGCAGATCCTGACAATACGTTTGGGCTTTCCAGGTCTGATAGGCATCCTCCCCCCACCAGCGGAGCCAACTCACCAGCAGGTGGTGATCAGTTGACAGCTCCGCCCCTCTCTTCACCCGAGTGTCCAGAACATACGGCCACAACTCCGACTATACAACCACAAAGTCGATAATTGAACTGCAGCCTAGGGTGTCCTGGTGCCAAGTGCACATATGGACACCCTTTTGCCTGAACGTGGTGTTCGTTATGGACAGTCCATGACAAGCACAGAAGTCCAACAACAGAACACCACTCTGGTTCAGATCGGGGGGGCCGTTCCTCCCAATCACACCCTTCCAGGTCTCACTGTCATTGCCCACGTGAGCATTGAAGTCCCCCAGCAGGACGAGGGAGTCTCCTGCAGGAGCACTCTCCGGTGCCTCATCCAGGGACTCCAAAAAGGGTGGGCACTCTGAACTGCTGTTTGGTGCATAAGCACAAACAACAGTCAAGACCCGTCCCCTCACCCGAAGACGGAGGGAGGCTACCCTCTCATCCACCGGGGTAAACCCCAATGCACAGGCACTGGGGTAATTCAAATTCAAGTAAAAAAAGTTATTTGTCCCCAGGGGTTAATTAAAGGGGAACTCTGCTATTTTTAAACCTAGATCTTATTTCTGGCATGAAATACGTTAATCTACTCACTGAGAGCAATTTGGTGAAAGTCGGCGTCCTTCGGAAGATATTTAGATTCCTCGAGATCCATATAATGGAGTGAACGGGGCCATAGACGATGCAGCCTCTAAATAAAGCATTATCTGTCTTTATTTCACCAATACTTTAAGATGAATGAATGAACACGTACTATTGCACGGTTAGTTCATAGCTGCAATGTTGTTGTTATTGACGGCTATTGGGGGGCTTATAGAGGGCTTTCTTCACACTCGTTTATTGGGACATCATTGCCGCCTTCTGCTGCAGCACAGCTCATTCATTCTGGTAAGGACGTCCATCATACTCAAAGTTGTTGTCCACGTTTTCAAAATCTGATAAATATCCTGCCATGTTGCACAAAACTATCAGTAGCAAACTACGTGTTAAGTTAGCCGACTGTCACAGAGCACGGAGTAAATAAGCTGTGCTGCAGCAGCGTGCATCGATGACATCATCCCAGTAGATGAGTATGTTGAAAGCCCTCTATAAGCCCCCGATAGCTGACAATAACAACAACACAGCAGTTATGAGCTAACAGCTAACAGAATTTATCGTACTATGAGATTAGTCCTAAGAAGGACTGTAGTGCGACCAGGTCGTTTTTGGCTGGGTCATCGTGGATGGCTGTGATGTGGTCTGTGTCAGGCAGAATTCCCTCTTCGGAAATAACATGGTCCAAAAATCTGAGGCTTGTCTGTCTGAATGAATATTTTTGCATATTAAATTTCAGGCCTGCGTCAGTCAGGCGTTGCAGAACGGCACGCAGGTTCCTGTCGTGCTCCTCCAGAGAAAGTCCAGTAACAATAACATCATCAAGGTAGTTGCATACTCCAGACAGACCATTTTGCACTGTTTCCATAATTTTCTGGATTGCAGATGGAGCAGAGGCCAAGCCATAAAGAACACAACAATAGCGGAAGATCCCTTTATGTGTAATAAAGGCAGTCAGGTCACGACTGTCTTCGTGCAGTGGTAGTTGGTGGTATCAGCAAAAGTTAGGTTCACGCAGATCAGTGCATATTCTAATTCTGCCTCCCTTTCTTGTTGTAACCACTATTGGGGATATCCAGGGTGAAGCATCTATTTGTTCAATTATGCTTTCCTTTACCATCATGTCAAGTTTGTCAAAGTAAGCCTGAGGCACAGCAAAGGGAAGTTGTCTTAATTTTTTCTGCACTGTTTTTTTTTTTTCTGCACTGCATACTCACGTACCTATACTTTGTGCACAAATCCTGTGACACAGCCGACTGATGAGGGAGAATTTGTTGTTTTCATCGCAGGTGAAGTAGACGAAACCTGATCAGTGGTGGAAGGTGAAAAATGGCTAAGTTAGTGAGTGAATGCCCAGTTCAACGCCCTGATCAGGTCCATCCCCAGCTGAGGGAGCTCCATGAACCACATAGAGAAAAGCAGGAGTAGTTGCAGAGTCCATGGAAACAGTAACTTTTAAACATCCAAGCACTGGAATATTCTCATTTAAGTAGATGGATGGATGGATGGATGGATGGATGGATGGATTAAGTCTTGATAGCAGTTCGGTATGCAATAAATGTTATGTTATGTTTATGCATTTAGCAGACACTTTTATCCAAACCGACTTACAAATGAAGATATAACAAGCTATATAAAAGCTAACAATAAACTACATAGAAGGAACCCACTAGTCAGACTCTGTTAGAGGTGACAGAGTAGAGATAGAGTGCAAGCATAGAGGGAAGTGCAGAAATATAAAGTGCAGAGATAGAGAGGGTAGGGAAGTACAAGGTAAGTGCTAGGATAGGAGATGCTCTCTGAAGAGCTGGGTTTTCAAGAGTTTCTTGAAGATAGACAGGGACGCCCCTGTTCTGGTAGGTCATTCCACCATCCTGAGACGACACATGAAAAGAGTTTGGATTGTCTTAGGCGTGGTGTAGGCACTGCTAGACAACAATCCTGCGACAAACGGAGGGACTGAGTTGTGACATAAGCCTTTGCAAGAGCATTCAAGTACATGGGAGCCATTCCATCAAGCACTTTGTAGGCAAACATCAGTGACTTGAATTTGATGTGGACGGCTAAGGGTAGCCAGTGGAGTTCAATGAACAGAGGGGTGACGTGTTCTTTTAGGCTGATTGAATATCAGACGCGTCGCCGCGTTCTGGACCAGGGAGATGATCATGGCCTGCACCAGGAGCTGGGTGCCATGTTGGGTTAGGTATGGTCTGATCTTTCTTATGTTTAGTAATGCAAAGTGGCATAAACGAGCAACCGAGGTAACGTGATCTTTGAAGGTTAGTTGGTCATCAATCATGACACCCAAGTTTCTAGCAATCTTTGATGGAGCAAGAGATAGGGATTCAGTTTGGATGCAGATGCTGTGGTGTATGGTTGGTTTGGCTGGGAAGACAAGCAGTTCAGTTTTTAGGAGATTAAGTTGGAGGTGATCGGCTTTCATCCATGTTGATATGTCAGAGAGACAGTCTGAGATCCGTGTGGTCATCAGGTGGGAATGACAGATAGAGCTGGGTATCATCAGCATAACATTGGTATTGGAAGTGAGTTGGTGTATTGGGCAAAGAGAAGAGGTCCCAGTACTGAACCTTGGGGGACCCCTGTGGTGAGGTGGTGCGCTGCAGAAGCGTGATCAAGCCAGGATACTTTGAATGACCGACCAGTAAGGTATGATTCAAACCAGGAGTGTGCTCTCCCTGTGATGCCCATGTTAGAGAGTATGGACAAAAGGATACTGTGGCTGACAGTTTCAAATGCAGCCGATAAGTCGAGCAGGATAAGTACAGAGGACTTAGCTATCACTCTGGCTTCTTTTAAGGCTTCTGTCACAGCCAACAGAGCCGTTTCGGTGGAATGTCCACTTTTAAACCCAGATTGGTTTGGGTCAAGAAAGTTGTTATGTGAGAGGTAATCAGTGACCTGCTTAAAAGACCGCCCTTTCAATGGTTTTATACAGAAATGGGAGGAGAGAGACCGGCCGATAATTCTCCATGTGACTTGGAGGGAGGGAGGTTTGTTGAGCAGCGGTGTAACCTGAGCTTGTTTGAATGTGGTAGGAAATGTGCCCGATATCAGTGAAGCATTAATCACATGTTCCAATGGATTGGAGAAGATTAGTAGGAACGGGGTCCAGCGGGCATGTAGTAGGACGGCTACATGTGAGAAGTTTAGACACACTGCTCTGAGCGAGAGGGGTAAATGAGGAAAATGATGCAGTAGGACTTTTGCATGCAGATTTTGTGGTACAAGGTTCGGTAAACTGTTTGCTTATAGCTGCCACTTTGTCAGTAAAAAATGAAGGAAGGAGAATGTGCTGGAGGTTGGAAGAGCGGCGGCAACAATGGAGGAGAAGCGGGTGGGTGACAGGTTGCGGAGATTGCGGCGGAAGGAAACCATAGGGGTAGAGGCAGATGGTCTTCTCGGGAGACTCACTCTGAACTGAATGAAATAGTGGTCAGAAAAATGCAGAGGTGTGACAGACAGGGCCTCTGTGGCACAGTTTCTTGAGAAAATGAGATCTAGCACTTTGCCAGCTTTATGGGTCGGAGGACTGCTGAGCAGTTGTAACTCAAACGAGTGCATTAGTGTCAGAAAATTTGAACAGTTAGGACTGTCAAGGTGGATGTTCATGTCACCAAGGACCATTATGGGACAGTCATGCTCCGGGATAGAAGAGAGCAAGGTGTCTAGTTAATTTAGAAAGTCACGAGTTGTTGGTGGGCGATATATGACAATCATATAGATTTTGACTGGTGCAGTTACCAAGATGGCATGGTATTCAAAGGCATTGTATTTAGCGTCAGGTAGCAGTTGGTTGTATTTCCATTGGTTGGAAATGATGTACGAAAGGTATGGGAGAATGAGTGGTTGGTTGAAAGTGCAGCCGGGGGAGCTGTGTTTTCAGGCTTAATCCAGGTTTCAGCGAGAGCCAGGATGTCAAGAGACAGGTGGTTGGCATAAGCCATAATAAAATCTGCTTTGTTTACCGCTGATTGGCAATTCCACAAGCCCACAGACAAGGGCGTGTCACAGAGTGAAGTGGGCTTTAGAGAGCGGAGGTTGTTAAAGTTGCAGTGGCGTTTGATTGTGTGAAACCTTCTATGCGAGCCGGAGACAACAGGAATGGGATTGAGGCACATTTTAAAGCAGGTGGGGAGGCCAGAGCGACATGGATAAGGCAAGTAGGACAGGTTTGCCTTGTTCAGTGTCCTTGCACGGTGGAAACGCGCAGGTGGACATGCGCAGGTGGACACGCTAGTCTTTACCCAAGAATGTCTTCACATGAGAATGGCTGACGCTTCAGCTGACGCTTCAGGCGTCACCCCTTACTTTATGTTGTGCATACAATTGGACACAGCCGTTCATAGGTTGGCTGATTGCACTAGGCTGAGACCGCCCACCGAGAGTTAACCAAGTGTTTTCAGAGAGGGGAGTGACCGCCTGTTCACAGCCCCTGAATACTCTGATTGCTTTGCTGAGGCTACTAAAATACAATAGAATAAAAAACTGAGGTATAAAAAATAAAAACACAGAATTGGACAGATAATATACTATGAATTTGAATATGTAACTACAATGTGCAAAAGAATATTGTATAAATATGATATATATATTATCAATATGGTTATATTGGCACATATCACATATGATGTGAAATAAATGTTCCAGTATTTGAGGTACCTGTACCCACTTTAACCACTGAGCCACAGCCACCCTATGAGGCGTGGAGTTTGAAATGTTGGATTTTTGTTTTAGTTTTCTGACCTTGGGGTTAAATGGTCTGACCTTGGGGTTAACTTTCTGGAACATCCACTCCTGGAAAGCTTGGCAACTGTCTTGAATGTTTTCCACTTGTGAATAATCTTTCTCACTGTAAGACTGTAAGATGCACTCAAAATCATTTAGGAATGACCTTGCAACCCTTCACAGATTGATGGACAGTAACAATTGCTTCTCAAGATCATTGCTTATGTCTTTCCTCCTTGATATTGTGTTAACACACACTTAAATGCTGACAAAAGTTGTGTTTTTATCACTACTTGCTGTTGATCTGTTAATCAAGAGCTTTTGATTAGCAGTACTTTGCTGCTACATACCCTCTTAAATCCTGGGGAAGCAGAAAGTTTGGAATTAGTTTTGGCTCTATCGAAGGCATGCTGCGTTTTTCACAATATTGCCATGAACGATGGTCTCCCACTACCTGAACCAGCCCAGGCAGACCAGAAGGTGTTGTGCCAGAAGACCCCCATAGACTGCCCCATCAAAGTGCTATCATCATGAGGCAACAACTGATTGCACAGCTTTAGTTACAGTTATCAAGCGTCTGCCCATGGCGAGACATTTTTTTTTTTTAAAGCCATTTTCATATGAAACCATTTCTTCTTTATTTTGGCGACATTACGAACTACAGGTGACACGGAATTAACAGCACTCGTTATTGATTTCTTCGCTTTAGCAGGTCCTGTAATTCCACAACTGACACTCCTAAAAATGACAGAGTTTCCTTTTTGGATCTCTGAAAGCAGAACTCCAATCTCAGAGCCTGTAAAGTTGTTATTTTTGCGCCTTGATGCCATTCTCATGACTCAACACTTCCTGGCACAGGAGAGAGGAAGTGCAGCCTTATATGGTATCATAAGTATGCAAATTTAATATCTTTGTGCAGTGCACAGGTGGCATTCATCATTTACGCAGGTCATTTACACACTTTTTCCGAAGTTAAGAGTGTTTGTTGAATCTGACATGCTGTGTTCGTACGAGACCTTCTTACGAAAAAAGTAAGAGAAATTTAGAATAAAAATACGAAAATGTTCTTGCATGAGGCCCATTGTTTTTACATTTTGGCTTAGGTTTTGTTAAATAAATAATGACATAGAGTAATGTTCAAATCAATTGTGATGGAAACTTATTACTTTGTTGCAAATTGCAGCTGTCAAATGTTTATGGGTCCAAGATACCTTTGTGACTTCCATTAGCTTTGTGTAACAACCACAGCTGAAACTCATATCATCCACTGTGTTGGTAATCATGTTTAACAAAATTAACTTTCTGTTGTTCTTGAACACAAAAGTCATCCTGAAAGCACATGTAGCACATTACCTATTTGTTTAGTTTTATTTAAACAATGCTATGCTATTTGACTAAGTAAACTAATGTAGTGTGGAAAATACATGGCATGATTGCTGGATAAGTTTAACCTCAAAGGGACTACTTGGCTTGGGAAAGAGGTTACATAAGAGAGGGACTGAGTCAGTAGAGGGAACTCTTCATAAACAGCCGGCGTTATTCAAAGCCAGTAAATGATTGCCTGATGTTACTCAAAGTATTTTCCATTACCAGTTGCTGTAATGCATCACATTGGGGCATTGAGCTTTCATCAAAATAGCAATATTTAGACGAGAAGAGAAAAAGTTTTTTTCTTGTTCAAATTGTTTTTATGGCTTTTCTCTTCTTTACTTTAACTTGTGGAAGGGGGTGGGGTGGGGTATTTGATTTAATCAACAGCAGTAAAACCTCCTCCACATTCACAGGGAAAATGTTTCCATGTGGGATGATGAGTCATGAGCATGAGACCAAGAGAAGACTCAAAGAAGATGAGGGAGACGGAATAGAGGAGGGTGATGAGAAAAGGATCAGAGAAAAGGGAGAAATGGCACAAAGGGGCCGCATTAAGATAGAGTAGGGGGAGGAGAGTGAAGGAAACACTGCAGAGGTGTTTCAGCATGGCTGCCAAATCGATAAATGGAAAAAGAGGGACTAGAAATTGAAGGGAACTGTATTAAAAGTATATTTTCAAGTGCTCACTGATGTCAGGAGGCTTTTAGGGACCACAGTATGGTTGCATCTAAAACATCTATGTAACAAATCATGCAAAGAAACAGAGAATGTATGAACATGTGGCAGCTTTTTAACATGCACCACAGTTTATGTCATTATAAGCCACATCCAAACAGCTTCTGCAGTATTTAGAAATGATAATTCACTTCTGTTTAAGATATAGTGTGAGAAGATGTATTTTTCTCATAAAGAAAAAGACTTTGGGACCTCATAAAGCTACAGCATTACTAAATCCTGCAGATGCAACCCCTGAAAATTTCCCAAGAACCATTAGAATGCGTGAACTTCATTCTCACGAACAGAGAATTAGAGGCGCTCTTTCAGTGCAGCTGTTCCAAGACATGCAATCTTGGTTAAGGGTTCTCAGATAATGACTGTTGGCCCCTCACACCCCTAATCCAAGAGATTTCCTGATTTTAAAAGTGGAGTTCCAGCAGTATTTGCATTAGCTTTAACTCTCCTGCTGCCAGCCAAACCTGAATGGCTCTTTTATGAGTTTATATTGCACACCGCATTCATGTCCTGTGCCCATAAACGTCATCTTTAGACTTTGTATGAATACAGAGGAAATTAAAGGAGTAAGATGAGCACTGAAACTGTGAAGACATTATTATTATTTTCATTGTATACAGCTTAAAAGTTGACTTGTGTGTAGATTTCTGGATACAGCTAAAAACACTTTCCAAAGATGAATTTAGTGTTATATAATTTTTTAAAAAGCAAAAATACATGACTGTAAGTGAACAGCAGATCACTCTTGCAATGTTCAAGGCTCAGACAGCTAGAATACTTAAAAGGGGAACTCTGGTATTTTTAAACCTAGACCTTATTTCTGGCATGAAATACGTTCATCTACGCACCGAGAGCAGTTTGGTGAAAGTCGGCGTCCATATAACGAAGTGAAGTGGGGCATATATGATGCAGCCTCTAAATAAGGCATTATCTGTCTTTATTTCGCCAAAACTTTCAGACGAGTGAATGAATGAAGTCCAGCAGTAGAAGGAGTACAGAGACCTTGTGGAGTCCTTCTACTGCTGGACTTCATTCATTCACTCGTCGACCGCGCACATATGCCACAACAGCTGTATCATCAGAATACTTCTGTATGTGGCAGGACTCTGAGTTGTACCTGAAGTCTGATGTGTACAGGGTGAAAAGAAAATGAGCCAAAAATGTACTGCATTCTAGTGTTCCAGAAACACATCTCCCCATCCTGACATACTGTGGTCTGGAAGTCAAATAATCTATAATCAACATGATTAACATTAACATGTTTAATCATAAATGTACAATTAATTGACAACTAAACTGGGGAACAAAGGCCTCGGCCAGAACTAATGAGGTGACTATTACATAATCGAACAAAGATCTACCGTCTGCCATTTGTTTTAGACAAGACTCGACTGGTCTTGAAGAGGGTGGAAAAACTTGGTTATTGCTGCGGAATAACAAAATATTTTTGTCAGTTGTCTTGAGTTAGCTGCTTTGCCCGCACATTGAGATAAATGGAACAAGATTACCTGTTGGTGCTGTCAGAGATGTTGCTGCACAATTAACTATTTAGAACTATTTAACAGTTGAAAGGAGATCAGGTATGACAGCTAATACAAGTTAGATTGTCAATACCAGTGCATTGAAACAATAATAATGCAATTTATGTACCATTTGTAAGCCATATATAGTTAGTTCTTTCATCCCTGTTGGATTGAAATGAGTCTCTCTGCCCTCTGCAATAATCCCAACCCCTGATGTCTAGCTTGTCCACCTGCCTACTTGCAATTTTTCAGCCACTCTAGGCATTATACACCCAATCACTCAACCAAACTCTCAAATCCTTGTTGATTATAATAACCCCCTTAACATTTGTGCCATGTATTTGTGTCTGTTCTTGGGATCAAAATATGTTTATTGTAAAAGATAGACACAGGGTTATGTTCTAATCCAGTTTATTCTCTTGGAAAGTCATGAAATGGACATGAAACTAAAACACTGTTTTTTTGTAACACAGTTTGATTAATTCATTTAACTCGTTTTTGTTTTTGCAGACAAAATCCCCTTAAAGGAATAAAAGAACTCTGAAATTCTAAGCAATTCCTAAAGTTTGTCTATATTTTGTACCGTAATTGATATATGAAGGTTAAAGGTTACATTAAAGCTCTCACTACTCTCAATCTTCAGCTTGTGATCAAAAGCTGAAAGCGCCGAATATTTCTTTAAGTCTGTTACTTCCTTCTGCTGCGAAGTCAGTTGTACATTCAAACATATATGCCCAAAGATGTTTTACTTACCTGGTCTTTATGAAGGATGCAACCATTTTTCAGTTTTTTTACCATTTGTCCTTTTTTCTTGTGTGTTTGTGTTTAATAGTGTTAGTGGTGTCTCCTGGGCTTTGATGGCTGGTGGACCTGTACTGCATTACCTCATCATTGTCAAGTAATTGTTCCGTCACACTGGTTTTTCATTCTTGTTGGTCCTTATAATACTTGTGCCATCTGCTCACACTAATCCCCATTTCACTCTCAACTCTGAACCCAACTCTGCCTACAGTGTCATATCTCATTTGACCAGTCTGCCTCCAACCTACCAAAAGCAACAGCTCATCAAACATGTATGTTAGTTTATCCTTTGGTGTGAGTGTGAGCGTGTGTGTGTGTGGCCCCCGGGTATTGGGTGGGGCCTCTGCCGGGGGGTGTGGGGGCACTTGGGCTCCTGGGGCCCGGGTCCGGTGCGTGGCCCATGTCTGGGCGGCTGGGGCCTGGCGGTGTCGGGGGGCCGTTGCCCCTGGTTCCTGGGGGGCCTTTATCCTTTGTCCTATGCTTATGGGGACACCTCTACTGTCTTCTGGGTGGATGCGTGGTTGTCCCTGCGGTGGGCTTCCTGGGTTCTGTGCTCCTAGGGGGCTGCTGGTGGAATGGGTGTTGTGGCCCTCTCTGCCTGCTTCTGATTGCTGGATGGGGGGGTATTTGTCCCCCGGTCCGGTTCGGCTCTATTACATGTTATATATTGTAAACAAAAATAAATAAATGGGCATCAAGTGGAGCTTTACATTTATAAAGCTTCCCTGGGCAAAGCAAATCTGTTTGGCATAGAAGGTATTCAGATTACAATTCTGCTGTCATAATGCTGGACAGGACAAGGGAAAAGAAAAAAAAAAAGAAAATGGATGGATGGGTCAAAATAAAATTTTAAAATTTTAGTGACATTTTAGAAAACTAGCAAACTTTCTTGAAATGCTGTTTGTATATCAGTGTAGTATCATTATTTCAATTAAAAGCTTAAGTCCTGAAGTAGAAGCAGTCAAATGGAATTCAGCTATCAAAACACCCAGCTTATGCATTATCATTCATAGTAAAATAACAGTTGTTATAAAAAGTAATAAATAAATCTGAATTATTGTTTTTACTTTTATTCTTTTAGACCTTCCATGTCAGACAGAGCACACTGTTCACCAGCATTCATACGAATAGCTTACAAGCATGTTGGGGATGCCACTTAATTACTATTCATAGCCAAAGCAGCCAATGGAGACTATGAAAGAGGGAAAGGAGGAGGTTTCTCTTGTAGGAGTGTATTTGGAGCTCTGTTGCTCAATGTGAAAGTCATTACAGACCCCTGACTTTTACAGCTGTTGTGGAAAGATGCAGAGCCAGTAGTGTGAGTCATAGATGGATGCATGTGTGCTGCTACAGCAGTAAAAAATCCTCTCTAATTTATCTTCCCCTTGTTCTTTTGGCTGCAAACATTCTAAAACCACCAGGAATGAAGCGGAGCTCAAATGCTTCAAGTAGTAGTTTGACGTAGTTTAACCCTGCCAAGTTTATTAACTGGGAAGATAGTTGAACAAACAAGAAATGTCATAATTCATGATGAGTATCAGTTCATTATTAAATTATCCTTTCTTGGTTCACTTTTAAAATCAAAACACAGTTTAAACTACAAATGATTTTTTCACTCATATTTAAAAATGACTTTGCGGTTTGGATAAATCAACTTTGTTTTTCAATGTTTCTCTAGACCACACTTTTGCCATGGTTTTCTCTAAATAGTGGCACAAAACCCTTATTGACCATCACTAAAGCCCAATCCGAACTCCATTTCTTGGCCCCTACCTCTTCAAACTGAGTGTGCTTGTGTAGGATAGGGTAGGGTGTTCAATTTATTTCTGGGACTGAGGGCTACTGGCCACCATACCCTTCTATTGGACCTTCAAATGAAGTATTGTCAAATGCAGACCGAAAACAGAGTGGTTGAAAAATCCCAGAATACTTTGTGAACCGAGGCACAACAAATTAGACCATGGAAAGGAAATAAACTCACAAACATACATCCTTGTAAGTACATGCACAAAGTTTTGGGAACCAGCCCTTCAATTGACCTTCCTATATTGGTGGTCTCCTTTGAACCACATAATAACACATTACCTACTGTAACTTTTATCAGAAAAGATGTAACCACATTACCCAAATAAGTTCTGTGTAAGTGATGTTTGAGGAGGATTATAAAAAAGATACTACAGTACATGAATTACCTATCTTCCAAGCTATAGGCAGTGGGTACAAAGATGTGAGTGGTCCAGTCTGCAGTGGATGTGCAGGTCCAGGATCGCAGACAGCCTTATCTCCATGACTGGGCTGAAACAATCTGCTGTATCAGTTTCAACTTCTGCATAATCATATGGATGGACCTCAGCCACATTGATCATAAATGTATCCAGATTATCACTTTGGGGCAGCTGTAACTCAGGAGGAAGAGCAATAGCCTACCAATCAGGTCGGTGGCAAGATGCTGAACCCCAGGTTGCCTACAGATGCATTCATCAGTGTATAAATGTGTACAAATACTAGAAGTGTCACAGTTTATGTCATGTCACAGTTTATGTTTAATCATGTTATGTTCTAGTCATGTTTTTCCCCTGTCACGTTCGGTTCACACACGTCTCATTGTTCACAGCAGCACCTCATTCACTGATCACTCCCTCCACAGTATTTAGCTTCCTGGTTTCCTTTCAGTCACGGCAGAATCCTCACTATCCCTTCATGCCGAGTCACTAAAAGCTAAGTTTGGTTACCTGCCTCATAGTCTTGTTTTGTCATAGCCTTGTTAAGTTAATCATTGTCATAGTATTTATTCCATAGTCTTGTTTTGTTTTCACAGTCTTCTTAGTTCACCTAGTTAAGTATTTCTGATGATCCGGCTCTGCCGCGCCTTTTGTTCATGCTCCCCATTTTGTAAATAAACCTTTTGATTTTGGAAAAGAGCTGCATCTGGGTCCTACCTCACCACAGTTCCTGACAGAAGGATTCTGCCAAGAATGGACCCAGCAGTTCTGGCGCATCTCAAGAGCCGACTCGCCGCCCTGCAGAAATGCTTTACAGAGGGCAGCAACATGTTCGACCGGTGGTCAATGTCAGGTCAGGTCCTGGAGGTGTTCCGGTGGGGACTCGGTCCGGGAACACCCGCACTCCAGGCTGCCTGGGAGGGTGTGAGAGCCATCCACCATGAGGCTCTTGTGGAAGTGTTCGGCGCGGATTCGGCCGAAGAGTCGCATGCTCTCTGCGGGACTCTCGTCTCTCCATTTGCCTCCCCAGCTCCGTCTCCTGACATCGCTATCCCGGCACAGCCTGCTGACATCCTGCCGGTTTCATCCATGCCTCTGCCGGCCATCCTGCCGGTTTCATCCACACCTCTGCCGGTCGTCCTGCCGCAGCCGTCCGCTGCCGCCGAGGTCGTCCTGCCGCAGCCGTCCGCTGACGCCGTTCCTGTTGCCACGACCACGTCTCTGCCGGCCGTACTGCCGGTTTCGTCCACGCCTGATCCGGCCGTCCTGCTGGGTACCACCACGTCTACGCCGGCCGTCCTGCCGGGTTCCCCCACCACGACCAAGCCTGTTGCCTCGCCCACGACCAAGCCTGTTCCGGTGGTCAGAATCCCTGGCAGCCGTTCCTTGAGAAGGGGGCTATGGGCGTCGCCGGGGGAAGGCTGGGTGGGCAAAGCCTTGACCTTGCCGCCTATGGAAGCCCAGGTGGGCTCATCACCGTCCTGGCCCATGGAGGCTCGGGAGTACTCACGCCGTCGCCGGTGGGAGCCCGGGCGGGCTCACCGCCGCTTGTTGCCAGTGGGGACCCTGGTGGTCCCGCGGCGGACTCCACCTCGGCTTGCTGCCCTGAAGGGGCGGCCATGTCACCGGAGATCGAGCCATCCACCAGACGGCCTCCGGCGCTGGGGATCGGGTCCCTGGCAGTCTGGCCATTCGCCAGACGGGACCCGGCTTTAGGTCCTTCAGAGCCTCTCCCTCCCACCCTCGTTGGATGTCTGGGAGCCATCCTTGAGGGGGGGGCTCTGTCACAGTTTATGTCATGTCACAGTTTATGTTTAATCATGTTATGTTCTAGTCATGTTTTTCACGTTCGGTTCACACACGTTACCTGTCTCATTGTTCACAGCTGCACCTCATTCACTGATCACTCCCTTCACAGTATTTAGCTTCCTGGTTTCCTTTCAGTCACTGCAGAATCCTCACTATCCCTTCATGCCTCGCCACAGAGATAAGTCTGGTTATGCCTCATAGTCATTGTATTTATTCATCGTCCTGTTTCTTTGTTTATTCATAGTCAGTCTTGTTTTGTTTTCATGTTTAAGTATTTTTAAATCCGGCTCTGTTCCTGCTTTTTTGCTCCCTGTTCTGTTGGAATAAACCTGTTTTTGAAGTTAAAAGAGCTGCATCTGGGTCCTACCTCCCCATTGTTCCTGACAAGAAGAAAGCACTGTGTACCTGTCTCTGTGAATGTGTGTCGTGTGAAAGTGCTGTGAGTGGTCAGCTAGACCATAAAAGTGCCGTACAAGTACAGTCCATTTACCATTCAGAGCAGACTCTGATCCCAAAATCTAATCCTTTACAAAGAAAATATAATTGCAACCTAATATTAGATCAAACAAGAAGAAAACATTTTTAGAAAAACAGCAAAAGTGTATAGTGAACACAAGTGTGGATTTAATACAAAACTTAACCTTTGGGGAGGCTCAGCACATTCCTCTGTGGTAATGTTTGTGATGGGGGATTTCTACAACAAAGGAAGAGACAGAGATCATCTAATTTACACCAACCTTTGTCCTGTGGAGAGTATTTGATAGGGCTGCTCCCACCTGACCTGCCCCATAAACTTATGTGTAACGCCTTAGTACTGACTAAGTTGAACAAACAAAGAACTCTATTAGCAGACATGGGAGAATCACCAGACAAACTGTGCTCCCTTCCTTAACTGGACAAAAGTAAATCAAAGAGGACATCTGCTTTGATCTAGCTTGACAAGAGACAGACTCTCATGGAACTCTCAAAGTAATTTCCTCAGATTCACTTTCAATTGAATCTTAAAACTGTATTAAATGTGCCTTATATCTGTACATTTTCTTTCAGGTTCTCAGTGAAATCACGAGCTGCATTTTAAGACCCTTTTCACAATCTTACTTGTAAGAATAATGAAGAAATCATCATTTTGGAAAATGACTAACTTGGCTATGGAGCCACATTAGTTAAAATTAAATTAATTTAGTATCTAGGCATTTATATGAAGTAATGCAATTGTTAACCAATGTCTCATTGCTGTTTCTTTTTGTATTTCATGGTGAATACAGGAAAATAACATTGTTTGGTTCTTTATTCATTTGTCATAACTTTACAGGTGTAGCGAACGTGGCCCAAACCCAATCTCTATTCGGCGCCTGTTGTCTGAGAACGCTACTGCATCTTTGTCATTATCTAGACAGGGTTCATTCTGACCTCAACAACATGTTTTTCGAGCAGTGTCAATACATAACATGTAGATCGAGCAGCGTCAAGGCACAATATGTGGAGCAGAGAGATTTTCTTATTGCCTCTTTATTAAGAGTGCCGTCTTAGTTACTGTTAATATTTATAGCTCCTTTCGTTTTCCTCCTAGAGAGGAGTGATCATTATTTTGATTATCATGTCTATTTAGTTTTATAGTCACACGTCTCTCTTCATAGATATTGGGAGAAGTGTAATAGGATTTTCATAGCCAGTTATTTTCTCTCTGACTTGGAGATTATCAGGTGACCTAAATAAAGATCTACTGTCTGCAAACATCCCTGCGCCTGTGTCCTGCCGGGTCGTGACAGTACACACTGGCCAGTATGGACACAGCAGGGTCCGAGCTCCTCGCGTCTGCTCTCAGCTCTCAGGGAGCTCTGAGTTGTGGGGTAAAAGGATTAGCTCTCAGTCAGGAGGATTTCAAGGCTGTCGTGACTGCCCAGATCGGAGATCTCACGGAGTGTCACGGTTTATTTTCCATTCCATGTCTTGTCTTGTCATTTCCTGTTTTATTTTGAAAAGTTAATAACCTTGTCCTCTCGTTTCAAGTAACTTGCCCTTCCTCCCGTGTCATGCGTCTCATTGTCTTCCCTGATTCCCAAGTGTTTTCACCTGTTCCCCTCGGTCCCTCATGTGTTTAAATAGTCTGCGTTTCCCTTGTCTCGTCGCCAGTATGTTGTCTCATTGTGAGCGTCATTACCAGCCACCTTATCTTGATTTCACAGATTCCATGAGCCTGCAGCAAGGAACTCTCCTGCAGTGCTGTCTTGCCTTGTAATTTATTCTTGATCCATAGCCTTAGTTATTTATTATAACGGTAAGTTTCATAGCTTTGTTTTTCCTCCATTTCCAAGGAGTGATTTTTCGTTGTTACCTGTCGTAGTTGCCTCCGTTAAAGGAGAGCTTTTAGTTAAAGTTAAAGTCTCATAGAGCCTCCTGTTTTGTAAAGAGTGTGCCTTTGTTTTATTCCGCCTCAGTGCGAGAGCGAGTCTTTGCTTTGTTAAGTTTCATAGCATTTCTGTTTACCTCCCAGTTTGGAGAGAGTTTATGTTTGTTAACTTTCATAGCTGCGCTCCTTCTCCACCATAGGTATGGAGGAGAGCGCTTAGGCGTTTTATAGTCTTTTCTTTTGCGCTGCGTGAGATTGCCCTGCAGTGCCGTGATCTTGTGCTTGTCTATTTAAATAAAACCCTCTTGAAACCACGACCCTGCATCTGCGTCCTGAGTCCCTCTGGTAAACCTGACAGTACATACTGGCCAGTGAGGATGCAGCAGAGTCGAGTCACGCCCACAGTTTTGAGCATGGAGCCAGCTGTCTTCGAAGATCTCCAGAGCCGACTCACGGCACTATATCAATGCTTCGCAGATGGTGGCGACATGTTCGACCGGTGGTGGCTGTCTGGACAGGTCCTGGAGGTGTTCCAGGGGGGGCTTGTGCCGGGGACACCAGCGATCCATGCCGTCTGGTAGCGCATGAGAGCCGTCCAACATAAAGCACTGGTGGACGTATTCGGCGCCAACTCGGCCGAAATGTCGAGGGCTCTCCGCGGGACATTTGCCTTCCGTTTTGCCTCCCCGGTGTCTGTTCCTGTGTCGCTGTCCCTTCAGCCTGCCTCCACGTCTCTGCCGGCGGTCCAGCCGGGTTCCACGTCTCTGCCGGCGGTCCAGCCGGGTTCCACGTCTCTGCCGGCGGTCCGGCCGGATTCCACGTCTCTGCCGGCCGTCCTGCCGGTTTCCACGCCTGAGCCGGCCGTCCTGCCGGTTTCCACGCCTGTGCCGGCCGTCCTGCCGGTTTCCACGACCAAGCCTGTTGCTTCGCCCACGACCAAGCCTGTTGCCTCGCCCACGACCAAGCCTGCTCCGGTGGGCAGAGTCCCTCCCGCCCACCCCATTTTAGGAACGTCTGGAAGCCATTCCTTGAGGAGGGGGCTGTGGGCGTTGCCAGGGGTGGGCCGGGCGGGCAAAACCTTGTCCTCGCCATCGTCCACGGAAGCCGGAGTGGGCTCAGGGTCCTTGCCCATAGGAGCTCGGGCAAGCTCACGCCATCGGCAATGGGATCCTGGCCGGCTTCACCACTGCTCCTCGCCAGTGGGGCCCCAGGCTGACTCACAGCAGCTCTCACCTCTCCTCACTGCCCTGAAGGGGCGGCCGGGTCACCAGAAGTCTGGCCGACCACCAGACGGACCCGGCGTTGGGTCCTTCAGAGCCCCTCCCTCCCACCCTATAGGGATGTCTGGCAGCCATCCTTGAGGGGGGGGATTCTGTCACGGTTTATTTTCCGTTCCATGTCTTGTCTTGTCATTTCCTGTTTTATTTTGAAAAGTCACTAACCTTGTCCTCTCGTATCAGGTAACTTGCCCTTCCTCCCATGTCATGCGTCTCATTGTCTTCCCTGATTCCCAAGTGTTTTCACCTGTTCCCCTTGGTCCCTCATGTGTTTAAATAGTCTGTGTGTCCCTTGTCTCGTCGACCAGTATGTTGTCTCATTGTGAGCGTCATTACCAGCCACCTTGTCTTGATTCCACAGATTCCACAAGCCTGCAGCGAGCGACTCTCCTGCAGTGCTGTCTTGCCTTGTAATTTATTCTTGATCCATAGCCTTAGTTATTTATTATAACGGTAAGTTTCATAGCTTTGTTTTTTCTCCATTTCCATGGAGTTATTTTTCGTTGTTACCTGTCGTAGTTGCCTCCGTTAAAGGAGAGCTTTTAGTTAAAGTTAAAGTTTCATAGAGCCTCCTGTTTTGTAAAGAGTGTGCCTTTGTTTTATTCCGCCTCAGTGCGAGAGCGAGTCTTTGCTTTGTTAAGTTTCATAGCATTTCTGTTTACCTCCCAGTTTGGAGAGAGTTTATGTTTGTTAACTTTCATAGCTGCGCTCCTTCTCCACTATAGGTACGGAGGAGAGCGCTTAGGCGTTTTATAGTCTTTTCTTTTACGCTGCGGGAGATCGACCTGCAGTGCCGTGATCTTGTGCTTGTCTATTTAAATAAAACCCTCTTGAAACCACGACCCTGCATCTGCGTCCTGAGTCCCTCTGGTAAACCTGACACAGAGCAGATTCAGCGGCTCCTCGAGGGTCCCAGGGGAACCGCTCCAGAACCTCTCGCTCCAGAACCTTCGCCTGTGCCCACTCACGCCTATGTCGGAGCCGGAGTTCGACTGACATCTCCCAAGCGATATTCAGGAGATTTGGGAAGATGTAAGTCCTTCTTAATTGACTGTCATATGCACTTTGAACTCGCACCCCATCAGTTCTGCACAGATCGTGCCAAGGTGGCTTTTAAAGAGGGCCTTCGTAAAACCTTCGATCCTGTATTGACCAATCGGGAAAAGGCAAGACAGCTCAGTGGGTTGTGACAAGGTAAAGAATCAGTTTGCGACTATGCCATTCGCTTCCAGACCATGGTGGTGGAGAGCAGATGAAACTCCACTGTACTTTACGACATTCTAAACACAGTCCTGACATAGACTGGCCAACGGGCAAGATTATTGGTTGGGGTAGAGACTGTTACCGAGGGTGCCTTAAGGAGAAATCACTCAAGCCCTTTACTTCAACATTTAACACTGTTTCTGCTATTCCTGCCACAGAGTCCCAGTACCCGGATCTGACCTCCGTTCCCTCCTGTTATCACCACCTCAAGGAAGTTTTTAGCAAGGTAAAAGCCACGTCCCTTCCTCTGTATTGTCCATCTGACTGCGCCATCGACCTCATGCCGGGCTCCACCATTCTTAAGGGGCGACTGTACTTGGTGTCTGGACCTGAACGCCAAGCCATGAAGGACTACATTGAGTCTTCACTGAAGGCGGGTCTCATCCGACCGTCTTTGTCGCCTGTGGGAGCTGGATTCTTCTTTGTTAATAAAAAGTATGGGTCTTTGAGACCCTGCATTGACTATAGCCCTCTTAATGAGATCCCAGTTAAGAATAGATATCCACTTCCACTCATATTTTGTGTTTTTGATCAACTTCAGCAGGCCAAGGTGTTTACGAAGCTGGACTTATCATCTGGTCTGTATCAGAGAGGGATACGAGTGGAAGACCGGGTTTAACACTCCTAGTGGACACTATGAGTACTTGGTCATGCCTTTTGGTCTTAATAACTCTCCTGCTGTTTTCCAGGCAATGATTAATTATGTACTTTCTTGACCATTTTGTGTATGTCTACATTGATGATATTTTGATTTACTTTATTTAATTTACTTTATTTAATTTACCTTGAAACACATGAACACCATGTTAGCCTAGTATTGAAGAGGCTGAAAAGAGTGAATTCCATGCTGACACCATCTCCTTCCTGGGCTTCGTCGTAGCCCCTGGAAGGGTTGAGAGAATTCCATGCCGACACCATCTCCTTCCTGGGCTTCATCGTAGCCCCTGGAAGGGTTGAGATGGACCCGGCTAAAGTTAGTGCTGTGGCCGAGGTGGACGCATCCAATGATGGAGTTGGAGCAGTCCTTTCCCAAAGATCCGAGGATGGCAAGATGCATCCCTGCGCCTTCTTGTGTCGGTGGCTCAGCCCTGCTGAGAAGAGTTTGACACTAGAAGGCGTGGGGGAGTAAAACGTGGAGCATTACACGGAGCTTCCATGGACTACGTAAGTGAGCCAGCTTGGAAATAAGTGGACAGTATAATTTCGGAAGAGGCTTTACAAGACGTATAACCCGGAGGTCAATAAAGCTAATGAGCTAACAATGCGAAGACGAAGGCTGCAGTAGAAAAGGCACGGCTCCAAAATGGCGACCAGAGCAGTAGGCGTTGTAGCACCACAGCTTCTTTTTGATGGATCAGAAGATAAGTATGACCTGTGGGAAACTAGATTTCTCTGTCACTTACATATCTTGAAGCTCAAAGACACGATTTTAAATGAGCCAAGTGGAGAAAATGAACAACAGCGAGAAGAAGCTAGGAAGAAAAATGCAGACTGTTATGCAGAACTAATCGGGCTAATAGACGACAAGAGTCTTTTGCTGATTAGGCATGAAGCAGCTGATGATGGCAGAAAGGCCGTGAAAATACTTAAAGAACATTACTCTGGAAAAAGTAAACCAAGAATAATAAATCTGTACACATCACTGACCAAGCTGCACATGGAAGACAATGAAAGTGTTACAGACTATCTCATAAGAGCTGAGAACATCATTATGGCTCTGAGGGATGCAGGTGAGACCATGAGTGATGGACTGTTGCCATGATACTAGGTGGACTCCCAGACCTCTTCAAGCCCCTAGCTGTACATATTACACAAAACGAAGACAATGTGACATTGGCAGACTTTAAAAGAAGACTGCGAGTCTATGAAGAGTCAGAGAAGATGAACAAGACAGAGGCTACTGATAATGTGATGAAGACACGTGTAAGACAAGGCAGAGGTTCCACAAACACACATACTGGCAACAGGAAAGATGAAGATTTTAATGTAACATGCTACAAGTGTGGAATGAAAGGACACAAGGCAAGAAAGTGTTACAGAAAAGTGTGGTGCAGTTACTGCAAAAATAATACACACCAAGAATCCCTATGCAAGAAAAAGGGAGGACAAGATGGAGCACGTAAAGTTGTAGAGGAAGAAGACTCCAATGAAGATCACCTCTTCAAAGCCAAGCACTCAAAGAGTGAGAGATCACCAGACAATGTGAAAAAGTGCTATTCACATCGACCTTGTGCACCAAGTGCAATGGAATAGCACAGCGGAGGGGAACTGCGACAATAAACCTACTGGACAGTAATGGAAGACACCACAGAGCGCAGCTGCGGGATGCATTGTATATGCCTTCATACCCACATGATATCTTTTCAGTGGCAAGAACAACAAATGGAGGTGCGACGATCACCTTCAAGAAAGGCGACAGCTGCATGGTTACCAAGGACGGCAGCAGATTTAACATCCATGAGAGTGGTAATTTGTATTATTTGCCAACTGTCCAGGTGAATGTCGACAAATGTAATCAATGCCATGACATGCAAACTTGGCATGAAATTTTGGGTCATTGTAATTATGAAGATGTGCGAAACCTACAAGGTGTAGTGAGAGGCATGGCGATAAAAGCAAGTGCAGTCAGGCCAAATCAGTTGTGTGAAGTGTGTACGCAAGGCAAATTCACTCAGATGAGAAACAGGCAGCCAGACACAAAAGCAGAGAAACCACTAGAATTGGTTCATACTGATTTAGCAGGTCCTATGTCAACAACTAGCATAGAAGGGCACAGATATGCACAGACCTTTACAGATGACTACTCAGGTACTATGTTGGTATATTTTCTGAAGTCAAAAAGTGATGCTGTACAAGCTACTGAGAAGTTCTTAGCAGACATTGCACCTTACGGAGAAGTCAAGCGTATTCGCTCTGACAATGGCACTGAGTTTACAGGCAGAGACTTCCAGACATTGTTAACTAAGAATAGGATCAGACATGAGACATCTGCACCCTATTCGCCCCATCAAAATGGCACGGCAGAGAGAGTTTGGCGAACCCTTTTTGACATGGGTAGGTGCCTACTGTTGTACGCACCCCGAATTCAAATATATTAGTGTAGAAGAACTAGAAAAGAGATGGTTGCATAATATGTCCCCTTTAAGACGAATGCAGCAACATCTTCCATGATGTCTAATTCACCAAAACGCCGACTGAACTCTGCTGCCAACGGCGCATTCTCCATGGCGTTGTTTGTTTCTTTCTGACGGCGGCGACAACAACAACAGTAATATCGTCTCATTCGACTTCCGGTTGACGATCGCGGGAGAAAATCTCGAGCATGCGCAGAACGCTCGATCCTAGCCACTCCAGGACAAATTTATTAGTCATCCAAAAACATGGCAACCCAGGGTTGAGATTAGGATATAGAGTTGTAGTCTTACACACTTCTCTGCATCGTCCCACCTGCTACAAGCCCCCAAAAACCCCATAATGACTGCGTCTGCTTCCACATCATCCAAATTAAATAAATGAATAAACACAAGAGTAGCAAATCCAGAAAACCTAAAAAAAAAATGAAGACAAAAAATGTAACAGAACAAAAACATAAAACTATGAAATGCGGTTTGCTGAATATTAGGTCTATCCTTTCCAAGTCTCTGTTCGTGAATAACTTGATTTGTGATCATCATATTGATATATTTTGTCTTTCAGAAACCTAACTGCAGCAGGAGGATCATGTTAGCATTCATGAATCAACTCATTCTGACTATTTCAATGTTCACATTGCTCGAACCACAGGCAGAGTAGGAGGAGTGGCAGCTACCTTCAGATCAGGGTTACTAATCAGTCCTAGATCCAAGACTAGTTTTAGCACGTTTAAATATCTGATGGTCAGTTTTCCCCACCCAAAGTGGAAATCACAAAAACCTCTTCTATCTGATGTTGTGTATTGTCCACCTTGCCCTTATTCTGAGTTTCTGTCTGAATTCTCAAAGTTTTTATCCCAGTTAGTGCTGAGTACAGATAAAGTCATTGTAGTGGGTGACTTTAATATTCATGGAGATGTTGAAAATGACAACCTAAATATTAACTTTAATTCTATATTAGATTCTATATCAGATCCATAGATCTACTCACTGTCTTAATCGTACTCTTGATCTTGCTGGTGGCATTGAGAGTGAAAAGTTAACAGTAATCCTTCATAACCCTGTCTTGTCTGATTATTTTTTGATAACCTTTGAGTTTGCATTGCTTGACTATACAGCTTCTGAGAAGAAATGTAAATATAGAAGGTGTCTATCAGAGAATGCTGTCACCAGATTTAAATATTTAATTATTTCATCCTTTTCTTGGCTGCCATGTGCAAATATTATTATTATTATTATACTACAGAGGACAGCTACCTAAACTTTAGTCAAGGAAAACCTGACTCTCTTGTTGACAGCACTACAATTTCAATGCATACAACTTTGGACAATGTTGCCCATCTGAAAACGAATCAATCAGAAGAGGTTGGCTGCCTGGTACAATTCATAGCTGCATGCTTTAAAGCAGACTGCAAGATAGCTGGAGAGACAATGGTGTTTCTCTTATTTAGAAGAGTCTCAATTAGTCTAGAAAGATAGTTTAATAACATATAAGAAAGCCCATCGTAAAGCTAGAACTCCTTATTATTCATCATTATTTGAAGAGAATGAGAACAATCCCAGGTTTCTGTTCAGCACTGTTGCCACACTGACAAAGAGTCCGAGCTCTGTTGAGCCATGTATTCCTTTAACTCTCATTTCTTGAGCTTCTTTGTCAGTAAAATTGTTTTTATCAGAAAGAAGATTAATGAAATCCTTCCCAGTATTATCAGTGATGTATCGTTAAATACAGCAGCTTTAGAAGTATCTTTAGAATCTGATTTGTATTTAGATGGTTTCTGTCCAGTCGATCTCTCTTACAACAGCAATAGTCTCTTCGAAACCATCAACTTGTATTTTAAACCCAATCCCAACCAGACTGTTCAAGGAGGTTTTCCCCTTAATTGACACTTCCATATTGGATTTGATCAATCTGTCTTTGTTGACAGGATATGTACCTCAGACTTTTAAGGTTGCTGTGATTTAAACCTTTACTGAAACAAATATTTACTCTTAATTCAGAAGTATTAGCTAATTAACAACCTTTTTTGTCTAAAGTTCTTTGTGTTGTCTAAAGTTCAGCTGAACTTTGCGATCATTTACACAGAAATAATCAGTTTGAAGAGTTTCAGTCAGGATTCAAAGTGAATCATAGCACAGAAACAGCACTGGTGAAAGTTAACAATGATCTCTTCTTAGCCTCTAATAGCAGACTTGTGTCTGTGCTTGTGGTGTTTGATCTCAGCGCTGCGATTGATACAATCAATCACAGCATTCTATTACAGAGACTTGAACATGTTATTGGGATTAATAGAACTGCATTAGGCTGGTTTAATTCATATGTATCTGACAAATTCAAGTTTGTTCTTGTAAATGAAGAATCTTTCTCACACACCAGAGTAAATCATGGGGTTCCTCAGGGTTGTGTGCTTGGACTGATTATTTTCACTTTAAACATGCTTCCATTAGGTAATATTATTAGACAGAATGGCTTAGATTTCCATTGCTATGCCAATGATACTAAGCTATAATTATCTATGAAACCAATAGGTTGGTCAGAGTTCAAGCATGTCTAAAAGACCATAAAGACATGGATGACTCAGAACTGTCTGCTTCTAAATTCAGACAAAATTTAAGTCATTATCTTTTGACCTGAGCGTTTCAGGGAGAAATTGTCTAGTTATATAATAACTCGAGATGGCCACCTTTCCTGAGTCTGGTTCTTCTAGAGGTTTCTTCCTGTTAAAAAGGAGTCAATTCTCTTCACAGTCGCCGCATGCATGCTCAGGACGGGAGATTGGACGGAAGAGAAGTTTTAGTGCAATCTGTTGGTTTCTTTAGCTAGGAAATTGCTTTTGAATTGGCTCTGTATGCATGAATTGGACTAATTTTGAATTTAATTAATTGGATTTGAAATTACTCTAATTGGCTTGAATTGGACCGGATTATTGCCTTGAGATGACATTTATTGTGATTTAGCACTATATAAATAAAACTGAATTGAATATCTGATTCAAAACAAGAAATAAATAAATCAGTTGATCATGTTTATTAGAAATTTGAATTCATTTTTATTTCTCGTATACACAGATGAAACATAAATTTCAGTAAAGTCAAACGCATAAAAAAATTCAGCTTGACAAGAACATTCCATTTCTTAATAGCTGGACAACATTTGTTAGAGGCAATGGATCCAGAAGTGCACTTTACATTACATTAATACAGTGTGCATCTGAGGAGTTGGTCAGTGTCGTCTAAATACAACGCTTGTCTTAACTCTGATGTGAATCCTGCGATGCTGAAATAGTGAAGCCATAGTGAATTCCATGGGGACTGTGTGAGTATGACAACAACTTAAGTTAATGTTACAACATGAATGTGAAATGTCAGAGAAAAAACAAAGTACAACTTGAAACAAGATTACTTCATTGAATAATGTCGATGCTGAATGTACTGATTTACTACAAATCTCTGTCCAAGATATTCATATATGTTCCTTGTCTAATTATAAAACTGCCATTGGAAAAAGATTAAAACTTGCATTACATCATTGTTCCAGAAAACTTGACTTCCACAAAATGCTGCAAGCACTTTACAACTTCATCTGTAAAACAAACCTAATATGTAGGTAGCACCATTGGGTTCAAAGAGTTCATGCAAATGTGTTGCCTTTATCCTTATGAAAATACTACTCCAAAAAATGGTGGATATAGTTCATGTTTGTGGAATCCAGTGCAGCCATTGCTTTGGCAATGTATCCTTACAGCATGGCCATTTTGGATGGTTCTCTAATCCTCTTAACAAAGGTAAAGCTGGTCATATTTGTCACTTTTGTCCTACGTTCTTATTGTAGGGATAATTCCTGGGTTAACCGGTGCTGGTGATGAAAAGAGAAGAAAAACTTAGTTAGCTCCTTTGTTATTTTCCAGCATGGCAAAAATGACTCAATCTATTTACCTTATGCATCTTTTTTGTCTAAAATATATACATCAGCATTATCAAGTTTTAACATTAGATTTGGGTGGGTATGTATTCTGGTTATTAGAAAAAAATTAATTCCCTTGAGGAAATGGGTGGAGAAGGTGGAGTGTAAAGTGTTTTTAATTTTGTGTTTAATCCCAACTCAAACAGCATTATTATTATATATGCACAGTAGTACTCTCAAAAAATTGTAATCAGAAATTTGTGAAAATTTAATTTTGTAGAAATATCTTGTTTGTAGCTACAATAACCTGAAAAGAAATTCTAAATAGGTTATTGAAAAGGTACATTTTGAGCTTCATATATATATATATATATATGAAATCTCATTGTATTTATGGAGATCCTACATATAAATTCTGTTTCTCAAAATTACCATGTACTTACACAGTTTCAAATCATCTTTAGTAATTTCTAATAATCAGATAAAGGCAAATTATTTGCAGATACATAGTAGTAAATACTGACAATGTCAGGCACAATGAATTTTTGACGAAAGGTTAAGAAATGCACCTTGTGTTCCACAAGCCTCCACACACTGTTCATGTGTGTCAAAGCGATTCTGGTTTCCACCGCAGCCTCCATACCAGAAACGTGTGCAGCTCTTGTTGGGGGCATCGTAGTGCCATTTTAGAACAAATTTGGCACAAGTTCCTTCTTCCTTGGGAAGCTGGCAGATGTCCACATCCACAGAATGTGCTGGGAAAGAAGTGACATAGTAACAACAACTAGAAAATTTCTGAAGAAATTTTGATGGGTGCCAAGCTGCTGCCCGTCCACACAGAGACACATGAGTTAATGTGCTGAGAGTTGAAGGTCAAATTGAAGGTCAACCATTATATGATCATAATCCAGTCTAAAATATGAGTTTCTGGCTTGTTTGTCTCGTCAGCAGCTGGCATGAACCTGTTAATCTGTTCAGATTAATGGAAAACATATGAGTTAGTGCGCGCTATCGCACGCATTTGTCTAGTCAGCAGCTGGCACGAACCTGTTAATCTGTTCAGATTAATGGAAAACATATGAGTTAGTGCGCGCTATCGCGCTCATTTGTCTCATGAGCAGCTGGCATGAAGCTGTTTAACCATGTTGGCTGCCCTGCTGCTGCCCTGCTGCTGCCCTTCTGCTGCTGCCCTCCTGCTGCCCTTCTGCTGCTGCCCTGCTGCTTCCCTTCTGCTGCCCTGCTCCTGCCCTTCTGCTGCTGCCCTGCTCCTGCCCTTCTGCGGCCCTGCTGCTGCCCTGCTCCTGCCCTTCTGCTGCCCTGCTGCTAACCTCCTGCTGCTGCCCTTCTGCTGCCCTGCTGCTGCCCTTATGTCCCAAAAGGACCTGGAGCAAGATGAAGGCAGAGAAGTACAGCAAAGAGAAGACAAATGCAAAAAGGATTGGCAGTTGGAAGATGCCTTGCTGAGAGACCTGCTAATTGCCAGTCAAGCATTAAATATTGCAAATCCAGTCTGAATACCAATACCTTGCCTTGCACCCATAATAATAAGTATGAACAATAGTAATATATGGGCCTTGCCTTTGGCATTGGCACCCATAACTAAACAAGAAGTTGCTGAAATCCTGGTTGAAGCAGTGAAGGTGAAAATAAAATAGTGGAATCATTTAGGGTGGCTGTAGCTCAGGAGGAAGAGCAGTCGCCCGCCAATCGGAAGGTCGGTGGTTCGACTCTGGCTTCCCCAGGATACATGTCGAAGCGTCCTTGGGCAAGACACTGAACCCCATGTTGCTCCCCCAGTGTATCATTGGGGGTATGAATGTGTGTTAATATTTAGAAAGCACGTAGTTATATCTTAAGACGTGCTGTATGAATGTGTGTGAGTGGGGTGAATGCGGCATGTAGTGAAGCGCTTTTTTAGTGGTCAGCTAGACTAGAAAAGCGCTATACAAGTCCATTAAACCTTTTGGAAAAAAATGCAGAAGTCTTAGTTGAAAAAGTTGAAAGGTTAAAAACAACAGAAAGATTTAAAGGATTTATTTTTTTTGTGGAAAAATGTGCAGTTAGTTATGTTAAATGTTCCTAAAAATGTGAAATATTAGTAGAAATTCTTTTGCTGCAGTTTCAAAAGGCCTGGAATGTGGTTTTGAAAGGAACTGACTTTATGAAGTCAAAAAAGTACAGAAAAGAGAAGAAACATGCAAAAAGGACTGGTTGTTGGAAGATGCTGTGCTGAGAGGCCAGCTACTTACCAGTAAAGCATTAAATATAGCAAATCCAGTCTGAAATATGACAGTTATGATGCCAAAAGCAGTAAGGTTTTACCAGGCCAGTATGAGGGAAAGCACACAGAAGGACGTCCTAAGCCAGAGACACAGAGGAGGACAGGTTGTGCCTGTTCAGAACAATCAGCTGCTTCAATAGATTTATAAGTCATAGTAAAAGACAATTTTAACCTGTTAATAGCAGAAAGGTATGCTACAGACAGTTAAGTCTATCAAGGTCCAGTGTAGAATACAGGTTTTATGGCAGTTGTAGCACAGCCCTCACTGTCAGTTTAAAGGAGAGAAGTGCAGCTTCTTTATCATGGAAGTTTGTGCTGTGATGGCTGAGAGACAGATAACGCCATGTTACATTGTATTAGGAGCACACATAACACAGGCTGGCATAAAGCTTTTACAATAGGGCCGCCATGTTGGCTGTAGTAACTGTCAGCAAAGAAAAGCTGAACGGTTAAAAACAACAAAAGGATTTCAAGCAGGTAATAAGTGAAAAGCCTTGACATTTCTAAAGTGTGACATCACTAAAATAGTGAAAGTTCAGCAGAAAAAAAACTGCAGAAGTCTTAGTTGAAGAAGTTGAAAGGTTAAAAATTTTTGAGGAAAAATGTGCAGTTGAAATATTAGTAAAAAGTAATTTGCTTCAGTTTCAAAAGGCCTGAAATGTCTTTTTGAAAGGAGCTGGAGCTTTAAGAAGGCAGAAAAGTAGCTGAATGGGATTAGTTGAACATGCTCAAAAAGCTGAATCTAGTGGAAATTTATCAGAAATCAAGTGATTAATAGTTAAAATGGCTTCAGTGTAATATACAGCAGGGAGTGGAAGAGTGATGTCATCAGAGATAGCAATGTTTGTCAACAGCTGCAGCTTAATGAGCTCTCTCCCTGTATAACCTGCAGAAATTGCATTTTTGGATACTATGACCTCCTGTGAGAAAACTGGAAGAGCGAGGAAAATAATTTGAAGACTGTAAGAAGCAGAAGGCTTGGAGGAACGCGGCAATGTAGTTTTTATTTAAATGGAGTGAAAAAAATTTAAACGGCAGCGAGTTGAACACAGTTGAACCCGTCTCTGGCGTTCCACCAAATTTCCATTGGAGTTAGTGAGAGAAATTGAAAGGTTTCTCTCGCTTCAAGGCTCATAGCTGAAATTCTGTAAATGTGAGCTATTTAGTAGTTACATCAGCTGAAAGAGGACAAGTGTACCTACAGGTATAATTTGTTTGTCTGAGTTAAACAGCATGAAAGTTAGAGGAATTTGTTTGAATATCAGAAAAAGTTAAAATGATCAGTGTGATGGTAAATTTTATGTCTCAGGACTGACAGACTCTCCAATCCACATTAACCATTTGTATCACCCAGACACGCTAATTGTTTTAAACTATTTACTTCTTAATTAACACTCAGACAAGATAATTGTTTTAACCTCCTGTTTCTTAATTATCATCAAGACTGCATCCTACCCCCCCTGGAGGTGTGGTTACACACCTAAAGAACAAAGCCCACCTCCTCAGGTATAAATCCTTTGTGTTCCTTTTGTCTGTATCTTTTCATACCATTGCCGCTGAATGGTGTGGACTGATCTTTTTCCTTGCAACGAAGAATAAAAACTTAGCCGGCCGGCAGAAAAAGTAAGTTTCTCTATTTCATTGCTCATCAGAGATATTAGGAAGGAAGCGATTGAAAACTTCCATAACATCAGTCTGCCACTCTAATCGTCTCATTCATAAAAATCAAGAAGGAGCAAAACTGTTCATGTTTTTTAAACTGTCATATTTCAGAATTGGCTTAATATTTGAAAAAGCTGTATAATCAGATAATAGCTGAATGTCTTGTGAACATTTTAAAGTTTGAATGATGTCTCTGTGATACCGTATGGCTGAGTTACTGCCCTCTAAAATAGGACAGTTTGGGGCTTGTTGAGTCTGGCCTCCTCATTAGTTGCTATGGGCAACAGCTGCACGTGCCCACTGACAAATCTGCACCTCACTTTGTCCCCTTAAAATCTGGGGGTTTAATAATGAAGCACAAGTCTGGAACAAACGGTCGCTGTTCGAAAAGTGGAAGTCGTATCCGAATAATTCTTTCACCGTGAGCGCCAGAAGGGACGGGGGAAGCCAGCGGTGTAATTTTTATTCTTCTAACCCCCGTGGCTCCTTTATTATGGCAGTTTTAAAATGAGTTTTCCGACTGATTTCAGGGCTCGCCCGTTTTATAATGGGATTTAATGTTCCCTCTCTGCGCTCAGAGGTGATTTGTGAGAAATCTGTGAGGCCCAGCTCAATGACAGTCACATTGGGTGAAAGAGAACTAAAATACCTACGTTTTGATGTATAATTTATCCAGATCAGGCAGATATTTTGGACGTGAGAGGCATTTGTTTGAGAGATTTTGTTTTAAAGATTTTTAGAGTGAGAGTTAGAGTGTGAAGCCAGGAAATTAGCTCCTCTGGACACCTAAAACGTAAACTGCCGTTGTGTCAAAGCTCTTCGAGCCCAAAACTGCCTAGTTAAGGCCTTCTCCATTCATTTTCCCATTTATCCGGAATTCCGGTTGAGTAATGAGAGAGAAAAATACAAGCACACCTCTCCTGATCGGCGCGCACGCAGCCATGTGTTTATTATTCCGGTCGGACCAACGCTGCGGGAGGAGTAGCGCGCCGAAAAACGGGCGGAAACGGAAGAATAATAAGTATGCGCAATAGTAATATGTGTGCCCTGCCTTTGGCATTGGCACCCATAACTAGAAAGAAAATTCAATGAGCATAAATGAGAGGTGCGATCACCGTTAAGCGTATTATTATCATTATGTGTAATTTAATGACTAGAAATGAATGAAAAGTAGAAGGTTTTCCTGTTGACTTGCTTGTGTTGTGAAAGTATGTTGGTGAAATATAGTATAACACATTTAAAAGTCACTTCTAGCACTGCTGTACTATAAGTACATTTGGCAGTTTTCTTCTGGCAACTCTGGGGTACTTTAAGTAGAATTTTCTCAAGAGCTATGAACAAGTGAACAAGGCTTTCCATTTATTTTCTCAGTCGGTATGACCATAGGCTCTGTGGGTGCGGGCGGAGCATCCACGGAGATTCCTGAGGACCCACAGAGATTCCCGAGTACCTACGGAGATTTCTGAGTACCCACGTGTGCCAGGCAGCCTGCACTTATTATTGATTTGTTAATGACAAAACGCACTCCGCAACCTATCAACATTGTTGTGATGTCAGATAAACCGCCAAAAAAGCTGGACGACAACTTGCTGTTATACTAGCATAGTGGTTGATTTAGCCAACAAAATGGACAAACTTGTCATAAAAATACCAAAAATATCCACCGACACGAGACCGTCTTCCAGTGAAAACTCTACCATGTCAACGACTGAGGATAGTAGCAGTGCAGATGTTTGGCAGAAAAAAGGATGGACTTTTCATGCTGGCTGTAAAGGTAAATGCCCATAGATAGACTAAAAAACTAAGCATTTTGTGAGGTTTGCACTGTTGGATTGTGGATTTTTCCTTTATATTCATTGGAGCTTTTTGCGATAGGTTACATTGACGTTAACTCCTCGTGTGCATTACCAGTGTGTGTGTTTGTGAAAGAGAGCGTGTGCGCGCATAGGAAAGAGCATACGCGTGTGTTCACTGCGGCTGCTGCTGTTAATTGATCTAATGTGTGTTTTGCTGTGAGACGAATGTGCATTTGTCAAAATAGCAACGAGTCATGCAAATACGGTGAACACCCACCAGCAGAAACATAAATCGGCGCCGCTGGGTATGACTTGGCTTATTAATGTGAAAAAGGCACAACTTTCCTTTATTTCCCATGCACGATTTATACTTGTTTTATATGTATGTCAACAAGATCACCTAAGGGGCAACAGGGGAGGTAGGTATGTTTGCTACAGGACAGAAACGATTTCTTGTAGTTGAGCAAAGTTTGGAGAAATTGAATTATATAACCATGAATTAGCATGCAAGTCTGGTGACTTGATGTTTGGATACATGCCAAACATGATGAGTAGTCTACAAGGGTTTAATTCAACTTATGTTTCAATGTTAATTTGTTTTGTTTTTTAAATTCAACCAAACAGCCAGTGTCTTTCTTTCTCACTAGCAAATATTTGTATAACATCCATGTACACACACATACATGTAACTAATAACATAAAAAAAGAAAAAAAAGCTCATATAAAAAATTAATTGGAAATAATATGCCTACAGAAACTATTGACATTAAGTAAATATCAGATCTCACCAGGTGCTGAAAGGATCTCCACCTGTTCAACCTGCTGCCCCTCTGGCTGTGGCTCTGGTGCTGTAGAAATATCTGATTTGAATAGAATTTCAAAATAATAGATTTTACAAGCTGCTACAAAAAAAGTAGCTGTTTTGGCTGTGTGGACGTTTTGTATCATCGTGTTTCTCTAATCATCCTCACTGTCAAGTTGCTTTTCTTGTCCTACTTATTCTTTAATCCACATTTGTTCCTAATTTCTCACCAATCGACTTCAACAACGATTCTTTGTGTAGCATTTTTTACTTTTAGCTTAATAAATAAAAGGTTCTAACAGAAAAAAAAGTTTCATATTCCAATTAGGATGCTGAATCCCCTCCCTCTCACAGACATGTAGTTGCATTCTATTTCACTGTACATATACTCCCTATCCCTTGATGTCTTTTCAACAGATGTGAATTAATGGGTACTTTGCCTGACAAAATTCCTTCATACAACACACCCAGGATCAGATAACACTGATTTACTCCAACAGATTTCTTTTTTTAGAAGTATTTATTCTATGAAAGTGCATAAAAAATTATAAGAGTTACAATTACAATACTAAGCCAATAGATTTCTGTAATCTTTTTAGGAAGTTCTTTCTTTTTTAGCACTCCAATGAGTGACACTGACCGATCGGTAATCCTACTTGTCATCCCTCTCTACATAGTTATCTATGAGCTGCTTCTTCACTCCCCTTCCTGAATCTTTCTTTAAATGGCTGCATAACTTGTCACTCTGGAAGATACACAATAGAAGGAAACACACCAATTAGTAGTTTTAACTAATTTCACAATCAGAAGAGAGGTAAATTTACCATTGAAATGCCACTGTAAAATTCAATCTCTAGGCTCTGTTTCCAGTTTTAGAGACATGTGCAAATACTTTGTCTTATCTTAAGATAACTGCCATGTATTTCGTCAGGTAAAATGGCATTTGTTTCTATATTTAGTCATTCATCAATAAATCTCTATTTTCATGCCTGGAATCTAACTTCTACTTCACATTTTATTTGGCTGGTGCCTGAAAAGAGAACGTACGATGCAACATTATGATAAACAACAGATAGCTGATAACATGCTAATTGTCTGTGGGGATAAAACAAAGTCATTTCTTTGTGTAGCCATTTACCTGGTATTCTACAAGTATTTTACTTGTATCTGAGGTAAAGCACAAAATATACTGTACACATAGTAGCACATTCCTTTAGAGCTCCTGGCAATGACTTACCTGAATTCAAGCAATTTTTCATGCAGAGGGCCTCAGTGTTGAACCTATTTTCATTGCCTCCACAACCTCCATACCAGAATTGTGTACAGAACCCGTTCTTTTTGTCAAAGAACCATTTAGCCTGATAGTCTTTGCAAGGCATTCCAGGGTCATAGTCAAGTGAGCATGGGTCTGCAAGTGCATTTACATGCAAAAAGGGCAAAAACAAACCAGAAAAAAAAACAAGAACAAACACAGCCACAAATGAGGACAGACAGGGAGAGAGGATGGGTTTGTGTTCAGATAAGATTTACAACACCAGACATACTGCAGATACTGTGATGTTAAAAAAATCATATTGGCAGCTTAGGGGTGATCATGTCAAATGTGTATTTCTATAGAGGGAAAGAAATGGCACTTAACATGGCACTACATTTTAAAGCAATATCAGGATAATTGGTTTAAGAGTTTTTGCATTTAAGAATTAAAAGCTGTTGATAGAATGAAAGTAGGTTAAATCGCAGATGAATTGAAGTTAGTTAAGACTACAGCTACAATTAATTGTTAGTTAATTTTAGTAAAATAGGATGTGCATGGCTGTACGGTCCAGGTTTTCTACATGTCAAAACCCACTGTTGTTATGCTTGCATTGTCATAATTTGTGCATGGTTGCAGACCTTTAAATCTGTCTACTCACATGCAAATGATTGATCAGTTAGTCTGTTACTAATATTCAATTTTTCAATTCAATATTCAATATTTCTAGCTCTGTATGTTAAAGCACTACACTCACTAATTGTGTAAAAATTATGTCCACGTTTTCATAATCATGACTAAATGTATATGCAGCACATGGAGAAACTTGACTCTTCCTTGAATTACTTGCCCAAAAGATGTTCTCAAGTATCATGTATTAGAATCTACGTTACCCTTACATTGTGCGACTTTAAGAAAAGGCAGCAGATAGGTTAAATTGGTGTTTTTGTTTCCTAACTAAGTCATGTAACTTCCAAAGTGACAGATATTTCAACTTCAACTGCTCTGAACATATATTGGCATGTACTGGTGAGTTAGATAATAACATTTCTTTTCATTTTCTTTTTTTTTTACATGTTTGATGCAATCTATTTTTTTTCTAATGTAAAATTGGACTAATTTGGATTTTAATTAATCGGACTGAATTGAACTGTGTATCTGATGTGACTTTAAATGACATTTGTTGTGATTTGGTGCTATATAAATAAAACAACTTTGAATTGACTTGAACATAGTTATCATTGGCATTGAATCCCAACAAACACAATGTAGGCTCCAATGTCACTCCAGTGTGATACTGCCCTGAAGTCACTTGTGAAGTGTCTTATAAGATCTACTATAACATTATAAATGTTTCCTTACATTCATAATACAGATAAACATGTGAATGCAAAGTCACTTACCAGTTTCTGATTTGTCCAGTGGTGTGGTATTCCTTGTACTGATGTCTTGGCTGACTGCTTTGTACTCTGCTGCTTCTGTAAAGTAATACAAGCAGTTATAGAACAGATACAATACTGTGGGGAGGTTTTTGCAGTCTATATTGAAGGTCATTGTTTGAAGAAGCCAACAGAACCACATAAAGTGCAGAGATGCGACCCTGAGTTTCGCAAACCAGACGCCTCTCTATTCAAGAAAATCATAAACAGGATTGTGACCCTGGCATTCAACATGCAATGTATGTGAGTTTGACTTTTTGCAAAAAATGTGGATACAACTCTTGCTTTGGTTATACAGAGCCCAAATAGCTGTGGTAGCCCATATTCCTGCAGCACATCCCACAAAGTACCTCGGGGGACACAGTTGTAAGCCTTCTTCAAGTTTCAAACTCCCTGGTCAAACTCTAATTAAAGCATCAGTTACTCAGCAAGGGTAAAGATCTGGTCTACTGCTCCACAACCTGGGTGAAAACCATACTACTCCTCCTGAACAATCGTTTGGAGCCTCCTCTCCAACACCTTTTCCCAGGGAGGCTGAGTTGCGTGATCCCCCTTTTGCAGGAACACCACTCTAGTCCACTTTCTTAAAAATGAGAATCTGACAATCAGCAGGCATTGTCCCAGACCTTCATATGACATTGAAAAGGAATGTCAGCCAAGACAGCCCTACAATGTCCAGAGCTTTTAGCATCTCAGAGTGAATCTCATCCACCCCTGGCACTTTACCGCTGGGAAGCTTTTTAACTACCTTAGCGACTTCCACCAAGGTATTGGACAAGCCTTTCTCTCAGTCTTCAGCTGCTGCCTCCTCAATTGAGGACATGCTGGCCGGATCGAGATCCTCAAAGTGTTTCTTTCAACACCCCCGCAAATACCCTCACTTCGGCACAGCAGTTCTCCACCCAGGCCAAGCACAACCTGGGACGGACCCTGCTTACCCTTTCTGAGTCACTAAATGGTTTGTCAGAATATCTTTGAAGCCAACTGAAAGTACTTCTCCATGGCCTCTCAAAATTCCTCCCATGTCTGAGTTTTAGCCTCAGCAGGCTCCATTGCAGCAGCCCTTTGAGCCCCTTGGTACCTGTCAGCTCCTTCAAGTGACCCCTGGGACAACCAAACCCGAAAGGCCTTCTTCTTCTGCTTGATGGCTCCCTTCACTGTTGGCATCCACCAGCAGGTCCTCCAGTTACCTCCATGACAGGCACCATAATTGTAATTAAACTTTTACTTTAAAAAACTACTCTAGATTCAGAAGTGTTAGCTAATTATTGACCTATATCCAATCTCTCTTTTTTCTTTTTTTGTAAAGTTCTTGAAAAAATTAGGATTCAGAGTGCATCATAGCACAGAAACAGAACTGGTGAAAGCTACCAAGGATCTCCTCTTAGCCTCTAATAGCGGACTTGTGTCTGTGCTTGTCCTATTGGACCTCAGTGCTGCATTTGATACGGTTGATCACAGCATTCTATTACAGAGACTTGAAGATGTTATTGGGATTAAAGGAACTGCTTTAGGCTTGTTTAAGTCATATTTATCTGATAGATTTCAGTTTGTTCTTGCAAATGATGAATCTCCCTCCCGCACCAGAGTAAGTCATGGAGTTCCCCAGGGTTGTGTGCTTGGACTGATTCTTTTCACTTTATACATGCTGCCATTATAAAACATCATGGCATAAATTTCCATTTCTATGCTAATGATACTCAGCTGTACTTATCTATAAAACCAGATGAACCCAATAGGTTGGTCAGATTACATGCATGTCTTAAAAACATAAAGACAAGGATGACTCCGAACTGTCTGCTTCTAAATTCAAACAAAACTGAAGTTGTTATCTTTGGACCTGAGCGCTTCAGAGAGAAATTGTTTAGCTATTATGTTTAGGTATTTCCTTGGCTTCTTGTTATACAGTGAGGGACCTTGGAGTTATTTTTGACCAGAATTTATTATTTGATGCACATATAAAACAGGTTCCTAGTACTGCCTTCTTTCACCTTCGTAATATTGCCAAAATCAGGACCATCCTGTCTCAGAGTGATGCAGAAAAACTAGTCCATGCATTTGTTACTTCAAAACTGGACTACTGTAATTCTTTATTATTGGGCTGTCCCACAAATTCTCTGAAAAGTCTTCAGCTGCTCCAAAATGCTGCAGCCAGAGTTCTGATGAAATCTTACAGGAGAGATCCCATTTCTCCAGTTTTAGCTTCTCTTCATTGGCTCCCTGTTAAATTCAGAATTTATCATTTAAGATTCTTCTCCTCACATATAAAGTTCTTAATTAACAAGCTCCATTATATCTTAAAGTATCTCATTGTTAGTTATTTTCCCAACAGACCCTTTTAATGGTGTTATGGTGTTTGTTGTCCCCTATTTTCTGACTTCTCAAACCCCAGCTCATCGAGGCCTATGGCCACCCTTCCTGAGTCTGGTTCTGCCAGAAGTTTCTTCCTGTTAAAAAGGGAGTTGTTTCTCTCCACAGTCGCCTCAGGACAGGAGATTGGACCGAAGGGAGGTTTTGGTGCAACCTGTTGGTTTCCTTAGCTACGAAATTGTTTTTGAATTGGATCTGAATGACTGAATTGGATTCATTCTTAATTTAATGAATTGAATTTGATTGGATTATGATTACAATGAATTGAACTCCAATTGTCTTAAATTGGACTACATTTTTTAAGTGCCTAGAGATGACATTTGTTTTAATTTGGCGCTATATAAATAAGTCAGATTCCATGTCCCCAATCTCCCCTGGTCAATGAGAAAAAAAAATCATCAGATCTTAGTTGAAGATCTCGTGAACCAGGACTTTCCCAGTTCATTACCTATTTGGGCTTACCAGTGCTGTCTGGCAGTCTTCCCAGCCAACAGATCAGATGGGGTGGTGACTGCACTGCCCCTCTCTTCACTTGAGTGTTCAAGACATACGGTCATACGGCACTTGGAATGACGAGAAAAAAATATTCTCTTATCCGGGGAGTGAAATTAAAGCATTTATGGCAACTCCAGGCACTATTCTTCATCTGACTAATACCCTGTCTATAGTGTAGCATGGTGGGAGAAATAAAAGGTGTTTTTGGACCACAGGAATTTTATCACAGTTCTTGTTACCATTGGAGGCAGTTCCCTTTCTTATTGTAACTGCTCTACAGGAACTGTGGCTGATTGCATTTTACAGAACTGCTATCATAGGGAATTTTTTTTTCGCTCTGCCATGGGAGCTTTACCAGTATGAGGGAAATCATCTGTGATGCAGATCAATGTTAGCCTCTCAGGCAATGCTTTCCTCTAAAAGCCTAAGCTAAACAAGCAGACAAGTAGACTGGTCAAGACAGACAGATTCTAGAAAAAGATTTTCTGGAGTGGCAGTTGAACTAAGCTTAAACCGACTTATCTATGAAAACTCAAAACTGCAGCTGCTGCAAAGGGAGATGCTACAATTTGTGACATTACGTTTATGATATCAGCTTTCTAAGCTTCTTAACAGATTCCAAAAACACATTTTAACTTGTTCATTTTGGAATACAGAATGTAGATTATTACGCAAAATTTTGTCATTAAAATTTAAATATCCCAAACAATATATGTAAAAAGGGAATCAGTCTGGATCATTTCTGGATTATTTGTGTGTGTATTTCTAGACTCACTGGTAGTAATGAGTCCTTTGCGGGTGGAGACAATTTGACCCTCTGCTGTGTAGGCCGTGACTACAGCATGATATGTTTGAGCACTTTCCAAGTTGTCCACAGAAAGTTCTGTGCCTGACACGTTCGTCTTCAGTACCAGGGCATGGTCGAGCAAGCGCGTCACCACTACTTGAAAGTAAACAAAGGGCTTTGAGTCTGAGCTGGTCCATCGCAACTTCAAGCGGTTTGATGTGACATTAGAGACGTGCAGCTCATCTGCATCTGAGGGGTAAAAGCAGAAAGGCGTCACAGCAGGAATATGTTCAGTAAAGTCACCACAAACATGGGTAGGTCCACAGAAGACAGTGTCAGTGAAACATGAAGTGACTTTACATGTGCAGTTACAAACTTAGCTGTAACATTTTATTTCCTGTAATTTTGTGTGTGTGAATAATGTAACAACACTTTTAGATAAGTGAGTAAAACAAAGTTGATTGCTGATTTAAAAACAGCCATTGTTAGAGATTAGTTTGAATGTGGATATGAAATGACACTTTAGGCTGATATTGTCTGGAAAAGAATTTAAAGTTTTTTAGAACATATTACCATTCTGCTTTCTTTGATGAACTTCTTGGTGACTTTCACGATGTTTCCGATATTCCCTATTCATATATTAGTACAATGTTAATGAATCCCCAATTTGACTTAAAAAATTAATACAATAGTGTAAAATGGTGTAGAAGACTTTTTGTTACGAAACTTACTCATGTTGTTGCGATGGTGTCAGTGGGTTTTTTAGTGGCTGGTCATTCTGTAACCACTTGCAATTTTTGGACTGCTCAGGGGACATGTAGAAAGCTTTTTCAACTGAAGACCAAAGCAATGCAAAACAAAAACAGTTGGTTAAACTTATGCATGCAGTGAATGGCATTCATACTGAAACACTACATGAAGAAGAAAAAAAACACTGAAAACTTATGATTGGCACTGAAATCTACTGTATCTTGAACTTACAGGTGATATACTTTGGCAGCAGGTGGCCAAACGTCTGAATGTGTTTATCATAAAAGTGAGATATGCTTTCCAGCCGTTTGAAGAAGACATCTGAAGGTTCGCTTGCCATGCGTGACAGGACACGAGCATCCCTGGTACTCAGTGTTTCACCCACACCAAAGATGACTAAGAAGTAGCCTCTACACTTGACTTCAATGGCAATGCGTACCAGCTGCTCTTCTTCTTCTTCCACACTTCCTGTGACAAATAGTATAAGTACCTTCCTGTCACGGGGAAGAGGTGCCTTCTCAAACACTTGCTCCACTGTTGATTCAATAGCAGCAGCCAGTGAGCGGCCACCCTCTAACTGCTGTGTCTTCTCAATCAAGAATTTTACAATATCCTGAGCTGAGTGGTGGTCAGTCAAGCCAATGTCCACATGAATGGGAAAGCCAGTTTTGTTATAGAGGAACTCATAAGGAGCTTGCTGGATGACAGACACCCTAGCGTGGTGAACAGATGATGTGGGACTCGAAGACACATGTAATGGCTCTACCATGTGAGCTATATATTGTTTGATTTCGAGAAAGAAGGATGGGTAAGTTGATTCAGAGCTGTCTATGACAAAAGCCATGTCGATGTCCACATCAGAGGTGAAAGACCTCCTATCCCTGCCAATAGATGGGGGTGCATAGTCACACATTTGATCTGGAGAGCAGACATCTGAAAAAGAAAAGCAAATAACTTAATACAAATTCTATTGCTATAGTTCTGTGAAAAAGTCCTGAGCCACCTGTCATTTCTTTATATTTTGCTTCCATCCAAAGAGACAAACGTTCTTTAAATTTTTTACAGAGCAATAGTTTTACAGGTTTTCTAGGTTTTTCTTTTTCGTGCCCCTTAATTTCAGTCCAGTTTTTGCATCTTATCATTTTCAGAGAAACATGTATTTTGTTGCATTAGTCACCTAACATGAACCTATAAATATTCAACCATTCAATCAAAGGGCATTTAACCAAAGTGATGAACTTGTGGTGTCTACACATAACAGACAACTTAACAAAGATTTAACACTAAATTGCATCTTTAAGCTCTTTGTTTGTAGCAGCCTGAAACATAATTACCCCCAATTTCTTGAGAAGCATCTGCAATCCAAATACATAGCATATTATAGCATGATGTGCAGCATATCCTTAAGAATTTGAGGAAACTGGACCAGTGGAGGACAAAAAAGTAGCAGGCCTAAGGAACTATCTGCAGAAGATGAATTATATCTGAAAGTGATGTCCTTAAGGTATATAAAAAAAATCAAGCTTAGACATGACACAGGATCTGAGAAATTAATCCCGCCCTTCATTTGATTCATCTACTGTTTGCTGAGGCCTCATCAGAAATGGTCTCTATAGAAGGGTGACTCTTAAGAGGCATTTCTTAGGGTAAGGGGAAAAAAAGGTCAAAAGGGGAAAACGCTGAAGTATGTCAAATGGACTGAACAACTGGACTGACAATGAGTGGCAACAGTTCTTATGGAGTGATTAATCCTCCCCAGAGGCCAGATTTCAACATTATTGAAATAGGGTGGGATCATCTTGACAGAGAACAGAAGAAATGGAAACCAACATCCAATATCCTGCTATAAGACTTTGGGAACTACTTCTGAAGGCTACTTAAAGATATTACAAAAAATCTTGTCTAAGATGGCTCCAGTGGGGGAGTTTTTAGTTCAATGAAGTCGTACAAACTCTTTTTTAGCCTTATATACCATAAATTCCGGACTATAGAGCACACCTGAATATAAGCCGCACCCTCTAATTTTAAAAAGAAAATCTATTTTGTACTTGTATAGTCTGCACCGATTATAAACCGTGAGTGTCCACATTGTAATATGAGATATTTACACAGACAGATGTTACGCGTGAGGATTTTTAAACCTTTAATTAAATGCTTATGGTAACATAAACAAATACATACTGCAAATTCTTTTTTTCCCGAACAGGGCCTGTAACACCAATGGTTTTAACTTAAATACCTATTGGTAATGTACAAATACGTGGTGTAAATGCTTTTTTCTTCAAACAGTGCCTGTAATACAGCTGGTTAAAAAAACCAGCCTACCAGGAACAGTCATTGATCGCCTTTAATTTAAAAGCGGTATCATATGCATGTCATTGTTTGTTTTCCATGTCGAGGGTGAGTACAAATGACCGATTTACAACAAAATTTTTTTTTTAAAAGAGTAAAAGTGTAAGTGTGTTTGATTTATCATACAATTTCATTGGACCACTGTGAACTATTCGTTAATTTTATTGGTCTAATGTTACAAGGCAAAATGTAAAAAAAAAAGAAAAAAACATATATTAGCCGCACCTTATTATAAGCCGCAGTGCTCAAAGCCTTGGAAAAAAGTTGCGGCTTATAGTCCGGAATTTATGGTACTTTTTTAGCCTATTTCCCCTCATGTTTGCATATGTTTCAATAAATTGCTGCACTTATTTTCCTGGTAATCAATAAGGAAATGAGGGGTCGCCCAATACTTTTGCACAGTGTTCTTCATGGAGGCATTATCTATGTATTGAACAAATACATTGGGATCAGTGAACTATATGAAATCATTCTTTTTTGCACATTGCTATAGAATAACAATGATTAGTTGCTTCTTTTTCTTTCCAAAAATAAATAGGATGAAAAATACAAAAAACTCAGTTTTTTTCTTAATGTAAGAAGAAGAGGAAGAAGAAAGTCCATACTTTTATATTAAATAGTGCACACAGAAAGACTTCTTACCTAAGCAGACATGGCAGCTCATAACCTTTTGGATGATTGAATTGTACTGTGTGCCTCCAAGACCAGGAAGAAGAATTACCTGAGCGAGTGCTGTGTTGTTGACCTGATGTACAGGGAGAATAAAAAAAACACTGAAAATACAATATCTGTTTCTCACTAAGAACATGACTTGGCCGAATAAACTGATGTACTATAATGTTTGTGATATCTGTAAGGATTCCCCCTACCTGCACAGCTCTACTGAGTGCTCTGTCTATACTGTTCACCAACAGCAAAGTGGCAATTCCAGCATCATGGAGGCGGATAGCTGCATTAGTAATTGCCTGTGCCTGACCAACTTGTTTACCAACAAAGAAAATGGCTACTTTCCTCATAAGGAAACCACTTCGCACCCTTTTGAAGGTGTTCTGGGCCACAAAGTTCATGGCTGTTTCCAAGCTTTGAGGCTTTGACGTCTGTGGTATTTGCAGTCCCTCAATGCGCTCCACCAGGGCCCGTTTTTTAATTGCATCAGCAAACCTGATTTCCGTGATCACTTCATTGTTGTACAGGGTCAGAGCAACTCGAGCCCCTCTTGGACAGTTACTCTCAGCGATGGTAATGTTTCTGACGAGGCTCAAAACTGTGTTACGCATGTTGTTGAAGATGGAACGGTCAAGGCCCTGAGAGACATCCAGAGCAAAGGCCAGCTCAGTGGGGTAGAGTGGGCATTCCTGCTTACCTAAAAGTGTGCACACAGAAATCTTGTTCACTGCATAGTGATGGGCACAGAACCCACACAGCATTCAAAGCATTATTATCTAATTAAAATGCATCTTTTAGTACTTACCAAAACAGCATGCTGGTAAAGAAAATGACACAAACATTAAGCCATTTTTTAAACCTCATAGACTGTTAACATCATTATATTTTAACATTATAAAAAAGCATCACTGAAACTGATATATACTTACGGCAATTTTCTCTTATCTTCTTGACCAGGTCACATTGCTGAAAGGATAAAGAGAATTTAAGAAACAAAATGTGTACTAATTTGTAGACATGACAGAAAATTTTTTTTTCCTCTATTTGCTCAGCACAATTCATACCAATAAATGAGCACATACCATAACACCTGGTCCTTTTGGTCCTTTCAGACCCTGTGGGAGCAAATACATTCACAAATATTATAAGGTGGATTTATATACAGCACGACAGAACACTTTTACTTTTTGTATTATTTTTTCATGGTAGGTGGTTTTGATTCCTTGTTTTTATTGGATTGTGGCTTTTGGTTTGTGTCCTGGCAGTTAGTTTTACTGTCTTTTGTTATCTAGAAACTGCTTGTCTTTTGGGTATTGCAGTTGGTTAACCTTTTAATATTGGTTTCATTTTAAAGATTACTGTTACTCATAACACCTTTCTGTATTCATACACAGTGTTTTCTTTGGTCATTTTAGTCATATGTCCTCTTATCAGTTGCTGCACATTCTATTTTTTAAGTTTAATCTTTTTGAAGTGAATGCTTATGTTTGTATTCATATATTTGGATTTTTCTTTTTTTTTTTGTTAGGTAAGTTTGATCAAATACTTTTGTCTTTTATGGCATGTTATCATTGGACATGAATTAACACAACATGAAAGGTTAGTTTAGAATTTTAAGATCCTTACATATGACCCAGGATATCCAACCTCTCCCTTCTGTCCAGGTATGCCAATATTCCCAGGGACACCCTGAAAATAAATATGGAAAGGGAATTCTTCACTTTTAAAGCAACAAAAAAACACAATAAAGTACATGCCACTGATCTCAGCTTAAAATACATGCTATATATGTGACCCAAAACCAGTACAGTATGTGTGCAGTGAAAAAAGGGGTATTAGGATTTTACTGAGTGAAACTACATGGTGTAAGTTATTTAATATAAATATGGTCTTAGAACCTACCCTTTGTCCATGGTTTCCTCTGGGTCCAGGTCCACCCCGGGTACCAGGATCCCCGGCAGCTCCCTGAAACCATTGATTAAGGTTAAATAAAACCCAATATCACCAGGTTACTGCTGGAATGTGCACTTGAATTCGCAACTTTGGTTAAAATATTACTTTAATCTTAATTGTTTTCCATTACCTTAGGTCCAGGGAATCCCGGAAAACCTTCATCACCCTGTAGATAAAAGCACATTGTAAGATTGATTGTCTTATTATTATAAACAAATTAGTGTATAACTGCAAGTTAAAATAGGAAATGATTAATAGCCTGGATTCAAACAGTGCCTTTCTAAAATTGTCTACAATAACTTCTATAAAGTACTTTTGTCTCATTCATCCATTCACAAAAGACACAGTTTAGCATTTACTAGACCTCAAAATAATCACTTGCCTTTCTTCCTTTTGGACCTTCAAGACCAATCCCTTCTCTACCATCTACACCCTATAAAGCAAAAAGAACAAATATTGCTTAACCAATTGGTTTTCTTGGTTAAGAGTTTATCAGCTTTACACAGATGCTTTGTTCTTACAGGCTCTCCACGGGGGCCAAGGTGTCCAATAACACCCTTGGGTCCTGGGTCTCCTGGCTCTCCCTACAAATTAAACATGATAAACAGATCAAGAATATGCGCAACACCAGACAGAAATAGGTTAAGGCTTAAAGAAAATTTCAAATGTGTACTGAAATACATCTTCAAATGGTTAAGTCAGGTTCTATAGATTTAATAAAGCACAACTGCCTTTTTTGCAGGCAGCACTTAATGTTTTATTCACAGCTCATGCCTTTTTGCTCAAATAGAATCCAAATGTGTGTCCAGTAATGTGAGAGAGCTTCACTTAGAATGTGTTTAGAAAAGAAACAAGACTGTTATGGAAAAACAGGAAACACACCACATTATATCGAATTCAGTACCTTGCGACCAAGAGGTCCTCTTCTACCTTTTTCACCAGCAGGACCTGGGCTACCTCCAGGACCCTAGAAAATAAAACATCATGACATTATTGATGAGTTTAGATTTTTTTAGAAAAGCTGTCGGGTTTACGCACCCTTGGCCCAGGATTCCCATCTTCTCCTCTGGGTCCTGGTACACTTCTTGGTCCAGATGGACCCTTGAGAAAGACACAACAGATGTCAATGATGCACAATGTTTTTGCATTTCAAAGTTGGATAATAAACCTGTGAGGAATAAAGAGACATTTAATGGAAATAAAAACAATCTAGTCAGAATCAATTTCAAACAATTTATCAGCCAAGAAAACTACTAACATTTAAGTCCAATGAAAGCATTCAGTTTGACACCTCTTTTGGTATGCATATTCATAGATTCAATAATCTGCCAAGCATTATGGAAAAAGTGACAAACTTACCCTGGATCCTACAATACCAGGCTCTCCCTGCAAACCACCTGAACCTGGCCTTCCAGGATTTCCCTTTATAGAGGCATCAAAATGTTACAGTCATGTAAGTATGATAGTTACTCCAATAAGTATCTAATAATTTATGATAAATGACACTTACAGCTTGTCCCGGTAGACCTCTTCTGCCCTCAACTCCCTTGCAAAGTAGGAATAGAAAAATGGCTTAGTTAACAATAAACTGTGGGATGTAAGTGTTAGAAGGTTTTTCTTAACACAAGAAAGAATAAGTTACCTTTCTTCCCACTTCACCGGGGCTTCCCTTCTTTCCATCCTCACCGGGCTCTCCCTGTCATTTTAGAAGACATTTTAAACACAAACACAACATACCAAACAACTCCAAAGGAAAGTGTGTGTGCAGTATATATATATAGTATATTTTTTTCTAAAACAATGTAAGTTTGAGATAACATTACCGCTGGTCCAGCATCACCAGGGTCTCCTTTCGGTCCTGCACGGTTGTTGTCTTGTCCACTTGCTCCCTGTTGAAAAATATCCCCTTTTCAATTTCTGTGGATAAAGCATTTCTAAAAACAATCTTTCTAATAAAGCTAAAATATACACATTCTTATTCATACATCTGTAGAACAAATGGTAGGAGGAATAAATGTAAACAAATGAATTGTAAATAGCTATTCTGTCCAGAAGGCAAATAAAGTATGAATAGTAGCTATTAATGAATAAATTAGTGTAACTTGCTGACTCAATGCAACCTGGCCTGAAAATTAAAAGCAGATAATTAATGACACAATTTATATATATCCATCAAATGTACTTTAACATTTAACAGGTTATCCACATAAAATCAGTTCATTCAAGTTTGTAGTGATAATACTAACAGGGTCTCCTCTGATTCCCATTTGCCCTATGTCTCCTGCTTGACCTTTGGCACCTTTAGGACCCTAAAATAAAAAAAAGTAACATTTATCAGTACCAATTACATTTTTAGTTTTTTAAAAAAAAATCTATAATGAGGGAAAAAAGTTAAAACTGCTCAGTCACTAACTCGTCTGCCAGGGTTTCCTCTGTCACCCGGGGGCCCAGCAACTCCACTTTTACCCTGCAGACATATTTAAAATGTTATCTAAAGTTTGTAGTCTACACAAGTCTACACAAACACATTGATGAGATTCATATGGCAGTGAGCTAAAGACACGAGGCAAAAGTATAATTTATCAAAGTATCAAGTAAGATCTTGATTCTGCTTTTAGATTAGATTATTAAAAAAAGGAAAATTTATCAAACATACTCACCTCTTCTCCATTGATGCCATCAAGCCCAATTTCTCCAGATTCACCCTACAGTGGAGCAGCACTTGATTAGGAAATTGTTAGCCATTTGCTTTTCACAACTTTGTCCATAAATACTCAGAGAAAGACAGACAGAGTGAGAGATACACTGACCTTATCTCCTGAGTACCCACGAGATCCCTGAATAGAAGAAGCAGAATGGTGTACCATTCCATTATACTATTTTTACAAAAAAAACGTTCCCATTTTAAAGCGACAAGCTAACTGTCAAATATAATGTGAGTTTTTACCTTGACACCTCTCTGTCCAGGACATCCCTGGAAACCTTGAGTTCCATTCACACCAGGAGGACCTCTCTCTCCCTATAATTACAGAAAAAGACAGTAACTTATTTAAACGAAAAACAAAAAAGATTATTTGAAGGTACAACACAAAATGTCAAACCAAAACATATGGCAAAAAAAAAACATGGGTCATACACTTAAAAACAACAAAATTCAACCTACAGGTCCACCCTCATCACCAGGATGTCCCTGGCTTCCTGGTAATCCTGGACTACCCTGAAAGACACAACAAGAAACTTCAGCTTGAAAAAAGGGCTTAAAAAAGAAAGGTCCTTTTACATTTTTTGGATGAAAGTTACCTTAGGCCCTGGCTGTCCAATTGCTCCTCTGTCTCCTCTGTTACCAGTACATTTACATGGTACTCCACAGCACTCCCTCTCTGCAATATTGTCCTATGTTGTAAAAGTACTTATACGAGTTACGATACGATTTATATCAAGAAATATATAGAAAAGATAAACAAAAATTTTTTTTTTTAATTATCAGCACTTACCAGTTCCTCCATGAGTTCATAGTCCAAGTCCATGATGTTGAGTCTTAAGGGTCTGGTGTACCTGAAGCCACGGCCAAATTCTAAAAGCAAAGCCTCCTCAAATTTTTGCACCTTCTCCAGGCCAACCAGAATCAAGCTGTTTATTCCTGTTTTGCAAGAAGTTCAGAAATGGTTAATTATGTTTCAATGTGACATTGCCTTTAAAGGTCGTCAGGACTGTATAATTGATTTACCTGATAGACGAAGCTCTTCAGTTCGTCTTTTCATTTCAGTATATGAAGCATCAAGACCATCGGTTAGATGAATTATAACCTTCGGGGTAAATGGGGAAACACACAATTTAATTTCAGATTTTCTAGCATTTCCATAAGTCTTTGTAGTGGTAAACCTGAAGTAGGGATGTCCCAATCATCACCTGACCCTTTCATTTTTGGTATCTGCTGAAAATAAGCCCACGTTAATTATCACATCTAACTAAAGGATGATCATACATCAAAGACTTTGAGACACACAAGCTACAAAATAATTTATCCAAATACTGCAGGTCCTTGATTGAGTTTTTCACCTGAGAATGTAATTACTAAAACTGAAAAAACTTCTCACGAGTGGCACTTCAGAAACATCAGATGAAATTTATTTTTGCTGACTTTTTTTGTCAGATATCAACATTTTTGAATATAAAGGATTTGACTGGGACATATCTAGTTCATACTGCTTCAGTAACCAACCTTGACAGTGTTGTCCTGTCTGACTTTGAACCGACTGATGTAAGTTGAGATTGTCTGGCCATTGAAATAAAAGGGACCACGGCTCCGCAGGTCTCTGAAGGTCTCAAATAGCTGATCAGGATTATTTGTGAAGTCTAGCTGGACAGGCTCAGAGGCAGAATCCAAAGCTAGCATACCCACTTGTACAGTGGGAGTCTGTCCACCTGAACAACTGATAGGTGCCAATTTGGAAATCCTTTGCAGAATAGCACCCATCTTGCTCTGGAGGTTAGTCTGAGCACTGAAGATATTCTGGGCAGTCACATCAAAGCCTACTAACACTTCAATGTTGCAGACTGAAAAAAAGTAGGATTTGAGTTTAGATATTCTTGGTGAACAACAGAAAACATCTAAAAACATAAAAATGTGATATTATGAAAAAAAATATACCTACTACAGATTAACTATAAACCAATTGAGTAAGAAACACAATCCTTTGTTCCATTACCTTTAGGAATTTCTTGCACACCAGAACACAAAAGCTTCCCCTTTACTTCATCATCCAAAGTCTCCAGGATTTGCTCATTGAGCTCTGAAAGTTCCTGAAAGTTTCTTGCACGAGCCACAGTGGTGGACTCACTTGCCAGGTTCTCTAACTCATTCTGATTGTTGCCCACTCCCACTGCAAAGATTCTTATACCTTTGTTCTTCAAATCAAGGGCTGCTGTTTTGCTGTCGTCATCTGAGCGTCCTCCAGTGATAAGCATAAGGATCTGAGGAGTGCCTTCATCCATCCTACTGCCTTTTTCCTTAGTAAAGTGAACATCTTGAACATGGCGAATAGCTGCTCCAGTATTCAGTTTTCGTCCACCTTTATACTCAACTTGGATAATTGCATTTAGAATATCTTGCTTATTGTTGTATGAGTTGAGATAAAAGGCATCGGTCACATCTGCAGCATGATGCGCCAGGCCAATTCGTAGGTTGTCTCTTTCAGTGAAGAACAGATCAATTAGGTTGAAAATGAACTCCTTCACTGCATTGAAGTTGTCCATGCTCAAATTTATGGAGCCGTCCATTAAAAATACTATATCAGCCTTTTTAGGAGGAGGAAGGCCTTCCACTAAGAGAAGGGAAACAGAGGTATAATAGAAAATGTGACAATACAAAAAAAGACAATCATTGTTAGACCATAACTAGAACATGAACCACAAATCTCAAGTTTGGGAAACTTACGTGGAATATCAGTCGTTGGTTGAGTTTCCAGTGGTAACTTGGTCAGTCTGGCAATAAATCTCTCTTGTATTGTTGGCAGGCTGGGGAATGTCGGAACCTGAAGAACATCATCTAGGGTAGAGGCAATTTGGGCAAGCTGCTTTGTGTCCACACCACCAGCTCCAATACCAATACAATCAACCTTAGATCCCTTAAGCAGAGGTCCATAGATAGAAACATCTCGGGTGGAGTGTCCACCAGTAAGAACCACAAGATGCTGAGAGGCCTCAGCTGAACGAACACCAGCCGATGGTTTTAATTCATTCCGTAGGACATACTCAATAGCAATTGCCAGTTCTGATGACTGTCCACCCATTTGGCGAAGCCTTTTGATAGCGGAGATAACAGCTGGCTTGTTGTTGTGTGAGTTGAGAGAGAACTCCGTTTTAACTCTGTCTGCATACTGAACAACAGCCACACGCACTTGATCAGGCTGCACATCAAGTTGTTGGACAATGTTGAGGATGAAGTCACGGATATGAGCAATCCCAGCAACACCTGTACTACTTGACCCATCTATTAGGAAAATAATGTCCTTTTTCCCAAGATCCGGTATTTCTGCAAGATCAGTACATAAGCAAAAAGGTGCAACTAAGATAATCATGTTATAAAAACACTGATATAACACTGCAAGGAAAATTTATTCTCAGGACAAATGAAGACTAATTATATAGACTAATTGCATGTCCAATTTTAAGTATTTTTCTCATATTTCTTGCTTTTCTATTGTAAAAACACTGTGTTACATTTGTACTAAATAAGATAAACTAAGTTACGCTAAAATAAACCTTAAATATATTAATATATAACTTCTTACCAGGAACTGAGGTTGGAGGAACATAACTTTTGATGTCAGTGATGGATATTGTTGTGATTGAATCAATGAGCTTTGACTCCACTGTTGGAAGTTGTTGGAAACTGTCAACATTATACGCAAGTTCTGGCTTCAAGGAAATTGTACTCAGTTCATTTTGGTCTGCATTCCTTGAACCAATGGCAATCGGTGCAATCGGATTCCTCTTAAGTTGTTTAGCTGGTGTGGATACATCATCTGTAGACTTGCCACCTGTAACTACAATGAGAAACTGAGGCACGCCATCCTCAATGCGACTTCCTGCCGACCTCTGGTAGATGTTTCTGGAGACCCACTCTATAGCCCGACCTGTATTTAGACGATTCCCACCTTTGCTTCTAATTTTCATAACAGCCTGGCGTACCTCATTTTTGGTGGAGAATTCATTGAGCAGAAATTCTAACTTAGGCTCATCGCTGTACTGCACCACTGAAACTCGAACCTTATCCAATCCTATGTCCAGCTTCTCCACAACTCTTCTTATCATTTCCCGGATGGACGGGAAATCACTTCGTAATGCTGTCGTGCCATCAATAAGAAATACAACATCCTTCTTTTCTTCACCTGTCGGTCTTGATGTGATTACTGTTAAAAAATAATGCAAACATAAATAACAAAGTGCGATTAGTCCTTGAGTTGATAGTTAGGTGTGATTAAGAAGATGAAATCAAGTGTCATGCAAAGAATAAGTCACAAGTAGAGATTCAAGCATGGCTTCAACACATACTGTAGTAGTATCAAAGAGGTGCAGAAGAATTGATTTATCAACATTTTGACAGAATTAAAGTCAGTAAAATTACCATTATAACTTGGAAACACTGGCCTCAGCCCAGCGATCTTATCATCTGACAACTCTGTGAGAGTGTTGATTAGCGATTCTTGGACTGTGTACAGGCCAGGGAGATCATCCACAGTGAAGGCAAAATTGGGAACATATGACACTACCCGCAGCTCTTTGGGGTTGACATCCCTGGTGCCAATGCTGAAGGTAAGAATTCCTGACTGTTTGAGGGAAGATGCTGCAGGACTTAGGTCATCTGTAGAGGACCCACTGGACACAACAATCACAAACTGTGGCACACTATCTTGCTTCCTGCTACCTCTTGCTGGTGTCAAAACATCCTGTGTGAGAAATTGCAAAGCCTGACCCAAATTACGCTGTCTTCCTCCTCGCTGGCTCATTTCCCTGATGCCGTTCAAAACACCCTCTTTTGTTGTATGTGTATTCAGATACATGTCAGCCTGAGCAAAGTCACCATATTGGACCACACCTATTCGAATCTTATTTTCGCCCACATTGAGATTCTCCACCACCTTACGAATAAACTCCTGGATGATAGCAAATTCCCTGCCAACACCATCAGATCCATCCACAAGAAAAACGATATCTTTCCGGGGGAAGGACTCCTCCGCTGAAATAGACAGAGAAAAGGCAACATCATGCTGTACAGAATCAATTAGACATAGATGCTTGATAGCTTTTAAACAGACTGCTCGCCCAATATTTTTTAAACAAATAGGTGAGAAAAAAAAAGAAAATAGTATAGGGCAACAACTTTTATCAGAATAAACATTTGCTTACTATAAATGCTCGAAAGGATCACATATGTATTCAGTCAGTGGCTCATTTATTTTTTTATTTTGCCATGTTGTTGCTGGAGAGCTAACAGGGTAAACTGCAAATATTCTGGACATTTCCAGTTCATTATCCATGTATTACAGAATAATCTATTACCACATTTCTGGTACACATGCAGGGATTTACTTTTATAAACCATAAAGAAGAACTTAATAACAGTGTTCATATTCGAAGAAAATACTCTACTCTTGATTTATTTTTCTTAACTCAGTAGCATCATGAGTTACTTTTAAAGCCAGTACAACTGCCATTTATTTTGACGGCTTTTACATTACATGGCAGTATGGTACAGTATGGTATGGGATAATTTAACTTAACTCATTTTCCACTATAGATAATATCCCCTCTAAATGGATGGGATGAGCCATTTATCATTATAGTGTGTATGAAACTACTAAAACACAGAGACGAGGCAACTTCACTGTGTGTGTGTTTACTGCATTATATAATTTTAGCAAGAGTTTTCATTAAAAGTCACTCACAAGTGAGAAGTATAGAGTGGTTATGCCACCAAAAGATTTTAGAATAGCCTATTGAGTTTAGAAGAGTTTGTATCTTTTGGGAGTAACCATAACAACTAAGCGATATAGAGCTTAACCAAATTATTCACGCACACAATAGGCATGAGAAAGTTATAAGCTACAGAATGTATAAAATGTTTTCTCACACATTTAATAACCTTCTCCAGCAACACTCCAGATGCAACAACACAACTAACAGGTGCAGCTGATGTTGCTCTCTGCCGCAAGAGACTGTTTTCTGCTGCTTGAGTGGGTTGAAATCAAAATAAGAATATTAATTCTTCTGCAGCAGGAGAGAGAGCTCACTCCACCAGAATAGTACATGTGATCCTACTCCTAGTAATTGCTGGATTTGTTGCAAATGGACATAAAAAAGAAAAAAAGTTGATGTAGGAGTCACTGAATCACTGAATTTGGTGATAAATTAATCCTTGGGCACAACAATGAGTTTGAGGGGATATAACATGAATTCAGTAAGGAAGACCACAATGCATGAGTCATGTTAACCTTTTCCCAGTATATATTCACCCATTCCAAAAGCAGTTTTCTTTATACAGGATTACAGGACATTGTCCTGTAAAACATAATCTCACATCTGTGTGGAATATTGTGGAATCTAGTATCTTATGCATAGACACTTTAGAATAATGATACTGCTCAGACTGACTAGCCTGATAGCTACAGCTCTCATTTGAATATAAAAAATGGAGAGAAAAAGAAAAATCTGAAAGCAAAAGTCTCTGAAAGGGGCAGCTTGAAGGTGGCAGACATAAAAAGACTAAATAAACCGATCAAGAAAGCTGGCCCAGTGGTGGGGGAGAAACTCGACACTTTGGAGTCAGTGGCTGATAGGAGAGTGGTGTTAAGACTAATATTGATCATGGACAACAAAACACCATGACACTGTGGTAGGACGGAGGAGCATGTTTAGCCACAGACTCACTAGCATGAGGTGCGACACTGAATGCCACAGGAAATCCTTCCTTTCCACAGCCATAAGACTCTACAACTCCACTGTACATTGTTATTTATGGTGAACGCAGTCATGTGCTATATCCTTACTTGACAGTGAGGAGCAATATTATATTAGTGCAATATAAAGTTTTAGTGCAATATAAGGTTCTTTCTTCTGTATTATACGTGCAATACATGTGCAATATCCATCCGATTCTTCTACCTTGGCAACACACTCACATAGAGCTGTACTTTTTAACATGTTTTTATCTAACTGAGCAGTTTATTACCATGTAAGTTTTTCCTATTTAACTTTGCTAGCACTAGTTGCGTGTGTCAATATATTGTCATGTGTGTACATATATGGGTGCAGTTGTAACTTGAGCAATTTCCAATAAAGTTTTCTGATTCAGAGTTTTATCCATTTAACTATCTATTTATTGTTTACTACAATAACATTCCACAGTACTGTCACATGTAGTGGAAAATGCCATTGGTTGCTTTGTCATCCGACAGTGCTAATATTTAGATCAGACCAAATATCATACATACAATCTTTTCTTAAACCTATGACAAGTTTAGAAAAAATATATAATTAACTAACTTGAATTCTGATCAAATCTCAAGTGCATGTTATTTGCTGTCTAAGGAGATGCACATTATATTGAATCATGTTTAAACATAAAAAAAAATCTTTCTAGTTATTATTGGCTGTGAATTCAGATTTGTATATCAAAGGATGTCTGTACAAAATACTGCTGCTAACTTTCAAGTTTTGGATGTCAGAGATTAAATCGCAGCAATGGCACATATCCATATGGTAAACATGAGGAGTTTTTGTGACGCTCCTTATTAGGTGTCATTTTTATGCAATTCAAAAGATCAACACACCAAATATTTTTATTTGGTGTGTTGACTTTGGTGTGTGACTTTATAAATTATATTGTAAAAAAAATGTATGGAAAGTTGTTACTATGTCCTAAGTATGAGATAACGATTGAGTAAAAAATAAGACATTTTAAACGTGTTTATGTGGTGATTTTAGTTATTATGATTATATGTAAAAATTAACTTTGCAAGTAAAAAAAAAGGTTCATAGTAAGGCAGGGCTGCACGGTGGTGTGGTGGTTAGCACCGTCACCTCACAGCAAGAGGGTTCCAGGTTCAATCCCTGCCTAGGGCCTTTCTGTGTGGAGTTTGCATGTTCTCCCCGTGTATGCGTGGGTTCTCTCCAGGTTCTCTGGCTTCCTCCCACCGTCCAAAAACATGCATGTCAAGTTAATTGGTGACTCCAAATTGTCCTTAGGGAGTGAGTGTGAGAGTGCATGGTTGTTTGTCTCGTTTGTCTATATGTGGCCCTGTGATGGACTGGCGACCTGTCCAGGGTGTACCCCACCTTTTGCCCGATGACTGCTGGAATAGGCTACAGCCCACCCGCTACCCAATTAACGGATTGACGGTATAGAAAATGGATGGATAGTAAGGCAGAACCTTTTCAAATAGGAACTGCAGCACTTTTATGAGACTCTCCAAAAAAAAAAAAAACCTTTCAGGTTACCATGACTAGTAACTATAAGAAACAAAGGTAATTCATTTACTTGGTGTGGCAAGTGAGTGTCAGAGGGGAGAAAAATTTAGGAATTGACATGTAAGTCCATCGGGCAAATGTATAGAGTTTGGAATGAACTTTTTGAATAAATCATTTATCTTATTTAATTGTTGATAACTTTAATGATAATAATAATAAATCTCATTTGAGAAACACTTTACATTGTAAAAACAGTCCCTAAGTGCTACAAGAGTTAAACCCATATTTTTTCCATGAAAATTTAGGATGCAGTGAGAAATATTAAAGTAAGTCTATAAAAGTGTATTGAAGTACATTTGAAATTATTTGTAAACTACTAAAAAAACAACTAAGGAGTTTATTATCTGAATTACTGATACCATGAAAAGGTGAACAGTGAGAAGAAAGTAGAAAACCATGACAATGAAGTTATTTGTTCAATGTAAAAAATATAAGATATTTCCACACATAAAAAAATCATAGATAAGGCAATACTGGCTTGAGTAACTAGTTGGTTTTGAAACACTGGTGATAATTAAAATATGAGCATTTCAATTAAGATTTTGAGCTTGGGAAGGTCAGTCAAATTAGAAAAAGAAAAGTCATACCTGGGGTTGTCAATATTTTCTGCATTTCTATACTTTGATATCTTGTGGTTCCAACTGCATAGTTAGAGACAACAATCTGTTTGAGAGCTGAAGCTGGTGTATTAACACTGTGAAAACATCTTCCATCTACTACAAATTGATGTATCAGTGGAACAACTTAAAGACACCTGCTTATGACTTCCAAATGACTTTTTGCTGTCACATCTGCACTGTAAGAGTGCCATTGCCTCCATTAGAAGGAATAATGTATTCGCTAATATACTATAAATTGCATCATACCGTGATCTTAGAGGGTAAAATGTGTCACTTTCTTTCCTCGAAAAGTAGCCAAACTTGATAATTAGAAACCAGAGCACTACTTTCCAAAGAAAACTCGCACCCCCCTCCCCATCTGTACAGTGAAGATGGAGGAAGAAGCCATGCCACGTCTTATGAAATAAACTCTTGGAGCTAAACACGTATCACATTCAATTTCTCTTCTTGAGTGTGTTTTTAACAAGTAAGATGGCCCCTCTGGCCAGAAAATGGCCATGTTTGCTAACGTACCATGTACAGTTGGTGATTCTGGGGTGACGTCAATAACCACAGCCTCCACGGAGGCCTGAAGTTGCTGTTGGACACTGGGAAGGTCAGTGAATTCAGACACAGACAGAGCGTAACTGGGGTTGTGGGATATTTTCTGCAGTTCTCTATTGTCAGAGCCTGTGCTTCCAATTGCAAAGGTCAAGACACCCATCTGTTTGAGAGCAGAGGCTGCTGCATCGACACTGTCAAAAGATCTTCCACCACTTAGTAATATTAGGACCTGTGGAACTCCTTCCAGGCGCCTGCTTCCGGCAGAGGCGGTGAAGACGTTATCCCTCAAATACTGGAGAGCTGCTCCAGTGTTCAGAGGTCTTCCGCCTTTGTGCCTCAAACCGATGACAGTGTCAAGGATCTCGCCTTTTGTTAGGTACGTGTTCAGATAGAACTGGACAGATGACTCTCTGCTGTACTGAACCACTGAGACGCGGTCTTTGTTGTCATCCACACTAAGTGTGTCTACTACTCTTTGGACAAAGTCTCTCATAGCTGGAAAGCCATTTCTAGTACCATCAGATCCATCTAGCAAGAACACGACATCTCTTCCTGGTGGCTGTCTCACCACTAGGGAAAACACAAGATGTGGGACATAATTAAATTTACGGAACAAATGTTTCCCATCTTGAAGCGTCTTCATGAATGCTGAAATCTATTTTTCCAAGTTATTCTGTTTCTGCTGGCACAACTACTGGCTGACTTAGACTTAGTAAAGTCTACCCTAATACAGTTCAAATGGAATCCTACCAAGATCTTTAAAGGTAAAATGTGTTGCTTTCTTACCAGTCACTGTTGGGGTCAAAGGTGTGGCCCTTACTAGCACTGTGCTCATCACAGTGGAGAGCTGTTCTTGGACACTAGGGAGGTCAGAGAACTCGATCACTGGTAGAGCGTAACTAGGCTCATATGATAACTTCTGTAGCTCTCTACTGTCAGAGGTCCTTGTTCCAATGCCAATTACAAAGATACCCAGCTGTTTGAGAGCAGACGCTGGGGCATCTACGTTGTCGAAAGACCTTCCCCCTGTTAGCAGTATCAAGATCTGCGGAACACCTTGCAGGAGCCTGCTCCCTGAGGAGTTTGTAAAGACATTTTCCCTGACGTACTGGAGGGCTGCCCCAGTGTTGAGGGGTCGTCCTCCTCTGTGTCTAAGCCCCCTGACAGCATCCACAATATCTTCTCTTGTGTTATATGTGTTCAGATAGAAATGGACCTCTGCTTCTCTGCTGTATTGGACCACGGAGAAACGGTCTTTGTTTTGTCCAAAATTGAGTTTCTCCACTACTCGTTCAACAAAATCCCGCATGGCGGGAAAGCCATTCCTTGTGCCATCAGAACCATCCAGGAGGAATACAATATCCTTTTTGGCAGTGTCAACTGAGAAAAGAAAGGAGGACAAAAAGTGAAAACCTTTGCTAAAAGTAGCCTCACTGGAAAATCATAAAGTGGAGCACTGCCTTTCAAGGACACCTTACCACCCCCCTCCCACTATCTGCACAGTGAGCATTAGGAAACAACACTACCACTTCTCATAAAATGCACTCTTGGAGCTAAACACGTATCACATTTAATTTCTCTTCTTGAGTGTGTTTGCAACAAGTAAGATGGCCCCTCTGGCCAGAAAATGGCCATGTTTGCTAACGTACCATGTACAGTTGGTGATTCTGGGGTGACTTCAATAACCACAGCCTCCACGGAGGCCTGAAGTTGCTGTTGGACACTGGGAAGGTCAGTGAATTCAGACACAGACAGAGCGTAACTGGGGTCGTGGGATATTTTCTGCAGTTCTCTATTGTCAGAGCCTCTGCTTCCAATTGCAAAGGTCAAGACACCCATCTGTTTGAGAGCAGAGGCTGCTGCATCGACACTGTCAAAAGATCTTCCACCACTTAGTAATATTAGGACCTGTGGAACTCCTTCCAGGCGCCTGCTTCCGGCAGAGGCGGTGAAGACATTATCCCTCAAATACTGGAGAGCTGCTCCAGTGTTCAGAGGTCTTCCGCCTTTGTGCCTCAAACCTCTGACAGTGTCAAGGATCTCGCCTTTTGTTAGGTACGTGTTCAGATAGAACTGGACAGATGACTCTCTGCTGTACTGAACCACTGAGACGCGGTCTTTGTTGTCATCCACACTAAGTGTGTCTACTACTCTTTGGACAAAGTCTCTCATAGCTGGAAAGCCATTTCTAGTACCATCAGATCCATCTAGCAAGAACACGACATCTCTTCCTGGTGGCTGTCTCACCACTAGGGAAAACACAAGATGTGGGACATAATTAAATTTACGGAACAAATGTTTCCCATCTTGAAGCGTCTTCATGAATGCTGAAATCTATTTTTCCAAGTTATTCTGTTTCTGCTGGCACAACTACTGGCTGACTTAGACTTAGTAAAGTCTACCCTAATACAGTTCAAATGGAATCCTACCAAGATCTTTAAAGGTAAAATGTGTTGCTTTCTTACCAGTCACTGTTGGGGTCAAAGGTGTGGCCCTTACTAGCACTGTGCTCATCACAGTGGAGAGCTGTTCTTGGACACTAGGGAGGTCAGAGAACTCGATCACTGGTAGAGCGTAACTAGGCTCATATGATAACTTCTGTAGCTCTCTACTGTCAGAGGTCCTTGTTCCAATGCCAATTACAAAGATACCCAGCTGTTTGAGAGCAGACGCTGGGGCATCTACGTTGTCGAAAGACCTTCCCCCTGTTAGCAGTATCAAGATCTGCGGAACACCTTGCAGGAGCCTGCTCCCTGAGGAGTTTGTAAAGACATTTTCCCTGACGTACTGGAGGGCTGCCCCAGTGTTGAGGGGTCGTCCTCCTCTGTGTCTAAGCCCCCTGACAGCATCCACAATATCTTCTCTTGTGTTATATGTGTTCAGATAGAAATGGACCTCTGCTTCTCTGCTGTATTGGACCACGGAGAAACGGTCTTTGTTTTGTCCAAAATTGAGTTTCTCCACTACTCGTTCAACAAAATCCCGCATGGCGGGAAAGCCATTCCTTGTGCCATCAGAACCATCCAGGAGGAATACAATATCCTTTTTGGCAGTGTCAACTGAGAAAAGAAAGGAGGACAAAAAGTGAAAACCTTTGCTAAAAGTAGCCTCACTGGAAAATCATAAAGTGGAGCACTGCTTTTCAAGGACACCTTACCACCCCCCTCCCACTATCTGCACAGTGAGCATTAGGAAACAACACTACCACTTCTCATAAAATGCACTCTTGGAGCTAAACACGTATCACATTTAATTTCTCTTCTTGAGTGTGTTTGCAACAAGTAAGATGGCCCCTCTGGCCAGAAAATGGCCATGTTTGCTAACGTACCATGTACAGTTGGTGATTCTGGGGTGACGTCATTAACCACAGCCTCCACGGAGGCCTGAAGTTGCTGTTGGACACTGGGAAGGTCAGTGAATTCAGACACAGACAGAGCGTAACTGGGGTCGTGGGATATTTTCTGCAGTTCTCTATTGTCAGAGCCTCTGCTTCCAATTGCAAAGGTCAAGACACCCATCTGTTTGAGAGCAGAGGCTGCTACATCGACACTGTCAAAAGATCTTCCACCACTTAGTAATATTAGCACCTGTGGAACTCCTTCCAGGCGCCTGCTTCCGGCAGAGGCGGTGAAGACGTTATCCCTCAAATACTGGAGAGCTGCTCCAGTGTTCAGAGGTCTTCCGCCTTTGTGCCTCAAACCTCTGACAGTGTCAAGGATCTCGCCTTTTGTTAGGTACGTGTTCAGATAGAACTGGACAGATGACTCTCTGCTGTACTGAACCACTGAGACGCGGTCTTTGTTGTCATCCACACTAAGTGTGTCTACTACTCTTTGGACAAAGTCTCTCATAGCTGGAAAGCCATTTCTAGTACCATCAGATCCATCTAGCAAGAACACGACATCTCTTCCTGGTGGCTGTCTCACCACTAGGGAAAACACAAGATGTGGGACATAATTAAATTTACGGAACAAATGTTTCCCATCTTGAAGCGTCTTCATGAATGCTGAAATCTATTTTTCCAAGTTATTCTGTTTCTGCTGGCACAACTACTGGCTGACTTAGACTTAGTAAAGTCTACCCTAATACAGTTCAAATGGAATCTTACCAAGATCTTTAAAGGTAAAATGTGTTGCTTTCTTACCAGTCACTGTTGGGGTCAAAGGCGTGGCCCTTACTAGCACTGTGCTCATCACAGTGGAGAGCTGTTCTTGGACACTAGGGAGGTCAGAGAACTCAATCACCGGTAGAGCGTAACTAGGCTCATATGATAACTTCTGTAGCTCTCTACTGTCAGAGGTCCTTGTTCCAATGCCAATTACAAAGATACCCAGCTGTTTGAGAGCAGACGCTGGGGCATCTACGTTGTCGAAAGACCTTCCCCCTGTTAGCAGTATCAAGATCTGCGGAACACCTTGCAGGAGCCTGCTCCCTGAGGAGTTTGTAAAGACATTTTCCCTGACGTACTGGAGGGCTGCCCCAGTGTTGAGGGGTCGTCCTCCTCTGTGTCTAAGCCCCCTGACAGCATCCACAATATCCTCTCTTGTGTTATATGTGTTCAGATAGAAATGGACCTCTGCTTCTCTGCTGTATTGGACCACGGAGAAACGGTCTTTGTTTTGTCCAAAATTGAGTTTCTCCACTACTCGTTCAACAAAATCCCGCATGGCGGGAAAGCCATTCCTTGTGCCATCAGAACCATCCAGGAGGAATACAATATCCTTTTTGGCAGTGTCAACTGAGAAAAGAAAGGAGGACAAAAAGTGAAAACCTTTGCTAAAAGTAGCCTCACTGGAAAGTCATAAAGTGGAGCACTGCTTTTCAAGGACACCTTGCCACCCCCCTCCCACTATCTGCACAGTGAGCATTAGGAAACAACACTACCACTTCTCATAAAATGCACTCTTGGAGCTAAACACGTATCACATTTAATTTCTCTTCTTGAGTGTGTTTGCAACAAGTAAGATGGCCCCTCTGGCCAGAAAATGGCCATGTTTGCTAACGTACCATGTACAGTTGTTGATTCTGGGGTGACGTCAATAACCACAGCCTCCACGGAGGCCTGAAGTTGCTGTTGGACACTGGGAAGGTCAGTGAATTCAGACACAGACAGAGCGTAACTGGGGTCGTGGGATATTTTCTGCAGTTCTCTGTTGTCAGAGCCTCTGCTTCCAATTGCAAAGGTCAAGACACCCATCTGTTTGAGAGCAGAGGCTGCTGCATCAACACTGTCAAAAGATCTTCCACCACTTAGTAATATTAGGACCTGTGGAACTCCTTCCAGGTGCCTGCTTCCGGCAGAGGCGGTGAAGACGTTATCCCTCAAATACTGGAGAGCTGCTCCAGTGTTCAGAGGTCTTCCGCCTTTGTGCCTCAAACCTCTGACAGTGTCAAGGATCTTGCCTTTTGTTAGGTACGTGTTCAGATAGAACTGGACAGATGACTCTCTGCTGTACTGAACCACTGAGACGCGGTCTTTGTTGTCATCCACACTAAGTTTGTCTACTACTCTTTGGACAAAGTCTCTCATAGCTGGAAAGCCATTTCTAGTACCATCAGATCCATCTAGCAAGAACACGACATCTCTTCCTGGTGGCTGTCTCACCACTAGGGAAAACACAAGATGTGGGACATAATTAAATTTACGGAGCAAATGTTTCCCATCTTGAAGCGTCTTCATGAATGCTGAAATCTATATTTCCAAGTTAGTCTGTTTCAGCTGGCCCAAAGACTGGCTGACTTAGACTTAGTAAAGTCTACCCTAATACAGTTCAAATGGAATCCTACCAAGATCTTTAAAGGTAAAATGTGTTGCTTTCTTACCAGTCACTGTTGGGGTCAAAGGCGTGGCCCTTACTAGCACTGTGCTCATCACAGTGGAGAGCTGTTCTTGGACACTAGGGAGGTCAGAGAACTCGATCACTGGTAGAGCGTAACTAGGCTCATATGATAACTTCTGTAGCTCTCTACTGTCAGAGGTCCTTGTTCCAATGCCAATTACAAATATACCCAGCTGTTTGAGAGCAGACGCTGGGGAATCTACGTTGTCGAAAGACCTTCCCCCTGTTAGCAATATCAAGATCTGCGGAACACCTTGCAGGAGCCTGCTCCCTGAGGAGTTTGTAAAGACATTTTCCCTGACGTACTGGAGGGCTGCCCCAGTGTTGAGGGGTCGTCCTCCTCTGTGTCTAAGCCCCCTGACAGCATCCACAATATCCTCTCTTGTGTTATATGTGTTCAGATAGAAATGGACCTCTGCTTCTCTGCTGTATTGGACCACGGAGAAACGGTCTTTGTTTTGTCCAAAATTGAGTTTCTCCACTACTCGTTCAACAAAATCCCGCATGGCGGGGAAGCCATTCCTTGTGCTATCAGAACCATCCAGGAGGAATACAATATCCTTTTTGGCAGTGTCAACTGAGAAAAGAAAGGAGGACAAAAAGTGAAAACTGCACTGCTTTTCAAGGACACCTAACCACCCCCTTCCCACTATCTGCACAGTGAGCATTAGGAAACAACACTACCACTTCTCATAAAATGCACTCTTGGAGATAAACACGTATCACATTTAATTTCTCTTCTTGAGTGTGTTTGCAACAAGTAAGATGGCCCCTCTAGCCAGAAAATGGCCATGTTTGCTAACGTACCATGTACAGTTGGTGATTCTGGGGTGACGTCAATAACCACAGCCTCCACGGAGGCCTGAAGTTGCTGTTGGACACTGGGAAGGTCAGTGAATTCAGACACAGACAGAGCGTAACTGGGGTCGTGGGATATTTTCTGCAGTTCTCTATTGTCAGAGCCTCTGCTTCCAATTGCAAAGGTCAAGACACCCATCTGTTTGAGAGCAGAGGCTGCTGCATCGACACTGTCAAAAGATCTTCCACCACTTAGTAATATTAGGACCTGTGGAACTCCTTCCAGGCGCCTGCTTCCGGCAGAGGCGGTGAAGACATTATCCCTCAAATACTGGAGAGCTGCTCCAGTGTTCAGAGGTCTTCCGCCTTTGTGCCTCAAACCTCTGACAGTGTCAAGGATCTCGCCTTTTGTTAGGTACGTGTTCAGATAGAACTGGACAGATGACTCTCTGCTGTACTGAACCACTGAGACGCGGTCTTTGTTGTCATCCACACTAAGTGTGTCTACTACTCTTTGGACAAAGTCTCTCATAGCTGGAAAGCCATTTCTAGTACCATCAGATCCATCTAGCAAGAACACGACATCTCTTCCTGGTGGCTGTCTCACCACTAGGGAAAACACAAGATGTGGGACATAATTAAATTTACGGAACAAATGTTTCCCATCTTGAAGCGTCTTCATGAATGCTGAAATCTATTTTTCCAAGTTATTCTGTTTCTGCTGGCACAACTACTGGCTGACTTAGACTTAGTAAAGTCTACCCTAATACAGTTCAAATGGAATCCTACCAAGATCTTTAAAGGTAAAATGTGTTGCTTTCTTACCAGTCACTGTTGGGGTCAAAGGTGTGGCCCTTACTAGCACTGTGCTCATCACAGTGGAGAGCTGTTCTTGGACACTAGGGAGGTCAGAGAACTCGATCACTGGTAGAGCGTAACTAGGCTCATATGATAACTTCTGTAGCTCTCTACTGTCAGAGGTCCTTGTTCCAATGCCAATTACAAAGATACCCAGCTGTTTGAGAGCAGACGCTGGGGCATCTACGTTGTCGAAAGACCTTCCCCCTGTTAGCAGTATCAAGATCTGCGGAACACCTTGCAGGAGCCTGCTCCCTGAGGAGTTTGTAAAGACATTTTCCCTGACGTACTGGAGGGCTGCCCCAGTGTTGAGGGGTCGTCCTCCTCTGTGTCTAAGCCCCCTGACAGCATCCACAATATCTTCTCTTGTGTTATATGTGTTCAGATAGAAATGGACCTCTGCTTCTCTGCTGTATTGGACCACGGAGAAACGGTCTTTGTTTTGTCCAAAATTGAGTTTCTCCACTACTCGTTCAACAAAATCCCGCATGGCGGGAAAGCCATTCCTTGTGCCATCAGAACCATCCAGGAGGAATACAATATCCTTTTTGGCAGTGTCAACTGAGAAAAGAAAGGAGGACAAAAAGTGAAAACCTTTGCTAAAAGTAGCCTCACTGGAAAATCATAAAGTGGAGCACTGCTTTTCAAGGACACCTTACCACCCCCCTCCCACTATCTGCACAGTGAGCATTAGGAAACAACACTACCACTTCTCATAAAATGCACTCTTGGAGCTAAACACGTATCACATTTAATTTCTCTTCTTGAGTGTGTTTGCAACAAGTAAGATGGCCCCTCTGGCCAGAAAATGGCCATGTTTGCTAACGTACCATGTACAGTTGGTGATTCTGGGGTGACGTCATTAACCACAGCCTCCACGGAGGCCTGAAGTTGCTGTTGGACACTGGGAAGGTCAGTGAATTCAGACACAGACAGAGCGTAACTGGGGTCGTGGGATATTTTCTGCAGTTCTCTATTGTCAGAGCCTCTGCTTCCAATTGCAAAGGTCAAGACACCCATCTGTTTGAGAGCAGAGGCTGCTACATCGACACTGTCAAAAGATCTTCCACCACTTAGTAATATTAGCACCTGTGGAACTCCTTCCAGGCGCCTGCTTCCGGCAGAGGCGGTGAAGACGTTATCCCTCAAATACTGGAGAGCTGCTCCAGTGTTCAGAGGTCTTCCGCCTTTGTGCCTCAAACCTCTGACAGTGTCAAGGATCTCGCCTTTTGTTAGGTACGTGTTCAGATAGAACTGGACAGATGACTCTCTGCTGTACTGAACCACTGAGACGCGGTCTTTGTTGTCATCCACACTAAGTGTGTCTACTACTCTTTGGACAAAGTCTCTCATAGCTGGAAAGCCATTTCTAGTACCATCAGATCCATCTAGCAAGAACACGACATCTCTTCCTGGTGGCTGTCTCACCACTAGGGAAAACACAAGATGTGGGACATAATTAAATTTACGGAACAAATGTTTCCCATCTTGAAGCGTCTTCATGAATGCTGAAATCTATTTTTCCAAGTTATTCTGTTTCTGCTGGCACAACTACTGGCTGACTTAGACTTAGTAAAGTCTACCCTAATACAGTTCAAATGGAATCTTACCAAGATCTTTAAAGGTAAAATGTGTTGCTTTCTTACCAGTCACTGTTGGGGTCAAAGGCGTGGCCCTTACTAGCACTGTGCTCATCACAGTGGAGAGCTGTTCTTGGACACTAGGGAGGTCAGAGAACTCAATCACCGGTAGAGCGTAACTAGGCTCATATGATAACTTCTGTAGCTCTCTACTGTCAGAGGTCCTTGTTCCAATGCCAATTACAAAGATACCCAGCTGTTTGAGAGCAGACGCTGGGGCATCTACGTTGTCGAAAGACCTTCCCCCTGTTAGCAGTATCAAGATCTGCGGAACACCTTGCAGGAGCCTGCTCCCTGAGGAGTTTGTAAAGACATTTTCCCTGACGTACTGGAGGGCTGCCCCAGTGTTGAGGGGTCGTCCTCCTCTGTGTCTAAGCCCCCTGACAGCATCCACAATATCCTCTCTTGTGTTATATGTGTTCAGATAGAAATGGACCTCTGCTTCTCTGCTGTATTGGACCACGGAGAAACGGTCTTTGTTTTGTCCAAAATTGAGTTTCTCCACTACTCGTTCAACAAAATCCCGCATGGCGGGAAAGCCATTCCTTGTGCCATCAGAACCATCCAGGAGGAATACAATATCCTTTTTGGCAGTGTCAACTGAGAAAAGAAAGGAGGACAAAAAGTGAAAACCTTTGCTAAAAGTAGCCTCACTGGAAAGTCATAAAGTGGAGCACTGCTTTTCAAGGACACCTTGCCACCCCCCTCCCACTATCTGCACAGTGAGCATTAGGAAACAACACTACCACTTCTCATAAAATGCACTCTTGGAGCTAAACACGTATCACATTTAATTTCTCTTCTTGAGTGTGTTTGCAACAAGTAAGATGGCCCCTCTGGCCAGAAAATGGCCATGTTTGCTAACGTACCATGTACAGTTGTTGATTCTGGGGTGACGTCAATAACCACAGCCTCCACGGAGGCCTGAAGTTGCTGTTGGACACTGGGAAGGTCAGTGAATTCAGACACAGACAGAGCGTAACTGGGGTCGTGGGATATTTTCTGCAGTTCTCTGTTGTCAGAGCCTCTGCTTCCAATTGCAAAGGTCAAGACACCCATCTGTTTGAGAGCAGAGGCTGCTGCATCAACACTGTCAAAAGATCTTCCACCACTTAGTAATATTAGGACCTGTGGAACTCCTTCCAGGTGCCTGCTTCCGGCAGAGGCGGTGAAGACGTTATCCCTCAAATACTGGAGAGCTGCTCCAGTGTTCAGAGGTCTTCCGCCTTTGTGCCTCAAACCTCTGACAGTGTCAAGGATCTTGCCTTTTGTTAGGTACGTGTTCAGATAGAACTGGACAGATGACTCTCTGCTGTACTGAACCACTGAGACGCGGTCTTTGTTGTCATCCACACTAAGTTTGTCTACTACTCTTTGGACAAAGTCTCTCATAGCTGGAAAGCCATTTCTAGTACCATCAGATCCATCTAGCAAGAACACGACATCTCTTCCTGGTGGATGTCTCACCACTAGGGAAAACACAAGATGTGGGACATAATTAAATTTACGGAGCAAATGTTTCCCATCTTGAAGCGTCTTCATGAATGCTGAAATCTATATTTCCAAGTTAGTCTGTTTCAGCTGGCCCAAAGACTGGCTGACTTAGACTTAGTAAAGTCTACCCTAATACAGTTCAAATGGAATCCTACCAAGATCTTTAAAGGTAAAATGTGTTGCTTTCTTACCAGTCACTGTTGGGGTCAAAGGCGTGGCCCTTACTAGCACTGTGCTCATCACAGTGGAGAGCTGTTCTTGGACACTAGGGAGGTCAGAGAACTCGATCACTGGTAGAGCGTAACTAGGCTCATATGATAACTTCTGTAGCTCTCTACTGTCAGAGGTCCTTGTTCCAATGCCAATTACAAATATACCCAGCTGTTTGAGAGCAGACGCTGGGGAATCTACGTTGTCGAAAGACCTTCCCCCTGTTAGCAATATCAAGATCTGCGGAACACCTTGCAGGAGCCTGCTCCCTGAGGAGTTTGTAAAGACATTTTCCCTGACGTACTGGAGGGCTGCCCCAGTGTTGAGGGGTCGTCCTCCTCTGTGTCTAAGCCCCCTGACAGCATCCACAATATCCTCTCTTGTGTTATATGTGTTCAGATAGAAATGGACCTCTGCTTCTCTGCTGTATTGGACCACGGAGAAACGGTCTTTGTTTTGTCCAAAATTGAGTTTCTCCACTACTCGTTCAACAAAATCCCGCATGGCGGGAAAGCCATTCCTTGTGCCATCAGAACCATCCAGGAGGAATACAATATCCTTTTTGGCAGTGTCAACTGAGAAAAGAAAGGAGGACAAAAAGTGAAAACTGCACTGCTTTTCAAGGACACCTAACCACCCCCTTCCCACTATCTGCACAGTGAGCATTAGGAAACAACACTACCACTTCTCATAAAATGCACTCTTGGAGATAAACACGTATCACATTTAATTTCTCTTCTTGAGTGTGTTTGCAACAAGTAAGATGGCCCCTCTGGCCAGAAAATGGCCATGTTTGCTAACGTACCATGTACAGTTGGTGATTCTGGGGTGACGTCAATAACCACAGCCTCCACGGAGGCCTGAAGTTGCTGTTGGACACTGGGAAGGTCAGTGAATTCAGACACAGACAGAGCGTAACTGGGGTCGTGGGATATTTTCTGCAGTTCTCTATTGTCAGAGCCTCTGCTTCCAATTGCAAAGGTCAAGACACCCATCTGTTTGAGAGCAGAGGCTGCTGCATCGACACTGTCAAAAGATCTTCCACCACTTAGTAATATTAGCACCTGTGGAACTCCTTCCAGGCGCCTGCTTCCGGCAGAGGCGGTGAAGACGTTATCCCTCAAATACTGGAGAGCTGCTCCAGTGTTCAGAGGTCTTCCGCCTTTGTGCCTCAAACCTCTGACAGTGTCAAGGATCTCGCCTTTTGTTAGGTACGTGTTCAGATAGAACTGGACAGATGACTCTCTGCTGTACTGAACCACTGAGACGCGGTCTTTGTTGTCATCCACACTAAGTGTGTCTACTACTCTTTGGACAAAGTCTCTCATAGCTGGAAAGCCATTTCTAGTACCATCAGATCCATCTAGCAAGAACACGACATCTCTTCCTGGTGGCTGTCTCACCACTAGGGAAAACACAAGATGTGGGACATAATTAAATTTACGGAGCAAATGTTTCCCATCTTGAAGCATCTTCATGAAGGCTGAAATCTATATTTCCAAGTTAGTCTGTTTCAGCTGGCACAACGACTGGCTGACTTAGACTTAGTAAAGTCTACCCTAATACAGTTCAAATGGAATCCTACCAAGATCTTTAAAGGTAAAATGTGGTGCTTTCTTACCAGTCACTGTTGGGGTCAAAGGCGTGGCCCTTACTAGCACTGTGCTCATCACAGTGGAGAGCTGTTCTTGGACACTAGGGAGGTCAGAGAACTCGATCACTGGTAGAGCGTAACTAGGCTCATATGATAACTTCTGTAGCTCTCTACTGTCAGAGGTCCTTGTTCCAATGCCAATTACAAATATACCCAGCTGTTTGAGAGCAGACGCTGGGGCATCTACATTGTCAAAAGACCTTCCCCCTGTTAGCAGTATCAAGATCTGCGGAACACCTTGCAGGAGCCTGCTCCCTGAGGAGTTTGTAAAGACATTTTCCCTGACGTACTGGAGGGCTGCCCCAGTGTTGAGGGGTCGTCCTCCTCTGTGTCTAAGCCCCCTGACAGCATCCACAATATCCTCTCTTGTGTTATATGTGTTCAGATAGAAATGGACCTCTGCTTCTCTGTTGTATTGGACCACGGAGAAACGGTCTTTGTTTTGTCCAAAATTGAGTTTCTCCACTACTCGTTCAACAAAATCCCGCATGGCGGGAAAGCCATTCCTTGTGCCATCAGAACCATCCAGGAGGAATACAATATCCTTTTTGGCAGTGTCAACTGAGAAAAGAAAGGAGGGCAAAATGTGAAAACCTTTGCTAAAAGTAGCCTCACTGGAAAGTCATAAAGTGGAGCACTGCTTTTCAAGGACACCTTGCCACCCCCCTCCCACTATCTGCACAGTGAGCATTAGGAAACAACACTACCACTTCTCATAAAATGCACTCTTGGAGCTAAACACGTATCACATTTAATTTCTCTTCTTGAGTGTGTTTGCAACAAGTCCGATGGCCCCTCTGGCAAGAAAATGGCCATGTTTGCTAACGTACCATGTACAGTTGGTAATTCTGGGGTGACGTCAATAACCACAGCCTCCACGGAGGCCTGAAGTTGCTGTTGGACACTGGGAAGGTCAGTGAATTCAGACACAGACAGAGCGTAACTGGGGTCGTGGGATATTTTCTGCAGTTCTCTGTTGTCAGAGCCTCTGATTCCAATTGCAAAGGTCAAGACACCCATCTGTTTGAGAGCATAGGCTGCTGCATCAACACTGTCAAAAGATCTTCCACCACTTAGTAATATTAGGACCTGTGGAACTCCTTCCAGGCGCCTGCTTCCGGCAGAGGCGGTGAAGACGTTTTCCCTCAAATACTGGAGAGCTGCTCCAGTGTTCAGAGGTCTTCCGCCTTTGTGCCTCAAACCTCTGACAGTGTCAAGGATCTCGCCTTTTGTTAGGTACGTGTTCAGATAGAACTGGACAGATGACTCTCTGCTGTACTGAACCACTGAGACGCGGTCTTTGTTGTCATCCACACTGAGTGTGTCTACTACTCTTTGGACAAAGTCTCTCATAGCTGGAAAGCCATTTCTAGTACCATCAGATCCATCTAGCAAGAACACGACATCTCTTCCTGGTGGTTGTCTCACCACTAGGGAAAACACAAGATGTGGGACATAATTAAATTCACGGAACAAATGTTTCACATCTTGAAGCGTCTTCATGAATGCTGAAATCTATATTTCCAAGTTACTCTGTTTCAGCTGGCCCAACTACTGGTTGATTAGACTTAGTAAAGTCTACCCTAATACAGTTCAAATGGAATCCTACCAAGATCTTTAAAGGTACAATGTGTTGCTTTCTTACCAGTCACTGTTGGGGTCAAAGGCGTGGCCCTTACTAGCACTGTGCTCATCACAGTGGAGAGCTGTTCTTGGACACTAGGGAGGTCAGAGAACTCGATCACTGGTAGAGCGTAACTAGGCTCATATGATAACTTCTGTAGCTCTCTACTGTCAGAGGTCCTTGTTCCAATGCCAATTACAAATATACCCAGCTGTTTGAGAGCAGACGCTGGGGCATCTACATTGTCGAAAGACCTTCCCCCTGTTAGCAGTATCAAGATCTGCGGAACACCTTGCAGGAGCCTGCTCCCTGAGGAGTTTGTAAAGACATTTTCCCTGACGTACTGGAGGGCTGCCCCAGTGTTGAGGGGTCGTCCTCCTCTGTGTCTAAGCCCCCTGACAGCATCCACAATATCCTCTCTTGTGTTATATGTGTTCAGATAGAAATGGACCTCTGCTTCTCTGCTGTATTGGACCACGGAGAAACGGTCTTTGTTTTGTCCAAAATTGAGTTTCTCCACTACTCGTTCAACAAAATCCCGCATGGCGGGAAAGCCATTCCTTGTGCCATCAGAACCATCCAGGAGGAATACAATATCCTTTTTGGCAGTGTCAACTGAGAAAAGAAAGGAGGGCAAAAAGTGAAAACCTTTGCTAAAAGTAGCCTCACTGGAAAGTCATAAAGTGGAGCACTGCTTTTCAAGGACACCTTGCCACCCCCTTCCCACTATCAGCACAGTGAGCATTAGGAAACAACACTACCACTTCTCATAAAATGCACTCTTGGAGCTAAACACGTATCACATTTAATTTCTCTTCTTGAGTGTGTTTGCAACAAGTCAGATGGCCCCTCTGGCAAGAAAATGGCCATGTTTGCTAACGTACCATGTACAGTTGGTGATTCTGGGGTGACGTCAATAACCACAGCCTCCACGGAGGCCTGAAGTTGCTGTTGGACACTGGGAAGGTCAGTGAATTCAGACACAGACAGAGCGTAACTGGGGTCGTGGGATATTTTCTGCAGTTCTCTGTTGTCAGAGCCTCTGCTTCCAATTGCAAAGGTCAAGACACCCATCTGTTTGAGAGCAGAGGCTGCTGCATCAACACTGTCAAAAGATCTTCCACCACTTAGTAATATTAGGACCTGTGGAACTCCTTCCAGGCGCCTGCTTCCGGCAGAGGCGGTGAAGACGTTATCCCTCAAATACTGGAGAGCTGCTCCAGTGTTCAGAGGTCTTCCGCCTTTGTGCCTCAAACCTCTGACAGTGTCAAGGATCTCGCCTTTTGTTAGGTACGTGTTCAGATAGAACTGGACAGATGACTCTCTGCTGTACTGAACCACTGAGACGCGGTCTTTGTTGTCATCCACACTGAGTGTGTCTACTACTCTTTGGACAAAGTCTCTCATAGCTGGAAAGCCATTTCTAGTACCATCAGATCCATCTAGCAAGAACACGACATCTCTTCCTGGTGGTTGTCTCACCACTAGGGAAAACACAAGATGCGGGACATAATTAAATTCACGGAACAAATGTTTCACATCTTGAAGCGTCTTCATGAATGCTGAAATCTATATTTCCAAGTTAGTCTGTTTCAGCTGGCACAACGACTGGCTGACTTAGACTTAGTAAAGTCTACCCTAATACAGTTCAAATGGAATCCTACCAAGATTTTTAAAGGTAAAATGTGTTGCTTTCTTACCAGTCACTGTTGGGGTCAAAGGCGTGGCCCTTACTAGCACTGTGCTCATCATAGTGGAGAGCTGTTCTTGGACACTAGGGAGGTCAGAGAACTCGATCACTGGTAGAGCGTAACTAGGCTCATATGATAACTTCTGTAGCTCTCTACTGTCAGAGGTCCTTGTTCCAATGCCAATTACAAATATACCCAGCTGTTTGAGAGCAGACGCTGGGGCATCTACGTTGTCGAAAGACCTTCCCCCTGTTAGCAGTATCAAGATCTGCGGAACACCTTGCAGGAGCCTGCTCCCTGAGGAGTTTGTAAAGACATTTTCCCTGACGTACTGGAGGGCTGCCCCAGTGTTGAGGGGTCGTCCTCCTCTGTGTCTAAGCCCCCTGACAGCATCCACAATATCCTCTCTTGTGTTATATGTGTTCAGATAGAAATGGACCTCTGCTTCTCTGCTGTATTGGACCACGGAGAAACGGTCTTTGTTTTGTCCAAAATTGAGTTTCTCCACTACTCGTTCAACAAAATCGCGCATGGCGGGGAAGCCATTCCTTGTGCTATCAGAACCATCCAGGAGGAATACAATATCCTTTTTGGCAGTGTCAACTGAGAAAAGAAAGGAGGACAAAAAGTGAAAACTGCACTGCTTTTCAAGGACACCTAACCACCCCCTTCCCACTATCTGCACAGTGAGCATTAGGAAACAACACTACCACTTCTCATAAAATGCACTCTTGGAGATAAACACGTATCACATTTAATTTCTCTTCTTGAGTGTGTTTGCAACAAGTCCGATGGCCCCTCTGGCAAGAAAATGGCCATGTTTGCTAACGTACCATGTACAGTTGGTAATTCTGGGGTGACGTCAATAACCACAGCCTCCACGGAGGCCTGAAGTTGCTGTTGGACACTGGGAAGGTCAGTGAATTCAGACACAGACAGAGCGTAACTGGGGTCGTGGGATATTTTCTGCAGTTCTCTGTTGTCAGAGCCTCTGCTTCCAATTGCAAAGGTCAAGACACCCATCTGTTTGAGAGCATAGGCTGCTGCATCAACACTGTCAAAAGATCTTCCACCACTTAGTAATATTAGGACCTGTGGAACTCCTTCCAGGCGCCTGCTTCCGGCAGAGGCGGTGAAGACGTTTTCCCTCAAATACTGGAGAGCTGCTCCAGTGTTCAGAGGTCTTCCGCCTTTGTGCCTCAAACCTCTGACAGTGTCAAGGATCTCGCCTTTTGTTAGGTACGTGTTCAGATAGAACTGGACAGATGACTCTCTGCTGTACTGAACCACTGAGACGCGGTCTTTGTTGTCATCCACACTGAGTGTGTCTACTACTCTTTGGACAAAGTCTCTCATAGCTGGAAAGCCATTTCTAGTACCATCAGATCCATCTAGCAAGAACACGACATCTCTTCCTGGTGGTTGTCTCACCACTAGGGAAAACACAAGATGTGGGACATAATTAAATTCACGGAACAAATGTTTCACATCTTGAAGCGTCTTCATGAATGCTGAAATCTATATTTCCAAGTTACTCTGTTTCAGCTGGCCCAACTACTGGTTGATTAGACTTAGTAAAGTCTACCCTAATACAGTTCAAATGGAATCCTACCAAGATCTTTAAAGGTACAATGTGTTGCTTTCTTACCAGTCACTGTTGGGGTCAAAGGCGTGGCCCTTACTAGCACTGTGCTCATCACAGTGGAGAGCTGTTCTTGGACACTAGGGAGGTCAGAGAACTCGATCACTGGTAGAGCGTAACTAGGCTCATATGATAACTTCTGTAGCTCTCTACTGTCAGAGGTCCTTGTTCCAATGCCAATTACAAATATACCCAGCTGTTTGAGAGCAGACGCTGGGGCATCTACGTTGTCGAAAGACCTTCCCCCTGTTAGCAGTATCAAGATCTGCGGAACACCTTGCAGGAGCCTGCTCCCTGAGGAGTTTGTAAAGACATTTTCCCTGACGTACTGGAGGGCTGCCCCAGTGTTGAGGGGTCGTCCTCCTCTGTGTCTAAGCCCCCTGACAGCATCCACAATATCCTCTCTTGTGTTATATGTGTTCAGATAGAAATGGACCTCTGCTTCTCTGCTGTATTGGACCACGGAGAAACGGTCTTTGTTTTGTCCAAAATTGAGTTTCTCCACTACTCGTTCAACAAAATCCCGCATGGCGGGAAAGCCATTCCTTGTGCCATCAGAACCATCCAGGAGGAATACAATATCCTTTTTGGCAGTGTCAACTGAGAAAAGAAAGGAGGGCAAAAAGTGAAAACCTTTGCTAAAAGTAGCCTCACTGGAAAGTCATAAAGTGGAGCACTGCTTTTCAAGGACACCTTGCCACCCCCTTCCCACTATCAGCACAGTGAGCATTAGGAAACAACACTACCACTTCTCATAAAATGCACTCTTGGAGCTAAACACGTATCACATTTAATTTCTCTTCTTGAGTGTGTTTGCAACAAGTCAGATGGCCCCTCTGGCAAGAAAATGGCCATGTTTGCTAACGTACCATGTACAGTTGGTGATTCTGGGGTGACGTCAATAACCACAGCCTCCACGGAGGCCTGAAGTTGCTGTTGGACACTGGGAAGGTCAGTGAATTCAGACACAGACAGAGCGTAACTGGGGTCGTGGGATATTTTCTGCAGTTCTCTGTTGTCAGAGCCTCTGCTTCCAATTGCAAAGGTCAAGACACCCATCTGTTTGAGAGCAGAGGCTGCTGCATCAACACTGTCAAAAGATCTTCCACCACTTAGTAATATTAGGACCTGTGGAACTCCTTCCAGGCGCCTGCTTCCGGCAGAGGCGGTGAAGACGTTATCCCTCAAATACTGGAGAGCTGCTCCAGTGTTCAGAGGTCTTCCGCCTTTGTGCCTCAAACCTCTGACAGTGTCAAGGATCTCGCCTTTTGTTAGGTACGTGTTCAGATAGAACTGGACAGATGACTCTCTGCTGTACTGAACCACTGAGACGCGGTCTTTGTTGTCATCCACACTGAGTGTGTCTACTACTCTTTGGACAAAGTCTCTCATAGCTGGAAAGCCATTTCTAGTACCATCAGATCCATCTAGCAAGAACACGACATCTCTTCCTGGTGGTTGTCTCACCACTAGGGAAAACACAAGATGCGGGACATAATTAAATTCACGGAACAAATGTTTCACATCTTGAAGCGTCTTCATGAATGCTGAAATCTATATTTCCAAGTTAGTCTGTTTCAGCTGGCACAACGACTGGCTGACTTAGACTTAGTAAAGTCTACCCTAATACAGTTCAAATGGAATCCTACCAAGATTTTTAAAGGTAAAATGTGTTGCTTTCTTACCAGTCACTGTTGGGGTCAAAGGCGTGGCCCTTACTAGCACTGTGCTCATCATAGTGGAGAGCTGTTCTTGGACACTAGGGAGGTCAGAGAACTCGATCACTGGTAGAGCGTAACTAGGCTCATATGATAACTTCTGTAGCTCTCTACTGTCAGAGGTCCTTGTTCCAATGCCAATTACAAATATACCCAGCTGTTTGAGAGCAGACGCTGGGGCATCTACGTTGTCGAAAGACCTTCCCCCTGTTAGCAGTATCAAGATCTGCGGAACACCTTGCAGGAGCCTGCTCCCTGAGGAGTTTGTAAAGACATTTTCCCTGACGTACTGGAGGGCTGCCCCAGTGTTGAGGGGTCGTCCTCCTCTGTGTCTAAGCCCCCTGACAGCATCCACAATATCCTCTCTTGTGTTATATGTGTTCAGATAGAAATGGACCTCTGCTTCTCTGCTGTATTGGACCACGGAGAAACGGTCTTTGTTTTGTCCAAAATTGAGTTTCTCCACTACTCGTTCAACAAAATCGCGCATGGCGGGGAAGCCATTCCTTGTGCTATCAGAACCATCCAGGAGGAATACAATATCCTTTTTGGCAGTGTCAACTGAGAAAAGAAAGGAGGACAAAAAGTGAAAACTGCACTGCTTTTCAAGGACACCTAACCACCCCCTTCCCACTATCTGCACAGTGAGCATTAGGAAACAACACTACCACTTCTCATAAAATGCACTCTTGGAGATAAACACGTATCACATTTAATTTCTCTTCTTGAGTGTGTTTGCAACAAGTAAGATGGCCCCTCTGGCCAGAAAATGGCCATGTTTGCTAACGTACCATGTACAGTTGGTGATTCTGGGGTGACGTCAATAACCACAGCCTCCACGGAGGCCTGAAGTTGCTGTTGGACACTGGGAAGGTCAGTGAATTCAGACACAGACAGAGCGTAACTGGGGTCGTGGGATATTTTCTGCAGTTCTCTATTGTCAGAGCCTGTGCTTCCAATTGCAAAGGTCAAGACACCCATCTGTTTGAGAGCAGAGGCTGCTGCATCGACACTGTCAAAAGATCTTCCACCACTTAGTAATATTAGCACCTGTGGAACTCCTTCCAGGCGCCTGCTTCCGGCAGAGGCGGTGAAGACGTTATCCCTCAAATACTGGAGAGCTGCTCCAGTGTTCAGAGGTCTTCCGCCTTTGTGCCTCAAACCTCTGACAGTGTCAAGGATCTCGCCTTTTGTTAGGTACGTGTTCAGATAGAACTGGACAGATGACTCTCTGCTGTACTGAACCACTGAGACGCGGTCTTTGTTGTCATCCACACTAAGTGTGTCTACTACTCTTTGGACAAAGTCTCTCATAGCTGGAAAGCCATTTCTAGTACCATCAGATCCATCTAGCAAGAACACGACATCTCTTCCTGGTGGCTGTCTCACCACTAGGGAAAACACAAGATGTGGGACATAATTAAATTTACGGAGCAAATGTTTCCAATCTTGAAGCATCTTCATGAATGCTGAAATCTATATTTCCAAGTTAGTCTGTTTCAGCTGGCACAACGACTGGCTGACTTAGACTTAGTAAAGTCTACCCTAATACAGTTCAAATGGAATCCTACCAAGATCTTTAAAGGTAAAATGTGTTGCTTTCTTACCAGTCACTGTTGGGGTCAAAGGCGTGGCCCTTACTAGCACTGTGCTCATCACAGTGGAGAGCTGTTCTTGGACACTAGGGAGGTCAGAGAACTCGATCACTGGTAGAGCGTAACTAGGCTCATATGATAACTTCTGTAGCTCTCTACTGTCAGAGGTCCTTGTTCCAATGCCAATTACAAAGATACCCAGCTGTTTGAGAGCAGACGCTGTGGCATCTACGTTGTCGAAAGACCTTCCCCCTGTTAGCAGTATCAAGATCTGCGGAACACCTTGCAGGAGCCTGCTCCCTGAGGAGTTTGTAAAGACATTTTCCCTGACGTACTGGAGGGCTGCCCCAGTGTTGAGGGGTCGTCCTCCTCTGTGTCTAAGCCCCCTGACAGCATCCACAATATCCTCTCTTGTGTTATATGTGTTCAGATAGAAATGGACCTCTGCTTCTCTGCTGTATTGGACCACGGAGAAACGGTCTTTGTTTTGTCCAACATTGAGTTTCTCCACTACTCGTTCAACAAAATCCTGCATGGCGAGAAAGCCATTCCTTGTGCCATCAGAACCATCCAGGAGGAATACAATATCCTTTTTGGCAGTGTCAACTGAGAAAAGAAAGGAGGACAAAAAGTGAAAACTGCACTGCTTTTCAAGGACACCTAACCACCCCCTTCCCACTATATGCACAGTGAGCATTAGGAAACAACACTACCACTTCTCATAAAATGCACTCTTGGAGATAAACACGTATCACATTTAATTTCTCTTCTTGAGTGTGTTTGCAACAAGTAAGATGGCCCCTCTGGCCAGAAAATGGCCATGTTTGCTAACGTACCATGTACAGTTGGTGATTCTGGGGTAACGTCAATAACCACAGCCTCCACGGAGGCCTGAAGTTGCTGTTGGACACTGGGAAGGTCAGTGAATTCAGACACAGACAGAGCGTAACTGGGGTCGTGGGATATTTTCTGCAGTTCTCTATTGTCAGAGCCTGTGCTTCCAATTGCAAAGGTCAAGACACCCATCTGTTTGAGAGCAGAGGCTGCTGCATCGACACTGTCAAAAGATCTTCCACCACTTAGTAATATTAGCACCTGTGGAACTCCTTCCAGGCGCCTGCTTCCGGCAGAGGCGGTGAAGACGTTATCCCTCAAGTACTGGAGAGCTGCTCCAGTGTTCAGAGGTCTTCCGCCTTTGTGCCTCAAACCTCTGACAGTGTCAAGGATCTCGCCTTTTGTTAGGTACGTGTTCAGATAGAACTGGACAGATGACTCTCTGCTGTACTGAACCACTGAGACGCGGTCTTTGTTGTCATCCACACTAAGTGTGTCTACTACTCTTTGGACAAAGTCTCTCATAGCTGGAAAGCCATTTCTAGTACCATCAGATCCATCTAGCAAGAACACGACATCTCTTCCTGGTGGCTGTCTCACCACTAGGGAAAACACAAGATGTGGGACATAATTAAATTTACGGAGCAAATGTTTCCAATCTTGAAGCATCTTCATGAATGCTGAAATCTATATTTCCAAGTTAGTCTGTTTTAGCTGGCACAACGACTGGCTGACTTAGACTTAGTAAAGTCTACCCTAATACAGTTCAAATGGAATCCTACCAAGATCTTTAAAGGTAAAATGTGTTGCTTTCTTACCAGTCACTGTTGGGGTCAAAGGCGTGGCCCTTACTAGCACTGTGCTCATCACAGTGGAGAGCTGTTCTTGGACACTAGGGAGGTCAGAGAACTCGATCACTGGTAGAGCGTAACTAGGCTCATATGATAACTTCTGTAGCTCTCTACTGTCAGAGGTCCTTGTTCCAATGCCAATTACAAAGATACCCAGCTGTTTGAGAGCAGACGCTGTGGCATCTACGTTGTCGAAAGACCTTCCCCCTGTTAGCAGTATCAAGATCTGCGGAACACCTTGCAGGAGCCTGCTCCCTGAGGAGTTTGTAAAGACATTTTCCCTGACGTACTGCAGGGCTGCCCCAGTGTTGAGGGGTCGTCCTCCTCTGTGTCTAAGCCCCCTGACAGCATCCACAATATCCTCTCTTGTGTTATATGTGTTCAGATAGAAATGGACCTCTGCTTCTCTGCTGTATTGGACCACGGAGAAACGGTCTTTGTTTTGTCCAACATTGAGTTTCTCCACTACTCGTTCAACAAAATCCCGCATGGCGGGGAAGCCATTCCTTGTGCTATCAGAACCATCCAGGAGGAATACAATATCCTTTTTGGCAGTGTCAACTGAGAAAAGAAAGGAGGACAAAAAGTGAAAACTGCACTGCTTTTCAAGGACACCTAACCACCCCCTTCCCACTATATGCACAGTGAGCATTAGGAAACAACACTACCACTTCTCATAAAATGCACTCTTGGATATAAACACGTATCACATTTAATTTCTCTTCTTGAGTGTGTTTGCAACAAGTAAGATGGCCCCTCTGGCCAGAAAATGGCCATGTTTGCTAACGTACCATGTACAGTTGGTGATTCTGGGGTAACGTCAATAACCACAGCCTCCACGGAGGCCTGAAGTTGCTGTTGGACACTGGGAAGGTCAGTGAATTCAGACACAGACAGAGCGTAACTGGGGTCGTGGGATATTTTCTGCAGTTCTCTATTGTCAGAGCCTGTGCTTCCAATTGCAAAGGTCAAGACACCCATCTGTTTGAGAGCAGAGGCTGCTGCATCGACACTGTCAAAAGATCTTCCACCACTTAGTAATATTAGCACCTGTGGAACTCCTTCCAGGCGCCTGCTTCCGGCAGAGGCGGTGAAGACGTTATCCCTCAAATACTGGAGAGCTGCTCCAGTGTTCAGAGGTCTTCCGCCTTTGTGCCTCAAACCTCTGACAGTGTCAAGGATCTCGCCTTTTGTTAGGTACGTGTTCAGATAGAACTGGACAGATGACTCTCTGCTGTACTGAACCACTGAGACGCGGTCTTTGTTGTCATCCACACTAAGTGTGTCTACTACTCTTTGGACAAAGTCTCTCATAGCTGGAAAGCCATTTCTAGTACCATCAGATCCATCTAGCAAGAACACGACATCTCTTCCTGGTGGCTGTCTCACCACTAGGGAAAACACAAGATGTGGGACATAATTAAATTTACGGAGCAAATGTTTCCAATCTTGAAGCATCTTCATGAATGCTGAAATCTATATTTCCAAGTTAGTCTGTTTCAGCTGGCACAACGACTGGCTGACTTAGACTTAGTAAAGTCTACCCTAATACAGTTCAAATGGAATCCTACCAAGATCTTTAAAGGTAAAATGTGTTGCTTTCTTACCAGTCACTGTTGGGGTCAAAGGCGTGGCCCTTACTAGCACTGTGCTCATCACAGTGGAGAGCTGTTCTTGGACACTAGGGAGGTCAGAGAACTCGATCACTGGTAGAGCGTAACTAGGCTCATATGATAACTTCTGTAGCTCTCTACTGTCAGAGGTCCTTGTTCCAATGCCAATTACAAAGATACCCAGCTGTTTGAGAGCAGACGCTGTGGCATCTACGTTGTCGAAAGACCTTCCCCCTGTTAGCAGTATCAAGATCTGCGGAACACCTTGCAGGAGCCTGCTCCCTGAGGAGTTTGTAAAGACATTTTCCCTGACGTACTGCAGGGCTGCCCCAGTGTTGAGGGGTCGTCCTCCTCTGTGTCTAAGCCCCCTGACAGCATCCACAATATCCTCTCTTGTGTTATATGTGTTCAGATAGAAATGGACCTCTGCTTCTCTGCTGTATTGGACCACGGAGAAACGGTCTTTGTTTTGTCCAACATTGAGTTTCTCCACTACTCGTTCAACAAAATCCTGCATGGCGAGAAAGCCATTCCTTGTGCCATCAGAACCATCCAGGAGGAATACAATATCCTTTTTGGCAGTGTCAACTGAGAAAAGAAAGGAGGACAAAAAGTGAAAACTTTTGCTAAAAGTAGCCTCACTGGAAAATCATAAAGTGGAGCACTGCTTTTCAAGGACACCTTGCCACCCCCCTCCCACTATCTGCACAGTGAGCATTAGGATACAACACTACCACTTCTCATAACACGCACTCTTGGAGCTAAACACGTATCACATTTAATTTCTCTTCTTGAGTGTGTTTGCAAGAAGTCAGATGGCCCCTCTGGCCAGAAAATGGCCATGTTTGCTAACGTACCATGTACAGTTGGTGATTCTGGGGTAACGTCAATAACCACAGCCTCCACGGAGGCTTGAAGTTGCTGTTGGACACTGGGAAGGTCAGTGAATTCAGACACAGACAGAGCGTAACTGGGGTCGTGGGATATTTTCTGCAGTTCTCTATTGTCAGAGCCTGTGCTTCCAATTGCAAAGGTCAAGACACCCATCTGTTTGAGAGCAGAGGCTGCTGCATTGACACTGTCAAAAGATCTTCCACCATTTAGTAATATTAGGACCTGTGGAACTCCTTCCAGGCGCCTGCTTCCGGCAGAGGCGGTGAAGACGTTATCCCTCAAATACTTGAGAGCTGCTCCAGTGTTCAGAGGTCTTCCGCCTTTGTGCCTCAAACCTCTGACAGTGTCAAGGATCTCGCCTTTTGTTAGGTACGTGTTCAGATAGAACTGGACAGATGACTCTCTGCTGTACTGAACCACTGAGACGCGGTCTTTGTTGTCATCCACACTAAGTGTGTCTACTACTCTTTGGACAAAGTCTCTCATAGCTGGAAAGCCATTTCTAGTACCATCAGATCCATCTAGCAAGAACACGACATCTCTTCCTGGTGGCTGTCTCACCACTAGGGAAAACACAAGATGTGGGACATAATTAAATTTACGGAGCAAATGTTTCCAATCTTGAAGCATCTTCATGAATGCTGAAATCTATATTTCCAAGTTAGTCTGTTTCAGCTGGCACAACGACTGGCTGACTTAGACTTAGTAAAGTCTACCCTAATACAGTTCAAATGGAATCCTACCAAGATCTTTAAAGGTACAATGTGTTGCTTTCTTACCAGTCACTGTTGGGGTCAAAGGCGTGGCCCTTACTAGCACTGTGCTCATCACAGTGGAGAGCTGTTCTTGGACACTAGGGAGGTCAGAGAACTCGATCACTGGTAGAGCGTAACTAGGCTCATATGATAACTTCTGTAGCTCTCTACTGTCAGAGGTCCTTGTTCCAATGCCAATTACAAATATACCCAGCTGTTTGAGAGCAGACGCTGGGGAATCTACGTTGTCGAAAGACCTTCCCCCTGTTAGCAGTATCAAGATCTGCGGAACACCTTGCAGGAGCCTGCTCCCTGAGGAGTTTGTAAAGACATTTTCCCTGACGTACTGGAGGGCTGCCCCAGTGTTGAGGGGTCGTCCTCCTCTGTGTCTAAGCCCCCTGACAGCATCCACAATATCCTCTCTTGTGTTATATGTGTTCAGATAGAAATGGACCTCTGCTTCTCTGCTGTATTGGACCACGGAGAAACGGTCTTTGTTTTGTCCAAAATTGAGTTTCTCCACTACTCGTTCAACAAAATCCCGCATTGCGAGGAAGCCATTCCTTGTGCTATCAGAACCATCCAGGAGGAATACAATATCCTTTTTGGCAGTGTCAACTGAGAAAAGAAAGGAGGACAATAAGTGAAAACTGCACTGCTTTTCAAGGACACCTAACCACCCCCTTCCCACTATATGCACAGTGAGCATTAGGAAACAACACTACCACTTCTCATAAAATGCACTCTTGGAGATAAACACGTATCACATTTAATTTCTCTTCTTGAGTGTGTTTGCAACAAGTAAGATGGCCCCCCTGGCCAGAAAATGGCCATGTTTGCTAACGTACCATGTACAGTTGGTGATTCTGGGGTGACGTCAATAACCACAGCCTCCACGGAGGCCTGAAGTTGCTGTTGGACACTGGGAAGGTCAGTGAATTCAGACACAGACAGAGCGTAACTGGGGTCGTGGGATATTTTCTGCAGTTCTCTATTGTCAGAGCCTCTGCTTCCAATTGCAAAGGTCAAGACACCCATCTGTTTGAGAGCAGAGGCTGCTGCATCGACACTGTCAAAAGATCTTCCACCACTTAGTAATATTAGCACCTGTGGAACTCCTTCCAGGCGCCTGCTTCCGGCAGAGTCGGTGAAGACGTTATCCCTCAAGTACTGGAGAGCTGCTCCAGTGTTCAGAGGTCTTCCGCCTTTGTGCCTCAAACCTCTGACAGTGTCAAGGATCTCGCCTTTTGTTAGGTACGTGTTCAGATAGAACTGGACAGATGACTCTCTGCTGTACTGAACCACTGAGACGCGGTCTTTGTTGTCATCCACACTAAGTGTGTCTACTACTCTTTGGACAAAGTCTCTCATAGCTGGAAAGCCATTTCTAGTACCATCAGATCCATCTAGCAAGAACACGACATCTCTTCCTGGTGGCTGTCTCACCACTAGGGAAAACACAAGATGTGGGACATAATTAAATTTACGGAGCAAATGTTTCCAATCTTGAAGCATCTTCATGAATGCTGAAATCTATATTTCCAAGTTAGTCTGTTTCAGCTGGCACAACGACTGGCTGACTTAGACTTAGTAAAGTCTACCCTAATACAGTTCAAATGGAATCCTACCAAGATCTTTAAAGGTAAAATGTGTTGCTTTCTTACCAGTCACTGTTGGGGTCAAAGGCGTGGCCCTTACTAGCACTGTGCTCATCACAGTGGAGAGCTGTTCTTGGACACTAGGGAGGTCAGAGAACTCGATCACTGGTAGAGCGTAACTAGGCTCATATGATAACTTCTGTAGCTCTCTACTGTCAGAGGTCCTTGTTCCAATGCCAATTACAAATATACCCAGCTGTTTGAGAGCAGACGCTGGGGCATCTACATTGTCAAAAGACCTTCCCCCTGTTAGCAGTATCAAGATCTGCGGAACACCTTGCAGGAGCCTGCTCCCTGAGGAGTTTGTAAAGACATTTTCCCTGACGTACTGGAGGGCTGCCCCAGTGTTGAGGGGTCGTCCTCCTCTGTGTCTAAGCCCCCTGACAGCATCCACAATATCCTCTCTTGTGTTATATGTGTTCAGATAGAAATGGACCTCTGCTTCTCTGCTGTATTGGACCACGGAGAAACGGTCTTTGTTTTGTCCAAAATTGAGTTTCTCCACTACTCGTTCAACAAAATCCCGCATGGCGGGAAAGCCATTCCTTGTGCCATCAGAACCATCCAGGAGGAATACAATATCCTTTTTGGCAGTGTCAACTGAGAAAAGAAAGGAGGGCAAAAAGTGAAAACCTTTGCTAAAAGTAGCCTCACTGGAAAGTCATATAGTGGAGCACTGCTTTTCAAGGACACCTTGCCACCCCCCTCCCACTATCTGCACAGTGAGCATTAGGAAACAACACTACCACTTCTCATAAAATGCACTCTTGGAGCTAAACACGTATCACATTTAATTTCTCTTCTTGAGTGTGTTTGCAACAAGTCAGATGGCCCCTCTGGCAAGAAAATGGCCATGTTTGCTAACGTACCATGTACAGTTGGTGATTCTGGGGTGACGTCAATAACCACAGCCTCCACGGAGGCCTGAAGTTGCTGTTGGACACTGGGAAGGTCAGTGAATTCAGACACAGACAGAGCGTAACTGGGGTCGTGGGATATTTTCTGCAGTTCTCTGTTGTCAGAGCCTCTGCTTCCAATTGCAAAGGTCAAGACACCCATCTGTTTGAGAGCAGAGGCTGCTGCATCAACACTGTCAAAAGATCTTCCACCACTTAGTAATATTAGGACCTGTGGAACTCCTTCCAGGCGCCTGCTTCCGGCAGAGGCGGTGAAGACGTTATCCCTCAAATACTTGAGAGCTGCTCCAGTGTTCAGAGGTCTTCCGCCTTTGTGCCTCAAACCTCTGACAGTGTCAAGGATCTCGCCTTTTGTTAGGTACGTGTTCAGATAGAACTGGACAGATGACTCTCTGCTGTACTGAACCACTGAGACGCGGTCTTTGTTGTCATCCACACTGAGTGTGTCTACTACTCTATGGACAAAGTCTCTCATAGCTGGAAAGCCATTTCTAGTACCATCAGATCCATCTAGCAAGAACACGACATCTCTTCCTGGTGGTTGTCTCACCACTAGGGAAAACACAAGATGCGGGACATAATTAAATTCACGGAACAAATGTTTCACATCTTGAAGCGTCTTCATGAATGCTGAAATCTATATTTCCAAGTTACTCTGTTTCAGCTGGCCCAACTACTGGTTGATTAGACTTAGTAAAGTCTACCCTAATACAGTTCAAATGGAATCCTACCAAGATCTTTAAAGGTAAAATGTGTTGCTTTCTTACCAGTCACTGTTGGGGTCAAAGGCGTGGCCCTTACTAGCACTGTGCTCATCACAGTGGAGAGCTGTTCTTGGACACTAGGGAGGTCAGAGAACTCGGTCACTGGTAGAGCGTAACTAGGCTCATATGACAACTTCTGTAGCTCTCTACTGTCAGAGGTCCTTGTTCCAATGCCAATTACAAAGATACCCAGCTGTTTGAGAGCAGACGCTGTGGCATCTACGTTGTCGAAAGACCTTCCCCCTGTTAGCAGTATCAAGATCTGCGGAACACCTTGCAGGAGCCTGCTCCCTGAGGAGTTTGTAAAGACATTTTCCCTGACGTACTGGAGGGCTGCCCCAGTGTTGAGGGGTCGTCCTCCTCTGTGTCTAAGCCCCCTGACAGCATCCACAATATCCTCTCTTGTGTTATATGTGTTCAGATAGAAATGGACCTCTGCTTCTCTGCTGTATTGGACCACGGAGAAACGGTCTTTGTTTTGTCCAACATTGAGTTTCTCCACTACTCGTTCAACAAAATCCTGCATGGCGAGAAAGCCATTCCTTGTGCCATCAGAACCATCCAGGAGGAATACAATATCCTTTTTGGCAGTGTCAACTGAGAAAAGAAAGGAGGACAAAAAGTGAAAACTTTTGCTAAAAGTAGCCTCACTGGAAAATCATAAAGTGGAGCACTGCTTTTCAAGGACACCTTGCCACCCCCCTCCCACTATCTGCACAGTGAGCATTAGGATACAACACTACCACTTCTCATAAAACGCACTCTTGGAGCTAAACACGTATCACATTTAATTTCTCTTCTTGAGTGTGTTTGCAAGAAGTCAGATGGCCCCTCTGGCCAGAAAATGGCCATGTTTGCTAACGTACCATGTACAGTTGGTGATTCTGGGGTAACGTCAATAACCACAGCCTCCACGGAGGCTTGAAGTTGCTGTTGGACACTGGGAAGGTCAGTGAATTCAGACACAGACAGAGCGTAACTGGGGTCGTGGGATATTTTCTGCAGTTCTCTATTGTCAGAGCCTGTGCTTCCAATTGCAAAGGTCAAGACACCCATCTGTTTGAGAGCAGAGGCTGCTGCATCGACACTGTCAAAAGATCTTCCACCACTTAGTAATATTAGGACCTGTGGAACTCCTTCCAGGCGCCTGCTTCCGGCAGAGGCGGTGAAGACGTTATCCCTCAAATACTTGAGAGCTGCTCCAGTGTTCAGAGGTCTTCCGCCTTTGTGCCTCAAACCTCTGACAGTGTCAAGGATCTCGCCTTTTGTTAGGTACGTGTTCAGATAGAACTGGACAGATGACTCTCTGCTGTACTGAACCACTGAGACGCGGTCTTTGTTGTCATCCACACTAAGTGTGTCTACTACTCTTTGGACAAAGTCTCTCATAGCTGGAAAGCCATTTCTAGTACCATCAGATCCATCTAGCAAGAACACGACATCTCTTCCTGGTGGCTGTCTCACCACTAGGGAAAACACAAGATGTGGGACATAATTAAATTTACGGAGCAAATGTTTCCCATCTTGAAGCATCTTCATGAATGCTGAAATCTATATTTCCAAGTTAGTCTGTTTCAGCTGGCACAACGACTGGCTGACTTAGACTTAGTAAAGTCTACCCTAATACAGTTCAAATGGAATCCTACCAAGATCTTTAAAGGTACAATGTGTTGCTTTCTTACCAGTCACTGTTGGGGTCAAAGGCGTGGCCCTTACTAGCACTGTGCTCATCACAGTGGAGAGCTGTTCTTGGACACTAGGGAGGTCAGAGAACTCGATCACTGGTAGAGCATAACTAGGCTCATATGATAACTTCTGTAGCTCTCTACTGTCAGAGGTCCTTGTTCCAATGCCAATTACAAATATACCCAGCTGTTTGAGAGCAGACGCTGGGGCATCTACGTTGTCGAAAGACCTTCCCCCTGTTAGCAGTATCAAGATCTGCGGAACACCTTGCAGGAGCCTGCTCCCTGAGGAGTTTGTAAAGACATTTTCCCTGACGTACTGGAGGGCTGCCCCAGTGTTGAGGGGTCGTCCTCCTCTGTGTCTAAGCCCCCTGACAGCATCCACAATATCCTCTCTTGTGTTATATGTGTTCAGATAGAAATGGACCTCTGCTTCTCTGCTGTATTGGACCACGGAGAAACGGTCTTTGTTTTGTCCAACATTGAGTTTCTCCACTACTCGTTCAACAAAATCCTGCATGGCGAGAAAGCCATTCCTTGTGCCATCAGAACCATCCAGGAGGAATACAATATCCTTTTTGGCAGTGTCAACTGAGAAAAGAAAGGAGGACAAAAAGTGAAAACTTTTGCTAAAAGTAGCCTCACTGGAAAATCATAAAGTGGAGCACTGCTTTTCAAGGACACCTTGCCACCCCCCTCCCACTATCTGCACAGTGAGCATTAGGATACAACACTACCACTTCTCATAAAACGCACTCTTGGAGCTAAACACGTATCACATTTAATTTCTCTTCTTGAGTGTGTTTGCAAGAAGTCAGATGGCCCCTCTGGCCAGAAAATGGCCATGTTTGCTAACGTACCATGTACAGTTGGTGATTCTGGGGTAACGTCAATAACCACAGCCTCCACGGAGGCTTGAAGTTGCTGTTGGACACTGGGAAGGTCAGTGAATTCAGACACAGACAGAGCGTAACTGGGGTCGTGGGATATTTTCTGCAGTTCTCTATTGTCAGAGCCTGTGCTTCCAATTGCAAAGGTCAAGACACCCATCTGTTTGAGAGCAGAGGCTGCTGCATCGACACTGTCAAAAGATCTTCCACCACTTAGTAATATTAGGACCTGTGGAACTCCTTCCAGGCGCCTGCTTCCGGCAGAGGCGGTGAAGACGTTATCCCTCAAATACTTGAGAGCTGCTCCAGTGTTCAGAGGTCTTCCGCCTTTGTGCCTCAAACCTCTGACAGTGTCAAGGATCTCGCCTTTTGTTAGGTACGTGTTCAGATAGAACTGGACAGATGACTCTCTGCTGTACTGAACCACTGAGACGCGGTCTTTGTTGTCATCCACACTAAGTGTGTCTACTACTCTTTGGACAAAGTCTCTCATAGCTGGAAAGCCATTTCTAGTACCATCAGATCCATCTAGCAAGAACACGACATCTCTTCCTGGTGGCTGTCTCACCACTAGGGAAAACACAAGATGTGGGACATAATTAAATTTACGGAGCAAATGTTTCCCATCTTGAAGCATCTTCATGAATGCTGAAATCTATATTTCCAAGTTAGTCTGTTTCAGCTGGCACAACGACTGGCTGACTTAGACTTAGTAAAGTCTACCCTAATACAGTTCAAATGGAATCCTACCAAGATCTTTAAAGGTACAATGTGTTGCTTTCTTACCAGTCACTGTTGGGGTCAAAGGCGTGGCCCTTACTAGCACTGTGCTCATCACAGTGGAGAGCTGTTCTTGGACACTAGGGAGGTCAGAGAACTCGATCACTGGTAGAGCGTAACTAGGCTCATATGATAACTTCTGTAGCTCTCTACTGTCAGAGGTCCTTGTCCCAATGCCAATTACAAAGATACCCAGCTGTTTGAGAGCAGACGCTGGGGCATCTACGTTGTCGAAAGACCTTCCCCCTGTTAGCAGTATCAAGATCTGCGGAACACCTTGCAGGAGCCTGCTCCCTGAGGAGTTTGTAAAGACATTTTCCCTGACGTACTGGAGGGCTGCCCCAGTGTTGAGGGGTCGTCCTCCTCTGTGTCTAAGCCCCCTGACAGCATCCACAATATCCTCTCTTGTGTTATATGTGTTCAGATAGAAATGGACCTCTGCTTCTCTGCTGTATTGGACCACGGAGAAACGGTCTTTGTTTTGTCCAAAATTGAGTTTCTCCACTACTCGTTCAACAAAATCCCGCATGGCGGGAAAGCCATTCCTTGTGCCATCAGAACCATCCAGGAGGAATACAATATCCTTTTTGGCAGTGTCAACTGAGAAAAGAAAGGAGGACAAAAAGTGAAAACCTTTGCTAAAAGTAGCCTCACTGGAAAATCATAAAGTGGAGCACTGCTTTTCAAGGACACCTTGCCACCCCCCTCCCACTATCTGCACAGTGAGCATTAGGAAACAACACTACCACTTCTCATAAAATGCACTCTTGGAGATAAACACGTATCACATTTAATTTCTCTTCTTTAGTGTGTTTGCAACAAGTAAGATGGGCCCTCTGGCCAGAAAATGGCCATGTTTGCTAACGTACCATGTACAGTTGGTGATTCTGGGGTGACGTCAAAAACCACAGCCTCCACGGAGGCTTGAAGTTGCTGTTGGACACTGGGAAGGTCAGTGAATTCAGACACAGACAGAGCGTAACTAGGGTCGTGGGATATTTTCTGCAGTTCTCTGTTGTCAGAGCCTCTGCTTCCAATTGCAAAGGTCAAGACACCCATCTGTTTGAGAGCAGAGGCTGCTGCATCGACACTGTCAAAAGATCTTCCACCACTTAGTAATATTAGGACCTGTGGAACTCCTTCCAGGCGCCTGCTTCCGGCAGAGGCGGTGAAGACGTTATCCCTCAAGTACTGGAGAGCTGCTCCAGTGTTCAGAGGTCTTCCGCCTTTGTGCCTCAAACCTCTGACAGTGTCAAGGATCTCGCCTTTTGTTAGGTACGTGTTCAGATAGAACTGGACAGATGAATCTCTGCTGTACTGAACCACTGAGACGCGGTCTTTGTTGTCATCCACACTGAGTGTGTCTACTACTCTTTGGACAAAGTCTCTCATAGTTGGAAAGCCATTTCTAGTACCATCAGATCCATCTAGCAAGAACACGACATCTCTTCCTGGTGGCTGTCTCACCACTAGGGAAAACACAAGATGTGGGACATAATTAAATTTACGGAACAAATGCTTCCCATCTTGAAGCGTCTTCATGAATGCTGAAATCTATATTTACAAGTTACTCTGTTTCTGCTGGCACAACTACTGGCTGACTTAGACTTAGTAACGTCTACCCTAATGCAGTTCAAATAGAATCCTACCAAGATCTTTAAAGGTAAAATGTGTTGCTTTCTTACCAGTCACTGTTGGGGTCAAAGGCGTGGCCCTTACTAGCACTGTGCTCATCACAGTGGAGAGCTGTTCTTGGACACTAGGGAGGTCAGAGAACTCGATCACTGGTAGAGCGTAACTAGGCTCATATGATAACTTCTGTAGCTCTCTACTGTCAGAGGTCCTTGTCCCAATGCCAATTACAAAGATACCCAGCTGTTTGAGAGCAGACGCTGGGGCATCTACGTTGTCGAAAGACCTTCCCCCTGTTAGCAGTATCAAGATCTGCGGAACACCTTGCAGGAGCCTGCTCCCTGAGGAGTTTGTAAAGACATTTTCCCTGACGTACTGGAGGGCTGCCCCAGTGTTGAGGGGTCGTCCTCCTCTGTGTCTAAGCCCCCTGACAGCATCCACAATATCCTCTCTTGTGTTATATGTGTTCAGATAGAAATGGACCTCTGCTTCTCTGCTGTATTGGACCACAGAGAAACGGTCTTTGTTTTGTCCAACATTGAGTTTCTCCACTACTCGTTCAACAAAATCCCGCATGGCGGGAAAGCCATTCCTTGTGCCATCAGAACCATCCAGGAGGAATACAATATCCTTTTTGGCAGTGTCAACTGAGAAAAGAAAGGAGGACAAAAATTGAAAAACTTTTGCTAAAAGTAGCCTTACTGGAAAATCATAAAGTGGAGCACTGCTTTTCAAGGACACCTTGCCACCCGCTTCCAACTATCTGCACAGTGAGCATTAGGATGCAACAATACCACTTCTCATAAAATTCACTCTTGGAGCTAAACACGTATCACATTTAATTTCCCTTCTTGAGTGTGTTTGCAACAAGTCAGATGGCCCCTCTGGCAAGAAAATATTCATGTTTGCTAACGTACCAGGTACAGTTGGTGATTCTGGGGTGACGTCAATAACCACAGCCTCCACGGAGGCCTGAAGTTGCTGTTGGACACTGGGAAGGTCAGTGAATTCAGACACAGACAGAGCGTAACTAGGGTCGTGGGATATTTTCTGCAGTTCTCTATTGTCAGAGCCTCTGCTTCCAATTGCAAAGGTCAAGACACCCATCTGTTTGAGAGCAGAGGCTGCTGCATCGACATTGTCAAAAGATCTTCCACCACTTAGTAATATTAGGACCTGTGGAACTCCTTCCAGGCGCCTGCTTCCAGCAGAGGCGGTGAAGACGTTATCCCTCAAGTACTGAAGAGCTGCTCCAGTGTTCAGAGGTCTTCCGCCTTTGTGCCTCAAACCTCGGACAGTGTCAAGGATCTCGCCTTTTGTTAGGTACGTGTTCAGATAGAACTGGACAGATGAATCTCTGCTGTACTGAACCACTGAGACGCGGTCTTTGTTGTCATCCACACTGAGTGTGTCTACTACTCTTTGGACAAAGTCTCTCATAGCTGCAAAGCCATTTCTAGTACCATCAGATCCATCTAGCAAGAACACAACATCTCTTCCTGGTGGCTGTCTCACCACTAGGGAAAACACAAGATGTGGGACATAATTAAATTCACGGAACAAATGTTTCCCATCTTGAAGCGTCGTCATGAATGCTGAAATCTATATTTCCAAGTTACTCTGTTTCTGCTGGCACAATGACTGACTGACTCAGACTTAGTAAAGTCTACCCTAATACAGTTCAAATGGAATCCTACCAATATCTTTAAAGGTAAAATGTGTTGCTTTCTTACCAGTCACTGTTGGGGTCAAAGGCGTGGCCCTTATGAGCACTGTGCTCATTACAGTGAAGAGCTGTTCTTGGACACTGGGGAGGTCAGTGAACTCAGTCACTGGTAGAGCGTAACTAGGCTCATATGATAACTTCTGTAGCTCTCTACTGTCAGAGGTCCTTGTTCCAATGCCAATTACAAAGATACCCAGCTGTTTGAGAGCAGACGCTGGGGCATCTACGTTGTCAAAAGACCTTCCCCCTGTTAGCAGTATCAAGATCTGCGGAACACCTTGCAGGAGCCTGCTCCCTGAGGAGTTTGTAAAGACATTTTCCCTGACATACTGGAGGCCTGCCCCAGTGTTGAGGGGTCGTCCTCCTCTGTGTCTAAGCCCCCTGACAGCATCCACAATATCCTCCCTTGTGTTATATGTGTTCAGATAGAAATGGACCTCTGCTTCTCTGCTGTATTGGACCACGGAGAAACGGTCTTTGTTTTGTCCAACACTGAGTTTCTCCACTACTCGTTCAACAAAATCCTGCATGGCGGGAAAGCCATTCCTTGTGCCATCAGAACCATCCAGGAGGAATACAATATCCCTTTTTGGTGGCTGTGTCACCACTGGGGAAGATAAGGATTATGACATGATTAAAGTCATGGAAGAAATGTTTACCATGTTGAAGTGAGAAAATCAAAGGTAACTTTTTCATTTCAGATTTTCTTTTTAAACATTTAAATCTATATTCTTACCTTCTTTAGTTACCTTTCCTCTCATTTCATAAATATTGTTCAGAAAACTTTCTTCAATGCGAGGGAGATTTACAAAGTCAGGAAGTGAGTACGTATAATTTAATTCAGAAGATATTAGTTGCATCTCAGCTGAATTTGTGTAACCTGACCCAATTGCTAATATTGTGACCCCTTTTGCTTTGATAGCACTTGCTGGACCCCTTGGAGAATCTCTCGATCTTCCACCAGCCAATAAGATAAGTATCTGCTTTGCTCTTTCACCGTGTCGACTTTCAGCTTTTGAAACAAAGACATTATCTTTTACAAACTGTAGAGCTGTTCCAATATATTGAGGCCTTCCACCTTTTGGTTTTAGACTTGCAATGTGTTTGAGAACATCTTCTCTTGTTTTGTAAGTATCCAGACTGAAAGAGAGTTCAGCATTGTTGCTATACTGAATAACAGCAATTCTATCTTTTTCTTGGTCCAAGTCAAAGCTTTGAACAATTTTTGAAACAAATTCACGTATAGCACTGAATCTACTCCTGATATCATCAGATCCATCAATGAGAAACACAATATCTCTTTTTATGGTGGTGTTTGAACCTACAAAGGTGCACAAGTATGAAAAATATTGTTAATTTCTTACAAACAAACAAATGACTGACAAATTCACCAAAATACATGTAGCTTAGTATATGTATGTAGTAACTCAGTATATGTTAAATAGGTTAAATCTTTTCACTCACCCACATCACCCACATCATGGCTGATCGAGCTTTTGAGAGAGGCAATGGCTGAAATCAACCTTTCTCTTGCAAGTGGAACATCGGAAGGCTCTTTTACAAAATACATTGCACTTGGAAGTAATTGCTCCATCTCAAACCTATCTGCAGTATTCACTCCAATTCCAAAAAAAACAATTCCAGCATTTCTTAACCGTTCCACTGGACCCAAAATAGCCTCATCTGACTTTGTTCCACTTGCATGGATGAGAATCTGTGGGACTCCCTGCTGGGCTCGACTTCCAGATGATGCAGTGAAGACATTTTTTTGCACAAAATTAAGGGCTTTCTCAGTGTTTACATGAGACCCCCCTTTCAGTTTAACATTTCTCAAATGATTCAAGACATCATCTTTCAGTGAGTATTTGTTCAGCATGAAATCAGTAGTGGGCTCTGTGCTGTACTGGATCAAAGCAACTTGTGCTTTTTTTGGCCCAATTTCTATTTGCTTCACAAACTCTATGACAAAGTCCAATATTAGTCTTTCATTTATCTGCATATCATCAGATCCATCAAGAAGGAAAGCAATATCAACACTCTGGAGTTCTGTTTTTGCAGCTGTGGAAGTGTCTGAAATGGATACAAAGAAACACTTTATCAAAACAGATTTTCTGTGGAAAGCAATCGGAGCATTTTGGTTTTATGTCCATCTGGAACCATTCTTTAAAGGCTGTTATTTCTTCTGCTTACCAAGAGTTGGGAATTCTGTTGTTTCCGTGGCCCCCTTCAATCTGGCCTCCACAGATGCATGTATGCTTTGCAGATTGTTATAGTTTGAAACATAAAAATAATATGCTGGTGTGTAAGAGATGGTTTGCATTTCCAAAGTATCAGCATTATTTGTTCCAATACTAAAAGTCTTTATCCCATTGTCTCTAAGCGATTGTGCTGGTCCTCTGACATCATCCCCAGATCTTCCACCACTAAAAACATATAGATACTGGGGGACCTTATCTGCTTTTCTGCCTCCAACTGAAGCAGCAAAGACATTGTCTCTGACAAATGTTAGTGCATTTCCAATGTTTAGAGGTCTTCCCAACTTATGCCTCATTGTTCTGATGGAACTAAGCACATCGTTCTTGGATGAATACGAATTTAAGTAGAAATTGACTGTGGCATCACGGCTGTACTGAACAACAGCTACTTGGTCTTCATAATTACCCACATTTAAATTTTCAACAATTTTTTCAATAAAGTCCCGTATTTCTTCAAAGTTGTTTCGTGAGTCATACGATCCATCAATTAGAAAAACTACATCACTTCTCGTTGAATCTACAAAATAGATAACAAGTATAAATCAGTGTTAATATCATTTTCTGCCACTATAACAGTCCCTTCAATTCCACATATTCTCCTTTTATTAAAACTGTTTTTGTGAAAAGGCAAAAGAAATACATCTTACCAAAACCTACTGTGGAACCCCTGTGCACAAAATGTTGTGAAGCTTCTCTTAATAATGACAACACATCCTGCTTAGTAGTAGGAAGTTCTCCATAATCAGCAATTGAGAGTGCATATTTGGGTTCTTGAGATATTGTCTGTAGCTCCAGCGTGTCAGCATCAGTAGCTCCAATGGCAAGTGAAATAACACCAATATTTTTCAGCATTCTAACTGGGGTTCTTATGTCATCTCCAGATCGACCACCAGTCAGTAGTATTAGTATTTGTGGAACTCCCTCTTGGAGTCTACTTCCAGACTCAGGAGTAAATACATGTTCTCTCACATACTGGAGAGCAGCTCCAATATTTTTCGGGGAACCTCCTTTGTGAGTCAGACCTCTTACTGCTTCCAGCACATCATTTTCTGTTTCATAATGACTCAGGCTGAAAATAATGTTGGCTGAGTTGCTGTACTGGACCACAGCCACACGGTCTTTGTGGCTATCAACGTTTAGGTCTCTTACTATTCTCTGTACAAAGTCTATTATATCTGGGAATCTTTTCTGAGAATCATCAGAACCATCGAGCAAAAATACAATGTCTCTTCTGTTAGGATCTGTAATTACACAGAAGATTAAACAACCTTGTTGTCACTACATCACTACCATGATTAACTTTCCTTGCAAATAATACTGCGTGGACAACTTGTGCTGTTTCATCTGTAGTTTTTCTATCACCTGATAACCAGTGATTAAAATGCTACTATTATGTTTATGTATCATCTGTCACTCATCCTCATTTAAAATGGATATTTTCTGGTCTACAACAATCAAGTTGCACCAAGTTGTTCATGCAGTATATGACCTAGACCTTACTATCTTACCGTATGAAACTGAAGAGATATCAGGCTTTCCATTCTTCTCAAAAGCTGAAATGAATTGCTGTTCAATTTTCAGCAGATCACTGGAATCAGCTGCAAGGAAAGCATGACTGGCGTCCTGTGAAATTGACTGTAGCTCAAGGATGTCAGCATTCTTTATTCCCATTGCAAAAACCATCACACCAATTTCTTTCAAGTTTTCAATGGCATTTCTGACATCATCACTGGATTGTCCACTAGTTATGAGAACTAGAATTTGAGGGACGCCTTGTTGGCGCCTACTTCCAGAGGAGGCTGTTAAAATATTATCCTTGACATAATTCAGGGCTGCACCAGTATTGAGGGGTCTGCCACCTTTATGTCTCAAACTTTGCACACTATCAGTAACACTCTGCTGTGTTTTGTGAGTGTTAAAAAAAAAATCAACAGAAGGGTCTTTGCTGTACTGCACGACAGCAATACGATCTTTGTTCTCATCCACACTCAGTCTCTTCACCACTCTCTCAACAATGGCACGTACTGCCTTAAAGTCATTCTGCATGTCATCAGAAGAATCCAATAAAAACACAATATCTCGTTGAATGGATTCTCTCTGTCTTGTGGAACCTTAACAGACATTAATTACAGATATGAAGATGCTGACTTAACATATAATACAATCAGATGGATAGATATGTACACAGCCTTACCTATTGTACTCTGTGGTTTTACTTTTAGCTGCTGTCGTGGTACCCTTTTCACAAATGACACAAGCTGTTGATGAATGCTTCCAATATCATTAAATTTACGTATGGAGAATGCATAGGAAGGGTTATGTGCAATCACTTGGAGCTCAATTATGTCAGCTGTTCTTGTACCTACACAGAATGGAACAACTTTTTGCTGTTTTAGGGCAGCAGCAGCACTTGCAACATCATCTTGAGATATCCCCCCACTCAAAAGAATCAATATTTGAGGGACACCTTCTTGATTCCGACTCCCAGAGGACTCTGCAAAAGCTTTAATCCTCACATAGTCAAGAGCTTCACCCATGTTGCGGGTTCTGCCCCCTTTATGGTTCAGCTGTTGGACTGCCGTAAGAACATCTTGTTTTTCCACATATGTTTTCAAATCAAAATATGTCTGTGGATCTTGGCTATACTGAACCATAGAAACACGATCTTTGTTCTCACCAATACTGAGTGTTTCAACAACTTGTTGGACAAAAGTTTTCATTGCTGGGAAGCCACTTAGTGTATCATCTGATCCATCCAAAAGAAACACTATGTCTCTTTGAGGGGACTCTAATTCAACTAGAAGAGAATATGAAAATCTTGTTTAAGAATTTAAGAACACAAAAACTAAAAGATATTCCCTAACTATAATTAGATATTACATTGTTGGCAAACCATAAGCCTGGTAGAGAAATGCAGACTGATTAAAACAGTTTTACATGCCAGAACATTTTAGAAAATTGGTAACCAGAGGAGAATATTCCCTTTTTCACAAATGAAAGATGAAGAAAAACAATAAAAAAGTTATGATTTAACTATACACATCCAGTTAGCGGTGATGGAAGAGCTAAGGAATAGAAAGGAAAGCTCTCAGAAGTTCCAAAAGGAAAAGAATGAGAGACACACAAGAAACAACAGCTAGGACTTCACATTTTGCCAAAGGAGAGAATTTGAGGAAAATTACTGATCGATAAATGTGCCTTTTTCTAATACTGGGGGGATACGTCCCCCCCCAGTTCCTACGCCTATGAATAGGATTTTTCAACTGGACATATGGAGCGATTTCTGACTGAATGGGCAAAAGTTCACCAAAACAGCCAAGTTGAAAAGAAATTTGGTTTCAATGTTGATGGGTAAAACAAGGTTACAAAAAGAAAACATACTCTAGTCTTAAAGATGTTCTTACCTACTAAGTCAGGAATTCCATTCATGGTTTCTCCATTGTCTTTGTGTACTTTCAGGGTAGTAACAAGTTGTGATTGGATTGAGGGCAGTTTGGAAAAATCGGTGACATTGTATGTAAAACCAGGTTTGAATGCAATCATCTCCAACTCTTCAATATTGATATCTCCCACTCCAACCCCCACTGAGACAATTTCATGCTCTTTAAGAGCAAAAGCTGGTCCTCTCACATTATCTGTGGATGGTTTGCTACTGAGAAGAATTAAAATCTGGGGGACTCCTTCTAGTCTTCTACTGCCTGTGGAGGAGGTGAAAACTCTGTGCCTCACAAATTGTAGAGCTGCACCGATATTAAGACGCCTTCCACCCTTGTGCATTAAATTATCAATGGCATTCATGTTGTCATTTTTTGTCTTGTGAGAATTTAAATAAAAGTTGACCTTAGGGTTATCAGCAAATTGAACCACAGACACTCTGTCTTGGTTTTCATCAACATAGAGGCTTTCCACTATGTTTTTGACAAAGCTTTTTATGTCGTGGAATCCATCTCTGGTGTTATCAGAACCATCCAGTAAGAACACAATATCTCTTTTTGTGGCATCATATTGCACTAAGACACAAATAAGGTTCCGTTACTTTAACATAGCATTGAAATGTCATGGAAAAGTACATGAAAAAGATTTTTTTTATACAGAAAAGAAGAGATTAAGATTACAAGAGATGAGGAAGAAATTTTTGTCTTACCTTTCTCTAGGAGAATTGTCAGGTCTTCCTTTGGAAGGCTAACATAGGTATTGAGCCTTTGTGGTATGGTGTTAAGTTCACTGAATTCTTTCACATTGAAGGCAAATGAGGGGTTGTGTGAAATGGCTTCAATCTGCTTTGGGTCTGCATTCTTGACACCAACACCAAATGGTACTACCCCCTCCGTCTTCAGTTCACCCGCTGGCTCTTTCACATTATCCACTGATCTGTCTCCAGCCAAAACAATCAGGAACTGAGGCACATTTTGAGCGGACCGGCTGCCATAGCTCTCAGACATGATGGTGTTCTTCATAAATCTTAAAGCAGATCCTGTGTTTAAACTACGTCCACCTGCCAGTGTCATCCCATCCACAGCTCTCATAACCTCATCTTTGGTTTTATAAGTGTTAAGGTAGAAACTTGGGGTTGGTCTCTCACTGTGCTGAACAACTGCAACTCGTACCTTGTCAATCCCAATGTCAAGTGGCTCTATAACTCTACGGATAAAATCCCGAATGTAAGGAAAATCTTCTCGAACGCTATCTGTGCCATCAATGAGGAAAGCAACATCCCTTTGAACTGTAGTAAGGACATCTGTCGTAAAAAAAAAAAAAAAAAAAACATGAATTATTACCTGGTGATACCTTATGGTTTGTTACACTGAAATCCCATTTATTGTTTTAAACAAAGACATAGATACAACTAAATACAGAACTTACCTTCTTCCATCACTGATGTTATGTCTGTATCACCAACCACAGTTGTTAGCTTTTGCATGATGACTTCAGCCAAAGCGGGAACATCTGAGAAACTTATTTGATGGTAAGCCAGTTCTGGAACAAAGGCAACTGTCCTCAGTAAGTCTTCATCTGCTTGTCCTGAACTAACTGCAAAAGTCAAAACACCAGCCAAAGCCAATTTATCAGCCACAGACTTAAGCTGATCTTGGGCTGGGCCACCAGTGATCAGAACCAACACCTGCTGGACTCCCTCTTTCCTGCGTGACCCAGCTGATGACTGGAACATATTGGCCAGGGCGTAATTCATAGCAGCTCCCGTATTCAACACTGAGCCTCCAACCAGCATGAGTTGAGAGATTTTATTCACAACATCTTGTCTGTTTCTGTAGCTGTTCAAGTAAAATTCTATTCTTGGCCGGTCTGCAAACTGCAGGAGACCAATTTGGACCCTGTCAGGGCGTATATCCAGCTGGTTGACCACGTTGATCATAAAGTCTCTCACATATGGCAAGTTACTGCTTCCAACGTAGTTTGAGCCATCCACTAGGAAGACAATGTCTCGTACCACTTTTTGTGTTTGCACTGTTGTAATCTCCACCACTGAGGAAACACACCAATTCAAAGTAATTACTCACTGTGTAATAGTATGACCATGTACTTTAAGTAATAGTGAACCATAAAAAAATCAATTGATGCCAAGTGTTCTCTGTTGTATGTGTTTTGTTTTGCAGTAGCTGCAGTAAGAGCCTGTTGATTATTTTGAATGATTGTTTATTCCAAAAGGGATATAGATGTGAGCCACTGTCCAAACTCTTCTTTGTATTAGGTTAGAGAGTTTTTTTTTATGAAATTGTTTATTTTGCATCAGCTGTAAATATATATATATATATATATATATATATCTGAATAAAAATTAAGTTAGTCAATAAACTGATAACTATTGTGTTTTAAACTACTCAAATGAAAATAAGAATTAGAATGAAACTCATATCACACTTATTCAACTACGATGTAGGGAAATACTATCAAATGAACACAAAAAGAAAACTTTTAAGCAACTCTTTCTAGATGTAGTTACATGAGTTGAGTGTTTTGTTAGTAAGGGCTGAATTTATCATGACAGTTACATAGAAATTAGTCCGAACATGTTTGTACATAGCAGATCCATGTTTCATTGGCTTATCTACTCACATTACATTATCCTGTTTGTAAGCCTCTACTTTTGTTGTTTCTCCCATTTTCTGTATGAGATTTCTCTTTATTGATCAAAGTTACACGATTACCTGGTTCAGTGGGTATTTCTGTTACCACAACCCCAGCAAGAGTCGAGAGTGCATCAATAATTTCTCTTGGGTTGCGAAAGAGGTGGCGGAAGTCCTTCGGCATGAACACCACTTTATCGGCAAAAGCAATCCGCTTCAGCTCCTCCTCAAAAGCAGCCTTTGAGCCTGCAGCCAGTGTTAGTACACCCATTCTCTGCAGGGCCAGAGCAGGTTCCTCCACACTGTCACTGGATTTCTTACTGGTCAACAACAGAACAAGCTGAGGTACCCCCTGCTGAATACGGCTACCCTTGTCAGGTCTTAGCATATTCACTCGCACAAAATCCAAAGCTGCTCCAATATTCACGGTCTGTCCTGGTCTTGGTCTGATTGCACCCAAAGCAGCAATTAATGCCTCCTTGGTTGCATGGGTATTGAGGTCCATCTCCAGTCTCGGTTGAGTGCTAAACTGGGCAATACCCACTTGAACTTCATCTGGACCAATTGGCATTTTGTTGACAAACCGCCTGATGAATTCACGCAAACCATTGATAACTGCTGTTCCCATTGTACTATCAATCAGAAAAATGATGTCTCGTTTTCCAACAGCCACGACTGTAAAAGACAAAAATAATATTAGAATAAAAGTTTATCCCAACAGATCATTTGGTTTAGATTATATTAAATCATATTATATTGTTATATTTACATCTTTACAGTTATTTTGTATAATTATAGTTACATTTTAAGTATTTACACAGGGAAAAAAAAGATTCACACTATTTTTTCCTTAAAGACTTTTCATGCAAATGAACTACTATTTGTCAAAGTTTTACTGTATTTCTCAATTAATTGTTGAGTTGGTGATGACTGACTTTTGAATTTTTTTAAATTCTATTTTATATCATGCATTTTTACCCTAACTGATAATAGTTAGACATTTCTAAAAGTGTGAAATAAAGATATGCATTACAAAGCAAATTGCATGTTTTCTTCAACAAAATTTTTTTTAATTAAACGCATGTATTTATGACTACAACATATTGTATATAGCAGTCTAATTTTATTAAGATAAAATTAAAGAATTCAGCGGAAAGAAAGAGTGCTTAAGTCTGTTCTATTGTTTTATTTTAAGCATGTTTCCATAGAGTAAGGGACGCTGTGTAAAATGTGAATAAAAACAGAATGCAATCATTTGCAGACCCTTTAAATACCACATTTGATGTGTTTTAGACAACATATCAAACACTGAAGCTGAAAAATTCTATTGTTTGTTTGCTTGTTTTAAAAATGTTTACATTTTGGATGCTCTCTTTTACATAAACAATAAGTGGGCTTAATCAGTAATTCAACCTCACATCTGCCAGGTACCTATAACCTGCTGGAATATTAAATTTGCTGATTAAAAGAGTAAAATACCTCGCATAGATTTGTAAATCCTGTATAAGCTGATCACTCTATATTTCTTCACATTGCCATGAGAAATAAAATTATTATCCAAACCCAAAAAAATCACCAAAATGTTGGGTTGGGATTCTAAACTAATGAATGTTTTCTAAAATATATGTTTAAGCTTTAAAAATACAATACAATTTCACAATTATATTTCAATAAAATATTAATAGAAAATAGATATATAGTTACCCTGCAAAGCCAATTTTTGTCTACCATTCTTCTTAGATTGACAACATATTTGTTGAAGTCAGAGTAAAAAAATCAACAAAACAGAACAACACAGTACATTGTGTGACACAAGATAAGTGTCCTAGACTGACAATTTTACAGACTTATCATCTCTTCTGCTGAAATTTAAGTATGTAACAATTAGGGGACCTATTTGTAGAAATGAAATATAATGACTATATTTCTGATGATGTAATATTGTATGGAAATCAGAATCACATTTCTAATGTAAGATAGAACACAGATAGAACAAACCAAACACCAGCTCTAGGGCTGATGCATCACATCTTTCAAGACCAACAAAGTTTCTCCTACTCACTCAAGGCTTATGTGGGAGTATTCATTTGGCTGCAATCTCAGTTTAGCAGCTAAATGATACTTCACTCTACACACTGGACAAAAAACCTTTATATGATTAAACATAGTTGAAGAAATATAAAGTTTTGAACAGGTATATCTTACCTCGAACAGAATACCTGGCTGTCAGTATTAAGTTCCCTTTAACAACTATAATACCCCAAACACATAGATGTTACATACCTTCAGTGAACTCATTCTGAACTATAATGGTGCGCTGGACCACGCCGATAATGTATGGAAGGAGTTGATCACCCATGCTTGCAACTGTTCTGAAATCAGGGACTGTCAGGACAAAACTTTTATCTGTGGCAACCTCTTGCAGATCTGCAGTGGCAGTGTCACCAATCACCACACCGAATGTGATAACGTTGGCCCTTTTAAGGGCCCGGTCACCAGCACCAGTATCATCATCTGATGGCCCAGCACTGATAATAATCAACATCTGGGGCACACCTTCGTCTGCCCTGCCCCCAGCTGTTTCACTTAAAAGGCTTTCAGCCACTTCCTCCAAGGCAGCCCCCAGGTTAGATTCATCACCCCCTGAGTAGGTCAGGCCTTTTGCAACTTCCAAGAGTGATGATTTGCTGTAATAGCTATTCAGATAGATCTTTATCTCTGGATCAGAGTTGTACTGGACCAACGCCACCCTAATAGTGTCCCTGCCTATATCAAGGGGCTCAATAATTCTCAATATCAAATCACGCACATAGGGGAAGTTTGCTGCTCCAACGTTCTGTGATCCATCAATTAAGAGTACTAGGTCAGCTGAATCTTGTGCTTTAAGGAGAGAGAGAAAGAGAGAAAACAAAACAAAATGGAAATTGTGAAAGCATTAACTAAGTGAGACAAAGATAGACTTCAATCAAAGAACTTGAGTTAGCATATCATTGCAGTGAACAAATAAACAACACTGCAAAACACATCATACTGCATGTAGGCTGAACCAAGGAGATTCCTTATTGTCGAGAAATTTGTTTAATTTTTTTTGTCTTTTTGAGTTATGACCTGGATAGGAAATCAATGACAGTGCTATGAGCAATACTTATCAACTACCGTACAGTGTTGTAGAGTACAGCCAACTGTCCGTGTCATGTATAAACACATGTTTTCAAATATGTGTAGCAGATTAAAACCCCAATACAGTAAATTAAAGTTGGCATAAGTTAGATTCTTATGGGAAAAACTGTTTTCATTCATTTGGGAAGGACATGTAGGTATGGCTTCATGACTGATTCTTTAAGCCATAAATTGAAAATGATTAAAAACATGTGGGAAGAACACAAGTCTAAACTGTCAATATTATATCAATTTGTTGTTGTAGTGTATCGAGAATTCCAAGTCAAGATAAAAAACAAAAAAACAAAAATAGTGTCACAAAGCAATATGCAATATAAATAATATATCACATATTTTATTGTCCACTGTGTAATTTCCATTGAGTTCAGCCATCCCATGCAGACTCTTGTTACAGACCTCAGGTGAAATGACCAGTCATGACCCTGTGGACCATCCTTACTGCCTGCATATTTTTAGAAATTGAGAACATCTCACACATGAGTCCATATAAAATTAACAAAAGTATGCATTTTGGTGATGCTTTCAATTAATTTTTCAATATCTTGTACTTCCAATTGGGCTGGACATTTTACACGTTTAGTTTCCAAGTAATTTCTTTAAATCTCTTTGTCATACTATAACTCAACTGTTAACAATTTCAAAGTATTTTTGCAGGTCATTGATGACTCCAGGGAGGTTCATTACTGTTTCAATAACAGAATGTCGCACATATTTAACCATTGTGACTGATAAAGACAAACATACATGTGCAGATCACATAAGCATTGGTGCATGTTAGATTGTTGTTAAAAGCTCATTAACTGATTTTGAGTGGTTATGTTTTCAAGGGAAAATCACCCTGGATGTTACGTTCTCTTTCAAAGATCTTCAGAAGAAATTTGGTTAATTTGGGCTCTTATTACATGGGACTTTTGGTCTACTCCAACACAAACAATCATCACATGAAAATGCTACTTAAATCATGACAAAAATTATATTTCTACACCAGCAGAGTACTAAGACATTTTTGTGATTTAAAAGCACCCAGGGCAGATTGTATCTTTACCAAAATGACCTATTTAAAACCATAACCTAAAAAATCCATATTAATGTTAATTACATGCAATTCTTATTGAGATTTGAAAAGCATTAGGACCCTATCAAATAATGTGCGAGAAAACAAGCTATGTTAATTTAGCAGGTGGCGGTTGAAAGGTGATAGTGGTAAAAAAAAACAACAACAAAACACTGGTTTTGTTAATGATAAAATCCAGTCTTGATCACATATGCAGCAGCTTCTTCCTGCACATGTAGACACGTTAGTATAGTAGCGACACTGGTTCCATTTAATTACCTGTCCCTTCTCCAGTTACCGGGGCTTCATTTGCCACAGGAGCACCCCCTGACCGGGTCACTGAGCTGCAAAGACTCACTACTAAATCTTGGATTATATCCCGCAACTTGAGGAAAGAGTCTACATTGAACACATGAGTGTCGTGAGGCTGGCTAGCCATCTCCCTGAGCTCAGAGTCCACCGCATCTTGAACTCCAACTGCAAACATCTCCACCCCTGCCATCTGCAGCACCTGAGCTGGCTCAGCCACGTCATCCTGAGAGTGCCCATCTGTTATCACCACCACCACTTGGACCACCCCGTCAGCAGCACGGCTGCCAGAAGAAGTTGTCAAATGTGTACGTATCAGGAATTCCAAACCCAGGCCAGTATGTGTGCCCCCACCAAGGTAAGTCATGCCCTCGATGTGTGCCAGAGCTTCCTGTGTTGTTGGGTAGCTGTTTAGGTGGAACTCAGTTTCCGGCCTGCTATTATACTGTACGAGGGCAAATTTAAATCTCTCTTCTCCAACATGGTGAAGTGATTTTATCAAGCTGTACAGAAATTGTCTGACATGCTCAAAGTTCTCCTCTCCCATACTCCAGGATGAATCCACTAGAAAGTACATATCAGCTGCCAACCCTTGTGCACAGTCTTCATAGGGGAATATTTGGGGGACAGAATTGAAGACTAGTGAAAAGATGTTTGGTGCATGGTATCAAAAATATTTTCTTCAAACAGTATGTTTTGCAAAACAAAGTTAAAGTGTGTTTCATAACGTTAGCCTTTTTATTAAAAGCTTAAGAGTGTACTCTCATGTTCCTTGAGGCTTCAACTTTTCTTATACCATACTGAGACTGAAAGAATTTAGAAGTTCAGTTGAATATTCTATCTATTATCTATCTATCAACTATCTACCTATCCATTATATGTATGTGTGCATATATAAATATATATGCACACATACATATGTACACACTACTAGTCAGAAATTTGGACAGATCCACTCATTCAAAATGTATGGAAAAGTTTGTCCAAACTTTTGACAGGTACTGTATATTTGTATGTATAATCCCCATGCTTTCTTTTGAGCATTTGTAGATTTAAATGATATTTGTATTTTTCCACACCATGGAAAATGTCACAATAAACAGAGTGTAATGATTTGCAAATTATTTAAACTGTAAAACTAAGAAAATTGATAGATTTTTTAAAAATTCTTTCTTTTTTTTCTGTGTAATGTATCATACCAAAATGAAGGGGTATGTTTGTATGTTTGTATGTTTGTTTTCTCTAGAAACAAATAGAACTGCTGAAATTCTGACAGTAGATAATGGATTTCAACAGCACAACATTATGGGATAGCTGGACTGTTTTACTGCAGAGCCATGAAGTATTAATGTATGCAGAATGTGATCTGGCATTGTCTTGCTGAAATAGACAAAACCTTCTCTGGGAGACATCGTCTGAATGGTAGCAATTGTTGCTTCAAAGCCTGTTTACTCTGATAGGCATTAATGGTTTCCTCACAGATGTTCAAGTTACCCATGCCATGTTCAATAATACACTAAATGTCATGTCACCTTATAGCCAAGTGGGTATGTTTTCCAAAAAGAATGTCAAATATTTATTTGAACACAGGAAAGTTCTCCAATTCTTCACTATTTTAGTGTCTGTCTATTTTATATTAAGTCAGATGCAGAGAAGACCTCTGTTTACATGGGTTATATTTACATGCACATCAAAATTTTACCATCAACCAGTTTAAGACTTTACTCTGAATGAGATACTGCCATGTTAAAAGAAAATTCGATAACATTTACCTGAATTAGGTAATTTTTGGAGTAAGAAATACTCAAAGTATATCAGTCTTAGACAGGTTTTGTAGCTACACACGGGGACAAAATTGTTGGTACCCCTCAGTTAAAGAAGGAAAAACCCACAATTGTCACTGAAAGCACTTGAAACCTACAAAAGTAACAATAAATAAAAATTCATTGAAAATTGAATAATCAAAATCAGCCATTACTTTTGAAATGTTGATTAACATAATTATTACCTCTATAAAACATTGAAAACTATTTGACCAGAGTGACATGATTAACTCAGATGTGTCCTTTAATTGACATCACAAGTGTTTCCAAACTCATAATCCGTCAGTCTGCCTATTTAAAGGGAGACAAATAGTCACTCTGCTGTTTGGTGAAAAGGTGTGTACCACACTGAACATGGACAACAGAAAGCGGAGGAGGGAATTGTCCTAGGACATCCGAAAAAAAATTATAGACATCTTAAAGGTGCAGGCTATAAGACCATCTCTAAACAGCTTGAAGTTCCTGTGACAACAGTGGCTCATATTATTCAGAAGTTCAAGACCCACGGGACAGTAGGCAACCTTCCTGGATGTGGCCGCAAGAGGAAAATTGATGACAGATTGAAGAGACAGATCGTTCAAATTGTATCCAAAGAGCCCAGGACAACCTCCAAAGAAATTAAAGGTGAACTCCAAGGCCAAGGTACATCAGTGTCAGATCGCACCATTCGTCGTTGTTTGAGCCAAAGTGGACTTCATGGGAGACGACCAAGGAGGACACCACTGCTGAAAAAAAATCATAAAAAAGCGAGACTGGAATTTGCAAAAATGCATGTTGACAAGCCACAAAGCTTCTGGGAGAATGTCCTTTGGACAGATGAGACCAAACTGGAGCTTTTTGGTAAGGCACATCAACTCTATGTTCATAGACTCAAAAACCAAGCATACGAAGAAAAGAACACTGTCCCTACGGTGAAATATGGTGGAGGCTAAGCAATGTTTTGGGGCTGCTTTGCTGCATCTGGCACAGGGTGTCTTGAATGTGTGCAAGGGAAAATTAAATCTGACGACTATCAAGGCATTCTGGAGAGAAATGTGCTGCCTAGTGTCAGAAAGCTTGGTCTCAGTCGCAGGTCATGGGTCTTCCAACAGGACAACGATCCAAAACACACAGCCAAAAACGCCCAAGAATGGCTGAGAGAAAAGCGTTGGACTATTCTAAAGTGGCCTTCCATGAGCCCAGATCTGAATCCCATTGAACATCTGTGGAAGGAGCTGAAACATGCCATTTGGAGAAGACACCCATCAAACCTGAGACAACTGGAGCAGTTTGCTCATGAGGAGTGGGCCAAAATACCTGTTGACAGCTGCAGAACGCTCATTGACAAATACAGAAATCGTTTAATTGCAGTGATTGCCTCAAAAGGTTGTGCAACAAAATATTAAGTTATGGGTACCATCATTTTTGTCCAGCCCTATTTCATTAGTTTTTGTTTTTTAATAATTATGTTAATCAACAATTCAAAAGTAATGGCTGATTTTGATTATTAAATTTTCAATTAATTTTTATTTATTGTTACTTTTGTCTTTCAGTGACAATTGTGAGTTTTTCCTTCTTTAACTGAGGGGTACCAACAATTTTGTCCACGTGTGTATGTATACACCTTAATTTCCCTACAGAGTCACACTGGAGATTTTGCAGATTTTTGGATCATGTATTTTTGCTTATGATGTATCCTTTTGGATCCAGCAGAGCTGGTGCAGAACAATATGGTAGCTTGAAACAAAGGAAACCCTTTGGGGGTGATGGAATACACAAGTTCTGCTTTGGCAGATATGGATGTCATGAAGGCTTTGGATCAAATTTGTAGAGGGACATAATAGCTTACTCCCACATTATGTCCTTCTACTAGCTGCAGGTGCATGAGGCTCTTCTCTTAATTCACTGATTGAGAACTAGAGGCAGCTTATCCCAACTGGTATTGGGTGGTATACCCTGGACAGTTTGCCAGTCCGTCAGAAGGCCAACAGAGACAACAATCATGCATGCTTACTCTTACTCCTTGGGTTAATTTAGTATAATAGATTAACCTAGCTTGCATGTTTTGGTCTGTGGGAGGGAGTACTCAGCGAGAACCCGCATATATATGGGGAGAACATGCAAACTCCATACAGAAAGGCCCCAGCCAGGATGCTAACCAGGAACCTTTTTGCTGTGATGTGATGACTATGATCTGTAACATGTAAGAAATATGAATGGAATATTCTACAGGCAACTCATGTACACTCCACAATAAGAAAATTATTTTATGTAGAGTTGGAAAAATTGCTATGCATGTGAGTACAATGTTTCTTAATCTTTATTGTGTTGTATGAGTTTGATTTTCCATTTTGAATGCAGAAACATGCTCTGTTTTTCTGAGTTCATGTGGATATTTCCATTACAGAAATTCAACGATTACAGTCTGAATGGGTGAATGTGGCATGTAGTGTTAGAAGTGCTTTGAGTGGTCAGTTAGACTAGAAAAGCCTGAGACAAGTACAGTCCATTTACATCAAATTCAAAATGAGGTTATTTGTTTTCAAAAGATCAATATATGTCTCAGTTTTGGTATTTGTACATGTTGTTTTTATAATCCATTAATGTAGATGTTACAGATTTGCAAATCATTGCCATCTGTTTATATGAACGGTTTTATGCAGATCCCAACTTTTTTGAAAGCAGAGTTGTAGTTGCCAATGAAATAACTTGCTGAAAACTGGAAAAAAAATGACAAACAGAGAGATTACTGAGATTATACTAATTTAGCCTACCTTCCTGAGCATCAAGATGAGAGAGGAGTCCTGCAAACAGGACACCCAGAAGGGCACATAGCGGTAAAAACCGATGCCTCCTCATCATTAGATGAAACAAAGAGGAGACCTGTAAAACCATAGACAATATAATATTAGCCTTAAAGCAAAAATACCAGTCACATCCTGATACCAATACTTTGATTGACAGTGTGCCTGTTTTATGTCTGACACACCAAGCAAGCAAGGAAAAAAATCTGTCACACTGTATGGCAAGATGTTAGTTCCTACTGATTCTTCTTGTGCAGCCTCAGAACATTTCAGTTGCTCAAAGCTATAATAAGCACTTTTCATCATCAAGATTTTGTATTAGCAGCCTGCATGAACATCTATTTATGTTTTCAGTTTTGTCAGTGTTTCCTCCCTTGGCACATGCAGTAATGTCACAGGGAACAAAAGAGATGTCATACACTGTTTGTTGAGACATCTGCTGAATTAGCATATAATAAAGGACTTACATTATGACACATAAGAATTTCTGCTTTTATACATGAGTCATTTTATGAAGTTTTTAAATAATTTTTAAAGTTTTAAAGATAACCATCCAGTGCAAAGCAAATCCCAACCGAGGACTTTCAGAACTGGTACTTCATGAAGATACAAATCCCAGAACACACATGCACACATCCATAGCATATTACATTTAAAAGTATCCTGTGGTTAAAATATGCTTTACAGAATCTAAAACATTTTAATTGTAGTTCTACTCTGTCACCCTGTCACCTCTGATAGAGTCTGACTAGTGGTTTCCTACTATGTAGCTTATTGTTAGCTTTGATATTAGCTGTAATGTTACATCCTAACATAAACATAGTACCGTTAATATTTTAGTACTGAATTCATCGGACACATGATTCTTTTCTGTTTTCAGGGATTCTAATAAGAGACTATGAATACAAACAGAAAAGCATCCTCAATTGGAAGACATGAACTGTAACTAATATATTTTTTTTACTATTAAGCTAGTGATGGGGAAAATAAGTGAAGCAGAAGAATTTCTTTATCAACCCATGTGTCTGCAGGCAGAAACACAATAATAGCTCAGCAGTCATGGCAGCTCAAACAGAAGCCATCAGAAATGTGTAATTCTGGATTTTTGTTTGCTTATATATAGCATGCTAGAACTTTGTGTTTTCCACAAAAAAAAAAGACTAATACCCACTAGATATGAGTTGAGTCATTGCTCAACCTACTCACCAATATCTTCAGTGGGGTTGTGTATGAGCGCCTACTAGACAGCACATTAAGATTCTTTACCTATTTATAGGTTAGCTGAGTGCAAGCTGTGGTGTTGGCCTATTTTTGCTGTTTGGACTGTAAACAAACTCACTCCAACACATGTTTTGGAGAATAAGCTGCCCGAAACTGGTCACTGAGTACTAAGTTTCTAAGTCTAAGTCACACAAACTTAAAACTAAAGGCAAAATAGATCATGCAACCAATCATTCATTGTATGACAATTCATTATCTTCTGTTGATTCAATAATGAATTGTAGACACATGGCTTTTGTATTTAATGCAACTTTGCAGACACTCAGTCATGTTGTTTATATATTGTTGTGTTCACCGCTTACGCACTGTGAACACTGTGGATAAATGTTAAACCTGGAACATCCAAACAGGTAGAAAATAACAGCACATTTTTTGGCAAGCACTTAAAAGCAATTGGAAGCTACTAAACAACAACTAAATGGGTTACAGCAAAGCTGTGTTATGTCATACAAACTGTCAGAGCCAGTTATTAAGCCTTTCCACAGTGTGCAAAAAGAGGACCATGGCATCCATGAATGTTTTCATTGAACATAAAATTATTTTAAATATACACAGTTTATTTCAATCAAAAGAGAAAGTTAAAAACAAGAGATTTCATTGCTGTCACCATCCAGATACAAGAACTAAGTCACAAAGTTTCTACATTTCAAGGAACTCTAGGTGTCTTTGTATACAAATGTTTGTGTTATCCATGCTCATGTGATTTCAGGTCACTCAAAAGCCATGGCTCTAAAGTTTGCCAGGTTTGGCCAATGTCACAACTATTTGGCTTGCTCTCAACACCACAGTGGAAAACATCATAGCACAGTGGAGTCCTGTTTTCTTTGATACAAGCAGTCAAAACAATGGCAGCATGGGGAATTATCTAAGAGGAAAGATTTCTTGGACAAATGCCATAACCAACAGCTGGATTTGGCCAGAATGCTTGATACCCTTTGTGAACAGTGATCAGTGCATCAAGTAAATGCTCATCCTCTCCTGTCACTTAGGTCATAGCTTCAGAACTGGCATTCCAACAAGTTTTGATTCCCAATGGGATGAACATTTTTAAACACGTAATAACAGTTTTATTTGCAATAGAATAACACTGCTCATTGCCCATTTCATGTAAGTGTTCCCAGGTTGTATTTATATGATATACACTCTATCTTCTTTCATAAAATTTTCCAAAATCCAAAGTATTTTTATTTTATTCAAGCAAATGGTTCGTTATGAAGATAGTGGACACACTATCTAGCTACAAATACCAAGTTACATACCTGAGACAAACTACTAATATAAAGTGTGTTTGTGTGCTAAAAATGGAGTCAACTGTTTTTCTCTGCAATTAGGAGATTCTCACGAAATTGCATTTTGACATGATTTTATAGACTAAACTATTAAAACAATAACACTTTTGTATTATATATCAAACTATGGTATGTACTAATTGTAGGACTACTGTTGTCATTGCATTTGATGTATTACTCTATATTTTATGACAACATTTCAACCTTAAAGTTCATGACAGTAACGTGTCCGGGCTTTTATTTTTTATACCCAAAATTATCATAATACATCCCCATAATTTGATATATATATCAATAGAAAAAATGATTGGGGTTATACCCTTTAACTAGCACTGTTACCATTTTGGGCCAACTATTTGTGAATAATTATTTTCTGGGCCAAATACAAGTGTCCGGAGCATGAACAGTTAATTTCCATAACAATGATATTTGGCTCTGTTAAAATCCCTGTGTTCCAATAAATAAAGTTTATCCCATGATGCCTTGTGTGGAAGAGAAGTTGCAAAATGGCTACCAGGTAAGATCTTTCAAGTTCTTCCAGTAGATTTGTTAAAAATTGTAATTATATACACCCCTTGGCACACTACAACTGTTCATTACCATAACAGGGTATATTTAAAATAGTTTTGTAGATAATTATTTTGTATTCTGTGGAAAAGTAACTTTTCTAGAGCCAAACTGTTAGTGAAAATATTTCTGCCCCATCATGCTAGCTATGCTAATTATTGCTAGCAACATGGAACTGACATTCATTACCGTAACGCGCTGCATTCGTTACCATAATATATGCAAGGCTGTTACGGTAATGAAATGAAGTGTTACAGTAATGAATTATATATGTATAATCAGGGCTACAAATTTTGTGGTTCATTTTCTAGGGGTTATACTGTACTGTAGCAGCATTCCTTCTCATATCTACTGACTACCCAGCTAGCTGTAGCCATTTTACCATTTTAGCTAATTTAATATCCATCCATTTTCTATACCGACAGTCCGTTAATCGGGTAGCGGGTGGGCTGGAGCCTATCCCAGCAGTCATCGGGCGAAAGGCGGGGTACACCCTGGACAGGTCGCCAGTCCATCACAGCTAATTTAATATTTTTTCCTTTAAAATTCATACAAATTACAGGGTCCCTTAATTAACATTAGTTAGTACATTATTAAGCATTAATTAACTGTTTACAGATATATTAGCAATTATTGTGTATTACTTAGGAAACACAAGGGACCCTTATTGTAAAGTGTTACCATATTAGAAATATACTTGTATCAAGACCAGCAGTATCCTATAATGTTGTATAACCTTTGTACCTTTGGTTCTGCACCCCCTCTACCAAGATCCTAGGGGACAAAATGTGGTACTTCAAAGAAAACATCCTGGACCTGATCCCTGAGCCTATGCCAACTACATCGTTAGCTAGGCACTTCAGTATTGCCGAAGAGATTTGGGGAAAACATAAATAAGGGAGGGTTGAAAAGTTATTGATTGTTTGATTATTGTATTTCATTGTATTGATTATTATTACATTGTATTGATGGTGATTCTGAGATACATTCTGTTATGTTCTTAATTAATTGAAAATGTTATTGTACATTGTATTGATTGTGGTTACACTAAAACTTATGAATTTCTCTTGATTCATCGTTTTTTTCGAAAGTCAAGCTTAATTTCTCATTACCCAAGACAATCTAGTCATTCAGTACTTCTAATGTAGCCTTACATGATAAACAGTGAATAAGATTGGACCATATAGCCTAATTTGTGAATACTAAAAACATGGCTTCCATGTATGAATGCTGTTTGAGGTCATTACCGTCACAAAACTTTTCATTACCGTAACAGCTTTTAATTACTGTAACACTTGCTGAATATGTAAATATTTGGATGGGAATGAGTGATACCTTCAAATTTTATTTTTGTACAGGAACTATTTGTCAAGTCTTTTCAGATTACTGAATTGACATTTTTTAATTATTTGTGAAATTTACACTACAGGAAAGATTTAGTGTAAAAAATTTGAATTTTGTTACAGTAATGAACATAATAACTAAAATTATTGTATCAATAAAACATTTCTGAATGTTTACACTGTGTGACTATTCTGAACTATTACTAAAACATGCATGAAAAAAATAAAAGGTCTATCTTTCATATATATTCAGTTGTTATCAATTGAAAATGTGTGACGGTAATGAACTTATTTGGTCAACGACTCAATAAAAGATTCCGAAAATGTATTAAAAAACGTGTATTGATCACTCATTTTAATTTAGACCCTGCTTAATACTAATGAGAAAGAAACTAGCAAAATTTAACTAAATTTGTTTTTGCAAAAGTTAGTCAACAGAAAAAAAGTGACAAACTAAACAAGAGGATTAAAGTACTGACCAGTCTGCTGCATACATTGTACACAGCAGTATATTTATTCATTGCTGTTATTCATAGTTGTTCTTTTACATTCACCAAAGACAGACACTGTGGTGTACCTTACAAGCACTCTCATTCACATTTGCAGTTGGACCTCAGATATGTTAAGTAAAGACCACACACTAGCACATGCATACAAAAACATACTCACATAGGCGAGTACTGAAGTCCAGGAACCGATCTGATACCACATAATTTGTTAAACTTTTTATTATGTTTTAATACTGGTTAGCTGTTAGCTCTGACACAGTTCTTCTTCGCCGCTCTTGCCAGGTGCTGCCATCTGTAGCCTGCTGTTTTAGAGGGCCGAAAGAGAATTGATCACCTGACACCTGTTTGACAACGAGCTAGCACTATCATGTCAGCGGTGTGGCAATATTACAAGCTGGATGCTCCCACCAGCAGGTCTGCGACATGCAACATATGTCAAGTTCAAGGGATGGCAGTTTTGCTAATTTCAACACTAGCAACTTAATAAAAGACCTGAAGATATGTCACACTAAAGAGCATGACAAATTTACTAAATCAAAGGGGAAAAGGAAAGACGAGCTACAGCAGCAAACACTGGAAACTGCCTTCCAGCGACGAGATAAATTCCCCAAAGACAGCACAGAAAAACAACAAACATAACAGACAAAATTGTGGAATTTATTTTCCTGGATGACCAACCCATCTGTCGTTGAAAATTTGGGATTTCAATGCATAATGGAGCATTTGGAGCCAATGTACTGTTTACCAGCTCATAAATATATCTCCGAAACTGCACTACCCAAATTATACGAGGCAGTTAGGAATAGGGCTGGGCGATATGGCCTAAAATCAATATCACAATATATTGAGCAGTTCACCTCGATAACGATAAACGGATGATAACTACCATCACCCCTTGCGCAAAAAAAGGTTTGGCGACTAGATGGGGCTGTGGAGAAATTATGCAGCCACAGTTAAATTGATACTAGTATGATTGCCCTGGACCTATTTACTGCAACTATTTCTGACACTTTAAAAAGGACTATAAAACCTACAGTGTCTGAAAATAAATTAAGTTACAAATTAATTAGTTTTAGTTCAGAGTTATTGAACAACTACGCACAACTGAACCAGTTTAAAAGTATAAAATAACCTGCGTATTAAAATACAACCACACGATTGAAGACGCGTTATTCTTGGGAACAAGCTGCTGCTCTTCCTCCTCCTCGAGCAGGTCTACCTCTGCCGCCGGCGCTGCAGCTGCCGCTGTAATATTTGAACTGTTCTCCATTTTGGCACCGTCTCTTCCTCTTCTCGCTAAAGACTGGATGGGGTGGAGTCCCGTGATAGAGCCTTGCGTGGGACTGTTTTCTTCATCACGCTCCCACCCTCTCCTGCTGAATTTCTGACCGTTACACTCTTGCCCGCTCCCGCAATGTGTATGTCCACTCCCGCCCGCTCCTGCAATGTGTATGTCCACTCCCGCCCGCACCCGCAAGACTTTGAGAATTTATGCCCGCACAATAATAGAAATGCATTGATTTTGTGTCTTCTCCTGTCCAGAAAGGAGAAAACACGTCACTTTATACGCTATTAATTAATAGATTCATGGACAACTGAGAAACTTCTCCAAATGTCAGACTTGCCTTGCTTTGTGTTTGTGCTGTAAAACCCTTCTTTGAGTTCCCTTTCCACATCATTTATTGACATCCTGTCACTAGGCTACATCCCGATCCCGCAGTGTTTTTTTTTTCGCCTGCTCCCGCGAGATTTGAGTTGAGTCCTGCGGAACCCAATCCCAATGTAGCCCTCTATCACGTGACTACATACGCTGTACTATGTGTGCTGCGTCTTGAATGGACATGAACACAGCCTACGACACATACAGCCAAAAGACGAAAAACATTTTTCTTTTCTTTTTTTTAAACACTGAATATACCAATGAGCAAAATGAATTCGGTTATAGTTGTAAGTTTCGGTATCGGTAAATTCTCGGTATATCGCCCAGCCCTAGTTAGGAAACACATGTCGTATATGCTTAAAGACGTGCGTGCAGTCAGCTTTACCACGGACATTTGGAGCTCTGACGTGTGCCCCACGTCTTTTTTAAGTTTAACATCACACTGGGTGGACAGAGAGTCAATATTTACCCCTTGAAGTGTGGTGCTACACGCCATGAGTTCCGACGGTCACATTCTGGCAAATTAATTGCAGAAGTAATTGAAGAGATGCTAGTGGGAAATCCCCAAGTCCAACATTGATGTTGTTTTGCGCGACAACGCTAGCAACATGAAGAAAATCAAGGATGAGATTTATGTACCAAGATTGGGATGCTTCGCCCACACTCTCCAGGTGGTGGTGAGGTGTGAGTGATGCACTGGTGAATAGTTGAACATTTCAAACACTCGCCACTAGCTATGTGCCTAGAGGATTTTCAAAATGATCTCCAAATGCCCACCAAACATCTGCACCAAGACATAGCAATGAGGTGGAACAGTACCTACTATATGGCTGAGAGTTTACTGGAGCAGAAACGGTCAATTTCAGCATGTGGAGCTGACAACGACCTGCCAGTGACTCTTACGGCTAACCAGTGGGCTTTACTGGAGAAAATCATCGCTGTTCTGGTACCATTTGAAGGACTGACCAGACAGATGAGCTCCTCCACTTCATCTACACCTGAAGTCATCCCCTCGGTCACAGAACTGAAATGCCTGCTTGCTCGGGAGAACGAGGAGGACACGGGTATAAAAAGATTCAAGACCATCGAGAATGAGCCCTTGTATGCAGACCCTTTTTACATCTTTTAGACCCACGATTCAAAGACGGGTGTGTCGTCTAATATTTTTACTAAATGTCTATATAATAAACAAATTTTTGAAATGGTGTTTTGGATAACGACATATTGCGTTATTATTGATTGATTGTTTGTCTTGTTTGTCTCTGTGTGGCCCTGTGATAGACTGGCGACCTGTCCAGGGTGTACCCCGCCTCTCGTCGATGACCGCTGGGATAGCCTCCAGCCCCCCCGCGACCCGACCGCCAGATTAAGCGGGTATAGAAAATGGATGGATGGACGTTACCATTAAAAGGTACTGTTATTTATTTAAGTTGCTGTTGCACTACTGTTTTTTATACTGTTCTATTGAAATGCTGTTTTCATTTTACAATATTGTGGCAGCACTTTCATTTAAAAAAAAAAAGAGCATTCCTTGATTTATGTATTTAAGTTGCTGTTGCATTACTGTTTTTTTACTGTTCTTTTTAAAAATAAATGGCTTCAATTTGCTATATTCCTTCAATTAGCTGTTTTCATTCATGTTTTACAAAGGGTTTAACCTGAGGCAAGCCTTAGCACAATGATAATCATATCACAGTCATGTAGGCGTAGTATATGCAGGCCCCCCCAGCTCGGCCCCCACCACTGGTGCCCACAGCTGTTATTTCCAACAGCGTCAATGCTGTTGTCTAGGACGCTAAAGGCCTCTGTGTTGGTAAACACCATCTCAACCAGAGGCCCAGGGATGGAGTGAAGAGAGGGACAATCGATGTCCAATTAGAGAAATCTTATCCATATCCTCTGCAAGAACACAGCATCCAGTTCAACTGTAGCTAATCTCAAACATGCAGTACTCAATGTCAGATCTTTAAGTAACAAATCATTCTTGATAAATAGTTTTATTTCCTCTCACAATCTTGATTTTATTTTTTTTACTGAGACATGGCTCGATAAAAACACAACTAATGCAGTCCTGGTTGAGACTAGTCCACCACACTTCAATTTTGTGTCTGAAACACAAGAAAACCAGAGGGGTGGGGGTGTTTGTGCTATGTTCAGGGACAATATACCCACCCACATATTGTTTCTGGATTTTTTTCATCATTTGAGTATGTGCCATTCAAAATGGAGATCTTCCATACTTTATATCACCATTTACAAACCACCACAGAATTGTTTTATAGATGATTTTACTGAATTACTTTAAATTGTGTGCACTGCTTTTGACTGTTTAGTCATAACAGTGGACTTGAATGTGCGATGTAACCCAAGATAAGCAAGCTAAAGAACTCATTGCTGTCCTTGAAATGTTTGGTCTAACTCAGCATGTAAGTGAGCCCACCAACAGCAGAGGGCACACTCTCGGGCTACGGTCACGCTGCAGTTACAAGTGACCTGAATCCAATTTTTTCACTCATATGTGACCCATATTCAATTTGCTTTTGACAGTGTGAACAGCACAAGTTGCATTGAATCTGACATTTTCGAATCAGAATAAGGCCATTTTTAAATGTGGGACTGAATCGGATACGTATCTGATTTTTTTTAATGCAACCGCACCGATTCCGATACTTGTGCTGTGGGTATCGGCCGATACCGAGTACTGATACCTGTATAATCCAAAAAAATATAGGCAAGGCAAGGTAAGGCAAGGCAAGGCAAAAATAATTAATAATTAATTAATTAAATTAAAAGCGAAGAGTGCAGATAAAATACTTTCAGTTGAAAAAATGGTATTGGAACATCTCTACAATAAAATGAAGCCAGCTATATTCCCCTATCACTGGTCACTGAGGACTGACATTTGAAAACATACTGCACATCACCCAACTCTGGATGATACTGTAATGCTAATGAATTGCAATATTTTTCCAGCTTGAAAGATAAATAATGAGTTAATTCTTGCTGTTTTCAATAGACCATAGATGGCAGATGTACTTAGTAAGAAAAAAACAACAACACAAAAAGCCCTATTGTGTGAGTCATTTCCAACAATAAATGGCCTGCTTAGTTTGCTGCTAATTTGTGAACATGGTGGGAAATCTTTATATGCCTATGTATGTATAAAAATAACACGTTAAAGATTTGATTATGTGAAACTGTTACACAAGATAAAATTTTTAAAATGAAATTCGCATTCCAACATTATCCAACAATTTTTTTTCTACTTTGCTAGCAGTTGCGGTTGTGGTTAGGGTAAGGAATTTAGAAAATGACATAATAAGGTTTTGATGAAAATGTGGCTAGGGTTAGTTTAAGGGTTAGATTAAAAAAAGCACTTGGTGAGGCTTAAATATTAATGAACACATAGTCAGAGATTTGTGTTATGCATGCTAATCCCTCCCTCCACAATAGAACAGGCAAATAAGAATTTTACCATCTCACAATTTCTTATTGTGACGTGTTGACAAATCTAATTCACATTTAAATCTGGCTGCCTAAACAGACAAAGCTTAACTTTAGATACATCAGTATGTCAGTGTTCAATATCTCCATACGTCTTGCTATATCATCACATTCCCTTTCCAATGCTTTTGATGCTGTTGATTCGGCCAAAAGAACATATAAAAAGAGAGGAGGGGATGGTATAAAACACAAATCTTTTTTGCAAGAGATCACTATTTTGAGACTTATTACACAATATTGCCCACAGTCCTTGCCATTTTCTACTTCCTCTTCTACTTTCAATTCCTTACTTTTTTAATATACTCTCACCTGTGAGTTGGTATCATTAAGAGTAAAGTAAAAAAAGGTTACAAAATCCATGCTTTGGCTCGTAAAATAAACAACATGATTAGGGATTACACATTGTACTATTCATGGGTCACAACTTCCATGTCATGTCACATGGATGTTACTCTATACAAAACAACAGTCTATGGATACTTTAAAGTCGCCCATTTTGTAACCGTGGATTGTTTTAGAGCTGTGGTCAACAGTTCCTGCTAAGAAAATTAAAAGTGAAAACTAAAAGTGTTACTAAAGGTTTACACACATACTTGTATAAGACAAGAAAATAACTCAATTGTCACTACTGGAATTTGCACAAGATAACATGTATATAATATGAAACTTTAACTTGTCTCAACTGTAACAGCTTCCTTAACACCTCCCACATTGCAAACTAAATCCTTTTTAGAGTAAAAGTTTTACTTATGAAGCTAGGTGGTAAACCACAGGGATGAGGCTCATTTCTACAATGTATGGCAGCTTCTGGTTGTAAGTCCCAACACTGCCCCTTACTGGCATCATACAAAGAAATATCACTTGCATGAACTAACCAAAAGGCTGCAATGATTAGCTGCCTCAACTCAGTCCCCATCTGGAAGGATGGGATATGACATGTGCGGTGCAGATGAGAGGAGGATCAATAATAAAGTTTAAAGAGGGAGGGGAAGACAGATTTAGCAGGCTGTTCTACACAGCTGGTGTTTGTTAGTCCGTCTGGCATCTGACAGATGTGTCTTTAGGTGTAATGGCTCATCGAAGCCTGTTCACATATTAAACTTTATACCTCTGTAGCCTTGGTAAAGAAGAGATGGAGATTATAAAATAATCTGCAGAGACAGCAAATCATTTTGTAAAGTCTGGTTTTTTTGCATCTCTTACATTACTGATGATTGCCTCCTTAAATAGCAAACTTTGTTGTATCTCTTCCAATTTCTAGACATCTGTGCTGCATCTAACAAAAAATGAACAACTGGAGAGCGGAGTAGCCATAAAACACACAAATGCTGATATATGTTGTGTATCTAACAGTCATCTGTTAAGTATCTTCATGTTTCCACAGTCAAAAACATTTTCTAAAGGGGGCTGCAGAACCCTTTACCCTTTTAGAAGTAACGCTGGTTGTGAATTATATGAAAATACTTGAAACACATAAAACCATCTGCCACTCATAAAAGGTTTTCTTTTGTTGTTTTTATTAACAAAGACCAAAATTGTATTATAACAACTCAGTTGATCAACTACAACAGAAATACATGAAAATGCAGTACCTCATAAGAAATATATTGTCATTCAATATATTAATTGTCAGGAAAAAAAACAACCTCACTGCTTGAACAGTCCAATAAGGGAGGTGGAAGACTAATGGTTTACATCTGGTCAAGTAAACCACCTCCATCACCATACATTTAACCTTTTTATTAACTTTAAAAAACTTTTTTTTTCTATAATATTCATTTATTTATTTATTCTTTCTTATAGAAGAAAGCTTTTCCAGTTCTCCCTGTGTATATGGCCAGAAAGATGGAAAAAACTTTCTTCATACATTTCTTCCTGTCCTTTATGTCAGGGAGGGTGTGGTTTTGTGCAACTGTTGCAGTGGAAAAATCTACCCATCCATCTACTCTTTGTTAGAACAAATTTCTGAATTCAACCGAGAAGGCTAAAATCTGATATTGGGAGGTAATTGTTGACAAACAGACATTAGTTTATTTTTTGTGTAATTGTATTTAGCAGATTTAGCTATGCGTTTGTTACATAGAGGTGTTGTTTAATGGAAAGTAAGTACCTCTAAGGTATTACTATGTATGGCAATGTCTTACAAGTTTACAGTTAAAACACTAACATAGTTTAAGGTCTGAGACATAACATCAAAGCAGTTTTACTCAGCACAATCATTTATCATTAGAACTCAAACTGAAAAAAGAAATTAAAATGCCTAACAGAAAAAAAACGTTTCTTTTAGAATTAAAGAGAAAGATTACGCTCTTCTCCATTCACATGCATCATGCACAGCATTGCTGAGGTTTCCTTCAACCTCAGGCACACCTCTTGCCCTTGAAGCACTCTTACCACTAAAGTATAGGTTCAGTCTGACTGCTAAACGTATGCTCTCAGATATTTACAGGGTATATGCCAAAATCTGTGAGCAAAGCTATAATCATCACAGGCGTCATGAGTTTACATGTCATGACTTGAAACTATGCTATGGTCAGTGCTCTATAGAACATACAAAGCAAATTGAGGTCAGTCTTAAAGTTGTTAAATTAGGCAGGCATGCAAGCTTTTTCGAACAACACCATATATTTAAAACTTACCCTGAGCTGAAGTTGTTGTACTCCACTTTAATTGTTTTTGAAGATTAAAATTGTGAGTTATATAAAATGACAGAAAGCTTAACTTTTGGTCATTATTGTCCTGATAAAATCCTTAGGCTGGCTTTTCCTCCACCTCCCTATGAAAGGGAGCTGAACCAGGCAGTAATAAGGACACACTGATAAGAGAGCTACAAAGAGAGAGGTCCTGAATGAAGGGAGAAATGGTTGAGACAGTAGACACAGTCTCAAATCAGAAGAGCTGTGGTACTGAGTTCAAGGTTGGGATGGGACAAACTTCCAAACTGCTGGAGGTTTGCCACCTCTCTTCCTCCTCCCACTCTCCAAATAAAGGAGAAAAAAATTTAAGGGGAAAGGAGAGAACAGGGTAAGGAGAGTGGGGGTTAATGAAATCCAGACACAGCCTGGTTTGGTCTGGATGTGAGCAGTGGGAAGGATGATGTCACGAAGTTAGAGTGGATTTTTCTGTTCTCTTTCTACAGTTTGCCATTTCTCCCTGTTCCTCTGTTGGGCCCTTTTCATGACTCATCTCTGGCCAAGTAAGGCTTTGGATATTAGGATGATTTTTGTGCCTCTTTGTCAGTAGCAATGAACCACTTTTTTTTGTTGGATAAAAGGGAATTTAATAAGCTATATAATGATGAACTACAATCTATAGATTAATGACAATCTATATGATTAATGACTGATTAAAAACAGTTTCTCTTAAGATTACACTGCTTGGACAGCTGATAAAGATGCACTGCGTGTTCATAATTTTGGAGTGAAATTTCACTAACTGACTTTTAAGCAAACAAACTCAAAAACTTTCCAAAAGGAATATGCCAGACAGTGTGTTGGCAGTTTTAAAATGTTAATGCTGATAAATTAAACCAGCGACAGAGCACCATGACCTATGCAGCCAGTAACTACAAAATAAAAATTCTAACACTAAATGGATTGCATTTATATAGCACTTTTTAAGTCTTGTTGACCACTCCAAGTGCTTATACACGACAAGCCACATTCCACCTAGTGTCATACTGCATTTCTTAATGTACACAGTAATATCTATAAATATATATACATGAGGTCAATTTATATATATGTATATATATATACATATATTTCAATAGAATGTTGTGATCAAACAACAGAAAAGCACTCTCTCAGCAGCCTATACTGTCAAACCCTTAAAAATGCCTCAGTCCAGGCCAGACAAAGGGAAGATTGCTGCAACATTTTTCAGTCTGTAAGCTAAAACAAAGCTGTCAGTATGCTATAAAATTGCCTTCAGTTCTTTATATATGAGTGTATAAAAATTGTAAAAGTTAGCTTAACATTAGTTGATTATCAAGCAGTATAACTATATTGGCATTTCAATTTGCTTACCAATTCACCCTCTCCATCCCTCCTCCAGAAGAAGGTTCCAGAATGTACCATATGGAAGTATTTAGAACAGTGGCCGAGTTCATCAATGTCCTTTTGACTGAAAGTCATTACTCATACATCAACATTTTTTGCTCAGCTTTGCACTGTTATGATGGTGCTAGGCAACCACTGCTAGAGACGTTAGATAAAAAGTTAAGATTGATAAGGAGCCAGTGTGTCTCAAAATATACAATAATGAATCAATGAGTCAAATGAGGTCAACCTGACATGTACAAGATATTAAATATTTTTAGCAAACACTCATGGAGACACACCCTTGAAACCCAAAACCTTTCATGTTCTAACAAGAACTCATAATGACACTGTTAGATGATGTCAATCACACTCAGCTTTTAACTATTGCCTGATATACTGAGGCAGGGCAGAGCTGAACTAAGACAAAAGGATGCTCTCATTCTTGTCATTGAGTGACTTCACGTAGGTGCATGAAAGTGCATAATGTTACCTTTCATGTTTGAAAACCTGCTCGACCCTTGTTTCTCTCATTAATACTCGCCAGCAGTCATAACTGAGAAGTAAAGATAAGAATCAGTAAACATTTTGTCAGATTAAACATGTAAACTAAAACATGCCACCGTTTTCCTCAGGATCCACATGATGATTTGGGTGTGGCTGTGGTTCTCTCAGTATGTGGAAATTATGAACAGCAAAGGAAATGTTTCCTGTAAACCCTGTAAAACACTGAACACACACTCAGTGTTTACTATATTAACAACTAAAAGCATGAAACTCCCTTCCACATAACTGCAGAATTTAGACCGGTTGCTTTCCCCTCCTGCAAAGACATTACCATTAGGAAAAAACTGCTCACGAGAGAGTTTTAGGAGAAAAATGTTGATTGAATCCATGGAGCACAAGCAAATAAATGGGAGATGTATTGGTCTTAGCTCGCTTGTACTATGTCCACTGTCGAAAATATTAATAATCCAATGTATTCTCATGAAAGGGTTTGTATGGAAATGTACAAAAAGTTATGTACAGATTTTCATGCATTATCCTACGAATATCCAATTACCTGTGAACATGCGCAGTTCCCTGCAGTGAAAATGGCTTCCATTCGTTTCAGCTAATGAACACGCCCCTTTCCATCAGCGAAAATGAGTGGCAGGATTCATGTTTAAATTAGCATATTTTTATGTTTTCATAACATAGCTTTTCTCATGACATAAACGTACATGTTAGGGTTATGTGTTTTTAGTTACTAATCAGTTACCAATCAGTCCTAGACCCAAAATTTGTTTTAGCTCTTTTGAATTTCTGATTCTCAGTTTTTCCCACCCAAAGTGGAAATCACACAAACCTCTTGTGTTTGTTGTTGTGTATCATCCACCTGGCCCTTATTCTGAGTTTCTGTCTGAATTCTCAGAGTTTTTAATCCCAGTTAGTGCTGAGTACAGATAAAGTCATTGTCGTGGGTGACTTTGATATTCATGTAGATGTTGAAAATGACAGCCTAAAGATTAACTTTAATTCTATATTAGACTCTATTGGATTTTCTCAAAGTGTTCACAGACCTACTCACTGCCTTAATCATACTCTTGATCTTGAGCTGACTTATGGCATTGAGAGTGAACAGTTGACAGTGTTCCCTCAAAATCCTGTATTGTGTGACTATTTTTTGATAACTTTTGAATTTACATTACTTGACTATATGGCTTCTGAGAAGAATTTTACATATAGACGGTGTTTAACAAGTTTTAAAGAGTTAATTTTATCATCCTTTTCTTCACTGCCATGTGCAGATATGACAGAGGACAGCTACCTAAATTTTACTCCAGTAGAACTTGACTCTCTTGTTGACAGCACTATAGTTTCAATGCATACAAAACTAGACAATGTTGCCCCTCTGAAAAGGAAGGTAATCAGTCAGAAGAGGTTGGCTCCTTGGTATAATTCACAGCTGCGTGCTTTGAAGCAGACTGCAAGAAAGCTGGAGAGACAGTGGCGGTCCTCTAATTCAGAAGAGTCTCAATTTGTCTGGAAAGACAATATAATAATGTATAAGGAAGCCCTTCGTAAAGCTAGAACTGCTTATTATTCATCATTGATAGAAGAGAAAAAGAACAATCCCAAGTTTCTTTTCAGCACTGTAACTAGGCTGCCAAAGAGTCCGCGCTCTGTTGAGCCATGTTTTCCTTTAACTCTCAGCAGTGATGATTTCATGAGATGCTTTATCAATAAAATTGTTTCTATCAGAGAAAAGATTAATGGAATCCTTCCCACTATCATCACTGATGTATCATCAAGTGCAGCAGCTTCATAAGTATCTTTAGAACCTGATTTGTATTGAGACAACTTCTGCCCAGTTGATCTCTCTGAACTAACAGCAGCAATAGTCTCTTCTAAACCATCAACATGACAAGATATGTACCTCAGACTTTTAAGGTTGCTGTAATTAGACCTTAAAAAAAACTGCTTTTGATTCAAAAGTGTTGGCTAATTATCAACCTATATTGATTGTCCTCAGGAGTTCCTCAGGGTTCTGTGCTTGGACCGATTCTTTTTACTTTATACATGCTTCCATTTGGTGACATTATTAGACAGAATGGCATAAATTTCCATTGCTATGCTGATGATATTCAGCTGTACTTATCTATGAAACCAGATGAAACCAATAGGTTGGTCAGACTGCAAGCATGTCTTAAAGACAAAGACCAGGATGACTCAGAACTGGCTGCTTCTAAATTCAGACAAAACTGAATTTGTTCTCTTTGGACCTGAGCGTTTGAGGGAGAAATTGTTTAGTTGTATAGTTACTCTCGATGGTATTTCTTTGGCTTCTAGTTCTACAGTGAAGAACCTTGGACTCATTTTTCACTAAAATTCATAATTTGACGCACATATAAAACTGGTTTGTAGGACTGCCTTCTTTCACCTTTGTAATATTGCCAAAATCAGGAACATCCTGTCTCAGGGTGATGCAGAGAAACTAGTCCATGCATTTGTTACTTTAAGATTGTACTACTGTAAGTCTTTATTATTGGTCTGTCCCACATATTCTCTGAAAAGCCTCCAGCTGATCCAAAATGCTGCAGCCAGAGTTCTGATGAGAACTAACAGGAGAGATCATGTTTCTCCAGTTTTAGCTTCTCTTCATTGCTTCCCTGTTAAATTCAGAATAGAATTTAAGATTCTTCTCTTCACATATAAAGCTCTTATTGACCGAGCTCCATCATATCTTAAAGATCTCATTGTAAGATATTTCCCTAACAGAGCACTTCGCTCCCAAAATGCAGGTTTACTTGTTGCTCCCAGAGCCTTCAGTTATCAGGCCCCTCTTTTGTGGAATGAGCTGCCAGTAAATGTCCGGGAAGCAGATACCCTTTCCACTTTTAAGATTAGGCGTAAAACTCCTTTTTGATCAAGCTTATAGTTAGGGATGGCTCAGGTGATCCTGAAACATCCCATAGTTAAGCCGCTATATGCTTAGACTGCTGGGGGACCTCATCTGTCACACTTTTCCTCACTTTGCTCTCTTTTCCCCCTGTACAATTTCTCAAATTATATTATGTACATTATTGTGGTTATCAAGTTGTGTTTCCTTATGGTATCCTTTCAATTGTATTATGGTGTTTTTTCCCTCTCTTTTCTGTTTTCTCAAACCAGGGGTTTGAGAAGAGGTTTCTTCTTGTTAAAAGGGAGTCGTTCCTTTCCACTGGCATCTTCAGGATGGGAGATTGAAGACAAGTTTCGGTGCAATCTGTTGGTTTCCTTAGCTAGGATATTGTTTTTTAATTGGCTCTATATTAATTAATTGGATTATTTTTAAATTAATTAATTGAATTTCATTGGATAATTATTATAATTAATTGAATTCCAATTGGCTTGAATTGGACTGTCTTATTTAAGTGCCTTGAGATGATATTTGCTGTAATTTGGTACTATATAAATAAAACTGAATTGAATTGAATATGGCCCTACAAGTGGTGGGCCTGAAGCCACCGTGGCTCGAGGTGACAAGGACAGCTGTGGGTTTCTGATTGATCGTTATCACAGAGGACTTGCACCGAGAAAGCCCAATGGAAAACCCCAGGTGATTGTCGCCAAGCTGCATTATTATCAGGACTGCATCGATGTACTGCTCCGAGCCAGAGAGGGAGGCCCGCTCTGGTACAAGGGAGACCCAGTAGCTATATTTCCAGACTAAACCATGAGCCCGGACCGTTTTCAACAACGTCGAGAACCTTCTCCGAGGTCGACAAGAGATCCGCTATGGGATTATTTGTCCAGCTCGTCTCCGCATCTCCTACAATGGAAATAACAAAGACTTCCAGAACCCAGAGAAGGCGATGGCCTACGTTAAGACTATTATTCCAGCAGCAGATGCTGTGAAGTGAGGACAGTAAGTTTTTGTTTTCACCTCCTTTCTTTTGGATGGACACAAGAATGTGGGTGGTTTGATAATCCCACTCAAAGAATATTTAGATATTTACCTTTTTTTTACTTGGATTTTCTTATACTACAGGGTGAGTACACATTTTTGTCAATAATGTTTATTTTCATTTGTATACATGCTTATGCATGTAATCCCACACCGATTACTTAAAGATGAATGAGATGGCAAGATCATTTGTCAGTACACTACACCCTCACACCCGAATTTGTTTTATTATTTGGTTATTTTCATTGACTTAACGGTCAAGGGTACAGACGATCCCTCAGTTGAGTGGTATCTATGGATATCTTTGTTTAGATATTTGTAAACAGGTACATGACCAGAGTCATATGTTTATTTATTTATGATTTATATTCTTTTTATACATTTTATTTTATTTTTTTATTTTATTTGATTGCATGGGATATTTCTCCAGGGGCATTAATAGTAGCTTAAAGACTTGTTGCGCTTTTTTTTTTTTGGTTCTACTTCAGAGTGCAGGGTTGGGTGGGAGCCAGCCTTCTTGACACTAAGTTGTTCTCCATTTCCATCACTTAATGTGCGGTTGTGTTTACGAAGGGTATTGCAGCCGCTGTGTTCAGTTAGGTGGCAGGGGTTGGGAGCCTACTAGACCTATCTTGTTTGGTTATATTTTTGACTGTCTTCTTTGTGTTAAACATCTTGTTGAGGTTTTGGGGTGTATCTATAGGATATTGACTCCTAATGGCTAATACAAGTAATTCAGGAATGAGTTTTGGGTGCGTAGTTAATTTTTTTTTAAGCTGGAATGTGAAGTCTCTGAACCATCCTGTTAAATGCAGGAGGGTATTAACACATCTTAGTCATTTTAAAGATGACATTGCACTCCTTCAGGAGACTCATCTCCGCACTACTGACCGTCATAGATTGAGAGGTGAATGGATAAGACAAGGATATCACTCCAACTTTGGTTCTAAAGCAAGGGGAGAAAGAATCCTAATTAGTAAGAATATTCCTTTTGTAATTTCTGTAATTTCTCTGTCAGACCCTAGGGGGCATTATATTATAGTAGTGGCTCGACTGTATGGATTCCCAGTTATTTTAGCTAACATCTATGCCCCTATCTGAGATGATCATACCTTTTATATTAACGTCATCTCTTGGATCCCTAACATGGATTCGTGTCACCTCACTCTAGGTGGGGATACAAATTGTGTCCTTTCCCCAAATTTAGACCGTAGCCCCTCTTCTGAATCAAAGTCAGCAAAATGATCCAACTCTTTCTTCAGACTTATGGTATAGCAGATGTCTGGAGTTTCCTCAACCCTACATCAAGGGGCTATTCCTTTTTTCCCCGTTCCATAAAACGCATTCCCAATGCAGATTCCAGCTATTGTCCATGGAGACTTAATCCGTTACTTGTTTCAGAAGATACTTTTGTAAATTTATTAACACAGAAATTAAATTCTTTGTCGCCCATAATCAGACACCAGGAATGTCATTCTCCACAGTGTTGAAACCATACTTAAGGGGACAGGTTATCTCTTTCTGTGTAATGCGGAAGAAAGCCAACACCAAGTGCCTTAAACAGCTGACAGATGATATTCTTAAACTTAATATGAGGTATAGCCACTCGCCCTCGGATGATATTAATTAATATTAAGGGAATCAATAGAGAGGGATTAGAGTGTAAGGTATCGCTTTATGGAGAGGTATGGATTTATGGAGATTGCTACTATATATTTTAGATCCCTTGTTAAGTCTCCCTAAACTGCTGGGCACATTGAACATTTTTGGCAAAATATCAGGTTAAATAAATCTGCAAAAAAGTGTTGAAGGCGCTGCTGAAGTAAAAAAAAAACATGATCCTCACAGTGCCACTCTCCCTGTCCAGGTGAGAATGAGCCTTGTGAAGCAGGTACAGAATGGTGTCCTCCATCCCCACCTTTTCCTGGTAGGCAAACTGGAGGGGATCCTGGACATGTTGGTCCTGGGGCCAAAGGCGTTGAAGCAGGAGCTGCTCCAGGGTCTTCATTATGTGTGACGTCAGGGCCACCAGTCTGAAGTCTGCTGGCTGGCTCGGGTATGGCTTCTTGGAGACTGGAACCAGACAGGATGTCTTCCACATGGAGGGCACCTTCCCCTGATTCAGGTTCATGTTGTAGATCTGGTGCAGAGGCTCCCCCAAGCTTGGCAGCACAGGCCTTTTGCATCCTGGGATACACGCTGTCCGGATCTGCAGCTTTAGTGGGGCGGAGCCTCCTCACCTCCCTTCTGACCTCCTGTCTGGTTATGGTGGGGGGAAGGCGGTTGCTGTTGTTTTTCCTTTCCTCCCCCTGACTGCTGGGGAAGAGTGTTGAGGAGACTGGTAGGGGAGCAGGGTGGTTTGGAGACGCATAAGCAATACAGTCAAACCTGTTGAAGAAGTGGTTAAACTGGTTTGCGCTCTCTGTGTCCCCCTATGCGGTGTTGCGGCTCTTCTTGCAGCCTGTGATGGTCTTCATCCCCTCTTAGACCTATTTTAGGTTGTCTTGTTGGAGTTTCTGCTCCACCTTTCTGCTACAGGACTCCTTGACCTCCTGCAGACGGACCTTTAATTAATTCTGTGCCTGCTTCAGCCTTTCTTGATCTTGATCTTTGAACGCCCTCTTTTTTCTGTTGAGTACATCCTTGATGTTGCTCATGATCCAGGGCTTGTTGTTTGGGAAGCAGCGCACAGTATTAGTAGGAAGCACTGTGTCCCTGCAGAAGTCCATGTAGTCCATGATGCAGTGTTTGACCCCCTCAATGTCCTCACTGTGTGGCTGCAGTCCCTCCAATCAGTGGACTCAAAACAGTCCCTCAGAGCCTCCTCTGCCTCAGGAGACCACTTCCTGAATGAGCGGGTGGTTGTGGGTTAGCTCTTGATCTTCATCATGGGTTAGCTCTTGATCTTCAGTATCTTTAACCAGGGTGGTGACCAGGGATTAGTTATTGTTTGTATTTAGCATATAGTGAAAATCTCAAATGAAAAGACCTTGTTAAAAAAAAAAAAAAAAAAACCTGTCCAGGATAGCCTACGGCCGTGAGTTAAAATAGTTATGAAAAATGAATAAATACAAAATAGAGTATGTGGTAATTATCCTTTGAGTCTGAGATTTAGCTTTTACGGGTTTTTTGCTATTTCTCTGAGCATTTTGTGGTCTGACAAAAAATCCTTTTACTCGTGGGAATATGAACAACTTCCAATTTTTCATTGGAAAGTAAAAGACTGTAAAAGAAATCTATTATGTTTGTGATCCCCTGACAGTTGAGTTTCTTCTGGTGGTTCAGATCAGAAGCTGGAGACAACAAGACTGAAGGAATATATAATGATTGATCAAAAATAAACAGAAATTGAATGGAATCAAGGAGGCAAAATCTATAATGCATGGCAAAGAAGAAACCAAGGTTTACGAAGGACTGTAGTTATACAGTTGTATCACTTGTTGTTAAAATTACTTCTCATATAAACATTTGTAGAAGAAACATACATACTCTTTACTAAAGTGAAATTTAATAAAACCGCACTTCTATGGTCAAAATACAAGCATGCATGGTTTTATTATCCAGCATTTTTTAGTAAAGCTTTTGTTTTAGCCACATATTCAATCTACAGCTTTAGGGAATTGTCCTTGGATAAGTTCCATATTTTGACTGATTCCTCAGCTTATAAGTCCAGATGTGATCACTATATTCCACTTCAGGAAATTAAGAATATCTTGGTTTTTGATATGGCCTACTGCTGGAAGAACTGAAATGTAGCGAAAAGTCCCCTCTCTTTTCTTGGACTGCAGATTTCTGTAGCTCCCACCCCTAAAGCCAACTGATGTGAGTTTTTCTGTTTGATGGTGTTTTTATACATATATATTTATATTATATATTATATTTATATATATATATATATATATATATATATACACAGTGGAGAGACGTCAAGAGCACCTACAGGAAGACAAGTGGAGAAATTCACAAACAGCAACACCAGCAGCAAGTATAGGAAACATAATTGTTCTGTGGTTTTAATACTGATTAAAACCACAGAACATGTATATTAAGCATGTGAATGAGTGAATGAGCGTGTGTGAGTGTGTGTGCGTGCAAAACTGGGGGCCCCTGGGTGCTGTGGGTACCAGAAAGAGAGAGGAGTATGTATGGGACTGGGAGGAAAGGAACTCCCCCTAGAAAGCCAGGTCCCGACTGGCTACAGCTACCCCAACCTGGAAGAGTTGATGGTGTTCAATCAAGGAAAAATATGCCAGCCTGGACATCACCTTGATTTGCAAGACATCAGATGTTTGGGGACAAGGATATACAGATGCAAAGTGGGCTATTGGAATGTGACTTTCGTGTATTGGAGTATAAATTATAACATTGTTGAGATTCCACTATAAGAGCAATCCCAGGTAGAGGAGATGTATGCAGAGGATGTGGGACCAATAGATACTTTGAAACCCAACATCTAAAATAACAAACTATTTAAAACTAGGTGGTCTAACATTTTTAAACAAAATATGCTATAACATCGAGATAACAATTATGTTCAATAAAGTTGCCACTTAAGGGTGAGCCAGGATGCGAGGTCATGGTGGATAATCCATTATCTGCACCATTAAAGAATGAGTATCAAGCCCCATTAAAAAGTCCCGATGACCTTAACACAAGGACAGCTGGTCTGAGATGGAAGATTATGGACAAATTAGATGAGAACAGACCCATACAGAGTTGAGACTGCACACTACTGGAACGTGTGGGAGAAATAAGCATCACATAACGCAAATGTGTTATGGTTAGTGCAACTGGGAGCTGACCACAGCAGTCTCCTGAGGCAAAAACCAGTGACCATCATGGTGGCAGATATCCTTGAGAGGGTTTTAAGCTTGAAGAGTCAGACTGCACCAGGACCTGACATGACACACACTTACTAGCTAATTAAATTAACTGTGCTCCATGAATGCATACCATCGCAAATTAAACAGCTGGTAATAGTTGGGACCTACCCTGACTGGTCAACCCAACATTGGACATTACTGATCATAAAAAAGGGCGGCTGTAGCTCAGGAGGAATTGGTCGCCCACCAATCGGAAGGTCGGTGGTTCGACTCTGGCTTCCCCAGGATACATGTCGAAGCGTCCTTGGGCAAGACCCTGAACCCCACGTTGCCCCCCCAGTGTATCATTGGGGGTGTGAATGATTAGAAAAAGCACGTAGTTATGTGCATCTTAAGACGTGCTGTATGAGTTTGGGGTGGGGTGAATGCGGCATGTAGTGAAGCGCTTTGAGTGGTCAGTTAGACTAGAAAAGCGCTATACAAGTACAAGTCCATTTACCATTTGTTCCTCGTGGCATCCCCCAACATCAAAATGTATGGAGGGACTGAGCGTGACATCAACTCACAGATCCACCTCAAACAGGATATACTGCAAGGACATCAGAATGTAATTTGGATTTGATAAATGTGGCCAAATGGTATCAAAGGAAGGCAAAAATTATCATAACTGAATGGAGTTGAATTATCAAAAGGTACCATAGTAGGTGGGGGGTTTTATTTGATACTTTTGGTTGGATTTACTTTTTTTTTTCTGTGTTTTGTTTGATTCTGTTTTCTTGTTTGTGTTCATGCTATTTTTGAGTTATGGGTGTGGATTAGGATTTATGCTTTGTTTGTATCAATCTATACTTGATGTGCCTTTTGTTTCTAGTATTTTTTTATGATTTGCCTTAGTTGTTATTCTTGCTTTTGTTTTATATCTGATGTAGTCTTAGTGTTGTTTTGCCACAAAGTTTTTGTTTATCTTTCAGTCCTGACCTCAGTTAAGTTTCTAGTTTGTTTCTCTGTTTCACCAGTAGAGAGCATACCAGTAGTAGTCCACAGTTCCCTTGGTTTGGGTTTCCTCAGCTCTCCTACACACCTGTCTCTTGTTAATTGGTCTCTGCTGCTGTCACTTGTCTCATCATGCAACAACAACAAGGAAGCAAGTGACAACCTAGAACCTAAAAAGAGTAAGCCAGGTCCTGAAGAGACAGGAGTGAGAAAAAAAAAGTCCCTAGCCATCAACACATTAGGGAGAAAGTACTTCACAATACCTGGGGTTCGTTTCACAAAGCAGGCTCAACAAACTGTGAGTCTAATCCTGAACTCTGAGTTTATCTACTCTGAGATAGTAAACTACGAGTTTCTGGTTCCAGAAACGCTGATTTGAATTAGTTTAACTCTGAGTAGTTTCACCTGGAGTTAAGCGCGTACGCCACAACTATAAAAAGCCAGAATTAATGGAGCCCCGATTCGATGAGTCACCCTGGCAACGGGGAAGAGGAGGGCTACGTTTTTCACCAAACTCGAATTGAAAATCTTAATGCGCTCTTACGGTGAGTTTCTGTCATGTCATGTTTTGGCTTTTGTGGGGGTTTTTTGATGTAATTTCTTGGGTTTTGCTTCAGGTTTTAGTTTTTTTTTAGTCAATAGGTTTTTGCCATGTTTTCCCTTGCCATGCCATGTTAGGTTCATTCAAGTCACCTGTCTTGGTTTTCACAGCTGCACTTTATCCCCAATCCCCTCCCCACAGTATTTTAGTTTCCAGGTTCCCTCAGTTCGGTGCAAAATCCTCACCTTCACTGACAATTCACCTCTCTTTATGCAACATGCAACATGCTTCGTGGTTTTCAGGTTTGTCAGGTCAGGTTTTGCCTCTTGCTTTCCACAGCCATAGTCTTGTTTAATTTATTCCACAGTTTAGATTTATTGTTATCCGGCTCAGCCGCGCCTTCTGTTCTTTTGTTAAATAAATCAAGTTATCCTTTAAAATCTGCATCTGGGTCCTACCTCTTCCACGTCACGTACAACCCCAAACACCCCGGTTGTCACAGTTTCAACACGTTTTTAGAAAGAAGTGCAACACCACTGCAGCTGCAAAAGAGAGGGAGACGGAGTCAACATCGTTGGATTATTTATTGTATATCTTCAATGAAAAGAAAATTTTCCTTAGGTTATTTTGACTTTCTGTTCTACCATGCTGCCCTTAGGAAATGAAAGTGTGCCAGGTTACAATAAAATGATTGCTGTCAATTCATTAAACAATCAGTGGCATTTTATAATCTATATACTATAAATAGTAAATGGACTGTACTTTTATAGCACTTTTCTCGTCTAGTTTACCACTCAAAGCGCTTTTACCGGCCACAGTCGCCCATTAACTCACACTCATGCCTAGTCTATAGAGTAGTATAGGCCACACAGTGTTTTTTTTCTCTATCACACACATTCACACACAGATAAACACATCAGAGGCAATATAGGGTACAGCGTAAAGAAAACAATTTGACATGTGGTCAGGGAACTGCTAACCTTCTTATTGGCAGATGACTGCTCTTCCTCCTGAGCAACAGCAGTCCCTACAATCATCGGATTAGCCACAGAAGTAAAAAAAAAAAAACTAAAATATATTGAAATGAGGTTCTCAAAACCTTTTTTATTGTCATGAGCTATAGAGATACTTTAGATGCACTTTAGAAGACTAACTGTGTTTTCTCCTTAACTTTAAATGTGCTTGAGGCTGTAAATGTTTGTGTTTTACTGTGCCTGATACAATTTGAGCATGTAATGGGTTTCCTATTCTGGTGTAAACTATTTGGAATTTAGACTGTTAACTGCATTTTTGTCAGTTGAAGTCACATTGTCCTGATACCAGGTCTCAGTTTGGCCTCATGGTTGGAAATTATAATGGGAGGCTTAATAGAATAGTAGTCAACACAGCACTGTTGTCTCAAGTTCAGATCAATACTAAAACATATCTTTTTTTTGTCTTCTTTTGCCTAACTGGTTTTGTGTAGTAAGTAAATGCAATAAATCAGGCTTAGTGATCTGGATTTGTCACTATAGTTGAAAACTGGACCATGTACAGAGACAAAGACATACAGATTATTATACAAAATTATTTTAGAGCAGCTGCAGTTTTCAGAAAGAGGATAAAACTGCAATCTTGACTGCAGTGAGTTGAAGGACAAAGCAGTAAATCATATAAAACTTGATATACCAGTTGTTTCACAGTTAAATTTTAAAGCAAAAATAACAGCATTGTGGGAACCTGTTCAGTCATTAGTTTAGTCATTAGATTTTATGTAAAAATCTCTACTCTGCAGACAGAGGCTAAAAGTATATAGTAGAAATGCATAAATAGATTTAACTACACATTGTGATTTACTGGAGTCTACTCAACTTCTGTCCAAAAACATCTTGAACAGAAACACACACTTCTGCTGAGTCACTTTTGTGATCACTTTTGTGTGAGTTTGTTTGTGGTTTTTCAAAATATCCTACTTCATATGGTTTAATTATCACATGAAAAATCACAGTTCATGTTAATTTCAAGGGAAGGTGGTATTTCAGCTGTGAACTGATTTAAATTCAACCTTATTGATCTTGTCATCTTCACACTAAACTATGCTGTATACAATTTGTCTTGGGATAATCCCAACTAGATGGTGGTGATAACTTCATAGTGATAATAAATATTTATATATATTAATATACATATAATAAAGAGCTTGTAGATCGTCCCAGCTCATCTTGCTGTAAGCAAGAAAGCAAATCACATGAAATTACATACTTCCTCTCTATATATTTATTTAGTTGTATTTGTATCACTGCGTTTCTGTGTGTGTTGCTAAGGGACAAACCCCCAAACAAGTCCAACTATTTACACAGGCTGCTTCCTCTGCAAGGATGAGCCCTGATCCTTAAATTAACTACCAAAATACTTTCTGTTGTAGAGATACTAACCATGGTGTGCATTAACCCCCTCATCCCACAGATGCTTCAGTTTTGTTATCTAGATTTTTTTTTAATTGGCAGGGATGATAGTGAAGAGGCAAAAAACCTTGTGGCCTTGAAGCCCTTTTCTATTTCAATATCTTGAGCTTCAAAGCTCAGCAATTAATCTTCTGAGAACATTATGAATAAACTTCCACCTACCTCTCCTTTAGCATTATGATGTATTTTATTAGGCTTTTTGTTTTGTTTGTAAAATAAACAATCATAGCTAAAACTGAAAGAGTATGTGTAAGTTCCCTTTTTATTGAGTCACTTCCATGTGAAAAGCAGATTTGAAAAGAGCTAAATGTTAAATGTGATTTTTTTTTGTCTAAAATATTTACATACAGAACATCCCTTGTAGGATTAACAAGCATATCTGTTATGTGAGCATATCAACGTGATGCTATAATTTCAACCACTGGTTTTGACACTACCTGAAGCGTCAATAAGAAACTGAGGAACTTTGAAAAACAAAACCCAAATAGGAAGCAGACAAGCCCAACAGCAGGCCAAGAAGAAAAAAATATAAGAATTTTTTTAGGCCCAGAAGGAGTTATAAAATGAAAATGTGTTGCACACATGAGGAGCACAGCTGTGTACTATCCTTCAGTGATCCAATTTCCTTTGATTTCCCTCAGTCTTATTGGGACTAAACACTGACACTCTGGAATGACATCAAGCTGTCCAGACGATGCATACTGGTGGACATCACATTGACGTGGCCTTTTATTTTCATTCCTAGATCCTCATGTGGTCTTAACATTTTGCGCTGACATTGCAAAACTGTCAAGTTATACAAGAACTTTTTTTATTTTGAATAAAAAAATGGACCATATGTCCAACACCATAGTGTTGTGTTTTTTTCATTCAAACAAGATGTTCACATTTGACATCGATATGCTGTCAGTAATAAGATGATAATTCAAAGTAAACAAGAAACTTGGGTAGGGGGCACAAATAGAAGAGGTAAAGATAAGGAGGAATGGGATTCAAACCCTGGTTCAGGTAGGGGGTAATGAAAGTAAAGAGGGTGCCAGAGGTGGAGGCAGTACAAGACACACTAGCAGATTCAGCAGACAGACTCTAAACAGTGCACTCTATACCCATCTAAACAGTCCTACAGTCACTAAAAATGCGATCAAAAACAAGGCCATACAGGCCAACTCACCTGAAATGGCCACCTGGTTTCAAAAGGCTCACATGGGCCACACCCTCCACTTGGATATAACCTGGATTTCTTCCTTGCTTCTTCCAAGAGTCTGTTTACCTTAAGTGCTCTCTCTGTTTGGCCGCCAGTTACTATTGCTTCTTCTAATCCAAATCTACTGACTGGACCTTACTGCCTCACCTGACATTTCCTTCACTATTTTCCTCATGCTCTGTCCACTTATACCACTCTCCCTCAACAATTAGACAACAAACAAATCCTCTACATCCTACTTCCAATGGACATATCCTAACTTTCTATCCTCGCTGCTCTGTCTCTGCCCCTAACTCCACATACCCAAGATTTTTCCTTTCATATGCTTCTACTACTAAGTCCTCCCAAGGAACAGTAGGCTCTATGAAATAGACTCTCATTCTACTCCTAGACCACATGACTGTATCAGGCCTTAGATTTGTAGAGGCTATTTCCTGGGGAACAACAAGCTTTCCTCCTAAATCTACCTGCATCTCCCAATCACAAGCATCCTCTAAGCCGCCTTGCCTCCTTATTGCGTTATTAACTTTCTCCCCCTCTTGAACAAACTGAATTGCCACTGTCTTCATCTTAATTTACTCCTAAATTTACCTGCCTTCGTTCATCCTCAATACCTGCAGGTAAGCTTCTTGATACTTGGTTATGATGCCACGTACACTGGCCTTGTGACAGACGGATCTTACAGCCTGACAAAATATGCCTTAGAGTTGCAGTACCTGAACATAGCAAACATAACGGGTCTCCATTTACCCAGAGTTTTAGGTTCTGGGGAGTTGGCAATACATCATATGTCGCCCCTATCAAAAATCTAATACTCCTTTCCGTCATACTGCACAGCCCTTTACAACTAAACGTTTTCTTCTCTACACCTTCCCAGTTCAACCAATGTCCCTGCTTAGCCTGAGCCACTGCATTGATACCCCTTAACATTTCCTCTATGAAACTGCTCAACAACTAGCTTTTATTCTCCTTGGGACCTGCTCTACACCACACAGGTTTGCCTGGGCCAAGCTCCAAGTCTCCCCGACCTATTTGAACATTACCCACAATCTCTGCATGTCTAAGAGTTGCTTCTGCCTCCTGAGCTGCCATACTTGGATTCCATTTCCTCCCCTTGGTTGGGTTTGTAACCACCTTACTAACTACCACGTCTTTACTCCCAGCTAACAGGAGCTCTGTCCTAACTTTAGTACATTTAAACTCTTCTACTAGACTAGATACTGGGAGCTGGAGTATGCCTTTCCCATACAGTGCCACAGTACCTAAGCATCTAGGAACACCTAGCCACTTCCTAATGTAAAAGCTAACTAATCTTTCCATTTTTTCTGCAACAGATAATGGAATCTCATGCACAGACAGTGGCCACATCACCCTAGGAAACAATCCAAACTGCAGACAGCACAGCTTCAATATTGCTGGAAGCCCTCATTTATCTGTTATATCCAGTCCCTCAGCAACATCTTTCCACAACTGCACTGCCTGCTCTCCATCATTTAAGTCTACCTGGTACCACCTACCTAAATTCTTTACTGCCTTTTCCCTAATTACTGGAATTTTTTCTTCATCTATTACAAACTTTCTATCACTTAATTTCCATCAACTTATTGAGATACTTCTAGACTTAATAGCCCAGCCCACTTTATATTTTTATTAAGTCTCTCAAGTATTCTCTTCATGCATGACACTGTTGTACTCACCAACATCATATCATCCATGTAGGCCCTAACTGGTGCCATCCTGACGTCTCTCTCCACCTACAACCCACTTGGAAGCTCTGATAATTATCTCTATTGCTATTGTAAATGCTAATGGAGAAATCGTACACCCTGCCATAATGCCTATGTCTAAGCCTCTGCCAACTTGCTGTACTTAGGCAGTCTTATAACTAAGGAAATTTGCTCTTACAACTACTTCAGGCAAATAATCAAACATTTTCCAAATAAGGCTTTGTGGCACTGAACCAAATGCATTTGCCATATATAACATTGAGTCTTTTTTCTCAATCTTGGCTGTCTGAATCTGATGCCAAATCATGCCAGTGTGCTCTAAACACCCTGTGAAAACCTGGTATTCCTGCCTTCTGCACAGTAGAATCTATTAAGCTAAATAACTGGCTAATCTCTGTGCAACTACACTAAAGAAAATCTTCATTTCTACATTTATGAGAGAGCTCGTTCAGAACTGCCTCAGGTCAGAGGACTTTTTCTCCTTTGGAATAGTTTATGCCTCCTGCCCTATGCCATGCTCTCGGCATAAACTGTTTCCCATTGGCTTGAATTAGACTATATTATTTAAGTGCCTTGAGATGACAATTGTTGTAATTTGGCGCTATATAAATAAAATTGAATTGAAGGCCTACTACTCTACACTTTTCAAGATTTGAATATGTATTTGTTAAATACTCTTCCACCTCTGACTTTGTTGCCTTAAGCTGAAGGCATTATGCGAGGCATTATACAAGAGAAATATGAGCCCTATAAATACGGTCGTGCTTTAAATTATAACATCAGAGCCAAGGCAGAAAGTTGCTTTTTACTTTGTGGTTGTGTAGAGGTGAAACCAAACAATATTTTATCAAAAGTTCATATATCATCAGGAGAATTTTGATGAAAGCTCCAATAACATGCTTTGGTAGATTTTAAAACAAAAGATTATTTAGAGTCTGCAATCACATAAGCAGCAAAGAGTAACCAGGACAAAGGACAGAGAAGGCCAACATCAGAACACTAGTTATCCTTTACTGACAATGCTGAAATAGTTGTTGCCATGCTCCACAGCCTCACAAACATCTAATCAGTACTCAGAATCATTAACATGAACTTAATTGGAGCAACACAAAGTAGGCATGCATTAAAGCTGCATTAGACAAAACTCTAGTCTGCCATTTACATGCATGAATCGTATTGTTTCTAACTCTGAGCGCTATAATATGATATTGTGAAGATTATTGTGCCAATGTTTTAACACAGCTAGAAAGCAATCTGGTATAACTTGGAAATATATTTTATAATGAATATGAATCAGCCCAATGAATTTTGCACTCATGTTACACGAACAGATTTACGTAAACTATATCATGTAAAAATTTATCAATTTCTCTTCTTCACTGTTACCATTTATACAAAACAGATCACCATTTGCAGTGAACATAAAGCATCATATCTATTGTCTATGCTTTTCTACAACTCAGTACGAAGGAACAAGTCATCTCAGTCAAAGTGTTATTGCTCAGTTCTTTTTTTCTTAGAAATATGTCTCAACAGTTTTTTTTTAACAGGTCATTTTGAGCAACAGACCACAGCAACATGCCCCATCATACGGGGAACACATATTTCCATACTCATTTTGGTTTTGGAAAGGGATTCTGGAACGTTCCATAGTTTTCATAATGGCCAACCCCTGGCTACTGTTATACCTCTGTCTACATGACAACGATGGAATAACTGACCACACCCTCTCCCTATGACACACACAGTCTCACTTGGGACGGAAGTATTGTTCTGTATTCAAAGGTCAATAGATTACATTGTGGGCTGCGCATCTTTTAAAGAGTTCATGTCATCATACATTGGTACCTTGAGATGACATTTGATGTAATCTGGTATTGTATGAATAAAACTGAATTGAACTGAATACACTTTGAGACTGCATACTTTAGGAAAATGCATCAACTGGGTCTGATAACTAATATTTGGGCCCGTGGGAGGGTTTGTAGATCAGGAGTAAGAGCAGTCATCTATGTAGTAGAAAATTAGTTATTCATTGTCATTTAACAATTTTATATACTTCTCTACCTACGTGGTAGATTTTCTGTAGTGTGAGTGCATTCCTAAGTGACAGAAGAGATATCTGGATTTGCTTTAGGAGACTTCAAGCTAATGGAAGTGGCTAATCCTCCCCTAAACAGCGGCACGTCATAAAACTATTCTTCTCTGTTCTGAAGTTCTTGAATACTCACTGACTCTGTTTTTCATTATCAGAAACATGCAGATTTCTTGCAGGATTCACGGAATTCTGTAATCTGTATGATCAATTTACAATGATTTATAACAATTATCTGTTAAAGACCATTCTAAGCTCACAGTCTTCATTTTCACCATACCTACCAATCAGAAGGTCATTGGTTTGATTCCGGGCTTCCCCCCAGACCACATGTTGAAAGACCCTGAACCCCACTTCCACCTGTGATTGGATATGTGTGAATGCATAGAAGAAAGCACTGTGTAGTCTGTATATGGATTAAGACGTGCTGTATAGGTGTATGAGTAAATGTGGCATGTAGTGTAAAAGTGCTTTGAGTGATCAACTAGACTAGAAAAGCTATACAAGTGCATTCCATTTACCATTTAACTCCTGACAACTAGTATGGTTCAGAGAAGTAACTGTCTATTCTGAAAAAAAAGAAAAGAAGCATTTCTTCTGGCTCCTGCTCATTCCCACAAAAGGGGCAGAGACTCGATGTCTTTCCAATGGTTAGCCTGCCTTTGGTGTATCACATTTCCCACTTGCTGTGCCAAGTACAGCCACACACTCTCTTTTCCTCTGTTGCTTTTCTGACTCACCAATCTGACTGAACAATGCCAACCATTGAACTATCAAAGGGTGTCTGTTATTGACAGCTGGAATCTATCAATGCAGTAGCCAGCAGCCATGGCAATTGAACAAATGTACATGTTCTTGGACTGTAATTATGTTTTAAGACAAAATCAAGAATGAAACATGGTGGAGCTGTATCTCATAGTCCTTGGTTGTCCTGAAAAGGCCTTTCAGAGTGGCAAAAGTGTAGGAACTGACTCATTGTAATGTCACCTTTTCCACCCTTTAGGTGGTATTTACCTTGAGAAGTTATAATTTCCATGATTTGGGTAAACGAGTCTGCTTGCCTAACATCTGCAAATATTTTTTGCTCATCAGGCATACTGTTTGGTTCTCTCATTTCCAAAAAGAGCAGACATAGTCCAGGCAAAGTAGCAATGTTTCACAGAATGGAGGCAGGAAATTAGATAACAAGACATGAGAGCTTTTGTTTATAGGTATGTATGTCTTTTATGTTGGTCTCCAAATTAAACTGAAAAGGTTGCAATAAGGCTCAATAACCAGTTGTTTGCAACTAGATACTTTTCAGAGCCAAACATGACTAATTTTAAATGACCCTACAACTCACCTTCATACCACAAAAGGTAGCTAACAACCTGTACTATGTAATCATGAAAAGCCATAACTTTGCAGCAGTGGGGCAGTGAGAATACTGTCAAAGATCTGACTAATTGGAATAATGTTTAAGACTGAGTTTTCTCCTGTTCACATAGAACAGTTATTGTATAATAACATGCACAGGCATGACAAATGTTTCAGCATGAGAGTAAAGCAAACACTACTTGGAAAGGGTAATGTGCGATATCGCAAAGCTGGGTTTGTCTTTAAACTGTAACAAAGTACACCGACTTAGCATTGGTGTTTGGACCGCAGGTCACAAGGAAACAGCTCAATTTGGATAATGACAACTTTGGATAAGGCGAATGCGGAAAGTTTTGTTAGTTTTGTTAGATTAAATGTCTGGTTAGTCTTTAGTTTTGCCATGTTTTTTCCCTCAGTCACTCTTGCCCTGGTCATCAGCTTCACCCACATCACCTGTGTTTTGTCTCAGCTGCATTCAATTCAATTCAGTTTTATTTTTATTGCGCCAAATTACAACAATTGTCATCTCAAGGCACTTAAATAATATAGTCCAATTCAAGCCAATTGGAATTCAATTAATTGTAATCATAATCCAATGAAATCCAATCCGCTCTAGGACTTATGCATGTGAGAACTGACCACACCATCATCATGGTCACTGGTTCTTATTCTTGGAGACTGCTGTGGTATCAGGATATCCAAGTAAGGGTCTCAAGTATGAGGAATTGGACTGCATCAAGCCTTACATGATACACAGACCTACTGGCTAAAGAATCTAACAGCTAATCCATGAACAGCTACCCAGCCAACATTTTTATGTGGGGCCCATGTGGGTACAAAGTGGACTGAATAATGGGCCCCATATGGGATTGTCTGCGGGTTCCATGTTGGCCCCAAACCTATTGCCCATGGGGGTTTCAGGCAGGATTACACAAGGTGTTAAATTGGCCCTAACTGGGGTTACTTTGTTTTTCAAATAATCTGGCTCTATAATAGTACTTCTAAGAGTAAATTTTAAAGCTTGTAGTTGTAATTGTACTAATGCATTACATAAAGCAACCTACTTAGTTACTTTAAAAAAAAATCCTAATTGAGTACTGAGTAAAGTAAATATCCAACCTAGAGCTGCAACAATTAATCAAATAAATTATTGATCACCAACCAGTTTGAGTCAATAAATTGAAAAATGAACAATCATTATTGATACATATATAAGATAAAACACAATAGACAGAAGTTATATATCAGAAAAAATTAATATCTATATCTACATATGTCTCAGTAAAAAATTAAAATCTACATCAAGATTGATTCAAATTGGCTTTATTGGCATGAATTGTTGCCGAAAGAAAAACATATCTAAATACAATTAAATTATAATACAATTACACTGAATCATTTACATTTATTATTATTTAATTACTCTCTCTCGCTCTCTCTATCTCTCTGAAATAAATGAAACTTTCTATATATCAGAAAAAATTAAGACAGACAGATGATGGAGAAATCCTATGAAAATGTAAATTTTCAAGTTAAACACAAGAACATGACACCCAAAACATATTTACGTAAAGTTGCTCATGAAAGTTTAAATGAGCTAAAAGCCCTGAAAAAGGATTGTTTTTCAGAGCTTCTTTCTTGTGTTCTCTTTCTGTAGATCAAGTGAGGTGAGTTTGGCAATGTGGTGTAGCCTTATGACTCGCTTACAGTAAATTATTCCCTCCTCAAAGCAACTTCCGACTTCTTCCTCATAATAAAACCTTCAAAATAAAAATGGGAGGTTCGAGAAAGTCAACACAAAAACATTTTAAAAAGGAGGTCAAGCTTATTGTCTTCCTTTTTCTTCCTATTTTCTTCTTTCAAATTTCTTAAGAGGGTTAGGGTCAAAAAGACAAAATATGTCGATAATAAACCAAAGCTGCTGAGATTGTAAATAAGCTTGTTTGCAGATGTTCTGTTGTCTGTATTTTTCTTCGTAAGTAAATGGGGTGGGTATGAGACATGAGAGGTATCTTAGTTTTGTTAGGATGAAAGAATTACATGTGAATAATAGAATAGAATAGAATTCAACTTTATTGTCATTGCACGTTATAAGTACAAAGCAACAAAATCCAGTTTGCGTCCATCCAGAAGTGCTTTAGCAAAAATACAAATATATATTACAAATGTACAGTAACGTTGTTGTGAATATGCTATAACTGTAAGTAAAATTATGTACAGGCTATGAATGTACATGGACTATGAACTGGTTATAAATATGAAGGGGTATAATACAGTCCATCGTTGTTGTTCAGATGTCAGGAGGCAGAGTTCAGGAGTGTGACAGCTGTGTGGAAGAAGCTGCTGCGGTACCTGGTGGTCTTAGCCCGGAGACTCCTGTAGCGCCTCCCAGAGGGCAAGAGGGTGAAGAGACTGTGTGCTTGGTGATTGGAGTCTTTGATGATTTTCCCAGCCCATTTCAGACACCGCTTCCTGTAGATGTCCTCTATGGCGTGGTGCTCCGGTGATGTGCTGGGCGGCTTTCACCACCCTCAGCAGTGCCTTCCGGTCCGAGGCAGAGCAGCTCCCGTACCAGACTGTGATGCAGTTGGTCAGGATGCTCTCAATGGTGCAGCGGTAAAAGTTCACCAGGATGTCTGGGGACAGGTGGTTCTTCCTCAGAGTCCTCAGAAAGAAGAGGCGCTGGTGAGCCTTCTTGATCTGCTTGGAGCAGCCGGTCGTCCAGGTGAGATCCTCGGAGATGTGGATACCCAGGAACTTGAAGCTGTTCACACGCTCCACTGTCGTCCCCTTGATGTGGATGGGTGGGTGTGGGTCAGTGTTCCTCCTGAAGTCCACAATGAGCTCCTTGGTATTCACAGTGTTGAGCAGCAGGTTGTTGGTGTTGCACCACTCAGCCAGACGAGCCACCTCCTCCCTGTAGGTGGTCTCATCGCTGTCTTCGATGAGGCAGTTCACCGTGGTGTCGTCTGCAAATTTAATGATGGTATTGGAACCATTGACAGGTTTTCAGTCATGGGTGAGGAGGAAGTAGAGGAAGGGACTCATCACATTGCCTTGTGGTACACCATTGATTATGGTGATGGTAGATAAGCAGTGGTTATCCAGCCGGACATGTTGGGGTCGGCTGGTCAGAAAGTCCAGTAACCACTTGCACATGAGGGAACTGATGCCTTAGTCTGTGAGTTTTGTGATCAGTTTTGAGGGGAAGTCTATGAACAGCATCTTGGCAGGGGTCTTTTTATTGTCTGTGAGAGGACAGAGTGCAGCGCTATGGAGACTGCTTTCTCTGTGCTCCTATTCTGGCGTTATGCAAATTGGTGGGGGTCCAGGGTGGAGGGGAGACAGGATTTGAGCTGTGCTAGGACCAGCCGCTCGAAGCACTTTCTGATGATGGGGGTGAGGGCTACAGGCCAGTAGTCATTGAGTCTTGATGGGTTGGAGCTTTTGGGTATCGGGACATTGGAGGTGGTTTTGAAGCAGATCGATACCACAGCACGGGCCAGGGACAGGTTGAATATGTCCATCAGCACTCCTGCCAGCTCCCCAGACACGCTCTGAGAACATGTCCAGGGATGCCATCAGGATCCGCGGCCTTTTGGAATTTAATCCTGCTCAGGGACGCTCCTACATCGGTCGGGGAGAGAGTCAGTGGCTGGTGGTCTGGAGATACATCTGCCTTGGTTACAGTTGTTGTGTTCCCTCTCTCAAAACGAGCATAGAAGTTGTTGAGCTCATTGAGGAAGGAGACATCAGAGGAGGCAGGGGAGGGGTTGATGGTCCTGTAATCTGTGATGATCTGGAGTCTTTGCCACATACGCTGGGGGTTAGAGTTCAAAAAGTGTTCTTCTACCTTCCCCTTGTGGTGATGTTTGGCCTTTTTGATGCCCCTCTTCAGCTCTGGCCTGGCTGTACTGTAGGCCTGTGCATCCCCTGACCTGAAGGCGATGTTGCGGGCCTTCAGCAGGAGACGGACATCCCGGTTCATCCAAGACTTCTGGTTGGGGTAGATGGTGATTGGGACATATTTCACTGTATCATAAATAGAGAGAGAAAGAGAATAAAACATGGCTCTTTTGCATCACAAATCCCCTGAATGCACCCTGGCAGAACTGGACTTATTTTCAGTCCCTATGTCCCAGCTGTCTATCGAGGATAAGGTCTACACGGAATTTATGCCTCTGTCCGCTATTACTGAGAATGGTCCGATTGAGTTTTTTATACCGGGAGATGATGAAAAGTATCTGGATCTCAACAATACCTTGTTACATCTACACGTGAAGATCACCAATGCAGATAGCACAGACTTGGCGGACGACGCACCTGTGGGTCTCATCAATTATCCTCTCAATACACTATTCAGTCAATGCCATGTTACTCTGGGTGATTAATTTCACAGTCTAGTGCCACCCACCCATATAGAGCTATGATCGAGACTCTGCTCAACTTTTCTGAAGACGTGATAAAGAGTCTGTTCAGCGCTGGTCTTTATTATAAAGATACAGCCGGCGCCATAGACTCTATAGTAACCAATAACGGGCCAAACAGAGGGCTAAACCAAAGGGCTCGCTGTACAGCTAATTCCAGAGAAGTACACCTAATGGGCCCCCTCCATGGGGATGTTTTTTCTGCGAAAGGCTCCTGCTGAACTCTGTGGATATGAGAATTAAACTAACCAGGGCCAGTGAGGCTTTCTATCTCATGGGAACCAGAGACTCGACTTTCCGAGTAATGATATTAGGTGCCTCTCTTTTTATCAAAAAAGTTTCCGTCTCCCCCTCTGTTCGTTTAGGCCACACATCGGCCTTAATGAGAGGAAACGCTCTCTACCCACTGTCACGTGTGAATGTAAAAACATACTCTATCCCTGAAAATTCGAGGATATGTAATCAGGAGAATCTCTTTTGGGAGCGATGCCTAAATATATTGTTTTAGGCATGGTGCACCACGAGGCATTCACAGGAAGAAGGGACTTGTCACCCTTCAACTTTAAACATATGGATATAGAATATCTAGCCCTCTGTCAAGATGGTAAACAAGTTCCTGCCAAGGCATTCCAGCCTCAGTTCAACCAAGGCATTTCAGTTAGAGAATTTTACAATTTGTTTACAGCTACCGGTCGTCATTTAAAAGATCTCCCTCTGACTATCACACATGAAGAATTTAACAACGGTTACTCACTGTTTGTCTTTAATCTCAATCCTGGTGAGGATACCGATGCCTTGTCACCTGTTTCCAATGGGAATTTAAGATTGGAGATGAGGTTTAGAGTACCGCTACCTCATACCACTACCCTCATTGTCTACGCATGTTACGATTCTATTTTGGAGATCAACTCAAGAAGACAGGTGCTGGTGGACTACTATTAAAAGAGTAAGCATGAATAACCACCAACTGGAGAGCCTGTTGCACCATCTACTGGGAAACCTATTTTGTGGGGTGTAGGCTAGTGACCAACTCCCCTTACTTACACAAACGTTTACAAAGCCAGCTTACTTTATTGTGAACACATATCTTTCTCACATGCCTGGGGAGCACTAGCTAGCTCTGAATCTGGAGGAGAATGGTCAAGCCACCTTTTTCGACTCTTACGGGCGACCTCAGACATTGTGTCATTTCTGAAAGACCGATCCCTGAAGATAACGTATCATAGTCGCCAACTTCAGAACACCCTGTCCACCGTGTGTGGTCGGAATGTCTCTGCAACAAGTATTATCCTCCTACAGTGACGATGTACTTAAAAATGATGTGATGGTATCTAACTTTGTGAAAGAAATATCAGAGATGCATCAGAAAGCAGAGTGCTACCTCATTTCATCACAGAGCCTGTTCTTTACAGATGTTCAAAGAGTGTTACAAATTGTGAATGCATGAAAGTGATGACTTTGTAGACTCTGAAAATTGGGATCAATAAAAAAATTTATTGAGAGCAAATGACGGTATCATTTTATTAATTTTTTACAGAAATTTATGGTGAAAAGGTGACCCAGCGTGGAGGTTTTATCTTTTCGTTCAAACTTTGTTCATCTGCTGCCTCATCTCGCTCACCATGTCCCGATCTTAAAAAATGTGGGGAGAGGGTTATCTTCTTCTTCGGTTTTACAGATTGTATTTTCTCCATTCCGCTCGGTTCTGTTTTGAGACGACGATATTGTTCACGGGCTTGCGGGTTATTCACAGAGGTATAAAGGTATGTTCAGTTCATTCAGGACATTGAGAAAACTTGTCCAACATGTTGGTAGCGTGGTTTGGGCTTTTCTTTTAAAAGGGAGCAGAAGGTTTTTAAGTAAATCAACCAAATGTGACCCTCTCACAGCATGCCCCCGATAAACAAATTCTCCTCTGGTGGTCCAGCCATTTCTCTCAGATAATTTCCTCAAGATGTATTCACCATTTCTGCGATTGCGCTTTCGAAGGATTTTTAATACCTCACTCGCTGTTGCATCCAATTCTAACTGATCGGGTTCATGAACACGGTCCGTCTCACGGGAATCTGATTCAGGTATTGGATCATTAAGACTGTTTTTGCTGTAGAGTCACAGTCACCCGGGGCTCCTCCATCTGACCTTGCTTGATCAGGGTGAGGTATCTTTGCAACAGGGCGTCGTATTTCTTAATTTTTTCATAAGAGGTCATTCCTGACTCGTCGAGTATCGCTCTCATTTTATTATCCAAATCATCTTCCACCGTTTGTCTGATAGAAGTCTCTGACTGAGTCAAGTGTTTGAACTGATGAGGCGAGATGAGAAACATCTTTTGCGCTGTCCTGAGCGACATGGTTCTGATCTTCTAAGGATACCAGCCACTAGATCTCCAATTATGGGTGCAAGAGCCGTTAGGATGGGTAGAATAAACCCACCTCCTTGACTTTTGAGAGCCAACTGCTTACATTTTAAACCGCTTCTCTTATCAGCCAGCAGTCTGATAACTTTCTTTTGCTTTTTCAAATTCCAATATTGGGAAGGGGATAGCTTAATGTTACCCTTTAAAATATTCAGAGCAATCTTACACAAAGCTTTAAGAAAGTTGGGTGAACAATGGCTGAGAATGTCCTTACGTTTCTGAGGTGTGGCGTGGTACAGAGCTCTGAGTAAAGGAGCATTCCTTTTTATACGAGCAGACATGATAAATTACTATGCTTTTGGAACATAGACAACTGGCAAGGAAGTAAACCCGTTCTCAGTCTGTATTGTTCTGGGCATGAGTGGGTCAGGTCGACGATTAAATACCCATGCTGCTCTCTGGTGGCATCCTCAAAGCTCCCCAGGAAGATAGCTTTCTCTGAGGGGAAGATTTGATGGGCTAGTATATTCAGCTGCAATCTATCTCTGGGATTCTTAAACAGCACGAGGTAGTTACTGTTCAGGCTGATGGTGCGACTGTATTTCCCTTGAGGAAATAAATTTTGAGTCAACATCACGACACTCATATTTCTGTGATGTCTGTACTGTGTGAAAATTTTTACCACTTCAGGATGGTCTGAAGCCTGAAAAATAACATCGTCCAGAAAAACCAAGTAGTTACGATCAGGAGGGAACAGATTTTCATCTTCAAAAGAATGAGGCAATCCTTCCACAAATTTGATGTTTTTATTCATCCGCTGCAGTTCAGCATATAAAGGTTGGAAGGAGGTATAAATCCAAACAATATTATCCGGTACAACATCCATCACATGGTTACACTTTTTTAAAAACACTTTTAACTAAAAACTATTTCCCACATCCGCTGGGCCCCACAATCAGACATGAAAAAGGAGTCTTTAGTCTTAGGTCAAAATCAATCTCCTTCACATCAGAAAATTGTGAAAAAAAATGTTATCCTCTTAATCACCTTAATACCTTAACAACCAAAAGGCAGAGTTTTACCGTCAGGAAAAAGGCGTCTCTTGTCATACACCACCTGGAACTCTTTCAGGAATGTCGCATTTTTTAACAGAAACCCCTTTTTTATCTCTTCTGATGGTACGCTGAGGGGTCTCGATCACCATTTCTCTGGAGTATCCCTCCACTAACTCTTTGACGCTGTCAAAGTTGACCTTCTCGCTGCATTTATGCGTCTGTGATGCCTTTAATGCGCGTTGATACTTTTTTCTGATTTCTAGTCTGGTAGGCATAACTCTTGGGTTCTGCTGCAACAAATTCTTGAATTGTGTCACCACCCAGCTCATCAGTCAAATCCCCCAGATAGTTTCCCAGTTTCAGGGGAGTCTCACACTTTTTCACCACATAGATCAGACTGTCTGTGTCTATGTAGAGAGTTTTGTCCTGCATTAGTTCCAGACAACTATACAGTTTTAAACGTGCATATGCAGTGATAAATGCTGCAATGAATACATTGTTTACCTTGTTGGAAGGAGCGATGCATCGTTTGTTGTAAGTCCACTGCAACATGCACATGTCAGGGTTTAGAAAGTGGAAGTAGGCGATCTTGTATTTACCCGAGAACATGAAATTAAAAAATTCATTTGGGTCAGTGATGATGGTGGTCTGATGGAGGTCATTCCTTTGCGCAAATTTCCCCCAGAAACTGTTCAGATACAGTTTAGCCACCTGTCTTTTAGCAGGGTTCACCTCTATTTTGCTTGTATCCAGCTGAATGGAGTTTGTAATCTCTGATGTACCTTAACTTACTCTCCTCATCAAGTGCATCTGCGGGATATCCTGAAGCCTCTTGTTTACCCTGAAGAAATGTGTGTATGTAGTCTACAAAGATTGAGCTACTGCTTCTGTTAAAGTGCCACACCTCTGTGATTTTAGCAAGACGATAATCAAGCTTTAACGCCTTGCTAAACTCCACACTCACCCACACACCTGTTAGTGCTCTCTCCTCATCACTGTGGTTGCATGCACCTGCCTGGTTATTCATTTCAGCACAGGTGCGACAGAGTGTGAATACAAGTTTTCCATGAGATGACTTGTAAGGTAAAACCGGGAAAAACAGCCCGCGTGGAGGGTAAACACCAGCTCTTATGAAACCAAAGTAGCTGTCAGGGTCATCAAAATCTTTGCAGATAATTCTGGGATGGCCGAGGGGGTAAGGAAAGCTGCAATGTACATAGGGGTAAAGAGATGTAAAGTCAGCATAGTGCACAGTTTCATCTACCCCCGCAGTGTACCTCAACCTGAGTGCGCAGGTCTGACCACCATACAGTGCTTGTCTGGAAGAGAGAGGTTCGGGGGCGTTAAAGCTCTTGAGAAATTCAATCACCTCCGGATGGGACTTTTTCATCTCAGTCCACTCGTGCTCCCACATGACCTGCAAGCGAAGACCATACACAGACTGAAGCACTCTCTCTCTCTCACGGGTCTCTGCATAGAACTGTTCAAATGACACCTTCCTCAACGGACATGTGTCCTGAGGCAGATAGCAGATGGGGCATCCGTGAAAGAAACAACCATAAAACTCAAAAGCTACCCTCACACCATCAATTTCCGCATAGCCGTCTACGTGATAGGGACCGATTCTCTTTTCCCCTGTGTTTAACGCGTGGCTAATGTCAATCCCTCTGCTAAATGCTAACCATGCCAGCCACTGGATGGATGCGTTTGAGAAGGTCTTACTCTGTTGACTGTAATCAACGGGTGAAGGTATGCAATTGTGATGCAATTGTGATGCATTTCAGGAGCCCACGCACGTCTCGTTCAAGAACTGCTCGCGGAATATGACACAGCCTCTGAAGAGTATGTCAACATAACTTTTACAGTAAAGCATGCTCTGTTCAGGAAAGTTAAAGGTACCTTTACACACTCCGCCGTACCATCTGTAGAACTCTCCCTGTTCACTGTGGCTCATGAGTTCTACAGAGTAGTAACTCGGTGAAGGAAAGGGCCCCACATATTTCAAATTCTGTTCTGAAGAGAATCTGTGGGGAAAGAAACCTTTGGTATGATCACTGAAACCTAATGCTTTTGGCATCATACTCAGTTTCATAGCCAGGAATGACAGACTATTGATGAATTTCAAACCATAATCACAGTCTGTAAAACAGAGAATTTTACTCCCCTGTGTGATGAGAGAGGGCTTAATACCTAGTTGCACCATAACGTTAACAATAAGATAACTATCATATCCTCGTCCGTTGTGAGCAATTAACGTGTATCCTCGGTAGCATGGTCTCCTGAAATGGAGGAGGAATTTCCTGACACAATCCAATCCATAGGCAGACCACTCGGCACCTTTCAGTGTTTTTGCACAGACCAGAAAGGGGACATGCCCATCATTCTGACCGACTAAGGATTCCAAATCATAAAAGACCAGTTTTTCATTAAGCCGGTCGTCAGTTCTGCTTGGTTGAATGTAGCACTGGTGTCCACTGAGAGTTGCTGTAGAACCGGGGGTCAGTCTCTCACCACAGATTGTACATTTTAAACCTTCAAGTGTTTGTTTTTTTACCTTAGTCATCGCAACGCGATAAAATCTCTTACACGTCGGACAGCTTTTAATCAGATCACAATCACTCACACGCATTTTCGCTTGGGGTCTCTCACGAGAATCTTTGTGTCTGCTGAAGCACAACGAGTTACGACAGCTCCTGTTGAAATCACCACAGAACACAGGGCTGAAGTTCTGAGTAGTACAAGATGGGTTGTAACACACAGAGCAGTAATGTGAGTGGGACTCGTTGTAACTGGTGTAGCAGTGTTCACAAATGTATCTTGACCCTATAAAACATTTGAGGTTTTTTATTCCGTAGAAATTTTTCTGTTTAGGATTTTTTTCAAATTTTCCAACATCACTGAAAGATACAGGCATCTGATCAGTCAGACCCGCCAGACGCTGCCACTCTCTCCCTTGTACTAAGGCCTGATTATCGGTAAGGTTAGGGTCAAAGACTGTGCGCGAGACTGATAGCAAAGCAGAGCTGATTGTCACAATTATCTGTAACCTACAAGTGACGCTTTTTCTTATGGATTAATCCGCATTCTAAGGTTTTTGAAGCCATCCGTTTTGCGCCCCCTTTGGGGTTTCTCACTACCTGGAGGACTAACTCCAGGTTAGTATCAGAGGCAATCTCTGCGTTTGATTGAGTTAACTCGTCTAAATAGTCCAGAAAGGCTTTCAGTATTACATCAGACTCGTTTGTGACAGAAATGGTAATGTGTTGAGAAACATTCTCACCTACTAATTCTAGCTGGATGACATCATTACATCTGGCGAGTGATTGCGCTGTTTCTGCCACTTCAATAAGATTGTTCATAACCGCTGAAGTGAACTCAGCGATGTCGGGCATTATATCAGGGCACGGACGTGGTATTGTGATGGGACGTCTTATTTCAAGACAGTTGAAACGTTCACGCTCAATTGGTGGAGGTGTATCTCTCTGATTCTGATCAGGGATGGCTACATTCTCCTGATTCAAACCCCTACCATGTTGCCGAGTTTGTTCTGCTGCAGCTGGAGAAGGTATAGAAATAAGATTTCGTGAGACAGTATCTGATGCTAAAGCTTGAGAAGCAGTATTTGCTGAGGCTGTATCTAGTGATTTGGCACGAGGAGCCGGATTTGGTGAGACAATATTCAGTGACTCATTTTGCAAGCTGAGGATGGGTGACGGAGGCCCGTTTAAATTTTGGATTGGTGGTTCTAATTCATGAAACACACCGGTTTCATCATTTTCATCTTCTTCAATATCCGTAGGAGATGATTGATAATCTACATTAAGGAGCGCATACTCCAGCGGTGTAAAGTAATTCCACACATGAACCAGTATGGGTATGTGTTGCAAGCTTTCTACAGCTGCTGCTAATTCATCTGGAACAACTCCGTCTGCTTGATTATCCATCTTTACACAGAATTGAGAATGGTTAAGAGGGGAAAGAATATTTACCTGTATATATATATACACATTTACTTTACTTTGAAATTACCTTCAAGTCACGGTACATTTTCTGTATAAGAATCTCACTACTTTTCATGAATGTCTGAGCTCTTGATTTTTCACGATGGATGGTGGCATTTCTTTTTCTCCATAGGCGAGGATCTGGCATCCGTTCTATTGACAACTCAGCCTCTGAGGATGAAGGAGAAATAACCATAAAAGTAATTAAAATATCCCTGGTTCCGAGATCATGAATGTTTAAAAAAAAAAAAGAGAGAAGAGACAGAAATTGCACCTCTGATTAATCCTTGGACGAGTAACAGCCTTGAGCGCACTCTAATGCTCTGTTGATTCTTTACCACGGACCTCAGAGGAACTACAACATCAGATTCTGTCAAATTGAAACACAGTTTAATACCATAAAAATAGATAAATAAATAAATAAAAATTAAAAAAATAAATAAATAAAAAACCTTGCTTAACTATACACTATGTGAAATATGCATAGATGTTACCATGTATTGCTCCCGTTGAAAGGAGCACGGAACAGTGAACAGAGCAGTAATAATATATCAGCTGGCTTATTTTACAGAGGGTTACACACTGCACTTCACATGAGTTCTGTGTGAGTTTTGTGTGCCTTCAGCCGCTGCCGCCTCAGGATTGAAGCTGGTCGCAGGCGACTCGGGCCGCGGTATTCGGGGGGAGAAAGGTATGCTCGGTGGTGTGTGTAACACCGATGATTCCAACTCCCCCTCCTCCGTAGTGTAAACCTCACGCGTGGTAGTGGCACCCGGAGACCCCGCTGAAAACTGATTGCTCCGAACAGGGAGCAATCTTCGTCGTAGCCGAGATTTATTCAGGGAACGTCTGTTTTCCCCGCTTGACACGATGGAAGTCACGCCTCCCTCAAACACACACCGGGGAAACCCTTGCTCCGCGCTGTTTAATAAATCTGTAAACAGTTATATCTGATGTTATTTCATTGAAACATTTGACTTGTTGAAGGTTATTGTTGTTTGAAGAAACAGTACCATAATCGGCTTGTGTCAATATGAAATCATCCAGGTCGTCGGCATCCGGCTCTGGAAAATAACAGCCTGTCAAGATGGGTGATATAAGTATAAGTATACATGCATTCATATGTTTATCATCAGATCTTTTTACTCACTGTTGAATAGTCCAAAGAGACCCGAAGAACCGCCGGGTGGTTGTGTATGGATGTCAACTCTTGTTTTCCGTCCTAAAGAAGTTGTTTTTACTATTACAAGTACTGACCTAAGAGATTTAAAGATTTAAAGGAGACTTTTGCGTACCAGAGTCCATGATTCCAGCCCTCTCGTGTTGAGTCCTCAAAGTAAATGCCTGAACCATTTTATATAGTCTTACATCCCCTCCACAGAAATAAGGGAGTGTTTTAAAAAATTCTTGAAGTGGTAATTTCAATTAATTTGTTCTCCACACTTACCTTAGCTGCATCCTACAATTAGTTACAGATTATTGAATCTGTTTCCTCCTGAGCATGAAAAGAGATCGCCATTGTATGGTGTATTCCTGTGACCCTCGAGGCATGTCAACCTGATACAACCAGATGAAAACCTTATGGGCAGCCTGGTCTATTACTGAACAGGTAACAATGCATGATTGTCAAGACAGTATCACCCTATATTAATCGGTTTCTGACACTACACTGCATTCACAGGGGCCCCAGGCTCCTCATCACAGCATGAGATATTCACTCAGATGTAGCCAGATGTAAACCCTAACAGAATGCCCTGTCTCTTACTGAAACAGTAACAATATATGCTTGTGCAGACACTAGGATCATTATTAACTATTCTTTACTTGAAACCCCTCCCCTGTCCACTCATTTGCCCTCAAACCCACGGATCAAACAATACCTCCCACATCTAATTATTTTCTCATCTTTACCTTACAGGTCTTTGAAGCTGTGAAAAAAAGGAGAACTTTCCGGCACCCTGAGCCATACTCATACGAGACTTAAAATCTTGACAGCTTCTACAGCTTAACCTTTCAGATTAACCCTAACCCTTTCTCTTATTTAAACATTCAACAAATATATTTCTCACAACCTCCTGACCTTAGCTGTAATTAATCTTAACCCTACCCATAACCAACCCCTTCCTTAGATTTCAAAGGTTACATGACCAGATGTCAACAACCGGATGTAGGTCAAAGGTCACCTGTCAAAATAGTTTGATTGATCGATAAGAGGTCAAAGGTCACTTGTCAAATTAGTTTGATCGAAGGATGTCTTTTAATTCTCTGTTATGTATACTTATATACCATCATGACACATTTCTAACTGTTATTTTCAGAACCTGATCCAAGTGAATTGGAAGTCAGATTATGGTACTGTTTGGTAAATATCAATAACCTCTAACGACTCAAATAATTCAATAAAATAACAACAACAACGCTTGTAACTATTTACAGATTTAATAAACAACTCGGAGCAAGGGGTTTCCAGGAGGAATCCGGCCGTGTTTGAAGGGACTCTAACAACAATTGTGCCAGACGGTAAACGTCTTTCATTGAAGAAAAACAGAATCAGAAGTCACATAATCTCCGGTCAAAATAACCTGTTTCCAGCGGTTCCTCCAACAGCAGCCAGCCCGCTCCATGGCTCCGTTTCCAGGGGAAAAGAAATAGAATCGGACGTGCTGCATACACCGCCCCGCATTATACTCAGACCACGACCTGAATTGACGGGGAAACCACAGCGCTACTCTCCTACGGGAAAAGGAGAAAGAACCGTGGAAATCACAGAACCTCTTGAGAAGCCGTCAGATGTTCGGGGCAAGTGAAAAAGTATCATTCTTTATTTGTTATTCCTGCTTATTCTTTCTGTTACTGGGAAAAGTTTACATTCCCGTTTGAATGTGAAGCCGGATTTCCTACATGCAACGTCACTACATAACTGACGTGTGGGGATAAAAAGAGGACTGAAACGGCGTTCTAAATGTCACGCATTCAGTTTAACTGTGTGACTATCTGTAAAATAATGATAATGCACCATATCCAGTGCTGCTTTCAAGATCATTATCCGGTAACCTATATGCATCTTTAGCATAGTGTACACTTAAGCATCTTGTTCTAAATGTCTGTTTACTTGTTTTGTTATTAAACTATGTATTGCTCTATTTCATAGAATTTGAGAATTTAAATCCTGTGAGCTTGATCAGGTCTGTGGAAACGAATCAGCGGAGCTGCAGAGTGCGCTCGAGAAATTTACTCATTAAAGGATTAATCAAATGTGTGTTTTATTTTTTTTACTTTTACTTTGTAATGTTCACAACCTCGTACTTGAATATTTAAAATAGTTTATTTATTTTCCTTTCACCACAGAGGCTGCGTTGTCAATAGATCCTGGCAGACCAAAAGATTCCTGGCAGACCCACAGCAGAGGAGAAACAGAGCTGTTACCATCGAACGTGAAAAGTCAAGAGCCGTCATGTTCATGTATACGAGTCAGATTTTGTAACAGAAAATGTCCCGTGACTTGAAGGTAATTCTCAAGTAAACTAAATGTGTCAGTTTTTTTCTTTTTTAATTTGTTTATTTTGTTTGTTTTGTTGTTTTTATTTTCCCCCCTCTTAATCATTCTTGAACCTGTGTAAACATGGATAATCAGACAGCTGGGATTGTTCAAAATTAATTAAAATCTAGGATATATGCAGCTCATATTTGTTTATTTGGGTATGTTTTTTTGTTTTTGTATTTCCTTTTTCTATCTCACACTTCCACTCTTTTGCACTGTTTTTCTATTCTGTCTTTCTTCCCCAACCCGCTGCGTTTCCACCTTAATAAGTAATGTCAACAAGCACGGCGCACATAGAGTTTTGAGCAGAGCACATAATCAAGTTCCACACAGCATCGACAGCGCAAGTACATATTGTAGCAATCTCATACTGACAACTGAAACACCAACAATGGCATGTTCATGGAAGCATATATGCACACACACGCACGGGATGCTTTTAGCAAGCATCCAGCACTCACTGCGTTAGTCTGAGCATGTCCACACTGAGGTTTATCTCATGGAATGTGCATGGAGCTGGGTCCAGGGAGAAGAGATTAAAAATCTCCAATAAATTGAAGGATTTACAGGCGGACATTGTTTTATTACAGGAGATTCATTTATCAAAGACTGTAGCTGATGTTCTCACCACAGCACAGTTTCCTCATGTGTACTCAGCCTGTTACAACTCCAGACAAAGAGGTGTAGCCATTCTGATAAATAGAAGAGTAAATTTCACCGTAAACAACACAGTTATAGATCCAGAAGGTAGATTTCTAATAGTTAATTTATCTGTTAAAAATATGAATTTATGCATTGCAAATATATATGGTCCAAATGTGGATGACCCCTCATTTTTTCACTCCTTTTTCACTTCACTCTCTGATCACTCAGATAACACACTCATCATAGGAGGGGACTTTAACATGGTATTAGACTCAGGAGTAGACAGACTCAGTACTTCAGGAAGTCAGCGGAACTGGCAGTCCACGAATATTGTTAAACAGTATATGAAAGATTTTGGTCTTTGTGATGCTTGGCGCTCCCACCACCCCACTCTTAGAGAATACACCTTCTTCTCACCGGTACACCACTCATATTCAAGAATAGATTATTTCTTAGTTAGCAGTTCCTTGATGAGGGATATTTCAGACACCAAAATCCACCCCATCACTATCAGTGATCACGCTCCAGTTTCTATCACACTGAAGAATAACAGAGTTACACCACCAGCTAGGAATTGGAGATTTAATACATCATTACTAAAAGACCCTGATTTTATTAATTATTTCAAAAGGGAATGGTCTGTATATTTAGAAAATAATGACCTGCCAGGAATGTCAGCTTGTACTCTTTGGGAAGCCGGAAAAGCAGTTATGAGAGGCAAAATAATCTCTTTTTCATCAAATAAGAAAAAGAGGGAAAGTTCAAGGATATCAGATTTAGAACTCAGGATTAAATCATTAGAAATTGTCTACAGTACCTCCAAAGAGGAACACTGAATGAATTAAGAAAAGCTAAACTTGAATTAAACAAAATTATTGATAAACAAACACAGTTTCTCATACAAAGACTTCGCTTGGAGAACTTTGAGCACGGCAATAAATCTGGAAGGTTCCTAGCTAACCAACTAAAGAGAAACAAAGAGAAAACAACAATCACTTCTGTTAAAGACTCAAAAGGAAATGTCACCCATGACCCCGATGTAATCAACAATGCTTTTAGGGACTTCTATAAAACCTTATATTCATCACAAAATGATCCATCAGACAGTAACATAGATCAGTTTCTTAGTAATATCAACCTTCCAAAATTACAAACCGAACAGGCAATGGCTCTGGATTCACCTCTTTCAATAGGAGAACTCCATGAAGCCCTTCAACATATGCCTAGTAACAAAGCCCCGGGACCAGATGGTTTTCCAGCAGAGTTCTACAAAGAATTTTGGACTGTTTTGGCACCTGCATTTCACAAAATGGTATTACAAGTTAAGCAGAATGGCAGATTATACCCACACATGAACTCTGCTAACATTATCTTGCTACAGAAACCAGGAAAAGACCCCATACTTCCATCCAGCTACCGCCCAATATCTCTAATAAATGCAGACCTCAAAATAATTTGTAAAGCCCTTGCCAAAAGAATAGAAAAAATAACTCCACTTATAATACATCCTGACCAGACAGGTTTTATAAAGGGTAGACACTCATCCACTAACACTCGCAGGCTAATTAATCTCATAGACTATTCTAACATCAACAACCTGGAAACCACAATAGTCTCTCTAGATGCAGAAAAAGCATTTGATCGAGTGAACTGGAAATTTTTATTCGCAGCATTAAACAAATTTGGGTTTGGGTCACACTTCATCAACTGGATAAGGATATTATATAGCTCCCCAAATGCGTGTGTCAGGACAAATGATCAAACCTCTCCAAGCTTCAGTCTGCAGAGAGGTACAAGACAGGGTTGCCCACTTTCTCCCTCACTTTTTGCTATTTTCATCGAACCTTTAGCAGCTGCTATCAGACAAGAAAGAAATATTAAAGGCATCCAACCCCAAAATATTGAGCATAAAATAAGTCTTTATGCTGATGATGTTTTACTTTTCCTTCAGAACTCTCAAACGTCTCTCACTCACACGATCACACTCATAAATAAATTCTCAGCACTTTCTGACTACTCTATCAATTGGTCTAAGACCACAGTTCTGCCCATTAACTGCAGAGTCCAGAATATACCTGCGATCACTTTACAGTCAGGAAATATCAGATATTTAGGCATAAACATTTCCTCCAGGCTCTCAGAGCTAACAAAGCTAAATTATGTGCAATTATTAAAGACAGTAGAGGACGATCTCTCTCGTTGGAAGTCCTTACCTATATCACTTATGGGGAGAGTTACAACCATTAAAATGATGATACTACCAAAAGTTAATTATTTGTTCTCAATGATCCCCATAAAACCATCTGCTACTTGGTTTAAGTCACTAGATTCTTGCATCTCCAAATTTCTGTGGAAAAACAAACCACCACGTATTAGTTTAAAAACCCTACAGAAGACCAAGGACTGTGGTGGATTAGATTTACCTAATTTTCAGCACTATTCCTTAGCCAATAGGTTACAGTATATATCAAAATTATTTAAACCTAGCCCAATAGATGAACCATGGATAAATGTAGAACAAGCATTGTGTGATAATCTGGAAATCTCTGACCTGCCACTTATTAGTCAGAATGTAAAAAATCACAAATGTTTTAAAAGCATTAACATCAGCACCTCTCTGACAGCCTGGTGGGAATTTCTTAAAATAACAAAGTCTTCAATTGTCCCATGTAAGCTTACACCCATCTGGAACAATCCTGACATACTGCAAAACAAAAAAATGCTAAACTTTACTCTGTGGAAGATCAAAGGAATCAAACATCTGGAACATATAATCCAAAATGGAAATTTCATTTCATTTGATGAGCTCATATCACAACACGAGATAGGCAGCAATAAATTCCTAGAATATCAACAACTTAAGTCTATAATAACAAAGAAATATATCCTCCACCAACCAGACTTACAACTCCCGATTAGGGTAGCAGAATTTCTAAGCATCTGCACCCCAAAACTACTATCAAAAATATATAAATTATTGTCTAAAATAGATGACACAATGTCTCTTCCATCCTCAAAATGGGAGGCAGATTTATCCATCAGTTCTAGTCATAGCTTCTGGCCACAAATATGTTTGAACACCTTCAGAATGACTCAGAATTCTAATTTACAGCTCATACAATACAAAATCCTCCATAGAACACACTATACAGGACAAAGGATGTTCAGGATGGGTCTAACACACTCAAACATCTGCTCACATTGCACAGATAACACACCTGATGATTATGCACACGCTTTGTGGTTCTGTGCGCCTGTCCAGAAGTTCTGGCTTGAAGTCTGTGCGGACCTATCAACATGGCTAAAGTGTAGCATCCCTGCATGCCCCACACTGTGCATACTGGGTGACTCAGACAACATCAACATGGAAATTAACTCAGCACACATGGTTCTCACAGTGTTATGTATCGCAAAGAAAACTATTCTCATGAACTGGAAAGCGAAGAACAATCTGTGTATTAACCAGTTTAGAAATTTTCTTTTAGATTATATTAGCATGGAAACAATGTCTGCCTCCTCAAAACATCAATTGGCTGAATTTAATTCTCTCTGGTTCCCGCTGATTAGCTTTATCACATAGTGGTGGTGGTGGGTTGCTGTCCCGTCGCTCTGGGCGGTTGGGTGTGTGCTGGGGGGGGCTGTGTGGCTTCGGGCGTCTGGTGGTCTCTCGGGTCGTGGGGACCGGGTTGGTCATTGCTGGGGGGGACTGTGTGTCGGGCTTGGAGGGCAGTTTTGGGGGCTTGCGGGTGGGACTGTCTTGCGGTGTGGGGCGGGGTCCCTCAGAGGCCTTGGGGTGGTGGCTGCTGGCTCTATGCCAGGTGGCCGGGCCGCTCCGGCGTGGGTGGTGGTGCTGGGCCTGGGCCCTGGTGGCTGGGCGCTGCCTTGCGCCCGGGGGGGGGGCCCTGCCTGTGCCTGGGGGGGCTGGGTTGTCCTGGACGCGCCACAGTATGGGTGGGTTGGTGCAGGTCCTGGTGCCGGGCTTGTTGCTCTGGGACCCCCAAGGTGTCCGCAGATGGTTGTTATTTTTTTCAGGGTGTTGGGGCGTGCGGTGGGGGGGGGGGGGGGGGGGGCGGTGCTTTTCCCCTGTTGGGGGGGGGCTGCTGCGACTGGTGTGACCGGGTGGTTTGTTTGTTTTTTGTTGTTGTTTGTTTGTTGTTTGTAGAGGTCCTCCGGGGTGGGGTGGGGCGGGACGGGTACCTTCTGGGGGTACAGTAGCTCCCGCAATATGGTCGCTGCAGGCCCCGAGCCTGGCGGACATCAGCCCCTCCTGCCCTGGGTTGGCTCCCAGGTAGCGGGGATGCCTATTGCAGCCAGTCCCTGGCTGCCCTCTCCGGGGGAGAGTAGCTTCCCCGGTGTATATCCCCATACCCCTCTCCCTTCTGGCTCCTGTACACAGCACACACTCACACATGAAGGGTTTTGGGTGTGTGTGTGTTCGGTGGGGTGTAGTGGATGGGGCCACGTAGGTGGTCCCCTTTGGTTGCACTCTGCAGTTCCCCGCCCCTGTTTTAATTACACCTTAGACATTACTACTTATCAAACACACACTCACACACACACATTAGGTTTTGGGGGGTGGTTACACTGAGTGGCATCTGGTGGGCGGGGCTCTTTGGGTATGTAGGCTGCCCAGAGGGCCGCGCTCCCAGTCCTACAAGTTTGGCTGCCCCTCAATTTTAATCACTCACTATTAGAAAATATTGAAGAGCCAGAAGGGTGAGGGGAGGGGTCTTCTTCCCATACCCCTGCTTCCTGGTTCTGCTCGGGGCGGGAGGGGCCAAGAGGATTAATTAATTGTTCTGCTGGTTCGGGGGCTGTGGTGGCTGGGGGGCTGCTGGCCCCCTGGTGTGCCCGCTGCACTACACCCCAGCGGAGTTGAGGGAGGGAGGACGTGTGGATGTATGGGACGTGAAAGTGTGTGTGGTAATGATTGGGCCTGGATCTGGGACTTGCTGTCGCCTGGCCTGGCCTGCCTGTGCTTCTCCCGATGGGGGGGCGGCGTTGCCTCTCCCCGCTACTCGCGACTTCACCCACCTGTGGGCACGTCTTGACTCCCAGGGCACTTGGCCAGGGGCACTGGGGCAGGCGCTGACCCACTGTGTGGCTGTCTGGGGCACTTGGCCCTCCTGGGTATTGGGTGGGGCCTCTGCCGGGGGGTTTGGGGGCGCTCGGGCTCCCGGGGCCCGGGTCCAGTGCACGGCCCATGTCTGGGCGGCTGGGGCCTGGCGGGGTCGGTGGGCTGTTGCCCCGGGCTCTCTGAGGGCCTCTGCCCTATGCTTATGGGGGCTCTGTCCGGGGGCTTCCTCTGCAGTCTTCTGGGTGGATGCGTGGTTGTCCCTGCGGTGGGCTTCCTGGGTTCTGTGCTCCGTGGGGGCTGCTGGTGGCCTGGGTCTTGTGGCCCTCTCTGCCTGCTTCTGATTGCTTGGGGGGGCTGTGGATTGTGGCCCTGTACACTTATACACTCATAACTAAGCACGGTTACCATGTAGGTCCTGTGCCATGGGTGTTGCATGTTCTCACACACACACACACACACATTCATTAGCCCAGTAGCATGCTCGCTAAGCAGTTGATGTATTATCATGTTGTCTCAGGTCATCTATATTCACAGCTGTGTTGTATGCGATTACCGCTTCTTGTGCTTGTTTTTGTTTGTTTGTGTGTTTGTTTTTTCTCTGCTTGTCTGCTTTCAGGTGCTCCTGGTGGCGCTAAGGCTGGATTCCCCTCAGAGGCCATGGATTGTTGTCTGTTTTGTTTTTTACAGGTGTAGCAGCTGGTTGTCTGGTTTTTGTTTCTATTTTTGTTCTGTTTCCTCTTCTTTCCTCTTCTTCTTTCCTTGTCCCCCGGTCCAGTTCAGTTCTATTACATGTTATATATTGTAAACAAAAATAAATAAATGGGCATCAAGGGGAGCTTTACATTTATAAAACTTCCCTTGGCAAAGCAAATCTGTTTGGCATCAAAGGTATTCAGACTACAATTCTGCTGCCATAATGCTGAACAGGACAAGGGGGAAAAGAGAAAAAAATAAATAAATAAATTAATTCATTAATTAATTAAAATCCACTATACAGAAACTGCGGCAAATAGCACACCGTCATTCAGACTTCTCGGGTGGACAGGCAGCTGGGGCCGTTCGAAATGAAGAAGAATCAGCTTTAGAAAACCTGCGAGGGATAGCAGAAGGATTACCTATAGCAGGGTATGATTCAGACTTCTTTGGTGGGCTTTAGGACGCACTCCTACATATAAATGATCCGTTATGTACGTCTGATAGTGAAGAGGATGAAATAACTGAAAATGGCCGAGTCGATTTCTTACACAAATTAGATCAAGCCATCCTGAATTTAAATGAACCTGTCTCTCCCACCCACAGTCTGCAAAACAAGTCTTCGGAAACTGTCTCAATAAATCGTGCTTCTATGCCCTCAGTAGCAGTATCAGAACAAACTCAACAGCATGGCGGGAATTTGAATCAGGAGATTGTAGACAACCCTGCCCATAATCAGAGAGCTTCACCTCTGCCGATTGAATGTGAACGCTTTGGCAATTTTGAATTAAGGCGTTTTATCACAGTTCCGCGTCCATGTCCCGGTACTGTGCCTGATATTTATGAATTCTACAATGCAATCACGAGAAATCTTACTTATCACTAGCTAGAAGTATATCGTACAGAATTTGTGAGTGGGTTTCTCTCGACACATCACAGTTCCCGTCACTGACAAGGAAAATGTAATTCTGGATGCATTTCTAGACTTTTCAGATCAGTTAGTTCAATCTAACGCTGAGATGCCTTCAGATACTAACATCTCGCAAGGCTGCAAAAACCTTAGACTGTGAGTTACTTCAGAGGGAAAAGAGTCACTTTTACTTTACAGATAATTGTAACAACCAGCTCTGCTTTGCCATCAGCCTTTTCCATGTTTCTGACCCTAACCTCACTGATAACCAGGCCTTAGTACAAGGGAGAGAGTGGCAGCGTCTAGCTGGCCTTTCTGAGCAGACGCCTGTATCTTTCAGTGATGTTGTAAAATTTGAAAACATCCTAAAGAGAAAAATTGAGTCTCTTTCTGCTATTACTCCAAAACCACTACTGTGGAATAAAATTTTTTAGGGGTTTTATCGGGTCAAAATACGTCTGCGGATACTGCTACATTAGCTATAATCATCTCCACACACATTACTGTCCAGGTTACTGCTCCGTGTGTTACGACCCTTCTTGTACTAGCCAACAGTTCAACCCTGTGTTTTGTGCTGATTGTAATAGGAGCTGTCGTAACTCGTCATGCTTCACCAGACACAAAGAACCTCGGGAGAGACCCAGAGCCGGTGTCCATTGTGTAAGAGATTTTATCATGTTGCGATGACTAAAGAAAAAATTCCAGGTTTTTATGTGTGAAGGGCTAAAATGCATAATCTGTGGTGAGAAATTACCTGCCGATTCTGCTGTAACTCTTGGTGAACACCTTTGCTACATTCAACCTGGTGTTGGTAATGACCAACTCGGTGAAAAAAATAATCTTCTATGATTTTGAATGCCTTGTCAATGAGAACGACGTACACGTCCCCCTTTCTGGTCTGTGCAAAAACGCTGCAAGGTGCAGAGTGGTCTGCCTATGGTTTGGATTGTGGCCAACAATTTAGGAGGACTCAATACAAAGGGTACACCTTTATTGCGAACAACGGGCGAGGATACGATAGCTACCTGATCCTCAACGTTATGCTACAGCTAGGTATTAAACCCTCACTCACCATGCAAGGAAGCAAAACTCTCTGTTTTACAAACTGTGATTATGGTTTGAAATTCATCAATATTTTGTCATTCCTGGCTATTCCTGAGTATGATGCCAAAAGTTAAAATTATGTTTTACCAATCACACCAAGGGTTTCTTCCCCCACAGATTCTCATCAGAACAGAATTTGAAATACATGGGACCCCTTCCTTCTCCGAGCTACTACTCTGTAGAAATCATGAACCCCCGCGAGCGGGAAGAGTTCAACAGATGGTACGGTGAAGCGTGCGAGGGCACCTTTAACTTTCAGGAGTCTTCTTTACTGTAAAAATAATGTTGACATACTTTGGGTGCCTTAAATTCAGGGACCAGTTCTTTAACGAGACACGCATGGATCCCCTCACATGCATCACCACTGCATGAAGGTTTTTGTAACCAACTTTCTGCAGCCTAAAACCTTGGCTATACCATCACCCGTTGACTACAGATATCAGTGTAAAACTTTCTCAAATGCATCCATACAGTGGTTGGAGTGGTTAGCTTCTAGCAGAAACATGAACATCGAGCATGCATTGAACAAGGGGAGAAAGAAAATCGGGCCCTATCACGTAGACGGTTACGCAGAAACTGATGGCGTGAGGCAGGCTTTTGAATTTTACGGCTGCTTCTTTCACGAGTGTCCTATCTGTTATCTGCCTAAGGACACATGTCCGTTGAGGAAGGTATCATCTCTGGAAAAGAGAGAGAGAGAGAGAACGTGTGCTACTGTCTGTGCACGGTCTGCGTGTGCAGGTCATGACAAATACTTTGGTGTCATTAGAGCCGTCGTTTATCCACCACGAGGTCTCTTCTTCCCTGTTCTACCTTACAAGTCATCTAGAGGTAAACTAATATACACTCTCTGTCGCACCTGTGTGGAAATGAATAATCAGGCAGGTCCTTGCAGCCACAGTGATGAGGAAAGAGCACTAACGGGTGTGTGGGTGAGTGTGGAGTTTAGCAAGGCGTTGAACATTGGTTATCGTATTATTAAAATCACAGAGGTGTGTTACTTTGACAGAAGCAGTAGCTCCATCTTTGAAGGGTACATACACACTTTTGTTAAGGGAAAGCAGGAGGCGTCAGGTTACCCCCTTGAGGCTGGTGATGAGGAGAGAAAGTTAAGGTATGTCAGAGACTACAAACTCCATCAAGGTATCCAGCTCAATGTCAGAAAAAAGGAGGTGAACCCTACTAAAAGACAGGTGGCTAAACTGTGTCTGAACAGTTTTTGGGGGAAATTCGCACAGAGGAATGATCTGGCTCAGACTACCATCGTTACTGACCCGAATTAATTTTTTAATCTCATGTTCTCGGGTAAATACACGATCAAGTACTTCCACGTCCTCAACCACGATGCATGCATGGTGCAGTGGAGTTACAACAAACGATGCATTGCTCCTCCCAACAAGGTAAACAATGTATTCATTGCAGCATTCACCACCGCTTATGCATGTTTAAAGCTCTACAGCTGTCTGGAAGTAATGCAAAATAAAATTCTCTACATAGACACAGACAGTCTGATCTATGTGGTGAAAAAGTGTGAGAGTCCTCTGAAACTGGGAAACTATCTGGGGGATTTGACCGACGAGCTGGGGGAGTGACATAATTCAGGAATTTGTTGCAGCAGGACCCAAGAGTTACGCCTACCAGACCGAAAACCAGAAAAAGGTATCGATGTGCGTTAAAGGCATCCCTCAGACACACGAATGCTGCGAGAAGGTCAACTTTGACAGCATCAGAGAGTTAGTAGAGGGTTATTTGGGTGACAGGCTGGATAAGTTTTACCCTGAATGAACTGAACATACCCATATCCTCTGTGAATAACCCGCAAGCCCGTTAACAATACCGCCATCTTAAAATAGAACCAACTGGTGTGGAGAAAACAGCTTCTGTTAAATCAAAGAAGAAAATAACTCTCTCCCCGCATTTTTTGAGACCGGAGCAGGGTGAGCAGACAAACAGACAAACAGAGCCTCAAACAGAGCTCTCGAAGATGGACAAAACCTCCACAATGGTTCACCTTTTCCTCATAATAAATGTTTGTAAGAAATTAATCAAAAGACACCATTTTCTGTTCTCAATAAATCATTTATTGATCCCAACTTTTCAGGGTAGACAGTCTTTTTTCTTAAAAATAAAATAAATCATAATAATAATTTAAAAAAAGGGGAAGTCATCACTTTCACGCATTCACAATTTGTGACAGTCTTTGAACATCTGTAAAGAGCAAGCTCCATGATGGAAAGAGGTACCATTATGCTTTTTGATGAATCTCTGGTATTTTTTCACAAAGTTAGATAACATCGCATCATTCTTATGAACATCATCATCGTAGGAAGATAATACTTGCTGCAGGGATAGAACACAGGCTCGCTGACAGAGATAATAAACGCACTGCTGACCATACATGACAGACAAAGTGTTCTGAAGTTGGCAATTATGGTACAATATTTCCAGGGATCGATATTTCAGAAATGACACAATGTCTGAGGGGTAGTGTGACAAATCTGGCGGTAATCCGTAAGAGTCGAAAAAGGTGGCTTGACCATTCTCCTCCAAAGTCAGAGTTAACCAGTGTTCCCCAGGCGACCCAGGATGTGTGTTCACGATAAAATAGGCCAGTTCAGTAAACGTTTGTGTGAGTAAGGGGAGCTGGTCACAAGTCCACACGCCACAAACAGGTTTCCCAGCAGATGATGCAACAGGCTCTCCAGTTCATGGTTATTCATGCTTACTGTTTTTATAGTAGTCCTCCAACACTTGTCTTCTTGTGTTGATCTCCAGAACAGAGTCGTAACATGCGTAGACGATGAGAGTAGTGGTGTGAGGTAGCGGGACTCTAAACCTCATTTCCAATCTTAAATTGCCATTGGAAACAGCTGACAAGGCGTCGGTATCCTCACCCGGGTTAAGATTAAAGACAAACAGTGAGTAACCGTTGTTAAATTCTTCACGAGTGATACTCAGAGAAAGATCGTTCAAATGGCGACCCATAACAGTGAACATGCTGTAAAATTCTCTAACTGAAATGTCTTGGTTGAGCTGAGGCTAGAATGCCTTGGAGGGAACTTGTTTACCATCTTGACAGAGGGCTAGATATTCTATATTCATATGCTTAAAGTTGAATGCCTCATGATGCACCATACCTAAAACAATATATTTAGGCATTGCACCCAGAAAGAGATTCTCCTGATTACATATCCTGGAATTTTCCGGGATGGAGTATGTTTTTACATTCACATGTGACAGTGGGTAGAGAGCGTTTCCTCTCATTAAGGTGGATGTATGGCCTAAACGAACAGCGGGGAAGACGGAAACTTTTTTGATAAAAAAGAAAGGCGCCTAATATAATCAATCGGAAAGTTGAGTCTCTGGCACCCATGAGACAGATGGCTTCACCGGCCCTGGTTAGTTTAATCAACAGAGTTCAGCAGGAGTCTTTCGCAGAAAAAAACATCCCTGTGGAGGGAGCCCATTAGGTGTACTTCTCTGGAATTAGCTGTAATGGCAGCTCTCTGTTTTAATCCTCTGTTTGGACCGTTATTGGTCACTATAGAGTCAATTGCTCCGACTATATCTTTATAATAAAGACCAGCGCTGAACTGACTCTTTAAAGTATCTTCAGAAAAGTTGAGCAGAGTCTCAATCACAGCTCTATACAGATGGGTGGCGCTAGACTGTGAAATTAATCTGTCCCCCAGAGTAACGTGGCATTGACTGAAAAGTGTATTCAGAGGATAATTGATGAGACCCACAGGTGCATCGTTCACCAAATCTGTTCCATCTGCATTCGTGATCTTCACGCATAGATGTAACAAGGTATTGTTCAGATCCAGATATTTTTCACCATCTTCCGGTAGAAAAACTCAATCGGTCCATTCTCAGTAATGGCGGATAGAGGCATAATTTCCGTGTAGACCTTATCCTCGATAGAAAGCTGGGTCATAGGGGCTGAAAATAAGTCCAACTCCACTAGGGTGCATTCAGGGGATTTGTGATGTAAAAGAGCCATGTTTTCTTCTCTCTCTCTCTCTCTTTTTATGATTCACTGAAATATATCCCTGCTCCGAGCAGACCTTTAGGCTTGCTCTGTGCAACTGACTTCTTCTTTTTACACACCATCTGTATTTGTGACCCCCCCTCACACGTTCGCCAGGCGGACACTTCCTCTGTCTCCGTGACAGAACCATAATCCCTGATCCGTCTTGACCTTCCATCTCCGCACTTGATACATCTTGTCTTTATTCAGTTTAACTTTTTGGAGCGACTCCAAATAAAAGGAACCTTCACTTCATCTGTAAAACTTTTTTGTCAAATACACCTTGCAGCTTAGATATTCTTACAAGGTTTTCATTTTTAAACTTTATCCTCGAGCCCTTGCAGCGTCGACCGGATCCTACCTCATACAGGTTTTGAAACACTTGAAGGGGATTTTCTGAAGTCACTTCCATCGGCATCATTTTGATGATCGAGTGGTAACTGTGGTTTTAGCTTCTCACTAGATGCTGCAGGACGTTGAGGTATCGATGCGTGTTATTAGCAGTAAAATATCTCCACATCCTGGTTTTTTAACGTGTGGTTAAACTGCTCAATCACAGAAGCCTTCACTTCGCTCGGCATAGCAAAATGTTCAATGCTGTGGTTCTCCAGTAAAACCTTACATTTTTTTAAATTCTTTACTGGCATCAGTTTGAAGCTTTTTATGTTTATATATTTGGCAGATGCTTTTGTCCAGGGCGGCTTGGGGGTGGGCGGCCTTGCCTGGGAACCCCTGCTGGAGGTGGTGGTATCTTTCACGCAGGGGATTTGAGCCCAGGTCACCCACATGAAGGGTGACAATCTTGCCACTACACTATCCATCCCCCCCTTTTGCCTTTCTCTAAAAACAGATTCAAAAGTCTTTACCTAACGTAAAGCGAACGTAAGCCTTTTTCGAAAATATGTCAATGACGGTTAATAGATAATTATACCCATCATTGTGGTCCACCAGGGCTTGCAGAGATCTGCTTGGAATTGATTTAAAGGTCTGGTGACAAAAACTCTCGCAGGTTTATGCAGCGTGTATGTATCCTGCTCTGATAAAAACTCTTGCACTTTCTCATAACCTTCTTACCACTTTTTTCCTGCACAGCTTTATGTAACCTCTCTACTCCTCCGAAACTACCCGGGTGAGCAGGCTCATAGTAAATCTTTTTCAATAACCTCTTTTCAGCCATCTTACCTTGTAATACCTTATAATTACCATCTTGGCTTGTAATGACAGAATACATACATATTCATGAAAAGTAAAAATGTTAGTAATATATGATTAATAAAAGATAAAACAACGTTGTAACAACATCACACACGATTACAATATAAGTGTAAACACAAATATTAATCTAAAAAGGAAATATATATATGTATATAAAAATAAATAAATAAAAAAAGTTACATCCCTCCTTTATCCCTCCCAAAACTTTGTCATGGTCTGAAGCTGCTGCAATTTCTTTACTTCTTCTCCAATCAACTGCTCATACATGTCGTGAATAGGGATGTTGATTTGTTTCATCGTTTCATCGTCAGTTCATACAAGTAAGCTTCCGCCACAGCCCTGACTCTGCTGTCGTCCTCACGAATGTTGTGTGCAGTCAGAAGATGTTGAATAGAAGCAATGAATCGTTGATTATAAAGTTTTCACATCTGACCGCAGTACTGTTTATGAAAGAATTTGTCCTCAAGCACGTCTTTGCACTGATATTGGCATAAACTCGGGTGGTCCACCGTACAACCATAGCAGCATTCTACCATAAACTTTTTAATGGTCTCATTCAGGAGGTGTAATACTGCAGTTTTTACAACTTTGATAAAACCTGAAGGTATCCACCCATCGAATTCATCCTCACCCTCCTCTCTTCTATCATCCCGAGAACCTGTCGGGGTCCCTCGATCTGATGGAAGCTGAGAGTCCTTCATCTCATCACTCTGCTTCCTCCAATACCCCGGTCCTGGCAGTGGTGGTCTTGGAATCTACCCAGTAGAACGTTAGGAGGACCCTGTCTGGTGCCGAAGGTGAGAATTCAATCTCGGGAGAAGAAGAAGCGGGCGAAGTTGCTGGTGAAGGTGTGTGATACAGATCCTGGCTGTATATATTGCTGTCTGGTGATCCAAACTGTGGTTCTGTGGACGATGAAGAAGGACTACCTGGCGGGATCAAGAGCAATGAAGAACCACTCTCCGAATCCCAATCAGAGACCTCCTCGTATAGCATCTTTTGGACGTCGGTTCTCAACCCGTTCTTCATGTTGTTTGCTGTGTGTGTGGATCTATGTAGGAATGCCTCCTTATAAACCTGCAGGGGGTGTGGTTAATGTCTGGGAGGAGGAGCAACCTCGCAGGAAACGGGTTTACAAAGTCACCGTTTTTTTGACTGCTAGAATTTCAACCCAGTTCTGGCAGCCGAGGAAGAGTTAGGAAACCCGATCCACTATTTCATTAATCTTCTCCATCCACGCTGCTTGAGGTATCGCTAGCAACGTTCTAAACACACTACAGTCAGAGTTAAAACACTCAAGAACAAAAAGATCCCCATGCGTCTTTTCATTAGATTTCCGGTACCCAGACGGAAGAACCAGTGGCCAGTAACACCTGTTCTCGACTGCCACACAGCAGTGAAAACTACCCTTCTCTTGGCTTGCTTGATGTCATTCAGAGGAACCTCCAATCTCGCACGTTTGGCTGCAGGTGTTGTCGGGATATTCTTCTTTCAGGTTCTTCTTTCACTGATACCACTTCAACCGCTGAGTCCAAACCTCCTCCTGCTCCTCCTGGAAGACGGGGAACCGCGAGTTTCAGCACTCCCCAGTCATTGGAAGTTAGCAAACCCACAGTGGTCAGAGGGCTCAGCTTCTCATCTTCCTCGTCGAGCTGATACAGACAGAGGTAGCCTGTTTCATACTTGAACACATAGCCCCATCTTCCACGCATTCCATAGGGCTCCAACGACCATTCTTCCTGGAGAGATCCAGGCGGTGGTTGCTGTGTTCTGCAAAGAAACACCATACTCTTCTTAGGAGCATTTGGTATCAGAGGAGGATCTTGATGTATCGTTACTGGAGTTTCGCAAAGGAGAGATCGAGGACTCCATATCTTCTTCATTGTCTGCGTAGATTTCTCTTCTTCTAGCCTCACTCTGCTTCTTGTCCTAGCCATCTTGAAACAGCTATTTTTCACACTGACATTGTTCTCCGCACATGGCTTCACTTGGGGTTTTATCCACTACTAAAACCCCACCCCATTCCTCTCTTTGGTTTCTCAAAGTCACGAGACAGACAATACCTCCCACATCTAATTGTTTTCTCATCTTTACTTTACAGGGATAGAATCTCCGAAGCTGCCAGAATGAGGATTTTTTGTCATTCCTGGCCCAGACTCATACGATACTTAAATGCTGGCAGCTTCTCTCCTAAAATCAACCTTTCCTATTCTTTAATCGACCAGTCTTTAATTTATTCTGTAATAAAACATTATTTCATTTATCCACTCAACAATTATATCTCACCCAAAATTAAGTCACTGAAACCACTCCCCTAACCCCTCCCTAACCCCTCCCCTAACTCCTCCCCTACCACCCCCTCTACTCAGTTCATCTAAAGGTCACCTGTCAAAATTTGACGAAAGGTTTTCCCATATAATTTTTTTATTAGAGAATAAAAGCCAGAGATGACCGGAATAAGCAGGATACTATGATGGTTTACTTAAACTGGGACATATTCCTGTTTTATTTTAAATATGAATCTAGTACCCACCTCTGTGTGTTTTACATTCCCCCTTTGTTCTGCTCCTACCTCACATAACTACAAGCAATCATCAGTCACTTACCTGCTGTAAACTGCACTGGTTTTTTTTATTATGTATTCCTTGTTTTTGCTCTTCCTGGTCCCCTTATTTTCAGGTAGTGTCTGATATTTTAGACTGCTCTTGAATTAAGTTTTTTTTGTGTCATGTGCCTTGATTTTAATGTTTCCCTCCCTGGTTGATAGCTCATGTTTGACTCTAGCGTTGTAAGAAACACTTTTCCTTCCAATCTGTGCAGATCTCTGCTTTAAAATCTCTTCCTGTTCTCAGTCCATGACAGACACTGCCATGAGTTATAGTCCAGAAAAACTTCTGGTTGAGTAAACAAGAAAATTTGATTGCCAGACGGGTCACATAGTTCAAATCAAACCTTTTGGAAAACATAAGCCAATGAAGGAGGCGAGGAGAAGGAGAATGGAAGAAAAAAACTCTCCTTAAGACTTTTCTTCCATAAGATTTTTGTCTTTTTGTCTGTTCTTTGCTGCTATTGAGGATAATTTATCTGATCTATTTACTCTTTGGCAGGTCAGTTGCTAAGGAAGTGTTTTGTGAAGTTTTAAGTAATTTGGGTGGTTCATGATGCTTTCAGAACAGAAACTCTTGAGAAGAGTTCCAGCTGCTCCTATTGCTAATAATTTTAGTGGTCTTGAATTATGTTATAGTTAATAATAGAATTTAAACATTCCAATCTTTTATTTGTGACCTCATATATGATTTCACAGTCCTCTGAACTCATGAGGATATCTGCCTTTGCTGTCTTCACAAACAGTCCTGTAATGATGACACACTGCAATATTGTGAAAAAAGAAAAAGAAAAAAGGTCCTCTTTATTCTTTTCAACCTGGATCTTTTTTCACTTCTGAAAGTTTTACTGCTGCCTTGTTGCACCTGGTTTGCAATGCTTTTTTGCCTTCACCTGTCATTCATTTTGTTACATATCCTTCAGTATATAATCCTTTACTCTTTGTCAATTCTTTCTCTTTTTCTTGTAATTTCTCTGTCACAGTCAGTCAGTTGGTCAGTCAGTCAATTTCCCAGTTCTTCATTTGTTTCATTTGACTTTTTTCCTTGTTATTTTCTGTTCACAGTGTTTTTTTTCCTGCCTCGGTAGAGCTTTCTCATCTACACCTCCTGACTTCACCTCTTCTTCCTGTAGTCTTGCGTTTGAGTCCATTTCCGAGCCCATGTGAATAACTCATAGATTTATCCCATACTTTTTCAGGGCACTCCCACGAGTTATATTTACATATTTGAACAAATAACCTGTTCGGTCGATTTTGATTATCGGACATGTTGAAATGTTTTATTATCTTAGTAGACATGAATACAGAATCCCCTTGTATTAATCAAGACATGCTAGTTTCTAACTCCTAAATCTTGTGTCAGCACTCTATCTCATAACATGTGACCAGGGACTTAAGCCCACTTACCCTCGATATAACCTCAGAATTACTGTGCACATTTGTACAGTCCAACCAATCAAATGCCTAAAATGGCTCTCTCCAAACTACGTATTTACTAAATCAGGTGCTTTCCTGACATAGAAATTCAAATGTATTGAAGTAATATTGTAGATGAGGTCAGGTGAGGCCAAGGCAAATAAACTGACCCTTTGAAGTTAAGTCAAGGAGGGTGGAGAGGGGGAAGTCTCCCTGCCTTTTTTTCCACCCAGTTAACTCGACATGTGATTACCATTGCTGTCTGCTACTTAGTTTTCCCTGCAGTCAGTCTGGTCTCCCTTTAGAGGAAATACTGCCTGCAGGCTACTCAGCCATCACCGAGGTAAGCCAGTGTAATCTTATTGCTATTTTAATGCTTACATGAGTTTGTATCGCAGAGGTGAATCCCTAACTTTCTTTGTCTTTTAGAGTGTTGATCGATGAGAAAATGTTTCTCATTTCAATGGGATAACTGTATGTCTATAAAAGGGTTTTTAACCAAATGCAAATTAGCTATTGTCAATGTCTTTTAACATGCAGAACAGTAGTCAAGGTTTTTGCGTTACATTTCGGTATAAGATAAGGTAAACAGGTAGAACATAAATATACATGTATTCAGGTAGACAGGTTTAAATGAGAATGAAAGTCATGCTTTATATGTGCTTTATCTGGCATTTGTTAAAGTATTGCAGGTATTTCAGGTTCACACCTGTTCAGCTACAACCTTTTCCCTTTGTAAACAATAGAGTCCTACTTGTGTATCAGTAGTGAATTTTATTTGAAAATGTATATCTTCCAGACTACAATCTATGTTATTAAGATTTCTTTGCCGAAAGAACAAATACACACAATATTTGATCTTTTGGTAAAGAAATCTCAATAACAAAAATTATAAATAGAAAAAAAATATTTTTGTTTGCCTTCTTAGTTTTCCCTTGATACAACACAGTAACCAAGATATGAGGTTGCTTGCACCCATTAAACAAACATATGTAGAGACTATGTACACTGCTTGAGAGTATAAGTGAAGTAATCTAACTGTGGGAAAGTGTGAGCAAGGTATTATTTAGTTGGGTGAGTACAATGATCTACACACAGTATACCATTTAGATGGGTCATATTTCCTGGTGTGTTTTTTTTTTGCTCACTTGCAGAAGCAGTAATTATATTAGGCTGCCCAATTTGTGTTTTCTTTTTTCCTTCTTTTTTTTTTTTACTTAGCTTGTGGAGAACAGATGATTATGTGAACATTCCTTTGCTCTGTTTGTCCTCTCATGCAGGTCAGTGATAGTAGTCAAATGAGTAAGATATGTGTACATAGTGTGCAGTTCTGTCTTGTTTTTCTCTTCACTAATAGCTTGAGAAAGATTTCCAAATAGAGGGGAGCTTCCCTATGATGACAGAAGAAAGAGGTCCACTAACTTATTTGTCCCAAAACAAGCCTTACAGCCTTACCTCGAACGGTTACTGATAGTAGAAAACAAGAACTGATGGTGTATGGTATGATACACTAGCCATTACAGTAAGAATATGAGTGAGGGATGCAAATTTTTGGTCATAAGAGGGGTGGCCCCATGATTGGAGGTGGAAAAGATGCTGTTTTACGTGATGTGACGCCAGGTCTGTTACTTAAACATAGACATGTGTGGTACCCACATAAATATCACAATCTCAACTAAAAGCTCACATTTGTACAACAATCAAACACAGTTGGAATAATAAACTATTAAAGAGCAGGTAAACAAATTCATAAAAAAATATGTAAACACAAAGCATGGATTCAGCTGTTCACCCCACAGCATGTACATGGACAAGCAATGTCACTGCTGAAGGCAGCGATCTCACAGATTCCAAAACTGCAAGTTTTATCACTCTCCAGCCACGAAGTGACAGTGGGAATGCAATAGGCCTTGGCACCCATTTATTCACCCACTTTTGGCCTAACATTATAAACGTGGCTGACATCTGCTGTCTGGGTTATACAGAAGAAAAAAAACACGCCAACACCACAACATGATCAGTATGCCCCTTCAAGGTCTTTCCTTCACATAAATTAGTTTGTTTTATGTAAACCAACCACTACAATAAGAAAGAGGTTTGGCTGACATGAAGAATCAAGAACAATTTTACTAACGTTATCTAGGGTTGTTATCAGTGATAATATTAAATGACCTGTTACCATACGCAAGAAACAGATCAATTAGATTTTATAATCTGTTTTTAATACTTCTCAAATGAGCTAAACTCAATAGGCACTTTATAATCAATCTAATAACTGATTTGGTCCTCTTTTGTTCTCATCCTCAGTACATCGAGTCATAACTTCAACAAATGTTGAACAGATTCTTCTACATGTTGACTTGATTGTATGATATCATTCCTGCACATTTATGTCATCAATGTTCAATTCAGCCACATCTCCAGGGTATTATACTCAATTCCGATCTGATGAGAATACAGGAAACTGCAATTATTGCTTTATTACATTGATTATCATGCCGGAAGTAGCCATTAGATGATGGGAAGATATTACTAGAAATAATGCACTTGTTCAACAAATGTTTGAACAATTTGGGCAATCGAGTCATAATTGATTTTTAGTTCAGTATTAAAGGACACAAAGTAAGTTAATTCTGTAGATTCATGCTGGCTACACTATATTATAGGCTTACTATCTGTAGATTCATCTGACTATAATGTTTTTTTCAGCCTTTAACTGTCTGGTTTTAATAAGCCTGTGCCAACTGCAGCCTCAGATTTTTCTTTCTGGATTATAAGGGCAAAACCAAAGATAGTGCTTTACTGTTGTCATCCATCAGCTCTTAGATTGGAATGTTGTAGAGTCTGAGCTGTTTTCTGTTTTCTTGTCTGATGTGAAGTGTGGTCATTTGAGATATTACCCAGGTTTTCATTGAAATTTTTCGAATTTGTATATAGGAAATAAGCAAATAAGAAAATGTGAATGGAAACCTGGGCAATATTTTTCACGAATGCACTAAATTTAAAAATTCCTGAAGAAAAGCTCCTCAATTTTCTTCTCATGAACATCCAAGCGGATGCTGTTGTGTTCTTTTTTTTCTTCCTAATCAAGGCTTGTTTCTGGTTAGTTCAACAGCCGCTACTGAATTGCAACCTCTAAAAACATAGCCAATGCAGCCACCCACCAGCAACACTGCACAGTCTAGTTTATTTGCTTCAAACTAGTGAATAGAAACATGTCTGATTGATATTTCCACAAGTGTTGCGGCTGGATGTGCTGTGTTTTTGTTTTTTGTAACATTCTGACTAAAGTTCTTCAAACTGTACCCCCAATTTACATTTCAGTGTCAAGCAGCCAATTGCTTTGAATTTGATTACCAAAAACATCCCCGCATCCTCTAATGATACACAAAATTTCACACTGGACATAACAAGACTAGACTGATTAACACAGTTAGTTTTCAATTTAGCTTCACTCTGAACTTCAGTAACTTAATTTGAATAATATTCTGCGGTTTCTTATAAGAATTCAAGTTATTCAAGTCTGATTACATCATAAACGTGCATCTTTCATATCTGTATCTTAATGATAGATCAAATAATCTCTCTTTGTATCTCTGTTTAGCTTTTCCTCATTGTTTTCAACAAGTGTTCAGCCAAACTCTTTCAGATTTGGCAAGTGTGTTGCCCAGGGCTTGAATAAGTGCAGTGTTGAGTTTGAAGACATTTTCACTCAATTCATTGCACCTTTATTTAACCAGGATGTAAGACTCTTGAGGATAATATATCTCTTTCATGCTCCCTTTCTCTTTCATGCTCTGGCAAAGACAAGCAGCAGTTTTGACCTGCAACATATATATTAATATGAGACATTATGTCTTTTTGAAGCTCTTGTACTGTTTTGTGTTTATGCATTTTCTAAGACACTCCTTTTGGGGGCAATGTTATAAATGGTTCTGATCTTAAACATTGATGATTAATTCCTCTGTTATCATTGTTGTTTGAAGTAACATACCTCAAAAAGCTGGCATGTGCACATGAATTGGTCTTGAGAAGAGACACCAATTCATCATTGTTTTTTTTTAATTTTATTCTTTCTTTGTGTTTAGAGACAACACAGGTAAAAAGAGCAGTAAAAACCATGGCTGAGCATTGCTTGCCTTAGAACTGCAGTGCACCAAGTCAGTCATGTCAGTCTCTACATCACAGATTCAATCTGACAGTTTTACAGAATCAAATAGAATAGAATAGAAAAATACTTTATTCATTCCCCAGTGGGGGAAATTCAAATTCGTCAAATCGCTGAAAAAAAAATTATGAAAAAATTATAAATATTTACAATGATTGTATATTGGACATCAACAACAATAATAATAATGATAATCAATAACTAAATAAATAAATTTGAGAAGAACATGTCAGCAGTCACTGTTAAAAATCCTTATGGCTGTGGGGACAAAGGACCTCCTGAACCTTTCAGTCCTGCAGCACAGTGAGATGAGCCTCTTACTTCAACTGCTCATCTGTCCTGCCAGGATGCTGTGGAGAGGATGTCTATTATTATCCAAAACAGAAAATAATTTCCTCCTCATCTGTTGCTCCACCACAGCACTGAGAGGGTCTAGCCCATTGTTTCTCAATTCCGGTCCTCATGACCCACTGCCCTGCATGTTTTCGATGTTACCCTCCTCCACCACACCTGATTCGAATGATCAGCTCTTCATCAAGCTCTGTAGTAGCCTGATAAGGAGCCATTCATTTGAATCAGGTGTGGTGGAGGAGGAAAACTTTGAAAACATGCAGGGCAGTGGGTCATGAGGACCGGAATTGAGAAACACTGGTCTAGCCTATTTCACCAGTTTGTCCAGGCACCTACAGTTTTTGTCTGTAGTGCAACTCCCCCAGCAGACAACAGCATAGAACAGTGCACTCTCAATGATAGTGTGATAAAACATGCATATCATATCACTACAGACATTGAAGGACCTGAGCCGTCTCAGGAAGAAGAGATGACTCCTGTACACTGTTTCTATGTTGGCAGACCACTCCAGTTTATTATCCAGCACCACCCCCAGGTATTTGCAGGTCTGAACAGTCTATCTCCCCTTCATCAATGCAGACTGACTGGTATGGAGTTTTAGATCTCCTGAAGTCCACCACCAGCTCTTTGGTTTTGGTAGTGTTCAGGAGCAAAAAGTTATTTTTGGTCCAGCCATAGAAGGACTCCACAAGGTCCCTGTACTCCTTCTCCTGTCCTCCGCGCACACATGCCACAACAGCCGTATCATCAGAATACTTCTGTATGTGGCAGGACTCTGAGTTGTACCTGAAGTTTGATGTGTACAGGGTGAAAAGAAAAGGAGCCAAAACGGTAGCCTGTGGAGCCCCAGTACTGCATTCTAGTGTTCCAGAAACACATCTCCCCATCCTGACATACTGTGGTCTGGCAGTCAGATAGTCTGTAATGCATGATGTCATGGAGGGGGCCACACCCATACCTAGAAGCTTGTGTTTCAGTATGGGAGGCCGTATGCTGTTGAAGGCACTGGAGAAGTCAAAGAACATGATTCTCACATATGAACGAGGCACATCCAGATAGGCATATGCCCGATGCAGCATGTACAGAATCCAGTCTTCCACTCCTATGTGTTTCTGGTAGGCAAACTGGAGGGTGCAAGGCTGGATTAATCATGTGGTCAATTGGGCAATTGCCCAGGGGCCCTCGACCTCTAAAGGGCCCTGGGCAGTGAGGGCACAAGCAAAATATCTGGTTATTATATGTCAAACTGCCCGTCAGAGCCGTAGTCTATGCACAACACAGAATCTCTGCTCCTGGCTGCCTGTGACTGTGACCGGGAACTGTGACCCTCTCCTCATTGGTCAGCCCGTATGACGCGGGTCAAAGGTGACGCCAATCAACGTGCCAGGTTGCGTGATGTCAAATGCCTGTACACAATTTAAAAAAAAAACAAACATGGAGAAGCTAAGTGGGAGCACTTAAGAACTTAAAAAAGGAGAAGAACATCAGAAACACGGAAAATTTTAATTATCAAAAATAGGTAATTCCTTCACTCTAGTAAATGTTACCAACTGTTCTGCTAAGGCCGATTCTGTCAACGAGTACATCATCTTCAACCGAAGGCCCGGATTCTGCTGCGAGTGCGATCGTTGAGGGAAGCGATGATGGGCCTTTAGTCTCACCCCCATCTGAGCCGCTTGTTGAGTCTGCGAGTTGCCTCTGTACCTCAACACCTCTACTACTCCTTATGGATCCTGTAATGTGAGGGCCGGTTACGGAGCAGCTCTGGGAAGAGGTGATCTACCGGGGGCTTACAGCTTTCCAGAACCGGGCTGCCAAGTATCCGGTATTGGTAAGGAAGTGAGGACCACAATGTCACAGACACGGCTCTCTGCACTTATTCTCTTGGCCATCAAACATGAACTTGTTAGAGCCCTTGATTTCGAAGATATTGTACACCAGTTTGCACATTCAAAGTCCAGAAAAATGCTAGTGTAAGATGTTTTTGCCAAATGAAATCAAGTATTTCAAATTTTAACATGTACTTCTCCGATATTTAGAAAGTTGCGTATTTTGTCAGTTTATGTAGCGTTTATTTTTGTCTTGTCTAATTGAGAGAAATTGACATATTTCCAAATGTTGAACTTGCACTGAAATGTTTAACCCTTGCCTGTCTTGTTGAGTTGTGACAGGTTGTTTTCTATTTTAAAAAAAGTTAAAATTATACAGTTGATGCTGCATTTTATTTATTCTTTTCCTTGTGGTGGCTCCATGAAAATACTATAAATTGTTTATTGTTGTTGAGAGAAAACAGGCAGATTTCAAAATGTTTATATTGCACTATAACTTGATTGTAGTCTTGTCTCTGGACTTCCTCTGTGATGGCTCTATCAGTTCAATACATTTGTGTTGGGAACAGGTTAAATAAATATTGGATGCTCTGAAAGTGGTTGCTTACCTATTTCTTTGTGAAAATGGAGGACACTTCCTTCCCTCTCTATGTAGTGGGTCAATTTCGCAAGATTCTACTGATGCTGTTGTGTTTTGTTTTCATAACATCACCTGTGAGTGAATGGCCTTGACAAGAGGACATAGTGGTGTATTTGTAGTTCTATGAACATTTGCACATCAAAATGCACTTGATGACAGTTAGTCATTGAAGTATTGAGTATATTTATATTACTGTAATTTATTCTGTATTTTGCCAGATTATGGTGATCCTGGGGTCGTGATCATGGGGCCCTTGAATATTGTTTCCCAGGGTACAGCGAAGTGTTAATCTGGCACTGGGAGGGGTCAAGGTCCTCAGCAACCTGCAATCTCATGCGGCGAACAAGGAGTCTCTCCAAGGTTTTCATGATATGAGATGTCAAAGCAACCGATCTGTAGTCATTCAGCTCCACCGGTTGCCCTAATTTCGGCACCGGTATGAGAGAAGAAGTTTTCGACAGTACTGGGACTTTTTCCATTAGAAGGCTCATATTGAAGAGCCTATGAAGAGGGACGCGAGTTGACTAGCACAGTCCCTCAGAAGCCTTGTACATACTCCATCTGGGCCTGAAGCCCTCCCTGACTGAAGTCTCCTGAGCTTAGATCCAACCTCCTCTAATAGTGAGACACAGAAGTTGTAGCGGAATGATGGTGACAGAAGTGATGTTGCTATCAATTATAGAAATGGGGGTAGGGTTGCAGCTGGACAGTGGTGGGAGTTGCTGCAGAGGTGGAGGTGCAGCTGAACTGAGGAGGCCAGGCGGTGGGAGCAGCCACAGATGTGAAGGTGCAGCTGGGCTCAGGATGCCTGGTGCTGGAAACTGCCGTAGAGGTGGATGTGCAGCTTGGCTCAGGAGGCCTAGTGGTGGTAGCTGCCGCAGAGGTGGAAGTGTGGCTGGATTCAAGATGTCTGGCGGTGGAAGCTGCCAAAGAGGTGGATGTGCAACTGGGCTCAGGATGCCTGGTGGTGGAAGCTGCCGCAGTGGTGGAGGTGTAGCTTGGCTCAGGAGGCCTGACAGTGGAAGCTGCCAAACAGGTGGAAGTACAGCTGAACAGAAGAAAGCTGTTGGTGAGAGTTGCTGCAGAGGTGGAGGTGCAGTCAGGCGGAGTAGGAAGCTTGGCAATGCGAGTTGCCATTGAGGTGGAAGTACAGCTGGGCAGTGGAAGCAGTATAGAGGAAGCAGCTGTGGGGGTGGAGGGAGCAGCAGTAGAGGTGGAAAAAGCCAAACTATCAAACCTGTTGAAATATTGGTTAAAAGTATTGGCTCTTTCCACATCACCTTCCACAGACTGAGAGTTTTTCAGTCTGTATCTAGTGATGGTCCTCATGCCCCTCCACCCCTCCTTGGTGTTATTGTTCTCCAGCTGTCTCTCTACCTTTTTCTTGTACTCCACCTTAGCTCGACGTAGTGTCTTTTTAAGCTCCTGTTGTACATTCCTCCGCCTTTCTCCATCCCCCTTCTGGAACGGCATCTTTTTCTGGTTCAGGAGGTCTTTCATGTCACTGGTGATCCATGGTTCATTATTAGGATAGCATCCTACAGTCCTCACTGGAATCACAGTGTCCCTACAGAAGTTAATATAGTCAGTGATGGTGCTGACCCTCCTGTCCATGTCAATGTCCATTTCTTCTTGCTCCAGCAATACAACCCAGTCTGTGACATCAAAGCAGTCTCTTAATGCATCACTCGCCTCAGGTGACCACTTCCTGAAAGATCTGGTAGTAACTGGAAGTCTTTGTACACAAGGTCTGTATGTGGGTTGTAGATAGACCGTGTTGTGATCAGATCTACCCAGTGGTGGAAGAGACACTGCCCTGTAAGTCTCCTTCACGTTAGCATAGAACAAATATAATGTCCTTTCTCCACGTGTTGGACAGTCCACATACTGTACAAAGCCAGTCAGGCAGGAGGATAGAGAGACGTAGTATCCTAGCAAAGGCATCATGGATGACGTGACACGCCGTTGTAGGTGCTGCCCTCGGTGGAATGTAAACAACAATGAAGACTGTATATGGAAACTCTCTGGGCGCATAGAACGCACAGAAACCAACTGAGAGCAGTTCAATGTCTGGACAACATACCCTGACTTCACTGAAGCTCAGCGTCTTTCAATAACCGCCCCCCCCAGGGCAATTTATTTGGTTAATTTATTCATACAGGGAAAAAAATGTTTAAGTTAAAGTTATCTCCAGGCAATACATAGAGAAAGTAACAAAGTAGGCTAATTTAGCTATTCAAGGATCCCAGAATTCTAAATGAGGTAAAAGTAGTCACATCTAAACCACTATACATCATAAAGGAATTATTGGATTATTATGAAGAATACATGTGGATATAACATGGAAAATATGTGAAATTATTGAAAATGAGGTTTTAGGCTTTTAAATGATATTTAGAAAAAGACCAGTTATGTTTTATTGTTTGTTATCCCTCTGTAGCTCAGCAGCAAGGAGTCAGCCAGCTTCCAGGTATGGACTTCACACTGCCTGCCACCACTTCAGGCAAGAAGCTGGATCTTTCTAAACTAACAGATGAGGAAGCCAAGCATGTGTGGGATGTTGTCCAGAGAGATTTTGACCTGAGGAAGAAGGAAGATGAAAGACTTGGGTAAGTGAAAATTTTTTTTTCAAATAAGTCACTTCTTTTTTTCTTTTCATGAGGATCTGTCCATCAGCTAACACATGCACATGCATGTACACAAAAATGTATTTTGTGTATATATATATATATATGTATATATATATATATATATATATATATATACACAAAATAAATTTGTGTATATATACACAAATTTATTTTAAGAACTCTCTTGGGGCCCCTTGTATAAACCGTGTATATGTACAAAGAGGTTCTGGTTTTTAATTCTCCTTACATTCTCTATTAGAATCAGGTCAAGACTATGAGTAGGCCTGCAGGTGGCAGTGGCTAATCTGTTTTATGTCATTGAGTTCAATGATGTCTGGTATATGTGTTTTGCATGAATAGGTGACTAAAGGACACATTGTACACAGGCACTATATAATAGAATAGAAGAAATAGAATAATACTTTATTCATCCCCCAGTCGGGGAAATTCAAATTCGTAGAGTAGCTCAAAAAATTATAAATATTTACAATGATTTCATACTAGACAACAACAATAATAATACTGATAATAATAATCAATGACGAAATGAATAAATAAATTTGAGAAGAACATGTCAGCAGTCACTATTAAAAAGCCTTATGGCTGTGGGGACAAAGGACCTCCTGAACCTCTCAGTCCTGCAGCATAGTGAGACGAGCTTCCCACTGCAGCTGCTCCTCTGACCTGTCAGGATGCTGTGGAGAGGATGTCTATTATTATCCAAAACAGAATATAATTTCCTCCTCATCCGTTGCTCCACTACAGCACTGAGAGGGTCTAGTCTTCTGCCTACAACAGAACTGGCCTTTTTTACCAGTTTGTCCAGGCACCTACAGTTTTTGTCTGTAGTGCAGCTTACCCAGCAGACAACAGCATAGACCAGTGCACTCTCAATGATAGTGTGATAAAACATGCATATCATATCACTACAGACATTGAAGGACCTGAGCCGTCTCAGGAAGAAAAGACGGCTCTGGCCCCTCCTGTACACTGTTTCTATGTTGGCAGAACACTCCAGTTTATTATCCAGCACCACCCCCAGGTATTTGTAGGTCTGAACAGTCTCTATCTCCCCTCCATCAATTCAGACTGACTGGTATGGAGTTTTAGATCTTCTGAAGTCCACCACCAGCTCTTTGGTTTTGGTAGTGTTCAGGAGCAAAAAGTTATTTTTGGTCCAGCCATAGAAGGACTCCACAAGGTCCCTGTATTCCTTCTCCTGTCCTCCGCGCACACATGCCACAACAGCTGTATCATCAGAATACTTCTGTATGTGGCAGGACTCTGAGTTGTACCTGAAGTTTGATGTGTACAGGGTGAAAAGAAAAGGAGCCAAAACGGTAGCCTGTGGAGCCCCAGTACTGCATTCTAGTGTTCCAGAAACACATCTCCCCATCCTGACATACTGTGGTCTGGCAGTCAGATAGTCTATTATCCATGATGTCAGGGAGGGGGCCACACCCATACCTAGAAGCTTGTCTTTCAGTATGGGAGGCTGTATGATGTTGGAGGCACTGGAGAAGTCAAAGAACATGATTCTCACATATGAACGAGGCAAATCCAGATAAGCATATGCAGCATGTACAGAATCGCATCTTCCACTCCTATGTGTTTCTGGTAGGCAAACTGGATCCTCAGCAACCTGCTTTCACATGCGACAAACAAGGAATCTCTCCAAGGTCTTCATGATATGAGATGTCAAAGCCACCGGTCTGTAGTCATTCAGCTCCACCGGTTGACCTAATTTCGGCACCAGTATGAGACAAGAAGTTTTCCACAGCACTAGGACTTTATTGAAGAGCCTATGAAGAGGGATTGCTAGTTGACCAGTACAGTCCTTCAGAAGCCTTGTACATACTCCATCTGGGCCTGCAGCCCTCCCTGACTGAAGTCTCCTGAGCTCAGCTCCAACCTCCTCTATAGGTAGACAAAGAGGTTGTAGCGGAGGGATGACGACAGGAGTGATGTTGCTATCAATTTTAGAAATGGGGGTGGGGATGCAGCTGGACAGAGAAGGGTAAGTGGTGGGAGTTGCTGCAGAGGTGAAGGTGCAGCTGAACTGAGGAGGCCAGGCGGTGAGAGCAGCCACAGATGTGAAGGTGCAACTGGGCTCAGGAGGCCTGGATGTGGTAGCTGCCACAGATGTGGAGGAGCAGCTGTGCTCAGGATGCCTGGAGCTGGAAGCTGCCGCAGAGGTGGATGTGCAGCTGGGCTCAGGAGGTCTAGTGGTGGAAGCTGCCGCAGAGGTGGATTTGTGGCTGGGTTCAGGATGCCTGGTGGTGGACGCTGCTGCAGAGGTGGAGGTGTAGCTTGACTCAGGAGACCTGGTGGTGGAAGCTGCCAAAGAGGTGGAGGTACAACTGGACAGAAGAAGCCTGTTGGTAAGAATTGCTGCAGAGGTGGAGGTGCAGTCATATGAATGCCGATACGATGCCTAATATCAGCCCGCCGATATATTGATCGGGCTCTACCATCCAGTAGATGGCACTGATGTTCACTGATGGCTCGGCTTAAGAACGACAAGAAAGAAGATTGCTGATGAGCAGTAACCATAGTAACGACATGGATGCGTCAGTTGGATGGGTATGTATGTGATAACATTTATTGGCGGTGTTTGTTGCTCGTCTGTAGTTTTAAAGTTTAGTCTGTTTTATTTCAATCACCTTTGAGTTGTTTTCAGTCAATCAGCCTGACGTTAAAAACGGACTCGCAAACATGTAGGCCATGATAATCTCGATAGCCATGACAGCCTAAGCTAGGTTAACCAGATGTCCCCGATTTCGGTGACCGGTCCCCGGTTTAAGCTGACCCCAAATTTGATATTGAATGGGGGAGAAAAAAAGTTGCTTCCAAGACCTCCAGTTATTATGGTAACCAGTTCAACTAAGGCGCTGATGTTGCTATCAGAAAGCATTGCTGATGTGTGCATAAGGACAGTTAAGATTAGGCCCACATTTACACCACAGATGTCAAACTGATTCACAAAAGGGTTGGTGTGACTGCAGGTTTTTGTTCCAAACATGCAGCAGCACAGCTGACTTGTTTCATTCAGTCAACTGAACTGGTTAAGACCTTCAGTGCAGACAGTTCAGTTGATTGAATGAAACCTGCAGCCACGCCGGCGCTTTCATGGTTCAATCCGTTGCCATCAGTGAACAACAGTGGCATCTACTGGATGGTAATTTGTGAATCACAAGCCAGCTTTGTTTGTGGATTTGTGTGGATTTGCGGAAAGAATGTCTCAAAAATACGAACGTGTGATTGGTGATCCACAAATGCTGAGTCACGATTCACAAATAGAATTTTCAGTTTCACAAATGGCTTTTTGTTTACCAATGGAAAATTATATATTTACAGATACACATACCGGTATATTTGTCAAAACCAGCACACAAGTTACAAATAGGAAATTTGTATTTTTGGATAGCAAAACACATGTGCAACTCAAGACATATTTGTAGATCACCCTCTGTGCATTTGCAGTTATTTTTCAGACAAATTTAAACCCATACAGATTGCACCAAAACTTCTCTTCCGTCCAATCTCCCGTCCTGAGCATGCCTGAGGCAACTGTGGAGAGGAACGACTCCCTTTTAATAGGAAGAAACCTCTGGCAGAACCAGACTCAAGAAGGGTGGACCTCCGCCTCGACCAGCTGGGGTTTGAGAAGACAGAAAAGAGGGGACAACAAACATCATAACACCATTCAAAGGATGCCTGTTGAAAAAGGGAAACACAAGTTAATGACCACAATAATGCCAAATGTACATAGTATCATTTGAGAAATTAAACGGGGAAAAAGAGCAAAGTGAGGAAAGGTGTGACAGATGAGGCCCCACTGCAGTCTAGGCCTATAGCAGCATAACTATGGGATATTTCGGGATCACCTGAGCCATCCCTGACTATAAGCTTTCTCAAAAAGGAAAGTTTTAAGCCTAATCTTAAAAGAGGAAAGGGCGTTTGCTTCCCGGACATTTACTGGCAGCTTATTCGACAAGAGAGGTGCCTGATAACTGAAGGCTCTGCCTCCCATTCTACTTTTAGAAACTCTGGGAACAACAAGTAAACCTGCAGTTTGGGAGCGAAGTGCTCTGTTATAAAAATACCTTACAATGAGATCTTTAAGATATGATGGAGCTCGGTCATTAAGAGCTTTATATGTGAGGAGAAGAATCTTAAATTCTATTCTGAATTGAACAGGGAGCCAATGAAGAGAAGCTAAAACTGGAGAAATATGATCTCTCCTGTTAGTTCTCATCAGACCTCTGGCTGCATCATGTTGGATCAGCTGCAGGCTTTTCAGAGAATTTGTGGGACAGGCCAATTATAAAGAATTACAGTAGTCCAGTCTTGAAGTAACAAGTGCATGGACTAGTTTCTCTGCATCACTCTGAGACAGGATGTTCCTCGTTTTAACAATATTACGAAGGTGAAAGAAGGCAGTCCTAGAAACCTTTTTAATATGTGCTTCAAATGATAAATTCTGATAAAAAATAACTCCAAGGTTCCTCTCTGTAGTACGAGAAGCCAAAGAAATGCCATCTAGATTAACTATATAGCTAAACCATTTCTTCCTGACACTCTCAGGTCCAAAGATAGTGATTTTTTCTGAATTTAGAAGCAGACAGTTCTGAGTCATCCATTCTTGTAGTTTGACCAACCTATTGGTTTCATCTGGTTTCATAGATAAATACAACTTAGTATTACTAGTATAGCAATGGGATACTATGGGATAAATATGACTTAAACCAGTCTAATGCAGTTCCAATCCCAATAACATGTTCAAGTCTCTGTAACAGAATGCTGTGATCGATCGTATCAAATGCAGTCCTGAGAGTTTTTGTGCAATGATGCACTCTGAATCCTCACTGAAACTCTTCAAACAGATTATTTCTCCATATTTGATCACAAAGTTGAGCCACAGCTATTTTTTTCAAGAACTTTAGACAAAAAAGGGAGATTGGATATAGGTTGATAATTAGCTAACACTTCTGAATCAAGAGCAAACTTAAAAGTCTGAGGTACATAGCCTGTCAACAAAGACTGATTGATCAAATCCAATATGGATGTGTCAATTAAGGGGAAAACCTCCTTGAACAGTCTGGTTGGGATTGGGTCTAAAATACAAGTTAATGGTTTAGAAGAGACTATTGCGGTTGCTAGTTCAGAGAGATCAACTGGGCAGAAGCTGTCGAAATACAAATCAGGTTCTAAATATGCTTATAAAGCTGCTGTATTTGATTATATATCAGTGATAATAGAGGGAAGGATTCCATTATTTTTTTCTCTGATAGAAACAATTTTATTGATAAAGAATCTCATGAAATCATCACTGCTGAGAGTTAAAGGAACACATGGTTCAACAGAGCTCGGACTCTTTGTCAGCCTGGCAACAGTGCTGAAAAGAAACCTGGGATTATTCTTATTCTCTTCTATCAATTTTGCATAATAAGCAGTTCTAGCTTTACAAAGTACTCCCTTATACGTCATTAAACCATCTTTCCAGACTCATTGAGACGCTTCTAAATTAGAGGAACACCATTGTCTCTCCAGCTTTCTTGCAGTCTGCTTTAAAGCACACAGCTATGAATTATACCGAGGAGCCAACCTTTTCTGACTGATTACCTTCCTTTTCAAAAGGGCAACATTGTCCAGTGTTGTACCCATTGAAACTATAGTGCTGTCAATAAGAGAGTAAATTATTGCTGGAGTAAAAGTTAGGTAGCTGTCCTCTGTAATATGTGCACATGGCAGCGAATTAAAGGATGATGGAATTAATTTTTTGAATCTGGTTACAGCATTTTCTGATAGATGTAATTTTTTCACAGAAGCTGTATAGTCAAGTAATGTAAACTCGAAAGTAATCAAAAAATGGTCAGATAAGACAGGGTTATGAAGAAATACTGTTAACTGCTCACTCTCAATGCCATAAGTCAGCACAAGATCAAGGGTATGATTAAGGCAGTGAGTAGGTCTGTGAACACTTATGTCTAATATAGAATTAAAGTTAATCTTTAGGCTGTCATTTTCAACATCTACATGAATATTAAAGTCACCCACTACAATGACTTTACACTAACTGGGATAAAAACTCTGACAGAAAATTATAATAAGGGCCATGTGGGCAATACACTACAACAAACACAAGAGGTTTTTGTGATTTCCACTTTGGGTGGGAAAAACTGAGAACCAGAGATTCAGAAGAGCTAAAGCTAATCTTGGGTCTAGGACTGATGAGTAACCCTGATCTGAAGATAGCTGCCAGTCCTTCAATAATGCTAACATGATCCTCCTGCTGCAGCCAGGTTTCTGTAAGACAAAATATATAGATATGATAATCACAAATCAAGTCATTCACTAACAGTGACTAGACCTAATATTCAGCAAACCACATTTAATAGTTTGATGTTTTTGTTCAGTTTATGTTTTTGTTTTAATTTTATTTTTATTTTTAGGTTTTCTTGGATTTACTTCTCTTGTGTTTATTGATGGGAGGTGGGGGGGAGTAGCAGCACGCGTAAAGACGCAGAGAAGTGTGTAGGACTACAACTCCGCATCCTTGTCTCAACCCTGGGTGTCATGTTTTTTTAATCTGTCCATATTTATAGAAATGAGAGCCGCTCTTTCCAAAGTGGGATGGATGCTATCTCTCCTAATCAGTCCAGGTTTTCTCCAGAAAGATTGCCAATTATCTATGTAGCCCATGTGGTTTGCTCGACACCATCGAGATAACTAACAGTTCAAGGATGATATGCAGCTAAACATGTCATCGCTGGTCAGATTTAACAGGGGTCCAGAGAAAACTACAGTCATAACCGCCGATGTAAATAACTATTTTACTGTATTTCCGCTTATCCTTAGCCAGCAGTTTTTAATAGGATTCTACGTCGCCCGCTCTGAGCCCTGCAATGCATTTGACTATGGTCGCCGGTGTCTCTAATGCCACGTTTCTGACCATAGAGCTGCCAATTACCAGGGTTTTGAACTCAGCGGGTGTGTCGCTGAGTGGGGAAAATCCATTCCTCTTCCTGACAGTCACCCAGCCAGTCTGAACACGGCTGTTCGAGTCCTGCTAAGGGGCGGTTAATGGAGCTAGAGCTACGCAAGGTTAAAGGGACGTGGCTCTCTATCAGGTGGTTTTCAACAGTGCAGAGCCAAGCTTCAAATTCGGATAACCTCGCCTCCAAAACTACAAAAAGACTACATTTGTTATATGTTCTCTTATCGCTAAAGGAGGCAGAGGAGTAACTAAACATCTTACACAGAGCAAGTGAAAGCAGGAGATGGAGGCAGAGAACTGGTAGCCATGCTAAGCTACAGTACCAGGCACACCGCTAAAAAGTGAACCTGGGAAGCCCACCGCATGGACAACCACGCATCCACCCAGAAGACTGCAGAGGAAGCCCCCGGAAAGAGCCCCCATAAGCATAGGGCAGAGGCCCCCGGGAACCAGGGGCAACAGCCCACCGACCCCGCCGGGCCCCAGCTGCCCAGACATGGGCCGTGCACCGAAACCGGGTCCCAGGAGCCCGAGCGCCCCCAAACCCCCTGGCAGAGGCCCCACCCAATACCCGAGAGGGCCATGCGCCCAAGACAGCCAAGCACAGTGGGCCAGCGCCTGCCCCAGCACCCCTGGCCAAGTGCCCCGGGAGTCAAGACGTGCCCGTGGGTGAAACCATGAGCAGCAGGGAGAGGCAATGCTCCCCCCCATCGGGAACAGCACAAGCAGGCCAGAGGACAGCAAGTCTCAGACCCAAGCCCAGTCATAACCACACACACTTGCACATCCCATACATCAGAAAATCATTATATCAGTTTAGATCTGAATCAAGCAAAGATGCTGATGAGACTTCAACTCATTACTGTATTTTTTAATTTTTTGTATTTGTTGCCATAAGACCAGATGTTTTTACAGCATAATGCCAGTAGTTGCTGTCCTGAATTCAGTTTCCATGTTTTGAGGCTGATGTAAACTTTATACACAGCTGAAGAAGCCACATGCAGCCATTTATGTGCTGTGAAGTGTTAATGCACAATTTTTAGCCAGCAATTAAAATAAAAAAAATAAAAACTCAATAGCATTGTGTAGAGTTTGTTAATTTAGCTGTGAAGCATGAGTGAATATTAAGGTTGAAATGTATCTTCAGATGTATCCCGTAACTGCTCAACAATTATTAGCTGAACAATCGGGGGAAAATGTGCTCATTTGCTTTGTTTGGAGATTAACTATTTTCTGTGGAATTTGGGTGGTGGAGCTATGAATAAATACTGAACATTCAGTTTTTAACAGAAATATTCAGAAACAGAAAACCATGCAAACACACAAATTATACAGTCATTTTAGAATCACAGATTAATCTAAGATGCAAATGAAAATTTATCCAGGTACAGAGAGTAGGTGTAAACTCTACAATGACAGGCCTCAAATAAGATTTTAACCTGGTTCATATTTGACAGGATGCAACAGTCTCTGGCTATTGTTCACTGCACTGATGTATATTGATTACACTATCAAATACACATATTGGTCAAGATTTATTTTCAAAAAGTTATCAGTGCTTGTTTAAGCTCTTTTAAGTACCCGATAAGTGCTGTGACAAATTTAGGCCATGTGCATTAAGTGCCACCAGTTTTGGTGCAATGCAAGTGAACATGAAGCACTGTCTACCATATTTTTACCTGTTTAAGCCATGGATATGTTAAGTGAAAATGTCCATTCAGTTTCTTTCATGAAACACAATCGTCAAAGTCTCTTTTATTATAAAGCCCTCACATGCTTGTTACCAAATGGTCTGCCTCTTTAACAACCGATGGAAACAATACCTTGTGTTTTACCCCAGATTTTTTTCAAGTTATACAGTATAAAAATCAATGCTCTCCAGAGTGAATTAACTAAATAGCAGGGGTCTTCCATAGTTTTGACAGTTATTTGAAACCAGATGTGAAGAAAATAAATTTTCCACAAGAACACAAGACAATTTGGTAGTGTTTTTCTCAACTCACAACTAACTACAGGACAGTATATAAGATAAATTTCCATTTTATCACGTTATCTGTTTTCAGGGAGCTAAAGACCAAGATTGAGAAAGAAGACATCAAGAGAGAGATGTTGGGGAACCAGAGCAGCCTGACTGAGTCTCACTGCATTCGTTGTCTCCAGGCTTTTAAGTTCCTGGTTAACATCAAGCGACAGTGTTTAGACTGCCAGCTTTATGTCTGCAAGTCCTGCAGTCGCTACAACAAGAAAGAGGAAGGTTGGGTGTGTGATCCCTGCCATATGGCAAGGTAGGAAATTAATGTGTTTTTTAAAATGAAACATGTAATTTAGTCTAGCACAATTGCCAAAGGCTGAAAAACCAACCTTTCTCTGAAGTAAGTCTTTAATCTTGACTTCTCATTAGATGAGGGTACTGAGAGATAAAATGGTCTTGAATTGGTGTCTGATGTATATAGACTTATGAAATTCCCCCATTTCGAGTTTCATTGCTGCACTTAATGACAGGCAAACTCACAGAAGGGGACATTCCTGTCAACAATGCCTATTAAAGGGGACCTCCGATATTTTTAAACCTAGACCTTATTTCTGGCATGAAATACGTTTATCTACTCACCGAGAACAGTTTGGTGAAAGTGAAAGTGAAAGTTATTTACTCACTTACTAACTTCACATGTAGTTTGCTATTGATAGTTTTGTGCAACATGGCAGGATAGTTATCAGATTTTGACGACGTGGACGACGTGAATGAGCTGTGCTGCAGCGGCGGGCATTGATGACGTCACCCCAGTAGACGAGTGTGTAGATAGCCATCTATAAGCCGCCAATAACAACAGCAATGCAGCTATGAGTAAAGTATTGGTGAAATAAAGACAGATAATGCCTTATTTAGAGGCTGCATCGTCTAAGCCCCGTTCACTCCTTATATGGATCTCGGGGAATCTAAATATCTTCCGAAGGACGCCAACTTTCACCAAACTGCTCTCCGTGAGTAGATGAACGTATTTCATGCCAGAAATAAGGTCAAGGTTTAAAAATACCGGAGTTCCCCTTTAAAGCCAGGACGATTAGAAAATCGCAATTGAAATGTCAATTGATTTTCCTGGCTCTTAGCAGGTTTAGATCTTAAAAATAACTAAATGATTTCTACAAAGAATTGCTTTTTTGGGGGTTTTTTTGCACATAAAGTTTGCATTTTCTTTATTTTGTTAATTGTCTTGTCAACTTAAAACCTATATTGTTCAGTGTATTGTTAAGGCAGCACTGAATGTGTTTTGACAGCATACCCAGTATCTGGTGGATGTTATTGCAACCACCTTTTCTTTTACTGATTATGCTTTTTTGGTAATGTGGTGTATGAGGGATGGTCGCCTTCAAAAAGCCTATGTGTAGATGGTACAGGAAGAACTCTGCTGACACAGACTTGGTCGAACACAGAAACCTTTTATTGTCAACAAGGTCAAAATTATAGAATGATGCATCAAATTTGGAGAGATCTTCAAAGCCCAAAAGTCCAGTGCAATCTCTGTCTCGCTGTGGATGCTGCTCCTGTGAAGTAGGGTAAAACCTTCCCATATTTGGTAATCTTGAAGAGGCTGCACGCCCCTGTCAACAGGCACATAGCCAGAAGATAATGTATACATATCTGGTGAGCCTCCCCTGGACGGACTAACTGAAGAGTGTGTTATTCTCTAAATTTTTATGTGTGACCATTGTTCACCTCCTATCTGGACACATTGAACCTGATGCCCTCCCTGACCTCTGTTAGGTAAAGTCAGACAAATCAAATGAAGTATCAGACACTACAGTCACTAAAGGATTTTCATTTCAGTTCCATGTTAATCATCATACCACTGTTAGCTAAAAAAAAAGCTGCAAATTGAAAGTTTCCTTAAAGCCATTCAGTTTTTGCGTGGAATATATCAAGCCATGACTTTAATGCTTGAAATGCACTCCACAGATTTATTTGTTCACTCGAGCTATTTGTTACATATCCAGGCATAGTTGTCAGGATATTTGCCTTCCCACATTGCTTTTCTATAATGAGCTGTGTATTCTTCTCCTACAGGGTCCTCAAAATTGGTACTTTGGAGTGGTACCATGAGAATGTTCGTGCACGTTTCAAGCGTTTTGGCAGTGCCAAGGTGATGCGATCGCTTTTTAAGAGGTTGAGTGGAGAACACAGCTGTTCTCAGAGTTGCCTTGGAGGTGAGTAGTTCACTCAAATGTTTTTTTGGGTGGGGGGTTGTCCATTGGAGCAGAAGCTGTGGAATGCTTTGTTCCACTTGTGCGTAACTACTTAGTGGTCAAACAATGTAGTTAACAGTAAGAGGCTGAATAAAAAATGTTTCAATAATTGTGCAAAATGTCCAAAACAAACTTCAGAAGTACACGAGAAACTCTATCCTTTGATTTGAAGGGAGAACCTAAACAAATTGCCATCAGTTCCACTTATTTCTCCACGGGCCCTGAGGAGCTGTTGGCCAAAAGTTCAGACTATCAGAGTTTGAAAGGACGGACTCAAAGTCATGGAAGTCTGCTTGAGCTTACATGAGAAATCCCCACTAAATTAATGGCTTCAGTGATATTCCAGCAGCTGTATACTGAACTGCAGCTGCATGGAAAATGTGCACCAGTCTTTTGAATAACACGACAGCCTTACTGGTAAAACATAACCATGACAATCATTATCTAATGTGTAGATTGTGTCAAATCTGAACTCACAATTTTGTCATAGTTCTCTTTTTTTCTTTTTCCTTTTCTTTTCTAAGTGAAGAATCTCAATGAACAGCAAACTACAGGTTCACATAGTAGCTTTTATGTACTGAATGATATTACATTAACTGTGCAGTCACTGTATCCTCTCAATAATTGTGTAAAAATACCACCATATTAGAGAATATATCTGACAGAATAGTTTTTTTTCTCTTGAATATGGAGACTTTAAGAGTCAGATGAACAGCAAAAGGCACACTGAAAAGCTAGTCTTATGACACAATATTAGTTATGTTGGTCCACGGTATAAAATGTCATTACAAGAAAGCCTCCAAAATTGTACTTTGACAACATTTTCCACTGTTATTTTCCTTTATTCATATGTGATGTCATATATGCTCAATGTCTATGTTCTTCCTATGTGATAACATTTAACTACCATATGTTACTCCAGGAAAAGCCATCCACCCACATCTTGCTATAATATATTGAATTATGTATGCATCTCACGCTGATGACTATCCAATGACTCGCAAGCAAGAGATTGTTAGCTTTAGACTTGTCCTGCATGTTTTCCACAATCCTTTCACTTTCCCACCTCATTGCCATTTGCAGTACCTTTCTTTTGTTCTTTGCTCTCAACTGCAAATGGTTTTCACAGCTGTGCCAAGAGCCTCCACAAGGCAGTGTCAGGCCTTATGTCCTTAATTGACCAGTGTACTTGTGGGCTACACACACTTAGTAATACCTATGGAAACATTACTGTCATATATTAATGTAGTGTATAGCCATGTTTATGTGTGCTGTTTGTGTTCAATGTCTGTGCAGTGACAGCATGAAGCTTCATCAAAACCAAAGTTACTCACAAGGCATTGCCAACATATTCTGGCCACACTCCAAGCTTACAAAAGAAGTACCCTTGAAGCCTATTTTATTATAGCTTTATGCTTTATTATGCACAACAGATTTCAAAGTGAGATCATAGCATCAGGAGATCAGTGAATTTGATTAATTCTGATGAGATAGCCAGGACTCCTGATCCTGCTTACTCTGAGTCACTCTTGGGGATGTTGCAAGTTAGATGGCTGGCCCTACGGGTCTTGTGATCATTCACTCACATGTCTCCCATTCTGCGCTCAGAATTAAATGATCCAGTCCAACAAGGGCTTCACAGACCAGAAGCAAGTAGAAAGAAAGGAGTACAAAACTTGTGTCATTCATGTATGCAGAATGTAACATGCAGGATTTGCACAAATGTAACTTGCAGTTATGAAATATAGTCATAAATATTCAAGACCAAGATTTAAGATAGTTTTATTTGTCACATACACAGTCATACACAGTACAATGTGCAGTGTATGTTTTCTTGTTCCTGCTACCAAAAAAATAAGAATTAAAATTAAATATGAATAAAATAAAAACCTTAGCACAATAATAGCACACAATTAAAAATGCCTCGGTATCCAGTGTATAAAGAAAATGCATGTTAACAGATACATCATGTTTGAAATAATCCACAAGTCGTGACATGCGGAGATTCATGTGACAACCTGGATTGAATTCAACATGCATGACTGCACACACACAGAGCCAAACACACAGACTCATGCATTCTTTAGCTGTCTCTGTGTCTGCTGTGGTCTGTTGGGCCCTCAAAGCTCAGAGGGTGTCATCCTACGAGGTGATTTGTCTTTGCTTATGCTTATAACAGTGTCTTTTGTTCACATCTAAAAGTTTAATTCAGTGAGAGGCTTACCTCTAACTCTGTCTGTGCAGTTTAATGTTGCTTATGCTAACTCTGCTTCTCAATATTACTAAGTGTGGCAAGAACAGACAATTTGCATTATCCCAATTCAATGACCTATTTAAGTTGGGCTAAGGATGTGAAAAGTGCAAACTGTAACCTTATTAATTTTCATCAAAGAAAGTGAGTAGGTAATTAAATGTATAAATTCAGGCTTGAAGAAAATTTATGTTAAGCTTAATTTAAGCCCATCTAAATTAGCCATATCCTTGCTAATGTTTTCTGTTTTCCAGATGCGTGTGAATATGACACACAGAGTATGCCCGAGGTACACAGTAAGTAGACAGAACAAGCTAATATTTATTCACTGGGATGGCTCAGATACTGTTTTGTGAGTTTATGTGTGAGCAGTATGATTACTTTGTTTAATTTTATCAGGATATGACATGAGTGGGATCGGAATTTTAATCTTCATTTGACCAAATGCACCACTGTACAGAAAATCATTTGCAAAGATGTTCTCCATAGACCTAAAAGAGACATCTGTGAAACAGTTTGAAAATAAGATTACTGGAGATTTTTATCTGCACTGTCACAATCCGTGTAGTTTTGTATTTTTTTCTGGTTTTCTAGTTTCTCTTGAGTTTTGTCTGTTTAGTTTACTACGAGTTTAATCTTGCCATTTCCTGTTTCCCTCAGTTTCCTCCTGTCAGTCACGAGCACCGCTCCCATCGCCCGTGTTAATTCCCTTCAGGTGTAGCCTATCACTAATCACTCTCCCTACAGTATTTAGTCTCCAGGTTCCTTTCAGTCTTGTTCAGATCCTCACCATGTTGCAGTCTTCACCGTGTCACCGTCTCTAGGCCCATGTTTTTTCTGTGATCCCGTATTTTTCCTTCTGAGTTTTGCAGTTTACTTTTGTTAGTTCTCTGAAGTATTTTCTAGTTCTTTAGTTTCGTGTTTTTCCAGCTTTGCTGTGATTATTATTTATTACAATAAATCAGTTTACATCTGGCTCCTGTCCCGTGTCTGCATCTGGGTCCTCCTCCTTCGACTCCATTGCTACAACCCTGACAATTGCATGATAACATCTATCAGGAATGGGCAGGCAGGAACAACTGGAATAACTCTCTTTCATATAACATATATATGGCTAATAGCAGATCTGAAGTGCTGATTTATTTGAATGTGAATTGCACTATGCAATATCTTTGTTTCGTACATTTACAAATTAGCAAATAGTATTGGAAAACTAAAATGCATATTTTAAAATCATTAATCCATTGTCTATAAAAAAATATATATTTTTAAGTTGCTGAGACAACACTTAGTAAAGGGATTTTCAGGTTTATTGACTCCAGCCAACTCACTGTGTGGTCGGGTTGACAATACCTTCATTCATTGGCAGGTGGTAATTTGTTGAACTGTGTACTTATTTTGATTAATGCAACAAAAAGTCTAAGTCAGGGTTTTTACCTGTTCTGCTTAAATAGTGTGGAGCCCATATGTAAAAATGTATGCATAAAAAAGCAGATTCTTGAATTACCGCAAAAACAAAAGAGGAAATTGAACACATTTTTCCCTCTGAAACCTCTCTTTAGAGAGTTATTCAGACCATGTGTGTCTCAATCTTCACTGGACTCCCGTTAAATTTTAATAAGCAATAAGTTAAAGTTCTCTCAATCTGTTCGTTATGTTAATAGGCTGCATGATTTGAGATTCAATTTAAGCTTTGAATAATGTCTTCAAACTTGTATGATGATATATTAAGACCCTGAAGTTATTAATTCTGTTTTCATACATGAGTACAGTGAATTAGGGACTGTGCAAAAGGGTTTTGGTTAGGCTAGCACAGTTATCTGTCTCCTATATGAACTTTTGTATAAGATGGTGACATTTTTATACAGTGACTCAAGCTTCACTGATATTTGCAAATACTCACATCTAATTTTCCAATCCATTTGTTTGAAATCACAGACTTAATGGGAATTATTCAATTATTCTAACACTACTCTTTCTGCTCTTTGTGTCAGCGGATGGATATGAGCACGGCAGAGATGGAACGGACTCACAATACAAAGGGGTACGATGATATATTTTTCAATAATCTTCTTTAATCTAATCTTGCAGAAATACCTGAAACAAGCATGAACCCTTTTTCAATACAAAAGGCAAACAAAGTTGAATAAATAGCAAAACAAACAGGGTGAGAAACCACATTATTACCAAAACATGCTCAATAAACACAAAAGGGATCTTTTTTAGCCCTAACCATGTCATTTCGGTTCATAGCAGTAACCAAGATCAATTCTGAGCAAACCAGAGAACTGTGTTGCTTAAATCTAACAAAGTAATTGGGGTGCCTTTACGTAATTAAGAGCAAGTGAAACAATGAATGAAAACAAAAGAATGAATAATAAAAATATGGACAGATAAAAGAGCAAGTTAGATCAACTACTGAGCCACTGAGCTGTGTTACGTCTCAACACTCTGTTGCATTGGTCACACAGCATCCCACAAAGTACTCAAACCAAGAAGTACGCTTCAGTTGTCTTAACTTGGTGTATGCATTAGAATGTAACCACCGTGAAACAGAAATTAACATTGTATTGCTCAGGCTTCTCTCCTTTCTTGTCCCAACCAAAGCTTTGTCTCCTTATTTATTCTGCTGCTCGTTCCAACACTGCAGATCACAATGCACGCTGTGTCTTCCCAGCTTATAGAAAAAGGCATAGATAATATTGTTTAATGTTGTGTTTTCAATAGAGCTGTCAAAACGCGTTAATAACAAGTTAACGGAAACTCCTCTTAACGCCACTAATTTATTTGACACAAGATTAACGTGGGCACATTATACAAATCTGACCGTTGGTCTGCTTTGTAGTTTGACAAATCAGGAAGGGTTTTGGCCTAATCTTGCGGATGGTGAGCTGAATTGGATAAAGAATCTTTTGAATAACAAGTTGGTTTTCAAAACTCTGCCAGATGGTTCTCTCGACAGAACCAAAGTTATCCGCCGTTACTGTCAATGTGAACTGAGTTATCACCGGTGTATGTCGAGACTTAAATATCACTTGCTTGAAACACAAGGCTGATGCAAATATCCCCACTCCCTCTCACCAAAGGCAGACCTTGCTTAGAAGTTTGCGACCTGGACAACTCCACCTAAGGCAAGGTTAGACACAGTTACAACGTGTGAAATCGTTTTTTAAGGTGTGAATGTGACACATAGGAAAGAATGTCAGATTCAGGTCAATATGCTGTTCTGTTGTTGCTTGATGGATGAAGAATGCTCTGGACAGTATGTATGAGGACAATTTGTTTTGGGTTGTTAATGTAAATATAAAATGGATTTGCATAAAGAACTCATATTTGTCTGCTACCATTTTGACAAGTGTATGAAAACATATTTATTTAAGGTGCATTTAGAACATATTAAAATATATAATCAAAACAAATATTTTGTGATTAATCACAAATTAACTATGGACGATCTATGGATTCATCACGATTAAATATGTCAATCGATTGACAGCCTTAGTTTTCAAACATGAATAATTATTTCTTAAGCACAACTTTAAGTTAACAGATTTTACTTAGATTTTACGTGTTCACCTCAAAGGTTCCGTGAAATCTCAAAAATACCACCATCTTACATTTTTCGGGGTTATTTTTAAGAAGTATTTGCTGACAATGTCTGAGAATGCTAGGATGAGTATTTTGGTGCTCTGGTGAATAAAGATATCTGAGAGATACCAATGACTGACAGAGCTGGCAGTATTTGATACTTTGGTCTTGAGTATGGGCTGACAAAGTTACCTTAATTGAAAACATGTTCTATTTCCTTATTCTTAGTGCTTTCACAGATATTCTTACTTTTGCTTTTAGTCTGTTTGTTTTGGGCAAGAGAGGCTACTTGATTAGGGCACTAAAAATAAATGACACGTGAAAAACATGGCTTGGGCATCTCAAGGAAAATGAAAGTGTAACACAATTTATTCTCTCTTCTGAATGAATCAGTTGTTATTTGTCATCCTGATAACATACTTACTGTAAAAAGAGAAGAGGCCTGCTGTGTTCTGCATTACCATGATATGTGGATCCACTACAAAAAGTGGTGTTAATAAATTATGCTAATTTTCTTTATTTCTTTGAGACCAAGCTGATTTTTTACAAACAGATGAAGGTGAAGTAGAACATGCAATTATTCCCAATATGTGGAATTTGTTTGCTTGTTCATCCCATTGGATGCTTTTTGCATGGATTTTGAAGGTATTTTTAAACGGGGTCCACTTGAAATTCATTCAAAACAAGACTACTAATGTTTATATCGCAGTCTCTGTGTTATGTAGAAGCTAAGTTTTATTAATTTAAATCAGCGTTGTGTCAGAAATGGCAGGGATCCTGGGCTCTGCTGGCTGGTTTACTGATTCAGACTTCATTTATGGCCAAGTACTGTTTGCTGCAGTCTTTCAATTCAATTCAATTCAGTTTTATTTCTATAGCGCCAAATTACAACAATTGTCATCTCAAGGCACTTAAATAATATAGTCCAGTTTAAGCCAATGGGAATTCCATTCATTGTAAACATAATCCAATGAAATCCAGTTAATTAATTTCAAAATAATCCAATTCATTCATATAGAGCCAATTCAAAAAATAATATCCTAGCCAAGGAAACCAACAGATTGCACCGAAACTTGTTTTCAGTCCAATTTCCTGTCCTGAGTGTGCATGTGGCGACTGTGGAGAGGAACGACTCCCTTTTAACAGGAAGAAACCTCTGGCAGAACCAGACTCAGAAAGGGTTTGAGAAGACAGAATAGAGGGAAAAGAGGGGGGAAAAACACCATAACACCATTCAAAGGATACCTGTTAGAACAGGGAAACACAAGTTAATAACCACAATAATGTCACATGTACATAATATCATTTGAGAAATTAAACAGGGGTAAAAAGAGAGCAAAGTGAGGAAACGTGTGACAGATGAGGTCCCCCAGCAGTCTCAGCCTATAGCAGCTTAACTATGGGATGTTTTAGGATTACCTGGGCCATCCCTAACTATAAGCTTTATCAAAAAGGAAAATTTTAAGCCTAATCTTAAAAATGGAAAGAGTGTCTGCTTCTCGGACATTTACTGGAAGCTTATTCCACAAGAGAGGGACCTGATAACTGAAGGCTTTGCCTCCCATTCTACTTTTAGAAACTCTGGGAACAACAAGTAAACCTGCAGTTTGGGAGTGAAGTGCTCTGTTAGGAAAATACCATACAATAAGATCTTTAAGATATGATGGAGCTCGGTCATTAAGAGCTTTATATGTGAGGAGAAGAATCTTAAATTATATTCTGAATTTAACAGGCAGCCAATGAAGAGAAGCTAAAAATGGAGAAACATCATCTCTTCTGTTAGTTCTCATCAGAACTGCAGCATTTTGGATCAGCTGGAGCCTTTTCAAAGAATATGTGGGACAGCCCAATAATAAGGAATTACAGTAGTCCAATCTTGAAGTAACAAATGCATGAACTAGTTTCTCTGCATCACCCTGAGACAGGATGTTCCTGATTTTAGCATTATTACGAAAGTGAAAGAAGGCAGTCCTATAAACCAGTTTTATGTGTGCGTCAAATGATAAATTCTGGTCAAAAATAACTCCAAGGTTTCTCACTGTAGAACTAGAAGCCAAGGAAATACCATCTAGAGTAACTATATAACTATAGACAATTTATCCCTGAAGCGCTCAGGTCCAAAGAGAACAACTTCAGTTTTGTCTGAATTTCGAAGCAGATAGTTCTGAGTCATCCAGGTCTTTATGTCTTTAAGACAGGCCTGTAGTCTGACCAACCTATTGGTTTCATCTGGTTTCATAGATAAGTACAGCTGAGTATCATCAGCATAACTATGGAAATTTATGCTATGCTGTCTAATAATGTTACCTAATGGAAGCATGTACAAAGTAAAAAGAATTGGTTCAAGCACAGAACCCTGAGGAACTCCATGACTTCAATGTGTGAGAGGGATTCTTCATTTACAAGAACAAACTGGAATCTATCAGATAAATATGACTTAATGCAGTTCCTTTAATCCCAATAACATGTTCAAGTCTCTGTAACAGAATGCTGTGATCGATCGTATCAAATGCAGCACTGAGATCCAACAGGACAAGCACAGAAACAAGTCCACTATCAGAGGCTAAGAGGAGATCATTGGGAACTTTCACCAGTGCTGTTTCTGTGCTATGATGCACTCTGAATCCTCACTGAAACTCTTCAAACATATTATTTCTATGTAAATAATCACAAAGTTGAACTGCAACTATTTTTTCAAGAACTTTAGACAAAAAAGGGAGATTGGATATAGGTTGATAATTAGCCAACACTTCTGAATCAAGAGTAGGTTTTTTAAGTAAAGGTTTAAGTACAGCAACCTTAAAAGTCTGAGGTACATAGCCTGTCAACAAAGACTGATTGATCAAATCCAATATGGATGTGTCAATTAAGGGGAAAACCTCCTTGAACAGTCTGGTTGGGATTGGGTCTAAAATACAAGTTGATGGTTTAGAAGAAACTATTGCTGTTGTTAGCTCAGAGAGATCAACTGGGCAGAAGCTGTCGAAATACAAATCAGGTTCTAAAGACAATTCTAAAGCTGCTCTACTTGATGATACATCAGTGATGATAGATGGGAGGATCCATTAATCTTCTCTCTGATAGAAACAACTTTATTGATAAAGAATCTCATGAAATCCTCACTGCTGAGAGTTAAAGGAATACATGGCTCAACAGAGCTCGGACTCTTTGTCAGCCTGGCAACAGTGCTGAAAAGAAACCTGGGTTTGTTCTTATTCTCTTCTATCAATAATGAATAATACGCAGGTTTAGCTTTACGAAGGGCTTTCTTATACGTTATTAAACTATCTTTCCAGACTAATTGAGACTCTTCTAAATTAGAGGAATGCCACTGTCTCTCCAGCTTTCTTGCAGTCTGCGTTAAAGCACGCAGCTGTGAATTATACCAATTACCAATACCAATTATATTATATCCTTCTTTTAGACAGAGTACCCTCTTCTGACCTAGACAGTTTAGTATAGTGAGCCATTTCAGAATAAACTGACTCCTGATAGGAATGATCTCTGACATTTCTTCCATTAAAAATAAGTTACAATGCAACTAGGATAGTTTCTGGAAGTTGTAGGATCATCCTCACTGATATTTATCTACATGGGTGCTGTGTCATTGCACAGCTTGTTATGAAAGCAGACCCTTTCTTCCTTGTCCATGTAGCCAAGTAGCATAGGCAATGTTTTCCAACCACCATTTTATGCCAAGCTCTCATGTATTAACATTTCACGAGTCAAAGCATATTATTTTTTTTTTATTTTTAGATATACCAGTTATCATTGAAGAAAATACTCACAGTTTATGTTTATGCATTTGGCAGACGCTTTTATCCAAAGCAACTTACAGGTAGGCAGGTAGGGTAAGGGGTCTTGCCTTACGTCCCCCGACTGGAGGTAGTACCTTCCATGCAGGGGATTTAAACTCAGGTCACCTACATGAAAGGTGGCAATCTTACCACTACACTATCCACATGTTGATCCTCAAACACTCATCTAACCATCTGACTTGGAATATTTTGTTTCTTGATTTAAAATGCGTAAAAACACATTATCTAACCACTGACTAGCATCATCATTGATATTGGCACATATACCAGTGCCATATTTTTTCATATACAATAATACTGTATATTGATATTGTTTTGCTTGTGTTTTACTAAAAGCATGAAGATGGTGAGAGGAGAGTTTGAGGGGTCTGTCATAATCATGGTAAGAGTTCGCTAAACTTGCCACCAAGATGGCAGCTGCCAGTCTCTTTTCATTCATTATTGATTGTTAGTTAAAAAAACCCAAACACTATTGTGTATTACGTGTAACTTTATCAAGTGTCATAATATTTATTATTCCCCATATGAGGGTTATAAACACAGTGCATATGCATTTTAGGACCCAACAAAAGACTTGAGACATGGCATGTTTGCTTGCTTTTACCAGCACCAAACTTTTTTTGTGCATTATTTTATGTGAATTCCTCTAATAAAATAAATAAAATTAGTGAAATTTGTTGTAATATTATATACAAAAGTACACTGATTTGCTTTACTTAAAAGAAAATATGAATGAAATTCTCAAAATATTTTTTTCTTCACGAACAGTTACAGTTAATCGTCATCTGCTGTCTCTCTATGAAGAAACTAGTGAGTCTTTTGAAGTGACAAAGGTTTTTCTTATTACTCTCTTATTCCTGTTGGTGATGGCGTTTCCCTTCCTGCACCTCCATAGATGAAAAAGACCAAAAGACGGTTAACTGTTGATCCCTGTGATTTCATACTGGGCTGTGACTACTCTCGCAACTCAAGACCACATGAGGATGAGGTAGAAGCTGGTCAACTAACAACCCAAATTTTCCTAAACCAAACTAATCTGTGTATCTTCATTACATACGAGAGGCCATTTTATTTATTTATGTCTCTGCTCTCTTTGTGTTTCACTATATGGGGAACGCCTCCTGCGTCACCTCATCAGAAGCTCAAATACTATTACGCCAGCACTGACTGGCACTAGTGATGTCTATGTCAGAAGGAGCCTGAACATAGGGATGACATAGTGTCAGTTGTCATTCAAAAACCGCTTCTCAGAAGCCTGGTGTCAACTTTACAGTTGGGTACTAAGCTAAACTGTCGACCGACTGGGTGTACAACTTGGTTCCCAGCAATACAGATGCTCACTAGCTCACAAAAAGAAGTAATGTTTCTACAACTATTAGCATTGCAAAGGAGCAATACTCTGATCATGGCAATATTTCCTCGAGTACAAGTAGCAACGCTTTCGTTTTGGACAGGTAGCAAAACACAAAATCTTCTCTCCTTGTCTTCCTTAAACCATGGCTACAACTATCATTCAAGCGTAGACAAGAAAAGTCCAAAAATTTGCCCTTGCAAAAATAACATTTCTGGCTGGGATACTCATCATGTGTGGACCGTGTGCCTGGGATTAGCCTATGCTCAGGCTACCCTAACCTGCATACGCATTACTGAATCCACTACACAGTTTTCACACATAAGCTGTTTCACCACAGGCTTGCCCACCAGGCTAACCTGTCAGGTTGGGACCTAGTAATGTACAAGGTGCCTGCACCACTCGGAGAAGAGGAAATGTTAGAGGGCTCAATCTCTACACTTGGTTGAGCTGGGCGGATGCAGACCTCTGGTCCATGGCTCCCTTGCACCCATTGCTTGAAGTAGATAATGTGGCAAAGGACTACAATGGGGGGTTGGAGGTGGACATGTTTGAGCACAGTTAGGCCAATGAAGAGGACAAGTCCATCCTCCATCTCTAATTCCCATAGGGCAGCAAAGCCCCCTGCAGTGGAGGAAGATAACGGGCCTGTACCACTATCTCCTCTGAACCTTGATATGCAGGATATGTTCAAGAGTGCAGCGGTGACAGAGGTTGTGAAATCCCGGTTTGATGACAATTAATTGCCAAAGGCAAAAGAGATGGGAAGCATGTGTTGCCTTCCCAGAGCTGCTCAACAAGATGGCAGTGACATGGAAAACCAAGTCATATTACAAGATATACCACATTGTGGGAAGCTCACTGTTGAATCATGAGGGGATGGAATCTCATGGCATCCACCAAATCTCATTTATAGAGAAGCTAATAAAGAGCCACCATTATCCAAAGCCCTTGCTGCATCCCCCATATCTAAGACAGACTGCTCCCAGTCAAGCCTCACTGACAAGTGCAACAAGCCAGCAGCCCTGTCAGCAAAAGCCCTCTATGCCTCTTCTATCTTGATGGCTTACAAAGCCAAATTAGAGGAGGATATAACAGCCACACCAGATACCACCTTGTTGCATTAAACCAGACTACGTTCTCCGTCCCCACTAAGTGGCCATACAAGCGACAGAGAGAGTGATGGGCCTCATAGTTCTTCAAGAAGTGGGCATACTGGGTTGGGCTCACTAACATCACAGTGAAGGAGAAGCTCCTCTACACTCCTGTTGTCCCCCATGGTCTCTTCAATGCAGTAGTCACCACCATGCAGAAGAGTTGTGAGGGGAAAAAAGGCACCGAAACTGCCTGCTGAGAGGTTTTCAACCTGTCACTGCAATTGTTCCACACCAGTCATCTGCACATCCTGTGTCTCACCTGGCTCCAACTTTCTGGATTCCCATTGTTCCAAAAGCTCAGTCAACTTCACAAGCCCCTGAAGGTCCCTAGAACCCATGGGCTAGGAAACAATCTCCCCAGGCCAGAGCTCAAATGGCTCTGCCTCCTCCCACTAACACCACTACTGGGAGGAAGAAAAAATGGCTAACCTAACTGAGGTGATCATGTGTTGGTGAGGTCAGACAACTCCACAGTTGTGGCCTACACCAACAAACAATGTACACCTGCAGTCTCTAAAAGCGAGTCATGTATCATAGGGTTCTTCAACCCTGGTCCTCAGGACCCACTGCCCTGCATGTTTTCGATGTTTCCCTCCTCCACCATACCTGATTGAAATTATCAGCTTGTCATCAAGCTCTGCAGTGGCCTAATAAGGAGCCATTCATTTGAATCAGGTGTGTTGGAGGAGGGTCAAAAACATGCAGGGCAGTGGGTCCCGAGGACCAGGGTTGAAGAACACTGATGTATCGGATTTCAGAATTATGGAAAATCTGTTATCCAGGCACAAGCCACTGTACACAAATTGGGGGCTACACATCAAGGTGGTGAAACTGATCTTGTTGAGGTTCAGTCAGGTAGCCATGGGAATGTATGCTTCAGTAGAGTGTTCTCACTACCCTATATTTTTCTAACTGTACAATCAAGGAGCCCTTCTGGGAGTGGATGCATTGACACACTAGTGGCCGAGTACCTTTCTCTAAGCCTTACCACCAGTGGCTCTCACCCCTCCACCACTCGCAAGAGTGAGGGAAGAGGGCCTGTCCGTGATCCTGATATGTCAGGGAAACATTTGTCGGTAAAGATCTTTGAGTTCCTGTCCAGGTTGCCATGGTAGTTACCTCTTCACTGGGACCTGGTGTATCAGGCTCGTGGGGAAATGTTTCACCCACATCCAGAGAGGATGGCTCTATGGGGCCTGGCCTGTAAGAGGCACAACTTGAATCAAGCTGGGCTCTCTGAGTAATATTGACACTATTCAGTACGCTATGGCACCTTCAACCAGGTATGTATGGTTCCAAATGTTTGAGAGGTTTCTCAAGAAATCATGTGCTGATCCTGTCATTTTTACAGGACCTCATTGAAAGATTTTCTCTACCATTAAGGTGTATCTGGTGGCTATCTCAGCCAAAACCTGTTACTGTGTTGTTTTAAGGGGGGTTATGTCATAAGTTGCCCACTTGGAGGGTGCTGGCTCCTTCGTGGGATCTTCTTACGACTCTCTCTTGTTCCCTCTTTGAACCTGTAGAACAGGTGGAGCTGAAATGATTTTCTTTAAAGATGGCCTTATTGGTAACTCAATCCTCAAGTGCCAGCTGGTGAGATCTGAGTATGTGCCCTGACTAACAGGGGCCTTTAGCCTCCTACTGGTTTGTGTGTGTATTCCACTCTGGGCTTAGAAACCTCATGGGCTCTCTTTGGGGGGGATATCTATCCAAGGTTTGAATGAAGCTGCTTTCTGGGCTTCACCTCATGCATTTGCTTGGTTTTACAAGCTGGAGTCCCTTCCTGACATAGACGTCACTGGTGCCAGCCATTCAGGGCTGGCAGAATGGTAATTGAGCATCTGATGAGATCACACAGGAGGCTTTCCCCATAGTAAGAGACTCAGTTTCTAACCCAATTACACTCAGTAATGCTCAAAGCACATTCTGTCTGACAGAACATACAGTACCTATCATGAGAGCTCACACTTGCAAACACTAAACTGGCAGAAAAACACCTGGTAGTTGTTTGATTGTTTATTTTTTATTTTCCACAAATAGTAACCATCACATATAGGAATGCCTAACTAGCCAGTGGTTTGTAGAAGATTCAAAATCTTGTTATAATTACTCTATCACACATAGGCTTGAATAACTCTGGGCTTTCCTGTTACTTCATTTCTCTGTGTTTTATTCAAGTTAAGGCGTTAAGAACTGTTATTTATATGGCTTTCAGTATTGTTTGTGTGCGTTTATTCATGCTACATTCAATAAAAAAATTGCATCTCTGAAAATAAAAAACCCACATGACAACAAAACATCAGTTGTGCTACTCTGGATCTAATGAAACTTTTAGTCTGAGATGATACTGTGAAATAACAATATGTAAATCTCACTAATACCTGAATGAGAGATTTTTAGCCCTAGTTGGCAACAAGTGACAACTTTTAGTTATGGCTGAGTATTGAATTATTCACCTCAGGCATCGAAATCTCAAGCACTGAAAAGTGTTTGGTGTTTTTCATGTCCCCTTTAGAAATAGACCTTAAAGATGTTGCTGTTATGTTAAAGATAATTATGGTTTGATGAGCAGAGGAGATGTTGCAGTGTTGGGTACAAATGCAATTCTAAATACCAATACGGCAAACTCTTGGCAATAATGTACAGACTGTAAGTCATTCAAATTTGAGCAAGAATAGTTAAACCAGCTTTACAGAATTTACACTAAATTATACCCCAATGTACTTTCTTGACTGTGTTTAGTTAAATCTTGTCATATTTTGTTATCGTTCACTAAATAAGTCTTATTTGATTTGCTTGTAAATTTGCAGATTATGCATAAGAGTATTTTTCAGAATTATCATTGACATGAAATGACTGGTCCGATAATTACAAAACTACAAGAGAATACAGTAAACAATTCTGGATATCATTTTATAATCTAATATGAATTTACATTGCTTGGAGTAACAGTAAGGTATCTAAATGTTGGAATTTTCCAATCTCAGTGTCTTCATTCACCATATTCCTCTGAATTCCTACTTGAGCTAGAAAAAAATTCTATCCTAAAGGGGTATTATTATTTTTAATTTTACTGTTCTCCATCCTCACATTCAGACCCAAGATGCACATGACATCGTGGACATAGATATCGGTGTGAGGGAGTCAATGTTTGCTGAGAGTGATCTGGATGACGTTTTTCACCAGATTGACCAAGAGCAGCGCAAACGTCTGGACCTGGAAATAGCCCCACAGCACGGTAGAGTCTCATCTCATCTAAGAATCTTGTGCCTGTAGATGAACTTGGCCTGATAATTTGGCTGTTTCCTTGGTTGACCTGTATGTTTCCCTTTTAAAGCCTTCCCATTGTTAGTAATTTCTCCAAATTTTAGACACAACTGACTGGAAACAACCAATATCTTTTGCCACACCCCTAGTTACGTTGTTCTGACTATCTTCTGGGAGAAGTTTCTAATCTTTTCCATTGTTTCAGCTGACAACTCTCTTGTTGGCACAATGTTTCCTGCCAATGCAGCCAGTTGTAACACCTCATTACACACTCTGAATTCTGCACTCACTTACATATTTAGACTTCAATTGAATAAAAAACAAACTGATTGACTCAATAACTTAATTTTTTTGTGGGTATTTTTTTTTACAATGCCAGAACTCAGAATTCAGCTGTTAACCAACATTATGCCATTTTTCTTTCTTAAAATTTTAAAAGAACTAAAACTGACCATTCTCAATGTTAAAAAGAAAAGATACAAAAGCCAGGTTTTGTGATAGTATTGGTATAAGTAAGTGTCCATGGCAGGGAATATGTGTGAGGGTTAGGTTAAGAGGGTTACTGATGCAGAGGTGTATATTGGAATTTAAGTGTGACATATGTTCCTGTCAAAATGAAGTCTTTTCCAGGGAGTTTTGTATCTGTTTCATTATCACAATACCAGATCTGTCTCTTATCGAAAATGTGTGGTGCACCATGTAATGGAGAATTAGACTATATCAATCACAGACTTCTGAACAACTGATAAGTTTAATTTGCTCAAATTTTCTAAAAAAGGGGTTTGTGTTATCATTGCAATTTGGTCAAAACACATATGGCTGCATTTTTCTATTAAATGTACGGTGCTGATTAAAAATGTGAATACGTTTGGTTGACTGCTGTTTTGAACGTCTGATTGGGTAGCAGCTCATGGATATTAAAATGTTGGGTTTGTTAGAGTTTTTTAAAGATCGAGTTAAACTTCCAGCCATTTATTCTGTTTTTCTAGATGACCTTGCCTATGCAGAGAATCGGACCATCTCATCTCGTTCCATCTCCCGACTCAGTTACTCCTCATGTGGCAGTGGGAGTGCTGGAGGCCCTCGAGGATGCAGCAGCTGTCTGCCTGGTCTTGATGACTCAGAAGCAGAGGATGACCTCTGTCGGCAGTACCCAATCTACCAGTCTCATCCAGGCCCCTGCAGCATCACATCTCAGGAGAGCCTGAATTCATCAACTGCTCCGACACAGGTCTTTAATATGCTTTGCATTAATATTTGTTTTCAAACACCACATGATATTGTTTTGACAAATGCTATATACTTATAATACGTATAAATCATTGTTTTGCGCTGAGAAATCAAGCAATGACTCGTTATAGGTTGGAAAATATTTAACAGTTTTGTTATACATTTGACTTCAGAGTACACAGACAATAGTTACAATAGTTAATAGTTAAAACTCCTCCTAGCTTCTTCTTAAGTCCCTTTTCATCAGAATTCTAAATGTAGAAATGTTTTCATTGCCATGCCTTCATGCCTTGAAATAGTTTAGAAAAAACTCCACTCCTTTGTAAAGAACAATTTATTTCACAATAAGGAGGGGATAAAAAGAATGAAGAACTTAAAAGCAGAGACAGTGGGTGCATTAGACATATTTCATTATTTGAACACTGCAGACGCGTAGTGAAGTTGTCATTCAGGGAACTGCATATTTGGCAATTCTACCTTGTCATATTTTTTTCTCCTCAGAGGTTGTCTCTAGGACAGTCATACTTAGGCTCTTTATGTCACACTTTGTAGGGTCGGACCCAGTGATGAGCAGATCTAGTAAATAAAAAGTAACAGATTTATCAAAGGAGGAACAAAAAGTGCTGAATTTCAAAAGGTGACTCAGGAAGTGAACTCAGGATCTGTGGGAGGATACAGATAAGTCCAGGAAATATAAAAAATGTTCACGGTGCATTATGTGTTCAAGGGGAAAAAAACTAAAAAAAAGTACTGACTGGTCCTGTGATGTGTGAAAACTAAGGCTGAGTTCTTCCAGAAAATGGGCTTTGTGCAGTGACAGTGGCAGAGGCAGTAGTGGCTACAGGTGGTTGTGGCTCAGTGATCCAACACGACCGAACGCTCCATAACAGGCAAAGCTTATGTTGACAAGAAAGAGGAGAAAAGTTCAGTACTAAAAAAAACTCTAAAAAGACAAAAGCTCAAAAACTCAGAAGTTAGGCCAGAGTTGTACCATGTATGGATAACCAACGATCTGGCGATGATAGAGCAGAAGAGTGGAGCTTAAGTATTCAGATCAACAGGTGAGTTGAATGATTAATCAGACCCTCTCTTTCATTTAAATTCAGCACAAATGATGAGATGAAGAAGAGTTGGACTGATTCTGTTGGCCACCATCATAGTAGTCTTATAGTTGTAGTCATGCAAAGTGGAAGGATTTTTCCACACCTCCTTTTGTGATGACCATTTTGCTGAAGGTACAAATTTACATTGGAGATGACTACAACTAAGAGCTACCTCACTGTTTGCGGTGAACGTGAAGAACTTATACGCTCTATTGTACAGCTTGCTGACTTCTTTTACAGCATCATTTGCAGTCCATGCCTAGCAGTGACTGTTAGTCACCATCTAAAGTCATCCATCTGTGGAGTAAACTGGACTTTACTCTGAAAGTCTATGGCTTCCTTTCCAGGTAGCTACACTCCGTGATCGACTCAGTAACTCCCTGAGACTGCTTGCCCACTCTCTTCCTATCCAGATCTCTGCTGAGGATAGAGGGGGCACAGCTCCTTCTCCTACAGTCCCTTCCCCTCCTCCATGCCTGGAACAGCAAAAATCTCCTAATCTCTGCTCAATTTACTCTCAGCCTACAGTATCAGTGTGGCCAGTCAGTGGCCCCTCTCTATCTCTCCTTTCCAGCACACAAAGCCTGCATTGACCCCTTCTCAACTAACCAAGCCAAGGCGAATGTACGGCTGAGAATCAACCAGGAGATCTAAATCCAACATGGGATTTGCACCAAAGACTGGACCTTGACAGGACACAGGAGCATTTTCAGCCCTTTTCTTCAAGAACTGAATATTTCCAAGGACGATGGAAACAACGGAACACATTGGGCATAAGTATTAGTAAGATGAGCTTCAGTGCCACATGGCTAAGCTTAAGGTAACTTTTCATAATGAAAGTGCATTGTATTAACTTGTCTCTTAAGGTTGTGTTAATGTTTAAACATTAAGGTTAATGTGAGTTGATGTTAGTTGTCATCTTGCATGCAAATTTACCATCCTCTTTTTGTTTAACCTGGCATCTTAAAAGCAAGTCACACACAAACTTTTGAAGTCTTTTAACCGAAAATGGACACCAAGACAGGGATTTGTACATCCCACTCTACATGGTCTTTTGTTGTAGTGTAGCATGTTTGTCGTTCGCTTTCAAATTTTGGCAAACGTGCTTTACACAGAAAAAGAGGCCAGAGATCTCTAGGTAACATTTTGGGCTACACATCGCCCATTGTTGTAGCTTCTTTGGCTAAGACATAACTTACTAAGCACATGGCCACAGTCACCATTTTGTGCCCTCATGATCACTGCTGCCATATTGTCTCAGTGTCCTCACATCCACACAAACACACGTCCACACACTAATGGTCTGTCTCCCATTGCTTGTTTATTTTGTACCGAGTGTTGGCTCAGTAGACGATAGTTTTTAAAAAAAATGAAAGTACCACTTATTTGATCATTGTATCAACTTTAATAAATTATGTTGTACTGGAATTCTGTTTTAAAGGAGAAGTGGTTTGTGGTCATTGTGTATGTTCACTGTGACAACTGCTGGCTGTGAAGGTCAGTGCTCGTATTCTTAGCCTTCGTATCTTTTTCTGTACATGTCATATCTTATATTTACCATATATTACCATATATATACCATATATTTTGAAACTGGGTTTTAGTTATTAGTTTCTGACTTTGGTCGGTGGTGCAGTAGGTAATAGCTTTCATGAATAATTTGACTAAATATTAGTGTCACTTATTTATAATTGCTAATAACCAGTCCAGCTTCTGCTTGATCCCCAACAGTTGCCTTGTGTGTGTTCTTTGTTACTTGATTGTCATGTCACACATAGTCACACAAAATTACTCCTCCACATTTGACCCCTCCAGATTGGCACCTGTTGAACACACACATGTGCATGCACAGGGTCACATACTCATGGAGACAGATGCCATACACCGGAGCAGTGGGCAGCCAAATCACAGTGCCCAGGGTGCATGGGGGTACGGTGCCTTGCTCAAGGGCATCTCGGCTGTGGCAAGGAGGTGGCCCCTCCAGCTTTCAGTGCACCAATCTTTTTTTTTGAGCTGTGGGATTGAGAATCGAACCGCCATTATTGGACGACTCACTCTACCCACTGAGCCACGGCTGTCCCAATGAGGAATGCTTCACGAATTTGCTTGTCATCCTTGTGCAGGGGCCATGCTAATCTTCTCTGTATCGTTTCAATTTTAGTATATGTGCTTACTGCAGGGAAACTTTCAAATCTTTCCTCAATTTTAATTACTTTTCAATTTTCCCAATCAATAAAATTTGACTGGGTGGTTAATCCCTTAATGTTCCGACATTCCACTGGCGGGACTTTGCATATTTCAGGACAAATCTGGGGTTTTCCTCAGCCCCTCTTTCCATGTACCTATATGTAACACCTGGTTAAATAATAGAACCAGTTATTAATGTAAAATAAATTAAATTGAAACTTGAATTTGAAGATTAGATTCACTCTGGAGAGATGAGTGTGAGTAGGAATCACTGTTGTGTTTTATAAAAAAAGTAAAACATGTAATTTATTTCAATATGAATTGATTATCCTCTTATTGGTTTCTATACAATAATAACACATAAGACAAAAATACACAAACTATTCCCTCTTTTCCTTTACAAATCCACCTGTCAGGTAAGTATCTAAATTTGATGTCTAATTCTTAGTTTAGTGCTAATTTAGTTATTTTAATTGTCTAATTTATTTCTAATTCTGTATTTTCAATCCTATTTTAGTGTGTATCTTACTGACAGGTGGTTTCCTTAACTTATGCCTCTCTCAATCAAAACAATAAACAAAGATAAATGAAAATAGTTACAACAGTAACAGTAGGCTATACAATCACAATATACCACAAATAAGCAAAATCAACTTCTCTGACAGCAGGTTCAGTGGGGTTTGGCTCACCACTTCAGTTCAGACTGTAATGTCTGACCAGCTGAACTGAAGAATTAGAATGTTGTCCATAAAGAATGAGGGGATGATGATGAAAGGGGGTGGGGTTGATGAGGAGGAGGGTCACGATCAGCACACACACACACAAGCTCCTGGCCTTGAAAGCACAAGCCAGGAAAATAATCAATATAAATCTAAAACACACCTTCTAAATTATGCTACGTTATCACTAAATTATAATATTATTTATATTATTAATATAGAGTAAAAAAACAAAACAAAACACACCTACGGTGGGGAGAACAAGTATTTGATACGCTGTCGGCAGCGTATCAAATACTCTGGTTTTCACACTTGCAATGCATGTAGATGTCGTTAATTTTTATCACAGGTGCTCTTCAAGTGACGGAGTGACGGAATCTAAAAACAAAATCCAGAAAATCACACTGAATGATTTTTAAATAATTAATTTGCATTTTATTGCACAAAATAAGTATTTGATACCTTACCAAACAATGTGAATTCTGGCTCTCACAGACATTTTTGGTTGTTCTTTAAGAGGCTCTCCTGTTCTCCACTCGTTACCTGTATTACCTGCACCTGTTTGAACTAAATAGAATAAAAAGAGACCTGTCCACACTCACACACAAACAAACTCCAATGTCACCACAATGGCCAAGACCAGAGAGCTGTGCAAGGACATCGGGGACAAAAGTATAGCCCTGCACAAGGCTGGAATGGGCTACAGGAAGATAGGCAAACAGGTTAATGTGAAGACAACAACTGTAGGTGCAATAATCAGAAAATGGAAGAAGAAAAATAACAGTCAACCTCCCTCGGTTTGGAGCTCCCTGCAAGATCTTACCTTGTGGGGTTACAATGATCGTGAGGAAGGTAAGGGAACAGCCCAAAACTACTCGGTAGGACCTGGTCAATGACCTGTAGCAAGCTGGAACCACTGTTTCCAAAAAAAAACTATTAGTAATACATTGCGCCGTCATGGTTTAAAATCCTGCAGTGCACGCAAGGTCCCCCTGCGTAAGCCTGCACATATCCAGGCCCGTCTGAAGTTTGCCTATGACCATATAGATGATCCAGATGAGGTGTGGGAGAATGTAATGTGGTCAGATGAGACGAAAATAGAGCTATTTGGTCTAAACTCCACTCACCGTGTTTGCAGGAAAAAGAAGGAAGAGTACAAACCCAAGAACACCATCACGGAGAAACATGGAGGTGGAAGCAGCATGGTTTGGGGATGCTTTTCTGCAAAGGGGACAGGGCGACTACACAGCATTGAGGGGAGGATGGATGGAGCCATGTATCGCGAGATATTGGCCAACAACCATCCTAAGAGCACTGAAGATGGGTCGCGGTTGGGTCTTTCAACATGACAATGACCCAAAGCACACTGTCCGGGCAACTAAGGAGTGGCTCCGTAAGAAGCATCTCCAGGTCCTGGAGTGGCCTAGTCAGTCTCCAGATCTGAACCCGATTGAAAATCTCTGGAGACACCTGAAACTCTGTGTTGCCCAGCGACAGCCTAGAAACCTCAAGGATCTGGGGCCTCAAGTACAAAGGGTACGTACGCACAAAAAAGTGGCGTACACACTATTTCACGTCTACGATCAGATGTATCAAGAGCGAAATGACCGTGGAAATGTGCGGTGCCTCATGCAAATTGCAGGGCTGTCGTACGCACTTTTCTACCGCTGTTGTTTCTTTGGCGACACTGATGTTGGGAGGTGATGTTGGGAAACTGTTATAATAAATAAATGTGAACACAATTTGTCCTCAGACTGAGTGATGTGCACATCTGAGACACATGAACAATTAATACACGTGTCTGCAATTACACAAGTGGATATAAAAGCATGCGCAAAGTGTTGCAGTGCATACCTTTAAAAACAATGGCAGCTTTAGCGGTATTAGAAGAAGTGCAATTAGAAAATAGCGTGTTTTAAGAGACAGAGGATTTGCTGGCACATGATGACAACTGGTTCATCAGCCGTTTTGAGGGCAATCCTCCTGGAACTGTGCGCAGAGCTGCGGTTGGAGCGCAACACAGCGTTGGAGCGCAACACAGCGAGGAGCCATGCGCTCCTTGTGCCACAGGTGATGTGCACACTGGGATTTAAGCAACCGGGGCATTCCAAAGGGAGCTGGCCAACCGATTGGGACTGTGCCAGTCGACCCTGAGCCGAGCCATGCCAGCTGAGTGGGAGGAATTATCTGCATCTCAGGAGGTATATCAAATTCCCACAATGCAGTTGAACAGGCCAACATTGAAGCGCAATTTGAAGCGAGAACCGGTTTTCCTAACGTAATCGGAGCTATTGACTACACACACAGTGCTATAAAAGCCCATCACATGATGAATTTGTATATCAACAGGAAACATTTTCATTCCATCAATGTACAGATCGTATGTGATGCGCAAATGCTTTGTGGGGGTGGCCTGGTTCAACGCACGATTCATACATTCAGTAACAGAATTGTTGGGAACAGACTACAAGCTGGCACTGTGCGTGATGGGTGGCTTCTTGGTTTATTCGTGTAATTGTCCTAATATTATTCCCCGTGACGTGCATTGAGCGTGTGCGCCCCCAATTTCTATCCCGTCTTCACAGCATCATAGTTGGTTATTAAAGTTAGTAACTTGCTGTTTTTTGCTGGTTAAACAACATCTTAAGATCTTTCTAACAAGCCCCTGATCATCTCTGTGTGCAAATGTTAATAACCCCGTACGTAAAGTGTGAAGTGTCATAATTAGCTTCACCTTTTCCCCGGCGCACTTCTGCTCTGGTTACTGTATGAACATGTTTGTTGTGAGTTACACAAATGTAGGTATTCACCTTTAGTCAGAGTCACCCACACTCCCACACCCAAACCCCTGACAGAGCAGTGTCACCCATAGTTTTTCACCTCTGCTTGTGTGCGCTTCTCAGACACCTCAGCATTAAAGGCCTCGCTCCCGCTCTCCCACCCACTCCTCTTATGTTTGCTGCTTATATCGTAGGACAGCGTGCCAAAGAGCACATTTTTGCGGGCCTCCACTTCAGAGAGTAGCACCGCCATCTCGATTTCCGTTAAGTTATTCTTTTTCCGTCTTACTCATTCTTTTTTCTTTATTTTCTGATCGTGCAGAGAGAGGAATCGCAGGTGGAGGGCTAATTTAAATATGATTTGCATATTTAAGTAGGGGCGTGGACAGGGAGGAGTCGGGTACTCCGACATGTGTGCTCAGTTCCACGTTGATTGGGATGTACAAAAGAAATGTGCTTGGATTCATGCGTGCGCACACATTGATACATCTGGATATTTTTGTACGTTGGAGGGCATTTTGGTTTGAGCGTACGCCATGTTTCAGTAGGAAATCCATACAAGTCTTTGTACATGAGGCCCCAGGAGAAGATCTGTATGGAGGAGTCAGCCAAAATCCCTGCTGCAGTGTGTGCAAGCCTTGTAAAGAACTACAGGAAACGTCTGACTTCTGTAATGCCAAACAAAGGTTTCTGTACCAAGTATTAAGTTTAATTTTTCTCATTTATCAAATACTTATTTCCTACAATAAAATGCTAATTAATTATTTAAAAATTATTCAGTGTGATTTTCTGGCTTTTTGTTTTTAGATTCCGTCACTCACACTTGAAGAGCACCTATGATAAAAATTACAGACTTCTACATGCATTGCAAGCGTGAAAACCAGCAAAATCGGCAGCGTATCAAATACTTGTTCTCCCCACTGTATCTATAATTACAACATTTTTTTTCTTTTTCTTGACAGCCACTAAGCTACTTTTTCTTTTCAGTTACAGGGCTACTTTGTGACGGGGTATTTTTTGACTCACCAAGGGACTTTGATTTAAAACAGCAGGATTATTACTGTTCCAGGAGGTTTTCTTCTTTCTTTCTCTTATTTAATTCTTATAAAATTTAATTATTATTTATTCATTTAAATAATGTAACCTAAATATAAATCAAGTAATGTAAATAAAATTATTATTTATTTAATATGTCCAGTAACCAGGGGTTCCACTCTCCCCTCTCAAAGGTGTGTACGTTCCATTACACCTGCTTAACCACAACTGACTGAGGGACATACTTGCTTTGTAATGTCTCTGTAAATGCTGTACTTAAGGCTTGAAAAAGTGACTGTACAATAGATACAAGGGGATTTCCCAATTGAGTGTAGTGCAATCTATCTGGAGGAGCTCTGTCTCTACTGGAATGTCTCTGAGGAGCATCTTGCACATCTTTGTCTGTTGCCAATCCAGTTACGTCTGGGTCTTCTGCTTCAGCACCACTTTCTCTTCCAGTTCCAGTTTCTTCTTCAGGTAAGTTTTCTCTTTCAGGTAGGGTTTCTCTTTCAGGTTCTGTTTCTCCTTCAAGTCCTCTTCCAGGTAAAGTTTATTTTTCAGGTTATCCTTCAGGTAAGGTTTCCTCTTCATGTTCTGTTTCTCTTTCAGGTTCTTTTTCAGGAATTTGTTCGGTTCTGCGGGGATGCCAATTACTTTCCACACATGTAGACTTTGCATTCAAGTGCAGTGCATGGTCAACCACCACAGCTGAACCAAGGCCATTTCTGTGCTTTGTGTCAGGTCAAGACTGCTACTATGATTGGCATGTTGCCAACAGCAAATAATGTAAATAGCAATTGTAAATAACGTGCAGTGATGTTTGCTATGTAATTTTTTTTTTTTATATGATATACTTGCATTTTAGACCATACTATTTGGACTTATTTTCATTCTATGCACAAAGAAAATGTGAAGACAAATGTGTTTGTGCTTCCGTTACTCTTTGTCAGTAACACTGACAGTCCCAAGTGTAACCTTTCGTTAGAGCCCAAGATCATGACTGTATGTTGAAGCATTCAAGAATATTAGCCTTTTTTTTCCAAAGTATGGGGCCATGGTTTCCAAGGGTCTCCAAATGGTACACTTTTGACACAGTTTTAGCACACCTAATCTTATCCTTACAAAAACCGCTGCAAAATACACGTTTTTTGTTGTATTACAGTCAAATTTGATGGGACTAGGTAAGACTTCAGGCTGTAGTCCCATTGTGTTTTCCAGTCTGCAGATCCATGCTAAAGTCATTTTTAAGGCACATATTTGGGAAAAAAATTAAACGAACATAAAAATCCATCTTTTTTAGTGTATTCAAGCTCATAATACTCTGTGAAAGTAGGACTTACACATATTCTGACTGTTGTGGGGAGAAATTCACAGTGTTCTCTTTCAATAGAGACCTCAACCATGCTTCTACTCCAAATAGTTCAAGTACAACTTTAAATTTACTTTGGGTATGCTTTTTTTTTTTTTTTAGATGTTTTAGGCAAAAATTGTGGTGATTTTAAGGGGTTAAATAAATTTGTCTGTATGACCACCCTGATCTCATCAAAGATCATGAAATACTTATGTCTGTCCACAGCACAAAATGTTGCAGTGCTGCAATAAAAGCTCAAATATCAGCCATTACTAAATTTTCATCCCCCCTCTCCCTGTCTACACAAGTGTTACTTTGTGATGATGTCCAATTTCGACAGGTTTCTAGATTTTATTTGGTCACAAACACTGACTAAGAATGTCAGATGGGTTGGTGGAAGCTGCCAATCAATCGAACTTTGTGAACCATTGGTCCTGCAAGAGATTGCAGTTTTGAGAATCATCCTGCACTGTATTGAACACTCATTTCTTTACTTCTTCCCTCTGAAATGCAACTCCTTCCTTTTCTACTGGTGTACATGTTACAAAATATATGATTAGACAGTTACAAAATTCTACATGGTTACTGTTGATTTTTTATATTCTAGCCTTTTGATATCCAACATGTCAAGTAAACTTAATCTTAATCTTCAGCATTAATTGTAGTAAGAGGGAGGATTTTTAACTAGATAGATAGATAACTTTGTTCATCCCCAAAGAGAAATTAGGTCGTCATAGCAGTCCAGTATATTTGAATACTATAAAATAGAATAAAGTAAAATTGGTAAAAAATAGGTAGAAAAAATAAAAACACAGAATGGGACAAATAATATACTATGAATATGAATATGTAAATAGATATGAATATTGTATAAATATGATGTATACTATCAATGTGATTTTCTATTAGCACATATTACATGTATGAGATGTTTAGTAGAGTACATAATTATTGTCTCGCAGTTGAACAACAATTCTGAAAGGGAGCAATAACTTGCATTCCCTTTTTTGCCATATGATCTTCCAGACCTTTCAAATACAGTATAGAACTGTAACACACACAAGATCATCATGCTGACTCTTTGAGTGATGTAGGGGAGACAGCTGGTAGTTCAGAGGGAGGTTACATGCATTACATCAGTGTCTATTTATGTTAACAGGCAGCTCTATCCCTAGGAAGGCTGACAGTAACTTTTGCTCCTCCGCTAAATGAGAAGATAAACAGACTTGGTTTATGATTAATTTGTAGGCTTCTTATCTTAGTGCTATCTGAAAATCAACACTTGTGCTAGTGTTCTCCAAATTTGGGTTTGTATCTTTGAGGTAACTCAGACCGTCTGGAATGTATACTGACATATAACTCTGAAGCCTCTGTCAAAAAAGTTATTTGTGGTAGAAAAGAAAGTATATTAAGCTCTTTTGTGGACAGCAGCCGTGATAGTGAAAAATCTGGTGTTGTTATATCCATCTGTCCATCAGTTTGCTGATTTATACCTTTTGATTTCTTGTATTTTGGCAAATATGTCTTGCAGCTGGCCAACACACTGGATAGAGACACAAACAGGATACTGGGGGAAAACATATGGTCCAGACATGTGCCTGTCCAACATCAAAAACAGCCATAACATTTGTCATTGATTGCCAGGTCTCAGATGACAGTTAGTCATTCCACATATGGCTGTTGCTTTCTGCTAGTTAGATGTTGATTTGGAAACCATTCAGGCTAAGAAATAGACCCAAGTAATGTTAAATTTTAATCATGTTTGTTTCATAAGACTTTGAGATGAGTCAACAAGTACAGACTGTATAGGGCCAGGCCACATAGGGGGAGAGAAGTTGCAGTTTGTTTACATATTTAATATACAGATCAGCAACAACATACGAGAAAATCCTTTATAAAAAACGGAACATACATGGATAATCCTAAGGAACTAAGGAACTCTTGAAAATAATGTGGGTCATTCAGTAGACTCCAGACCCACCAGAGCTCAACACTCAATGTTGTGGATAGGATTAACCAATTAAATTTGGTATCTAAGATTTGTTCACTAAACCCTAGTCAGTCTAAATCCCCTAAAGCTGACCTCTAATATGCAAAATGTGTGGTTGACGCTGAACTAAGGACTTTCTAGATTTTTTTAATGAATACTGTATTTGCACATCATTTAACTTTTTTGCACACGTCTTCCATGGATTGAGACTTCATGCAATAGCAACACCTTCATGTTGATAATTAGTTCAATGAAATGTGAGAATAATTCATTTTCCACCTCCTTCCAAATGCAGCAACAATCAGATGTACTTTATAAATAAATTAAAGCATTTTTACAGTAAAATGGTGTAAGTACAGACTTGTGCTCGGACCGCCCCTAAAGCACAGAGGGTAAATATGCTTCTACTTGTCATGATCAATGTTTTTTTGTGTTTTGATTGACCTTTTTTTTTGTTTTCTAGTCTCTTCTATGGTTTACTTATTTCTTAGTTATTTGATTTACTCTCTGCTTTGTGTTCTTAATTGGTAGTTTGTTTAAACTGTGTTTAGATCTTGTCCTTATCCTTTGTATCCTCAGACACCCAGTTTGGTCCTCGGTTCCACTTTCACACCTGTGTCCATTTAATCAGCCACAGCTGCAGCCACCTCCTCATTAGTTCCCCTCAGTATATTTATTGTTTTGTGAAGTTCACTGTTTGTTAAGATCTTTTCTGTTACTGTTGTTTTCTAGTATTCCTCAATCTCTGTTTTCCAGATCTACATTGCTCTGTTTTTTCCCCCTTTGTCTGGTTGGTTTAGTTTCAAGTCTTACTTTTTTCTTGGTAAGCTCAAGGTTACATCTAAGTTGTATTTATGTGTCGGAGGTTTGGTTTGGAGTATTTAGTCAGTGGTCTCCCTCCGCCACTCGATAGCTGTTGTGGAGTTTGGAGATCACGCTGAACTTGTGATCTGGTTGGTCATGCTGCATGTATTAACACTTTAGAAGTGAATCAAGAGGCCGTGGAAACACTTCATATAGCTTATATAGCACTTCATAATGTGCTGTGTGTTTGCATATGGGTGTGGTAGACACAGGGTCCGTGTTTATGCACGTTATGTGCTGCAAGGGGGGGCTATGAGAGTTCAAAGTTTGGTGGAAAATATTTTGTGAATTTATTAAACTTAATTTCTAATTTTTCAGGAATATAATGGTGGTTTTAGAATGAGGCCTCTGGTCCTATGGCCTTAGGGTTAGGGCAGTTGGAATGGGGTGGGTGTATATAGGATTTAATTTGTGGTGCAAAATGTTTATCAACCAAAAGTTTGTGAAAACTAATTTTGCGTTATGGAAATGTTAACTAAAGTTTTCTCTTCTATTGGATTTGAATCAACGGATCAATGGATTTGGCGGTGGGTATTTGTCTTAAGGACCAGGGCTTAATAGCAAAACTTAATGTGGGAAAATATTGAACAAAAAATAGTAAAATAATGAAAGAATAAAAAATATCTTAAAAGAGTAAGGAAGGTTGACATTTTATTTTATTTATTTTTTCGAGAAAATTCTCGGAACATTGAAGCTTAGTAAAAATAAAGGGAAAGATAATGATGAAAATATTAAAAGTACAATGATCAACTAGTATTAAAAGTAAAATAATATAGTAAAATGTAGTCTACAAAGTTTAGGTTCTTGTGAGTGTTCTCTATGTATAGTAAGTAAATTTTTGTTTTGTTAATATAATAATAAAATGTCAAACCATATATACATCAAGTCGTAAGAAATGTATCTCTATATATATTGCTAGAGTCCTTCTCCCATAAATAAGTCTAACAATCGTCACAAAGTCGTTTCCCAGTGTTGTTTCGATTCCAGAGTAAGGTAAGTCCATTGCTGGTAAGTATCCTGATTATCTCCGTGTTTGTGTTGAGGTATCTGAGACTGTTGTTAAGAGGTACTTTGTTCCGTATCCCTATTGAGCTATAAGGTGGTAAGTACTTGGTTGTTCGATTGGTTACTTTATTATTTCTCTCTGCATTCATTCTCACGTTTAATCTGTTTGGGAATCTACTCTGCATGCGGTGGATCCAGCAGAGTTCCTGTTTTCTCATATCTGTTTAAGTCCATTTTGGTTTGTGTTGAATTGGTCTGGCTCGTAGGTTTTCCAACTCGTGCTGTTGGAACTGATGAACTATTGGTGTTTCCGAGTTCCTGTTTTGCGGATATTGTGTGTGTGTGTGTGTGTGTGTGTGTGCATACAGTCTGGTGGTTAGGGAGTTTCCTTTTTCTCCTATGTATTGTTTATTACACTTTTTGCACCAGATGAGGTAGACCACGTTTTTGGTGCTGTGTGTGATTTTGGACTGGATGGTTGGTTCTGTTCCGTTGGGGTTCCCTCTTTCTTTTTCCCAGTTGGAGGTGAACTTAGATCTGACCAGGAGGCCCTTGAGGCTCGGGTTTGTTTTGAAGGCTGATATTATTTCAAGTTTTGGAGTTGTGGATTGAGCTTTTGGAAGTTCTTGGTGCATTTTGAGTGTGTATTGTGAAAAGTAGCCAATTATTGGTAGGATTTGTTGGTCTTGGTTTTGGTTGCTAATCTGGGTTTGTTTGGTTCGGGTTTGTTGGGCTTCCTTAGTGTGTGTCTGTCACATCAGTTAGTTTTGTTATGTTTTCAGGTCTTGGTTTAGTTTTGCCATGTTTTCAAAACAAATGACTAAACCAAGAACTAAAAACATAAAACTAACCGATGAGACAGTGTCGTGTGTAGCCTCTGCGTTTGAGGGCTTTGAAGAGTGTTTTGGTGGCCTCCTCCTCGTCTGTTTCATGAGAGCAGACACATGAGTAGTGGAGTAGTTGGGATTTGATGATTCCCGAGAAGGTGTGATTTGGATGGAAGCTGTTGCTATAAGATATTTTAAAAAGCCCAAATCTCACAATTACATCAGTTGATGCTCTAATATAAACAAAGGATTTTTTCCATTTTTCTCTAGGAGCTTTTCTATAAACAAGCTTTACTTTAGCCATAAATGGTAAAGAAGCACGTACAGCAACAGAAGTTTGTTCCTTTTAATGCTTATATTTATGTGTCTGAGGTTTGGGTTAGTAACAGGGTATGGGTCTGGAAGTCTTAGTAATTAGGGGATTTAATGAGATGAATTTGGACATAGTCTAACGGGGACTGTCATCTAGGCAACAGATAAGCAATACATCAGATGACTGAGTACTTAACTTCCTGATGTGAAAATGATTGTTTCTGCACCATGGAACCCCAGTGGTTTAAAAAGAAAAAGAAAAATTATCTATTCTGTTTTGGGTTTTTTTCATGTGCACTCAAATAGTGAAAAAAATGGCACTAAATTTTTTTGATTTTCCTTTTGTTTTATTCTTAGTTCAAGCCCAAATGTGTTTTCTGGACTGTTGTATCTAAGTCACTTCTCAGTGACTTTCAGGGACCTCTCAGTTTAACAGTTAACTCACTGTGAAATCTGATTTGAGATTGAGGTTATCTGAAGAAAAGCTGAGACTGATCAGACCATATGACAGTATAACCTGGCCATCTATAGTTGAAAGACATATTTCTGTCTTCAGTGTACTGTCCAACTTGTACTGAAGAAAGTTTGCATTATACATTTTTGGTGTCTTGTGTGATATAATCTTTGTCATCTAACTGTTTTCTTTGTGTTTTTTACATCACTCTCTAGATTACGGAGCTGAACATAAGAATGTCAGCCATTGAGACCCTTCTTAACCGCTTAGAGCAGAAGGTCACTGCAACAAATGATGAGGTAAATCCATGACATCAGCTGTCCAATAATCACCATCATATGTCTCTGCCAGCTGTGGCAGTGAGAGGTTCTGGAAAGTGCACCACAAGGGAAAGAAAACGAAAAACATTTCTTGAGTTAGCAAGAGCATGTTTTCACGTATGTAACATAATACAATAATAATGTTATAAACAATGTGAACAGTGTTGTGACAGCGACAAGCCTTGCATGGGGGAAGTTAAATTCATGTTAAAGTGTACCTCCACTAATAATTAAGTTTTTAACCTTAATAACATGTCTACAATGTGTTTTTATGTGTTACAAAGCATATCATGAGCAAAATCACCTATTAGTGCTTTAAATAAAGAATTCTAGATTGAATCTCCAGATTCCCTACACCCTCAAAAATATCAGGTCAGGTGTTCTATGTAAACTCATTTCAGGAACAAAGTCTGACTACTTGGGGGAAGCTGTAGCTCAAGTGGAAGAGCAGTTGTCTGTCAATAGGAAGGTCATTAGTTGATCCCTAGCTTCTCTACACTGCATTACTTCAGTATTATTAGTGCTGAACAGAGTCAGAGTAAACCTAACAGTAAACCATTTTTATTTGTGGAAACAACTTTGAAATATACAATTTTGAGGAACACATAATATTTTAAAGGAATCACCCTGTGCTGGATTACAACGCAAAATACTTATTTTATTTTGATTCATCTGTCTATATTGCCTGTGGTCTAAAAGCACTAACACAGCATGGTCCTATGTATAACTGGGTTGAGCAATGCTTAGTTTGACCTGCTCATTCGAGTGACCACTGTCCTTGCCTCAGAAGTATGCATGACACAGGAATTCCGTGGACTGTGTAAATTTTCACGACATGCAGCTTCTAACTTTCTCAGTGGGAAATAATCGTACATGCAAGTATAGTCAAAACTGCTTCACAGACATTGTATTTAAGTTACTTGATTCGGGATTTTGTCGTACCAGATGATGCTGCTGTTATAAAATATGGATTTTATTATAGCGTAACAAAAGTTTGGAATTGCTAAAAAAGAGACCGCAAGCTGAGTGGTAGTCTTAATGGTCTTATTTTTTATTACAAATGCATTAATTTCATAACAGCAGAGAAACTTACGTTCAATGTCAGTGGGAACAGTGTTGTTGGTTTCCCATTATTTTGGGTGGCCTCTTTCTGCGTGGCTTGTGTGGGAAAATTAGCAAAAGATTTGTTTAAAATTTGTCTAGAGAATAAAGTCAGCTTGGATTTGAAGGGTCTCAGATTTGTGTACATGTCGTGCAGAAACTGATCTTTCCTGTGTAGCTTTACATTCAGCTAATTCATGTGGGAAAATTTGTCCACAGTAAATGCAAAGTCACAAAGCCAGTTCTTGTCACTCAACTCAGGAAATTTGTCAGATTTCCCCACTAACTTCAAAAATGCACTAATCTTCTCTTTAAGCTCCACTACTCTTTGAAACACTTTGCCCAAACTTAAGTGGTAAAGTAAGTCCTGGTGATCCACATCGGTCTCCTGCAGGAACTTAATGACTCCGCTTGTTCGTATAAAGTTCACAAGTTTTACCACTGGATTCACCACATGATTAAGCTGCAATACAGATTTACACAGAGATTCCTGATGAATGATGCAGTGAAGGAAAATAAAATCCTGGTCAAGGTTTTCCTCTTTCACCTTACCCTGGTGAAACGCCCAACGTTTTTTTTTCAGTTAAATTTGGCGATCCATCTGTGGTGACATTGGCAAGTTTACTGCAAGGTAGTTTCATTCTCTCGATGACAGAGATTTTTGACTCGTTTTTCCTTTCAGGGTTTTCTCAAAACCTTTGTTAATTCCTCGGATAAAAATTTGTCATTACTTTCATCCAGTGATGATTAATATAACGTAAAGGACTCTGCCTTTTTGTTTAACCCGCTGGCAATATCTTCATCAATCAGTTCCACACAGCGAATCACTGTCCTTTGTGATAAACTGGTCTTTTCGAACTTGCCTTTGCTCTCCGGACATAAGAGACCTGCTGTCTCTATCATGCAGTCTTTCCGAAACTCGCCTTCTGAGAAAGGATTGCTAGCCTTTGCTAATTTGAATGCCAGAAAAAAACTTGCCTTGGTACTGGACTCTTGAATCGCAGTTTGTCGGCTAAAATTTTTTTGCTGAGTCTGTAAATTAGCCATGAACTGCTCAGCAGCAGCCACCCGTTCTTGCATTGACTTGTTGCTAGCATAGTTAGCAGGCCTTGTTTCAAAGTGACGGCTGATGTTGTATTCTTTAAAAACTGCAACAGTTTCCTGGCATATCAGATATGTAGACTTTGATTGGACATCAGTGAAAAAATATTTTGTTGTCCACTCTTTATTAAATTCTTTGGCACTCACTGTCCACTTTTCTTTTCTTTAGTCCAGTCATTTTACAGAAGGGCTCAATGTACAATGTGAAAAGTGACGTTGAGAGTGAGTGTTTGGAAAAGTTCCAAGGTATCATCGGACAAGGTATCATATTTGTCATCTACAGTAAATGTCAGGTAAATGATCTTTTGTGATTTGAAAAAACTTTGCTTTGTCAACTTTTAGCTCAAACATGTCTACATAAGTCACCTAGACGTGTCAGAAAAGTTATTTATCAACACCACCTTGGGATTTAACCCTAATTAAAGAGCAAGTTTGCCAAAATAACCTAAAGTTTAAGTAATTTGGAATCATCCAAGAAGCATCTGAATGCAGCATAATACCACACTCCAACAAGTGTCAATGTGGCCGGAGTGCACCGTCTTTTGGAGAAATGCGATAATTGCAGAGAAGTCAAAATGAATGTAATTTAACGATAATGCAATTTAATAATACAGTTTGAGGTTTAAATTAGGTGGACCGGATTAAAAGCATTGCCCACAGGCCATAGTTTGCCCATGCCTGGACTAACCCATAAAATGTTGCTGTTTGGTTCAGTCTCACTGCTTATAGTGTGGTCTCCAAATGCAGCAACAATGTGTTTATAAGGTAATAAAAAAGTCTGTTAATATAATAGTGTTATGTTAATAGTTTCTGTCACTGCGCTAAAGTACCAAACAATGAAGCTTTAATTCATACACATACGTGGATGATAATAAACTTGTAAGTATGTGATCTTTCTTCTAGCCTACTCATGAACTTGAATTTAGATTAGATTATTAGATTTTTTTTTTACATAAAACTTTACTCCATAATGATGATATACACTATTGCCAAAAGTATTTATTCACCTATCCAAATAATTCAATGCAGTTTTTCCAATCACTTCCATGACCACAGATGTACAAATTCAAACACCTAGACATGCAGACTCCTTTTACAAACATTTACGAAAGAATGGGTCGCTCTCAGGAGCTCAGTGAATTCCAGCGTGGTACGGTGATAGGATGCCACCTGTGCAACGAGTCCAGTCATGAAATTTCCTCGTTACTAAATATTCCACAGTCAACTGTCAGTGGTAATATAACAAAGTGGAAGCAATTGGAAACTACAGCAACTCAGCCACAATGTGGTAGGCCACGTAAAATGACAGAGTGGATGCTGAGTGCATAGTGCGCTGAGGTCCACAACTTTCTGCAGAGTCAATTGCTACAGACCTCCAAACTTCATCTGGCCTTTAGATTAGCTCAAGAACAGTGCGTAGAGAGCTTCATGGAATTGGTGTCCATGGGTGAGCAGCTGCATCCAAGCCATACATCACCAAGTGCATTGCAAAGCGTCAGATACAGTGGTGTAAAGCATCCCACCATTGGACTCTAGAGCAGTGGAGACGCGTTCTCTGGAATGATGAATCACGCTTCTCCATCTGGCAATCTGATGGACAAGTCTGGGTTTGGCGAAAGGTACTTGTCTGACTACATAGTGCCAAGTGTAAAGTTTGGTGGAGGGGGTTTTATGGTGGGGGGTTGTTTTTCAGGAGCTGGATTGGCCCCTTAGTTCAAGTGAAACGAACTCTGAATGCTTCCGCATACCAAGAGATTTTGGACAATTTCATGCTCGCAACTTTTTGGAAACAGTTTGCACTAAGCAAGGTCCATAAAGACATGGATGAGTGAGTTTGGTGTGGAAGAACTTGACTGGCCTGCACAGAGTCCCGACCTCAACCCGATAGAACACCTTTGGGATGAATTAGAGCGTGAGCCAGGCCATCCAACATCAGTGGATGAAATCACAATTGCGCTTCTGGATGAATGATAAAAAATTCCCATAAACAAACTCCTAAACCTTGTCCAGAGGAGTTGAAGCTGTTAAAGCTTCAGTTCATACTTGGGTCATCTTGGTTGTTTGATACTCGGCATGACAAGTAATCGGTGGATCTGGTTGAAAATCCAAGACAATTCAGTTAAATGGTAGGAACTTGTCAATAATAAGGTAGCCCTGTCCAAAGGCATTCTAAGATTTGTAATCTATATCTACAAATTTTCTCCGCAATTTATGAAATCAGCATCTTGCTTTATTAAAAAATATGTCATACTAGCGTTTGAGATCATTAACTAATTTGGAGAATATTAATTTTGCTAATAAATCAAGTGAAAATAAGGCAATTTCACAACAGAGAGAAACTTTCTTCTTCTTCTTTCCACGCTTTTGGTGTCTCTTTGGTGGCTGGGTTTTGTGTCTGTTTTTAATTAGAAACTATGAAATAAAACTCTGAAATCTACACCAGGATCATCAGAGCCTGAACCAAAAAACACTTAATGATCACATAACCAAAGCTTTTAGTAACAACTTAATTTTTAATTAATTGTGTAACTCTATTGTGTAAAGCACAACATCCATCCATTTTCTATACCCGTTGGTTGGGTCATGGGGGGGCTAGAGCCTATCCCAGCAGTCATCGGGCGAAAGGTGGGGTACACACTGGACAGGTCGCCAGTCTATCACAGGGCCACACAGAGACAAACAAGACAAGCAACCACACACATGCTCACACTCACTTCTAAGGACAATTTTAGAGACACCAATTAACCTAACATGCATGTTTTTGGACGGTGGGAGGATGCCGGAGTACCCAGAGAGAACCTATGCATACATGGGGAGAACATGCAAACTCCACACAGAAGGGCCCCAGCCGAGAGTTTAACCAGGAACCCTCTCACTGCGAGGCGGCGGTGCTAACAACCACTCCACCATGCAGCCCTAAAGAACAACATAAATCAGTTTAAATATAACAGATGTTTTATTAGTTTCTGAGAAAAAAAAATAACATCCTGCATGCGATAAGAACAGGAGACTTTCTGATGCTTTGATACAGCTTTACACTGATTGGTCTTGGACTTTGTGGTCAGGCCTGCTAGTTCTTGTTTAGGATGACATGCTTGGTAAGGTTTATGGTAGTAGACTAGCTTTGTTCAGTTTGCAGTGGGAAAAACCAAACGAGAAATCAAAGTGTATTATATTATTATTGAGTACTTGACAAATAAGTGTTGAAAAATGTTTTTGATGGAAAAATACTTCGTCCTAGTCCTTAGTAACACTTTTTTAGGCTTAAATTAATCAAATAAACAATAGAGAGTTGACAGGATAAAACAGTAATAAAATGCAACAAACATCCCCATAGAATCCAACCAAAGATATTGTATTGTAATATTGTAATTACATGCTTAATGTCAAAGGCTTTCAAAAAACACATTGTGATGTGTCTACACTGTGGTAGAAAATGGAACATTCAGAGGAATCTGAGTAAGTGTTGAGCCCTAAGAAACCATGCTGCCTGCTTTTACTCAAGCAGATTTCAATCAGGTTACTTGTCGAATTACTAAGCAACCAAAATAAAAATTTCACTGCTGGCTTTTCAGATTTTTTTCAGACACGTTATTTCTGCTCTTTTCCTAATGACAAGCAGGTTCCAACTGCACCCAGTACATCTCCTTCTCAGTGGGAGGAAGTGGATCTAGAAGAACAGCAGCTCAGACAGAAGCTGCACAAGATGACCGACAACATCAGTGATCATAGCCTAACTTCTGATGAAGATGAGTCCAACAGGCCATACTCTTCCGCAGAGGTCACCGCATGGAAAAGCAGCTCACAGGGGGACCCCAAGCCCTCCAGAATACCTACCAGACCCACATCCAGAGCAAGCATTACGAACTCCAGACTTGAGGATGAGATGCCTCTGCAAAGTGATTCTCAGAAGGTAAAGATGTCTCTTGTAGACATACATGTATATAAAGCTAAACCATGTAATCAAACATACATGCGTCAGTTTGTTTGCTGACAAAAAGGAGGCAAACATAGTTAACATCTGGTCTTCAGCTTAATCTGAACTCACTTAAAACAGCAAGGCTCATGAAATTCCACACCACCTCCTGATTCATAAATGAAGTCGCTCAGCCTTTGTGTTTATTTTACCTTTAACACCATGTCTCCCACATTTTCTGACACAGAGAGTGGAATAGAAAAATAACGTCTTTTTAGTTGCTGTGCTAAGGTGCCTGATTATTTTTTTTGAGAATTTTTTTTTCTGATTAAGTTACAGTGCTTTTTTATGTCACTGTATCACAGATCTGTTCAATCTCCATACTCTCTCCCAATTCGCATATGAGAGTCGCTTGTCATAGCAGGAAAATAAACTAAGGACCAAAATTATGGAGTATATGTTTAATCTGGCATGTAGCATCCAGTCGAATAACAAGGCCTTACTGATTTATAGAGTGGTTTATCTTATCTGAATGCTCCTCAACACCAACATAAACGTTACCAACAAGCTAAACAAAGAATAAACACAAAAGACAACATTACATTTTCGTATGACGTTACTTCTACTAGCTTATTGCATCACAGTTTAGTTTACATACAAAAAGAACCTTTCAAATTCTTTATATATATATATATATCATCTTGTTGCCACTTTTGACTGATGCTATGCTGAAACCTTTCACCTTTAAATGCCGTTATCCGGTTTACATTGTTAGATTGCTTACTTTTTTTTCTTACTTTTTAAACATTGCCAATTGCTAAATTTTACAATTAGTTGGAGTCCTTTTAAAATAAGACACTTTCTTGTTCATAGGAAATTGAAAATAAAGAGGTGGCCACGCCACTATTTTCACAAGAACCAACAAGAAGAGTCACAACACAGAACCGATGCAGAATGCACTGTCAATGCAGAACCGACCTATATGAAGGGGGGAGAAAAACATACGAAAAACCAAGAGAAAAAAAATCCCTTCTGTGGCCTATAGGCCCACACTACTCACTGATAAGCAGCAACCTCCTCACTGCTTCTGCTGCAACAACACACACATACTGTGACAACCCGAAAATTGTGGCGTGATAATGATGCTCGCGGAACCGGAAAAGGACGCTCTTATGCATAATGTCGACGGCGTCGATGTGACGATGTGATTGTGCATTCGACAGAACTTCGAATCCTCGTCAAGGGAACACGTTGCTCTGCAATTCACCATGCCGGTAGGGAGGTGTGGCTGTGTGTTTGTGTGGTTTTAGGGGTTATAGCCAATCCTTGCTTTTTCTTTCGGTCAGAGTTAACAACAGTAAACAATGGCAACCGAGATGGAGCAGCTGTATTTGCTGTTGTAGCTCATCAATATTGAAAAACAAATGCTTATATTGCAAATGTTGAAGCGCAGGCGACAGAGAAGACATTTGCGGAGGTAGTCTCTACGACCGGTTGAGGCTGGGAATGAGGGAATTTGCAACACTGGTTCACTCACTGAGGGACCTGGATGAACAAATGCACTTTCGATACTTTCGAATGTCAATGGGCCGATTTGACAAGCTTCTTTGCCATATACAGCCAGTAAGACCGGAAAAAGCAACAGCCGGAAATCACGTTCTGAGCGGACCAATCACAGCCCTTATGGCCAGAGTCTACGCGACGTATAATTAGAATTTTTTGGAGGTGCACGTCAGGCTACAGCATAGGGGTCCACGTCAACGAAATGACGGAGAAGTATAAACTACGCTTTATGCTTGAAAGAGCTGACGGGAGAAGCATTTTAAGGGGGAAGGCAGTTGGAGAGAGAGAGAAAGACACAAGAAAGACACATCCCCAAAAACCAAAATGTTGCAGGGGCATCGTTCATGCCAAATGCCATCACAGTATATTGCATAAAGTGGTCAGGAGTGACAAATACAGAAATCTCACACACTCTTGGGGTCAAAGGGACCTGCCAGTAACCCTTAAGGAGGTCCAACATAGTAATGAATTTTGCAGGCCCTATACTGTCAATGCAATCCTCCAGACGAGGAAGCGGAAAAGTGTCAGAGACAGTTACAGCATTAACCTTCCGATAGTCTGTGCAGAAATGGGGAGTACCATCAGACTTAGAAGTGAGTAAGCATGTTGAGCTCCAGGGGCTACAACTGGGTGGAGCTAAACCATTTACCAAGTTCTTAACCTCTTTTTTCATCAAATCTTGTTTTGCGATAGGGCAACGTTAAGCATGCTGAATGATCTTGCTTGCTTGGTGCTGCGTTGCCAACATCAATGTTATGCTCACAGACACTGGTACGGGAAGGTACATCATCTAATAGAGATGAGTAGAAGTGTAACAAGTGAAGTACTTCTCCACGTTGACGAGAAGGAAGATAAAACAAGTGCATCTCTGCCATAGCTAAAAAATCTGAATTTGATAACCGTTTAGACTGCTGTTCATGATAAGGGGTACACAAACCATCATCATCTTTGGAATCTACACTTAGCTATCTGATATGGTAGGGTTTAAACATGTAAATGTGACATAGGTGGGGTTTCCTCCTACCTTCTGGTGTATGCAGGACATACCACTATCTGATGAACTGTATTCCTCTCTTTTTCTAGTCTTGGAGCCCACCGGAGTATCAACAAACTATTTTCAATAAAAAATTATTGCTTCTTATTCTCGGTGGAACCATCAACCTCAGTTGCGGCAACAAAACATTTGGCTAATGATGGATTCCTTTCCTTAGTGCTAATGAGTGCCTCCCGAGTGAGTAAAGGGGAAGTTCCATACTCAGTACCTGGCTCAACCACATTTGGAGCCTGATGTACGGCACTATTATCCACTTCATCAATACAAGGTATCACATCCTCCCCCAAGATAGAACCCATCTCTGACTCTGACAAGTCAACAGCCTTACCCTTTTTATGGGCATGTGATCGAGTCAGAACGCTTACAGGAAACACATCGGGGTGCTGCTGGTCCAGGACATCCAACTCAGGTCCTGTAACAGGGGTTTTGGTAACCTCAGGAGTACGATAACCCTTCCCATCTCCTATGTCATTTCCCATAATAAAGTCCACACCATTAATGGGGAAACACGGTCTCACAGCTACAGGGAAAACACCATTTATCAAATCTCTCCACACCCAAATGCGATGGAGGGCAGCAGGCACAAAGCTCCTCACTACTCCCATCACCATAGTGCTAGTGTCACAAGCTGTTCTTTCATCAAAGGTTAACACATTAGCCAGAATGAGGGACCCTGAGACACCGGTATCACGTAGAATAGTCACTGTATGCTAATTTTCAGGCCTACCAGTGAGAGACACTGTCTCTTAAAAATGAAGGGCTTAAATCCGGAGATAAACATTAATCCAGTCTCGGGGCTGGAGGTTCTGTCATCATGAAGTACAGTTTTAATCAGCCCAACCCATTTTTACTTATGTGGCACTGAAACTGACTGTTACTATTTATATGCCTCACAATGACCAGACCTGAAGCAAAAGAAGCACTTTATCTTTGTCTTGGGACTAGACACAAATGTCCGACCCTTTTGGTTCTGCACTGCTAGCACATTGCTAGACCTTTCTGGGAAAACACGTTGGTCATGCTTAATGATGCTGGTTTTATGGATTAGGGCAAACTCATCAGCCAGTGTTGCAGCGTACTGGAGTGAGAAGACCTTCTGCTCATTAAGATATATTGTGATGCGCTCTGAAACGCAGTTCTTTAATTCTTCTACAACCAACAATTCCCATACTGAGGCCATATTGGTAGCCTTACAGGCCATACACCACCGATCAGAAAGGGTACCTTCTCCCTCGCAAAATCAAAGTAGGATTGACCCTGTGCTCTTTGCAAACCCCAGAAATGCTGCCTATAAGCCTCCGGAACCAGTTCATAGGCCAGAAGAATAGCACTTTTCAGCTTATCATAGTCCAGATTGTCCTCAGCTGACAGTGATGAACAAACTTCCTGAGCCTTACCTACAAGTTTGCATTGCAGCAGAATGACCAATGCATCTGTGGCCAATGTAATGTTGTAGCCATCCGTTCAAATGACTCAAAATATGTGTCCACCTCAGTGTCACAAAACTCCAGGACTAACCGACTATTCTTACTTACATCAAACGTTTGATGCCGGCTGAAGAACAGAAGCCACCACATTAATGAAACCCTATTGGACTTCCAACTGTCGCAGCTTAATAGTAGTTCCTGCTTCCACCTTTTTCAACTCAACTTCCCTTGCTCTGGCTAACTCTGCCTCCAAACGCCTTAGTTCCAACTCGTTTTCCAGGTGGAACTACCTGTCATGTTCCTCCTTTTTCCAACTGGAGACGTGCCAAACGGACTTTTAGCCTAGCATCCTGCTTAGAACCTTCTGAGGACTCTACCGAGAGTGGATCAAATTGTGGTAGTGTCATTGGCCTGCCCCCATGCGGTCTCTGAGCAATAGAGTTGACCCAACTGGTGCTACAGTTGGAGATGCCACATCATCCTTAGCCATACCAGGTGAACTGGAAGACACTGACAAGTTAATAATCCCCTTCTCCACCAAGCCAGACATTACAGCAGATCTCAGCTCAGCTTTACGTCGGCCTGTAGAAACACTAATCCCAAAAAATGATGCCACCTCATTCAAATCCTTCTTTCTATAAGCATCCAGCTGGAATAGCGATGGATTTGCTACAAACTGACCTTTTTCAAATGTAGCCATTACAAGCAGAATAAGAAAAACAAACAGCAGGAAACACACAAGCTAGTCACTCTAGCATTAATTCATAGCACTGAAGCCAACAATGTATAATCATACATATAATCATCACCCCACAGGCCTACCTGACCAGATCATTTACTTATCTTCTGGAGCATACCAGGCTCAAGGCAACTTTAAAGGCAAACTTTCAGTGGCCTAAGCCCTGAAAAGCCTACCCCCAACAAGGACCTAATCCCCATCCATGGTTACTCCAAAAATAACAAAGGCAAAATAATTTTAAAAAGTGCCTGATGGAAGAGAATTAACTCAGATAGACACTCACCTGTGCTAACTGGGGAGAACGTCCAACATAGATTGAAATCAAACAATACATAGCCCCCAAGCCAAAATCCATAAACAGCCACTTCAATTCCCTTCAAACATCCCGGACAAGACCCCAAATTGTTACGTCTCCACCATTAAGGTCTAGGGGAGAGGGTGGGAAGCAACAATGTATATAGCCAGGAAGAATGAAGGAAATCAGACAAAAGTATGGTAAAAGTAATAAGCATTTATCATAAATGGAGTTAACATAAAGAGGTGGCCACACCACTATTTTCACAAGAACCAATAAGAAGAGTCACAACCCAGAACTAACCCAGAAGTTCACTAACCTCCTCACAACTTCTGCTGCCACAACACACACACACAGATTGCAACAAACTTCACAATGTTCCCCAAACTCACCAAACTGTTACCAAAGACACCAAAGGGCTTTCTCCACACCTTGGGCTGGGCCAGCCTCAAACACCAAATGTCACATTGCTCTCCTTTCTACTCCTCCTCCCGAGGAAAAAGCACCCTGCCTAACCTTTATAATGTTTTAGGCCTGATCACTCAGTATGCCCAGGTGGAGACTGGGGAAAACGAGCAACAGCTGGGACCTGGAAAAGAGAGAGCACCACACACATGCACCCATTTCAACTGTATGAAACACCTGTACAAGCAGTTTGACTATCTTTTATGAAACAGTCAGTAAGAGTTTGCCTGTCATCAACTTCTGACAAATTCTGAATTTTAATTTGATCCTTCAAAAAAGTAATTTTCTGTTGATCAGATATACACCATAGCAACTTTTTTGTACAGCTTTAAGGTAAGTGTAATGCAGCTTTGTCAAATACCCAATCAACGAATTGTTCTTTACAAAAATACTTCCATAAATTATTGCTTGTGAAAACACTTTACTGTACTGTCCACAAAGCAGATTAAAGCTTTAAAGGCAGGTAAAAGTTCTAACCATATGTAAACATAATGCACAAACACCACCATCCGTCTGGAAAACTGTTCTGTGATTCAGACAAATCAACAAATAAGATAATTTTTTGGAATCATGGAAGCATTATTGTCAATAAAACTGGCAACTTGTACACTTGGAAATACACTATCAAGGCTGAAAGATATATATATATGTATATATATATATATATATATATATATATATATACACACAAGTTTTAGAACAACACAAGGTACTATCCAGATGTATTTTCAGGAAAGTCCTTGACTATTTCAAGGTAATGCTTAACCACATGTCACAACAGGAACAGTAGGTTCAAGATTCAAGAGATTTATTGTCATATGCAAAGAGAGAACATGGTGGTTTTGTCAATACAATTCAATTCTGAGTAAAACACAGAACAGAGATCAAATTGAATGGAGCAATACAAAAATAACAGTAAAAAAGTAAAAGTAATATACAACATTTTGCAACAGCATGACTTCATAGTGAAATTCTGAAGTGCTGAACTGAACTGACCATTCTGCATTCCAGATCTTTCACCAATTGAAAACACTGGGTCTATCACAAAATACTGTTAGGCTGGTAGAATCTTATATCAGATAAGAATGGGGAAAATCTTCCCATGCCAGAGGTCCAGCAACTGGTATCCTCGGTTCCCAGACATTTGTGGACTATTGTTAAAAGAAGAGGGGATGCTGCACCATTTTTAATAATTCAGTTGCTGCCATCAAATGCAAGATGAGCTACTGTTTTTCATAAACTACTAAAATGTCACTTTCAACATTTGAAATACAATTTTTTGTGTTTTGATGTATATAATCATTAAAACTTTTTTTCCTACATTTCATGGCATCCCAAACTTTTAGGGTTTGTAAATTAACTTTTGTTGAATGTTGCCAGGTCAGGACTGCCTCTGAAAGCATTTGTGTTTTATGTCTTGTCTCAGTGTTTGAGTTCTGCATCTGTGTCTTTTCCTTATCTAAAATACATATCAAAACAAAGCTAACAGTGGCAATAATATGAAGGACTAAGACATTTCATTATTTTAAACTAAACTTATCAGTCCACTCTTCTTAAAAACTATTGGATTATATATCAATTCTGTGTTGCTGATATCTTCACTGGAAGCCCCTCATATCAAATTACCTGTATTTTATGAATTTTCACCAAATGACTACTAGAAGTGATTTCTCTTTGCAGTGTGGAAACTGTAATGGGCAAGAATAAAAGAAACCAAATAATAAACATAGATATGTCATAAGCTTATTTCTGCCTGACTTTAGTAAAATAAACAGATAAAAATAGATTTATCTCACCTGTCCTAAATAGTTTTCATGCTTACATCGGTCTTCTTCATTGTGGCAAAAGCATTGAAAGGAATTGGCCTCCTTTTTTTACACATTAGCAATTACATACATTAAGCACTCGCATGGATGTATTTATCTGGCTTTGAACTCTAACTTACTTTTTTTGCAGAGGGATTATCCATTAGAAATTTTGGGTAGGAAGGAGCACCCTCCACAGGAAACGTCAACGGCAAGCTTCAAAGGTTCAACAGCCTTACTTGTTGAACTGGAAGACAAGGTAGCTGAAGCAGCTGCCAATGTTCAAAATGCTCAAAGTGAGGTAAGAATAAATTAATAGATAAATGTGTATATATGTATATATATATATATATATATATATATATATCCTGTCCTTTCTTCTGTTTTCTTTCAAGGTGTTTTACATAGAGAACAGGATTGCTGCTCTGAACGCTGCTGGCACACCCGGGGATAAAAGAAGAAGGGTAAAATCATTCAATTTATGCTTAAATTTCAGTCAGTTCTGTCTGAATGGCACTGACTGAAATGATTATATCAAATATTTGCTTGGTAGTTAGATATGTATTGTGTGTAAAAGGCAAACAATATTTTTACTGGGGATATACACGGAGCCAAAGGGATTCTGTTGGCACATTCATTCAAAAGGATTGGAACATAGTCTTAAACATGGCACTCATTTTATGGCCCTACCCTCTCTTATTAACAACCATAATTAAGATCATTCATCTTTTCTGAGCTGGTCTGCCTTTCATAAATGTTTGTAACAAAGTGCCAAAAGAAGCTAACTGATCATATGTTTTCCCTTATTCTGACATTTAAACTTTTTTGTCTTTCTATTTGTTTGCTGCTTTGGCAATCAACAGTCAGCTATTCCAATCCAAGAAAGAAGACTCTCCCACAACTTTCCCACAAGTAAGAACCAACACTGCTTCCCTTGAGCTTGCTCCCTAGAGCCTCCCAAGTGACTCAACATCTTAACCTTGTTAAACTTAGGGAACATGATGATCTACTTTATGAACTGGTGAACACTGTGTCCTATTATGCTATGGCTTTAATTTTCCCTGCTGGAGAGAACAGACTCAGATTTTCTTCAGGGAGCGATACCACAGGCAACTTAAACTTAATACTGAGTCCATGATTATTGGGCAAACTGTATTCTTCAAAATCAATTTTATTGTTGAAGAAATACAATCCCCTCAGTTAATGCTAATTGTTATTAAATCTCAAACTTGAAAATTTAACAGAGGAGAAGTGAGGTTTTCTTTCCTATGGGGAATTTATAAGTGAGTACAGTTATTGAGCAGTTATTAGTGTTTCAAGTTCTTGGGCAACTAAATTATAGAAAGAATATTCCCCAACAGAAATAGACCAACATTTGGCCTTACAGAAATATTCACCGTTATTTTTCACTATTATTCACTGTTCTTTTCAACAACAGTCATAATTCATCTATCAGTGGAGCCTGTGAATTTTTTGATTTGTTTATGATAAACTTTCATTAAAGCAACAGTTACAACCTCCCAAATGCTGTTCAAAAAGATGCAATCTCATCCCTCATAAATCTCATGTTTGAGAAGAACCTACTAGTTCTAGCCAAGATTAAAATCTGGTGACACAGGTGGCAAGATGATTATTCAGTTATCTCTGTGGCCTTTGAGATATATGATTGGGCACTGTCCTGCAAATAATAAACCTCTAAAATGCTCCAGACTTCTTCATGTACCGTGACTTGAGAAAAGACGATTGACGATTGATGATTTCTTTACTCCAACAGTGATCTGGCCACTGGCCTATTCATCTGGTCTTTCAAAAGTCATTCTCATTTCATCTGTGTCTTAAACCTTAAACCTAATCTATATTTCAGCAGCAGATCTTGATACATCAGTTCTCATTTCTCAGTTTCTTTGCCATTTTTTAAAAATCGTGCCTTTTAAATCTATATTTTGTCCCATTTCTCCTGAGTTAATAAAACTGCACAATAATTATATGTACCTTGGTATAAATTACAATGAAATGTGTAAGAACCAATTATTAAATTAGACTATGGACTTGCATGATAAATGTGTGCACAGTGTAAACAATTGCTCATGTCAGCCAGTGAAAAGGCAATTTTAAGTCACACTTGTGGACTTGTTCATTATCTCTTAAACAGCAGTTATTGAGGACATAATGTGTCAATTCAGTTTCCCAAAGATAGTCTCCTGTTAAGTTTATTGCCACTTTCTTAATTTTTTTTTACGAAGGGAACTGCAATTTGATTTCCTAACTATGCTTTGAAAATATAGAATATAGAAAATATAGAACATGCATTAATGAGGCAGTTGCTGTATATTTCCAGACCAGGTGGACGGGTTTGTAAGAAACTCCCTCTACAGGGGCTCCCTGACACAAATGAACCCAGTGGCAAAGCCCAAGACGGGGGCTACCTGTGCGGTATGAACCCACTCTGCGGTGCTGGTAGTTCACTTCCAAAATTACAGAACTATCACTTGGGAAAATAATTAATCAAAATGAAAAACAAATTGTATTTTGGCAAACATATTTATAGCAATGTATGAGAAGATTTATTCCAGATTAAAGAGGCTAAAGATGGGTTTATGTTTTGTGAATAATACCAGGCAAATTGCATCTGCTTTAGCATAGAAATGGGAAGCAGTGGGTGTAGGCATCATTTCCCAAAATGTCCGTTGTCAAAATTATAAATGAACTCTTCATTCATTGCTCAAACAAGGCTTTGACTTCTTTTTGCGATGGATCTCCTAATGATTGGTTTCCAATAAAGCTTTTGCTGTGGCATAATGTCAATATAGATGTTGTGTTGAATTCGGGAAATTACCCAATACTAGTAATCTTAACTATTTGTTAAATCGTGTTTAAGAAAGGTAAAAACTAAATCTAAAAGCAAAATCTAAACCTGCATATTGTTATTTTCATGTAATGTATGCTTTTACACAGCACTACTCCTCCATTTTGTACCATATAACTCATTAAGATCTAGTACAGTGACAGGATGCTTCAAATGTGCGTACCTGTACTCTAGACATGAGCACAGGTACGCATATTTGATGCATCCTGTCACATCTCCATCTGCTCACCTTGACAGAATTATCCTCATATTTGCAACCTTTTAAAAGTAAGGTAGGACATATGACACAAGATAGGAAAAAATAAACACTGAAATTGTAATTTGTTCCATAATGTCCCATGATAATATTGTTAATTTCTTGCTACTTTTCTTCTGCCAAAGTAATCTACAAAAGCGACATGATGACTCACAGATTTGTAATTGTTAGCATGCGCATTATATGGAACAGTGATTTTATTGACCCAGTCAGAGCATCAAATGGAATTGAATTATTTTTCCTGTCTGTTTCTCTCTCTCTCTTCTTGCAGAAACCAGTAATGACACAGGGCTCATAAGGAGGAGGCTAAGTATTGTGTGATGAGGACTTTTTTTCATCACCACATATATGGAGTAAACAATTTGAAACACACTGGAAGACTCAAGACAATGTCTACTCATAGATTATTGTCAAAGAATCAAAAACGCTGGAACTGTTTCAGTTTATATAAAGAATTGAAAAAAGTGTGCTTTCGTTACAATTTACTGTGCAAGATCCATAGTATACACTATACATGATATGCACTCATTCTGATAGAGCTAGTGGTGAACTTGTGATTTGCAGACATTAACATGTAAGTAAAAGTATTTACCTAACAGGTTATTTAAACATGTTATGATATAAATTAAAACATTTGTTTCAACCAGTGCAATAACATTTTTTTTTTCATATCTTTATTTACAACTAGTCTTACAATGTGAGATGTTTAAATTGACCTAGTATAATTAGAATGATGTTGAGTGAGAAAAGCAGGTCTAATATTTGATTGAAATCCTTAAAGGCATATAGATTTTTTTTTATTTCTATGTACACTGTATTGAGGTTCAAGTTCTAATTATATTTATATTAGATTTGTGAATCATGCCATGTAATCAATAATTTTCTGTTTCAACTTCTGAAAGTACAATTAAATATTCCATTAAAAGCTATTTGAACATATCACTGTCATGTTTGTTTGTTTTTTTAGGTTTTAAGTTCCTGGTTTAGTCTTTAGTTTTGCTATGTTTTCCTTAGTTTCTCTTGCCCTGCCATCAGCTTCACTTACGTCATCTGTGTTTCTCCCGTCAGCTGCCCTGAATCACTAATCCCCCTCCTCAGTATTTAGTTTCCAGGTTTTCTCATGCCCACTGCCAGATCCTCACCGTCATTTGTGTTTCAGGTCTATCTTTGTCAGGTTTTGTCCATGTCAAGTTTATCAAGTTTTTACAGTCATAGCCACGTTTTGTTTTGTCATGTTTTGGGGTTTTTTTGTAAGTTTTTCATAGTGACATTTTAGGTTTTTTGTATTCCGGCTCAGTCGTGCTTTGTGTTGTTCTGTTTTTAAATAAATCAAGAGTTTTTCTTTGAAATATCTGCGTCCGGGTCCTACCTCCACCTTCACCACATATGGCCAAAAAGTGGACACGGCAAATATTGAGGCTTTTTGGAAGTTGGTCGTGCCCTCTGGGTCTGTTAAGGGCGAGAAACCAGCGCTCTGCAGAAACTGGAGGTAACAAATGACCTTTTGGACTTCTTCCAACAGAAACCAGCTGACACGATGAGGACTGACTAGGAGGGTCAGTTGTGCAGTTCTTTGGATTGGAGCCTGATTTAGCCAGCCAAGGGGTAACACGGTCTGTATAAGAGCACTGAGGTAGGTGGGAGAAGATGTGGAAATCTCTTTGTGGCCTAGCATTAGTGATTTGATTTGATGCAAGCAGCTAAAGGTAGCCAGGGTAGCTGAGTGAACAGAAGAGTGACATCTGCCCTTTTAGGGGGGTCGAAAACCAGATGAGCAGCTGTGTTCTAGACCTATCCAACACAGCAGAGGCTCGGCAGTCGCCGTTGACCCTCGAGCAGGGAGTTACCTTGCTAGTCACCCAATTCCAACAGCTGGTGGCCACCGCTCCTACCTTGGCTCCAACTCCCCATGCTCCAGCTCCGGGTTTTTTCACCAAGCTCTGCTGCAGAGCCCCGGGTGGGAGTCCCAGAGCATTATTCCACGGATACCGAGAGCTGCAACCCATTCCTGACTAACTTTTCCATCCGGTTTGCCCTACAGCCCCACATCTTCACCTCAGAGGTGGCGAGGGTTGCCTTCGCCATCAATCATCTTACTGGCACGTCTGTGGGGAACAGCCGAATGGGAGAGGGACACACCAGCCTGCTCCTCCTTCCAGGCTTTTGTTAGTGGAGCTTCATAAAATTTTCGGACATGTTTACCTGGGCCCCAATGCCACCGAAGGACTCATGAGCCTGAGGCCGACCTCCGTACTCAGGCCCGTCTTAGCGACTGGAACTCTGCAACCCAGTGCAACGCCTTCCTCAGTGGACTAGCACCAGACGGTCATCTCCTGGGGACCATCACTCATCAGACCACGCCCATCTACATGCTCCTGTACAGCAACCATCATGAGACCATACAGTTCCACATCCTAAAATCACCTCACCTCTCGCTCATCCTTGGCTACCCCTAGCTCCATCACTATTTCCCTCACATTGACTGGGTGATTGGTCCATCCTGGGGTGAAGTTCCTCCTGTCACCAGGTCTACCTCAGACAAGCTACTGCACTTCTGCCAGCTCCAGTTCAGTCCCCGACCTGTCTGAGGTGCCTGCCGAATATCACGACTTACAGGTGGTGTTCAGCAAGGCGAAGCCTACCTCCCTGCCTCCTCATCGGATCCATAGCCCTCCTGCCCGGCACCACACCTCCCAAGTCTCCCAACTCCCTGTCTGCACCTGAAAGAAAGGCCATGGATACATGGATACATACATTAACGACGCCTTGGCTGCCGGGATTATCTGTCCCTCCTTGTCACCCGCTGGGGAAGAGTTTTTCTGCACTGGACAGAAGAACGGGGTCCCTGAGGCCCTGCATCAATTAAAGGGGCCTAAATGACATCACTGTCAAGAATCGTTAACCCCCTCATTGCTTCAGCCTTTGAACTGCTTCAGGGGGCTACAATTTTAACCAATCTGGATCTCCGCAACGCCTATCATCTGGTCCGGATCCGGAAGGGAGCCAAGTGGAAGATGGCCTTCAACACGCCCACTGGACACTATGAGTACCTGGTCATGCCCTTCGGCCTCACCAATACCCCGGCTGTTTTCCAGGCTCTCATCAATGACGTTCTGAGAAACATGCTTGATCTTCTCCCGGTGCAAGGAGGAACATGTTCATCATGTTCAAACTTTGCTCTAATGCCTGATGGAGAACTCTCTGTTTGTGAAGGCCAAGAACTTTGAGTTCAAAGTCTCTGCTGTCACCTCCTGGCCCATCCCCGATTCCCGGAAATAGCTGCAACGGTTCCTGGGGTTTGCCAACTTCTACCAAAGGTTCATCTGGGGGTACAACACCTTGGCTGCCCCACTCACCGCTCTCAAGTCCTCCAGAGTACCATTCTCTTCCTGGAATCGCCGATACCACGTACTGGGAATAAAAACATCTTAAAAAACAAACAAACAATAAAAAAAGGTTAGCACCGTCGCCTCACAGCAAGAGCGTTCCAGGTTCAACTCCCTGGGGCCTTTCTGTGTGGAGTTTGTATGTTCTCCTCATGTACGCGTGGGTTCTCTCTGGGTACACCGGCTTCCTCCCACCGTCCAAAAGCATGCATGTTAGGTTAATTGGTGTCCCTAAAATTGTCCTTAGGAGTGAGTGTGATCGTGTGTGTGGTTGTTTGTCTTGTTTGTCTCTGTGTGGCCCTGTGATGGACTGGCGACCTGTCCAGGGTGTATCCCGCCTTTCGCCCGATAACCGCTGGGATAGGCTCCATCATGACCTGACCTATGGATTAAGCGGGTATAGAAAATAGATTGATGGATGGAAAAATAAAAAAATATCAGTATTGGAATTCTAAAGATATCTGTCAAGCTGTCATGGTAAACTCCACCAAGATTCATCCACATGTATAAAATCATAATAGAAGGGTGCCATTTAATCTCTGTTTTTTAATGTTCTGTTGCTCTTGTGGCTACATACACCAGTGAAGAACTATTGCAAGTGTTCTGTTTTCTTTGTTGTTGGGGTTTATTTGTTGTTTTTTTCAGGATGGCAGCAAATATGCTGCAAAGAAAGATGCACACTGCATAACTTTGAAAAAAATAGACACTAATGAATAACTAAACTTAATGAGTAATTCATTTCATTTTCATGGTGTGCCTTGCCTCTTTCCCAATGACAGCTGGGATAACTCGGCAAAGTTTAAAATTATGTAACTAACTAATTGTTTCTGGTCTTCACTCGCTTTATTGATGAGTGGAAACCTAACTCAAATCACTAAATACGAGGAAAACAACATTTGACAAAAATACACAAGATGTCTGAGGCAGTATTTGCTTTCTCTTCATCGACCCAGCTCAATATTTTCTTTGTACAGCTTGCACAGGAACATATAGCTATAAGTGAAAACAGAAATTCTGCTGCAGGAAATAGGTGTTCTATTGTAAAATGAGTTACAATCATGAACCTATAGACCTGAGTAGAATATAGTTTACCTGTCTGAGATATACCAGAAAAAACATAAGGTGTATCCAGAAAAAGTTTATTATGCTTCAGAGAAAAAAGTAAATCTGTTTTATGGGGGCAAATCTGAATAATCATCCATAAACAATGATTGCATAATTTCTTGCTGCCAGACAGCAATTTCTCTCTCATTTCTCTCTATCTCAAGCCAGGCGCGGACTGGTAATCTGTGCGTTCTGGAAAAGTCCAGAACTTTTTCCTGGAAAAGTCCAGAATGGCCGTCAGGTCTACGGCCGTCGACCCTGTTCAATAACCAAAATTTTCAGTCAATCAACTACCAACAGGTGGCGCTAGGTGGCGCTTATAGGACAATCGTTATTCTGTAGGTCTAAAAGCCAACAAAGAACACTAACGTCAGTGTCTGTCAACAGAAAGATGGCAAAATGGGCCTATTTGGGGGGGGGGGGGGGGGGGGGGGGGGGGTCCAGGGCCGTTTTTTGGTGGCAGTCCATCCCTGTCTCAAGCCTATAAATGTACTGGTTAACTGGAGATTTCGAACTCCATTAGTATAGTGCTTTTGAATTTGCTCAACTGAGAAGGAGCACACAAACAGTGGACTGTTTTATCTAAGATCAGCTATTCTCCAACCAAAAACAGTGAGTTTTTATCTGAAGATTCCTCAACTCAGAGTTTACTGATATTGTTAAACCTACTTTCTGGAATGAGCCTCAGCTCTACTGGTTCGGCTCAAGTTGAGCATGTAGCAAACAATGGGTGGGATCCCACAACATGGGTGCACTTACTCTTTAGGCAAATACACAGTGATTTACATGATCTCTTTGGACAACAAAAACATGTCATTACCTCAAAGTAGCATCCACTAATTTCTGCACACAAGGAAGACTTCAGTTCCTTGCAACAAAGAACTTTGCTTCAGTCTTTAAGATAATTCATACACAATATTTTTACAGCTCTGTAGTTTCAAATGAAGAAATATTTAGTTGACTGAGTAAGATTTACAAACTTGTAATAACAAATAAATCATTACATTTTCATTTTTAAGGCATTTCATTTATTAAGCATGATCTTTTTTGTTTGTTTGTTTCTGTGAGGCACACAATCCAAGGAGGCACCAGTAGTCCCTCTAGAGCCCCACAGAAGCTTGGTTTCAGTCAGCATACTTATGCCTCTTTTCCAGTGGTGACTACTCATGGAAGAGACTGGCCATGTTTTATATCATAAAGTCATAAAAATCCCCATTTAGAGCCATCCAACAGACAAAACAGCTGTGTGTATGAAGAAAAAATGAGAAATGTTGTACAAAGAGCAAGTGACTGCAGGGAAGAAAGGTTGCTCTATATGGAGGCTCCAGCTGTTCAGCTGCACACAAAAAACTTTAAAAAGTTCATGCCAGAGGAGTGTTTTAAAAGTTTGAGTTATTTATGATTGTTGTTGTCAGGTCAGGCAAAGTTTAATCCAAAGCACAGCAGTACAAATCATTAGGCAAGTAAGATAAGTTCAAGATTTCAGCAGCTATTTAACATGCCAGATTAAAGACAATGTGTGTGTATGTGAGACAAAGTGCTTATATTGAGTTTATATCTCATCGTGTATGAACATCTTGCACCACCGACAGAAGCAAGGTTTGGAATGTACCAGAGTTCATAACTGAACTATTCCAGAATTGTGTTCAGACTGATGATGAATGTGAAATTAATCAATTTATCTGAAACGAGCCAAAGGTTTTATATATGCAGATAGATTGTACACACATAAAAGAAACTATTCCAAAGTTTACATAGGAACATATTGTATCTTAAAACATATATGTACACATACACACATGTTGACATTTTAACCAATCTTAAAATGTGGATATAGAACAGATAAATGCAAGCTATTTTCCCCGTGTTTCAAGATGTTTTGTTGAGCAAAGGCACACAGTAGCCCAATAATGTAACTTCCCATTTTATTTTACTTGAGGTAGTGAACAGGAACTTGGTAGACTGATGGGTTGGGATCAGTTGCCTCTTCTTGAACATCAAGACAAATTACATGATTTGTGGATTTAGAAGGAGTGAGAATAAACACTGTTTTAGTCACTGAAGAAAAGGTGGATGTGTAGGAAGACAGCAGTTACTTGGGAGTTTACCTGGACAACAGACTGACCTGGAAATGCAACTCTCTGGCTAGTTACAAGATGGGACAGAACAGACTCCAATGTCAAAGTAACAAAGTTTACTGCAAATGTTGGATATTTGTGGTCAAGAGTGCAATTTTCTTTTATCAATTGTTTTCTTCTTCTTCTTTTATGCTGCATCAGAGCCAGGAATTGAAAGAAATTGGAAATAAAAAAGACTTTGTTACAGACTGCGTTGGAGCCCATAGAACTGATCAGCATAGTCTAACTCCAAAATGTGCAACAGCTTTTTTTGATCCACTGTACAAAACATAGCAGTTTAACAACATATTTTGGGGCAGCTTTTACTTAGGAGATGGGGCAGTCATCTGCCAAACAGAAGGTCAACAGTTTAATTCCCTTCCCTAGACCACATCCCTAGTCCTCTGAGTGTGCCTCTGATATATCCATCAATGCATGAATGTGTAAATAAGGCAATGCATTTTTAGGATTAGACATTAATATATACATGGATGGTAATAAGAATTACAGAAGAAAAAAAAGCTCCATGGTTTGTCTTAAAAGTTAAACACACTGCCCTGTATGAACTGGCAAATTAAAAATTTACCATCTCATACTTTCTGCAACTTCATCATGAAAGTACAGTGATACTATACGAGAGACTGGGCTGATGTAATTGTAAAAAGGCTATCTATGTGCTGCTATGTCATGCAATATTATATCTACATTGCTGTAGATTGTATAGCTATTCAGTCAGTGGTAACCGTAGTTCAGGAGTAAGAGCAGTCATCTGCAAATCAGAAGGTAGCTATTTAATTCCAGGTTGCCCTGGACTACATGTTAAAAGTATCCTTGGGAAAGACACATAATCCAATGTTGCCTATGATGTGTCCATCTGTGTGTAAAAGTGTGTGATAAAGAATAAAAAGCACTGTATAGCCTGTAAGACTGTATAGAATAAGCCGTTCTGTATGAGTGAATGGGGCTTTTAAGGTAAAAGTGCTCTGAGTGGTTAACTATACAAAAGAACATTATATAAGTACAGTAAATTTATCTTTTTTTAAACATAGTATAAGCTCTGTAAGTTTTTAATGCTGCAACTGTCATTTTAATCAAAAGAGCATTTTTAGTAGGATTGTGGGGAACTACACACAAGTCAACTGTTCGCTTGAGTTTGATCTAATGGAAATAGAAGCAAGGTAAGACAAACAGAATGAAGATAGCTGGTATTGGTTCAGCATCTAAAATGGATGAAAACTAGAGGTGTTTGAGGCTCATTTACACAAACAGGAAAATTAGTGGATCAGAAAACCAATTTGAGATCAGAAAGTGGTGGGAATGGATAGTGCTCTGCTGAACCGATTATGATAAGAAAAATGAAAAAAATTTAAAATTAATAACTTTCAAACTGAATTTGGCAGTGAGATAGAGCAACCCGAGAATCCATTACTTTGCTAATCTAAAACAAATCAGAAGATTATGCATTGTTGTGTATTGGTTTTTATAAGCAGCAAAAAAAAAAAAAAATAAATACATAATTCAATTGGATTTTTTAAAACTATTTTATTTTTGACGCATTGACATCCCATTAGTTTTGTAGTTCAGCTTTAAAGACAACTAAGACAATCATAGAAATGTAAAAAGACATCCAACAATACAAGCAATAACACAGATCAGGGCCCAACTTTGCAGCAGGATGCAAAAGGATTGAACAAATCTTTATGTTGCTGATCCACAAGTTGTGTCTCCTGCCACTCTGAAAGGCCTCCTTGTTGTTCCCCAATGCACTCATACACTCTGTGGACTGAAACTTAGAACAGTTACAAAATATCTCACATTCACAGCTCTATTAAACATGAGCATGCAGATGTTTCAGATGCCAGGAATTTAAACTGTGAAAGAAAACTGAAACTGTATTTAAACTAAACGCAATAGCCATTTATGTTTATGTTTATGTTTATGTATTTAGCAGACGCTTTTATCCAAAGCGACTTACAAATGAAGATTTAACAAGCTATATAAAGCTAACAATAAACTACATAGAAGGAACCCACTAGTCTGACTATGTCAGAGGTGACAGAGTAGAGATAGGGTGTAGGCATAGAAAGAAGTGCAGAAAGATAAAGTGCAGAGATAGAGGGGGTAGGGAAGTACAAGGTAAGTGCTAGGATAGGAGATGCTCTCTGAAGAGCTGGGTTTTCAAGAGCTTCTTGAAGATAGACAGGGACGCCCCTGTTCTGGTAGTGCTCGGTAGGTCATTCCACCATCATGGGACGACACATGAAAAGAGTTTGGATTGTCTTAGGCGTCGTGTAGGCACTGCTAGACGACAATCCTGGGACGAACGGAGGGACCGAGTTGTGACATAAGCCTTTGCAAGAGCATGTTGGTAACATGTTGGTAACGTTGGCAATTTTGGTAACTACTGTCCTCTAGTGGCACACAAGTTGCCTGACTTTAGCAGAATATCAAGCAGACAGTCTTCTCTGGTATAAATCTGGAAAACACAGCCACTATACACCTCTGATCAGTTTTATTAAACTTACCCACAGCTAGCAGCAGCTCATTGACTTGCTCTGCTGTCAGGGCTGATGTCTCTATGAAGAACAAATCCCTGTCATAGGCCAGACTCTGTCCTTCCTGTAGTAAGTAAGTAGTAAGGAATAAAAAGAGTCAAGCCATTTGTAAATAATTTAACATTGCTGTAACTGTGAGTCTGTGTCTAAAATAGAAATTCATAGTGATAGAAAAAAATATTTATTTTTCTGTATGTTAACAAACTTACCTGCACTGACACTTGCCAATCCTGAGCCAGATCTCCCTTGTTGCCAATGAGTCATATGACTTTAGATCCTGGAATGTATTGTTTCTTCAGCTCTTTGAGCCACACTTGAGCTCTGATAAATGTTTCCTATCGTGGCACAAGCATTCACAATAACCAGCAGTGACACATAGACTACACAAGTCAAAATAACATAAGTAAGGTCATATCCACTGTCAGGTGTGTGTTGCATTACCCTATTGCTTATACTGTAGACCAAAAGTGCTGCGTGGGCCCCCCTGTAGTACAATGGAGTGACACTGTGGTATGTTTCCTGCCCTGCCATGTCCCATATCTCAAAACGAAGTGTGACGTCACTCAGATGCACCATTCGTGTCAGGTAAGCACCTGGGGGAGCACACCAGAGGCACGGAATTTGTTGGGTCCAGAGAGGGACAACTGGCTGGAATAGTTTTTATGTACCTTCAGATCAGAACATGTACACAATGTCCTGTTACATTTCACTGCTCGATTACTATATATTTGGTTTTGTTAATGCATACCAGTTTTAAATTTGATGACAGCAACATTTATTTATTTATTTTAAAGTTGTTACAGGCACACTGTGTTGCATTAGCATTTTCTTAACACTATGCAAGCTATTAGGAAGAGACAAGGTCAATCATTCTAGTATCAGACTGAAACCAAATTTATTGTAAACTCAAATGCACAACTGTACTTTTTGACAAAAATATCTTCACTGGTCCTTAATAGATAAGTACAAAATCACAGGGAAAACAAATCCAAATAATGAGGCTGGGTAGTACAGAGGAAATTGCTAGAACCTTCACTGGAAATCAGACAAGACAAAATGGCAACAGATCAATGAAAAAGAGTACACAGATAATATACACAGATGAAGGATAAGGAAGCACAGTTTAAATAAATTAGGGCTGGGAAGTTAATTGCACAGGAGGAAAACTTGACTGGACTCTGAAACGAAAGATAAGTAATAAGAGGATAAGAGGATAAGTATTGAATAATGAATACAGGAACATGAGCGTTTCTGGATGCAACATCTACTTTTGAAAGTGAGATGTCTTCCCAGAACTGCTTAATACACAATTTCCACTGCTTAACAGCTCAGTGCCTCTTTTGTCATACATTTAATTTAATCCTGACAAAATTATCTGAATGAGGCAGGCCAGTTTGCACTTGTGCTCGTTTACTGCAGATTGAGTGTACTAAAACCTGCTGAATGTTGTTTTACAAATTCAGAATTTTAAAAACTGCATACATTTTACAAACATTAAAAAAGTAGAGGAAGGTTTACTTTTACATTTTTGAAAAAAGTCTGCCAAGTGCTATTTCCTGATTCCTGTCTGCATGCTAAGCTAAAATCACAGTGTCTGGATCATAGTTATATTTAGCATAAAGACAAAGCTGAATCATTATTTTTGGTGTTCTTCATAAAATGGCAAACTAATTCACCCTGATAAATCTTTAAATGATAAGATATGTTCAGCATTACAAAGTGTTCTATGTGACACAATTACTGCAATCAACAGCTCAGTGCGTCGTTAACTCACAGTACTCACATGTACTCTTGAACTGATCCTTGCTAAATCTCAAACCCAGACTGGATTTTCCCACACCAGAGTTTCCCAGAAGAACCATCTTAACCCTAAGGGTCCACACTGGTCTGCTCAAAGAGTCACTACAGTGCTGAGCTCCTCCTGATACCCTTGGGAGACTTTCCCCCATGGAAAAAAAAGTTGTTCACTCCAAAATAAGCAGAAAAAAAAACAAGGTGGACAAATTACAAAAAGTGCAAGGGGATCTCCAAGTCCTCGTTCATTAAAGAAGTTACAGCTACTAAAAACTTTCCTTTGGTGTTAGAGTCTGTGGCTGTGCCAGCCTTATCTTGAAAATAAAAGTAATAGCTAAGGCAGAACTTGTAGGGCTATGAAAAAAAAAAGATCTCACTTCCTCACACACTCTTTGTGTATGCATGACCCCACACAGGTTACAAAGGGACAGATATACAGAAAATTACTATATCAGCTCCAGACACCAACCATCTGAGTGTTGACACAAAGGGTTCAAGAAGAACAGGAGGCGTGCGTTCAGTTCTCGAATAATATTTATTTTTAAAAAAAGAACTATACTGGCAAAACCTGAAAAAAGAAAAAGAGGACTGTCATACTGTCAAAAGACAAGTCCAAATTATTTTATTCCACAATGCTGAAATAGTTAAAACTACAAATATACAAGTAGTAAATGACTTCACAACATGAAATACAATAAAAGCTGACATAGCTACAACAATTTGGCAGGACAGGGTACTTACTGCAGGGAGATTCTATCGCAGACCCCAATAGAAATCACAACGTGTGCACACCGGTCACTATAACCCCAACTTACACTGCAAGGACAATCTAACCTACAATCCAGTGAAGTGACCAATACCCTTCACACATACCACACTGCATGCAAGGAGGGGTGCATATCCCACAACAAGGCTACTGCCTGCAGATTGTCCCTCTGCCTGAAAAACAAGAGACAAAATACGCTGAGATTCAGTTGGTTTAGTATCACCACAGAGACACAATTTTCAACTATTGCATATTACCTCAGCTCTATAGTCAGTAAACACATTAGCCAATAGCATTGGCGAACTGGCTGAGGCAAAGCAGCAGTCTGGCCTTAAATCTGGTTCAATATGGGGCTCTGCTGAAAAAGCGACACAATAGTTGATGGGCTCTCTTCTGATTTAAACAGCGAAGAAGGAAGAGCTGAGTCTTTTCCAAAATGAGATGATTATATATCATGTCAGTGATGTCTACAGTTTAATGAAAACTAAAAAAAATCACTAACACATACCTTTTCAGCACAGGGCTACAGAGCATACTCAATCTGGATCACCCAGGACAGTCACACCATAATCAAATATACAAGATGCCTCATCAGTTTTCCCATGAGGCAATATAACACATCTTTCTCCTTCAATCTCCCTTACCTGCATGGACACTACAATCCTGTCACACAACCAGGCCTCAACCAAAGAAGCACTAATTGCCCTAATCTGTCCTTATAAAGGCAGGGAGCTGTCTTTGGCCCCACCTGCTTTAAATTTAGATGCCAGCCCTCACATCTGCAAATAAAAACAGAAAAGGTTATGGGGGAATTCTTTTTTTTTTCAAAGTTTGGTGTTACCTCTCTGATTATGATGCATATGCATGTTCTTACTAATCTAAAAATAGATAAAGAGAAGTGGTGAGTTCTCCCTTGTTGTGTACACACAGTATATGACAGGTTCTGTGCAAACTGCAGCTGTTTGTTTTTTTTACATCCTCTTACATGATGTTGTTTCAACACAGGAGGGCAGCATTGTATATGTTGTGTTTATAACGTATTTTAGCACATCCACTTCACAATCTTTTAGGGTTCTATCTGTTGATCATTCCTTTGATATGGCATGGTTTGGTAAAACCAAAAAATCCATGTCATTACAATATGACCTGACAATGTTTCAAAGCACCTATTGCTACATCAAGAAAGTTTTATAAATATGAAAATACCCATAACTGTTTAGTTGGGTTGAGTTCAGTTGATTTTTTTGAAGAAATGTCCATGGGTCGGTGGCGTAGTGGGTTAAGCAGATGCCCCATATACAGAGGCTATAATCCTTGCTGCAGTTGGCCCTGAGTCAAGTCTCGAACCAGACGGCCCTTAATGCGTGTCATTCCCCTTCTCTCTGCCCTGTTTCCTGTCTTTCTCCACTGTCCTATCCAATAAAGGTGTTAAAAGCTCAAAATAATAATAATAAAAAATGTCCATGATAGTCACCATTTATTGTTTTCATGTAGTGAGGTGTGAAGTTCATGGGGGTTCCTCAGACATTGTTGAAGAGGATAGTTCTACAGCCTTCTTACAAATCACTTTAGCTCATCAGTCACACTATCACAATATTATTTGATCAGCTATGATCTGCTGTATACTAATGGTACAGATATGTTTATAACAGGTCAAATTTGGCTGTAAGTTAATTTAGTTGAATATGCATCCAATGAGTAGCTCAAAGCCACAGATTTGCTTTAGTTATGGTTATAAATCTGAAAGATGTGTCATACATTTTACATGTCACTTTGATAAAGTGCTTGCCCTCAACTGCTCCCATTGCACAAGCTGCACATGAATTCTAACAATACATCATCTCACTTTCTTCAGAAAGAAAGGCATGGCAACTGTTCATGTGCCTCATCAGACTGGCCTTTGTCATAAAGTTTGATGAAATTGGTATTTGACTATCAGTATAAAGCCAATCGAGGTATATCTCTTTAAGAAACTCTAGTCTGTTTTTAGAGTTCACTGGTCATCATTAAAAATAGCATAGGGAGTGTGAGAGAGTGCGACTACCCATGCTGTAGCTGTGGTTTCTGACTGAAACAGAACGCCTGAGTGTATAAGGAGTACTTGATCCTCGTGCAGTGGTTGATGGCGAGTTCAATAGCTACGTGGAAATCTAAGATTCATAAAGATCCACAACGTACTCGTGCAGTACGCACAAAGACTCTCTCTAACACAAACAAACACATATACATGTTTTGTTTTGTTTTTATTTCAACAGGACATTCCTGTTTTTCGCGATAATATTAAGAAAAAGTGTCATGCAAAAGCCAGATATTTTGTATGAATCACAAGATATGAAGCCATATTATTCTTTAATTCAAACAAAGCTGATCTTAGCTCTTAATTTAGCATACACATTCCTTGAGCCTCTTTCTGGTGACATATTAAATTTAAACAAACACACAAACTCTGACTTTGTTCGCCAGAACATGTTTTATGACGAATTAGTTTTGCTCATTGTGAATTGTCCATTAAAAATAGCCGTAGGCTATTACTTGCATGCCTTGCATATAGTAGAAAATATATCCGATATCCCATGAAGGCAACTCATTTGAGCACAAGCTTTGAAGATCGCCAGTATGTGAATGTGACAGGTTGGAGGCTTCTGCATTCAATTCCTGGGGTTGGAGTCACTCTGCTGTCAGAGCATGTGAATGAGCCCTATTGTGAAAAAAAGAAGAAGTTTGAATTGTAGTCTAACTATTGATAATGCTTATTTTTTAAAAGGCAGTATTTGTTTTATTTTCACAAAGTCAGAGATTGTTATGGACATGGTTTAAGAGCACGGTATAAAGTTACGGAAACTGCTTTTGATGGAATATCCGAGAAAGCGTATAAGAATCGCGGGGGTGCCTGACGCCGCCACAATCTGAAGTACTCTTCCTAGCCAGTTAGAGCGTCATTACAGAAACACAGGAAGAAGTGCAAAAACGGATGTATGACAATGACCCACGCTGCGAACACAACCAACCGCGTCTTGTGTCGTCTCATCGTGTTTAACTTGACATTTTAACGACATATGAGACCCACTACACTGTAGCTACAGCTGCCGTTCTGTTTGGATTATTGAACGCGCTGCTGGACCAACAAGTGTGAATTAATCAGCACAGGGAGCGGAAAGGGGCTTTTGAGAGAACATGGGGACTCAGGGAACAGGACGAAAAAGATCGACCAAGAAGGAGAGGTCGACGGTAGAGGACGATGCCCTAAATCTCATAGCAAGAGAGGTGAGTGGCGGGGGTTCAAATGCGAAATAACCCCCTACCTGAGAAGTTTGAAAAGATTGAATCAGTTTTTTTTTTGTTTTTTTTAAAAAGACCGCATCTCACAGCTCTGTCACGTTAAGACCCCCAAAACTTTCATAAACAGAGATTCTTGCTTTAAGGTATTCCATAATATTAAGTAAATACGTGTTTTATTTGTGTCCAGAGTAATTATCTAACAGTAAACATTTTATTGTAGAAAGCAGACCACGAGAATAGCCAGTAGGCTACCATTGTAACAAATTACACTATAACTTTTCACTGTAATTACAACCAAACATTTTGCTACTGTATGACACTGTGATTTTTTTGTATGCCAGGAGACTGTGAAAAGTAACATGCTGACATTTTAAACATTGATCTTTAAAATCTGCTACAGAATGTAGATGCAAGTGAGATATATATGATACTTGTAATTATACAAGAATGTACAACGAAATGATGGTGCGCCATCTATTGATAAAATATCACACATAATAAATATTGAACATTAAAAACACAGTCTTACGTTTAGGGATTTTTGAGTTCAGTGTGGGTAAGGTGTGTTTATTTCACAAGTTAAGGTTAGAGGAACTTGACCATGTAAATCTATCTTTCTTATAAATGACAAGATAAAACATTAAGGAATTTTTTTTGCCATTCATCTGTTGGACATGATGTCCCAGCTGGAGTACATCCTGTTTGGGGGACAGGCCCATTTGGTTGATCCAGCCCTCATTAAGCCAGTCCATGTGGCAGGGCTGTCAAAACTGTAATTGTTTTGCTCTGTGGCATGTTAATCATTGTATAAAAGTCTTCTATTGACTGCTCACTGCTGTGGCAGATTTCATAAACATCACCCGCAGCTTAGAAAAATGTGTTTTATTGTACTAAGGAATAAACCTTTCCAGTGCTAACCTGCATGCCTTGATAGGCTACCTTTTAATGATGCAAAAGTGTAGTTGGCAGCCTTTGCGTGCAGTTGTTTCCAACATGTGCTGAAATCATGTTGTGACAGGTTTAAACTTTTTGAAAGTTTCCAATCCCATATATTATTGTGACTGTGGTTTGGGTAAATTGATGTTTTATAGTTGGACTGCCTTCTGTGTCATCAGCACTGAAATCACCATATTGAAGTGTGATACACGGCACACTTCTGTCTACAATAGTGCCACAGATGTGTAAATAAAAAATTGATTATCAATGTCATCATCAATAGAAGCACATTGCACTTCTGTTTTGATGTATGGAATTCTGAGCTATTGTCTTTCCTCCAGTTTAACAGCTGAAGTTGAGTTTTTTCCTGGAGCGAGATAATGAGCATTGAAACCGGAACTCAGCCATTGCATTAATTGTGGTCAGCTTTTGGTGCTTTCATCAGCAACGAGGAAGTTTAATCTGTGATAACCTAAACCCGGATGTTTCAGCAAATTTGCATATCATTTGTCAGTGCCGTACTCATGCTGTGCAGTCATTCTTATTTAGATGTTTATGATTGTGGTTTAATACCAAATTCTTACAAGGTTTGGTTGTTTTTCCTGTAATCTATTCCTCACTGCTTAGCTGACTATTTACAATGCTGTAGGGTGTCTGATGCTTCACATTCCCTTAGCTGGTAATCATTTCTGATTGTAATCTATTTGCAGGAATGTTACCTGTCTGTGGTGTCAGTTGAGTTTGACCAAACTTGTGCACTAAAGCTGCAGATAAACTGCATTCAAACAGGAGATTGTTTTTGACTGGCAAATCCTCATCAGTCTCAAGATGTGGGAAGTCAGAGCTCTAACAATAAATCCGTAAAGAGAAAGTCTGTGTCTTTAAGTGGCGGAGCACTCACTGTCGGACCACCTCACTGGCGGAGCACTAAGAAGTTGGTATGTTAGCCCTGATGAGTTGGCCCATTCTGCAAAGAGTTTTAAAAATAGACGCTCTTAAAAGGTCAGCTGTTGCTGCACCCTGTTTTAGATAGGGTCTGTTGGTGGGGGATGGGTGTGGAGGAGAATGGATGTGGCTCACCAGCCAGCCGTCCCACCAGCATGGAACATCAAGTTTGTTCATGAAACTGTTTGGCATCAATGTATTGAATGTGCAAGCAGCATGGGCTCATATTTAAAGTCATTATGATATTGCTGTGCGTTTATCCTCTCCATCAGTTCACTAATTGCTGAACAAATGGGAGGCGCCCACAGCAGGAAAGAATGCCAGCAATGAATACCAGAATTTTACTTATTCTTTTTCCCTGCATCTGTGAAACAATTTGTGTTCCACTGTAAATATTAATTTAGCTTGAGGATCTCGCACTGTAGTTGACATTCAATACTCTAATGTGCTAATATTACTGAGATTCCAAGTGGAATTTAAATGAATGTAAATGGGTTAAGCTTTTGATGAGTAGGAAATGGTTTCTCACAGTGCTAGAGATTGAATGTTGTTCCTCACTTGTAAGTCCCGTTGGATAAAAGCATTCATTAATTGACTAAGCAAATGAAAATAGAATATTTCCCATTCGTATGAGATTGTCAGAGACTGAGAAAGTACATCAATTGAGCTATGATAAAAAAAAGTTGTCATGAGAGGTTTGATTTTCCCACAGCATCGGGTCACATAGCCTTTACAATTCACTTCAGCGTGTGAATCGTGCTGTGGTTGTTTAAAATATATTTTATATCTCTATAATTACTGTAGCAGCTGAAAATATCCCTTTTCTACAATTTTAAGCTTGTTAAACTGTAAGTCAAAAATATATTGTCATCTGATTAGTTAAGATTTTATTGCACTACAGCAGAAGCAGAGTTGTTGTCAACTTCAGATTTTTTATTTTTTTTTTACTTAACTTGATGACACTGTGTCCACCATCACTGCAGTTTGTCAGATAAGAAGCTGCACCACCACACAAACCTTTATAAGTCCTTCAAGGATTTGCTGTTAAACAAATAAGCAGTAGGTGGGAGCAATTAAGAACATTGATATTTAAACTGACAGACTAGAGGCTGCAGCTCAAATGCTTTTAAGCATTTTTCGCTCATTCATTTATCTCAAATGCTGTGAAAGAAACAATTTGATTCTACAGCTGATTAGATAAAAACCATGGAGCCTGTTGGCTAGAGCATGTCCCAGCTGTCATTAGGTGAGGGGCAGGGTACACCCTGGACAAGTTGCCAGTCTATCACAGGGCCACATTGAGACAAACAACCATCCATGCTCACACTCACACATAATTTAACCATTTAGACCTGAGACACATTCTAATCCTGGAAACTGTGATACATTGCGTTGCATTAGGATGAACTCTTTAAATTAAATATCTTTTCATGTTTTCGGACCAATCACCCGTAATCATCCGCTTTTGGTAATGTGGTATTATAGCTAGTTGATTATAAGGCTCTGGGGACAAGAGGACAAACTGGGTAAAAAGGATTTGTCAAATACCCACATGCTGCATTTAGAATTTCAGGATTTCAGTGAGTCTAATTTGATTTGATTTGATTTAGTTTAGATACAGCTGTCAGTTTGTCAGTTCATCAGTGGTTACATTTGTATTTACTATTTAGTGGTTAGTTAAATAGTAGTTTCTGCTGTACAATTCATTTCCTTTACATATGTTTATGTACTTTAGACCTACAGTCTAGTTCTGTTTTCTTTTATTTAAAAATTAAGCTGGGCATTTGAACTATACCTAGTTAATTTAGTTGATAAATAACTAATACGATACAAAGGACAATAGGGAAGATCAGGCTGACCAATGGAATTGGACTGACACATATACAGAGATTCCATGATCTGTGTCGTCTATATGGATTTTGTTTTTACTTAAGTCATACCGATCAATGGGCTGCTTATTTATTTATTCATTTTCAGCCACAGTAACAGTGTTGCGTGATGAGACACTTCTGTGGGTGCTGGTACAACTTGCACAAGTAAGATCAACACACAAAATAAAGATAGATATTTAAAAACATTTTCCAACCATAACCTAGTGATGTCAAAGGTAAATACAATATCTACCTTTGTTTAAGCCTTTAGTGTAAATTAAACTCAAAGATCACACCCAGTTATATGTTGGTGATAAATATAGATGAGTCTGTTGATGAGATGGCTTGTGAATGTTGTTCAGTTAAACTAGAGGGCACATTTTTATATATATTGATTAGTTGTTTCGAAGAAGTACTCCAAACGATCAGCCTTGTAACTTAAGGTCAAGACAAAGACTGACTCTTCCAGACACTTTACCACTCACAATATCCTTATATTGCTTTAATAATCCACTTCATGACTGTGGCTCACAAACCCAAATGCATGTCACATGAACTGTACTTTAAATTATCCATATTTTTAATTTCAAAGAGCCTGACCTGTCACTAGTGCTTTGTTTGCTCATAGTCCTCCAGCTGTGATAGCTGGCCACTGAACTCAGATTAAGTTTCTGAACACCTTCTAACATCTCAATGTCTTTGTAACAGGAGTCATGAAATATACTTAATACGTAAAAAGGGGGACTCCGACTTCCTCCCACACACCGAAAAACATGCATGCTAGGTTAATTGGTGATTTTAAATTGACCATAGGAGTGAGTGTGATTGTTCAGGGTTGTTTGTCTCTGCTTTGCCTTGTGATGGACTGGTGACTCGTCCAGGGTGTACACAGCCTCTACCCGATGACAGCTTGGATAAACTCCAGCCCCACCCTGAATTTGTTTAAGCAGGTATAGAAAATAGATGGATGGATTTTAGTGCAGGTCAGTGAACGTGACGGATTGGTATCAGAGCTCATAACAAACCCATTTTATAAATGTATGAATATTTAGAATGTAGAACTGTGTACAGTATGTAATGAAATGGTGCACTAAAACTGAATTTTTTACATCTTGTGTTTAAATAAGTTTTAAATCTAGTTTTACAGGTTATTTGACATCAGTGGTGGAGAATAAAGGTGAACTAATAAAGTACATGATTAAGATTAACAATATTGTACTTAGTAATTCAAAATGAATGGGCTTTTATGTGATTTCCATGAATTGTTTTGTTGTTATTGGATTTCAGCCATCAATGTGGCAATGATGTTTTTTTTTGTTATCTAACACTAAAGGAAAAGCAATGTGCAAAGTAGTCAATTTTGTCATTGCTTTGGGGCTCATAGACATTTTTAGCGTTTTTGCTGATTAGTAAGGAATCTTAGACAGACAACTACAAAAATCAACAATGTAGACTTATAATGGGATGGAAAATGTCAACCTCCCTGTTGCTCAGTCTAATATTTGGGTTTGCACTGAAATGTAGTCTATTATTTTATATTATATAAAATGTATTAAACGCATTCATAGCCCCTTCAGGATTAATTTTTTGTAAAAGTTTTATATAACACCATCATCAGATGATGAAAGCAAATTTTCAAGTACTAACAAAAATGGGACCGATGTATGTTTTGTAACATGGTAGTTGAAGAAATCTACCATCTTCAAAAAAATGTTGAAGATATTTTTTGAAGAATGACCAAATTCTCAAAATCAGTTGAACTATAGGATTTTTTTAACATTTAACCCAAAGTATCAGACATGTGATGGTCTTTGGTGATGGTCTGTTTTGTGTGCACAAGTTAGTGGAAATGATCCTAACTGGGGATTAACTTGCCTGGTTGGTGGTACATGGTTGTAAGAAGCTCAGTGAGGCGTTGAGAGAATTGAGTATTTAGTGCAGATTAGTCTGAGACTTGACAGCAAATAAGGGGAAAGGCCACGAAACAATTCCCTCATCATGGTTGAAGTTCTTAAGGGAGCATGCCAGAATGCCACAGTCAGTTCCGCACCAACAGCCAAGTTAATCTTTAATACTGAGGGAAAGCATCACACATTTACCCAATGGTAGCCAACAGGAAAAACAACACTTTGCCATTCTTAACGTGTCCAGTATAAATTCACAATGTCATTTAGTTGCTTAAATGGGCTTTACCTTGAAACAAATCATAAAGCATGTTTTGCATTACAGCCATCAGAAGATTGGCTCAAGCATATTGACTTGTTTTTCCAACTTATTGTGCCGTGAATTGCTTCTACACACATTAAGGGTCCAAACAGTTACTTGTGTATTCCATGATACGAGTACATGCACAAAGTAGTGGCTTTGGTAATTCTAGACTTGCCTGACTCATGTCTCCTTAAAAGGAAGTGGAGTCTTTGAGTGTGTTGGTTTCCTCCTTATGACATCACCTCAGGCACAGCCCATGCAGATTGTTATCACAAACTCCTTCCTGTTTATTCAGAATGGCTGAGTTTCTTCCAAAGTTTAGGGAACATTGGGGGTAGGGCTCAGTTGAGACAGTATTCATATAGTACAATTTGTCAAGTTGGGTAGACTGAGGATATTAGTGCGCTTATAGAACTGAATTGGAAATGTGAGGATCAAATTTCATTGATGATGCTCGTGGAGCTGTTTTAGTAGAATTACACCAAACTTTGTTATTCTCACTTAGTTAATGTGTTTAAAACAGGTCATGAGACCTCGAAATATTATTTCCTCTTACTTAGAAAGTCCAAAAGCAAGAGTTCTAAAGTTAGTTTGGGATTTTAGCCTTTTATTCACATTGAGAGAATGGCGCAACATCCTAAAGAACTATAAGAAAATATCACAAAATAGAAGAGCTCAAATCATGGTAGTGGCAACTAATAATGGCACTTTGCAGAGGCAGCTCCCACATAGTACCACGGATTGCCACGGGGTGCCAGAGCAGCCGTAAACACCTGTAAGACGCTGCCACAGCCTTGCCATGACTGCTGCCGCTGTTTGTGGAAGCCAATGCTGATCATCTGCAAATGCTATGGTAGACATAGATACCATCTCAAGTAAGTGCAGTGACTTTGTATTTTGGGTCTAAGACATTTTTATTAAAGAATGACCAATAACTACATCATCATCTGAAAGAATCTTACAGGCTTTCACAGCTTTTCTGGCACACCGTGGCAACCTGTGGCACCCTGTGGTAGCTGCCTTTGCAAAGCTGTGGCAGCTCAGGCTGCCATTGGAAGTGCCATTGTTAGTTGCCACTACCACGATTTGAGCTTGTTGTATTTCCACTCTCTGTGACTCTGAACAAAGCTGGAATGGAATGCAAAATGGATGACTGGTATACTGGCCTCTCAAGTTTTCCAGTGCTGGAATTGAGGGACAGGGAAATTGTTGAAGAAATGTCTGACCTGTTTATGGGCCCCTTTGCAAACCACGTAATACCTGCTGTCTCAGGTGTCACTGTCCTGAGGCATGTAGTAAAATACTTAGGTGAGTGACTACATATAACTAACCTTAATGTGTAAATCATCTTTTGGGGCCATATATATTTGAGAATTTCCTCTCTGCAACTGATCTTCTGTTATTCACTTTGCTTATAGAGCTTCATTGCCCAACTTCCTGAAAGGCATTGCTTACTCCCATCATGCTTTAGTAGCATTTAGAGTTGCAAAATAAACTGATACTGCCTGCATGACCCTGTGCAGGCGACAAGTAGCTTCCCATAACTGCCATAAAGAAAAACAAGGAATGCCCTATATTCAGATTGCCTATTCTATTAAAGTATGTGGTTAACTAAAATATCTACGTCACACTTGTCTCCAACAGAAGTCCAATGTCATGTTTATTAGTTGAGTTGAGGACTTCCTCATTTCTGAAATTTCATGACTTGTTTACAGTTGGAATAGCGTAAATGCTCTTGGCCCGGAAACATCTAGTAGAGATTGTAAAGCTTTCAGAAGACTGCTTCCCTTTACACATTAATGTAGCTTTCCTGGTTGCATCGAATGTCTTCTTGGTTCAAACACGCGTCCACTCACTGTTATATTTTTAGAAATGTCTGAAGCATGCTTTTATTTTGCAAATTATTATCTGCTGCAGCTACATGTACACCACAACTATTTACACAGCTACTGCTCTGAATGTTTGTAGAGCAGTTCCACTAATGCCCCTAAATTGCCACTGTGAATATTGCCGGTTTTGCACTGCAGTTTGTCATGGTTTGTGTTTTCCTCTGTAAATATCTTGAATGGGCTTGGTTAGCCATTTTGCTCCATGTGAGAAAAAGATTCAATTGACTCATGTCTGTGCCTGTAGTATATGCTGACCATTTTGCAGCCACTCCCATATTGACAACATCTTGTAAAGTGGAAACTTTTCATTTTTTCCCCCAAGTTAGTTAGCATCAGCTCTGTCTGTATAATAAGCTAAGTGTGTGAGTCCACTTATTGATTATTTTTCATTCTGAATGCAGTCAGACATTCACTGGGTCTTGAATCAGTTATTTCTGTATGCAGTCTTTGTGTAGTCTGTCAGCACTCATGGTCATTAAAATACCCGTTTGTTTTGGTGCTGAAGGCTGGCATGAACTTGTGGAAATTTAGTTGTGCTAGCATTTAGTCCTGGTGGCACTTGAGGCCTTGGTGATCCTATAAACTGTCTGTAGACACAAGGCAGCGGCTTAAAATTAGGGCAGGGCAATAGGAACTAAACTTTGAACATTTATTGGTATTTCTAGCCTGAGGATGTATGAATATATGAAAATATATGATACGTATACACTACTATTTCAAGTGCAAAAGTTTGAACTCAATGCCAAATTGATCTCATAAGCACTTTTATGGAAAGACTATAACACAATCAGAACCCTTCTAGGTTTAAAACTAAAAAAATAAGTAAACAAGAATAACAGGCCTCTTCTGTTTGAAAATATATTGTTGCTTTGTATGTATTAACATATAAATAAAAAGAAAGATGTACAGTTCAATGACTCTATAAAATAGATAACCTTTATTAGATAGTCATGTGTCCATTTCTTCAGGGCTATGTAAATGAGGCCTTAATTGTTTCAAAATAAACAGTTGTGTAGTACATATTAACTCTCCTTAAAACCAGACATTGGCTAGCAACAACGGATTTTACAAATGTGATGTTATACAATAAAATCACCTTCTGACTAAGTGTTTGTTTTTCTATAATGTAATTTTCTAATGTAGAATGATTGAGAACGTTGTTGACAGCCACTGCTCACAGAGAGCTTCAGCTCTGCTGGACAGAGATGCAATGGAGAAAAAGAGCATGCACACAGGACTGCTTTGGTGACACTATTCCATGGAAGTTAGCTATGTTTTGTCCAGCATCACTATGCTGGCAGTGCTGCTAGTGAGGAGCAGGAGAAATCCACATTGGCTTAGCTTTACGGGGGAAACAGATGGTGTTGGGTTATAATGTTATCAGTGGTATTGTCTGTTTTCTTACTTACTATTTGAAAAAAAAAAAAAACAGGTTAATACAAATTAAAGAAACTGTGTTTGCCGCACAGCCTCCCTTAACAGAAACCAGACCAATGAATAATACCAGTAGAAAATGTATGGATATGTTTGTGAATTGATAAATGTGGCTTCTAGTGGAAAAGCACTTTGAGTGGTCAACTAGACTGGAAAAATGCTTATAAAAACAGTTTAGAAATGTCATTATAGTCTTATTTGGAATATCTCTGTAATGATTACCTGTTGTTCATTGAAAAATTTAGATTTTTTTCTATTCTATTCTATTTTCTATTCTATTCTATTTTCTGTTTGAGAATATAATGTGGACCAATTGCAAAGTGGGTTACTAAAAGTGCAGAAGTATCAGAGCACAGAAAAGGCAGAATATATAGCATATGTTGCATTGTCTGAATTGAACTAGACTGTTCAAAGTTAACGTTTTTATCCTTGAACTGATATTTTAATCACTTTTGTATCCAAGTGATAAGTCTTATTTGAGCATCCAGATTCACAAAAACTAGCTTATTTTCTCTCAGGAGGACAGCCATCCCATTGAAATTATGCAGAATTAGAGCAGTTTTGATTGAACCAGAATCCATGTAGGTCAATATAAATAGCTGTAAAGTAGAAGAAAGAAAGGATGTGTGCCTTCTGGCCTAGTTACATGCATCTTTGTCAGTAAAGGCTGATGAAATGTGTATGCTCAAGGGGACATATGTGACAAGGCAGGTTATCCAATCTGACATCGTAGTATATTTCGATAACTGAAAAAAGTCCCATGAAAAAAATAAATAATTGTATGATTGATAAGTGAAGGGCAGTAAAAAAAAAAAAACTTTGCTTCTGACTACCTTTTAACCAGAAAGATAGATTAAACAAATTAAACTGAGAAGAAGATTACAGAGGGACTTCACAATGAAAAAGAAAAACAGGGCAAGTCTATTTTTTTGTAAAAAAATTATACTGATGTGAACAAGTTTAACACATGATTGAAAATAAGAGAAGGCCCAAAATTGATGAACTGTTGTGAAAATAGTGACATTTCTGTCAGTAAAGGTGGTAATGGTTAAAAAATTCAATGGCAGTTAGCATGAAAGGGATGAGCACAACACTCGCATGTGGAACTTTTGCGTGTTGCATACTTGCTTAGCACTCTTTCCTATAAAGAGGGCGGTAATGATGTGCAAATTATGCAACAATTCACACTTCTCACTGTGAAGAGGCTGCTGTTCTCAAACATATAATGACTGATTATCACTCATGCACCCTTAAAACAAGCTAAATTCAACCCTTGGATGTATGACAGTCAAGAAAGTCACATGACTTAAATTCACTGCAATTTAAAACAGAGGTGCAGGACTTTGTTTTTTCCTTTTTGGCTTTGAGAGTAGTTACACAAACTCTGTCCATATGTTCTTGATCTGAGCATTAAGTTTATAATTGTTGCATTAAAAACTTTTATTTGATACTTGTCCACCAAAGACCACTCCATATTCATAGTTTCTGTGGCATACTCAAGCGTTATTTGTACAGTTGCCGACCTCTTCATCACTGCTTGTGAATCAGTATGGCAACGTCACCACAAACATTAGATAAGAGGGAGGGTGTTATGCAACGATAAGTTGCATGATCTGAAAGAAAACAGGTGTGCCACAGGCAGAATTGGTAAAGAGTCTAAAGAGTATTGTCTAGTTTTTGATACTTGAGGAAATCGTCTTTTTGCTACTTATTGCTTGTCAAATTATTATTATTAAATTATGAGATTTTGACTTATGAAGTTCTGTATATAAGAAAGTTGGGTTTTTTTGTCAAAATTTATTTTGTGTAAATGGGTAGAGCTGAAACCTGTTTAAGAATATTTAGATTATATTGTCCTAGCTTTTGACTGAGTAATCTTGACAGTTTAGAGGTTTGGGCTATTGATAAATTGACAAATATGGTAAAAAAGCCTCCAATCCCAACAGAGTAGGGTATGCCTTATGCTGATCCAACCTAGCACCAATCCTGCCTGGAAGACTTAATCTGCATCGTGTGAGGTCAAGTGTCATGAGCTTGAATGTAATTTATATGTTATGTTAGTCCCAGACTGTAGCTTAAATAATCACTTTTTTACACTTTCCTAACTTGGAAACACACTTTGCATCAGTTAGTCTGGATTTCTGTTTGTTTTCCTGTTTCTGGTCCTGAAATTAGCAGATGTTCACTAATGTTACTAATTCCCACAACATGAGCCTGGAAACAACTTATTGTCCTTCTCAACAGAACAAACAGCAAGGACTTCCTTTAGAGGTGTGTAGGGTTCAAACACTTGATATAGCACAACAAAATTACTATTGTAAGAACTAATTGTCCCTGCTCTGTATGTGCATGTATACGTTCACATTTCTGCACATGGAGGCTCCAGTTGTGTTTATGTAGCTGTTTTAAGTTTAAAAAAAATCAAAAGCAAAACTGTTTTATGCAAAACAGAAAGACGGGATGCAACAAAGGGCTCCATAATAGGAATCGAACCTTGGTCAACTGCGTCAAGGAACTACAGCCTCTGTACATGAGATGCCTGCTCAACCAGTTGAGCTATACAGTGCCCATATGATGCTGTTTTAAGTTGTCGTATTTTTTATATTTTCCTGACCTTTTTGTATTATATTTATTAAAACAATGTAGAACTGCAAAAATATTACAATGTGTGAGACTAGACTAGACTTGACTAGAGACTTAACGGTTTAACGGTTCCTCACACAACAGTCCAATGCCACAAGATTGCACATTTATATATTTATACCCTAGGCGGTCTACAAAGACTCTATTTTTGCTCTCTAATGTCAATTGAGTGAATTCATTGGCTGAACTTTATCTCAAACTAATGACCACATGCATAAAAGCTCTTAACCATGGCGCTTGTTATTAGAGGGTGCAACTAAGTACCTATTTTTAGTCGTCCTTTGGGCAAAGTAGTCATGGAAATGGAGGCTTACAAGAGCTGTGTTTATGCAACTTAAAGGCCAAGAAACTAATGTTATCTTACTCTTCTAACATTGTAGCTTTATCACCTCTAAGGTCATGAAGGATGTATGTCAAGTGAGAGATTCTGTACATATATGCTGTACTAAAGTCTCGTTAGCATTTGTTTCGCATAGAGTAATTTGCAGAAATATTAATTTACTATTAATTACATGAATTTACTTTGAGGAATTGTATTGTACACAATCATACAGTGAGCAACAAGGTAGAACCTTTTTTTTTTATTTATTTTATTTAGTTTGAATATAATTTTGCAGTGGAAGTTTTTCAGTTAATCCTTTTAGTCTTTTTACAGGCCTCACTCAGGAAACATTTCTTTATTGAATATCCTGGTACACACTAACTTCTATCCTTATGGAGGAAGTGCCTGGTGCTCTACTGCTCCGTCAACATTGTAGACCTCCTAATGGACAGACTGAAACATGTTAGCAGACCCAAGCAGATGGACTTTGCCTAAATCCTCTTTTAGACTTTACAGCTGCCATCTTAAGTCTGGAAACAAACTAACAAATACACAATACAACCTTCCTTTGTCACAAAAAAGAATTGCTGCAGAGATGTCAGTGGGATTAGTCTGCTCATATCCCTACATTTAGGTGTGGCTGTTGTACCAAAACCACATTGTAATGCAACATTACACAATACTCACTATAAAGTGCTAAGACAAAAGGTAGAAAACCCAATGTAGCATGTGACAGCAGAAGCAAGTCGCCTTTTCATGTTTTGATGTAATAGATCTTGATTTGGTAAAATTCACTGTCCTATGATACAAACAATTTATCAAATGGATTTTCTGACTGTTTAGAAGGTGACTGATAACTTGTCCTGGTTGAAGCCATGGCTTCAACAGTACAATCCCATGTACTGTATATATATATTTAAAATATCTCATTGACATACAAACTGACATAAATCAAATAAGCATTTTCAATATCTCACTAATGTTTTGTGAGCTTGGGATTCAGTGTTGAAAATTGACCCTAACTGCAGTGCTTTGTAACTGATGAGCTGACATATACACTAATATAAAAAGTTTTGACATAGGAAATTAAGGTTACTACAAAAGGCACCAACAGCTGAATTGGTGCCAAAGAGATTAAAGAAAAGTTTGATAACTGTTCTAGATGTGTTGAAGGCTTTGCAGTTGATTGACCTGCAGGTCACTGAAAATGTACAGAAAATATATGACAATGGCCATTAGTTACTAAAACTAACAGCTAGTTTCAGTAATAAAACAAGAGCTCAACCGTAGAGGGAGCAAGTAAGTATTGTGTCTGTTTTAGTGATATTCAATCCTGTTCAGAGCTTCCTGCTACCAACAATTCTTGTCTACTAGTGCAGTCTACCAATGGTCTAGGATGAGGGTACTTTATATTATATCATCATGAGTATCTTTATCAACAGAGAATTAACAGATTTGTTCAAACTTTTGATTAGTACTCTAATTGCTTGGGTACACACACAGTGATGTATTTCTGTATTTCTTTTTGTTTTTCCTTACATTAATATTAACTGAATCATTCAGTGAAGTTTCTGTGCATGTGTACAGTTATAAAAAAAACTATTTCCTTTGAAGCCAGCTCTTTCCTTTGTGTATTCCTTTCATTCAGTCTTGGTGACTGACATTGGGTAAAACCCATTAGTGCAATGGTAGGAGTTATTACAGTTACTGTGCCTAGAGCCTAAAGGGCTGCAACCAAACAGTGCCTACCACAAAGTTAGAGGAAGGAAATGCTTACACACACACTGCAACATACATACACACACACACACACTGCACACTCTGAGAGAGGTCCTTTTAAGGAAAAGGCCCAGCTCTTGCCTGAGTGCTGAGTGGAGCAAAGGCAAGTCCCTCATATACAGAAATACGAAACACACTGTTGTGACTGCCTGTCTGTATGAGTCTCAAGATTATGACAAGATTGTATACAATTAAACAGTGTATTATATTCATTCTGAGTTAAATGATACTTGATATTTTGTGTTTGTACACTGTTGGTTAGAGTTTGACATACTCCTGTGTAAGGTCTTTAATAAATGAAAATGACAAACTGCGAATCAATCTTTACTTGCATTTTACCTATATTACTTTTTAATAATCCATCAGAAGTGTCCCATATTCCCTTAAGAACTCGTTCGAGGAACTCGACCTTTGTTCACATACATGTACGGCATTTATAAATGTGTCAGCTGACCCTGCAAAGGCTTCTTTTGTCTCACTTCTCTTTTTTTTCTATTTTTTCCCCTTCTGTTTCTAATTCTTTCTGACTCTGCCTTCAGGCCGAGGCCAGGCTGGCAGCAAAGAGGGCAGCCAGGGCAGAGGCCAGAGAGATCCGCATGAAGGAGCTGGAGCGGCAACAGAAAGAGGTATACAATACACCATGATAAAGAACACAGAGGCATCTCATAGTTATTTCCACATTGCAATTGTTCCTACAGAGAGGTTGTGGTATACGTTATCAAAAAGAAAGCTCTTACTAATGCATTGCCCCAAGTAACAGAAGGAAATCAGCAATCTTCCTGGCACAAACTTTTACTTTTGATTTTTAGAATTCCCTGCCAACAAAGCTTCATGCTCTTAAATATGCCATATCATAGGTTAGTGGTGTAAATTAGTGGTGTTGAACAGGAACCACATCAATGAGGAGTCCAGCTCTGGAAATCTTGGCAGTATTAGTTCATGAAAACATGAAGACTCAAAAAAAGAAAAAAAAGCAGTAAAACCTACTTACTAGTTTCTCAAAGAAGGTTCCAATATGTTCAAATTAGTCTTAAGCCAGACTAACAACTACAGTGAATTCAGGAATATAGACCGCACCGGATTATAAGCCACAGGTGTCCACATTTTAATACGAGATATTTACAGAGAAAGAGGTTACACGTGAGGATTTTCAAACTTTTAATTAAATGCGTATGGCAACATAAAAAAATACATACTGCAAATGCATTTTTTCCTGAACAGTGCCTGTAACACCGATGGTTTTAACTTAAATACCTATCGGTAACGCATAAATACGTAAATGCGCTGCTAGGCCCCCAATAATAGGGAAAAATACTAAAACAATGGGTGCCTTCGCAGCTTCACTGCTAGGAATTATGTAGGTGCTTAATCAGAGGTGCTTTCTGCTTTTCTTAGGTGTAAAAGATATATTATAGATACAGTACAGAGTACTTGAACACCTTTATAGATTAAAAAATGTTCCACTTTACTAATTTGTAGTGCCAAAATTGCACATCATGGGTAAACATTAACGCCAATAGACACTTAAACATCCTCATTGGCCCCTTGGCACTTCCCTGACTGAACGTGTGGCACCAGCACTAGATTGTGCGTCGTGATGAAACAGGTTCTTAGTTGAACTGTCTGTGTGTAATTGTGTGTTTGCATTGCAGGTCAGTGGTGTGTTATCTGCATTTTTCTTTTTTTGGTTTATCACCTTTGATCTTTGCCATGGGAGTCTACGCTTTTCTGGGCTCACTATTCTTAGCCTGTAGTAATCTCAAACACACAGATGTCTTCCTCTTACCTTTTGACACTGAACTCCTTTAACTAGCCTTGTTTCTTTGTTCAGAAAGAAATTTACTTTGATGATCTGTGCCTGTACCTACATGTCACTCACGATGACTGCAATCGCTCTCAATCTCTCTCAATCTTCTCAAGTCAGCCCTCCTCTGTCACTCAACAATAATCTTTGATGTTAGGGTTAGGATAAAATTATATGTGATCTGTTCATGACTTGCAATAAATAAAAGTATCTCTCCAGAGCTGTAGCAATTGTTTAAAAATATGCTTGCTATTAAAAAAATAAAAAAAAATAAATAAATAAAAAAGTGCTTGCTATTGTGAAAATCCAGATCTCCATATTTCTATCTTATCATCCATTCTGATTTGCAGCATTATGTTTGATACAAGTTTAATTTGTCATGAAAAGTATTAAACAGAATATGCAGTTAAGACTTTTCTTATTTTATGTATTTAAAAATATTAGAATTAATTAAATTCTGTTATATAGTAGTTTTTTAATTATCGTAATATTTATTGTCACGGCCAGTAAGGCAAATTCTGATGTTTGTTGTGAAATCTCTATTGTCTCATACTTGCAGTAAAATACTATACAGATTTTCAGTGAGTTAACATGCACTGACAAAATTGGCCATTTAGACATGTCTGATAAGGTATTTTGTCATTTAGGGATAGAGGTCAGATGTTATCACTGCATAACTGTATACTAATTTAGATCATTTAATTTTACCTATATTACCTGAAATTATGTTGATTAAGAGGCTCCTTTCCTTTGAATAGTTGGCCTGAAAGTACACACACAAGTTAACCCACATAGGATAAAATTTCTATTTGAAGGTATATTTCAACACCTCTGATGGTGTAATAGTGAAGTGATTGTGTTTAAATAGTCAACCAGACTTGGTTGAAAACTAAGCCACAGGGAAAGCTGAAAAACTATAAATTGACAAGAAAGTAGTTACACATATTGAATCAGGAAAAAATATATAAATCAATATTAGAAAATATTAAAAAGTCTTTTTGCAGAATTTACAGTACAAAGTGGGTATCTGCTATAAGTGCTGGGAAAATTTTGTGCAAACGCAAGTAAAAAATCTACATGCAACTTTCAGGGTTTTTTTTGCCAAAACATAGCAGCTGTTTCAATATTCACAGTGAAGACACTTAAACAAAAATGGGTTTCATGGAGTAGTTATAAAAAAAAAAAAGGCCAATAAACAAGCTGCTTACAATATGTAAAACAGCACCTAGACTGACAGGCCTGTGTGCTGGGATAAAAAAGATAAAAAGATTCGAAATGTGTGTTTAATGCAAGATGACCCCCAGATTGTAAAGGACCTTGGGCCTTTTGTCTAAAAGAATGTTTACCAGCAAGAAGGTGCTTCATTTGTGGCTCACAAAAGATACAATATTAAGAACCTAGCGCATAAAAACTATTCAGCAGAGACCAAGTGAAAAGTAAGTGTGTTCCCTAATCACAGTTTTCTTAAATCCAGACGTAAATCTTTGTGTAATGGAAGCCTTTTAAAACTTGATAGTTTTCTGGGGAACCTACTGCTGTATCTGAACCTTTTTATTTAAAATTATTTTTCATTATTATTTGGCATTCTGCTCAGTTATTCTGCAATCAAAATACAAGTTACAAAAAAACATCAAAAACTTTGCACAAAGTAATTTGTGCACATACCTTAACACACATGTATACTAACACAAGTCATATGTACTAGATTAATCGTCATTGTTGAGCTGAGTCTGGTCAGGGTGTGTGTGACCCTTAAACCTTTTAGCCGAGTTCTAAAACAGATTAGTAGGTTGCACTCCTTGGTTTAGCCTCCAGTGGAGAAGTTATTGTTGGTGCCGTAGTGTTGACCTGAGGCACTGGTTGGAGTGCTCACAGCTCAGGAATTTCTGGATGTTTCCTCACACATTGAAGACAGAATTCAGGAGTGGACTACTGGTAAAACCTTTATAGCGGCAAATAAGAACCAAGTGGTTACCTCTGTTGCTCTGAGTTCAAATCTCAGTGGTTCCGTCTTTGCTGTGATCCTGCCTCCATGACTGTCCGTGGTGTTGCTTGCTGAATTCTGAAGGATGCCACCATTCCTGGTTCTCTTAAGGTAGCAGGACGGCTGGGCATCAGCTGACAGGGAGGGGGCTTAGGGTTCCCCTCACCGGGTGTCCAAGAGACCCTCTATGTCAGAAGGTGAGCTTGGTGAGTTGAAAAGAATGAGCACAAGCTTGTAGGCTGATTGTGTAACTTGTTTGATGAATGGGCTTACGACAGTGCCCAGCTTACTAGCTAATAGGCTGTCCAAACATGTAACGGGAGAAAAGTAAACAGACAAGATGTGTGTCAATGCATTTTATTGCAGTTGCAGTTTGTGGAAAAAAAAAGAAAAAAGATTTTGTTATTAATTTAGTGTAGTATTGTCTATGATTAGTTTACAGAAAAGGTTCAAGACTGAAACGGGGAGATGAGAGGTCAGAGTTCATGATGAAGTTTCTGCCACATTTACACTGAAAGTTACTTATATAGTATATTGTTCCTTTGCTTATGATGTGGACTGTGTTGCATCTTTGAGTTTCCTGGCACCTCCTACCATTGATGGTATTATTTTATGAACCTGACCTTTACAACTCAATGTAACGCAACTCAATCCCAGCTTCTTTGAAGTTACTTTGTTTTTGTGACTGCATAGTTTTTTTTTAACTGGGACATGACCATCTATGTCACCTGAACTGTAATTTAAGGGAGGGCCATATACCACTATATACCTGGGTGTGTTGTTGTCACTGAAGTGATGCTATCGACCAAAAAGGTCCTCTACAAAACCATTTCTGCGAGCCTGCACAACCATTCAGCAAATCCATTTATAGGGTGAGTGTACAAGAGAAACGGTTGCTGTAAATCTGGATTAAAATGCTGTGGAAAGTGGAATGCTTGGATGGAAAATGCAACAGTGAGTGTGGGGTTTGGTTTTAGGGAGTGTTGGATTTGGTCAGTGAAGGTTTGGGGCCAGGCTCACAAAGGCAGCATAGGCATCGGCATATTTCGAATTTAAGAGCAAATCTCTCTTTGGTCTCAATGGTGACAGAACCTTATGTGAAAAGTGTAAGAAAGGAATTATAAAACCAACAAATAGCAATAATGATGCTCCTGGCTCTTTTGATACCTTGAACTGTTGTGAAAGCAATGAGTGATCATAGTTAATAGCGGTGTTAATCCGTGAAGTATACAAGTATACAAGTAGAGACTTAAAATTAGGGCTGCACAAATTTGGATTTTTTTCTAATATTTGATTTTCCAACCTTTTACCGACTAATTTCTTCCAATTTTTGTTTGTATGTGTTTTCACTTCTTTGCAGAGACCAACTGCAATTCTTGTAGCAGAATTATGTTATGTGTGCTCTTATCATGATGGCCCACAGGTAGATGATTACATAGAAAACAATGCTTTTCAAATCTACACATTTACCAGGCAAAATTAATACATTTTCCAACAAAACTGCAAACTTTTTTGATCTTTAAAGGACTATATAATGACAGTTCTAATAACCTGGGGCCTGCTCTTTGAAGCAGGGTTTGTGACTCAGCAAGGTAATCTCTTGTTAGGGTTTACCACCATGGCAACTCCTGCTGGAAACAGGTTAGACTTTGTACTTGTTAATTATTTTTCTTCATTAAAAGTAGTCAAAGTAGTAAAATATTTCCATGCCATTTTCTTATGTTGCATGAGCTTATGAAGTACAGTGTGTGATACCCACCAAAATGAATCAGATTGTCTGCATATTCACATACATATTTAGTTGATAAAATTTTAATTAGATTAAGATTTATTAAGATCCTTGAACACATAAACCCTTTTTGTATAGCATTTTAGTGCCTTGATGACATTATACATTTAAAAGAAGCCCACTCACTGGTTTTAAAAAATGTAATGTTTGTTCTCTATTGTGTGCAAACATTTTAAGATAGCAAAGGCTCCATCTTGCAGACTGAGGCTTTCTCACCTACCTCAAGAATACACTTGCTGCATATTAATACAGTTTGCAATTGTAAATTGTCAGATCTGCTAGTGCTCAGCAATTTTGCCAACATCCCCTCCTGCTGGTCTCCTGGAGAGACAGTGGCGTTCCTCTAATTTAGAAGAGTCTCAATTAGTCTGGAAAGATAGTTTAATAACGTATAAGAAAGCACTTTGTAAAGCTAGAACTGCTTATTATTCATTATTGATAGAAGAGAATAAGAATAATCCCAGGTTTCTTTTCAGCACTGTTGCCAGGCTGACAAAGAGTCCGAGCTCTGTTGAGCCATGTATTCCTTTAACTCTCAGCAGTGATGATTTCATGAGATTCTTCATCAATAAAATTGTTTCTATCAGAGAGAAGATTAATGGAATCCTTCCCATTATTATGACTGATGTATCATCAAGTAGAGCAGCTTTAGAAGTATCTTTCGAACCTGAATTGTATTTAGACAGCTTCTGTCCAGTTGATCTTTCTGAGCTAACAACAGCAATAGTCTCTTCTAAACCATCAACTTGTATGTTAGACCCAATCCCAACCAGACTGTTCAAGGAGGTTTTCCCCTTAATTGACACTTCCATATTGGATTTGATCAATCGGTCTTTGTTGACAGGATATGTACCTCAGACTTTTAAGGTTGCTGTAATTAAACCTTTACTTAAAAAACCTACTCTTGATTCAGAAGTGTTGGCTAATTATCGACCTATATCCAATCTCCCTTTTTTGTCTAAAGTTCTTGAAAAAATAGTTGCAGTTCAACTTTGTGATCATTTACATAGAAATAATCTGTTTGAAGAGTTTCAGTCAGAGTTTCAGAGTGCATCATAGCACAGAAACAGCACTGGTGAAAGTTACCAATGATCTCCTGTTAGCTTCTGATAGCGGACTTGTTTCTGTGCTTGTCCTGTTGGATCTCAGTGCTGCATTTGATACGATCGATCATAGCATTCTGTTACAGAGACTTGAACATGTTATTGGGATTAAAGGAACTGCATTAGGCTGGTTTAAGTCATATTTATCTGATAGATTCCAGTTTGTTCTTGTAAATGAAGAATCTTCCTCACACGTTGAAGTAAGTCATGGAGTTCCTCAGGGTTCTGTGCTTGGACCGATTCTTTTTACTTTATACATGCTTCCATTAGGTAACATTATCAGACAGCATGGCATAAATTTCCATTGTTATGCTGATGATACTCAGCTGTACTTATCTATGAAACCAGATGAAACCAACAGGTTGGTCAGACTACAAGCCTGTCTTAAAGACATAAAGACCTGGACTGTCTGCTTTTAAATTCAGACAAAACTGAAGTTGTTCTCTTTGGACCTGAGCGCTTCAGGGAGAAATTGTCTAGTTATATAGTTACTCTAGATGGTATTTCCTTGGGTTCTAGTTCTACAGTGAGGAACCTTGGAGTTATTTTTGACCAGAATTTATCATTTGACGCACATATAAAACTGGTTTCTAGGACTGCCTTCTTTCACCTTCGTAATATTGCTAAAATCAGGAACATCCTGTCTCAGGGTGATGCAGAGAAACTAGTTCATGCATTTGTTACTTCAAGATTGGACTACTGTAATTCCTTATTATTGGGCTGTCCCACATATTCTCTGAAAAGCCTCCAGCTGATCCAAAATGCTGCAGCCAGAGTTCTGATGAGAACTAACAGGAGAGATCATGTTTCTCCAGTTTTAGCTTCTCTTCATTGGCTCCCTGTTAAATTCAGAATAGAATTTAAGATTCTTCTTCTCACATATAAAGCTCTTAATGACCGAGCTCCATCATATCTTAAAGATTTAATTGTAAGGTATTTTCCTAACAGAGCACTTCGCTCCCAAACTGCAGGTTTACTTGTTGTTCCCAGAGTTTCTAAAAGTAGAATGGGAGGTAGAGCCTTCAGTTATCAGGCCCCTCTCTTGTGGAATAAGCTGCCAGTAAATGTCCGGGAAGCAGACACCCTTTCCACTTTTAAGATTAGGCTTAAAACTTTCCTTTTTGATAAAGCTTATAGTTAGGGATGGCTCAGGTAATCCTGAAACATCCCATAGTTAAGCTGCTATAGGCTTAGACTGCTGGGGGACCTCATCTGTCACACCTTTCCTCACTTTGCTCTCTTTTTCCCTCTTTTCTGTCTTCTCAAACCCCAGCTGGTCGAGGCGGATGGCCACCCTTCCTGAGTCTGGTTCTGCCAGAGGTTTCTTCCTGTTAAAAGGGAGTCGTTCCTTTCCACAGTCGCCACAGGCACGCTCAGGACGGGAGATTGGACTGAAGACAAGTTTCGGTGCAATCTGTTGGTTTCCTTAGCTAGGATATTAATTTTTTGAATTGGCTCTATATGAATTAATTGGATTATGATTACAATGAATTGAATTCCAATTGGCTTGAATTGGACTATATTACTTAAGTGCCTTGAGATGACAATTGTTGTAATCTGGCGCTATATAAATAAAATTGAATTGAATTGAATTGAATTGCTACGTATATAGCAGCTGTGCTTCGATCATACTTTTTTCTCACTGTTGAAATATGCTATTTGAGTTTCATCATTGTGATTGGTCCTCTAATGCCAACACCATTGTTTTTACATGAAGATCAGAACACTTACATTGTCCTACAAGGTAATAACCCCATGTCTTCATATCAAATTGCACAGACTCAATTGTTGGGTTTCGATTAGCCAAATAATCAAAAAAACAACCTGCATATAATGAACCTGCTTCTTAGTTCGGACCCAAATATGCCTGACGGTATTTATTTTGGGCCATACCAACACTTGGTTTTAACATTTAATGTTGTGCCATGGTACCAAGACATTCCTCTTGTTATCAATGTGCATTTTTTTTAAATCACACACAAAGACACTGATTTGCTTTACCTAATGATTGCTTCAGTGGTAAAGGGAATCAGATGTAATGAAGGAGCTGATTAATAATTAAGCAAAGTGGAAATAAGAATAGTCAATCAGATGAACCTGCATAAAACCACAACTCTAACACTCACCTGATCAACCATGAAAAGTTCAATCTAGAAATGAGTCCACTATGTGATGGTGGACAGATTTTTTTATTTTCAAAAAGAGTCCATGAGTTTAAAAAAAAAAAAAAAGAAAGAAGAAGAAAAACTCAGTCAGGCTCTGGCTGTAGCTTTATTTTTTAATGTTTTTTCATCTGCCTTTCAGCCAAAAAAGTAAATATTTTAACAAAAAAATGTTCTTGTCTCCAAAAAGTTAAATTTTCTCAATTATTTTTTTTAAAGGCATACCGTAGTTTGTCTTAATTTTCTCTGACTCATCTTGTTGCTGAGCAGTCTAATTTTCTTGTTTGGTGAGCAAAACTCATGTCCACCCTCTGATTATGGTTCTGAAAGTCCTATATATCATGTACCATGTAGATCCAGGCCTCTGCGAAAGTAGCATACAGTGGTTGATGTGCCACTGACATATCAACCATTAAGAATCTTAGGAAATCGCCTGACAGCCCAATCTCAGAGGCCTTCATATCCCCAGTCAACCTTTGGCTTTGCTGATGTCTGTGCCTCTGAGTACAGCAAAGACAAAAAAAAAAAAAAATCTCCAGCCAACTTGTGTTCCTTGGTCAGTTCTTATTGGTACTGCAGAGCAGCAGGGTATTTCACATTCCCTAGTGCTTCTCAAATATTTTTTTCTGCATGCTGCCTCCCTGACTGTACAGTTTCAGTTTGCCGTCTCTTTCACTTATCTTTTTTTTTCCCTCTCCGTTTTGTCCTCCAATACTCTTCTGCTGCTTTTTGGTGCTGTAGATCTTTCAGGTGCAGAAGGTAGGCTCATCCTCCTCATTTCCACCTCAGATAATCACTTCATTTTTATTTATTGATTAAGGTGTTTGCTTCAAATTGTGTCCCAGTAAATGATGGAACTCCATGACTGCTCTCTCCTGCCCTCGTTTCCTATCTCTTCTTAGAAATACTACGGCTTGAACACCAAATTAGATGACCGAGTGGACAGCAAATGGGGAGATATTGAGCAATGGATGGTACACTCTCTGTACTAAATTATGACTCTTTTACTACATCCTATTAACAACTGTTTGTATGTGTTGCTACATCTCTACATATTTTGAAGCCTAACCTTGCGTTTGTGTGAGGCTGGTTTGTTTTGAATTTCAGCTAATTCCTGTAAAACCTTTTTTGGAATGGGATTATAATGAGTCCAAGCTTGGCCATAAATGTTAATCCACTTATTCGAATAAGCAGGGTGGCTGTTCAGTTTTAAGCATTATCATCTGCCCTAATGGTGTGAGATTGCATGAGATTTGATCTGTTGATTTGACTGCTGTAGATACTTAATTACTAATAAGGCTTAGTGGGACACATAGTTTTACTGATCATTATGTACTTCAATGACAATAGTGTGCTTGCAACCTCAAAGGTGATAAAGTTTTATGTTACGTTTTTTTTCAATTAATAATAACATGAATTTACATGTAGTTTGATTTTAAATTGCCATGTGTTTGAAGCTTACTGTGTCACTGGTGGGTTGCCTTGATCGCTGCGTGATTTTCATAATTTTGAAGGCATGAATGACTGAATGCATATCATTATGTTACATGAAACTTTTTATAGAAATTGTCTAGACGAGTCAGTACCTTGGTAAAATTAATGCTTTGTGCAGACAGATTCAGGTAAACCAGATACCTAGTGATTGATCCTATTGCAGCTGACGTAAGGAAGGTCCTATCCTGCATTGTTCATAAACCACAGAAATTCTTCTTTACTGAAAGCATGTAGAGCATCCACCTCGTAATTTGTCACTGCTGATGTTGGTTAATTCTTACCTGACATAGTCTCTCTTTTTGCTGCAACTATAAACAATCTTCTCTCAAGACAAATTTATTGAGTCTAAAGTAACAACAACAATAATAATTCTACTTCATCGCTTAGCAAATATCAGCTAAATTGGTGAGTGAGTTTTCTAGAATAGTTACAACTCCATATCAGATAAAGTTGGGGCCATATTGAAAGTACAAAATGTGCAGACAGTATGAACCATCAGTGTTATCTATTTTGTTAATATACATGCATTCTTCCATTTCAGGCCTGCAAAACTTGCCAAAAAATGTTGGGAGGATACAGCTTTTAACACTGCAATGATCCCATTCCTTCTCACAACACTTAAGACATATTGGCACTAAAGACACCAAGCAGTGAAGCAGTTATTTTGTCCCACTCTTCCTGCAAACAAGCATTTTTTTGTTTAAAAAATGTCCATATATTCTCTGCAGGGGACAGGTCAGGAATGCAGGCAGGACAGTTCAAGTATACATACACTCTTCTCCCTCAGCAATGTCTTTGTGTTGTCTTCTTATTGTAGAAAGGCTTCCCACAGTGATCTGTTCCCAATGTAGTTATATCTGTTTGTTGATGAATGGCAATTCTTGATGAGAATAGATTTTATTAATGAAAAATATATATATTTTTTTAATGCTTCTATTTCCTATACTCCTATACCCTATATAACTCTTTCTGGCTTGGAGATCTAGGATACCCTTAAGAGTCAGAAAGTGTACAAAGAAATTACTGCATAATGAATATTTCTGAAGGCATAACATAACAAATGCAGGATTTTTTTCAATTAATTACAAGATAAATAATGGAACTAACTATCAGAGCCAATCATTAACAAGGCAATCACAGCTTGATGTTCTACTGTAAAATCAAAATTTAGCAGACACATTCCAATTAATTTAATTAGTTTTAATCCCATTTTTTTTCCTTTTTTTCTCTTTATACCTTGCCTTGCTGGTCAACAGTCGGTCTGTACCAAAAAGCCATAGTTTTCTTCCTCTTGTATGGTGTTGTTGATCTTTGACATCTATCTCCTCCATCACGCCTCTCATCCCTCCTCTTCTCCATCTACACCCTACCGCTCCCTCATCCAGGAGGACAGTGAGAAGTACTCTCGCTCCTCACAGATACAGACGGTTTGTTGTCCTTCCTCTGTTTCCATCTCATGCTTTTCATTTCCTCTAATTTTGAAAGATAACTGGGAAAAATAGTGAAGAATTCAGCCATGGTTTGCTGTTGATCTCTAAATATCTTTGCCCATAGGTAAAGGTAAAAATAACAAGAGCAGCATGCAAATCAAATTTGTTGTCATTGTTGACATTAATCAAACATTGTGTCCATTTCAAAAACTAACCATCCATTTCACTCTCTACACAGCTGTCAGACGACGATGAGCGGATGTCAGTGGGAAGCCGTGGCAGCATCAGGGTCAGTATCACTTAAACAGTGCATGCAAAAAAATTAATGGATAGATAAATAAAATTATGAAAAACATACCCAAACTTTTCCTTGAACTTTTCCACCACTTGGTTGTCATAACATTTGACAGACTATGTGCCTGTTAGTAACAAGGTGCAGTCAGTGTGGCTGCCCCTTATTAATGATGTTGCCTGTTTTGTACAGTCTGATCTTGACTCAGTTGGGGTTTATGGTGGAGGGGTAAGGGCCTACATTGTTCAAAGGCTAACAAAGTATGTTTGTGACCCTGCATTTGAACTGAGTAGATGTAACTATACTGACACTTTGTTCTGAATATCTAATTATTATATGCATGATGAAAGGGAACTTAGGCCTTACCTTGTTTATGATTTGTGTGTCGTTGTGGAAAACTTGAGTGATTGTGTTGGGTACTGAGTTTTAGGAAACAATGCATGAATGTGTGCTAACTTCTCTCAAGTGATTCTTCAGGGCTTGTTTTTGCTGTTGTAAAGGAACATTCAGTATCTTGGAATCAGTTCAATTTGATTTTGACAAAAAGAAACACTGCATTCTGTTTTTCTCCAAAAAACAGAGTCTGCACCATTTTAGGCTCTGTTATGCCTCTCTGTGTTAAGCTCTATTATGTGCTATGCTCTGTTATTGTGGAAAAATACTTCATACTAATGGCTGTTCTGGGCCTAATGATAATGGTATTGATATTTGTCTGGGTCAGTTTATCAGTTTAATCTTGTCTTTGTTGGCATCTAACTGCTGTCTAGCCTGTGTAAAGAATACACTGTGCATGCATATATTGTGTGATGCTACAGGCTTCTGATCTTGTCTTGATTTGGTTTTATACTTCACTGTTCTCTTTCCCTTTCTCTAAGGGCTCCTCCCTGCATAAGAAGTCTAAGAAAAAGAAGAAGCATAAGTACAAAGACAGAGATGTATGTAAGAGCCCTGTAAATGTGGGGAAGAAAATTTCAGATGGTCTGGACAGAAGTGACATCAGTGCGTCTCATTCTTGTTTTTTATTCACAGAGAAACGGCAATGATGATGATTACAGTGTCATGTCCGGCAGGGTTAGTAGATGTGTGTTGAATTGACTGTAGAGACATTTTGGTGTAATATGAGGCAACGCTTGTTAGCAGTACGATACCGCCTGTGGTAGAAAAGTTTAAGCAGTAGCTGCATCCCATCACTCTCCTCTCTGTTATGTTATCAGTGCTCAAGACTCAGTGATGAAAGCAGAGTGTGTCACTCCTCCAGGATAGATCTAACGGTGCGTGTTGGCCATATTCACAACGATAAGCCACAACATTAAAACCACCTGTCTTATTGACGAGAAGGTGTTAACTACTACACTTGTCAGTTGTTTATATGCTGTGGAGGATTCTGTTTTTGTAGTTTTGCGTTTGGTTTGAACCGGATACACCTACCATGTGTTCGTCTCCATTATTTTGGTGCAAACTACAGAGTGTGGGGACAAAATTGGGTTGATGATGGTTTGCATGTCTCCATGCTGAAACAGGATTTCAGATGTTGCCATTGTATTGAAACTATAAATCAGGCCGTAAAAACTGCTGCTTACTCTTAACAGTCTGTAAGTTGAATCTAAAGTGCTGGCGTTGTCTTTGAATACGTTTTTGCACAAGTTTGATTTATTTTAGAGGAGAGAGATTTAGTTAACAAAAGTTTTTAAAAAAATGGTAGCATTACGTGACAAAGAAAGAAATACTGGAAAAATGTTCAAAGGCATATGAATAAATAATAGCAGCCTTTCTTTAAATTTTGTACTGGTCTTACCTGGCCTGAAATAATTTCTCTGCGTTTTTTGGGTTAGTATGTCAGCCAATCATAAATGATTGACTTCCAATGATTGACAAACTCCTATAAGGGACTTTTTGTGATGGCTGCATATCAACACAACAGAATGCAGTGGAAATAAATCTGAACCTATGAATGTTGAAATGCATCTGTGTGCTGTCAGTGGAATGGGATAAATCAAAGTTTGTTTGCTGGTGTTTGATGTGGTCACCTGTGCTCCCTGCCTCTCAGAGCTCAAGACTGAGTGATGACAGCCGGGTCTCTCGGGCCTCCAGATTAGACCTGCAGCCGGTGGGTGGCTCTGCACTGAAAGCAGTTTATTATTGAAGTGAAGGTCCATTGCACACATTTTTTGCATTGTCTAATGTTCTGAGATGCGTTATCATACGTTTCTTACCTCTCAGGGTCGTGATTTTGGTCTGTAGTTTCTTGCAAAAAACTTTTGATCTCATGAATGAATTTAATCTTTTCTGTGCTCAACTTCTTGCTGTGACATTAATCCCGGTTGTTGTTTCTCTGTTCACACATTTTGAAAAGCATGCTGGTTGTCTTGTTGGCCCTCTTTGTATTTATGACAAGCTCACTCACTTCTTCTTAGATGCACACACAAAGCTTTGTTTAGTCTAAAACTAGAAATGTATGACAATCACATCAAGTATCAGTTAAGCATGTGTGTGCTTGTTTTTGTTCATATTTGGAAAAACAGAGTTATACTTCACTGGTTCTAACTCATCGCTTGCATAGTGTGAAGACATCTAAGACTTGTTGACGTGATATTGGGTCTGACCCTCCTCCTCCTTGGTCATCTCTCTTGCTTCCTCCTTCCAGGCCCCTTATGCTTCCTCAGACTTCTACAGTCTCAATGGTCTGTCTTCTTCCAGAGACCTTGGCTCAGCTTTTAATGGTTATCAGGTCTATATACAGTACAGACAACTGCTAACAGCCAGATACACACAGATACTTAAGAATAGGGGTGGGGAGATTTTTTTAATTATTATTATTATTTCAATAGCCTGTCCAAACATCCATTTTACTTGAAATTGCCAAAAGAAGAGAGAATTTAGTAAATATCTTACATATTATATTACATAGATATCTTGCTATTTCTAATGTAAACATTGTTCGCTACATTTCTTTTGTAGTTCCACAGGTCACTCAGTCAGATCACCCAGCATCTCTGTCATAGGGTTGGCTCTCCTCCCTTCCAGCTTACCACTTGGTGTTAACTTGCAGCTGCAGTTATTCATTCACAACTACACTAGCAACAAAACTTATGCTAGTTTGTCTCAGTATGATTTATTACTCAAGTTAAATGCCTCTTCACTTTTCCCCGTTCACGCAGCACTGATGTCACTGCACATTTGTGTCAAGCAGTGAGGGCAGGATTTTTCACCACTGAGCAGAAAAATTACTTGATAAAATCAGTATAATAGAAATCTGTCGTATCACACACTGCTCACCAGTATTTGTCTCATAATATGTGCAGAACTCCTTATATGAAGACAGTCTATGCAGTGGGTCCCGTCGAGTCACCAGCTCCACCTCCCATGTAAGATGTTGGAATAGTGGTGTGATGTACATATCTCTTTGTTGGGTGTAAAAAGTGTCAGACTGATGATGTTTTTTTTAAGAATAGTGCTCATCTGCTCAGTCTGAATGTGGTGAAATAGTGTAATGGATGGTTTGTGTCTTGCTTGTGCATGGAAGCTGTTTTTAATGAAAAATGAATAAAGACTTGCTAGTTCGAGGTTGGAGACTAATTTCTTGCTGTGTTGGACACTAAATATCCACTAAGCTACTGGTGATTAGGAAATTTAAAAACTTTAAAAAAAAAATTTTTTTACACCATTCTATCAATGTGTGCGTGCTTGTTTTAAGAAACATAATGGTGTCTTCTCTCTGCAGCCTGTAGAGTACACTAGTTATCGCAGCCCCAGCTCCAGAGCCTCCAGCAGGGCCAGTTCAGCCCGCGCCAGTCCAGTGGTGAGAGTCTCCCCACCAGTCGTACAGCTCACAGCCACGGGGGTTTGAAATTAATTACGTCAGTGAAACACCATATAACAATTTGGGTGCCATATGAGTACATGAATGGATTAAATTTTCGGATTGTTCTTTTTTTTTATTATTATAATTATTTATTTATTTATGATTGACAAAAAAGTATCTGTTAAATGTATAAACAGGTCTTGTTCACTCATGGTGTAACACTATGAGTTGGCATATTTTTTCTGAATTCCCCTATGTCGAACATTTTTGTTTTGTGTTGAAAGAATACACAGGCATTTCCTGGTGAACCTTTATGGCACTGAGGTTACGGTTTGCCATCTTATGACTGAATCATAAAGCTGATATGAACTCACTGCAAGTCACAGATCATAAAACAAAACCAAAACTGACACTTATCTTAATGTCTCAGTAATGTTCCCAAATGGGTGTGGTAGTTTCTGAAATAATCAACAATGTTCTTGAAATAATTTCAGCAATAATCTTTACAACAGTCCCAAAAATATCTAGCAGTAATTCTGCTCCACAGGGAAATACAAACGGTCTGTTTTAGGGTCACAAAAGCTATCACATGTGCTTGTCACAGTCCAGCTTTCCTTTAATTTTGTAAGAGAGAAAAGAAGAGGCTAGCTGCCTATCTCTCCTGATTTATACTGCATGTACAAGAGGAGCCCTGCCCTTGCCTTTACAAGCTCAATGGGGACCCTGATCCAAAAATACAAGATTGCAAGATTGAAGATCACTGCTTTTATCTTTGTCTGCTTTGAGCAGAATGATCTGCTTTTACACCTCTTTTTACATATCCATAGCACAGTGCATTCTTTTGTGTGCTGTAGTGTTTTTTATTTTCTGCAAGTAGCTCGTTAAAGTTAGTCGTAACTAGTTTGTCCTCTTTCCTCCTTTTCAATTAAGATTTTTCAAGTTTCTGTTTTGATATCCTGAGTGTTTGGCTTTTTTGTTGTTCTGCTTTGCCCCCCGGTGGCTGTTATAGGACAACTGCAGTTCTGTTGCCAGTTTTTTGAGGAGTGCAGCCAGTAGCAGCAGCCTCCCCAGGGACCTGGATGATCTTACTATTCCAGACTTTTCTCATGTGAGTCGCTTTGTACCTGCAGGAGGCCAAAGCCGTGATGTGAGCTGAATTTCTGTGTTGTTGCTTTTTGTTGCCATAGTCCTTTCCCATTTTGTGCACATCATTCTGCAAGGAAGACTTGACTGTACACTGGGTTTGTGACTGTTGAGGCAATTTGTCTTTGATCCAGAAGTGAATGCTACAGTCTTGTCTTGCTTTTGTAGTGCAGTTGTACTTAACAACTGAAGATTAAGATTTGTTTGAAGTGATTTTTAACATATGATCTATTACTGAGCCAAGTTCAGTGTCAGTACTGATGTCATATACTAATATTTGCACGATCTCTTTGCTGAATATTTTGAAAAGTAGACTGAAATGCTTGGAGGAGGTTTGTTCTGTTGCTTTTTTTGTCAGGTTATGTGATGGTAGATCGTCTCACAATTGCTGAGATGGTGAGGATTTTAGGACCTCCCCTGTGCCTCAGCTCATCCCCTTGGCACTTTGGCCAGGTTTTCAGTGTCTATTTGTTCTGATGTCTTGTTTTTTTGTGTTTCTGTAGGTGGAGGACAGAGAATTTCTTGAGAAGGTGAGTAAATCTCATCACCAAATGCCATTATTTTTGGCAACATCAGTCCATTATGAGTAAAGACTAATCTATATGTTTCTCTCATCAGGGATCTCGAGCAGCTTCCGCCTTAACAGCAGCAACCCTCACCTCTTTAGGTGGGACATCTTCCCGGCGAGGAAGTGGAGAGACAGCTTTAACTGTGGATGCTGAGAGCTCCCTACGAGAAATCAAGGTAATGTCCTGAGGTTGGAGATCATTCTCTTTACTATTGTGATGCTAGTTTTAAAACCACACAGCTATTGAAACATTAAAAAAAAAAATAATAATAAAATAAAAATTTCATTTGGACTGCCACTGAAACGATAAAGCTATTACTTTTACTTAAACATTAAGAATTGCTGATTTTTGTAACTGAGATCTTGTTTTTTTCATGTAATCTTTCATGGTTTCCCAAACACATGTGATACTGTAAATCTTTGCTGTAGTTCCTGGCAGGCAATTAAGCGTAATTTCAGTTTTATCCATACAAGTACAGTAAAATAATTTGGCTCCTTTTGAAATTAATAATTTTTCTTAGCAGTGAGATAGCATCTCAGTCCTGAGACAATGAGTAATCTCAGGCTAATACCTCCTTATTTACACCACACAACCATTCTCACAACCAGTATCTTTGTCTTGTCCGTGTACTTGTCATTCTTTATTCAAAACACTCACACTGTTATCATCTGATCACCAATCTTTCTGCTTCACCTTTACTGTCACTGTGCTTTGCTGCTCACCACTGCTGCACTCTTCGCTAGGAGATTCATGAACTCAAGGATCAAATTCAGGATGTGGAAACCAAGTACATGCAGAGCCTAAAAGAAGTCAAGGTATAAGCCTGAGACCCTGCAACAGCTCACAAGCTCACACTCTACTAACTGGTTTGCTGTCCCAAGCCGTGACTGCTTGTCTTTTTATTCTTTTGATTTACTCACTATAGAGCACATTTTCAACTCTCATAGTTTAGCGAACGATGACTGTTCTGTTGTCATGACTGGAAAACATTTAATTGTGTCTGCAGTATTTTAGGAGCAGTACTGGTGCTTTGGGAGCAAAGAAAAAGACAGACACACATCGAGAGTAGTATCACTTCTTTTGTGAGGCTCAAATGTTTAAGGCATAATTTATCTTTTTTCAAATTTGTGTGTAAAAGTACAAAAACACTAATCAAACTGTAAAAGTTGCATCTGCAATTTTACATTTGGCATTTGTGTGTTGGCATGTACTACTTTACCTAATTTTCCATTAAAGCTGCTCTACAGCTTAGTACACAGGCTTTACCTCTGCCAGCTGCTCTCATCCATTACTATAAACACTTATCTTCATTAATTCATAGTTTGGTTTGAGAACAGGTCATGTTTGCATTTGCATCTGCATCTGTAATATTCCTATACTCTCTGTCTATACATCAGGATGCTTTAGCTGAAGTGGAGGAGAAGTATCGTAAGGCCATGGTGTCCAACGCACAACTGGATAACGACAAAAACAACCTGATGTATCAGGTGGACACACTCAAAGACTCACTCATGGAACTGGAGGAGTTGCTGTCTGAGTCTCGCCGAGAATATGAGGAGAAAGTCAAGGTACAGCCGGGAGACAAAGAGAAAAGGATTACAATATGCTATGTACTTCATCTAAAAAGCAAAATTTAAATTCGAATGGCCTAAATCTATCTATCAAAGGTAATTTTTTAAATATCTAACGTCATGAAATGGACCAAAAGACAAAGCAAATCCACTTCTACTGTCTAAGTAAAAGTAACACATTCTCAAGCATCCATATTTAGCATTAGACATTTCTCCATGTTATCTGATGCAAGTTTTGCAATTGACAGAAAATTTCCATTCAGATTGACATAGTAATCTAAAGGTTCTGGCTTTTTTCATGATACTGTGTAGAAACTTTTCCTTCGGTTATTTAATTAATGCTGTCTTGCAGCAAAGTTACTCTTGAGAATATTCTGACTAGTTGTGAATCACTTTCTTAAGGCACATTGTAAGAAGAGATGAGAAAATGATGATGATGATGATGATTATGTAAAATTGAGCCGACAAGAAGTCACGTTTCAAGTTATCACTGCATCCTGTAATTATACCAAGCCAGAATGTAGTCACCACTTAACTGAGACTGACTCTTCACAAATGATGCATAAAGACATACACAACATATATATGTATAATTACATATTAGTATAATTGCCAAAAGGGGACTGTAATGTAATGTTAATGCATTTCTAATACACAACTGTTCTGACTGAACAAGATGAAGACATCAGTTTTACATCATTTTCAACATCATGATTTGATCGATGTTGAAAATGAAAACAATTGAGTTTATTAGTTGTCGTCAAGCTACCGTCGAGAGGGTTCCAGGTTCCACTCCCTGCTGGGGCCTTTCTGTGTGGGGTTTGCATGTTCTCCCCGTGTATGCGTGGGTTCTCTCCGGGTATTCCGGCTACCTCCCACTGTCCAAAAACATGCATGTTAGGTTAAAGGGGAACTCCGGTATTTTTAAACCTAGACCTTATTTCTGGCATGAAATACGTTTATCTACATAGCTACTGTTATGTGGCTACTTGCAGCTATAGGAGAGCTAATGGAGGGATTTCTACACACACCTCTACTGGGACCACTTCATCCACACGCATGGCTGCAGCACAGCTCATTCACTCCGGTAAGAAAGTCCATCTTACTCAAAGTCGTCGTTCACATTGTCAAAATTTGACAAATATCCTGCCATGTTGCACAAAACTAGCAGTAGCAAATTCTGTGTGAAGTTAGCCGACTGTCACAGAGAAAGGAGTAAATAAACTCTAGGGGGGCATAACAGCACCTATGAGCCAACAGAGCTATAGTACACGTTCATTCATTCATTCTTCTTAAAGTATTGGTGAAATAAAGACAGATAATTCCTTATTTAGAGGCTGCATCGTCCCTGCTCTGTTACATGGATATACGCTGATCGCGAGTTTTCTAAATAGCTTTCGAAGGACACCGACTTTCGCCAAACTGTTCTCAGTGAGTATATAAACATATTTCATGCCAGAAATAAGGTCTAGGTTTAAAAATACCAGAGTTCTCCTTTAATTGGTGCCTCTAAAATTGTCCTTAGGAGTGAGTGTGAGCGTGTGTGTGGTTGTTTGTCTCGTTTGTCTCTGTGTGGCCCTGTGATGGACTATCGACCTGTCCAGGGTGTACCCCGCCTCTCGCCCGATGACAGCTGGGATAGGCTCCAGCCCCCCCCGCAACCCGACCGACGGTTTAAGCGGGTATAGAAAATGGATGGATGGATGGATGGTTGTCAAGCTGTTTCTTGTTCTTTGCAGGAATACGAGAGAGAAAAGTATGCCCACGGTGTGCTTCAGTTCCAGTTCAATGAAATGAAAGAGACTCTAAAACAAAGTGAAGAGCTCCTAAATGTGAGTAGTTTTCCACACTTCCAGTGAGTGCCAGTATGAGTGCCATGCAATGTAGGAACAACCTCATCTTGGTTCAAAATACACGTTTTATAAAAATGAATAACTTGGTAAATAAATGTTGAAAAAAAATTTTTTTTAAGTGTTTTCTCAGTTTTTGTACTCAGTTTTACGAAGGCTGCATGTTGGGCTGCATTCCTCAGTTTCCACTACTTTTCCTACACAGAACATGTTTGCACTACTTTTCTTTTCTCTCTTTCTCTCTTTTCACTTTTGCTTAAATTTTTCTGTTGTTTAGGAGATACGTCAGCTGCGTTTGAAACAAAATGGTTTTGTTAGAGAAATATCTGACCTACAAGAGACTGTGGAGTGGAAGGATAAAAAAATTGGGGTATGGCATATGAGCCCTGATCCAGCATCTATGAGATATAATTTGTGAATCACTCTCGGCTTTTACTTTTTACTGGCGTGATTAAAGTATCTTCTTTGCATGAAACTGGACCTTTTCACTTTCCACCTTTTCACTTATCATCCACTTTCCTTCTCACTCTGGCTCATACCGGCTCTGGTCAGGCTTTAGAACGACAGAAAGAATATACAGATGCAATCCGAATTGAACGAGATGAACTCAGAGAAGAGGTGGTGACACTCAAAGATATTCTAAAGGTATTCAGTGTGTTGGATAATTGTCTTGTTGTTAGCTTTTTAATCTGTTAAAAAATATGACAGACATGTCATTTCACTAAACTCAAATATTATTTTCATGAGAAATCTGGTGTGCTAACTTTTGAACATTTTTGTGTAGAAACATGGAATAATATTGGGACCCGATCTTAACATCAATGGGGATCCTGGTGAAGAAGAAGTTGCAGAACCTGCATCCCACTTGGCTCATCATTCCCAGACCACCCCAACCGAAGGGAACAGTATGCTCGGTAAAACACGCATTGGAATGAAATCTTTTTTTCCTCTCACTGCATGGCTTAGTATAAGAATAACTGAAGAGTTTAATTCCAAAATGAATAGGGCTGATGAAACAGAAAGTGTATCATACATAAGATAATAATAATAATTCTATCAATAATGCTAACCATGATGATAATGATAACAACAACAATCATAATAATATGTGATTTTCCTTATTTTTTGGAGTGAACTCTTCAGTTTCTTCTCAGCTTTGTGCCTCTTGAATGTTAATTCAGCTCAGATTTGCACTGACTCTTAAAAGATAAGCTTGGTGATCCCCTGTATGTTTTCTGGAAACAGAAGGTCCAACTCTGGGCTTTTAGAGGGGTGCAATCTCTCCACAGGGCTCATTCAGTTTCAGTTTTTTTAGAGCGTACCATTTTGAGTCAACATAATAGAGACCCCTTAAAATCTCAAATGAAAATATAGCTGCAAGCAGCGATGGCGGGGTCTAGCAGAACAGCAGGTAAGCCTGCGGCTGCTAAGGAAGGCATCATGAGTCCATAGACCAAGTTTGGTGTTTGAAATGAACTCGTCTTCATCCAGGGATTCCAACGGTACCTCATTTGTCCAATTTGAACCAACCGGTTGCTGAGATATGGCCTCACGTCCTTTTTGGCGTAGTCGCTGCCAACTTTGATTGGTTATTGTGGGTGAACAAAGTCGAAATTTAAGTAAAAAACGAGCAACTTTTGTGCGGATTGGTCCAAAGATACTTTGTGTCAATTTTCATGAGAATTGGTCAAAATTTGTGACCTGTGAAAATTTTTTAAGGTTTTCAACAAAATCCAAGATGGCGGAAAATCTAGTTAGACGGAAAATGACGTCATAGGGTGCGTTGGAATCGTCATCGTCTTGTTTTTGAAATTTGGATCAACGAGTCAAAAGTTATTTAGCTGAATGGGCTTCAAACTTTGACCCGTTGGTGGCGCTAGAGAGTTTTGAATTTGGGCACCAAATTTGTTGAATTTGCTAATGGGAATGTGCTAAATAGATGTGCTAAATTTCACAACTTTTTACCATTGCGTTAATGGGGCTGCCATAGACTTCAATTGCAGCGGAAAGTAGAAGAATAATAATAAGAAAAGCTACTAAAACAATAGGGTTCTGCAGCTTCGCTGCTAGACCCCTAATAAGAAAAGCTACTAAAACAATAGGGTTCTGCAGCTTCGCTGCTAGACCCCTAATAATAATAGGAAAAGCTACTAAAACAATAGGGTTCTGCAGCTTCGCTGCTAGACCCCTAATAAATATAGCTGCAAGCAGCGATGGCGGGGTCTAGCAGAACAGCAGATAAGCCTGCGGATGCTCAGGAAGGCATCATGAGTCCATAGACCAAGGTTGGTGTTTGAGATGAACTCGTCTTCATCCAGGGATTCCAACGGTACCTCATTTGTCCAATTTGAACCAATGGCTCCAAAGCTATGAGCAAAATGCAGTTTTTCTACTTATAGCGCCCCCTCTAGGTGGAAGTGCACCAGACTTCTTGGGCTTCTTACAGACTTGATCATGAGTCTGTGTTAGAAGTTTGATGTCAAAAGATTAATTGGTTGCTGAGATATGGCCTCACGTCCTGTTTGGCGCGTCATCGCTGAGTTTGATTGGCTGTTACGGGAAAAGGGAAACGAAATAAAAAATTCCACATGATAGCTCTTGTGAGGCTTGGTCTGAACATTATATATGTCAAGTCCCGTGGAAATCAGACAATCTGGGTGACCTGTAATGCGTTTTGAAGGTTTTTGATATAATTCAAAATGGCGGACAATCAAAGATGGCGCGAATGACGTCATGGGGTGTGTTGACCTCGGCTATATCCACGGATTACAACGGTACCTCATTTGTGAAATTTGGGCAAACAGGTCAAACGTTATGAGCAAAAATGCATTTTTGCTAAATATAGCGCCACCTATAGGTCAAAGGTTTCTAAAATTCTTGGGCCTCTTCGAGATCAAGTTATGAATATGTGTTATGAGTTTGATGTCAAAAGATTAAACTGTTGCCTAGATATGGCCTCACGTCCTTTTTGGCGTAGTCGCCGCCAACTTTGATTGGTTGTAGTTAGTGAACAAAGTCGAAATTGAAGAAGAAAACGAGCAACTTTTGTGCGGATTGATCCAAAGATACTCTGTGCCAATTTTCATGAGAATTGGTCAAAATTTGTGACCTGTGAAAATTTTTGAAGGTTTTCAACAAAATCCAAGATGGCGGAAAATCTAGTCAGACGGAAAATGACATAGGGTGCGTTGGACTCGTCATGATCCAAGGATTCCAACGATGCCTTGTTTTTGAAATTTGGATGAACGAGTCAAAAGTTATTTAGCTGAATGGGCTTGAAACTTTGACATGTTGGTGGCGCTAGAGAGTTTTGAATTTGGACACCAAATTTGTTGAATTTGCTAATGGCTGCTAGACCCCTAATAATAATAATAAGAAAAACTACTAAAACAATAGGGTTCTGCAGCTTCGCTGCTAGACCCCTAATAATAAGAAAAGCTACTAAAACAATAGGGTTCTGCAGCTTCGCTGCTAGACCCCTAATAATAAGAAAAGCTACTAAAACAATAGGGTTCTGCAGCTTCGCTGCTAGACCCCTAATAAGAAAAACAGCTAAAACAATAGGGTTCTGCAGCTTCGCTGCTAGACCCCTAATAAGAAAAGCTACTAAAACAATAGGGTTCTGCAGCTTCGCTGCTAGACCCCTAATAAGAAAAGCTACTAAAACAATAGGGTTCTGCAGCTTCGCTGTTAGACCCCTAATAATAATAGGAAAAGCTAGTAAAACAATAGGGTTCTGCAGCTTCGCTGCTAGACCCCTAATAATAGGAAAAGCTAGTAAAACAATAGGGTTCTGCAGCTTCGCTGCTAGACCCCTAATAAGAAAAGCTACTAAAACAATAGGGTTCTGCAGCTTCGCTGCTAGACCCCTAATAAGAAAAGCTACTAAAACAATAGGGTTCTGCAGCTTCACTGCTAGACCCCTAATTAGTACCCCCCATGTCAGCTGATAAAATTACGTAAATTACGTAAACTGCTTTGTCTGTGCTCTAGAATTTTCTAAAAATGATTTGAAGCCAAGCCGCTGTACAGGTGTCATGCTTATCCATTATCACCTTTTAACCCATTAAGACTGAATGTAGTGTATTCGCGCATCTCCCAGGTGGAATTTATTTCACATTTGTAGTTTCTTCAGAGGCTGACAGGCTTAGGTTTTAGCTTAATTGTTTTTTTAAACAATGCCCCTGATTTTATTGGGTATATTATTCAAGCAAAAAAAATTTCCATTCATCTACAACCGATGATGTCAGCTCACACATGCTGAAAAACAACTAGTTTGTGAAAAGTCAAAAACTTGTAGGAGATGGACTGATGTATTGTTGAGATTCAGAAAGAATAATTATATTAAGAATCACCAGTCTTAAGGTTTAAGAGGGCAACTATTTGAGATCTGACTTCTGTGTAAAAAACTAACATCACATTTCTTGAGTTTCTATGTCTTCAGTTTTTAGTTTCCTATCTTTTAATATGCTTCTCTTTCATCTTAATCATCACTTGGCACAACATTCACAGCTAACTCTCAGGTGGTTTGTGGTTGTAAATGATGATAAGATTGAAGGATCTTAACTCCTTTTCAGAGTTAATTTTAAAAGCCATCAGCTGTTTTATTTCATCAGCTGTCCATTTATTTTGGAGTATTGTGTAGATCCAACCTCGTGTTTCTTTACTTGTCCTGCTGAGGTGCAGGAGGTCAGGAACTTCTTTTTGGTGGTCATCCTGGCTTTCTCTTTCTTGTGCTTCTTATGCTTCTCTTGAATATCTTGGCTCTGTCCTTCTCTTTCTGGCCACAAATCAGTCAGATGTTCTTCCTTACTTTGACTTCTGCAAATGCACCTCCTGGTGAAGATTACTATGTTTTAAGTTAAAAATCTTTTTTGGCCTTATATCACCGTATGCTCTTCATGATCTCTCAGGAAACACAGAGGAGACAGAGTTGAGGGGTTGCAAAGAGGAAGAGGTGGATCCAGAGCAGCAACAACAAATGCTTGAGGAAGACAAAGATAACCACTTGAGCTCTGATAAACTCTGTCATGTTGCTGATATGTCTGCACTTGGGTCATGTATTGAAAAATGGCCTCCAGAAGATAAACAAACATGCTTACCAATTGAAGATTCTTCTGGAGAAAGTAGCCATAGCAAGAATTTGACTGTCCATCCAACTACCAAAGCTAATGATGTAAATGTTGTCGGCTCATACTTTAAGGAGATTCTAGCAAGTCATGTAGAAAATGTTCCACAAATAGAAGGTTCTGAGGGGGATTCTACGGGCCACTCAGAAGTAATGGAAACCCAAAGTGTTGACACACATGGTGACCATGTTAGAGAGGCATGTAATAACCATTTTGAAAAGCAACAAGAAGATCAGGAAGATGTTGAGAAAAGTGGTTTGAGACATACAGAATCATGTTCACAGCAAGGAGTTGCACAAGTCATTGTGAAAAAGAGTTTAGGAGATGAGTTAATCCCAGCTGCATCAAATACTGAACCTCAGCAGGAACCTGAGAAGACAGAAGAAGCAGTGAATGATGAGGCAGAGGAAATACAAAATAAAACTCAGTCTCAGGCTTCCATGACTTCAGGGAAAAAGAAGAAAAAGAAGAGGAGAGGTAAAAAGAAAGGAGGGACTCATGATGACAAGGATCAACCAAAATCTGGAACAGATAGGGAAAACAAATCAGAAAAAGAATCATCAACAAAGATTAATAGGTTCACAACAGAACCTGACAATGAAGGTAGTATCACTGAAACGGTGAAGGCATCAAAGTCTGATCAGGTCAAGAATGAGCAGGACAAACAAGAACCTGAAGAAGTTGATGCAGCAGAATCAGTAGGGTCTATTGAATTTTTTTCTGACAAGGAAGTTCTTCAAGAACCAAGCATGGATCATGTTTCTGATGAGAACTGGGAAGGAAAGACTGTGGACATCAAAACACTGGAAGAACTGGTATCCACTGATATGCCTTGTCTCATAAAAACTCCCAATAAAATAATAGTGGATCAAATTAAAGATGTAGAGAACAAGGAGGAAACTTTGGAAATGGATATTGTGGAATCTGTAGAGGCAGAAGAACAAATAGGAAGTTATCCTCTTGTTGAAAGTCTCCAGGGGTCCACAACAAATTCCACTTTGACCGAAGAATATGACAAATTAACATTCAAAACAGAGAAAGTAAATGAAATTGGATTTGAGCTCAGTCCTGATCCAGTGGCCAACCTCCTCCTATCTGACATCACCAAAACAGAGATTATTGAAGGCCCTGACAAAGGGTGGACTTCATCCACCTCAAGTAGTGAAGTCATCCACACAGAGTCAGAAATAGTTGAAAATGAAGGTGAGTCTCTCAATGAGATTAAATCTGATTGTACAATTAATAACCATGAAAGCAGCTTTGAAATGGGCAGTGACAAAATCACTGAAGCTGAGACTGATGTTCCAAGCAATGGTGACATTCCCGCTGATGATTCTGGATCCACAAACCGTTCTGAGAGTAAAGATAACACGTCTGTCTCACTGCTTTCTCCTGATGTGTTCACTGATGTGAGTAAAAGCATGTCTGACTCAGAGTCATTGGCAGCCGTGTACTCGGGCAGCAGCAGCATTCCCATCGCAAGGCCTGATAAAGGTCCTGAGGAGGCATCTGGGGCAGTCACAGATGACTGTGAGCTGAATGCAGAGACAGTACATGAAGGCTTTCCTCACAGCACCGTATCTCCAACTCATGACAGTGATAATTCAGAGCTAAAACAAAACATCACAGGAGCGGAGGAGCTGAATGGAAGCATTAGAGAACCTGAAGATCTATCTGAGTCAGACAACTCCTTACAAAGGGAAGACAGTTGTGCATCAGTAGCAACAAACAATGAGTCATTTGAAGTAAAAAAGATGCAATGCATGGATAGAGCTGATAACTCAGATGCTGAAGCAGAAATAAAAGAAACAGAAGCTGTTGGATTGTTAAAAACAACTGTCTGTCCAAAAGAAGCTTCAGTGGTAGATTCTTCTGTGGAGCAGGAATCTGCTTCTCCAGAAAATCCAGATCTTAAAAAAGGTCATCAAAATGAGGAAACTAAGCTAAAGGAAACCACCCATGAGAAATGTGAGGGTAATGCTTCACCTCAACAACCCCAGCTGGATACTGATGAAGAGAATGGAGAAGATGAGGAAGGGAAGTCTTTTGATTTTGATGACATGGACATGGAAATGGCGACAGTATCCAATATTTCTAATAATCCAGAACAGGAAGAAATTGAAGAGGGAGTCGAGGTCACTTCAGATGAAATTAGCATTGGCAGTTCAGAGCTGTGCCAAAGTAATATTGAGACTAATCAAAACACTGAAGAGAAAGCAGCTGACAGCATTAACAAGAACTGCACAGTTGACGGAGGTTGTTGGGTAGATGCACTGGATAAAGAATCAGATACTGTGCCTCAAGTTAGTCAGAAGTCACTGCCTGAAGAAGATACCTGTGACAAGGTGGAAACTGAGTGTGGAGAGAAACAAATCACAACAAAGGAAGAAGTAGGTGACAAGCCAAGGCATATTACAGAGCAAGGAAGGAGTTTGAATATTGAGGAGCTGGCCGTTGTTCCAGAAATCATTAACCAGGCAGCGTCCTCACCAGTCGAAGAAGGATTAGATGCTGCCAAGCAGCAGAGTGAAAATTTGGAATTACAAAATATTGCAGACCAAGTGGTTGGCAACAGAGAGGCACTGCAGTTGGCGAAAGATGCAAAGAGGTGCAGCAAGAAAGGAAAAAGCAAGGCCAAAGAGGATTGTAAGATGTCTTAGTCTACAGATTGTCCTCTGTATACATACATATTATTTGATATGTTCTTCACTTCTATCAAAGAGTAACAAAAGAGTAAAAAAAAAAAAAAAGTGCCATCCCTGAAAGCACTTTTTCTTTTTTCCCAAACGAACAATTTTATAAGTATGTGTATAGTCTCCACCTCTTTACATCAAAGTTATAAGTGCAAATGTAGCTTAAAAATTTATTATATTTTTGGAAGAATGAGAATCTAAACCTTTAGGTCACTGTCAATTACACTGTTTGGCTAAACTGTATTTGATGTAATGACAGTCATTTTGTTACTGATAAATATTCATCACACTGCTTGTAATGTGTCATATGTCTCATATCTCTCTGCAAATATTCTGCAACACCGTTTTACTTTCTATGTAATCCCAGGAATTTGTTCATATATACCTTTCAGAGCTGTACAATTTGGGGGAGAAAAAAAATTTTAAGGGTTATTCTAATTAAGACATCAGTAAACTAGCATTCAGATGTTCTTGCTGCGATGTTGAAGTTAAATATGGGGAGTGCTCAAAAAAGTTGTCATCAAAGTCATTTTAATCTTCATATTCTGTGGATTCCAAAGCTCATGTGTAAATTGATGCAAGTTTGTATTTTTTTCCACAAACTTAAAGAATAAAATGCAAGTAAAACTTCTGCTGTTACCTATTTTGAAATGCTGCTCTCAAAAAGCAACTGTAATGACATTTTTTAATTACATAAAGCTCCTTGCAAAATATGTTGAACTAGTCTTTTCATAACATCATTAGACCTGATTTTTTTGTGGTCACATTTTGTTGTGTGAATGTAGCCATAGAAACTGTGTGCTTGCTGTGACCCTCCTCTCCACAGTTTCTGCATGTTAACACCCCCCCACCCCCACCTCCACCCCCCCCCCCCCCCCACGGATGCCTGCTCTATTGCATGCATCAACCCCAGCTCTTCCTTCCTACCATCTCCTTGGCTCCTCCCACCCCCGGTATGTTCAATTATTTTTTCTTTTAAAGATGGATTCTCGCTGTTGAAATTGTCATTTGTGGCTAGTGATTCACAGTGATCTGTGATGTGTGCTGCTCTAGTTGAATTGATCATATTTAGACAAGACATAAAGTGGGCTTTTCACCCTCAGATCCTCAGACATGTGCTTTATGTTTCAGAGATTCGCCTGAGGAAACTGGTTGATGAGCGTGAAAAAATGATAGAGCAGGTGAGTCAACTAACCATTGTCTAAGAAAAAATTAGAGAAAATATCGTCTTACATCTATTAAGCATTTGGAGCTAATTGTATTACCCAGCTGTGTCAGGATTTTTTTTTTATTTTAAATGTGGAAGTTCCAACATATGCCTATAAAGTATGGAAAAGTTTATTTTATTTTCCATGACTGGAGAAAAAGGAGTATGGAAAAATTATAGTATCCAAAGTATTGCCCCAATTCTGTTGTATTTTCACAAAATTAACTCAGTATTAAATTAACAGTATTATAATGTACACTGAAGGCTCGTGTCATTTGTCTGATTTCATCCTCCTCGTCTCCTCATCATGTCCTCTTGCTCATGAACCGGAAATTGTCTTAACCACAAGAACCCAGTCGAATAATAAGGAAAACATTTTTAAAAACTCTTGTCTTTTCCAAAACCTTCCTCTTAACCTCGTTTTAGAACGTCAAGAGGTCAAGGAAAGATAGTAGGATAAATTCTAAAGACCTTAAGAAAACATTATCGTGCTGGCATGAGAATCTACCCAAACTTATAGTAAGCTGTAGCACTGAAACTAGAAATGGTTAATAAATATTCTTTATCTAATGCAGTCTTACCACATTGTTGCATCAAGACTATATCATATTAGTAAAATAAGATATAATAAGAAATATTACTTTATTATCAAGGCTTGTTAATTAAAAAAGAAAGGAAAATGCACTAAAGGGAAAGATGCTGTAGGCTGCTTACACTTACACTTGTGTCTTCATACTTATCCACATGATCCACAGTTGGTAAGACTGGATGAAAATAATCAGGCCTCATTTTGAAAGTTGCAGCTGCAAGGAGTTGTGGGATGGCATCATCTTCTTTCTTTTGGGAAGGATAACCCTGAGTTTTCAATGCTAAAGGAGTTAATAAAGGACACACTAAAGCTCCTTTTTTTGAATTTAGAGAAGTCAAGGCTCAGTTACCTCTGGGTCATTTTACTTAATTTGGAACCCTCCTAAGTAAAAGAAAAAAAAACATATTTGACTGGACCCCGAGAATTAATGTGGAAGAGAAGATCATCGAAAGAGGAACCTTGCCAGGGGAGCTATTAATGACGATATACCAGTGTATTCTTTGTGGATTTTTTTTAAAGAGGGTGTGGGATATTAATCCAACATTGTAAACTGAATTGAAACTAGACATAGATTTTGTCCCAGGTATAATCTAAGATGAATGCCTTCTACACCAATGGTTAGATGATGCAGCTGTGTCTCAAGCCATATTTGATTCACATCTGTTTACAGTGATGCTTGGATACAAGAACGTCTCATTTTGTTAAAGGCCTATCACCTTACCTTTTCTCTTCTCAAGTCTGTCCTCAACTGCTCTGCTTGCATCTCTAGTAGGAGGGACTAAAGCCTAGTTTATGCTTCTGCATCAAGTCGACCCTCTACCCTGTAGCCTGACATGCACTTCCAAAAAATTAAAAAACTACACGTCGAGTTGACGCGGACCGCAAGGGCTGTGATAGCTCCTCTCAGAACGTAATTTCCAGCAGTTGCTTTTTCCAGTCTTAATGGCTGTATACGACGAAGAAGCTCACTAAATCGGCCCGTTGACATTCGAAAGTATCGAAAGTGCATTTGTTCATCCAGGTCCCTCAGTGGGTGAACCAGTGTTGTAAATTTACCCGTTCCCAGCCCTGACCAGTGGAGTGGTCGTACAGACCACCTCCGCAGACGTCTTCTCTGCTTCAACATCTGCTTCGCCTGTGCTTCAACATTTGCAATATAAGCATTTGTTCTTCAATATTGATGAGCTCCACCTGCAAATACAGCTGCTCCACCTCGGTTGCCATTGTTTACTGTTGTTAACTGTGACCGGAAGAAAAAGCAAGAATTCGGCTATAACCCCTGAAGCCACACAAACACACAGCCGCACACCGCTAGCGACATGGTGAATTGCAGAGCAACACGTTCCCTCGACGCAGAACTTCGAATGCTCAATGACGGCGTCACGTCCTACGCTGTCGACGTGACACAGAAGCATAAACTAGGTTTAAGACACGAGGGGAGCTGAGTGAAGGAAAAGAATGGGTACAATTTGGGAAATGGGCAGTTTGATAAGGGCAGGGGGCAGCGTGGTGGTTGGCACCGTCGCCTTACAGGTGTTCAAATCCCGGCTGGGGCCTCACTTTGTGGAATTTGCATGTTCTCCCCTTGTATGCATGGGTTCTCTCCGGATACAGAAACATACTCTGCATGTTATACAAAACATGCATGTCAGGTGACTCTAAATTGACCCTAAGAGTCAGTGTGAGTGTGGATGGTTGTTTGTTTCTATGTTGCCCTGTGATTGACTTGGAGACCTGTCCAGGGTATACCCCACCTCTCCCCTAATGACGGCTGGGATAGGCTCCAGCCCCCCCACAACCCTGAGTTGGATTAAGTGGGTTTGGATAATGGATGGATGGATGAGATAAGGGGAGAGAGGATATCTATTTTACTTTTTAAAATGACAGCCTATCCAATAGGCCGATTATGAAGCCTACATTGCTTTCTTCTAGGGTCTATAGGTGCACTCACAAACAAACATTTAAAAAAAAAAAAAATAAATTAATGCTTTTCCCCAACACTACCCATATGTGGCTGTAGCTCCGGTAGTCTGTAACTCAAGTAGTAAAATGACATAAAATTAATCACAAGGTTTGCAGTGTTGTCAACAGCTCACACATGCTGAAATGAAAGGGCAATACAAGGTTCTGAACCACAAGATCCTCACAGAAGTATGGCAGTTGCATGGCTAGTACTTTGTAAGGCAGCTGTATGAATTGATAAATAAATTAATTAACAGAAAAAGTAAACGGTGCAAGATGCTTTTTGAACCTCATGTTTAAAAGGTGCCAAGCGTGTACCATATTTTTGACGCAGGTCACAGGTTGGCCCCACCATAAATCATGCTTTACCACACCAACCCTAATTGTCTATTATTCTAAATGGAGGCATACTTTCACAAAGTGAACATCATGTGAAGACTTAAAACTAGCAAATAAACTCAATTGTCAAATGTAGTCATTTTTAAAACTAGCAAATAAACTCAATTGTCAAATGTAGTCATTTTCTCAGAGAGGAAAATCTGTGGGAGGGTCAAAGAGTGAGCTTGATGTTGTTGAGAGATTTAGGGTCGTGTTTATCTTGTATTCTGCTGATCCTGTGAATTAACAAAGCTGGGATTGACAAAGCCAATGTGAAAATGGAAAAAAAAAAGATTTTCATGAGTAACTCTTAGTTATACAATATATATAAAATGTATTGTGGTGAGGTAGCAGCAGTGGGTAGCAATAGCTAGTTTACTTTGTCTTTGGGCAGAGATATACTTTTCCATGTTGTTCTAGCTTTGCAACCTCAATAAAATTAGTGGCAGCTGCTGTACACAGAACTATAACCTTCTGGCAAATATTTGTCAACAGTTTGTCAAACAAAATGTTTGTAACAGAGTGATGACCAGGTCATGTGTCCATTTACAGGTAAAGAAACTAAAGGCTCAGCTGGAACAGAATACCCAGAAGAATGGCGCAGACAGCAGTTGTAGTCCGGAGGGTGAAATTATTGAAAATGGCAACGATCCTAACATAATGGATTTGCAGAGTAGGTGTACATATGAAATATTTCATATGCATATGAAAACACTTGTATAGTCTTTCTTTAGTGTCCTGACAAATGATAAATCTTTGTCCTTGCTTTCCAGGAGACTCCAACAGGCAAATAAACGAATTGAAGTTCAAATTGGTAAAGGCAGAGCAAGAAGTGACAGCTTTAGAGCAAAATGTATGTAAGCAAAGAACAATCCTGTCACAGCTCATTATATTGTATTTAAAATCATGTCGGTGTTCTCACTGGATCATCTCTATCATATCCAGGTGACCCGACTGGAGGGGCAAGTGACACGTTACAAGTCGGCAGCAGAGAACGCAGAAAAAATAGAGGATGGGCTGAAGGCAGAGAAACGAAAAATGCAGAGAGAGGCAGAGCATTGTTTTCTTACATTATATTAAAATTAAAAGATAGCTTTTTTTAAAAGAACTCTAGCTAATTGCGATGTCTTTCTCCCCATTTGATCTAACAGTTGCGATCGGCGCTGGATAAGGTCGAAGAACTTGAATCAAACAACAGCCACCTAACTAAGAGACTGGAAAAGATTAAGTCTAGCCGGGGCATGGCACAAACTCCATAGCAGTGACTGATTACACATCAGCTTCAGTGTATCCAAAACTGGTTGATCGATCCCTTGGAAGAAAACCAGCCTGCTTTTTGAAGTTGTCCTTCACCTGACTGATAGCAACCTTAGGATAAAAATTAAATATTAATATTAAATTAATCCAGCCTAGTTTTCACAGAATAGAGAAAACCAATGAGTAATGTGCCATTTCTGTGTTATATGTGGGATGAGAATTCTTAATACCACCGTGCACCCATCCAGAAAGAAACTGAAGCAAGGGAGTGGATGTTGGCATACCTTCACCGTCAAAACTCTGCTGTAGGGGGCAACACGGAAACTCCCTGGACTTTATTATCCAGTGTCGCAAGAAACTAAAAGCTGCACTGCCATGTTTTTCTGCTGCTTCTCTTCCAAATATTTTCACGTGGTGGGTGGAAAATAATTCAAGATACATGGCAGTGTAGTGAACAGCACTGATATAATGCCCCAAGACTTAGTGCTGTACATTTTCCCCATATGACCTTTTTTCTCCTTTGTATCCAAAGCTAAACCATTTTTAAGCATTTTGATTTGGGATGAAGAAAACAAGACCATGTTTGAATACATGGCTTTCTCTGCACCCCTATATAAGATATATCATCACTGTCAACTAGCAGTTTACTGAATGTTCAACTACCCAGTGTGTAACTGTCCTTCTCCTTAGATACACTCAGATCTCCAAGTTTCATATGGTTTGTCACTGGTCGGCTCTTGTGCGCATTCACAGGTGCTGAGAAAAAGCTTGATGAAAGGGACTCAAATTGATGTTAGAAGGAGATGGTTAACACACTGGGAAGATGCTGCTTCACTGTTTACAAAGCTTTAAAATGTTTGTAAAAAAAACAAAAAAAACATGAAGAATTGTAATCTTTGTGCAATAAAATGTCAAACTTTACTTTCTTCTTGCATTACATGACTCCCTTTTTAGTTGTCTTAGCAGATACCACGCAGTGCTCTTGAAAAGTTTTTGGCTGTGTTTCAGTGTCATATTACAGGCAAGTGCTTGTTGTCTCTATGTCAGGTTCTCTTCAATTTCTCTAAATAGTATTTCTAGCACAATATTGTTGACACTATTGCAAAAGGGTCAGTTTCTTATGTCAACATAAAGAGCCAAATCTTTCAGTTGGTTTGTTGATTAAGACGTTTTTCTTGGATTCAGAATAAACAAGTGAAAGTTCAAAGTTTAAGTGGGAATTTATCTAAATGTTGCAGATCCCCTCCATCTAAACAGGCATTCTGACGTAAACTGAGTCTAAAGCAGTTTAAATAGTTGCTATATAATGATTGGAGTTGGACTTGGGTAGAAATACTGTAGGTAAACTAATCAGCCAAATTATTAAAAGCATCAACAAGCCCATTGCAGTCCAGCCTTCCCCAGCAGGACAGCAGTGGGTCCCACAAAAACTGCAAGGGAAAGGATCAAAGAACATGACAAAGAGTTTTTAAATGTTCTCCCAACTACCAAACTGCCCATATACCACTCAGATGGGGTCTGATGTCATCTGTTGGAAGCAAGCCCAATTCACAACCCCACACCCACAGAAACAAAGGGTCTATGACTAAATCCCCAGGACCACCAACTCTATATCCTGATTCTCTTTTGGGTGGCATGAGAAGGACCTACTCAATATAAGGCAGGTGGTCCCTATATGACTGATAAGTGTCTGGTCATGTTTTGTTTTTTTCTTAAAACACAATGAAAATAAAAGGTATTTAGATTCTGTGGTGTAAATGGTGTTTAACATCTCTTGTCAAGTCAAAAAAACCCGACAGACTTGCACTGGACATTGTTATCTGTATTCATGTTTAAAATGTATGATGTTTAAATATTAATGTCATTCTGAAGTCATTCTGAAGCTCAAAGTAGAAGGTAAAGTAAAACTCATGTATTGTTTTATTGATCACTTCACACCTCTGCACACTAATCCAGGATTGGTGAATAGAATGCTGGGTAATGTGTATGTTTCACCCTGACAGACTCTCACAGTATGCCCGCTTCTGGATGCGTTGAATCATCCGCCGGCCATAGAAGTCCTTGTATTCGGCTGGAAGTTCATCAAGTGCGACTAGGGCCCTCTCCAGAGCCTGAAGAGCCCGAGCAGCAGCCACTGGGTCTTTGTTACCATATGGGTCATTTTTGTCGTAACTGTCAGCAGGAAGATGGCGCCAGAAGACATTAACACCCACTCCAAACTGCAGGGCAAGAGTATTATGGAACCACAGAGCTGGGGAAAGCATGGGAATTGGATTATGAAAGGGATTTTAAAATATTAAACTTGTACTTAAATTGTGTTTCTAAAGAGGTATGGTGTTATAATGTCGATTACCTAGCAAGAATTTACTGAAACACTTGTGAATAGCTCTCCTTACCAGGTATAAAAAGCATATCTCCAGGCTCCAGCACACACTCATATCTCCTTGCCTTCACAAACTCGGAAAACTGTTTCAAATCAGGGGCATCAATGTCCAGGACCTCTGACTTATCACCTGATGGGTTACATTAACAATTAAACAGCACACTATAATAATACACCAAGTTACTGACATTAACAACAGAGCTTAATATAAGTGAAGCAAACTAAGCAAATTTTTTTTTTCTGTATAAATTTACCAGACAGGTAGAGGTGTAAGGCATCTTGGGGGCTGTAGAGAACCACTCTTTTCTTTCCTGTCACTTGAGCCAACATGTTGTCCATCACCTATAGGAATTAGCACAAAACTTAGAGGAGAAGAGCATGTTCTAATAAAAATAACATTATAAAAACACTTTTTAAAAAATCAAACAAACTAAAATTACAGTTACAGCTGGAGGGTTGTGTACACGCAAGTGTTGACTTGCTGCTGGCCTCCATAAAGCTGGAAATGCTTGCTGTTGATATTTTACAGTTAAGTGTCTCGTAGCCTCTTGGCCTTAAACCACACATATCAGCACTCACATCATAGTGTGTCCACAGCTGCAGACCACGTGAACTGATGCGGAAGACACTGGAGAAGAACTGGTCTGGATCGAAGAACTGGGGGATGTGAAAGTCATCCGCCAAGTCTGGGAACTGTTTACTCAGATCAGCAGGTTCCTGTTGAGGAGAAGAAACCTTTGTTTCACTTCAAAATGATCAATCAAAAGTCTCTGTAGTCAGACTGAGGACACACAGCTAAGTCCATTTAAATTTGATTTTGATCTGATGAAACTTCTGTCAATTTTAGTTATTTATCAAAACATGGTCAACTTAGTGATGTAATGAATATGGGCTTAAAGTACAGACAGTTCCACGAAAAGCACTTTCATGGACAGCTGTGATATATTCCTATTATTCCTGGTTCTGAGTTTAATCCAAGTGTGACTGCTGCCTGTGGAAGCTGCTCCTGTGAACCCACAGCATGTGTTCAAAGCAGCTTTCAATGCAAGAGATCAAGAGGTCATCTTTAGGCCGCAGAAACACATATGTATCAGGCAAATGAAAAAAAAATTGTTTGGGAGATCAGAGAAATAAAGAATGCACTAATGAGTTCAGCAACAAAGAGGTCTGATCACAGGATCTTTTCCGCAGTAAAGAAAGAGACCTTTATGAGACGCAAGTGATGTACACCAAGGGCTGCAGTGAGGTGCTCATCACTGGAGACGGTTAAGATGAAGTTGCACTTCAACTGACCAAATACAGAAGGTACAAACCATTCAAATCAAGGCTAAGGAAAAGAAAGATCATATAAGAGTTTCTCAAATAACATCTTTAAAATCCAGATCAGTTCTGGAACACAATTTTTGAGAGATGAAACTAAAATAAACCATTTTTTTAAAATGGGAAAAAAATGTGTGGAGAGGACTTGGAACTCATTAATCGTAAAGTTAAAGATTATGTAAATATCTCATTTGTGTTTATTAATGATGCGATATAAACTGCTGGACTTTGGTGTGTAATAATATACTGTCTCAGTTTTATCCAAATGCACCAGTGTTGATATGACAGCACAGACTGACAATAACAACAACTGAGGAGTTTCTTAAGGTAAAGAGATGGAATATTCTGCAATGTCCAAGACAATCAGACCTATAAACCTGCTTTTCTCTTGCTGAAAACCAAAACAAATACTGAAAGACCCACCAACAACAAACAGCTACATTTTACTCATGCTTATATTATCTTGTCCAGTTACATTTGAGCCCCTGGTATCTATATGTGAACCAAAAAATCCCCACAAAAAATATTTTAAAACCATTCCCTAATTTGGATTTGAGTAACCTTAAAGGTTAGAGTCTGCACTTTAAACCCACATTCACAGTACAACTTATAACTACAGTTGCTTTACAAATTTAAAGATCTACAAAAAAAATTCAACTTAATCTGCAAGGATAAGGAAAATACTCATACCTTCCGAACATCCTCTCCCAGTGATCGAAGATAATAGCTCTCATCCTAAAATCACACCCAGGAGTATTTTTTTTTTCATTAAAGAACAGAACATAAATAAAACATATCTAATCTTAACTGTTTTTCAAAAACTTTAACCTTACTTCACACAGGAAGAAGTCACTGTGTTTTGTTTCAGATGCTCTTTTCATAAACTCATTAAATGGCAGAGTTCTGTGAATATGAAACATACAGTAGGTGAGAAATGTACAGTTAAAAGGTTCAGGTTGGGTTTTGTCATCTCCTTGAGAGGGTTAACATGCTAGGTAATGCGTTCTATCAGTTTGGGTCCTTACGATGGCAAGTGTTTGTGTATGTGCAAGCTCACTTGTAGACAAAGTTTTTGTTAAGGAAATCCATCTGTGGCACTGTGGATACATGGATCTTCACCTTCCTGTCGCCTCCTTTTTGTCCAAGATATTCAACCGTCCACCTCTCCAGGCACGGACCCAGATTCACTCCTCTCAGCAGGGCCGGTCTGCGCTTGAAAATGAAAGTCCTTATAAGATTTAGTTGCAGGTAACTTCTAAGGTGAAACTTTACGCCAGTCGCAACATGTATGAACTGCCTGATGGAAAATATATATGCCTATGAGTCATATTATGACGGATTTAAATGCATCACTCAACAAAACTGTGAAAACAGTGGTATCAAGTCTAGAAGAGCATTGTCATAACATCAAAAACTGAGGCCCAGAGTTGGTCAGAAGCATAGCAGCAGGCATTGCAAAGCAGACCTAAAATGTGGTTTAAAGTAGGGAAACCATTGTCATTTTTTGACAATTACAGAACTTTTCAAAGGCAAAAAGAAGCAAAAAAAAACCCTCCAGTTTGTAGATTTCGAAGTGACTGAGGATTAGGGTTGCCAACCGTCCATTGAAAAACGGAAGATTGACAAAATATTTATTTAGACGATTCCATTTTTCAAGGGACAGTTGGCAACCCTACTGAGGATAGATACTTTGTCTATTCCAAGTTCGGAAATTCTTGTGCTACTGCAGCATGAAAATACACTCGACAAGACACTTTACATTTACTGCTATACACAGGACAAATCGATAAGAAATACAACCTCAAATATTTTTATTTTTAGTTGCAGTTTTTTTGTAACACTGACACTCTACTAGGCTACTACTTAACAGAAATAATCATATAGAAATAATAACATCAAGACGCAGCGACTGAAGCAGGTTGGTGTATGATTAAATGCATCAACACATGATTCTGTGGCCATGAGGAAAATGAGTACTCGCTGTAGCGAGCTGCTTATCTTACCTCTGGATAAATTTCTCGCAGAAACACATCCCTGTCCACTTTATTAAATATCGGCACCGGTATTTTTTCCTGGAGCTCCATTCAACATAATTTATTCAAGCAGGTAAACAGCCCAAAACTCCATCTGGTGTTACATTGTTGATATTCCCCATAGAAAAAAATGCGTTTGGAAGTCGACAAAAACGACTAGCGCCATTTAAGTTGAAATATGAACTGTGATAATATGAACAAATATTTCACAAGCTCTGTGTTTTGAGTATATTTGAAAATACACGTCTAGATATGCTGGTTGTTTCTAACCGGAAGGTATATGGGGACGGACAAGAAAGCTTCAAATGAAAAAAAGAAAAGATGGCGCTGCCCATGATAAGAGGTTGTTATAGGCTGCCATCACTATTTAGTTCCACTTGTCTGTTTTTAAGTCGTAATATCGGACTAGACTGCAAAACCCGGCTACGACGCTCTTCAGTTGAGACTGTGGTAGTAGCGGTGCGTCCCTTCAGCTCACAGCGGGGAGACCAAACACAGAAGCAAAAGGTGGTGGTAGTCGGCATCACGAATCCTTTCATCTGGTTCCGCACCCGGATCTACTACTTTCTAATCAGGACTTACTTTGATAAAGAGTTCAGCATTGAAGAGTTCACAGAGGGAGCGAAGCAGGTCATGTGAAAATCTTGAAACAGATGGAGACAAGTGGGCGTTGTTAACCGCATAGTCTACCCACTACTCTCGCAGTTATTAAACTGATTTGTTTGGTCGACGTCACAACTCATACTACCAATTTATACCGCGTTATATCTGTTCTGTTAGTAATTACTCTGTGCTCACTCTTGCAGGCCTTCTCTCATGTCTCCAGACTGCTGTCACAGTGTGAGTTCGAAGCCTTGGAGGGTCTCGTCGCTAAAGATGTAAGTATAATAACGCAGCAAGTTTAAACCTATAATATAAATCGAATGCTCGCACATTTCAAGCTGATCTAAATGCTGCAGTACTGCAGTCTAGCTCATATTAGTAGAGACTTTATTCCTACCACAGTAAATTTAGTCATTGTTTAGATATTCAGTTTTGTATTTTTTAACTTTCTTAGTTTAGACCATTTGTGTTTTGCAGCTCTGGGTCCTGGCTCCATTGTCTATTCTTTAGATATGCATCATAAATAGATAATATGCACTTCAAAGGAATTCATTAGAGAGGTATAGGCTCGGAAATGATTAATCAGGGCATTGGCGTTTGACATCAATAGAAATTAAATTTTGGTTACTGGCAAATAAAAGTTGTTTCCTTTCCTGTCTTAAGTTACATTAATTAATTCAGGACATAGGTTACTTATATTAGAAAGTGCAGGGGTTGACAGATTGCATTTTTTATTAATTTTCTTTGCTTTTCGCTTAGGTAAAGAAGTATAACTGGCAAAATGTAGATTAATGTAAAAGTACTGGTTTGATCTCTCGCTAATATATTATTATTATCATTATCATTACACAGCACATAAGTGTGCTAGTGATTCATGAGCTGGTTAAGCATATACAGTTTCCAGAAAGGGACACAGATATATCTGAGACATTGTGAAATTATTTGAAGAGTGAGATAAAAAAATTAATTAATTAAAAAGCGAAGATTTTTTTTAGAAGGAAATCAATGTTTGATTGAGCTTTTGAGACCAGTAGCAGAGCAACTCTCACACATGTGAAATGTGTATATATATATATATATATATATATATATATATATATATATATATATATATATATATATATATATATATATATATAATCCATAATCCATTGTGAGAATTCTTCATCTTGGTGCAACTTTTGACCAGACCTGTCAAATAAATGTATTGCCAATAAAACTACAATGATCTTCTTTTTTTTTTTTAAATGTAGTGAAGTGAAAATATAAAGTAGTTTACAGTAGAAAGCTATTGTAAACTACTATGTTGGGATGCCAGTCAGAAGGTCGCTGGTTAAATTCTTGGCTTCCTGGGGCCACATGTCAAAGTGTTTTTGGGCAAGACACTTGAATGCTTTCATCGGTGTGTGAATGTGTGTGACAGAGAAAAAGCACTGCATAGACTACAACAGTGTGTAGACTAAGACGTGCTATATGAGCTTGTGTGTGTGTGTGCGTTTAGTTTGTAGAGTAAAGGTGTTTTGAATAGTCAACTAGACTATATAGATACTGTCCATTTACCATGTGTAAAATGTTTTTTAATAACACCACTGGGAGTGACTGCTGTATCACAACATCAACAGTCAGCACACTGGCTCTTTTTATCTCAGCGTTTTCAAATTGAACACAAAACACGTTTGGATTTTTTTTTTTTCTTTATTGCATAAAAACTTCCATAGCGAGACAGTTCGTTGACAGATTAATGCTGTTAGGGTGGGTCTCAAGTAGGAACTGAATATGCTGGGTGACGGGCCAAACAAGTCAGAGACTAGTGGTACAGGAGACTCCACAGAACAACTTTTCACAACATAGAAACCACTATCTATCTACCAAAACTAATGTCTCTAAGAATTTAATGTACTAATTAAGTAATTATGTTACTATATTACAAATGAATGAAAGACAACATAATAAAGATACATGTTCTTGTATTAAAAGATAAACTGTTCTTATATCTTAAATTTCTCTGTTTTCTGCTCCTTGCAGCTGATTGGAAAGCTGGAGGAAAAGTGTAACTTGTTGCCATTCAACTACAAGAGAGCCCTGTCTGCTAATCCTGATGAGATAATGTACACAACACCTGGGGATGTGGGAATCTTCTATGATGACAACGGTAAGCTTTTTATGATTGAATTAGTAATTGTCACTTTTTTGTTTAACTGTGACAGCAACTCTCATGAAAGATCTAACACACCCATATGAATATACTGGGTTTGTGTAAGTATTGAAAGCATGGCATATTTCTTCCTCTGTGCCACAGAGAAGCTCCATTAAATCTGCATCAAACCGCTTCATATTTACACTGCTAACATGCTCTTTCAATAAAGGCACAATAAGCTTACTGTCGTTGCAGTGAAGAACATCCCAAACACAGAAAAATAAGATAAATACGGAAATAAGATCTGCATCTTTGTAGAGTTTTTGTAGAGCGTTTTCTGATTTTTTTTTTTTTTTTTTTTCTTTCCGTGGAATTTGTTAACAATAACATAACCACAGAATTGTCTATTTAGTTTTAAACCTGATAGGAGGCTCAATTAACTTTGATCTTTTTTTGTTTTTGTGTGTCTTGAATATCTTTATGACTTTTGCCTTTGGGCGTGATGACTTGTACAGTATTTATCAGTGCCTGTATCATGTTTTCCAGGGAGAAAGTTTGTGAGTATTCTGATGCGGTTCTGGTATCTGACAAGTGCACAGCTTTCTGACGACAGCATGCAAGGCACTCGTATGTTCAAGGTGGCTATTGGAGAAGGAGAGGGAGAACCAGAAACCAAGCGATTACTAACTGCAATATATGAGTGAGTATTTTCTTGTGACTCTCCCTCCTTTTGAAAGATTGGGACAAGAAGGTGTGTCCCAACTACAGGGGGATTACATGCATCAGCCTTCCTGGGAACATTGGTGGCAGGGTGCTTAAGATGGACTTCGTAATTTTGATCTTCATAAATTGTCATCACAAGAGGGCAGCTTTACTAGAAAATTTTTATTTTTTCATTACTTTTTAAGATTAATTTATTTTAAAAAAAATTTAACCTCACAAATTTCCAAATTTCTGTTGATTGCTTTAGTTTGATTTTTTTTTTTTATGTTTTAAACTTTTTTGTCACCAGTTGAACAGTGTCAACAGTTGAATCTCAAACTTAGAAGGAACTGCGGTTCAGTGTCAGGGGCGCCACTAGTGATTTTGGGCCCCATGAAAAAAAAACAAAATGGCCAATTACCTATTATGATTTCTTATTTCAACATCATCATCTATAGAATGATACAACAAGCAAAAGAATAACATCCGCAGCAGATGTTAAACTAAGTAGGCTCATACATAAAAACGTAACAGGTCTTTGCATAGTACATGGATTTGGAAAAATATACATGTATGAGACTATATTGTCATTAATCTTTAATCTTCTGATTTCTAGAACATGTAAACTTCTCTGACTGGACTGAGAACAGTCTGCTGCACACACCACAAATTTTCTCCTATGTTCCTACTGCACTTCTTCTATTTCAGTGATAGCTGAATTTTAACAAAATAAAGTTGAGAAAGGCTCAACTTTTGAAAATGAGTAGTGACGCGACGGCGACGACAGCCAATTGGGGCCAATCTGGATTCCAAAGGCAGAAAAAAGCGGAAAACGGTACAGCGCAAACGCAAAGAAGGCTGCCCAGAGTACGATCCATGGTGAAAGAGGGAACCGATGTATGGATGGATTATTATATATGTCTGCCATTTGCTATACATATGAGCCCCGCCCCTTTGGCCACTTCCGGCGGCAGAAGAAGCAGAAGCGGCGGGTTGTGAGCCGCTCATGACGCCTTTGGTGTGAGCCCCTGGTTAGATGAAGCGGAGTCCAGTGGTGGAGAATTTGAATTATGCCGCTCGGGCTCTGCAGTGTCCACAGGCTGACTTGAATGCTGAGAGGAGGATGGTTGCGGTAAACCTTCTTGCAGTAAAACACGGAACAACTTTCTGCTCTTAAATTGATTTTGTGTATGGTCAAATAATTCATTAAATTAGTCATGTTGCTGTCCTTAGCAGCGATGACTTTTTGGCATATGTTGCATCGCGCACTATTGGCATTAATCTTGGTGAAATGGAGCCAGGCTTTTGACCTCGGTGGCATTGATTAACCGGTTCGACGACACACACAACTACAGTTCCCAACGCAGATACACGTGAACCCTGACTGTGGACATTTTCCTGCATGCGGCAAAGTGTAACGTTAATACAGCCAATCGAGGGTAGCATGATCAGTTCTTGATCACGTGATTAATCTCTGGGTACCGAAACTTAGCACCGAAAGACGAGGCATGTTTTGATACTCGGTACTACCGAAGCATTTCGGTCGGTGCCTTTAAAGAACCGAAGTTCGGTACCCAGCCCTAGTGAAATGTAAAAATCCAGAGTTTTCTTCAGAAATATGAGCTAACATGTGGAGAAAAGTGAGCTACCTTATAGACCATGGACAAAGTTAATATTCTATAACTTTCCACCGCATGAATCGCTAACAAACCCACCTTGCTTTTTGAAGTATTGTGTGACCTACTGTGACCCTTTGATTCCTTCTCCTCTCTTTCTCGCCTTGCTTTTCATTTTTTGGCAACCTGACCTTTGAGGCATATTGCCTTCTCTGCCTTCTTATCTGCTGTGGCGCTGTCACTGAAAAACCGCTGATCCAGTTGGACTGAATCATTTTATGGAAATAGAGAGAGGGGGGGTGGGGCTTAATATTTCCAAAACAAATAAAGTTATTGTTACCAGTACATTGTCAATAAAATATATTTGTGATTATAAGTTAGCTATTTAACTTCTCTGTTCCCCTCTTAATCATTTGCCCCTTTGTGTTGCTGATGGCAAGTCAGAATCATTTCCAGAGTGTTGAACGCACCTAAGGCTGCGCTTTTGTCACAGATTTTGCTCATAACCTTCGTGGACAAAGTTTTTAGGCATAGCCAAGGGACAGAAGGTTTCCAGTTGAGTCTGCTCTGGAACTCAGAGAGACCTCCACCAGGCAGATGAGTTTGCAGATGAGTCTAAAGCAGCTGGGACAAGAATTAGCACCTCCAAGTCTGAGGCCATGGTCCTCAGTTGGAACAGGATGTGTTGCACAGATGCTGTATTGGTCTGCCACAGTGAAGAAAGAGCTTTGCTGAAAGGAGGAATTATCGATTTGTTATTGAATCTATATTCACAGAGCTATGATCACGCGCTTTGGGTAGTGACAGAAAGAATGAGACTAAAAAGACCAAAACAAGCTTCATCAGAATGGTGTCTGGCCTCACCCTTAAGTACAGAGTGAGAAGCTCTGTCATCCCAAGAGGGGCATGGACTAGAATTGGTGCTCATCTACATAAAAAAAAAAAAAACAGTTGAGGTTGTTGGAGTATCTAATAAGGATTCCTTCTAGACAATTAGCAGGGGAGGTGTCTTTCATATGTACCACTAAGAGGAGGCCTCAAAGCTCACCCAAAATCCGCCTGAAAGATTAAACCTCTTGGCGTCTGTGTTCCTCTGGAAGAGCTAGAGGAGGTAGCTAGAGGAGGTGGCTAGAGAGAGGGAGGTCAGGAATCTCTACTTAGACCATTGACCATGTAAGTGGCAGAAAAAAAGATGATGTTTTCTTGCCTTGGGTGCAATGACATGAAACTTTGTGAGGGTTGCTGCAATCAGTCTTTTTTTTTTTTTTTTCTTCTCTCAACAGATTCCAAAGGGAGTTCACCAAAGGAGTGCCTCCAGACTGGATCATTACGAGGATAGAGCATTCCAAGCTTTTGGACTGAAAGTGTTTGATTTAAAGCAGAAGCAGTGTTGCTACAGTGTTCTTCTTGTTACTATTTTTAATGGCCTTGAAACAAGTGATTAGAACTTTTATAGGTTTGTGAACTGTTGCTCTTGAATAAGGCCAGATAACTTAAAATATTCCATGTATTTTAAGTGCTCTGATTTTGAATAGGAGTGAATTGTTACCAAACTTAACAGCAGGATTAAATGAAAAAAAATTGTATGTTATGATTGTCCCGATGCAATCAATTTCTCCCAGCAAACAGTAAAGATTATTTGCTGGTATTGTCTAGCCCAAATGAAGAAGTGACTGAAATGTTTCAAATTTGCAATTATATTGCAAATTTTCATTCTTAGATTAGATGGGTTTTTTTTTTAACAGTCTTGGATGTACTGCTGCACACATTTTCATACATGAGTGAAAAATGCATGGTAGATTTAAAAACATGCAAAGACTTCTGACTTGTGTGCCACTTTTAATGTCCGATTCCAAATTCCTCAGCAGAGAATTCATGCTTGTCGCGCATGACTTTGTTTCGTTAAGGTTTTGACGCCTTTTGCACACACAAAAGGTCTGCAACATGAACTATTAAATCTGTTGCAAGCACGTAATGTGGTACTGTAAATGCTTGTGTTTTGGTAAAGGTTAAGGCAGCTTCATGTGGCTGCAGCAGACCTTTGATAATTTTTTAAACACTTGGAAAAAATAAACAGCAGAAATTACTTATTGACTGTCTTGGATAATCATCAGATCAAAAGTTTGAACAATAGAATGAATTTAAAACTTTTCCCTTTGGAGATGAATAAAGTATATCTGAATCTGAACTAATTGTTTTTTCAAAATACTTCTTGAGAGATGGGTAACATGACCTTTTGTTTTGAAGATTTTTTCTTTCCTGATAAGATATTATTGTTATGTTATGGTATTAAACCTGTCTCAAGCTGTTTTTTTTTGTTTATACCTCCTTTCCTTGAAACTATACTCTATATCTTTGTTTTCCACAGTCCCTCAGTGGGAATTTGCTTGATGCAACTCGACTAATTCGGTGACATTTCAAGTTGGTGATGGAATGATTGCCCGTGTAAAAATAATATTTATGAGTTTCTTTCCTGTATAATGGTCATCAATATCCTACCTTCACTTTTTACCAAGATGTCCAGAAAACTCTTTGCTGTACATTGTGATTAACTGTAAACTTCAAATGTTCATGACAGCAATTAAGGCTTAATTGAGCCTTCAGTAATCCATGAAAATGTCATTAACATGATGTCCATGTAGGTGTGAAAAGAATCTTTTAGACAAGCCACATCCAGGAAACTGAAAACTAGACATTTTACTATCCATCAGTGTCTATTTGCTGTTTGCATCCTCAAACAAAATATTTTTAGGCAGTCTCTGTAAGTGCCCTTATTCTGAGAGTGATCTTTTGTATTAGATGTGAGTTTGTCCCACCTTGGAAGTCAAAATTGGAAAACAAGTTTTCCTGTATTATTATTTTTAACTGTATTAACTGTCAAAATCAGTACACAGTTACACAATCAGTTTAAAACACTAATCATGTCCATTGATTAGGATACATATGAAATTTAGTTAGAAATTATTTTATCCCAAAGGGAAATTGTATTAAAGAAGAAAGTATTAAAAAAGGAACTTGGCCACTCAGTCTGATAAAAGAAAATTACAAAATTGGAAAGGTTTTACGTTAATAAGCCAATAGCAAAGACAATTTGACTACAAGGTGTGTTTCCAAATAATTTGTATCACAATTCTCTGCAAAGAAAAAACTTGTAGAAACCAGCTTTCTATCTGTGATATACTGTACAACCATGCAGCCTCCTCCACTTTAAGGAGCCTCGATCAATGTTTCTCTACATTTAATTTCAAATGCAGTATCTCTCACTCATTACTGCATTCTGTATGATTCAGTTGGCTGGACAACATTAACCATTCGTATGCAACAACACTGGTATATGTTCATTTATAAAGCTCTACTGGGTAAATTCCCAGAATGCGTCAGCACCCTTCTCTCTGTCAGCTCTGGTAATTACCATCTGCATGCCTCCAAGTGTTTGCTCTTGAGTGTTCCCCAGGCTTTGACATACTGGTCAAACAGCGTTTTCTTACCATGCACCATGGTCATGGATTAATCTTCAAAAAACTCTTAAAACTAAAGACACTCATAGCCATTAATTATTTTAAGAGTATCATAAAGCATGCTGGGAAGGAGGAATGTCTCTTGAGGTGTTTCTTGAGAGGCCACTATGCATGAATAGCGGTCTTTCTGTTTTCTTGTTCATATGTGTATCATGTACATGTTTTATATTGTTTTTATTTTGTATGGCTGCTACTTTGGCTAGGTCTCACTTGTAAAATAGATTTCTAGTCTCAATGGGACTTCCTGGTTAAATAAGGAAGACACACAAGAAAACTGTTTTCTGAACACCCTAATCAAATGTGAAGGTAGGTTATTGGTGGTAGGTAAATAGGTAACTGCCCATTTGTCAGTTTAGCTGCATCAGGGGAATTACCACTAAACAAAGTTAATGTGAAAAACAAGATGATGAACTACAACATAGATCCAAAGAAAAGCTGCTTGAGTAGGTTTAATATCGTATATAAAGAAAAGCCTCCAACAAAAACTAGTCTTAAGTTGTGTCCTTAAATACTCTGCACTTTGGAAGAATTCAGAAAAAAAAGAGTAGGAAAACACTGGCACATCTTGAGTTCCGATTCACTACTTTATGATGAATTTAGGGAGCCACCAAAAGCGGTATAAAAATGACCAACAAACAAACAAAGACAAATATTGTTAAAATTAGAGATAGACCAATATGGTTTTTTAGGGCCGATACCGATATCAATTATTAGTAGTCAAGGAGGCCGATAACCGATATTTGGAGCGAATATTCATTTGCAGTAAAAGAAAAAATATCAGTAACATGTCTAATAAAGTGAAATAAACTTAAACGAATAAATAGCTCCCTGAAGTTCTCAACTGTTCATAAAGTTTACATTTCTAACAAAAATAAAAAGTGCAGGGAGATCCAAGGCTCAGCAGCATCTCTTATAAAGTTAACTGAAAATTGAAATAAATAAATAAAAGCTTCCTGAAGTTTTATAAAGTAAATAGGAGGAAAAGCGTTCGCCCACCTATTGGAAGGTCAGTGGTTCGACTCCGGCTTCCCTGGGCTACATGCCAAAGTGTCTTTGGGCAAGACACTGAACCCAACGTGATCTACCGATGCATCCATCGGTGTATGAATGTGTGTATGAATGGTTAGAAAAGCAAGTAGTTATGTACAGACTTAAGACATGCTGTATGAGTGTGTGTGAATGGGTGAATGGCATGTAGTGTTAGAAGTGCTTAGTTAGAAGCGCTATACAAGTACAGTCCATTTACAACAAACTTAAATTGATACTGAATGATAATTTTAGGGTCAAATCTACAGTCAGAGGGAAGGATCAGGTAGATGTGGGCTTATTTCAGATTTTAAAAATAAAAATAAAAGATGATGGGGCTGCGTTGTTACTATTTCACTATAAATCTGGTATGTGGTGTAACAACTCTCATGTAGGTGTGTCGGATACCGTCAGATCCTGACAATGTCATGAGTCCGTAATTTTCAAAATGCACTCCAAAAGCAAGTTAATGAGATTCAAATAGTTAATTACATCAAAAGGAGGGACATAGACAAAAAAAATCACTTATTGATTTAAAACTAATAAACTAATAAAAATAATAAGTTTTGGTTAGCCTGATATATGAAATTTGTTTTATTTGCAGCACCGGGACATCCAACACAGATGAGCTGTCATTGATGTCCGTAATTGCAATTATTAATGTTGCATATGATGCCAGCATGCAAAAGACGCATGGGCTGTGTGGAGAGCTCGCTCCAGCTGGTTGCTGTGACAGGTCACTGACACTGCATTTCTGCTTAATCTACCACGTTTCAGACTCGCCCGATTTACATTAATACCTATATTTTGATATTTGAGATTTTGATAGATTATTAAGGTTGGCTTGCGAGGCTGTGGACTAAAAATAATAGGCTTTAATAAAGAAATTGTCAGAAAGGAGGGATGTTTAAAAAAATAAAAAAAACATACCATAATTCCAACCATAGGAGGAAAAAGTGTCGGAATGACGGGACGTTTGATAGAAAATTAAGTGTTGCCATTTCCACAATGTGAGGCCCATGTCGGAGTGGTGGGATGTCGGAATGGTGGCATGAAACCCATCAGATTTTGGTGCAAAAAAATCAGAGTTGTTCAGCATGCTCTCCAGTGAGACAGCTTCTCTTGTCATAAATTGCAGACTTCATTGAAGCTTGTCACGTGGGCATCAGCCAAAACAGGAAAGGACTCAATAGCGAGATTCAGATTTTAAAAGAAAATTATTTTATTTCTTGAGAACCAGTGGTAAACATAGAATCCGGAGCCAGGGGAATGAGGAGTATCGGGAGGCACAGTAGACTAAGAGGCAGGCGTAACTGGATGGGGAGAGACAAGTTAACTTGATGGTCCAAAAAAATGGAAAGGATCCAAAAAAGAGGAATGAAGACAGCCTTACTGTGAGCCGGTGGGTTTTGACTGGAGGGTGGGGCAGAGTTGGACTGGCTGGAGGGTGTGTTCCAGGTAAGCTGAGAAAGGCGACCACAAAATTCGACAGAGTCTCGGGAGGAACGTGATTGGAATGACAGAAACAAGGAAAGTAACGCAGAACTATTGCTTAATCTCAGTGAGACTAAGACGGCTTGATTATCATGGAAATGGTACAACGATCTGGCAAAGTCTGAATCTTGATGACTGTAGATGAAGAACAGGTGTGACAGCAGGCAGCAATCAGACTCCGCCCTGGTAACCGAGGAAACCTGCTCACCCAGCCTGAAACTCAGAAACACACCTCCGAGCCAAGTCAGATCATGACTACCCCCTCCCCTCCCCCAACGGCTGCCCCCAGGCAAGCTGGATGACTCACCCAGGTGATGCTGGACTGAAGGAACGTCAAGATCCCCCTCCAGCTCGGGGAAAAGAGGTGGTTGGTACCCCAGAGAGCTCTCGAACAGAGGAAGACCAGTAGCCGCGGAAGTAAGTGAATTATGGGTATACTCGATCCAAGGTAACTGCTGACTCCAAGTGGAAGGGTCCTGAGCGGTGACACATCTGACGGCAGCTTCCAGCTCCTGGTTTAGGTGTTCCGTTTGTCTGTTAGTTTGAGGGTGGAAACCTGAACTCAGAGAGACCTTGGCACTGAGGCTGGAACAAAATGCCTTCCAAACCTGGGAAATAAATTGAGGGCCTCGATCGGAAACAATTTCAGTGGGGATGCCATGGAGTCTGAAAACGTAGATAACTAACAAATCCACAGTCCGCAGTCTCCAATGCGGAGGGAAGCTTCTTAAGTGGAATGAAATGGGCTGCTTTTGACAAACGGTCGATTATGGTTAAGATGGTTGTGTGACCCTTAGATGATGGTAAACCAGTTACAAAGTCTAGGGCAATGTGTGACCAAGGTCTCTCGGGAATGGAGGTTGGAGGAAGCCAGCAGGGGGTCGGCCCCTTTTATTGCGTGCACACACAGAACAGGCAGAAACGTACTCTTTAATATCAGAGTTCATGGAAGGCCACCAGAAATACCTCTTTAGGAGGGAGATGGTCCGTTGGCTGCCGGGATGGCAGGTCAACTTGGCCGTATGAGCCCAGTGGATAACAGAGGAGGGAACATAGCGTTGGTTAGGTGGGCCGGTGCCTGGATCAGGATCCGTGCCTAGACCTTGCTGGATCTAGTCTTCCACGGCCCAAGTAACTCCTAAAACACATGAAGGAGGCAGGATGTTATCAAGGACATCTGGAGAGCCTTGAGAAAACTGTCGAGAGAGGGCATCTGGCTTTACATTACGGGTGCCGGGACGGTAGGTGATAGAAAAGTTGAAGTACCCAAAAAACAAAGCCCAGCGTTCTTGTTTAGAATTCAATCTTTTGGAATCTAGGAGATAAATTAGGTTTTTATGGTCTGTCCAAACCACGAAAGAGTGTTTAGCTCCCTCCAGCCAGTGCCTCCACTCCTCCAAAGCCAGTTTAACAGCCAAGAGTTCTCTGTTACTGACGTCATAATTTCTCTCGGCAGGGAACAGCTAGCCAGAAAAATAGACGCACGGATGCATCTTCCCCTCTGATTCAGCTCGCTGGGACAGAACCGCCCCAACACCAGAATCAGATGCATCCACCTCTACCACAAACCTTCGCTCGGGATCAGGTTAAATTAGGATGGGGGCTGAAGTGAAAAACCATTGCAAGTCCTTGCTGGAGGTAGGAACAGGCCACTCCATAACAGCTTGGATTTTTTGGGGGTCCATCTTCACCTGCCCACCCTCGAAAACATATCCAAAAACAAAACAGAAGAAGCATGGAATTCACATTTTTCAACCTTTACATATAGGCGGTTTGTGTTCTTCCAGGGAGCAAGAAAAAATTAGGATATCGTCAAGATAAACGAACACAAATCTGTGAAGAAAATCACTCAATACGTCATTGACCAATGCTTGGAAAACTGCCAGGGCGTTGGTTTAGCCAAAAGGCATCACAAGGTAGTCAAAGTGTCCCAACGGAGTGTTAAAGGCAGTTTTCCACTCGTCTCCCTCACCTATGCGCATCAGATGATAAGCGTTCCTGAGGTCCAGCTTGGTAAAGATTGTGGAACCTTTGATGGGCTCAAAAGCTGAAGAGATGAGCAGCCGTGGGTATTTGTTCCTGATTGGGATTTCATTTAACCCACTGTAATCTATGTAGGGATGACGGGATTTATCTTTTTTACTAACAAAAAAGAATCCTGCTCCCACAGGTGACGAAGAGGGGCGGATGATACCAGCGGCTAAGGAGTCCTGTATTTAGGTCTCCATAGACAATCGTTCCGGGTGAGACAGATTATAGATATGACTAGAAGGTAACAGGGCTATGGCGCAGTTATAGTGTCTGTGTGGCGGTAGAGAGGGAGCTTTATCTTTACTGAACACTGAACTTAAATCGTGATAATCTGAGGGAATAAGCGAAAGCTCGATGAGGTCATCAGGTTGAGAATTAGACTGACCGGCAACAAGAGACGTGGATCGGAGGCAGGTGGATAGACAGAGCACTGAAAAGGACGAGGAGTGTGATTCTCGCGAGAGGAGTGATGGATCAAATATTTATGGGAATTGGAGTCTCTTTCCTTCCTGCATTCTCGAATACAATTATCAATGCGCATGGCTACTGATGCTCGTTCCTCAAATGATGATAGTTCATCGCGGAAAGCCAATTGGTCCTTAATTCGCTCATTCAATGAATTCAACAGAATACCCTTAAGAACACCAGAGTCCCAACCGGGGACTATACAAAAAAAAGCTTTGCCCTTGAGCAGCCCGAGAAAAAATGCTGTTTTAGCCGAATCACAGAAAAACGACTGAGGTGACTGGGTTATCACAAGAGTACACTGGAGTAAAAATCCTTTGCACCCCCCAACGTCACTCACATAGGAATCAGGAGTAGGAAAAGAAATGTTCCAAAACTGAAGACCCGAGGTCGAACTGAGGATTTACTGTCAGCAGGGGAAACTGTGGAGAGAGCAGACAAATGATCATCCATCTTTACCATCATCTCAAAAACTCTCTCCACATGTTGGTTACAATAACCCTGCTGCTCGTTGAGTGACCAGAGTGCTTTTTCGTGTTCCCCTGGCTAGATAGGGCGGAACGGAGTGAATCCGCTGAGTCCATGTTTGACCAGATCGTGATGTCACGGGGCGGGGGTGTCAGCCAAAACAGGAAAGGACGCAATAGCGAGATTCAGGTTTTAAAAGGAAAATTATTTTGTTTCTTGAGAACCAGTGGTAAAAGGAGAATCCAGAGCCAGGGGAATGGAGAATACTGGAAACTCTTAATTAGGTAAATCTTTTTTCCTTTTTTCAGACATTATCATAAAATTGTTTTTAGAATATAACAGATGATTGTCATGTGAGGTAACACAAGTCTGTGTATGAATTTATGGATGAATTTATCATGGATTTATATTTGATTTACTATAGGAGTTTATCCTCTATTCTGTTGAAGTACACATTACTATGTAAAAAGTGGACATGGTCATGTTAAGTATTGCTCAATGTTTTGACCTGACAAAGATCCAAATTGAACTGAAAAGTTTTTGATGTGCGTGTAGCTACCTCCTTCTTTTGCAAGAAAGATTGTGCCATACATTTCTTTTCTTTTTTTTAACCCTTCCGTTTTATATGACTTAACGTTGACTTTTTTATCTTAACTATTAGGTCCTTTAAACTTTTCTCAGTGTTTCTCGGTAACTATTAAACAAATAACCATATATTCATACAGAACAAGCACTTAGAAACATTGAAATGAATCAATTAATTTAAAAATCTGATCAAAATTACAATTTCTAATACAGACTGTGTTGCTCTCCTATTGGTCCATTTTCTCTCGTGTTTTTCTCTCATTGGACGGTCAAGCTGCCAATCACTCCCGTCGTACAATTTGTGTTTCCTCTTTAGTACACTAAAGGCTCAGCTGGTGTGTCTGACAATTTCGCCTAGCACAGAGCCAACTGGGTGAAAATTTAAATATGACGATCAGACACACGTAAAATTTAAACGCCAGAACCGCAATTAAACCATGAAACTCGCCACAGTGGCCTTTTACGTTCTTGCTCTGGGGCTTCTGGTGGTCGGTCTCCGAGAGTTGTTGGCTGGCTTCGAAGAGAACAGATGCAGTATGACCTATATGTTTGAATACCCAGAGTACCGGGTGAGTACCACAGCTAATGAATAAAAATACATTTAACGACATTTAAGGTTGCATGCTATTCGCGGGGTTTCTGGCTGAGGCTCATTGCTACTCACTAAATGCTTACCTCATTACTACACTGAGAACAAGTATATACCTGCCTGAATGGATGACATAGATTATGACACTTAGATATGTTTTAAGCCTGTAGATGAAAACTGTTAACATTGCCTAGACACATGCGGTGAATGGATGTGATGCACCTGCAGCCAGTGTGAGAGCGCACCTTTGCACCAGATTAGCCAAAATTAGCCATATTATGAAACCATGATTTAACCATCAATACTTGAACGATCCCAGCAGGTCATCCACAGATCAGTCTTACAAGATTTGGACGTGTGTTAAATGCACACACAGTAAGCCAGGTAAAGACAGCTCAAGTGTGCTGCTAGCAGTAGTCGCCCTCCTTTGCTCCTTAGGCTTACTGTGATGAGTTCATCTGACCAGAAGTTGGGCACAGCTGGAGTCAGTGAGCTGTATGGACATGAGCCTTAATTCAGACAGGTCAGAGGTGTTTGTATGTTGTAATGTGTGAGAACAAAGAGTCCCTTTCCAACGAAAAGTAAAAATCTGCCTTGGCTAACGAACATGAGTCAGAGCTTGTCAGTGCCATGGCTTGTGTAAAGGGAACATTTCTGGGCCTTACATTTAAAAATTAAGGGTCATATATGTCTGGATGTACAATGTAACAAACCATTATCTTTCACAAGAATCCAAAATTAATTGTAAAGCTTTAGACAAATGCAAGGGAGATGGAAATGAGGCTTGGAGATGTCTGCCACTTGAAAAGTAGCACTTCCGTAGTTGCTTTAGAATGCTTTAGTGAAAATTGTGAAAATTTAGTGAAAATTGTGAAACTTTTCCTTATCCTTGTCTTTGTGGGTGCTCAATACGTTCACAGCGTGTGGCGATGCCTTGTCGCATTGCCAGATTGTACCCAGCGTATGGGCTCTACCTGTATGGCGAGGGTCTGTACGCTCAGGAGATCCGTGCGCTTAAACTCACCGGTGCACCTGTGCTTTTCCTGCCAGGCAACGCAGGAAGTTACAAGCAAGGTAAGTGTACTCAGTAAAATGTAAGCTGATAAAGATTTCTTGTGCCCCTAAGCCTTGGAGCACAATGTTTTTTCAAAAACTGTAAGAGAACACACTTCTTCATTGATTCATATGTCCCTTCATTACCTTGACAAGACATATGGTTTATTTTATTTTTATTCTGTCCGATGTGCACCTTCTTGATGCCAGAAATACATGTGCACCAAGTGAGACTTAAGATATTATTCTGTAGCTGAAATTAGTCTCTGCCACATACACTACTTATTTCTGTTATGCAACAGCATGGCTGTTTTTAAAACCTTTACAAAATTTAAAGTTATTTGGGATTGATATTGAAGAAGAGATGGTTGGTGAACAAAAGTGCTATGGTCTGAGTACTGCAGCACAAGATGAAATGTGCACTGTATTGAAAGGTAGGCCAACATTTTTATTTTTTTTTGTAAAGTTTTATAAAGACTAAATAAAAATAGGTGTATTTTATGTTGAAATTCGAAATTATTCTGAGAAATTAAATGTATTTTTAACAACTGTCATGTTGCAGGGGAAAACAAGTACAAGTTTTTTCTGCATTTTCGCAGAATAAAGACAAGAAAATTATTTTTTAAATACACTTGATTAATTGTTCATCATCAAGTGTGGGCATCATAATCTTAGAGATGCCATTTTTGCTGTTCATCAATCTGGGAAGTGGTATGTGACCATTTCCAAACTATTTGGTGTCCATCATTCTAAGTGCGAAACATTCAAGACAGTTTACCAATCTTCTTAGGTGTGGATGTCCCACCAAGTACACCTCAAGTTCAGACAGTGCAGTGTTCAGGGAAACAAAAAAAATTTAACAGCTTAATTTTGGACTCTACAGGCCTTAGTTAACATGTTAAAGTACATGAGAGTACAATTACAGAATGACTTGTTTGCAGGAAAAGCCTCTTCTTGCTGAACAGAACATGGCAGCATGGCTTAAGTTTGCCAAGTTTCATCTGATTAAAACCACAAGATATCTGGAACAATCAGTGGGGTTACATGAGTGCCATCGGATCAAATTAATGGCTAAATTACAATAAGACTAAGATAAGATAAGTTATTCAGTTCATGTAGACACCTTAATCTGACAAAGAAACGTATCGGATCGGGTTACTCGCGACCCTGAGATAACTTGATCCAAATGTACACTGAACATGCATGTAGTCGGCAGTGGATCGGATTAAGCGTTCTGCGCATGCTCGAGAATTTTTCCTGGGATCGTCACCTGGAAGTCGAAGGAGACGATATTACAGTTGTTGTCGCCGCCATCGGAAAGAAATAAACAACGCAATGGAGAATGTGCCGTTGTGCATCACGTTTGTGCCATAACCATACTCATCACAAAGGAAATGTAGAGTGACGTAGCTTCATCTTGCTCTTCGTTCACCATCTTTCTCGAATGCATGAGTTTTGTTGTTGTTGTTGGTGGTGGTGAAGACGTCAACTGGAAGTGGTTCTGTTAGCGATAGTTAAAATGGGTACAGCGCCACCTATCGTACTGGGGTATGAAATGCTCTGTGCCAGTGATTCAATTCATTCACGGCCATATATCCAAGGATAATTACCATTACTCAGATGAGGAGCATAACCCAGCTACAGCTATAATCTCATCATGTAGACCCACTGATTGTCATTCGGATAAACGATGGGAGATGTTTAGCCATAATGAAAAGTACCACCTTACGTGAAAACCAGAACCAAACAGCATGTTAGCAAAAACACCTCATACCAAGTTTTAAGCACTATGGTGGAAAGTTGATGATTTTGGCTCATTTTGCAGCCACAGGACATGGAGATCTTGCAGTCATTAGGCCACCAATGAGACAGGTTGTGCAAGTGTCAGCTCAGACCAGAGTGTTTCTGATATTCAAAGAAGGGAGATATTTCTTTAGGTAACCAACTGTTTCCCAAGACACAAAAATTTCAGTCTATAAATCAAAATATTAGAGACATGTTTTCATATATGGTATTTGTACAATAGGTGCTAAATGTGTAACCATAAGATGTCCCTCCTCTCTTCATATAGCCCGCTCCCTGGGCTCAGTGGCTTTGAGGAAAGCTGAAAACATGGAAGGAGGTGTGCACCTCAATGTGTTTACTGTGGACTTCAATGAAGAGCTGGTCGCTCTCTATGGTGGCAGTTTGCGCAGACAAACACATTTCCTGCATGAGAGCATAAAGGCCATCCTGCGGCTCTACAAGGTAAGACGTCAGTATATATCCACTCATAAAGCTGCTTTAATGACTTTACATAGAGGACCACTTAAGTAGAATTCATATTACATAAACATCCTGTTCAGTCACATTTTATGTGTACATAGTCCATTTGCTTTAAACATGGCACACTTCTAAAGAAGTTGCCAAAGCAACAGTAGAAGTTAAGATAGTAGACCCTCAAATGTATAACCAGTTTCTTGTCTTGTAGCACCTTAAGACCCCTCCTCAGAGCGTTGTGCTTGTTGGTCACTCCATGGGAGGAGTAGTAGCCCGTGCACTGTTCACGTTGCCCCGCTTTAACACTCATCTGGTCAATCTGATCATCACCCAGGCCTCCCCTCACCAGGCTCCAGTTCTGGCACTGGACCCCTTCTTGCTGGGTAAGCAGAGCTGATGTGCTCCAAGTCCAGTGGGTCATTTCTATGTTGAAATTTAAGAAGTGCTGTTGATGATGGCTGCATTATAAATAAATTGGGTCATTGTTCTTCCCCTCTCTGTCCTTGCTTAACATAGATTTCTACACTGCAGTGAGACAAAAGTGGTTGAACCAGGCAAACAAGCTCAGGAATGTTACTGTTCTGTCTGTTGGGGGTGGTTATCGTGACTACCTGGTCCGCTCTGGCTTGACTTCTCTTCCTTGTTCCCCAGGAGATCCTAATAAACTGTCACTGGTGGTATGATTTCTTTGTAAAATTATACTTTTATTGATCATGTTATTTGTCAATTTGCAAAGAACTGTTGTCAAAATGTCCTGTCTGCTGTGTAATTAATAGCCCTTAAAAGTCCTGTACTCATTGTAGTATTTTTATTTTTTTCCTGGGACTACTTGATGGAAAAGGGTCCTTTTTAAAATGGTGTCTGATTCCATTTACTCTTCTTCAAATGTCTTTTCTCCAGGTAACTGCAGTTCCCAAGACATGGGTGTCCACTGATCATCTCTCTATTGTTTGGTAATGGACCTTTTAAGATTTGGCCACAGTAATTCATGCATGTATGACGATGTTCAAGAAATAGAAAAAAATTGACATCCCATGTGTTTGTTTCAGGTGCAAAGAACTTGTTCTTGCAACTGTAAGGGCATTCTTCGACCTCATTGAACCTGAAACCAGACAGGTTTGAACATCAAACTTAATAATCTTTTTTTTTTTATTCTTTTTTCATTAACATTTTTGTGAAGAAACATGTAGGAATTGTCATAAAATAGAAACGTTATGTGTTCTTAATAGTTCACAGTGGACCAAGAGAGGAAAATGGCTGTCATAAACCATCATTTCATCCGACACTCTGTCAGGATGTTGGGAGAAAGTCAAGACACATCCATCTCGATCTTAGGTTAGAGATAAACACAAACATGGAGAAGCTAAACAGAAAAATTCTACAGGTAGACTTCGTAAATTTTCTATTAACAAGCACTCGCCTGCGCATGTACTTCACTGAGCCACGCCTCTCTTGTCTTTTGTATGTTTTAAAATATTTGAAGTCGTCCGGAAAAAAGACAGTTTTAACTGAGTGACACTGTTAAAGAATCACTCATTTATCATGTCTTTTTATTTTCCAGATTTTCCTGAAGCATGGAGTGAAGTTAACACACTTCGCCTGGCTTATAGCACACCAAAAGTAACAAACTTTGTTCGAATATGATAAATTAACTTCTTATGCACAGCTAAAATTATTTTGCTGAGGCAATTTGTCAAAATTCTTCTTCGGTATATATCATTTTCATTATGCAGATTGCTCTATAGTTAAGTTTTCCCTGTTATCTGAATAATGATGAAAGATTACAAAGAGCAGATAGACAGAAAATGATGTGTTGTATTCAGTGGTGCTCTGCTCTTCATGACAGGAAGGACAAGTAAAATACTTCATGTTTGCCCTGTCAAGTCGCAGGAAAGCCTACAGCCATTTCTACTGCCGAAGCAACAACCTAGTGAGTTCTCAGCCTGCTCTCATTTTCATCCCTTTCAGTGTGAACAGCAACTCTTGCAAAACTCCATTTTTGGTAGAGTTTGTTGTTAGATTTCCAGGTTGACTACGTATAGCTCTGTTTTTCATCAATATTGATTTATCTTGATTAATTAATGAATGAAGATTTGTTGTTGTTGTCCAACAGGAAATGACTAGCTGGGTGCACGGCTGCATGCACAAGAACAGTTCTTCATGGTAACAATAGGATTATAATGTAGAACCTATTTACACCACCTTTTATCCTCTATCAGTTTCTTAAAAGTTAATCTCTCCTTATTTATCTACAGAGTATAAACAATTATATAATTTATGATTGTATCATAGCAACATGTGTTCTGTCTCTCTCAGTGTTCATGCAGTGGATTTGTCCATGGGAACTGAGCTTCTGCCACCATATAAGGTAAATGTATTTAGCAAATAATCCACCCAGTCCAATCTGTTGCTGGTCAGTTTTCATAATTGTATCTCTTTCCCCTCAGGTTCTCACTCTGAGTCTAAGTGACTTGTCTTTTGTTACTCATCTTGTCGTATCGGCCTCCAACATCAATGGCAAACAGGTACTTGAAACTAAAGCCCTTTTCATACATAAGATTAGGGATGCACCAATCCAGCTTTTTTTGATACCGATTCCAATATCAGGGTCTTGCATATCAGTTGATACTCTATACCGATCCCATACCATGGCTGAATTTACAAACTGTATACCTCACTTTGTGGAAGGCTTCGGATTTGACTTAAATATTTGTTAACTAAACTTATCCTAAAATTAAACTAAATAATAGATCTAAATATAAAGAATGAACCAGTGTTTATTTGTTAAAATAAAATAAAATGAAATCAAAGTTAAATTTAAATAAATAAAACAGAACACTGAAACAGAATCAGTAGGGTTTTTTTGGGGTTTTTTTCAGAAAAGTTTTTACATTGAAAATGTACATCCAATGACTCTGTACACTGAGGTTATGAATATGAAGGTAATGAATATGACAATTTAATTTGATTAAAACACAGAACAACAATAAAAAAACAAAGACTGGGTGGGGCTGAGCTGGACAGGACAGGACAGGTTAGGGGCTGGGAAGGGCAGGACCTGCTTGGGCTGGACTGGGCTCAATGGCACATTGTGCAGCTGTGGTCAGAGCACTTGATTTTCCTTGGCTTTCTGAAAAAGAATTTGATTTGAGAGTTTTGCAAAGAGTTGAGCTACCCAAGCCAGCCCTAGTGAGTAATGCACTGCTGGTCATTTTCACAAAAACTTTTTTTATTTTTTATTATGAAGATTAAGGAGTAAGGATAGAATTTGCGCTTTTATTTTATAAACAGGAAGTGAACCTTCCCTCGCTATAGCTAACTTGAAACCGCCGTAACTCTGTTTTAAATTACGCTATAGCGCCGGTAATATCAAGTTTTTAAAGATTTTTCATGTGAGAAAGTAGCCGTTTAGTTCCCCGTTGTGCCACCAGTTTATCCAAATAACACTGGTTCGCACACTTGCTCCGACGTGGTGGGTGAAGTCCAGACCAGCCGTACCTGTAACAGAGTGGCGGGGCAGCCCAGCCCAGGTCTGCTGAGGTACTCTGCGGTCAAAACTTCACCGTCATACCAGTAGAAGAACATGAGCCTATTAATTTACCTGCAGCTTTTTGGAAATTAAACGCAGGCTGGATAGCTTCATTCAAGATAAATGTAGGTCTCACTTTCCGATAACTGATCCATATATTTTGTCAATATCGTGACCGATATCCGATCCAAATATCGGATCGGTGCATCCCTCCATAAGATGCATAACATTGAGGGCTTTATTTGTCTAATAAAGTGATGGCATTCAGTCAGTCACACTGGTTATTTTTCTTTTATTGTTTGTCACGCTTCCGAAAATAGTTACAGAAAGAGCCACAGTTTGCACTCGATTAAAAGTGATTTGCTTGAGATTGGACAGTGCATTAGGTGTCTTGTCAATTAAAGTCCTCATAGAGTCACAATTTTTTGACATGTCATGTCAATCATAACAATTCATAACAGCATTGTCCGTATTATCATAGCGGCAGTGGAAACAGCTGGAAATATCCCTTTTTTACATGTTTAAGCCTGTTTAATATTATACTGCAAGGGCTTAGTTGCACTACAGTATCAGCATAGTTATTATCTACTTGAGAACCATCTGTTTATTTCACTTGGAGACGCCATCTCCACACCGTCACCACTGTTAGTCAGAAGCATAACTGTGCCACAAATAACTAAGTCCTTTAGAGTTAAACTTTTATATATGCCATAAAGAATTGTATCAAACGAACAGACACGGAGAATTGTGTTATATAAGATGGTGGTGTATTAGAGTTGTCTAAATGTTGATAAATGGTCATACATAAAGCAGAAGCTTAAGCTACAGTTCCTTAAGCTCAGATACTGAGTAAAAATGATTAGGTGCTACAGTTATTTACTTTAGGTGAAAATCGTGGCAGAAGAAAGTCTGAAAAGTGCTATCAATCAATTATGTAATATTGTTGTGGAAGTCTTTTGAACATCTTATATTATGTCATAATGTTGTGCATGTCCATTAATGTAGCACTTCACACTTGTTCAGTGATGAAAGTAATATGATTGGGTCACCTAAATCAGATTTGTCTCAAAATGGTACAGAAAAGCACCAGGTGGACGGATTCACACATGACACTGACACATTTGCCACTAGATTGATGGCATGTCGTGTTTGTGTGAAGCACAATTGAGGACTCACTATTTCAGTGTTAGTCTGCACAGGACGTCTTTGCTTTTATCTTTCTCTAAACTATTTTCATCACAGCGTCATGTTTTTGACCGGAGTGCAGAGCATTTATTAGGAATATTTGTTTTTACTCCCTGATGACTAGATCCAATGCATGCATCTTAAAGTTTCCAAAAGATAGACCACTGCTTTACAGCAGCTTGCTCTTCAGCACCGTGCCTGTACTTGCCTCTAAATGTTGTATAATGCTATCATGTTTCAAACCTAATGCTCTACCATCACCAGTAAGCCAGAGGGTCAGAAGATTTGGGCCATTTAACATGGGTGATCAGCAGAGATGGACTTGCATAATGAAAGAGGGCTTTAGTTTTGGATTGTTACTAATGCTGATATATGTCAATGATTGACATTTGCCTGTCTATCTATAGTTCAAAGTGGAGTGTGAGTGGCAGAGACAAGAATCTCTGACTCTGTCAGTCTCAGTGCCACATGTCCTGTCCTTTGGTGAGTTTTGTCTTTGTTGACAACAACAAATAACTCCTTAGTGAAAAACAAGTTTGTCCCCTCAATAACTGTTGTTTCTTTAGGTTTTACTGTCAGTGAGGTTACGGTGAACTCCTCCGGGCTTCTTCACACTATCCAGCTGCAGCATTTTCAGCAGGTAACTGTCGTTGTTTCTCTACAGTCTTTCTGGCATCGGGATTTGTGTTCTTGTGGTTCCAATAAACATACATGTCTCCGTCTTTAGGTCTATCAAGCTTTCAGAATCAATGTTGCCAGCCAGTGTAAAGTACATAAAGGTAAGTCGTTCTTCTCAGATGTAAGTGCATATGCACATGATGGGATTTAATCATGATCTGTCCGTCTGCAGATAGATTGCCCAGTGTTTACAGGCTGAAGGTAGCATGGTTTAGAGAGGACTCTTTAACTACAGTGAGGTGAGTTATCTTTTTCAAAGCTTTTGGCACATCTAAAGGTACTTGTGACTGTCACTTTCCCTGTCATAATTTGTTTTCTAAAGAATAAAGGAAGTCTGTAGCTCGCGATTATTTTTGGTGCTGTAAGAGTAAAAGAAAAATATATAAACATCTGACATAAGAAAACATGAAAAATTCTTAATTTTGACCGAAGGATATTTAAAAGGGTATTGCATTGCATTCAAAATATCAATGAAAAGACAATGTGTCTCTTCACAAAGCAGTAAGTTAATGATGTCCCTACCTCTAGAGGAGTGTTTAATTGTTTTCTATTCCCCAAAGCTTTAATGATACTGCAGAGCTGTGGTGAACCTGAGCATTATGTCGGACATTTGCTTAGTCCATGATTCATGCATGTGTTGCAGTCTTATCTTCACATATGCAAGTCTTCAAAGCTCTTTTTGTTTGTCTGACATGAATGAAGTTGATCCGCCTATGATTTAGCAAATGCAAAATGGGCCTGCACTCCTGTGTGCTTGCATCACGGATGTGTCATTATCACTTTCTCTGTCATGATTTGCACTGATAAACCTCAACTGATATGAGACAAGGGCTTTAGTGTCTGAGGAATTAGAACACTGAGCACAATGGTCACTGCAAGAAAGAAAAGCCTGATTAGTTGGAGATAAATATTTTTTTATTTCTTTTTAATCTGAATGAACTGTCTCAAAATGTTGGAGAACTCTGTGTATGTTGAACTGAAAATATGCAATACTACTGCAATTTCTTTGCAATCTCAAGAACTGGCCAATAGGAATATCCTGAAGAAGTTATTTGAAAGGTTGTTTTCAGCTCTAAAAACTGAATCTGATCAAAGGTCTAGAATAGATAGTCTCAATAGTGTTGTTGTTCTGCTTGTAAAATGTAAGGTTTAGAAAATGGACCAATGCATCATAAAGTTCTGTTGTAAGAGGTTATTTGTAGAATTTATGTTACTCCAAAAGTAATTTTTCTTTGATACCCCTTCATATAACAAATAAAATCATCAATTTATCTTTTCCACAGGGTAGTTTTGGAAAGGAATTTTTGTTGAATGGACAGCTTTAGATATATGAAATTCTATCTAAGGGTGCGCCAACTCGGTTGGGACATAGAAGGGAGTGCCGCTTATCGTTTAGTTTGGGAGCCGCTGATCTACGTTATAAAAGTTATTTTTAGTGACAGTCACATCAACAATGATCAGGTTATAACTTTGGCACAAAGCATCAAATGGCAACAATTAAGTTTTGTTGTGAACATGGTTCCTTTACAAATAATAGTAATAAGGAGTCTACTACATCAATGCTTTGCATCCTCCGACGGATTGTCTGGTGGCCTATGCCGAACACCTTAGCTATTTCCTTTTATTTTTAAACCATTTATTAAATAGCTTTCAATGGACTCGAACAGGATGTTGATGGTTTGTCGTCCTCGTCCCATTTGAGGCTCCACAGCATCCAGCCGTTCCAGGACTGAACAGAGGTTTACTATGGCAACCTCATTAATGTGTAAATCTGTGACAGCAGAGTATGCAGCCAAGCTGTCTGACTTGTTCTACTCGGCCACGGGCATGAGACCCAGATATATTATTAGATTCTACCTGCTCAGCTAATTCTAACAGTGTTTGCAAAATTTGAGGGAGCACCATGATCTGTGACGCGTCCTCTAAAGACCCGGTAATTCAATCAATTTCCCGGCACATTTGCAATGCAGATGTGCACACCGCCCCCTACCAAACAAGATGGGTAGCTCGGTCAGCAGGGAGCTGAAGAAGAGCTGACGTCACTCTGCTGCGCTGCTCAGATTGCTTTTTCGTTTTCGAATCATGGGCAGTACTTTGCGGGCAGACCATGAAAACGAAAAAGCAATAGTGTGCAGTCTTGAAGAAGAAAATGCAAATGGAATGATTGATTACTAATTTTATTTATGAGTCCAATAATGCAGCCACATTCTTAAAATGAAAAAGCATTTCTGCAAATGCATTTTATTTTTCAAATTTTACATTTCAAATTGAATTTTGGTATCTATTTGCCGGGGCACATTTTGAAAATTAAATCTTAAATGTCTATTTCTTTTTCATTTTAATTAAGTGAAAGATTGAGCACCCTTGAAGAAGAAAATTAAAATGCAAATAGGATGATTGATTACTAATATAATTTATGAGTCAAATAATGCAGCCACATTCTTAAAATGAAAAAGCATTTCTGCAAATGCATTTTAATTTAAGTTATGGTTACGATTCGCTTCCATATCCCCTTTTGGTTGTTTGCTTAATTAGTAGGTGAGCATTAAGATATATAAGAAACAAAAGATTTTTCTTTTTCAATGACTTGTTTTCTATCTGCTAGTGTACCATCGGTAGCAGAAATCTCAGGAATGCTGCATACAAGTCATCCAGACGACATCTCTGGTGTTCTCTTACAGCTTCACACTGCTCCCAACTGCCAGTATAAGGTACAACTCCCCTACAACTTTAATGCTCAGATATCTTTATGATAATTAAGTTGTGAAATTTTTACTATTAGTAAAGATATGTAAAACATACTGTTTACTCTCTGGTCCAGATATCAATAAGAACTTCAATACCCAAGGTGCTGGGACAGGTATGACAACTTTCTTGTGTTTTTGGGTAATGCAACAAATGCCTTTCAGTACCTTTGATAAATTTCAAATCATTGAAGCTTAAGTCGCTTCTTAAATCCCCTTCGAATGACAGTGAAAACTGTTGTGTAAATAAATTTATTGTTGTATATTAATACTGTTTCACATACAGTAAGAGGCAGTCCTGCTCTGAAGTTGTTTCTTTTATCTGGCAGGTCCTAAGGTTTTGTGGTCCCATGGTGCCGGTGTACACAGCTGTAACTCTCCTCCTTGCCTATGGGCGGCAGCTGTCTTCCATTCTGAAGACGGGGAGAGCTGTAGATATGACCCTGGCAGTGGGCTCAGGGCTGCAGCCTCATAAGATTAACCTGCCTCTTTATTTAGTGCACATCTTACTCAGGTGGGCTTTGGCAGTCTGTTATTGACCGTGTGGGTAAAGTTCAAATGATGATCTTTGGAAACACAATTTTAACACAAGTTGCCACCAGCTTTTAGTCACACTATACAGCTTTGTGACTTTTGATAAGAGTATAAGACATTCTTTATTCTATTCTTTTTTTCTTTTTGCTCCCTTATGTTTCCGTACCTTCTCACAGCTGTAATTGGTTTCAAGAGGTCTGGTCCATTCTTTGCCTGCCACCTATGGATACACTCTCCCAAACCTTCCCTGATGGGGCATCTCATGAAAAGGTGGCATCAGCTGAAGAGTGGCCCCACCTTCTTTCCCCTCTGCTTTACATCTTGGGGGCAGCTGTGGCATACTGGGGCAGCACACTGCTCCATCTCTTTATACGACTCATCTCATTGATATTGGCTCCACTGCATAGGTGAGGTTGGATAGTTGGAGACTAAAGTTGTAAACAAAACAACTCCTGTTCTTCCTGGTCAATCACACTTGGTTTTTACATTTCTCTTATCTGCAGACCATCTGTGTCTCGAGACTGTGGCACCCTAAGACTGAGGACTCAGCTCCTCATCTGTGTCAGTTTGACTGTTCTGGGTGGGACTTCATGTGGAGCATTGTCAATCTTCGCCTCCTCTCTGTTCCACCTGTATAGGGTGAATGTTTTTTTACATTGAATGATTTTGCAGAGTAGCATCAAAACCTAAATGGCATAAATATAATGCAGACTCTTTGGCATTCTCAAAATACATTTAGTTTTTTTTTTTAGCTTTAATGATTGATCAAAATGCTGCAAGCTGTTACTCTCCAACCATCGACTATTTGTGTGTTTCTCTCGCAGGTACTCAGGCTGCAGATGGCCGAAAGATCTTTGAGTCACATGTTGAATCTGGTAAGATTCTTAGCTTAAACATCTTTAATTTATTCACATTAACATCATCTCAGGGTGGTACTGTAGTTAATGGGTGTGAAGACATGATTCAGAAACCTCTCTAAATTACACTTTAAAGAAATTAACTACCTTATCAATCTTTCTAGGTGCCACTGAAACATCAACAATCTGAAAATGGTACAATTAATGCTGAATCCTTCAGCACGTCTAAAGAATGTTGTGGCGCCCCCCTGCTGTCTGAAAGTGCTCTGCAGGAAGTGAGGGATGACCTGCAGCTACACCTCAGCCTTTCAGCCCTCTTCATGCTACCTGTCATGCTCAGCATGCCCTCTCTCATCCACTGGATCCGCAATCTGAGGTACAACTTTGAAATATTGGAGTATATGAGAGGTAGAGAAACACCTGCCAGTGTGTGAGCAAAATAAGGTCACACTTATAAACAGCGCTAATTTCTTTCAAATTTCAATGCTATATGTATAGCTGAGGGAAAACGACAATCTCCATGTAAGTACTTGATTTGTAAAGATTGCTGGAACAAATTAAGTAAATTGCAGTTTCTATTCAGACCACCAGAAGTGTTCCCATTCTCCCGCTACTGCAGCTGTTGCTTAAAGCAGACTTGGTGGGGCTACTCGCTGTGTGCTTATTTGGCAAACAGCTAAAGATTAGGGATATGTGTTGTTGTTTGTATGGTACAACTTTACATTTGGATTCAGGGAAAGTTTTAGATAAATTAATAATATGGTTATTATGGGCATGCCAAGAAATGGCATGACCATATTGCAATTGTGCAAAACGTCCCGCAAAGTACCTCCCCACTAACTTCCCACTAACTAACTACAAAAAAGTAGTTAGTTAGTGGAGCAGGGGGTATTTACCTAAAACCTCCCTCAAAAAAATAACGGGAAAAAAAATGACGAAAAACCCTTTGGGAAGGCACATATTGCGATGGGGCACCATTGCCTATAAGTAGGTAAAAAAAATAAACAAACCCTGCGGAGCAGTGGATGCGTGCCAAAAACAAAATGGCGGAAAAGAAAAAAAAAACGTCTGAAAAAATTAGAAAAAAAACATTTTACATGTAAAATTCGGCTACTTTAGCTAGCATTTTGCTAACAAGCATTATGGGCATTACTTTTATTGTTCAAAAGTGTTACCGTGGCAACGCTAGGTGCCGAAAACCGGAAAAAAGGTTGAAAATTTGCGTGCTTATCGCTCAGCTATACTTTATCGTAGAGACATCGTTCAAACTTTCAAAGACTCAGGCTGATGGGTACTAAGCGCCCGTACAACCTCATTATGCAAATTATTACGCTTTTTGAGATTTTGAACTTTGAATTTTTAAAAACCGTCATTTTGACTTTGGCCGCTTGTTGCTAGGCAACAGGTTGTCGTAGAGACATCATTAATATATTCCACGACTCGCCCCACTGTGGACTACAACATATTCAAATCTCATGAAGCTGTGATTAAATTTTTTTTTTTTTTTTTTTGTCGAGTCATCCCAATGCATTTCTATGAGGATTCTGAACATTTTGTTACCACAAAAACGAAAAAAATTAATCTGTTAACATTTAACGTTTAACAGATTTAAATTAATCTGTTTCAACGTTAATTCTATCATAATTTGAATGCTAATGAATACACATGCTGATTTCGGAAGCCTTTTGCTCGGGCCATAGTTTATCGTACACACATCGTTCAAACATTTAAAGACTCGGGACGATTTGGACCACAACATATTGTAACCTCATAAGCAAAGCACCAAGGGGGCAGAAATGGGCAGTAGGGCATGCCCATATCAAAATTTCCAGAATTTTTCTAGTTTAATTTTATTCCTGTGATGTATTTTTATATTGGTTTTAACAAAAGATAACAGCTTTGTGTTGAGTGTCAGTTCCCACTCTGTGGACAAATCTGTATTTTGATCCTTTTTGTATATAGAGGCATATTTTATACATGCAGCTCAATGAATGCTTTGTTAAAGGTTTTAAAAATACAGCTGTTGAATCTCTATTAGCTTGTTGCTGTGTTTGTAATTTTTTTGTTTTTCTGCATCCAGCTCTCTTTTCTCAGTAATGTTATCACCGTGTGGCAAACATTTGTAGTCTATTTAAATTAGTAGTTGGGAAGTAAATTTAAAGTGTTTTTATTTAACCTGTGTTGTGATCTTCTACAGATATTCCACCCAGTTGGATCCTGATCATTGTTGGCCACACACGGTGCCTCTAGTTGCTGTCTACATGCTGCTTACTAACTGCAACACTTTTAAACTCAGTTACAGGTAGGAGATAATCACCTCCAACAAATATTCTACTAGCTTTTATTACAAGTAAGTCAGTTACAAGTAACTTCTCCTTCTACTTTTTTCCTTTTCACAGTAAACTCCTGTCTCTGACCTCTTGCCTCCCTCTCCCTTTGGCCATCACCATGGTAACCTTCTCTTCACTTCACCTCTACAGGGTCACCTACTTCCTGTCAGCAGCACTTATCCCTCTGGCCTTGTGTTGTCTTGTTTGACGGTATTTGGCAGTGTTCAGTCTCCATCTTCACAATAACATGCCTCTCTGTAAGATCCAGCATGCCTCAGTGAAGCTTGCTGAGACTGATTTTTCCCGAGAGGACTTGCTGTATCAAGCTGTCATGGAGTAGAGCCATAGACATACATAGCATGATAAACTACCTGCACAATGTTGGCACTAAAAGCTCCATGGCAATTACTCTAGGTTTTGAAATGTGAGGATGTAATGGCCTTAAAATATTTGGGGCAGATATGTTGGATGTCCTGAAACCATGTTTGCCTTACTCTGTATAACTATAGCTCTGTCTTCAGGGAGCAAGACCTACTGATATTGGAGATTTTCCACAGGGTGTTACTGTTATTTATGTTGTCACTATGTTATAAACTCCAACACTGCCTATTGCCTAGCAATGACTTAAACTTTGAACTGTTACCTGTTGGTCCACCAAAACCAGTGCATACACAAAATCAATGGTGGTGATACACATTCAAATAGTACAAAAATTCTTGATTCACCACAGTGACAGTAGCTTAGGAGGAAGCTTAGGGTGGGTCCAGCCCATGATCTCTGCTATATGGTGGTGTAGCTAAACTGAGATCAGAGTGAAGTCTGAAATTTTCAGTTCAACATGAATTTGTGTCTCACAGCTTTGTTCACTTACTGTAGGCAGAAAACTGACTGTAAAATTCCCCATTATTTAAAAAAAAAAAAAAAAAAAAAAAAAAAAAAAAAAAAAAAAAAAAAAAAAAAAAAGCTCAAAGTAGAGAACTCCAGCTGAGCCCAGTATGGAGTTAACCTGTTCAACACTGCAGATGCACAGTCATGCCATATACTTCCCAGTCTGATACAGTTACATGCTTGAACAAAATATTACTCTCCTTCATTGATTCAATAGTTTTTCTTTGCTGTACTGTTGAAGAGGCCACAAAGGCACAATTGAAAGCCCACAAAAGCATCACGCAATCGTAAAACCAAAGTAAAAAGTTGTGAATGGCATTATCTCAGCCCATGGGCACCCTAGGGCAGTTTTGGGGCCCAGAATGAGAATAACAAAGGTCAGTGTACTCCAGATTATTTCAGAAGCACGTAGTTTTAAGGTTCACAAACTTCTCTAGTGTTGATTTAAGAACTTCCTGGTGTGCCATAGGGCTTAACTGTGCCTTATTCAAAGATGGCTCTTTATGTAATTTATCAGTGCAACAAATGTTTAATTTAACTGACTTATGCACAAGTTTGATTAAATAACAGCAAAATATAAGTGATTTAACTGATGACAAAAGACCAGTAGAGTAAGTGTTGCTGATATAAACATTTAACCTAGAATGTGTGTGCAGCTGAAAACACCCCCACTTGTGTTCCAGATTTTTTTCTCTCAACATTAAAGTCGGTGTCCAAAAAAACCCTCTAATAGTGTCTAACAGGAGTCCGTGTGGTGAAACAAAACTACATGAAATAATGCAACGAGAAGATGATCACTTTTGATCCAGAAATCACCATGTCATAGGCCTATTCCTGCTTGTCAGAATGTGCCATATTGACTGAAACACAAAGGTATTAAAAAGTTAAATGCAGTTGCACCAACCGTGAAAGAGATGAATGTGGTATGAACTGGCTAGATGGACAAAATTAATTTAGGTTTCTTTAGATTTCTCTTTTTTCATAAACTGGTCACATTGTTTACCTTTGTAAGCTGTTCTTTGTGAATTGTTGGTATTTTGGTAGAATGCAGCAGATGTGGTGTGTTGTTGGAGAAGCATTAGGCTCTTTATTTTCTCCACCCCCCCGCTTTTCTTCAGTGGACAATATCTGTTCAAGCTTGCAACAACTTTGAGCTTCAAACCGAAATTTTAAACTTTTGAGGACTTTTCAGTAACTAAAATGGAATTGACTCTTTTGTTGCTGCAGTACTGTGGCTAATGAGAGACTTTTATATTTCATTGTGAATCTAGGTTGTATTTTTACTGTATTTGAATCACCTTTTTGGTTTAAACTTCTAGTCTTCAATATAATATTGACACATCTATTGATATGTGTGTACTATAGCAGCATAGCAAATGTTGAAGTTACAATTACATCTTGTGACTGCTGAATGTATTGTTTTGTTGTTTTTTTGGGGGGGGGTGGCGCACCAAAATCGACAGCGTGTTATTCATCTTGCTACTTTCTGATTTCCCTGTCATGTCTGTGACACTTGGCCCATACCCACTGCTTCATACGGAGGTTGTGAATATTTTAAAACTAAGCACATTATACTTAGACAGACATGATGTATTTACAGACGTGATGTAAATACAACATGGATTAACGACTAGATTAATGACTAGTGTTCTAGTGCCTGTTTTCAGTAATTGTGTGTAATGAAGGAACATCACCCTGTGAAAACAGTGAGGTTCACTGGTGCTTATGATAGTAATGGACAAAAATGTTGCTCTGTGGTCCAGAGCAATAGGGTATTTCAGACTTTGGTCACATATATTGGCTCAGTGTACAAGCACAGCGACATTGCAACTACTGACCTTAGTGTAGATAAGATACTTTGATTATGATGTGTACATCAGTTGCTTTATTCATAGTCCTCTTTACACATTACAGAGCATAGCAATGACTCAAACACACCGTACACCTCCCTACACCACTGCAATTTTTGCACCCAAAAAGTCCTTAGTATACCAACATCCCTCAAAACATGGTGCATTACTTGGGTTTGTCCTCCACACAAAGACTACTTCATTTTACATACAGTGTTCCTGTTCTGTACTGAACTCTGCCAGAGCTGGTGCAACCAGTTCTTGTGATAGCAACTAGAATAGAAATAGAAAGATACTTTCTTCATCCCCCGTGGGGGAAATTCAAATTCAAATTGGAAACTAGTTACCCAATCTATGAAAACGAGCCCCCAAAAATAAGCAAAGAAAGAAAGCCCAAAGTACGCCATTGTAAGCGAGCCTGACAACTGAGCATGTGTTGTGGAGCAGCCACGCGTTTCATGCAACTTCAAAAACTCAAGTACAAATCAGTTGTGTGCATTAATAAAATGTCTTATTATTGACAACTCTAAATCTGACCTCATTCGGGTTGGGGTAACAGAAAATGCTCTTTTAAAAGGTAGCTTCCTGGTTAGAGTGATGTCGTAATTGAGTTGATAGTGGAATATTGCGGTACACGTAAATGTAGCCATTGCTGGATTTTGGTCTTATTGAGGGACTGTTTGACATTATGATCCATGTGGGATTTGGAATATCATCACACTTGTCTTTATTACAAGCTGTTATAAGATGTTGTCAGAATAGGATTTGATATCAGGAACTTTTTGTTTTTTATTGGGGGGAAAAACCGCGGACAAGTACCTTGCTACAACTGTCTCACCTGTTGTCATGATTGTTGTGATTAAAAATGGGTTTGTGAGTTACAGCGTGTGTTCTGGCATACGCATGTGATTACCAAGAACTTTTTTTCTTTTTTTTTTTAAACCAGTTACACTCAGAATCACACTATTATGTCACTTACATTTAATATTTTCAGGATGTTTTCTTAGTAATGAATATGTTGGTGTTTTTAACATTTACAGGTGGGTTTTTTTCATCACCTTTTAATATTGCTGAAAAAAAAGTCTTGACCTCACTAAAACGAAAGATTTTAGTGTTTCTCAACTGAATTGTTTTTTTTTTTTTTGTTTTGTTTTTTTAAATCTTACAATAAGATGCTAACTGTTAGCAAAGCAGCTGCTGTGCCTTTCTGCTTTCTCATGTATGCAGCAATCTAGCTATTTCTCACCTGCCTATCAGTTTATGAACATTTCATTGCTCAGCAGCAGCATGCTGGCTAAATGTCAGAGGCCTACAGTGACTGGAAGTGTACATCGCTGGTCCTATGTGACTGTGTTCACTCACAAAGCCTTTCTATACCGTTGTGTGGTTTAAAATATTTGACTGTATAATAACTAAATATTTAAGATAACTTTATTAGGGACCAGTCAGGCTTGTGCTGCAATTTTGTAGTCGGAGATGAACATGCCCTGCAGACAAAGCTGCTATTTTCAATGGGAACGCATTTGCACTGAATGTCTCAACATGTTTTTTGTTTATTTGCGCTGTCATTGATCAGTTTTTCTTTTGTGCAGTTGTGTATTTGGTGCAGTTTTAGTGTTTTGAAATGCACATTGTCTGCCTGGTTCTAAACTGGTGATATAAACTACTTTTCTAGAAGAAATTAGTAGGGATTAGTAGTGTTTTATAAAAATATATGTGGTTTGTATCGGTGTTCACTGTGATCATGTCCTTCCAGATGTTTAGATTTACTCTTGGGGGAGAAATCTGAAAAAATCACAATTTAGTAGTTGCAATCTTTAATTTTCAGTTTGCTATTTTGGAATGTTTTGTTGAAATTACATTTTAAAGACTGATGAATTTCATGGCTTATCAGAACGGTAATATCAGTCCATGGGTTCAGTTTAATACAATTTTTAAAAACGGTCTTTTTAAGATAGAAAGAAATTGCCAAACTGTTGTTTTCATTTTTCTATTTTTTTCCCCTCACCTTCAGATGTATATTGAAGGTGTTTACAGGGAGGAGACACATGAATACATGCTGTATTCAAATTCATACCTGTTAAGATGCGTCTGTGTACGAAAGAGTAACAGAAAAGAACCATGTATGGGAATGGATTAAATTGGAACTCAAGTAAACTTTTATTAGTAAATGTAAGTGACTATCTAAACCCATGTGACTGCCATTACAAACAAAAACTTTTTTTTTTTTTAAAATCTCCTTAGGATGTCCAAAGTGTCTGTTCTAGGTGATTTTTAATGTGTTATCAAATTGAAATTGTCAATGAAGTATCCTCTTTTTTTATGAGCTTGCTTTTCTCTCTTCTCATCCATTTCACATTTAAATAAAATCATATAATTAGTTATTTTTGTGCTCTTCCAATTGGTTACTGTAAACACCCATAATATTTGTGATTGTCTACACCAAGTAGCAAAAAGTTGCATTTGTTTATCTGGTTTCACTGTGTATCTGATCTTATGGAATTAGAAATTATTAAATGTGACACTTCTACTGTCAAATGTTTCAAAGTTTGGTTGTTACCCTTCTCTTGCTTCTGCCTCTTAACTACTGCCAACTGGTCTTTATTATGCAGAACTTGTTAATTTTATGCTTCATCAAATCAATGTGAAGCCTAAATAAGTGTGCTATGCCAGTGTAGGTTTTGTAGGTTATTGCTCCAAAGCCCTAGTTAAAGCCCTCCTTTAAACAATAGTAACTGATAACAAAAGATACTGGATGCAGTTCTGGTTCTATGACTTTGAGTGGAGCTAATTAATGAAGAGTCACTTTTACTGAAGCTATTCCAGGACGGATAAAAGTAGAGATGTTGAGATAGACATGTACAAGCATTGTAGCCTACATAGGTTTTACACCTAAAAAAGGCTCTAGGCTGAATATTGTTCATAGTGTTGGCAAAATGAGTAAATGTGATTCAATTACAGTCTGTCCTATTTTTTCATTTCAGTTTGAGAGCCATTATACAGTGCCCGTCCAAAAAAGAAGTTGCACACTAATATTTCGTTGGACCGCCTTTATCTTATGGCATGCCTTTGTTGTAGCATTGTTTTAATACACTTCTGCAATGTCTGCAATATTTATTTCCATCCAGAGTTGCATTAATTTTTTGCCAGGATCTTGTAGTGATGGCGGGAGAGTCGGACCACTGTGCAAAGTCTTCTCCAGCACATCCCAAAGATTCTCAATGGCATTATGGTCTGGATCAATCCATGTGTGAAAATTATGTCTTATGCTCCCTGAACCACTCTTTCACAATTCGAGCTCAATTGGCATGGTCACCTTGGAATATGCCCGTGCCATCGGGGAAGAAAAAAAATCCACTAATAGAATAACCTGGTCATTCAGTCTTCTCAGGTAGTCGATGACCTCAGTCTTTGAGCACATAATGTTGCTGAACCTAGACCTGACCAGCTGCAGCAACCCAAGATCATAGCACTCCCCTCACATGCTTGTACGGTAGGCACTAGGCATGATGGGTGCATCATTTCATCCACCTCTGTTCTTAGCCTGATGCACCTATCACTCTGGAACAAGGTAAATCTGGACTCATCAAACTGCATGATCTTCTTTTATTGATCTCTTTCCTTTCTAGAGTAGAATCTTGAGGCCTTTTTTTTTTTTTAGCCTCACTGATACACAGCTGTTGAGTCCCAATCCCTTGAGTTCCCTACTCATTGTGTGAGTGGAAATGCTCATACTTTCACTATTAAACATAGCCATGAGTTCTGTTTTTTTTTTCCGATTTTGATTTCACCAGACTAAACTAAATCGCGATCATGATGGTTCCCCACTATACTTCCAGTATTTTATAATGCGTTGGACAGTTCTTAACCTAATTTCAGAAGTATCAGCAATCTCCTTAGATGTTTTACATTCTGCATTGCCTCAACATATAATTACAATTGATGGGAGCTTCACATCAGGCTCTGGACAAGCTACCCCATACGATACACTGCTGCAATGTCATGTAAGCTTTGGTCTGACATTGAAGTATAAATTTGGTTTCAGTACTTGTACAAATCCCTAAGAAGCTGGACAACACACATCAATCACATCTAGGATTTTCTTTCAAAGCTCTGTTGTGGGAGGATATTTAAACCTCAGGTTTATGCTGTGTCAAATTGGTTATTTTGGTGTTTTTTTTTTAAATAGATTTCTCACTTTTATCCAATATTATTGTAAATGGTACTTTTTCAGCACAATTGATACAATAAAACCATTTTTTTCTTCTTCTTTGGAATAGAACATTTGAATGCCTTTTTTTCTCAGTCTTTTGAGAATAATGAGACCACTGAACAGGCAAAGTTTTTTTTAAGGTCACCCAGGTCATAAAGAAGGTGCAAGATGTCAAACCTACAAGACATACAGAATTTGCCAGTGTTCAAAAGGACATTTGAACAAAACAAGGTGAAAACCTAATATATGAGGAGAATTTGGGAACCATTTGATAGTAGGGGTAATGTCATTTGCCAGTCAAACCAAAGTCCAGCTAAAGCAGGAAATGACAAAGAGGGTTGCTGGGTTATATATGAGTCGCCTTTTCATTTCCAACTACCGGCCTATCAGTATCCGGGGCTGGCTTATCAATGCAAGTACTGTATGGGTCAGGTTGAATAGTAAAGAAAAAAAAAAAGATAAATCTCATCTTTTCCTAAGCTCCTTCCCTTAATCTCAGACTGAGACACAAAAACTAGAACAAAAGGATTAGAGAAAAGATAGTGGGTCACACAAACTACAAAACACAGAACACAATGACTGAAACACAGAGTAAAGTAATGTTTCCATCCAAAAGTGATTTGAATCATTGGGAAATGCGCATTAAAAAAAATTCGGATCAAGTGTGATTCAATCATAAGTACGGACTTTGGTGACGGTTTGCATGACAACCAGCCTGTAAACATTTTACCGGCTTCCTGACCTATCACCATGGAGAGAGTACTTGAACCTTTATTAAGAATCGGGCAAGTGGTATTGGAGCTGTCAGCCCAGTTAGCCCTGGCGATTAGAGGGGCTGTCATGAGGAGAAGGCAGCAAGAGGTGTTATTTAATGCCCTTGCCCAAGCAGAGATCGGTCTCCGTCTCCCCATCATCCGCAAACACCGGAATCAGTTGGGGTGAAAGTGCGCTACGTCAGACTTGATGCAAACACAGCTTTTTCCATCCCTTTTTGAATTAACCAAAACCCGGCGCCAGTGAACGTATTTTCATTTGTGCGAATCAGGGGATTTTAATTTGGATTATGGCGTTTCCATCATAAATGAAATCCGATGCGATACTTCTCGATGCACATCTAAATGCTGATGGAAATGCCCCTAATAACACAGAGACTTAATCACAATGACGGTAAGGAACAGTTGAAAACAAAAAGAATGAAGGACATAGACTGAATGCGGACATTAACAAGACTGGAAGAAGAAACTTGGAAAAACAGATAGGAACATAGATAATGAAACACTGAAAGGAGTACATGCCAAATCAAATACCCCAAAATATACACAGACAAAGACTGGAACACACACTCAAAAAGGTTAAAAACAAAGAGTGCAACACTAAGATCTGAACACAGACCAATGTAAAACACAATAAAAACCCACTGAAACACAAAGACTAGAATTCACACGCATGAACAGTGTAAAACAAAGATTTAAACACTGGTACAGTCAGAATTTAGACTGAAAAACATACTATCACAAAGACTGAAATACACAGATTTGAAAAAACGCAATGGAACACTGAATGTTGAACAAACAAAGAATGGAACACAAGGTCTTGAACACACAAAATGGGAAAAAACATGGAACATCAAGAATGGAAACAGCAACTGTAACAACCAGACAAAAACACAAACCTGGGAATGCACAGACTGATACAGAAAAAACAGAAAATATTTAATGGAAACATACACTGGAACGCATAGTTTAAAAAATACAAACTTGAAAGCAAAGATCTTTCCTGGCGTAGAAATAAGTCAAATCAACAACCGGTGGCGTCGGACTGCCACCTGCAGAGTGGAGGCCTTTACAATCCTGGAATGAACAACAGAGCACATTACATACATATAGAGTGCAGCCAGACAGGCAGGTGGAAAAGTCATGTCTTTCCCTAAGAAAGTAAAAACTGGATACCAGAAAAGGAAAGAAAGAAAGGAGAGGGAGAGAAAATTAAATGAGACAAAGCTACTTCTTACCAATTTATTTGAGAAGAGATGTGAGCAGCACAACTGAACTAACACAGTTTGAGGTGATATCAGCAGAAGTTGTGTCAGAGTGAAGGCAGCACGTTAGGCTTCATTTAGGTGCAAACGGGACTAAATCTCTGCATTGTAAGTAAAACATGGAACATACCTAATGAAATAGAATATTCAATTAAAACCAATAAAATGCTGAATAAAAAGGACAAAATTGGAGCTCACCTTACCTCACCGAACATCACAAAAAAGAGGGAAAGTTTAGGCGGGACAATTTCTTTTATAGCGCATGTTGCTACCCCATAAAATAATGTACAGAAACAGAAAAGACGCACCCCGTGTTTACACCCCTCCTCAGGCCAACGTGAGGGAGGCTGAACAGCGGCTGGCTGATCACATCACGCATTTAGAACAGGAACACACACTCTCTCTGCTTATTATTCTTGGGGACTTTAACAGAACAAAACTCAGTCATGAACTGTCTAAATACAGACAACATCTAAATTGTCCTACCTGAGACCATAACACGCTGAATCACTGTTACACCATTCTAAAACATGCTTATCGCTCTGTTCCCTGTGCAGCTTTGGGACACTCTGATCACTATCTAGTTCACCTTGTACCAACCTACAGGCAGAAACTAAAATCTGCTAACCCTGTAGTGAAAACAGTGAAAAAGTGGACATGGGAGGCTAAACAGGTACTACAAGACTGTTTTGACTCCACTGACTGGAGTGTTTTTAAAGCTGCGGCCACCAACCTCAACAAACTAACAGACACTGTGACATCATACATCAGCTTTTGAGAGGATGTATGTGTACCAACCAAAACATTTCACACATACAGCAACAACAAACCCTGGTTCATCCCCAAACTCGGACACCTTCGTCAAGCCAAGGAGGACGCCTACAGGAGTGGGGACAGGGTCCTGTGCAAACAAGCCAGGAACACGCCGACGAGGGAGATCTGAGTGGCCAAGACAGTGTACTCTGAAAAACTGAGGAACAACTTCTCTGGCAACAACCCATCGTCAGTGCAGAGAGGCCTGCAGGATATCACCAACTACAGACAATGCCCTGCTCCCATTACTGAAGCCTACAAAGCCTTGGCTGACGACCATAACATTTTTTACTGCAGGTTTCAGAGGGACCACCTCACACCTGTTCCTCACTTCTCCGAAGCTTCTCTTCCTGCCCTCCCTCCCCCACCACCCATCGTTACACAGTCCACTACTGCCGCACCCACTTCACACCTTCCCCCCTTTAGCCCCCCCCCCCACACTCAAACACTCCAAATCAATGAGGAGGAAGTGCGCCGGCTGTTCCAGAGACTGAAGACAAAGAAAGCTCCAGTGGGATTAAGACCCCGAGATAACTCGGTTGATAGTCACACTAAACGTGCTTGTCGACGGTGAAGCACGTGGTGAATTGGATTTTGTGTTCTGCGTGTGCTCGTGATTTTTTCCAGGGTCCCCCCCCCCCCCCCCCCCCCCCCCCTCACAGTCCTCAGCAGCCCTGTTGCCATCGTAGAGAGCTTCAGATTCCTGGGCACGTTCATCTCTCAGGACCTGCAGTGGGAACAGAACATCTGCTCCATCCTCAAAACGCCCCAGAAACTGATGTACTTTTTTCAGCTTTTGAGGAAACATGGTCTGCCCCAGGAGCTGCTGCTACAGTTCTACACTGCAGTCATCGAGTCTACCCTGTGCACCTCCATCACTGTTTGGTTCGGAACTGCAACCAAGAAGGACAGATCGAGACTGCAGTGTACTGTAAGGACTGCAATACACATTATCGGAGCCCCTCTGCCCTCTATCCAGGTACTATACTGCTCCAGAACTCGTAAGAGGGCAGGGAACATCATGGAAGACCCTCTATCCAGGTACTGTGCTGCTCCAGAACTCATAAGAGGGCAGGGAACATCATGGAAGACTGCTTCTGTCTGGCAGGCGCCTCAGAGTCCTCAAGATCAGGACTAACAGACACTGGAGCAGCTTCTTCCCCACAGCAGTCACCTTAGTGAACAGTTGAAAAATACTGGAACTGTTGATTTTTACAAAGGGTTTAACCTGAGCCAGGCCTTAGCACAATGATAATCGTATTACAGTCATGCAGGCGTAATATATATTTTTTTGTAACACACTGGTATCGGTACTCGGTATCGGCAGATACCCACAGCACTGTCAGCATTCTGAGGGGAACCCAGAAACAGATCAGAACAAGAGTATGAGTGGAACAGTTTATTTAACAAAGAGTGAATTCGTGAAACAAAAAAAAAGAAGCAGGCAGGCGAGAACTGCCAGGAGAATGTTCACGGACTTACTCAGTGCCTTAATCATACCCTTGATCTTGTGCTGACTAATGGCATTGAGAGTGAACAGTTAACAGTATTCCCTCATGACCCTGTCTTGTCTGATCATTTTTTAATAACTTTTGAATTTACATTACTTGACTATAAATTACTTATATTTAAAGCGTTGATTTCGTCATCCTTTTCTTCACTGCCATGTGCAGATATGACAGAGAGCGACCACCTAAATTTTACTCTGGTAGAACTTGACTCTCTTGTTGACAGCACTATAGTTTTAATGCGTACAACAATGGACAATGTTGCCCCCTGAAAAGGAAGGTAATCGGTCAGAAGAGGTTGGCTCCTTGGTATAATTCACAGCTGTGCTTTAAAGCAGACTGCAAGAAAGCTGGAGAGACAGTGGCATTCCTCCAATTTAGAAGAGTCTCAATTTGTCTGGAAAGATAGTTTAATAACATATAAGAAAGCCCTTTGTAAATCTAGAACTGCTTATTATTCATCATTGATAGAAGATAATAAGAACAATCCCAGGTTTCTTTTCAGCACTGTTGCCAGGCTGACAAAGAGTCAGAGCTCTGTTGAGCCATGTATTCCTTTAACTCTCAGCAGTGATGATTTCATGAGATTCTTTATCAATAAAATTGATTCTATCAGAGAGAAGATTGAAGGAATCCTTCCCACAATTATCACTGATGTATCATCAAGTAGAGCAGCTTTAGAAGTATCTTTAGAACCTGATTTGTATTTAGATGGCTTCTGCCCAGTTGATCTCTCTGCGCTAACAACAGCAATAGTCTCTTCTAAACCATGTACTTGTATTTTAGACCCAATCCCAACCAGACTGTTCAAGAAGGTTTTCCCCTTAATTGACACTTCCATATTGGATTTGATCAATCTGTCTTTGTTGACAGGATATGTAACTCAGACTTTTAAGGTTGCTGTAATTAAACTTTTACTTAAAAAAACCTACTCTTGATTCAGAAGTGTTGGCTAATTAACGACCTATATCCAATCTCCCTTTTTTGTCTAAAGTTCTTGAAAAAAGAGTTGCAGTTCAACTTTGTGATCATTTACATAGAAATAATCTGTTTGAAGAGTTTCGGTCATGATTCAAAATGCATCATGGCACAGAAACAGCACTGGTGCTGCATTTGATACAATTGATCACATCATTCTGTTACAGAGACTTGAACATGTTATTGGGATTAAAGGAACTGCATTAGGATGGTTTAGTCATATTTATCTGATAGATTCCAGTTTGTTCTTGTAAATGAAGAATCTTCCTCACACATCGGAGTAAGTCATGGAGTTCCTCAGGGTTGTGTGCTTGAACCAATTCTTTTTACTTTATACATGCTTCCATTAGGTAACATTATTAGACAACATGGCATGAATTTCCATTGTTATGCTGATGATACTCAGCTGTACTTATCTATGAAACCAGATGAAACCAATAGGTTGGTCTGACTACAAGCATGTATTAAAGACATACAGACCTGGATGACTCAGAACTGTCTGCTTCTAAATTCAGACAAAACTGAAGTTGTTCTATTTGAGTGCTTCAGGGAGAAATTGTCTAGTTATATAGTTACTCTAGATGATATTGCCTTGGTTTCTAGTTCTACAGTGAGGAACCTTGGAGTTATTTTTGACCAGAATACATCATTTGACGCACATATAAAACTGGTTTCTAGGACTGCCTTCTTTCACCTTCGTAATATTGCTAAAATCAGGAACATCCTATCTCAGGGTGATGCAGAGAAACTAGTCCATGCATTTGTTACTTCAAGATTGGACTACTGTAATTCTTTATTATTGGGCTGTCCCACATATTCTCTGAAAAGCCTCCAGCTGATCCAAAATGCTGCAGCCAGAGTTATGATGAGAACTAACAGGAGAGATGATGTTTCTCCAGTTTTAGCTTCTCTTCATTGGCTCCCTGTTAAATTCAGAATATAATTTAAGATTCTTCTCCTCACATATAAAGCTCTTAATGACCGAGCTCCATCATATCTTAAAGATCTCATTGTAAGGTATTTTTATAACAGAGCACTTCGCTCCCAAACTGCAGGTTTACTTGTTGTTCACAGAGTTTTTAAAAGTAGAATGGGAGGCAGAGCCTTCAGTTATCAGGCACCTCTCTTGTGAAATAAGCTGCCAATGAATGTCCGGGAAGCAGACACCCTTTACACTTTTAAGATTAGGCTTAAAACTTTCCTTTTTGATAAAGCTTATAGTTAGGGATGGCTCAGGTAATCCTGAAACATTCCATAGTTAAGCTGCTATAGGCTTAGACTGCTGGGGGACCTCATCTGTCACACCTTTCCTCACTTTGCTCTCTTTTCCCCCCACTGTTTAATTTCTCAAATGATATTATGTACATGTGACATTATTGTGGTTATTAACTTGTATTTCCCTGTTCCAACAGGTATCCTTTGAATGGTGTTATGGTGTTTTTCCCCCTCTTTTCTGTCTTCTCAAACCCCAGCTGGTCAAGGCGGATGGCCACCCTTCCTGCGTCTGGTTCTGCCAGAGGTTTCTTCCTGTTAAAAGGGAGTCGTTCCTTTCCACTGTCACCACAGGCATGCTCAGGATGGGAGATTGGACTGAAGACAAGTTTCGGTGCAATCTGTTGGTTTCCTTAGCTAGGATATTGTTTTTTGATTTGGCTCTATATAAATGAATTGGATTATTTTTTAATTAATTAATTGGATTTCATTGGATTATGATTACAATTAATTGAATTCCAATTGGCTTGAATTGAACTATATTATTTTAGTGCCTTGAGATGACAGTTGTTGTAATATATATATAAATAAATATGTAAATAAAACTGAATTGAATTGAATTGAATTACACAAAACACCAGACAACACAAAACACAACAAACACCCACATAGTCATCCTGGCTGGGGTTTCGTGACAAGCACAAGTATCGGAATTGGTATGGGGAAAAAAAAATAGTATGAGAATATCTCTAGCTTCAAGTCAATTATACATACAGTCAATGACAAATACCGAGCCATCCCATTAATGCCACTAACCAACACACTTGTTGCCGTGTGGATGACGAGTGGAGAATGAGCCGCCAGAAGGCCGGCGAGGGAGTACGGCGGTCCGGTTAACCGTGCAGAGGAAGAGGTGGCAATGGACATTAGCTGTCCGGTGAAACGCGTGGAAGAAGAGCCAGAAGGCTGGCGCTCAGGCGAACGAGCGTCGCGCCAACGCCGACACTGAATAGGGCCATGTAACCGGAGCCTCGGCTCGCTGACAGAGCCTCCTCTACACCGTGGAGGAGGTAAAGAGAGTCACGCAGTCGTTCCCTGGTGGACCAGATGACACTGATCGGGGATCCAATGGGTCACGGCACCAATGCAAGTGGGACGAAATCTGCATTGTGAAAGTTGTGAAATTTTTATATCTTAGTTTAGAAAGATTTGGTTTAAATAAAGACTCAGTAAACATTATGAAAACACTTTATCAAGGCTAGAATTAAAATAAACGGCAATCTCACTAACTGGTTCAAACTTGAAAGATCTACTAGACAGACAGACAAAGTATGCAACTCTTCAGATTCCCAAAGACAAAGGCGGGTTAGCCCCACCAAACCTCTTAGAATATTATTATGCTGCACAGACTCAACCTTTGGTGTATTGGTGTGATCCAGAGTCCACTGCAAAGTGGAAAGATGTTGAATTAAAAAGAGGGGGATACCATATCCAAAGTATGATTGCAAACAGGAACATTTTACAGAAATATAAGAATATGCTTGATTCAATTACTAGATTCACCCTGGAAATCTGGTTAATAGTGATTAGGAAATACAAATTGGAGAGGGAAATCAAAATTTTGAACTGCCTGACCTGTGATTCTAAATTTAAACCAGGGGCAATGGATAGTAGTTATGAGCAAAGGAAATTACAGAAATCTGCACAGTAATTGATCAGGGAAAAATTAAAAGCTTTCAAAAACTGAAGAGGGAATATGGACTGGAGGATTGCAATTAGTTTAGGTATTACCAAGTTAGAAACTTCTTTGAGAAAGAAATAAAACCAGATCGTCCCCATGAGCTGAATACATTAACTATAACACTGTGTAATGCATATCGAAACAATAGTGGAAGAATGGTTTCAACACTGTACCAGGGTCTAAAGAAGAACAGAGGAACTTATACACTGTATATAAGAGACAGATGGGTTAAAGAAAGCAAAATATCATTAACTGAAGGGGACTGCTTTAATATATGTGTTGTACAGCGAACCACCACCAGCTCCAGGATGTGGAAAGAATTTTGCTGGAAAAATATAATTAGGTTCCTTATTACTACTAAAACGAAGAGCAAATTTTCAACAACACAACAAACATGCTGGAGACGGTGTGGAGAGTGGAACGCAGATCACAGTCATGTTTTTTGGGAATGTACTAAAATGAGAAATTATTGGCATGATGTGTGGGTAGAATTGAAAACAATACTGGGATATGAACTACCAAAGTCATGTGAACTATTTTATCTGTGTAATCTGACAAGGGAAAATGTACAATATGAAAATGAATATCTGGTAAAAAAAATTCTGCAGGCTGCAGTCAAGAAGGCAATGACCAGGAGATGGTATAGAGAGGACCCACTTGGAGGAACTGTCTGGACACAGTTGAGGAGATAATCAACATGGAAATATATGGCAGTGACTTAATCGAATCACTGGCACAAAGCGTGTCATACCCCGGAACGATAGGTGGCGCTGTATCCATTTCAACTATCGCTAATAGAGCCACTTCCGGTTGACCACTTTACCACCACCAACAACAACAACAAACTCAGGTATTCAAGAAAGATGGCAAACGAAGAGCAAGATGAAGCTACGACTCTCTACATTTCGTTTGTAATGAGCATGGTTATTGCACGAATGCGGCGCATTCTCCATCACGTTGTTTATTTCTTTCCAAAGGCGGCTACAACAACAGTAATGTAATCTTCTTCGACTTCCAGGTGACGATCTTGGGAAAAAATCTCGAGTGTGCGCAGAACGCTCAATCCGATCCCCTGCTGTCTACATGCACGTTCAGTGTACATTTGGATCGAGTTATCTCAGGGTCTTAATCCAATCGCGAGTAACCCGATCCGATCTGGGTTTTTTGTCAGATTAAGGTGTCTACATGATCTGAATAACTCAATCTTATTCTAATTTAGCCATTAATCTGATCCGATGACACTCATGTAACCCCACTAACTGAGACTCGAGCAAACAAAATTCGATAAGAAAAATGCGAAAAATGGACAGAATACAAATCTCAAAGTAGAGACACCACTCAAAACCTTTGATTGATGTTAGAGACATTTGAGTATTATTTCTAAGAACATGTACCCCACTGATGCTGTGCTGTGTTCTTTGATATTCTATATAAAAAAATAATAAAATCTGAGTATATATAAAAAAAACAATGTTTAAACAGATTAATTACTATCAGAAATTCATCAACGTTACTGCCGCCAATCATTGAAAATGTCGCGGACCTCACAGTAAAAACCATTCAAATTTATATAGATATTTTAGCCCTTCCCCAATCATTATTATAATATATCATTATAGTATCAATGGATTCCTTGTAAGTTCAGGATTGCCACTGATATCATGCTATCTGAAAACTGAATGCACCAGACCCCCAAAACTGTAATGTTAATAACAAATGATCTACCATCATTTAAAAATTAATCAAATGAAGGAAAATATTCCAACTTAATGCCATAATGAATGATTAATTAAGGCAGGGTCTAATTACTATATGAGGGAAGTCTGGCCATTTTACTTTTATTCTGCCTATTTATCATGCTTTTCTCAGTATAGAGGTTAAATTAAGATCGTATCTATTATCTTTGTCTTACACCATAGCATGGGAAAAATATTCGTGAGAACTATTGATCAAGCCAGCATGGAGGCCCACCAAGATGGTTTATTCATAGGACACAGAATTTCGTGCCACGTCCCTGCCAACAACTTTTAATTGACAACTGTATCTATTTGTAATGCTCCCAATACATCCCAAAAGTTACAGCAGCAGCCATATAGAATGTTTTGCCTCTCAGGGGCTGTCAATTCGAGCACACTAAATGTGTCTAGATAGAATAAAGATGTGGGCACCACTTTTTCAAGAAAATACAGGTAAGGCAAGCACATACTGAGCAGCATGGGAGAGTAGATCATTTAAGGTATTACGGGTTTTTTTTTGTAATTCCAATTAATTACAGTGCAAGCAAAACTAAACATCAATGGTGGAATGCAAATGAACATATTACAAGAGCAATATCAAGGCACTTTTTTTTTTCTTGTCTCAATACTTTATATTTTTGCCCCAGTAAATATGAAGGAAATACATTTTACTCCATAAAATTTATAGCACGGCTCTACTAATTATAACCATTGATCATCAAATGGTTATAAATGTAGTATCATACCACAGTTCGTATTTTTGCCACAGGGAAAAAAAGGGGAGGGGGGCAGACATTTAAAAATGGCTTGATATTAACTCTTCACCCTTTTCCTCATTTGTTGAATCAATCTATGAATATGTTGATCCCTGCCTGTTAGCAACTGACACTGGCCTTCCCTTTTTAATCTAAGTTTGTAATGCTATGTTTAGCACTTCTAATAGATAGCCATTCTCAAGAAGAGAACGCTAAATTCAGATTATATGAAAGCGGAAGCATCAGAAAAGTGATTAAAACATTTTCTATTAATGCTTTCAAAAGTATCAGAAGAGCACTGCTTGCCCACCGAGAGCTGCTGTGAGCAAGTGTCCAACCCAGGCTCGTTTCACGGTTTCATGGAAGTTTCCATCTGTTGCACTCTCAGTCTCTGCAGATAGATATTGGTGTAGTCAGTGGTGTAGTTCTGCAAAAGACTAATGACACAAAAGCTCTGATGATAACACTTTGATTGAATACTGATTGGTTGAAAGTTATCTCAAGCTAGCTAGAGGCAGGAGGGGCGAACAATTACTGATTTCACAAAACACAAGGATGAAATGCCTGAAACCATTAAAAGCAAAGGGGCAAAGAAGAAAAAACAGTGACCATAGACACACTGAACAATCATTATTTAAAGGTGACATATTATGGAAAAATTATTTTTTTCTGTTCTTGGGAAAATATATTTTAGGGTGTCTGAAGCCACCAGCAAGTGTGAAACACCCCCCAAATCCAACCATGTTAGTTTTTTGTCATTCAGCTGTGTTTAAAAGTGTTTCTCGTTTTCCCCCATTCCCATTTTGATTTCCAAAGTATGCCACTTGTTTCTAAGCCTCAACCTCTGAGCCCTGCCCACAAGCATCCAAACTGCTAGACCTGTGCAGCTGCAAATGTTCTGCTGTCAGCCATAGTGAGGAGCATGCATTTTACATCTACCTGAAGCCTCAGAGGATATAGGAGCCAAGTGGCAGCAAGAGTTATCTAAAGACTGTGTATGTGCAGCAAGCATGTTTCATTGGACAGTTTTAACAACTTCGTCCAGTTCAAGACGACACATGAAAAGAGTTTGGATTGTCTTAGGCGTGGTGTAGGCACTGCTAGACGACAATCCTGGGATGAACGGAGGGACCGAGTTGTGACATAAGCCTTTGCAAGAGCATTCAAGTAGATGGGAGCCATTCCATTAAGCACTTTGTAGGCTAAGTTCAATGAACAGAGGGGTGACGTGTGTTCTTTTATAGCAATATAAACAACATACATGATTAACATGTAATATGATCACATTTATGTATTAAAGTGCAATTCGTTTTTTTCAATAAAATGTGATTAAAAAAATAAAAAGGATGGAAAACATTCAAGAAATGTGCAAATGAAGCAAGGTTTTTTGGTATAACTATCATGTATTATTCATTTGAACTTTTTTAGAACTTTGAACATTTACAAAACATAAGTAAGATCTCAATCTCAGCTCGGCTGCTGACCACTTGGTCCTGGGGCCTGCTGCTGTCTAGCTGTGGTTCATTCTCGTTTAGGAGATAGCTGATGATTAATGTCATCCTCTTCTAAAAGTCACTGCCAGTCACTTGTGACACTTGTGACAAGCACGGTAACAAGGTTTGTAAACTTGATTAATACTCATAAAAGTAACGCCACGTATAAGCCGAATGTTAAACCGTGGGACAAACAATATGCAATTTAATCTTCCGTCCTCTCGGCACTTTATCCAAGTTGTATTTCAACTTCCTTGTAACGTAGCCATTTTGCCAATGGAAGTTCTGCCTGTAATAGCGTCGCTGTTCATACCAGCATTGTGTGGCGACGGTGGGGATGTTAGTGATATGACAGAATCAGAAGACAAATAGTAACTTATTTTTTTGTTTATTTGCCTTATAAACTCTGCCGATTCCTCGGGGAAAGCCTTAAGATTTGAACTATCTTTTTTTGCATTTATTGTCCGTCAGTGCAATAGTAATTAATCGGCTATCTGTGGCGTTTTCTCCACTCTGGTAACGGAGCCTGGTTATGTGTTTGAGCAGAGCAGACAGATGTGTCCAGATGTATTAACCCTTGTTTTCTGGTCATATTTTTGTTACTCAAGCAATGTTTGTTGGTCTGGTGGACCCGCTGCATTTTTGGGGTTTTTAATTCAACACAATCAAACAATTTTATGTTAAAATACTCTACAGATGTTTACTTCATCCCAATTTCAAGCAATATAAACAACAAGGTTTTTTGGTATAACTATCATGTATTATTCATTTACAACTTTTTTACAACTTTGAACATTTACAAAACATAAGTAAGATCTCAATCTCAGCTTGGCTGCTGACCACTTGGTCCTGGGGCCTGCTGCTGTCTAGCTGTGGTTCATTCTCATTTAGGAGATAGCTGATGATTAATGTCATCCTCTTCTAAAAGTCACTGTCAGACTCTGAATTTGATCTTCATATTCTGAAACCTCCTCCCCCACATTGTCATCAAATGTGTCTGTCTTGACCAAAATCAATTTCAAGGCCTTGTGTGCGATGAATCTTTTGGTTGTTGCGGAGAATCGGTTGTATTAGTAGTTATCACTGGGAAAGCTATATTTATTGCCCCCCCCACAAAAAAAAAGAGGAATATGATAACAGGTGCAAGTGCGTGAATGTCGGTTTGACACACGCACATGTGTATAATTACAACAAACAGTTTGAAAGTAGTGTTTGTTTTACAGATCACCAAGAAGCTGGCTGGCGCTATTGGGGACAGTGCTGCATGGATGACAAACATCGGCAACGAGTTTGGCCAGGTTCTGAACTCTGTTTTGACGACGGGTGAAGGTGCAGGGTTGGAAGAGTTGTGCCATGGCATCGTCACTCGATACAAGAATGCGGGCCAAGCTGAACCTGAGGTCATCTATGTTGACCGGGACTGCTGCAGCCAGTCAGGTGGGTAAAAATGATAAAATTCTTTATCAAATATACGTTTGAAAAACTGTGTGCCACACACACACACACACACTGTTACCACTCCACTTGTGGGAGGAGGGGTACTGGCAATTGGGCAGCGGCTGACTTTGTTTTTCACAGGTGTGTCTTCAGTGGTCAAACTCTTCCACCCATGGAGGTCTGCAGTGCGCTTGGACAGCTTCCATTTCATGCGGCGTTTTAACTGCGGCGTTAAGTTTACGTTAAGTGTCTGTCTGCCTGTTCGCAGATGATTGCTCGTCTGTTACTGTGTGATTATTGTTACAATGTTAATAAAGTTTGATAATTTTACTTGAACCAAGAACAGCCTTCACATTTTTATTTAATTTCCCTTTGCAAAACAGGACGACAGTGAGTGTGAGTGACATCCATTTAATGCAATTGTCAAAAGTGAAGCCAGAATTACTTGGAGAATTATTTTACATTTATTAATAAAACCCAACACTCTTTGTCTCAACCAAATATTTTTTAAAAATACTTTCTTTGCTCAATTTGGAATTTGTTTCATTCACTTGTGTTGCACAAATAGGGATACAGATAGATAGCTAGTGTTAGCCCGATTTTTTCATTGGAAGCCCAAGAACAAGCTGGAGAAATCGTATCATATTTATCAGTGGTCACAAGTAAAGTATATTGCAGCGCTGGACTCGGAGTGCCAGAGCTCCCGCAGGAAATCCGTCAGGCCGAGCCCCGATATCCGGAAACATGTCATATTTATATTCAGCTTTATCTCACAGAAGTTGTTTTCACACTTATCAGAGTATAATTGGCCAGTTTTTAGTGGCATGATCAGGCCAGTTGCTGTCCTTGTTGTGTTCTTTGGATGTGAGAAACAATGTGTGTGTATGTGTGAGTGCTGTTTTAGGCGTGGATCTAATGTACCAGACCTATCTACTCTACTAGAGATGTTTTGTCTGTCCCAGTTGTTTATGTCATTCTAAAGTCTTGGACCCTTTTAAGGTCATCGATTGTGCAGTATGAGCAGAGTGGAAAAGTACCAGCTAGGAACATTTAGGAAAATACAGAATATGAATTTATAATGTCTAAGATCAAAGCCAATTATAACACTAGTCTCTCAAATAATTGAGTGTACCAAAAAAAGAGGGGAAAAATGATGGGAGACTTATTTACATTTACAGTTATACACATTTTGTGTGCTGCCCCCTACAGTAGGCTTTAGTAACGTCCAAAGCACTGTGGTATGTTGGGGTGTTGCCACAATACAGGTTCGAATCCCACAAGAAACATGAAAATTAAACGGATGATAAACCTTGCAATAAGTGTAGAGGTGTGTGTAAACAATGTTGAGAAGATAAGAGAATAGAGAAAAGTGGATATAGTGTACGTTTTCCTCCTTTTTTTTTCTCCTTTTCTTTTTCTCTCTCCCCCCCCCCTCCTTCCTCTTTTTTTCCTTTTCCCCCCTTTCGGGCAGTCCCTTTTGCCCCATTTTTGGCCGAGTGAAGTGGTCGAGAGACTGCATTTTTTATTAACAATAATGATGGATGTTCTTTAAGGGCCTATCACCCCTCTAAAATTGTGCAAAATGGTTTAGTCCACTCAACTCCCTTCTGGGACCTTTCTGTGTGGAGTTTGCATGTTCTCCCCGTGTATGCGTGGGTTCTCTCCGGGTACTCCGGCTTCCTCCCACTGTCCAAAAACATGCATGTTAGGTTAATTGGTGTCTATAAAATTGTCCTTAGGAGTAAGTGTGAGCGCGTGTGTGGTTGTTTGTCTCGTTTGTCTCTGTGTGGCACTGTGATGGACTGGCGACCTGTCCAGGGTGTACCCCGCCTCTCACCCGATGACCGCTGGGATAGGCTCCAGCCCCACCGTGGCCCGACCGACGTATTAAGCGGGTATAGAAAATGGATGGATGGATACCAGAAAAGGAAAGGAAGAAATGAGAGGGAGAGAAAATTAAACAAGGGGAAGCAGCTATTTTCTTTGAGAAGAGATGTGAGCAGCACAACTGAACTAACACAGTTTGAGGGGATATCAGCAGTAGTTGTGTCAGATGAAGGCAGCACGTAGGCTTCGTTTAGGGACAACACAGATGAATTACTATCAGAAATTCATCAACGTTATTGCCGCCAATCAATGAAAATGTTACAGACCTTGCATTAAAAACGTTCAAATTTATGTAGATATTTTAGCAATTCTCTAATCATTACATATATTTAGTATCAATGGATTCCTTGTAATTTCAGGATTGTCACTGTCATCACGCTATATGAAAAACTGAATGCACTAGACCGCCAAAACTGTAATGTTAATAACAAATGATCTACAATAATTTTAAAATGAATCAAATGAAACAGAGGAGGAGAATATTCCAACTTTAAGGCCATAATGACTGATGAATTAAGGCAGTGTCTAAACACTAAATGAGTGAAGTCTGGCCATTTTACTTTTATCCTGCCATTATCATAACCCATTTATTATGCTTTTCTTAATATAGATGTTAAACTGAGATCGTATTTATTATCTTTGTCTGACACCATACCATGGGAAAAATATGCGTGAGAACTATTGATCAAGTCAGCATGGAGGCCCACCAGAGCCCAGAATTTCGTGCGACGCCCCCTCACTAGCTCCCGTATGTTGGATGCATCAATAACGTCACATAAAATACAAATAGAAACAAAGTATAGGAGTAAATGTTCTCATTGCACGGATCTGTGTGATGATGTTATTGTTCTACAGGTTGACATTGAGCCTCTTTCTCTCCTTCTCTGGGTGTGTTGATTCCCCGCCCACTGTTTTTTCTCCACAATCATATCCCGTGTATAGGCTACTAGATACACATCCCAGGCAGCATTATCCTCTAGATAAATCTTTTTCCGTCTTCTACTAGCAGAGACACTCATCTGCAAGCAACCGAACACTACGCCATTCTCGGGTAGGCTACGTTTTTTCTTCCTTTCGTCTTCCTTTTGGACAGACAGCAGTTTCATGCTCTGTCGATTCAAATTCTGTGCATCTGCTGGGACTGCTGGGAGGACGTCGGCACTGACTGCAGTACATGCGATGCGGAGATAGGGAAAAGGGTATGATATATGTATAAACTGCACATTTAAAGCTCAACGCAGCAGCAGGGGCGGCAGTATCCGGTGCGGATAGAGTACAGGGAGGTGGCGGAGTTTATGTGCACTCAACTGGACGCTGCAACCGAAGTGCCTCTGCAGCGCCGCAGCTCTTCAGAGGGATACCGTTCCGTTACGTGACAACAAGCCCAAAGCGGCCCTCGATCGGTTAGGGAGGGGGGCCCTAACGCGGCACCCCGCCCGTCTCGCCTCATTTGGACTGCAGGGATAACGACCTAACCCGTGAAATACCAGCGCAGAAACCACCAGCAGAGTCTCGCTGGCCGCCCTGTCACCGTTTTCCTCCATACCGCACCTCTGCGTCGAAGGTAGGCTTTGCTAAACAGTGTGCTGTCTGGAATGTAGGCACCGTAGGTGTTCATACTCCCAGCGGTGATAGTGGTAATGATGACGTTTAAAGCAGCCGAATTTGTCATTTGTCATTTCCCCCCTGCTCAGTTTGTATTGTTGTTATGTACTTGAGGGGATGACTGATGGACTTTGGTTTCATGCAAGCGCTTTGTGAGAGAGATGCATGTAAAGAAAATGACGTAGGGAATTCCCACAGTAATCGAATAGCGCGAGATGACACCAGCACATTCCGCCAGTGCAGTCCATGATGGCCTGCTATTAGCCATGTGAGCAAAGCGACTGCGCGCGGCCTCGGCAGCGCACAGATTGACCAGAAATGATTCAACTTGGAGACAAACTGTTATGTAACGGAATTTTGCTGACGCTATTCTGCCATAAGCGGGGGTTACCTTCACGTCTCTCCTGCTCTGTTATGTTGGTCTATGTTTACAGATTGGTTATCACCGAGCCCAGTGTCAACAAATCTACCGGTATTTATCCTCAATCAAGTAATTTTGCTGTCATAATCGAGATTGGATTGCGATATGTTTGATTAATTATTTTTTGGCAGAAAGGCGGAAACTGCAAATCTGCAAACATGCTCGGCTTTTTAAAAAATATGATACATTAGTCAAACCTGATATCGATATAAACAAGCAGTAATAAATAATTGCTATCCTCCCGCGAAAAATCACTTTTCCTCACTGGATAGATTTCACAAGTGTGTGAATATTTCGGTCCTGACAGCTGTGTCAGAGACAGGTAAGAAAATCTACACTTAAAATTCCTAAGTATTAGATGAAATAAAAGACAGTCAAGTCAAACCCTCTGGTTAAAAGTGATTTGCAAATACAAAACAACACTGTGCTGACAAACTGAAAATATAGTTTGAAGCTTTAATGGGAAGAGGATCTGTCCTTTCCCTAGTGTCAGTGTAGCTCATGCTTAAACAAAACTGATAAAAAATGGAACATTTGGGGAGTGTGAAGGATTGCCTCTAGTTTATTTGTTGTCTTTTATAAGAAGATGCCTGTGTTTGATGAGGAGGGAATGGATCTCAACAGACAAGTCCACTCTGATATTTTTACTGGTAGTCTATAAGACCTCCTTTGGATATGTTTGATACTCCCCCGACCTACATCTCTTGAAATCTAGTTAATTGTATTACTGCCAGAACAGGACCATTTACAGTTATTCTTAAGTCTTTCCAATTTTGGGTTTTTAGACGCCTAATTCTTTTGGGCTGTGTTGGGCACTCTGAAATCAACCAAAGGTAAAAATCCAACTAAAGGTTAAAAAATATCCAACTCAACTCAAGTTATTAGTAGTAGTAAACTAGGGCTGAAAGTTCCTGATTACCTTTTTGCTTGACAAATTCTCTAAATTTTTGGTTAGTGATAATTGTTTACTGTGGTTACTAGCTTTTCTGTACCAACAGACATTTTGAATTTTAGGTTGATGTCAGGATTGTCTCCTGGAGCCATTTTAAACAGATAGCAATGGTCTCCAGTGGTCGGTAGCAATCCAGGAATGAGATAAGACAATGGTCTGTCATGAACTGAAAGCAATTAGAACACCAGCATCAATGTCTATAATCTAAATTGAATATGTAATTACACATATTATTATAATATTGTATATAAATGCAACTTAAATTTTGTGTCAGAATGAAATACTGAAGGAAGGGTTTTGTTTAAAAATGATGAAAGGTGTGTATCGAAGTGTAATTGTGAGACATTCAACCACAAGAACACTGTACTAGCTGTTACATGAAATGATGAAGGGTTGTCATCATGCTCTGTATTGCTGCAGATGGAACCAGTAGACAAAAAAGGATAAAATAATGAGAGTTTGCTACCTCAGAATTCTTCAGCATCACGTCAGACCCAGCAGTGAGACATTTTATATATTTGTATTTAAATATAATTTAGTATATTCTCCACCCCCCCTATCCCCCTCTCCATATCCGAGTTCTCAGATGTCCTTCCCAGAATCTGTTGGAGCCATTCTCCTAGTTTTCTCACATTACCACTGACGTCACTTTTGCCTTCACTTCCCACATCTTTTTAACTTCCTTTTTCAGCCCTTCTTATTCTTTTAGCTTCATATGTTCCTGTTACTTGGGGTTGCTACATCTTTCACCACTGCCTTCATCCACAGTTTGTGGACCACCATAATGTCCAGTTGGTTAGCCATCACCACATATGTATATCATTAATACAAATTTTTTTTAAGTCACTTGGTATGGCAAGGCCTCGCTCACTTTACAGGCTGTAAAATGTGGGGTATAAATAGAATTAGCTGGTGAGTCAGGCTTTAAAATGGGAAGTGCACTGTGCAGGAATGTCACTTACCCCTTCACTTCTTTATGCATTCCTCAACAATAATGCATGATTAATGTAACAATTTAACATTTATTTTCTGACTTTTATTTCCCTTGAGGTGCTCAATGATCCTTCAACTGATGACAGACAGTCTAGCTAAAAACACAGAATATGTATCATGTTTACATTGAGTGTAATATTCCTTTTTGCTTTTCCCTATCCCTCCAAATGATCTCTATGTGTCTCCATATGTTTGCCTAATGCTTTAGCCACCTTGGCAACTTTTATACAGGGATTTAAATTCCTCAGAGACGTAATACTTACACTTAACATTGTAATGTGTCTCACATACACTGTTAGCCACACATTGAATTGTCTTGAATTCAAACTAAAGATTTTAACAAACTAATTAGACTAAATAAACAGTGGTATGGTTGGAAAGGACAGAAGTATTCAAATGCCTCCATATACTTTCCCATGTGTAACTCATTCCACACATGTGCTTCCACAGCAATGGGTTTAGGGAAATGCCCTGAGTGGGACAGAGCTACACCCTATCTGGGAAGTGAGAACACTCTAGTTTTAATTCCAGACCTAAAAAGCTCAGACAAAGCCTCATTGCTGTGAGTTGTGACTGTGTATGGTTTTGTCAGTTGGTGCTTTATTTGTGTTAGACAGTCTTCTTCTTATTGTGAGGCACAATAAAACCTGAATGGCACTGAGTGGGTGTGTGTGCCAGCTCTCAAGGTGCCCGTTCTGTCAGGCATTAAAGTACTGCAGTCACCTCAACGGGGGCACAGAGGGGTCCCTCTGCTGACACCAACAGACTCTCACACAGAGGACCAGGAATCACTGAACTGATATCAAGGCATCTGCAGCTCACAACACAGATCCAGATGGCAAAAACACAAGGGTAGTAATAGGTGAATATGTTCCATTATTAGTCTATCTCAGTAGAAAAATAATTATTTACTCTTCTGCCATGAATTACTTTATCTTAGCTCATCAGAAAACCAAAGATGTACACAAAGTAGTTAAAATCTTGTGTGAACTGTATATATAAACACAATGCAATGTTAAGAAACCTTTTCTCACTAAAAGGCACATCTGCAAAAAAATTGCCAAAAGCCACTTTGATGATTCTCAGATTAGGAAAGGCAGAAATCCTCTGATCTGATGAAGATTTGGCCACATTTCCAACAGTGTATATGGAAGAAACCAGTCCACTCCACCGCCCCACTTAAATCAAAAAGTTCCAAAACTAAGACCAATCCCTGGTTGAATGACCACAATCGTCGGCTCAGACAACAATGCAGGCAGGCTGAACGGCAATGGAAGAAGGACAGACTACATGTATCTCTGAGCTAAGGGACAGTTTGGCTGCCTACCAGAGAAGTTTGAAGGAGGCCAAATCCAAATATCTCTCCTCCATTATAAATAACAGCTCTCACCATCCAAGACTGCTTTTTAACACCATTGACTCTGTCATTAACCCACGCCCCTCCGTCCATCTCGCCCCTTCCACAGCAACCTGTGAAGAGTTTCTCTCCTTTTTCGCAGATGAAGTGGCATCTGTTAGACAGAGCATCACTAATATAGACAGGTCCCCTGAAGATGTGTGTGTTCCTCCTGTACTTCCAACCATTCTCGAGCAGTTTGAGACAATTTCTCTGCCGTCCTTCACTAAACTGGTTATCCACTAACTGTCCGCTGGATTTTATTCCAGCTAAGTTTTTGGTTTTTGATTGCGTTGGACCAAGTTTACTTGTTTTTATCAACACTTGTCTTTTGTCAGGGTCTGTCCCAGCTGCTTTCAAACATGCTGTCGTCAGACCCCTTCTTAAAAAATTGCATCTTGACCCCTCTGTTTTATCTAATTTTAGACCGGTTTCTCATTTACCCTTTCTGTCAAAGGTACTGGAAAAAGTTATTTTTAACCAGTTACAGTCTTTCTTAGAGAAAAACGATATTCTCTAAAAATTCCAGTCCAGTTTTAGATCCCGACACAGCACTGAGTCAGCGTTTTTGAAGGAGTACAATGACATCGCCCTGTCTGTGGATGCAGGGAGTCCCGCTGTGTTGGTGGTCCTGGACCTCACAGCTGCCTTTGACACAGGTCTTCAACTGGTACAAAACGCTGCTGCTCGATTTTTAACCAGCACGTCCAGACGCGAGTCCTTTCGTCGCTCCACTGGCTTCCAGTCAGTTTTAGAATTGATTTAAAACTTTTGATGTTTGTTTTTAAGATCCTAACCATCCGGGACCCTGGCAGGGCCCTATGCTCCTCAGACCAGCTTTTACTAGACATCCCTAGATCTAAATGTAAACAGTGGGGTGACCGCTCTTTCACCGTTGCGGCCCCCAGATTGTGGAATAAACTGCCCCCCAACATTCGCACTGCTACAGACCTCAACCTTTTTAAGTCAAAGCTGAAGACCCACTTTTTTAGTCTAGCTTTTATCGGCAACTAGAGAAGTCCTTTCCTTAGGTCATTTAATACACTTGCTTATACTGGTTTTGTGTTTGGGGTTGGTTTTATGTACCATTTTATGTACTATTTTATTAACTATTCTTATGTCTTTGTTTTAATTATTTATTTTATGTCGGTTACTGTTTTATGACTTGCATGTAAAGCAATTTGGGTACCTTTTGGGCATTGTAAAGGGCTATGTAAGTAAATAAACTTGAAACTTATATGTTCTGAACACAGACAGAACATAGAGTCAAAATAAGTATTTTTGCTGTTTTCAATTATTTTGGCTCTTGGGTACAGTAGATTTGAATCTGATTTGATTTCTTCTGAATCTCAACAAACATTTAGGCTTGATCACAGAAACATCACCCAAGCAGTTGTTTTAGTGCTTTAAAACACACACACATGCATATTCAGTGGGGAATATTTAGAAACATAATTTGCCTCTGCAGATCTTTGTGGAGATGTGTATGATACTGTACGGCACTGACAAAACATTTTCAGCACACATATTGTATGTGGAAAGCAGTAGAGCGGCATAGTCATCCTAGAATTTTGAGGAATCCACATGTTGTCATACTTTTGGCATGATGTGTGTAAGGGGATATAGATACAGCCATAATGCTAACATTGTGCCTGTCAGTCATGCCTGTCACAGGGGATACTAGACACGACAAATTTTCACAGCCTCTGCTTTCATTTAAAAAAAAAAACAACAACAACAAAAGACAGCCTATCACATTGAAGAATAACGCCTAAAATATATTTTAAAAAATTCAATGTCCTCCTGTTTAAGGAATTTTCTCTGAAGATTGTCTTCCAGAAAAAAATACAAGAAAAACAGCAATCCAGCACAGTCTAATCTTATTATTAGATCCTGTGCTGCAGATCTGTTTCCTCTTTAGTATACACTGCCAGTGATGCACAGTACAATTTGCAAGTTTTTTGCAAAGTAGGTGTCAACATCAAAAAACATCAATAAATATCCTAAGAGAGACTGCTTAGAATTGGGAAACTTTGTGGTTGTCATATGACATGTTATCTATATTTGCTTCCTGACAGTCAATCACTAATCCAGGTCATACTGCAGAGTGGAGTAGTTTGGATTATAATAGAATGTGGAAGCTTTTCTAAAGAAAAAGACTGGATCTATTCCAGATTGCCTGATGCCTTTGTATGAGATCATGTCCTAGCTTTTTGTAACTGGTGCACAGACTCCTCATCCTCTCTTTTATGAGTGGAATGGCTCCATCTCCCACTACAAATTAGTGTTAGACAATGCCTGGCAAACATGGGAGGAGGGAAAATTTTGGGCCACAGGAGCACTTACATAACTACTCAACAGTTACATATACACCTATTTTTTATTTATTTATTTATTTTTCCTTCAACTGAGCCTCTGCCTGCTAATGGATGTGGCCCCTCCCTGCCAGTGCTATATGATTGCATATAAGGCTATGTGCACACGTGAGCTGGATTTATGTACTCCTGTATCTGTGATGAAAGTTTTATTCTCCCATAAATCCCTCTATGAGGTTTGTGTGTGTGTGTGTGTGTGTGTGTGTGTGTGTGTGTGTGTGTGTGTGTGTCTTTGGGCCACGCTTTGGTAATCTTGTTGAGTCAGGGACTTCCAGTCTTTCTTGCGTTAAATGCTTTTATTTCAATATCATGCCTTGGAAAGACAGCCAATCCACGTGCAGCAATGCAAAGGTCATTTCATAATTTATTTTCAAAATACAAAGTAAAGTAAGTAAATTGATTCTGACCCAAAGTCGAGATCAATCTAAATACCATATATACGCCAAATCCTTTTGCAGGATTTGAATCAGCTCAAATTATTCAAAATCTTTGCATTATAAAGAATTTCACTTATATTGTTACTCTAATAGATACATCAGAGAAGGGTGTTAGTCGATGCTTGTTCTGTTTGTGGTGATGACAAGACCACAAAGAATCTGGCTAAGAAAGTTTCTGTCTACATTTGATTTGACTTTGACTTTGACCTTGAGTCTTTATCCAAATTTACAAACAGTAATTGGTAAGTTTGACAGTTATCAGGTTTTGTGCCGAATAAGGATCATCTCATCTAACTTTGTAAAAAGAAAGGCAGACTAAGGTCTTTTCTTGTGTTAGATACATAACTTTAATGTAACATTGGCTTCTTCAGTGAGTCAGCAGCAATGGCATTCATTCACATATTGGTTACTGCTCTGCAAACTTCATTCAGACATGCCCATGAAAGTGACAGAAAGAGTCACAATTAACACTTAAACTGTTAATTGAATATAAATATATAATAATAATAATAATAATACATTTTATTTATAGGCGCCTTTCTGGACACTCAAGGTCACCGTACATTGGTTAAAAACAATGCAACAAAAACAATAATAACAATGGGGAGTAAACAAAGTGATCAGAAAAACAAAAAATCAGGTTAAAATCGCACAATGCCAATGAAATCATAGGGAAAAGGCAGTTTTTAACAGGTAAGTTTTGACTTTGTATTTGAAGTGTGGGAGTGAAGTAGTGCTCCTGGTAGACAGTTCCAAAGATGAGGAGCAGTGCGGCTGAATGCTCTGCTCCCCATGGTGGTGAGACAGGCAGGAGGGACAGTCAGGTGGATAGAGGAGGAGGATCGGAGAGTGCTGGAGGGCGTGGCAACATGGAGGAGGTTAGACAGGTAGGGAGGGGCGAGACTGTAAATGGACTTAAATGTTAAGAGGAGGATTTTAAATTGAATTTGAAATTTTGTTGGGAGCCAGTGGAGCTGTTGTAGGATGGGGGTTATGTGGTGGATGGAGAGGGTCCTTGTGATGATGCGGGCAGCTGAATTCTGGACTAGCTGGAGTTTATGTAGGGATTTGTGAGTGACACTGGAGAGGAGAGAATTCCAGTAGTCCAGGCGAGAAGTGACGGGGCTATGAACAAGAATAGAAGTGGTATGGGGGGGTGAGGGAGGGGCGGAGGCAGTTGATGTTGTGTAGGTGAAAATACGCAGACCGGGTAATGTTATTGATTTGGGAATGAAAAGATAGAGTACTGTCGAGGATGCTACCCAGACTCTTAACGTGTGGGGAGGGGAAGACAGTGGAGTTGTCAATGGTTACTGAGAAACTGTCAGTTGAACCTTAGTTTTGTCACTGTTTAGTTTGAGAAAATTGTAAGAGAACCAGGATTTTATGTCTTAGACAATCAGCAAGGGATGAGGGTGGGAGATAAGAGGTGGGTTTACTGGAGAGGTAGAGCTGGGTGTCACCGCATAACAGTGAAAACTGATGTTGTACTTACAGAAGATATTGCAGAGGGGAAGAAGGTAAATGATGAAAAGGAGGGGCCCCAGGATAGAGCCCTCAAGCACACCTGAAGTGACAGGAGAAGGCTGGAATGAGAAGGATTTGAGTGCAGTCTGAGAGGTAGGATCTGAACCAATCGAGTGGAGTGTGGGTGATGCCGATGGAAAATAATCTATGGAGGAGGGTGGTGTGACTGATGGTATAAAAGGTAGAGGAGGATGAGGATAGTGAGAAGACCATAATCAGCTGCCATGAGGAGGTCATTGGTGATTTTTACAAGTGCGGTTTCTGTGCTGTGGAGTGGACAGAAACCAGACTGGAACCAGACTGGAACTGTTACAGATTGTTAAGTGATAAGTGGGAGCGGAGTTGAGTAGCGACTATTTTGGAAATGAAGGGCATATTAGAAATGCGACGTAAGTTATTGAAGTTGGTAGGATCAGCACCAGGTTTTTTCAGGATTGGGGTTATTGCAGTGGTTTTGAATGATGTAGGAACAGTTCCAGTGGTGAAAGAGGAGTGGATGATGGCAGAAACGAAGGGGGCCAGAGAGGGGAGGCAGGATTTAATCAGAACTGTGGGGTGGGGGTCCAGCTGACATGTGGTGGGCTTGGACTTATGGATGAGGTCAGAGATCTCTGAGAGGGTGGGAAGCTCGAAGGAAGAAAAGGGGTGAGCGGGTGGGTGAAGGTCAGAAGTGACACTGGAGGAGTTTGAACCAAGATCCTGATGGATTATCTGTATTTTGCATTACTTGCAACTAAGCATTTGAGTCATACCAAATACCAAATATATCAGGGCTTACCATAGACTACAACCTGCGTAATTTTCCAGCAACTGCACCAGGCCTAAACTAACTTAATATTACCAAGCAATTTACTACCTTAAAAAATGTGAGAAATCACTCTGCTTTTCAGACTATGTGAAACCAACTCCCTCAGGCTAGATGGAGAAATCTTTATTTTAAAACAAAATGGCTTAGATTGAGACAGTCAGTGCGGTTACATACGGGCAATCGGATCGGATTAATGGCTAAATCACAATAAGATTGAGTTATTCAGCTCATGTAACAAGCTTAATCCGACAAGTAATCGAATCGGATTGGGTTACTTGCGATCAAATTGAGACCCCGGAATAACTCGATCTGATTGCCCACTTAACGTGCCTGGAGGCGACAGTGGATAGGATCGAGCGTTCTGCACATGCTCGAGATTTTTGCCTGCGATCGTCACCCGGATGTAGAAGGAGACGATATTACTGTTGTTGTCGCCGCCTTCAGAAAGAAACAAACAACGCGATGGAGAATGCGCCGTTGTGAATCGCGTTTGTTATACTCATCACAAATGTAGAGGGACGTAACTTCATCTTGCTCTTCGGTCGCCATCTTTCTCGAATGCCTTAGTATTGTTGTTGTTGGTGGTGAAATGGGTACAGCGCCACTTATCTACTGTGGTATTGCATGCTTTGTGCCAGTGATTCGATTCATTCACCGCCATGTAACAAAGGATAATTACCCTTGCTCAGATAAGGAGCATAACCCAACTATAGCTATAATCGAGTTAATCTCATCATGTAAACCCACTGAGTGCTCCCCAGACAGTTCCCAAACTGATATATGTGGATTAAAGAGCTTCCTTGGGTGGTATACAGCCGCCTGTCTTCTCTTTCTCTTGTTTTTACTTAGGCAGCCGACATTGTCAAAACCATAGGACCAGAAGGTAGAGAGATATTGTATGACTGCAAGTATAAGGGTTGTCTCTTCTCCAATGGTTTTATATAGATACAGCTTTCAATAAGATAAACTTATTTTTGTAATTATTTAAAATTAGCAGTTGGTGTATTATATTCCATTTTAATTATGGTGAGCAATAATTTAACGAGGAAACGAGAAAATTGTGCACAGTTCTAGCTACAACATTTCTTTTTCATGAGAGGAATGTCAGATAGAAATTAATGATCATGGTAGTGCCAGATTGTTAGTAGACTGTTTCTTTCACAGGAAACAACTTATCTGGTAATAAATGTTAAATAATTAGTTAAATTCAACTCATAATATGCAATCACTACTTTTGGGGTGTGGGAACAATTATTTTTGTCACTCATTTTTGTCTATCTCTTTTTTCTGTCCCCATCTTCAGGTTGTTGTTGCCACTGGATAACATAATCAAGTCTGCAACGGTTGTTGTACACCTTCAACTTTGACAGAGCACAAAAAAGGGAAGATGATGGGAGCCTTTGAAGGGAGGAAAACAGCAGATATTTTTCAAAACTCCAGTGTTTTCTTCACACTAACTCACAACTAAAATCAGCAAAATGCATCATTAGTTTGATGACTAGTCCATATAATAAGAACCGCCTCCTCTTTACTAAATCTTCTTTGCTCATCACCAGTCCCACAAGATGCGTCCCTCCCTTGCCACAGCAGTCTTACCACCCAGAATTCGTTCCCACAACCCACCCAACCTGGCAGTTGGAGGCCGTGAACATCTGTCAGCCCCTCGTAGGCGCAGCCCTCACCTGCGGCACACCCTCAGTCCAGAAAACCTGCGGACGCTGGCAGAGAGGGGTGGGGCAGCCGTCGATACCGCCTCTGTTGTCAGCAGTCCTATCGGGCTTACACGAGCTAACAGCGATACAGACCTGGTAACCTCCCAGAGTAGGTCCTCGCTAACAGCATCCACTCTGGAATACACATTGAACCGAGGCCAGAACCTTGTCATATCCTGGGACATCAAGGAGGAAGTGGATGCTACTGACTGGATTGGGCTGTACCATATTGGTGAGATTCATATTAACTGTACTTGTATAGTGCTTTTCTAGTCTAACTGACCACTCAAAGCGCTTGCCACATTCACCCATTCATACACACGTCTTAACCATTCATACACCAATGGATACATCAGTAGGCATTGTGGGTTTCAGTGTCTTGCCCAAGGATGCATTGACATGTAGCCTGGGGAAGCCAGAGTTGAACCACCAACCTTCCGATTGATGGGCAACTGCTCTTCCTGCTTCATGATTTGATTGGATGATAATTCACAATGTGCCTAAAGATACATCTTTATTGATCAAAGATTGATCTTGATTGATCTTGCGCTTGTGATCCTTGAGCTACAATATAACCACATATTACAAAATATGTATTACTACAATCAAATAGATTGGAGTTTTCTTTTAAATTTGTGCTTTTTAAAAAACAACTGTCTTGAATTTAAAAAGCTGCGTCTTTTCTGTACCAGTGTTTGAGTGACCCTTTATGTTGCTATATGTACGTCATGTGACTTATGAGGCAGTTACCACTTAGGTCCACAAATCATGTGCAATGTTTTCTCACAGAATATCAAAGTCTCTTCCCTGGGCTTTAGTGTGGCTGTAATTTGCTAGCGTAACTATTCTATAAAGTGAATATTATGATGGAAGCTTATCCAGCAGCTCAAATATCTTCAACAGCTGGTGAGCACCCATAGTTCTCCATGATAAAAAAGAATATTTAGATCTTTAGCATTGAAAATGGCCCCAGATTTGATGAGTCTCTTCGCTCTCTAAGTTGAAGGTCAAAGTTTACAGCATTTCTTTAATTCATGTTGAACATGGTTTGCTACATTCCTTGAGGTTTCATACATTAGGTTAATATGAAAATGGCAATTATAGTTCCTCATATTAGTTATGTTACCAAGGTAGTGTGTTTTTTTTCTAATTTGTGCTTGCAGTAGGTTAATAAAATTCAACAGTTGCACAGAAATCATTTTCCAAATCTTAGGCCAATGCTTTAATCTCTTCTGAATGTTATCAGTGGACAGCTCCAATGAAAATGTCTGACAGTAAAGTTTTAGCTGTCCATCTTGTAGTTTTCTACTTATTGTCTATGTATATATCTATGTATACAGCATACATCCCTCATATAGAGTTAGCAAAATTTTACAAACACGATTTATTTATCAAAAGCAACCATTAGCCAGCTGGTGCCAGGCACTTTATATGAACACTTTTAGTGCTAAAACAGGGAGAATTTGTAGATTTGTTTTAGTAAATGATTTTCAGTCTCTCTCCAACTGAATGTTGGCACATTAAAAATCTTGTCTTCAATAAATCTATATGGCAGAGAAAAGATATTCACAAAAAAGTCTTGCATTCAATTTTTTGGATTGATGGTGATGAGTGACAAAAAGGAAGGCCCATAATGAGTACATATGAGAAGATAAAATCTTGTTGAAACAGTTGTTTTTGTTTTTTCCCCCAAAAAGAGTGTTGAAGTACCAGATCTTCTTGCAGTATCGGAATTAATATTGATATTATGTTTTGTTATGAATGATAACAAAATATTGGATAAAATTCAGTATTTACCAATTTCCCTTGTACAATCTAGAATCTACAATCTCATTTTTCCCTGCAGAAATGTTGTGTCATAGTAGGAATAATAATAGCTGTAACAACTGACCTAATTGAAATCTGATTGGTTGGTTTGTAGTTAATTAAATTTCTGACTCTATCTGACCCAAGTCCATGTCTCACAGTTGGTGCACATATTATATAGATCAGCAGGACAAAAGGAAACAAAGGATATACTTTTATTATTATTTATTAATTAATTATTCAATTTATTATTTGACTATTTTCTCAGTCCCCATCTGTACTGTTTGTGCTTTTTTTCCAAAATCTTTTTTATTTAATTTTTTTTCTTTTTGGAAGCTTTAAGGCATTCAGTTACAGAACTGACTTGACCCATCTTGTCCTCAAAGCTTTTCAGCTGATCCTGGGGTTTTATTATTGGAACCTTGAGACTAGCCAAGAAGAGTCTTCTTCTAGGGCTTCCAACTCTGAGTCAATACTGAAACATTAGCTGCTGAGACTTTACACAGGACAGGAGGCTGAGTCAACATGTAATGGCTCTGCCTCAGTATAGGATAACACACACCCCATCACAAACTATGCACGTCTCAGAGGCAAGTAGGGTGGTCTCCGATAATGTATGCTAATCCTGCTTAGAGACAGGAATTTGACAGGGGGGAAAAAGATTGACCTGTGTGCTGAAGAAGGCTATCAGACTCAAACTGACAGGCATATCTGTCCATGGTGGTGAAAGGTAATACAGGAGAAAGACTGTACATCCAGCACATAATCGATCATAAAGAATCTATGAATTCTAGGTTGTTTCTCTCACGCAATAAAGAACTGAGTCTTGATGTCACCTGGAGGCTAGCCTTTTTTTTTTCAAAAATTCCTGAATTCATATCAGTCTATCTGTACTAACAAAAACCCAATATATATTGTTCAGTCCCTGCCATTTCACCATTTGAACAGAAATGTCTGAACAACATGCCCTCCCTGCTATTGCATTTGGTTTAGTCGTTTGGGATTTGTGGAAAATGGTGTTGAATTAAATCAGCTGAAGGAAATATTACTTGACCAAAAATTTCATGAGAGAAATAACATACTGAATTGCTGAATCAGGGATACTGAACTTTAAGGAACTTCCACGTCAATTTCAAGGTGATACTGGAAGATTATGTTCATCCACTGTATACAGTCTCTGCTCTAGTGGAGTAGACTTTGTATGTTGAAATTATGGGAAATATAGAATCAATTTTACGAAATCATTTCTAAAGCGCTCATACAAAACTGCATATTGAAATTAAATGAAGTTCAAGTTAAAATATTTATTGTCCCACAGGGAAATTTTGTTTGTATCAGTGGTTAAAAAGACAACTCTACAGACAACCTAACAAACCTCAGCCACACTTGCACTAAGAAATCTGTCTGTGTAGTCCATTAAAATGTGACAACAATGGAATGATAAATATAGAAAATAAATGTTGTAAATATATTCCAGTGCAGCTTAAAGTGTCATGAATGATTTAATTATTGGCTGAGTGCGTTCATTGCACTAGGGACAAAGGAAAGCTTGTATCTATTGCACTTTGCCCTTGGTAGCCTATACCTCCGACCAGATGGAAGAGTGGTGTGAACTGTTGGTGCCGGGCTGGACGTCAGGTCACTCTGTATTGATCATAAGGCTGCCAGGACTTCATTACCTGCTCCAGAATCTTGAACCTCAGACGAGCTACCACTTTCCTCGACTAAGCAGACATTCAGTAATATGCAGTCCACCTTACCCTCCTCAACTCTCCTTCAAATGCACACACATGTACACACTCCTTCCTGCGTTTAGACCTTCATTAATCTGTGTGCAAAAGTGCTAGGAACAGCGGAATTCCCCTTCCATGTTTTAAACTCAAAGGAAGTTTAGAGTTTGCCCTTCTGCTTGGAGGTTATTGGGAGGTTATTTTTAGAATTGATTTCACTGATTAAAGGCAAATTTGTGTTTTGGAGTACAGAATCTGCAGACTAAACACACTGGAAGTCAGATCAGATGAAGCTTGGCTGCACATTTGCACTACAAAGCACAATCTAGAATTTGAAAGGTGACATCTGTGAAGTGATTTAACAGCCTTTCATCTGAAATCAACACAGCAAGAATGTAATAGGCTAACCCTTGCATTGGCAAACCTCCATATTTACTATAACTAACAGTTTTCCTTTTCTTCAGATGAAACCAGTCCATCCAATGTGTGGGACTGTAAGAACAGAGGAGTGAATGGCACCCAGAAGGGTCAGATTGTTTGGAGGTTGGAGCCGGGGCCCTATTTTATGGAGCGTAAGTTTCCACATATTTTTACACAGTGTGAGTTTCTTGAATATATTGTAAAATATTTACCAAACCAAAGTGTGAATGCTTTATGGGTATAAATTGCAAAAGGGATTTTATGTGCAACGTTTAACTTGAAAGTACACTGATCAACCAACAACAGGTGAAGAGAAAAAGATTCATCATCTCATTGCATTGGAGCAGTCAGTGGGTTATTAGGCAGAAAGTAAGGCAGAAAGTAAGCATTCTGTCCATGAAGACTATGGAACCAGAAAAAAAAATAGGCAAGAGTATCGATTTGATTGGCATTTGCATGGGGCAAATTGTTATGGCAAGATCGCTCATAGTATCTTGTGAGATGTACTTTAAGAGGGCAAGCCAGTGGGGAATGTGGATTTTGGCAATGTTCAACTGCGAAACCTTTGGCCCTGTCATTCATATGGATATTACTTTGACATTTACTACCAACCTGCACATTGCTGTTAATCAACCCCTTCATGGATATGCTATTCCTTGATGGCAGTTGATTCTTTCAGCAGTACAGTGCACCCTGCCATACCATAATGGTTTTAGGAACTCAACAATGAGTTCAAGATGTATACTTTTTCTCCAAATTCTGCAGATCACAGTCCAATCAAGCTTCTGTAGGATATGCTGGACTATAAAGTCTGATCCATGGAGGCCCCTTCTTGTATCTTATAGGACTTGCTACAGATGGCTTGGTGCCAGATACCACAGCATATTTTTAAGAAGTTTGGTGGTGTCAAAAATCACGCGTCAGGGACGTTTTGGTAGCAAGCTCTTTTCAAACTGTTAATTTCAAGGTGGGACTGATGGACCTTTGTTATGTATAAGTGTTCTGTGTGTAAACGCAGAGGCAGAAAGGGGACCTGACGTTGACGCTCTGGCAATACGTCTATGAGCCAGCAGCGGAGGTGGTCACAGAGCCAAATTGGCATGTGTGTATAAGGGAAAGCCAGTACGGCAGGACACACCATTCTTACCAACAATGCTGCTGACTTTTCGTGTGGAAACACACTGATGCGGTGATAAGATCCCTCTGTTTTAACTTTGTGAATTGCCAAAGGAATTGCAATGATTTAAAATGGACATATTTTTGCACCAATAAGATGCAACCATTGTGTGAAAAGGGCTGTTGGCTTGTGGTGAATCACTGTTGGGATCGTCTGATTTTGTGTATCATAAGTGTACCCAAACCAATATAGAAAATTATTTATATTTGTAATGAATCAAATATCAATTCATAATTAAATATTCAATATTACATAACTCCCCTGTACTTCCTCTACAGCTGAAACCAAGATCTGTTTCAAGTACTACCATGGAGTGAGCGGAGCACTGAGAGCCACGACCCCCTGCATCACTGTTAAGAATCCTGCAGTCCTGGTGTGTTTGATTATGTGTGTCTGTGTGTGTGAGAGAGTGCTGAATCACTCTGAGATTTAAATATGCCCTCTCAGGTTTAAGCTCAGCTTTAATATTATGGTTAAAATAAGCACTGCTAGGTGAAGATGACATCAAAGTATTATAATCAGTTGTGATAATTATCAGTTGTGATAATTTGTTGATACCCTAGATATGACAGTCGCCAAAATGATGGTTGTTGCTCAGCACCCATCACTGGATGGATGCTATTTGAACATACCAACAAGTCAAAGATATTCTTTGAAAATTGTCCAGTAATTAGTAGTAGGACACATGAACTGCACAGAATTGAGCCATGTTGTTCAGGCAGACATGTAACTCATTGTCACAATCAATTCTTGAAAACTTGAGCAATGCATCCTTGCTACAAGACCACAGTCTGCTATTAGTACATTTGATTCACTAAATCTCTCATATTCTCTCATCTATTGCCATTTAGATGTTTGTGAAGGGTTGCTGGGAGTGTGACGTTCTCTCTTTTTTTCATAGGTGGAGGGGCTGGCAGAGCAGGTGGGCGTTGAGCATCCTCGGAAACTGATCAGCTTTACTTTGACAGGTGAGCTTACATTTATATTTTTAAAGTTAGGGCAATAGAGAAGGGAGAACCAGTAACTTTATCAAATTCTACAAACACACAGACCAGATGTTTGGATTTAAGCTGAGTTATCTTCGTCCTTGCCTTTCAGTACCATCAGGAAACCTTACAGTAAACTGAAAACAAGAAACACAGTTGCTTTGGAACTGAAAGAGGTGTTTTCCTGCCAGAGATAGATGAAGAATGTTAGCAGTTTTCTACTGAAGTCGGTCAATGTTAGGACTCTTCTCATGAGTTTACAAGGATAGAATATCAAGTTTGTTCAGCCACTTTCCCCTGCCAGCCATTATGTTTCTACAAGTCATTAGTCGGATAAACTGGAAATGGCTAGAGACCCTCACTTTCTTTGCTTTGATGTTTGGCTCTAGTTATTGTCATTGTTTTGTTGCAGATCTTCGTGCCGCCGGCTTGAAAAAGGGCATGTTTTTTAATCCTGATCCATATCTAAAAATGTCCATCCACCCTGGTAAGAGGAGTGTCTTCCCCATCTTCAGCCATCACGGACAGGAACGACGATCAGCCATCATCGCGAACACCACCAACCCTGTCTGGCACGGAGAGGTGATATCCTTATTTTTCCTGCAAAGACTTTATCAGTCAATGGTGATCTTCACAACTTGGAGAGTTTGTTAACATGTTTTCCTTTCAACAGAAATACACATTTGTGGCACTGATGACAGATATCCTCTACATTGAGGTGAAAGACAAGTTTGCAAAAAGCCGACCGATCATAAAACGCTTCCTTGGCCAGCTGACTATCCCTGTGCAACGCCTCATTGAAAAAATACCAGGGTAAGTAACAGATGTCCAGAGACATGCAAACATGACCTCACTGACAGTCCTTGAAAGCCTAATATCAGTTGGACGGATAACTCTTTGTAATATTCTTATTGTTTGGTGCACACCTGGCCATATGGAAGCAAATTTGTACTATAATTCAAAATGCATTAACAGAAATGCTTTTTCATTTTCAGAATATAGCTGCATTTTTTATTGTTTTTTTATAGCTGCTGCATCCAAACTGCATTTTCATTTTCTTCTTCAAGACTGCTCTCATTGTATTCATTTTCATGCCCGTCCCTGCAAAAAATGTTCCATAATTCAATTTGGATTCGCAATCCCAAGCGGTGCAGGAGAATGACGTCAGTGGGTTAGGGTTAGTTAGTCTGGGTTGGTTGGGCTCACCTGCACACAACATTGCGCTCCCAGACACCATCGTACAATCCTTGTTAGAATTAGCTTCCCATGTGGAGTTAGATACAATTTCTGAATCGGATTCCTGTGACAGACTTGAGCAGATTATAGAGAACTTGGCTGCATACTCTGCCGTCACAGACGCCGATGTCAACGAAGTTGCCCAAGCTAACGTGCTCTTAGTCCTTCAGCGACTCAACGCCGTGTTCCCTGAGAGGGGGCGACAGGTGTCTCCTGCACCTTTTGGGATTGCAAATCCAAATTGGATTATGGAACATTTTTGTGGGAAAGCGTTTTTTTTTGTTGCATTTTTTGCATGAAAACAAAAAAGTAATGTGAGCAGTCTTGAAGAAGAAAATGAAAATGCAGTTTGGATGATCTATTATTAATTATATTCATGAGTCAAATAATGCAGCTATGAGCTTGAAATGAAAAAGCATTTCTGTTAATGCATTTTAATTTGAATTATGGTACATATTTGCTTCCATATGGCCACTCCATGATGACGTATTATGATATATTTAATTCTCTTTGTTTTTTTCATGCAGGGTCCAGCCTGTGAGTTTCCCCCTGTGTCGGCGCCTGCCTACCGAACATGTGAGCGGGCAGCTGCAGTTCAAAGTTGAGCTAACCTCAACTGGCCCAGATGGTAATTCTGATTTTGAACACGACTCAACAGTGCATTTTATTTATAATCAACTTTATATGTGTTAAAATGTAACTTTCCCTGTCTTCTTTAGGTGCCTCTCCTGATTCTATCATTGGCATTTCAAACTTGAATGGCGCTCCAGGAACTCCATCTGATGATGAGGACTTGCCCCATCATCTTCCAGGTGTGATCTCGGCTGGCCCATCTCCTACTGGGTCCCAGGGGTCTCAAGGCATGTGGGAAGGTGGAGCCACAGCCTGTCTGGAAAAAGACCTGTCTCTTGTTGGAGCAGAGGGTAGACTAGTGGAACCTGAAATTCTTTCAGGCCATGAAATGCTCCAGAGGTCACTCAGTGAGGGTCTGGATGCTATTGAGGCCCCTAAAGGCCCTGGTGAGAGACCTCTTGGTGCTGCATCACCTAAATTATGCTCTAGTTTTCCCACACACACAAGGCTAAGTGCCATGTTGCACATCGATTCAGATGAGGACGAGGAGAGGTCTGGAATTAATGACATTGTTCCGGTGCCATTGTCACCACTGCTGATGAATGGAGAACCTTCAGATGCTGGGGGGCCTGATGAAGATGACCCATTTCCTGATCTTCAGCAGGAACCTGAGCAACTGGAGCACTCAGTGCAGGAAGAGGAGCCTGCGGGTGTGGGCACTATGACAGAGGATGTGCCTCCTGAGGTAGAAGCAGCCCTGGATGTAGAGGCAGATCTGGACTTGGAAGACGTTTTGGAGACAGATGTTTTTCTTGAGGTTGAGGAGGTTCCATACACAGAAGCCAGAACCCATACTAGTTTTCCAGAGGGTGAAGAGGTAACTGGGCAAGGATTGGAACCTGGTGAGGACCCCTCATCAGATATTGACACCTGCTCTATGGCAACAGCACCACAGACTGTCTTCTCATCATCAGAGAGCTGTCCAATCACACTAACCACTGCTGTGGTAAGTTCATAAACTGGGATTTATCCCAGATTTTACCCAGTGTTTATAATTTTACCTTTAGTTTGTAAAAAGTCAGAAAAAAAGCCAAATTCTCTAGAGATGCTTTAAAAATCAGTTTTTATGTTTGTCCTCCTGCGCTTCTCTGGCTGGCTGAGCTTGAGCAAAACACACATTCAGAATCAGTTGACACACAATCTGCCAATGGATTACTTCCCTGTGATTTTGTGTGGAAATGTGTAGAAATATGGACATGTTAATTTGTGCTTCTGAATGCCTTTTCTGTGAAACAGATGGTAAGTGATGATTTCTTTCTCTGACTCAAGGCCTTTGCACACCAACTCCATCATTTTCAAATGCATTTTTTAAATCAATCATCTAACAAAAATGATTAAGCACCACAAGCTGCTGTTGTACAGGGTGATCTATACATTGCTGTTAGATTAAGCTGTATTCTTTACATTGTTTGATATGAAGTGCTTGGTGCTGGGAGACAATGTAATTGTCAGATATCATTTGAAATAATGACATTTATATAAGGTGAATCTATGTTATCAAGCAACTTTCAAGAAGAATTTGATGTGAAAATTGCAGAAAATTAAAACCGTTACAAAATATTTAATGAGTGATGAAAACCTCAGAATATGTGACTGACATAATGTTATATCACACTTAGAATGTCACACAACAAATATGAAGCTGGCGTACAAAAGCTGTTACTGCTATTGCATTCCCTTTCTCCAAATAAAACACCACTACTGCTCACTATCTTTCATTTGTTGAGGCGGGGAGGAACCAGGTTTAAATGCAGAGTTGGCAAACTGGCTGAGACGGTATCATAATATGACTTTACATGCACAGTGATGACAAGCAAGAAACCAACAAAAACTTACATTTGAGAAGTGTAGCGCTTAACTTTAAACAAGCACTGTAGATTGTATTGTATTGTTGTAAATTATTTTAAGATTTTATTGTTAAAATGGCCCAGACAGCAGACTCATTTTGCTTAATCTGGGCCACCTGGTCCACTTTGGCTCAGTTATTGCAGATGTGACCCAAAAGTCAGTTGTTGTGCCTGACTTGAGTTAGTTTTTGGCTATATCTCATGTATCTTTGACTGAGTTTAGGAAGCCACACTCATCCTGACTTGACATCATCATATAAATCCTGTTGTCGGCCACAGGAAACTGAAAATGTGGACTGCGTAAGGAACAAACATTCTTTGTTATTTTGGTGTGGCATTGGTGTCTCCATAGTGTGCAGATTGTACTGAGCAGCAGCATCTCCCTAACTTCAGCAGTTTATGTGTTTCTTGTTATTCTGGGAAAAACTGTTTTAACTAGTCAACGAAGCGTCAACATTCTGCTTATCCTGTTGGGTGGTAAATGCATGTCTTTTGCAGTCATTTACTTGGACATCATTTTGTCTTGCTGTTTTGTTCTAGCAATGATTTTCAAGGAACAGATAACTCGTTGGCCTCAGTGCTATTTCCCCTTCTTACTGATTTTTCTTTTTCTTCTAGAAATGTCCTGTGATCATTTATTTTTAAGCTGTCACTAGTGTTGTTTTTGGCGACCTGTTTTAATTTTAGTCTCAGTCTAGTCTTTGTGTCAAGCTGTCATTTTAGTTTTTATTATTTTTAGTCACGTTCATACTCATTTAGTCTGATCAAGTTTCAGTCGACTAAAAGTCTGAGCATTTTAGTCAGAATTATCCATAACTATTTTCGTCTAGTTTTAGTCGACAAAAACTGATGACATTTTAGTCTCCCTTTAGTCAATGAAAATTGTATTTTAGTCTCTTTTTAGTAATGCAATTCTCTTTAACTCAGTCAATATAGTATAACTGCCTAGCAATATAGATGAAACCAAAATTTTCTTTTAGCCAAACTCATTTCACAATTCAAAGGTTGTCCTATTATTATATTATTGTTACCTTATAGACTCAAGAATATATCCATTCCAGACACGGAAGATGATCTGATTTGAATTTACAACATATTTATTTTACCAACCAAACATGTTAGAAGTAATGACAAACCCCGTTTGGCCGGCCATTGCTCCCTTTCTCTGTGTCAGTTGGTTGTCTGTTAACCCACAGCAGCTGCGTCTTCTAAATAAGGCCGTGAGCGAGTTGAGAAAGTGACGTCGCTTGCTACTGCGCAGTGAGACACAAGAAACAGAAATACTGCAAAATAATAATTACAACGCGACTAAATGAAACGAAGTACCATTATAACATTTCGTCTCGTCTTGTTTTGGTCAATGAAAATGAAGAGACATTTTTTTATTTTTTTAACCACATTTAGTCTCGTTTTTATTAATCAACAATATTGCACTATATATTTAATTATGGTTATCGTCACATGACCAACATTTATGTTGCGTCTCGTCTCGTTTTTGTCACGTGATAAAGGTTTGTTGACGATGATATTTAGTCATAATTTTCGTTTGACGAAAGCAACACTAGCTGTCACACCCATACTCCACTGTATATTTACATGAAGTCAAACTTTCTATTATTTCTAACATTACTAGTTAATAGAGCTACTATTTAGACAAACTACCGTCTCGTAATTGACAGATGTTTTGCAGCAGTAGGAGTGGATGACTTGTATATGCATACATGCTTCATGCTGTAAATTGTTCCTGAAGTTTTTCTTTCATCTACATAAATCTGAGTTAATATGAACCACTGACAATGTGATCCTGGATCAGTGTCTTTGTGGAATAATAATTTGTTCTATTTGTTTGTTATGTTTAGCAGGAAGCAGAGGAAGGAGCAGAGACGGCTATAGACCCTGGGGGAAATGTAGAGTCAGGCACCAGCCCAAACGGTCAAACTGTAGATGATGAAGGTGGTGGTGGGCAAGCTGCAGCCACAGACGCGGAAGGAGAGGTACCGCCTGCCAGTGAGCAAGAGGAGGTCGAGGAGATCAGCGTGAGGAGGCTGAGCCTGCAGGCTGCAGGGGGTGTGGCTGAAGAGCAGGAAGGAAAGGAGACAAAGATGCATAAGGAGGTTGCATCTGTGGATTCAGAGCAAGTGGCCACGGAAACAGAAAGCGAGGAAGGTATCCAGCTTTCAGCAAATCAGAGTGCATCTGTAAAATCAGTAGGGTTGGGACTTTAACACGTTAATTAAGATTAATTAATTACATAAAACTGAATGTGTTAAAAAAGATGTATGCATTTTAATCGCACTTATTTTTGCACCCTCAAACATTTCTCACTGAATGAGTTTCAGGCATACCAATTATGCTGGAGCACCAACTAACATTCATGACTTCAGACAACAACAAACCATAGTGAACAATAGTCCAACATGAATGAAGAAGCTGATGAGACCGCTGTGGTTGGCCCCCTGGATGGGGTGGTCGGTAGAATAGTAGTGGGCTGTGCAGGTGCCACGTGTATAGAGGCTACAGTCCTCACTGCAGTCGGCCCCGGTTAGAATCCCGGTTTGAATCCCGGTTTGAATCCCGCATCGAACGGCCTTTTACTGCGTGTCATTCCCCCTCTCTCTGCTTTCCGTCTCTTTTTATCTGCCCTGTTCATTAAAAGGCATAAAAAAAATTTAAAAATTTAAAAAACGGACAGATGGATGGAAGTGTCGATAAGAGCACGGTTAGTTAAGTACCACCTTGAAAAAAATAAAAAAATATTCAATGTATACTAAAGTATACTAAAATCCATGTGAAAACATTGCTTCTCACTGTTCTCAGAACAAATATTTATATGCAATTAAAAATGCGGTTAATTTCGATTAATTAATTACAATGCCTCTAATTAATTAGATAAATTTTTTTAATTGAGTCCCGGCCCTAAAAATAAGTTATTTTTTTTATGTTATTTGGATATTTTGGTCTGAATTACATGTCTAACTTGTTCAATTAATTTAGTTAATTAGTTTGACTTCAAAACAGTACTTATCATTTTCATCTCATTTGAAAACAAAAATTACTTTCTGTTTTCTGTTGTCTTGATTTTTGTGTGTTGTCTGTGCTCAGGAACCCACGTCAACGGCCATCCTGTCCGTTCACTTCCCTCTGTGCGTCATGACATTCATCGATACCAGCGTGTGGACGAGCCTCTTCCTCCCAGTGAGTGTGTGTGTCTGCATGCACCCTATTGTTTGTCTGATGTGCTCTGTATGTGTGTGTGTGCGTGTAGCAGAGTGTCTTTTTTTGTGTCTGTTGTACAACCATTGTTATTGTTGTTGATCGTGAGAGTGCCTAACAATAGAGTTGTAGATGCGGAAAGCAGCACCCACAGAATGATCTCCTCATGGAATCAGTGACTCCTTATTAAGTAATGAAACAGATTAAAAATGAATGGTTAAGGTTATCATGCCACATTTAGTTACTTTTCAGACCTTTCAGGGACTTTTTCTCAAAGTAGAAAAATTCTGCGATTTATTTGCCAAAGATTGTCTCATGTGATCAGGTCTCTTCCCCACAACAGAAACAAACTTCCCTGCCTCTACTCTGCTCCATCAAAGGCAGCAGTGCCTATAAGATGCTTGCACATGTGCACTGTTGTCCTTGTGGTGCATTAAAAGGCTGTGGAATGTGGAAAAACATTTGTCTGATTTCTGATTTTTTCTCAGGGAGATCAGCACACCTCTGAATGTAGCCTTAATCATTGCACAGATGGGTTTAATTTGGTTTGTGATTTTGTCAGATAATGGTGCAATTATAAAACTGAGATTTTATTAGAGCAGAGAAACATTTTTTAAATGGCATAAAGAAGGATTTTGTATCTTTGTATCTTTTTCAACAATAATGACAAAGAGGGGCAGAGTTTCACCAGACCAGGTGTATTTTTCCATTTCTAGTCATGATGACTTTATTTGTCAAGTCATTATGTATTTTATAGTGTTCTCACTATTGAATTAAATAAACCTCAATAACGGGAGCACCATCCTTCGGTAGAAGGAATAAATTAATTTATCTCAGTCTCACAGTTCAACTTCATGAGTTCTCACATAAAGAAACATTCAATAGCAACTTATGAAATATAACCAAAAACATGAACCTTAAAGTACAAACTCTGTGGTGGTATAAGAAACACCTTATGAATGGAGAAATGTGCCAGAATTGCTAAAATTGGGTCTTAATTTTAGTCACTATTTACTATCAACTTTGAAGGCATTTTCATTTTATCAGTGAATTCTCTCAACACCACCGTACTGTCTGAAAAAGAGAAGAAGATGGTAGACCTTACACTGGTTGGCACTTAGCCCAGTTAGTCAGCTGTGAACACACCAGGTCGATGGCCAACGATATCCAAGTGGGTCTCTCTCAGTCCGCTGTCTCTGGGCCTTTCTCAGTAGTCAGCTGGTTGTGGATCAATTTCCTTGGAAAATGAACATGCCTGGGAAGTTGTGGTAGGTCTCGTTTCTCCACTGGGACTTCTCGTTGCCACGGAGACTGGTTTGATATCAAGACCTCACCATCAAAAATGTTGGTTTGGTTGTTTGGTCAAATAACCAACTCTGGTGAGGTGAACTTCAATTCAGAACAATTATTAACAAAAAGTTGATAAGATTATGCTGGCTTTCTTTGCAGGGAAAAATGTTACTCTTTGTAGTATTAGGCAGCAGCGAAGGTTTAAACGCATGGCGAAAAATAATTGACATGGAGATGAGATAAAACGACGGACAAACGAAAAACAAAAAAACACATCTTTCTATTATTTTATTCTTCTTTCTTTTCTCTCTCTTACTCTGATTTCTTCTGACGGAGTTTGATTCGTGGAGGCAGGACATGACGCTGGCTTAGGCTCAACTTTCAACCAATAATATGCTTGAAAACATAATGGTGTGAGTTTAAAAACGTAAGTTTTAATTCTTGTGTTAATAGTTTAATGAAACGAAGACTCAATTTCTCCATTCTTTTGTCTTAACACACATTCGTTCAGAGGGTTCTGAAAACACCACACCTTGTTAAGATATAAGAATAAAGGCACAAAATAAACGTATAAAATAAAAAGACATGACACATACTCTAAACTAAAATAACATGGATTACGGGTGGGGATCTTGAAATCTCAAATTCAGATGGATATCTGTAAAGTTACGACATATACATAAAGAACCAAACAATGTTATGTTCCTGTGTTTAACAGTGGACCACAAAAAAAAACAATGATCATTGATTAACAGTTGACTTCTTATAAATGTCTGGTTACTTAATTAATTTAGGTTTAACTACTCTATTTCTATTCTATTCTATTCTATTCTATTCTATTCTTTTCTATTCTATTCTACTGTGGTAGGTGGTAATATGTCTCCATAGAAAATGTTTTTCCTAGATAATGATTTCTTCCTTATTATATGAAATACAAATGTGAAAATCTATCAAAATGCAGCTTGGGATATCACTGAAAGAACCTTTACAAGGGTATAAAACACATTTTAAACAGTTTTAAAAATCCAACTGAAAGTGAATCTAAAGAAAATAGTTGGTAGAGGTGAGAGGTCTGTTTCTTGTCTTGCTAGATAAAAGGCCAAGGCACGTGTCAAGGCATTCTTTTGGTTAACATGTCTAGGTAGGGGGAGGAACATTTGTCTGAGGCTCTTCACTCAGAAGAAGAGGTTTTGGTTATTCACTGTTAGCTTTTGATAGATGTTATTTTAATGTCCTCCAGATAACTTATGGCACAGAACTAGTGGGAAAGATCTCCAAAGAACAAAGGCTGTTGTAAATAGAGGGTAGTGTGTGTCTTCCTGCTGTGGAAATCCCCCATCTGTGTCTTTGGATCAACATTACCACACAGGGATGTTGATGGGGCCTCCCAAAGATTAGGTTCCACATTAAATCCACACTTGAGTTTGCTACAATTTGCAAAAACAAAAACAAAATTGTCATCATACTAAATTATCATTAAAATTCAATTCAAAATTCAATTAATACCTGGAAGTTCTGAAAGTGATTTATCTGGATAGTCAACTCATGCATACAAAATTATTTCACTGCAAAATATTCATGATTGATATTTATTTAGATAAGCAAATCACTCTGTTTCCTCGGAATCTATCAATGTACTGTAGAGCTACAAGTAGGTACGAAGGTTGAATAATAAGTGAATACATACAGTTTAGAGGGAATGGACATGATGTCATCAGACAGGTGAAAAACATGTAACTGTACTCTGTAATCTCCCACTCAGAGGCAAAAAGGAAGTCATCTTAATGCTTGTAGACAGTTTGCTTGGCTTCAAAACACCTCTAAAATGGGGAATAGCTGTTTTCATTGTTTTCATTTTAGAATCTTACAAAACTTGAAGAGTGAAGAGCCAATTGGATTGTTGTAATTCATCAAGACAACTGGAATCCAGGCTTTGAAATGTGGATTTGTAGTGAAGATTTTGTGCATTGTATGTTAGATCTTTAGTGAAAGCCATTATTGTAGGCTTCAATATTTTGAAAGAGCTTAATATGAAATTTTGAATTCCTCAGTAATAATCTGTGTGAACGGGGTGTTTTTGTATTTGATGGAAATGTGTGTAGCAACGCTGCTTTTGGTCTGCATTGGGAATGAAGGTTAGATGTCTGGTTGACATGACTACTTTACTTTAATATTAACGGGAGCATTCTGAAAATGAAATTTGTTCATAAAGTGATTAAATGTTTGCTCCAAATATTTCAGATTAAGTTTATTGTTGTCATTTTCATGGGTGGATAAACACTACTCCTAAACTGCATTTGCGATACTGACCACCAGGTTTATGTAAAATGTTTTCTGAGTAAACAGGAAATGTCTGATGACAAACCATGATAAAGAGGAAAAAAGTGTGAGGCCAAAATGTTTTAACTGTTTCATGAGTCATAACTAACATTTCACATAACATTGGTTGCATAGTGGATTTGACATTTTATTATTATTATTATTTCATCCATGTCAACAGTTTTCACACAAAGGTTTGAATTAAATTAAAACTATTTGTAAAGAACCTGTCTGTAGACAACTACAGTGCTGATTAGGGTATTTGTCACCTTAATTTTCCTGACAAATCCTGCCTCTGAAGTATGACAAGACATCTAAACCTCCAGTCTTTGCCTCATGAATTTTGCTTGCGAGACCAACAACCTTTTATCCAAAATGATTCACTTGTAGTTATATATTGAATGTTTTTGCCACTCAGGGGGATGTGTCTGTGTTGTCTAGATGGGTGTAATGCGATATTAGTACCAAACTGTAAATAAATGTATATATTTTTTATATAGAAACCATTTGTACTTACAAGTACATTTTAGCATCCTAACATGCTCAAGAAAGATGTTTCTAAATTTAACAGTACAGAGTGACCAAATGCAGTGTATACAAGATACCAGCATTTATACTGCATATGCAGTTTGTTTTAAAGTACTGTTTGATGCAGATAATGGCAACATTTTGATACAAGAAATTATCTTCTAGAATTAGTTTATGAGTTTGTTGTCAAGATGTCTGTCCTGTTCAATTCAGGAAAAGTGCAGTTATAGGTGATAAAACTGAAAAGATAAAACTAGTATGTAAGGCTTTCATTGTTTCACCTGTTTTCAATTATTTTTGCTATGTCCACACTTGAGGGCACTTTCCATATATATTTAATGGCAGGTTTTGTATTATGAATGATGAATAATCATTTAAACTTTGTGGAAATGGCTCTGTTTTAATTAAATCTGTTTTAAATAAATCTAAATATATTATCACTCTGTTTTTACTTCATTTTCTACTGCATTTTTTAAATTCACGTGCATTTTGATCACCTCCGCTGTTATAATTTTATGTTTCTCACCTTCACCCACTACAGCATGTGAATCCTTTGGAGCCGATTGCAACAAAAGAGTGAACATCAGCTATTTACAAATCTATTTAATTCAGTTAGGAATTTAATTAACAGAAGAAAATTAAAACTGGTCTGAAATATCTTACATTTTTTGCAACAGGAATGAAATTCTTATATTGTGTTACTTCAATCTTGGCTAGTTTCAACATATATTTTTAGTTATGTCCCCTTGAGGTATTAAACTCCTGCTTTGTATCCATTATTAATTGCCTCTCAGACTGGGAGGCTAGGATCGACAGCCATGGAAGGATCTTCTTTGTGGACCATGTGAACAGGACGACCACATGGCAGCGTCCCACTGGACCTCCCGCCCCGCAGGGCCTGACCCGCTCCAACTCCATTCAGCAGATGGAGCAGCTTAACCGCAGGTGGGCTTTGAAAAGAAAAATTACTCTGATGATGGGAATGATCATCGGGATATCTTATTAATGAGCAGTGAGAAACACTATATGGACATATTTAGTAGCCCACAGAACTCATGGTCACCATTATTAGAAGTTGCTTTAAATAGACAAGGATGCAAAGCAAAATTTGGCACCTAAAAGAAAAAAAACTCTAGATTCCGTTTTTATGTGTTCTTTTTCAAGTGAAAGTAGCCTATGGTTGGCTCTTTATGTCTTTTTATCTTTCAGTTGTTTAACTAATATATTTTTGAATGAACAAAGGTAAAATCTTTAAGAGGAGAAGAACTTTTCCCTGATTCTGTCCCCATTGAAAAATCCCCATTTGAATATATTATTTTATTATTTTCGGTATAGACAAGGAGTTTTTGTCTATTTACGCTTTATCACAGATATCAAAGCATCAGGAGGACAATAACCAACAGTGATCGATCTGAGGAAAGCTCAACTGACCTGCTTCCTGAAGCAGAGGGTGAAATGATGCCCCACTCTATTTCTGGTGAGTTTCAGTAGACAAACATAGAAACAGCATGGAGAAAAAAACAAAACATTTTCGATGACATAAGCTGCTTTGAGTGTCTTCCTTGCCTGTCACGTTGACTTTATCTTGAATTTGTTACAGAGTACCGTCGAGAAAGCGCAGTCGCTCATTCCAGCGGCCGCTCGCGCCTCTCCCTGCTACTCCAATCACCCAGCGCCAAGTTCCTGTGCAGCCCTGACTTCTTCACCGTGCTGCATTCTAACCCTGTCAGTCTGACGTATTTATATACAAGACATATTTTAAGCTCAAGAGTCAGAGCTCTTAGGCTGCTGGCAGAACAAAACCCACTTTTATTATCACATATTATTGACATTTTCATCCATTTTGACATTTTTCTGATCTGTGTTCTGACTCCGCTCTCTTTACACCAGAGTGCCTACCGCATGTTTACGAGCAACACCTGCCTGAAGCACATGATCAGTAAGGTGCGCAGAGATGCTCATTACTTTGAGCGCTACCAGCACAACCGCGACCTCGTCACCTTTCTAAACATGTTTGCCAACAAGCAGCTGGAGCTACCCCGGGGCTGGGAGATGAAGCACGACCATACTGGGAAGGTGGGTTTCTGTGCAATTGGAAGGTCTGCCTTGACAAGGGATAACGCTTACCCTGATCTATCCTGTAATTATAATCTCTGGTCAGTTGTCCAGTAGTTTAATATTTTTCTTTTTCTAAATACTGCTTTTATCAGATCTGTATTTTCATATCTGATCTGTATTTGGATCTCAAACCTCAGCCCTTCTTTGTGGATCACAACTGTCGCTCAACAACCTTCATTGACCCCCGGCTACCCCTCCAGAGCTCTCGCTCCACTGGGCTGCTTGCCCATCGCCAGCATCTGAGCCGCCAGCGCAGCCACAGTGCTGGAGAGGTGAGAGACAAACCACCACACCTGGATTCAGCGTAAAGGCTCACACAGATACAGGATGTTAGACACCAGTTTGGAGGAAAAAATACTTACTAAGTTTACGAATTGTAGCTACAGCCAGGGTGCCTCTATAGCTCGTTTGATAGTGTTGCATAAGCCTTAAAGCCACATTGCAGCTAGCCTGGGTTTGATTTTGATCCAAGACCATTTGCTTCGTCTCACTCACACTTAACTGTCAATATTGAATAAAAGCTAAAAGCCCCACCTAAAAAAGAATGGCCAGAGGTCCTGTAGTTAGCATGACATAAATGAGATCAGGCCTGAAAATGTCAAAAAGAGTTATCTTTTACCCTCAAATGCATTATTACTGTTTTCAGTTATTATAGCACTAAAGAATTTCACAACCTCACACTGGAAAAATGCTTAGTTATTTTTAAAATCAGACTTTCTAGTTTGAAGCACGCTTGTGTGTAAAACAAGTAGTGTATTGTACTTCAAATGAATCGTAAAGGTAAGTCGTGGAAGTTTTTCCCCTTCCTATTACCTCTGATGAGAAATTAAATAGAGACTTCTCTTTTTCTGCTGGCCGGCCAACTTTTTATTTTCGTTGCAAGGAAAAGGTCAGTCCAACACCTCAGCGATTACGGTGGAGAAAAGACCCAGGACAAAGGGTAGCTAAAACATATATACCTGAGGAAGGGGCTTTAATCTGTGGGGGTCTTTTGTTTTGACCGTCACCTTACCACACCACCCGGGGGGATGTCTCACACTCGGAAGAGGCAATTAAGAGGCAAATGATTAAAAACAATTATTGTGTCTGGGTGTTAATTAAGAGGTAAATGGTTAAACACGATTTATGTGCAAACATTGAATTTACCATTGCACTGTCATTATAGTTCACAAGAGAAATCTAAAGTCTTCTTTGATGTTCTCAGTATCAGATAATGAATTACTCTTTTTTTATATGAAGAGAGCTAAATCATCGCTCCTTCATTATTACTACTATCTTTGATATCATCTCTCTAGTCAAAGTCCAGACGTCGATCCAATTGAGATGCTGTGGTGGGACAGCTGTGCATCAATGAATACCTGCTAACCTCAATTGATTAAAGTAATGTTGTAAAGAAGAGTGGACCAAAATTCCTTCACAATGATGTGAAAGAATGATAACATACAGAAAATGATTAATCCAAGGTAATGTTATTGAAGGCGGTTTCTACAAGCTATTCAATCATGGGGTGCATTTAGTTTCCACGCACTGCTTCTGGAGTTGATTTGGTTTTTGCTTGATAAATAGCATCAAGGCATCAAATGTTGTTGGCCATCTGAGGTTGTATTTACCTAATTGTAAGCCTTGTTAAGGAGCATATTGCTTCTTATTATGTCCTGATATCTAAGACCTTCTAAATGAAAGAGAATATACTCTGTTTTTCATATGACTATAAGAGCTATAAGAGCCCAGAGGCAGAGTTGATGTCAGAGTAAGTGATTACTGATTGGTGGATCATTCGCAGAACTAGGATGTGACCTGAACTGTAGTGTTTACTTTTATCACAGGTTGTGGATGACACTCGCCAAAGCAACCCACCTATAATCCCTCGTCCCTCAAGCACCTTTAGCGGCTCCAGTCGAAGTCAATATGATGTGGTTCCTGTTGGTAAGTTGTTCTTTACTGTTCATAAGCACAAACAAGGCACAGAGCGCACTTTTCTGATTTCCTCTTTTCCTTCCAGCCTACAATGACAAGATAGTTGCGTTTCTACGGCAACCCAACATCTTTGAGATCCTTCAGGAAAGGCAGCCTGAGCTTGCCAGGAACCACTCCCTCAAGTACGCCTCTCTACCTTGTTACTATTGTTTTTCTTTGTTTCCCTTTTTAACCTCCCTCTCTCTTCTATTCAAGCCTTGCTCACCTCCATAGCCTTTACTCTAATCATCATCAGTCAACTTGAACACATGCTTAACCTTTAATCCTAATGGATTGTGTCTATTTAGCCTCTGACAGGTGTGTGTGTATGTGTGTGTGTGTGTGTGTGTGTGTGCGCGTGTATGTGTGTTTGCAGGGAAAAGGTACAGTTCATTCGCAGTGAGGGAGTCAGTGGACTGGCTCGTCTCTCTAGTGATGCTGACCTTGTCATGCTGCTGAGGTGAGTCCTGCAGATGTGTGGCTGAGTCACAGGATCAGCAGCTCAAAATTATAACCACTATGTAATACAGTAATATCAGATTGGTACCTTATGTCACCTTTTGGAATACTGCTCCTCAGTTCAATTGATTTAATATGCACATATAGTAATTTAAGCCATAAGTTGTATAAACAGTCATGGTTACCTGCTGAGTCACTCTGAAGGCTGCCTTTTCTGCTGGTTTTATTTGTGTGTCACATTAAGCTTCACATGTGTGTTTGTGAATGTCTGACGTAAAGTCTAATTTCCATTTTATCAACCGTATTGATATTAAACTGTTCTCAGGTGTGAGACTTCATCACTGCTGTATATCTAACTGAGGGTTCCTCTCTCTCTCCTGTATTCAGCTTATTTGAGGAGGAAGTGATGTCGTATGTACCACCATTACTCCACCCAAGTTATTGCATCGCTTCTCCTCAGAGCTCGCCTGGTAAATTTCTGTCTCACTCTCTGTCTGTGTCATCCCACATGGAGTCTCATTGCTGGCACACTCATAAACACATTTTCATTAAATTCTTACCTTTTATTAGAAAAAGAAGATTTAATAAAAAAGGTTTTGGTTTTTGTGTCTCATAACAAATAAACATTTCCTGATATAGATTGTGAGGATAACAGAAAATATGAATACACTCATTATATATACATACATTACAAGAGATGGGAATAGAACACACGTGTTGTTACACTCGTTCACACACTTCCCTGTTAACTTCTATATCCCACTTTCCACACACGTTAAGTACCTACAGAAAAATTTGTGCTGACCAAACGTGCATTCTTGTAAATTACTGATCTTATCAGAAATGTATTAGATTGTTTTTTTGGTATTAAACTGTGCAAGAGCAAATTATTAAGATTTATTTAGAATTTTCTTATTCTTATTTTGAAAATTTATAGTTGATTATTTTACATGCATTTTGAGGGACAAGTTATTTAGATCAGAATATTTTTTCTCTCAGTTGAATTTGTTTGGTCACATACAGTTCCCAAACAACATGTACAGTGTAGTCAAAGATCATAGGCACCAGCATTACGCACGCTACACAAACCTTTGTCTATAGAGATTGTACTTTCCATTTCTTATCAAGCTTATATTTTGTTGAAAATGCATAAAACTAACATACTTACTACTCGCATTAAGCTAATATTCAAAAGAGTTCACCTAACTGATTTTCGAAATGTCCAAAGAAAGGTAGTGTCTGATTTGTCTATTGATTATTACAGATGCCTCCACTCATGTAATCAATGAGAATAATCTTTACTGTGCCTATATGTCTGAGGTACACTGGAAAATTTCACGTGGAGAGAGAAATGCAAAGATGATTTGCTGAATTTTAATTTATTTATTTCCATTTTCAATTGATTTACGGAACTGTACTTATTATTTAAGGGTAGATGGTATAATTAAAAAAGAAAGCATGACAGGAGGATCCTCAACACTATCAGTGCATTAATTAAAAATGTCTACTTATATAGACCTGTAGAAAAAAAGATACTCAGTGGTTGTTTCAGTTTGTAACTTTCAAACAATCTGATTATGGTTCTTAAGGGGTTTGCAGACATTAATGGATTTCAACTTGGTTGAGCAGTTTGTACAGTAGACAAAAGTCCCATTTACAAACCTGGTCCCATATACAGGTGTTGCACATTCAGCTGTTGAGCCCCCCTCACTCTGCAACTAAATGTAGTACTTAACATTTAAGTTTTGGTAAAATCTTTAAAGACAAATGATTACAAATTGAAGCTGATCTGATCCGGTATTATGATGTACGGTATTACTGATTAGGGTACATTACATGTCCTTTAACTGACACACAGAAACATACTTTTGGCCTTGAGCTGACTTATTACCAAAACATTGCCTTGTTAAGTGATATGCATTTTTCCTCTTAACCTGATGAGAGCTGATACAGTCTGATACAATCCAGGATTAACCAGCATCCAGCACTTCTGGTTCTCTGATGACATACGCATTCAAGTTTCAACCTATTATTAAAATTTTATATATTTTCAGTCTCCTGGCATCTGCTTGTCTGTGTGTTGCCATCCGTTTGATGTGTCTTTACATTTATTATATGTCTTTCTCCCCTTTCTGTTTTTTCCTGTGTTATTCTGTCTTTTCTGTTTCTCTGATTCGCTCATATTTTTGTCTCAGGCACCCAGCGAGCAAACGCTCGAGCTCCAGCTCCATATAAGCGAGATTTTGAGGCCAAACTGAGGAACTTCTATCGAAAGTTGGAGACAAAAGGTTATGGGCAGGGACCGGGGAAAGTCAAGTAGGTTTCAACTTTGCATATATCTTAGCTCATGTTATATTATATGCAGTCCTGTGAAAAAAAAGTTTCACATATCTGGACATAATGAAAAAATAATCTGGTCCTTACCAGGTCTTAGGTTTAAGTATATATATACCTTAGACAAACACCACCACATGATATTTTACATAATTTCATTATTAGCCAAAATGCACTGTTTAAAAAAATAAGTGGCAGAGGGATGATTTGATTTCAGATTTGAGGCCATCTATTCATCAGCTAAAGCTTGGATGAAATTGGGTCATGCGTCAAGATAGTGATCCAGTGATTTTTTTAGTGGCTAAAAAAAGAAAAGAATCAAGGTGTTGTTGTTGCAATAACCCAATCAAAGTCAAGACTTTGGCCTGATTAAAATGCTGTACCTTAAGAGAGCTGTGCATAAACAAATTCTCACAAATCTCAATTGATGCAATGTTGTAAAGAAGAGTGGGCCACGATTCTTGTATAATAATGTGAGACTGATAACACCATGCAGAAAATGATTACTTTTAGCTACTGCAAGGTATTGAATCATTAGGTTAGGCTTTCAAATATGATTTCAAACACTGCCTCTGCATTTTGGCTCACAGTAGTTTTTGTTATTAGAATACCACAGTGTAATATGTCATCTGTTGTTGTTCATCTAAGTTGCATTTACCTCAATTTAAGACCCCATATGGTATTGACAATTCTTTATGTTGAGATTTATAAAACTTGGAGAAGGTCCATTTCTTTTTCATGACTATCATTTTTTCAATTTTTTTTTCTTTTTTTTAACATTTATCAACTGGAAAAAAGATTGTATGTCAATAACTGTCACAGCAAGAGAAATAATAGACATTTCCATCAGAAATTTAAATGATTTATTCTGTAGAAAAAAAATTCTTCAGCATAAATACTCTGCTGTTACAGAATGAGTCAGCAAATAGCTTATCCTTTTATTTATTGTTCATTTATGCCCAAGCCAACAATGGACTGACAAACCAGTATTTTGTGCCAATTGAAAGCCTGATTTTAACTCAAACTAAATTCCATCAAACTTTTGTGAATTTTCACTAGAGCACAAAATGTGTATTAATTTGCTAAAATATTTTCAAATTGTTTAACAAATGATTGCCCTAATGATTAATGTTTTTATGGAAAGTACATTTTTGTGTGTAGCTTTTGAAAACAAACAGAGTGGTGTGGTCAGAAAGTACAGAGCTTGTAAAGTGGAGAATGTACTTGACTGGGAAATTCTAAATATTGGCAAACATTATACCAGTTGAAGCTAATTATTGCTTTCATTATTCTTTATTTAGAATCATCTTTTTCAGCATTGTTGGGTCAGTGTGCATGTTTTTTTCTGTGCTTGCTCCCAGGCTCATCATACGCAGAGACCACCTACTGGAGGACGCCTTCAACCAGATCATGTGCTACTCTCGTAAGGATCTACAGAGGAGTAAACTCTATGTGAGCTTTGTTGGCGAGGATGGGTGAGCAAGACACTTTTTATTCCCATTTCATCTCTGTATCAGGTTTTAGATAAGATATGATGCCCACACCAATTGAGGGCAAACATTTGTATAGCTACACAGTTTATATGAAAGTTCCAGAAAAAATGAGCAGAATTAAAGGGAACTGATTCGAAATAGCTTTATTGTATGTAACTACATTTGAAGGTGAATTGATCTTATCTATGTGCATTCAAATTAATGTCAATGTTGAGAATCCTCCACCTTCTTTGAAAAGCTGCTATAGAGGCTACTGACTTAAAAGTTAGGATGCTGGATCCTGGTGGAATAAACTCATGGTATGTGTGTTACAGGCTGGACTACAGTGGACCCTCCAGGGAATTTTTCTTCTTGGTGTCGAGAGAACTGTTCAACCCGTACTACGGATTGTTTGAGTACTCAGCCAATGACACATATACTGTCCAGATCAGCCCCATGTCAGCCTTTGTGGATAACCACCATGAGTGGTAAAGTTTCTATATGTTTGCAAATGTTGATGTCATGTGTCTTTATGTGCTGATGTTCTTTTTATGTCCTAATTGCTGTGTGCTGATCCCAAAATGAAAGCAATTTGCAGCGGGCTGTGTGGAAATTTGGATCAGCAATCTTTAGTTCACTCGTCGATATTGCCTCAGTGACATTGATTAAATGGAAGGATGGATGGATGAATGGAAGGATGGATTGATGGCGAAATTGATAAATACGTCTGTGAACAACAATACAGGAAGAATATTATATCCTGAAGAGGACAACAGAGTTAATATCCATATCTTCAGGGGCTTATTTCTCATGCCCGATAGATATGGAGGCAATTATTAGGTTGATTAAGAGCAAAACATATTCTTGTAGTAACAGCTTGAGATGTCAGAGCATTATTGCAGCGGGAGGTGGCTGCTGGATCAGGTATGACTCAACATACCTAATTTTTGCTGTTGGTTGGGCTCTGTGTCACACTTTTAAGCTCTGTTCTGACTCAGTCTTCTGTTCTGACTGTGAACTTTAGATGCTCTCATTTCTTGTCACCATCTAGCGAGTCCTCAGTCCAGGAAGTACACTTCAAATTGTTTTGTAGATAAGCCTGTTAGATACAGCATGACTGCACAATGTAAGTAACAAATATTCTGGACTGAGTGGCACAATGTTTTGCAGTAAGATAACATTTAAAATCAATTTGCTTTATTGTTCAGACTGAGTAAACACAATCTGGCATTCAAAGAACAGCACATCCCACGCCTAATTTGAGAAATCAATCCAGTTGCGATGTCAACACTTGCATTCTCATGTTTTTTTGTGTCCAGGTTTCGCTTCAGTGGGCGCATCCTGGGGCTGGCTCTTGTTCATCAGTACCTGCTGGATGCCTTCTTTACCCGTCCGTTCTACAAAGGACTTCTCCGCATGTAAGCATCTCTCCCTCATTTACTTAGTAAGATCTTTTTTTTGTCCAATCTGTTGCTGGTGATAACTTTGAAAGATTAACGGTAGCGGAGCCTACCATTAAAACGCTTCAAAACCATAACCAGTCACTTCTGGATTGGATCGACAACCTTGAGAATCGCTCGCGGAGAGGTAACCTCCGTATATTAAACATCCCTGAAGGCAGCGAGGATGGCAAGGACCTCGTCAAGTTCACATCCGAGGCATTGATGCAAGCGATGGGCCCCGACTTTTTCGCTGCGCCGCCTGAATTGGAGAGAGCTCACCGCACCCCGACCTCCAGATCCGGCCGGAGATTCCACCCCCCGCACGTTCTTGGTCTGTTTCAGAAAGAAGCTGCGTTGCGCTGGGCCAGGAATCACGAGCTGACGTACCAAGGCACCATTATAAGAGTTTATCAAGATGTCGGCGCGATGCTCACTAAAAAGAGAGCTGCGTTTAACAGAGTTAAACAAGCCTTGTACCAGAGGAACGTCAAGTTTCACCTGCTTTGCCCGGCCCGGCTGCGTGTAATATACGAGGATGACGTGTATACCTTCGACTCGCCTGATGAAGCTCAGAAGTTTATAGATCAGAAGTTTCTTAAGGAGTAAGGCTATATATGTCGCGGCTTGGTCTGTGCAGCCTGGAGATGGTTAACCACCTGAGCTTTTGACATGTAAGTTTACCTCTTCAACCCATCACGTCAGCCAGCGGTCTGAGGACCCGAGGTATGAACACTCACTGACGTTACTGCTGGACTAATCGGTATTATAATGTACACAAGTACACATCTTGAACTCTTATACTGTACAGACCACTTATGTTGCTTTTCAATACGTATGTTATACATGTTCTCATATATGCTCATTTGTTTTATAGTTTTTGTATTGCTCAACCATCTTATTTTTCAAATTTTTTTATTTTAACATATCATGATCACTGGAAGCCTTCCTGGGCATAAGTGTCAAGATAATGTATTGCCAGAAGTTTTTGGAAATGGTGTTTAGCTTTCAGCTTGCCTCCTTAACCAACGGGAGAAGGACAAGTATAGGCCTAGTTCTAGTACTGTTTTTGTTTTGGACATGTAATAGGGTTACGGGAAAGGACACCACCACATTTTTACTACAAATGTTCACCTTAGTTCACTTAAGAAACGAACATAACTGTGTACTTCACAACCAATGCTTTAACTTCTCTTTAATTTCTACTCTTTTCATTTTTATTTCTCATAGTTGAATATGAGAGATGGTATTGATGCAAAGAGGGCTGCTATACGATTCATTAGCTGGAATGTAAAAGGTTTAAATGGGTTAAAGATCAAGTCAGACTAAAAAAAGGGTGGGTGGGGAATGTATTCCGTTCCAACCTTAACTCTAAAACCTGTGGAACAGTCATATTGATTCATAAAAGACTCCAGTTTAGTGCGACCACTGTCATCCCGGACCCACAGGGGCGATTTGTAATGGTTTCTGGACTTCTCTACCATAAGCATGTGGTTTTGATTAATATCTATGCCCTAAATTGCGATGATGATAAATTTATGTGGAAAATAATTTAATTAATTCCAAATTTGAACTCACAACAGTTGATATTTGGCGGCGATTTAAACTGTGTAATGAACCCGATACTAGACCGTTCCAACTTTAAGTCTACGAACATGTCTAAAAAGGCCAAGCTGTTATCAGCCTTTATGAACCAGATAGGAGGTGTCGACCCCTAGCGTTCGTTTCCACAAAGCAAGTCCTTTTCTTTTTTTTCCTCTGTTCACCATTCGTTTAGTAGAATAGATTATTTTTTTATTGACCAGACTCTTCTCCCCTTTGTCACAAACGCTGAACTATAGCTGAGTCAGATCATGCCCCTGTAATATTAGACCTTGCATTTCCTTCTTACAAATTAGAACGACCCTCTTGGAAAGTAGAGAGAAATCTTCTGGCTGATGAGACTTTTTGCGAAATGATCTCCCAAAAAATTTATGGCTTTATAAATTCCAACAAAAAAGATGTCACCTCCCCTTCTCTTTAATGGGAAACATTAAAAGCTGTAATCAGGAGTGAAATTATATCATATTCTGCTAAAACAAATAAAATTAAAAGAACAAAACAAGAGGAGCTCATTAAAGCAATAGCTATGGTTGATTCTCAATACTCCACCTCTCCCTCCCCTGAATTATATAAAAAGAAGCTGGACCTCCAAACACAACATAATTTGTCATCAACTGAAAAGACAGAATGTCTCCTATTAAAATCACGGGGGTATGTCTATGAGCATGGCGACAAAGCTGGACGGCTATTAGCACTGTGTCCCAACAGATTCCACAAATACGGAAAGATGACAGTGAAGTAACTATTGACCCAGAAGAAATTAACGAAACATTCACCTTGTTTTACTCAAATCTGTATATGTCAGAGATAACAAATGATATCTTTGACATGGAACATTTTTTCAATTATCTCCAAGCTCCTTCTATAAAAACAAGACACAGGACTGAGACTGAGCTCCCACTAAAATCTATGGAAATCATTAACGCAATTAAGGCAATGCAGAATGGCAAGACACCTGGCCCTGATGGGTACCCTGCAGAGTTCTATAAAAAGTTCTCTAGTAAACTGTCTACAATCTTACTTGATATGTTTAATGACTCTTTGTGTCATGGATCCCTTCCGCAGACACTGACTGAAGCATCGATTACCCTCTTGCTTAAGCCAGCTAAAGATAGCACGGAATGTGGCTCATATCGACCCATCTCCCTTTTAAACTGTGATGTGAAGATCTTGGCAAGGCCCTTGCCTTACGTTTAGAAACCACAATACATGAAGTGATTTCTGCTGACCAGACTGGTTTTATTTTGGGGTGTCATTCATTTACAAATATTCGCCAGCTATTAAATATTATTCACTCTCCTACGTCCAGTACAGTCCCCGAGGTGGTTATCACGCTCGACGCAGAGAAAGCGTTTGACAGGGTAGAATGGGGATATTTATTTATATGCTTAAAGAAATTTGGGTATGGTCCTAATTTCATTTCATGGATTAAACTATTATTTTCCTCACCCAAAGCCTCAGTAATTACAAATAGTAAGCGCTCTCAGTATTTTCAGCTGTCAAGAGGCACCCGTCAGGGCTGCCCTATTAGCCCACTGCTATTTGCCGTGGACATAGAGCCCTTGTCCATTGCACTCAAATCAATGGACAAGCGGAATCCATTGGAGAGGGGAAGAGCATATAGTATCTCTGTACACAGATGATTTATTAATGTATGTTTCAAGCACCCCCATGTGATCCATGCTTTGAGGAGATATGGTGCTTTTTCTGGGTACAAATTGAACTTTAGTAAAAGTGAATGTTATCCTGTTAATGACTTGGCTCTTCAAATACAGGACAATGCACTGCCGTTCCAAATGGCTTTAGATATCTGGGCATTAACATCACAAGGGGCATGCAGAAGCTTTACCAGGAGAACTTCTGTCTGTTATTTGAGAAAGTCAAATCAGATGGAAAACACTTCACTTATCTTTAGCAGGAAAAGTGAACTGTATAAAAATTAATGTACACCCCAAATGTGTTTATCTGTTTCAGTGTATTCCACTTTATCTTCCTAAATCTTTCTTCAAATCTATTGATAAGGTCTTCACTTTCTTTACATGGGAGGGGAAGAAACCTAGAATATGGCTGTTGCAGAGACCTAAAATGCAGGGTGGCCTAGCTCTCCCAAATCTTTGCCATTATTATTGGGCCCCAAAAAAAATCATGCACTGGCTCCACACTCCTGATATGGACTGGTGCCATCTTGAAGCTGCATCTTGCACTTCAACCTCTCTCAGAGTCCTGGTTACCTCCAAACCTTCCCATCTCTACTTCTCGATACACCAACAACCCAGGGGAAAATAGGGTTTCAACTTAGACATAACTTTGGGTTCAATAATTTTCTCCATATAAGTCCCATACACAATAACCATATTTTCCTTCCAGCTGGATTAGACTCTGAATGTAATCTCTGGCAAAGACAAGGAATTCACAAATTTAAAGATATGTATATAAACAGTATGCTTTGATGACTTATCACATAAATTTGGCCTCCCTCGGTCTAGCCTGTTTCGTTATTTCAAAGTTTGCCACTTCCTTCAACATCATGACTCCAACTTTCCATATTTACCATCACCTTCTGGTTTAGATGATCTGTTAGAAACTACCTTCAGCTTTTAAGGACTTATTTCAAGAATCAATAACTGTATATCCTCTTTTAAAAATACAACTCTCTTGCAAAAATCAAGTAATAATAATTCATACAAAATGAGGTGAGCATTGGTCTAAAGCTCTTTTGTAAATGTTGTATTATGTACAACTCCTGTGATATGAGTGCTCAATAAAAAATATATTTAAAAAAATAAAGCTTTGTCCAAACAACCTGAAACCAATTGTCTGTACCGATGACACATTGAGTGATGATGATAAGAGTAACCTCTGTCTGACCTGTGAAGCTAAGAGTTTAAATGTGTACTGTTAAACAATGCACTTTTTTTTCACAAATTGAAAAAGGAATGTTTCAAATACAAAAAATACGGAAAAGAAGAAGGCACCTCAGTAAACATACCATTAGTAAGCAGTTCATTGATAAACAAAACATTGAACTAAACACAGTTTATACTGACTTACTTTTTATCAGATTTCCTCTGCTTGAACGGGTTTCTTGAAAACTACTTGATAAAAAAAGTATATCTACGCTCAACAGCACACATGACTAAGGAATAACCTGATATTAGTTTTTAAAAAGTTAAGCTACACCTTTTTTTTCGACCTCTGCTTTAGTGTATTATCCATGTGTCAAGGTAAACATCTCAACACACTCAAAAATTACAGTAAATCTCAAAGAGTTTTAAAACATATTTCTTGACTGATGTCTTATGCATTCATAACTCAGGTAGTAAACCCTCAACCTCACGACTTACAGCTAGTTATGGTAAAGGAGCAGGGCTGCTCATGAATACCATATCAACCACTCTCTGACTGTGAATCCTTCCATTCCTGCAGCCCCTGTGACTTGAGTGACCTGGAGTTCCTCGATGAGGAGTTCCATCAGAGCCTGCAGTGGATGAAGGACAACGACATTGAAGACATGCTAGACCTTACCTTCACTGTCAATGAGGAGGTCTTTGGACAGGTATGTGTGTCTTGTTGCGTTTGTTCTGTTTGTGACAAAGTTCACATGTCTGCCTATGGTTCTGCAGATCACAGAGAGAGAGCTGAAGCCAGGCGGGGCTGGTATCCCCGTGTCAGAGAAGAACAAGAAGGAATACATTGAGCGAATGGTCAAGTGGCGCATAGAGAGAGGAGTTGCACAGCAGACGGAGAGCCTGGTCCGAGGCTTCTATGAGGTACAGCACAGTAAAATCTATCATCAAATGCCTACAGGAATATTTCTTTAGTTGGTGTAATCATTCCTCGTGATTAGGAATAGCTATTAAAAGATCATATCCACATCTGCTCCCAGTGTAAGTGAGAAAGCGAAAAGAAAGTCAATACACAAAAATAATGACAGAAAGGAATCTTTTGATAAAGAGACCATATCTTTTCTTCTTTAGAGATAATACAGGCTATGATATGCTCCATGAAGGATGTTTAATCAGTACCAATGCAACCATATATATTCTTGCTAAAATTCCTGTTATGTTTTTTTTTTTTATTGTTGTTGTTTTTTAACCAATACAAACCTTGACTGATATCTGACATTTATGGTGGGGGCATGATGACAATTTGTGCAAGTAAGTGATGTATTTCAGCAGCTTGTGATCAACCCGAGATTGCCTTGTTGGCAGAGTAACGGCGCATGTCAGTGAACCCAGTAAACTGAGACATCTGTGATGTTGTCCTTCTCAAACAAACTTACAGATAGTCATATAGGTGAAAGTGAGTAGTTAAAATATATGGTACAAATTGCTTAGTTATACTTGTTCCATAGTACAAACACAACCCATTTTAAAGAGCTGTGAGTGTCATGTGTGTGCCCAACTTCTCTCAACAAGTCAAATCCACAATATACAGTCAACAACCTGATGGAAAGTTTTCCCACAGTAATGTGCGGCTGTGTATCTCCACATGAAGGATTTACTGTAACGTGTTGTCGCTAAGCCCAGAAATCCGTCATACAGTCTGTTGTGCAGGATGTGGGAGGCCTAAGTTAAATAAATAAGCCACACCATATGTTTATTTCTTTCATCCATCGATGTGTGCTTGTGGGTTTATTTGTTAGGTAGTGGACGTGCGGCTGGTGTCTGTGTTTGATGCCAGGGAGCTGGAGCTGGTTATTGCTGGTACTGCAGAGATCGACCTGGCAGACTGGAGGAACAACACAGAGTACAGAGGAGGTATGTGAAGCTGGAGGGCAGGAGTGAAGCAATTAAGGGGGATGCAGATGATAGCAGCACTAGATGACAGGCTAAATGCATACACAGGGTCTTTCTCTGCTGCACACATTACATGCCTTGCTCTAGTCTAGACCATGTGACAAATGTGTAAGAAGTATTACTTTTTAGAGCTTCTCTCAATTAGTCTAGGTATTCAAAACATTGAAAGGCTATGCATACTATAAATTACTTTATTTACTGGCATTGAAGCATTTCATGCTACTAACTTTCTTTACATTCTTAGACTTATCTGTTATATTAAAGGAAGTTGTTTTGTCACTCTTTTCGTTCTTGATCATTCTAAATAAATGTTGCTACAGCAACCACCAGTTTTTTCTTGTGCTGACATATATTCTTCAGAGAATAATATAAAGTGATGTTTAATGGAGTGAGCATACAAATCAAATGGGAAAAGAAAAGCTGTAAGCAGCTGTGTCATAGCTTAATTTTGATTCTCTACCAGCAGGTTTTGCTACATATTTCTTATGATGAAGAAATCATTGACAAACATGTCAAAACATTGTTGTTGAAGATCACAAATTATTTGATAAATAATCAGTGCAATAAAATACATTTTTTGTTAAATAAAGGATTTTGACTTCAATGAAGAATGACCTTTTTATCAGACTTAACTTAAGACTTAACTCCATACTGAGCTCAAACCTTTTGGAGTGCTGTTTGATAAATATTATGCACAGCATTTGTAGGAGATCACATTAAAATACTTTTTAAGGGTCTGGCCATTATAGCTGAAAAGCCGCCAGCATTTGGGAGACAGGGCAACTCAAACTGCCAATCAGTCATGACTCTCTGTCAGGCTCTTTTCATAGAGGAATCGACTGAGACAGTCAAAACGGCTCCCACCATTAAACATTAAACAGTGAAATCCGTTAAAGAAGAGCGGCACAGCGAGAGGAGGAGGGGAGAATTGAGGTACAAGGGAAGGAGGCCTTATTTGTGATTCATCTGACTCATGCACCATCGCCATCATCATCATCTCTCTCCTTGCAGGTTACCATGACAACCACATAGTGATTCGCTGGTTCTGGGCAGCTGTGGAGAGATTCAACAATGAGCAGAGGCTGCGGCTGCTGCAGGTAGGACGTGTGCGTGAGCGCATTCTACCCCCATGTGGATGCAGGCTGCTAAGTTGTGTTTATTTCATTATGTAAGCACGATCCAGCAGTAAGCTCACTAATATGCTTAAGACTGCAGGAAGATGTTATTGTAATCTCTTTTGTTTAAATATTTTATACGGTTTGCTTCCATTTTTTGGTTCAATAGAAATACAACCACAAATCAGAAAAAAAAATCAGAAAAATGCAAGTTAAAAAGAAAAGACTGGGGGATTTTTACATTTACATCCTTTCACTCCTGACCGTATGAATCCAAGCTTTTTCATGTTTTGTGTCATCAATTGCATTTAATTTGTCAATACACATCTATTCCTGTAGCACATTCCAAATAACATTGGGACAATAAAGCTTTTACGGCATTAAAATCATGTCATTCCATCTCACAACACTTAAAAGGTTTTCTGGCTCTTCACCAAGCAGTGAAGTGATTCGGATCTTATGTTGCCCCATTCTTCCTGCTATCTCATATAATGGCCTGCAACAGTACGAGGCCATCGGTTGTGCACTTTCTCTTTAAAACCTTTCACACATTCTTTATTTGGGACAAGTCAGGATTGCAGTCCAATATCAGTACATATTTCTTCCATAGCTATGCCTTTGTAATGTGTGCAGAATGTTTTTTTTCTTGTTAAAAAAATGCATGGACATCCCTACATCCCTACAAAAGATGCTGTCTTGAAGGCAGCCTGTTACATATGTATATGTGTCTATGTCTTATACCAAGCTGCATTTTTTTTTTTAATCAGGTTGCCAGATCTCGCTCCCGTTTTTTACGTTTAGCTTGCCTAGTAGCATATTGTAGCTGTGTGGTTGTTGACCTAATAGAGGTCAACTGGTCACGTAATACGTAAAAACTGCGGGTACTAGCGTACCTGGCAACCACTCCTAGCTGGTTAAAGAGCTACTTACCCAAAAACATGACTCCTAAATATGTATGTATGAATCATTTAGATTTTACATCTTGAATGTGTTAGCAAACCACTTTTCATAGTGATATATATCACATTGACTAGCTGTTGACCTAAGCCGATTTAAACATAGATATGTCTATCTGGTTATATGCTTATCTGATTTAATGGAAGAATTTGGGCTGATTAATATAGGTATGAACAAGTAGTAGTATTATACTCATGAATATAGCGGACAAATAACATACACATACATATGTCTGACTTTACAGAAGATGTATTGCAGGGACAGGGCAGGATATTTGAGGTGCTGAGAGTGCTACCTGTTGAAGAATGATCTTTATTGTTATCATTTATTATTTTTGTGGTGCATGACTTGACTGTATGCTGCATGTGTTTTAGTGTAAGGCAAAATAGGGCAAGTGGGGTTATGGGATATTGACATGCCCATGCCCAGGGGCCCATTGTCACCCACCTATGGGTAAAATAAAGTCTACACTAGCCCAAATCCAAAAATATCGACATGATTAGGAAAATCATCAATACCCTGAAGGTTTTTTCTGACCAAAAAAGAAAAAAAATCCAAAGACTTGATATCATCCAGGCTGGACAATCAAATGGTCTTAGAAACTACACCTGAAAGAGGATGATAGCAAACAGGTGAAAATATAACTTTGTTGTAGGACAAAATGGAAGACATTTGAAAGACCTTGACCTGGTGAGTAATATATATCAGTGTAAAGATTATGAATTAGTCCTGCCTTGAAATATTGACCTCTGAACCTTGACCTCTTTGCAATTTGGAAGGCTTGTTAATCATTAACAGAAGAGGCTACAGATATGGGACCAACTGTTATAGAGAGTTCTTGACTTCAGCTATGTGACTATACTCATATGGGTATGGCCACCAAGTGGGGGCGCTATCAAATATGGAAAGAAAATCATATTCACCAATTTCACAATTGCATATTTAAAATCTGATCACATAAATGTGTTTTCCACCCCTTTAAATCTCCCCCTGTACTCTCAATTTAGTATTTACCACTCAAAATTATAAGAACTACGACCATTTTTAAAATAAACTACAATTCCCTTGTGCTGTGTATTTTATCTGATACAAATTAGTGCCGTATTTGTAGTTCTTTCAAGTTTGCAAAGTATGGTTGTGAGTAGGGTTTTAAAAACATATATCTACTGAATATATCAAATATCTAGTGTAGCCAAATTAGCAATTACACTTCATCTATATGATTGATGTTTAAAAAATGTAAAGATGTTGTTTTATGTTAGATATTATAACTGTTATTGTAAAAAATGTGGTTTTGGGTTAGCAGCTTCTTCAGTTTTGCAAATAGGGTTGTGAAAACATACATCTACTAGATATATCAAATATCCAGTACAGTCGAACTAGTATATACGTCATACTTCATCTAGATGATCAATACAGAGTTTATTTCAGATACCTTTAGAGCCGCACCATGTAACATCATACAAAATCAACACCGCCGTACTACAGTGGTTCTCAACCTTTTTGAGTCGCGACCCCCAATTTAACATGCATTGCTGTACGCGACACCCCCCCCCCCCCCCCACACACACACACACACACATGCACACTACACTAAACAATGCCCGATGAATACGCCTTATACGTCGCATTTACAATAATCAGACAAGCACTTCTGATATGAACTCACTTCAGCTATTAGTTTCTTTATCATTGTATTTTGAGACACATTGGGATTTTTGGAAAAACATGAAGTAGCATCAAGAGGCTAACTTTCCGAGTAACGGACTGACAGTGGTCGCAACATCCCATCATTTTGTGGTTAAAATGTACCTAAACAAATAACGAAAACTTTATTTTCTTTTTAATTAAATAAAACGATAACCGCGCGTGCTAAACTAACAAAACACACTAGAAAAACAGCCCATGCTCAATTTTAAACACCTATGTTTCTGAGAGAATGGCTTTATGTTAGACACGCGAAGATCACTCTCAACTCTGAGGAGTCGTGATCGCTACAGCTGCGAGACGGATGAGACTCTCCAGCTCATATGAAGCTGCCAGGGCTTTTGCAGGGACAGTAGTACATTCACTCACCACTGTTTTTTGTATTTTTAGTTCTTGCTCTCTGCCCTGAAAAAAATCAATTGGTTTATGAATTAAGCTGCTGTGTTTTGACTCTTAATGTCTCTTAAGTTTTACCGGCTTCAAGCTCTCGTGTGCCAGCACCTCAGAGCAAATGACACATTGTGGGTAGTCAACGCTGTTTTTTTGTTGTGCAGGAAAAGCCATATTTCAAAAAGTCGGGCTGATATTTACGGAGCCTCGAACCTTTATCAGCCGCCGGTGTCGGACCGGTCAGTGCCCTTCTTTTCTCTGGTGGTGGTTCTGGTGGCTGATCTTGGGACCCCTGCTGCTGCTGACAGTCTGGAACACTTTTTCTTTTAAGCCATCGCTCCATTTTTTCCAGCTAGCAAAGTTGCTGCAGATGAGGCTAAAACAACAACAACGCGCCTGTTTTTAAAAAATATATATTTTTCTTCGTTCTCCCCCAACCCCCTCCCCCACCACTTCACCACAGAGTGCTTCACTAACCAGAATCTGACCCGCACAGATCAGAATCGCATACAAACGCTGCGTTGATACAATGAATTTTGGACAAACAATTAAGCAGAAAACAACTCTCTGTTTGAAATTATGTAATTTAATATGAATGTAACAACGCTTACTTTTATAATGTTTAAGTAGCCTAATGTTTAAGTTTACGTTCTGCGATTTCAGACCGTCTATGAACGCTTTCTGCAGCCGCCGCTCCTGCTGACAGCAGACCGAGGAGAAAAAAATGTCTTTGCTCTGATGTGTGAATGACAACGGCATACATGAGACTAGTGGACAGGTTCGCTGTTGTTTTGGTGTAGCCTAGTTACGACCGACAGTAACTGGTTTTGAGTAATAAAATGCCTGTTTAAGACCAACCGCTTGTCCTCCTAACATCCAGTCGGAAGCTACATTAATTTCATCTCGCGACCCCAATTGGGGTCGGGACCGCAAGGTTGAGAATGGCTGGTTTATAGGGTTTCAAAAACATTTCTCATGAATATATCCAATATGTAGCGCAACTGAACTAATAATTACACTATATATACATAATAATTACACTATATATATATTAGGGCCGGGACGTTAACTAAGATTAATTACTTACACAATAATTAATCCGTTAAAAAAAAGAAGCATTTTAATCACACTTATTTTTGCACCGTGGAACGTTTCTCACTGGATGAGCTGGCTCTTGGCTGTTGTGTGGTAGACTATATATGGCTTTAGGACAACTTAACTATTAACTATACCATCTCTGTGTGTGTGTGTGTGTTTCTAGCTGTGTGAGGGTGTTGTTTTATTGAACAAATATTCACATTGAAATTATGGCATTGATTTGAGCCCCACCGCTGTATGGGTTAGCCCCACCGTAGTTGAACCAGAAAAAATGCTCTGGCGCCGCCACTGACTTCAGACAACAACAAACCACACTGAACAATAGTCAAACATGAACGAAGAAGCTGATGAGACCACTTTGGTTGGCCCCGTGGATGGGAAATTTTGTTTAAAAAAACAGACGGATGTGATGGTCGGTCGCGTAGTAGTGGGTTTTGCAGGCGCCCCGTGTATAGAAGCTACAGTGCTCTCTGCAGTCGGCCCCAGTGTCATTACCCTCTCTCTGCTTTCTGTTTCTTTTTATCTGTCCTATTCATTAAAAGGCATAAAAAAATTTTTTTAAACGGACGGATGGATGGAAGCATCAATGAGAGCACGGTTGGTTAAGTACCACATTGAAAAAAAATAAACAATGTTTTGTTGCTTAAACTTATGTATTCAGTCATTATTCAATGGTATACTAAAATCCATGGGAAAAAATTGCTTCTCACTGTTTTCAGGTCAAATATGATATGCGAATAAAAACGTGATTAATTTTGTTAATTAATTACAAAGCCTCTAATTAATTAGATTAGAATTTTTTTAATCGAGTCCCGGCCCTACTATATATATACATATATATATATATATTCTGTAAACACATTTTTACTCCAGTATGATTCAGAACCTACAACATGATGAAATAATATATTTGTGATGAATATATTATGAGAGATACACATTTGGTCAATAAAGTTGAAAAACGAAAATAAAAGCCTGATAACAGGCCTTCTCCCCCAACTGGCTCACTGAAATAATGGCCTACTGATATAAATAGTTGATAACAGCCTCCTGAACCTACCAGTAGATTTAGTAGGCACTTACTAGCCCATATAAATGTGACTGATGTGTGTTGATAACATCTATCGAATAGACTGATAACAGTCAAATCGGGTGCCCATACCATTACAGAGCCTGGCTTTTGGACTCGATGCTGATAATAGTCTTTGGTCCAGAACTCACAACAGCAATTTCATCTACTAAAGATCTAGAATAGATTGGTCTGACCACAGTACGTGGTTCCACTACGTCATGATCTATCCCAGTAGTCTCGGAGCCCAGAGAAGTTGACGCCGCCTCTGGACAAGGTTAACATAAGGCTTCATTTTTTCACAGTGAACTTTTAAGTGGCATTTACAAATTCAACATTGTATTATACTGTTTGACAAATGCATTTCGCAGAAATCCCATGTGGTCATAACAGCCGTTGATAACAGTCATTAGGCGCATTTTGACAGAGAGTTCTAAGAACGCAGTTCTAAGAACTGTCCACCTCGAATTTAGTTATAAGAACTGCCCTTCCCCAGGGGAACTGTTTAATTTTGCATTCACACATAAGTTGGGGACCTTGGTCGGGACTAATGTGACGCAACCGTCTGCGACAGTGACGTCTTACTTTAGTGCCACACTCAACAACAAAACCCACGAAAAGTAAGCAGAGAAGAAAACAACACCACCAAGAAGCTAACATGGAGAGTGAGGAGGCCACCGAGTTTATGATCTGCATGACGGCAGTATTAATCATGGACGATCACATGAGGCATCTAAGATCGAGGCTGGAAGAGCACACAGTGAGAGTCAGGAGACGAAGAATCGAGCAGCAGGCGATACTTCTTCATTTCATGAAGGACAGAAGGAGAGCACAGCGCCGCAGACAAAGGAGACAGCGTGTAAGTTTAACTTATTAAACATGCGCCGGTTGTGTCCATGTCGTATGAGTAAATATTTCAGACAAGGGGAGTAGCTACCAACCACAAAACACCTACGTCTTATGTGTTCCTATGGAACCCAGAAAAGACCCTGCCTCGGAGAAGGAGCTAAAATGGTTATAGGAACTGAGGGCCGTGGTCCCGAGTTCCTGTATGTCCAAATGCGTGAAAAAACGGCCTTGTTCCTGAAAAGGTTATAGGAACTGCAAAAGGTTCTTACAGTGGGACTGCGCCTATTGTTGGTTCTTGATGCAGTACCATCTGAGGGATCTATGATCATGGTTATCTAGCTTAGATTTGCGCCCTTGTCCTTTATGCACTGAAAATTCCTTCATTTGCCATGATTGGTCAGATGATATGGAGAAATATGAAAATTTCTGTCTTTTGAAGGAACATTATTTTTAAACATATCAGTTTTCTGATCCATTTCTTGACAAGTGGTTATCCTCTGCCCATCTTTGCTTCTCAAAGACTCAGCTATTTTTTATACTGCTTTTGAACCAAATTGTGATTATGGTCACCTCTTTAAAACAGTATATTTTTAAACTCTTTTCTTGTCCTAAATTGTCCCTATCCCATTGTGTTGAAGGTATTCAATGCAAAAATGTTTGTATAATAATCAATCAAAAACGATTATTGACAAGACAAAACATGCTGTATTATGGGTTCATGCTGTCTGCAGTGAAATAAAAGTCAAAGTAAATGTAGGAGTCACAGCATGTAGTTTCTTTTGTTTTGTTTTTTTTTTCCCACACAGAACTTTTTCTGATTTGGGGTTTTAGGGAAAACATGAAAAATTCAGTTGGACTATTTTCACTGAGATTAAGTTTAAAAAATCTGAAATTTCTTAATTTACATTTCTTCAGTATCTAAACTGATTGCAATGTTTCAATGGTTTTCATCATTCTTGTCACTGTTATGATCTTCTTCACTCTAGTTTGTGACGGGCACCTCCAGTATTCCCTACGAAGGTTTTGCATCTCTACGAGGTAGTAATGGACCCCGCAGGTTCTGTGTGGAGAAGTGGGGAAAAATCACCTCCTTACCCAGGTATGATTGCTGTCTGATCGGGTGTATATTGTATCAGTGATTTCCAACATCTTTTAACCCTGATAAAACTGTTGGGGTTGACTGGCTCACTATGCACAGTAGGTCATCATAGTGTGTCTAGGGGGTCCCCTCTGTCCAATTTCTTAGAATCAAACTGTAGAATTTTATGTTTATGCATTTAGCAGACACTTCTATCCAAAGCAACTTACAGGTAGGCATGAAGGGTAAGGGAGTCTTGCCTAAAGACACTTACTGGAGGTAGTACCTTGAACCCAGGTCTCCCACATGAAATGTGGCAATAATGCCACTACACTATCCAGTGTATTTTAGCAGAATTTCAGATTTTTAGACCATTTATGGTTTAAATTGGGTTTGGATTATTACCTACAGTGTTGTGTTGTTGTGTTGCCCCTTATGTTAACCATGTATACTTGCTCAGTACAGTCAAACATTTTTGGTGTGAATCACAACTAAACCTCCTAGATTTGGCTGCCCAACCAAAGAGAGTACTAAAAGTTGAAGGATCAGGCCGTGGTAAAGGTTTATACCAAAGCAAGACAACAACTTTTAGCATACTTAAACCATACACACTAGATACCTCAAGCCTAATCTAAACTCTGTAAGGCATCTCTGAAAAGACCTTAACTTGGCTGTGCTCTGCTGCTCCACCATTCAACCCGACTGAGCTTGAAAAATGGGAAAAACCTCCAGAGGCAAGGTGTGCAGAGCTTGTACAATCATTTCCATGGAGACCCAGGGCTGTCATTGCTAATTATTTTTCAATTTGAATTTACAACATTTCAAACACAAATATTTATTTTGCCATTGTGAAGGTGTATCAGTAGCTCAAAAAGCATGTACCAGCATTTAATAAATTTTTTCATTGAGTGTATCCTTTTTATTTGGTAACTTTCTGCTAATCTATGTCTCCACAGGGCTCACACTTGCTTTAATCGTCTGGATCTCCCACCTTACCCCTCCTTTTCCATGCTCTATGAGAAGCTGGTAACCGCTGTAGAGGAAACTAGCACGTTTGGCTTGGAGTAACATCAAATCAGCTGGCAGCCAGGCTTATCTTTGGAGAGAAAACCATCTGGAAATCTATGTTTCTAACTTTGGAGAGACATGGGAGAAAAAACTAATACCCTCAAAAGGCAACTAACCCCCCGTTGATAACGCTGCTGTTTTTTCCCTCTGGCTTTACATCACTCAGCATGTGGGTCTTGCTCCGATTCTCTGCCTTTCTTTCTCATTTTGACTTTGATCAAGTGAACACCATCATGAAGAAAAACAGAGAATCGGAAGAACATTTGAAAAAGCTGTACAGTACAACTTCCTGTTTTCATGATAACCTGTGTTCACTGAGCCACTTGTGTGCTTTATCTCTTTAGTTAATGGCCTTGGTCACTGGACTTCTTACCCCTTCCCTTCTGCTCTTCCTCCTCCAACCTGCACTTCAAGAGACAGCTGCCCAAAAAGCTTCTTTTCCTCCTCTGGACCTTGAAACTGTGTCTGTCTCTCACTGGGGCTACAGCATTATGAAATACAATATACACTCACACGTCAATCACCTTTTGCAAAATTGTGACATTTTCTTTGTATTTATCTTGCAAGCCAGTGTTTCCCCAGAGACTTTTGATCAGCATGGAAAGATGAGACATTTTAAACTCTTTAAGTGAAAGTTAGGCAGTCCCTCCCTTCTTGTTTAATGGAAGGGGATTCACTTGTGTGCACAAATACACATATCAGTTGTTCTAAGACTTAAAAAACACTTGTTTTCACAGTTTTATTCCTGATTAAGATAGATAAGCAGTCACAAAATGTATGGGCCATATCAGAGACCCATAGTGAAAATTATGGCAAGTTCTGGTCAGGACTGTTACCTTCAATATTGCAGAGTTCTGAAATTATCTCCAAACTTCTTGACGCATCTAAGAAATGCCCTTTCTGCATAAACTCAACAATCAGTATCACACCAAAAACACAACCATTCGATATTACGATATTACTTTGGTCATACTTTCTAACAGGCACACTCAATTCAGTTAGACTTTAGTCAGATTGAAATTCAGGATTCCACACATTTCTGATGCACAATACACAAACGTCCTCACAAACAGATGACACCCACTCCTAAGTATAAAACACAAGCTCATTCTCATTGACGTAATCGCTTCCAACCCAGTGAAAGTGATGAATGTACCAAAACACTGAGTGAATGTATGAGCCTTGAACAGCTCTGCTTGGCCCCTGAAGGAAATGCCTGAGAGGAAACACAAGGTTTTCCACCTTGATGTAGAAGAACAGGAAATCAAATGTGACTTGTCTGATTGGGGTGTGAAAAGAACCTGTTTATCTGGATGACAGAAATTTTTCAGGTCAGGGTGCAGTGATATGAATTGATTTTAGTGCCTCTTAGATATTAAGGAAAACTTGATGAGATTCATGTATCACCAAAGATGGTGAGACTGTAGGAGCTTCATTTTAAAAAGCCACACATAAACACAAGAGGGCAACAATGTGCTCTACCATTATTGTGGGAACCAAATCAAAGAGCAAATGATTATATTGATACTGCATAACCTGACCAGATGTAATGCTGATGTTGTTGGATATGATCTTTTAAAACCTGTGATTTACATCCCAGTTGGGTCTCAAAACCATGTGATAAAACATTTCTCTTCCTAGTGCACAGTCCAAACCCTAATTATACTGTCACTCACAAACTTTCATACATGCACACACAGAGGAAAAACACACATTTGCTCATTTTTCTATGAGGTGCATGCAAGATTACACCTTCTGTACAGACACCTGTTTGAGTTAGACCACCAGGGCTGGAATAGTGGTGGAGCGCCCTCACATGTGATTTGAGATGTGGAGGCTGACATTGGTTTCTCAGCCCCCTCATCCCAGCCCAGTAATGCATGCAGGATGTGCCTGGTCAGCTCTGTGAGCTGTGCCTGGCAGAAACTCCTCGGTGGCGTTGTGTTATAGCTCGATATTGCATGCTGAAATAGTGCAACACACTGTCCCTACTAGCTTTTTTGCATGAGGATATTGCTATCCAATCAGACAAAGGGAGCTGGTTTAGTTGTGTCACTTTGGTTGTGGCACTCACTTGAAGCATGCGGCCTTATGCTTACCTGGCACTGTCATAGCTTGAATGTTATGCTCAGTGGAAGAATGTGTACGGAGTAGGTGCTGAATGAACAATGTGTGACTGAAGTTTTCTCTAAGACAGTGTAAGGGTGAGTATCTTGGCAGCATGTTTCTAAAATCTTGTTACTTTCACATGTGCGTGTCTGCCTATCTTAGTAATAGGTTGATGGTTATGGTTCATTGCTCATGATCAAGTAATGAATCAATAGGGCTGTTTTGATTCTAGAGAAACGTGAGAGCACATGTATGTGTATCATGTGTGCAGTCCTGATTGTCTCTTTGTATATAACTGTATGTGTATGTCTGTCCTGTTGTGTGTATAAATATATATTTTGCACCGAATGTACCAAAGTTTGGGGCTTGCAAAGTCAACCATTAGGCGTGCTCTCTATTTCAGTCTAACAAACACATCCCACTTCTGGCTTCTGCCACATTCTTACAGAATGTCATCTCATGTTTGCTTGACGGGCAATTTGTGGCATGGGCAGCAACACTTCAAGTTAGGATAGTCTGTACATCACTTGGCCAGTTTCTCATTCACCACGATGAAGCTTCTCTGGAGCAGAGGAATGGTAAGACTTTGCCTTACGTACGGATGAAGACAGCTGCACCTCTCGTCTCTTCTAGAAAATTTCTGACAGGACCCAGCTCCACTTTTCAGAATTCCACACTATGCAAAGCTCCTGTTTGTGTCTCCATTTCACTCAAACGATTGTAATAAAAGAGAACAAATGGAACATTTTGATAAATGATATGTGATCCTTTTTATGTTTTTATCCACTAAGTTTTTCTTTTTTTAACCAGCTGATCAAGTAAATAACAAAAGGCATTATCTGTGTAATACATTATAAAATTGACCTCTGCTTGATATGAATATTCCAAAGCCCTAAAAGGCATGTGTGTGTGTATATTATATATATATATAATATATAGCACACAATTAATCTGTTTTAGTAATCAGAACATATTACAACCCCCCCCCAAAAAAAACAAACAAAAAAAAAAAACAACAATCATCTGATCCTTAGCAGGTCTTTAAATAGGTATACAGTACTTCAGATGAATAATAATACAACAATAGTGTCATTACTTTCTGAACAAAATCTAACCAAAATGAAGAAGCAGTGTGTTTAATACTTAGTACTACTTATGATTCAATAGCTTGTAGAGTGATATCTAGCTACAATTACTTGGAAGTAATTGTTTTCTGTATGATGTTCTGCTTTTCACATAATTGTGGAGGAATTTTGTCCCACTTTTTTTGTTTTTTGTAAACTAGAATTTCATCAGCTCAAGCCTCAGCTTGTCAATGAGAGTGAGGTCTGGGTTTTGACTCGACCGTTGCAAAGCATTGATTTTTTTTCTTATTCAGTCGTTCTGTTGAAGGTTTGCTGTTGTGCTTGTGATCGTTGTTGTGTTTCATTACCAAATTTCGGCCAAGCTTTAGTTGTCTGACAGATGGCCTCACATTTTACTCAAGAATATTTTGGTAGACAGAGGAGGTCATGGTCATGGTCAATCCATGCTCATTGGACCCATGTGTCCAGGTCCTGTGGCAGCAAAACGAGCCCAAATCATCACCCTCTACCACCATGTATTGGTATGAGGTGTTTGAGCTCATATGCTGTGTTTGGTTTTCACATAAGGTGGTGCTTTGCATTGTGGCCACATATACCTCCTCGTTTATCCAAAGGACATTGTTCCAGAGGTCTTGTGGTTTCTTCAGATTAAATTTAGCTAACCTAAGCAATGTTATTTCTTTTTAGAAAGAAGAGGCTTTCTCTTGGCAAACTTTCCAAACAAGTCCTACCTTTTCAGTCTACTTCTAATTGTACAGTCATGAACTGTAAGATTTAGCACACATAACTGAGGGCTGTTGAGTCGGAGATGAAACTTGGGTTTTTTGCAGATCAGCACAAGCTAATTTAACAATTGGTGACATGCAATTATAGCAGATGGAAGTTTGGAATTTCATGATTAAAACTTTTCAACAAGACAATTAGAAACGGTTGACCAATGATCTTGGCAGAAATTCAAGTTTGTCAGCTGGAGGTCAGATAAGAGGAGAGTTTAAAAGAATGGGGAAACCCAGGGAAATGAGGGATGGCTCTACTGTGTTGTGAATGAACCGGAGTGGAGAGAGTCAGACTTAGTTGAAAGTGATGATAGTATGGAGGTAAGCAGGTCAGGTAATGGAAATTGCAGGATAAAAAAGGAGGAGATTGTCGGGACCAACTCTAAGAGAGCAAGGATTGATGGAGAGATTGAGAGTGGAACAGATGAAAGACCTAAGAAAGGGTCGACATTCAAAATTATGTTGAGATTTGGTGAGGAAAGTGGGGTTCCTTCAATGAATCCAGTGAAACTGACAATGTTGAGGAATCAGATTGGGGATATTCACATGGCTAAGGTGTAGAAAGATGGAGATTTGTTAATTGTTTTCAGGGAGGAAACAGCTGTTTCTGATATGGAGAAAGCAGAGATGTTTGCAATAGCTATACAAATCCATTGTTTGGATCATTTGAGAGAAGAGAGCAAGAGAAGAAGAGCAAAAACATGAGCAGATCACCATGGAATTCTGGAGGGAAGAGACTAACAGCACAATGGATTGCGCCATTTACTTAGGGAATGAAAAGAGCAATTCCAAGAACTGGAATAACATCTCTAGGAAAAGACGAAGTAGGCTATATAATGCTGAAACATTTAAACATTTAGATAATGTAGCATTTATGAAGTTGTTAGGTTTGTATGATAAAGTATGCAAAGTGGAAAAATTACCAGCTGGTTGGTAATTATTCCTGTCAGGAAACCGGGGAAGGATCCATCAAGTCCCATGAATCACAGACCGATTGCATTAACATCACAGAAGGTAGAGGAACAATGGTTCCTGTTATTTGTTAGCAAACTGAGGTAAGGAAAGCACAAGTTAATAAAGAATATGTTATGGCAGTCTTTTTTTTTATGTCAAAAAGACATGATCAAATTAAAGGTGATAGGAATAGAAAGTAGAGCATATAACTGGATTAAGGACTTTTTATTTGATAGAGTTATTCAAGTTATAATTGGGACAGTTTTATAAAAAAAAGGTATACTCCGCTGGGAACTGTCATTAGTCCAATATTATTTTCTGTTATAATTTATGATGTGTTTTCTCAAGTAAGTGGTAATATTGGATTATTTACTGATGATGGAGCTTTGTGGAAAAGAGGAAAGAATATTAGGCATATTATGAATAACAGGAAGCAGCTAATGCTGTGGAAAGATGGTCATATTCAAGGGGGTTCAAGTTTTCAGTGAAAAAAACAAAACCCTAATGTTTAGTAGGAAAAAAATATTGATGGCCAGATAACAATGCATGGGCAAAGGACTGAATGAGAAAAAGTGGGGTTTTTTTTGGTACGTGGCTTGTTAACATGAAACGAACATATTCATGAGATTAATTCTAAATTAAATTAATTAAAGTAAAAAGATACTGAATGGAATGAGATGTTTAACAGGACCAGAGTGGGGAGCAAGTAGGTTGGCAATTAGAGATATACATGTAGCACTATTTAGATCAGTGTTGGATTATGGGTGTATAGTGTATGGTTAAGCAGCAAAAACATTGTTAAAACAGTTGGAAGTGGAGCAAACTCAAGTATGAGACTTTGCTGTGGTGAATATAAAACCACTCCTGTATCATCTCTTCAGGTAGAGGTGAGTGAAATGCCGCTGTATCTCAGGCGAAAGCAGTTATTAATGAACTGTTGGGCAAATCTTCAAGGTCATTCTGAACATTATCCAGCGCTTCTTCTATGTTGGGAGAAAGAAAAGGTGAAATAGGGAAAGTTTTTGCATGGGAAAGTGAGAGATTAGCAGAGGAAATTAAAATAGTCATTTTAATATAAATATAAATATTATAATCAGCGCCTCCAAATCCGAGACTATGGTTCTCAGCCGGAAGAGGGTGGAATGAGATCCTTCCCCAAGTGGAGGAGTTCAAGTATTCGTCCCTCACTCGTGAACAAGACCCGGTCTTGTTCACGAGTGAGGGACTAATGGAACGTGAGATTGACGGGCGGATCGGTGAGGCGTCTGCAGTGTTGCGGGCTCTGCACCGACCCGTCGTTGTGAAGAAGGAGCTGAGCCAGAAGGCGAAGCTCTCTGTTTACTGGTCAATCTACGTTCCCATCCTCACCTATGGTCACGAGTTGTGGGTAGTGACCGAAAGAACGAGATCGCGAATACAAGCGGCCGAAATGGGTTTCCTCCGCAGGGTGTCTGGGCTCCGTTAGAGATAGGGTGAGAAGCTCAGTCATCCGGGAGAGGCTCGGAGTAGAACCGCTGCTCCTCCGCATTGAGAGGAGTCAGATGAGGTGGCTCGGGCATCTGGTTAGGATGCCCCCTGGACGCCTCCCTGGTGAGGTGTTCCGGGCACGTCCCACTGGGAGGAGACCCCGGGGAAGACCCAGGACACGTTGGAGAGACTATGTCTCTCGGCTGGCCTGGGAACGCCTCGGGGTCCCCCCGGAAGAGCTGGAGGAAGTGGCCGGGGACAGGGACGTCTGGGTTTCTCTGCTCAAGCTGCTGCCCCAGCGACCCGACCCTCGGATAAGCGGCAGATGATGGATGGATGGAAATTAAAATAGCCCAGAAAAGATACAGTTTAACAGTACCATTACCAGTATACCCCATGCTAGTTTCCATCAGTGGAAGTCAATTTTTATTTTTTGGAAATAATGAAGGTCTATAAAGAAGTTGGACCTGTTGCAGTATTAGTGGAAAACAGGTTACAAATACTATATCACACATATATTCCAGTATTCAAAGATGGCTCTAAGGAGCCTAATACAGGGAAAACAGGTTTTGCATTCAGTATTCCAGATCTACATGTTTCTGATAGAAGAAAAACTTAAGATGATTTGTCTGTTTACACAGTATAGTTGATGGCAATCAATACTATGCCCACTTCCAGCTGAATTGAATAAAGGTGCATTCCAATGTTTGATTTTGATTAATCCTTTTGCTTCCAATCTACTAAAAGAGATTCCCATAATCGCTTCTTGAGTCAGTGCCCGTTTAGCTAGTTTATCTACATTTTCATTTCCCTTTACCCCCCTGTGAGCTGGCACCCATATAAAATTGATCATGAAGTTCTTATTTTTACATCTAAACAAAGTTTAATACAATTAATTAACTATTGGATGTAAATTACTTTGATGTCTGTAATGTTGAACATGAATCAGAACAAACTACAACAACCTTTTCCAATCGAGAATTCTCCACCCACTGCATAGTGAGGGCAGCTAATAGTACCAAAGACAAAAACATTTTAACTCGGCTGAGGGTTGGATACACAAGACTGAATAAGACACTGCATTTAATCAATATACATCCACCAGCGTTATGTGATTTCTGTAATGTAGAGGAATCTGTGGAACATGTAATACTTTGCTGCCATAAATACTTGCAAGAAAGAGAAACGTTGATTAGGGGAATCAGACTGAATGGGGAGGAAGAAATGAGCCTTAACGTTATATTTACCATCGGAGCAGGGAAGCTGTTTCAGTATTCAAAGGAAACTGTATAAAAAAAAAGAATTTAGCTGTCAGAACAATAGAGAAAGGGGGCGTGTGTATGTGTGTGTGGGGAGGGGTTAACGCTGGTTTATGCTCCAATGCAGAAGGCAGCGGTAATGCATCCTAAAGCTGGTTGCCACTCGCCAATAAAACGAAAAAGACGAAGAAGAAGCAAACCACACCGTTTTAAAACAGAATAGTGCGCCTGCGTTAGAGAATGACGTGTCTGGATAGTGTCAAACAGAGGAACGTAAAAATGATCGAAAGGTTCTTGATACACTTACAAAATTAAGTTATAGTTGGTTAATGTGACTTTTTGAATAACATAGTCACTGGAGTTGGCGTAGATTTTACAGTCTATGCCGTCGTCGTAAATTGAGTTGGGGTGAACTGGTTAAACATTGTGCCCGCGACATTGTCGAGCTAACTTGGCGACAGTTGGGCTAACCGAAGTCAGTAAACTAGCTGTCTAGACTAAACATTAGTATGGTATTATTAAGTAATGTGGAACGAGTAGTGCTAACGTTAGCTAGCCGCTCAGGTTAGTTCTCACATTTACGCAGCATTCCGTACTCGACCGGCTAGCTGACAGTGGAACTAATAACGAGGGGAGAGAAATATGTCTCGAAGGCGGCTGGACAGTCGCAGTGGACTCTCCGTAGGGCTGCTCGGTGAAATTCAGACCCCCATCAGCACCGAGCCGATGGAGAGTGTGTATGAAGTCACCGGAGAGCTGGGAAGGTGAGTGAAACTGCTTTAAAGGCTGCTGATCAGACTCTGCTCCGATCTGAACAGTGAGTTTAATTTAGTTTTTCATGACATACTGTATATAGACAACAGTGGACCACTGACCACGTATAACATGACTAAATAACAGCAGCATTTAAAGAATATTGTTTTCTTTCTTACTAGCAAAAATTAGACTGTATTTTGATAATCTAATATTCTGTGAATACTTAAGTCCTTAATGTTTATTATTTTTGTGTTAGCTCGACTGATGTCTGAAATCAGTATTTCACCGCATTATTGTTGACTGAGTTTGAACTCTGATCTGTAACCAGTGTAAACTATCGAGCTTCGCTGCACCGGGGAGCTGATTAGTTCCTGCTACAGTAGAATTGAGTCATGTGTTTGGCAGTATGTGTGAGCCTTGGCAACCAGTGATGGCTGATGATCACACCCTGAGAGGACTAAGGTGTGTTTGAAGGGATGTGTCACACGGATTCACTGTGCAGTTCTGCAGGAGGAAGGGAACCAGCTCATGTTGAAAGAAAACTTCTGCTCACTTATTTGTTTGCATATGTCAAAACAGGAAGCTGTAAGGGGCAACATTTTCACACGTGATAAGGACAGTATTGTTCGGCTTTACTTCCCTAATTTTGTTTTTGAACTTAAATTTAAAGCAATCCTTAGTGGTGGTATGACCACTTTGTTTATAATAACATCAATTATATTTATTATGACTACATCTGCTGGATAGTTTGCAGACTTTAAGGATGTATTGATTAGTGTTGTGCATATAAACATTGATTGCAATGTGACAGAGGGCCAGAGTTATAAAGAAATACCACCTAAATCTCTTGCATGCCATCCTAATTTTTTTGTGCATACCTCTACTTAACAACTGAGATGCTCTCTTTCTGCTTGGCAACTTTTTACAGCAAGAAATAACTGGCTGTTTTACATAGAACATTAGACACATTTGTGACTCGCTGATTACACAGCAAAAACTGTTGGCATATAACAACATGGAACAAAAAAGGTGGTGTCATTTTGACTCTCATTAAAAGACTAATGTTTCCAATGAGGATGACTTTCTCTCAGTCTCCAACTTGAATTACGATACTAAGTGAGGGAGCAAGGGGGCTTTTTGCACTATTATAAGAGCATAGCTCTCATTAACATGAGCAAATGTGATCTTTTACTTCTCCAGAAGACACTGTCTTCATTGGCACCACTGTATGTGAAATGAGAAGCTGTCATGCACGTTGTTTTAGCACATCGGTTTAGCACGTTGTTTTAGCACATAGATTCATAACAACCCAACAAACACACTGCATTTTGCTGATTGTATGCCAAATTAAGCCAATACAGCTGTGCATGTCTGTCGCTTAATGTGAATGCAGCAGTTCAGACTTGAGCCATGTGGAAAGGGATCCATATATGTTTGTAGTGCTTTTATGATCAGGTTGAACCTAGTGAGGTAATTCAGACATGACAATGACCTTTTCAGTTGCCAATTAAGATAGCTTATTGTGCCGAACAGCCAGTGTGTACACTGCTTCATTTATGATTGATGAATAGATACTAAAGAAAGAGATGGATATTTAATGTAGCTTGGACTTCCCAAGAATTATCACAGTCTGTTACTTGTTTTGGTAATCAAAAAGAAAAACTCTTATGAAAATATGACTGACAGTAAGCAATGAATGTTTCCACAAAAGAAACTCAGTTATTGTATTCGTTCTTGTTGCGCTGTAACCATAATAGTTATACATCTTTTGTTTTTGTAAAGCTGTTGTTGCTAGGTTAGGCTGTTGACTAGGCAACACCCTAATCGGTGTTATATTCTGTGATTTATTGTGAAAGTTTTATTGGGCAATTTTCCAGCATTTTACTGTCTAAAATCAAGCAATTCAGTTGAGCTAATACAGCATTTCTCTGTGATTATTTTGCATCTTTACCATTCTGTTCATCATTCCAGGGGGAAGTTTGCTGTGGTCAAGCGTTGTGTGGAGAAGATCTCTGGGAAAGTGTTTGCTGCCAAGTTCCTACGAAAGAGGAGAAGAGGTCGCGACTGTCGGGCAGAGGTAGTTCATGAGATGGCTGTCCTGGAGATGGCGCGTAACAACACTCGAGTGGTCAACTTGCATGCTGCTCATGAGACAGATCACGACATCGTCTTAATGCTGGAATAGTGAGTACTGTGTTCTGCCAATGTTCTTTTTATCATTTAATTTGTTATTTGTAGCAATTAATCGATTCCTTATCCTGTTAAACCCTATTAACACTGACTAAATGTCTGTGCTCCAAACATGGCGATCTAGCAGTATGATTCTGTAAATGCTCATAGAGAGGCAAATTCCTATTTGTTCAGTCTTAAGGAACTGCCATATTTACTGTGTTTTTTTTTTTTTTTCATGTAAAGCTAAGCAGGCCGTTCGTTATAACAGGTTTAACAGGATTTGTCTGAGAACTAAAAAGCCCATGCGTGCACAATAACTGAACAGCCTGAGCTGAAACTCCGCATCTAGACGATGTGGACGAACATCCTCGTATTCTAACAGCGTTACTGTTCATTTGAAATGAACATTTGAAATGGGCATCATATTTGTCTTCCTCATCTTTTATCATGTGTCTTGCAATCTTAAAAAAGAACTGCACTGTTTTTTTTGTTTTTTTTAACCACACCTTTAATATTTGTTGGAGCAAAAATGGTATGAACAAATTACTTTGATCATGTGGTTTAAAAAAAAAAAAAAGACTTGTATTATACCTACTGTGAGTAAGATCAAACTATGGGTCGTCTGGCTATGAGACAGCCACTGAAACCACCAGACCACCCTGAAATCCATAAATACATGCCTGATTCTTTCCTGTAAGGTCACCAACATACAAACTGCCTCAGATGTCCTGAAATTAACCAGAATCTCATAAGGATATAGGCCATTTTTAGTAAACTGCAAAATCATGAACTGCCTAAGTGTGTTTTTGTGTATTTATCCACATACTTCTTCTTTATCCAGTGCGGCGGGTGGAGAGATATTTGACCACTGTGTGTCTGAGGAGCTGCTGCCAGAGGCTCAAATCACCCGTCTGATCAGACAAATACTTGAGGGAGTCCACCACCTCCACCAGCACAACCTGGTTCACTTAGATCTGAAGGTTTCATATTAACACACACAAAATCAACCATATTCTTGAATGCAGCTTTATTCTTTTAAATGTCCTCTCATTTCAGCAGTGATTGCCTAATATTCCCTTTAAACCCTAGTTTTCTTCCATAACACAGATGAGAACTTTATTTTTAAATTCTTATGGCAACCCTGCAACACAGACATCAGGATGTTGTGTTTTGTTACTGGTTAAAGCTGATTATAACGCTAATGTAAACATCACTAGGAACTGGAAATTTTAGATAAGCATGTTAATTGGAAATTTTAATCATTGTTAGAAACACTTGTCATTTGACCTTAAAATGATACGATTGGTGCACACAAAACAAACAGTTTGCTCTCTGCCTTTCTTGTAGATAGTGGTGCAATAACATGTTAGTAATGAATACTGTTATATTATACTGTGTCAAATGGCCAATACGCTTTCATTCCTTTACTAGATCATGGTGATGAACACCATTCCTGTGGTGAACAAATCCATTCATTACTACAAGTTTAAGAGCAAGCTTATGAATTTTCTACTCAAATGTATGTCTTCTCCTTTCCTGCTGTGTTCACACCGTGTTTCCACTTCACGTATCTCTCAGCCCCAGAATATTCTCCTGACCAGCCTGTCCCCTCCAGGAGACATAAAGATTGTAGACTTTGGCCTTGCACGCAGATTGGGTGCGGCTGGAGAGCTTCGGGAAATTCTTGGCACACCTGAGTATGTGGGTAAGGCCACTTTCAAGAAACAGACACAGACATACACAGTCTGAAATCCGCAGTTGGGGCATTTCAGCGGTATGAGTCGAGGAATTAACCTTTTACATATAGTACATTGCTGCTATCAAAAAAAGATATGTAGCAAAGCTTGAAAAATATCTCATTCAGTCCTCGGGAAAGGTTGCTTGTTTTTATTTTTTTAATGCACCAGCTCTTTGGTGTTTATTTGGATGTCTGTTAAGAATCAGTAGATCAATAAGGGAACAAGGTAACAAGACATCTGCAACTGAAAAATATGATTAAAGAATCAATATTGGTGAATGAAAACCTCACAAGTTATAAAACAATGCAGGAAATTACACAAAGACATCATTGGATTGTTAAGAAACTGCTGACTTTTATTTCTTTTTTGTTTATGTTCAGCTCCAGAGGTCCTTAATTATGAGCCAATCACAACAGCGACTGACCTGTGGTGAGTCCATCCTTCCAAAATTGAGTCTGCCTTAACTTGTTCCACCCTGCAGAACATAACATAAATATGAAATGGAAGTTTGAGAGACAATTGTTTTTGGGGTTTTTTGGACATAGTTTAACTTACAAATCATTACAACACACATACACTATAAATAAAAATGAATGTGATCCATTGCAATAAAAAATCAACAAAGTAGTTCTTGCAAAGATCTGTACAGATTATGTAACAGTTGTCATGGTCACTCTGGTACTGTTTTTGACTGTGCAACATGTATGTGTTCCTCAGGAGCGTGGGGGTTATAGCCTACATGTTAGTGACAGGTGAGTCCCCATTTGCTGGGGACGATAAGCAGGAGACATATCTGAACGTGTCCCAGGTTAATGTAGACTACAGCAGGGAGGCCTTCGCCAGGGTGTCCGAGCTAGCTGTTGACTTCATCCGCAAGCTGCTGGTCAAAGCACCTGAGTGAGTAAAACTTCCACCAAACAAAAACACGATCATATGATTTACTTTGAGGGAATTGAAAAAGAAAAGTTAGAACAGAGTCGATAACAAAAGTATATCTGATGGTTTTCCAACTGACAAATAATGTTTTATTGAAGTGAAATTCATCAGTTGTGTGAAAAGGTCACACAGATCAGTCTTTAAGCCGAAGTATTCACTTGAACCAATCCCCTCTCATTTCCTCTTTTCACAATTTATTTTTTCAATACTTGGGACAGTGTTGTTTGAAAATATTGAGAAGCTCCCCACCGATTTATATATTGCCTGTACAATAGTAAACAGGTGCAGTGATCTATTGAAATGTGCAGACAGAAGGGGAAATATTGTTTATAAGGTAAAAACAGAGTTTGCACAATTCTAACAAGCTTGAAAGTAAAATTTTGATATGATCAGATTTATTCTTTAAACTCTTGAAAGTCTGTGTTCTCTCATTCTTCAGGAATAGTTCTCCAGGCTTCTTGAAGGAAATTCCAAAGCTCTTCTTTGTTTAGATATGCTAAGTTTTCAGCTAATAGCTCTTTCGGAGTCACCTTGTTTTTACAAAGTACCTGTTTATATCTGGCAAACTTTGATATCTTGGCATTTTTCATAAATTCAACTCAAGAAATGGGAACAAATTATGTGACTTTCTGACAGGCTGCTACAAACAAAATGCTTAAAGATATAATTTTAAAGTTGTTTTTTAAAATCAAAACAAAAATAAAAACGGGCTTCTCTGAAAATGGTTAGGTACAAGGACTGCCTTGAGAAGAACGTCTGCTTTCTTGGAGCTAGAGTAGGGATGGGAATTGTTAAGAATTTAGCAATTATGTTTCCATTATCGATATTGATTCGGTTCCTTATCGATTCTCATCCAGTTATATAGTACAATATATCACTCTATATATCTAACTCTGCCTCACTCTTGCAGTCCCTTAATAATCTTATTAGCATTTGTTATTATTAACTGCTCTGCTCAGACTAATGGGAGATGTGCTTGTTTCCTTACATTTCCATAGTGATAGCAGCGTGCCAGAGAAATTTAGAATTTTTTTTCAGTGTGAGAAATACAATGTGTGGTGGGTGTGCGTGACAAAAGACCCAAAAGTCAGTGCGTGAGACTTCAGAGCCCTGTTACAATCAACAGGACCAGGAAGTTTTAAGTTACCTGGGCTTTTGAGACGGAAGACTCTGTGCCAAAAGCTTCACCGCGAGAGTTGCCGCTTAGCAGTGTGTCAAAGACTTTACATTCCTGCAAAGTAATTGCTTGCTGTGTGGTTAAATGTTTCAGCATGTTGGAGGTATTTCCACCCTTTGATGTGATCAAAGCTCGTGTTGCAACTGGCCCTAATATTGTCCTTTTTGGTGAAATATAACCAAACTTTGGAGCGCTTCTGCCTCGACGCCATGTTGGAAACATTCTGAGCCAAAATACGAAGCGTACACATGTCCACGTGATCGCGCAAATGTGTCAGACGTTAGCAGAACCTATAAACAGGATCGTCAGGCAGGTGGATTAACGATTCCACGGAATCGAACTACTGGGAGCCGGTTCTCGATTCCCATCCCTAATGTGAAGAAATAATGGGTGGCTCAAAATTTGCACAGTAATGCAATTCTTATCCATGTGTAAAGAAAACTGGTTCATGTTTTTTCTGTGTACTCCTGATCATTAGCATGCCATTACTGACACTGAAATGTGAAGGTCTTTTTAAATGTTGTATTCTGACCACTAGCCTCGCGCAACATGTTAATTTAAGTATGTTGAATGCTGCAGTGATGACTTTCTAAATGCTGGACCTTGTGCTTTGTGCAGGGACCGGCCAAGCGCAGCAGAGTGTATGAGCCACCCTTGGCTGTGGCAGCAGCAGTTCTGCCTGAGCCCAGAGCTCATTGCTGTCCGCACCGTCCGTGAGAGAAGCTGCGGCACCAAGTGGGCAGCCCCGCTCGAAGACCCCGAAGACAAGGAGAACTTCCTGGAGTCACCTCACTCTCATGCAAAGAGGTCTCGTCTCGATGAAGAGGCACCTGCTGCTGGAGACGGTGACTTTTGATAAAGATTAAAAAAAGAGAAGGGATTGAAGTAAGGCAGGGACAACTATTTCTTTCTCTGAGCTTTTAAATTGTTTTAAGCTTCCAGAAAACCTGTATGTCAACCACAACTCAAGAGTACTTAAGCTGTGTTTCTAATCTGCTAATTGATCCACTGTAAGATCAACCACTCAACCAAAGATAACAGCTACATTTTGTCAGCTTTTGCTGTGTGGACAGCATATGTCTTAATTAGTGCAGTAAATTTAACCTCAAGTATTTAATTCTTTATTAAGATCTATTTTCAAAGGGCCACAAAAAGTTCTCCCTATACTGATGAGTGTAGATGTGAAGTGTGTAGATTATAGGCAAATCTGTGCAATACTCAGAGCATTTGAAATCTTTGGCTTAAGGAAGGTAGTGTTTTAAGTCACCACCCCCCAGTCCCTTGGTGGTCACACTTGCTCTTCAGCAGAAATGTGATATCAAGATAAGCACCTCTGCTGTGATGAAGTGAAATCTTGTCCTTATTTGCAAGTTTAAAAGAAGTTAGGACGGCAGGCTTGAAGCACTATGGAAAAAGCACAATTTGTGCTCTTCAGGTTTGTAAAACATGCTGCTGTTCATGTTGTGGCTGTTTCACCAGCAGAAAAGCAGGATTACACACGTGCACAATACATTCCTTTATAAGTTTACCTTGATGTCGAACTGTCATTTTCTTTATGTGCGGTACACAGAGAGGATTTAAATATAGCTCAGAGGAACAGGGTTATTAAAACTCCTTTAAATAATCTAACCATTGTGTAGCACCCATCAACCACACCAAAAGGTTTCCACACTAAGTGTTAATCAAATGTTTAGGTTGTTTGGACAATAAGACATAAAGTAAGCAGCAAATCATGATATTCGTGGCCTTATCCTAGGATGACCTTCAAACTGTACCAGCTGAACAAAAAGTAATGACTCAAACTGAAGTGTGCCACGCCTGCATTTACTCAAATGATTTCTTGAGCAAGATCGAGTTCCTCTTTTTAGAGCTGCAGAGGAGAAACATAACTTTAGCACTTACTTAATAATCATGCATATTAAAGAGGTAAATGGGGAGCTATTTCTGAAAGCTTTTTGCCTGTCCTTGGTGTCACTCACCAAAGCCATTCAGTTAAAGCTACTGCAGTAGCTGAAGTGCCTGAAGTCATCTTTTCCTGTTGTTTTCATCTCAGGGCATGCTGCTCACTCTCTGCTCTCTTTGTTTTGTATTCTTAATGTTATTCTTATAGGCATATTATTATTATTTATGTGCTGGACTTGTACTTAATATTTTTATGTAAATAATGTGCTCATATGTCTTAAAAGGAAGTGTCAAGATTATGGAGGGAGACAGGTGATTCAGAATAAGTAAGGTATTACTTAAAATAAGATATTTAGGTTGTAAAGAGCAATAAATTAAATTACTGGAAGATTGTAGGAAGGGTTTGTTTTTAGATGGTACTTGGAAGTAAAGCAGATGTGGAAACTGAGAGATGAGTCAGGAGGTTTTAGGTGGAAGGAATGTATTTAAATAACTGAAAGGAACTAGCAATGTGTTAGTCTGAGAGGAGCATTTAAGAGTAGTTTTACACTTGAGGCAACTAGGTGTACTCCAACTCTTCCTTCAAGTCTGGATGTTGAATGTTGAAAATAGGTGGGTGATGAAAAAGTCAGAAAGAATTGGTCAAGTTGTAGATAACAAGATGTTTTTCCTTAAGAAGTGTGACAGAATAACAGTCTAGTTTGACATATGAGGTGCTACATACAGGATTTGCCATCTTTTGTTCAAGTAAGATGACTGAAACAAAACCTCGCCTTTCTGAAGGTGTCGCGCTGGCAACTCCGCTTGCTCTTAACCTCCGGCAACATTCCTCTTCTTTTGTCGAGGTGCCAAGCTAAACAGGACCACATTGTGTGTGCTTGTTGTTGTTGTCGTCACCAGTGGGCACAATGGGCTTTGTGCAGGAGATGGGTGTCTCCAGCCACGGCCATGCTCTCATCTCAATGCTGTAATCCTTGAAAACAGGAACACCATGCTGTAAAAGATTTTCATCTCGAGGGATTTAACCAGTGAGTCAGTAGATCAGACTCAAACTTGTTCAGGAAATTTGCTTGTTACTGTCAGGTGATTATAGGACCCAGATATGCAGTAGTTTCTCTTCAAGTTGAAGCAGAATCTATTTTGCTACTTTATAAAGAAAGAAGTTTAAATTTAATTTAATCATAAATAAGTCTGTTGATTTCTTTTTGTAATACCTCTTTTAAATCTGGACTATACCTCTTTGATCCAGACTGAACTTAGAACTTTGCTGTGGCAACAGAATCTGTTTAAAAAATTATAATAAAAAGATTAGAACATGAAGATGGATAAATCTTGAGAAGGTGGACTTCTTTGCATTGCATTGATGTCAAGGAGCTTACTTTGCTACATGATGAAATGGTAAAATTCTCTGTCACTTGCATATGACATGCTGTAGAGCTGAGTTTGTTGTTTTGTACCGACATTTGGAGCAGCTAGTCACTCTGTGGCCTGTGTGTGTGAGCACTCATTGTCTGAACAGGAGGTGCTCACCCGGCAATCGTCCTTGAGATGTGGAGACACTGCCGATACTACCCGACATTCCTGTTAGTTATGTTTGATCACAGTGACACTGAATGATACTGTATGTTAGAGTCATACCAGCTACAAGCACAAGCAAAGAAATTTTGAGATGTATCTTTATTTTGCATTTTATATATTTTTTAATGTATGAGCCTTCTGATTGCGTTTGAAATGGCTAAAAAAAAAAAGAGACATAACCTGTATACTGATCAACTGTAGGCTAATAAGTAGGCATTGCAAAGCAAACTGGAAAAGCTCATTAAAGATTGTAGAAATATGTAAAGTGTCAGTTGTGTTTTCTATGTTTACTCAAATCAATGCAGTGGATCAGTCTTTAAGTTTCTTGTTTGAATTTTTCCTCACTGCTGCCACCTGCTGATTCTAGATGGCTGAGACAAACTGGAACATAGTTGAACAGGGACAAACTGTTGACAGGATGAAGGCACAGCATCAGTATGTATCATGGTGTCTGCTAAATACATAAACATAAACATACCAGCTCATAAGCAGATCATTTAGAGTGCACATCAAAACTAAACATAATGGAATGCTTTTGAAGTTACATTCAGCACAATAATTAGCAGCAGTCAGCATTGTGCAAAGATGCTTTTTAAGCTTAAACAGGGCTCATACAAATTAACATACACACTACCAACAGCTGTATAATCTGAACAAGACCCTAAATTTGCTGAGACTAAACTGACTAGTGTCATTTTTACCAACTGCTATGTACACTGAGCAGTCATAACACAACATGCAACAGTGTGCCACCATGAGAAAACTTATTGAAAAGCTTTTGCTATTTCTCACCAAAAGTGTTATCTGGCATTTTTTTTAAACATGAATGTAAAAGGTGTTGAGAGACAGAGGTCCAATAAAAAAAGAAAGCAAATGAGCATCAGATATTAGGGGTTATGTTAGTCTGTTAGCAGGGCAACTGGGTGGAGCAGTGGGGAGTAGCCTAACTTAGACGTGATTAATGTTGACAGATCAAGACGTTTTTTTTCCTAATTCACCCATGAGGGAGGTATTGAATAGTTTTTCATGAAAGTAAAGAATGTTGAGGTAAGATTGTGTTAGTGTTCACAGTCATAAAAAAATAAAATGACTCGATACATGTGTCATAGTGGTAGCAATATAAAACATCTCCATTTTGTTTTTGCAGTGTCACAACAAAGGCCAGATAAAATTCTGATGAAAAATACAACACTGGGATCAAACTGAGTTGATGGAATGAAAGGAAGCCAATTTCTTTCAACCAGGAACTGAGCTTCATTAAATGGCCACAATAAGATTAAGACACCAACTAATAAACTGAACTGAATCAAGTCCAGACATTTTAACATCCACATGTCTAAGAGTAGCTCAACTTAAGTGCAAGTATTCAAAGAATGTACTGAGCTTATCTACTTCTGCCAAAAACATCAACTTCAATTAAAAAAATCATCAAGTTACAGTGTTATACCACTGGTGTATTACTATCAACTTAATTCATAGAAATTCTTTACAAACATAATTAATATGAATGAGTTTATGTTTCACAATCAAATGTAAAATGTTACATTGTCTTTAGGATATTTAAGGGAAGACACCCATTGGGTGGCATCCATTGTTCCTATTTGCATATTTTGTCTCAGAACAACAGTTAAGATCATCTCAACTCAGGTTACTCTACATGCATTTAAGAATAGAAAGTACAATACACCAGCATCTCTTGCTCTTTATGATTCTGAGCCCTTGAATCCCTGGAAAACTTGGGCAACGCCAGCAAAAAATAATGAAAAATGAAAAATGTTTATCTCTCAGTGAAGCTCAGCAGTAAGCTCAGTTTTATAGTGCATTTTTACCATTTTGATGCAAACTCAAAACTCCTGGATGACCCTAAAGTGGTTCTCGATAGAGGGGGGCTCATCCTCAAAATGCAACTTCTTACTGGGACAGGCCCCAAACTCTTCCAGCGTCTTGATGAAGTGTCCATGCTCTCGGCCCACCCAGGCCCGCATGGGGTCACACACTTCATATGGAGTCACATGGGCATGGACAGACACTCCGCTGGCAGCAAGCACTTTCAGCACTTGCTTGTCTGTCACCCAGGTCTCACTGCCCCCAGGATGTCCCCCGTCTAGCCAGAACATGTCCGAGATGTGTTTAACAAAGGCAGACATCTGTGGGTCTGCGCAGGCTCCAGGTAGCTCATACACCATCTGGTTCAGAACCACGCAGCCTTTGCTGAAACCCACCAAAGATAGGGAAAACCCTGAGGGGATGCTCAGAGCACCTCCTTGAGGATGGAGGGGAGTTGGTAGCTCGGCTTGCTCCATGCCATTGCTCAACAGCACCCTGTAGTCAGAAATACCATGCAGATAGATATGGACAACACACAATCTGTCAGACTTACAATACATCAAACTATGGTGAATAATGTTGTCGTATGGCTCAAGATGAGTAGAGCTTGTCAGGAGTCTGGATTCAATTCAAGGTAAAATACCAACTTTAAAGTTACTCATGTGCACGCCTGCTGATTTTCACTAAGGTTGTACAATTTATTAAAGAAAACCAGCTCAAAAACCAAACCTGAGGTGGCGAAATGCTCCAAAGTCAGCTGAGTAAGGAGAGTGGTCTGGAGCCCCAAACATGTTGCTCTCCACAAAGTTGTGGTAGCAGCTGAACTTGTGCAGATACATGTGAGAGGCTTTCACCACCCAGATGTGCCTGTCAGGGAAACGTCGGCCCAGGATGAGGGCGACCTGCTCCAGACTCCAGGACAGCCACTGGGCTCCCTCGGGCTGCAGAGCCATCTCCTCCTGGAAGGTCTGCACAGAGATACTCATTGTTTAAAGCTGCAGCAAACATGTTTCCTACTTCCTGGCCTTACACCAACCATGCTGTGAGTGACTAAAATTTGCACACAAAACTGTGGATCTTTGACCCACCTAATTAATTTTAATCCATTATTTTCTCAGAGCACTTTCAGATGTAACACAAGTACCTTATTAATTTTATTTACATAAAAACATCCCTGTCATAGCATCCTGAGCACTCAAAGGTCTCCTGGCAAACCAAACATGATGGGAATGTTAACACTTGCCTGAAAAGTTGCCTAATGAACTGCAGATGAGGACGATTACATGGGTTGGGCACAAACAAAGCGGTAGTTTAACAATAATGGTAGCTCTTGGGTTGTTAGCAGTAATTGGGCAAGAAAAATAAATGTGTGTTGTTAAAACTAAGTGTCAGAAAATTTAAGTGTTGCTTCCAGTTACCACAGATAGAATACACAAAGTTTGAGGGGAACATTTAATATGTGACTCTATAATCCAGCAGCTACAGCAATATCTTTAGCACAAGCTAGAAAAACTCAAAAATGTCTGTTTTTTTAAAGGCATTTATTCAATTTTCAAAACCTAAATCAGGGGTGTCAACGTCCTGAAACGTCAACGTCCTCAAATCTGTTAGCACATTGCCAGTGTTGGCTGAAAGAATAGGCTCATAATTTTCCAGGTAAACTGCTTATTTTTACCCAAGGCTTATATTAACCACCCAACTCCTGGTGCAGGCCATGGTCATCTCCTGCCTTGACAACTGCAATGCTCTCCTAACTGGTCTCCCAGCCTGTGCTGTGAAACCTCTGCAGATGGTCCAGAATGCGGTGGCGCGTCTGGTCTTCGATCAGCCTAAAAGAACACACGTCACCCCTCTGTTCATTGAACTCCACTGGCTACCCTTAGCCGCCCGCATCAAATTCAAGTCACTGATGTTAGCCTACAAAGTGCTTAATGGAACGGCTCCCATCTACTTGAATGCTCTTACAAAAGCTTATGTCACAATTCGGTCCCTCTGATCGTCCCAGGATTGTCGTCTAGCAGTGCCGACACCACGCCTAAGACAATCCAAACTCTTTTCATGTGTCGTCCCACGATGGTGAAATGACCTACCGAGCGCTACCAGAACAGGGGCGACCCTGTCTATCTTCAAGAAATTCCTGAAAACCCAGCTCTTCAGAGAGCACCTCCTATCCTAGCACTTACTTATCTACCCCCTCTATCTTTGCACTTTATCTTTCTGCACTTCCTTCTATGCCTGCACCCTATCTCTACTCTGTCACCTCTGACAGAGTCAGACTAGTGGGTTTCTTCTATGTAGTTTAATGTTAGCTTTTTATATAGCTTGTTATATCTTCATTTGTAAGTCGCTTTGGATAAAAGCGTCTGCTAAATACATAAACATAAACACATAAACATTAACCACACGCTTCTTCAGAAATCTCTTTCTAAATATCAATCAGTTTTATCATTATTAATACAGAAAGTAAAAACTAAAGAAAATGTGAAGCTACCCTTTAAATGTAGGGACATCTAGTGGCACATATTTATATTCTGTAGATGTAGACAGAGTAACTGAGAGATTAACATTAAACGGTTGTCAGATGAAACTATCCATAATTAATCAAAATATGTGAAATATCAAAATGAGATGTTGGTGGCAAAGGTTAAACATATCAATGCTCTTTTCAACCAGGTAATTTGCCAGTAACAAAAGCAGTGTGTCACAAAATACAATAAAAATGTAAAACATTTTCTCAGTTACGGATATTACTGATCAATATATTTTTAAAAAGCCTTTTTGTGCAACTGCTGTGTGAAATGTGATCTACACAAGGGTCAACTTCGATCAGATTTAATCTTATTCGTCACACATGGACCTGTAAAAGTTGTGTGCTGCTAGGTCATTGTAATGGGGGCAGCTCTATCCACTGATGTAAAATTAGGTTGCTTTTACATCTGTTACACTCAACACAAGTACTCACCAATGCCAGAGGAAAATGCCTGTAGGTTTTAGCAGTGCATTTCTTGCAGGACCTCATAAATGTAACACACTGGAACATTCAGGACCGATGTGTTCATTAAACAATCTTCACATGACTGCTAACAACGATGTACTGGGTGGATTATTAATTATAGAAAATGTTACCACCAGAATTTCATTAACCTCAGTCAGTTTCCATGTTACATTTTCTGATTTTCTTACACAAAGCTCAAGCATCTCAGAGCAAAAAAAAAAAAAAAAAATAGATAGTGATAGACTAGATTTCAGTAATGCTAACTCCAATCATGATCCACTCTGCTGAGGGAGCACACAGGTTTTCATTGTACATGGCCTAAGCTGTAAAGATAGTGACCAACTACTGAGATCAAACTGCCTTATAAATAAACTTCACTTGATGTTTTAAGTAGTGTAATGTAACCAAAAGTGACACTATCAGATATCTGTCCTTACATGTTGAAATATGTGTTGGCATGTTAGTATCTACTATCGCAATTAGCACAGTACCCTCAAAAGTATATTATGCCCCGAAATGTTCAAGTTTTGCTCCACAGCTTTGTTTTGAGGAAAAATTCACTGACATTCAATGCTGTCAGAATTTTTAAATATTCCTGTTCAGAAGGAAACAATACAGGTCAACACAATTTTTTTTTCACAAACATCAGATGTTTGACTCTTCAGAATAGTCAACTTTGGCTTTGATCACAGTTCTGTAAACTCGAGCGTCATGTAGTGAGTCTTTAGGCCTGCTTTACACCGGGAATGCGGCGTGTGCTTTGCTAAACTGCTGTGTCACGGTTGCAGGTTTGTATTCGGCAGGTTTTAAACTTGCTGAAAAACTAATTAAGGCACGGGTACAAATAAAGTAAATACCCTGGCTTCACCTTTATTAGATATTTTCAGGTCTTACGAAGTGACTTTTATTACCATATAAAACATAAGCGCAATCATGCAAATAGAGGATAATCCCAAAACAAAGCTGATTCACTTATTAATTACTAAATGATTAGAATACTCAAAACTCAGTCACATATACTTTGACCCAACGGGATTAAATGAGACCCCTCCCAGATCACAACAACCCTGTCCATCACACTCACCTGGATGTCCCCGTGGAAGAATACAACATGCTTGTTGTTACTCTTTTCCTTTGGTTCTGGGTAGTTCTCAACGTCTGTGTCAGGCCGCAAGAGCAGCAGGTCGTTAACACGGTTGGGAACGTAGCCTGGAACCCCGAGCAGAATTTGCAGCTTTTTCCGCGGGCTTGCTGCGCCTTGCAGCCTCTGAAGCTCGCGGGATGTAGTCGCCATCAAAGAAGTCATCGTTTTGACCGCAGTTATTAAAGTAAACCTCACCTTAACAGCTCGAGCGAGTATCATGGACTCTTAAATAAGAAAATGATACGGCGTTTTCCTCATCTACGCTGTCACTCCATGCTGCTGCTGTCAGCTAGCTAGCGCAACTACAAAAGCTTGTTTACTCTAGAAATGACTAAACAGCATTGCGAAAAAGACAGCTTACGACAAGTCAGGAGCTTATTGTGTACAGGTTATAAAATACGTATCATTGCAGGCTGTTCGCAACCCTGCACCGTCTTGTATTGTGACAATTACGAAATTAACAAAAATAATGTATTATTGTGACAGTTCGGGAACCTTTTTGGCCACGAAGAGGCGCCGTTTGTCAAAAATACACAACAGCTTGGTAAACCTCTGGTCCGTCGTAAACCCAAAGCAAATTGCTCTACTGCGCATGTCTACATTCGACCAGTCGTGTAAGAACGTCAACGTGCATAGATGGTATTGGAATAATGTCATCCTACGTACTTCCGTTTTCGAGGGTCAACTACACAGCCGATGACCAAAAATAATAATGCAATAGAAACACATAACATATGCTCTAGGTTCATGTTTATTATGAAAGACTTATGTAATCAGTGCAAAATATATTTGTTTGATATTTTTCCGTCAATTTATATCAGTTTACACGAGGAACGTTCCTGTAAAATGTTTATCTTTTATTCGCTTGTGTGCCACGTTTAGGTAAATTAGCAGTTAGCACCATTTGCTGCTTTGTTTACATACATGGCATACTTTTAAATGTTATGTAAACATCGATATAACACATTAGTCATGGTAAAAGGGTTTTGAAAACGAAAGTACTCAGAGGGAAAATAATGGGAGTGAATCATCTTGCTCTAAGCTCTCTAAACTTTTACTTAATATATTTAAATTCACGTGTGTTTGTCTCCTCGGCCCTAAACCACAGACTGTATCCACGGGACGTGCCTGGACTGACTTTGCGTGAATGTTAGTGCACCGCTGGTGTACAGGAAATAATAACTTTTTAAATTTTTTTTTACCCCCGTTCATTTCATACACGGTTTCAGAGTTACGTACAATGCACATGTCAGTGCTAGGAGCACTCTCTTTAATGCTTGTAAACTACAGCTACTTTTACGTTTTGATTAGCACGCAACAGATAAAGGGAGCCGTTAGTTTTTTCAAGGTTGAACTTTGAACCTGTTCTGTTACTATTGTGTAAAGACAGGTATGGAGCAACTCTGTTCGGTGTAATAACTCCAGTAGACTGCACTGGACGTTTTTAAATGCTATTCAACACCCGTATGAGTGATCTGTTGAATTCAGTCAGGACACAAGGAGAATCCTTCATCTACAGCAAGGTAACAGTGTAACAACACACTGCACACTCTGCTGAGATATGTAAAGTTTTCTTAGCTTTTTGAGTATCATATTGTTGGAGCAAAACTACTATTTTATGTATTATTTAGGTTATTTTTTGTAAATGTTACTAAATGAATGGGATTAAACTGTGTCTGCTAATAAAGAGCCTTAAGATACAATTTAAAATTGGTTCTTTGTTTAGCTGTCTATTATGTGTTGAGTTGAGTTATATGCCTTTTTATGCTTGAATGATTCATAGGTCAGTGTTAAATGGCATTTCAGACAAAACACATTAATTTGAAAGCAGTCAGATACAACTACTCATCTGAGAATGAATTAAATAAAGCATCCAAAAAAAGAACTACTGCGAAAGAATAGTGGACAACATTACAAGTATTTCTGTCTCCTTGGAAGTAAAATATGAAAATTCAGGACTGGGTCAAGATTTTTTATAATTTTACATTGTTTTAAAACTTAATTATTATTTTTAAAAAATCAACTTTTCATCACAGAAGTTACTTTTGCTCATTATGTTGGCAATGTTTCTTCAATAATTTCTGTACACTTCACAGTTCAGACTTTTATCATTATATTATCGCTGTTTCAGAAATATGTCCTCAAGTACCTTGGGCAGACACCTGGTGGCATGTCTCCTCAATGTTTCTGAGGCTCACAGAAAAGACTTGGTGGAGACTGTGGCCAAGGCAGCTTTGTACAACATTGAAGGCAAGAGGAATTTACAGCACTAACTTCAAACATCAACCACAAATGTTGGACTGTTGAACAGGAGCACTGAAGAACACTACATACTGGGAGAGTATTTAGAATGCTGTATGCAGACAACCAAAAGAGCATTTACTGTATGTCCTCCTTAATGACACTAGGTGTAAACACTATAGCCTCTGTAGCAGTGAACTAAACTTATGAAATATAATTTCTAATTAGACACTTATTTAAAGATGTTTAAATATTCACCAGGGGTTAAACAAGAGAGGACCACAGTGCTGAACATCTTTAATGATCATGACTACAACCGCTCTGTCATCACTATTGTGTCCAGTATCGACTCAATCAGTAAGTAATCTTTCCATTTTGTTCTGAAACCCCAGAGGGATGTAATATTTTTAGAATCATTGTTCTCTTAGGAGAGGGATAAACTCAACTGCTTGCTCCAGTGTTCATGTTACAGCAGGGAAACATTCCCTGCTCTCTAATCCTCTGAGAGGAAAAAAAATCCTTTAATAAGCTTTGTCATGGATTTAAACACAAAAAAATTGAGAAGGAACATTTTTTAAATAAAGATCACAGTGAAAGGTTTATCCTCTAGAAAGCTTTTCTGAAACTCAACCCTCTGACAATGAAAACTAAGTTGTTCTACCAGTATACTGTATTGATCATTTATATACACATTCCCACTGAACATATGAGGGTTTTATTGTCACAGAATGCTTGATGTTGTATTTGATGTATTCCAGGGGAGGCAGTTCTGTCTGCATGTGAGAAGGCGTTTGGGCTAATCGACATGCGCACTCACACAGGGGTTCACCCATGTATGGGCGCCGTTGACCTCATACCCATCTACCCTCTTGGGGAGGAGGTGGGAGTGGAGGACTGTGCTCAAGAGGCTCGGGGTGAGATGTTTTGTGTGTTTGCACTTGCCAATAAGTTCCCAATATGTCTCCACATTAGCTGTCAGGGCACAGGCATGTTCTTGTGCACTTTGTGTTCTGAAGAGTACCTACTGACGGAGATGAGCATTGACTTTAATTAGTGGCTGATTAATAAAACTAAAATCCAGTGCAAGCACACACACTTGAAAAAGTATTCATACCCCCTAAACTTTTCCACATTTTGTCACATTACAACCACAAACTTTAATGTATTTAATGTGATAGACCAACACAAAGATGATGCAAAATCTTTTGCAAATGAAAATATGAAAAGTGTGGCATGCAATTATATTCAGCCCCCCAGAGTCGATACTTTGTAGAACCACCTTCCGCTGCCATTACAGCTGCAAGTCTTTTGAGGTATGTCTCTACAGCTTTGCACATGTAGAGACTGTAATCTTTGCCTATTCTTCTTTGCAAACTATTTCCCGTTCAGTCAGATTGGATGGAGAGTGTCCATGAACAGCAATTTTCATGTCTTACCACAGATTCTCAATAGGATTTAGGTCTGGACTGTGACTGGGCCATTCTAACACATGAATATGCTTTGATCTAAACCATTCCATTGTAGCTCTGGCTGTATGTTTAGGGTCGTTGTCCTGCTGGAAGGTGAACTTCTGCCTCAGTCTTTTCCAGCCTTTAACAGTTTTTTTTCTCCAAAATTGCCCTATATTTAGCTCCATCCACCTTCCAATCAGCTCTGACCAGTTTTCCTGTCTCTGCTGAAGAAAAGCATCCCCACAGCACAATGCTGCCACCACCATGTTTCACAGTGGTGAATATTGTGTTCAGGTTGATGTCCATATTAGGTTTCTGCCACACACGGTGATTTGCATGTAGACCAGAAAGTTTTGTTTTTGTCTCATCTAAACAGAGCATCTTCTTCCACATGTATACTATGTCCCCTACATGGCTTGTGGCAAACTACAGACAGGACTTCTTATGACTTTCTTCTTGCCACTCTTCTGTAAAAGGCAAATGTGTGGAGTGCACAACTAATATTGTCCTGAGGTCACATTCTCCCATCTTAGCTGTGGATCTCTGCAGCTCCTCTAGAGTTATGATGGGATTCTTGGCTGCTTCTCTGATTAATCCTCTCCTTGTCCAGCCTGTCAGTTCAGGTGGATGGCCATGTCTTGGTCGGTTTGCAGTTGTGCCAGACTCTTTCTTATTTTTGAGTGATGGATTGAACAGTGCTCTGTGAAATGTTTCAAAGCTTGGGTTATGTTTTTATAACCTAATCTTGTTTTAAACTTCTTCACAATTCTATCCCTGACCTGTCCAGTGTGTTCCTTGATCTTCTGTTTGTTTACTAATGTTCTCTAATAAACCTCTGAGGCCTCCACAGAACAGCTGTATTTATAGTATGATTAAAGTAAACACAGGTGAACTTTATTTACAAATTAGGTGACTTCTGAAGACAATTTATTGCACTGGATATTATTTAGGGGCATCAGAGTAAAGGGGGCTGAATACAAATGCACGCCCCTCTTTTCAGATTTTTATACGTCAAAAATATATGCCACTTTGAGTTGGTCTATCACATAAAAGCCCAATAAATACATCAACTTCATGGTTGTAATGGGACAAAATGTAGAAAAGTTCAAGGGGTATACATTTTCCATTGCAGAAGGAAATTGTATTATTCTTTTAGAATTAATTCTATATTTTTCAGCCTCTTTCTTCGTATGAAGCATAGCTGCCTCTAATTCTTTGATATACTGTAGATTATATATACAGTAATTTAAGATTATAGAGTACCACTCTATTCCAGTTCTAAAGTTTTCCAGACAAAGACAAAAATAAGAAATAATTTACTTGTTACCAGGTCTTAAAAACAAGTAAATACAAATCGGGTGAAATAAATGACATCTTACACAGTGTCACTGCTTATTTAACAGAAAAGAAAAGTCAAACTACAGAAGCACTGAGTCTGCACCTACTACTTCCTTAGGAATCAAAAGGGTAAATAGCTGTCAGGCGTTGCTAATCAAATGTATTTAATTAAGTGATCGTCAGCAAATGTGAACACCTCAATAAAAGCAGAAGTTTTGTTAGTTTTCTGGTCTAGAGCATTTAGGTGTGTATTAAACAATGCCAAGAGGAAAGACATCAGCAATGATCCTATAGAAGCAGTATTTTTGCCCATCAATCAAAGAATTGTAAGGTAATTTCGAAGCAATTTGGAGTCCATCATTCTACAGTGAGAAATAAAATTTCCACAAGTGGAAAATATTCAGCTGCGGGTCTGCCCAGTTGTGGCCATCCCAGCAAGTTAACCTCAAGGTCAGACCACTGTAATAAAATCCAAGAGCAACATCTCAGACTACAGACCACAGTTGGTGTGTTAATTATTGAAGTTCATGACAGCACAGTTATAAAAAGTCTGAATGGATATGGCTTGTTTGGAAGGGTTGTCAATACAAAATTTCTTCTTCCAAAAATTAACATGGCACCACTTTTAGGTTGGCAAAGTTACTTCTGAACAATCCACAAGACTAGAACAGTGGGCCTCATGCAAGAACCGTTCATACGAACAGATTTGTTCTTAAGTCGTGCGTACGAGTGATTTAAGAGAATTTGCATATTCACCAATGTTTTCTTTCAGGTACAAACAGAATTTACAAGTGATCCGGACCCGTTGTACGAGTTACGTAAAATAGTCCGCTGTTATTTGAATCAAGTTTACTGACTAATGGATTGTATATTTAATTACTTTGACGCAATCATAAAATTATAACCCATAATTATGCTGACAATATTCACTTTAACTTAAGTTATGTACTAATCGAAGGTTAATTTGACTCTGTATATAACAAGGTCAATGGGAAGTGTAACTAGTGGCTGACTTGCTACTTCTGGATGCCTTAGCGCGTCAGGCTCTTGAGTAGTGTAGATATCCTTGCGGAGACTGGCTGACATTGCAGTTTAGATTGCCAAGGACTGTATTGCTGCAAATATGCAGCTTGCTAGAGCCACAACTCCAGAGAGAAACACGCCGATCAAACCCAATTCCACCACACGTCCAGGTCCTCACCACCCTTGGATTTTTAGCCATGGGAACCTTTCAGAGGGAGATTGGAGATTAGTGTTGGGAAGTTCGACTCTTTTGACTGAATCGGATCTTTTACTCTCGGAACAAATTGAACGAATCTTTGAACGAGTCATTTCATTCATTTTTCCAGCAGGTGGCGCTGTAGCCCTACTGTGGGCGTTGCACAAAACGGCTACGGTTCTAAACACTTAACACTGAAGGCAACATAGTTTACTTCAGCTGAGCTGACAAAATACAATACACAAAATGCGACAAACAATTCAAACCATGTGAAAACCTGGGAAAGCAAATACACAATAAGGTGACTTGTGTCTGTATCCTCCCTGCCATTGTTGTTTAAAGCACAACAGTGACTCGGTAGCTGTCAGTGACAAATTAACGAACGAGAATGATCCGTTCAGCCCTGTCACGTGACAGCTGGTAGAGGACAAGTGAATGTAAAACTCACATTGATTTTGACTATCAGTAACACAATTAAGTGAGAAAAAAATAAACAATAAGTTCCTTAAAATGTTACATGGTGCATTTATTGTGTCCTGTTATTATTATTATTATTATGGGCATGCCAAGAAATGGCATGACCATATTGCAATTCCCCACTAACTAAAAACAAAGTAAATACCCCCCGAAAAAAAATTGGAAAAAAAAAACGTACGAAAAAATGACGAAAAACCCTTTTGGCAGGCACATATTGCGATGGTGCTAAACGGCCCTATAACTAGGTACAAAAATAAACACACAGGGGGTGCGTGCCAAGAACCTCCCTGAAAAAAACGTTTCGAAACGTTTGAAAAAACCTATATGGAAGGCCCATATTGTGATGGTGCTAAATGGCCCGAAAGGGCGCCTATAACTAGGTTAAAAAAATAAACACACAGGTGCATGCCTAGAACCTCCCTGAAAAAAAATCGTGAAAAAAAAAACGTCCGAAAAAATTAGAAAAAAAACATTTTACATGAAAAATTCGGGTCTTTTAGCTAGCATTTTGCTAACAAGCTAAAGTCATGGCAGCAGGAATATATTATGGCCCCACTCTGATATATATATAAAAAAATCCTCAAAAAAAAAAACACGGCCGAAAAAACGTGGAAAAACACGAAAAAAGAAGGCGATTTATTAGTATCTAAAAAAAGTTTCCCTTTTCTTTTTATTATTATTCCGCACGCTTTTTCGTCCGTTAATGCGGCCCGAACCGCGATGTGCAGCCACGCATGGCATACATCAATACATGCGTCTCCACGATGCCTCGATGGGCATTACTTTTATTGTTCAAATGTGTTACCGTGGCAACGCTAGGTGCTGAAAACCGGAAAAAAGGTAAAAAATTTCCACGCTTATCGCTCGGCTATACTTTATCATCCTTTTATCATACTTTAGACATCATTCAAACTTTCAAAGACTCAGGTTGATGGGTACTAAGCGCCCGTACAACCTCATTATGCAAATTATTACGTTTTTTGAGATTTTGAACTTTGAATTTTTAAAAAACAACATTTGGCCGCTTGTTGCAGGCAACAGGTTGTTTTTTTTTTTTTTTTGTTGAGTCATCCCAATGCATTTCTATGAGGATTCTGAACATTTTTTTACCACGAAAAAAATTAATCTGTTAATTCGGCCCGAACCGCAACTTGCAACCCACGCAATGCATACATCAGTACGTGCGTCTCCATCATGTCTCGATCGGCCTTACTTTTCTCGATCAAAAGTGTTACCATGGTAACGATAGATGCCAGGAAGCGAAGAAATTTGGACGCTTATTGCCTGGCCGAACTTTATCGTAGAGACATCATTCATGCGTTCAAACACTTGTGTCACTTCGTACTAAATGGTTATTAAGCCTCATTACGCTAGGTGTTTACAGTTTATAGCTAACTTTAAATAAAAAAAAAGTCTAAATTTGGTTTTGGATGCTTGTTGCTCGGCAACAGGTCATTGTAGAAAAATTATTAAAATGTTCCCCAACCCGGGACGCGTTGTACTACAACATATTTCAGTCTTATTATGCTGGCTATTACGGTTTTTTAGAAATTTAACGTTAAATTTGCAAAACCATTAACATGAGGCTTGTTACCATGGCAACACAAATCCTATGCATTCCAATGGGGGAGCCTAAGAGTGAATGCAATATAACCAGAGCCACTTCAGACATAACCGGAACCAACTTAGACAGAACCAGCAGATGCTAACATCATGCTAAAATGCTAACATACTAGCATCATTAGCATTTTGCAGGGAAGCCTAAAATTATATATTAGCTGATGCTATGAAGTTAATATGCCGATTTTTGGAGGACTTTTGCCCGGCTGCACTATAACGTAGAGACATCTTTCAAATGTTCAAACACACGGGACGCTTTGGACTAAAACATATTAGCGTCTCGTTATGCTGGCTACTACGGTGTTTGAGGTATGACACTTTAAATTGGTCATAATTTTAATGCTAATGATTGACATGCTGATTTTGGAGAGGTTTTGCTCGGCCAAACTTTATCATACAGACATTGTTCAAACATTTAAAGACTCTTGACAGTTTGGACTACAACATACTTAAGGTATGAGGTTGTAACCTCATTATGCTGGGATTTACAGTTTCTGAGAAATTTTACTTTATCTTTATGCTAATTTTGAAGCTAATTGATTGATATGCTGATATGCTTTGAAGGCTTGTTGCTTGGCAACATTTCATTGTAGAGACATCATGCAAACGTTGAAAGACCCGGGGCGCTCTGGAAGCAGGGAGTGTGGTTCATTAACAACATGAACCAGAACAACTCAACCAGAACCACTTTAAACTGAACACAACACAAGCATTACCACCCCAAAGCAAATGGTAAATGGTAAATGGACTTGTACTTGTATAGCGCTTTTCTAGTCTAACTGACCACTCAAAGCGCAAAGCAGCAAGAGGGCAGGAATGGTCAGTAGGGCATGCCCATGTCAAAATTTCCTGAAATTTTCTAGTTATTATTATTATCATCATTATTATATTATTATTATCATTATTATATTCTATTATTTTATGGTAGAGTATTACACAAAATCAGTATGCTGATATAATTTTCAAAAGTATTTATTCACATTATTACATTATCATTTATCTTTTTACACACTTCACGCATTATATACACAACGACACTATACATATCTAGAAGAACCGAAGACCACTAATTAATTATGATTTCATGACAAATGAATGAACATCACAAATCAGACATCATTCATTTCCTCCTTCGTTTCTTAGTCCACAGCCCCGTAGCTGAGCTGCAGTCACATGACAAATGAAAGAAACAACGATCCGTATGAATGATCCGGTTTGTGAACGAACTGTTGTGCCTACTGCTCTTCAGCCTGTTACGTGACAAATGAACGAAGATCCTAGGAGCTGAGTCGTGAACGAATCAATACTGTTTCCTGTGCGAGGACCCGTCACCCAAGGAGTTGAGTCGTGATGGAATCAATACTGTTTCCTGTGCGAGGACCCGTCACCCGAGGAGTTGAGTCTGAGATTATGCAGCTTCCGCCTGCCATGTGGCGAGGAAGGGTACTGCATGAAAATGAACGAATCACAGACTACTCGTTACTCCCGAGTCATATAAAAGATTAGTTCATATCGAACGAATCGTTCGCAAACGACACATCACTATTGGAGACAGATTGGGTGTGTCCCAGTCCTCTGTGAGTCATGGGCTCCCCTTGGTCATCAAAACTTTCATCAGTTTATCACCCATGGTACATCATAATCGCAGCAATAGACTGCACACATATACGCATCAAAGCACCCGTGTTGTTGTGGAGCGCACTGAGCTGAAGGCCAGGTGGATGTTATACATTATTCTGGCATGCTGCGTTTTGCACAAGAGCGTTTTAAGCGTAGCGTTATATGGTATTATTTTGGGCGTGGAGTATACAAATTTACTATAGTCGTGCATGTGCACTTAAATACGCACGGGTGGCATTCATCATTTACGCAGGTCGTTTACACACTTTTCCCGAAGTTAAGAGTGTTTGTTGAATCTGACGTGGCGTGTTCGTACGAGTCCTTCATACAAAAAAAGTGAGAGAAATTTATAATAAAAATATGAAAACGTTCTGGCATGAGGCCTAATATTCGAGACCAAAAGTGGAAAGACCAAAGTGGAAATGTTTGGTCAAACACAGATGGGAAGCTCATCTATAGTGTTGTTGGGAATATGTCTGGTGGCTCGTGGCTGATAATGCAACATCTTTTTGCTATGTGTGGATTAGTCTCACTCTTTGAGGGTTGACTTAGCAGCCACATGCCTTGCTGATAATGAGCAGTAAAACAGCATGTGTTCTGCATGCCTGAAATCTGCACTCTGTATGCTAATCAGCTTGGTGAGATTGCAGATTGGTAATTGGCAAGCACACTAACAAGCGCTGTATGCATACAGGGATGTGAATAGCTGTCTGTGTGTCCAAATTTCTCCCTCCATCTGACTGACATGCCCCAGGTGTGTTTAGTCTCATGCTCTTATTACTCTTGTGTATCTGAAAGTGTGTGCATGTGCCGACATGTGCTCCATTTGCTGCTCAACATTTACATTACTGTGACCTTTTTTGGCTCAGCTGTGGCTCAGGGACTTACAGACAGGGTCCAGGGCACTAGTGCCTTCCTGTTTGGCTGGGCAGACTCTCCTTTGCAGCGTGGGCTGGCTCATAGGAGAAAGGAGATGGGTTGGTTCAAGAAGATGCCAGACTTACAGGCTATCAAGGCCGACATGGGGCCACAACCACAGAGACGATATGGGCTTACAGGTGAGCTGGTAGACAGATATAGTAAGATTGTTTGTTGTTGGTTTTTTTTTTTTTGGTTATGTAAAAGTGTTTTGCTAAGAATACTTTTTTTTAAGGTCACCAATGGTGTTTTTCCATTTAATGGTACCGGCGGTATGATATGGCTCGGCTCCCTATTTAAAGTTTTAATCTTTCATTGTATGCTGTACCACGTAACTGATACTGTTTTTGGTACTACATCAGCCGAGGTTGCAAGCAAGCCAAGTCAATATCGAGTAATATAATGAACACGCACACAGCATAGTTTTGTGTCTCATCTTTGTGTTGCAGTAGCGTCACTCACACGCTGTGCTGATAAACAGCTAATCCTTCCCACAGTGAGGGGGTTACTGTCTGTAGTGAAAACGGAGCATGAAGAGGCAGAGCCAAGTAGAATTCCCATACGTATTGGACAAAATGCCACAAGCTAATTTCAATTTAATTTAGTTTTATTTAAATAATGCCAAATCACAACAAATTACATCTCAATGCGTGTCAAAGATACAGTCCAGTTCAAGCCAATTATAATCCAATTCACTGTAATTCAATCAGAATCCAATCATATTAAAGTAATTAAAATCCACATTAGTCCAGCTCATACATTGAAAATTTAAAAAAAGAGAGAGTTGCCTAGGTTAGGAAACCAACAAATTGCATCAGAACATCTCTTTGATTCAATGTCTTGTCCTGTGCATGCACGATAACACAAGTTTCATGCCTGATCTATAAAAATGAGTGATTATAGCCATCAGTAGATGAGATGATTGTATCTTGTTCATACTGACTGCGAAGCTATCCCTTTGTTACCTTACTACTATGACAAATGGACGAAATAAGCAGTTTTGATTCTTTGGAATGATATTTTTTACGAGGTATCTCCCCAGATGTAATACTTATGAAACATGCAAACACTTTTTGTTTAGTATGTCCTACTCTAAATTTGAGATGAATAATTACATGATAATCAAAACGAGTTAAGAAAATCCTTTCAAAGGGCAAAATCATAGGGACCACGTCAGCTTCTTTCACACATGCACTGGAATTCTGAGATGTTCTGGAGCAGTAGCATGTAAGAACACAAATATCCGTAATATTTGCATACAAATACATGCAGTTCTCATGACAACACAATAAGGAGCCAAATCTGCTGTTCTCAACATGTTGTAAAGAAATAGCGATATCAGCAACATAGTTTCTCTCCCTACATTCTCCAGTGTTCATTTGTAAAAACAGCTTTACAATCATGTCAGTTGAAGCTAAAATGTCAAAACCTCTGTTTGTAGGATGGATTCATATCCAGGGAGTCAGATTGCAAAATTCTACTTTTAAACATTTATAGTAATTTCTGGACTATAAGCCGCTACTTTTTTCCCAGGCTTTGAGCTCCACGGCTTATAATACGGTGCGGCTAATTTATGTTGTATTTCTTTTTTTTTCATTAGACCAATAAAATTAACGAATAGTTCACAGTGGTCTAATGAAATTATACGATAAATCAAACACACTTACACTACTAAATTATTGTAAATCGGTCATTTGTACTCACCCTCAACATGGAAAACAAACGAAGAAATGCATATGATGCCTGATTTCCTGGTAGGCTACTGTCTTTTTTTTTACCAGCCGTGTTAAAGGTTCTGTTAGAGAAAAAAGCATTTATGCCATGTATTTGTGCGTCACCGATAGGTATTTAAGTTAAAACCATCGGTATTACAGGCACTGTTCGGAAAAAAAAGCATTTCCTGTATGTATTTGTTTATGTTACAATACGCATTTAATTAAAAGTTTAAAAATCCTCACGTGTAACAGCTTTCTGTGTAAATATCTCATATTACAATGCGGACACCCGCAGTTTATAATCCGTTGCGGCCTATACAAGTACAAAATGGATTTTCTTTTTAAAATTAGAGGGTGCGGCTTATATTCAGGTGCAGTTTATATTCAGGTGTGCTCTATAGTCCGGAATTTATGGTAGATACCAGAATTTTCCCAGCTTCATGTTAGCTTCAGGTGATTTTTTTTGTTATTTTTGTTTTCTGTCAACAACTAAACATGATTTAACATTCCATAAACTATGGATCTAACAGGACTTATTTACAGGTGTTGGAGCCAGTCCATACGTCATGAACTGCAATGTCACTATAGACACCCGGGACATCACCTTAGGCCGCAGCATTGCCAAAGCTATTAGGGAGTCCACCTCTGGGGGCCTTCCTGGAGTTCAGGTGTTGGCTTTGCCACATGAGGGTGCTCTTGAAATTGCTTGTAATGTAGAAAGTGTGAAGGGGGACCCACCCAATCACCTGGCAGGTGAACCATGGCCATCTTTTAGCATTGATGGTCAGCTATACTGTCATGTTCCAGCTTCCCTCATCACGTCCAGGGTTGCTGAGCTGGCAGGAAGGCAGGGGGTAGGCATTAAGGATACTGCTCTGGTGGGGTTTACCCCCCGTGAGTGCCGTGGCTTAGCAGAGTTTGCGCTGTCACAAGGGCTTGCTGAGTTCTGGAAAGAGCACCGTAGGATCCATATGTGAGAACAGATTATCGCCAAAATAAGCAATTCCCTAAATAGAAGTGCAAAATCTTTGATTGACGTCTGTTTAACTGTCTTAAGACTTGAATGTTTATTAAGCTCAGCCACAGCTACTGTTAAGTGCAGCAGTTGCTGTCAAGCTTTCTATTTCATTCACTCTATTCCACAAAAAGCATTTAACAACAGTGGATTTTATAGTGGTAGCACTACTACTAAATGTATTAAAATTTTAATTTTAATGATCTCATTGTTAACAGAACTGGGAATGCAATAAGGTAACTGATACTTAACTTATTGTCAATTATTATAATAGTATTGTTATGCACAGTCATCTGACCCCTAATACCATAGTTCTAACATTTATTAATTTTGTATAAAGCAGTGTGATAACCTTTTCAGAAGATATACGTATGTTAAATAAATAACTAAATATTCTCCTTGTTTCTTTTCTTGTTTGCTTTGCATTTCCACATCTAGTATTATTACATGTCTGCACAATGTTTTTATAATGTAATGCTTACAGTGAAATGCATTTGAAGTTTTAAATGCAGCATTTCCTCTTCAAGACCAGAACTATTGATTCCAGTGTATCATCTTCAAGATGTGAATATTATATAATGCTTTTCCTATGTACATTATGTGTGTCATTTCCTGCTTCGGAGCAAATGGGACTCTTGTGTTTACTGATTAGTTTCTGCTGATGAGAATTTTCCCATCATTTTCCTCTATCAGTCTTAGCTTGCATGACTCTGTGTGAGAGTTACCATCTGTGGCAGCTATTTTTTTATCACAACTCACTCACTGAACCTCACAGAGACATCCAGTGCTTTGGCAGTGTTTTGATTAACATTCTAAAATGAGACCTTTTTTATTTTAAATAGCCATTTGCTGTCATGTAGTTTTCTTGGTAATTCTATACATATGATAAGCTGCTGATGCACAGGATTAACCATTAAATAAGTAGGTGTCAAATTTGTCCAGAGCACAAGTCAAGAAATAACTGGGGTGAGATGATTCCACTAATTTCTTACATAAGACAAATATAATGCACTTAATAGCAGCACACTTACAGAGTATGAGAAATGGATTTGAGTCACTGGGTAATAACTACATATAAATGTTACTTAACAAAGGATCAGATTAGAAGTCAAAACCGTATCATAAGATAATGCTAATTTTATGCAATATGGAAGAGAAATTTTTAAAGCCACCAACATTCTAATCTACCTACATAGTGGGCGCTAATCTGTTAAGCTTTACGCACAAGCTGAGCTAGTATGAAATCTTTCTGTGAGATTGATGCTTTGGCATCAGTTGCTGAATTTACTTCCCAGTCATTCTGTTGTGCATTTGATGATATATTATGTAGCTCTTTGAGGTAGAAGAGTTGCAATATTCATCAGTGTGTGTGCACCTTTTTACTGCGTGTACGTTCACCTCTTTGTATGTCATTCAGCTGGGGCTCTTAGCACCCATTTAGTTTCATTTCGTGGGTATATACACAACTCTCTCCCTTCTAAGTGCATTCTTTTTCCTCGCTCTCTACGATCTTCTCTCTTCTGCATCCTGACGCACATACATACGCATTTACTCTATAGTTGGCACACATACACATACTCAGCCTGTCAGGCTTGGGAGCATCAAGGCCTAATCTAGGTCACAGCATTAGCCCAGAGGTTTTCTGCTTTACACACACACATTCACGCACATTTTATAAATTCACAAGCAAAGTCACATGTTTAGCAAATAGAATCCCATTTGATTCACCTAATTGTTCTTGAGCTAACAGTAAAAAATACACTTTTTAGTGTTGCTTGATTTTGACAGCAATCACATTTTACTTCTAAGGAAATTAAATGATGGGGCTGTACGGTGGTGTGGTGGTTAGTACCTCACAGCGAAAAGGTTCCAGGTTCGGCTCCCAGCTGGGGCCTTTCTGTGTGGAGTTTTTATGTTCTACCTGTTTATGTGTGGGATCTCTCCGGGTACTCCGGCTTCCTCCCACCATCCAAAAACATGCATGTTAGGGTAATTGGTGTCTCTAAAATTGTCTTTAGGAGTGAGTGTGTGTGTGGTTGTTTGTCTCGTTTGTCTCTGTGTGGCCCTGTGATGAACTGGCGACCTGTCCAGTGTGTACCCCGCCTCTCACCCGCTGATAGGCTTCAGCCCCCCCGCGACCCGACCAACGGATTAAGCGGCTATAGAAAATGGATGGATCGAGGAAATTAAAGGCTAAAAATAAAATGTGCAAATTTCGTAGTTAAACATTGCTATATAACCCCTCCCCCCATCCTCCCCTCCTGTCTTCCATGTAACCTCTCTGTTCATGTGACTCAGCCTAAAGGCTCTTCTGATTGTCTCAAGGCCATCATTTTCTTAATTAAGTGAACCTCCCACTGCACATCACTGAATCAGCATCCATTTAAGACACTATCTGCCACTAAAAGCCTAAACTGAATCTTTTTCTTTCTTTTTTTTTTTGGCTTGCAAAAGCTTTCTATTATCTATATCTCTGTCTTCCTTCCTCTCATTACCACTCCCCAACACCACCACCATTTACTGTTTCTCCAGTTTTTTCCCTCCACACTCTCTGCCTCCCACCTCTTCCCTTTTCCCCACTGCCCCTATTGTACAATGTAAAGAAATGTTCCTCTTGTTTATGATGAGGCAGTGGCGTTAAGCACAAACAAAATTCTTCTTCTGCTGCTCATTATTTCTGAGCCTTTAGGGTTTGTTTTTCCCTGCTGTCATTCCTGCAGGGCTACTCAGTAAGATGACAGTGATTTTAGTCTCACTACATTTAGATTTTCCCTTGTGCTCCCCTCACTTTTAACTTTACATAGATTACCAGATTAAGAGCAATGATTATTCATAACCAATACATTTTGTAAATGACTTGAATATAGGTTAACATTCATGACACAAAAATGCTATGCAGATTTTATCTTTAAAAAACTGCCAGTCAGATAAGGCCAGCGCCATCCTCTTTAACCTATCAGTGTGAGAAGTAAGCGTGCCACCTATGAAGTCAGCAGTTCCCCAACCCCCACCCTGAACACATGTTTAACATCCTCTGGGCACAGGCTGAGCAGAGCACTGAGACACAGCTGAGAATTGAAGAGGGAGATCAGTGAAGTGGAAATATGGGTGAGCATCAGAAAAAGACAGAAATAGAGCGATAAAGCAGTAAATTAGGCAGAGGCAGGGAAAGGGGGAGGAGAAATGGAGACAGTGTTTCACTGAGGCGGTGATGCTTCGTGCAGGCAAGGTTACATTTCACTGAGGGAGAAAGCTCTTGTTGTATTTGGACGTGAGAACCTTATGGATTTTCTCTCATCTGAGGCTTGATGGAATTCATTACATCTGGATCCCAAACACCTGCAGACGGAGGATGCAATAGCAGTTGTATGCTAGGATCTGTGCGGGCCTGTGATGTTTACACTACCCTCAGTTGCTACCGTCTTCCAAGTAAGGATAGCTCTGGCATCTCTGCTCCTTGCTGTGTACTGCTCCTCGGGTGGTCTACCAATGTGATGCGGACAAGGCATGCTATACACTGCGGAGACCTCTCAACCTGCTGACTCTGCTGACATCTGCCTCTGTGGATATGCACAGCAACCTGCAGGGTAAGGATGCAATGCTAAGACCTGCATGCTCAGATGTCACTCTGATGGGTTTTATATATATATGTTTTTTGTCACATTTGCCTGCTCCTTCAAGAAATGTCTTGGATTTTCCTCCCGGAGGTTTTAAACAGATCCATAGGACTGTGATGTTAAACTGGATGCCATATTGGTTGTAATCATTATGTAGAACCGCTACATATATGATGCATGACTTGGGATATATCATGGTATGCAACAAGTAAGTATGCTTCTCTCAAAGTATAGGGATATGAGCCTGGATGGCAGAGGTGGAGGAGACCTGGATAATTAATTTAATTCTGTTTTTGTTTCTGCAAGGCAAAGGTATTTAGAAAAGATAGAATGATGATCATATCTTTGATAATATCAAATTAAAAGCAAGGAGCTTTCCCCTGTCTGGTCAGTTTGTTTCAGATCATACGCTGTAATTTGATCTATTTCAGCACCTTCACTGGTGAGCTGAGCACACTTCAGAGATCTGTAAAATCTCCAGTGGGGTGGAGAGGGTGTCATTTTTTGTTATCAAATGAGGTGTGTGTGTTTTTTCCCAATTGGATTCTGTTTAATTAGCCTTAATTAACATCTGAGAAAGACATTTTCAATTCTAATGTTTTTTTTATTTAAGTGTTACGGTGGATTGGAAAGCTGCTTAAAGTAAAAATTATTGTGTATAAGTCAGGTTGTCTTGTTTTCTTTTTTGTTATTTGCTGAAATATTGTATTAATATTTCCTTTCTCGAATTGTATTTGCTATCAAGAATTGTAGAATTTCAAAGGTATCTGTACCGTCTACCAAGTAAATTATGTCATGACTGATCAGTATACATCAATATTTCTATAAATGTATCAGAATGAGAGACTAATACTTTTTATGGAAAAAGCTTCAGCAACTTGTAGAAGCCCGTCTTATAGATCAAGAGAAATTCTGCATTTGAGGGCTGGAATTGTGGTTTAATAAATTTGACAGCTTTTGTCTTATTTTGACTTTTTGTCTCATACTGAATATACAAACAAAAAAGCATAACATTGTAACATAACACCACCAGCCACACACAATAATAATGTCAAACTGAATCTTCATTTGGGAAACCTACTAGTGTTATGTACTACTGAGCTGCTAGTTGGTTCTACATTGGGATCATTTGGAGGGACGCTCCACTCCGGTGTGAAGGGTGTTTTTGCTAAGCAGTTGTAATCTTTTGTCTTGATGCCTGGCAACTGATTTCTTCACACAGCATTATATAGTTGGACACATATTGTGTTTATAAATAGGTGTGCTTGGTTACCAATGCAATGAGTCCCACCTCAGGTGAAAGTAATCATTATTATAGTGAAAATGTCACACATTCAATCATGTAGAAAAAAGATAAAATTGTATTGTTTTTTATCACATGTTAGGCTTCCAAAACTGTATATGTCTTCATAACCCAAATTAAGTATTTTTGTTGCCTTAACCTAACTAAGTAGTTTTTATTTTCCTGAACCAAACCAATATCGTAAAAAAAACTTTAACTGAAACTAAATAATTATGAAATTATGTTTTTACTGAAGAACTGATCTAAGGTCTCCTGGCAGAAAGTCTAGCATACTTTTCTCAGTTGAATGAGTTAATCTGTTTGACCAGAAAGACGTCTGAAATCATGCATCCATTTCAAATTGAGAAAATATGTATGTACTACAAGTCAAACCTTACTGTTTATTGTTAACTGACTTTCCATTTGTACTGTTTTCTTGATGGGGGCAAATTGTTGTCATCGTGTGATAAGTTGTAAAAGTGGTTATGCATATTTATTATGGTTTTAAAACAAAGATTTAAAACATTTCAAAACGTTTCTACAATTTAATCTATGACAAGTCATTATGGAAGATTTCACACAGTTAATTACATGCAACTAATTTGAAATTTTCTAAAAGTAAAAAGAAAAATTAAAAAAACTTTTTTTTTTTACTTTCGGTGAGGAGTGACAAATGGGTAAAATGAAAAAGAAAGATATGACATGCAAAATAATCCCTTCAGGCCAATATTTTGACGGACAGCAATTAATGAATGGAAAAATATGGAAGGAAGATAAATCAGAAAGGTCATTCTTAAGTAGTTTCAACTTTAGTTTTTTTCTTGTCATGTTTGGCCAGGGTAGGTAGTTGCTTTTTTAAAATTTTTTACTGATTCCTTCGAATAAGTGGTGGATCTGACCTAAAACCAAATTACACTATGCATAAATGTTAACAACTTGTTAGTTATAATGTCAAACACACCCAAGATTTATTCTAATGTGTTTAATGTGTGACTGTGATTTACAAACTAAACATCATCCTGTCATGAAGAAGACTGACTTTTCCCTTTCCCTGTAGTGTAAAAGACCAAGTCTGATTTAGCAATAGTTTCCTAACAATGTTAGGTAATTTTTCTTTTGTTTCTAGTTCTCGAAAGTGCCCCCAAAATCTGGGCTGTCACATCTATTAAAAAGTGACTTATGCTAATCTTTAGGTCAACTGAATATTGATATGCAAATGTATAAACTTGTATTATGGTTTAATTGTATAATCAGTTATTTGATGTTATCATGATGATGGCAAAAATTTTCAAAATTACTGCAGCCTTCCAAATAGACTCTTTCTTTTGACATTTGGACATCATTTTTTCTTTTTCTGTTTATTTCTTTGTGGGTCTAAATTTTCCTTCCGTTGCCATGTCCTGTCACGTCAAACACAACCAACTTTTCAAATTCGCACACTGCGAGTGTACAGTTTGACACACCATTTCCATAATGCTCCTGCACACAATCAAGTTAAATATAGTTACGCAAACTCTCCAGCTGCAGTTAATATTTTTGTTGGTGTTTGATTCTCTGTCACCATTACCTCTGGCTCACTTGTTCCAAGCTAAATGCCTTGCTACTGATTGGCAGTGTGGGTAAGGAGAGGATGAGAGTTGTAGAAACAATAGTGTCTAAAATTGTAAAAGTTTAGTTCATCAGACAATTTGTGGTTTGCCTCTTAGGTCAATGTAAAATTGCAGCTTAAGGAGTTGAGCTGGGAAGTGGATGTAAAGAAGTATCAAAGCTAATGTGACAGCTGTGAAATACCATGACTAAAGAAAATTTTTAAAATTAGGTCCCATCCTTCATTGTATAAATTACAATGATGTGACTACTACGTGACAGTCAGTTTGAAAAATAAGGATTAGTTTATTGTAATTTATTGTCACTTCTGTATAGCAGAAGTTTGATAATGAGCAATTCACCTTAACCTCTCATTTAATTATAGTACAACACTTATACAACACTTATACTACAATACTACAATAGAGTAAATTTCCACACTCAGTAGGAAAAGACATCTGAAAAGTATTATTGTAGCAACTTGGCTGACCTGACTCGATGTATAGAAAGCCCGAGGACAGCATAGGCGTACAGTAGCTCAGGGCAAATGAATAACCATTGTGTGCATCCATTCCATATTTGATGCAATGAATTAGGTAGTCTAATGCATTCAATTGAGACACTAGAAAAAGGCATTGTGCATCCACATAAAAGGGGTCAGCTGTAGCCTCAAGGTTCAGAGATTTTTATGGGAAACACTATCACTGGAGGATCACATTGGTTCTCTTCTGGAAGGCACCATAGAGTCCTTAGACCTGCAATAGTTATGATTGTTGAAAACTCTAAATAACATTACTCTATATATAACCTAAGAGGTCAGTTAAGATTTGTTTGATATTTAGACGATTATTTTGCACATTGCCTGAAGAAACGGATTTGTGGTAAAAGTTCAGTTACTGTGCACTATCTTCCCCAAAAACCATGTGGTGGACAAAATAAGTAAAAAGCTGATGAACAAGGTTGAAATTAATCAAGATAAACACCAATATAGCTGTCTTATAGTGAAGACTAAACAAGACATCAAAATAGTTGTTTTTCTCATTTTTTCTTCATGTTTGCTTGATGGTAAATATTTCAATGTCATTAGGAGATTTTTTGTGTTGTCTGTCTGTCAACTTGCTTTAACATTTTGATGCCTTCACATGGGAAGAACAGCATTCACATGGCAACATGTGATGAAACACTAAAATAGTCCTCAAGAGTTGTGATATTGTCAGAATGTTCTGGACTGTTTCTGTCAGTTCCCAGCTGTTCAGATGTCAAAGCTAATAATGAGGAGGAACAGTTCAGTTAATCTTCATTGTAACAGTGTATAGTGTAAACATTCCCGTACCGCTTCAGTATCATCATTACCCTTCTTTCAGAGGGTCCTTTTATTTTGTGACAGTTTGAAAAGCACAAGTGTGAATAATGAAATTCATGACAGCTTGATTACATTTTGCTGCTTCAGTTTCAGGACCTTGGTTTTCCTCCTGCTGGCCTTTTGACACTTGAATCTATGTTATTGTCATCAGATATATAGAGATATATGGATAGAACTTTATTAATCCCTCTGGGAGGCTCCCTCTGGGAAATTAAGGTTCCAGCTGCCGTATAGCACTTTAATATTATAGTGCTATACTATAACAGTCAAGTAAATTGTTGGCAACATCTATGCTTTTTGCGCTATGACAAGTGACGTTTTTTGGTTGTCATTTTGGCCAAGAAACATAAAACAAGCACCTCCGGGTGCTAGAGAACCTCACTGTTTCAAGGTGTTTTTCAATGAGATCATTGTTAAACATGTTGTCTTCTTTGGTGTATGCTCTAATTTTTTATTAATACAGATTAATCTTAATTACATATTCAAATGATCTTTTGATATCTGAAGTATTCAATTTTAAAAAGTTATTATTCAACATTTCTATTGGTCAGAAAATGGTCACAATTTCAGGCATTTCCCAATAGAACTAGATCAGCATAAGAGATCAGTTACAGATACATTTTTTGATGAATTAAATTTACTGATTAAACTAACTGTACTGTTATCCATCCATCCGTCCATTTTCTATACCTGCTTAATCTGTCGGTAAGGTTGCGGGGGGGCTGGAGCCTATCCCAGCGGTCATAGGGCGAGAGGCAGGGTACACCCTGTACAGGTCGCCAGTCCATCACAGGGCCATAAAGAGACAAACAACCTAAAATGAATATGACATTCATACTTATAATGAGTATATGTAAACTTCTAACCACAACTGTTGGTAATTTCCACACATACACTCACACTTACTCCTTAAGACAGTTTTAGAGACACCAATTAAACTAACATGCATGTTTTTGGAGGGTTGGAGGAAGCCGGAGTACCCGGAGAGAACCCATGCATACACGGGGAGAACATGCAAACTCCACACAGAAAGGCCCCAGCCTGGAGTTGAACCTGGAACCCTCTCGCTGTGAGGCGACGGGGCTCTCTATTGTTATATATATATAGTTATAGTTATATATATATATATTTTAGCTTGATTAATCTACTCAGTAAAGTTATGCTGTAGAAAGAGCATAATTTCTAAGCTGAATCATGCCCTGAAAAAATAAAAGCTGCATAAAAAGATAGTCTGTAATAAATAGCTCTTCAAAGATCACGTTGATTCTTTTCTGCAACATCAGATAAGAGAAAGGGAACGACAGATTGGTATCAACACTACACTGAGTTAGAGCCTTTGCGGTTTTAAGGATGCATAAAAAAACAGCTTTGTGCCACAAATATCTCAGCTAAGAACTATTAATAGAATGAAAAGAGATAGGGATGCATATAATTTCCATACAATTAGCAGCTGAATTAAAATCCACTCAAATACTGACAAAGGTGGTTTATTACTTCATTGCTTGGATATGTTTTGTCTTCTGGACATTTCAGTATCTTACAGTTAAAAACTTGTGACATTTGTAAAGATAGAATAGGCATTTTGGCTGCTGCTCATAACTCAAGGAATTGCTTTATTACTGCTGTCATAAAGTATCACTTGTTAATTTTTATTTTGGCTTCAAGCAAACCCAGAGTTCTCTAAGTGAAGTGATGCTAGGGGATAACAGCGGTGATCTGTTTAGTGTTTGTCTGGTCCAGACTAATATTTCAATTCAATTCAATTCAGTTTTATTTATATAGTGCCAAATTACAACAAATGTCATCTCAAAGCACTTAAATAATATAGTCCAATTCAAGCCAACTGAAGTTCAATTCAATGTAATCATAATCCAATGAAATCCAATTAATTAATTTCAAAATAATCCAATTCATTCATATAGAGCCAATTCAAAAACAATTTCCACCAGACCAACAGATCTCACCGAAACTTCTCTTCAGTCCAATCATTTCTTGACGTAAACAGCATTGAATGGATTTCAAAGAAACATTATCAAGAAAGTGATACAGAGGATGAAGTCTACCAACTTTTTTCTATATTACTTTAGTATTGCAGTTTTTTTAATAGTAAAATCAAGTGAAATCAATTAATTGACTTGAAATCTATTGCCATGACATAAGTTTCACCTACAGTACAATTTTAAGCTGAGATGGATTGAACGGCAACATATGTCGCACAAATGTTTATTTTCCTGACAATGACTCCTGATTTTGGTCAGATTTTTTATTTCTCCAGCCACCAGAATGGCTTAACGTTATCAGATGAATTGCTGTGAAGTAGGATATATACAGTAAAAATATGTTAATGTAGATCCAGTCATCCAGGTCATGGTAATGCTAAGAGCTTGAATAGTATCAGTTTATAAAAACAGAGGGTCGATACAGTCACACGTGTCACTGAACCCCCTAGCCAGTATGCGTGTCATTTAAGTAATTCAAACCTATAAATTGGCTACCTGTCTGCAAGGGCAAGTTGTGATCACTGTGATCATTGTGATAACTGAGGTCATCTCCTCTGTTCAAAGATGGCTTTTCCATTTTAACATAAATGGCTTCCTTGACTCTGCTCTCAATCCATCTGTCTTCTCTGCCCAGAATGTATACATTACTGTCCTCAAAAGAGTGCCCCTTCTTCTTGAGATGTAGATAAATTGTTGAGTCTTGACCTGAAGAGCTGGCTCTCTTGTGTTTTGCCATGTGCTTGTGGTGCTGTTGTTTAGTCTCTCTTTTATAGAGGTCTGCACACCTCTTGCTGCACTGCAAATTATATAAGATGCCACCCAGTTTGTGTTTAGGGGGACCAGTCTCTGCCTGAGGGTGAGGGTGTACATGCTTGCATTGCTAGGAGGTGCCTTCAATAAGCCATTATTACCTATACATACATTGTCGTTATCCACATTTGGAAGCAAAGGAAGTGCTAAAAAAAATACAGAATGAGATCTAAATTCAAATCTGACATTATACTATTGTTTTATGTTAAGCAGCCATATTGCTTGTCTATGATGGTTGTCTGTTGATGTTTAGGTTTAGGCACTAAAACTAATACTTTTATAGGCTTACATTTCTTATTTCGTAACCCTTTAGTTGGATTTTGGCAATATCTTCAGGAACTTTTAGGGGGGGAAATCATTCAGGGTAAGGAAAGATTTTGGTTAAACTGAACAGTTGACATGGTAACAACATGGCAATTCATAGAGGGTTATTTGCACAACTGCAAGGGTGGACTTTCTTCATCCAGGTTGCTTTCTGTTCATCATTTAATGACACATTGTGGTCATATCTTGTGTTAAAAAGTGATCAACTCTATTTAATCAGGTTGATAGAGAACAAGAACGTGTCTTTATGTCAATATGAATTAACAGGGAGCTGCTCAGTGTAGCATTTCCCGGTCTTTCTGTTTTTAAATTCTGTTTTAAATGTTGTCTGTGCCCATTTAGAGGGATCTGTTGGTAAAAATGCATTATCATATCCATGATTATGTTTAATTGGAGTAAATTATGTGTTTTTATTAATGTAGAATAAGCCATTTTTTAATCTACAAATGGGGTGAGTTGTCGTCCTTGCAGTTCCCCATAAAACACTGCCATATTTCTACTGTAGTTCGGAAAAAACTAACCAAACACTAGCTAGTGAATATTTTTAGAATGTTTTGTTTTAGATGATGGGGTAAGTGTATTCAGGTAATAATCTTCAAATTTGCCACAAAATCTCAATCCATTGTACACATTGGAAATTTAAATATAAAACATATTTGTCTGGATGTGTGCTTGCTATTTTTGCATATACTTTTTTTTAATGGTTTTTATAAAACTTCAGGATCATGTTGAAGATCTGTTTGTTTTGTTAACAAAATGGTTCAGCTTACATAAAGAGTATGTATTTTTTTAAAGTAAAAAGTAAGTAAATCAAGAAGAATGTAAAGGTAATAATGATGGAAATTCAAAAAATGACTCTCCTTTTCCTTTTGTGGAAAAGCTATGAAACTTCAGCATAAAAATAACAGTTTTAAAAGACACAAAGTTGTTTATTCTCATGGTCTACGCAGAGTAAAATCTCTGAGTAAGTATGATGAAAGTCCTTTACTCATTTCCCAGTATGAGGTGGTACTGTCACAAGACTGGCAAGCCACTAAATCAGCAGGAAATGATTTGAAGGAGAGGTATGCATTTGTTTAAAACCCAGGAGGCAAAGTCTCAATGAGGTTATGTCCTAATTCATTCCAACATCAATGCCACAGGCTGAACTGCTGCCTTGATTATATCAAATTACCCTCCCACCCAACCAAAAGGAAGACATGTAATTACACTATTTACATTGGAGAGCTTTCCTCCATGAGAGGCCCCCAAGTTAACACATGCTTACTTTTTTTTTTTTTACTTTCTCTTTTTCTTCCCATCAAAGTAATTTTAACTGAAAAGGAAATTAAATGTCATCTGCTTGTCTCATTTACACTGAAGCGATGGAATGATAGCTTAAGAAGTACATTATGATATGCATTCAAATAAAAACTGTTGTTTGGTTTGCAGTGAAATTCCAGTGATTCATATCAAATGTTCAGACTAGACATCTTTACAAAGACTTACAAAGACTTTAGCTTTAGCAAAGACAAAAACTTTAGCTTTAGCAAAGACAAAGCTTGACACATTACTGTGAAACAGACACGTTGCTGTTTCTGTAATAATTGCAGGTGATTTTTTAATCCGTAATTAGTGGTATACTCTCTCTCACTTTCTCAGTCATAATTCAGACTATCTTCAAGAGGGATTTTTAGTTGAGAGAGATTTTGTGCAAAGTCAGGAAGAAAACAGAAATTCAAATAAGACTGTGTACCTTGAAAATGAAATTCAGAAAATATTTGGAGCCTACCCCAGCTACTAATGGGCGAGAGGCAGGGTACACCCTAGACAGATTACCAATACATCACAGAAATTTACAGGAAAAACAACCATTCACACTCACTCCAAGTGTAAATTTAGAATCACGTATTAACCTTAACGTGTATGATTTTGGACAGCAGGGGGAAACTCATAATAGAAAGGCCCTAGCAGATAGATACAAACTAGCCTTGTAGCAATGAAGTTATGTTAATAACCACTACACCACCGTGAGGCCCATACAGCATGTGTTGGGATTATTATCATAGTAGCCAACAAGATATGTTGGCTTTTTTACACTTGACAAAAAACCCAATAACATCTAACATTGAGCTCTGATGGGAAAGCGTGTAATCTGTGCTCAGACATGCATCAAATGACTCTGCATTAGCTGTGGCTATTTATCACCAATAAATAGCATTGACAAGAACACAATACCAAGGTGCACATGCTAATTTTCAATGTAGGTCCTCCACAAAGAGTGGACATATTGCAACTAATTGCTTGAGGTTGGGTTTTAAAAACTAGGCAGTTAAGATGAGGTACCTTTAAATTCCTTTAAAAGTTGTCCTGGTTGGCAAAAATAATATTATTAATATTAATTATATAATAATATTATATTAGCACCAAAAGAAAGTTTTCTTTGACAATTTCACGGGACAGGGCTGACAGGAACAGGAAGTTTACCATCTGGCATCTGGCAGCTTACTCTCAGTTCAACTGTGTTTGGCTGAATATTATAATATATAATATGATATCAAAATTTAAAAAACTCAGCTTTTTCCTGTCTAGTTAAGAGACAAGTATTTAACTATAAAAAACAGACAAAAAAGAGTGTGAAAGTTGATGGACCTACTTTTGAAAAACACGATCATTAGTTACTACAGTTTTACATCCATCCATTTTCTATACCGTCAATCCGTCGGTCAGGTTGCAGGGGGACTGGAGCCTATCCCAACAGTCATCGGGCGAAAGGCGGGGTACACCCTGGACAGGTCGCCAGTCCATCACAGGGTCACATAGAGACAAACAACCACACACACTCACTCCTAAGGACAATTTAGAGTCACCAATTAACCTAGCATGCATGTTTTTGGAGGCTGGGAGGAAGCCGGAGTACCCGGAGAGAACCCACGCATACACGGGGAGAACATGCAAACTCCACACAGAAAGGCCGCAGGTTTATTTAACATTTTAAATAAATTATTTAACTATCAAAAAATACTTTTGCATGAACCCACAGTGACAAGCATATACTACCTGAGTTATTGAAATCCTCTGTGAGGTCACAAAGGATGTAACATTGTCTTTGGTGATGTTGCTGATTAACAGGGGCAACTTAACCTTGAACCTGAACCTCACAACCAGAGATGAGAATATCCCTTATTATCTTTAAACATGACACTACACTTACTCAGGTCCCCGTCAATACACCCACCAAGTTTCCAAGTACATCAGACAAAGTTGTTAAGATGAACAAAGACCAGACAGACAGAGCTGGCAAAAGGCTATAGAGTGGTGTTATTTGAGCTATATCTTTAGATGATGGTCCTGTTGTCTGATTACTCAATGTGGCATAGCATAAATATAGTGAGAACAACTCCCACTGAGTTGCATGAAAAAAGGAAATTTCAATGTGAAAACAAAACTGTCTGGACCACTGTGCAGCCCCAACGGAAAAACAAAAACTAAAATATAATCTCCAGGAAAAACCTTTCAAGCTAATTTCTTGTAGTTTGCTTCTTCTAATCAGAATTGCTTGATAATTTATGCCAATGACAAGATTTGGGTAATTTATTTTAATATGAGACCTTTAATGATGCCACATGTCTTAATACCAGGAGTTGAGGTTCATCACAAACTGAGTCATGACCACTCAATAAAATGAAAGAAGAACTCCATCTGCTGGCCGTGTATTGGGATGTGAATTCCCATATATTCATATTTTCATAAACTTGATGTACATCTTTTATAGAGCTAGGCTTAACTTTTTTTTTGGAACAACAATTAACTATTTGCTGTTATATGAAAACATGTATTCAAAGTTTCATTCCATATATTCAGGATTCATTCAATATATTCAAAGTTTCATTCAGTATATTCAAAGTTTCATTCCATATATTCAGTATTCATTCAATATATTCAAAGTTTCATTCCATATATTCAAAGTTTCATTCAGTATATTCAAAGTTTCACTCGATATATTCAAAGTTTCATTCAATATATTCAAAGTTCCATTCCATGTATTCAAGGTTTCATTCCATGTATTCAAGGTTCATTCAATATATTCAAAGTTTCATTCAATACATTCAAAGATTAATTTCCTGAATGGCATGCCATACTATGTGTAAAAACAAAAATTGAAGTTTGTTAAAAGACAAAAAGATGAACTCTTAAAGTGGATGTTGAATTCATGATTAAAATGCTTTAGCCTTTTTGTTTTAAATGTTTTAATGGCAATGTAATCCCCAATATAGGTGCATTAGTCCATAAACATAAGAGACATGTTACTTTTTTGGTTTTGTCCTTTCTATTCTAGAATTTTTGTTACCTTGTAATGCTAATTTATTTGATAAGAAAGAAATTTAAGATAAAAAAAATAAAAGTTTATTTTGAAGTTTGTGTGCAAATAGTCACCATCTGATCTGCAAACACCACAAGAGGGCAGTGTAGATTCACTGTTCACCTACTTGATATGTTTCTTCAAATCCACAGTTCCTTAAGGTCTGAAAAACATTGCAATCTGCTACGGGTTATAAGGCCATTTATAAACAGTTTGGAGTCCATCATTTAACAGAAAGAAAACAAAAGTGGAAAACATTCTATACAGTAAGCGATCTTCCCAGATCCCAAATCTCAAAAAGCTACAAAAAACACAAAAGCTGAATTTCAGACCTCTCTAAAAAGAACATGGCCTGCGTTTGCAAAGATGCACCTGAACAAACCACAAAACTTCTGGTACAATGTTCTTTTGAAAAAAGTGTCAAAAATGGAACTATTTGACCAGAATGCACAGCTTAGTGTAAACAAAGTTGTGAAGAAGAGTTAGTCAAATTCCTCCACAATAATGCAAAAGACCATGCCATAGTGAATTAAGTTTGAAGTAAGTGATTACTTTAAATTATTGCAGCTAAAAGTTGTTCAACATACTAATGAATCTTGGGGTATATAAGTTTTTTTGCATACTGCCTCTGATTTTGTCTTAGTCTTTGTTCAATAAATAATGACACAGTTTTATGTGCTGCTGTATTTTAGTATAATAACAATGTATAATTTTAGAACCTTTTCTTTATCATTTTAGGACTCTATGTAAACTATCATCAGGTAAAGTAAAAATAGTGGTTTAGATGAAAAAATGTCTATTATAACACACTACATCTGTCCCTATATTTCCTGTACTGCCGCATTCCATGGTAGACTTGTACTGACGATGTGTGAAGGGTAAAATTAGTCACAGTGAGCTGAAATCCCAGCTAGAGACTGCTAGTCAAGTAGAAATGGGAAGAAAACACTCCCTCATATACTTGAAATCGAGCTAATATATATGCAGATTAGTGGGATTTTGTTAGTATATTGAAAACCAGTGTATCAGGGTCACTGAGTGCAGCAGGCAGCTAATATTACCAGTTATATAGTTGACATTTACCATCAGAAACATAACATACACAGGTTACAGTGGCTGAATTTCTCTTTTGATTTTTAGTTCTAGTTCTATTTTGATTACACAAACTGCCAGGTGTGGGACAAACATGGTTGTGGACTAGTTCAAAACTACAGTTTGTGAAGTGGGGAGGCAGTGTATTGGTCTGGGTCTTCTCCAAAAAGTAAACTAGCTGTCAAACTGTGCCTTTATCTGGTGAACAGATGCATTGTATCTTTGAAAACCTCCTTCGGATGTTGTTTTGCAAGATCAAAAAAAAGAAAGAAAAAAACTGACTGTTTACTTCTCTGCCCTACAGCTACGCCACCAAGTCTGATTAATAACAATAATACCCAGCTGGAGAACAAACAACATCAGACTGTGGAGGGAAGGGAGAGACTAAAGTCTCAGCAGGGTGGACGTCAGATGGTGACACTGCAGCAGCACTTCTCCAGGTAGCATTCCCACCACACTAACAGCACACATAGTATGTTCTGGGCTCATTTAGTATTTTAAAGGGCATATTCCAAAAGCAATATTTAAAAACTACTTTGTACTAATAAGTACTACCCGATATTTTAAAAAATAGTTCTTTAAAACATATCATGCAGCTGTAACCTTGGTTTTATTGTTGGTAATGTTTTAAAGGAGGTTTTGATGAAGATGAAAAGTACATGGATTAAAAAAGATAATGTGTTTGTGCCTTTGGCCACACAGCTGGTCTTAAGTGCACTTTAACAAGCTTATAGGTAGAAGGCAAGAGTGTATCATGTCAGAAAACTGCAAATACATTATGCTTAATAGACACTATGATGGGTTCTTATGCCACCATAGTGTGTTTTGTGGGATATATTAAAATATATGTAAGTGTATACCACAATTTTCCACTGTTGCAACTGTTGGGCATTGAGATTCTGCGTAGACATTTCATCCTTCTTGATTTTTCATCCAAAAGTTTTGCAGGAGTACAAACTTGCCAGCAGTCCCACTTAAAAAAAATGTATAGGTATTGTCAGGCAGAGTTTCTAATTTAATTTAATTTAATTCAATTTCTTTATATTTTATTTGATCTTTTTTTTTACAGTATAGTACAATTAGTTTGTTCGTGCCATCACGAATTTGGGCCTCAGTTTCTTGCTAGTTTTTGGCCATTCATGCTGAGACAAGCAAGGCCAAAACGTTTGTGTATGTGTGTAAACTGCAGGTACAATGCACGTATGTACAACCATAAGATGGTTGACTGATCTACAAGAATCCATTTTTTTCAGGTGCCAGCAACTTCTTGACTATATATCTATGGGTGACATATTCATTTCATCACACCAGAACTGGCTAAAGATGCTAAATTGATATTTGACCAGAGCTGGCCTCCAATATTGGACTGTTAAACATTTTGCCACACTGTTGCTTGTTTGCCTGTTTGGGGGATTAATCAATTTGATTGTTTTTGGTGGTCTTTTTACTCATCTTTTAGAGCCTTGCTCACTTTACCTGTAAGAATAATAGCCTAGTTTTAGACAGACTGTTTAACTAGTAACCGGCCAAGGAAAGGTATATTAACAGGGTTAATTTAAGACAAGTTAATTTGGTTGATATATGAAAATTTAAATAATTTACTTTTGACTACAGTGGAATTCATCTTTTGTTTTACTGATTTGACTGATAAGTGTAACTTTAAATAGAAGATTTTTGTGTTGAGTCATTTCCCCAGCAGAATAAAGGAACAGCTCGAGAGTAAAAGTAACTCAGAATCTGTTATGCATGCAACCTTTGGTTACTTGAAAAACTGCCACAACCTAATGACAAAACACATATAAGGATGTAACAGACTGAGTAACAAATGATACAAATCATGCAGTTTAACAGCAAACAGCATGTAAAGACTGTCTTTCAAACAAACACAAACAAAATAATAATAATAATGATAACAATAATGATTTGAATAATGAGTTGAAATGTCAACCTTCTGCAGTGCAAGTGCACTAGTGTATCCCTGCTTATTGGTCTCCTCCCAGCAAGTGATAGAGAAATAATGACCAAGCATAATATCTTCCCAACTGTTAGGCTACTGACAGCTCCTCATGATCATAGTTCAATAATATCTGCATATGCTCAGTGAAGTGTGAAATTAGGCTTCAGTGATTTGTGGCTGATGCAAATGCATCTGTTGCCAAATATTTAACAAAAATTCAGTTGATATTAGTTTAGATATTAGTCTTTTTATTAGCACAGGGAGATGTGTCAGTAATGCGTGTCAGAAGTCTGTCAGGAGAAAATACAGTTAGGCTTTGCTCTCATAAAGTTGGATAATAAAAAAAAAATATTTGAATAGTTTAACCAGTATCATAAATGTTCAGACTTGTTTAATCTGGTTACATGCTGTGCCTCATCCAAGGTAGCTTTTTAAAGCAAAATCTACTGTTGAATGACATTTAAGTGGTGTTAGTCTAAAGTATACTTTCTGTCTCTTTTTTCATTTACAAAACAACTTAAACTTAAAAAAACTTCAAACATTCTTGCAGCATTTTTCATATCACAGATTATGATGTGTAGAACAATCTTGAGGGAATAAAAACAATGAAAAGATTTTAGTATTTAAGCAAAACATCTAGAATGCCAATTTTCAGAGGTTTTTGACAGAAAATAGGTGGCCTGTGCGTAAACAGTAAACAAAGGCACCCCAATGCCTCAGTGTGCTACAAATAAAGAATACTAAAGCAGTAAAAACAGTCACATTATTACTTAAATGGGAAACTAGGCCATTCATTCATACACTGTTATACATGATGAGTGAAACTCATGCATTAAAATGTGTAGCCTGTAGCAATATGTAACAAAATACCTCCAATAGAAAGGAAGGCAAATATCTGCACAGCGACAGAAACAGTACGATGTAAAAACTGCAAAAACATGCTTGGGTGCACATGGGTGTGTCTATGATATGTAATGTATGATATGACTGTATGATACGTAAAATGTGTGTGCACTGTACAATATATAATAAAAAAAATAATCTGTGTTTACATTGCTGTACATGTCCAAACAGCAATCTACAAATCATAAAGTACTTGCTACTTTACAGAGTGAAATGCAATTAAATAGTACTGAAATTTTTTTTATTGTCCTCTAATATCTAACGCAATTCAGCACATCTCCTTTTTTGTAGTTTTTTTTTCTTCCTTTAAAATATTCAAGACACCAAGAACATTGGTTTTCATGTAGCACTCAAACACATTCCAAAATGCCTAATGTGTAATGCTATTTTATCAAATTGCAAAAATGTTGTATTTCAATATTATGCTGACATAGAGTTATACTTATCTTATGAAAGCAGTTTCCATCTAAGAGACCATCATGAGATCATTCAATTTGAGCTTTCATAGAGCATTCAGCTGTACATTACTTCATAATTTTGTTGCCCACAAATATTCCAGTAAAGCATATTTTCATTCAGTTCCATCACAAACATGGATATATTACTGACTGTGAACTGAGAATACTGAGAACCTGTGTGGTTAGCTTCAATTCAAATAAACAGAGTAAAGCAGCGTGTATGGAGGGAGAACTGGGGGTAAGATAAGTTGTGACGATGAATAAAATACTGATTAATTTTGAGAGGAATAAGTGACTTCATGCAGATTGTGTTTGATAAGACAAAAAAGACCAGCCACACAGTTGCTCTTTGAGATGCTGAGGCTTAGGATCTATGAAATGTAGAACATTATCGAACATTCTTCCTTATATTTATTTATCAATGACACACGGGGTGATTTGTTAATTCTGATGGAGTGAGGGTTCTGTATTTGACTTTTCCCCTGCAGTTTAATTTGCTGGCAGTGAAGACAGAAGGCATCAGATACTTAATTATGTTTGTCTAGTTTAAGGACAAGTAAAAAATACCTTTCTGAGATCAGCCATGCACAAAAACAGCATAAGAATTATAAAAAAAACAAAAAGATGTTGAGTTGTGGATGACTTATAATTCATCATAAATAACAAACAGAACTTTTTGTTAACTTGTTTTATTGTAAGTTGACACAATACAATAGACCTTCTAGTTTTCAGACAGAAATGAAAACTTAAACATTGCACTGTACACTCAGTACAGTATTTGTGGTCAATATAAAATTTCCTTAATATAGTCTCAGCTGTTCCAACAGTGGAGAAAGTGAAAAAGTGAGACAGGAACATTTTGTTCGTATGAGTTTGCACCTGCGCTGGGATAGGAGAGTTTTAGTGTCAGCTAAGGTCGATCAGAGAGCAGGCCACCAGAATATTGCCACTTTCGTCCGGCAGTATGTTGCGAAGGTGGCCTACGTCAAAGCAAAAGCTGGAACAGTAAACAGTGAACAGAAATTACAGGCCACAGAATGTCCAGGCTGGAATAAGAAGTTAGATTTCACTGCTTTATAGTAAACAGTTAACATATTTGTTAATTATCATATTAGTTCCTTTCTTTCTAAATCTTCATGAAATTACAGTGATTATTTTTTGTTATGATATTCTGCTTCTGGGCAAACAACACCATCTACAGTTGTATTCATGCATCCATTTTTGTTTTTTAAGTTTCCTGTGGGAGGAAGGGTACGACTGACGTAAAATTCTATTATAGGAGGAAAATTCCTCTTGCTGGAACTCCACTCGAAGAACCTTGGACTCCATTAAACCTGTTTGACTGCCTGAAGAAGGCTAGTAAACCAAAACATGTTGGTTTTTGAAAAATCACTATGACTATGTATGTAAAATAAAGACATTTAAGTGTTATTTTTTGTTTTAAAAAGAGTGTCTTGGGGTGTTTTTGACATGTGACATTTGACATGACGTGTTTTGCAAGCTATTTTCTTTCATCATCGGGTTTAACAGACATGCTTAATTTTATATCTATTTTTAGCTTTTTTAGGTGCGTATTCAAATTCAGTGTTATCTCCTCTCACAACCCCACCTGTTGTCTCCATTTTGGCCAAGTTTGCATCTGGTGAGTGCATGTTCACAATTAGCAGCTAGTTCTTATTGCTGTTCCACATAAGGCAGGGGCAAAAGCTTCTTCTTCTTCTTCTTCTCTGGAAGTAACTGATTTACACGTCACAGACCAATGTTTTATTCACAAAAGAACATTGAAAACGAGAAATTTGAGCATTTCATGAAAAATACTGAATATGATATAATGTATATGATGGCTGCAACACATCTCAAAAAAATTTGGACAGGGCGACACAATGCTTTAAAAAGTTGTATTAAAAAGAAACGACTGGAGGAACACAATGCAACTAATTAAGTTAACTGGAAACAAACTAATAACATGATTTGGTATAAAAAGCACACCTTAGAGACCTTAGAGTCTTTTCAGAATAATGTACCTCAACAAAAACTACAAAGACTTTAAATATTTGTGATCTACAGTATGTAATATCATAAAAATTCTGAGAGTCGGGAGACATCTCTGTACTCAAGGCACATGGCTGAAAACCAATACTGAATGCCACTTATCTTCTGGCCCTCAATTAGCACTGCATTAAAAACAGGCATAATTTTGTCATGAAAATCATGGCATGGGTTCAGGAACACTTCCAGAAATCACTGTCTACGAACATAGTTAACCATCCCGTCCATGATGCAGCTTAAAACTCTTTCCTGCAAAGAAGAATCTATATGTGAAAATGATTCAGGAGCACTGCTGTCTTCTCTAGGCTAAAGCTAATTTTAAAAGGGCTGAGGAAGAGTGAAAAACGGTAATATGTCAGTCAAAGTAAAATTTACAATTCTCTTTGGAAACCATAGACACTACATTATCCAAACTAAAGAGGAGAAACCACCAGGATTGTTATCAGCCTGCATTTCTGATGCTATGGGGGTGTATTAGTGAAATTGGCAACTTGCAAATCTGGAAAGGCACCATCAATGCTGAAAGATAAATACAATTTTTAGTGCAATCGTATCAAATCAAACTTAAATTATAAAAAACATTTAAAACAACCTAGTTGACCAAAGTGCAGTTAACAACATAACGCACAGTCATAATAGAATACTAGAATAAATAAGCAGAGACAGATTAAAAGACCAAAAAAGCAAAAACAGAGGAAAACGCAAAGGAAAATATAATGAAATTGGATTTTTCAAGAAGTACGAGATGAAACAAGCAGGTATGTTAGGTTAACTCAGGGACAGCTTATCTAATGGAGATGTGCATAAAATTATAAAGTGAAGATGTTAATGTTAAAGACTATCAGCCTCACATTTCCTCTGTTCTACACCTTCGCTTTCAATTATCAAACTGCATTACTGTATGCAGTGGTCGGGAAAAATTACATGGTACTGCATGGTATTGTTCACTTCTCCACTCAGTTTCTGACTTGTCGTAAACTATCACATAAAGAGGAAATTTGTTTAGTGACCCAAATGTAAGCAGAGGAGGAGCTCCATCATCCGAATTCTAAACAAAGATGATGACGTTCCCAAAGTGACTTTTTTACAGTGACCATACATTAGGTGGAATTAATCTGCAGTAGTTAATCTTGTATAATAAAAATTCCAGTTTAGCAGATATTGCTTTATTTCATTGATTTATTTACCACTGTGTTAATTTCGCTCTATAATCCAGTGAGAGAGTTTTCCTCTTGTATTTATGTAGACAGAATAACGAATAAACCTGAAGGATTTTCACTTTAAATGTCGCGATAATAGCGGAGCATGATGTCCCTGTGTTAAGCAATCAACGTTTGGAGAAGCAAATTTAGCAGCCTTAAGTAAGGGCATACAGATCTAAGTATCTATTATTTTTCGGACTGTTTATTTGATTTACCTCTCTTCAAAATATATATTAATGCCAATAATATTAAAAACGCACAGTTTTCACTTGTAATGGCCAACTCTCAAGCTCTCAACCTTGATCTTCAGTTTTTGTTTTTTAAGTTGGATACTGAAACAAGCTGGTGCTTTAATACATGGAATTTAATGGTACACCTTTTTACAGAGCAACTTTAATGCAGGCAAAGTCTTAACATGTTAAGGCAACAGGCAACATGCGATGTCTTTGTTTCAGAGCTGTCATATTGCCCCAAGATCAACTGATTTATCTCTCTATATATAACTATGTTTACACATACAATATACATATGCTGTTTGAATCCACTCTAATCAGCTTGCCTGTTTTCTCCCTAACCACAGCATGGAGGAGACAGTACGAACACTACTACAGAACCAGGACTCACTGGAAGGGCCCAAAGTGGACCCTTTAGACTTAATGAAAGCATACAAGGTACCACCAGTCACCAACATATCATGTTTAACTCATTCGATGTTTGGGCTTTTATAACACAGTTTTGCACAGTTGTCTTTATTTTCATGAAATTAAATCTTTGTTTCAAACTTCCAGAGAAAGGCTAACTTTTAAGAGAAAGGTAAAATGAATAATGTAAGACTGAAAAGTCTTAATTGAAGAGGTTCAAAGTTAAATTTCTTAAACTTTTCCTAGCCTAAACTCTAGGGACTAAAATAATACCATCACAAACATGGATATATTACTGACTGTGAACTGAGAATACTGAGAACCTGTGTGGTTAGCTTCAATTCAAATAAACAGAGGAAAGCAGCGTGTATGGAGGGAGAACTGGGTGTAAGATAAGTTGTGACGATGAATAAAATACTGATTAATTTTGAGAGGAATAAGTGAGACTTCATGCAGATTAGGTTTGATAAGAAAAAAAGGACCAGCTACACAGTTGCTCTTTGAGATGCTGAGGCTTAGGATCTATGAAATGTAGAACATTATTGAACAATCTTCCTTATATTTATTTATTAATTACACACGGAGTGATTTGTTAATTTTGATGGAGTATGGGCTCTGGTATCATACCAGAAAGATCTGGTATATGAATATAAAAAAATAATTGGATTTGACAGGGAGCCAGTGAAGAGCAGCTAAAACTTGAAAAAGGCAGTTGTCCCCACACCATACCACCATTGTTTTGATGACAAAAGTTTGACTACATCAACGCTGAGACTGCTCTTGTTAGTGACAAACTGTGGAGTGTCTGGTGGAATCATACAGCTTGTTATCAATATTTACTGTCATAAGTGCAGCTGTTAAGAACATGGAGCATCTAGTTTGCATTTCTTTGTGAGTTTAAGGCATCTTTGATTTGCATTTCAGGATAAACTCCTGGAGGAAATGTGGAAGCAGCAAGACAGTCTGGAGGGTCCCACAGCCCCAGCAGCTGAGAAGCCTGCTTCACTTGAGGCTGGCACTGGATCAGAGGAAAATTCAAAGGACAGCAATCCCCTGCTTGAGCGCCTCAGAGCATTGGAGGTAAGGTGGATTGTATGGTCCACTTCTTACACTTCTCCAAACTGTTTCACTGTTTCCTCATCACTTCTTGTGTTCTACATGTTGTAACCCCCACATGCTTTAAATGTTAGATTGATCAGTATATTGGGGAAACTGTGATTACATTTATATGACTTTTGTCTATAGAGATTCAGTCAGCAACTCAAGGACTGAACATGAGGCTGTTTTGCCTTTAGGAATAGATCTAAACATGAAACAGGACCAAACAAACGCAACGAGCACAATAAGATTAAGACCAATCTAAATAAATTAGAAATTATGAAGAAAAAAAATGATAATAATAAATCTTGAAAATCAAAAACTAATTTCCAAACCAAGGCACAACCAAACTCACAGACCACAGCAGACAAAGCCATCAGCTGTCAAAAGCAATGGAGTTATTAACTTACTGCTGAATTTGAAAACCTGGGATCGTACACTACCGACAAAGAAATTAAACTTCTCAGCTTCCTCTTAAAATGACCCAATATGTTGTACTTAGCTAAGACATGTAGGAACTACATAGGACCTTAAAATGGAGAAGTAAATGGAGAGAATGTATAAATAAAGAGAGAGAAAAAACAACATTCTAATTAAGGTGACCAAACAGCAAGTACATTAGGAGATTTTCAATTTTAATAAGAGCTTACATGCAGCAGACTGTATGTATATCAACATCAAATACCCAATGTTGCATTCTGCAGCCTACATGAGTCCAAATAATTACCTGTACAGATGCCTGTTAGATTTATAGAAATGACTGGTCATATTTCAGTAATATTTAATTTTCTGTGGTAGCATTGCGGTCTGCTACTTCAGAAAACCTGATTAACTAGTGTGACACTAATGATGATCATTTAGAATAAAGTGCTGCCCTAAATTACTTCAATTTTTTTGCCTACTTTAAAAAAAAAAAGTCACTAGTTTTCATGGTGGCTGCCTTTATTTAATTCATAGTGTAAATTAAACTTTAATAGTGAAAAACATTTAGTTTGGAGGGTTTTCCATTTAGTTGAGAAGTACTTTCCAATCATTCTGGCACAGTTGTATGCTTTCTATACAATTTATGGTGAAAAAAAAACCATTTGCTCTGAACTCACTGTGCTTTTTGATTAAGGGGGGTATTACTGAGCTTACCAAACTTATCCACCTAAGAAAAACCTTTGGTGAAATTTTACAGTTCAGCCTGAAATGCTAACTCATGCAATGCTTCCTGTAATTAAACCATTCTAACTGTTTAAAAACAAGACTGAGAATGCATCTTTGCATTTGAATTTTTGTTACATACAAAATCACTTTTCAGTATTTTACATATTGTGCAATGTAAAAACATGTTACATGAGTTTTAAGTCTGAGTACATATTTAGATCTAAAAACATTTCTGTACTGTAGTGTTGTGGTCCAAAATGGACCAGTTGTATTTGCACATTTGCACTTCTGTTTGAAATCAGAGAGTAAGGATGAGTATGAAATTTGTGCAACAATCTAAGCAACCCAGTCAATGAAGGCAACAACCTGGGAGCAGGGGCATGTCATTTCTTTGCCTTACCTGGGTAAAAAAGACCTACAGAAAACTGCTAAAAGTGATGCATAGAAGAGGGGATTCAGAAATGAGTATACTTCATGATATGAAGCTCATTAGTAATAGTGATGTAGTGCCACAACCATAAAAAACTTAAACTCACTCTACATAAAAAAATAAACCTAAGACCTTTTAAGTTCAGACTCAAAACTTGGACCTCTCTGGCCTTTACATATAGGCTCTCAGCAAGCCTCGAGGCTGATCTGCGAACTTTTAAAGTTTTGCAGACACCATAAAAGTTTACGCAGTAAAGGAAGGAGTTTAGATATGTGGAATTGAGTCAACATTCATTCATAACCATATGTTCACTGTCTACAAAGAAACATGCATAATTGTTGTCATTCATACAAGTTATTTGTGTGTGATTTGTCTCTACAGGCGGAGAACTCTGCTCTGTCAATGGAAAATGACAACCAGAGAAAACAGTATGAACGCTGTTTGGACGAGGTGAATGCTTTCACAGCACTTTTAGGAACTGGAAATTTATGTCTGTAGAACAAAAAAACACTTATGTTTGTCTGAAAGGTAAACCTAATTATACCATGCAACCATCATATTGTCAACATACAGTGGAAGCTGTGTATCAGGTGCAGGAGATGTCTAAAAGTTGCAAGTCACTTTTATCCTTGTTCCCTGTCCATGTGCTGAAGCATCCTTAACCCAACATTTTTCATGACACCTCGCATGGGTGTCAGACTGTGCTGGTCATTTCAACTATCCAATAACATTGTTATTATGTCATAGCTTTGAGATTTTTGCCATTGAGAAAAGGTTCAACTATGATTCAGTTATGCCTAAACCATACCAAACTGTGACATTAACCAAACAACAAGAGGTAAACACCCTAGATAAATAAACCATTTAATATTTTCACACATTACAACATGTGGATGACCTGTCATACCACATACATAGAAAAACAAGCATTTATTAAGTATGTAATTTCAAACAGGTGATGCCAACAGGTGATTATAGCCATGATTTGGTACAAAAGAAGTGTGATAATGAGTCCTGGAGACGCACAGATGGGCAGAGGATTTATGGTTTGTCAAACAAATACATGAAATAATTATTTAACTGCTGGAATGTTTCTAAAAAAAAAAGGTTGGAGAGGATTTGCATATTTTTGCCCCTACATTTCATACTATCAATAAATCATTCAAACAATCTGGAGGAATTACAGTGCGTAAAGGGCAAAGGCGCCACCCTAAGCTTCAGATCCCTTACTGTATCAATAATGGTAATTTATTAGTTGCTGATCAGATGGACGCTACAACATGCAGTTAAACTAGAAAATGCCTCTTGAAATTTTACTGTGCCAAAAAGAAGCCTTATATTAACTCTGACCATAGTCAGAGGTAACGCTAATGACTCTGAGGTATCTGGGATGGACAATCTTAAAGTGGAAACATGTAGTCAGACCAATTAGTAGAGGAAATAATGAAACAGTTGTACCATCCAGACTTATCAGCAACAAGTCCAAAAGCCACTCTCTGTGATGGTATCATTTTCCTTGGCAAATCTCATTTACAATTCTGTGATGACAGCTTTAATGCAGAAAAGTTCATTGAGATTTAAAGCAACATGCTGCCTTCAAAATTACATATTTTCCAGGGACACCCATGTATCTTTAACAAGACAATGCAAAAACTATATTCTGCACACATTACAAAGTCATGATTAAGGAAGAAGGAGGTGCAGGTACTGGACTGGCCTGCCTGTAGTCCTAACCTATTCCCACTGGAGAATATGTGGATAAACATGAACAAAAATGCAAAAACAACCTTGGCCGGGTTCACACCAGAAGACGTGTTTGAAGAAAGAATGGGACAAAATTACATTTCATCACTTGGTAAACTCAGTGCCAGAACACCTTTTAAGCACTGTGAGAGGGAATTACCACATTAGAAAGTGTTAAAATCTTTACTGTTCTATCCTTTTTTGTAATATGTTGGAGGCCTGAAAAGTAAAAAGAGGATGTAGATTAACAGATGAAATGTTAATGAGAAAAAGTATCTTGGATTCATCGTGTCTGTAATAAAATTAAATCCTAAGTAATTGTAAAATTTGATCTTTTTTTTTTTCCTTTTTTAAACTTTTGGTCCTTTTGCCCTTTTTTTATACCAACTCAACTTGAACTAATTTGGTGTTGTGCAATGACTACATTCCTAAATTGGATTAAGCGGGAGAACTGGGGTCAACACCCACACTCCATGTTTTGTTTTTTTTACAGAATACATAGTGAGTGGTAATACGTTTCATTGTTCATGTGTTGCAGTCACATAGACACTGTCCAACACAAATGCCTTCAAATGTGGATTGTCAAACTCTTACCTTTTGGAGATGTGGACACAATACCCTACTACGCATTTAATCATTGGGCTGTGCTCTAACGAGACACCTTTTAGCAACTGGAAATATCCCAGAGGAACCCCCAGGTTGATCTTAATAGAAATGGGGCCCAATGCAACACTTTCCCAGTTGAAATCACTGTGTGACAGCACACTGAGGGTGGTGGACAAAGCTACAGACTTGTAGCACTGATATCAATACTACTTGTTTGTGAGATAAGCAGACTATTATCTGAAGTGTTGTTTAAGTCCACAGAGGGAGGCCTAGAGAGGAGAACAGACAACATCGCTCCTGGTAATATATGAGTGCAGGAGATATGAGGAGTAGCACAGATTCTCAGCCATTTAAATAGGAGCTGTCTAACTGCACCCTTTCCTCCGTATATGCCCCCTGACAATACTTTGAATGTCTCTCCATCTCTTTCCTGCTGGCAAGACTCTGTCACTTTATTTTCTTAGTTGCCTTCACTAATGGACTTGTTACTATAGAGAATGCTACCCATCAGAATTTAACAAATTCTGGCTGAGAACAGAAATTTCAGCGTTTCTGCTGCAGGGTTAATTTATCTTCTTCTGCTTCTTAGTCTTATTATGCACATGACCCTTTTTTTGCAAGGAGAGCATTCACGATGTTCCCTATCATGGTCTGAATGCGGCGAGGCAAGTTGTTTTGATGGAACAAAAAGAGGAGGAAGCAAATCGTTTTGTGGCACACAAAAAGTGCAAACATGGTTATTACCCCAGTCTCTGGGTATATTATAAGCATCCACTTCAGAAATGAAAAAAGAAAGAGAAAAAGGAAGGAAAGGAAGCATTTCAATTCAATTAAATTTTTCAATTCAATTTTATTTATATAGCGCCAGATTACAACAATTGTCATCTCAAGGCACTTAAGTAATATAGTCCAATTCAAGCCAATTGGAATTCAATTCATTGTAATCATGATCCAATTAATTCATATAGAGCCAATTCAAAAAATTAATATCCTAGCTAAGGAAACCAATAGATTGCACCGAAACGTGTCTTCAGTCCAATCTCCCGTCCTGAGCGTGCCTGTGGCGACTGTGGAAAGGAACGACTCCCTTTTAACAGGAAGAAACCTCTGGCAGAACCAGACTCAGGAAGGGTGGCCATCCGCCTCGACCAGCTGGGGTTTGAGAAGACAGAAAAGAGGGAAAAGAGGAGGGAAAAACACCATAACGCCATTCAAAGGATATCTGTTGGAACAGGGAAACATAGGTTAATAATCACAATAATGTCACATGTACATAAAATCAATTGTGAAATTAAACAGGGGGAAAAAGAGAGCAAAGTGAGGAAAGGTGTGACAGATGAGGTCCCCCAGCAGTCTAAGCCTATAGCAGCTTAACTATGGGATGTTTCAGGATTACCTGAGCCATCCCTAACTATAAGCTTTATCGAAAAGAAAAGTTTTAAGCCTTATCTTAAAAGTGGAAAGGGTGTCTGCTTCCCGGACATTTACTGGCAGCTTATTCCACAAGAGAGGGGCCTGATAACTGAAGGCTCTACCTCCCATTCTACTTTTAGAAACTCTGGGAACAACAAGTAAACCTGCAGTTTGGGAGCGAAGTGCTCTGTTAGGAAAATATCTTACAATTAAATCTTTAAGATATGATGGAGCTCGGTCATTAAGAACTTTATATGTGAGAAGAAGAATCTTAAATTATATTCTGAATTTAACAGGGAGCCAATGAAGAGAAGCTAAAACTGGAGAAACATGATCTCTCCTGTTAGTTCTCATCAGAACTCTGGCTGCAGCATTTTGGATCAGCTGGAGGCTTTTCAGAGAATATGTGGGACAGCCCAATAATAAGGAATTACAGTAGTCCAATCTTGAAGTAACAAATGCATGGACTAGTTTCTCTGCATCACCCTGAGACAGGATGTTCCTGATTTTAGCAATATTACGAAGGTGAAAGAAGGCAGTCCTAGAAACCAGTTTTATATGTGCGTCAAATGATAAATTCTGGTCAAAAATAACTCCAAGGTTCCTCACTGTAGAACTAGAAGCCAAGGAAATACCATCTAGAGTAACTATATAACTAGACAATTTCTCCCTGAAGCGCTCAGGTCCAAAGAGAACAACTTCAGTTTTGTCTGAATTTAAAAGCAGACAGTTCTGAGTCATCCAGGTCTTTATGTCTTTAAGACAGGCTTGTAGTCTGACCAACCTGTAGGTTTCATCTGGTTTCATAGATAAGTACAGCTGAGTATCATCAGCATAACAATGGAAATTTATGCCATGCTGTCTGATAATGTTACCTAATGGAAGCACGTATAAAGTAAAAAGAATCGGTCCAAGCACAGAACCCTGAGGAACTCCATGACTTACTCCAACGTGTGAGGAAGATTCTTCATTTACAAGAACAAACTGGAATCTATCAGATAAATATGACTTAAACCAGCCTAATGCAGTTCCTTTAATCCCAATAACATGTTCAAGTCTCTGTAACAGAATGCTGTGATCGATCGTATCAAATGCAGCACTGAGATCCAACAGGACAAGCACAGAAACAAGTCCGCTATCAGAAGCTAACAGGAGATCATTGGTAACTTTCACCAGTACCGTTTCTGTGCTATGATGCACTCTGAATCCTGACTGAAACTCTTCAAACAGATTATTTCTATGTAAATGATCACAAAGTTGAACTGCAACTATTTTTTCAAGAACTTTGGACAAAAAAGGGAGATTGGATATAGGTCGATAATTAGCCAACACTTCTGAATCAAGAGTAGGTTTTTTAAGTAAAGGTTTAATTACAGCAACCTTAAAAGTCTGAGGTACATATCCTATCAACAAAGACAGATTGATCAAATCCAAAATGGAAGTGTCAATTAAGGGGAAAACCTCCTTGAACAGTCTGGTTGGGATTGGGTCTAACATACAAGTTGATGGTTTAGAAGAGACTATTGCTGTTGTTAGCTCAGAAAGATCAACTGGACAGAAGCTGTCTAAATACAATTCAGGTTCGAAAGATACTTCTAAAGCTGCTCTACTTGATGATACATCAGTGATAATAATGGGAAGGATTCCATTAATCTTCTCTCTGATAGAAACAATTTTATTGATGAAGAATCTCATGAAATCATCACTGCTGAGAGTTAAAGGAATACATGGCTCAACAGAGCTCGGACTCTTTGTCAGCCTGGCAACAGTGTTGAAAAGAAACCTGGGATTATTCTTATTCTCTTCTATCAATAATGAATAATAAGCAGTTCTAGCTTTACGAAGTGCTTTCTTATACGTTATTAAACTATCTTTCCAGACTAATTGAGACTCTTCTAAATTAGAGGAACGCCACTGTCTCTCTAGCTTTCTTGTCGTCTGCTTTAACGCACGCAGCTGTGAATTATACCAAGGAGCCAACCTCTTCTGACTGATTACCTTCCTTTTCAGAGGGGCAACATTGTCCAGTGTTGTACGCATTGAAGCTGTAGTGCTGTCAACAAGAGAGTCAAGTTCTACTGGAGTAAAATTTAGGTAGCCGTCCTCTGTCATATTTGCACATGGCAGTGAAGAAAAGGATGATGAAATCAACTCTTTAAATCTGGTTACAGCATTCTCTGACAGACACCTTCTATATGTAGAATTCTTCTCAGAAACCGTGTAGTCAAGTAATATAAATTCAAAAGTTATTAAAAAATGGTCAGACAAGACAGGGTTATGAGGGAACACTGTTAACTGTTCACTCTCAATGCCATAAGTCAGCACAAGGTCAAGGGTATGATTAAGGCAGTGAGTAGGTCTGTGAACACTTTGAGAAAATCCAATAGAGTCTAATATAGAATTAAAGTTAATATTTAGGCTGTCATTTTCAACATCTACATGAATATTAAAGTCACCCACTACAATGACTTCTGTACTCAGCACTAACTGGGATAAAAACTCTGAGAATTCAGACAGAAACTCAGAATAAGGGCCAGGTGGACGATACACAACAACAAACACAAGAGGTTTTTGTGATTTCCACTTTGGGTGGGAAAAACTGAGAATCAGAGATTCAAAAGAGCTAAAACTTATCTTGGGTCTAGGACTGATTAGTAACCCTGATCTGAAGATAGCTGCCACTCCTCCTCCTCTGCCTGTGGTTCTAGGAACATGAACATTTAAATAGTCAGAGGGAGTTGATTCATTAATGCTAACATGATCCTCCTGCTGCAGCCAGGTTTCTGTAAAACAAAATATATCAATATGATGATCACAAATCAAATCATTCACTAACAGAGACTTCAAAGGGAGAGATCTAATATTCAGCAAACCACATTTAATAGTTTGATGTTTTTGTTCAGTTAAAGTTTTTGTTTAAAATTTTTTTTGCACAAGAGGATTTGCTCCTTTTGTGTTTTTTGATTGAGGGGGGGGCAGCATCAGGTGGGAAGCCGCAGAGAAGTGTGTAAGACTACAACTCTGCATCCTGGTCTCAACCCTGGGATGTCATGTTTTTGGATGACTAATAAATTCGTCCATATTTCTAGAAATTAGAAGAGCTCCTTCCAAAGTGGGATGGATGCAGTCTCTCCTCATCAGACCAGGTTTTCTCCAGAAAGATGGCCAATTATCTATGTAGCCCACGTTGTTTGCCGGACACCATCTAGACAACCAGCGATTGAATGAGGACATGCGGCTAAACATGTCATCACTGGTCAGATTTGGCAGGGGTCCAGAGAAAACTACGGAGTCCGACATTGTTTTGGCAAAATTACACACCGATGCAACATTAATTTTAGTGACCTCCGATTGGCGTAACCGGGTGTCATTACCGCCGACGTGAATAACTATTTTACCGTATTTACGCTTATCCTTAGCCAGCAGTTTTAAATAGGATTCTATGTCGCCCGCTCTGGCCCCTGGAATGCATTTGACTATGGTCGCTGGTGTCTCTAATGCCACGTTTCTGACTATAGAGCTGCCAATTACCAGGGTTTTGTCCTCAGCGGGTGTGTCGCTGAGTGGGGAAAATCTATTAGAAACGTGGACAGGTTGATGGTGAACCACGGGCTTGACTTTAGGACTATGACTCCTCTTCCTGACAGTCACCCAGCCACTCTTAAGTCCCGGCTGCTCGGGATCTGCTCGGGGACGACTAACAGAGCTAGCTACGCTAGGTGGCTCCGCACTGACTAAAGGGGCCTGACTCGCTATCGGGTGGTTTTCAACAGTGCAGAGCCGAGCTTCCAATTCAGATAACCTTGCCTCCAAAACTACAAAAAGACTACATTTGTTACATGTACCATTACCACTAAAGGAGGCAGAGGAGTAACTAAACATCTGACACACGGAGCAGGTTAAAGCAGGAGATAGAGGAAGAGAACTGGTAACCATGCTAAGCTAGAGAACCAGATACACCGCTAAAAAGTGAAAAATAAAAACTAAAGATCTGTAAGAGTGAGCGTTAGAATATAACAAGTATGGGATAGAGTTAACTATGCAAGATGTGTAAATTATAGGGAGAAATAAGGTGATTATTAGTAGTTCAAGAAGAGCGAGAACTGTCACAGTGCACACACAAAGCAACAGGAAGTGATGCAATACGTTTTACCGCAAAGCAAAGCCGTCAGCACAAACGCCTCATACCAACTGTCAAGCACTGTCAATAGGTTTCAGATTGTGCTTTTTAAAAAAATTAAAAATGCTCACAAAATAAACATTTTCTTCTTTCTGTAAAAAGTCATACAAAAGCAAAACAGTAAGGTCAGTCTTAACATAATTACATTACAGCATGAAAATACATTATGCCAGGACCAAAGAATAAAAAATCCTTTAAAAACTGCATTTGTAACCATTTTGTTTACCTATATACATAATAAAGTAAGAACTGCAGTCACTGCAGGCAACAGCTGTATGACTTCACTCAAGTTCTACTATATGATGCAACATGCTGTCAGTTCGTACTCACAATATCTTACATGGCCAGAATTTTTCACTGATGGTGTTTGTATTGGGTCATTTTCAATTACAGTCTTGCTGCATTTTGAAGCACCACACAAAGTTCTGAAACTCACTTTCAAATAATCAACACATTTAAAAAACGTTACTTGTGTTTCTCCTTTAGGTGGCTAACCAAGTAGTCCAGGCCCTTCTCACACAAAAGGTTTGTCTTCGACTCTGCACCAGTGAGGCAACATTAATCCAGTTAGACATCCCAATCAGTCACAGAAACATTTTGTGATTTTATGATTGATGGCAAATGTTTTGCACTGTGGTCTTTGAAAGGGCAAAACCCACTGCCACAAAATTTAGGAAGTTTTCTAAAATGCAACAAAATTATTGTTAAGACACTGAAATTATTTTCTTCACTGACCAACTTAATTGTACAGAGAAAGCAAATTCAATGCCAACAACACACTAAAGGAAAGTTGGGAGAGGGCCAAAGAAAGTTTTATAGAATATACATTTAACACTGTCCAGATTTTACAATCAGCATATTGATTGGTGTCAGGTGAGGGTGTCAGGGTTGGGTAAAAAAGGAGCATCCACCAAAAGGTTTGTTTTTTTCAGCAAAACAGCTTGACAGAAAGTGGTGAGCAATCAATCATAGAATGAACAATCAGTTAATAAATGCACATACAACGTATGTAGAATAGATATCAACAAATCACAGGTTTAAATTTTTGCTGCGTTTTAGAAACTTTTCTAGAAAATTATGTATGCAACAGAAGATATGGGATACTTTTCACCATCAGCAGAATGCTTGTGATCATTTTTTTTTGTTTACCTTATGGTTTCAGAGTACAGTTTGGTCTGTCTAACCTAACAAGAGCATTGTGTCTTGTGGCTGTTAAATTAGCATCTGATTCACCTAAAACATTCCGTCATTCACTGCTCTCTGTTAACTTTTTATTTGTTTGTAGGACTTGAAAGAAGAATGTGTGAAGCTGCGGACCCGTGTGTTTGACTTGGAGCAACAAAACCGAATACTGAATGTGCTGTTTCAACAACGTGTCAAAACATCCTCGGTTTCTCTCTCTCAGGTAGGAACACATGGTGCAATGGATACTAACTCACCCTGACAGCCCAAACCAGTTTCAAGGTTCTTTGAATTTTACATGAGCAGTGCTCCACTTCTAAGGTTACTTAAAGGTTAGTAACTTTCAAAAGTATCACATAGATAAATGAATATACCTAAGATGTGTTTGCTTTAAACTTTCGAGAGGCATAGCTTTAAGTTGGATAAAAATTATTTTCTCTTTTCCTATTTGAAATGTTATTGTGACAGTTGCTCACTGTAACTCATCAAACAAGCATTATCACCTCTTACCCCATTTCTTCTTTAACCAAGTACAGAGACAGACATTTCATCTGGCTTTAGCTGGAGAAGGGTGGTACAGAGATCCTAGACAAGGCTGACCATATTTCTTTAATTGGAATGCTCTCAACCGTAAAGGGGATAATTGAATGAAACATCCTCCTTCATGTAGCATTGTTAACCATGATGACAACCGATTTTTTTAGTTGGTGTGCACTAAATGCAGTGTAGAGCATAAACGCTGCAGTTATTTCAGTGTTGCACACAAAAACCCCCACTATAGCTGATCCACTCATCACCAGGCAGACAGCAGTCGTCAGACTAAGCAGGCTGCTTGCAAAAGAATGTTGAGCTAGACATGATGGAGGATGAAGATAAAAAAAAGACTAAAAAGGAGGACGAATATTGGATTCTCCTCAGGTAGTCAAAATCCTTACGTAATGTGTAAATAGGTAGTATGTCGTTATCCTATCCAGTTTTTTCTTTTAATTGTGTGAAAAACAACATTACAACAAGCGCTTATTTGTTTAGATTTAGTGTAATCTAATGGTGTCCTTTCAAAAATCCTTCATCTTTTTTGTGTATCTTTATCCAAATTTTTCTGTGTATGCATGTAACTGCATGTGAGTCTCTGCTGTGCACTGAATAAATCATGTTTTATTGCTCAAAAAACAGCCCAAGCTGCCTGAAGGCACCAAGTTAGAGTGAGTTTTGTTTGTCTGTTTTGGTTTGAGTTTCTGCAGCTTTAGTGCAACACTGAGTGATTTCCTAATACCACTTACTTGATTGATTTCCTAATTTCACTCTCTCAATTTACTTTAAATCTTAATTCAATCTTAAATCTTTCCAGCAACACCCATCATCCCAGTGGGACTCACACAGCATTTAAACCTGCCAATTGTTTTCATAGTGTCATAAACCTGAAGCTTACATTTAAGAGCTGTCATGACAACTAAATCCTTGCATAATGTTAGTGTGCCAGATATATAAATAAGTTCAACTGTTCAAATTTGAGGCAAGGAGCCAGACATTAAGTATCAGACATTCATTTTTATTTTTTTAATGGTAGCTCATGTTCCACCTTTTTCAATGACAGACAGTAGTTGGAACAAGAAAATGAGCTTCAGAAATGTCATATTACTGTAAATATGGACCATTTTAGTATCTATACCAAGACCAGCTTACTTGAAACAGGGAAACATATCCTTGCATTGTAGACACATTTGAATCCATGTCATAGGCCATCTCAGTCTAAGGAACATGGTGCACTTTCTGGTAAACAAGAAGGAAGCTGCAGTAATAATACTAAAAGAGGCTGCACCCAGAGTTCTTTTTATATGTAAAGAGAGATAAAGTGTGTTGAAAAGCATTAAATCAGAGAATAAAAAGCAATGAGAGATTAGAATAACAGCAGCAATATCTTTGTAATGCCTAGGCATCTTATTACTTGAGCTCATAGGTAGTTATGCACTCTGCGCAAACAGGAGGATAATGTATCTTTTTTGGGATGCACCAATTTTTGCAATAAAGAAACATCAACATTTTTATATGCATCTCACTGATGCCACTGCTTCACATATTTGACATATGACAACACCCTGTAGGCTGTAGTTTATATCTTTAATTATTTTCTGTCATCTTCCCCACCAATCTATGGTCCAAAGGCTGTCCAAAGGATCTTTTTGACAGGCTCTACTTAGGTATTTTAATCAGTGTCAAACAATATTCAAAAAATGATTGGAAACTACCTACAGTTGTGGTCTGCAGTTTACATACACTCATTATAAGTATGAATGCCATATTCATTTTGGGTTTTTTAGTGATTTATTTGAACCAACTGCACAGTGGTGTGATGGTTAGCACTGTCACCTCACAGCGAGAGGGCTCCAGGTTTAACTCCTGGCTGTGTGGAGTTAGCATGTTCTTGTCGTGTATGTGGGGGTTCTCTCAGGGTACCCCCCCCCCCCGACAGCTTAGGTGGGTATAGAAAATGGATGGATTTTCTTAGAACAAGACTTTGGTTTGATTTGAATTCATACAGGAGTTTCTCTAATCTGCATGTGGTCACAATTATACAGGCTCAAATATATTACATTACATATAATACATTCACCTAAATCTTTCATTAAGTGGTGCTGACTCTGGACTGTCTATTAACTTCTTGTTAGTGTTCACGAATGACTACAGCTGGAAGTTTCTCTTTGTCAGTACAAAAAGGATGTGTTGGGACTCATTGGATTCAACTCAGAATCATGGGAAAGTCCAAGGAACTTAGTAAAGATCTCAGAAGGAGAATTATAGATTTACATGAGTTGGGCAAGTCTCTTGGAGCCAATTCAAAACAACTGCAGATTCCAAGATCATCAGTTCAAACAATTGTACTTAACTACAAGTTATTCGGATGTGTTAGCACTTTTCCAAGGCCTGGAAGAAGACCCAAACTGTCACCCTCAAAAAGTCTGCCATGAACTCAAATCTGCTGGTACGTCAGTGTTACTGTCCACAGTGAAGCATGTTTTACATCTTGAGGATACCTCAAGATGTAAGGATACCACTGAGGATACCAACTGAGGATACCAACTAAGAAAGAAGCCCTCGCTCCATCATCAACACCTCCAAGCTCGACTGAAATTTGCAGCTGCCCAAATAGACAGGCCACGTGCCATCTGAAAAAAGATATTATGGTAAGATGAGACAAAGATTGAGCTTTTTGGCCACAACGACAAGAGGACTCAAGGTGAGACTTTTGTACCTAAGAACACTGTACCAGCTGTCAAACATGGTGGTGGTAACATTATGCTATGAGGCTGTTTCGTTGCCAGTGGCACCTTAAATCAACAGCCAGAGAGGCTAACAATAAGCTTCCGGAATGGCCTTCCCAAAGCCCTGACCTCAACCCTATTGAAAATTTGTGGACTATACTTAAGCACAAGGTCCATGCCAGGAAACCAACCAATTTAAATTAACTGTACCAATTCTGCCAAGAAGAGTGGTCAAATATACAGCCAGCATTATGCCAAAAGCTTGTTAATGGCCATAAAAAGCATCTGGTGGAGGTAAAACTTGCATATGTATGTATATATTTGAGTCTGTATGTATAATTTTGACCCTGTGTGGATTAGAGAAACAAATTCAAACTAAACCAAATTCTAGTTTTAAGAAAATCATTGAAGCTGTATGTTAGAGATATAAAAGGATACCTTCGATCAAACTCTTTTTGACAGGTGACCCATGACCTCTTATCGATCAATCAAATTAATATGACAGGTGACCTTTGTTTGACATCCGTTTGCTGACATCTGGGGATATGACTTTTGACCTCTTATCAAGCTATTTTGACGTGTGACCTTTGTTTGACATAGATTAGCCATCTGTTCAGGAGGTCTTTGACATCTAAGGAAGGGGGTGTTTATGGCTAGGGTTAAGAATGATTACAGCTAAAGTCAGGAGGTTGTGAGAAATATATTAGTTGAATGTTTAAATAAGAGAAAGGGTTAGGGTTAATAGAAAAGGTTAAGTTGTAGTTCAACATTTTAACAGCTTCAAAGACCAGTCCGTGTAAGGTAAAGATGAGAAAATAATTAGATGTGTGGGGGGTATTGTTCGGCCCCAGGTTTGAGGGCCAATGGGTGGACAGGGGAGGGGTTTCGAGTAAAGGATAAAAACCCTGAGACAGTCAGTGTGTAGAGATTGACTTTGGGGTGAAAGATAGCTGATTCAAGATGCCCAGGACAAGAAGCAGAGTGAGTGTAGAGGAGAAATCTACGCAGGCACCGGAGAGGACGTTAGCTCTGCGGTCTCTCATTTGTGAGACTCCGGTAACGATATTTGAAGATCAGCCCTTGATACCAAATGCTCCCAAGAAAAGGATGGTGTTTCTGTGCAGAACACAGCAACCGTGTCTCTACAGGAAGAATGGTCACTGGAGCCTTATGGACTGCGGGGAAGATGGGGCTATGTGTTCATGTATGAAACAGGTGACCTCTGTCTGTATCAGCTTGACGAGGGTGGTGAGAAGCCGGGACCTCTGACCGCTGTGGGTATGCTAACTTCCAATGACTGGGGAGTGTTGAAACTAGCGATACCGCGTCATATAGAAGGAGGTAAGGGCTCAGCTGAGGAGGTGTTAACAGTGAAAGAAGAACCCCAAGAAATCCCGGCAGCGTCTGCAGCCAAACGACCGAGACTGGAGAGTCCGAGACTGAAGAATCCTCTGGATGATGCTGAGCTGGCCAAAACAAGGATGGTTTTCACTGCTGTGTGGCAATCGAAAACAGGTGTTACAGGCCGTTGGTTCTTCCGTGCAAGCCACCGGAAATCTAATGAGAATGAAGAGGGGGATCTTTTTGTTCTTGAGTGTTATAACTCTGACTGTGGTGTGTTTAGGACGCTGTTAGCAATACCTCATGCAGCCTGGGTGGAGAAGATGAATGATATAGCGGATCGAGTTTCCATGCTGTTCCGCAGTTGCCAGAACTGGGGTGAGATTCTAGCAGTCAAGAAAACCCTGGCTGTATAGACCTCCCTCCACTGAGCACCCTCCTCCTCAACCTCAATAACCACACCCCCTTCAGGTTTATAAGGACACACTCCAGCACAGGTCATACACCGATCAACACGAGGAACAGGATGAGAACTAGCGTCCAGAAGACATTGTGCGAGGAGATCTGGAGAATGCTTCTCCATCGCTATTGATACATACAGGGAGCCCTTCTGCAACATCCACATCACCGCAGTTTGGATCACCAGACAGCGACAGATACTACCTGAAGCCGTATCACCCTCCTTCACCAGCGACTTCGTCTGAGTCTTTCTTCTCCTCCAACTCTTCCTCTTCTCTCGAGATCGAGTTCTCAAATTCGGCGCCTGATGACTGCTGCTTAACGCTCTACCCGATAGGATCCACCGTGGCCGTAACAACGGAGGAAGCTAAATCTAACGAAATGGAGGACTCTCAGCTTCCACCAGGCCAGGGGCCCCCTGCAGACACTCAGGATGGGGAAGGAGAGGGCGAGGACGAATTTGATGGATGGGTCCCCTCAGGTTTTATCAAAGTTGTGAAAACTGCAGTGATACACCTCTTGAATGAGACCATCAAAAAATGTATGATTGAATCATGCTACGGGTGTAGTGTCGATCACCCTAGTTTACACCAACATCAGTGCAAGGATGTCCTCGAGGACGACTTTTTTCATGACCATTACTACACTCTGATGCGGAGACTTTATAATCAACGATTCATTGCTTCCATTCAACATCTTCTAACTGCTAACTTCTAACTAATCAACACTTCTATATACCATATGTACGAGCAGTTGATTGGAGAAGATGTAAAGAAATTGCAGCAGCTTCAAACCATGACAAAGTTCTGGGAGGGTTAAAAGAAGGGTGTAACATTTCTTCTTTCCATCAGCTGGATGTGTTTAGACTAATATTGTAATCATGTGATGTTGTTATAAAATTTTACTTTTCTTAAATCCTATATTACTAGCATTCCTGCTTTTCGTGATCATGTGTGTGTGTGTGTGTGTGTGTATTGTCACACATTAGAGAAAAAATAAAAGGTTGAAATATACTTGCGTTTTGTGTTTTCTATCATTACAAGCCAGAGTTTGTATAAGGTGAGATGGCTGAAACGAGATTAATGAAAAAGGTTTTCTACGATCCTATCCACCCAGGTAGTTTTGGGGGAGTAGAGAGGTTGCGTAAAGCTGTACAGGACGAAACGGGTAAGAAAATTGCGTGCGAAAAAGTGCAAGACGAAAAGAGCAAGATGCATATACTCTACATAAACCTGCAAGAATACATTTTCCGAGAAACAGATTTTTTGTCACCAGCCCCTTAAACCAATTCCAAGCAGATCTCTGCGGCATGCAAGCCTTGGCTGAGTACAATGACGGGTATAATTATCTATTAACTGTCATTGACGTGTTTTCAAAAAAGGCTTATGAAGGCACTATGAAGAGAAAAACAGCCGCAGAGGTGGTAAAGGCTTTTGAATCCGTTTTTAGAGAAAGCAAGACCCCTAAAAAATTTCAAACTGATGCGGGGAAATATTTTTTAACAAAAAATTTAAGGCATTATTAGAGAACCACAGAGTTGTGCATTTTGCTACGCCGAGCGAGGTAAAGGCATCTGTGATTGAGAGGTTGAACCGCACGTTAAAATCCGGGATGTGGAGATATTTTACTGCTAATAACACACGTCGATACCTCGACGTCCTGCAGGATCTCGTGGAAAGTTACAACCACAGTTACCACACGAGCATCAAAATGAAGCCTGTAGAGGTGACTCTAGAAAACACCTTTAAAGTTTTTCAGAACCTGTACGGCTCTGCACGCGATCGACGCTGCAAGGACTCAAGGATAAAGTTTAAAAAAGGAGATCTTGTAAGAATATCTAAACTGCGAGCAGCTTGCACGATCTCCCCCTGTGTACAAACTCAAAGATTTTGATGGAGAAGCTATTGAAGGTTCCTTTTACGCGGAGGAGCTTAAAAAAGTTAAACTGAATAAAGACAAGATGTATCAAGTGGAGAAGATATTAAAACGACTCAGCATCAGGGGTGTAAAACAGGTTTTTGTCCGTTGGAAAAACTGGTTGAGAAATTCAACAGCTGGGTCAGAGCCAGTGACCTTCACGAGGTATAAAGGGGCCATCGCTACTCCTAGCCCGCTACATTACGCCATGAACCGAACGGTAGAGGATGAGGGGTTTTATATCACCCTGCCCTCCAACGCTAGTCTCAACGTCTTTAAGAATAATACCAGTTCCAGTTTCCTTGTGGATTTAGCCCAGCATATCGATATTCTTCTTGTCCTCCTGTCTCTGCAGGTCCAGAGATCCTTCTCATGGTTTTGCCTATGACATCTGAGGCAATGTTTGTAGCTGCTGTTTTCAGATGAGGCTTAGCTATAGCAAAACCTTTTTTAACAAGGGGGGCTACGAAGCGAAATAATTTTGAAAATATAGAGCCTATTCCGCGACCGTATATTACAGGTGCTCCATAAAAACCAGGCAGGGTACCTGCGACCTGGTTCTGGTAATAGTTTACGAAGCGGTGAGGATCATCCCTCATGCTTATCTGAACCATGTTGCTTTGTTTTGTTGTCCTCCTCCTGACACAGACACAGACACTGAGGTGACCTCTGACTGAACGTTTGCTTGATAGTGACTAATGAGTCTGTGATCGACCCGTTTATATATATATATATATATATATATATATATATATATATATATATATATATATATATATATATATATTTATATATATATATATATTTATATATATATTTACTTCTGATCAGAGCTTATCGGGAGAGATAGAATCACAATTCCCTCAATTTACTCTCTCTGTGATATCAGAGTGAATGGTTTCATTACGCGTTGTGATATCACGGGTCGGAAGTGTAGTCTCACAACGGTTTTCCCATAAGTAAAATTTACCGGAGTGTTTTGATCCGTTTTAATCTCTATGTGGATGTTTTCAATATGCCTCTTTGCTACAGGTAGATAGTTGACCAGGTTAAAAGTATGCGTAATTATATCGCCAAACTTACCCTCTACTCTAACTGTTCGCAAGAGCGGGGCATAAGCATCGCCGACTATCTGAGGAGCAACCACATCGCTGTAACAGTAAAGCTGGTAGAAACCTGCTTTTAAATCCATCGGGTAAGGGGCACTCCTTTTATCAAATACGATCCATTTGCCAGGCTCCACACCTAGCATGTAGCTCAGTGGTGGATAAAAACGCAGGTGGTACCGGGCACCTGCCTGATACATGAGTCTATTTTCCACCGTGTTCACGACTAAATAAATATCAGAACCTATTTTTCTAAGGTGACCCTCAATCTCGGCTTTGAGCTGATTCAAATCCTTGAAATGTCAGCATCCTATATTCTGGCGGTAGAACTTTTCCAGCCCCGCTTTCCTCCATCCAAAAAAAGCCTGGTCCCTGGGGGCATTATGCCATGTGTTCGGATAAGAAATCTCCGTCAAGGCAACCTGCCACGAACCTTCCAAATCGATATGCTGGGCTAAATCCACACGGAAACTGGAACTGGTATTATTCTTAAAGACGTTGAGACTAGCGTTGGAGGGCAGGGTGATATAAAACCCCTCATCCTCTACCGTTCGGTTCATGGCGTAATGTAGCGGGCTAGGAGTAGCGATGGCCCCCTTTATCCCTCGTGAAGGTCACTGGCTCTGACCCAGCTGTTGAATTTCTCAGGCCAGTTTTTCCAACGGACAAAATCCTGTTTTACACCCCTGATACTGCGTTGTTTTAATATCTTCTCCACTTGATACATCTTGTCTTTATTCAGTTTAACTTTTTGAAGCTCCTCCGCGTAAAAGTAACCTTCAATAGCTTCTCCATCAAAATCTTTGAGTTTGTACACAGGGGGAGATCGTGCAAGCTGCTCCGGCTCCAGGTAGTATCTGTCGCTGTCTGGTGATCCAAACTGTGGTGATGTGGATGTTGCAGAAGGGCTCCCTGTATGCATCAATAGCGATGGAGAAGCATTCTCCAGATCGCGGTCAGTGATCTCCTCGCACAATGTCTTCTGGACGCTAGTTCTCATCCTGTTCCTCGTGTTGATCGGTGTATGATCTGTGCTGGAGTGTGTCCTTATAAATCTGAAGGGGGTGTGGTTATTGAGGTTGAGGAGGAGGGTGCTCAGTGGAGGGAGGTCTACACAGCCACGGTTTTCTTGACTGCTAGAATCTCACCCCAGTTCTGGCAACTGCGGAACAGCATGGAAACTCGATCCGCTATATCATTCATCTTCTCCACCCAGGCTGCATGAGGTATTGCTAACAGCGTCCTAAACACACCACAGTCAGAGTTATAACACTCAAGAACAAAAAGATCCCCCTCTTCATTCTCATTAGATTTCCGGTGGCTTGCACGGAAGAACCAACGGCCTGTAACACCTGTTTTCGATTGCCACACAGCAGTGAAAATCATCCTTGTTTTGGCCAGCTCAGCATCATCCAGAGGATTCTTCAGTCTCGGACTCTCCAGTCTCGGTCGTTTGGCTGCAGACGCTGCCGGGATTTCTTGGGGTTCTTCTTTCACTGTTAACACCTCCTCAGCTGAGCCCTTACCTCCTTCTATATGACGCGGTATCGCTAGTTTCAACACTCCCCAGTCATTGGAAGTTAGCATACCCACAGTGGTCAGAGGTCCCGGCTTCTCACCACCCTCGTCAAGCTGATACAGACAGAGGTCACCTGTTTCATACATGAACACATAGCCCCATCTTCCCCGCAGTCCATAAGGCTCCAGTGACCATTCTTCCTGTAGAGACACGGGCGGTGGTTGCTGCGTTCTGCACAGAAACACCATCCTTTTCTTGGGAGCATTTGGTATCAAGGGCTGATCTTCAAATATCGTTACCGGAGTCTCACAAATGAGAGACCGCAGAGCACACGTCCTCTCCGGTGCCTGCGTAGATTTCTCCTCTACACTCACTCTGCTTCTTGTCCTGGGCATCTTGAATCAGCTATCTTTCACCCCAAAGTCATTCTCTACACACTGACTGTCTCAGGGTTTTTATCCTTTACTCGAAACCCCTCCCCTGTCCACCAATTGGCCCTCAAACCTGGGGCCGAACAATAACCCCCACACATCTAATTATTTTCTCATCTTTACCTTACAGGGACCGGTCTTTGAAGCTGTTAAAATGTTGAACTACAACTTAACCTTTTCTATTAACCCTAACCCTTTCTCTTATTTAAACATTCAACTAATATATTTCTCACAACCTCCTGACTTTAGCTGTAATCATTCTTAACCCTAGCCATAAACACCCCCTTCCTTAGATGTCAAAGACCTCCTGAACAGATGGCTAATCTATATCAAACAAAGGTCACACGTCAAAATAGCTTGATCGATCGATAAGAGGTCAAAAGTCATATCCCCAGATGTCAGCAAACGGATGTCAAACAAAGGTCACCTGTCATATTAATTTGATTGATCGATAAGAGGTCAAGGGTCACCTGTCAAAAAGAGTTTGATCGAAGGTATCCTTTTATATCTCTTATGTTACATCAACATTACATCCTGGAAAGAAAACGGTTCAAATAAATCATTAAAAGCCCAAAATTAATAGGACATTCATACCCATGAGTGTACCACAACTGTATGTTTGCTTTTCTCTTCTTGTATGAAAAATGCTTTTTTTGCTTAATCTGTGATACACTGTTCTGTAAGTCCATAGAATCTAATGGAGGAGTATGTTGCTATGGACAGAAACAAAAAGTACAGAAATAAAACTAAATGAATGTGTGGTTAAATGGTACTTCTGACATGAATAATTGATGTTGGATATCTTTGATGGACAGATGGTTGTTTTGCATTCAGCCCTAAACATTGAAGGTAGAAAATGTACGGCTGAGCCCAGCTTGTTGGCTAATGTATGGTCTAAAAACGTTACTACGATTATTAAACTGCAGAGAGGATGTGTTGTTGTTATTGTATCAGAAGGAACACACAAGCTCATTGAAGCCAATTACAAATCCATGCCACTCTTAAACTGTGGGCTGTGCACCGTGTGCTTTGTCCTCACACTCTGATTATACCTATTAGATTGAAGGGAGGTGGTCCACAACTGTACACCCAGTGTTAATGTAGCCTCTTCTGTTTTGTTGGTTTGTTCTTTAGCAGGCTCTCTTTCTTCTAAACTTATGTTTTTTATTTATTGGTGGAATGAAATGCTCAGAAATGTATATTTTTCTTTGCACAAAAAATTGCCTGTGTTGAAACAAATGGTTATCCATCCATGATGTCTGCAATTGTTAGACAAACCCCACAGTACCATATATTTTGCATGTTCATGCACACACACACACGTGCGCCCTTGACACCTTGTATTTCTAAGTACTCCATGTAGGCTAATCTTTTGGAGTTTTTTGGCAATTTAGAATAGTAAAAAAATTAGCTCATCTAATATTTTCATGAAGTTGTAAAAATCTTTTTATATATTTTAAAAGTGTTTTTATATATATATTTTATTGTGAGTAAAATACTTGGTTATGAGCTTTGTAAATAATTGAATTATGTTTTTATTTTGCATTTATTATTTTGGAAATGGGTTTTGTTTTGAAATGAAAAGAAATATTATACTGTGTGTTAGTTATGTAGGATTTTTACATAAGCAACAGAACAAAAGTAAAATTTTTACATATTCAATTTTGGACCCTAATCTCTCATGCAGAGAGTTACAATCACGCAGTAGGCAGGAAGTAAGTTTCAAGTTGAAACTAAAGGTCTCTTTGGATTGTCAGCAAACCCTGAATGATTCCTCTCTGAAACAAACTCACTCTATTTGTAGGAAGGGGTTCACTTTGCTATTGTTAGCCCGGTTTTTTCATTGGAAGCTCAAGAACAAGCTGGAGAAATCGTTTATTAAAAAAGTATTTATTAGTGGTCACATGTAAAGTATATTGCAGCGCTGGACTCGGAGTGCCAGAGCTCCCGCAGGAAATCCGTCAGGCCGAGCCCCGTTATCCGGAAACATGTTATATTTATATTCAGCTTTATCTCACAGAAGTTGTTTTCACACTTGTCAGAATATAATTGGCCAGTTTTTGGTGACATGCTCAGGCCAGCTGCTGTCCTTGTTGTGTTCTTTGGATGTGATAAACAATGTGTGTGTATGTGTGAGTGCTGTTTTAGGCATGGATCTAATGTACCAGACCTATCTGCCCTAATAGAGATGTTTTGTCTGACCCAGTTGTTTATGTCCTTCTAAGGTCTTGGACCATTTAAGGCCATCTGTTGTGCAGTATGAGCAAAGTGGAAAAGTACCAACTAGGAACATAGGTTATTTAGGAAAATACAGAATATGAATTTATAATGTCTAAGATCAAAGCCAATTATAACAACTCCCCCTTTTGACATGATTTAATCATGTCAACTAAATGAGGTAGGACTGTTATATTCTGTATTGTGTCACACCTATTAGCGGCAGCCAACTTAGCAGGTCCCCAAACTGCAAGTGGTCAACTACCTTGAGGTGCAGCACAACCAGACAGGAGATTCTTGTTATCCCCCTTTTGATATAACTTCATTATGTAAGCTGTTCTTCTTTGCGATTATCAGCAGAAAGCAAGTTTTCATTGCATATGCATGTGTAAAATAATTGTAATGCGTTAGCTAAACCTTTCTGTATCAGGAGTGTTTATCATGATGCTGGGAACAGAACCTCTTTCCCAGAATAGTTCAACCTTCATTACTCAATTGATCATAACTCTGCAATGAGCACATTTCTTAAAAGCTATAAGTATCACGCCTTTACGTGTATGCAAGGAATAAATCAATAAATGTTTCAATATGTCTTAAAATGAGTGTGTGTATGTGGCCCCTAACCCAATCTCTGTGTAGAATCTTAGTTCATTTTGGCCCAAAACTATATGTGGTTTAAGCAGTGGCAAGACCCTGCTCACCCATAAGTACCATTACAACACATAACAATAATTAACTAAGCTACAACAATTCATAAAATATTGAAACCCAAAAAGTGCTTAAGGCAATTAACATTACCATCAGGATCGTCCACTGTTCGCAGCGAATAGGAGCGAAAAACCCGATGGCTGATATCCGGGAAAATTCTCCTATGGCCCCATTCCCCCTTGGCGACCGACCACTTAATTACCTTTCAGTGCCTAAGGTCCTGCTCCGAACAGCCGATTCACACCAATGGCAATGGACGTATGTATGAATTCCTATGATTAGTAATTGGTCTACTTAAAATCATTAAACTAAAGAGGAACATCACAAAACACAAAACAATACAGACATTTAAACATGACGTGAATATGAAGATATGACCCTGTTGAGAAATGATGAGTAATGTTAGACGTAGTGTAAAAACTGACAATTTCTTTTGAGTGAAAATTTCATGATAACATTGTGCAGAGTGGTGCAGTGCAGCTCAGTCTCTTGTGGTCCAATCCTGTCACTGCTTGGTGTTTGGTTGTCCTTCTGGCTGAACCTCAATTCAGCAGTCTGAGCTAACTGGGAAGGAGAGGTTACCAGCACTTCACTTCCACAAAGGGGTCTTTATCACCCATTTTCCCTAACTAATCTTTTTCTTTGGGACACTTCAGGAGATAATTCAGATTATTTTGTTGACAGTGGTTGAAGGTTGTGTGGTTGTTCAACCATTATCTTGGCATGATGATCGTGCCTCCCAGAATTTCAGACTGACGTCTTGTCAGTCACTTGGCTGTGAGTCCTGTAGAGATTCTGCTGCTGATGCAGTTAATTTAAGCTGTGGATGAATGTTAGCAGGAGAGAGAACCGAGCAGCACAACATTTAATTTTCACAATGTTCTATATTCAGGAATTCCCTTTTAACAGGTTTAATCCCAGTATTCATTGGTCGACCAATTAAGTTTTCATATGAACCCCAAACAAAAACAAATAAATCGAAAAAAAATAAAAAATAAAATAAAATAAAAATAAATTAAATGAAAAACAAAACAACTGGCCAGTTAATAGAAACCATGTTTTAGGACAGTACCGTAATACTCACCAACCTGCTGTACAGCATTAATGAGAAATCCACTACCATCAACTTTTTCTGTGGAAAAACTTGAAACCATTTAGAGAAAACAGCAAGACAAAGACAAAACACAAGACAACATAGAACAAAAGACAAAAGGAAGACAAAGACTCACAGAATTTTGGGAAAAACTTGAGAAGTGTTAGTAAACTATGATTAATTGTTGTGTCTCCACCCCCCCGATGAGACTTAGTCTCCTCCGTATGTTAGTTCTGCTGAACTCTTCCACTGCAGTTTCTGCTCCTGTGTTGCTGCTGCAGGACAGAAATGTTTGTGGTTAGATTTCATTTTGGGAGCAGCACAGCATCAAGAAAGCAGCCATTTCTTCTCAATGAATAACTGATTAACCTTTTTGGGATAAATATTGTCTGTCCTCTTAATTCAACTCAGAGTGCTTTTGATAAAATTTCAGCATGATCTGCTTAATTCTCACTTGTTACTTTATACTAAATTCTATTTAATTCTTACCAGTGGCTGTGTTTCGTGATGCTGAGCCATCCACAGACAGTTCAGGATCAGCATTAATTTTTAATTTTAAATTTTCTTTTTTCCATTTGAATTAGAAACACTTCATGTGGTACCAACAGTGTGACATCAGAGTTTCTTATAACATCACATGATACAATAACATATTTCCATACAAATTAGAATCACAGACAAAGGTTTATTCTATTTTTCTATTTGTCTTAATTCCTCATTTATTTATTTTTTAGATGAGCCATGTGGCCTTGTGCTGCTAACTTTTTCCTTAGCAGTGCCACAGCATCGCGCTTGTGTTGTCAGACATCAGATCTTTGGTTGGTTATTGATCACTGTTACCTTGCATGCATGCTTTGACCTAAGGGCCCAGATTCTTGATATTATTTTGTAATATTTTTCTTTGCTCGTAGCAGTTTTGGAATGTTAGCTAAATTGTTCAGGATCTTTCTTGTTTTTTCTTGACATGAATTAGACCTTTAATCGTGCAGTTCAAAGCTCTGTGCTTTACCTTACTTAGAGCAGCTCTGCCTCAGTTTATTATGTTTTACTTAATCTTTACTTCTTTCTTCCAGTATGTGTGGATGTATGTGGGTGTGTGTGTGCGTATAGATGTGCGTGTGTGTGTGTCTGTATGTGGCCTTGGGTTTCAATGTTTTGTTTTATTTTCTTCTATCTTGTGAAGCACTTTGTGTTACATTTTCTTGTATGAAAAGTGTTATGAAAATAAAGTTTGATTGATTGATTGATTGATTGATTGATTAAGTGCACCAGATTAAACAACTTGGGTCATCTCCCGTGTAATTTCTCGAATGGACCAGAGCACATGATTAAAACTGTTCTCACAGAACATTTTATTCATCCCATTCATATCCTTTTCTTTCGACCAACATGTCATGACTGAGCACAGATTGGATTGTATATATTGTTTCTCAATAAATTGCAATTGAAGTGGATTGTTGCCATTTTTCAGAGATCTTTTAGTCACCTGGTGTGGAGTGGTGGGAAGAGAGGGTGTGTCCAGATTATTGTTGTAGTTCTTTGTCACTTGAGCTTTTAATGTCTGACTTGCACACCGGAGAGGTGTGAAAATTAGTTATTGTAACCATTATTGTTTCTGCTACTGCGGTTCTACAGTCTAGTCTCCACAGTAGTGTTTTCCTTTGGTTTCATTGTCAGTGGTCCGTTCAGTCTCTGATAGAGTTTTAGTCCCCGTGGTCTAGTCTTTGTCAGTAGGTGAGGTTCCTATGTCAGTCCGGACCTCAGTTAATGTTCTTTCGGCAGGATCTTGAGCCTGAGTACAGTGATCCTTGTGGATCCAGTTACTCAGTCTATTCTCGGTCAACCATACCTTTACAGAATGTGTTGTAGCTTCTGCGTCCTGTCCATATAGGAGAGGACCAGTTAAGTTTGTTCACTTTCCTGGTCCTGTTCCTTGGTGAGTATTTATGTAACCTGTTGAGATATCCTCATCACCGTGTTATTCAGTTGTTTCACATTCACACAAGTTTCCATACTGTAGTACAACAAGGGGTGAGCCTGTTGGTGCAGTTGTAAATGGACAGGGTGTTTCCTCCCTGTCATGACCTCATGTGGGACAACATGACAACATTCATGGTGGCATTTGGAGTAAATCTTAGGCTAACACAATACGTAGAGCTTCAGCCCAGGTTAACTGTGTGTCTGCACAGACTTCTGTTCGGCCTTTTTGATGGTTCTATTTGCTCTTTTCACTAGTCCTTGTAAAGCTGGGTGAGAGACTGCACCGAGCTTATGTGTAATTCCAAACATCTTTTCTACTTCTCTTAGTTCTTCATTAGAAAAGTGAGTGAGTACCATTGTCTGATCTTATCACTTCTGGTACCCCAAATCTTGGAATAATTTCTCTTGTAAGTCATTTAATGACTTCTTTTCCTTTTTCGGTTTTAGTAGGTGTGGCTTCTACCCATCTAGAAAAGGGATCCACACATACTAGAAGATTTCGTTTACCTTCAGTCCTGTTTGCTGCTCCCATGTCAGAACAATCAATTACTATCTGCTTCCAAGGGGCATCAGGTACTGGGGAACTTGTCTAGTCCTGCTTTGAGAGATACTTTTGGAATGAACAGTTTGCAAATTTCACACGATTGCACAAAATATTTTATTGTGTCTTTTAGGTGGGGGTACCACCAGTGTTGTGAAATGAGCGCTGTTACTTTTGAGCTAGCACAGTGAGCTCTACTGTGTGCTTCTTGACATAGCAAATTTAGTAGTCCAGTTGGAGCTACTATTTTGCCTTCATGATTCCTCCAGAGTCCTGTGGAATTTTTATTTTTTTTTCCGTTCCATGCTTGCTTTTCAGATGGTTAGCAGTGAAGTTCTTTAATGTTTTCTGAGACATCTGGTTAAATGCAGTATACCTTGCTTTTGTTTTTGCTGCCTTATCTGCCACATTGTTGCCTCTCGCTACCCTCCCATCTCCCTTTTGATGTCCTCTGCACTTGACTATAGCAACTTGTTTTGGTTCAAGTATGGCATAATATAGTTCGAGTAATTGATTCAAGTGTTTAATCGGGGTGCCTGCTGAGGTCACAAAGCCTTTCCTTTTCCAGTGACACATGTCTGGTATAAAGGCATGTCTTTAACTGTAAACACTGTTTTTATTTCACTAATTTATTCAATGTTTATTGTTGGATTAATTAATATTTATCTGCAGAGTTAGAATTTGCTAATAGTATTAATATATTGTTCAGCTGTACAGCTCTCTGGTTGCTGTGGCTGTTTTTAAATGTGCCATGAAAAACAAACCTTGACTTGACTTGTTATGACTCAAACTTACTACAGCTGTCTTTAAATTTCTTTTAGAGTTTTCTTCTTCAAGAAACTCATTGGTGATATCTGACTCTCGTTGTGCCTTTTATTGCTGGGTTTTTGTTAATTTCCTAATTATCTAACTCACTTTAAACCTTTATATAAAGCATTTTGCTGCTCTGTTAAGATAACAGATCCATTGATTCATAGATCTGCTGGAGTTAAATAGTTAAATGGTTTAATGAGATTAAATATAAATACTGATGATAAATATTAACTCAGAATTGGTTAAAAGAAGCAGAGGAGAAGTATTTAGATAAGCTAAATTAAAAGTCCTGTTACTGTGATCTCTAACACAATAAAGGCTAACCTTTTAATGCTTTAAGATGGTAAGAAACTGTATGACACCTATCTGCCTGACCTTGCTGTTAAATCCTGATATTTTCTAATATGTCATATGGTCTGACTGTCCGGTCTCAGACCTGCTTCAGGTGGAAATCATAAAGTCTCAATTTGTAGAACATCTTTTGTTCAGGCAGTTTTTCAATTAAAGGATCAAAGATTTAAATGCTATGTTTGTTTGTCTGACTTTAACTTTTTAAGAGAGCTGTTAAATCTTAATTCAACAACAAACTTGTTCTAATGTTTAGTTTTAAACAGTCTGTTCTTCCTGGATTTATTTTGGACATTTTATTGCTTCTTATCTCTTCACTGTGATACTTGCATTGAAAAGCGGTTTTCAGATTGTCCATTCAATGTGGTATTTCTCCCATTCAAATTTATTTAAAAATAAATTATTGAATTGATGATAAATGCTCTAGTAAAAACTTCCATTATCATTGTAAATTTTTCGACTAAATAACTATATGTAACTCTGGTACTCTTTAAGTACAGGCCAATGATCAATCAGAATCTGTCCTCACTCTCAGGGCTGAATGGGGGAAAGAAGGAAGCAGGGTTGGGATGAGATAATCTTAGGGTGAGAGCATTTATGACAAAGCTAAGGATATCTAACCTTGTCTTTTCCAATTACACATGTCCACATGTACAGCCTAAGCTGTCCGTATAACTGGTCAGTTTTTTCTTTTGCTAAATGGCATGCTTCTGTTATTGAGCATGCGTGATGTTGGGAAGATGTGTCTCATCTTCTAGTGTAGTAGGATGTGTCCCTGGAAAAGATGACGTTGTGTCTGGCACATGCTGTGTTAGTTGTCCAGAGAATTGCGTCTGAATAGAGAATTTAACTTTAAAAATACTGACAGTCTACTGACATTATAAATTCATTTTCTGTATTTTCCTAAATAACCTATGTTCCTAGCTGGTACTTTTCCACTTTGTTCATACTGCACAACAGATGACCTTAAATGGTCCAAGACCTTAGAAGGACATAAACAACTGGGTCAGACAAAACATCTCTATTAGGGCAGATAGGTCTGGTACATTAGATCCACGCCTAAAACAGCACTCACACACACACACATTGTTTATCACATCCAAAGAACACAACAAGGACAGCAGCTGGCCTGAGCATGTCACCCAAAACTGGCCAATTATACTCTGACAAGTGTGAAAACAACTTCTGTGAGATAAAGCTGAATATAAATATGACATGTTTCCGGATAACGGGGTTCGGCCTGACGGATTTCCTGCGGGAGCTCTGGCACTCCGAGTCCAGCGCTGCAATATACTTTACTTGTGACCACTAATAAATACTTTTTTAATGAACGATTTCTCCAGCTTATTCTTGGGCTTCCAATGAAAAAACGGGCTAACATGTGCATGAGTGTAAAATGTAGGGGATGTGCGTTGTCAAGTGCAGATAACTGAAAGGGAAAAAGATTGGTTATGGTGGCTGCCACACCACCCCACGGGACACCTGCTGGAGAGAGAAGAGAGACAAAGAAGAGAAGAGACCAGAGTGAATCAACCTTGGGTTTTTGTAATCTGAGGGCACTGGGCCCTGGTGCCCCCAATCACCAAACCCAGCCCACAAACCCAAATCTCATCGGAAGACTGCTGCCTCAATAGCAGGGGTTGCCACACCCTCCCCCTTAAGACGGGGTCCCAACAGGGATCACCGCAAAACCAAAAAAACAAAACATAACTACTATGTTACCACCGTCCACATTGAAACTACGCCACACCTCTACAACCAGGTACCTAAAGAAGAAGCATTTTAAGAGGGAAACGGAAACATAGGGAAGGATGACAGGAGTTACAACATTCATAATCCCAATATTAAGTCCTGTTCAGACTATTTAGCCCACAGGGGCACGAGAAAAAAACATCTGCCATTATATTGTCCTTGCCTTTAGTCTTAATTATGGCTTTGCAAAAACAAAGTCCACCGTATCAGACGCTGGTTTGGACAGTGGAGCAAACTCAAAAAGGTCATGAGTTATGATCAGTATGTACAACTACTGGTTTCTCCCCAGTACCTACATAAACCTCAAAATGCTGCAGCACCAGCGCTTCCTTTTGGTGGAAGCTGCCATAGAGATGGAGGTACAGCTGGAAGGAGGAAGTCTGTTGGTGAGAGCTGCTGCAGAGTTGGAGATGCAGCTTGGTGGAGGAGGAGGCTTGGTGATGCGAGTTGTTATTGAGGTGGAAGTATAGCTGGGCAGTGGAAGCAGTATAGGAAGCAGCTGAAGTGGTGGAGGTGGAGGGAGCAGCAGCAGATGTGTAAAAAGCCACACTATCAAACCTGTTGAAATGTTGGTTGAAAGTATTGGCTCTGTCCACGTCACCTCCCACAGACTGAGAGTTCTCCAGTCTGTATCCAGTGATGGGCCTCATGCCTCTCCACACCTCCTTGGTGTGATTGTTCTCCAGTTGTTTCTCTACCTTTTTCTTGTTCTCCACCTTAGCTTGACGTAGTGTATTTGTAAGCTCCCGTTGTATACTCCTCCACTAGATGAACACTATTAAGTCTAATTTTTGCCCACCTGAATAGCTTTAAACAGCATTTGATTTTGCTGTTGTGTGAAGTCATATAACAAAACCCTGTTTGCTTACTTACTCTTTCTGAAGTGTTGGTAAATGCATTTGGGCTGCATGTTACTAAATTATCTCTTTTTTTATTTCAACAATAAAGGGGATATGTTAAAACAAAGAAAGTAACATTAGCAAGGAGTATAAATGACCAGGGGTCTGAAGACAATGGTTGGAAGAAATATGGTGAAAGCAGTAAAGATGGACAGTGTTTGAAACATTAGAATGGAAAGAAACTGGTCTGAGTACAACCTTGCTCTGATAAGTTCACATTGATGAATTTTGGTGAGACTTTTGCCCAGAAATACAGTGGCCAGCTGCTCTAAAATAGTCCCTTCAACCTTTTTTTAAAAAAAAAAAAAAGAAAAAGAAAAACAACACGTGACAATTTTCTTTAAGGTTCACTGGAAATGATTAATATAAATACAAAAAACAATTAAAGCATTTCTGGAAATTCTACTGCTGTCTTTGGGTCTGTCTTCTACTGCTGTCTTTGGGTCAACAAAAGTATATTGTTGTCTATTAAATAAAACTTATATATTCTTTTTGGGAATTATGGGCCCTGTGTTCTCTGGGCTTAAAAGAAGAGGAATAGTTGGCCTCAGTACACAGCACAAAGCTCTAAAGCTAGCATCTATATGCATCATCACTCATGCATTACACATCATGAAACTGGTGTTGCCTTACCTAAGTAAGAAAGTGTTTGGAGTCGATGATGCCATCATCTACCAGCTTCAGCAGTTCCATTCTCATCTGGACAAAACAGGCAGCAATGTGAGGATCATGTTCTCCATCGTGTTTAATACAGTTCAGCTTACATTGTTATGTGAATTGTATTAAAAGCCAATTTGTTTCTAACATACAAAAATAATACAACAGAAATCAGTACACCTATAATTATAGAGATTGAAATGTCATCAATTTAATTCTTCATGAGTCAACCTTTATTTTCATCCAGTGTATATGAAAGTTCAGAATAAAGAAGCTTATGACATACTGATGGGGTAGAATTAGCAAGTTCCATAAGCTTGAGTTTGTAAACCAAATCTGTTTCTTCAAGCAAATCCAGAGATCTCCCCTATCACAGAGTATACTCACACGAACACACTCTAGGTAAACATGCATAAAGAAAATCTACCATGTAGGTAGAAAGGTATATAAAACAGTAAAATTAATTTTTCTACAAGACTGAACAAAATCATGTCAGCCAGTATTTTGGTATATTTATAGGCATTTATATTGCCATCTGTCATCTCCCCCAAAACCTCTGCACTCATGAAGTTGTATCATCACACTCTCACTCTGAGCTTCCCTGTCAGAAATCTGCATCACTTGGTGATCCCAGCCACATTAATGCTAAATACAGGCCTCTTTTCATGTTCTTTAGCAAAGCTTATCTTGCTGTTTTATCTAGAACAAGAATAGGATTTTTCTGTACAGCATCTATCCATCCATTGATTTTTAGATAGTCACCACACTTTTTGTATCATTTTTCATCTCTGTAATAAGATTTTTAAAAATTTCTTTGATTATTTTCCATTGGGAGTGATCATGTTAACACTCTTCATAGGTCCAGTGCTGGGAAAGTTATAGATCTAGATTTATAAATTTTGTGTACACTAATAAAACTAGGTACACATTGCTTCCTATACAAAAGTTTAAACATTTTATTGTTAAGTCAAAGTGGGGGGAAAAAAATCACTGACCTTCCTTAGTAATATAATCATTTTTTTTTCTGATTTTATTTCTTCATTTCTTTCATTACTCATTGATAGATAGACAGACACTTGTCACTGCACATAAAAAACATAGTTTTGCATTCCCATACCAGCAGTATAGCAAGTGAAGATACATAGATATGAATTAGTATTCACAGTATGAATACTAATTCAGTATGTATGCACATCTCAAAAAGTCCTCAGACTGTATGAATGTGTTCAAGTGGTGTCCACAGCTGTCCAGATCAAATTCAAGTCACTGACACTTGCCATACATAGTGACTGCAGGGTCTGCATCCAGCGATCTAAACTAAGTCATACAGGGTTCTTTCTTCTCAACCACCCTGTTCCTGCCATGAACATAGTCCAGTACTGACATCCCTACACATAAATTGGTCTCAATCCAGGCTGTACACATTTGCGGATCCACAAGCTATCAAGTGCTATCAGAGCAGCACCTCCCTAATTTCACAACTCTCTTGGGGACTCATTTCCTCAGAGAACACCTCCTCTCCTAACACATACAAACTCCTCTTACTTGCACCTTTGTATTTGTACTCACCGTTTTTTTACTGCACTGTAGCTTGACTGTTATTTCTTCACTTGTAAGCCACTTTGGTCAAAGTTTCGAATAAATGACTTAATGTAGATTTATTTAGTGTCTGTGGTATAAATAACCAAAGCCATAATGGTCATGTGTGTGCCTGCCATGACATTAACTGAAGACCTTACTAATGTGACCTTAAGAAGAGAAAAAGTAGGGATACATTGTATGGATTTTCTGGCACATGATGATAGTTGGCAAATGCACTACTTTTGGCTTCTTCTTTTTGTGTCATGTGAGAAACTTGGTCTTGCTTTAAAATGGCTCAGAGACCACCAAATAAAACACATTCCATTTTCTTCACTTATGAGTGTCTCAATTTCGATCATATTTCTTCTTGGCTGTTACTTTCATTATCATCCCTCCAGTATTTAGTTGTGGTGCAAACAATGCTTTTACATGCTTATTGGGGAAATGTCTGCATTCATTCATGACTAAAAATTGGAATTGAAATGATGCTTCTGCACAATTTCACTGTGATTTATAAAATGGAATTATATGTACTAGTAGCTTTGAGTATATATTATTATTTTTTGCCTTGGAGTGTTAATTATGAACAGTTTTATCCCTCTGTCCACTGGTGATCATAGGTCATTGTATCACCATGTCAATGTAATCAGGCTGGGGAAAAATTACAGGTGTACTTAGGTTTGGTTGTGTTGTGTAGTCACAAATCAGGAATAGCATTGACTGAGGTATCCAGATCTGTAGATGACATCCTAAAACTGTACTCGTCTGCAAACACAGAAACAAATATCCATTTTCATTTATGACTGCAGCAGTCTATAGGAGCTGCTCATGTCAGTATAGTATTGTGAAAACAGCAGGCATAGCCACTGACACAGGTGCAGCTTATTTATTCTTATAACAAAGGACATATAAGGAAGAACCCGATTATCTCAGTTTAAATATTTAAATACGCTCTTGGTGTCAGATCTAATAAAGTTTGTTTATTTGTTTGAGATTTGTTTTTATGACAGTGATGTTACATTCTAAAAAAATTACACTGGCTCAACTTAAAAAAAAATTGTTGTAACAATTTGCATTTATCTTTTTAAGTAATTATGGGTGCCAATGCCAAAGGCAGGGCACACATATTACTATTGTGCATACTTATTATTCTCCCGCTTCCGTCATGTTTTTCGGCGCGCTACTCCTCCCGCAGCGAAGGTCCGACTAAAATAAAAAACACATCGCTGCGTGCGCGCCGATGGGCAGAAGTGTGCTTGTATTTATCTCTCTCATTACTCGAAAGGAAAAGCGGATAAATGGGAAAAAGCGGGCAAATTGTCAATGGGAAAATGAATGGAGAAGGGCTAAACGAGGCAGTTTTGGGCTCTTCGAGCTCTTCGAGCCCAAAACTGCCTCCCCTTGGAGGCCTCTGAACTCAGCCATACAAGGTCACACACACATCATTCAAAGTTTGTGTGTGACAGGAAAGACTCAGCTTTAACTGTGGTAAACGGCTTGTTAATAGCTTATACGGCTTTGACACAACGGCAGTTTACGTTTTAGGTGTCCAGAGGAGGTCGTCTCATGTCGGTTACACTGTAACTCTCACTCTAAAAATCTTAAAAAAAATAATTTCTCGAACAAATTCCTCTCACGTCCAAAATATCTACCTGATCTGGATGAATTATATATCAAAACGTAGGTAAACGTAGGCCTTATGTGTTCTATTACATGTCATATATTGTAAACAAAAATAAATAAATGAAAAAAAAAAAAAAAAAAAACGTAGGTATTTTAGTTCTCTTTCACCCAATGTGACTGTCATTGAGCTGGGCCTCACAGATTTCTCACAAATCCCCTCTGAGCGCAGAGAGGGAACATTCCATCCCATTATAAAACGGCCGAGCCCTGAAATCAGTCGGAAAACTCATTTGAAAACTGCCATAATAAAGGAGCCACGGGGGGTAGAATAATACAAATTACACCGCTGGCTTCCCCCGTCCCTTCTGGCGCTCACGGTGAAAGAATTATTCGGATCCTATTTCTACTTTTCGAACAGCGACCGTTTGTTCCAGACTTGTGCCTCAATATGAAAACCCCATGATTTTAAGGGGACAAAGTGAGGTGCAGATTTGACAGTTGACATTTGGCAGTCACAGTTGTTGCCCATAGCAACTAATGCTGACCACACCCAAGATGGCTGCCCTGTTCTATCACAGCTGATGAAGCCAGAGCCAAGATGGCGGATGAGGGCAGAGCCAAGATAGCTGATGATGGCAGAGCCAAGATGGCTGATGAGGGCAGAGTAAACATAGCAGCAGAAGGGCAGCAGCAGGGCAGCAGAAGGGCAGGAACAGGGCAGCAGCAGGGCAGGAGCAGGGCAGCAGAAGGGCAGGAGCAGGGCAGCAGAAGGGCAGCAGCAGGGCAGCAGCAGGGCAGCAGAAGGGCAGGAGCAGGGCAGCAGCAGGGCAGCAGCAGGGCAGCAGAAGGGCAGCAGCAGGGCAGCAGAAGGGCAGCAGCAGGGCAGCAGAAGGGCAGCAGCAGGGCAGCAGCAGGGCAGCAGCAGGGCAGCCAACATGGTTAAACAGCTTCATGCCAGCTGCTCATGAGACAAATGCGCGCGATAGCGCGCACTCACTCATAAATTTCCATTAATCTGAACAGATTAACAGGTTCATGCCAGCTGGTGACGAGACAAATGCGCGCAATAGCGCACACTAACTCATAAATTTCCATTTTTCAGAACAGATTAACAGGTTCATGCCAGCCACTGATGAGACAAATGCGCGCGATAGCGCGCATTCACTCATATGTTTTCCATTATTCTGAACAGATCAACCGGGCCTTATGTGTATAAAGCAGGCAGATTTCACCAGAACATGCCAGAATCTCATATTTCAGACTGGATTATGATCATATAATGGTGGACCTTCAATTTGACCTTCAACTCTCAGCACATTAACTCATATGTCTCTGTGTGGATGGGCAGCACCATCAAAATTTCTTCAGAAATTTTCTAGTTCCAACTAAGCCATTATTGAGTATTTCCCATGAGACTTTTATAGCTAGACTAACTCAATTAGTTTAGTAAGACCAACATGATTTATTTTGTCCTCTACAAGCTTAATTATGTTGAACCGACTAAATTTTATATCAAAGTTTTAGTGTTAATAAGTGGTCAAATTACTCTATTTAAGCTCCTATAACTCCTTTATTTTACTTTGCTTCTACTCAGAAAAGTCCATGCAAATTGTTACCTCCATTTCATTGAGTATAAGTAACTTATTTCACTTAAGTCAGAATAAATTAGACATGGCAATTCCAGTTTTGCTGTCAAAATGTATTTATTGTAACCAACTGTTGCTGGTGCAGTCTGGCAGCATAAAATGGCCTTGGTCACATTCTCTGCTTTAATACATGCACACTTGATGGGAAGCTGCACTAACTTAATATTCTAATACATTATTAAGTTTAATTAACTTAATACTTTTCCTTGTTAAGTGAAGGCAGACATGCTTATCCAAAATCAATTTATTTCTAAGTTAAGACATCTTTCTTCATTTTGAATTTTGATCAACTTCTTGAAATAAGTTATCAACTTAATAAAAGAATAGACATGAAACAAATAGCATTTTTTTATGCTGAAAAAGCTCATGCTTTTAAGTCATACTAACTAACATCCTGAATCCTTTCTGTGTACATATCACAACTGTAGGGGTAGCCAAAGAGCTCATTTTAAAACTATTTGACATTCAGAGATATGAAGCGCTCTTTTTCAGTTGTATTCTGTATCTCAACTAATTTGTATTGAAATTAAAGTAACTTTCAGCAATAAATACAGGACTTTCTATATCTTTCAATATTGGACAAAATCTTTCCTCTATCATTGGACAGAAGATGTTGCATTCAAAAGGACAGAATCCTCTTTTACAATCAAAAATAGTCATGTCAGAATTTTATGCAGCAAAAATTCTGAAAAACATTCAAATACAGCACACAGGTATATTTTCTCTTGGTCACAGTCCTCAAGTTTGCCCTTGACTTCAAATACATTGCCATGGGTTTTGTTAAACTATCACTTTTGTCATATCTCAGATAGCTCTCAAAATGCTGACTGTAATTAGTTCCAAGATTAATCTGCGGCAGCATGCTCAAATGTGGCCTTGTCCCATAGCACTCGCAAAATAAAGGCTTGCATGGATAATCAAATAATAGGTGAATATCAGTGAAAGGACTAAATCACTGTAGTCCCCACCTCCCCTATGTAATTATTTCCTATTCACATTAATTATAACTAACAGATTACTCTAATGACTTTTGGAGAAGGCTTTGCAAACAATCTATGCTTTTTAAAATGGAGTCACAACACTTGACACCTTTGGGGCTCTTCTGATTAGAAATGGTACTGATGTAAATAGCATATTTAGCATCGGAATAGTGCCAGCAGGCCTGAGTAAGACATTTTAGCCTTTATAGCTAAGTGGGCATTTGAATCAAACAGCTGTCTTGATAAGGAAATCTTTATTATTTTCTTTATCTACATATGGAGATGTATTTAATGTTTTCCAATTCATTAAAATCAAATAAATGTCAAAAAACAAACAAACAACTGTGACTCACATGTCTGACTTATCTTTTTGTTGTGTAATACTCACAGTTAAGAATAAGATTTTCACTTTTGTAAGGCATAGGCCTTTAGCAATTAAAACTAAGTAAGATTTTTATGGAATTTTCTGGAATGGAATTGAAGACAGACCATAAAAATGCCGTATACAAATGGCGCAAAATAGTTTTTAAATCTATAAAAATTTAATAAGAGGAAATGGTTGCATCCCAGTCCAAAGTTCTGAGACTAATCTCCTCCCCAAAATGCACCCATGTGACATTTGTTCATCCAGGCTGATTGAGCCAATAATGACATTAAAAGAATATGCAACATTTATTGGTTGTGAAAGCAACTGCATCTGAAGGGTAAAAATGGTGTACATGTTGGTATGGTTGCCTTGTAATGGTTGTTTTCTTTTGAAGGTGGTGGTCAACTTGTAAAAAGAATGTATTTTAGTCCATACCTTTTGTCCTACCTTAAACAAGTGTTCTTGTAAAGTGTTATTGTATAACTTCAATCTCATGGGAAAGTGCAGTATTTAGTTGTTACATCCACCCCTTCCATCACCCCTTTCTGCTTTTGAGGACTTTAAGTCTTAAAATATTAAATTAAATGGGAAAATGCTCATATTATTTGGATTTATCTTCTGCAGCTAGTAGGGAGCAGTACTTTAGTGGAAGTCCTTATGAGCTGTATTGAGGGAGTATGTATGAACAAACAACCTAGAAGTTCTACAATAGCTGCTATACTACATTCTTCTCCTTCCATTTCTGGTCTCTATTTACTACAGGTCAACACATTAAACCTAAAAAAGTTATTAATTTTATTTTGGTTTGCCTACTGCAGTTTGTACAGACAAGTTAAACTGAATATCTGAATATGTTTTGCTGAAAAGATTTAGAATATATAGTTGTGTTTGATTCTTCTTAACAGCATCGAAACAGTAAGTTATAAAATTAGATAATTATCAAACATATGGAGAGGGAACAAATGAGATCATCTTACCGCTAACATGAACCCTTAGTTGTTTATCAATGACACAGTCTTAGAAAGTTGTTGAAACTGACATGAAACGTAATTATGAACATAATTATATTTGTGTACTTTGACACAAAAATTACTTCATATTGTTACTTAGAAAACTTCAAAAACAGGTCAGAGACATGGGGAGTGGTTTGACGGTGGGATTATACATCCAACTGTCAGCTAGGGAACCAGCATTTTGTCTTCCAGCTTGTTTTGAACTTTCAACATTTACCTTTTTTTTAAAAATCAATTTTATACATAATTCATGTCTAAAAGGACAGAAACAATGATCTTTTTAATTTGTACCTATTTTACAGTATACCTTCAGAGTTTTTTGTATTATGTGGTATATTTGAGTGTTCACCTTATTAAAGCAAGGATATTAATACATTATTTTGGATATTTTGTTTTATGAAACAAAATTTAGCACATTCTGGCCTCTTACAAACTACTCATAACATGTACAAGAGTAAAATTAAACACTATCTATAGATTTTCTGTTACAATGAGTCCACTGAACTACAATCAGTGAAGTGATGTAGGTCTTTACCAAGTCATCTGATTCATCCCATGTTTACTCTGGTACTGGCACAAACCATTAAAGATGGTATTATGAAATAGTTCAGAGGAACACAGTAAATGTTGATTTCAGCTCATTTTGTAGTTTCTGACCAACACACATCCATATTCTGTAAATAGTCCAGACATAATTTTAAAATATCTCTCTTAACAACTTCCACAACAATCATTGTACACTTGGAAAACACACTGCGTTTGGACACAGTAAACATCTAACAAGTGGTGTGGAAAATGTAATTCCATTTCTCAATTAGTCTTTCGATGGAAAGAGATCACTTTGTACACACTGTATTGGTTCTTTGGGATCTCTGACAAAGATAAATAGAGAGCCATGGGGCATCTTTGGCTGTGTATTTGCTTCAGATGGCAAAACAAATCAAATGACTATAATGTCAAGACAAGGGTAAATGAATAAAACTTCATTTTTGTTCAAGTGTATGTAAGCCATGATTACAGTACTTGTCAATATAGGCAAGTCAAATTGTATGGTCTATACATGTGTCTCTTATGCTGCATCACGTATAGGCTTCCATGATATTCTTTTGTGATTTATTGCACTGTTGTTTGTATAATTGTATAATCAGAGGTTTTTTGCTGCAAAATCCATCTCTTCACAGCATATGTGTGATTCCCTTTGAATAATTTCATAATTAACTTTTGCAGGATGTCCAAAGAAATGGAAAAGGTATTCCTGCAGGAAGATGGCCGAGCCTACTGAGTCTAACGTGTCCACGCAGTAGTGGTAGCGGCAGTGGCAGTGAACTGTCCCTGTCCAGTGCTTGTAGTGAATACTCCAGTGGCTCCCATACTTGGGCAGAGGGACGTGGCTTCTCAAAGCAGGTGGATTTAATTTGTCTTGTATTCATATTCATTTTGTAAAAAAAAAAAATCATATTGTATAAATGCAATTTCAATGATTGAAAATATTTTGTTATGCACAGTCTGCCACAAGCCGGGACAAAAGGATGAGTACAGGCTCTGTATCCACCAATCATTCATCACCCATTGAGCAAACAAACCTGGGATGGAAGGAGGGCCATATCTTAAAAGGCTTAAAGCGTCTTCAAATGCACAGCTCAAAAGAGGCATCCTCAATTGCATCTGTACCACACTGCAAAGACTGTATGACCTCAAATGAAGGTATATATTCTCTTGGTATCAAGTGTGGCCAGAAAGAGACTGCAGCAAAGACAATAACCCTTACAAGTAAACCATTAAAGGTTGAGGAGGGGGTTGCCATCCTAGACTCTGATGATCCTGATGAGGATTCACTGAAATTATGTAATGGAAAATCCAGGGAACAACCAACCAAGGAATGTCATCGTTTAGACAAACTAGATGTTATTAGGGATGATGACAAAAATTGTCCCAGAGAAAATTCAGTTTTTTTCCCTTCAACTGACTCTGACAACTTCTTATTTTTGGAGGGCCCCACAGTCAAACCTTGTTTGAGCCCAACTGATAGTTTTACACATCTAGAAGAAATTAACAAGGACTCCCTAGAAAAACACAAATCATCAGACTTAAAGTTCAGTGACAGAAACAATAACCAGGAACGATCTACTGACCGCAAATCTAGACTTGATCATAACAAAAGACAAGAGGGCAGAATTTCAATCAAGCCAGTGGAAACAGGGATAAATGATGCAAGTTCATCTATTCAGCATACTGCAACAAAAGCCCTGAGCTGCATGAATGAAGCCAGACAGCGCAGCTCCTCAATGGAGGTTCAACACAGTAGGGATCAGGCCAGTCAAGCTAGAAGTGATAGCAAGGAATCTCCTCAGAGGAAACCCAAACCTGAGCTCTGTGAGTCAGCAAGAAAAGCTTTTATTTTGCGAAGCAAGAGTGCAGATGGAGGACAAGAACAGCTCAAGCATACACATTCTCCTCTACATCAAAAGCTTATTAAAGGTCAAAGGTCCAAAGGACAATCAAACACAAACCCTTCAGGACACGGTGCTCCTAGCAAAAGGACAAATCTCAATAAAACACATGGTTCAGGCAAAGTCACATCATCTAAAGCTGAGAAAGATGAGGCTATTATAGTTTCAACAAGTTCCAAGTCTCTTGAGAATTTTCAACAGAGTTCTCTTCTTGCTTCTCCTGTGAAACATTCAAAGATACTTAAATTTCCAGGCATGAACGAATGCTCAAAGAGTCCCAATAAATCATCCTTGCAGATCACTCTCTCAAGCAGTGATTCTGGGGAGGATAGCATATATAACAACTTACCCTGCTCGCCACGAAAACAGCGACGCCAAGACCAGCACTATGATATTTCTCAAGCAAACCGTAGGTCCCCATCCCCGCCACCACCACCAGGTCGAACTACATCTCTGCTCCTTAGACACTCTGGCAGCTTACCCAAAGATCAAAAATCGGCCAGTCAAGCTCAGAGCTCCACAACATGGAAGCCAATGTCAACTACAGCCAAGACCCTGTCAAATGATTACTCTTCTGTTTTACAGTCTAAGCAATCCAACATGATAAATGACTATTCACATGCAGCCTCACAAGTTGGTGCTGAAGGCAAGGATGTCCCTGACAAAATCTACCATAGCCATTCATCAAAGATACCACCTGTTCCAAATAAAATTTCACAAGCTTCTGAGTCAGTCCAGATATCTATGGACAGAACTGACACATGCTTTGAAGAAAATGGAGCTCGCTCTTTGTTGTCAAGTCAGAGCATCCTGCAAAGATCCCAACAGAGCATCAGTGAACCAAAACTTTCAGAAGTCTTGCCAACAGCGGTTTATTACTGTGGGATTGCCAATAGTCCTCAGATTTCCACCACAAGAGCTGTAAAAAGGACTCTTCCTGTAAGTGCTAAATCTCATGAAGCAATTGCTGGACAGGACACAAGTACATTCCTCATTTTTGGAAGGCAAAGCAAAGATGATGCAAAAAGTGCTCAGACTTTTATATGTGATCCCCAAATGACACATGAATGTGATGCACAGGACAAAGCCTGCAGAAAGATTGAGACCCGCTGTAATTCTTTGGATTCTGAACCTGTTCGACCTGTTGCATCAGATAGTGGTGTGATTTTAGATTGGGGATTTGATGAGGAGGGTTGGCTGTTTAAACGGTCTGTGTCTGTGTCTACAAGACCACTTCTAAAACCAGTAATGGGCATGAATGGAGCCAAAGCTCGTAGCCAGAGCTTTGGCGCACGCTACATGGACAGACCAAGCTTCAACAGATCTGGAAAGGTCCGCACCCAGATCAAAACACACTCGGGGAGCTCCTTGAATTCTCTTGGTGATGTCCTCCCTGGTACTATGAGTTGCTCTAGTAGCTACCATTGTCCAGTTAATCGATCCCTTTTAAACAATTTCTTGATTGAAGAGGGTCTGACAGTTCCCTCAAATTTAGGGTCCTCCAGTGAAAGACTTCAAAGTCTCAAACTCCAGCGAGAACAGGCTAGGCGGCTTCAAATTGAGCAACAATTTTCTAGTGCTTTTGGGGAGCCAGTCTCTGAGGAACCAGAGAGACAAAGCACTATAACCACAATTGAAGAGAAGGTGATGCTTGGAATTGAGGAGAACTTGCACAAGTCTCAGGAACAGGAGCGAACGAATGAAGTGAAGCAAAAGTCTGGCTCAAGCATAGCAAATTGGTTTGGCTTTCGTAAAAGTAAACTTCCCGCTCCAAGCAGCAAGAAGACTGATCCACCAAAAGTCAAGGAAGACAAGCGAGAGCAAAAGATGACATCACTTTTGGGAGGAAAAAATTCAAAGTCTGACAAAAAGAGAGACAGAAGAAAAAGTGATGGAAAAGACTGGTAAGAAATGAATCAGTCTTTTAAGTTTTGTGCATTCAATACAATAACGCTTCTTTTGAGATGGAGCAACTACTGCTTGATACAATTAATTTATTTATAGATTTCCTTTCTCAGGTGGCTTTTTTTTTTATCAAATTGTCTTAGGCTCATTTATCTTTAGTGCTGTGATGTGTTCAGACACATTTCAGACAAAGGATCACAGCCAAGTTTCAATAGATAGAAGAGTAATTTATCAACTGAATCTCCCTGGGTGTCTTGAGTCAATATCACAAAATTGCAGTATGTAGTTTGTTGACAAACTGTTTTCTTGTAGCCCTGTGGGAAGAAGAGAGTCTCACGATGCAGTGCGGGCATGCATCTCAATGCCTTGCCCCGGAATGTCCTTGAGTGAGATACAAGGACACACTAACATCATAGCGGACCCAAAGGTAAATTATTTTATTGGCATTAGGACAGTTTTATTTTAAATCATGAAATCACACAATCTGCACAAGGAAGGCAGTTTTTAAATCCCAAATTACAAATAGGAATAGACAATAAATTTACTAATTATCAAGACAATGGCAATTGGTGATGGTAGGACTGTGTTGCTTCAGGTGTTATCCCTTCATACATTCACATTATGAAGTAATCTGCAAATATCTGCCTGCAATGCTGTCCCTGCCCACTATAAAATGTTACTGGGTGGCTTACCATTGAACTCTGAGCCAAATCATACTATCCCTTAGTCATTGCTTCTTTTATCACCAACTTTGATGTTAGGTCATGAAATATATATTTGTGTTTACAATGTACCTCTGTCAAGATGGAAATGAGTAGATTGTTTGAACTGTTGTTCAAAAAGTGTTTCTGACACTTCAAATTAAATCATTTGAATAGTCAGATACAGAAATTAATCAAAAGGTGTCAGCTGAGGTGGTTCGAACATCTGGCTAGGATGCCTCCTGGTCGCCTACCTTTGGAGGTTTTCTGGGCATGTCCTACTGGGAGGAGGCCCCGGGGTAGACCCAGGACTTACAGACAGGGATTATATATCCCTTCTGGCCTGGGAACGCCCAGGACAAGCTGGAGAGTTTCGCTTGGGAGGGGGATGTCTTGATTTCTCTCCTGGACCTGTTGCCTCCGCCACCTGACCTTGAATAAGTGGACAAAAATTAATGGATGGAGATACAGAACTTGTAAATTGAGATCTTGCAACATTATGATTACTTGGCCAATATTAGAAAGGTCCTCCTGGCTGCAATAAAGGTTTGACCAGTCAGGGCACTGACAAAGAAGATCTGAGGGTGTCCTAGAGTGCCTTGTACCATGATGTTAGTAACATATATTATCATATTATCTGGACCATATGGGTTGTGGTGTGAGGTCATTGTGGAATTGGCTTGCTTCCCACAGACTCCATCAGACTGGGATCTGATTTGGAGGCAGAATGAACAAGTATAACGAAATGAGCAATGTTACTCATTTTACCTGTCAGTGTTTGCAACATTATGGCTGATCAATGCTTTATCCTAGATTAGTTTAGATAATTATTTAAGTTCAAACCCTTTAAAACTGTGTGCCTTTATGTGCCCATGAAGTACTGCATGACGAAGACCTTTCCAAAGCCTCAAGTTTGTTCAAGCATCTGTCATAAATCCTTCACAAGAAAGGATGTTAACAGCATGATGTTAATGAAGAGAACATAGGCTGAAAAAGAGCTGGGGGGCAAAAAAAACATGTTTTGGTCCTTGTGATTTTCATTATGAAGGTTGGCTGTTCATTGTCAGCAAGATCTCTACAGGGACTAGTATTGACATTGTTAAAAGCAAGAAGCAGTCAGCTGGACCGTTGCAATGCACAACAATGAAAGATTATGATGTTAACCTGTTTTCATGTTCTTTTACAAAAATGCATAGGTACCAATGATGAACCGAAGAGCTGATGGTGAAAATGGATCCACAGCGAAGAGTCCCACCCAGGATGCAGTAACAGGTCAGATTTTTTTTTATTCTCTGCTGTGTTACAGCTACCACAAAAACGTATGGATTCCTCTTGAACATCAAAGTACCTACAAAATTAAGAATCAGTTGGCACAGGATCAATGTTAGCTGTGCCTTTGTAAGCATCACAGCATTAAGGTTTTATCTGTGCTTACCATTTTACAGTTTGCAGACAGAAGTGAAGACCAAATATAACAGATATGTGTAAGTCTTGAACATGATAAACATGCAATAAGCAGTCAACAAACATGCAAGATGCAAAGTTTTGTCAGTGTGTGCTTTTTCTCCATCATATTTCTGTTTATTTAAGTTGTTCAACCTCTGTATCTTTTTACTGTGGTATGTGGCAGTTTGCATCAGGTTAAAAATTAATCATTTCATGAGAAGTCTATATCATGTGTGAAATGCTGTATAGAGGATATTGAATGTAGGCTTGACCCCTCATCTTCACACATTAGTGCACTGAAAATCTTGCATGGAAAGGCTCACTCAGTTATAATAAAACAATTCACTCATCTGGGGTTCCAAGCTCCCCCCTGGCCATGCTTAGTGTTGTGATCCATGGTAAAGGTGTGAAATTACGACCTAAAGGCGAACCAGCCTGAGAAAGAACTAAGGAGAACCAAAAGTCTTTTTTGACCTCACAGAATGAAAGCGCTGCTCCGCAATCTAGGGCTGCATGGTGGTGTGGTGGTTAGCACTGTTGCCTAACAGCAAGAGGGTTCCAGGTTCCTTTCTGTGTGGAGTTTGCATGTTCTCCCTGTGTATTCTTCCTCCCACTGTCCAAAAACATGCATCTTAGGTTAATTGGTATCTCTAAAATTGTCCCTAGGAGTGAATGAGTGTGTGTGTGGTTGTTTGTCTCTGTGTGGCCCTGTGATGGACTGGCAACCTGTCCAGGGTGTACCCCGCCTCCCGCCCAATGCCAGACTGAAAACCAAGTATGAAATCAACAACAAATTGGCAACTGATGAGAACAACTCAGGAGTGACAGGATATAATTAACTAATTGGAAACACATGTGCAGCCAGGGAAAACTAAAAGAGGAGTAATAGGAAACTGACTTTCAAAATGAAAAAGGGAATGGGAAAGTAAACAAAACTCTGAAGAGAACACATACAGTAAATAACTAAACAGAACAGAAAACAAACTAGAATAACACAGCACTGAGGACAAACACTGGTGAACCTGGGAAGCTAGAATAGGCTAATACAAACAAAGAATAATTCAAATCCAAACAAATAATACTAAGAGCACAAACAAGAAATAATTAAAATAAAAAATAGAAAAATAATATCTGTCCATTCATTTTCTATACCTACTTATTCCAATTCAGGCATGGAAACCCAAAGTCACAAAATAACACAGAAAAAACCCAAGCAGCTTTGTAGGAGTAGTGGATAATAATAATAATAAATTTGGTTGCTTTTGGTACTACTGCTGCAGCCCAAGCCAGATCTCTCCCTACATAGTTTTGTTGCTATATTATGATACTCTTAGGAGTGAGAGCTGCTGGGCCCTGAAATCTAAACCCTAAATTTTTTGATGAGTAACACAACTACTGTAGATTAACACTGTTTGTGTTACAGGTAGTGGCAAAGAGTAGTTAGACTGTCACTGAAGGTGCATTTTGCCTATACTTAGACCCCAATACATTATCCACTGCAGTTTCTTTCAGCAGAATGCAAAATTTTCTAAATTTCCGCTCAAACTTTGTTATTATAAATGTTATGAACAGTAATAAGACCCCTGAATTCAAAAATCAGTAAAGTTAAAGCTGAAACATTCTCTGCAATACTTCAACCAAGCATGGTATATTGCTTTGTTAAAGACAGAAACAATAAGCAAACAATTTTGGATTCATTGGTTTGTTAGGGCTATGGCTCTTAATCATCTGGTTTTTAAAACCTAACCTTACACAAGTAGTTTGTAATGCATAAAACAGTGACAAAACAGCCAGTGAGAGCACAAGGAAACATCAAGTGAATGTAAAAAATGACATATTAAAGTACTTAGAAGTACTGGTAGTCAAAACAGAACTCAATCTGGAATCTCCCACTCAGCAGTCAGGTGTGTAGCGCCATCAAATTCCTCCAACCTCCACATGCGAACATTTGTGCTTGTTAAATGCCAAGCAGCTATTGTTGTTATAATTTGAAACAAAATACTGTTTTGTTTTGTTACTCTTTTTGAATACGTTTTTTGTCTATTTTGTTTTATTTGTCACTGGAAGGTTTACATACATTGGAAATATTAGGAGAAAGAAAGGAGTATAGAAAAATAATATTATTTTCTGTCACAAAAATGACATCTCCTGGTGGAACATATATGGAACTACATAAAGTTAGTCTTAATCTTAGTCAGATTAAGAGTGGAAATTTATGTTGCACATAGTAAAAAAAAAAGTATTTGTGTTGCTACCTTTTGACTTCATCAGATGTATTTAGCTCAAGACTGGCTCTCCTTGCCTGTCTTAGTGATAATTAACCTTTTGAAAGTTAATTGGTGCTTATTGGGTTGGGTCCCCAAATTTGTACCAGTCAGTATTCAGAATATGTTAAAGAGGATAGGTTCCATTAGTTGTAGTTGGTTTTGCTTTATGGTTAATGGCATTTTAGTACAAATGTTTTCTCTCACTTATACCATCCTACAATTTTTAACACTTTTAAACATCGCTTTATGATTGTGAACAAAACAAAACTTAAAACGTAACAGTTATGTCATATCTATGGCCAGCTGAAACCAGAGGAGGCTGTCCAGAGATAGGCAAAGACAGAGTGAGTGTGTAAAAATAAACATCTAATAAAACTTTATTTGGTTCTGTTTTCATTATGGTCTCTTACTAAAGTGAAAATTTCATTGGTTAGGTTGACACCATCTGCAAGGTGCTGCAAATATCAAGAATGTTTGATACGTACAGACGCCTGCCCTCAGGGGTTAATCACCTTATTAAAATTTCAGCACTGCACCACCCAAGCACAATCATCCAAGCCACTACAGAGAGAATTAACTTTGCCTTGAGCTGTGGGCTGAATTATACCATCCAGAGATGGCTAAGAGGTCAGGTCTGATATGAAGTTGACTAAGTGCTCTTCAGCTCAATGCATAAATAAAGTGAAATGGACAAAAGAATGCACATTGCAAAAAAAACTGTGAAACTGTAGATCTCTTTATGCATTTTAAGTCAACAATGTTTAGTTCTATTTTGTTAGTTCTTATCAAAGCCAGTCAAAGCCATCTGAATGAGCACTGTCTCAAATGTTTTCCACCCGTGAATGTTCTTTCTCACTGCTGAGCTGTATAGCAATGGAATCCAAATTGTTTAGAAATGTCCTTATAACCCTTCTAGACTGACAGGCAGCAACAATTGCTTCTGGATCATGGCTAATGTCCGCCTTGGCATTGTGATAACACACACCTTAATGTTCCAAACCAGCAAACTGCCAAAACTACTGGTTTTGTAGAGATGCTCACACTTTCTGATAATCAGTTATTAAAGTTCACTGGATAAACAGGACTTGACTACTACTTACACGTTTAAAGTCTATGGAAACAGCAAGGGTGGTCTTATTTTTTCTCACACAGTTGCTGCATTTTGACTTAGTTTTTGTGATATATTGACATATATATATTTACCTTACTTTACCTGGTACTGACCAAACCATTTTCATTTTGTCCTGATACATAAAACCTTACAACAAAAAAGAGAATGTTTTCTGTTTTGTTTTGTTTTTGTTTTACACATAACTGTACTTGGCATAAAATATTGTTTGTTATCATTTAGAGAAAGGTGATATTTGCTGTTTCAAATGGTTAAGTATTTAAGCTGATGAGTATCTACCCCCCTCTTGTTGCTCTCTTAGCCCTCTCTACTGACCTAAATATTTTTTTTTTTTGCATCCTTTAAACCTAGTATAGAAAATATGTCTGACTTAGTCATTATTTACATACGATTTAGCTTGTGCTTTCAAATGCAACTTTATAACAAAACAAAAGGTTCCTTTTGCTCACATTAATTTGATAAAAACAAATTTCGATCAAAGGGCTGTTGACACAGCCAGCCCTGACTGGTATCTTTTACTGTACCGTTAACTGTTAGGTTGTGCACATTGATTGCTTAAATCTATCTACAACAAGCTATGAAGTGAACAAAATCCTGCCAGTACCATTACTCTCATTTGTTTGCAGTACTGCATTATAGCATTATGACCATCACTGCAGTGTTGTGTTGTTACATCAAGGTGCTGTTGATGGGGCTTGGCATATTTTAGATAGAAGAGGAAAATAACCTTGCCATCCATGTTAGATGCTTATTAAAACGGATCAGTTGTCAGTTTCTGTGATTCTGCTTTTCAAGGGAAGACTGTGTCTGCAAGACCACACCAATAAATTAATCTGTTCTATGTTTCCTCAAATCAGTTACAGGAGAAATGCTGTTGACCAAGTTAGTCATAACAACATTTTGCTTTGCCGTTTTTAAGCATGACTTCTGATATAACACGATATATAGTTTTGTTAAGTAATTCTTTAAATCATAATTTGAGAATTTGTCTGATGTCTTACTAACAAAAACACATTTTGTTTTCTTGTCCTGACGTAAGCTAGTAATAAGCTACTTTAATTGATGTAATCTTAAGAGATAACACAGCTGTCAGGCCCGCTCTGACAGTCTGACTTCTGTCAGAAACCCCATCCTAAGATGGCGGCCGTGTTGATGTGATTGACAAGCCCGAATGCGGCATCTACGTGTATGTATCTATGGGAGGCAGGGCATGACGTATGCTTATGCTCCACTTTCAGCCAGTGATATGCCTGAAACTGTTATGGCGTTTGTCTGGACGTGGACAGTAGAATGATCTAATTTCTCGTGTTAAGAGTTGGATAAAACAAAGAAAGCTTAATTTCTCCCGACGAGGACAGTGGCCAAGAGGAGGGCTACGACACTGAGGAATATATATATTATAACACATTTGTCTAGGAGTCTGAAAACACCACAACTTGTTAAGATATGAAGGTTAGGGATATGACATAAACGTATGATATATAAAATGTCAAATAACATAACATAACATAACATACACCATACCATAACAACACAGGTAACTCTCAATCTCAAAATTCAGATGGATATCTGTAAAGTTATGACATATGAATAACAAATCAAACAATGTTATTTTCCTGTGTTAACCATGGAATACAAAAAGAAACAGCAGGAAACATCGGTCAACAGTTGCATTTCTTCATATAAATGTCTAGTTACTGACTTCATTTAGATTTAACTATTCAACACTACAGACCGATAGGGGGTAATGTGGCTCCACAGACAAGATAGTAATTTTCCAAAAAATTGATTTCTTCGTTATTTTGCCAAGTACGAACGTGGAAAAGGTCTTAAAATGTAGCTCGTGATTTCACTGAAAACCTGAAAGAAAATATACAAAGGCATATTTAATACACTTTCAACTGAAAGTGAATCTGAGCAAAGTAATTTTGAGAGTTCCATGAGATGTCTGTCTCTCGTCTGGCTAGATCAAAGCAAGTGTCCTCTTTGATTTACTTTTTGTTCAGATAAGGTAGGGAGCACAGTTAGTCTGTTGATTCTCCAATGTCTCCCAAAAAGTGTCCTTTGTTTGTTCAGCTTAGTTAGCACTAAGTCGTTAATGCATACACGTACGTTTATGGGGCAGGTCTGGGGGAAGAGAAACTCCCCAAATACTTTCCATAGGGCAAAGGTTGTTGTAAATTAGATGATCTCGGCCTCTTCCTTGGTGTAGAAATCCCCCATCTGGCCCTTACACAAACATTACCTCACAGGAATATTGCTGAGACTTCCAATGGTTTAAGTTTTGTATTAAATTCAACACTTGAGTTCACTACACAAAATTAAAATACAATAGAAAATACTTAATTCATCCCAACTTTAGCTCAATTAAATAAAATATAGCTCAAATTAAATAATTATTTAATGAAATAGTTAAATGTGAGAACATGTTAGCAGTCACTGTTAAAAAGCCTTATGGCTGTCCCCACAGCCATAAGGACCTCCTGAACCTATCAATCCTGCAGCTGCAGTGAGATGAGCCTCTAACTGCAGCTGGTCCTTTGTCCTGCCAGGATGCTGTTTAGGGGATGTTTATTGTTCACAATCATAGAATATAACTTCCTCTTCATCCACTGTTCTACCACAGTTCTGAGAGGGTCCAGCTCCTTGCCGATCACAGAACAAGCCATTTTCACCAGTTTGTCCGGGTTTCTACAGTTTTTGTCTGTAGTGCCACTCCCCCTGCAGACAACAGGATAGAACAGTACACTCTCAAGGACAGTGTGATAAAACATGCAGACACTGCAGAAATTGAAGGACCTGAGCTGTCTCAGGAAGAAGAGATGGCTCAGAAGAGACGGTATTTGTCGAACTGCATAGTCTCGATCTCCTCTTCCTCAATGCAGACTGACTGGCATGGTGTTTTAGATATCCTGAAATCAACCACCAACTCCTTAGTCTGTGGAAATTTTTGGAAAAAATTGGAAATAAAAATCTGAAAATGTACTTGTAAGAACCCATAAGAAGTCTGCGAAACCTCATATGTTCTTGTCTTAATTAATACAGTGGAGCAGCTGTTGCCTCATCTCTTGAGTGATATCCCACAGGATTCTGCTACAGGCTGCTTCAAAAAACACAAGTTGCAGCCTCTGGAAATGCTTTTACTTTTTTGAACACTACTTTGAAAGCTGAAGTTATATTGTTTATTTTTTTTTTATCAGATTACTTTAGTGTAATGAAAGATTTGTTTTGAAAGAGAGACGGTTAATTGATAAAAGATATATCACATTGATTTGACATTATTACAGGTAAAGCAAAGTAAACAAATTTAGATAGCACAAAGCTTCAGTGTGCGTCTATTTGTATAGCAACTGTGATCTGTTTCAGGCCTTGTTCAGTTTTGCAGCTTTATATGTTACAGTATAACGGTGTGTTTTTGACAGCTATGTTTAAAATATTACAAATAAAATATACAAAGGAGTGTATTTAGATTTCATCTCATACAGTATGCCATTATGTGCATTTCATATTCACTTTCTGGCCAGTGCATGCAAGCAATCATACTCTCACCAACAACATCAACAACATCTGTTCAAAACATTGGTTCAAGTGGGCTTGATTTGTATCAGTATGTAGGTTGTATGTCTGGGCACTTTGGTGTAATTACGGTAGTAAATTACTGGATTGTACTGAACCTCTATTTTCTGATATGCCTTTAACAAAAACAAACAAACTTTAAAAAAAAGCCATAGCAAAGTTAACAAAAGAGTGAAAAAAAAAAAACTAATAAACTTTTCTATCTCAGCTTTGAAGGAGCAAAATACCTGGATCTGCTGCTCAGATCTTAAATAAACATTGAGCATAATGAATGAAGTAGGAATAACAGGGAAGCATGAAGGAAATAATGATTTGGTATGGCAGAAAAGATGGTTATTTACAGACAAAGGTACAGTCATTGCACAATGATGGCTCTTTACCGATTCACATCCTCAGTTATCATTTGTCCTATGTAATGAGAAGTAATTACAGCTTCACAGATTTTCTTCAGAGACACAGAATTAGCTAAGGTAAAGGAAAATACACCACTTGGTAACTACTGTTAATCAATATTAAGTATTCTAAATTTACTTTAGCACCACTTCACCAATGGTTGTCCTGTTATTTTATTCCTGTTGTGCTCCCTGTCTTTCCCGTTATCCTGAACCTCTTCAGCTGTTCTCCTTGTGCCGCAGGCTCTGGCTGCAAGATGCGAACGTTGGACAGTGGAATCGGAACCATACCTCTCCCAGAATCCTGTTCCTTCTTCTCCTCTATTCTGCACTTCCTACCTAAATCCTCTTCAACCCCAGATCAGTCCCTCAGTCCACCCAGTGTCCCAAGTTCCTCCAGTGAGGATGTGTCTCCTTCCCCATTACCCCGGTGGAGGATACCCTCCAGCTTTAAGGACAGCAGCCATGCCAGGGTGCCAAACTCTCTGTCTGACTCCTCCATGACCCACATCCCATCAGTGCCTTTTCACACTGTGGCCTTCCTCCAGCCCATCCAACCCCCATCTGAACCCATTATGACCTCTGCCAGTAGGTGTGATACCCAGAGCAGGCTACCCAGAACACCTCAAGGTACAGTAAAGTGACAGTTCTGGCTATGACCTTAGGATACAACAGTGTGGATAATGCTAGCAGTGTTAATTCATCATCAGGAAAGTGTAAGAACATTTTTATGCTCTTTAATTTTTAAAAAACTTTTTGATTCTTTTTGTGTGTGTGTGTGCGGGAGGGGGGGTGTGGGTGTGTGTGCTTTTGTTAGGTTTGGTAGCAAAGCTGTTTACTCTCTCAAAAGCAAACATTTTGGTTTTGTTTACCAAAACTGGCTCGTTATTTTCAGGTTTTTGAATATCTAGCCAACAACAACAGATTTTAGGCATTCGCAGGTTTTTGCAGAGGGAACACTTTCACTCATCAGTTTAGTTTACTATGCATAGACAGAGAAAACCTTGATGCTTAAAAAAAACGAGTAACCTGCCTTTAACAGATGAAATACAGTAATGAACATGGTCCGTGAACCACACCAACCCATATATCTCAATAAGCATGCCTTTCATCCACACCATCAAATTAAGTACCATGCACTCTCTAAATAAGAACATATGAATAATAATAATCCAGTGCCAGTCTCTTTACACATTGGAAAGTCGAAAGCTAGTTGCTCTAGCACTAAAAACTGCCAACACTGCAAGATTGTATAGAAGAAGAAGACATTTTGGTTAGATTAGTTAAGAATGTAGCCATTACTAGCCATTACAGAAATGACATGATGGGAATAATCTGTCAAATCAAAATCATCTATGACTTGGTGTTTTTGCAAGTGGCCTTATGTGTATAGCCACATTTAGATTTGACTGTAGGTAGGTCTAGGTTGTATACCTGCACTTTGAAAAGATCTACACCATCAAGATATCCAAGTAATGAGCAGAAATGAATTACTTTATACAGTACAAATGTTTGAATCTTAGTTTTGTTTAATCTTTCTATTTAAGGTAGGGAACGTATGTATGTTCTACTTTTAAAACAACAATGAAAAAAGCTCTCCAGCTCTACTCCCACTCTATCTTTACTCCCACTCTATCTTTACCAAATTTCAAAATGGAAATTTTGAAATTTCCATTTCAAAATCAAATGGAAATTGGTCTCATTACAACTAACAGACCCTTTATCACTGTACTTATAGGAAGACACATTGTAGACATGGCCTGCTCAGTATGCTAATCACACAGTATGTGCCACTTCTAATGAACACTGACATACTGAGGTCCTTGATTTCAGGCAGAAGCAGACATTTGTAGCTGCTGACTACTGATTTTGTCTGCTGAGATGACTATAGTTGGAGTGAGCTAATGTGATAAAACCACATGTTTTTCATTATCTGCAGAGATTTGGCAGTGTTCCTGGCTGACTTTTATTAAAGAAGAGGACATCTTTTATCAGTATACAATTTTGAAAAATTGAGGATTTAATAATCTAGGATAAATTATATCAAAGTATTCCAAAAATTGGGATATATCTGTGTGCACTAGTGACAACCCTGTAAACTAATACTTCATGGTTGTGATATTTTAGCACTCAAGCAGCACTGCATTATAGAAGGCATTTTTGGGTGTAGAACTGCATAGTCTCACTGCATTATTCTTTGCCACATCTACAGATGCAAGTCATAACTCTACCATTTTAAAAAATATCTAAAAACAACCCCCCCAAAAATGTATGCCAATGCCTTTTTTAGGGTAATGCTCTTATAAGATGGACTGAAGCAAAGTGGAAAATCACAATATGATTGTTTTCTATTTGGGTGTTTTATTTAAGCAGCCTAAATTCCTCATATGAAAAATTAAAACCTGTCCTCATTTACATTGTCTTCTTTGATTACGTGGCTTCGTACTACAAATATGGCATCTTCCGGGATTATAGCTGCAGCTCCTATAGTGACTTGGATTTCCATTCTATAACTATTTTAAATTCAGAATCATTATTTTGCTCTCTTGGAAGGTGTCAAATGTTGTCAAGTTGTCAGTGTCAGATTTTTTTTTCAAACTCCACATCACATCACAGTTCACTTTTAGACAGAAGATAGAAGCTAACTCCAGGAATAAAAACTCTGAAATTAGTTTCATTCTTTATTTTTTGTAGGTGGAATGGAACCACAGAAGTTGACTCATATCAAATCAAAAACACGAGCCACTCCAAGCCAACAGAATGAACAGACGAGGCTTCAGCTTGCCAATTGTAAGACACCAAGGAGCACATAAATTTAAATTACTCAACTGTGAAAGTTTTGTTGTATGCACTTTCCTCAACAGTTTGTTTTTTGCTCTTTCACATTTTTTGAGGAAAATGTCTTAGGTGTTGATAAACAAAGATAAACAATCTTTGTCTAAGAAACTTATTTTTATTTCAGTTGTATTCAAACTATGGAGGAAAAAAGTACATGTTCCTTTAACATTACACTTTTTTTCAAAATTCATTCCAATTACATTTCCATTTCCAGTGAGCAGAAAGCAAATCTAATGATATGAACTAAACACTTGTCTAACACAGCTTTCCCAAACATTATTTGAACATATCTACGTGTGTAGCTCGATTTGTGAAGCAGTTTCCAATATATGATGGTGAGTTTAAAAAACTAGACACAGGACACATCTGAGCAAAATCCACATTCAAATTTTACAAACTATTTTTTCCTACTTTTTTTATTTTGTTTACTGTCCAAAAATCTTGAGCCAGTCCTCATTTCTTCATATTCTAAATTATCATTAGCAATAGTTTTCCAGGCTTTTTTGAAGGTAAAATTAATTAACTGAATAAGATTAATGTGTTGATTAATTAATTAACCCTCACAAAGTTTTGGGCATTCTTTGGGCATTAGCTGCTTTTTCACTCATTTCCATCCAGTCATTGCATTTGACATTTTCAGAAGAAAGTGTTTTTTGTCTGTGAAACCACTTAACAGTGACCTAGCTCATTCAAGCTTTAACAAAGCAACTAACTCATGGGATGAACCCGTGTTGTGTCTACACATAACAGACAGCCTCATCAGTAATGGTCTCTATGGAAGGGTGGCTGTAAAGAATACAATCTTTAGGGAAGGCCTCCTGCCTTTATGCCGAACAACACAAGGACTGGACAGAAAATCAGTGGTAATCCCAGAGCCTGAACCTCAACAGTACTGAAGCAGTGTGGGATCATCTTGACAGTGGAAATAAATAAGAGGCAGTCAACATCCAAAGAAGAGCTTTGGAAAGCCTTTCAAGAAGTCTGGGAACTATTCCCGAAGACTACTTAAAGAAATTACAAGAAAGCTGCTTGTCTATGAGTGTCCAGGTTGTGTTTAAGACAAAAGTGCTTATACCAAATATTGACCGTTAATCTTGTTATAAATGTACAAATACTTTTGCCTGACATGCTATATTTCCATTTGCATTTGCACAGGTTCCAATAAACCATTACACCTGTTTCTTGTCTTCTTAGTAATATATAAAAACATTAGGGTAGCTCAAGACTTCTGCACTGTTCTGTACACCAACATACTTTAGATGGTCAATACTTTGTGTAGCCTTTTTACAGTATTCAAGCAGTTTATGTCAGACTGCTGACCGATGAGACGTAACGTAGCATCATAAAGACAAGTACTTTCCTGCCACATCAGCTAGGAATGCAAGCAAATTAGAAAATGTCCATTTAAATCAGTGTCCCGTGAAGACCTGACTGATGTTTTTTTTTTTAAGAAACGGTGCTGTGACATAACTACAATTACTTTAAATACTCTTTAAACAAAGGAAAACCAGTCTTTAAGATGTTTAGTGACCTACATTATTACTTTTAGATATCACAGGACAATATGCGCCGCTTTTGTTTAAACATTGTTTCAGTTTGGATGTTGTTGGTGTGGTGCAGTGCTGCAGCGTCTCATATTGCTCTGCATCTTCGATTTCAGAGAACCTGAAGCTGAATGAGTCCACCTTCAGCAGAGTATGAAGAATCGTCTGGCCTTATCGCTCAACCACATGGAAGATCCCTAAAACCCGACACTTTGAATACAGTGTCTGTGTATCAAGATGAAACATCCAGAACTGGACAAAAAGTGAGCTTGGCATTGTATGCCTCCACCTGTGCTCAGTGTAGTGCTAAGATACAGAAACACCTTTTACATCTCGTGACATGTCCTCTGGACACCATTTTGGAGGTCTGCACCTTGTAGCGGTAGAATGAATCTCTAAATGTACACGTCTCCTGTGCCCCAAAACATCCACACACAGTTAATTTCTCAAGCAACTGTTTTGCAGAGTTTTAATGTGTTGGCTTTCTCTGTTGATCATGCTAGCACCATGTGAGCTACCTGTAATCTAAACATAACAGAGTTGCACATAAGCTTAAGCTTTGGGGTGATGGTACTGATGGTAACCAGTAGATAGTACCCATACACTCATGCTACATGAAATGATGAGACTCAGCTTATGATCAGATCTGCAACACAGATCTTTTCACAAAATTAAGTTTATGTTGTTCATCTAAAATGAGGTACTGTTTTATGGACAGTAATATCACCTGCAAATTATGTTTGCACATATCATCTAATCTAAACTTTTATTAATTAATCAATTGACAAAACATTTACACTGAACAAATATGTACACCATAAAATTTCCTTACATTGAAAAGATCCTGTGGTAACTTGGACTGTGTTTGTAGATTTATATACAAGTAAATCACAACAAGATATCAAGAATATGGGGGAAAAAATAGTTTTGGTTAAAAAGGTCAAGATCAAGATCAAGTTTATATAGCACACGTAAAAACAACAAAAAATGGATAAGGTGCTTCACAGTCAATACATTTAAATAAAAAAAAAGAGCAGTGGATCAGTCTTAGTTTAGTGGGCAAGTTTTTAATAAAACCACTTTGCTGCAGTATAGAAATAGATCATATCTACAGCAGTGGAACAAAAAGTTGCTACCCTTACAGGAAACAGCGTTGTTTTTGACAGCTGATGTCTGTCTGAGAGACAAGTTACATGTGGTTATACTAATATTTCAAAACTGTTGAGGATTTGATCTTCCATTCCCATGTAACCTTCACACACAGACAAACTACATATCTAATCGTATAGCTTGGTCAAAGCTGCAATCTTTGATTTTTGTCTAATTTCAAATCCAGACAAAGCAGACAGGCATTATTTTTGATAACTTACTTTGTTAAGTAGAATATGAATTTCCCTTGGAACTGTGTCTTTCACTTTAAGTTGTTCAACTATATGAAACAGCCAATGGCAATACAGACTGTCAAATTAAACAAAGGTAGAAAAACAAAAGTTTACATTATTGTATTAGTTACAGGGTTAGATGTGAATTGCAGTTCTGTGTGAAACTAATAAACCTTAAAATAATGAAGTGCAACCAGATCACAAGAGTAATGGCACCAGCTGTGGTCACTACTGAATACACGTTATAATAATCAATCAACTTTACTGAAATCATTCAGAGACAAGGAGTTTGAATTGCATCCATTTCCATTTTCCTGCTACATTTGAACATGTAAATAAATTCTTACTGGTACCTGTTTCTTAGATTTGATTCTAATGTAGATTCAGTGAAGATCAAAGCAAGTTGATGATATATATTTGAGCAAAACATTAGATTGAACCTTAAGACAACAAATCAGGATTTTATCCCAAATTAAACTATGTACAGCACTTACTTATATCATTCATAAAATCTACCAGACTGAGTAATGTAACTTTTTAATGTGTGCACTACCTAGTTTAAAACTATTCTTTTTAAATATTGTCACAGTGTGTTAATATCTACTTGCATGCAAACACCCTTGGGCTTATAATAACCACAGAAATGCATCATGTGATGTCCATCATATAGGGATTCTATTGCAACAAGTGAAAAAGTCTGTTCTATTAATCTTACTGTTAAATCTTTGTTAAATGTTTAAAATCTATTGCACATAATCTGTCACTGCTTTCTGTGCTTCATTTTTCAAACATATCTAATTTTGAAATTATGTTTTTCTTATGAGAAATGCAACTTGCATTTTGTACATGCTTCCACAGTAATGACATCAAGACAAAGCGGTGAGTATTACATGTAACCTTCTTTGAAAAGACACATAGTGGACATTGTTTTACAAGCTCAGGGAAAATATAATTTATTGTCTTTGATAGATGCTGTGGATTTAATGGGAAAAACTCACTTTATTCATCGTCACTTCATTAAAAGCAGTGAATATCCTATATGTCCCTCCAATGGTTTCACTTTAGAGTAGCCTACCTGAATTAATTTTGTTCCTCCTGTCAGTTGTTGATCATTAGCTGTAACAGATCTCACCATAGTCACTCAGTTACTTAATTTTGTATGCTGTGTTATTCATATATATACTGTTTAAGGTGTTATGAATGCCTCCAACATATTAAACAGTTCCAGCTACTTTGCAGTGTTTTCTCCTTACACCTTTGTGTGCTCCCTGCTTTTCATGTAGGTATTTGCCATATTGCCAAACACTGCTCTAAACTAATTTAATATACAAAAAAATAATGCAACTATAACAGACTTATCATAACTATATTCTTTTAAAATACACCAGAGACAATTTACATTTACTCAAGATGTAACACTATGACAAACTCTAATATTGCACAATTTCATTAGTCTTGTCATCTTACTGTATTTACCTCTTCATTACATTCATTCATTCATTATTCTTTTCATTGACTCATTTGCTACATGTATATGTATACGGTGATATTTGTAAAATTGCAGTGTTTACACAAATAGCAACACATATGTGTCATAAATTAACAATGTAGCATACATAGGTGAGGCGAGGATCAGGGAACAGATTGGCTGAGCTGATACGGGTAGATGGAGCATGGAGTCTGTGTTTTTAAAAAGGCTCATGTAATGAAGAGCACCACTCTCACAAGAGTGTTGTATTTTTCTAATATTTAATCTAATGTCCTCTATTTGTACTTGGCACAGATGAGTGTAATTTACCATTTATTGCACATATTGTCTCTCGCTATAACAGGATTTCTCCTTGTAAATGTTTTTCTGTTTTCAGAATCCAATAATTACAGTGATGTGCTCATGTAACTGTCACCTTAGTAGTACAAACTCAGAATAGTTTATTACTGATATTCTTTGTTTTATGTCAAAGAAAAAAAAAATAAACTATTTCAGTACTGATACTACAATGTGGTGTGTTGTGTTGGACTGTTGTGTTGGACTGATCTTCTTTTATTGTAGAAAGAGTAAGAAAGCTGCCATAGTGATTTCTTGCCAACAGTGGAGACAGGATAGTTTGTGAGCTCACTTCATGCCATTGTGCTTGCTGAATACCAGCCAAAATATTACCCTGGACCTGTGCATCTGAAATTGGAATCAAACTCCTGCTGAGTAGCCACACGATGAGAAAGCTGAAGTAGAGAGAAGCTTTTCAAACTGATATTCACACAGATTTGAAATCATACAATGTACATCATACACAGATGTTGCAACAAATGTTGCTTGTGCTGTTCAACAAAATGGATCCAGGTCAAACGACAAAGTATCTTCAATCAAAAGTTTCTTCAGATCCATTGCAATAAAGAACAATACAGGTGGTCAGTCTTGCCGACTGCAGTAGCTTTATTCTCTCTGTGCCTGGTGAGAGGAGTCCTTATTTGAATTACTGCAAAGACTTATGTAATTTAACATTATGGATTGCATTAATTTTAATTGGTCACTTATCCTCACAGCAATATCTGTCTTCATATTTAATTTCATGTTTGAAACTTACTTTTTGTTCGATAATAAGACAATGTAAAATGCTTTGTAATAATGATAAAAAATAACTAAAAGAATAAGGCAAAAAACACACTTGTAAGAATTATAGATAAAAGAGAGGAACTATTGATAAAATAAAAGAATAATAGAGTTATGCATGGCAGTAAACATTAAAACAAGTGGTTTGGTTGATAAAAAGGCCTGTGTAGACTGTATATTCAGTTACCTGTCTTTGTTGAACTTGCGCTGCTCTGGTTGTGTTTTTACGTTTCCATTTGGATGGGAAATGCACTCAAACAGTGCTTTTATTTTCTTTTTTCAGAAAACTCAGATTTTTAAAAAGCACTGTACAAATTAGGTCTAGTGATATATAAGCTACAAAAGTGCTACTGTTATGATTTTTTTTCTTTTTTAAAAATAACTTAAAATTTAGACCTTGTGTTATATATTATTAATATTAATATTTTTATATCTTGCATTTTTTTAACCTGAAACTTGGATTTTGACAAGGTAGAGGATGTTTGGCAAAAATATTGTATATGAAAATTGGTATTCTTGATAAATAATTTTTTGTCACTTAATTGTCACTTTGTCACTAATAGACTGTGGCAGGTCAATGAGACGCTCAGTCCCCGCTGCTGTTCTGTATAAGACTGAACTCCTCAGCCAGATAATTACTTTGTACCCGTTTCTGTTTTCAGCAACTCTGGCATAAATGCCGATTTTTTTATGGTTTGGTGAAGCAGTTCCAACTAGAGACCGAGCCCATTCTGAGACCGAGCCAGTGGGTCTACTAATATCTAGCTCTACTTACAAAGAAAAGCTACACACGTGGACAAAATTGTTGGTACCCCTCAGTTAAAGAAGGAAAAACCCACAATTCTCACTGAAATCCCTTGAAACTTACAAAAGTAACAATAAATGAAAATTTATTGAAAATTAAATAATCAAAATCAGCCATTACTTTTGAATTGTTGATTAACATAATTATTAAAAACAAACTAATGAAATAGGGCTGGACAAAAATTATGGTACCCATAACTTAATATTTTGTTGCACAACCTTTTGAGGCAATCACTGCAATTAAATGATTTCTGTATTTGTCAATGAGCATTCTGCAGCTGTCAACAGGTATTTTGGCCCACTCCTCATGAGCAAACTGCTCCAGTTGTCTCAGGTTTGATGGGTGTCTTCTCCAAATGGCATGTTTCAGCTCCTTCCACAGATGTTCAATGGGATTCAGATCTGGGCTCATGGAAGGCCACTTTAGAATAGTCCAACGCTTTTCTCTCAGCCATTCTTGGGTGTTTTTGGCTGTGTGTTTTGGATCGTTGTCCTGTTGGAAGACCCATGACCTGCGACTGAGACCAAGCTTTCTGACACTAGGCAGCACATTTCTCTCCAGAATGCCTTGATAGTCGTCAGATTTAATTTTACCTTGCACACATTCAAGACACCCTGTGCCAGATGCAGCAAAGCAGCCCCAAAACATTGCTGAGCCTCCTCCATGTTTCACCGTAGGGACAGTGTTCTTTTCTTCGTATGCTTGGTTTTTGAGTCTATGAACAGAGTTGATGTGCCTTACAAAAAAGCTCCAGTTTGGTCTCATCTGTCCAAAGGACATTCTCCCAGAAGCTTTGTGGCTTCTCAACATGCATTTTTGCAAATTCCAGTCTCGCTTTTTTATGACTTTTTTTCAGCAGTGGTGTCCTCCTTGGTCGTCTCCCATGAAGTCCACTTTGGCTCAAACAACGATGAATGGTGCGATCTGACACTGATGTACCTTGGCCTTGGAGTTCACCTTTAATTTCTTTGGAGGTTGTCCTGGGCTCTTTGGATACAATTCGAACGATCTGTCTCTTCAATCTGTCATCAATTTTCCTCTTGCGGCCACATCCAGGGAGGTTGGCTACTGTCCCGTGGGTCTTGAACTTCTGAATAATATGAGCCACTGTTGTCACAGGAACTTCAAGCTGTTTAGAGATGATCTTATAGCCTGCACCTTTAAGATGTTTGTCTATAATTTTTTTTCGGATGTCCTGGGACAATTCTCTCCTCCGCTTTCTGTTGTCCATGTTCAGTGTGGTACACACCTTTTCACCAAACAGCAGAGTGACTACTTGTCTCCCTTTAAATAGGCAGACTGACTGATTATGAGTTTGTAAACATCTGTGATGTCAATTAAAGGACACACCTGAGTTAATAATTTCACTCTGGTCAAATGGTTTTCAATCTTTTATAGAGGTACCATCATTTTTGTCCAGCCCTATTTCATTATTTTTTTTTTTTAAATAATTATGTTAATCAACATTTCAAAAGTACTGGCTGATTTTGATTATTTAATTTTCAATGAATTTTTATTTATTGTTACTTTTGTAGGTTTCAAGTGCTTTCAGTGAGAATTGTGGGTTTTTCCTTCTTTAACTGAGGGGTACCAACAATTTTGTCCACGTGTGTATGTGTGTTCAACCAGACTGCGTAGAACAAGGGAGAGTTATTTTTCTGAAATCATCAAAAACTGCAGTAACAACTCTGGAGTCCCGTTTGCTACAGTAAACAGATTAACAAACCCTGCTGTTTCACTACCTTTAGAACTAATGTCTACATCTAAGTGTAATAAGTTTGCAATATTATTCAATGACAAAGTTCAAGGCATTAAAAATTCAAGTTAGAAATCTAGGGGTAATATTGGACTCAGACCTGAACTTTAACAGCCACATTAAATCAATAACATCAGCAGCTTTTTACCATCTAAAGAACATTGCCAGAATCAAAGGAATAGTGTCGAAACCAGACTTAAGCTTAAGTTATAGTCTTCCGTAATGTCGACAACAAACACATTGCTCTGCAATTCACCATGCCGGTAGGGAGGTATGGCTATATGTTTGTGTGGTTTCATGGGTTATAGTCGAATCCTTGCTTTTTCTTCCGGTCACAGTTAACAACAGTAACACTTTAAAACAGCTCTGCTCGTGTACAGGTCTCTTCATTGTCTAGCGCCAAAGTACATCTCTGACATGTTAGAGCCATATGAACCAACTCGGACTCTGAGAACCTCAGGGAGGAGTCTCCTGCTGGTGCCCAGAGTCAGGACTAAACAAGGTGAGGCTGTGTTTCAGTTTTATGCTCCTAAAATCTGGAATAGTCTTCCAGAAGGTGTGAGACAGGCCTCAACTCTGACAATGTTTAAATCCAGACTGAAAACAGTTCTATTTAGCTGTGCATATGCTGACATTATTCTTGTTAAAAATTGTTTTGGCGACCTTGGCATTGGACGTGAAGGAGAAAACCAACTGATAACCCCTGAAATCAGCTTAATTGTTGGATTTGCAGAGTTTACTTCTCAGCTGAGATCAAGTATACAACTATCAGATGGAATAGCTAAATATTTTCTGCTTTTGTAATATATTGCATTAAACTGATATTTCGTTTGACAAACTGAGCCATTTTGCCGTTGGTAATCAAAACATCCTACGAGGAAGAAAGAGACACAGCAATGTGTAGTAAGTGTTTCAATTTGAAAAATACGTTCCATGATGATCAAGAACTTTGATAAGAGTATCACTGTACTAGTAGATACATTAGAATTGTTTTTTTTTTTTTTCCATATCTCTCCAGGCTTTTTTTCCTTTACAAGCAGTGTATCTGCTCTCAACAAGAAGTCAACAAATTATATTAAGAAAAAAAACAACTATCCCTTCAAAAGATATGTATAAACTTAAATTCAAATACAATTATTTATATTGCTGATACTAATTACAATGCAATTAAGTTTTTCGCAAAGTAAAGAAAAATTTCCAGGTCAACTTTTTTGAAAATATAAAATACTTTATATGCATATAACTGAAATTGGTTAATGTTGGCATGAAAAGGTAGAAAACAGATTCAAATAAAAATGCACAAATGTAGCCAGAGGAGCAATGCTCTGCTCTGGGAAACATTTAGATATTTGAGGTCTCAGGCCATCTGGTCTGGTTCGTTCTCTAAACCTAAAAATCCCATAGAACTCTGGCAGTGACAGAATATAGCACATGATAACTGCACCATTATGGTCTTGAATATCACACATATCTATATGCCTTTTATGTATTCCCACATCTAGTGAGCTCAGAGACAGCTACTTACATAAATTGTTTGGACCTTGCATATGTCATACATGTAGGTGAGGGAGTTAAAGTCAACAACAAAAAAAAAAAACTATCAAACCCACATACATGAGGTTAAAAGACAGTTTAATCAATTTAAAAAAAAAAAAGTTTTATTTGTTTTCATAAGTCTCCATTTCGGTCTTACCTTCTTTCTCGTTTGATTTTTGAATCTTATTTTTGTCAAGGCCTCGAGTACACAGGACACAGTTGCAGGGTCAGTTCACAGTCAATAATGTTTATTTATATAAACAGCAGGTTGAGGATCTCCACACAGAGCAAACAAAGAGGCCGTGAAACTCCTAACGCACTCTCCATGTAACTATGGTTGAGGAGGGTGCAGCTCTGAAACTTATCCAAATCAAAAACTCTCTCCACTCTGGGAGGAAAACAGAAAGGCTATGAACGATAACAAAATAAACTTTCACGCTCTCCTAATGAGGCGGACGTAAACAAAAGAAGCTCACTCTTAAACAGAGGCGCTATGAAACTTTAAACATCAACTCCAAGCTCTCCTTTAACAGAGGCGAGACAAGATCTCTAAAACAAAACACAAAATGAAACTTAAATAATTAACGAACGCTCCGCTAACGGAGAGGTCTATGAACATGGTTACAAAGCAAAACCACTCCAAAAGGGAAGAACAAAACAGACAAAATGTCAAATGAAATTTACCCTGATTAACCTAGAACTAAGGAATAAATTACAAACCAAAGGATATGCTCTGCAGGAGGATCGCTGTACTGCAGGCTGAAGGATTCTATGGCAATGGCTACTGTGAATCAAGGATGCAAGCGTGAGGATCATGACCGGAGGAAATACACTGGCACAAGACAAGGGAGACGCAGACTATTTGAGCACAAGAGGAGCCATGGGGAACAGGTGGAAACACTTTCAGAATCTGGGAAGACAATCAGACACTTGAAACAGGAGGAAGGGCAAGGTACCTGAAACGAGAAGGAAGTTAGTGATTTCAAAATAAAACAGGAAATGACGAGTCCAGACAGGAATCAAATTGTAAATAGTGACAATTTTAAGAAAAGTTGGAAAATGTTCCAAAATTGAATAAAACTTTAGTATGTTCATTCATCTGAAACTTTATATAGCAAACACAAGTCCAAATAAATGATTTGTTGTGTCTTCATTGACCAATTTTGTTGTATTTAGAAAATTTTAACAAATTTCATATTTGATGCCAGTAACACTTCGAAAAAAAGAGAAAAGACAGAAAAGGTTATAGAATATGCTGAACATACTGAAAACCATTCTGGAATGTTCTATAACCAGCAGATTAACTGGTGTCAAATTAGTATGGAGAATTTAAACTGCCATAATCTGAAATAAATACAAAATTATATAAAAAGCTACATGAATAAGTTTATACAATGATGAATTCTACTAAAATTGAATAAAAAATTAATTCATGCAAAATAATCATATAGCAGGTGAAAGAAAACAATTTTAAGGGGGTGGTCTTTCAGTTTGTGTCGTGGGTTCAGCTTTGGTTGATTATTGGGCCATGTAGATCATGAAATGATTATAGGAGTAAATAAACCAAAAAAGAAATTGAATATATTACAATTAAAACAAATTATATTGAAAACCGAGCAGCAAAATAAATAGCAACATTAACACAAGCTTAAATGAATGTTGTTAAAAATTAAAGCTGTTGTCTTTCAAATTCTTTTATTATTATTTTTGTAGAAAATAACTTTTTAATAAATTTTTGTATTTATCATCATGTAAACTCAGATTCAGTTTACAGCAGTTTCACTCATCCATAGATGAGGGTGTTAGGATTGGGTATAAAAGACTTTGTCTTTCGAAAAGAGATTGAGTGGTGACACATCCCTTCGTGCCAAACTTGGTCGATAAATCATCCATCCATCCATTTTCATCTGCTTATCCAAGGTCGGGTTGTGGAGGCAACAGGTTCAATAGAGAAACCCAGACAATCCTCTCACCAGCGACACTCTCCAGTTCCCCCAGGGAATTCTGAAGCGTTCCCAGGCCAGAAGGGACATATAATGCCTCCAGCGAGTCCTGGGTCAGCACCAGGGTCTCCTCCCAGTTGCACGTGCCTGGAAAACCTCCAAAAGTAGGTGACCAGGAGGCATCCTAACCATGTGCCCGAACCACCTATTATTCTACTCAGAGTTCCCTCCAGATGGCCAAGCTCCTCACCCTCTAAGGCTGAGCCCAGCCACCCTCCAACGGAAACCCATATCAGTCGCTTTTTTCGTTCTTTTGGTCACTATCCAGATCTCATGATCTCATGAGGGTTAGAACAAAGATGGAGTAAATCAAAAGCTATATAATAAACACAGATACTTAAATTTTTCAGTATTTTTCAGGATAGTGTAGTGGTAAGATTGCCACCTTTCATGTGGGTGACAAGGGTTCAAATCCCCTGCTTGAGAGGTATTTATCATCATTGAAAGGTGCTACCTCCAGTAGGGGTCCTCAGGCAAGACCACCTTACCCTGACTGCCTACTAATGTAAGTTGCTTTAGATAAAAGCATCTGCTCAATGCATAAACATAAATAATATAGCCCGATTCAATTAATTGTAAGCATAATCCAATTAATTCATATAGAACCAATTCAAAAAGGAAACTAAGGAAACCAACAGTAACAGCTGAAACTTGTCTTCAGTCCAATCTCCTGTCCAAAGCGTGACTGTGGAAAGGAACGACTCCCTTTCAACAGGAAGAAACCTCTGGAAGAACCAGACTCAGGAAGGGTGGCCATCCGCCTCGACCAGCTGAGGTTTGAGAAGACAGAAAAGAGGGGAAAAAACACCATAATAAATGTCACATGTACATAATATCATTTTAGAAATTAAACAGGGGAAAAAGAGAGAGAAGTGAGGAAAGGTGTGACAGATGAGGTCCCCCAGCAGTCTAAGCCTATAGCAGCGTAACTATGGGATGTTTCAGGATCACCTGAGCCATGCCTCACTATAAGCTTCATCAAAAAGGAAAGTTTTAAGCCTAATCTTAAAAGTGGAAAGGGTGTCTGCTTCCCGGACATTTACTGGCAGCTTATTCCACAAGAGAGGGGTCTGATAACTGAAGGCTCTGCCTCCAATTCTACTTTTAGAAACTGTAGGAACAACAAGTAAACCTGCAGTTTGGGAACGGAGTGCTCTGTTAGGAAAATATTTTACAATGAGATCTTTAAGATATGATGGAGCTCGGTCATTAAGAGCTTTATATGTGAGAAGAAGAATCTTAAATTCTATTCTGAATTTAACAGGGAGCCAATGAAGACAAGCTAAAACTGGAGAAACATGATCTCTTCTGTTAGATCTCATCAGAACTCTGACTGCAGCATTTTGGATCAGGTGGAGGCTTTTCAGAGAATATGTGGGACAGCCCAATGATAAAGAATTACAGTAGTCCAATCTTAAAGTAACAAATGCATGGACTAGTTTCTCTGCATGTTCCTGACTTTAACAATATTACGAAGATGAAGGGAGGCAGTCCTAGAAACCAGTTTTATATGTGCGTCAAATTATGAATTCTGGTCAAAAATAGGTTCCTCACTGTAGAAGTAGAAGCCAAGGAAATACCATCTTGAGTAACTATATAACTATATAGACAATTTCTCCCTGAAGCGCTCAGGTCCAAAGAGAACAACTTCAGTTTTGTCTGAATTTAGAAGCAGACAGTTCTTAGTCATCCAGGTCTTTATGTCTTTAAGAAATGCTTGTAGTCTGACCAACCTATTGGTTTCATCTGGTTTCATAGATGTGTACAGCTGAGTATCATCAGCATAGCAATGGAAATTTATGCCATGCTGTCTAATAATGTTACCTAATGGAAGCATGTATAAAGTAAAAAGAATCGGTCCAAGCACAGAACCCTGAGGAACTCCATGACTTACTCTGGTGTGTGAGGAAGATTCTTCATTTACAAGAACAAACTGGAATCTATCAGATAAATATGACTTAAACCAGCCAAATGCAGTTCCTTTAATCCCAATAACATGTTCAAGTCTCTGTAACAGAATGTTGTGATCGATCATATCAAATGCAGCACTGAGATCCAAAAGGACACGCACAGACACAAGTCCGCTATCAGAGGCTAAGAGGAGATGATCAGTAACTTTCCCCAGTGCTGTTTCTTTGCTATGATGCACTCTGAATCCTGACTGAAACTTTTCAAACAAATAATTTCTATGTAAATGATCACAAAGTTGAACTGCAACCATTTTTCAAGAACTTTAGACAAAAAAGGGATATTGGATATAGGTCGATAATTAGCCAACACTTCTGAATCAAGAGTAGGTTTTTTAACTAAAGGTTTAATTACAGCAACCTTAAAAGTCTGAGGTACATATCCTGTCAACAAAGACAGATTGATCAAATCCAATATGGAAGTGTCAATTAAGGGGAATACCTCCTTGAACAGTCTGGTTGGGATTGGGTCTAAAATACAAGTTGATTGTTTAGAAGAGACTATTGCTGTTGTTAGCTCAGAGAGATCAACTGGGAAGAAGCCGTCTAAATACAAATCAGGTTCTAAGGATACTTTTGATTGATTCCATCTGATAGAAACAATTTTATTGATAAAGAATCTCATGAAATCATCACTGCTGAGAGTTAAAGAAATACATGGCTCAACAGAGCTCGGACTCTTTGTCAGCCTGGCAACAGTGCTGAAAAGAAACCTGGGATTATTCTTATTCTCTTCTATCAATGATAGAAGTAGTTCTAGCTTTACGAAGGGCTTTCTTATACGTTATTAAACTATCTTTCCAGACTAATTGAGACTCTTCTAAATTAGAGGAACGCCACTGTCTCTCCAGCTTTCTTGCAGTCTGCTTTAAAACATGCAGCTGTGAATTATACCAAGGAGCCAACCTCTTCTGACTGATTACCTTCCTTTTCAGAGGGGAAACATTATCCAGTGTTGTACACATTGAAACTATCGTGCTGTCAACAAGAGAGTCAAGTTCTACTGGAGTAAAATTTAGGCAGCCGTCCTCTGTCATATCTGCATATGGCAGTGAAGAAAAGGATGATGAAATCAACTCTTTAAAACTGGTTACAGCATTCTCTGACAGACACTTTCTATATGTAAAATTCTTCTCAGAAGCCATGTAGTCAAGTAATGTAAATTCAAAAGTTATCAAAAAATGGTCAGACAAGACAGGATTTTGAGGGAACACTGTTAACTGTTCACTACCAATGCCATAAGTCAGCACAAAGTCAAGGGTATTATTAAGGCAGTGAGTAGGTCTGTGAACACTTTGAGAAAATCCAATAGAGTCTAATATAGAATTAAAGTTTATATTTAGGCTGTCATTTTCAACATCTGCGTGAATATTAAAGTCACCCACTACAATGATTTTATCTGTACTCAGCACTAACTGGGATAAAAACTCTGAGAAATCAGACAGAAACTCAGAATAAGGGCCAGGTGGACGATGCACAACAACAAACACAAGGTTTTTGTGATTTCCACTTTGGGTAGGAAAAACTGAGAATCAGAGATTCAAAAGAGCTAAAACTAATCTTGGGTCTAGGACTGATTAGTAACCCTGATCTGAAGATAGCTGCCACTCCTCCTCCTCTGCCTGTGGTTCGAGGAATGTGAACATTTAAATAGTCAGAGGGAGTTGGTTCATTAATGCTAACATGATCCTCCTGCTGCAGCCAGGTTTCTGTAAGACAAAATATATCAATATGATGATCACAAATCAAATCATTCACTAACAGAGACTTCGAAAGGAGAGATCTAATATTCAGCAAAACCACATTTAATAGTTTGATATTTTTGTTCAGTTAAAGTTTTTGTTTAAAATTTTTTTTGCACAAGAGGATTTGCTCCTTTTGTGCTTTTTGATTGGGGGGGTAGCAGCAGGTCGGAAGCCACAGAGAAGTATGTAAGACTACAACTCTGCATCCTGGTCTCAACCCTGGGTTGTCATGTTTTTGGATGACTAATACATTTGTCCATATTTCTAGAAATAAGAGACACTCCTTCCAAAGTGGGATGGATACCTTCTCTCCTCATCAGACCAGGTTTTCTCCAGAAAGATTGCCAATTATCTATGTAGCTCACGTTGTTTGCTGGACATCATCTAGACAACCAGCGTTTTAATGACATGTAACTAAACATGTCATCACTGGTCAGATTTGGTAGGGGTCCAGAGAAAACTATGGAGTCCAACATTGCTTTGGTAAAATTACATACCGATGCAACATTAATTTTAGTGACCTCCGATTGGTGTTTTCACTTCATTACCGCTGATGTGAGTAACTATTTTACTGTATTGACGCTTATCCTTAGCCAGCAGTTTTAAATAGGATTCTACGTCGCCCACTCTGGCCCCTGGAATACATTTGACTATGGTCACTGTTGTCGCTAATGCCACGTCTCTGACTATAGAGCTGCCAATTACCAGGGTTTTGTCCTCAGCGGGTGTGTCGCTGAGTGGGGAAAATCTATTTGAAACGTGGACAGGTTGATGGTGAACCACGGGCTTGACTTTAGGACTATGACTCTTCTTTCTGACAGTCACCCAGCCACATCAAGGTCCCGGCTGCTCGGGATCTGCTCGTGGACGACTAGCTATTGGGGACGACTGATAGAGCTAGCTAGGCTAGTTCGCTCCGGGTTACATGCTGCCATTCCGACATCTCGTGATTCTTACATTGGCCTCCAATTGTCGGAATGGCGACACTTAATTTTTTATCAAACGTCCCGTCATTCCGACACTTTTTTCCTCCTATGGTCGGAATGGCGGTATGTTTTTTTCTTTTTTAACATACCGCCATTCCGACAGTTCCTTTTAATAGCCTATGTTTTACCCAAAACATTTTGCACTAATGATATGCCGGCGCAAATACGCCCTAAAGTTTGGCACACAAACTTTAGGCCCACAGCCTCGCAAACAAACTTTAATAATCTATTATCAAAATCCCCTGAAATTTCAAATATAAAAATACAGATATTAATGTAACTCTGGCGAGACTGAAACTGATTAAGCAGAAATACAATGTCAGTGACCTGTCACAGCAGCCAGCTGGAGCGGAGCTCTCCACAGAGCCCATGCGTCTTTTGCACACTGTCATCATATGCAAAAGTAATAATTGCAATTACAGATCACGGCTACTGCACAGGACACAGTTGCGAGCACTCTGCCTTGCCTTGCCAATAGGAGAGGAGAGAAATGACAGCATAGAACGTATAAAACACAACAAAATGCAGTAAAAACGTTTATTCATGTTATTCACGTGATTTATGAGTACTCGCTCCAATTATGGGAAGCGCGGATGGGCTTTGCGCATTTGGCACAAACACACAGCCGTTGCGCAAGGCTTTATACAGCCTGTTGATATTTTAAGGACCTAACTGGTCAAACCTGGGAGTAAATGTCATGTAGATATTGTTTTTACATGGCATTACAGCTGAACATATAGCTTTCATCCACAAACCAACGTGGGAGAGCCCGAAGACGCATGTGCCAGACGCACAGAGGCATGCGTAAAACCAATTTTGACCACTTCATGCTGTTTATTTGCTTTCTTTTAGTTAACTTTCGTTTCTTTTGGATTCTTGTGCGTGTTATGGAGCCGTTTCGGTCCATGTTTGTAAGCCTTTTTTTCCTGGATTAAATTTTCGGAAGTTGAAACAAGTGGCACTGGAGTGTGTGATTGAAAACCACCGCGGTCTGCTTCTCCTCCTCCAGTTGCCGAGACGTTTTTAATAACGCTTATCTGTAAACATGTGTTAAACATATAAATTGCATGAACAGAAAGAAGAGACTCACCTGTTGAGTAACGCACATTTCCTTATACGGAAAGCCTTGTCGGAATGGTGGGACATTTGAATGTCGGAATAGCGGGATGTCGGAATGGTGGGACGTTTGCATGTCGGAATGGTGGGATGTCGGAATGGTGGGATGTCGGAATAGCGGGATGTCGGAATGGCGGGATTTCGGAATGGGTGTTGCCACCCTTGGCTCCGCACTGGCTAAAGGTGCCTGGCTCGCTATCGGGTGGTTTTTAACAGTGCAGAGCCGAGCTTCCAATTCAGATAACCTTGCTTCCAAAACTACAAAAAGACCATTATCCCTAAAGGAGGCAGAGGAGTAACTAAACATCTGACACACGGAGCAGGTGAAAGCAGGAGATGGAGGAAAAGAACTGGCAGCCATGCAAAGCTAGAGAACCCGACACACCGCTAAAAAGTGGAAAATAAAGACTAAAGATCTGTAAGAGTGAGCGTTAGAATATAACAAGTATGCGATAGAGTTAACTATGCAAAGTAAATTATAGGGAGAAATAAGGTGATTATTAGTAGTTCAAGAGGAGCAAGAAATGTCACAGTACACACACAAGGCAACAGGAAGTGATGCAATACGTCTTACCGCAAAGCAAAGCCGGAAAGTCGCAAAGTCGCAAGATACTTAGACTCCTCCGCCTGAGGCAAGGACTTATCCCCAAGCCAAAGAGAGAATTCTACCTTTTACCGGTTGACAACCATAGCCTCGGATTTAGAAGAGCTGACCTTCCACTGAATGTCCTGGCTTAAAGAACCCACCAGAACCACATCATTCGCAAAAAGCAGAGGTTCAATCCTGAAGTTCCCAAACCAGCCGCCTTAAGATCCTGTCCATGAAAATTGCAAACAGGATCGGTGACAAAGGGCAGCCCTGGTGCAGTCCAACATGCGCTGTAAACAAGTTCAACTTAGCACCAAGAATGGACAGACACAGCTCTTGCTTCGGTTATATTGGACTGGATAGTTCGTAAAGTGGCTTTGGTACTCCATACTCCCTCAGCACCCCTCACACATCCTTTTGGGGGAACGCGATCTTTTCCAAGTCTGCAAACTCCCATGATCCCCTCAGTAACCCTGCAAGGGTAAAGATCTGGGGCCTCATGTACATAGGGTGTGTACGGTTGCGGCGTACTGCTGCCGGAGACGCTGGTGATGCTGGAGGAATCACGTGGCTGCAACTCTGTGTCCTCTCGTGTGTTAAAGAAAATGAGTTGAGTAATCAAACATGAGTTAAAGTCTTTGATATCATCTTTGATATGCTGGCATGTTTAAATTTAAATTGAACAGATTTCATACCACATACCATACACACAGCATTTACACATGAACCTCTATCTCATAGGGCTGTGAGCAGGCTACTGTATGAACACATTTGTTGTGAGTTACACAATTACATAGACATTTACCTTGGGGGTAATCGGAGTCACCCACTTGCGCTCCCACCACCCCTGAAAGAGCAGTGTCACCCATAATTGCGCCGACTCTCTGTTCAAAACATTGACAGCCTCACACACACTCTCCCACCCACTCCTCTTGCGTTTGGTGCTTATGCCGAAGGACAGCGTGCCAAAGAGCACAGTTTTTGTGCACCTCCACTTCAGAGAGTAGCAACTCCAATTCACTTTCCGTGAAATGTTTTTTCTTTTTATTCTCGTCTTACTCATTCTTTTTTTTTTAAATTCTGATCGTGCAGAGAGGAGAATCTCAGGTGCAGGGGTCATTTGAATATGATTTGCATATTTAAACAGGGGCGTGGACAGGGAGGGGTCGGGTACTCCAACATGTGTGCTCAATTCGACATTAATTGAAATGTGCTTGGATTCATGCGTGCGCACAGATTCATACATCTTCTCCGGGAGTTTGGTTCCAGATCCAAGGCTGTGTTTGGAGGTGAGCCCAACTATATCTATTTGCTAACATTCCAACTCATACACGAGCTTAGGCTTTTTCCCTGCCAGCAAGGTGACATTCCATATCCCTAGAGCCAGTTTGCAACACAGGAGACTGACATGCCCAGGTCAAATTTCTAGGGCTGTAATCAACCAAAGAAATTCTTGGTCAACTGAAACCCTGAAATTTTGACTAAAAATCGACTAATTGGGGGGGCAAACTCGACTGACGGCTCTGACGACTCTGACAGCGTGTTGCATCACGTGCATCTGCGCAATATAATAGCCCACGATTACCGCAAATATACTGATATCAGCACAAGCAGGCAAATAAAAACACAAAAGGCAGTTTGAGGAAGACTATCTTTATTAGACAAGTGCAATAAGCAATAAAGCTGTGCATTACTGAAAAATTAAGCTGGCTCAAAACAACTGCCTACAAGCAGTGGGCACGACGCAATTGCGCATTTGGCAAAAAAAAACAAAAAAAAAAACAAATCCAATAAATATAAATAAATGTGCTCAATAATAAAATGGAACTATAAAAGTTTGTTATTTAGCAATAAACTGAAATGAAATAAAGTGCATAACAATATCAAATCCACAAGTGTTTTTCAAATATATGTGCAAAACTATTCAAATGTTATTAATGTCCAAAACTAAATCACGTAAAAACAATGAAGTAAACAAATGGCTACTCCCTCACAGAGTGTACAATCAGTGTCCACTGTCCACAAGCTATCCCAACCCAGTCTTCACGGCTGTTCGTGAAACTGTCACGAAATTAATCTTTCAAATTCGTGCTCCCTGCCACGACTTAACTATAGGTGTTCGTGCTGCTCAGCACTACTTTAAAATGAATGCATTTCAATAGCATTTTATTGGCATTTAAAAGTCAATCTTGTCTTTCTGTAATTATTAGATAATTAATAGTTCCTGGAAGCGCAATGTTTTCATGCGTTTGCGGCACATATGACAGAAAATAAGATCGTTTTCTTTCGGGTCAAAATAAATTACAAATATACCCCTGATTATTAACAGTACTGTAGAGACGTGTAGTGGCCATTGCTAAGAAATATTTTTGCTTGTTTTCCAAGAAAAATCGTAATTTCCTTGGTTTGTTTCGTCAATTTACACTACAATTCCCATAAGTCTCAGCGGCGGTTGCTATGGTGATCATAATTTGTACATTTTATTTACTTTTTATGTGCAGCTTTTAAAGCCAGCACAGTTAGAAATTTAAGTTTTTATATTTAGGAGAAGCTGTAAAGAGCGTTTTCGGCTTGCGCAATGCTTCATTTCCATCAGGTGAAAGGTAGCATCGATAAAAAGCATCAACCTTGTGAAGTCTGGAATGTGATTGCATGTCCCTGCATGAATTGCTCTTTCTTTAAAATTTGAGCGACCGTGGAGCGACTTCACCGGAGCGAATAGTTTTTATTTTCGGTGAGCGGAGAACTGAACTGAGCGGGGCGTTTTGGTGGGAGCGAAGAGGAGCGGATTTTTTCTTGCTCAGCTCCGTTCACATGCTCTGCTCCCAACCTGCATGAATGTACCTGTAATGTACCCTATTGATTTAGCCTGTCCAGCCTGCTGCGCAGGCCATTTAAATCTCCCTTCATCCAGGGATTCCAACGGTACCTCATTTGTCCAATTTGAACCAACGGCTCCAAAGCTATGAGCAAAATGCAGTTTTTCTACTTATAGCGCCCCCACTGGGTGGAAGTGCACCAGACTTCTTGGGCTTCATACAGACTTGGTCATGAGTCTGTATTAGAAGTTTGATGTCAAAAGAGCAAATGGTTGCTGAGATATGGCCTCACGTCGTGTTTGGCGCGTCATCGCTGAGTTTGATTGGCTGCTACGGGCAAAGGGAAACGAAATAAAAAATTCCACATGATAGCTCTTGTGAGGCTTGGTCTGACCATTCTATGTCTCAAGTCCCGTGGAAATCAGACAATCTGGGTGACCTGTAATGCGTTTTGAAGGTTTTTGATATAATTCAAAATGGCGGACAATCCAAGATGGCGCGAATAACGTCATGAGGTTGGTTGACCTCGGCTATATCCAAGGATTACAACAGTACCTCATTTGTGAAATTTGGACCAAGGGGTCTAAAGTTATGATCAAAAATGCATTTCTGCTAAATATAGCGCCACCTATAGGTCAAAGGTTTCCAAAATTCTTGGGCCTTTTTAAGATCGAGTTATAAATATGTGTTATGAGTTTGATGTCAAAAGAATAAACTGTTGCTGAGATATGGCCTCACGTCCTTTTTGGCGTAGTCGCCGCCAACTTTGATTGGTTGTAGTTAGTGAAGAAAGTAGAAATTGAAGTAAAAAACGAGCAAATTTTGTGCGGATTGGTCCAAAGATACTTTGTGTCAATTTTCATGAGAATTGGTCAAAATTTGTGACCTGTGAAAATTTTTTAAGGTTTTCAACAAAATCCAAGATGGCGGAAAATCTAGTTAGACGGAAAATGACGTCATAGGGTGCGTTGGAATCGTCATGATCCAAGGATTCCAACGATATGTTGTTTTTGAAATTTGGATCAACGAGTCAAAAGTTATTTAGCTGAATGGGCTACAAACTTTGACCCGTTGGTGGCGCTAGAGAGTTTTGAATTTGGGCACGAAATTTGTTGAATTTGCTAATGGGAATATGCTAAATAGATGTGCTAAATTTCACAACTTTTTACCATTGCGTTAATGGGGCTGCCATAGACTTCAATTGCAGCGGAAAGTAGAAGAATAAATATAGCTGCAAGCAGCGATGGCGGGGTCTAGCAGAATAGCAGGCAAGCCTGCGGCTGCTCAGGAGGGCATCATGAGTCCATAGACCAAGTTTGGTGTTTGAGATGAACTCGTCCTCATCCAGGGATTCCAACGGTACCTCATTTGTCCAATTTGAACCAACGGCTCCAAAGCTATGAGCAAAATGCAGTTTTTCTACTTATAGCGCCCCCACTGGGTGGACGTTCACCAGACTTCTTGGGCCTCTTAAAGACTTGGTCATGAGTCTGTGTTATAAGTTTGATGTCAAAAGATTAAATGGTTGCTGAGATATGGCCTCACGTCCTGTTTGGCGCGTCATTGCTGAGTTTGATCGGCTGCTACGGGCAAACGGAAGCGAATTTAAAATTTTCACATAATAGCTCTTGTGAGGCTTGGTCTGAAGATTTTATGTGTCAAGTCCCGTGGAAATCAGACAATCTGGGTGACCTGTAATGCGTTTTGAAGGTTTTTGACATAATTCAAAATGGCGGACAATCCGAGATGGCGCGAATGACGTCATAGGATTCGTTGACCTCGGCTATATCCACGGATTACAACGGTACCTCATTTGTGAAATTTGGACAAACGGGTCAAAAGTTATGAGGAAAAATGCATTTTTGCTAAATATAGCGCCACCTATAGGTCAAAGTTCTCCAAAATTCTTGGGCCTTTTCAAGATTGAGTTATGAATATGTGCTATGAGTTTGATGTCAAAAGATTAACCGGTTACTGAGATATGGTCTCACGTGCTTTTTGGCGTAGTCGCCGTCAAATTTGATTGGATGTACTGGTTGAACAAAGTCGAATTTGAAGTAAAAAACGAGCAACTTTTGTGCGGATTGGTCTACAGATACTCTGTGCCAATTTTCATGAGAATTGGTCAAAATTTGTGACCTGTGAAAATTTTTTAAGGTTTTCAACAAAATCAAAGATGGCGGAAAATCTATTCAGACGGAAAATAACGTCATAGGGTGCGTTGGAATCGTCATGATCCAAGGATTCCAACGATGCCTTGTTTTTGAAATTTGGATCAACGAGTCAAAAGTTATTTAGCTGAATGGGCTTCAAACTTTGACATGTTGGTGGCGCTAGAGAGTTTTGTATTTGGGCACGAAATTTGTTGAATTTGCTAATGGGACTGTCCTAATTAGATGTGCCAAATTTCACAACTTTTTACCATTGCGTTAATGGGGCTGCCATAGACTTCAATTGCAGCGGAAAGTAGATCAATAATAAATATAGCTGCAAGCAGCGATGGCGGGGTCTAGCAGAATAGCAGGTAAGCCTGCGGCTGCTCAGGAAGGCATCATGAGTCCATAGACCAAGTTTGGTGTTTGAAATGAACTCGTCTTCATCCAGGGATTCCAACGGTACCTCATTTGTCCAATTTGAACCAACGGCTCCAAAGCTATGAGCAAAATGCAGTTTTTCTACTTATAGCGCCCCCACTGGGTGGACGTTCACCAGACTTCTTGGGCCTCTTAAAGTCTTGGTCATGAGTCTGTGTTATAAGTTTGATGTCAAAAGATTAAATGGTTGCTGAGATATGGCCTCACGTCCTGTTTGGCGCGTCATCGCTGAGTTTGATTGGCTGCTACGGGCAAACGGTAGCGAATTAAAAAATACCACTTGAAAGCTCATGTGAGGCTCAGTCTGAAGATTCTATATGTCAAGTCCCGTGGAAATCAGACAATCTGGGTGACCTGTAATGCGTTTTGAAGGATTTTGATGGAATTCACAATGGCGGACAATCCAAGATGGTGCGCATGACGTCATGAGATTGATTGACCTCGGCTATATCCAGGGACTCCAATGGTACCTCATTTGTGATATTTGGACAAACAGGTGTAAAGTTATGAGCAAAAATGCATATTTGCTAAATATAGCGCCACCTATAGGTCAAAGATCACTAAAATTCTTAGGCCTGTTAAGGATCGAGTTATGAGTCAGTGTCATAAGTTTGATGTCAAAAGAATAAATTGTTGCTGAGATATGGCCTCACGTCCTTTTTGGCGTAGTCGCCATCGAATTTGATTGGATGTACTGGGTGAACAAAGTTGAATTAGAAGAAAAAAACGAGCAACTTTTGTGCGGATTGGTCCAAAGATACTCCTTGCCAATTTTCATGAGAATTGGTCAAAATTTGTGACCTGTGAAACTTTTTTAAGGTTTTCAACAAAATCCAAGATGGCGGAAAATCTAGTTAGACGGAAAATGACGTCATAGGGTGCGTTGGAATCGTCATGATCCAAGGATTCCAACAATACGTTGTTTTTTAAATTTGGATCAACGAGTCAAAAGTTATTTAGCTGAATGGGCTTCAAACTTTGACATGTTGGTGGCGCTAGAGAGTTTTGAATTTGGGCACGAAATTTGTTGAATTTGCTAATGGGACTGTCCTAATTAGATGTGCCAAATTTCACAACTTTTTACCATTGCGTTAATGGGGCTGCCATAGACTTCAATTGCAGCGGAAAGTAGAAGAATAATAATAATAATAATAATAATAAGAAAAACTACTAAAACAATAGGGTTCTGCAGCTTCGCTGCTAGACCCCTAAATATAGCTGCAAGCAGCGATGGCGGGGTCTAGCAGAACAGCAGGTAAGCCTGCGGCTGCTCAGGAAGGCATTATGAGTCCATAGACCAAGTTTGGTGTTTGAAATGAACTCGTCTTCATCCAGGGATTCCAACGGTACCTCATTTGTCCAATTTGAACCAACGGCTCCAAAGCTATGAGCAAAATGCAGTTTTTCTACTTATAGCGCCCCCACTGGGTGGACGTTCACCAGACTTCTTGGGCCTCTTAAAGACTTGGTCATGAGTCTGTGTTATAAGTTTGATGTCAAAAGATCAAATGGTTGATGAGATATGGCCTCACGTCCTGTTTGGCGCGTCATTGCTGAGTTTGATTGGCTGCTACGGGCAAACGGAAGCGAATTTAAAAATTTCACATAATAGCTCTTGTGAGGCTTGGTCTGAAGATTCTATGTGTCAAGTCCCGTGGAAATCAGACAATCTGGGTGACCTGTAATGCGTTTTGGAGGTTTTTGACATAATTCAAAATGGCGGACAATCCGAGATGGCGCGAATGACGTCATAGGATTCGTTGACCTCGGCTATATCCATGGATTACAACGGTACCTAATTTGTGAAATTTGGACAAACGGGTCAAAAGTTATGAGGAAAAATGCATTTTTGCTAAATATAGCGCCACCTATAGGTCAAAGTTCTCCAAAATTCTTGGGCCTCTTCAAGATCGAGTTATGAATATGTGTTATGAGTTTGATGTCAAAAGATTAACTGGTTGCTGAGATATGGTCTCACGTGCTTTTTGGCGTAGTCGCCGTCAACTTTGATTGGATGTACTGGGTGAACACAGTCGAATTTGAAGTAAAAAACGAGCAACTTTTGTGCGGATTGGTCCAAACATAATCTGTGCCAATGTTCACGAGAATTGGTCAAAATTTGTGACCTGTGAAAATTTTTTAAGGTTTTCAACAAAATCCAAGATGGCGGAAAATCTAGTTAGACGGAAAATGACGTCATATGGTGCGTTGGAATCGTCATGATCCAAGGATTCCAGCGATATGTTGTTTTTGAAATTTGGATTAACGAGTCAAAAGTTATTTAGCTGAATGGGCTTCAAACTTTGACATGTTGGTGGCGCTAGAGAGTTTTGAATTTGGGCACGAAATTTGTTGAATTTGCTAATGGGACTGTCCTAATTAGATGTGCCAAATTTCACAACTTTTTACCATTGCGTTAATGGGGCTGCCATAGACTTCAATTGCAGCGGAAAGTAGATCAATAATAATAGGAAAAACAGCTAAAACAATAGGGTTCTGCAGCTACGCTGCTAGACCCCTAAATATAGCTGCAAGCAGCGATACGGGGTCTAGCAGAACAGCAGGCAAGCCTGCGGCTGCTCAGGAGGGCATCATGAGTCCACAGACCAAGTTTGGTGTTTGAGATTAACTCGTTTTCATCCAGGGATTCCAACGGTACCTCATTTGTCCAATTTGAACCAACGGCTCCAAAGCTATGAGCAAAATGCAGTTTTTGTACTTATAGCACCCCCTCTGGGTGGAAGTGCACCAGACTTTTTGGGCTTCTTACAGACTTGATCATGAGTCTGTGTTAGAAGTTTGATGTCAAAAGATTAATTGGTTGCTGAGATATGGCCTCACGTCCTGTTTGGCGCGTCATCACTTAGTTTGATTGGCTGTTATGGGCAAAGGGAAACGAAATAAAAAATTCCACATGATAGCTCTTATGAGGCTTGGTCTGAAGATTCTATGTCTCAAGTCCCGTGGAAATCAGACAATCTGGGTGACCTGTAATGTGTTTTGAAGGTTTTTGATATAATTCAAAATGGCGGACAATCAAAGATGGCGTGAATGACGTCGTAGGTTTGGTTGACCTCGGCTATGTCCAGGGATTAATACAATACCTCATTTGTGAAATTTGGACAAACGGGTCCAAAGATATGACCAAAAATGCATTTTTGTTAAATATAGCGCCACCTATAGGTCAAAGGTCTCCAAAATTCTTGGGCCTCTTTAAGATTGCGTTATGAATAAGTGTTATGAGTTTGATGTCAAAAGATTAAACTGTTGTTGAGATATGGTCTCACGTCCTTTTTGGCGTAGTCGCCATCAACTTTGATTGGATGTACTGGTTGAACAAAGTCGAATTTGAAGTAAAAAACGAGCAACTTTTGTGCGGATTGGTCCAAAGATACTCTGTGCCAATTTTCATGAGAAATGGTCAAAATTTGTGACCTGTGAAAATTTTTTAAGGCTTTCAACAAAATCCAAGATGGCGGAAAATCTAGTTAGACGGAAAATGACGTCATATGGTGCGTTGGAATCGTCATGATCCAAGGATTCCAGCGATATGTTGTTTTTGAAATTTGGATTAACGAGTCAAAAGTTATTTAGCTGAATGGGCTTCAAAATTTGACCCGTTGGTGGCGCTAGAGAGTTTTGAATTTGGGCACGAAATTTGTTGAATTTGCTAATGGGATGTTCCTGAAGATATGGGCCAAATTTCACAACTTTTTACCATTGCGTTAATGGGGCTGCCATAGACTTCAATTGCAGCGGAAAGTAGAAGAATAATAAGAAAAGCTACTAAAACAATAGGGTTCTGCAGCTTCGCTGCTAGACCCCTAAATATAGCTGCAAGCAGCGATACGGGGTCTAGCAGAATAGCAGGTAAGCCTGCGGCTGCTCAGGACGGCATCATGAGTCCATAGACCAAGTTTGGTGATTGAGATGAACTCGTCTTCATCCAGGGATTCCAACGGTACCTCATTTGTCCAATTTGAACCAACGGCTCCAAAGCTATGAGCAAAATGCAGTTTTGCTACTTATAGCGCCCCCTGAGGGTGGAAGTTCCCCAGACTTCTTGGGCCTCTTACAGACTTGGTCATGAGTCTGTGTTAGAAGTTTGATGTCAAAAGATTAATTGGTTGCTGAGATATGGCCTCACGTCCTGTTTGGCGCGTCATCGCTGAGTTTGATTGGCTGCTACGGGAAAAGCGAAGCGAATTTAAAAATTTCACATAATAGCTCTTGTGAGGCTTGGTATGAAGATTCTATGTGTCAAGTCCCGTGGAAATCAGACAATCTGGGTGACCTGTAATGCGTTTTGGAGGTTTTTGACATAATTCAAAATGGCGGACAATCCGAGATGGCGCGAATGACGTCATAGGATTCGTTGACCTCGGCTATATCCACGGATTACAACGGTACATCATTTGTGAAATTTGGACAAACGGGTCAAAAGTTATGAGGAAAAATGCATTTTTGCTAAATATAGCGCCACCTATAGGTCAAAGTTCTCCAAAATTCTTGGGCCTCTTCAAAATCGAGTTATGAATATGTGTTATGAGTTTGATGTCAAAAGATTAAACTGTTGCTGAGATATGGCCTCACGTGCTTTTTGGCGTAGTCGCCATCAACTTTGATTGGATGTACTGGTTGAACAAAGTCAAATTTGAAATAAAAAACGAGCAACTTTTGTGCGGATTGGTCCAAAGATACTTTGTGTCAATTTTCATGAGAATTGGTCAAAATTTGTGACCTGTGAAAATTTTTTAAGGTTTTCAACAAAATCCAAGATGGCGGAAAATCTTGTTAGACGGAAAATGACGTCATAGGGTGCGTTGGAATCGTCATGATCCAAGGATTCCAACGATACCTTGTTTTTGAAATTTGGATCAACGAGTCAAAAGTTATTTAGCTGAATGGGCTTCAAACTTTGACATGTTGGTGGCGCTAGAGAGTTTTGAATTTGGGCACGAAATTTGTTGAATTTGCTAATGGGACTGTCCTAATTAGATGTGCCAAATTTCACAACTTTTTACCATTGCGTTAATGGGGCTGCCATAGACTTCAATTGCAGCGGAAAGTAGATCAATAATAAATATAGCTGCAAGCAGCGATACAGGGTCTAGCAGAATAGCAGGTAAGCCTGCGGCTGCTCAGGAGGGGCATCATGAGTCCACAGACCAAGTTTAGTGTTTGAGATGAACTCGTCTTAATCCAGGGATTGCAACGGTACCTCATTTGTCCAATTTGAACCAACGGCTCCAAAGCTATGAGTAAAATGCAGTTTTGATACTTATAGCGCCCCCTGTGGGTGGAAGTTCCCCAGACTTTTTGGGCCTCTTACAGACTTGGTCATGAGTCTGGGTTATAAGTTTGATGTCAAAAGATTAAATCGTTGCTGAGATATGGCCTCACGTCCTATTTGGCGTGTCAGCGCTGAGTTAGATTGGCTGCTACGGGAAAAGGGAAACGAAATAAAAAATTCCACATGATAGCTGTTGTGAGGCTTGGTCTGAAGATTCTATATGTCAAGTCCCGTGGATCTCAGACAATCTGGGTGACCTGTAATGCGTTTTTAAGGTTTTTGACATAATTCAAAATGGCGGACAATCCAAGATGGCGCGAATGACGTCATAGGATTCGTTGACCTCGGCTATATCCAGGGATTACAACCGTACGTCATTTGTGAAATTTGGACAAACGGGTCCAAAGATATGAGCAAAAATGCATTTTTTCTAAATATAGCGCCACCTATAGGTCAAAGGTCTCCAAAATTCTTGGGCCACTTCAAAATCGAGTTATGAATATGTGTTATGAGTTTGATGTCAAAATATTAAACTGTTGCTGAGATATGGCCTCACGTCCTTTTTGGCGTAGTCGCCATCAATTTTGATTGGAGATACTGGTTGAACAAAGTCAAATTTGAAGTAAAAAACGAGCAACTTTTGTGCGGATTGGTCCAAATATAATCTGTGCCAATTTTCATGAGAATTGGTCAAAATTTGTGACCTGTGAAAATTTTTTAAGGTTTTCAACAAAATCAAAGATGGCGGAAAATCTAGTCAGACGGAAAATGACGTCATAGGGTGCGTTGGAATCGTCATGATCCAAGGATTCCAACGATACCTTGTTTTTGAAATTTGGATCAACGAGTCAAAAGTTATTTAGCTGAATGGGCTTCAAACTTTGACATGTTGGTGGCGCTAGACAGTTTTGAATTTGGGCACGAAATTTGTTGAATTTGCTAATGGGACTGTCCTAATTAGATGTGCCAAATTTCACAACTTTTTACCATTGCGTTAATGGGGCTGCCATAGACTTCAATTGCAGCGGAAAGTAGATCAATAATAATAATAGGAAAAACTACTAAAACAATAGGGTTCTGCAGCTTCGCTGCTAGACCCCTAATAATAAATATAGCTGCAAGCAGCGATTGCGGGGTCTAGCAGAACAGCAGGTAAGCCTGCGGCTGCTCAGGAGGGGCATCATGTGTCCACAGACCAAGTTTAGTGTTTGAGATGAACTCGTCTTCATCCAGGGATTCCAACGGTACCTCATTTGTCCAATTTGAACCAACGGCTCCAAAGCTATGAGCAAAATGCAGTTTTGCTACTTATAGCGCCCCCTGTGGGTGGAAGTTCCCCAGACTTCTTGGGCCTCTTACAGACTTGGTCATGAGTCTGGGTTATAAGTTTGATGTCAAAAGATTAAATCGTTGCTGAGATATGGCCTCACGTCCTATTTGGCGTGTCAGCGCTGAGTTTGATTGGCTGCTACGGGCAAAGGGAAACGAAATAAAAAATTCCAGGTGATAGCTGTTGTGAGGCTTGGTCTGAAGATTCTATATGTCAAGTCCCGTGGAGATCAGACAATCTGGGTGACCTGTAATGCGTTTTGAAGGTTTTTGACATAATTCAAAATGGCGGACAATCCAAGATGGCGCGAATGACGTCATAGGATTCGTTGACCTCGGCTATATCCAGGGATTCCAGCTGTACGTCATTTGTGAAATTTGGACCAAGGGGTCGAAAGTTTTGAGCAAAAATGCATTTTTGCTAAATATAGCGCCACCTATAGGTCAAAGGTCTCCAAAATTCTTGGGCCTCTTCAAAATCGAGTTATGAATATGTGTTATGAGTTTGATGTCAAAAGATTAAACTGTTGCTGAGATATGGCCTCACGTCCTTTTTGGCGTAGTCGCCATCAATTTTGATTGGAGATACTGGTTGAACAAAGTCAAATTTGAAGTAAAAAACGAGCAACTTTTGTGCGGATTGGTCTAAAGATACTCTGTGCCAATTTTCATGAGAATTGGTCAAAATTTGTGACCTGTGAAAATTTTTTAAGGTTTTCAACAAAATCAAAGATGGCGGAAAATCTAGTCAGACGGAAAATGACGTCATAGGGTGCGTTGGACTCGACATGATCCAAGGATTCCAGCAATATGTTGTTTTTGAAATTTGGATCAACGAGTCAAAAGTTATTTAGCTGAATGTGCTTCAAACTTTGACATGTTGGTGGCGCTAGAGAGTTTTGAATTTGGGCACGAAATTTGTTGAATTTGCTAATGGGACTGTCCTAATTAGATGTGCCAAATTTCACAACTTTTTACCATTGCGTTAATGGGGCTGCCATAGACTTCAATTGCAGCGGAAAGTAGAAGAATAATAATAATAATAAGAAAAGCTACTAAAACAATAGGGTTCTGCAGCTTCGCTGCTAGACCCCTAAATATAGCTGCAAGCAGCGATGGCGGGGTCTAGCAGAACAGCAGGTAAGCCTGCGGCTGCTCAGGAGGGCATCATGAGTACACAGACCAAGTTTGGTGTTTGAAATGAACTCGTCTTCATCCAGGGATTCCAACGGTACCTCATTTGTCCAATTTGAACCAACGGCTCCAAAGCTATGAGCAATATGCAGTTTTTGTACTTATAGCGCCCCCACTGGGTGGACGTTCACCAGACTTCTTGGGCTTCTTACAGACTTGATCATGAGTCTGTGTTAGAAGGTTGATGTCAAAAGAGCAAATGGTTGCTGAGATATGGCCTCACGTCCTGTTTGGCGCGTCATCGCTGAGTTTGATTGGCTGCTACGGGCAAACGGTAGCGAATTAAAAAATACCACTTGAATGCTCATGTGGGGCTCAGTCTGAAAATTCTATATGTCAAGTCCCGTGGAAATCAGACAATCTGGGTGACCTGTAATGCGTTTTGAAGGTTTTTGATATAATTCAAAATGGCGGACAATTAAAGATGGCGCACATGACGGCATAGGATTGGTTGACCTCGGATAAATCCAGGGATTACAGCGGTACCTCATATGTGAAATTTGGACAAACGGGTCCAAAGATATGCTCAAAAATGCATTTTTGCTAAATATAGCGCCACCTATAGGTCAAAGATAGCCACAATTCTTGGGCCTGTTAGGGATTGAGTTCTGAGTCTGTGATATAAGTTTGATGTCAATAGACCAACTGGTTGCTGAGATATGGCCTCACGTCCTTTTTGGCGTAGTCGCCGCCAACTTTGATTGGTTATAATGGGTGAACAAAGTCGAAATTGAAAAATCCGCTTCCTAGCTTTTGTGCGGATTTGACCTAAGATACTCTGTGCTAATTTTCATGAGAATCGGTCAAAATGTGTGAACGAAGAATCCTTTTGAAGGTTTTCAACAAAATCCAAGATGGCGGAAAATCTAGTCAGACGGAAAATGACGTCATAGGGTGCGTTGGAATCGTCATGATCCAAGGATTCCAACGATGCCTTGTTTTTGAAATTTGGATCAACGAGTCAAAAGTTATTTAGCTGAATGGGCTTCAAACTTTGACATGTTGGTGGCGCTAGAGAGTTTTGAATTTGGGCACCAAATTTGTTGAATTTGCTAATGGGACTGTCCTAAAGATATGGGCCAAATTTCACAACTTTTTACCATTGCGTTAATGGGGCTGCCATAGACTTCAATGGTGGCGGAAAGTAGAAGAATAATAATAAATATAGCTGCAAGCAGCAATGGCGGGGTCTAGCAGAACAGCAGGTAAGCCTGCGGCTGCTCAGGAGGGCATCATGAGTCCACAGACCAAGTTTGGTATTTCAGATGAACTCGTCTTCATCCAGGGATTCCAACGGTACCTCATTTGTCCAATTTGAACCAACGGCTCCAAAGCTATGAGCAAAATGCAGTTTTTGTACTTACAGCGCCCCCACTGGGTGGAAGTGCACCTGACTTCTTGGGCTTCATACAGACTTGGTCATGAGTCTGTATTAGAAGTTTGATGTCAAAAGATTATTTGGTTGCTGAGATATGGCCTCACGTCCTGTTTGGCGCGTCATTGCTGAGTTTCATTGGCTGCTACGGGCAAAGGGAAACGAAATAAAAAATTCCACATAATAGCTCTTGTGAGGCTTAGTCTGAAGATTCTATATGTGAAGTCCCGTGGAAATCAGACAATCTGGGTGACCTGTAATGCGTTTTGAAGGTTTTTGACATAATTCAAAATGGCGGACAATCCAAGATGGCGCAAATGACGTCATGGGATTCGTTGACCTCGGATATATCCACGGATTACAACGGTACCTTATTTGTGAAATTTGGACAAACGGGTCCAGAGATATGAGTAAAAATGCATTTTTACTAAATATAGCGCCACCTATAGGTAAAAGGTCTCCAGAATTCTTGGGCCTCTTCAAGATTGAGTTATACATATGTGTTATGAGATTGATGTCAAAAGATTAAACTGTTGCTGAGATATGGCCTCACGTCCTTTTTGGCGTAGTCGCCGCCAACTTTGATTGGTTATAATGGGTGAACAAAGTCGAAATTGAAAAATCCGCTTCCTAACTTTTGTGCGGATTTGTCTTCAGATACTCTGTGCTAATTTTCATGAGAATCGGTCAAAATGTGTGAACGAAGAATCCTTTTGAAGGTTTTCAACAAAATCCAAGATGGCGGAAAATCTAGTCAGACGGAAAATGACGTCATAGGGTGCGTTGGAATCGTCATGATCCAAGGATTCCAACGATGCCTTGTTTTTGAAATTTGGATCAACGAGTCAAAAGTTATTTAGCTGAATGGGCTTCAAACTTTGACATGTTGGTGGCGCTAGAGAGTTTTGAATTTGGGCACGAAATTTGTTGTATTTGCTAATGGGACTGTCCTAATTAGATGTGCCAAATTTCACAACTTTTTACCATTGCGTTAATGGGGCTGCCATAGACTTCAATGGTGGCGGAAAGTAGAAGAATAATAATAATAATAATAAGAAAAGCTACTAAAACAATAGGGTTCTGCAGCTTCGCTGCTAGACCCCTAAATATAGCTGCAAGCAGCGATGGCGGGGTCTAGCAGAACAGCAGGTAAGCCTGCGGCTGCTCAGGAGGGCATCATGAGTACATAGACCAAGTTTGGTGTTTGAAATGAACTCGTCTTCATCCAGGGATTCCAACGGTACCTCATTTGTCCAATTTGAACCAACGGCTCCAAAGTTATGAGCAAAATGCATGTTTGGTACTTATAGCGCCCCCTCTGGGTGGACGTTCACCAGACTTCTTGGGCCTCTTACAGACTTGATCATGAGTCTGTGTTAGAAGTTTGATGTCAAAAGAGCAAATGGTTGCTGAGATACGGCCTCACGTCCTGTTTGGCGCATCATCGCTGAATTAGATTGGCTGCTACGGGCAAACGGAAACGAAATAAAAATATCAACATCATAGCTCTTGTGAGGCTTGGTCTGACGATTCTATATGTCAAGTCCCGTGGAGATCAGACAATCTGGGTGACCTGTAATGCGTTTTCAAAGTTTTTGACATAATTCAAAATGGCGGACAATCCAAGATGGCGCGATGACGTCATAGGATTCGTTGACCTCGGCTATATCCACGGATAACAACGGTACCTCATTTGTGAAATTTGGACAAACGGGTCCACAGATATGACCAAAAATGCATTTTTTCTAAATATAGCGCCACCTATAAGTCAAAGGTCTCCAAAATTCTTGGGCCTCTTCAAAATCGAGTTATGAATATGTGTTATGAGTTTGATGTCAAAAGATTAAACTGTTGCTGAGATATGGCCTCACGTGCTTTTTGGCGTAGTCGCCATCAACTTTGATTGGATGTACTGGTTGAACAAAGTCAAATTTGAAGTAAAAAACGAGCAACTTTTGTGCAGATTGGCCTAAAGATACTCTGTGCCAATTTCCATGAGAATTGGTCAAAATTTGTGACCTGTGAAAATTTTTTAAGGTTTTCAACAAAATCCAAGATGGCGGAAAATCTAGTTAGACGGAAAATGACGTCATAGGGTGCGTTGGAATCGCCATGATCCAAGGATTCCAACGATGCATTGTTTTTGAAATTTGGATCAACGAGTCAAAAGTTATTTAGCTAAATGGGCTTCAAACTTTGACATGTTGGTGGCGCTAGAGAGTTTTGAATTTCGGCACGAAATTTGTTGAATTTGCTAATGGGACTGTCCTAATTAGATGTGCCAAATTTCAAAACTTTTTACCATTGCGTTAATGGGGCTGCCATAGACTTCAATTGCAGCGGAAAGTAGAAGAATAATAAATATAGCTGCAAGCAGCGATACGGGGTCTAGCAGAATAGCAGGTAAGCCTGCGGCTGCTCAGGAAGGCATCATGAGTCCATAGACCAAGTTTGGTGTTTGAAATGAACTCGTCTTCATCCAGGGATTCCAACGGTACCTCATTTGTCCAATTTGAACCAACGGCTCCAAAGCTATGAGCAAAATGCAGTTTTTCTACTTATAGCGCCCCCACTGGGTGGACGTTCACCAGACTTCTTGGGCCTCTTAAAGTCTTGGTCATGAGTCTGTGTTATAAGTTTGATGTCAAAAGATTAAATGGTTGCTGAGATATGGCCTCACGTCCTGTTTGGCGTGTCATCGCTGAGTTTGATTGGCTGCTACGGGCAAACGGTAGCGAATTAAAAAATACCACTTGAAAGCTCATGTGAGGCTCAGTCTGAAGATTCTATATGTCAAGTCCCGTGGAAATCAGACAATCTGGGTGACCTGTAATGCGTTTTGAAGGATTTTGATGGAATTCACAATGGCGGACAATCCAAGATGGTGCGCATGACGTCATGAGATTGATTGACCTCGGCTATATCCAGGGACTCCAATGGTACCTCATTTGTGATATTTGGACAAACAGGTGTAAAGTTATGAGCAAAAATGCATATTTGCTAAATATAGCGCCACCTATAGGTCAAAGATCACTAAAATTCTTAGGCCTGTTAAGGATCGAGTTATGAGTCAGTGTCATAAGTTTGATGTCAAAAGAATAAACTGTTGCTGAGATATGGCCTCACGTCCTTTTTGGCGTAGTCGCCATCGAATTTGATTGGATGTACTGGGTGAACAAAGTTGAATTTGAAGAAAAAAACGAGCAACTTTTGTGCGGATTGGTCCAAAGATACTCCTTGCCAATTTTCATGAGAATTGGTCAAAATTTGTGACCTGTGAAACTTTTTTAAGGTTTTCAACAAAATCCAAGATGGCGGAAAATCTAGTTAGACGGAAAATGACGTCATAGGGTGCGTTGGAATCGTCATGATCCAAGGATTCCAACAATACCTTGTTTTTTAAATTTGGATCAACGAGTCAAAAGTTATTTAGCTGAATGGGCTTCAAACTTTGACATGTTGGTGGCGCTAGAGAGTTTTGAATTTGGGCACGAAATTTGTTGAATTTGCTAATGGGACTGTCCTAATTAGATGTGCCAAATTTCACAACTTTTTACCATTGCGTTAATGGGGCTGCCATAGACTTCAATTGCAGCGGAAAGTAGAAGAATAATAATAATAAGAAAAACTACTAAAACAATAGGGTTCTGCAGCTTCGCTGCTAGACCCCTAATAATAATAATAAGAAAAGCTACTAAAACAATAGGGTTCTGCAGCTTCGCTGCTAGACCCCTAATAAATATAGCTGCAAGCAGCGATGGCGGGGTCTAGCAGAATAGCAGGTAAGCCTGCGGCTGCTCAGGAAGGCATCATGAGTCCATAGACCAAGTTTGGTGTTTGAAATGAACTCGTCTTCATCCAGGGATTCCAACGGTACCTCATTTGTCCAATTTGAACCAACGGCTCCAAAGCTATGAGCAAAATGCAGTTTTTCTACTTATAGCGCCCCCACTGGATGGACGTTCACCAGACGTCTTGGGCCTCTTAAAGACTTGGTCATGAGTCTGTGTTATAAGTTTGATGTCAAAAGATTAAATGGTTGCTGAGATATGGCCTCACGTCCTGTTTGGCGCGTCATTGCTGAGTTTGATTGGCTGCTACGGGCAAACGGAAGGGAATTTAAAAATTTCACATAATAGCTCTTGTGAGGCTTGGTCTGAAGATTCTATGTGTCAAGTCCCGTGGAAATCAGACAATCTGGGTGACCTGTAATGCGTTTTGGAGGTTTTTGACATAATTCAAAATGGCGGACAATCCGAGATGGCGCGAATGACGTCATAGGATTGCTTGACCTCGGCTATATCCACGAATTACAACGGTACCTCATTTGTGAAATTTGGACAAACGGGTCAAAAGTTATGAGGAAAAATGCATTTTTGCTAAATATAGCGCCACCTATAGGTCAAAGTTCTCCAAAATTCTTGGGCCTCTTCAAGATCGAGTTATGAATATGTGTTATCAGTTTGATGTCAAAAGATTAACCGGTTACTGAGATATGGTCTCACGTGCTTTTTGGCGTAGTCGCCGTCAAATTTGATTGGATGTACTGGGTGAACAAAGTCGAATTTGAAGTAAAAAACGAGCAACTTTTGTGCGGATTGGTCCAAAGATAATCTGTGCCAATTTTCATGAGAATTGGTCAAAATTTGTGACCTGTGAAAATTTTTTAAGGTTTTCAACAAAATCCAAGATGGCGGAAAATCTAGTCAGACGGAAAATGACGTCATAGGGTGCGTTGGAATCGTCATGATCCAAGGATTCCAACGATACCTTGTTTTTGAAATTTGGATCAACGAGTCAAAAGTTATTTAGCTGAATGGGCTTCAAACTTTGACATGTTGGTGGCGCTAGAGAGTTTTGAATTTGGGCACGAAATTTGTTGAATTTGCTAATGGAACTGTCCTAATTAGATGTGCCAAATTTCAAAACTTTTTACCATTGCGTTAATGGGGCTGCCATAGACTTCAATTGCAGCGGAAAGTAGAAGAATAATAAATATAGCTGCAAGCAGCGATGGCGGGGTCTAGCAGAATAGCAGGTAAGCCTGCGGCTGCTCAGGAAGGCATCATGAGTCCATAGACCAAGTTTGGTGTTTGAAATGAACTCGTCTTCATCCAGGGATTCCAACGGTACCTCATTTGTCCAATTTGAACAGACGGCTCCAAAGCTATGAGCAAAATGCAGTTTGTCTACTTATAGCGCCTCCACTGGGTGGAAGTGCAACAGACTTCTTGGGCCTCTTAAAGACTTGGTCATGAGTCTGTGTTAGAAGTTTGATGTCAAAAGATCAAATGGTTGCTGAGATATGGCCTCACGTCCTGTTTGGCGCGTCATTGCTGAGTTTGATTAGCTGCTACGGGCAAACGGAAGTGAATATAAAAATTTCACATGATAGCTCTTGTGGGGCATGGTCTGAAGATTCTATATGTCAAGTCCCGTGGAGATCAGACAATCTGGGTGACCTGTAATGCGTTTTGAAGGTTTTTGACATAATTCAAAATGGCGGACAATCCAAGATGGCGCGAATGACGTCATAGGATTCGTTGACCTCGGCTATATCCACGGATTACAACGGTATGTCATTTGTGAAATTTGGACAAACGGGTCCAAAGATATGAGCAAAAATGCATTTTTTCTAAATATAGCGCCACCTATAGGTCAAAGATCACTAAAATTCTTGGGCCTCTTCAAAATCGAGTTATGAATATGTGTTATGAGTTTGATGTTAAAAGATTAAACTGTTGCTGAGATATGGCCTCACGTTCTTTTTGGCGTAGTCGCCGTCAACTTTGATTGGTTGTAGTTAGTGAAGAAAGTAGAAATTGAAGTAAAAAACGAGCAACTTTTGTGCGGATTGGTCCAAAGATACTCTGTGCCAATTTTCATGAGAATTGGTCAAAATTTGTGACCTGTGAAAATTTTTTAAGGTTTTCAACAAAATCCAAGATGGCGGAAAATCTAGTCAGACGGAAAATGACGTCATAGGGTGCGTTGGAATCGTCATGATCCAAGGATTCCAACGATGCCTTGTTTTTGAAATTTGGATCAACGAGTCAAAAGTTATTTAGCTGAATGGGCTTCAAATTTTGACCCGTTGGTGGCGCTAGAGAGTTTTGAATTTGGGCACGAAATTTGTTGAATTTGCTAATGGGAATGTGCTAAATAGATGTGCCAAATTTCACAACTTTTTACCATTGCGTTAATGGGGCTGCCATAGACTTCAATTGCAGCGGAAAGTAGAAGAATAATAAATATAGCTGCAAGCAGCGATGGCGGGGTCTAGCAGAATAGCAGGTAAGCCTGCGGCTGCTCAGGAAGGCATCATGAGTCCATAGACCAAGTTTGGTGTTTGAAATGAACTCGTCTTCATCCAGGGATTCCAACGGTACCTCATTTGTCCAATTTGAACAGACGGCTCCAAAGCTATGAGCAAAATGCAGTTTGTCTACTTATAGCGCCTCCACTGGGTGGAAGTGCAACAGACTTCTTGGGCCTCTTAAAGACTTGGTCATGAGTCTGTGTTAGAAATTTGATGTCAAAAGATCAAATGTTTGCTGAGATATGGCCTCACGTCCTGTTTGGCGCGTCATCGCTGAGTTTGATTGGCTGTTACGGGCAAAGGGAAACGAAATAAAAAATTCCACATGATAGCTCTTGTGAGGCTTGGTCTGAACATTATATATGTCAAGTCCCGTGGAAATCAGACAATCTGGGTGACCTGTAATGCGTTTTGAAGGTTTTTGACATAATTCAAAATGGCGGACAATCCAAGATGGCGCGAATGACGTCATAGGATTCGTTGACCTCGGCTATATCCACGGATTACAACGGTATGTCATTTGTGAAATTTGGACAAACGGGTCCAAAGATATGAGCAAAAATGCATTTTTTCTAAATATAGCGCCACCTATAGGTCAAAGATCACTAAAATTCTTGGGCCTCTTCAAAATCGAGTTATGAATATGTGTTATGAGTTTGATGTCAAAAGATTAAACTGTTGCTGAGATATGGCCTCACGTCCTTTTTGGCGTAGTCGCCGCCAACTTTGATTGGATATACTGGTTGAACAAAGTCAAATTTGAAGTAAAAAACGAGCAACTTTTGTGCAGATTGGCCTAAAGATACTCTGTGCCAATTTCCATGAGAATTGGTCAAAATTTGTGACCTGTGAAAATTTTTTAAGGTTTTCAACAAAATCCAAGATGGCGGAAAATCTAGTTAGACGGAAAATGACGTCATAGGGTGCGTTGGAATCGCCATGATCCAAGGATTCCAACGATGCATTGTTTTTGAAATTTGGATCAACGAGTCAAAAGTTATTTAGCTAAATGGGCTTCAAACTTTGACATGTTGGTGGCGCTAGAGAGTTTTGAATTTCGGCACGAAATTTGTTGAATTTGCTAATGGGACTGTCCTAATTAGATGTGCCAAATTTCAAAACTTTTTACCATTGCGTTAATGGGGCTGCCATAGACTTCAATTGCAGCGGAAAGTAGAAGAATAATAAATATAGCTGCAAGCAGCGATACGGGGTCTAGCAGAATAGCAGGTAAGCCTGCGGCTGCTCAGGAAGGCATCATGAGTCCATAGACCAAGTTTGGTGTTTGAAATGAACTCGTCTTCATCCAGGGATTCCAACGGTACCTCATTTGTCCAATTTGAACCAACGGCTCCAAAGCTATGAGCAAAATGCAGTTTTTCTACTTATAGCGCCCCCACTGGGTGGACGTTCACCAGACTTCTTGGGCCTCTTAAAGTCTTGGTCATGAGTCTGTGTTATAAGTTTGATGTCAAAAGATTAAATGGTTGCTGAGATATGGCCTCACGTCCTGTTTGGCGTGTCATCGCTGAGTTTGATTGGCTGCTACGGGCAAACGGTAGCGAATTAAAAAATACCACTTGAAAGCTCATGTGAGGCTCAGTCTGAAGATTCTATATGTCAAGTCCCGTGGAAATCAGACAATCTGGGTGACCTGTAATGCGTTTTGAAGGATTTTGATGGAATTCACAATGGCGGACAATCCAAGATGGTGCGCATGACGTCATGAGATTGATTGACCTCGGCTATATCCAGGGACTCCAATGGTACCTCATTTGTGATATTTGGACAAACAGGTGTAAAGTTATGAGCAAAAATGCATATTTGCTAAATATAGCGCCACCTATAGGTCAAAGATCACTAAAATTCTTAGGCCTGTTAAGGATCGAGTTATGAGTCAGTGTCATAAGTTTGATGTCAAAAGAATAAACTGTTGCTGAGATATGGCCTCACGTCCTTTTTGGCGTAGTCGCCATCGAATTTGATTGGATGTACTGGGTGAACAAAGTTGAATTTGAAGAAAAAAACGAGCAACTTTTGTGCGGATTGGTCCAAAGATACTCCTTGCCAATTTTCATGAGAATTGGTCAAAATTTGTGACCTGTGAAACTTTTTTAAGGTTTTCAACAAAATCCAAGATGGCGGAAAATCTAGTTAGACGGAAAATGACGTCATAGGGTGCGTTGGAATCGTCATGATCCAAGGATTCCAACAATACCTTGTTTTTTAAATTTGGATCAACGAGTCAAAAGTTATTTAGCTGAATGGGCTTCAAACTTTGACATGTTGGTGGCGCTAGAGAGTTTTGAATTTGGGCACGAAATTTGTTGAATTTGCTAATGGGACTGTCCTAATTAGATGTGCCAAATTTCACAACTTTTTACCATTGCGTTAATGGGGCTGCCATAGACTTCAATTGCAGCGGAAAGTAGAAGAATAATAATAATAAGAAAAACTACTAAAACAATAGGGTTCTGCAGCTTCGCTGCTAGACCCCTAATAATAATAATAAGAAAAGCTACTAAAACAATAGGGTTCTGCAGCTTCGCTGCTAGACCCCTAATAAATATAGCTGCAAGCAGCGATGGCGGGGTCTAGCAGAATAGCAGGTAAGCCTGCGGCTGCTCAGGAAGGCATCATGAGTCCATAGACCAAGTTTGGTGTTTGAAATGAACTCGTCTTCATCCAGGGATTCCAACGGTACCTCATTTGTCCAATTTGAACCAACGGCTCCAAAGCTATGAGCAAAATGCAGTTTTTCTACTTATAGCGCCCCCACTGGATGGACGTTCACCAGACGTCTTGGGCCTCTTAAAGACTTGGTCATGAGTCTGTGTTATAAGTTTGATGTCAAAAGATTAAATGGTTGCTGAGATATGGCCTCACGTCCTGTTTGGCGCGTCATTGCTGAGTTTGATTGGCTGCTACGGGCAAACGGAAGGGAATTTAAAAATTTCACATAATAGCTCTTGTGAGGCTTGGTCTGAAGATTCTATGTGTCAAGTCCCGTGGAAATCAGACAATCTGGGTGACCTGTAATGCGTTTTGGAGGTTTTTGACATAATTCAAAATGGCGGACAATCCGAGATGGCGCGAATGACGTCATAGGATTGCTTGACCTCGGCTATATCCACGAATTACAACGGTACCTCATTTGTGAAATTTGGACAAACGGGTCAAAAGTTATGAGGAAAAATGCATTTTTGCTAAATATAGCGCCACCTATAGGTCAAAGTTCTCCAAAATTCTTGGGCCTCTTCAAGATCGAGTTATGAATATGTGTTATCAGTTTGATGTCAAAAGATTAACCGGTTACTGAGATATGGTCTCACGTGCTTTTTGGCGTAGTCGCCGTCAAATTTGATTGGATGTACTGGGTGAACAAAGTCGAATTTGAAGTAAAAAACGAGCAACTTTTGTGCGGATTGGTCCAAAGATAATCTGTGCCAATTTTCATGAGAATTGGTCAAAATTTGTGACCTGTGAAAATTTTTTAAGGTTTTCAACAAAATCCAAGATGGCGGAAAATCTAGTCAGACGGAAAATGACGTCATAGGGTGCGTTGGAATCGTCATGATCCAAGGATTCCAACGATACCTTGTTTTTGAAATTTGGATCAACGAGTCAAAAGTTATTTAGCTGAATGGGCTTCAAACTTTGACATGTTGGTGGCGCTAGAGAGTTTTGAATTTGGGCACGAAATTTGTTGAATTTGCTAATGGAACTGTCCTAATTAGATGTGCCAAATTTCAAAACTTTTTACCATTGCGTTAATGGGGCTGCCATAGACTTCAATTGCAGCGGAAAGTAGAAGAATAATAAATATAGCTGCAAGCAGCGATGGCGGGGTCTAGCAGAATAGCAGGTAAGCCTGCGGCTGCTCAGGAAGGCATCATGAGTCCATAGACCAAGTTTGGTGTTTGAAATGAACTCGTCTTCATCCAGGGATTCCAACGGTACCTCATTTGTCCAATTTGAACAGACGGCTCCAAAGCTATGAGCAAAATGCAGTTTGTCTACTTATAGCGCCTCCACTGGGTGGAAGTGCAACAGACTTCTTGGGCCTCTTAAAGACTTGGTCATGAGTCTGTGTTAGAAGTTTGATGTCAAAAGATCAAATGGTTGCTGAGATATGGCCTCACGTCCTGTTTGGCGCGTCATTGCTGAGTTTGATTAGCTGCTACGGGCAAACGGAAGTGAATATAAAAATTTCACATGATAGCTCTTGTGGGGCATGGTCTGAAGATTCTATATGTCAAGTCCCGTGGAGATCAGACAATCTGGGTGACCTGTAATGCGTTTTGAAGGTTTTTGACATAATTCAAAATGGCGGACAATCCAAGATGGCGCGAATGACGTCATAGGATTCGTTGACCTCGGCTATATCCACGGATTACAACGGTATGTCATTTGTGAAATTTGGACAAACGGGTCCAAAGATATGAGCAAAAATGCATTTTTTCTAAATATAGCGCCACCTATAGGTCAAAGATCACTAAAATTCTTGGGCCTCTTCAAAATCGAGTTATGAATATGTGTTATGAGTTTGATGTTAAAAGATTAAACTGTTGCTGAGATATGGCCTCACGTTCTTTTTGGCGTAGTCGCCGTCAACTTTGATTGGTTGTAGTTAGTGAAGAAAGTAGAAATTGAAGTAAAAAACGAGCAACTTTTGTGCGGATTGGTCCAAAGATACTCTGTGCCAATTTTCATGAGAATTGGTCAAAATTTGTGACCTGTGAAAATTTTTTAAGGTTTTCAACAAAATCCAAGATGGCGGAAAATCTAGTCAGACGGAAAATGACGTCATAGGGTGCGTTGGAATCGTCATGATCCAAGGATTCCAACGATGCCTTGTTTTTGAAATTTGGATCAACGAGTCAAAAGTTATTTAGCTGAATGGGCTTCAAATTTTGACCCGTTGGTGGCGCTAGAGAGTTTTGAATTTGGGCACGAAATTTGTTGAATTTGCTAATGGGAATGTGCTAAATAGATGTGCCAAATTTCACAACTTTTTACCATTGCGTTAATGGGGCTGCCATAGACTTCAATTGCAGCGGAAAGTAGAAGAATAATAAATATAGCTGCAAGCAGCGATGGCGGGGTCTAGCAGAACAGCAGGTAAGCCTGCGGCTGCTCAGGAAGGCATCATGAGTCCATAGACCAAGTTTGGTGTTTGAAATTAACTCGTCTTCATCCAGGGATTCCAACGGTACCTCATTTGTCCAATTTGAAGCAACGGCTCCAAAGTTATGAGCAAAATGCAGTTTTTGTACTTATAGCGCCCCCTCTGGGTGGAAGTGCACCAGACTTCCTGGGCTTCTTACAGACTTGATCATGAGTCTGTGGTAGAAGTTTGATGTCAACAGAGCAAATGGTTGCTGAGATAAGGCCTCACGTCCTGTTTGGCGCATCATCGCTGAATTTGATTGGCTGCTACGGGCAAACGATAACGAAATAAAAAAATCAACATGATAGCTCTTGTGAGGCTTGGTCCGAACATTCTATATGTCAAGTCCCGTGGAAAGCAGACAATGTGGGTGACCTGTAATGCGTTTTGAAGGTTTTTGATATAATTCAAAATGGCGGACAATCCAAGATGGCGCGCATAACGTCATGAGATTTATTGACCTCGGCTATATCCAGGGACTCCAACGGTACCTGATTTGTGATATTTGGAAAAACAGGTGTAAAGTTATGAGCAAAAATGCATTTTTGCTAAATATAGCGCCACCTATATGTCAAAGATCACTAAAATTCTTAGGCCTGTTAAGGATCGAGTTATGAGTCAGTGTCATAAGTTTGATGTCAAAAGACCAACCGGTTGCTGAGATATGGCCTCACGTCCTTTTTGGCGTTGTCGCCGTTAACTTTGATTGGTTGTAATGGGTGAACAAAGTCGAAATTGAAAAATCCGCTTCGTATCCTTTGTGCGGATTCGTCCAAAGATACTGTGTGCCAGTTTTCATGAGAATTGGTCAAAATTTGTGACCTGTGAAACTTTTTGAAGGTTTTCAACAAAATCCAAGATGGCGGAAAATCTAGTCAGACGGAAAATGACGTCATAGGGTGCGTTGGACTCGTCATGATCCAAGGATTCCAGCGATATGTTGTTTTTGAAATTTGGATCAACGACTCAAAAGTTATTTAGCTGAATGGGCTTCAAACTTTGACATGTTGGTGGCGCTAGAGAGTTTTGAATTTGGGCACGAAATTTGTTGAATTTGCTAATGGGACTGTCCTAATTAGATGTGCCAAATTTCACAACTTTTTACCATTGCGTTAATGGGGCTGCCATAGACTTCAATTGCAGCGGAAAGTAGATCAATAATAATAATAATAATAATAATAGGAAAAGCTAGTAAAACAATAGGGTTCTGCAGCTTCGCTGCTAGACCCCTAAATATAGCTGCAAGCAGCGATGGCGGGGTCTAGCAGAATAGCAGGTAAGCCTGCGGCTGCTCAGGAAGGCATCATGAGTCCATAGACCAAGTTTGGTGTTTGAAATGAACTCGTCTTCATCCAGGGATTCCAACGGTACCTCATTTGTCCAATTTGAACAGACGGCTCCAAAGCTATGAGCAAAATGCAGTTTGTCTACTTATAGCGCCTCCACTGGGTGGAAGTGCAACAGACTTCTTGGGCCTCTTAAAGACTTGGTCATGAGTCTGTGTTAGAAATTTGATGTCAAAAGATCAAATGTTTGCTGAGATATGGCCTCACGTCCTGTTTGGCGCGTCATCGCTGAGTTTGATTGGCTGTTACGGGCAAAGGGAAACGAAATAAAAAATTCCACATGATAGCTCTTGTGAGGCTTGGTCTGAACATTATATATGTCAAGTCCCGTGGAAATCAGACAATCTGGGTGACCTGTAATGCGTTTTGAAGGTTTTTGACATAATTCAAAATGGCGGACAATCCAAGATGGCGCGAATGACGTCATAGGATTCGTTGACCTCGGCTATATCCACGGATTACAACGGTATGTCATTTGTGAAATTTGGACAAACGGGTCCAAAGATATGAGCAAAAATGCATTTTTTCTAAATATAGCGCCACCTATAGGTCAAAGATCACTAAAATTCTTGGGCCTCTTCAAAATCGAGTTATGAATATGTGTTATGAGTTTGATGTCAAAAGATTAAACTGTTGCTGAGATATGGCCTCACGTCCTTTTTGGCGTAGTCGCCGCCAACTTTGATTGGATATACTGGTTGAACAAAGTCAAATTTGAAGTAAAAAACGAGCAACTTTTGTGCGGATTGGTCTAAAGATACTCTGTGCCAATTTTCATGAGAATTGGTCAAAATTTGTGACCTGTGAAAATTTTTTAAGGTTTTCAACAAAATCCAAGATGGCGGAAAATCTAGTCAGACGGAAAATGACGTCATAGGGTGCGTTGGAATCGTCATGATCCAAGGATTCCAACGATGCCTTGTTTTTTAAATTTGGATCAACGAGTCAAAAGTTATTTAGCTGAATGGGCTTCAAACTTTGACCCGTTGGTGGCGCTAGAGAGTTTTGAATTTGGGTTCCAAATTTGTTGAATTTGCTAATGGGACTGTCCTAATTAGATGTGCCAAATTTCACAACTTTTTACCGTTGCGTTAATGGGGCTGCCATAGACTTCAATTGCAGCGGAAAGTAGAAGAATAATAATAATAATAATAATAATAAGAAAAGCTACTAAAACAATAGGGTTCTGCAGCTTCGCTGCTAGACCCCTAATAAGAAAAACTACTAAAACAATAGGGTTCTGCAGCTTCGCTGCTAGACCCCTAATAATAGGAAAAACTACTAAAACAATAGGGTTCTGCAGCTTCGCTGCTAGACCCCTAATAATAATAATAAGAAAAGCTACTAAAACAATAGGGTTCTGCAGCTTCGCTGCTAGACCCCTAATAATAAGAAAAGCTAGTAAAACAATAGGGTTCTGCAGCTTCGCTGCTAGACCCCTAAATATAGCTGCAAGCAGCGATGGCGGGGTCTAGCAGAATAGCAGGTAAGCCTGCGGCTTCTCAGGAAGGCATTATGAGTACATAGACCAAGTTTGGTGTTTGAGATGAACTCGTCTTCATCCAGGGATTCCAACGGTACCTCATTTGTCCAATTTGAACCAACGGCTCCAAAGCTATGAGCAAAATGCAGTTTTTCTACTTATAGCGCCCCCACTGGGTGGACGTTCACCAGACTTCTTGGGCCTCTTAAAGACTTGGTCATGAGTCTGTGTTATAAGTTTGATGTCAAAAGATTAAATGGTTGCTGAGATATGGCCTCACGTCCTGTTTGGCGCGTCATTGCTGAGTTTGATTGGCTGCTACGGGCAAACGGAAGCGAATATAAAAATTTCACATAATAGCTCTTGTATGGCTTGGTCTGAAGATTCTATGTGTCAAGTCCCGTGGAAATCAGACAATCTGGGTGACCTGTTATGCGTTTTGGAGGTTTTTGACATAATTCAAAATGGCGGACAATCCCAGATGGCGCGAATGACGTCATAGGATTCGTTGACCTCGGCTATATCCACGGATTACAACGGTACCTCATTTGTGAAATTTGGACAAACGGGTCAAAAGTTATGAGGAAAAATGCATTTTTGCTAAATATAGCGCCACCTATAGGTCAAAGTTCTCCAAAATTCTTGGGCCTCTTCAAGATCGAGTTATGAATATGTGTTATGAGTTTGATGTCAAAAGATTAACCGGTTGCTGAGATATGGTCTCACGTGCTTTTTTGCGTAGTCGCCGTCAACTTTGATTGGATGTACTGGGTGAACAAAGTCGAATTTGAAGTAAAAAACGAGCAACTTTTGTGCGGATTGGTCCAAAGATAATCTGTGCCAATTTTCATGAGAATTGGTCAAAATTTGTGACCTGTGAAAATTTTTTAAGGTTTTCAACAAAATCCAAGATGGCGGAAAATCTAGTTAGACGGAAAATGACGTCATAGAATGCGTTGGAATCGTCATGATCCAAGGATTCCAACGATACCTTGTTTTTGAAATTTGGATCAACGAGTCAAAAGTTATTTAGCTGAATGGGCTTCAAACTTTGACATGTTGGTGGCGCTAAAGAGTTTTGAATTTGGGCACGAAATTTGTTGAATTTGCTAATGGGACTGTCCTAATTAGATGTGCCAAATTTCACAACTTTTTAACATTGCGTTAATGGGGCTGCCATAGACTTCAATTGCAGCGGAAAGTAGAAGAATAAATATAGCTGCAAGCAGCGATGGCGGGGTCTAGCAGAATAGCAGGTAAGCCTGCGGCTGCTCAGGAAGGCATCATGAGTCCATAGACCAAGTTTGGTGTTTGAAATGAACTCGTCTTCATCCAGGGATTCCAACGGTACCTCATTTGTCCAATTTGAACAGACGGCTCCAAAGCTATGAGCAAAATGCAGTTTGTCTACTTATAGCGCCTCCACTGGGTGGAAGTGCAACAGACTTCTTGGGCCTCTTAAAGACTTGGTCATGAGTCTGTGTTATAAGTTTGATGTCAAAAGATCAAATGGTTGCTGAGATATGGCCTCACGTCCTGTTTGGTGCGTCATCGCTGAGTTTGATTGGCTGCTACGGGCAAACGGTAGTGAATTAAAAAATATCACTGAGAGCTCATGTGAGGCTCAGTCTGAAGATTCTATATGTCAAGTCCCGTGGAAATCAGACAATCTGGGTGACCTGTAATGCGTTTTGAAGGATTTTGACATAATTCAAAATGGCGGTAAATCCAAGATGGCGCGAATGACGTCATCGTATTGGTTGACCTCGGATATATCCAGGGATTACAACGGTACCTCATTTGTGAAATTTGGACAAACGGGTCCAAAGATATGAGCAAAAATGCATTTTTGCTAAATATAGCGCCACCTATAGGTCAAAGATGGCCACAATTCTTGGGCCTGTTAGGGATCGAGTTATGAGTCTGTGATATAAGTTTGATGACAATAGACCAACCGGTTGCTGAGATATGGCCTCACGTCCTTTTTGGCGTAGTCGCCGCCAACTTTGATTGGTTATAATGGGTGAACAAAGTCGAAAATGAAAAATCCGCTTCCTAGCTTTTGTGCGGATTCGTCCAAAGATACTCTGTGCTAATTTTCATGAGAATCGGTCAAAATGTGTGAACGAAGAATCCTTTTGAAGGTTTTCAACAAAATCCAAGATGGCGGAAAATCTAGTCAGACGGAAAATGACGTCATAGGATGCCTTGGACTCGTCATGATCCAAGGATTCCAACGATACCTTGTTTTTGAAATTTGGACCAACGAGTCAAAAGTTATTTAGCTGAATGGGCTTCAAACTTTGACATGTTGGTGGCGCTAGAGAGTTTTGAATTTGGGTTCCAAATTTGTTGAATTTGCTAATGGGAATGTGCTAAATAGATGTGCCAAATTTCACAACTTTTTACCATTGCGTTAATGGGGCTGCCATAGACTTCAATGGTGGCGGAAAGTAGAAGAATAATAATAAATATAGCTGCAAGCAGCGATGGCGGGGTCTAGCAGAACAGCAGGTAAGCCTGCGGCTGCTCAGGAAGGCATCATGAGTCCATAGACCAAGTTTGGTGTTTGAAATGAACTCGTCTTCATCCAGGGATTCCAACGGTACCTCATTTGTCCAATTTGAACCAACGGCTCCAAAGCTATGAGCAAAATGCAGTTTTTCTACTTATAGCGCCCCCTCTGGGTGGAAGTGCACCAGACTTCTTGGGCCTCTTACAGACTTGGTCATGACTCTGTGTTAGAAGTTTGATGTCAAAAGATTAAATGGTTGCTGAGATATGGCCTCACGTCCTGTTTGGCGCGTCATCGCTGAGTTTGATTGGCTGCTACGGGCAAACGGAAGTGAATATAAAAATTTAACATAATAGCTCTTGTGAGGCTTCGTCTGAAGATTCTATGTGTCAAGTCCCGTGGAAATCAGACAATCTGGGTGACCTGTAATGCGTTTTGAAGGTTTTTGACATAATTCAAAATGGCGGACAATCCAAGATGGCGCAAATGACTTCATAGGATTCGTTGACCTCGGCTATATCCACGGATTACAACGGTACCTCATTTGTGAAATTTGGACAAACGGGTCCAAAGATATGAGCAAAAATGCATTTTTTCTAAATATAGCGCCACCTATAGGTCAAAGGTCTCCAAAATTCTTGGGCCTCTTCAAAATCGAGTTATGAATATGTGTTATGAGTTTGATGTCAAAAGATTAAACTGTTGCTGAGATATGGCCTCACGTGCTTTTTGGCGTAGTCGCCATCAACTTTGATTGGATGTACTGGTTGAACAAAGTTGAATTTGAAGTAAAAAACGAGCAACTTTTGTGCGGATTGGCCTAAAGATACTCTGTGCCAATTTTCATGAGAATTGGTCAAAATTTGTGACCTGTGAAAATTTTTTAAGGTTTTCAACAAAATCCAAGATGGCGGAAAATCTAGTTAGACGGAAAATGACGTCATAGGGTGCGTTGGAATCGTCATGATCCAAGGATTCCAACGATGCCTTGTTTTTGAAATTTGGATCATCGAGTCAAAAGTTATTTAGCTGAATGGGCTTCAAACTTTGACATGTTGGTGGCGCTAGAGAGTTTAGAATTTGGGCACGAAATTTGTTGAATTTGCTAATGGGAATGTGCTAAATAGATGTGCCAAATTTCACAACTTTTTACCATTGCGTTAATGGGGCTGCCATAGACTTCAATTGCAGCGGAAAGTAGAAGAATAATAATAATAAGAAAAACTACTAAAACAATAGGGTTCTGCAGCTTCGCTGCTAGACCCCTAAATATAGCTGCAAGCAGCGATGGCGGGGTCTAGCAGAACAGCAGGCAAGCCTGCGGCTGCTCAGGAGGGCATCACGAGTCCACACACCAAGTTTGGTGTTTGAGATGAACTCGTCTTCATCCAGGGATTCCAACGGTACCTCATTTGTCCAATTTGAACCAACGGCTCCAAAGCTATGAGCAAAATGCAGTTTTTCTACTTATAGCGCCCCCTCTAGGTGGAAGTGCACCAGACTTCTTGGGCCTCTTACAGACTTGGTCATGAGTCTGTGTTATAAGTTTGATGTCAAAAGATCAAATGGTTGCTGAGATATGGCCTCACGTCCTGTTTGGCGCGTCATCGCTGAGTTTGATTGGCTGCTACGGGCAAACTGAAGAGAATATAAAAATTTCACATGATAGCTCTTGTGAGGCTTGGTCTGAAGATTCTATATGTCAAGTCCCGTGGAGATCAGACAATCTGGGTGACCTGTAATGCGTTTTGAAGGTTTTTGACATAATTGAAAATGGCGGGCAATCAGAGATAGCGCGAATGACGTCATAGGATTCGTTGACCTCGGCTATATCCACGGATTTCAACGGTACATCATTTGTGAAATTTGGACAAACGGGTCAAAAGTTATGAGGAAAAATGCATTTTTGCTAAATATAGCGCCACCTATAGGTCAAAGTTCTCCAAAATTCTTGGGCCTCTTCAAAATCGAGTTATGAATATGTGTTATGAGTTTGATGTCAAAAGATTAACTGATTACTGAGATATGGTCTCACATGCTTTTTGGCGTAGTCGCCGTCAAATTTGATTGGATGTACTGGTTGAACAAAGTCGAATTTGAAGTAAAAAACGAGCAACTTTTGTGCGGATTGGTCCAAAGATAATCTGTGCCAATTTTCATGAGAATTGGTCAAAATTTGTGACCTGTGAAAATTTTTTAAGGTTTTCAACAAAATCCAAGATGGCGGAAAATCTAGTTAGACGGAAAATGACGTCATAGGATGCGTTGGAATCGTCATGATCCAAGGATTCCAACGATGCCTTGTTTTTGAAATTTGGATCAACGAGTCAAAAGTTATTTAGCTGAATGGGCTTCAAACCTTGACCCGTTGGTGGCGCTAGAGAGTTTTGAATTTGGGCACGAAATTTGTTGAATTTGCTAATGGGACTGTCCTAATTAGATGTGCCAAATTTCACAACTTTTTACCATTGCGTTAATGGGGCTGCCATAGACTTCAATTGCAGCGGAAAGTAGATCAATAATAAATATAGCTGCAAGCAGCGATGGCGGGGTCTAGCAGAACAGCAGGTAAGCCTGCGGCTGCTCAGGAAGGCATCATGAGTCCATAGACCAAGTTTGGTGTTTGAAATGAACTCGTCTTCATCCAGGGATTCCAACGGTACCTCATTTGTCCAATTTGAACCAACGGCTCCAAAGCTATGAGCAAAATGCAGTTTTTGTACTTATAGCGCCCCCACTGGGTGGACGTTCACCAGACTTCTTGGGCTTCTTACAGACTTGATCATGAGTCTGTGTTAGAAGTTTGATGTCAAAAGAGCAAATGGTTGCTGAGATATGGCCTCACGTCCTGTTTGGCGCGTCATTGCTGAGTTTGATTAGCTGCTATGGGCAAACGGAAGTGAATATAAAAATTTCACATGATAGCTCTTGTGGGGCATGGTCTGAAGATTCTATATGTCAAGTCCCGTGGAGATCAGACAATCTGGGTGACCTGTAATGCGTTTTGAATGTTTTTGACATAATTCAAAATGGCGGACAATCCAAGATGGCGCGAATGACGTCATAGGATTCGTTGACCTCGGCTATATCCACGGATTACAAAGGTACCTCATTTGTGAAATTTGGACAAACGGGTCCAAAGATATGAGCAAAAATGCATTTTTTCTAAATATAGCGCCACCTATAGGTCAAAGGTCTCCAAAATTCTTGGGCCTCTTCAAAATCGAGTTATGAATATGTGTTATGAGTTTGATGTCAAAAGATTAAACTGTTGCTGAGATATGTCCTCACGTCCTTTTTGGCGTAGTCGCCATCAACTTTGATCTGATGTACTGGTTGAACAAAGTCAAATTTGAAGTAAAAAACGAGCAACTTTTGTGCGGATTGGTCTAAAGATACTCTGTGCCAATTTTCATGAGAATTGGTCAAAATTTGTGACCTGTGAAAATTTTTTAAGGTTTTCAACAAAATCCAAGATGGCGGAAAATCTAGTTAGACGGAAAATTACGTCATAGGGTGCGTTGGACTCGTCATGATCCAAGGATTCCAACGATGCCTTGTTTTTTAAATTTGGATCAACGAGTCAAAAGTTATTTAGCTGAATGGGCTTCAAACTTTGACATGTTGGTGGCGCTAGAGAGTTTTGAATTTGGGCACGAAATTTGTTGAATTTGCTAATGGGACTGTCCTAATTAGATGTGCCAAATTTCACAACTTTTTACCATTGCGTTAATGGGGCTGCCATAGACTTCAATTGCAGCGGAAAGTAGATCAATAATAATAATAATAATAGGAAAAACTACTAAAACAATAGGGTTCTGCAGCTTCGCTGCTAGACCCCTAAATATAGCTGCAAGCAGCGATGGCGGGGTCTAGCAGAACAGCATGTAAGCCTGCGGCTGCTCAGGAAGGCATCATGAGTTCATAGACCAAGTTTGGTGTTTGAGATGAACTCGTCTTCATCCAGGGATTCCAACGGTACCTCATTTGTCCAATTTGAACCAACGGCTCCAAAGCTATGAGCAAAATGCAGTTTTTCTACTTATAGCGCCCCCACTGGGTGGACGTTCACCAGACTTCTTGGGCCTCTTAAAGACTTGGTCATGAGTCTGTGTTATAAGTTTGATGTCAAAAGATTAAATGGTTGCTGAGATATGGCCTCACGTCCTGTTTGGCGCGTCATTGCTGAGTTTGATTGGCTGCTACGGGCAAACGAAAGCGAATTTAAAAATTTCACATAATAGCTCTTGTGAGGCTTGGTCGGAAGATTCTATGTATCAAGTCCCGTGGAAATCAGACAATCTGGGTGACCTGTAATGCGTTTTGGAGGTTTTTGACATAATTAAAAATGGCGGACAATCCGAGATGGCGCGAATGACGTCATAGGATTCGTTGACCTCGGCTCTATCCACGGATTACAACAATACCTCATTTGTGAAATTTGGACAAACGGGTCAAAAGTTATGAGGAAAAATGCATTTTTGCTAAATATAGCGCCACCTATAGGTCAAAGTTCTCCAAAATTCTTGGGCCTCTTCAAGATCGAGTTATGAATATGTGTTATGAGTTTGATGTCAAAAGATTAACCGGTTGCTGAGATATGGTCTCACGTGCTTTTTGGCGTAGTCGCCGTCAACTTTGATTGGATGTACTGGGTGAACAAAGTCGAATTTGAAGTAAAAAACGAGCAACTTTTGTGCGGATTGGTCCTAAGATAATCTGTGCCAATGTTCATGAGAATTGGTCAAAATTTGTGACCTGTGAAAATTTTTTAAGGTTTTCAACAAAATCCAAGATGGCGGAAAATCTAGTTAGACGGAAAATGACGTCATAGGGTGCGTTGGAATCGTCATGATCCAAGGATTCCAACGATGCCTTGTTTTTGAAATTTGGATCAACGAGTCAAAAGTTATTTAGCTGAATGGGCTTCAAACTTTGACATGTTGGTGGCGCTAGAGAGTTTAGAATTTGGGCACGAAATTTGTTGAATTTGCTAATGGGAATGTGCTAAATAGATGTGCCAAATTTCACAACTTTTTACCATTGCGTTAATGGGGCTGCCATAGACTTCAATTGCAGCGGAAAGTAGAAGAATAATAATAAATATAGCTGCAAGCAGCGATGGCGGGGTCTAGCAGAACAGCAGGTAAGCCTGCGGCTGCTCAGGAGGGCATCATGAGTCCACAGACCAAGTTTGGTATTTCAGATGAACTCGTCTTCATCCAGGGATTCCAACGGTACCTCATTTGTCCAATTTGAACCAACGGCTCCAAAGCTATGAGCAAAATGCAGTTTTTGTACTTACAGCGCCCCCACTGGGTGGAAGTGCACCTGACTTCTTGGGCTTCATACAGACTTGGTCATGAGTCTGTATTAGAAGTTTGATGTCAAAAGATTAAATGGTTGCTGAGATATGGCCTCACGTCGTGTTTGGCGCGTCATCGCTGAGTTTGATTGGCTGCTACGGGCAAACGGAAGTGAATATAAAAATTTCACATGATAGCTCTTGTGGGGCATGGTCTGAAGATTCTATATGTCAAGTCCCGTGGAGATCAGACAATCTGGGTGACCTGTAATGCGTTTTGAAGGTTTTTGACATAATTAAAAATGGCGGACAATCCAAGATGGCGCGAATGACGTCATAGGATTCGTTGACCTCGGCTATATCCACGGATTACAACGGTACCTCATTTGTGAAATTTGGACAAACGGGTCCAAAGATATGAGCAAACATGCATTTTTTCTAAATATAGCGCCACCTATAGGTCAAAGGTCTCCAAAATTCTTGGGCCTCTTCGAGATCGAGTTATGAATATGTGTTATGAGTTTGATGTCAAAAGATGAAACTGTTGCTGAGATATGTCCTCACGTCCTTTTTGGCGTAGTCGCCATCAACTTTGATTGGATGTACTGGTTGAACAAAGTCAAATTTGAAGTAAAAAACGAGCAACTTTTGTGCGGATTGGTCTAAAGATACTCTGTGCCAATTTTCATGAGAATTGGTCAAAATTTGTGACCTGTGAAAATTTTTTAAGGTTTTCAACAAAATCCAAGATGGCGGAAAATCTAGTTAGACGGAAAATGACGTCATAGGGTGCGTTGGACTCGTCATGATCCAAGGATTCCAACGATGCCTTGTTTTTGAAATTTGGATGAACGAGTCAAAAGTTATTTAGCTGAATGGGCTTCAAACTTTGACATGTTGGTGGCGCTAGAGAGTTTAGAATTTGGGCACGAAATTTGTTGAATTTGCTAATGGGAATGTGCTAAATAGATGTGCCAAATTTCACAACTTTTTACCATTGCGTTAATGGGGCTGCCATAGACTTCAATTGCAGCGGAAAGTAGAAGAATAATAATAAATATAGCTGCAAGCAGCGATTGCGGGGTCTAGCAGAACAGCAGGTAAGCCTGCGGCTGCTCAGGAGGGGCATCATGTGTCCACAGACCAAGTTTAGTGTTTGAGATGAACTCGTCTTCATCCAGGGATTCCAACGGTACCTCATTTGTCCAATTTGAACCAACGGCTCCAAAGCTATGAGCAAAATGCAGTTTTGCTACTTATAGCGCCCCCTGTGGGTGGAAGTTCCCCAGACTTCTTGGGCCTCTTACAGACTTGGTCATGAGTCTGGGTTATAAGTTTGATGTCAAAAGATTAAATCGTTGCTGAGATATGGCCTCACGTCCTATTTGGCTTGTCAGCGCTGAGTTTGATTGGCTGCTACGGGCAAAGGGAAACGAAATAAAAAATTCCAGGTGATAGCTGTTGTGAGGCTTGGTCTGAAGATTCTATATGTCAAGTCCCGTGGAGATCAGACAATCTGGGTGACCTGTAATGCGTTTTGAAGGTTTTTGACATAATTCAAAATGGCGGACAATCCAAGATGGCGCGAATGACGTCATAGGATTCGTTGACCTCGGCTATATCAAGGGATTCCAGCTGTACGTCATTTGTGAAATTTGGACCAAGGGGTCGAAAGTTTTGAGCAAAAATGCATTTTTGCTAAATATAGCGCCACCTATAGGTCAAAGGTCTCCAAAATTCTTGGGCCTCTTCAAAATCGAGTTATGAATATGTGTTATGAGTTTGATGTCAAAAGATTAAACTGTTGCTGAGATATGGCCTCACGTCCTTTTTGGCGTAGTCGCCATCAATTTTGATTGGAGATACTGGTTGAACAAAGTCAAATTTGAAGTAAAAAACGAGCAACTTTTGTGCGGATTGGTCTAAAGATACTCTGTGCCAATTTTCATGAGAATTGGTCAAAATTTGTGACCTGTGAAAATTTTTTAAGGTTTTCAACAAAATCAAAGATGGCGGAAAATCTAGTCAGACGGAAAATGACGTCATAGGGTGCGTTGGAATCGTCATGATCCAAGGATTCCAACGATGCCTTGTTTTTGAAATTTGGATTAACGATTCAAAAGTTATTTAGCTGTATGGGCTTCAAACTTTGACATGTTGGTGGCGCTAGAGAGTTTTGAATTTGGGCACGAAATTTGTTGAATTTGCTAATGGGACTGTCCTAATTAGATATGCCAAATTTCACAACTTTTTACCATTGCGTTAATGGGGCTGCCATAGACTTCAATTGCAGCGGAAAGTAGATCAATAATAAATATAGCTGCAAGCAGCGATGGCGGGGTCTAGCAGAATAGCAGGTAAGCCTGCGGCTGCTCAGGAAGGCATCATGAGTCCATAGACCAAGTTTGGTGTTTGAAATGAACTCGTCTTCATCCAGGGATTCCAACGGTACCTCATTTGTCCAATTTGAACAGACGGCTCCAAAGCTATGAGCAAAATGCAGTTTGTCTACTTATAGCGCCTCCACTGGGTGGAAGTGCAACAGACTTCTTGGGCCTCTTAAAGACTTGGTCATGAGTCTGTGTTAGAAGTTTGATGTCAAAAGATCAAATGGTTGCTGAGATATGGCCTCACGTCCTGTTTGGCGCGTCATTGCTGAGTTTGATTAGCTGCTACGGGCAAACGGAAGTGAATATAAAAATTTCACATGATAGCTCTTGTGGGGCATGGTCTGAAGATTCTATATGTCAAGTCCCGTGGAGATCAGACAATCTGGGTGACCTGTAATGCGTTTTGAAGGTTTTTGACATAATTCAAAATGGCGGACAATCCAAGATGGCGCGAATGACGTCATAGGATTCGTTGACCTCGGCTATATCCACGGATTACAACGGTATGTCATTTGTAAAATTTGGACAAACGGGTCCAAAGATATGAGCAAAAATGCATTTTTTCTAAATATAGCGCCACCTATAGAACAAAGATCACTAAAATTCTTGGGCCTCTTCAAAATCGAGTTATGAATATGTGTTATGAGTTTGATGTCAAAAGATTAAACTGTTGCTGAGATATGGCCTCACGTCCTTTTTGGCGTAGTCGCCATCAACTTTGATTGGATATACTGGTTGAACAAAGTCAAATTTGAAGTAAAAAACGAGCAACTTTTGTGCGGATTGGTCTAAAGATACTCTGTGCCAATTTTCATGAGAATTGGTCAAAATTTGTGACCTGTGAAATTTTTTTAAGGTTTTCAACAAAATCCAAGATGGCGGAAAATCTAGTCAGACGGAAAATGACGTCATAGGGTGCGTTGGAATCGTCATGATCCAAGGATTCCAACGATGCCTTGTTTTTTAAATTTGGATCAACGAGTCAAAAGTTATTTAGCTGAATGGGCTTCAAACTTTGACCCGTTGGTGGCGCTAGAGAGTTTAGAATTTGGGCACGAAATTTGTTGAATTTGCTAATGGGAATGTGCTAAATAGATGTGCCAAATTTCACAACTTTTTACCATTGCGTTAATGGGGCTGCCATAGACTTCAATTGCAGCGGAAAGTAGATCAATAATAATAATAGGAAAAACTACTAAAACAATAGGGTTCTGCAGCTTCGCTGCTAGACCCCTAATAAGAAAAACTACTAAAACAATAGGGTTCTGCAGCTTCGCTGCTAGACCCCTAATAAGAAAAACTACTAAAACAATAGGGTTCTGCAGCTTCGCTGCTAGACCCCTAAATATAGCTGCAAGCAGCGATGGCGGGGTCTAGCAGAACAGCAGGTAAGCCTGCGGCTGCTCAGGAAGGCATTATGAGTCCATAGACCAAGTTTGGTGTTTGAAATGAACTCGTCTTCATCCAGGGATTCCAACGGTACCTCATTTGTCCAATTTGAACCAACGGCTCCAAAGCTATGAGCAAAATGCAGTTTTTCTACTTATAGCGCCCCCACTGGGTGGACGTTCACCAGACTTCTTGGGCCTCTTAAAAACTTGGTCATGAGTCTGGGTTATAAGTTTGATGTCAAAAGATCAAATGGTTGATGAGATATGGCCTCACGTCCTGTTTGGCGCGTCATTGCTGAGTTTGATTGGCTGCTACGGGCAAACGGAAGCGAATTTAAAAATTCCAGGTGATAGCTGTTGTGCGGCTTGGTCTGAAGATTCTATATGTCAAGTCCCATGGAATTCAGACAATCTGGGTGACCTGTAATGCGTTTTGAAGGTTTTTGATATAATTCAAGATGGCGGACAATCAAAGATGGCGCGAATGACGTCTTAGGATGTGTTGCCCTCGGCTATATCCACGGATTACAACGGTACCTCATTTGTGAAATTTGAACAAACGGGTCAAACGTTATGAGCAAAAATGTATTTTTGTTAAATATAGCGCCACCTATAGGTCAAAGGTCTCCAAAATTCTTGGGCCTCTTTAAGATTGAGTTATGAATATGTGTTATGAGTTTGATGTCAAAAGATTAACCGGTTGCTGAGATATGGTCTCACGTGCTTTTTGGCGTAGTCGCCGTCAACTTTGATTGGATGTACTGGGTGAACAAAGTCGAATTTGAAGTAAAAAACGAGCAACTTTTGTGCGGATTGGTCCAAAGATAATCTGTGCCAATTTTCATGAGAATTGGTCAAAATTTGTGACCTGTGAAAATTTTTTAAGGTTTTCAACAAAATCCAAGATGGCGGAAAATCTAGTTAGACGGAAAATGACGTCATAGGGTGCGTTGGAATCGTCATGATCCAAGGATTCCAACGATGCCTTGTTTTTGAAATTTGGATCAACGAGTCAAAAGTTATTTAGCTGAATGGGCTTCAAACTTTGACATGTTGGTGGCGCTAGAGAGTTTAGAATTTGGGCACGAAATTTGTTGAATTTGCTAATGGGAATGTGCTAAATAGATGTGCCAAATTTCACAACTTTTTACCATTGCGTTAATGGGGCTGCCATAGACTTCAATTGCAGCGGAAAGTAGAAGAATAATAATAAATATAGCTGCAAGCAGCGATACGGGGTCTAGCAGAATAGCAGGTAAGCCTGCGGCTGCTCAGGAAGGCATCATGAGTCCATAGACCAAGTTTGGTGTTTGAAATGAACTCGTCTTCATCCAGGGATTCCAACGGTACCTCATTTGTCCAATTTGAACCAACGGCTCCAAAGCTATGAGCAAAATGCAGTTTGTCTACTTATAGCGCCTCCACTGGGTGGAAGTGCAACAGACTTCTTGGGCCTCTTAAAGACTTGGTCATGAGTCTGTGTTAGAAGTTTGATGTCAAAAGATTAAATGGTTGCTGAGATATGGCCTCACGTCCTGTTTGGCGCGTCATTGCTGAGTTCGATTGGCTGCTACGGGCAAAGGTAAACGAAATAAAAAATTTCACATAATAGCTCTTGTGAGGCTTGGTCTGAAGATTTTATGTGTCAAGTCCCGTGGAAATCAGACAATCTGGGTGACCTGTAATGTGTTTTGGAGGTTTTTGACATAATTCAAAATGGCGGACAATCCGAGATGGCGCGAATGACGTCATAGGATTCGTTGACCTCGGCTATATCCACGGATTACAACGGTACATCATTTGTGAAATTTGGACAAACGGGTCCAAAGAAATGAGCAAAAATGCATTTTTTCTAAATATAGCGCCACCTATAGGTCAAAGGTCTCCAAAATTCTTGGGCCTCTTCAAAATCGAGTTATGAATATGTGTTATGAGTTTGATGTCAAAAGATTAACCGGTTACTGAGATATGGTCTCACGTGCTTTTTGGCGTAGTCGCCGTCAACTTTGATTGGATGTACTGGGTGAACAAAGTCGAATTTGAAGTAAAAAACGAGCAACTTTTGTGCGGATTGGTCCAAAGATAATCTGTGCCAATTTTCATGAGAATTGGTCAAAATTTGTGACCTGTGAAAATTTTTTAAGGTTTTCAACAAAATCCAAGATGGCGGAAAATCTAGTTAGACGGAAAATAACGTCATAGGGTGCGTTGGAATCGTCACGATCCAAGGATTCCAACGATACCTTGTTTTTGAAATTTGGATCAACGAGTCAAAAGTTATTTAGCTGAATGGGCTTCAAACTTTGACATGTTGGTGGCGCTAGAGAGTTTTGAATTTGGGCACGAAATTTGTTGAATTTGCTAATGGGACTGTCCTAATTAGATGTGCCAAATTTCACAACTTTTTACCATTGCGTTAATGGGGCTGCCATAGACTTCAATTGCAGCGGAAAGTAGATCAATAATAAATATAGCTGCAAGCAGCGATTGCGGGGTCTAGCAGAACAGCAGGTAAGCCTGCGGCTGCTCAGGAAGGCATCATGAGTCCACACACCAAGTTTGGTGTTTGAGATGAACTCGTCTTCATCCAGGGATTCCAACGGTACCTCATTTGTCCAATTTGAACCAACGGCTCCAAAGCTATGAGCAAAATGCAGTTTTTCTAGTTATAGCGCCCCCTCTGGGTGGAAGTTCCCCAGACTTCTTGGGCCTCTTACAGACCTGGTCATGAGTCTGTGTTAGAAGTTTGATGTCAAAAGATCAAATGGTTGCTGAGATATGGCCTCACGTCCTGTTTGGCGCGTCATTGCTGAATTTGATTAGCTGCTACGGGCAAATGGAAGTGAATATAAAAATTTCACATGATAGCTCTTGTGGGGCATGGTCTGAAGATTCTATATGTCAAGTCCCGTGGAGATCAGACAATCTGGGTGACCTGTAATGCGTTTTGAAGGTTTTTGACATAATTCAAAATGGCGGACAATCCAAGATGGCGCGAATGACGTCATAGGATTCGTTGACCTCGGCTATATCCACGGATTACAACGGTACCTCATTTGTGAAATTTGGACAAACGGGTCTAAAGATATGACCAAAAATGCATTTTTTCTAAATATAGCGCCACCTATAGGTCAAAGGTCTCCAAAATTCTTGGGCCTCTTCAAAATCGAGTTATGAATATGTGTTATGAGTTTGATGTCAAAAGATTAAACTGTTGCTGAGATATGTCCTCACGTCCTTTTTGGCGTAGTCGCCATCAACTTTGATTGGATGTACTGGTTGAACAAAGTCAAATTTGAAGTAAAAAACGAGCAACTTTTGTGCGGATTGGTCTAAAGATACTCTGTGCCAATTTTCATGAGAATTGGTCAAAATTTGTGACCTGTGAAAATTTTTTAAGGTTTTCAACAAAATCCAAGATGGCGGAAAATCTAGTCAGACGGAAAATGACGTCATAGGGTGCGTTGGACTCGTCATGATCCAAGGATTCCAACGATGCCTTGTTTTTTAAATTTGGATCAACGAGTCAAAAGTTATTTAGCTGAATGGGCTTCAAACTTTGACATGTTGGTGGCGCTAGAGAGTTTTGAATTTGGGCACGAAATTTGTTGAATTTGCTAATGGGACTGTCCTAATTAGATGTGCCAAATTTCACAACTTTTTACCATTGCGTTAATGGGGCTGCCATAGACTTCAATTGCAGCGGAAAGTAGAAGAATAATAATAATAATAATAATAAGAAAAACTACTAAAACAATAGGGTTCTGCAGCTTCGCTGCTAGACCCCTAAATATAGCTGCAAGCAGCGATGGCGGGGTCTAGCAGAACAGCAGGTAAGCCTTCGGCTGCTCAGGAAGGCATCATGAGTCCATAGACCAAGTTTTGTGTTTGAGATGAACTCGTCTTCATCCAGGGATTCCAACGGTACCTCATTTGTCCAATTTGAACCAACGGCTCCAAAGCTATGAGCAAAATGCAGTTTTTCTACTTATAGCGCCCCCACTGGGTGGACGTTCACCAGACTTCTTGGGCCTCTTAAAGACTTGGTCATGAGTCTGTGTTATAAGTTTGATGTCAAAAGATCAAATGGTTGCTGAGATATGGCCTCACGTCCTGTTTGGTGCGTCATCGCTGAGTTTGATTGGCTGCTACGGGCAAACGGTAGTGAATTAAAAAATATCACTGAAAAGCTCATGTGAGGCTCAGTCTGAAGACTCTATATGTCAAGTCCCGTGGAAATCAGACAATCTGGGTGACCTGTAATGCGTTTTGAAGGTTTTTGACATAATTCAAAATGGCGGTAAATCCAAGATGGCGCGAATGACGTCATTCTATTGGTTGACCTCGGATCTATCCAGGGATTACAACGGTACCTCATTTGTGAAATTTGGACAAACGGGTCCAAAGATATGAGTAGAAATGCATTTTTGCTAAATATAGCGCCACCTATAGGTCAAAGAGAGCCACAACTCTTGGGCCTGTTAGGGATCGAGTTCTGAGTCTGTGATATAAGTTTGATGACAATAGACCAACCGGTTGCTGAGATATGGCCTCACGTCCTTTTTGGCGTAGTCGCCGCCAACTTTGATTGGTTATAATGGGTGAACAAAGTCGAAAATGAAAAATCCGCTTCCTAGCTTTTGTGCAGATTCGTCCAAAGATACTCTGTGCTAATTTTCATGAGAATCGGTCAAAATGTGTGAACGAAGAATCCTTTTGAAGGTTTTCAACAAAATCCAAGATGGCGGAAAATGTAGTCAGACGGAAAATGACGTCATAGGATGCGTTGGACTCGTCATGACCCAAGGATTCCAACGATACCTTGTTTTTGAAATTTGGACCAACGAGTCAAAAGTTATTTAGCTGAATGGGCTTCAAACTTTGACATGTTGGTGGCGCTAGAGAGTTTTGAATTTGGGTTCCAAATTTGTTGAATTTGCTAATGGGAATGTGCTAAATAGATGTGCCAAATTTCACAACTTTTTACCATTGCGTTAATGGGGCTGCCATAGACTTCAATGGTGGCGGAAAGTAGAAGAATAATAAATATAGCTGCAAGCAGCGATACGGGGTCTAGCAGAATAGCAGGTAAGCCTGCGGCTGCTCAGGAAGGCATCATGAGTCCATAGACCATGTTTGGTGTTTGAAATGAACTCGTCTTCATCCAGGGATTCCAACGGTACCTCATTTGTCCAATTTGAACCAACGGTTCCAAAGCTATGAGCAAAATGCAGTTTTTCTACTTATAGCGCCCCCTCTGGGTGGAAGTGCCCCAGACTTATTGGGCCTCTTACACACTTGGTCATGAGTCTGTGTTAGAAGTTTGATGTCAAAAGATCAAATGGTTGCTGAGATATGGCCTCACGTCCTGTTTGGCGCGTCATCGCTGAGTTTGATTGGCTGCTACGGGCAAACGGAAGTGAATATAAAAATTTCACATAATAGCTCTTGTGGGGCATGGTCTGAAGATTCTATATGTCAAGTCCCATGGAATTCAGACAATCTGGGTGACCTGTAATGCGTTTTGAAGGTTTTTGACATAATTCAAAATGGCGGACAATCCAAGATGGCGCGAATGACGTCCTAGGGTGTGTTGACCTCGGATATATCCACGGATTACAACGGTACCTCATTTGTGAAATTTGGACAAACGGGTCCATTGTTATGAGCAAAAATGCATTTTTGCTAAATATAGCGCCCCCTATAGATCAAAGATCACTATAATTCTTGGGCCAGTTCGGGATCGAGTTATGAGTCTGTGGTAAAAGTTTGATGTCATAAGACCAACCGGTTGCTGAGATATGGCCTCACGTCCTTTTTGGCGTAGTCGCCGCCAAATTTGATTGGTTATTGTAGGTGAACAAAGTCGAAATTGAAAAATCCGCTTCCTAACTTTTGTGCGGATTCGTCGAAAGATACTGTGTGCCAATTTTCATGAGAATCGGTTAAAATGTGTGAACGAAGAATCCTTTTGAAGGTTTTCAACAAAATCCAAGATGGCGGAAAATCTAGTCAGACGGAAAATGACGTCATAGGGTGCGTTGGACTCGTCATGATCCAAGGATTCCAACGATGCCTTGTTTTTGAAATTTGGATCAACGAGTCAAAAGTTATTTAGCTGAATGAGCTTGAAACTTTGACATGTTGGTGGCGCTAGAGAGTTTTGAATTTGGGCACGAAATTTGTTGAATTTGCTAATGGGAATGTGCTAAATAGATGTGCCAAATTTCACAACTTTTTACCATTGCGTTAATGGGGCTGCCATAGACTTCAATGGTGGCGGAAAGTAGAAGAATAATAATAAGAAAAACTACTAAAACAATAGGGTTCTGCAGCTTCGCTGCTAGACCCCTAAATATAGCTGCAAGCAGCGATACGGGGTCTAGCAGAATAGCAGGTAAGCCTGCGGCTGCTCAGGACGGCATCATGAGTCCATAGACCAAGTTTGGTGATTGAGATGAACTCGTCTTCATCCAGGGATTCCAACGGTACCTCATTTGTCCAATTTGAACCAACGGCTCCAAAGCTATGAGCAAAATGCAGTTTTTCTACTTATAGCGCCCCCTCTGGGTGGAAGTTCCCCAGACTACTTGGGCCTCTTACACACTTGGTCATGAGTCTGGGTTATAAGTTTGATGTCAAAAGATTAAATCGTTGCTGAGATATGGCCTCACGTCCTGTTTGGCGCGTCATTGCTGAGTTTGATTAGCTTCTACGGGCAAACGGAAGTGAATATAAAAATTTCACATGATAGCTCTTGTGGGGCATGGTCTGAAGATTCTATATGTCAAGTCCCGTGGAGATCAGACAATCTGGGTGACCTGTAATGCGTTTTGAAGGTTTTTGACATAATTCAAAATGGCGGACAATCCAAGATGGCGCGAATGACGTCATAGGATTCGTTGACCTCGGCTATATCCACGGATTACAACGGTACCTCATTTGTGAAATTTGGACAAACGGGTCCAAAGATATGAGCAAAAATGCATTTTTTCTAAATATAGCGCCACCTATAGGTCAAAGGTCTCCAAAATTCTTGGGCCTCTTCAAGATCGAGTTATGAATATGTGTTATGAGTTTGATGTCAAAAGACCAACCGGTTGCTGAGATATGGCCTCACGTCTTTTTTGGCGTTGTCGCCGTTAACTTTGATTGGTTGTAATGGGTGAACGAAGTCGAAATTGAAAAATCCGCTTCGTATCCTTTGTGCGGATTCGTCCAAAGATACTGTGTGCCAATTTTCATGAGAATTGGTCAAAATTTGTGACCTGTGAAACTTTTTGAAGGTTTTCAACAAAATCCAAGATGGCGGAAAATCTAGTCAGACGGAAAATGACGTCATAGGGTGCGTTGGACTCGTCATGATCCAAGGATTCCAGCGATATGTTGTTTTTGAAATTTGGATCAACGAGTCAAAAGTTATTTAGCTGAATGCGCTTCAAACTTTGACATGTTGGTGGCGCTAGAGAGTTTTGAATTTGGGCACGAAATTTGTTGAATTTGCTAATGGGACTGTCCTAATTAGATGTGCCAAATTTCACAACTTTTTACCATTGCGTTAATGGGGCTGCCATAGACTTCAATTGCAGCGGAAAGTAGAAGAATAATAATAAATATAGCTGCAAGCAGCGATGGCGGGGTCTAGCAGAACAGCAGGTAAGCCTGCGGCTGCTCAGGAGGGCATCATGAGTCCATAGACCAAGTTTGGTATTTCAGATGAACTCGTCTTCATCCAGGGATTCCAACGGTACCTCATTTGTCCAATTTGAACCAACGGCTCCAAAGCTATGAGCAAAATGCAGTTTTTCTACTTATAGCGCCCCCACTGGGTGGAAGTGCACCAGACTTCTTGGCCTTCATACAGACTTGGTCATGAGTCTGTATTAGAAGTTTGATGTCAAAAGATTAAATGGTTGCTGAGATATGGCCTCACGTCGTGTTTGGCGCGTCATCACTGAGTTTGATTGGCTGCTATGGGCAAACGGAAGCGAATTTAAAAATTTCACATAATAGCTCTTGTGAGGCTTGGTCTGAAGATTCTATGTGTCAAGTCCCGTGGAAATCAGACAATCTGGGTGACCTGTAATGCGTTTTGGAGGTTTTTGACATAATTCAAAATGGCGGACAATCCGAGATGGCGCGAATGACGTCATATGATTCGTTGACCTCGGCTATATCCACGGATTACAACGGTACCTCATTTGTGAAATTTGGACAAACAGGTGTAAAGTTATGAGCAAAAATGCATTGTTGCTAAATATAGCGCCACCTATAGGTCAAAGATCACTAAAATTCTTAGGCCTGTTAAGGATCGAGTTATGAGTCAGTGTCATAAGTTTGATGTCAAAAGACCAACCGGTTGCTGAGATATGGCCTCACGTCCTTTTTGGCGTTGTCGCCGTTAACTTTGATTGGTTGTAATGGGTGAACAAAGTCGAAATTGAAAAATCCGCTTCGTATCCTTTGTGCGGATTCGTCCAAAGATACTGTGTGCCAATTTTCATGAGAATTGGTCAAAATTTGTGACCTGTGAAACTTTTTTAAGGTTTTCAACAAAATCCAAGATGGCGGAAAATCTAGTTAGACGGAAAATGACGTCATAGGGTGCGTTGGAATCGTCATGATCCAAGGATTCCAACGATACCTTGTTTTTGAAATTTGGATCAACGAGTCAAAAGTTATTTAGCTGAATGGGCTTCAAACTTTGACATGTTGGTGGCGCTAGAGAGTTTTGAATTTGGGCACGAAATTTGTTGAATTTGCTAATGGGACTGTCCTAATTAGATGTGCCAAATTTCAAAACTTTTTACCATTGCGTTAATGGGGCTGCCATAGACTTCAATTGCAGCGGAAAGTAGAAGAATAATAATAATAATAATAAGAAAAGCTACTAAAACAATAGGGTTCTGCAGCTTCGCTGCTAGACCCCTAAATATAGCTGCAAGCAGCGATACGGGGTCTAGCAGAATAGCAGGTAAGCATACGGCTGCTCAGGAAGGCATCATGAGTCCATAGACCAAGTTTGGCATTTGAAATTAACTCGTCATCATCCAGGGATTCCAACGGTACCTCATTTGTCCAATTTGAACCAACGGCTCCAAAGCTATGAGCAAAATGCAGTTTTTCTACTTATTGCGCCCCCTCTGGGTGGACGTTCACCAGACTTCTTGGGCCTCTTAAAGACTTGTTCATGAGTCTGTGTTAGAAGTTTGATGTCAAAAGAGCAAATGGTTGCTGAGATATGGCCTCACGTCCTGTTTGGCGCGTCATCGCTGAGTTTGATTGGCTGCTACGGGCAAAGGGAAAGTAAATAAAAGATTCCACATGATAGCTCTTGTGAGGCTTGGTCTGAACATTCTATGTGTCAAGTCCCGTGGAAATCAGACAATCTGGGTGACCTGTAATGCATTTTGAAGGTTTTTGACATAATTCAAAATGGCGGACAATCAAAAATGGCGTGAATGACGTCATAGGATTGGTTGACCTCGGCTATATCCAGGGACTCCAACGGTACCTGATTTGTGATATTTGGACAAACAGGTGTAAAGTTATGAGCAAAAATGCATTTTTGCTAAATATAGCGCCACCTATAGGTCAAAGATCACTAAAACTCTTAGGGCTGTTAAGGATCGAGTTATGAGTCAGTGTCATAAGTTTGATGTCAAAAGACCAACCGGTTGCTGAGATATGGTCTCACGTCTTTTTTGGCGTTGTCGCCGTTAACTTTGATTGGTTGTAATGGGTGAACAAAGTCGAAATTGAAAAATCCGCTTCGTATCCTTTGTGCGGATTCGTCCAAAGATACTGTGTGCCAATTTTCATGAGAATTGGTCAAAATCTGTGACCTGTGAAACTTTTTGAAGGTTTTAAACAAAATCCAAGATGGCGGAAAATCTAGTTAGACGGAAAATGACGTCATAGGGTGCGTTGGACTCGTCATCATCCAAGGATTCCAACGATGCCTTGTTTTTGAAATTTGGATCAACGAGTCAAAAGTTATTTAGCTGAATGGGCTTCAAACTTTGACATGTTGGTGGCGCTAGAGAGTTTAGAATTTGGGCACGAAATTTGTTGAATTTGCTAATGGGAATGTGCTAAATAGATGTGCCAAATTTCACAACTTTTTACCATTGCGTTAATGGGGCTGCCATAGACTTCAATTGCAGCGGAAAGTAGATCAATAATAAATATAGCTGCAAGCAGCGATTGCGGGGTCTAGCAGAACAGCAGGTAAGCCTGCGGCTGCTCAGGAGGGGCATCATGAGTCCACAGACCAAGTTTAGTGATTGAGATGAACTCGTCTTCATCCAGGGATTCCAACGGTACCTCATTTGTCCAATTTGAACCAACGGCTCCAAAGCTATGAGCAAAATGCAGTTTTTCTACTTATAGCGCCCCCTCTGGGTGGACGTTCACCAGACTTCTTGGGCCTCTTACAGACTTGGTCATGAGTCTGTGTTAGAAGTTTGATGTCAAAAGATCAAATGGTTGCTAAGATATGGCCTCACGTCCTGTTTAGCGCATCATTGCTGAGTTTGATTGGCTGCTACGGGCAAAGGGAAACAAAATAAAAAATTCCTCATGATAGCTCTTGTGAGGCTTGGTCTGAACATTCTATATGTCAAGTCCCGTGGAAATCAGACAATCTGGGTGACCTGTAATGCGTTTTGAATGTTTTTGATATAATTGAAAATGGCAGACAATTAAAGATGGCGCACATGACGTCATAGTATTGGTTGACCTCGGATATATTCAGGGATTACAACGGTACCTCATATGTGAAATTTGGACAAACGGGTCCAAAGTTATGAGCAAAAATGCATTTTTGGTAAATATAGCGCCCCCTATAGGTCAAAGATCACTATAATTCTTGGGACTGTTTGGGATGGAGTTATGAATATGTGTTATAAGTTTGATGTCAAAAGATTAAACTGTTGCTGAGATATGGCCTCACGTCCTTTTTGGCGTAGTCGCCGCCAACTTTGAATTGATGTAGCTAAATAACAAAGTCGAAATTGAAAAATCCATCTCCTAACTTTTGTGAGGATTGGTCTAAAGATACTATGTGCCAATTTCCATGAGATTTGGTCAAAATTTGTGACCTGTGAAAATTTTTTAAGGTTTTCAACAAAATCCAAGATGGCGGAAAATCTAGTCAGACGGAAAATGACGTCATAGGGTGCGTTGGACTCGTCATAATCCAAGGATTCCAACGATGCCTTGTTTTTTAAATTTGGATCAACGAGTCAAAAGTTATTTAGCTGAATGAGCTTGAAACTTTGACATGTTGGTGGCGCTAGAGAGTTTTGAATTTGGGCACGAAATTTGTTGAATTTGCTAATGGGAATGTGCTAAATAGATGTGCCAAATCTCACAACTTTTTACCATTGCGTTAATGGGGCTGCCATAGACTTCAATGGTGGCGGAAAGTAGAAGAATAATAATAAGAAAAACTACTAAAACAATAGGGTTCTGCAGCTTCGCTGCTAGACCCCTAAATATAGCTGCAAGCAGCGATGGCGGGGTCTAGCAGAACAGCAGGTAAGCCTGCGGCTGCTCAGGAAGGCATCATGAGTCCACACACCAAGTTTGGTGTTTGAAATTAACTCGTCATCATCCAGGGATTCCAACGGTACCTCATTTGTCCAATTTGAACCAACAGCTCCAAAGCTATGAGCAAAATGCAGTTTTTCTACTTATAGCGCCCCCTCTAGGTGGAAGTGCACCAGACTTCTTGGGCTTCTTAGAGACTTGATCATGAGTCTGTGTTAGAAGTTTGATGTCAAAAGAGCAAATGGTTGCTGAGATATGGCCTCACGTCCTGTTTGGCGCGTAATCGCTGAGTTTGATTGGCTGCTACGGGCAAAGGAAAACAAAATAAAAAAATACACATTATAGCTCTTGTGAGGCTTGATCTGAACATTCTATATGTCAAGTCCCGTGGAAATCAGACAATTTGGGTGACCTGTAATGCGTTTTGGAGGTTTTTGACATAATTCAAAATGGCGGACAATCCAAGATGGCGCGCATGACGTCATGAGATTGATTGACCTCGGCTATATCCAGGGACTCCAAAGGTACCTCATTTGTGATATTTGGACAAACAGGTGTAAAGTTATGAGCAAAAATGCATTTTTGCTAAATATAGCGCCACCTATAGGTCAAAGATCACTAAAATTCTTAGGCCTGTTAAGGATCGAGTTATGAGTCAGTGTCATAAGTTTGATGTCAAAAGACCAACCGGTTGCTGAGATATGGCCTCACGTCCTTTTTGGCGTTGTCGCCGTTAACTTTGATTGGTTGTAATGGGTGAACAAAGTCGAAATTGAAAAATCCGCTTCGTATCCTTTGTGCGGATTCGTCCAAAGATACTGTGTGCCAATTTTCATGAGAATTGGTCAAAATTTGTGACCTGTGAAACTTTTTGAAGGTTTTCAACAAAATCCAAGATGGCGGAAAATCTAGTTAGACGGAAAATGACGTCATAGGGTGCGTTGGACTTGTCATGATCCAAGGATTCCAGCGATATGTTGTTTTTGAAATTTGGATCAACGAGTCAAAAGTTATTTAGCTGAATGGGCTTCAAACTTTGACATGTTGGTGGCGCTAGAGAGTTTTGAATTTGGGCACGAAATTTGTTGAATTTGCTAATGGGACTGTCCTAATTAGATGTGCCAAATTTCACAACTTTTTACCATTGCGTTAATGGGGCTGCCATAGACTTCAATTGCAGCGGAAAGTAGATCAATAATAATAAATATAGCTGCAAGCAGCGATGGCGGGGTCTAGCAGAATAGCAGGTAAGCCTGCGGCCGCTCAGGAAGGCATCATGAGTCCATAGACCAAGTTTGGTGTTTGAAATGAACTCGTCTTCATCCAGGGATTCCAACGGTACCTCATTTGTCCAATTTGAACCAACGGCTCCAAAGCTATGAGCAAAATGCAGTTTTTCTACTTATAGCGCCCCCTCTGGGTGGAAGTGCACCAGACTTCTTGGGCTTCGTAAAGACTTGGTCATAAGTCTGTGTTAGAAGTTTGATGTCAAAATATTAATTGGTTGCTGAGATATGGCCTCACGTCCTGTTTGGCGCGTCATCGCTGAGTTTGATTGGCTGCAACGGGAAAAGGGAAACGAAATAAAAAAATCCACATGATAGCTCTTGTGAGGCTTGATCTGAACATTCTATGTGTCAAGTCCCGTGGAAATCAGACAATCTGGGTGACCTGTAATGCGTTTTGAAGGTTTTTGACATAATTCAAAATGGCGGACAATCCAAGATGGCGCGAATGACGTCATCGGGTGTGTTGACCTTGGCTATTTCCACGGATTACAACGGTACCTCATTTGTGAAATTTGGACAAACGTGTCCAAAGATATGAGCAAAAATGCATTTTTTCTAAATATAGCGCCACCTATAGGTCAAAGGTCTCCAAAATTCTTGGGCCTCTTCAAAATCGAGTTATAAATATGTGTTATGAGTTTGATGTCAAAAGATTAAACTGTTGCTGAGATATGGCCTCACGTCCTTTTTGGCGTAGTCGCCATAAACTTTGATTGGATGTACTGGTTGAACAAAGTCAAATTTGAAGTAAAAAACGAGCAACTTTTGTGCGGATTGGTGCAAAGATACTTTGTTTCAATTTTCATGAGAATTGGTCAAAATTTGTGACCTGTGAAAATTTTTTAAGGTTTTCAACAAAATCCAAGATGGCGGAAAATCTAGTTAGACGGAAAATGACGTCATAGGGTGCGTTGGAATCGTCATGATCCAAGGATTCCAACGATACCTTGTTTTTGAAATTTGGATCAACGAGTCAAAAGTTATTTAGCTGAATGGGCTTCAAACTTTGACATGTTGGTGGCGCTAGAGAGTTTTGAATTTGAGCACGAAATTTGTTGAATTTGCTAATGGGACTGTCCTAATTAGATGTGCCAAATTTCACAACTTTTTACCATTGCGTTAATGGGGCTGCCATAGACTTCAATTGCAGCGGAAAGTAGAAGAATAATAATAATAATAATAATAATAAGAAAAGCTACTAAAACAATAGGGTTCTGCAGCTTCGCTGCTAGACCCCTAATAATAATAATAAATATAGCTGCAAGCAGCGATGGCGGGGTCTAGCAGAATAGCAGGTAAGCCCGCGGCTGCTCAGGAAGGCATCATGAGTCCATAGACCAAGTTTGGTGTTTGAAATGAACTCGTCTTCATCCAGGGATTATTACAAATGTAAAAATGTGTTTAACGTGCTGTTTTTATGTTCACATGTATGTTCGCAGGGATAAACGTAATTATTTTGAAGGGCCATCACAGAATCAAGAGTTTTATTTTGAAGAGGTAGACTGCGTCACTCAGGGAAACTGGGCCTGCCTGCCATTCGTCTCGAGAGCTTCGATACAGGTAAGACGTGTGTGCTTGATTGTTGCTAAGCTAGTGATTGCAAATGATGTTCGTGTATTTGATCTCATTGTGTTAGTTATACTGTTCCTGAGAAAGCTAAAAGTAATATGATGATATAAAACAAGGCAGAGTTTGACCGTTACTTTTTGAAGTCTGTGCGATAGCAATTAACGTGGCGTATGTTGGTTCGTGAAAGGTAAGATGGCCGACGCGGCCTTGCAATTATGATGTTGGCAAATGTTGTTTGCGGTGTTTTGCTAAGCGAGTGATTGCAAATGATGTGTGTATTTTATCACTGTTAGTTATACTGTTCATGAGAAAGCCAAAAGTAATATGATATAAAACGAGGCAGAGTGTCCGTTTCTTTTGTAGTTTGTGCGATAGCAGTTTTGCAACACATGCTTGGGAATGTGCTCCAAAGAAGCTTTTAGCACTAAGAGCTTCTTAGCTAATCTGGGAAACGTGGCCTCTGTTGGTTCGTGAAAAGTAAAATGGCCGAGGCGGCCTTGCAATTATGATGTTGGCAAATGGTGTTTGCATCGTTTCACCGCGTTAGTCAAGAGGATCTGTTGGCAGATAGTACGCGTTCATAATTAACTGGTAAAAGGCACGTCTGATATGTTGTCTGACAGCGCTAAGAGCTTATTAGCTAATCTGGGAAACGTGGCCTATGTTGCTTCGTGAAAAGTAAAATGGCCGACGAAACGTGGCCTCTGTTGGTTTGTGAAAAGTAAAATGGCCGACGCGGCCGTGCAATTATGATGTTGGCAAATGGTATTTGCGGTGTTTCACCGCGTTAGTCAAGAGGATCTGCTGGCAGATAGTACGCGTTCATAATTAAATGGTAAAAAGCACGTCTGATATGTTGTCTGACAGTTGAAGTATTTATTAATTTAAGTAATTGGTTAGCTGTTAGATTCGGCGGGGAGGGAGGTGGTGAGGTGAAATGAAATTAAGTGATGTACAGCTGTGGTGCATGCATTCGGGATGTTGAAAGAAGGCCAGTCGATTTTAAAATGTTGTTTGAAGAACTTATTGTCAAAAAGTCCTAATTGTTAATGATTTAGTCTGCTTTTCGTAATGGGATGAATGCATTGGGTGAATGCTAGCTTGTAATGTTGTTTATCAAGAATGAAACAATCGCGCTAATTTAAGACAACCGCTCTGAAAGAATCGGGGAATAACTGTTTATTTTTCAGATTAATTGAAGCGTTGTGGAGGCCGGTGGTGGTTTATTATTATGCTATGTGACTTAATGAAACCATTATCCCTCTCTGTCTGTTTGAGGTGTGATGTTGGCCGTGTTTATATGTGCTTAATGTACTCACTGTAATTAATGTAAAAGCAGACACTGATAATTTAATGTGATTTGTGTCCAATGGTTGGAGATGGAGAACGCTTTAATTTGTAAAATGTACAGAAAGCAGGCAACTATGCAAATATTTTGTATTTAAATGAACAATGTGTTGGTCACTTGTTTGACCCACACACATGTACATGTATATTGTCATGTCAGTGGGTTCTGCTCCACATTGTCAGCGTTTGAGAGATTCATTAAATACATGTCAATTAATGGAATAATCATGTGATGCAAATGTGACTTACATTGAGTTTAAAAAACAGTCATCACTATTCATTGTATTAAAGTATAAATGAAAACAGATGATAAAAGTAGCAGTGGTTGGCATCTCACGTCAGTGGCAGCTGATTTGAGTGTATTGTGGGTGTCCTAAGAAACTAATTGCTTTCATGTTGATAAGGATTTGGCTTCTAATGTAGTAATATTATAAAACAATAACATAAGAAGTGAAAGTGAAATTTATTATGAAAAATTATATTATACAAAACACTTAAAAATCATAAAAAGTGATGTGTAGCATAAATGTACTGTTGTGAGCCATTTTATAATGAATGCTAATTGATAATCAATTATACTAAATAATTGATAATGAATGTTTATTATTTTAAATGTATGTTGAAAATTGTTATAGATTTGTAATTGTATTTCTGAAATATTTTGAATGGTTGAAGTAGTATTTTCTTACTTGCATTAATACATCTGGAGGAACACTTTTGACCATATTTATATTAATAGTATATCTGACTTTTGATAGTGCATGCAGATGTGTAATAAATGTGATAATGTGGTTCAGAGTTTCTAAAAGTAGAATGGGAGGCAGAGCCTTCAGTTATCAGGCCCCTCTCTGTGGAACCAGCTGCCAGTTTGGCTTCAGGAAGCAGACACCCTCTCTACCTTTAAGATCAGGCTGAAACTTTCCTTTCTGATAAAGCTTATAGTTGGGGATGGCTCAGGTGAGCCTGAAACATCCCATAGTTCTGCTGCTATAGGCTTAGACTGCTGGGGGAGTTCATCAAAGAAGAGCCATCGTTGTCAAAGAAGAGCCATCAACATCATCAAAGACCCTACCCACCACTCTATACGCACTGCCCTGCATCAAGTTTACAACTTTCATCTCCATGTTGCTGCTTGCCTCATTGCACCTTTTTGTAACTCAATACTATTGCACTCCAGCAACATACATACCTTAAGGACTCTTGATACACTGACAGTGTAGAATGTATGCCCACAGTTCTGCTGGTTGTTATATGTTACCGTTTACTGTTAGCGATATCTGATATCAATTGCACTTTGTTCTGGTGTGCTGTCTCAATACAGTTATGTCTTAGTTGTATGTCAACTTTTAACTCGTGCACATTTGGAGTTAGATAAACGAAATTTCAGTCTGCTTGCAATGTACTGTTGAAAAGCTTGATTGACGATTAAGTTGACTTTGACCTGTCACACCTTTCCTCACTTTGATGCCCCCCCCCCCCCCCCGTTTCATTTCTCAAATGATTTTATGTCCATGTGACATTATTGTGGTTGTTAACTTGTTTCCCTGTTCCAACAGTTATCCTTTGAATGGTGTTATGGTGTTTTTTTTCCCCTCTTTTCTGTCTTCTCAAACCCCAGCTGGTCGAGGCAGATGGCCACCCTTCCTGAGTCTGGTTCTGCCAGAGGTTTCTTCCTGTTAAAAGGGAGTCGTTCCTTTCCACAGTCGCCACAGGCTCAGGACGGGAGATTGGACTGAAGACAAGTTTCGGTGCAATCTGTTGGTTTCCTTAGCTAGGATATTATTTTTGAATTGGCTCTATATGAATAAATTGGATTATTTTTAAATAGGATTTTATTGGATTATGATGACAATGAATTGAACTTCAATTGGCTTGAATTGAACCACATCATTTAAGTGCCTTGAGATGAAATTTGTAATTTGGTGCTATATAAATGAAACTGAATAGAATTGAACGTGTGGATTCGAGATTGTGTTATTTTGCTTTCACTTGTATCATGATATTTCTTTGTTTTCCAGATTTGAATTTGCAAGCAATTGTTGGAGAGGTAAGCACATGAATGATAATGTGGGAGTATTTTATAGAAACTTATTGACTTATAGCAGTTGGGGTCTTTGACATTACATCCTGGTGCATGATCTTCTGCATCAAAATTGCCAGACATGAATAAATGGACATTTACAGAACTGCTGGTTCTGGTTCTGCCAGAGGTTTCTTCCTGTTAAAGGGAGTCGTTCCTTTCCACAGTCCCTCAGGCTCAGGACGGGAGATTGGACTGAAGACAAGTTTCAGTGCAATCTGTTGGTTTCCTTAGCAGTGATATTATTTTTGAATTGGCTCTATATGAATGAATTGGATTATTTTTAAATAGGATTTTATTGGATTATGATTACAATGAATTGAACTTCAATTGGCTTGAATTGAACCACATCATTTAAGTGCCTTGAGATGACATTTGTAATTTGGTGCTATATAAATGAAACTGAATAGAATTGAATGTGTGGGTTCTAGATTATGTGTTGTTTTGCTTTCACTTGTATCATGATATTTCTTTGTTTTCCAGATTTGAAATCGCAACCGATTGTTGGAAAGGTAAGCACATGAATGATAATGTGGGTGAATTTTATAGAAACTTACTGACTTGTAGCAGTTGGGGTCTTTGACATTACATCCTGGTACATGATCTTCTGCATCAAAATTGCCAGACATGAATAAATGGAAATTTACAGAACTGGTGTGTGTCTATTATTTTGTATGAGACTATACTTATTTAAGATTATTATTATTATGTATCACTGAGGCTTACATGAGTTGCATCTTTTTTTTTTTTTCGTTTTGCATTTATTTTGGCAATATGATCTTCAAACTATTCCAACTTTATTATGACATTTTCACATTTGTTTAATGTTTATTAATATAGAGACAGAAGGAAATGAGTGACACATGTCTCAACCATCAGTTTCCATTTCTGATATGTTTTAACTTTGTGTTCCAGATGCCACGTCCCAGCAAACGGTCTTTGGCCTACAAAAAGAGTCTGGGTGCTGCTGCAGCCAAGGAGTCCTCTGAGGGGGTTAGAAACATCACTATTTTTGTTTACAAGTATTATAATTGTGTGTGTTTGGGAAATATGTTATCCTGTGGAATACTAATGATCTAAATCTCATGCCTGCCAACATTTGACTTTTGCAGGAGTTTCCCACCTTAACTTTCCCTTCGTGCTCACAGTTGGTCATTTCTTTGACTACATTTCCAAATTCTTAGAACATTGTGATGAATATTGATATATCTTTAACATTTTTCCGTCATGGCGTTAAAGAAGGAGTAAAATGTTGACTTAGTCAGGGACATTCCTCAAGAACAAGAAGCTGTGGCCAATACATACCATGTGTTTTGCAAAGGTTGTCAGACTGTCTTTACGGTAGGGTGTAGTGGGAAATATTAGTAAAGGCTCAATTCAAATGAGCTGTGAAATAATCTCCTTATTTTGTATTAAAGTTTCTATTTTCACAACATAATGTTGGCAGTTATGAAATATGTGCATTCTTATATCAAAAAACGTGTGGATGTTACAAGTGATAAAATGATTTTAGTGGTGCTGTATCAGATGATAAAGGAAATGTGTTACATTACAACTTATTGTTTGTTCTGTGTGTTGCAGATTCCCTGTGCCAAAGAGGGGTTGGTGGATGGTGCCGAGGCTGGGCGTCCTCGTATAAAAAAAGCCAAAACATTCCCCCTTCCCCAAATGTCAAAATCCCCAATCAAGGCATCTGAGGCAAACTTGTGCAATGAACTGTCAAAAAACCTGTGCAAAAACCTGTCAAAAAACCTGTGCAATGAACCCTTGAAAAACCAAAATCCAAATTCTCAAACTGTATCTACTGACTGTGCAGTTGATTTTCCAGAGATATCTGTGCTGATGGGGTCGTTTCATCAAGGTCATTCCCGGTTTGGAACCGTGCGCAACAAGCAGTGTGGTGCCATCAGTCTGACAGCAGTTCTGAAGAGCAAGACCAAGAGCGTGTGGACCTGGAACACCAGAGATCTGGATGATGTGTTGATTAAAGGAACTGTTATTTACAGGTCGATGAGTGCACAGGGAAGAATAAATGATAGTGTGGCACGCCGTGGTTACATTTCTGTGTCTGAACTGCCTACACAACAGCGAATGTGGAATTGTAATTTTGCAATAAACTTTGCTGAATCTTACACTGGCTTTGTCAATATTGATGATTATGACCAAGCTTTGCAGGATGTGGCCATGCCTTTTGATGAAGCACTACAGCGAGCACTGTATGGTAATGATGCATGTCTGTTGACAGTTTGTGCTAGTACATGTGCCATAGTTAATGAAGGTGGAAGATTTGCCTTTGTGGATTCACATGCAAGTGCAAGGATTAACCAGCAAGGTGAGAATGCTAGTTGTGTTGTATACATTAGCTCTGTACAGTCTCTGGTTAGCTTTGTGTATGATTATGCACGATCGTTTAACGTACGGACACCGAGCTTTGAAGTGACGGGAGTGAAAGTGGTAAGCAACATCCGTTCTGACACACGAGCACAGATGACCGAGCCATCGTCCAGTCACGTCACAACTACTTCACACATCCGCCCGCTGTACAGCAAAGTGCTAACAGGTAAACACAAAGTTTGCAAGCAGCAGTCCTCTGGTGGACCGACTGAGGTTGCTCAGAATATAAACGATGTTGATAATAAAACGGTAACTTCCGTTAACGTGACTGCCGATCCTGATGTGAACAGGTGTTTGGACGCTCCTGATGATGTCATCGTGAGCAATGTAACGATTGTCAAGCAGCCTTTCAAACCACTGACCCGGCAGGACCGCGATTACTTGTGCAATAAATTAGGATTGTCAAATGAAAATACTGACAAAGACCAAATGATAGCTGACGTGGATGAGATGGGGTGTCCTTGCAACATTAAAAGCATAAAACCAGATGGAAACTGTTTTTATCGTTGTCTTGCCTTCAGTGTCTGTCACGATGAGGAGAAACATTTGAAAATAAGACGGGCTGTTGTACGACACCTTCAGAACAACAGTGGTAAATTTGCACAGTATTTAAGAAATGAATATACATCTGTGCAGGACTATGTCACAAAATCAAGGATTTACTACTGTGGGACCTGGGCAAAAGAGATCGACATATTTGCTGCCGCCGATTTATTCCAAACTACTATCTTCACCTTAAATGATGGGAGATGGAACATGCACAGACCTACTGTACAACCACACATTCAGAACTGTATATATTTAAGTCACACTGCCAATCATTATGAGGTTGTAACATGTGTCAAAAACAGGAATACACAGAGTCCTTGTGCCGGAACATGCCAGTCTATCGGTGATGAACAGTTAAGACCCCAGCGGAAGAGAAAGTTCACTGAGTCAGACAAGAAAGCAGAAAAAGAACGTCTACGATGCAGTGACATCAATGTGAAGAAACGAAAAATTGAGACTGAAAAGACAAAATATAATGAATATGAGTGCATTAGGACTTCCAAACGTGAGACATCTCGTAAAAATTTTCAGAAGAACAGCAAAAATTCAGAGTTTCGGAAAAAGAAATGTGATTATTTCAACAAAAACTATGGAACCCAAATGCAGTTCAAGGCACATATACTTGCACAGCGTAAAAATAAATATGGTACTGATCCAAATTATAAAAAATCAAAGTGTGAATCATCAAAAAACACTTATAAGACAAACATCTTGTTTCAAAATAAAGTTCGTGATTATAGTCTTAGGAAATACAAAAGCAACATCGTGTTTCAAGATAAAGTTCGTGATTATAGTCATACGAAATACAAAAGCAGCATCGTGTTTCAAAATAAAGTTCGTGATTATAGTCATATGAAATACAGGAGCAACATCATGTTTCAAAATAAAGTTCGTGATTATAGTCATACGAAATACAGGAGCAACATCATGTTTCAAAATAAAGTTCGTGATTATAGTCATACGAAATACAGGAGCAACATCATGTTTCAAAATAAAATTCGTGATTATAGTCATACGAAATACAAAAGCAACATTGTGTTTCAATATAAAGTTCGTGATTATAGTCATACGAAATACAGGAGCAATATTGTGTTTCAAAATAAAGTCAAGGAGAATATCAAGATGAAATATCATGAAAATGATGAAATGCGCGAAAACAAAATTAAGACTAGCAATGACACTTATGCAAATATGAGAAAGAAGCAACAAGACATTGACTTTGTCATTGGTCAGTTTCGTCAAGACGTCAGCCGTGGTCCTGAATACGTATGCTCTGTTTGTCATCGCTTACTTTTCAGGAAACAAGTGATTGAGTGTAAAAGATGTCATTATGAAAGCAAAAGACCAGAGGTTGCTGCACTGGCTAAGCGGTGTATAACATTACAATATTTACATGTTTGTGATACTGAATGTGGGCAGGAATGTCATTTGTCTGATAGTCCTTTTAGCAAATTATGGGTTTGCCATTGCTGCCATCAAAAAATGCTTAGAGGAAAACTACCAGAAGAGAGTGTCACTAACAACATGCATTTGGATGAAATTCCACCTGAGCTGAAATGTCTGAACTCTTTGGAGGAACATCTCATTGCTCGTCACATTCCCTTTATGAAGCTGCTGTGTTTGCCCCGAGGCCGTCAAAGAGCTTGCCATGGTCCATGTGTCTCTGTACCTGTTGATAACAGTAGCGTGACAAATGTTCTTCCAAGGAACGAGTGTGATGACAAAATGATAAGAGTCAAACTCAAACGGAAGTTGACATACAAAGGTCATTATGAATACATGTATGTGCACACTGATCGTGTAAGAAATGCACTGAGGTATTTGATCGCAAACAATAAGTGGTATGATGATGTGATTTTTAATGATGAATGGGTAAACACTCTGAATGGAAGTGATCAATGCGAGGCAAATGAGGACACCGAAGAGCTACCCGCTAACAGTGATGATGAAAATAACCTTGAAGAGCAAGCAGAGGAGGAACTGACCTACATTAAAGACCAGGGTGGCCTCTTGTCAGACACATCATTGCAACCTGTCAATCTGGGTTCAGAGATCATTGATCAGAATTTCCAGGATATACTGAGCATAGCACCAGCTGAAGGCAACAGTCCGGTTCGGTTGCTATCTGATAAAACCAACGAGGCCAAATGCTTTCCTGTTCTGTTTCCATTGGGTGGACCTACATTCCACGATGAAAGGGAATCAAAAATAACTCTGTCACGTTACCTGAACTGTCGCATTCTCAATGCTGATGGACGTTTTGGTCGCAACACAGACTACATTTTTTATGCACAATACATGTCAGAAGTGCATCAAGTCATATCTGGTGTATCAGTGGCAATGCGCAAAGGTGGTGGCAAGTCATCTCTGAAAGAAGCATCAGACCTGTTGTTGAACTCAGATTCACTAAGTAAAATATTACGAAATGATGAAGGGTACAAGTTCTTGCGAGGAATTCGTGGAACCCCACCTTACTGGATGTCAGTACAGAAAGATTTGTTCAGTATGATTCGACAACTGTCAATTCCAACATTTTTCATAAGCATGTCAAGTGCTGATCTGAGATGGCCCGAAATGCTTGGTTCTCTTTTGAGGTTGGAAGGAAAAGAAACACCTGTGGAGGATCTTGACTGGTCTGAAAAATGTGCGCTGATTGGAAGAAATCCAGTTACTGCAGCAAGAATGTTTGATCATCGATGGCATTGTTTTCTTCGTGATGTAATCATGTCACCAGCTGAACCCATAGGGAAAATAAAGGACTACTTCTATCGAGTTGAATTCCAACAGCGTGGTTCTCCTCATGTTCACTGTTTGTTTTGGGTGGAAAATGCACCAAAGATTGATAAAGACAGTGATGCCGATGTGGTAACTTTCATAGACCGATACATTTCATGTGAGATTCCACCAGAGTCTGATGCAGAGCTTCATGAGGTTGTGAACAGTGTTCAAAAACATAGCACCAAACACTCCAAAACATGCCGTAAGAAAAATACAGTGTGTCGATTCAATTTCCCACGACCTCCATCAAGCCGTACTTTCTTTACAAGAAGTGGGAACTCAGAGGACTTGAGTGGAAAAGATGACAATACCAATGCCAATGCAATCATAAAGAAAGTGAAAACAGCGCTGGACAATCCTGACTTGAATTATGATACAGTTGATGCTTTTTTTGAGTCTCTTGGGATACATCAAGGCCTGTTTGAGAGAGCATACAACATATGTTCCAAAAAGAAAAGCATTGTCCTTAAGCGAAATCCTTCTGAAATTTGGGTGAACCAGTACAATAAAGACTTACTGCGTGCTTGGCAAGGAAACATGGACATTCAGTTTGTCACCGATGCCTTTTCTGTTGTGGTCTACATACTGTCATACATCACAAAAGCAGAGCAAGAAATGGGTTTGCTGTTACAGCGTGCACAGAATGAGGCGAGGAATGGCAATCTTGATGCAAAAGCTGCGTTCAAACAGCTCGGCAGTGTCTACCTGCACAACAGAGAAGTTTCAGCTCAAGAGGCAGTGTATAGATTGACACGTATGCACTTAAAGGAATGTTCTCGTGAAGTACAGTTTATTCCTGTCGGTGAAAATCCTGTTAGGATGAGTTTGCCTTTGCATGTGCTCCAAGCTAAAGCTCAGCTCCAACAGTCTGATGATGAGAGTAGCATTTGGATGACTAATGTGGTGGAACGATACAAGAGCAGACCTCGATCAGCAGAAATGGAAGAGTTATGCCTTGCCAGCTTTTGCTCTCAATACAGAGTTATTTCAAAGTCTGAGGGTTCACAACAAAGAGAATCACATGACATAATCCAACTCAACAACAACCGTGGCTTCATCAGAAAAAGGACCAGAACACAGCCTGCTGTCGTGAGATATCCCAGGTTTTCACCAACAAAAAATCCGGAAAAGTACTTTCATTCATTGCTGCAGCTGTTTTTGCCCTATTATGAAGACTCGCACCTCAGACCACCTCAGTTTGATACATACGAACAGTTTTACACAAGTGGTGCGGTGAAATGTGGCACTGACATTGAAAAAGTGCAATCAATTGTGGACTCCAATAAAGCTTTATTTGAAAAAGAAAGCGATGAGATTGACAAAGCCAAAGAACTGTTGGATAACGACATTGATTTAGAAGACGCTTGGGCTCAGATATGTCCGGAAACAGAAAGGGTACGTCTCAGTTGTTTGGATATCATGAAAAACAAAGCTGTAGATGATGAAGAAGGCAGTGATGATGTTGGTGATCTTATTCCCGACCTGACAGCAAACCCAAAGACTACATGCACTTTGGAAACTAATCACATGACAATGCCCCAAGAGACTGCACTCGGTTTATTGCGAACATTGAATGAAGAACAGGCAGCAATATTTTATGCTGTTCGTCAGTGGTGTCTGCAGATACTCTTTGGACAGAATCCTGAACCGTTGCGATTGTTCATTACTGGTGGAGCAGGAACAGGTAAATCCCATTTGATCAAAGCCATCCACTACGAATCTACACGACTGCTGTCACAAATTGCTGACAATCCAGAGGATCTGACTGTGCTTCTTACAGCACCCACTGGTGTGGCTGCATATAACATTGGTGCTGCAACTATTCACAATACATTCTCCATTGGTGCAAATGTTAAACTGCCTTATCAACCTCTTGGTGATGAGAAGGTCAATACTTTAAGGATGAAAATGCGAAACTTGCACATTTTGATCATCGATGAAGTGTCCATGGTTGACCACCGTCTTTTGGCCTACGTTCATGGCAGACTACGTCAAATCAAACAGACTGGTGATTATTCTTTGTTTGGAAATGTTTCCCTAATTTGCGTGGGTGACTTCTTTCAGTTGAGACCTGTCAAAGGCACACCTCTTTTTTCTGACAACACAGAAGTCAACATGTGGGACAACAACTTTGAAGTTGCGGAGCTTACTGAAGTTTTGAGGCAAGAAAATGCAGATTTTGCGGATATGCTGAATCGCTTCAGAGTTCGTAAAAAGAATGAATGTCTCAGTGCCCGTGATGTCCTTGCATTAAAGCAACGTGAAACTGGTGAAGGCTCCACAGACATTCACATATATGCTACAAATGCAGAGGTTGATAAATACAATATTACCAGATTGCAAGAGCATTGCCCAGATGCAATCAGCATAGATGCCCAAGATTTTACACGGAGTCCCAAAACTGGAAGAATGGAACCAAAATTAGGCTTCCATACAAAGGTGTTCAACTCATGCTTGCCAAGGTGTGTGTCATTGGGCATTGGTGCAAAGGTGATGTTGAAGAAAAATATAGACGTGTCTGACGGCCTTGTCAATGGTGTGTGTGGTACGGTTGTGGAAATTATTAATGGTGAAGATGAGGATGACATTCCTATTGCTATCCATGTTGAGTTTGAAGACCCTAATGTTGGAAAGATGCAGAGGTCGAAATCCAAAAGAAGTTCTGAACGCTCTACAATTGTGGAGGTACAAGAGGATCAAGTATCAAACGCTGGTGGAATACGAAGGCAATTTCCTCTCACCCTGGCTTGGGCAATGACAGTACATAAGTGCCAAGGCCTTACTGTGGACAGAGCTGTTGTATCACTCAACAAAATCTTTGCTGCAGGGCAAGCATATGTTGCATTGAGTCGGGTGAGAACTCTTGATGGACTGATTATTGAGGACTTTAAAGAGGCAGCTATATTTTGTGATGACAAAGTAGACACGGCCATGAAGAGCTTGCCAAAGTTCAACTTTAAAAGTATTGGTTCAGCTGACATTGATCCGGTCTGCACAATTGCACTCCACAATGTACAGAGTTTGAATGCTCACTTTGACGACATGCGATCCCACAAAACCCTCATGAAAGCTGACTGTATTTGCTTAACAGAAACATGGCTCAATGCAGACAGCAAAGACCAACCACAACTACCAGGATATGTCTTTAATCACAATCCAAGAGAGAACTGTTACGATGACTCTGACACAGTTTTTACAGCATTGAAACATCAGCAAAGAGGAGGAGTTGGTTTGTATTATTCAGACAACATTGATGTGCAGGTGTCAATTCCAACGAGATGCAACTTGGAATGTTTGTATTTCCATATATCTCATGTAAATTTGACTGCTGTTGTTTTGTACAGGCCAAGTTCCTACAAGATTGACATGTTTCGACAGCAGTTATCACAGGTCGTCTTTGAACTTGAGAAGCATGCAGGGAGGAAGGTGATCATGGGAGACTTCAATGAGGATGTCTTTGTTTCGTCTACTGTGGCAAAATTCCTGGAACAACATGGATACACTCAACACGTCCAAGCAGCTACAACAGAAAGAGGTACGTTAATAGATCATGTGTACTGTAAAGATGTAAGAGATGTTGATGTCGATGTTGTACAGACATACTACAGTTTCCATGAAGCAATTCTTATCTCACTGTTGTAATATTTGTGTTTGCAATGTGAATTATTCACCATTAGATGTTCCGTCCGCTATTTGGGGTTTGGGTGGGTCGCAAGGAGAGAGCGATATACAGGACGGCTCCTTGCAGGGAGTGGGAGGGTATTTAATCTATTTTCCAAAAGAAGTTTTGTGTTTTGGAGACCAGGGCTGGTTAGCATACTTCCAAACAAAAGAAAAAAAATAATATGAGTGTCTGTCTGATATTTTGTGATTGTCGCAAGTGCAACCCCAGCTATCACAGCTACTTAGTAACTTTCTCCCTCTCTTTCAGTTCATCATTGACAGATTAGTTGGCACACAATTATGTTCATGCTTTTGGAGTGGGCTACTGTTAAGATCTTAACAGATATGATCTTAACAGTAAGATCTGTTAAGATCATATCTGTTAAGATCACTTGTTAAGATCTTAACAGATCTTAACAGATGGGTCCATTTAAGACTACAGTCATTTTACTCTTAGTTTATTTTTAGTCACTGCCCCATAGTCACTGCACTTGCACTTTATCTCCTGTACTGACTACCCTTGCATAAACTAGCCCTGGTCTCCAAATAAAAGCACATTGAACAATATCTAAACATAAGCTTGGTGAAAATGTATTTTCATACATTTCAGACAATTTATTGTCTCGATAAATAAATGATATGCTCAGTCAGCTCATTTGAAGCCATTGAATCATTAGGCCTATCTAATTATAACGTGAATGTAAGGAGTTTTAAAAATGTGTTTTATCCATTACAGTTCCAGGCTTATTTGAGATTTAGTTCAATATGCTGTGTGCTCTTTTTAAAAACATAAGTTTTTTCTTTTTTTAAAGGAAAAAGCCATACATATTAAAAGTTTGTGACACAACCTTAAACCAAACTTCTTTTGGAAAACTTGTTACTTCATTTCATTCTTGTTTCTTTGTTTTTACAATTGATCACAAGTGGGCAGGGATGGCTATGCTGTAATTTCTAACTTTGTTTGTCATTCAACTGTCTAATCAGCACTATGTTCACCTTCCTTCTAAAAAAACTCAATTGTGCTACACTTTCTATGCAGCATCTTTTCTTGGTTATCTTTGTAATAACAAAGATAAAGACATTTTAAACATAAAGTTGTTTAAGAACCAGATCAGCTCGATCATGCATGGTACAGACAGTTTCTGTAATATATAGAATCGGTTGCCGTGTCTAAACAAAAGAGACAATTTTGTTGTTTGCATGGTTCATTTCTAGGGATACAGAATGGCATACTTACAATAAGAACATAACCTTTTGTCAAATGTCTACATCTCCTGAAGTCCTGCTCACTTGTGATCCAGTTTTGTAAACAGGGTCTTTTAACACTGTGTACTATTTTCTAATAATGTTTCTATTGTACACTATTTTATAATGTTAATTTAATGTAAAAATTCTGTTTTGACAGTTATGGGACCATTCACTGCATTAATTGTGTGCGTGAGTGAGTAACACAAGGCTATTGCATTTGCCTTCATTTTCAGTATTTTTTGTTTTCAATTTCTGTGTTGTGTGTCCCATTGAAGATGAATTGTTGATAGGCTTTTTTGGTTTACTTGTTGTTTTTATTTCATCACTGTGCATTTGTAATAGAGTTAAGTATTACTTAAGGATTACTTAAAAATGGGCAGTTATTTTGCAAAAGCCAACTAAGGAATATTGCCCACTTTAAGGTGCACAACAAAATGTTTGTAAGCTTACTGATGTCAAAGAACTGTACAAATCATGTTTTCCCAAAACTTAAAAAGCTGTGTGGACCTTGCCTATCTACCTGGTTCAATTCCCACGGCATACACAGATGATGAAACCTGCAAAGACTTTTGAACATCAGCTATACAACCTGCAAAAGCAGCTGTCACTCATTTGACTTTTGCATCCTTGGTGCTTCGCAAAGCTGAAATGTCTTCATCTGTGCCCTGGAACTTCAAAAGAAACTACACCTCTTGAAAATATGATTATTGGAAACAGACACGAGAAATTATGGAAATTTTGTGAGTATCTCCCCTTCCACAATTAGAAATTCATGTATCTTTCACAAGATTTAATGAACAAACATTGTTCTGTGTTTATTGCTCACAGTAGTTTTCCACCTGTGGTCCATGCCTGTATTTGGGTATTTCCAACTGAACCCTGGCCGTCCAAGACCCATTTGAAGAAAAAAAATGACAGCAGTCTGACTTAATGGTCCTTGATTTAATTTCATTACGTGAGTATCAATTCATGCTTTTCCTTTAAATAAATGTATAACCTATTTATTTTGCCAATGCTGAAAATTTCTTTGATTTATTCATTACTAGATGTATGTCCAACATCTGCAGCCCACTGAATGATTTGTACCAGCCACAGAACCTGTTGATGGCCATCAACCTTTACTATCCATGGTCATTCCTAAAGACTGCTGTGTTTCACTGTACACCTTCTGAACTGCAGAAATGTGATTCCAAGAAATGTTTCTCAGTGACAAAACATGTAAGTATACAGACTGTTCCAAACTACATTTTAATTGTCATTTTTCTATGTTGTTCAATATTAGGAATGAAGTGCTTTATTTTGTTTGATTGGCCTGCTGAGGAACATGTACCAACCTATCTAGTATGCATGTTTTATGCGATTTTTTCTTACAACACATTGTTCATTGCCAGGTATTGTATGTGCACTGAGGGTCATGTCGCTTTAACAACATCCATGGAACAACAGGAAAACACTGTGCTATGATCACCATAATGGAAGATCTTCTCAACTCGACTGCTCAGAGCCGATGGATATAATCTGTGGACGTATCAACACAGTTCTACAAGTTGATTTGGCTTCTTAACGTTTGCTGCGGACACTTGCTGAGACTGTCTGGAGCAGTCTCCTATCTCCTCTACTACTTCTGCAGCTACAAATTTTCAAGACATCAACTCCATGCTTGCTTTTGTGACTCTTATAAACAGTGAAGGTACTGACTGCTCCTGCAGTCAAATTGTTTGTGCATACTGCAAAGTCTCTATGTAATAAGGTAACCTCAGCTGAAATTTATGTTCATCACAGAGGCCTTGCTCTGACGACACAGTCCTTGGGGAACTCCGCACAGTACTTCATGCTTTCACCACATCAAAACTAGATTATTGCAACTTACTTTATACAAGCCTTACTCAAATTACCTTAAGCTGGCCTTACACTATACTTTTTTTCAGTCTTAAGTCTGAGAATAGATTTGATAAGTCCTGCCGAAATCTCAAGTAATGACAGAAGCACAGCACACTGCCTTTCCACTAGTTACATATTGAGCGAGTATGACTGGACAATGTCCAACTAGTGAGCTGTTATCTCACAGTAGTCTTTCACAAATCTTAAACAAATCTTTTTCATGTCTTTCGGTGTAAAGCCAGCTTTACCCACAGTACATCTTGTCCAGGATGCAACTGTACAAAAGTACAAAAACACGAAATACTTCACCTTTGTTTTCATTAAGCTGCACTCGCTGGCAGTGAAATTTAAGATACATTTTAAAAAATTTTTAATAAAAAAAACAACAACATTGAATGGATCGGCTTCTAAATGTATCACTGACTTAGTAAGACCTTATTCTGCGTTTAGTTAGGTAATCCTCCTAAAACCTTGTCTCAATTCCCTTTTCACTTAAAAAAATGGGGGAACTTCCTCTGTGGTTATACTCATGCTCTGGGATGATCTCATTCATATCAAATGTTGTACAACTACAAATTTTGTTTTGTTGAGTTGATGATTTTGGTATTAAAAAAATTGTTTAAAATACTCTTGATCATGTTTTTTCTTTTATTGTTATTATCATTACTAAGATACAGTATATGCCCACATAAAATACCTATATCTTCCAAACGTCACTCAAATTTTTGGGTCTCTCAAAAAAGTGGTCACGGGTCTGTTAGAAGTTTGAAGTCAAAACATCAAATGGTTGTCGAGATATGGCCTGACTTCATGTTCAGCGGTGTTAGCGTTTGATTGGCTGCTACAGGCAAACGGAAGCTAGATTAAAAAATACACATGATACCTTTTATGAGGCTTGGTCTGAAAAATCTATGTGTCAGGTCCCGTGGAAATCAGACAATCTGGGTGACTTGTAATGTGTTTTGAAGGTTTTTGATATAATTCAAAATGGCGGACAATCCAAGATGGCGCTCATGAAGTCATAGTGTGTGTTGACCTCGGCTATATCCAGGGATAACAACAGTACCTCATTTGTGAAATTTGGACAAATGGGTCCAAAGATATAAGCAAAAATGCATTTTTGCTAAATATAGCGCCCCCTATAGGTCAAAGATCACTACAATTCTTGGGCCTCTTAAAGAACGAGTCCTGAGTCTGTGGTAGGAGTTTGATGTCAAAAGACCAACCGGTTGCTGAGATATGGCCTCACGTCCTTTTTGGCGTAGTCGCCGCAAATTTTGATTGATTATATTTGGTGAACAAAGTCGAAATTGAAAAATCCGCTTCGTATCCTTTGTGCGGATTTGTACAAAGATACTCTGTGCCAATTTTCATGAGAATTGGTCAAAATGTGTGACCTGTGAAACTTTTTGAAGGTTTTCAACAAAATCCAAGATGGCGGAAAATCTAGTCAGACGGAAAATGACGTCATAGGGTGCGTTGGAATCGTCATGATCCAAGGATTCAAACGATATCTAGTTTTTGAAATTTGGATCAACGAGTCAAAAGTTATTTAGCTGAATGGGCTTTAAACTTTGACATGTTGGTGGCGCTAGAGAATTTTGAATTTGCTCACCAAATTTGTTGAATTTGCTAATGGGAATGTCCTAAATAGATCTGCTAAATTTCACAACTTTTTACCATTGCGTTAATGGGGCTGCCATAGACTTCAATTGCAGCGGAAAGTAGAAGAATAATAATAATAATAATAATAATAAGAAAAGCTACTAAAACAATAGGGTTCTGCAGCTTCGCTGCTAGACCCCTAATAATAATAGGAAAAGCTAGTAAAACAATAGGGTTCTGCAGCTTCGCTGCTAGACCCCTAATAATAATAATAATAGGAAAAGCTAGTAAAACAATAGGGTTCTGCAGCTTCGCTGCTAGACCCCTAATAATAAGAAAAACAGCTAAAACAATAGGGTTCTGCAGCTTCGCTGCTAGACCCCTAATAATAATAATAGGAAAAGCTACTAAAACAATAGGGTTCTGCAGCTTCGCTGCTAGACCCCTAATAAGAAAAACTACTAAAACAATAGGGTTCTGCAGCTTCGCTGCTAGACCCCTAAATATAGCTGCAAGCAGCGATGGCGGGGTCTAGCAGAACAGCAGGTAAGCCTGCGGCTGCTCAGGAAGGCATTATGAGTCCATAGACCAAGTTTGGTGTTTGAAATGAACTCGTCTTCATCCAGGGATTCCAACGGTACCTCATTTGTCCAATTTGAACCAACGGCTCCAAAGCTATGAGCAAAATGCAGTTTTTCTACTTATAGCGCCCCCACTGGGTGGACGTTCACCAGACTTCTTGGGCCTCTTAAAGACTTGGTCATGAGTCTGTGTTATAAGTTTGATGTCAAAAGATCAAATGGTTGATGAGATATGGCCTCACGTCCTGTTTGGCGCGTCATTGCTGAGTTTGATTGGCTGCTACGGGCAAACGGAAGCGAATTTAAAAATTTCACATAATAGCTCTTGTGAGGCTTGGTCTGAAGATTCTATGTGTCAAGTCCCGTGGAAATCAGACAATCTGGGTGACCTGTAATGCGTTTTGGAGGTTTTTGACATAATTCAAAATGGCGGACAATCCGAGATGGCGCGAATGACGTCATAGGATTCGTTGACCTCGGCTATATCCATGGATTACAACGGTACCTAATTTGTGAAATTTGGACAAACGGGTCAAAAGTTATGAGGAAAAATGCATTTTTGCTAAATATAGCGCCACCTATAGGTCAAAGTTCTCCAAAATTCTTGGGCCTCTTCAAGATCGAGTTATGAATATGTGTTATGAGTTTGATGTCAAAAGATTAACTGGTTGCTGAGATATGGTCTCACGTGCTTTTTGGCGTAGTCGCCGTCAACTTTGATTGGATGTACTGGGTGAACACAGTCGAATTTGAAGTAAAAAACGAGCAACTTTTGTGCGGATTGGTCCAAACATAATCTGTGCCAATGTTCACGAGAATTGGTCAAAATTTGTGACCTGTGAAAATTTTTTAAGGTTTTCAACAAAATCCAAGATGGCGGAAAATCTAGTTAGACGGAAAATGACGTCATAGGATGCGTTGGAATCGTCATGATCCAAGGATTCCAACGATACCTTGTTTTTGAAATTTGGATCAACGAGTCAAAAGTTATTTAGCTGAATGGGCTTCAAACTTTGACATGTTGGTGGCGCTAGAGAGTTTTGAATTTGGGCACGAAATTTGTTGAATTTGCTAATGGGACTGTCCTAATTAGATGTGCCAAATTTCACAACTTTTTACCATTGCGTTAATGGGGCTGCCATAGACTTCAATTGCAGCGGAAAGTAGATCAATAATAATAGGAAAAACAGCTAAAACAATAGGGTTCTGCAGCTACGCTGCTAGACCCCTAAATATAGCTGCAAGCAGCGATGGCGGGGTCTAGCAGAACAGCATGTAAGCCTGCGGCTGCTCAGGAAGGCATCATGAGTCCATAGACCAAGTTTTGTGTTTGAAATGAACTCGTCTTCATCCAGGGATTCCAACGGTACCTCATTTGTCCAATTTGAACCAACGGCTCCAAAGCTATGAGCAAAATGCAGTTTTTCTACTTATAGCGCCCCCTCTGGGTGGACGTTCACCAGACTTCTTGGGCCTCTTACAGACTTGGTCATGAGTCTGTGTTAGAAGTTTGATGTCAAAAGATCAAATGGTTGCTAAGATATGGCCTCACGTCCTGTTTAGCGCGTCATCGCTGAGTTTGATTGGCTGCTACGGGCAAAGGGAAACAAAATAAAAAATTCCTCATGATAGCTCTTGTGAGGCTTGGTCTGAACATTCTATATGTCAAGTCCCGTGGAAATCAGACAATCTGGGTGACCTGTAATGCGTTTTGAATGTTTTTGATATAATTCAAAATGGCAGACAATTAAAGATGGCGCACATGACGTCATAGTATTGGTTGACCTCGGATATATTCAGGGATTACAACGGTACCTCATATGTGAAATTTGGACAAACGGGTCCAAAGTTATGAGCAAAAATGCATTTTTGCTAAATATAGCGCCCCCTATAGGTCAAAGATCACTATAATTCTTGGGACTGTTTGGGATCGAGTTATGAATATGTGTTATAAGTTTGATGTCAAAAGATTAAACTGTTGCTGAGATATGGCCTCACGTCCTTTTTGGCGTAGTCGCCGCCAACTTTGAATTGATGTAGCTAAATAACAAAGTCGAAATTGAAAAATCCATCTCCTAACTTTTGTGCGGATTGGTCTAAAGATACTATGTGCCAATTTTCATGAGATTTGGTCAAAATTTGTGACCTGTGAAAATTTTTTAAGGTTTTCAACAAAATCCAAGATGGCGGAAAATCTAGTCAGACGGAAAATGACGTCATAGGGTGCGTTGGACTCGTCATAATCCAAGGATTCCAACGATGCCTTGGTTTTGAAATTTGGATCAACGAGTCAAAAGTTATTTAGCTGAATGAGCTTGAAACTTTGACATGTTGGTGGCGCTAGAGAGTTTTGAATTTGGGCACGAAATTTGTTTAATTTGCTAATGGGAATGTGCTAAATAGATGTGCCAAATTTCACAACTTTTTACCATTGCGTTAATGGGGCTGCCATAGACTTCAATGGTGGCGGAAAGTAGAAGAATAATAATAAGAAAAACTACTAAAACAATAGGGTTCTGCAGCTTCGCTGCTAGACCCCTAAATATAGCTGCAAGCAGCGATGGCGGGGTCTAGCAGAACAGCAGGTAAGCCTGCGGCTGCTCAGAAAGGCATCATGAGACCATAGACCAAGTTTGGTGTTTGAAATGAACTCGTCTTCATCCAGGGATTCCAACGGTAACTCATTTGTCCAATTTGAACCAACGGCTCCAAAGCTATGAATAAAATGCAGTTTTTGTACTTATAGCGCCCCCACTGGGTGGAAGTGCACCAGACTTCTTGGGCTTCATACAGACTTGGTCATGAGTCTGTATTAGAAGATTGATGTCAAAAGATTAAATGGTTGCTGAAATACGGCCTCACGTCCTGTTTGGCGCGTCATTGCTGAGTTTGATTGGCTGCTACGGGCAAAAGGAAACGAAATAATAAAATCCACATGATAGCTCTTGTGAGGCTTGGTCTGAAGATTCTATGTGTCAAGTCCCGTGGAAATCAGACAATCTGGGTGACCTGTAATGCGTTTTGAAGGTTTTTGACATAATTCAAAATGGCGGACAATCCAAGATGGCGCGAATGACGTCATAGGATTCGTTGACCTCGGCTATATCCACGGATTACAATGGTACGTCATTTATGAAATTTGGACAAACGTGTCCAAAGATATGAGCAAAAATGCATTTTTTCGAAATATAGCGCCACCTATAGGTCAAAGGTCTCCAAAATTCTTGGGCCTCTTCAAGATCGAGTTATGAATATTTGTTATGAGTTTGATGTCAAAAGATTAAACTGTTGCTGAGATATGGCCTCACGTCCTTTTTGGCGTAGTCGCCGTCAATTTTGATTGGATGTACTGGGTGAACAAAGTTGAATTTGAAGTAAAAAACAAGCAACTTTTGTGCGGATTGGTCCAAAGATACTCTGTGCCAATTTTCATGAGAATTGGTCAAAATTTGTGACCTGTGAAAATTTTTTAAGGTTTTCAACAAAATCCAAGATGGCGGAAAATCTAGTTAGACGGAAAATGACGTCATAGGGTGCGTTGGACTCGTCATGATCCACGGATTCCAACGATGCCTTGTTTTTGAAATTTGGATCAACGAGTCAAAAGTTATTTAGCTGAATGGGCTTCAAACTTTGACATATTGGTGGCGCTAGAGAGTTTTGAATTTGGGCACGAAATTTGTTGAATTTGCTAATGGGACTGTCCTAATTAGATGTGCCAAATTTCACAACTTTTTACCATTGCGTTAATGGGGCTGCCATAGACTTCAATTGCAGCGGAAAGTAGAAGAATAATAATAAATATAGCTGCAAGCAGCGATGGCGGGGTCTAGCAGAACAGCAGGTAAGCCTGCGGCTGCTCAGGAGGGCATCATGAGTCCACAGACCAAGTTTGGTATTTCAGATGAACTCGTCTTCATCCAGGGATTCCAACGGTACCTCATTTGTCCAATTTGAACCAACGGCTCCAAAGCTATGAGCAAAATGCAGTTTTTGTACTTACAGCGCCCCCACTGGGTGGAAGTGCACCTGACTTCTTGGGCTTCATACAGACTTGGTCATGAGTCTGTATTAGAAGTTTGATGTCAAAAGATTAAATGGTTGCTGAGATATGGCCTCACGTCGTGTTTGGCGCGTCATCGCTGAGTTTGATTGGCTGCTACGGGCAAACGGAAGTGAATATAAAAATTTCACATGATAGCTCTTGTGGGGCATGGTCTGAAGATTCTATATGTCAAGTCCCGTGGAGATCAGACAATCTGGGTGACCTGTAATGCGTTTTGAAGGTTTTTGACATAATTCAAAATGGCGGACAATCCAAGATGGCGCGAATGACGTCATAGGATTCGTTGACCTCGGCTATATCCAAGGATTACAACGGTACCTCATTTGTGAAATTTGGACAAACGGGTCCAAAGATATGAGCAAACATGCATTTTTGCTAAATATAGCGCCACCTATAGGTCAAAGGTCTCCAAAATTCTTGGGCCTCTTCGAGATCGAGTTATGAATATGTGTTATGAGTTTGATGTCAAAAGATGAAACTGTTGCTGAGATATGTCCTCACGTCCTTTTTGGCGTAGTCGCCATCAACTTTGATTGGATGTACTGGTTGAACAAAGTCAAATTTGAAGTAAAAAACGAGCAACTTTTGTGCGGATTGGCCTAAAGATACTCTGTGCCAATTTTCATGAGAATTGGTCAAAATTTGTGACCTGTGAAAATTTTTTAAGGTTTTCAACAAAATCCAAGATGGCGGAAAATCTAGTTAGACGGAAAATGACGTCATAGGGTGCGTTGGACTCGTCATGATCCAAGGATTCCAACGATGCCTTGTTTTTGAAATTTGGATCAACGAGTCAAAAGTTATTTAGCTGAATGGGCTTCAAACTTTGACCCGTTGGTGGCGCTAGAGAGTTTAGAATTTGGGCACGAAATTTGTTGAATTTGCTAATGGGAATGTGCTAAATAGATGTGCCAAATTTCACAACTTTTTACCATTGCGTTAATGGGGCTGCCATAGACTTCAATTGCAGCGGAAAGTAGAAGAATAATAATAATAATAAGAAAAGCTAGTAAAACAATAGGGTTCTGCAGCTTCGCTGCTAGACCCCTAAATATAGCTGCAAGCAGCGATGGCGGGGTCTAGCAGAATAGCAGGTAAGCCTGCGGCTGCTCAGAAAGGCATCATGAGTCCATAGACCAAGTTTGGTGTTTGAAATGAACTCGTCTTCATCCAGGGATTCCAACGGTACCTCATTTGTCCAATTTGAACCAACGGCTCCAAAGCTATGAGCAAAATGCAGTTTTTCTACTTATAGCGCCCCCACTGGGTGGACGTTCACCAGACTTCTTGGGCCTCTTAAAAACTTGGTCATGAGTCTGGGTTATAAGTTTGATGTCAAAAGATTAAATCGTTGCTGAGATATGGCCTCACGTCCTATTTGGCGTGTCAGCGCTGAGTTTGATTGGCTGCTACGGGCAAAGGGAAGCGAATTTAAAAATTCCAGGTGATAGCTGTTGTGAGGCTTGGTCTGAAGATTCTATATGTCAAGTCCCATGGAATTCAGACAATCTGGGTGACCTGTAATGCGTTTTGAAGGTTTTTGATATAATTCAAGATGGCGGACAATCAAAGATGGCGCGAATGACGTCATAGGATGTGTTGCCCTCGGCTATATCCAGGGATTACAACGGTACCTCATTTGTGAAATTTGAACAAACGGGTCAAACGTTATGAGCAAAAATGTATTTTTGTTAAATATAGCGCCACCTATAGGTCAAAGGTCTCCAAAATTCTTGGGCCTCTTTAAGATTGAGTTATGAATATGTGTTATGAGTTTGATGTCAAAAGATTAACCGGTTGCTGAGATATGGCCTCACGTCCTTTTTGGCGTAGTCGCCATCAAATTTGATTGGATGTACTGGTTGAACAAAGTCAAATTTGAAGTAAAAAACGAGCAACTTTTGTGCGGATTGGTCCAAAGATAATCTGTGCCAATTTTCATGAGAATTGGTCAAAATTTGTGACCTGTGAAAATTTTTTAAGGTTTTCAACAAAATCCAAGATGGCGGAAAATCTAGTTAGACGGAAAATGACGTCATAGGGTGCGTTGGACTCGTCATGATCCAAGGATTCCAACGATGCCTTGTTTTTGAAATTTGGATCAACGAGTCAAAAGTTAATTAGCTGAATGGGCTTCAAACTTTGACCCATTGGTGGCGCTAGAGAGTTTTGAATTTGGGCACGAAATTTGTTGAATTTGCTAATGGGAATGTGCTAAATAGATGTGCCAAATTTCACAACTTTTTACCATTGCGTTAATGGGGCTGCCATAGACTTCAATTGCAGCGGAAAGTAGAAGAATAATAAGAAAAGCTACTAAAACAATAGGGTTCTGCAGCTTCGCTGCTAGACCCCTAAATATAGCTGCAAGCAGCGATACGGGGTCTAGCAGAACAGCAGGCAAGCCTGCGGCTGCTCAGGAGGGCATCATGAGTCCACAGACCAAGTTTGGTGTTTGAGATTAACTCGTTTTCATCCAGGGATTCCAACGGTACCTCATTTGTCCAATTTGAACCAACGGCTCCAAAGCTATGAGCAAAATGCAGTTTTTGTACTTATAGCACCCCCTCTGGGTGGAAGTGCACCAGACTTTTTGGGCTTCTTACAGACTTGATCATGAGTCTGTGTTAGAAGTTTGATGTCAAAAGATTAATTGGTTGCTGAGATATGGCCTCACGTCCTGTTTGGCGCGTCATCACTTAGTTTGATTGGCTGTTATGGGCAAAGGGAAACGAAATAAAAAATTCCACATGATAGCTCTTATGAGGCTTGGTCTGAAGATTCTATGTCTCAAGTCCCGTGGAAATCAGACAATCTGGGTGACCTGTAATGTGTTTTGAAGGTTTTTGATATAATTCAAAATGGCGGACAATCAAAGATGGCGTGAATGACGTCGTAGGTTTGGTTGACCTCGGCTGTGTCCAGGGATTAATACAATACCTCATTTGTGAAATTTGGACAAACGGGTCCAAAGATATGACCAAAAATGCATTTTTGTTAAATATAGCGCCACCTATAGGTCAAAGGTCTCCAAAATTCTTGGGCCTCTTTAAGATTGCGTTATGAATAAGTGTTATGAGTTTGATGTCAAAAGATTAAACTGTTGTTGAGATATGGTCTCACGTCCTTTTTGGCGTAGTCGCCATCAACTTTGATTGGATGTACTGGTTGAACAAAGTCGAATTTGAAGTAAAAAACGAGCAACTTTTGTGCGGATTGGTCCAAAGATACTCTGTGCCAATTTTCATGAGAAATGGTCAAAATTTGTGACCTGTGAAAATTTTTTAAGGCTTTCAACAAAATCCAAGATGGCGGAAAATCTAGTTAGACGGAAAATGACGTCATATGGTGTGTTGGAATCGTCATGATCCAAGGATTCCAGCGATATGTTGTTTTTGAAATTTGGATTAACGAGTCAAAAGTTATTTAGCTGAATGGGCTTCAAAATTTGACCCGTTGGTGGCGCTAGAGAGTTTTGAATTTGGGCACGAAATTTGTTGAATTTGCTAATGGGATGTTCCTGAAGATATGGGCCAAATTTCACAACTTTTTACCATTGCGTTAATGGGGCTGCCATAGACTTCAATTGCAGCGGAAAGTAGAAGAATAATAAGAAAAGCTACTAAAACAATAGGGTTCTGCAGCTTCGCTGCTAGACCCCTAATAAGAAAAACTACTAAAACAATAGGGTTCTGCAGCTTCGCTGCTAGACCCCTAAATATAGCTGCAAGCAGCGATACGGGGTCTAGCAGAATAGCAGGTAAGCCCGTGGCTGCTCAGGAAGGCATCATGAGTCCATAGACCATGTTTGGTGTTTGAGATGAACTCGTCTTCATCCAGGGATTCCAACGGTACCTCATTTGTCCAATTTGAACCAACGGCTCCAAAGCTATGAGCATTATGCAGTTTTTCTACTTATAGCGCCCCCTCTGGGTGGAAGTGCACCAGACTTCTTGGGCTTCTTACAGACGTGGTTCTGAGTCTGTGTTAGAAGTTTGATGTCAAAAGAGCAAATGGTTGCTGAGATATGGCCTCACGTCCTGTTTGGTGCGTCATCGCTGAGTTTGATTGGCTGCTACGGGCAAATGGAAACGAAATAAAAAAATCCAGATAATAACTATTGTGAGGCTCAGTCTGAACATTCTATATGTCAAGTCCCGTGGAAATCAGACAATCTGGGTGACCTGTAATGCGTTTTGAAGGTTTTTGACATAATTCAAAATGGCGGACAATCCAAGATGGCGCGAATGACGTCATAGGATTCGTTGACCTCGGCTATATCCACGGATTACAACGGTACCTCATTTGTGAAATTTGGACAAACAGGTCCAAAGATATGAGCAAAAATGCATTTTTGCTAAATATAGCGCCACCTATAGGTCAAAGGTCTCCAAGATTCTTGGGCCTCTTCAAAATCGAGTTATGAATATGTGTTATGAGTTTGATGTGAAAAGATTAAACTGTTGCTGAGATATGTCCTCACGTCCTTTTTGGCGTAGTCGCCATCAACTTTGATTGGATGTACTGGTTGAACAAAGTCAAATTTGAAGTAAAAAACGAGCAACTTTTGTGCGGATTGGTCTAAAGATACTCTGTGCCAATTTTCATGAGAATTGGTCAAAATTTGTGACCTGTGAAAATTTTTTAAGGTTTTCAACAAAATCAAAGATGGCGGAAAATCTAGTCAGACGGAAAATGACGTCATAGGGTGCGTTGGAATTGTCATGATCTAAGGATTCCAACGACACCTTGTTTTTGAAATTTGGATGAACGAGTCAAAAGTTATTTAGCTGAATGGGCTTCAAACTTTGACCCGTTGGTGGCGCTAGAGAGTTTTGAATTTGGGCACGAAATTTGTTGAATTTGCTAATGGGACTGTCCTAATTAGATGTGCCAAATTTCACAACTTTTTACCATTGCGTTAATGGGGCTGCCATAGACTTCAATTGCAGCGGAAAGTAGATCAATAATAAATATAGCTGCAAGCAGCGATGGCGGGGTCTAGCAGAATAGCAGGTAAGCCTGCGGCTGCTCAGGAAGTCATTATGAGTACATAGACCAAGTTTGGTGTTTGAGATGAACTCGTCTTCATCCAGGGATTCCAACGGTACCTCATTTGTCCAATTTGAACCAACGGCTCCAAAGTTATGAGCAAAATGCATGTTTGCTACTTATAGCGCCCCCTCTGGGTGGACGTTCACCAGACTTCTTGGGCCTCTTACAGACTTGATCATGAGTCTGTGTTAGAAGTTTGATGTCAAAAGATCAAATGGTTGCTGAGATATGGCCTCACGTCCTGTTTGGTGCGTCATCGCTGAGTTTGATTGGCTGCTACGGGCAAACGGTAGTGAATTTAAAAATATCACTGAAAAGCTCATGTGAGGCTCAGTCTGAAGATTCTATATGTCAAGTCCCGTGGAAATCAGACAATCTGGGTGACCTGTAATGCGTTTTGAAGGTTTTTGACATAATTCAAAATGGCGGTAAATTCAAGATGGCGCGAATGACGTCATCGTATTGGTTGACCTCGAATATATCCAGGGATTACAACGGTACCTCATTTGTGAAATTTGGACCAAGGGGTCCAAAGATATGAGCAAAAATGCATTTTTTCTAAATATAGCGCCACCTATAGATCAAAGATCACTAAAATTCTTGGGCCTCTTCAAAATCGAGTTATGAATATGTGTTATGAGTTTGATGTCAAAAGATTAAACTGTTGCTGAGATATGGCCTCACGTCCTTTTTGGCGTAGTCACCATCAACTTTGATTGGATATACTAGTTGAACAAAGTCAAATTTGAAGTAAAAAACGAGCAACTTTTGTGCGGATTGGTCTAAAGATACTCTGTGCCAATTTTCATGAGAATTGGTCAAAATTTGTGACCTGTGAAAATTTTTTAAGGTTTTCAACAAAATCCAAGATGGCGGAAAATCTAGTTAGACGGAAAATGACGTCATAGGGTGCGTTGGACTCGTCATGATCCAAGGATTCCAACGATGCCTTGTTTTTTAAATTTGGATCAACGAGTCAAAAGTTATTTAGCTAAATGGGCTTCAAACTTTGACCCGTTGGTGGCGCTAGAGAGTTTTGAATTTGGGCACGAAATTTGTTGAATTTGCTAATGGGAATGTGCTAAATAGATGTGCCAAATTTCACAACTTTTTACCATTGCGTTAATGGGGCTGCCATAGACTTCAATTGCAGCGGAAAGTAGAAGAATAATAATAAGAAAAACTACTAAAACAATAGGGTTCTGCAGCTTCGCTGCTAGACCCCTAAATATAGCTGCAAGCAGCGATACGGGGTCTAGCAGAATAGCAGGTAAGCCTGCGGCTGCTCAGGAAGGCATCATGAGTCCATAGACCAAATTTGGTGTTTGAAATGAACTCGTCTTCATCCAGGGATTCCAACGGTACCTCATTTGTCCAATTTGAACAGACGGCTCCAAAGCTATGAGCAAAATGCAGTTTGTCTACTTATAACGCCTCCACTCGGTGGAAGTGCAACAGACTTCTTGGGCCTCTTAAAGACTTGGTCATGAGTCTGTGTTATAAGTTTGATGTCAAAAGATCAAATGGTTGCTGAGATATGGCCTCACGTCCTGTTTGGCGCGTCATTGCTGAGTTTGATTGGCTGCTACGGGCAAACTGAAGTGAATATTAAAATTTCACATGATAGCTCTTGTGAGGCATGGTCTGAAGATTCTATATGTCAAGTCCCGTGGAAATCAGACAATCTGGGTGACCTGTAATGCGTTTTGAAGGTTTTTGACATAATTCAAAATGGCGGACAATCCAAGATGGTGCGAATGACGTCATAGGATTCGTTGACTTCGGCTTTATCCGCGGATTACAACGGTATCTCATTTGTGAAATTTGGACAAACGGGTTCAAAGATATGAGCAAAAATGCATTTTTTCTAAATATAGCGCCACCTATAGGTCAAAGGTCTCCAAAATTCTTGGGCCTCTTCAAGATCGAGATATGAATATGTGTTATGAGTTTGATGTCAAAAGATTAAACTGTTGCTGAGATATGGCCTCACGTTCTTTTTGGCGTAGTCGCCGTCAACTTTGATTGGATGTACTGGGTGAACAAAGTCGAAATTGAAGAAGAAAACGAGCAACTTTTGTGCAGATTGATCCAAAGATACTCTGTGCCAATTTTCATGAGAATTGGTCAAAATTTGTGACCTGTGAAATTTTTTTAAGGTTTTCAACAAAATCCAAGATGGCGGAAAATCTAGTCAGACGGAAAATGACGTCATAGGGTGCGTTGGACTCGTCATGATCCAAGGATTCCAACGATACCTTGTTTTTGAAATTCGGACACATGAGTCAAAAGTTATTTAGCTGAATGTGCTTCAAACTTTGACGTGTTGGGGGCGCTAGAGAGTTTAGATTTTGGGCACCAAAATTGTTGAGTTTGCTAATGGGATGGTCCTAAAAATATGGGCCAAATTTCACAACTTTTTACCATTGCGTTAATGGGGCTGCCATAGACTTCAATTGCAGCGGAAAGTAGATCAATAATAATAGGAATACCAGCTAAAACAATAGGGTTCTGCAGCTTCGCTGCTAGACCCCTAAATATAGCTGCAAGCAGCGATGGCGGGGTCTAGCAGAACAGCAGGTAAGCCTGCGGCTGCTCAGGAAGGCATCATGAGTCCATAGACCAAGTTTTGTGTTTGAGATGAACTCGTCTTCATCCAGGTATTCCAACGGTACCTCATTTGTCCAATTTGAACAGACGGCTCCAAAGCTATGAGCAAAATGCAGTTTGTCTACTTATAGCGCCTCCACTGGTTGGAAGTGCAACAGACTTCTTGGGCCTCTTAAAGACTTGGTCATGAGTCTGTGTTAGAAGTTTGATGTCAAAAGATCAAATGGTTGCTGAGATATGGCCTCACGTCCTGTTTGGCGCGTCATTGCTGAGTTTGATTAGCTGCTACGGGCAAACGGAAGTGAATATAAAAATTTCACATGATAGCTCTTGTGGGGCATGGTCTGAAGATTCTATATGTCAAGTCCCGTGGAGATCAGACAATCTGGGTGACCTGTAATGCGTTTTGAAGGTTTTTGACATAATTCAAAATGGCGGACAATCCAAGATGGCGCGAATGACGTCATAGGATTCGTTGACCTCGGCTATATCCACGGATTACAACGGTACCTCATTTGTGAAATTTGGACAAACAGGTCCAAAGATATGAGCAAAAATGCATTTATTCTAAATATAGCGCCACCTATAGGTCAAAGGTCTCCAAAATTCTTGGGCCTCTTCAAAATCGAGTTATGAATATGTGTTATGAGTTTGATGTCAAAAGATTAAACTGTTGCTGAGATATGTCCTCACGTCCTTTTTGGCGTAGTCGCCATCAACTTTGATTGGATGTACTGGTTGAACAAAGTCAAATTTGAAGTAAAAAACGAGCAACTTTTGTGCGGATTGGTCTAAAGATACTCTGTGCCAATTTTCATGAGAATTGGTCAAAATTTGTGACCTGTGAAAATTTTTTAAGGTTTTCAACAAAATCCAAGATGGCGGAAAATCTAGTTAGACGGAAAATGACGTCATAGGGTGCGTTGGACTCGTCATGATCCAAGGATTCCAACGATGCCTTGTTTTTTAAATTTGGATCAACGAGTCAAAAGTTATTTAGCTGAATGGGCTTCAAACTTTGACCCATTGGTGGCGCTAGAGAGTTTAGAATTTGGGCACGAAATTTGTTGAATTTGCTAATGGGAATGTGCTAAATAGATGTGCCAAATTTCACAACTTTTTACCATTGCGTTAATGGGGCTGCCATAGACTTCAATTGCAGCGGAAAGTAGAAGAATAATAAATATAGCTGCAAGCAGCGATGGCGGGGTCTAGCAGAATAGCAGGTAAGCCTGCGGCTGCTCAGGAAGGCATCATGAGTCCATAGACCAAGTTTGGTGTTTGAAATGAACTCGTCTTCATCCAGGGATTCCAACGGTACCTCATTTGTCCAATTTGAACAGACGGCTCCAAAGCTATGAGCAAAATGCAGTATGTCTACTTATAGCGCCTCCACTGGGTGGAAGTGCAACAGACTTCTTGGGCCTCTTAAAGACTTGGTCATGAGTCTGTGTTAGAAGTTTGATGTCAAAAGATCAAATGGTTGCTGAGATATGGCCTCACGTCCTGTTTGGCGCGTCATTGCTGAGTTTGATTAGCTGCTACGGGCAAACGGAAGTGAATATAAAAATTTCACATGATAGCTCTTGTGGGGCATGGTCTGAAGATTCTATATGTCAAGTCCCGTGGAGATCAGACAATCTGGGTGACCTGTAATGCGTTTTGAAGGTTTTTGACATAATTCAAAATGTCGGTAAATTCAAGATGGCGCTAATGACGTCATAGTATTGGTTGACCTCGGATATATTCAGGGATTACAACGGTTTCTCATTTGTGAAATTTGGACAAACAGGTCCAAAGATATGTGCAAAAATGCATTTTTGCTAAATATAGCGCCACCTATAGGTCAAAGTTCTACAAAATTCTTGGGCCTCTTCAAGATCGAGTTATGAATATGTGTTATTAGTTTGATGTCAAAAGATTAACCGGTTGCTGAGATATGGTCTCACGTGCTTTTTGGCGTAGTCGCCGTCAACTTTGATTGGATGTACTGGGTGAACAAAGTCGAAATTGAAGTAAAAAACGAGCAACTTTTGTGCGGATTGGTCCAAAGATAATCTGTGCCAATTTTCATGAGAATTGGTCAAAATTTGTGACCTGTGAAAATTTTTTAAGGTTTTCAACAAAATCCAAGATGGCGGAAAATCTAGTTAGACGGAAAATGACGTCATAGGGTGCGTTGGAATCGTCATGATCCAAGGATTCAAACGATACCTTGTTTTTGAAATTTGGATCAACGAGTCAAAAGTTATTTAGCTGAATGGGCTTCAAACTTTGACATGTTGGTGGCGCTAGAGAGTTTTGAATTTGGGCACGAAATTTGTTGAATTTGCTAATGGGACTGTCCTAATTAGATGTGCCAAATTTCACAACTTTTTACCATTGCGTTAATGGGGCTGCCATAGACTTCAATTGCAGCGGAAAGTAGAAGAATAATAATAATAATAAGAAAAGCTAGTAAAACAATAGGGTTCTGCAGCTTCGCTGCTAGACCCCTAAATATAGCTGCAAGCAGCGATGGCGGGGTCTAGCAGAACAGCAGGTAAGCCTGCGGCTGCTCAGGAGGGCATCATGAGTCCACAGACCAAGTTTGGTATTTCAGATGAACTCGTCTTCATCCAGGGATTCCAACGGTACCTCATTTGTCCAATTTGAACCAACGGCTCCAAAGCTATGAGCAAAATGCAGTTTTTGTACTTACAGCGCCCCCACTGGGTGGAAGTGCACCTGACTTCTTGGGCTTCATACAGACTTGGTCATGAGTCTGTATTAGAAGTTTGATGTCAAAAGATTAAATGGTTGCTGAGATATGGCCTCACGTCGTGTTTGGCGCGTCATCGCTGAGTTTGATTGGCTGCTACGGGCAAACGGAAGTGAATATAAAAATTTCACATGATAGCTCTTGTGGGGCATGGTCTGAAGATTCTATATGTCAAGTCCCGTGGAGATCAGACAATCTGGGTGACCTGTAATGCGTTTTGAAGGTTTTTGACATAATTCAAAATGGCGGACAATCCAAGATGGCGCGAATGACGTCATAGGATTCGTTGACCTCGGCTATATCCAAGGATTACAACGGTACCTCATTTGTGAAATTTGGACAAACGGGTCCAAAGATATGAGCAAACATGCATTTTTGCTAAATATAGCGCCACCTATAGGTCAAAGGTCTCCAAAATTCTTGGGCCTCTTCGAGATCGAGTTATGAATATGTGTTATGAGTTTGATGTCAAAAGATGAAACTGTTGCTGAGATATGTCCTCACGTCCTTTTTGGCGTAGTCGCCATCAACTTTGATTGGATGTACTGGTTGAACAAAGTCAAATTTGAAGTAAAAAACGAGCAACTTTTGTGCGGATTGGCCTAAAGATACTCTGTGCCAATTTTCATGAGAATTGGTCAAAATTTGTGACCTGTGAAAATTTTTTAAGGTTTTCAACAAAATCCAAGATGGCGGAAAATCTAGTTAGACGGAAAATGACGTCATAGGGTGCGTTGGACTCGTCATGATCCAAGGATTCCAACGATGCCTTGTTTTTGAAATTTGGATCAACGAGTCAAAAGTTATTTAGCTGAATGGGCTTCAAACTTTGACCCGTTGGTGGCGCTAGAGAGTTTAGAATTTGGGCACGAAATTTGTTGAATTTGCTAATGGGAATGTGCTAAATAGATGTGCCAAATTTCACAACTTTTTACCATTGCGTTAATGGGGCTGCCATAGACTTCAATTGCAGCGGAAAGTAGAAGAATAATAAATATAGCTGCAAGCAGCGATGGCGGGGTCTAGCAGAATAGCAGGTAAGCCTGCGGCTGCTCAGGAAGGCATCATGAGTCCATAGACCAAGTTTGGTGTTTGAAATGAACTCGTCTTCATCCAGGAATTCCAACGGTACCTCATTTGTCCAATTTGAACAGACGGCTCCAAAGCTATGAGCAAAATGCAGTTTGTCTACTTATAGCGCCTCCACTGGGTGGAAGTGCAACAGACTTCTTGGGCCTCTTAAAGACTTGGTCATGAGTCTGTGTTAGAAGTTTGATGTCAAAAGATTAAATGGTTGCTGAGATATGGCCTCACGTCCTGTTTGGCGCGTCATTGCTGAGTTCGATTGGCTGCTACGGGCAAAAGGAAACGAAATAATATAATCCACATGATAGCTCTTGTGAACCTTGGTCTGAAGATTCTATGTGTCAAGTCCCGTAGAAATCAGACAATCTGGGTGACCTGTAATGCGTTTTGAAGGTTTTTGACATAATTCAAAATGGCGGACAATCCAAGATGGCGCGAATGACGTCATAGGATTCGTTGACCTCGGCTATATCCACGGATCACAATGGTACGTCATTTATGAAATTTGGACAAACGTGTCCAAAGATATGAGCAAAAATGCATTTTTTCGAAATATAGCGCCACCTATAGGTCAAAGTTCTCCAAAATTCTTGGGCCTCTTCAAGATCGAGTTATGAATATGTGTTATGAGTTTGATGTCAAAAGAATAAACTGTTGCTGAGATATGGCCTCACGTCCTGTTTGGCGTAGTCGCCATCGAATTTGATTGGATGTACTGGGTGAACAAAGTTGAATTTGAAGAAAAAAACGAGCAACTTTTGTGCGGATTGGTCCAAAGATACTCCTTGCCAATTTTCATGAGAATTGGTCAAAATTTGTGACCTGTGAAACTTTTTTAAGGTTTTCAACAAAATCCAAGATGGCGGAAAATCTAGTTAGACGGAAAATGACGTCATAGGGTGCGTTGGAATCGTCATGATCCAAGGATTCCAACAATCCCTTGTTTTTTAAATTTGGATCAACGAGTCAAAAGTTATTTAGCTGAATGGGCTTCAAACTTTGACATGTTGGTGGCGCTAGAGAGTTTTGAATTTGGGCACGAAATTTGTTGAATTTGCTAATGGGACTGTCCTAATTAGATGTGCCAAATTTCACAACTTTTTACCATTGCGTTAATGGGGCTGCAATAGACTTCAATTGCAGCGGAAAGTAGAAGAATAATAATAATAATAATAAATATAGCTGCAAGCAGCGATGGCGGGGTCTAGCAGAACAGCAGGTAAGCCTGCGGCTGCTCAGGAGGGCATCATGAGTCCACAGACCAAGTTTGGTATTTCAGATGAACTCGTCTTCATCCAGGGATTCCAACGGTACCTCATTTGTCCAATTTGAACCAACGGCTCCAAAGCTATGAGCAAAATGCAGTTTTTGTACTTATAGCGCCCCCTGTAGGTGGAAGTTCCCCAGACTTCTTGGGCCTCTTACAGACTTGGTCATGAGTCTGGGTTATAAGTTTGATGTCAAAAGATTAAATCGTTGCTGAGATATGGCCTCACGTCCTATTTGGCGTGTCAGCGCTGAGTTAGATTGGCTGCTACGGGAAAAGGGAAACGAAATAAAAAATTCCACATGATAGCTGTTGTGAGGCTTGGTCTGAAGATTCTATATGTCAAGTCCCGTGGAGATCAGACAATCTGGGTGACCTGGAATGCGTTTTTAAGGTTTTTGACATAATTCAAAATGGCAGACAATCCAAGATGGCGCGAATGACGTCATAGGATTCGTTGACCTCGGCTATATCCAGGGATTACAACCGTACCTCATTTGTGAAATTTGGACAAACGGTTCCAAAGATATGAGCAAAAATGCATTTTTTCTAAATATAGCGCCACCTATAGGTCAAAGGTCTCCAAAATTCTTGGGCCTCTTCAAAATCGAGTTATGAATATGTGTTATGAGTTTGATGTCAAAAGATTAAACTGTTGCTGAGATATGGCCTCACGTCCTTTTTGGCGTAGTCGCCATCAACTTTGATTGGATATACTGGTTGAACAAAGTCAAAATTGAAGAAAAAAACGAGCAACTTTTGTGCGGATTGATCCAAAGATACTCTGTGCTAATTTTCATGAGAATTGGTCAAAATTTGTGACCTGTGAAAATTTTTTAAGGTTTTCAACAAAATCCAAGATGGCGGAAAATCTAGTCAGACGGAAAATGACGTCATAGGGTGCGTTGGACTCGTCATGATCCAAGGATTCCAACGATGCCTTGTTTTTGAAATTTGGATGAACGACTCAAAAGTTATTTAGCTGAATGGGCTTCAAACTTTGACATGTTGGTGGCGCTAGAGAGTTTTGAATTTGGGCACGAAATTTGTTGAATTTGCTAATGGGAATGTGCTAAATAGATGTGCCAAATTTCACAACTTTTTACCATTGCGTTAATGGGGCTGCCATAGACTTCAATTGCAGCGGAAAGTAGAAGAATAATAAGAAAAGCTACTAAAACAATAGGGTTCTGCAGCTTCGCTGCTAGACCCCTAAATATAGCTGCAAGCAGCGATACAGGGTCTAGCAGAATAGCAGGTAAGCCTGCGGCTGATCAGGAAGGCATCATGAGTCCATAGACCAAGTTTGGTGTTTGAAATGAACTCGTCTTCATCCAGGGATTCCAACGGTACCTCATTTGTCCAATTTGAACAGACTGCTCCAAATCTATGAGCAAAATGCAGTTTGTCTACTTATAGCGCCTCCACTGGGTGGAAGTGCACCAGACTTCTTGGGCCTCTTAAAGACTTGGTCATGAGTCTGTATTAGAAGATTGATGTCAAAAGATCAAATGGTTGCTGAGATATGGCCTCACGTCCTGTTTGGCGCGTCATTGCTGAGTTTGATTAGCTGCTACGGGCAAACGGAAGTGAATATAAAAATTTCACATGATAGCTCTTGTGGGGCATGGTCTGAAGATTCTATATGTCAAGTCCCGTGGAGATCAGACAATCTGGGTGACCTGTAATGCGTTTTGAAGGTTTTTGATACAATTCAAAATGGCGGACAATCCAAGATGGCGCGAATGACATCCTAGGGTGTGTTGACCTCGGATATATCCACGGATTACAACGGTACCTCATTTGTGAAATTTGGACAAACGGGTCCATTGTTATGAGCAAAAATGCATTTTTGATAAATATAGCGCCCCCTATAGATCAAAGATCACTATAATTCTTGTGCCTGTTCGGGATCGAGTTATGAGTCTGTGGTATAAGTTTGATGTCATAAGACCAACCGGTTGCTGAGATATGGCCTCACGTCCTTTTTGGCGTAGTCGCCATCAACTTTGATTGGATATACTGGTTGAACAAAGTCAAATTTGAAGTAAAAAACGAGCAACTTTTGTGCGGATTGGTCTAAAGATACTCTGTGCCAATTTTCATGAGAATTGGTCAAAATTTGTGACCTGTGAAACTTTTTGAAGGTTTTCAACAAAATCCAAGATGGCGGAAAATCTAGTCAGACGGAAAATGACGTCATAGGGTGCGTTGGAATCGTCATGATCCAAGGATTCCAACGATGCCTTGTTTTTGAAATTTGGATCAACGAGTCAAAAGTTATTTAGCTGAATGGGCTTCAAACTTTGACCCGTTGGTGGCGCTAGAGAGTTTTGAATTTGGGCACGAAATTTGTTGAATTTGCTAATGGGAATGTGCTAAATAGATGTGCCAAATTTCACAACTTTTTACCATTGCGTTAATGGGGCTGCCATAGACTTCAATTGCAGCGGAAAGTAGATCAATAATAAATATAGCTGCAAGCAGCGATGGCGGGGTCTAGCAGAATAGCAGGTAAGCCTGCGGCTGCTCAGGAAGGCATCATGAGTCCATAGACCAAGTTTGGTGTTTGAAATGAACTCGTCTTCATCCAGGGATTCCAACGGTACCTCATTTGTCCAATTTGAACCAACGGCTCCAAAGCTATGAGCAAAATGCAGTTTTTGTACTTATAGCGCCCCCACTGGGTGGACGTTCACCAGACTTCTTGGGCTTCTTACAGACTTGGTCATGAGTCTGTGTTAGAAGTTTGATGTCAAAAGATCAAATGGTTGCTAAGATATGGCCTCACGTCCTGTTTGGCGCGTCATTGCTGAGTTTGATTAGCTGCTACGGGCAAACGGAAGTGAATATAAAAATTTAACATGATAGCTCTTATGGGGCATGGTCTGAAGATTCTATATGTCAAGTCCCGTGGAGATCAGACAATCTGGGTGACCTGTAATGCGTTTTGAAGGTTTTTGACATAATTCAATATGGCGGACAATCCAATATGGCGCGATGACGTCATAGGATTCGTTGACCTCGGCTATATCCACGGATAACAACGGTACCTCATTTGTGAAATTTGGACAAACGGGTCCAAAGATATGACCAAAAATGCATTTTTTCTAAATATAGCGCCACCTATAGGTCAAAGGGCTCCAAAATTCTTGGGCCTCTTCAAAATCGAGTTATGAATATGTGTTATGAGTTTGATGTCAAAAGATTAAACTGTTGCTGAGATATGGCCTCACGTGCTTTTTGGCGTAGTCGCCATCAACTTTGATTGGATGTACTGGTTGAACAAAGTCAAATTTGAAGTAAAAAACGAGCAACTTTTGTGCGGATTGGCCAGAAGATACTATGTGCCAATTTTCATGAGAATTGGTCAAAATTTGTGACCTGTGAAACTTTTTGAAGGTTTTCAACAAAATCCAAGATGGCGGAAAATCTAGTTAGACGGAAAATGACGTCATAGGGTGCGTTGGAATCGTCATGATCCAAGGATTCCAACGATACCTTGTTTTTGAAATTTGGATCAACGAGTCAAAAGTTATTTAGCTGAATGTGCTTCAAACTTTGACATGTTGGTGGCGCTAGAGAGTTTTGAATTTGGGCACGAAATTTGTTGAATTTGCTAATGGGACTCTCCTAATTAGATGTGCCAAATTTCACAACTTTTTACCATTGCGTTAATGGGGCTGCCATAGACTTCAATTGCAGCGGAAAGTAGAAGAATAATAATAATAATAATAATAAGAAAAACTACTAAAACAATAGGGTTCTGCAGCTTCGCTGCTAGACCCCTAATAATAATAAGAAAAGCTAGTAAAACAATAGGGTTCTGCAGCTTCGCTGCTAGACCCCTAAATATAGCTGCAAGCAGCGATGGCGGGGTCTAGCAGAACAGCAGGTAAGCCTGCGGCTGCTCAGGAAGGCGTCATGAGTCCATAGACCAAGTTTGGTGTTTGAAATGAACTCGTCTTCATCCAGGGATTCCAACGGTACCTCATTTGTCCAATTTGAACCAACGGCTCCAAAGCTATGAGCAAAAGGCAGTTTTTCTACTTATAGCGCCCCCTCTGGGTGGAAGTGCACCAGACTTCTTGGGCTTCTTACAGACTTGGTCATGACTCTGTGTTATAAGTTTGATGTCAAAAGATTAAATGGTTGCTGAGATATGGCCTCACGTCCTATTTGGCGTGTCAGCGCTGAGTTTGATTGACTGCTACGGGCAAACGGAATCGAATTTAAACATTCCAGGTGATAGCTCTTGTGAGGCTTAGTCTGAAGATTCTATGTGTCAAGTCCCATGGAATTCAGACAATCTGGGTGACCTGTAATGCATTTTGAAGGTTTTTGACATAATTCAAAATGGCGGACAATCCACGATGGTGCGAATGACGTCATAGGGTTGGTTGACTTCGGATATATCCACGAATTACAACAGTACTTCATTTGTGAAATTTGGAAAAACGGGTCCAAAGTTATGAGCAAAAATGCATTTTTGCTAAATATAGCGCCCCCTATTGGTCAAAGATCACTTTAATTCTTGGCACTGTTTGAGATCGAGTTATGAATATGTGTTATAAGTTTGATGTCAAAAGATTAAACTGTTGCTGAGATATGGCCTCACGTCCTTTTTGGCGTAGTCGCCGCCAACTTTGATTGGTTTTAGTTAGTGAAGAAAGTCGAAATTGAAGAAAAAAACGAGCAACTTTTGTGCGGATTGATCCAAAGATACTCTGTGCTAATTTTCATGAGAATTGGTCAAAATTTGTGACCTGTGAAAATTTTTTAAGGTTTTCAACAAAATCCAAGATGGCGGAAAATCTAGTCAGACGGAAAATGACGTCATAGGGTGCGTTGGACTCGTCATGATCCAAGGATTCCAACGATGCCTTGTTTTTTAAATTTGGATGAACGACTCAAAAGTTATTTAGCTGAATGGGCTTCAAACTTTGACATGTTGGTGGCGCTAGAGAGTTTTGAATTTGGGCACGAAATTTGTTGAATTTGCTAATGGGAATGTGCTAAATAGATGTGCCAAATTTCACAACTTTTTACCATTGCGTTAATGGGGCTGCCATAGACTTCAATTGCAGCGGAAAGTAGAAGAATAATAAGAAAAGCTACTAAAACAATAGGGTTCTGCAGCTTCGCTGCTAGACCCCTAATAAATATAGCTGCAAGCAGCGATGGCGGGGTCTAGCAGAATAGCAGGTAAGCCTGCGGCTGCTCAGGAAGGCATCATGAGTCCATAGACCAAGTTTGGTGTTTGAAATGAACTCGTCTTCATCCAGGGATTCCAACGGTACCTCATTTGTCCAATTTGAACAGACGGCTCCAAAGCTATGAGCAAAATGCAGTTTGTCTACTTATAGCGCCTCCACTGGGTGGAAGTGCAACAGACTTCTTGGGCCTCTTAAAGACTTGGTCATGAGTCTGTGTTAGAAATTTGATGTCAAAAGATCAAATGTTTGCTGAGATATGGCCTCACGTCCTGTTTGGCGCGTCATCGCTGAGTTTGATTGGCTGTTACGGGCAAAGGGAAACGAAATAAAAAATTCCACATGATAGCTCTTGTGAGGCTTGGTCTGAACATTATATATGTCAAGTCCCGTGGAAATCAGACAATCTGGGTGACCTGTAATGCGTTTTGAAGGTTTTTGACATAATTCAAAATGGCGGACAATCCAAGATGGCGCGAATGACGTCATAGGATTCGTTGACCTCGGCTATATCCACGGATTACAACGGTATGTCATTTGTGAAATTTGGACAAACGGGTCCAAAGATATGAGCAAAAATGCATTTTTTCTAAATATAGCGCCACCTATAGGTCAAAGATCACTAAAATTCTTGGGCCTCTTCAAAATCGAGTTATGAATATGTGTTATGAGTTTGATGTCAAAAGATTAAACTGTTGCTGAGATATGGCCTCACGTCCTTTTTGGCGTAGTCGCCGCCAACTTTGATTGGATATACTGGTTGAACAAAGTCAAATTTGAAGTAAAAAACGAGCAACTTTTGTGCGGATTGGTCTAAAGATACTCTGTGCCAATTTTCATGAGAATTGGTCAAAATTTGTGACCTGTGAAAATTTTTTAAGGTTTTCAACAAAATCCAAGATGGCGGAAAATCTAGTCAGACGGAAAATGACGTCATAGGGTGCGTTGGAATCGTCATGATCCAAGGATTCCAACGATGCCTTGTTTTTTAAATTTGGATCAACGAGTCAAAAGTTATTTAGCTGAATGGGCTTCAAACTTTGACCCGTTGGTGGCGCTAGAGAGTTTTGAATTTGGGTTCCAAATTTGTTGAATTTGCTAATGGGACTGTCCTAATTAGATGTGCCAAATTTCACAACTTTTTACCGTTGCGTTAATGGGGCTGCCATAGACTTCAATTGCAGCGGAAAGTAGAAGAATAATAATAATAATAATAATAATAAGAAAAGCTACTAAAACAATAGGGTTCTGCAGCTTCGCTGCTAGACCCCTAAATATAGCTGCAAGCAGCGATGGCGGGGTCTAGCAGAACAGCAGGTAAGCCTGCGGCTGCTCAGGAGGGCATCATGAGTCCACAGACCAAGTTTGGTATTTCAGATGAACTCGTCTTCATCCAGGGATTCCAACGGTACCTCATTTGTCCAATTTGAACCAACGGCTCCAAAGCTATGAGCAAAATGCAGTTTTTGTACTTACAGCGCCCCCACTGGGTGGAAGTGCACCTGACTTCTTGGGCTTCATACAGACTTGGTCATGAGTCTGTATTAGAAGTTTGATGTCAAAAGATTAAATGGTTGCTGAGATATGGCCTCACGTCCTGTTTGGCGCGTCATTGCTGAGTTTGATTGGCTACTACGGGCAAACGGAAGTGAATATAAAATTTTCACATGATAGCTCTTGTGGGGCATGGTCTGAAGATTCTATATATCAAGTCCCGTGGAGATCAGACAATCTGGGTGACCTGTAATGCGTTTTAAAGGTTTTTGACATAATTCAAAATGGCGGACAATCCAAGATGGCGCGAATGACGTCATACGATTCGTTGACCTCGGCTATATCCACGGATTACAACGGTACATCATTTGTGAAATTTGGACAAACGGGTCCAAAGATATGAGCCAAAATGCATTTTTTCTAAATATAGCGCCACCTATAGGTCAAAGGTCTCCAAAATTCTTGGGCCTCTTCAAAATCGAGTTATGAATATGTGTTATGAGTTTGATGTCAAAAGATTAAACTGTTGCTGAGATATGGCCTCACGTGCTTTTTGGCGTAGTCGCCATCAACTTTGATTGGATGTACTGGTTGAACAAAGTCAAATTTGAAGTAAAAAACGAGCAACTTTTGTGCGGATTGGCCTAAGGATACTCTGTGCCAATTTTCATGAGAATTGGTCAAAATTTGTGACCTGTGAAAATTTTTGAAGGTTTTCAACAAAATCCAAGATGGCGGAAAATCTAGTTAGACGGAAAATGACGTCATAGGGTGCGTTGGAATTGTCATGATCCAAGGATTCCAACGATGCCTTGTTTTTGAAATTTGGATCATCGAGTCAAAAGTTATTTAGCTGAATGGGCTTCAAACTTTGACATGTTGGTGGCGCTAGAGAGTTTAGAATTTGGGCACGAAATTTGTTGAATTTGCTAATGGGACTGTCCTAATTAGATGTGCCAAATTTCACAACTTTTTACCATTGCGTTAATGGGGCTGCCATAGACTTCAATTGCAGCGGAAAGTAGAAGAATAATAAATATAGCTGCAAGCAGCGATGGCGGGGTCTAGCAGAACAGCAGGCAAGCCTGCGGCTGCTCAGGAGGGGCATCATGAGTCCACAGACCAAGTTTAGTGTTTCAGATGAACTCGTCTTCATCCAGGGATTGCAACGGTACCTCATTTGTCCAATTTGAACCAACGACTCCAAAGCTATGAGCAAAATGCAGTTTTGCTACTTATAGCGCCCCCTGTGGTTGGAAGTTCCCCAGACTTCTTGGGCCTCTTACAGACTTGGTCATGAGTCTGGGTTATAAGTTTGATGTCAAAAGATCAAATCGTTGCTGAGATATGGCCTCACGTCCTATTTGGCGTGTCAGCGCTGAGTTAGATTGGCTGCTACGGGCAAAGGGAAACGAAATAAAAAATTCCAGGTGATAGCTCTTGTGAGGCTTGGTCTGAAGATTCTATATGTCAAGTCCCGTGGAGATCAGACAATCTGGGTGACCTGTAATGCGTTTTGAAGGTTTTTGACATAATTCAAAATGGCGGACAATCCAAGATGGCGCGAATGACGTCATAGAATTCGTTGACCTCGGCTATATCCAGGGATTACAGCGGTACTTCATTTGTGAAATTTGGACAAACGGGTCCAAAGATATGAGCAAAAATGCATTTTTTCTAAATATAGCGCCACCTATAGGTCAAAGGTCTCCAAAATTCTTGGGCCTCTTCAAAATCGAGTTATGAATATGTGTTATGAGTTTGATGTTAAAAGATTAAACTGTTGCTGAGATATGGCCTCACGTCCTTTTTGGCGTAGTCGCCATCAATTTTGACTGGAGATACCGGTTGAACAAAGTCAAATTTGAAGTAAAAAACGAGCAACTTTTGTGCGGATTGGTCTAAAGATACTCTGTGCCAATTTTCATGAGAATTGGTCAAAATTTGTGACCTGTGAAAATTTTTTAAGGTTTTCAACAAAATCCAAGATGGCGGAAAATCTAGTCAGACGGAAAATGACGTCATAGGGTGCGTTGGAATCGTCATGATCCAAGGATTCCAACGATGCCTTGATTTTGAAATTTGGATCAACGAGTCAAAAGTTATTTAGCTGAATGGGCTTCAAACTTTGACCCGTTGGTGGCGCTAGAGAGTTTTGAATTTGGGCACGAAATTTGTTGAATTTACTAATGGGACTGTCCTAATTAGATGTGCCAAATTTCACAACTTTTTACCATTGCGTTAATGGGGCTGCCATAGACTTCAATTGCAGCGGAAAGTAGAAGAATAAATATAGCTGCAAGCAGCGATACGGGGTCTAGCAGAATAGCAGGTAAGCCTGCGGCTGATCAGGAAGGCATCATGAGTCCATAGACCAAGTTTGGTGTTTGAAATGAACTCGTCTTCATCCAGGGATTCCAACGGTACCTCATTTGTCCAATTTGAACAGACTGCTCCAAATCTATGAGCAAAATGCAGTTTGTCTACTTATAGCGCCTCCACTGGGTGGAAGTGCACCAGACTTCTTGGGCCTCTTAAAGACTTGGTCATGAGTCTGTATTAGAAGATTGATGTCAAAAGATCAAATGGTTGCTGAGATATGGCCTCACGTCCTGTTTGGCGCGTCATTGCTGAGTTTGATTAGCTGCTACGGGCAAACGGAAGTGAATATAAAAATTTCACATGATAGCTCTTGTGGGGCATGGTCTGAACATTCTATATGTCAAGTCCCGTGGAGATCAGACAATCTGGGTGACCTGTAATGCGTTTTGAAGGTTTTTGACATAATTCAAAATGGCGGACAATCCAAGATGGCGCGAATGACGTCATAGGATTCGTTGACCTCGGCTATATCCACGGATTACAACGGTATGTCATTTGTGAAATTTGGACAAACGGGTCCAAAGATATGAGCAAAAATGCATTTTTTCTAAATATAGCGCCACCTATAGGTCAAAGATCACCAAAATTGTTGGGCCTCTTCAAAATCGAGTTATGAATATGTGTTATGAGTTTGATGTCAAAAGATTAAACTGTTGCTGAGATATGGCCTCACGTCCTTTTTGGCGTAGTCGCCATCAACTTTGATTGGATATACTGGTTGAACAAAGTCAAATTTGAAGTAAAAAACGAGCAACTTTTGTGCGGATTGGTCTAAAGATACTCTGTGCCAATTTTCATGAGAATTGGTCAAAATTTGTGACCTGTGAAAATTTTTTAAGGTTTTCAACAAAATCCAAGATGGCGGAAAATCTAGTCAGACGGAAAATGACGTCATAGGGTGCGTTGGACTCGTCATGATCCAAGGATTCCAACGATGCCTTGTTTTTGAAATTTGGATCAACGAGTCAAAAGTTATTTAGCTGAATGGGCTTCAAACTTTGACCCGGTGGTGGCGCTAGAGAGTTTTGAATTTGGGCACGAAATTTGTTGAATTTGCTAATGGGAATGTGCTAAATAGATGTGCCAAATTTCACAACTTTTTACCATTGCGTTAATGGGGCTGCCATAGACTTCAATTGCAGCGGAAAGTAGATCAATAATAATAATAGGAAAAACTACTAAAACAATAGGGTTCTGCAGCTTCGCTGCTAGACCCCTAATAATAAATATAGCTGCAAGCAGCGATGGCGGGGTCTAGCAGAATAGCAGGTAAGCCTGCGGCCGCTCAGGAAGGCATCATGAGTCCATAGACCAAGTTTGGTGTTTGAAATGAACTCGTCTTCATCCAGGGATTCCAACGGTACCTCATTTGTCCAATTTGAACCAACGGCTCCAAAGCTATGAGCAAAATGCAGTTTTTCTACTTATAGCGCCCCCTCTGGGTGGAAGTGCACCAGACTTCTTGGGCTTCGTAAAGACTTGGTCATAAGTCTGTGTTAGAAGTTTGATGTCAAAATATTAATTGGTTGCTGAGATATGGCCTCACGTCCTGTTTGGCGCGTCATCGCTGAGTTTGATTGGCTGCAACGGGAAAAGGGAAACGAAATAAAAAAATCCACATGATAGCTCTTGTGAGGCTTGATCTGAACATTCTATGTGTCAAGTCCCGTGGAAATCAGACAATCTGGGTGACCTGTAATGCGTTTTGAAGGTTTTTGACATAATTCAAAATGGCGGACAATCCAAGATGGCGCGAATGACGTCATCGGGTGTGTTGACCTTGGCTATTTCCACGGATTACAACGGTACCTCATTTGTGAAATTTGGACAAACGTGTCCAAAGATATGAGCAAAAATGCATTTTTTCTAAATATAGCGCCACCTATAGGTCAAAGGTCTCCAAAATTCTTGGGCCTCTTCAAAATCGAGTTATAAATATGTGTTATGAGTTTGATGTCAAAAGATTAAACTGTTGCTGAGATATGGCCTCACGTCCTTTTTGGCGTAGTCGCCATAAACTTTGATTGGATGTACTGGTTGAACAAAGTCAAATTTGAAGTAAAAAACGAGCAACTTTTGTGCGGATTGGTGCAAAGATACTTTGTTTCAATTTTCATGAGAATTGGTCAAAATTTGTGACCTGTGAAAATTTTTTAAGGTTTTCAACAAAATCCAAGATGGCGGAAAATCTAGTTAGACGGAAAATGACGTCATAGGGTGCGTTGGAATCGTCATGATCCAAGGATTCCAACGATACCTTGTTTTTGAAATTTGGATCAACGAGTCAAAAGTTATTTAGCTGAATGGGCTTCAAACTTTGACATGTTGGTGGCGCTAGAGAGTTTTGAATTTGAGCACGAAATTTGTTGAATTTGCTAATGGGACTGTCCTAATTAGATGTGCCAAATTTCACAACTTTTTACCATTGCGTTAATGGGGCTGCCATAGACTTCAATTGCAGCGGAAAGTAGAAGAATAATAATAATAATAATAATAATAAGAAAAGCTACTAAAACAATAGGGTTCTGCAGCTTCGCTGCTAGACCCCTAATAATAATAATAAATATAGCTGCAAGCAGCGATGGCGGGGTCTAGCAGAATAGCAGGTAAGCCCGCGGCTGCTCAGGAAGGCATCATGAGTCCATAGACCAAGTTTGGTGTTTGAAATGAACTCGTCTTCATCCAGGGATTATTACAAATGTAAAAATGTGTTTAACGTGCTGTTTTTATGTTCACATGTATGTTCGCAGGGATAAACGTAATTATTTTGAAGGGCCATCACAGAATCAAGAGTTTTATTTTGAAGAGGTAGACTGCGTCACTCAGGGAAACTGGGCCTGCCTGCCATTCGTCTCGAGAGCTTCGATACAGGTAAGACGTGTGTGCTTGATTGTTGCTAAGCTAGTGATTGCAAATGATGTTCGTGTATTTGATCTCATTGTGTTAGTTATACTGTTCCTGAGAAAGCTAAAAGTAATATGATGATATAAAACAAGGCAGAGTTTGACCGTTACTTTTTGAAGTCTGTGCGATAGCAATTAACGTGGCGTATGTTGGTTCGTGAAAGGTAAGATGGCCGACGCGGCCTTGCAATTATGATGTTGGCAAATGTTGTTTGCGGTGTTTTGCTAAGCGAGTGATTGCAAATGATGTGTGTATTTTATCACTGTTAGTTATACTGTTCATGAGAAAGCCAAAAGTAATATGATATAAAACGAGGCAGAGTGTCCGTTTCTTTTGTAGTTTGTGCGATAGCAGTTTTGCAACACATGCTTGGGAATGTGCTCCAAAGAAGCTTTTAGCACTAAGAGCTTCTTAGCTAATCTGGGAAACGTGGCCTCTGTTGGTTCGTGAAAAGTAAAATGGCCGAGGCGGCCTTGCAATTATGATGTTGGCAAATGGTGTTTGCATCGTTTCACCGCGTTAGTCAAGAGGATCTGTTGGCAGATAGTACGCGTTCATAATTAACTGGTAAAAGGCACGTCTGATATGTTGTCTGACAGCGCTAAGAGCTTATTAGCTAATCTGGGAAACGTGGCCTATGTTGCTTCGTGAAAAGTAAAATGGCCGACGAAACGTGGCCTCTGTTGGTTTGTGAAAAGTAAAATGGCCGACGCGGCCGTGCAATTATGATGTTGGCAAATGGTATTTGCGGTGTTTCACCGCGTTAGTCAAGAGGATCTGCTGGCAGATAGTACGCGTTCATAATTAAATGGTAAAAAGCACGTCTGATATGTTGTCTGACAGTTGAAGTATTTATTAATTTAAGTAATTGGTTAGCTGTTAGATTCGGCGGGGAGGGAGGTGGTGAGGTGAAATGAAATTAAGTGATGTACAGCTGTGGTGCATGCATTCGGGATGTTGAAAGAAGGCCAGTCGATTTTAAAATGTTGTTTGAAGAACTTATTGTCAAAAAGTCCTAATTGTTAATGATTTAGTCTGCTTTTCGTAATGGGATGAATGCATTGGGTGAATGCTAGCTTGTAATGTTGTTTATCAAGAATGAAACAATCGCGCTAATTTAAGACAACCGCTCTGAAAGAATCGGGGAATAACTGTTTATTTTTCAGATTAATTGAAGCGTTGTGGAGGCCGGTGGTGGTTTATTATTATGCTATGTGACTTAATGAAACCATTATCCCTCTCTGTCTGTTTGAGGTGTGATGTTGGCCGTGTTTATATGTGCTTAATGTACTCACTGTAATTAATGTAAAAGCAGACACTGATAATTTAATGTGATTTGTGTCCAATGGTTGGAGATGGAGAACGCTTTAATTTGTAAAATGTACAGAAAGCAGGCAACTATGCAAATATTTTGTATTTAAATGAACAATGTGTTGGTCACTTGTTTGACCCACACACATGTACATGTATATTGTCATGTCAGTGGGTTCTGCTCCACATTGTCAGCGTTTGAGAGATTCATTAAATACATGTCAATTAATGGAATAATCATGTGATGCAAATGTGACTTACATTGAGTTTAAAAAACAGTCATCACTATTCATTGTATTAAAGTATAAATGAAAACAGATGATAAAAGTAGCAGTGGTTGGCATCTCACGTCAGTGGCAGCTGATTTGAGTGTATTGTGGGTGTCCTAAGAAACTAATTGCTTTCATGTTGATAAGGATTTGGCTTCTAATGTAGTAATATTATAAAACAATAACATAAGAAGTGAAAGTGAAATTTATTATGAAAAATTATATTATACAAAACACTTAAAAATCATAAAAAGTGATGTGTAGCATAAATGTACTGTTGTGAGCCATTTTATAATGAATGCTAATTGATAATCAATTATACTAAATAATTGATAATGAATGTTTATTATTTTAAATGTATGTTGAAAATTGTTATAGATTTGTAATTGTATTTCTGAAATATTTTGAATGGTTGAAGTAGTATTTTCTTACTTGCATTAATACATCTGGAGGAACACTTTTGACCATATTTATATTAATAGTATATCTGACTTTTGATAGTGCATGCAGATGTGTAATAAATGTGATAATGTGGTTCAGAGTTTCTAAAAGTAGAATGGGAGGCAGAGCCTTCAGTTATCAGGCCCCTCTCTGTGGAACCAGCTGCCAGTTTGGCTTCAGGAAGCAGACACCCTCTCTACCTTTAAGATCAGGCTGAAACTTTCCTTTCTGATAAAGCTTATAGTTGGGGATGGCTCAGGTGAGCCTGAAACATCCCATAGTTCTGCTGCTATAGGCTTAGACTGCTGGGGGAGTTCATCAAAGAAGAGCCATCGTTGTCAAAGAAGAGCCATCAACATCATCAAAGACCCTACCCACCACTCTATACGCACTGCCCTGCATCAAGTTTACAACTTTCATCTCCATGTTGCTGCTTGCCTCATTGCACCTTTTTGTAACTCAATACTATTGCACTCCAGCAACATACATACCTTAAGGACTCTTGATACACTGACAGTGTAGAATGTATGCCCACAGTTCTGCTGGTTGTTATATGTTACCGTTTACTGTTAGCGATATCTGATATCAATTGCACTTTGTTCTGGTGTGCTGTCTCAATACAGTTATGTCTTAGTTGTATGTCAACTTTTAACTCGTGCACATTTGGAGTTAGATAAACGAAATTTCAGTCTGCTTGCAATGTACTGTTGAAAAGCTTGATTGACGATTAAGTTGACTTTGACCTGTCACACCTTTCCTCACTTTGATGCCCCCCCCCCCCCCCCGTTTCATTTCTCAAATGATTTTATGTCCATGTGACATTATTGTGGTTGTTAACTTGTTTCCCTGTTCCAACAGTTATCCTTTGAATGGTGTTATGGTGTTTTTTTTCCCCTCTTTTCTGTCTTCTCAAACCCCAGCTGGTCGAGGCAGATGGCCACCCTTCCTGAGTCTGGTTCTGCCAGAGGTTTCTTCCTGTTAAAAGGGAGTCGTTCCTTTCCACAGTCGCCACAGGCTCAGGACGGGAGATTGGACTGAAGACAAGTTTCGGTGCAATCTGTTGGTTTCCTTAGCTAGGATATTATTTTTGAATTGGCTCTATATGAATAAATTGGATTATTTTTAAATAGGATTTTATTGGATTATGATGACAATGAATTGAACTTCAATTGGCTTGAATTGAACCACATCATTTAAGTGCCTTGAGATGAAATTTGTAATTTGGTGCTATATAAATGAAACTGAATAGAATTGAACGTGTGGATTCGAGATTGTGTTATTTTGCTTTCACTTGTATCATGATATTTCTTTGTTTTCCAGATTTGAATTTGCAAGCAATTGTTGGAGAGGTAAGCACATGAATGATAATGTGGGAGTATTTTATAGAAACTTATTGACTTATAGCAGTTGGGGTCTTTGACATTACATCCTGGTGCATGATCTTCTGCATCAAAATTGCCAGACATGAATAAATGGACATTTACAGAACTGCTGGTTCTGGTTCTGCCAGAGGTTTCTTCCTGTTAAAGGGAGTCGTTCCTTTCCACAGTCCCTCAGGCTCAGGACGGGAGATTGGACTGAAGACAAGTTTCAGTGCAATCTGTTGGTTTCCTTAGCAGTGATATTATTTTTGAATTGGCTCTATATGAATGAATTGGATTATTTTTAAATAGGATTTTATTGGATTATGATTACAATGAATTGAACTTCAATTGGCTTGAATTGAACCACATCATTTAAGTGCCTTGAGATGACATTTGTAATTTGGTGCTATATAAATGAAACTGAATAGAATTGAATGTGTGGGTTCTAGATTATGTGTTGTTTTGCTTTCACTTGTATCATGATATTTCTTTGTTTTCCAGATTTGAAATCGCAACCGATTGTTGGAAAGGTAAGCACATGAATGATAATGTGGGTGAATTTTATAGAAACTTACTGACTTGTAGCAGTTGGGGTCTTTGACATTACATCCTGGTACATGATCTTCTGCATCAAAATTGCCAGACATGAATAAATGGAAATTTACAGAACTGGTGTGTGTCTATTATTTTGTATGAGACTATACTTATTTAAGATTATTATTATTATGTATCACTGAGGCTTACATGAGTTGCATCTTTTTTTTTTTTTCGTTTTGCATTTATTTTGGCAATATGATCTTCAAACTATTCCAACTTTATTATGACATTTTCACATTTGTTTAATGTTTATTAATATAGAGACAGAAGGAAATGAGTGACACATGTCTCAACCATCAGTTTCCATTTCTGATATGTTTTAACTTTGTGTTCCAGATGCCACGTCCCAGCAAACGGTCTTTGGCCTACAAAAAGAGTCTGGGTGCTGCTGCAGCCAAGGAGTCCTCTGAGGGGGTTAGAAACATCACTATTTTTGTTTACAAGTATTATAATTGTGTGTGTTTGGGAAATATGTTATCCTGTGGAATACTAATGATCTAAATCTCATGCCTGCCAACATTTGACTTTTGCAGGAGTTTCCCACCTTAACTTTCCCTTCGTGCTCACAGTTGGTCATTTCTTTGACTACATTTCCAAATTCTTAGAACATTGTGATGAATATTGATATATCTTTAACATTTTTCCGTCATGGCGTTAAAGAAGGAGTAAAATGTTGACTTAGTCAGGGACATTCCTCAAGAACAAGAAGCTGTGGCCAATACATACCATGTGTTTTGCAAAGGTTGTCAGACTGTCTTTACGGTAGGGTGTAGTGGGAAATATTAGTAAAGGCTCAATTCAAATGAGCTGTGAAATAATCTCCTTATTTTGTATTAAAGTTTCTATTTTCACAACATAATGTTGGCAGTTATGAAATATGTGCATTCTTATATCAAAAAACGTGTGGATGTTACAAGTGATAAAATGATTTTAGTGGTGCTGTATCAGATGATAAAGGAAATGTGTTACATTACAACTTATTGTTTGTTCTGTGTGTTGCAGATTCCCTGTGCCAAAGAGGGGTTGGTGGATGGTGCCGAGGCTGGGCGTCCTCGTATAAAAAAAGCCAAAACATTCCCCCTTCCCCAAATGTCAAAATCCCCAATCAAGGCATCTGAGGCAAACTTGTGCAATGAACTGTCAAAAAACCTGTGCAAAAACCTGTCAAAAAACCTGTGCAATGAACCCTTGAAAAACCAAAATCCAAATTCTCAAACTGTATCTACTGACTGTGCAGTTGATTTTCCAGAGATATCTGTGCTGATGGGGTCGTTTCATCAAGGTCATTCCCGGTTTGGAACCGTGCGCAACAAGCAGTGTGGTGCCATCAGTCTGACAGCAGTTCTGAAGAGCAAGACCAAGAGCGTGTGGACCTGGAACACCAGAGATCTGGATGATGTGTTGATTAAAGGAACTGTTATTTACAGGTCGATGAGTGCACAGGGAAGAATAAATGATAGTGTGGCACGCCGTGGTTACATTTCTGTGTCTGAACTGCCTACACAACAGCGAATGTGGAATTGTAATTTTGCAATAAACTTTGCTGAATCTTACACTGGCTTTGTCAATATTGATGATTATGACCAAGCTTTGCAGGATGTGGCCATGCCTTTTGATGAAGCACTACAGCGAGCACTGTATGGTAATGATGCATGTCTGTTGACAGTTTGTGCTAGTACATGTGCCATAGTTAATGAAGGTGGAAGATTTGCCTTTGTGGATTCACATGCAAGTGCAAGGATTAACCAGCAAGGTGAGAATGCTAGTTGTGTTGTATACATTAGCTCTGTACAGTCTCTGGTTAGCTTTGTGTATGATTATGCACGATCGTTTAACGTACGGACACCGAGCTTTGAAGTGACGGGAGTGAAAGTGGTAAGCAACATCCGTTCTGACACACGAGCACAGATGACCGAGCCATCGTCCAGTCACGTCACAACTACTTCACACATCCGCCCGCTGTACAGCAAAGTGCTAACAGGTAAACACAAAGTTTGCAAGCAGCAGTCCTCTGGTGGACCGACTGAGGTTGCTCAGAATATAAACGATGTTGATAATAAAACGGTAACTTCCGTTAACGTGACTGCCGATCCTGATGTGAACAGGTGTTTGGACGCTCCTGATGATGTCATCGTGAGCAATGTAACGATTGTCAAGCAGCCTTTCAAACCACTGACCCGGCAGGACCGCGATTACTTGTGCAATAAATTAGGATTGTCAAATGAAAATACTGACAAAGACCAAATGATAGCTGACGTGGATGAGATGGGGTGTCCTTGCAACATTAAAAGCATAAAACCAGATGGAAACTGTTTTTATCGTTGTCTTGCCTTCAGTGTCTGTCACGATGAGGAGAAACATTTGAAAATAAGACGGGCTGTTGTACGACACCTTCAGAACAACAGTGGTAAATTTGCACAGTATTTAAGAAATGAATATACATCTGTGCAGGACTATGTCACAAAATCAAGGATTTACTACTGTGGGACCTGGGCAAAAGAGATCGACATATTTGCTGCCGCCGATTTATTCCAAACTACTATCTTCACCTTAAATGATGGGAGATGGAACATGCACAGACCTACTGTACAACCACACATTCAGAACTGTATATATTTAAGTCACACTGCCAATCATTATGAGGTTGTAACATGTGTCAAAAACAGGAATACACAGAGTCCTTGTGCCGGAACATGCCAGTCTATCGGTGATGAACAGTTAAGACCCCAGCGGAAGAGAAAGTTCACTGAGTCAGACAAGAAAGCAGAAAAAGAACGTCTACGATGCAGTGACATCAATGTGAAGAAACGAAAAATTGAGACTGAAAAGACAAAATATAATGAATATGAGTGCATTAGGACTTCCAAACGTGAGACATCTCGTAAAAATTTTCAGAAGAACAGCAAAAATTCAGAGTTTCGGAAAAAGAAATGTGATTATTTCAACAAAAACTATGGAACCCAAATGCAGTTCAAGGCACATATACTTGCACAGCGTAAAAATAAATATGGTACTGATCCAAATTATAAAAAATCAAAGTGTGAATCATCAAAAAACACTTATAAGACAAACATCTTGTTTCAAAATAAAGTTCGTGATTATAGTCTTAGGAAATACAAAAGCAACATCGTGTTTCAAGATAAAGTTCGTGATTATAGTCATACGAAATACAAAAGCAGCATCGTGTTTCAAAATAAAGTTCGTGATTATAGTCATATGAAATACAGGAGCAACATCATGTTTCAAAATAAAGTTCGTGATTATAGTCATACGAAATACAGGAGCAACATCATGTTTCAAAATAAAGTTCGTGATTATAGTCATACGAAATACAGGAGCAACATCATGTTTCAAAATAAAATTCGTGATTATAGTCATACGAAATACAAAAGCAACATTGTGTTTCAATATAAAGTTCGTGATTATAGTCATACGAAATACAGGAGCAATATTGTGTTTCAAAATAAAGTCAAGGAGAATATCAAGATGAAATATCATGAAAATGATGAAATGCGCGAAAACAAAATTAAGACTAGCAATGACACTTATGCAAATATGAGAAAGAAGCAACAAGACATTGACTTTGTCATTGGTCAGTTTCGTCAAGACGTCAGCCGTGGTCCTGAATACGTATGCTCTGTTTGTCATCGCTTACTTTTCAGGAAACAAGTGATTGAGTGTAAAAGATGTCATTATGAAAGCAAAAGACCAGAGGTTGCTGCACTGGCTAAGCGGTGTATAACATTACAATATTTACATGTTTGTGATACTGAATGTGGGCAGGAATGTCATTTGTCTGATAGTCCTTTTAGCAAATTATGGGTTTGCCATTGCTGCCATCAAAAAATGCTTAGAGGAAAACTACCAGAAGAGAGTGTCACTAACAACATGCATTTGGATGAAATTCCACCTGAGCTGAAATGTCTGAACTCTTTGGAGGAACATCTCATTGCTCGTCACATTCCCTTTATGAAGCTGCTGTGTTTGCCCCGAGGCCGTCAAAGAGCTTGCCATGGTCCATGTGTCTCTGTACCTGTTGATAACAGTAGCGTGACAAATGTTCTTCCAAGGAACGAGTGTGATGACAAAATGATAAGAGTCAAACTCAAACGGAAGTTGACATACAAAGGTCATTATGAATACATGTATGTGCACACTGATCGTGTAAGAAATGCACTGAGGTATTTGATCGCAAACAATAAGTGGTATGATGATGTGATTTTTAATGATGAATGGGTAAACACTCTGAATGGAAGTGATCAATGCGAGGCAAATGAGGACACCGAAGAGCTACCCGCTAACAGTGATGATGAAAATAACCTTGAAGAGCAAGCAGAGGAGGAACTGACCTACATTAAAGACCAGGGTGGCCTCTTGTCAGACACATCATTGCAACCTGTCAATCTGGGTTCAGAGATCATTGATCAGAATTTCCAGGATATACTGAGCATAGCACCAGCTGAAGGCAACAGTCCGGTTCGGTTGCTATCTGATAAAACCAACGAGGCCAAATGCTTTCCTGTTCTGTTTCCATTGGGTGGACCTACATTCCACGATGAAAGGGAATCAAAAATAACTCTGTCACGTTACCTGAACTGTCGCATTCTCAATGCTGATGGACGTTTTGGTCGCAACACAGACTACATTTTTTATGCACAATACATGTCAGAAGTGCATCAAGTCATATCTGGTGTATCAGTGGCAATGCGCAAAGGTGGTGGCAAGTCATCTCTGAAAGAAGCATCAGACCTGTTGTTGAACTCAGATTCACTAAGTAAAATATTACGAAATGATGAAGGGTACAAGTTCTTGCGAGGAATTCGTGGAACCCCACCTTACTGGATGTCAGTACAGAAAGATTTGTTCAGTATGATTCGACAACTGTCAATTCCAACATTTTTCATAAGCATGTCAAGTGCTGATCTGAGATGGCCCGAAATGCTTGGTTCTCTTTTGAGGTTGGAAGGAAAAGAAACACCTGTGGAGGATCTTGACTGGTCTGAAAAATGTGCGCTGATTGGAAGAAATCCAGTTACTGCAGCAAGAATGTTTGATCATCGATGGCATTGTTTTCTTCGTGATGTAATCATGTCACCAGCTGAACCCATAGGGAAAATAAAGGACTACTTCTATCGAGTTGAATTCCAACAGCGTGGTTCTCCTCATGTTCACTGTTTGTTTTGGGTGGAAAATGCACCAAAGATTGATAAAGACAGTGATGCCGATGTGGTAACTTTCATAGACCGATACATTTCATGTGAGATTCCACCAGAGTCTGATGCAGAGCTTCATGAGGTTGTGAACAGTGTTCAAAAACATAGCACCAAACACTCCAAAACATGCCGTAAGAAAAATACAGTGTGTCGATTCAATTTCCCACGACCTCCATCAAGCCGTACTTTCTTTACAAGAAGTGGGAACTCAGAGGACTTGAGTGGAAAAGATGACAATACCAATGCCAATGCAATCATAAAGAAAGTGAAAACAGCGCTGGACAATCCTGACTTGAATTATGATACAGTTGATGCTTTTTTTGAGTCTCTTGGGATACATCAAGGCCTGTTTGAGAGAGCATACAACATATGTTCCAAAAAGAAAAGCATTGTCCTTAAGCGAAATCCTTCTGAAATTTGGGTGAACCAGTACAATAAAGACTTACTGCGTGCTTGGCAAGGAAACATGGACATTCAGTTTGTCACCGATGCCTTTTCTGTTGTGGTCTACATACTGTCATACATCACAAAAGCAGAGCAAGAAATGGGTTTGCTGTTACAGCGTGCACAGAATGAGGCGAGGAATGGCAATCTTGATGCAAAAGCTGCGTTCAAACAGCTCGGCAGTGTCTACCTGCACAACAGAGAAGTTTCAGCTCAAGAGGCAGTGTATAGATTGACACGTATGCACTTAAAGGAATGTTCTCGTGAAGTACAGTTTATTCCTGTCGGTGAAAATCCTGTTAGGATGAGTTTGCCTTTGCATGTGCTCCAAGCTAAAGCTCAGCTCCAACAGTCTGATGATGAGAGTAGCATTTGGATGACTAATGTGGTGGAACGATACAAGAGCAGACCTCGATCAGCAGAAATGGAAGAGTTATGCCTTGCCAGCTTTTGCTCTCAATACAGAGTTATTTCAAAGTCTGAGGGTTCACAACAAAGAGAATCACATGACATAATCCAACTCAACAACAACCGTGGCTTCATCAGAAAAAGGACCAGAACACAGCCTGCTGTCGTGAGATATCCCAGGTTTTCACCAACAAAAAATCCGGAAAAGTACTTTCATTCATTGCTGCAGCTGTTTTTGCCCTATTATGAAGACTCGCACCTCAGACCACCTCAGTTTGATACATACGAACAGTTTTACACAAGTGGTGCGGTGAAATGTGGCACTGACATTGAAAAAGTGCAATCAATTGTGGACTCCAATAAAGCTTTATTTGAAAAAGAAAGCGATGAGATTGACAAAGCCAAAGAACTGTTGGATAACGACATTGATTTAGAAGACGCTTGGGCTCAGATATGTCCGGAAACAGAAAGGGTACGTCTCAGTTGTTTGGATATCATGAAAAACAAAGCTGTAGATGATGAAGAAGGCAGTGATGATGTTGGTGATCTTATTCCCGACCTGACAGCAAACCCAAAGACTACATGCACTTTGGAAACTAATCACATGACAATGCCCCAAGAGACTGCACTCGGTTTATTGCGAACATTGAATGAAGAACAGGCAGCAATATTTTATGCTGTTCGTCAGTGGTGTCTGCAGATACTCTTTGGACAGAATCCTGAACCGTTGCGATTGTTCATTACTGGTGGAGCAGGAACAGGTAAATCCCATTTGATCAAAGCCATCCACTACGAATCTACACGACTGCTGTCACAAATTGCTGACAATCCAGAGGATCTGACTGTGCTTCTTACAGCACCCACTGGTGTGGCTGCATATAACATTGGTGCTGCAACTATTCACAATACATTCTCCATTGGTGCAAATGTTAAACTGCCTTATCAACCTCTTGGTGATGAGAAGGTCAATACTTTAAGGATGAAAATGCGAAACTTGCACATTTTGATCATCGATGAAGTGTCCATGGTTGACCACCGTCTTTTGGCCTACGTTCATGGCAGACTACGTCAAATCAAACAGACTGGTGATTATTCTTTGTTTGGAAATGTTTCCCTAATTTGCGTGGGTGACTTCTTTCAGTTGAGACCTGTCAAAGGCACACCTCTTTTTTCTGACAACACAGAAGTCAACATGTGGGACAACAACTTTGAAGTTGCGGAGCTTACTGAAGTTTTGAGGCAAGAAAATGCAGATTTTGCGGATATGCTGAATCGCTTCAGAGTTCGTAAAAAGAATGAATGTCTCAGTGCCCGTGATGTCCTTGCATTAAAGCAACGTGAAACTGGTGAAGGCTCCACAGACATTCACATATATGCTACAAATGCAGAGGTTGATAAATACAATATTACCAGATTGCAAGAGCATTGCCCAGATGCAATCAGCATAGATGCCCAAGATTTTACACGGAGTCCCAAAACTGGAAGAATGGAACCAAAATTAGGCTTCCATACAAAGGTGTTCAACTCATGCTTGCCAAGGTGTGTGTCATTGGGCATTGGTGCAAAGGTGATGTTGAAGAAAAATATAGACGTGTCTGACGGCCTTGTCAATGGTGTGTGTGGTACGGTTGTGGAAATTATTAATGGTGAAGATGAGGATGACATTCCTATTGCTATCCATGTTGAGTTTGAAGACCCTAATGTTGGAAAGATGCAGAGGTCGAAATCCAAAAGAAGTTCTGAACGCTCTACAATTGTGGAGGTACAAGAGGATCAAGTATCAAACGCTGGTGGAATACGAAGGCAATTTCCTCTCACCCTGGCTTGGGCAATGACAGTACATAAGTGCCAAGGCCTTACTGTGGACAGAGCTGTTGTATCACTCAACAAAATCTTTGCTGCAGGGCAAGCATATGTTGCATTGAGTCGGGTGAGAACTCTTGATGGACTGATTATTGAGGACTTTAAAGAGGCAGCTATATTTTGTGATGACAAAGTAGACACGGCCATGAAGAGCTTGCCAAAGTTCAACTTTAAAAGTATTGGTTCAGCTGACATTGATCCGGTCTGCACAATTGCACTCCACAATGTACAGAGTTTGAATGCTCACTTTGACGACATGCGATCCCACAAAACCCTCATGAAAGCTGACTGTATTTGCTTAACAGAAACATGGCTCAATGCAGACAGCAAAGACCAACCACAACTACCAGGATATGTCTTTAATCACAATCCAAGAGAGAACTGTTACGATGACTCTGACACAGTTTTTACAGCATTGAAACATCAGCAAAGAGGAGGAGTTGGTTTGTATTATTCAGACAACATTGATGTGCAGGTGTCAATTCCAACGAGATGCAACTTGGAATGTTTGTATTTCCATATATCTCATGTAAATTTGACTGCTGTTGTTTTGTACAGGCCAAGTTCCTACAAGATTGACATGTTTCGACAGCAGTTATCACAGGTCGTCTTTGAACTTGAGAAGCATGCAGGGAGGAAGGTGATCATGGGAGACTTCAATGAGGATGTCTTTGTTTCGTCTACTGTGGCAAAATTCCTGGAACAACATGGATACACTCAACACGTCCAAGCAGCTACAACAGAAAGAGGTACGTTAATAGATCATGTGTACTGTAAAGATGTAAGAGATGTTGATGTCGATGTTGTACAGACATACTACAGTTTCCATGAAGCAATTCTTATCTCACTGTTGTAATATTTGTGTTTGCAATGTGAATTATTCACCATTAGATGTTCCGTCCGCTATTTGGGGTTTGGGTGGGTCGCAAGGAGAGAGCGATATACAGGACGGCTCCTTGCAGGGAGTGGGAGGGTATTTAATCTATTTTCCAAAAGAAGTTTTGTGTTTTGGAGACCAGGGCTGGTTAGCATACTTCCAAACAAAAGAAAAAAAATAATATGAGTGTCTGTCTGATATTTTGTGATTGTCGCAAGTGCAACCCCAGCTATCACAGCTACTTAGTAACTTTCTCCCTCTCTTTCAGTTCATCATTGACAGATTAGTTGGCACACAATTATGTTCATGCTTTTGGAGTGGGCTACTGTTAAGATCTTAACAGATATGATCTTAACAGTAAGATCTGTTAAGATCATATCTGTTAAGATCACTTGTTAAGATCTTAACAGATCTTAACAGATGGGTCCATTTAAGACTACAGTCATTTTACTCTTAGTTTATTTTTAGTCACTGCCCCATAGTCACTGCACTTGCACTTTATCTCCTGTACTGACTACCCTTGCATAAACTAGCCCTGGTCTCCAAATAAAAGCACATTGAACAATATCTAAACATAAGCTTGGTGAAAATGTATTTTCATACATTTCAGACAATTTATTGTCTCGATAAATAAATGATATGCTCAGTCAGCTCATTTGAAGCCATTGAATCATTAGGCCTATCTAATTATAACGTGAATGTAAGGAGTTTTAAAAATGTGTTTTATCCATTACAGTTCCAGGCTTATTTGAGATTTAGTTCAATATGCTGTGTGCTCTTTTTAAAAACATAAGTTTTTTCTTTTTTTAAAGGAAAAAGCCATACATATTAAAAGTTTGTGACACAACCTTAAACCAAACTTCTTTTGGAAAACTTGTTACTTCATTTCATTCTTGTTTCTTTGTTTTTACAATTGATCACAAGTGGGCAGGGATGGCTATGCTGTAATTTCTAACTTTGTTTGTCATTCAACTGTCTAATCAGCACTATGTTCACCTTCCTTCTAAAAAAACTCAATTGTGCTACACTTTCTATGCAGCATCTTTTCTTGGTTATCTTTGTAATAACAAAGATAAAGACATTTTAAACATAAAGTTGTTTAAGAACCAGATCAGCTCGATCATGCATGGTACAGACAGTTTCTGTAATATATAGAATCGGTTGCCGTGTCTAAACAAAAGAGACAATTTTGTTGTTTGCATGGTTCATTTCTAGGGATACAGAATGGCATACTTACAATAAGAACATAACCTTTTGTCAAATGTCTACATCTCCTGAAGTCCTGCTCACTTGTGATCCAGTTTTGTAAACAGGGTCTTTTAACACTGTGTACTATTTTCTAATAATGTTTCTATTGTACACTATTTTATAATGTTAATTTAATGTAAAAATTCTGTTTTGACAGTTATGGGACCATTCACTGCATTAATTGTGTGCGTGAGTGAGTAACACAAGGCTATTGCATTTGCCTTCATTTTCAGTATTTTTTGTTTTCAATTTCTGTGTTGTGTGTCCCATTGAAGATGAATTGTTGATAGGCTTTTTTGGTTTACTTGTTGTTTTTATTTCATCACTGTGCATTTGTAATAGAGTTAAGTATTACTTAAGGATTACTTAAAAATGGGCAGTTATTTTGCAAAAGCCAACTAAGGAATATTGCCCACTTTAAGGTGCACAACAAAATGTTTGTAAGCTTACTGATGTCAAAGAACTGTACAAATCATGTTTTCCCAAAACTTAAAAAGCTGTGTGGACCTTGCCTATCTACCTGGTTCAATTCCCACGGCATACACAGATGATGAAACCTGCAAAGACTTTTGAACATCAGCTATACAACCTGCAAAAGCAGCTGTCACTCATTTGACTTTTGCATCCTTGGTGCTTCGCAAAGCTGAAATGTCTTCATCTGTGCCCTGGAACTTCAAAAGAAACTACACCTCTTGAAAATATGATTATTGGAAACAGACACGAGAAATTATGGAAATTTTGTGAGTATCTCCCCTTCCACAATTAGAAATTCATGTATCTTTCACAAGATTTAATGAACAAACATTGTTCTGTGTTTATTGCTCACAGTAGTTTTCCACCTGTGGTCCATGCCTGTATTTGGGTATTTCCAACTGAACCCTGGCCGTCCAAGACCCATTTGAAGAAAAAAAATGACAGCAGTCTGACTTAATGGTCCTTGATTTAATTTCATTACGTGAGTATCAATTCATGCTTTTCCTTTAAATAAATGTATAACCTATTTATTTTGCCAATGCTGAAAATTTCTTTGATTTATTCATTACTAGATGTATGTCCAACATCTGCAGCCCACTGAATGATTTGTACCAGCCACAGAACCTGTTGATGGCCATCAACCTTTACTATCCATGGTCATTCCTAAAGACTGCTGTGTTTCACTGTACACCTTCTGAACTGCAGAAATGTGATTCCAAGAAATGTTTCTCAGTGACAAAACATGTAAGTATACAGACTGTTCCAAACTACATTTTAATTGTCATTTTTCTATGTTGTTCAATATTAGGAATGAAGTGCTTTATTTTGTTTGATTGGCCTGCTGAGGAACATGTACCAACCTATCTAGTATGCATGTTTTATGCGATTTTTTCTTACAACACATTGTTCATTGCCAGGTATTGTATGTGCACTGAGGGTCATGTCGCTTTAACAACATCCATGGAACAACAGGAAAACACTGTGCTATGATCACCATAATGGAAGATCTTCTCAACTCGACTGCTCAGAGCCGATGGATATAATCTGTGGACGTATCAACACAGTTCTACAAGTTGATTTGGCTTCTTAACGTTTGCTGCGGACACTTGCTGAGACTGTCTGGAGCAGTCTCCTATCTCCTCTACTACTTCTGCAGCTACAAATTTTCAAGACATCAACTCCATGCTTGCTTTTGTGACTCTTATAAACAGTGAAGGTACTGACTGCTCCTGCAGTCAAATTGTTTGTGCATACTGCAAAGTCTCTATGTAATAAGGTAACCTCAGCTGAAATTTATGTTCATCACAGAGGCCTTGCTCTGACGACACAGTCCTTGGGGAACTCCGCACAGTACTTCATGCTTTCACCACATCAAAACTAGATTATTGCAACTTACTTTATACAAGCCTTACTCAAATTACCTTAAGCTGGCCTTACACTATACTTTTTTTCAGTCTTAAGTCTGAGAATAGATTTGATAAGTCCTGCCGAAATCTCAAGTAATGACAGAAGCACAGCACACTGCCTTTCCACTAGTTACATATTGAGCGAGTATGACTGGACAATGTCCAACTAGTGAGCTGTTATCTCACAGTAGTCTTTCACAAATCTTAAACAAATCTTTTTCATGTCTTTCGGTGTAAAGCCAGCTTTACCCACAGTACATCTTGTCCAGGATGCAACTGTACAAAAGTACAAAAACACGAAATACTTCACCTTTGTTTTCATTAAGCTGCACTCGCTGGCAGTGAAATTTAAGATACATTTTAAAAAATTTTTAATAAAAAAAACAACAACATTGAATGGATCGGCTTCTAAATGTATCACTGACTTAGTAAGACCTTATTCTGCGTTTAGTTAGGTAATCCTCCTAAAACCTTGTCTCAATTCCCTTTTCACTTAAAAAAATGGGGGAACTTCCTCTGTGGTTATACTCATGCTCTGGGATGATCTCATTCATATCAAATGTTGTACAACTACAAATTTTGTTTTGTTGAGTTGATGATTTTGGTATTAAAAAAATTGTTTAAAATACTCTTGATCATGTTTTTTCTTTTATTGTTATTATCATTACTAAGATACAGTATATGCCCACATAAAATACCTATATCTTCCAAACGTCACTCAAATTTTTGGGTCTCTCAAAAAAGTGGTCACGGGTCTGTTAGAAGTTTGAAGTCAAAACATCAAATGGTTGTCGAGATATGGCCTGACTTCATGTTCAGCGGTGTTAGCGTTTGATTGGCTGCTACAGGCAAACGGAAGCTAGATTAAAAAATACACATGATACCTTTTATGAGGCTTGGTCTGAAAAATCTATGTGTCAGGTCCCGTGGAAATCAGACAATCTGGGTGACTTGTAATGTGTTTTGAAGGTTTTTGATATAATTCAAAATGGCGGACAATCCAAGATGGCGCTCATGAAGTCATAGTGTGTGTTGACCTCGGCTATATCCAGGGATAACAACAGTACCTCATTTGTGAAATTTGGACAAATGGGTCCAAAGATATAAGCAAAAATGCATTTTTGCTAAATATAGCGCCCCCTATAGGTCAAAGATCACTACAATTCTTGGGCCTCTTAAAGAACGAGTCCTGAGTCTGTGGTAGGAGTTTGATGTCAAAAGACCAACCGGTTGCTGAGATATGGCCTCACGTCCTTTTTGGCGTAGTCGCCGCAAATTTTGATTGATTATATTTGGTGAACAAAGTCGAAATTGAAAAATCCGCTTCGTATCCTTTGTGCGGATTTGTACAAAGATACTCTGTGCCAATTTTCATGAGAATTGGTCAAAATGTGTGACCTGTGAAACTTTTTGAAGGTTTTCAACAAAATCCAAGATGGCGGAAAATCTAGTCAGACGGAAAATGACGTCATAGGGTGCGTTGGAATCGTCATGATCCAAGGATTCAAACGATATCTAGTTTTTGAAATTTGGATCAACGAGTCAAAAGTTATTTAGCTGAATGGGCTTTAAACTTTGACATGTTGGTGGCGCTAGAGAATTTTGAATTTGCTCACCAAATTTGTTGAATTTGCTAATGGGAATGTCCTAAATAGATCTGCTAAATTTCACAACTTTTTACCATTGCGTTAATGGGGCTGCCATAGACTTCAATTGCAGCGGAAAGTAGAAGAATAATAATAATAATAATAATAAGAAGAAAAGCTACTAAAACAATAGGGTTCTGCAGCTTCGCTGCTAGACCCCTAAATATAGCTGCAAGCAGCGATGGCGGGGTCTAGCAGAACAGCAGGCAAGCCTGCGGCTGCTCAGGAGGGCATCAGGAGTCCACAGACCAAGTTTGGTGTTTGAGATGAACTCGTCTTCATCCAGGGATTCCAACGGTACCTCATTTGTCCAATTTGAACCAACGGCTCCAAAGCTATGAGCAAAATGCAGTTTTTCTACTTATAGCGCCCCCTCTAGGTGGAAGTGCACCAGACTTCTTGGGCCTCTTAAAGACTTGGTCATGAGTCTGTGTTATAAGTTTGATGTCAAAAGATCAAATGGTTGCTGAGATATGGCCTCACGTCCTGTTTGGCGCGTCATCGCTGAGTTTGATTGGCTGCTACGGGCAAACTGAAGAGAATATAAAAATTTCACATGATAGCTCTTGTGGGGCATGGTCTGAAGATTCTATATGTCAAGTCCCGTGGAGATCAGACAATCTGGGTGACCTGTAATGCGTTTTGAAGGTTTTTGACATAATTCAAAATGGCGGACAATCCAAGATGGCGCGAATGACGTCATAGGATTCGTTGACCTCGGCTATATCCACGGATTACAACGGTACCTCATTTGTGAAATTTGGACAAACGGGTCTAAAGATATGAGCAAAAATGCATTTTTTCTAAATATAGCGCCACCTATAGGTCAAAGGTCTCCAAAATTCTTGGGCCTCTTCAAAATCGAGTTATGAATATGTGTTATGAGTTTGATGTCAAAAGATTAAACTGTTGCTGAGATATGGCCTCACGTCCTTTTTGGCGTAGTCGCCGTCAACTTTGATTGGATGTACTGTTTGAAAAAAGTCGAATTTGAAGTAAAAAACGAGCAACTTTTGTGCGGATTGGTCGAAAGATACTGTGTGCCAATTTTCATGAGAATTGGTCAAAATTTGTGACCTGTGAAAATTTTTTAAGGTTTTCAACAAAATCCAAGATGGCGGAAAATCTAGTCAGACGGAAAATGACGTCATAGGGTGCGTTGGAATCGTCATGATCCAAGGAATCCAACGATACCTTGTTTTTTAAATTTGGATCAACGAGTCAAAAGTTATTTAGCTGAATGGGCTTCAAACTTTGTACCGTTGGTGGCGCTAGAGAGTTTTGAATTTGGGCACGAAATTTGTTGAATTTGCTAATGGGACTGTCCTAATTAGATGTGCCAAATTTCACAACTTTTTACCATTGCGTTAATGGGGCTGCCATAGACTTCAATTGCAGCGGAAAGTAGAAGAATAATAATAATAAGAAAAACTACTAAAACAATAGGGTTCTGCAGCTTCGCTGCTAGACCCCTAATAAGAAAAGCTACTAAAACAATAGGGTTCTGCAGCTTCGCTGCTAGACCCCTAAATATAGCTGCAAGCAGCGATACGGGGTCTAGCAGAACAGCATGTAAGCCTGCGGCTGCTCAGGAGGGCATCATGAGTCCATAGACCAAGTTTGGTGTTTGAGATTAACTCGTCTTCATCCAGGGATTCCAACGGTATCTCATTTGTCCAATTTGAACCAACGGCTCCAAAGCTATGAGCAAAATGCAGTATTTGTACTTATAGCGCCCCCTCTGGGTGGAAGTGCACCAGACTTCTTGGGCTTCATACAGACTTGGTCATAAGTCTGTGTTAGAAGTTTGATGTCAAAAGATTAATTGGTTGCTGAGATATGGCCTCACGTCCTGTTTGGCGCGTCATCGCTGAGTTTGATTGGCTGCTACGGGCAAAGAGAAACGAAATGAAAAAATCCACATGATAGCTCTTGTGAGGCTTGGTCTGAACATTTTATGTGTCAAGTCCCGTGGAAATCAGACAATCTGGGTGACCTGTAATGCGTTTTGAAGGTTTTTGACATAATTCAAAATGGCGGACAATCCAAGTTGGCGCGAATGACGTCATAGGATTCGTTGACCTCGGCTATATCCACGGATTACAATGGTACGTCATTTATGACATTTGGACAAACGTGTCCAAAGATATGAGCAAAAATGCATTTTTTCGAAATATAGCGCCACCTATAGGTCAAAGGTTTCCAAAATTCTTGGGCCTTTTTACAATCAAGTTATAAATATGTGTTATGAGTTTGATGTAAAAAGATTAAATTGTTGATGAGATATAGCCTCACGTTCTTTTTGGCGTAGTCGCCGCTAACTTTGATTGGTTGTAGTTAGTGAACAAAGTCGAAATTGAAGAAAAAAACGAGCAACTTTTGTGCGGATTGGTCCAAAGATAATCTGTGCCAATTTTCATGAGAATTGGTCAAAATTTGTGACCTGTGAAAATTTTTTAAGGTTTTCAACAAAATCCAAGATGGCGGAAAATCTAGTTAGACGGAAAATGACGTCATAGGGTGCGTTGGAATCGTCATGATCCAAGGATTCCAACGATGCCTTGTTTTTTAAATTTGGATCAACGACTAAAAAGTTATTTAGCTGAATGGGCTTCAAACTTTGACATGTTGGTGGCGCTAGAGAGTTTAGAATTTGGGCACGAAATTTGTTGAATTTGCTAATGGGAATGTGCTAAATAGATGTGCCAAATTTCACAACTTTTTACCATTGCGTTAATGGGGCTGCCATAGACTTCAATTGCAGCGGAAAGTAGAAGAATAATAAATATAGCTGCAAGCAGCGATGGCGGGGTCTAGCAGAACAGCAGGTAAGCCTGCGGCTGCTCAGGAAGGCATCATGAGTCCACACACCAAGTTTGGTGTTTGAGATGAACTCGTCTTCATCCAGGGATTCCAACGGTACCTCATTTGTCCAATTTGAACAGACGGCTCCAAAGCTATGAGCAAAATGCAGTTTGTCTACTTATAGCGCCCCCACTGGGTGGAAGTGCAACAGACTTCTTGGGCCTCTTAAAGACTTAGCCATGAGTCTGTGTTATAAGTTTGATGTCAAAAGATCAAATGGTTGCTGAGATATGGCCTCACGTCCTGTTTGGCGCGTCATCGCTGAGTTTGATTGGCTGCTACAGGCAAACGGTAGCGAATTAAATAATTCCACCTGATAGCTCTTGTGAGGCTCAGTCTGAAGATTCTATATGTCAAGTCCCGTGGAAATCAGACAATCTGGGTGACCTGTAATGCGTTTTGAAGGTTTTTGACATAATTCAAAATGGCGGACAATCCAAGATGGCGCGAATGACGTCATAGGATTCGTTGTCCTCGACTATATCCACGGATTACAACGGTATGTCATTTGTGAAATTTGGACAAACGGGTCCAAAGATATGAGCAAAAATGCATTTTTTCTAAATATAGCGCCACCTATAGGTCAAAGATCACCAAAATTATTGGGCCTCTTCAAAATCGAGTTATGAATATGTGTTATGAGTTTGATGTCAAAAGATTAAACTGTTGCTGAGATATGGCCTCACGTCCTTTTTGGCGTAGTCGCCATCAACTTTGATTGGATATACTGGTTGAACAAAGTCAAATTTGAAGTAAAAAACGAGCAACTTTTGTGCGGATTGGTCTAAAGATACTCTGTGCCAATTTTCATGAGAATTGGTCAAAATTTGTGACCTGTGAAAATTTTTTAAGGTTTTCAACAAAATCCAAGATGGCGGAAAATCTAGTTAGACGGAAAATGACGTCATAGGGTGCGTTGGACTCGTCATGATCCAAGGATTCCAACGATGCCTTGTTTTTGAAATTTGGATCAACGAGTCAAAAGTTATTTAGCTGAATGGGCTTCAAACTTTGACCCGTTGGTGGCGCTAGAGAGTTTTGAATTTGGGCACGAAATTTGTTGAATTTGCTAATGGGAATGTGCTAAATAGATGTGCCAAATTTCACAACTTTTTACCATTGCGTTAATGGGGCTGCCATAGACTTCAATTGCAGCGGAAAGTAGATCAATAATAAATATAGCTGCAAGCAGCGATGGCGGGGTCTAGCAGAATAGCAGGTAAGCCTGCGGCTGCTCAGGAAGGCATCATGAGTCCATAGACCAAGTTTGGTGTTTGAAATGAACTCGTCTTCATCCAGGGATTCCAACGGTACCTCATTTGTCCAATTTGAACAGACGGCTCCAAAGCTATGAGCAAAATGCAGTTTGTCTACTTATAGCGCCTCCACTGGGTGGAAGTGCAACAGACTTCTTGGGCCTCTTAAAGACTTGGTCATGAGTCTGTGTTAGAAGTTTGATGTCAAAAGATCAAATGGTTGCTGAGATATGGCCTCACGTCCTGTTTGGCGCGTCATTGCTGAGTTTGATTAGCTGCTACGGGCAAACGGAAGTGAATATAAAAATTTCACATGATAGCTCTTGTGGGGCATGGTCTGAAGATTCTATATGTCAAGTCCCGTGGAGATCAGACAATCTGGGTGACCTGTAATGCGTTTTGAAGGTTTTTGACATAATTCAAAATGGCGGACAATCCAAGATGGCGCGAATGACGTCATAGGATTCGTTGACCTCGGCTATATCCACGGATTACAACGGTATGTCATTTGTAAAATTTGGACAAACGGGTCCAAAGATATGAGCAAAAATGCATTTTTTCTAAATATAGCACCACCTATAGGTCAAAGATCACTAAAATTCTTGGGCCTCTTCAAAATCGAGTTATGAATATGTGTTATGAGTTTGATGTCAAAAGATTAAACTGTTGCTGAGATATGGCCTCACGTCCTTTTTGGCGTAGTCGCCATCAACTTTGATTGGATATACTGGTTGAACAAAGTCAAATTTGAAGTAAAAAACGAGCAACTTTTGTGCGGATTGGTCTAAAGATACTCTGTGCCAATTTTCATGAGAATTGGTCAAAATTTGTGACCTGTGAAATTTTTTTAAGGTTTTCAACAAAATCCAAGATGGCGGAAAATCTAGTCAGACGGAAAATGACGTCATAGGGTGCGTTGGAATCGTCATGATCCAAGGATTCCAACGATGCCTTGTTTTTTAAATTTGGATCAACGAGTCAAAAGTTATTTAGCTGAATGGGCTTCAAACTTTGACCCGTTGGTGGCGCTAGAGAGTTTTGAATTTGGGCACGAAATTTGTTGAATTTGCTAATGGGAATGTGCTAAATAGATGTGCCAAATTTCACAACTTTTTACCATTGCGTTAATGGGGCTGCCATAGACTTCAATTGCAGCGGAAAGTAGATCAATAATAATAATAGGAAAAACTACTAAAACAATAGGGTTCTGCAGCTTCGCTGCTAGACCCCTAAATATAGCTGCAAGCAGCGATGGCGGGGTCTAGCAGAATAGCAGGTAAGCCTGCGGCTGCTCAGGAAGGCATCATGAGTCCATAGACCAAGTTTGGTGTTTGAAATGAACTCGTCTTCATCCAGGGATTCCAACGGTACCTCATTTGTCCAATTTGAACAGACGGCTCCAAAGCTATGAGCAAAATGCAGTTTGTCTACTTATAGCGCCTCCACTGGGTGGAAGTGCAACAGACTTCTTGGGCCTCTTAAAGACTTGGTCATGAGTCTGTGTTAGAAGTTTGATGTCAAAAGATTAAATGGTTGCTGAGATATGGCCTCACGTCCTGTTTGGCGCGTCATTGCTGAGTTTGATTGGCTACTACGGGCAAACGGTAGTGAATATAAAAATTTCACATGATAGTTCTTGTGGGGCATGGTCTGAAGATTCTATATGTCAAGTCCCGTGGAGATCAGACAATCTGGGTGACCTGTAATGCGTTTTGAAGGTTTTTGACATAATTCAAAATGGCGGACAATCCAAGATGGCGCGAATGACGTCATAGGATTGGTTGACCTCGGCTATATCCACGGATTACAACAGTACCTCATTTGTGAAATTTGGACAAACGGGTCAAAAGTTATGACCAAAAATGCATTTTTGCTAAATATAGCGCCACCTATAGGTCAAAGTTCTCCAAAATTGTTGGGCCTCTTCAAGATCGAGTTATGAATATGTGTTATGAGTTTGATGTCAAAAGATTAACCGGTTGCTGAGATATGGTCTCACGTGCTTTTTGGCGTAGTCGCCATCAACTTTGATTGGATGTACTGGGTGAACAAAAACGAAATTGAAGTAAAGAACGAGCAACTTTTGTGCGGATTGGTCCAAAGATAATCTGTGCCAATTTTCATGAGAATTGGTCAAAATTTGTGACCTGTGAAAATTTTGTAAGGTTTTCAACAAAATCCAAGATGGCGGAAAATCTAGTTAGACGGAAAATTACGTCATAGGGTGCGTTGGAATCATCATGATCCAAGGATTCCAACGATACCTTGTTTTTGAAATTTGGATCAACGAGTCAAAAGTTATTTAGCTGAATGGGCTTCAAACTTTGACATGTTGGTGGCGCTAGAGAGTTTTGAATTTGGGCACGAAATTTGTTGAATTTGCTAATGGGACTGTCCTAATTAGATGTGCCAAATTTCACAACTTTTTACCATTGCGTTAATGGGGCTGCCATAGACTTCAATTGCAGCGGAAAGTAGAAGAATAATAATAAATATAGCTGCAAGCAGCGATGGCGGGGTCTAGCAGAACAGCAGGTAAGCCTGCGGCTGCTCAGAAAGGCATCATGAGACCATAGACCAAGTTTGGTGTTTGAAATGAACTCGTCTTCATCCAGGGATTCCAACGGTAACTCATTTGTCCAATTTGAACCAACGGCTCCAAAGCTATGAATAAAATGCAGTTTTTGTACTTATAGCGCCCCCACTGGGTGGAAGTGCACCAGACTTCTTGGGCTTCATACAGACTTGGTCATGAGTCTGTATTAGAAGATTGATGTCAAAAGATTAAATGGTTGCTGAAATACGGCCTCACATCCTGTTTGGCGCGTCATTGCTGAGTTTGATTGGCTGCTACGGGCAAAAGGAAACGAAATAATAAAATCCACATGATAGCTCTTGTGAGGCTTGGTCTGAAGATTCTATGTGTCAAGTCCCGTGGAAATCAGACAATCTGGGTGACCTGTAATGCGTTTTGAAGGTTTTTGACATAATTCAAAATGGCGGACAATCCAAGATGGCGCGAATGACGTCATAGGATTCGTTGACCTCGGCTATATCCACGGATTACAATGGTACGTCATTTATGAAATTTGGACAAACGTGTCCAAAGATATGAGCAAAAATGCATTTTTGCTAAATATAGCGCCACCTATAGGTCAAAGGTCTCCAAAATTCTTGGGCCTCTTCAAGATCGAGTTATGAATATGTGCTATGAGTTTGATGTCAAAAGATTAAATTGTTGCTGAGATATGGCCTCACGTCCTTTTTGGCGTAGTCGCCGTCAACTTTGATTGGATGTACTGGGTGAACAAAGTCGAATTTGAAGTAAAAAACGAGCAACTTTTGTGCGGATTGGTCCAAAGATACTCTGTGCCAATTTTCATGAGAATTGGTCAAAATTTGTGACCTGTGAAAATTTTTTAAGGTTTTCAACAAAATCCAAGATGGCGGAAAATCTAGTTAGACGGAAAATGACGTCATAGGGTGCGTTGGACTCGTCATGATCCACGGATTCCAACGATGCCTTGTTTTTTTAATTTGGATCAACGAGTCAAAAGTTATTTAGCTGAATGGGCTTCAAACTTTGACCCGTTGGTGGCGCTAGAGAGTTTTGAATTTGGGCACGAAATTTGTTGAATTTGCTAATGGGAATGTGCTAAATAGATGTGCCAAATTTCACAACTTTTTACCATTGCGTTAATGGGGCTGCCATAGACTTCAATTGCAGCGGAAAGTAGATCAATAATAAATATAGCTGCAAGCAGCGATGGCGGGGTCTAGCAGAACAGCAGGTAAGCCTGCGGCTGCTCAGGAAGGCGTCATGAGTCCATAGACCAAGTTTGGTGTTTGAAATGAACTCGTCTTCATCCAGGGATTCCAACGGTACCTCATTTGTCCAATTTGAACCAACGGCTCCAAAGCTATGAGCAAAATGCAGTTTTTCTACTTATAGCGCCCCCACTGGGTGGAAGTGCACCGAACTTCTTGGGCTTCTTACAGACCTGATCATGAGTCTGTGTTAGAAGTTTGATGTCAAAAGAGCAAATGGTTGCTGAGATATGGCCTCACGTCCTGTTTGGCGCGTCATCGCTAAGTTTGATTGGCTGCTACGGGCAAAGGGAAACGAAATAAAAAAATCCACATAATAGCTCTTATGAGGCTTGGTCTGAAGATTCTATATGTCAAGTCCCGTGGAGATCAGACAATCTGGGTGACCTGTAATGCGTTTTGAAGGTTTTTGACATAATTCAAAATGGCGGACAATCCAAGATGGCGCGAATGACGTCATAGGATTCGTTGACCTCGGCTATATCCACGGATTACAACGGTACCTCATTTGTGAAATTTGGACAAACGGGTCCAAAGATATGAGCAAAAATGCATTTATTCTAAATATAGCGCCACCTATAGGTCAAAGGTCTCCAAAATTCTTGGGCCTCTTCAAAATCAAGTTATGAATATGTGTTATGAGTTTGATGTCAAAAGATTAAACTGTTGCTGAGATATGTCCTCACGTCCTTTTTGGCGTAGTCGCCATCAACTTTGATTGGATGTACTGGTTGAACAAAGTCGAATTTGAAGTAAAAAACGAGCAACTTTTGTGCGGATTGGTCTAAAGATACTCTGTGCCAATTTTCATGAGAATTGGTCAAAATTTGTGACCTGTGAAAATTTTTTAAGGTTTTCAACAAAATCCAAGATGGCGGAAAATCTAGTAAGACGGAAAATGACGTCATAGGGTGCGTTGGACTCGTCATGATCCAAGGATTCCAACGATGCCTTGTTTTTTAAATTTGGATCAACGAGTCAAAAGTTATTTAGCTGAATGGGCTTCAAACTTTGACCCATTGGTGGCGCTAGAGAGTTTTGAATTTGGGCACGAAATTTGTTGAATTTGCTAATGGGACTGTCCTAATTAGATGTGCCAAATTTCACAACTTTTTACCATTGCGTTAATGGGGCTGCCATAGACTTCAATTGCAGCGGAAAGTAGAAGAATAATAATAATAATAATAATAAGAAAAACTACTAAAACAATAGGGTTCTGCAGCTTCGCTGCTAGACCCCTAATAATAAGAAAAGCTAGTAAAACAATAGGGTTCTGCAGCTTCGCTGCTAGACCCCTAATAATAATAATAAGAAAAACTACTAAAACAATAGGGTTCTGCAGCTTCGCTGCTAGACCCCTAAATATAGCTGCAAGCAGCGATACGGGGTCTAGCAGAACAGCAGGTAAGCCTGCGGCTGCTCAGGAAGGCATTATGAGTACACAGACCAAGTTTGGTGTTTGAGATGAACTCGTCTTCATCCAGGGATTCCAACGGTACCTCATTTGTCCAATTTGAACCAACGGCTCCAAAGTTATGAGCAAAATGCATGTTTGCTACTTATAGCGCCCCCTCTGGGTGGACGTTCACCAGACTTCTTGGGCCTCTTACAGACTTGGTCATGAGTCTGTGTTATAAGTTTGATGTCAAAAGATTAAATGGTTGCTGAGATATGGCCTCACGTCCTGTTTGGCGCGTCATTGCTGAGTTTGATCGGCTGCTACGGGCAAACGGAAGCGAATTTAAAAATTTCACATAATAGCTCTTGTGAGGCTTGATCTGAAGATTCTATGTGTCAAGTCCCGTGGAAATCAGACAATCTGGGTGACCTGTAATGCGTTTTGGAGGTTTTTGACATAATTCAAAATGGCGGACAATCCGAGATGGTGCGAATGACGTCATAGGATTCGTTGACCTCGGCTATATCCACGGATTACAACGGTACTTCATTTGTGAAATTTGGACAAACGGGTCAAAAGATATGAGCAAAAATGCATTTTTTCTAAATATAGCGCCACCTATAGGTCAAAGGTCTCAAAAATTCTTGGGCCTCTTCAAAATCGACTTATGAATATGTGTTATGAGTTTGATGTCAAAAGATTAAACTGTTGCTGAGATATGGCCTCACGTCTTTTTTTGGCGTAGTCGCCATCAAATTTGATTGGATATACTGGTTGAAAAATGTCGAATTTGAAGTAAAAAACGAGCAACTTTTGTGCGGATTGGTCTAAAGATACTGTGTGCCAATTTTCATGAGAATTGGTCAAAATTTGTGACCTGTGAAAATTTTTTAAGGTTTTCAACAAAATCCAAGATGGCGGAAAATCTAGTCAGACGGAAAATGACGTCATAGGGTGCGTTGGAATCGTCATGATCCAAGGATTCCAACGATGCCTTGTTTTTTAAATTTGGATCAACGAGTCAAAAGTTATTTAGCTGAATGGGCTTCAAACTTTGACATGTTGGTGGCGCTAGAGAGTTTAGAATTTGGGCACGAAATTTGTTGAATTTGCTAATGGGACTGTCCTAATTAGATGTGCCAAATTTCACAACTTTTTACCATTGCGTTAATGGGGCTGCCATAGACTTCAATTGCAGCGGAAAGTAGAAGAATAATAATAAATATAGCTGCAAGCAGCGATACGGGGTCTAGCAGAACAGCAGGCAAGCCTGCGGCTGCTCAGGAGGGCATCATGAGTCCACAGACCAAGTTTGGTGTTTGAGATTAACTCGTTTTCATCCAGGGATTCCAACGGTACCTCATTTGTCCAATTTGAACCAACGGCTCCAAAGCTATGAGCAAAATGCAGTTTTTGTACTTATAGCGCCCCCTCTGGGTGGAAGTGCACCAGACTTCTTGGGCTTCTTACAGACTTGATCATGAGTCTGTGTTAGAAGTTTGATGTCAAAAGATTAATTGGTTGCTGAGATATGGCCTCACGTCCTGTTTGGCGCGTCATCACTTAGTTTGATTGGCTGTTATGGGCAAAGGGAAACGAAATAAAAAATTCCACATGATAGCTCTTATGAGGCTTGGTCTGAAGATTCTATGTCTCAAGTCCCGTGGAAATCAGACAATCTGGGTGACCTGTAATGTGTTTTGAAGGTTTTTGATATAATTCAAAATGGCGGACAATCAAAGATGGCGTGAATGACGTCGTAGGTTTGGTTGACCTCGGCTATGTCCAGGGATTAATACAATACCTCATTTGTGAAATTTGGACAAACGGGTCCAAAGATATGACCAAAAATGCATTTTTGTTAAATATAGCGCCACCTATAGGTCAAAGGTCTCCAAAATTCTTGGGCCTCTTTAAGATTGAGTTATGAATAAGTGTTATGAGTTTGATGTCAAAAGATTAAACTGTTGTTGAGATATGGTCTCACGTGCTTTTTGGCGTAGTCGCCATCAACTTTGATTGGATGTACTGGTTGAACAAAGTCGAATTTGAAGTAAAAAACGAGCAACTTTTGTGCGGATTGGTCCAAAGATACTCTGTGCCAATTTTCATGAGAAATGGTCAAAATTTGTGACCTGTGAAAATTTTTTAAGGCTTTCAACAAAATCCAAGATGGCGGAAAATCTAGTTAGACGGAAAATGACGTCATAGGGTGCGTTGGAATCGTCATGATCCAAGGATTCCAGCGATATGTTGTTTTTGAAATTTGGATTAACGAGTCAAAAGTTATTTAGCTGAATGGGCTTCAAAATTTGACCCGTTGGTGGCGCTAGAGAGTTTTGAATTTGGGCACGAAATTTGTTGAATTTGCTAATGGGATGTTCCTGAAGATATGGGCCAAATTTCACAACTTTTTACCATTGCGTTAATGGGGCTGCCATAGACTTCAATTGCAGCGGAAAGTAGAAGAATAATAAGAAAAGCTACTAAAACAATAGGGTTCTGCAGCTTCGCTGCTAGACCCCTAATAATAATAATAATAAGAAAAACTACTAAAACAATAGGGTTCTGCAGCTTCGCTGCTAGACCCCTAAATATAGCTGCAAGCAGCGATACGGGGTCTAGCAGAATAGCAGGTAAGCCTGCGGCTGCTCAGGACGGCATCATGAGTCCATAGACCAAGTTTGGTGATTGAGATGAACTCGTCTTCATCCAGGGATTCCAACGGTACCTCATTTGTCCAATTTGAACCAACGGCTCCAAAGCTATGAGCAAAATGCAGTTTTTCTACTTATAGCGCCCCCTCTGGGTGGACGTTCACCAGACTTCTTGGGCCTCTTACAGACTTGGTCATGAGTCTGTGTTAGAAGTTTGATGTCAAAAGATCAAATGGTTGCTAAGATATGGCCTCACGTCCTGTTTAGCGCGTCATCGCTGAGTTTGATTGGCTGCTACGGGCAAAGGGAAACAAAATAAAAAATTCTTCATGATAGCTCTTGTGAGGCTTGGTCTGAACATTCTATATGTCAAGTCCCGTGGAAATCAGACAATCTGGGTGACCTGTAATGCGTTTTGAATGTTTTTGATATAATTCAAAATGGCAGACAATTAAAGATGGCGCACATGATGTCATAGTATTGGTTGACCTCGGATATATTCAGGGATTACAACGGTACCTCATATGTGAAATTTGGACTAACGGGTCCAAAGTTATGAGCAAAAATGCATTTTTGCTCAATATAGCGCCCCCTATAGGTCAAAGATCACTATAATTATTGGGACTGTTTGGGATCGAGTTATGAATATGTGTTATAAGTTTGATGTCAAAAGATTAAACTGTTGCTGAGATATGGCCTCACGTCCTTTTTGGCGTAGTCGCCGCCAACTTTGAATTGATGTAGCTAAATAACAAAGTCGAAATTGAAAAATCCATCTCCTAACTTTTGTGCGGATTGGTCTAAAGATACTATGTGCCAATTTTCATGAGATTTGGTCAAAATTTGTGACCTGTGAAAATTTTTTAAGGTTTTCAACAAAATCCAAGATGGCGGAAAATCTAGTCAGACGGAAAATGACGTCATAGGGTGCGTTGGACTCGTCATAATCCAAGGATTCCAACGATGCCTTGTTTTTGAAATTTGGATCAACGAGTCAAAAGTTATTTAGCTGAATGAGCTTGAAACTTTGACATGTTGGTGGCGCTAGAGAGTTTTGAATTTGGGCACGAAATTTGTTGAATTTGCTAATGGGAATGTGCTAAATAGATGTGCCAAATTTCACAACTTTTTACCATTGCGTTAATGGGGCTGCCATAGACTTCAATGGTGGCGGAAAGTAGAAGAATAATAATAAGAAAAACTACTAAAACAATAGGGTTCTGCAGCTTCGCTGCTAGACCCCTAATAATAGGAAAAACTACTAAAACAATAGGGTTCTGCAGCTTCGCTGCTAGACCCCTAAATATAGCTGCAAGCAGCGATGGCGGGGTCTAGCAGAATAGCAGGTAAGCCTGCGGCTGCTCAGGAAGGCATCATGAGTCCATAGACCAAGTTTGGTGTTTGAAATGAACTCGTCTTCATCCAGGGATTCCAACGGTACCTCATTTGTCCAATTTGAACAGACGGCTCCAAAGCTATGAGCAAAATGCAGTTTTTCTACTTATAGCGCCCCCACTGGATGGACGTTCACCAGACGTCTTGGGCCTCTTAAAGACTTGGTCATGAGTCTGTGTTATAAGTTTGATGTCAAAAGATTAAATGGTTGCTGAGATATGGCCTCACGTCCTGTTTGGCGCGTCATTGCTGAGTTTGATTGGCTGCTACGGGCAAACGGAAGGGAATTTAAAAATTTCACATAATAGCTCTTGTGAGGCTTGGTCTGAAGATTCTATGTGTCAAGTCCCGTGGAAATCAGACAATCTGGGTGACCTGTAATGCGTTTTGGAGGTTTTTGACATAATTCAAAATGGCGGACAATCCGAGATGGCGCGAATGACGTCATAGGATTGCTTGACCTCGGCTATATCCACGAATTACAACGGTACCTCATTTGTGAAATTTGGACAAACGGGTCAAAAGTTATGAGGAAAAATGCATTTTTGCTAAATATAGCGCCACCTATAGGTCAAAGTTCTCCAAAATTCTTGGGCCTCTTCAAAATCGAGTTATGAATATGTGTTATCAGTTTGATGTCAAAAGATTAACCGGTTACTGAGATATGGTCTCACGTGCTTTTTGGCGTAGTCGCCGTCAAATTTGATTGGATGTACTGGGTGAACAAAGTCGAATTTGAAGTAAAAAACGAGCAACTTTTGTGCGGATTGGTCCAAAGATAATCTGTGCCAATTTTCATGAGAATTGGTCAAAATTTGTGACCTGTGAAAATTTTTTAAGGTTTTCAACAAAATCCAAGATGGCGGAAAATCTAGTCAGACGGAAAATGACGTCATAGGGTGCGTTGGAATCGTCATGATCCAAGGATTCCAACGATACCTTGTTTTTGAAATTTGGATCAACGAGTCAAAAGTTATTTAGCTGAATGGGCTTCAAACTTTGACATGTTGGTGGCGCTAGAGAGTTTTGAATTTGGGCACGAAATTTGTTGAATTTGCTAATGGAACTGTCCTAATTAGATGTGCCAAATTTCAAAACTTTTTACCATTGCGTTAATGGGGCTGCCATAGACTTCAATTGCAGCGGAAAGTAGAAGAATAATAAATATAGCTGCAAGCAGCGATGGCGGGGTCTAGCAGAATAGCAGGTAAGCCTGCGGCTGCTCAGGAAGGCATCATGAGTCCATAGACCAAGTTTGGTGTTTGAAATGAACTCGTCTTCATCCAGGGATTCCAACGGTACCTCATTTGTCCAATTTGAACAGACGGCTCCAAAGCTATGAGCAAAATGCAGTTTGTCTACTTATAGCGCCTCCACTGGGTGGAAGTGCAACAGACTTCTTGGGCCTCTTAAAGACTTGGTCATGAGTCTGTGTTAGAAGTTTGATGTCAAAAGATCAAATGGTTGCTGAGATATGGCCTCACGTCCTGTTTGGCGCGTCATTGCTGAGTTTGATTGGCTGCTACGGGCAAACGGAAGTGAATATAAAAATTTCACATGATAGCTCTTGTGGGGCATGGTCTGAAGATTCTATATGTCAAGTCCCGTGGAGATCAGACAATCTGGGTGACCTGTAATGTGTTTTGAAGGTTTTTGATATAATTCCAAATGGCGGACAATCCAAGATGGCGCGAATGACGTCATAGGGTTGGTTGACCTCGGCTATATCCACGGATTACAACGGTACCTCATTTGTGAAATTTGGACAAACGGGTCCAAAGATATGAGCAAAAATGCACTTTTTCTAAATATAGCGCCACCTATAGGTCAAAGGTCTCCAAAATTCTTGGGCCTCTTTAAGATTGAGTTATGAATATGTGTTATTAGTTTGATGTCAAAAGATTAAATTGTTGCTGAGATATGGCCTCACGTCCTTTTTGGCGTAGTCGCCATCAACTTTGATTGGATGTACTGGTTGAACAAAGTCAAATTTGAAGTAAAAAACGAGCAACTTTTGTGCGGATTGGTCCAAAGATACTCTGTGCCAATTTTCATGAGAAATGGTCAAAATTTGTGACCTGTGAAAATTTTTTAAGGTTTTCAACAAAATCCAAGATGGCGGAAAATCTAGTTAGACGGAAAATGACGTCATATGATGCGTTGGAATCGTCATGATCCAAGGATTCCAACGATACCTTGTTTTTGAAATTTGGATCAACGAGTCAAAAGTTATTTAGCTGAATGGGCTTCAAACTTTGACATGTTGGTGGCGCTAGAGAGTTTAGAATTTGGGCACGAAATTTGTTGAATTTGCTAATGGGACTGTCCTAATTAGATGTGCCAAATTTCACAACTTTTTACCATTGCGTTAATGGGGCTGCCATAGACTTCAATTGCAGCGGAAAGTAGATCAATAATAAATAGCTGCAAGCAGCGATGGCGGGGTCTAGCAGAACAGCAGGTAAGCCTGCGGCTGCTCAGGAAGGCATCATGAGTCCATAGACCAAGTTTGGTGTTTGAAATGAACTCGTCTTCATCCAGGGATTCCAACGGTACCTCATTTGTCCAATTTGAAACAACGGCTCCAAAGCTATGAGCAATATGCAGTTTTTGTACTTATAGCGCCCCCACTGGGTGGACGTTCACCAGACTTCTTTGGCTTCTTACAGACTTGATCATGAGTCTGTGTTAGAAGTTTGATGTCAAAAGAGCAAATGGTTGCTGAGATATGGCCTCACGTCCTGTTTGGCGCGTCATCGCTGAGTTTGATTGGCTGCTACGGGCAAACGGTAGCGAATTAAAAAATACCACTTGAAAGCTCATGTGAGGCTCAGTCTGAAAATTCTATATGTCAAGTCCCGAGGAAATCAGACAATCTGGGTGACCTGTAATGCGTTTTGAAGGTTTTTGATATAATTCAAAATGGCGGTAAATCCAAGATGGCGCGAATGACGTGATCGTATTGGTTGACCTCGGATATATCCAGGGATTACAACGGTACCTCATTTGTGAAATTTGGACAAACGGGTCCAAAGATATGAGCAAAAATGCATTTTTGCTAAATATAGCGCCACCTATAGGTCAAAGATGGCCACAATTCTTGGGCCTGTTAGGGATCGAGTTATGAGTCTGTGATATAAGTTTGATGACAATAGACCAACCGGTTGCTGAGATATGGCCTCACGTCCTTTTTGGCGTAGTCGCCGCCAACTTTGATTGGTTATAATGGGTGAACAAAGTCGAAAATGAAAAATCCGCTTCCTAGCTTTTGTGCGGATTTGTCCGAAGATACTCTGTGCTAATTTTCATGAGAATCGGTCAAAATGTGTGAACGAAGAATCCTTTTGAAGGTTTTCAACAAAATCCAAGATGGCGGAAAATCTAGTCAGACGGAAAATGACGTCATAGGATGCGTTGGACTCGTCATGATCCAAGGATTCCAACGATACCTTGTTTTTTAAATTTGGACCAACGAGTCAAAAGTTATTTAGCTGAATGGGCTTCAAACTTTGACATGTTGGTGGCGCTAGAGAGTTTTGAATTTGGGTTCCAAATTTGTTGAATTTGCTAATGGGAATGTGCTAAATAGATGTGCCAAATTTCACAACTTTTTACCATTGCGTTAATGGGGCTGCCATAGACTTCAATGGTGGCGGAAAGTAGAAGAATAATAATAAATATAGCTGCAAGCAGCGATACGGGGTCTAGCAGAACAGCAGGTAAGCCTGCGGCTGCTCAGGAGGGCATCATGAATCCACAGACCAAGTTTGGTGTTTGAGATTAACTCGTCTTCATCCAGGGATTCCAACGGTATCTCATTTGTCCAATTTGAACCAACGGCTCCAAAGCTATGAGCAAAATGCAGTTTTTGTACTTATAGCGCCCCCTCTGGGTGGAAGTTCACCAGACTTCTTGGGCCTCTTACAGACTTGATCATGAGTCTGTGTTAGAAGTTTGATGTCAAAAGAGCAAATGGTTGCTGAGATATGGCCTCACGTCCAGTTTGGCGCGTCATCGCTGAGTGTGATTGGCTGCTACGGGCAGAGGGAAACGAAATAAAAAAATCCACATGATAGCTCTTGTGAGGCTTGGTCTGAAGATTCTATATGTCAAGTCCCGTGGAAATCAGACAATCTGGGTGACCTGTAATGCGTTTTGAAGGTTTTTGATATAATTCAAAATGGCGGACAATCCAAGATGGCGCGCATGACGTCATGAGATTGATTGACCTCGGCTATATCCAGGGACTCCAACGGTACCTGATTTGTGATATTTGGACAAACAGGTCCAAAGTTATGAGCAAAAATGCATTTTTGCTAAATATAGCGCCCCCTATAGGTCAAAGATCACTATAATTCTTGGGACTGTTTGGGATCGAGTTATGAATATGTGTTATAAGTTTGATGTTAAAAGATTAAACTGTTGCTGAGATATGGCCTCACGTCCTTTTTGGCGTAGTCGCCGCCAACTTTGAATTGATGTAGCTAAATAACAAAGTCGAAATTGAAAAATCCATCTCCTAACTTTTGTGCGGATTGGTCTAAAGATACTATGTGCCAATTTTCATGAGATTTGGTCAAAATTTGTGACCTGTGAAAATTTTTTAAGGTTTTCAACAAAATCCAAGATGGCGGAAAATCTAGTCAGACGGAAAATGACTTCATAGGGTGCGTTGGACTCGTCATGATCCAAGGATTCCAACGATGCCTTGTTTTTGAAATTTGGATCAACGAGTCAAAAGTTATTTAGCTGAATGAGCTTGAAAATTTGACATGTTGGTGGCGCTAGAGAGTTTTGAATTTGGGCACGAAATTTGTTGAATTTGCTAATGGGAATGTGCTAAATAAATGTGCCAAATTTCACAACTTTTTACCATTGCGTTAATGGGGCTGCCATAGACTTCAATGGTGGCGGAAAGTAGAAGAATAATAATAAGAAAAACTACTAAAACAATAGGGTTCTGCAGCTTCGCTGCTAGACCCCTAAATATAGCTGCAAGCAGCGATGGCGGGGTCTAGCAGAACAGCATGTAAGCCTGCGGCTGCTCAGGAAGGCATCATGAGTTCATAGACCAAGTTTGGTGTTTGAGATGAACTCGTCTTCATCCAGGGATTCCAACGGTACCTCATTTGTCCAATTTGAACCAACGGCTCCAAAGCTATGAGCAAAATGCAGTTTTTCTACTTATAGCGCCCCCACTGGGTGGACGTTCACCAGACTTCTTGGGCCTCTTAAAGACTTGGTCATGAGTCTGTGTTATAAGTTTGATGTCAAAAGATTAAATGGTTGCTGAGATATGGCCTCACGTCCTGTTTGGCGCGTCATTGCTGAGTTTGATTGGCTGCTACGGGCAAACGAAAGCGAATTTAAAAATTTCACATAATAGCTCTTGTGAGGCTTGGTCGGAACATTCTATGTGTCAAGTCCCGTGGAAATCAGACAATATGGGTGACCTGTAATGCGTTTTGAAGGTTTTTGATATAATTCAAAATGGCGGACAATCCAAGATGGCGCGAATGACGTCATCGGGTTGGTTGACCTCGGCTATATCCGTGGACTTTAAGGGTACCTAATTTCTGAAAGTTGGACAAACGGGTCCAAAAATATGAGCAAAAATGAATTTTTTCTAAATATAGCGCCACCTATAGGTCAAAGGTCTCCAAAATTATTGGGCCTTTTCAAGATCGAGTTATGAATATGTGTTATGAGTTTGATGTCAAAAGATTAAACTGTTGCTGAGAAATGTCCTCACGTCCTTTTTGGCGTAGTCGCCATCAACTTTGATTGGATGTACTGGTTGAACAAAGTCAAATTTGAAGTAAAAAACGAGCAACTTTTGTGCGGATTGGTCTAAAGATACTCTGTGCCAATTTTCATGAGAATTGGTCAAAATTTGTGACCTGTGAAAATTTTTGAAGGTTTTCAACAAAATCCAAGATGGCGGAAAATCTAGTTAGACGGAAAATGACGTCATGGGGTTCATTGGACTCGTCATGATCCAAGGATTCCAACGATGCCTTGTTTTTTAAATTTGGATCAACGAGTCAAAAGTTATTTAGCTGAATGGGCTTCAAATTTTGACCCATTGGTGGCGCTAGAGAGTTTTGAATTTGGGCACGAAATTTGTTGAATTTGCTAATGGGAATGTGCTAAATAGATGTGCCAAATTTCACAACTTTTTACCATTGCGTTAATGGGGCTGCCATAGACTTCAATTGCAGCGGAAAGTAGAAGAATAATAATAATAAATATAGCTGCAAGCAGCGATGGCGGGGTCTAGCAGAATAGCAGGTAAGCCTGCGGCCGCTCAGGAAGGCGTCATGAGTCCATAGACCAAGTTTGGTGTTTGAAATGAACTCGTCTTCATCCAGGGATTCCAACGGTACCTCATTTGTCCAATTTGAACCAACGGCTCCAAAGCTATGAGCAAAATGCAGTTTTGCTACTTATAGCGCCCCCTGTGGGTGGAAGTTCCCCAGACTTCTTGGGCCTCTTACAGACTTGGTCATGAGTCTGTGTTAGAAGTTTGATGTCAAAAGATTAATTGGTTGCTGAGATATGGCCTCACGTCCTGTTTGGCGCGTCATCGCTGAGTTTGATTGGCTACTACGGGCAAACGGAAGTGAATATAAAAATTTCACATGATAGCTCTTGTGGGGCATGGTCTGAAGATTCTATATGTCAAGTCCCGTGGAGATCAGACAATCTGGGTGACCTGTAATGCGTTTTGAAGGTTTTTGACATAATTCAAAATGGCGGACAATCCAAGATGGCGCGAATGACGTCATAGGATTCGTTGACCTCGGCTATATCCACGTATTACAACGGTACCTCATTTGTGAAATTTGGACAAACGGGTCCAAAGATATGAGCAAAAATGCATTTTTTCTAAATATAGCGCCACCTATAGGTCAAAGGTCTCCAAAATTCATGGGCCTCTTCAAAATCGAGTTATGAATATGTGTTATGAGTTTGATGTCAAAAGAATAAACTGTTGCTGAGATATGTCCTCACGTCCTTTTTGGCGTAGTCGCCATCAACTTTGATTGGATGTACTGGTTGAACAAAGTAAAATTTGAAGTAAAAAACGAGCAACTTTTGTGCGGATTGGTCTAAAGATACTCTGTGCCAATTTTCATGAGAATTGGTTAAAATTTGTGACCTGTGAAAATTTTTTAAGGTTTTCAACAAAATCCAAGATGGCGGAAAATCTAGTCAGACGGAAAATGACGTCATAGGGTGCGTTGGACTCGTCATGATCCAAGGATTCCAACGATGCCTTGTTTTTTAAATTTGGATCAACGACTCAAAAGTTATTTAGCTGAATGGGCTTCAAACTTTGACATGTTGGTGGCGCTAGAGAGTTTAGAATTTGGGCACGAAATTTGTTGAATTTGCTAATGGGAATGTGCTAAATAGATGTGCCAAATTTCACAACTTTTTACCATTGCGTTAATGGGGCTGCCATAGACTTCAATTGCAGCGGAAAGTAGAAGAATAATAATAATAAGAAAAACTACTAAAACAATAGGGTTCTGCAGCTTCGCTGCTAGACCCCTAATAATAATAAGAAAAACTACTAAAACAATAGGGTTCTGCAGCTTCGCTGCTAGACCCCTAAATATAGCTGCAAGCAGCGATACGGGGTCTAGCAGAATAGCAGGTAAGCATACGGCTGCTCAGGAAGGCATTATGAGTACATAGACCAAGTTTGGCGTTTGAGATGAACTCGTCTTCATCCAGGGATTCCAACGGTACCTCATTTGTCCAATTTGAACCAACGGCTCCAAAGTTATGAGCAAAATGCATGTTTGCTACTTATAGCGCCCCCTCTGGGTGGACGTTCACCAGACTTCTTGGGCCTCTTACAGACTTGATCATGAGTCTGTGTTAGAAGTTTGATGTCAAAAGAGCAAATGGTTGCTGAGATACGGCCTCACGTCCTGTTTGGCGCATCATCGCTGAATTTGATTAGCTGCTACGGGCAAACGGAAACGAAATAAAAAAATCAACATTATAGCTCTTGTGAGGCTTGGTCTGAACATTCTATATGTCAAGTCCCGTGCAAATCAGACAATCTGGGTGACCTGTAATGCGTTTTGAAGGTTTTTGATATAATTCAAAATGGCGGACAATCCAAGATGGCGCGCATGACGTCATGAGATTGTTTGACCTCGGCTATATCCAGGGACTCCAACGGTTCCTGATTTGTGATATTTGGACAAACAGGTGTAAAGTTATGAGCAAAAATGCATTTTTGCTAAATATAGCGCCACCTATAGGTCAAAGGTCTCCAAAATTCTTGGGCCTCTTCAAGATCGAGTTATGAATATGTGTTATGAGTTTGATGTCAAAAGATTAACCGGTTACTGAGATATGGTCTCACGTGCTTTTTGGCGTAGTCGCCATCAACTTTGATTGGATGTACTGGGTGAACAAAGTCGAATTTGAAGTAAAAAACGAGCAACTTTTGTGCGGATTGGTCCAAAGATAATCTGTGCCAATTTTCATGAGAATTGGTCAAAATTTGTGACCTGTGAAAATTTTTTAAGGTTTTCAACAAAATCCAAGATGGCGGAAAATCTAGTTAGACGGAAAATGACGTCATAGGGTGCGTTGGAATCGTCATGATCCAAGGATTCCAACGATGCCTTGTTTTTGAAATTTGGATCAACGAGTCAAAAGTTATTTAGCTGAATGGGCTTCAAACTTTGACATGTTGGTGGCGCTAGAGAGTTTTGAATTTGGGCACGAAATTTGTTGAATTTGCTAATGGGACTGTCCTAATTAGATGTGCCAAATTTCACAACTTTTTACCATTGCGTTAATGGGGCTGCCATAGACTTCAATTGCAGCGGAAAGTAGATCAATAATAATAATAATAATAGGAAAAACTACTAAAACAATAGGGTTCTGCAGCTTCGCTGCTAGACCCCTAATAAATATAGCTGCAAGCAGCGATACGGGGTCTAGCAGAATAGCAGGTAAGCCTGCGGCTGCTCAGGAAGGCATCATGAGTACATAGACCAAGTTTGGTGTTTGAGATGAACTCGTCTTCATCCAGGGATTATTACAAATGTAAAAATGTGTTTAACGTGCTGTTTTTATGTGCACATGTATGTTCGCAGGGATAGACGTAACTATTTTGAAGGGCCATCACAGAATTAAGAGTTTTATTTTGAAGAGGTAGACCGCGTCACTCTGGGAAACTGGGCCTGCCTGCCATTCGTCTCGAGAGCTTCGATTCAGGTAAGACGTGTGGCTTGATTGTTGCTAAGCTAGTGATTGCAAATGATGTTCGTGTATTTGATCTCACTGTGTTAGCTATACTCCTCCTGAGAAAGCTAAATGTAATATGATGATACAAAACAAGGAAGAGTTTGTCCGTTACTTTTTGAAGTCTATGCGATAGCAATTAACTTGGCGTATGTTGGTTCGTGAAAGGTAAGATGGCCGACGCGGCCTTGCAATTATGATGTTGGCAAATGTTGTTTGCGGTGTTTTGCCAAGCGAGTGATTGCAAATGATGTGTGTGTATTTTATCACTGTGTTAGTTATACTGTTCATGAGAAAGCCAAAAGTAATATGATATCAAACGAGGCAGAGTTTGTCCGTTTCTTTTGTAGTTTGTGCGATAGCAGTTTTGCAACACATGCTTGGGAATGTGCTCCAAAGAAGCTTTTAGCACTAAGAGCTTCTTAGCTAATCTGGGAAACGTGGCCTATGTTGGTTCGTGAAAAGTAAAATGGCCGAGGCGGCCTTGCAATTATGATGTTGGCAAATGGTGTTTGCATTGTTTCACCGCGTTAGTCAAGAGGATCTGTTGGCAGATAGTACGCGTCCATAATTAACTGGTAAAAGGCACGTCTGATATGTTGTCTGACAGCGCTAAGAGCTTATTAGCTAATCTGGGAAACGTGGCCTATGTTGCTTCGTGAAAAGTAAAATGGCCGACGAAACGTGGCCTCTGTTGGTTTGTGAAAAGTACAATGGCCGACGCGGCCGTGCAATTATGATGTTGGCAAATGTTATTTGCGGTGTTTCACCGCGTTAGTCAAGAGGATCTGTTGGCAGATAGTACGCGTTCATAATTAAATGGTAAAAAGCACGTCTGATATGTGTTCTGACAGTCGTAGCATTTATTAATTTAAGTAATTGTTTAGCTGTTAGATTCGGCGGGGAGGGAGGTGGTGAGGTGAAATTAAATTAAGTGATGTACAGCTGTGGTGCATGCATTCGGGATGTTGAAAGAAGGCCAGTCGATTTTAAAATGTTGTTTGAAGAACTTATGGTCAAAAAGTCCTAATTGTTAATGATTTAGTGTGCTTTTCGCGTAAGAGTAATGGGATGAATGCATTGGGTGAATGCTAGCTTGTAATGTATTTATCAAGAATGAAACAATCGCGCTAATTTAAGACAACCGCTCTGAAAGAATCGGGGAATAACTGTTTATTTTTCAGATTAATTGAAGCGTTGTGGAGGCCGGTGGTGGTTTATTATTATGCTATGTGACTTAATGAAACCATTATCCCTCTCTGTCTGTTTGAGGTGTGATGTTGGCCGTGTTTATATGTGCTTAATGTACTCACTGTAATTAATGTAAAAGCAGACACTGATAATTTAATGTGATTTGTGTCCAATGATTGGAGATGGAGAACGCTTTAATTTGTAAAATGTACAGAAAGCAGGCAACTATGCAAATATTTTGTATTTAAATGAACAATGTGTTGGTCACTTGTTTGACCCACACACATGTACATGTATATTGCCATGTCAGTGGGTTCTGCTCCACATTGTCAGCGTTTGAGAGATTAATTAAATACATGTCAATTAATGGAATAATCATGTGATGCAAATGTGACTTACATTGAGTTTAAAAAACAGTCATCACTATTCATTGTATTAAAGTATAAATGAAAACAGATGATAAAAGTAGCAGTGGTTGGCATCTCACGTCAGTGGCAGCTGATTTGAATGTATTGTGGGTGTCCTAAGAAACTAATTGCTTTCATGTTGATAAGGATTTGGCTTCTAATGTAGTAATATTATAAAACAATCACATAAGAAGTGAAAGTGAAATTTGTTATGAAAAATTATATTATACAAAACACTTAGAAATCATAAAAAGTGATGTGTAGCATAAATGTACTGTTGTGAGCCATTTTATAATGAATGCTAATTGATAATCAATTATACTAAAAAATTGATAATGAATGTTTATTATTTTAAATGTATGTTGAAAATTGTTAAAAAAAAATTGTATTTCTGAAATATTTTGAATGGTTGAAGTAGTATTATCTTACTTGAATTAATACAGCTGGAGGAACACTTTTGACCATATTTATATTAATAGTATATCTGACTTTTGATAGTGCATGCAGATGTGTAATAAATGTGATAATGTGGTTCAGAGTTTCTAAAAGTAGAATGGGAGGCAGAGCCTTCAGTTATCAGGCCCCTCTCTGTGGAACCAGCTGCCAGTTTGGCTTCAGGAAGCAGACACCCTCTCTACCTTTAATATTATGTTTAAAACTTCTCAAATGATTTTATGTCCATGTGACATTATTGTGGTTATTAACTTGTTTCCCTGTTCCAACAGTTATCCTTTGAATGGTGTTATGGTGTGTGTCCCCCCCCCCCCCCTCTTTTCTGTCTTCTCAAACCCCAGCTGGTCGAGGCGGATGGCCACCCTTCCTGAGTCTGGTTCTGCCAGAGGTTTCTTCCTGTTAAAGGGAGTCGTTCCTTTCCACAGTCCCTCAGGCTCAGGACGGGAGATTGGACTGAAGACAAGTTTCAGTGCAATCTGTTGGTTTCCTTAGTTAGGATATTATTTTTGAATTGGCTCTATATGAATTAATTGGATTATTTTTAAATGAATGGATTTCATTGGTTTATGATGACAATGAATTGAACTCCATTTGGCTTAAATTGGACTACATTATTTTAGTGCCTTGAGATGACTATTGTAATTTGGTGCTATATAAATGAAATTGAATAGAATTGAACGTGTGGGTTCGAGATTGTGTTATTTTGCTTTCACTTGTATCATGATATTTCTTTGTTTTCCAGATTTGAATTTGCAAGCAATTGTTGAGAGGTAAGCACATGAATGATAATGTGGGAGTATTTTATAGAAACTTACTGACTTATAGCAGTTGGGGTCTTTGACATTACATCCTGGTACATGATCTTCTGCATCAAAATTGCCAGACATGAATAAATGGAAATTTACAGAACTGCTGAGTCTGGTTCTGCCAGAGGTTTCTTCCTGTTAAAAGGGAGTCGTTCCTTTCCACAGTCCCTCAGGCTCAGGATGGGAGATTGGACTGAAGACAAGTTTCAGTGCAATCTGTTGGTTTCCTTAGCAATGATATTATTTTTGAATTGGCTCTATAAGAATTAATTGGATTATTTTTAAATAGGATTTTATTGGATTATGATTACAATGAATTGAACTTCAATTGGCTTGAATTGAACCACATCATTTAAGTGCCTTGAGATGACATTTGTAATTTGGTGCTATATAAATGAAACTGAATAGAATTGAATGTGTGGGTTCTAGATTGTGTTGTTTTGCTTTCACTTGTATCATGATATTTCTTTGTTTTCCAGATTTGAAATCGCAACCGATTGTTGGAAAGGTAAGCACATGAATGATAATGTGGGTGAATTTTATAGAAACTTACTGACTTGTAGCAGTTGGGGTCTTTGACAGTACATCCTGGTGCATGATATTCTGCATCAAAATTGCCAGACATGAATAAATGGAAATTTACAGAACTGGTGTGTGTCTATTATTTTGTATGAGACAATACTTGTTTAAGATTATTATTATTATGTATCATTCAGGCTTACGTGAGTTGCATCTTTTTTTTTTCGTTTTGCATTTATTTTGGCAATATGATCTTCAAACTATTCCAACTTTATTATGACATTTTCACATTTGTTTAATGTTTATTAATATAGAGACAGAAGGAAATGAGTGGCACATGTCTCAACCAACAGTTTCCATTACTGATATGTTTTAACTTTGTGTTCCAGATGCCACGTCCCAGCAAACGGTCTTTGGCCTCCAGAAATAATCGGGGTGCTGCTGCAGCCAAGGAGCCCTCTGAGGGGGTTAGAAACATCACTATTTTGGTTCACAAGTATTATGATTGTGTGTGTTTGGGAAATATGTTATCCTGTGGAATGCTAATGATCAAAAAGTCATGCCAGCCAACATCTGACTTTTGCAGGAGTTTCCTACCTTAACTTTCTCTCCCTTAGTGCTCAGAATTGGTCATTTCTTTGACTACATTTCCAAATTCTTAGAACATTGTGATGAATATTGAGATAACTTTAACATTTTTCCATCATGGTGTTAAAGAAGGAGAAAAGTGTCAACTTAGTCAGGAACATTCCTCGTGAATAAGAAGCTGTGGCCAATACATACCATGTGTTTTGCAAAGGTTGTAGCACTGTCTTTACGGTAGGGTGTAGTGGGAAATATTAGTAAAGGCTCAATTCAAATGAGCTGTGAAAGAGCCTCCTTATTTTGTATTAAAGTTTCTATTTTCACAACATAAATTAGGCAGTTATGAAATATGTGCATTCCTATATCAAAAAACGTGGAGATTACTAGTGATAAATTGATTGCAGTGGTGCTGTATCAGATGATAAAGGAAATGTGTTACATTACAACTTATTGTTTGTTCTGTGTGTTGCAGATTCCCTGTGCCAAAGAGGGGTTGCTGGATGGTGCCGAGGCTGGGCGTCCTCGTATAAAAAAAGCCAAAACATTCCCCCTTCCCCAAATGTCAAAATCCCCAATCAAGGCATCTGAGGCAAACTTGTGCAATGAACTGTCAAAAAACCTGTGCAAAAACCTGTCAAAAAACCTGTGCAATGAACCCTTGAAAAACCAAAAGCCAAATTCTCAAACTGTATCTACTGACTGTGCAGTTGATTTTCCAGAGATATCTGTGCTGATGGGGTCGTTTCATCAAGGTCATTTCCAGTTTGGAAACGTTCGCAACAAGCAGTGTGGTGCCATCAGTCTGACAGCAGTTCTGAAGAGCAAGACCAAGAACGTGTGGACCTGGAACACCAGAGATCTGGATGATGTGTTGATTAAAGGAACTGTTATTTACAGGTCGATGAGTGCACAGGGAAAAATAAATGATAGTGTGGCACGCCGTGGTTACATTTCTGTGTCTGAACTGCCTACACAACAGCGAATGTGGAATTGTAATTTTGCAATAAACTTTGCTGAATCTTACACTGGCTTTGTCAATATTGATGATTATGACCATGCTTTGCAGGATGTGGCCATGCCTTTTGATGAAGCACTACAGCGAGCACTGTATGGTAATGATGCATGTTTGTTGACAGTTTGTGCTAGTACATGCGCTATAATTAATGAAGGTGGAAGATTTGCCTTTGTGGATTCACATGCAAGTGCAAGGTTTAACCAGCAAGGTGAGAATGCTAGTTGTGTTGTATACATTAGCTCTGTACAGTCTCTGGTTAGCTTTGTGTATGATTATGCACGATCGTTTCACGTAAGGACACCGAGCTTTGAAGTGACAGGAGTGAAAGTGGTAAGCAACATCCGTTCTGACACACGAGCACAGATGACCGAGCCATCGTCCAGTCACGTCACAACTACTTCACACATCCGCCCGCTGTACAGCAAAGTGGTTACAGGTGAGCACAAAGTCTGCAAGCAGCAGTCCTCTATTGGTAATGGTTGTAACCGTTCAACAGAGACGAGATCATACATGAACGAGGCAGCTCCTGGTGACGTAGGTGCAACAAGTCCAACACTCAGCCGCCCCCTGTACAGCAAAGTGGTAACAGGTGAACGCAAAGTCTGCAAGCAGCAGTCCTCTCGTGGTGGGCCGACAAAGGTTACTCAGAACATAAACAATGTTAATGAAACGGCAAGTTCCGTTCACGTGAATGCCGATCTTGATGTCATTGTGAGCAATGTGACAATTGCCAAGCAGCCTTTCAAACCACTGACCCGTCAAGACCGCGATGACTTGTGCAAAAAATTAGGACTGTCAAATGAAAATGCTGACAAAGATCAAATAATAGCTGACGTGGATGATATGGGGTGTCCTTGCAACATTAAAAGCATAAAACCAGATGGAAACTGTTTTTTTCGTTGTCTGGCCTTCAGTGTTTGTCACGATGAGGAGAAACATTTGAAAATAAGACGGGCTGTTGTACGACACCTTCAGAACAACAGTGGTAAATTTGTACAGTATTTAAGAAATGAATATACATCTGTGCAGGACTATGTCACAAAATCAAGGATTTACTACTGTGGGACCTGGGCAAAGGAGATCGACATATTTGCTGCCGCCGATTTATTCCAAACTACTATCTTCACCTTAAATGATAGGAGATGGAACATGCACAGACCTACTGTACAACCATGCATTCAGAACTGTATATATTTAAATCACACTGCCAATCATTATGAGGTTGTAACATGTGTCAAAAACAGGAATACACAGAGTCCTTGTGCCGGAACATGCCAGTCTATCGGTGATGGACAGTTAAGACCCCAGCGGAAGAGAAAGTTCACTGAGTCAGACAAGAAAGCAGAAAAAGAACGTCTACGATGCAGTGACATCAATGTGAAGAAACGAAAAATTGAGACTGAAAAGACAAAATATAATGAATATGAGTGCATTAGGGATTCCAAACGTGAGACATCTCGTAAACATTTTCATAAGAACAGCAAAAATTCTGAATTTCGGAAAAAGAAAAGTGATTATTTCAACAAAAACTATGAAAGCAATGTGCAGTTCAAGGCACGTAAACTTGCACAGCGTAAAAAGAAATATGACACTGTTCCAAATTTTAAAAAATTAATGTGTGATTCCTCAAAAAACACTTATCGGACAAACACAATATTTCAACATAAAGTCCGTGATTATAGTCATACGAAATACAAGACGAACATCGTGTTTCAAAATAAAGTTCGTGATTATAGTCATACAAAGTACAAGAGCGACATCGTGTTTCAAAAGAAGGTCAACGACAATAGCAAGACAAAATATCATGAATGTGATGATATTCGCGAAAATAAAATTAAGAGTAGCTGTGACATGTATGCAAATATGAGAAAGAAGCAACAAGACATTGAATTTGTCATTGATCAGTTTCGTCAAGACGTAAGCCGTGGTCCTGAATACGTATGCTCTGTTTGTCATCGCTTACTTTTCAGGAAACAAGTGATAGAGTGTAAAATATGTCATTATGAAAGCAAAAGACCAGAGGTTGCTGCACTGGCTAAGCGGTGTATAACATTGCAATATTTACATGTTTGTGATACTGAATGTAAGCAGGAATGTCATTTGTCTGATAGTCCTTTTAGCAAATTATGGGTTTGCCATTGCTGCCATAAAAAAATGCTTAGAGGAAAACTACCAGAAGAGAGTGTCACCAACAACATGTATTTGGATGAAATTCCACCTGAGCTGAAATGTCTGAACTCTTTGGAGGAACATCTCATTGCTCGTCATATTCCCTTCATGAAGCTGCTGTGTTTGCCCCGAGGACGCCAAAGAGCTTGCCATGGTCCATGTGTCTCTGTACCTGTTCATAACAGTAGCGTGACAAATATTCTTCCAAGGAACGAATGTGATGACAAAATGATAAGAGTCAAACTCAAACGCAAGTTGACATACAAAGGTCATTATGAGTACATGTATGTCCACACTGATCGTGTAAGGAATGCACTGAGGTATTTGATCGCAAACAATAAGTGGTATGATGATGTGATTTTTAATGATGAATGGGTAAACACTCTGAATGGAAGTGATCAATGCGAGGCAAATGAGGACACCGAAGAGCTACCCGCTAACAGTGATGATGAAAATAACCTTGAAGAGCAAGCAGAGGAGGAACTGACCTACATTAAAGACCAGGGTGGCCTCTTGTCAGACACATCATTGCAACCTGTCAATCTGGGTTCAGAGATCATTGATCAGAATTTCCAGGATATACTGAGCGTGGCACCAGCTGAAGGCAACAGTCCTGTTCGGTTGCTATCTGATAAAACCAACGAGGCCAAATGCTTTCCTGTTCTGTTTCCATTGGGTGGACCTACATTCCATGATGAAAGGGAATCAAAAATAACTCTGTCACGTTACCTGAACTGTCGCATTCTCAACGCTGATGGACGTTTTGGTCGCAACACAGACTACATTTTTTATGCACAATACATGTCAGAAGTGTATCAAGTCATATCTGGTGTATCAGTGGCAATGCGCAAAGGTGGTGGCAAATCATCTCTGAAAGAAGCATCAGACCTGTTGTTGAACTCAGATTCACTAAGTAAAATATTACGAAATGATGAAGGGTACAAGTTCTTGCGAGGAATTCGTGGAACCCCACCTTACTGGATGTCAGTACAGAAAGATTTGTTCAGTATGATTCGACAACTGTCAATTCCAACGTTTTTCATAAGCATGTCAAGTGCCGATCTGAGATGGCCCGAAATGCTTGGTTCTCTTTTGAGGTTGGAAGGAAAAGAAACACCTGTGGAGGATCTTGACTGGTCTGACAAATGTGCACTGATTGGAAGAAATCCAGTTACTGCAGCAAGAATGTTTGATCATCGATGGCATTGTTTTCTTCGTGATGTAATCATGTCACCAGCTGAACCCATAGGGAAAATAAAGGACTACTTCTATCGAGTTGAATTCCAACAGCGTGGTTCTCCTCATGTTCACTGTCTGTTTTGGGTGGAAAATGCACCAAAGATTGATAAAGACAGTGATGCCGATGTGGTAACTTTCATAGACCGATACATTTCATGTGAGATTCCACCAGAGTCTGATGCAGAGCTTCATGAGGTTGTGAACAGTGTTCAAAAACATAGCACCAAACACTCAAAAACATGCCGTAAGAAAAATACAGTGTGTCGATTCAATTTCCCACGACCTCCATCAAGCCGTACTTTCTTTACAAGAAGTGGGAACTCAGAGGACTTGAGTGGAAAAGATGACAATACCAATGCCAATGCAATCATAAAGAAAGTGAAAACAGCCCTGGACAATCCTGACTTGAATTATGATACAGTTGATGCTTTTTTTGAGTCTCTTGGGATACATCAAGGCCTGTTTGAGAGAGCATACAACATATGTTCCAAAAAGAAAAGCATTGTCCTCAAGCGAAATCCTTCTGAAATTTGGGTGAACCAGTACAATAAAGACTTACTGCGTGCTTGGCAAGGAAACATGGACATTCAGTTTGTCACCGATGCCTTTTCTGTTGTGGTCTACATACTGTCATACATCACAAAAGCAGAGCAAGAAATGGGTTTGCTGTTACAGCGTGCACAGAATGAGGCGAGGAATGGCAATCTTGATGCAAAAGCTGCGTTCAAACAGCTCGGCAGTGTCTACCTGCACAACAGAGAAGTTTCAGCTCAAGAGGCAGTGTATAGATTGACACGTATGCACTTAAAGGAATGTTCTCGTGAAGAACAGTTTATTCCTGTCGGTGAAAATCCTGTTAGAATGAGTTTGCCTTTGCATGTGCTCCAAGCTAAAGCTCAGCTCCAACAGTCTGATGATGATAGTAGCATTTGGATGACTAATGTGGTGGAACGGTACAAGAGCAGACCTCGATCAGCAGAAATGGAGGAGTTATGCCTTGCCAGCTTTTGCTCTCAATACAGAGTTATTTCAAAGTCTGAGGGTTCACAACAAAGAGAATCACATGACATAATCCAACTCAACAACAACCGTGGCTTCATCAGAAAAAGGACCAGAACACAGCCTGCTGTCGTGAGGTATCCCAGGTTTTCACCAACAAAAAATCCGGAAAAGTACTTTCATTCATTGCTGCAGCTGTTTTTGCCCTTTTATGAAGACTCGCACCTCAAACCACCTCAGTTTGATACATACGAACAGTTTTACACAAGTGGTGCGGTGAAATGTGGCACTGACATTGAAAAAGTGCAATCAATTGTGGACTCCAATAAAGCTTTATTTGAAAAAGAAAGCGATGAGATTGACAAAGCCAAAGAACTGCTGGATAACGACATTGATTTAGAAGACGCTTGGGCTCAGATATGTCCGGAAACAGAAAAGGAACGTCTCAGTTGTTTGGATATCATGAAACATAAAGCTGTAGATGATGAAGAAGGCAGTGATGATGTTTGTGATCTTATTCCCGACCTGACAGCAAACCCAAAGACAACATGCACTTTGGAAACTAATCACATGACAATGCCCCGAGAGGCTGCACTAGGTTTATTGCGAACATTGAATGAAGAACAGGCAGCAATATTTTATGCTGTTCGTCAGTGGTGTCTGCAGATACTCTTTGGACAGAATCCTGAACCGTTGCGATTGTTCATTACTGGTGGAGCAGGAACAGGTAAATCCCATTTGATCAAAGCCATCCACTACGAATCTACACGACTGCTGTCACAAATTGCTGACAATCCAGAGGATCTGACTGTGCTTCTAACAGCACCCACTGGTGTGGCTGCATATAACATTGGTGCTGCAACTATTCACAATACATTCTCCATTGGTGCAAATGTTAAACTGCCTTATCAACCTCTTGGTGATGAGAAGGTCAATACTTTAAGGATGAAAATGCGAAACTTGCACATTTTGATCATTGATGAAGTGTCTATGGTTGACCATCGTCTTTTGGCCTATGTTCATGGCAGACTACGTCAAATCAAACAGACTGGGGATTATTCTTTGTTTGGAAATGTTTCCCTGATTTGTGTGGGTGACTTCTTTCAGTTGAGACCTGTTAAAGGCACACCTCTTTTTTCTGACAACACAGAAGTCAACATGTGGGACAACAACTTTGAGGTTGCAGAGCTTACTGAAGTTTTGAGGCAAGAAAATGCAGATTTTGCGGAGATACTGAATCGCCTCAGAGTTCGTAAAAAGAATGAATGTCTCAGTGCCCGTGATGTCCTTGCATTAAAGCAATGTGAAACTGGTGAAGACTCCACAGACATTCACATATATGCTACAAATGCAGAGGTTGATAAATACAATATTACCAGATTACAAGAACATTGCCCAGATGTAATCAGCATAGATGCCCAAGATTTTACACGGAGTCCCAAAACTGGAAGAATGGAACCAAAATTAGGCTTCCATACAAAGGTTTTCAACTCATGCTTGCCAAGGTGTGTGTCATTGGGCATTGGAGCAAAGGTGATGTTGAAGAAAAATATAGACGTGTCTGACGGCCTTGTCAATGGTGTGTGTGGTACGGTTGTGGAAATTATTAATGGTGAAGATGAGGATGACATTCCTATTGCTATCCATATTGAGTTTGAAGACCCTAATGTTGGAAAGATGCAGAGGTCGAAATCCAAACGAAGTTCTGAACGCTCTACAATTGTGGAGGTACAAGAGGATCAAGTATCAAATGCTGGTGGAATACGAAGGCAATTTCCTCTCACCCTGGCTTGGGCAATGACAGTACATAAGTGCCAAGGCCTTACTGTGGACAGAGCTGTTGTATCACTCAACAAAATCTTTGCTGCAGGGCAAGCATATGTTGCATTGAGTCGGGTGAGAACTCTTGATGGACTGATTATTGAGGACTTCAAAGAAGCAGCTATATTTTGTGATGACAAAGTAGACACAGCCATGAAAAGCTTGCCAAAGTTCAACTTTAAAAGTATTGGTTCAGCTGACATCGATCCGGTCTGCACAATTGCACTCCACAATGTACAGAGTTTGAATGCTCACTTTGACGACGTGCGATCCCACAAAACCCTCATGAAAGCTGACTGTATTTGCTTAACAGAAACATGGCTCAATGCAGACAGCAAAGACCAACCACAACTACCGGGATATGTCTTTAATCACAATCCAAGACAGAACTGTTACGATGACTCTGACACAGTTTTTACAGCATTGAAACATCAGCAAAGAGGAGGAGTTGGTTTGTATTATTCAGACAACATTGATGTGCAGGTGTCAATTCCAACGAGATGCAACTTGGAATGTTTGTATTTCCATATATCTCATGTAAATTTGACTGCTGTTGTTTTGTACAGGCCAAGTTCCTACAAGATTGACATGTTTCGACAGCAGTTATCACAGGTCGTCTTTGAACTTGAGAAGCATGCAGGGAGGAAGGTGATCATGGGAGACTTCAATGAGGATGTCTTTGTTTCGTCTACTGTGGCAAAATTCCTGGAACAACATGGATACACTCAACATGTCCAAGCAGCTACAACAGAAAGAGGTACGTTAATAGATCATGTGTACTGTAAAGATGTAGGAGATGTTGTTGTCGATGTTGTACAGACATACTACAGTTTCCATGAAGCAATTCTTATCTCACTGTTGTAATATTTGTGTTTGCAATGTGAATTATCCACCATTATATGTTTTGTAGATGTTCCGTCCGCTATTTGGGGTTTGGGGGGGTCGCAAGGAGGGAGCGATATACAGGACGGCTCCTTGCAGGGAGTGGGAGGGTATGTAATCTATTTTCCAAAAGAAGTTTTGTGTTTTGGAGACCAGGGCTGGTTAGCATGCTTCCAAACAAAAGAAAAAAATAATGTGAGTGTCTGTCTGATATTTTGTGATCGCCGCAAGTGCAACCTAAGCTATCACAGCTACTTAGTAACTTTCTCCCTCTCTTTCAGTTCATCATTGACAGATTAGTTGGCCCACAATTATGTTCATGCTTTTGGAGTGGGTTACTGCCTTTTATATCTTAACAGATCTTAACAAGTGGGTCCATTCAAGACAGTCATTTTACTCTTAGTTTATTTTTAGTCACTGCCCCATAGTCGCTGCACTTGCACTTTACCTCCTGTAGTGACTACACTTGCATCAACTAGCCCTGGTCTCCAGATAAAAGTATATTGAACAATATCTAGGTGAAAATGTCATTTTTTGTCTCGATAAATAAATTATATGCTCAGTCAGCTCATTTGAAGCCATTGAATCATTAGGCCTATCTAATAATAACGTGAATGTAAGGAGTTTTAAAAATGTGTTTTATCCATTATAGTTCCTGGCTTATTTAAGATTTTGATCAATATGCTGTGTGCTCTTTTTAAAACATAAGTTATTTCTTTAAAATGAAAAAGCCATACATATTATAAAAGTTTGAGACACAACCTTAAACCAAACTTCTTTTGGAAAATTTGTTACTTTATTTCATTCTTGTTTCTTTGTTTTTACAAATGATCACAAGTGGGCAGGCATGGCTATACTGTAATCTTTGTCTTTTTCTGTCATTCAGCTGTCCAATCAGCACTATGTTCACCTTCCTTCTAAAAAAACTAAACTGTTACACTTTCTATGCAGCATCCTTTTAAGGTTATCTGTGTAATAACAAAGATAAAGACATTTTAAACATAAAGTTGTTGAACAACCAGATCAGCTCAATCATGCATGATACAGAAAGTTTCTGCAATGTATAGAATCGGTTGCCGTGTCTAAACAAAACAGACAATTTTGTCGTTTGCATGTACAGATACTGGCACCACCAACTACGTCAAAAACATAATTATGCTACTTTCAAATGTAACCAATATCAGACTGTTGCTCATATGTTGGCCTGTACGAGTAGTGGCACAATAACCCGAAGAGAATTTATATGGATATGCCACTGTGATCTTACATTGATTCCTTGTTCATTTCTAGGGATACAGCAGGGCATACTTACAATAAGAACATAACCTTTTGTCAAATGTCTACACCCCCTGAAGTCCTGCTCACTTGTGATCCAGTTTTGTAAACAGGGTCTTTTAACCCTGTGTACTATTTTCTAATAATGTTTCTATTGTACACTATTTTATAATGTTAATTTAATGTAAAAATTCTGTTTTGACAGTTATGGGACCATTCATTGCATTGATTGTATGCGTGAGTGAGTAACACAAGGCTATTGCATTTGCCTTCATTTTCAGTATTTTTTGTTTTCAATTTCTGTGTTGTGTGTCCCATTCAAGATGAATTGTTGATAGGCTTTTTTGGTTTATTTGTTGTTTTTATTTCATCACTGTGCATTTGTAATAGAGTTAAGTATTACTTAAGGATTACTTAAAATGGACAGTTGTTTTGCAAAAGCTAACTAAGGCATTTTGCCCACTTTAAGGTGCACAACAAAAGTATGTTTGTAAGTTTACTGATGTCAAAGAACTGTACAAATCATGTTTTCCCAAAACTTAAAAAGCTGTGTGGACCTTGCCTATCTACCTGGTTCAATTCCCATGGCATACACAGATGATGAAACCTGCAAAGACTTTTGAACATCAGCAATACAACCTACAAAAGCAGCTGTCACTCATTTGACTTTTGCATCCTTGGTGCTTCGCAAAGCTGAAATGTCTTCATCTGTGCTCTGGAACTTCAAAAGAAACTACACCTCTTGAAAATATGATTAATGGAAACAGGAAATTTTGTGAGTATCTCTACTTCCACAATTAGAAATTCATGTATCTTTCACAAGATTTAATGAAGAAACATTGTTCTGTGTTTATTGCTCACAGTAGTGTTCCACCTGTGGTCCACGCCTGTATTTCCAACTGAACCCTGGCCGTCCAAGACCCATTTGAAGAAAAAAAATGACAGCAGTCTGAGTTAATAGTCCTTGATTTAATTTCATTCCGTGAGTATCAATTCATGCTTTTATTTTAAATAAATGTATAACCTATGTTTTTTGCCAATGCTGTAAATTTCTTTGTTTTATTCATCACTAGATGGATGTCCTACATCTGCAGCCCACTGAATGATTCGTACCAGCCACAGAACCTGTTGATGGTCATCGACCTTTACTATCCATGGTCATTCCTAAAGACTGCTGTGTTTCACTGTACACCTTCTGAACTACAGAAATGTGATTCCAAGAAATGTTTCTCAGTGACAAAACATGTAAGTATACAGACTGTTCCAAACTGCATTTTAATTGTCATTTTTGAATGAAGTGATTTGTTCTGTTTGATTGGCCTGCTGAGGAACATGTACCAACCTATCTAGTATGCATGTTTTGTGCGATTTTTCCTGACAACATATTGTTCTTTGCCAGGTATTGTATGTGCACTGACGGTCATGTTGCTTTAACAACATCCATGGAACAACAGGACAACACTGTGCTATGATCACCAGCATGGAAGATCTTCTCAACTCGACTGCTCAGAGCCGAAGGATATAATCTGTGGACGTATCAACACAGTTCTAAAAGTTGATCTGGCTGCTTAACGTTTGCTGCAGACACTTGCTGAGACTGTCTGGAACACTCTCCTATCTCCTCTACTACCTCTGCAGCTACAAATATTCAAGACATCAACTCCATGCTTGCTTTTGTGACTCTTATAAAGGGTGAAGGTGCTGACTGCTCCTGCAGTCAAATTGGTTGTGCATACTGCAAAGTCTGTATGTAATGAGGTATTTGTTTTAAAGGATCATTTCATTTAACCTCAGCTGAAATTTATGTTCATCACAGAGTCCTTGCTCTGACGACATAGTCCTTGGGGAACTCCGCACTGTACTTAATGCTTTCACTACCTCAAAACTAGATAATTGCAACTTACTTTATACAGACCTTACTCAAATCACCTTAAGCTGGCCTTACACTATACTTTTTTTCAGTCTTAAGAGTCTGAGATTAGATTTGATAAGTCCTGCTGAAATCTCAAGTAATGACAGAAACACAGCACACTGCCTTTCCCCTAGTTACATATTGAGCGAGTATGACTGGACAATCTCAAACTAGTGAGCTGTTATCTCACAGTAGTCTTTCACAAATCTTATACAAATCTTTTTCATGTCTTTTGGTGTAAAGCCAGCTTTACCCACAGTACATCATGTCCAGGATGTAACTGTCACAGGTACAAAAACACGGAATAGTTCACTCTTGTTTTTATTAAGCTGCAATCGCTGGCAGTGAAATTAAAGATACATTTTAAAATTCTTTTAATAAAAAAAAAACCAAAACAACATTGAATGTATTGCTTGTATGCTTCTAAATTTATCACTGACTTAGTATGACCTTATTCTGCATCTAGTTAAGTAATCCTCCGAAAACCTTGTCTCAATTCCCTTTTCACTTAAAAAAACGGGGGAACTTTCTCTGTGGTTACACTCATGCTTTGGGATGATCTCATTCATATCAAATGTTGTACAACTACAAATAGTTTTGTTGATTTGTTTATTTTGTTATTAAAAAAAATAGTTTAAAATACTCTTGATCATTTTTGTTTTTTCTTTTATTGTTATTATCATTGCTAAGATACAGTATATGCCCACATAAAATACCTATATCTTCCAATCGTCACCCAAATTTTTGGGTCTCTCAAAAAAGTGGTCACCGGTCTGTTAGAAGTTTGAAGTCAAAACATCAAATGGTTGCCAAGATATGGCCTCACTCATGTTCAGCGGTGTTAGCGGTTGATTGGCTGCTACAGGTAAACGGAAGCTAGATTAAAAAATACACATGACAGCTTTTATGAGGCTTGGTCTAAAGAATCTATGTGTCCCGTGGAAGTCAGACAATCTGGGTGACCTGAAATGCTTTTTGAAGGTTTTTGATATAATTCAAAATGGCGGAGAATCCAAGATGGCGCAAATGACGTCATAGGGTGCCTTGACCTCGTCTACATCCAGGGATTCCAACGGTACCTCATTTGTCCAGTTTGAACCAACGGCTCCAAAGTTATGACCAAATTGCATTTTTGATACTTATAGCGCCCTCTCTGGGTGGAAGTTCACCAGACTTCTTGGGCCTCTTAAAGGCTTGGTCATGAGTCTGTGTTATGAGTTTGATGACAAAAGATCAAATGGTTTCTGAGATATGACCTCACGTCCTGTTTGGCGGGTCAGCGCTGAGTTTGATTGGTTGCTACTGGCAAACGGAATCGAATATAAATATTCAACATGATAGCTCTTCTGAGGCTTGGTTTGAAGATTCTATATGTCAAGTCCCGTGGAAATCAGACAATCTGAGTGACCTGTAATGCGTTTTGAAGGTTTTTGACATAATTCAAAATGGCGGACAATCCAAGATGGCGCTAATGACGTCATAGGGTTGATTTACATCGGCTATATCCAGGGACTCCAACGGTACCTCATTTGTGAAATTTGGACAAACAGGTGTAAAGTTATGAGCAAAAATGCATTTTTTCTAAATATAGCGCCACCTATAGGTCAAAGGTCTCCAAAATTATTGGGCCTCTTCAAGATCAAGATATGAATTTGTGTTATAAGTTTGATGTCAAAAGATTAAACCGTTGCTGAGATATGGCCTCACGTCCTTTTTGGCGTAGTCGCCGCCAAATTTGATTGGTTGTAGTTAGTGAACAAAGTTGAAATTGAAGAAAAAAACGAGCAACTTTTGTGCGGATTGATCCAAAGATACTCTGTGCCAATTTTCATGAGAATTGGTCAAAATTTGTGACCTGTGAAAATTTTTTAAGGTTTTCAACAAAATCAAAGATGGCGGAAAATCTAGTCAGACGGAAAATGACGTCATAGGGTGCGTTGGAATCGTCATGATCCAAGGATTCCAACGATGCCTTGTTTTTGAAATTTGGATCAACGAGTCAAAAGTTATTTAGCTGAATGGGCTTCAAACTTTGACCCGTTGGTGGCGCTAGAGAGTTTTGAATTTGGGCACGAAATTTGTTGAATTTGCTAATGGGAATGTGCTAAATAGATGTGCCAAATTTCACAACTTTTTACCATTGCGTTAATGGGGCTGCCATAGACTTCAATTGCAGCGGAAAGTAGATCAATAATAATAGGAATACCAGCTAAAACAATAGGGTTCTGCAGCTTCGCTGCTAGACCCCTAAATATAGCTGCAAGCAGCGATACGGGGTCTAGCAGAACAGCAGGCAAGCCCGCGGCTGCTCAGGAGGGCATCATGAGTCCACAGACCAAGTTTGGTGTTTGAGATTAACTCGTTTTCATCCAGGGATTCCAACGGTACCTCATTTGTCCAATTTGAACCAACGGCTCCAAAGCTATGAGCAAAATGCAGTTTTTGTACTTATAGCGCCCCCTCTGGGTGGAAGTGCACCAGACTTTTTGGGCTTCTTACAGACTTGATCATGAGTCTGTGTTAGAAGTTTGATGTCAAAAGATTAATTGGTTGCTGAGATATGGCCTCACGTCCTGTTTGGCGCGTCATCACTTAGTTTGATTGGCTGTTATGGGCAAAGGGAAACGAAATAAAAAATTCCACATGATAGCTCTTGTGAGGCTTGGTCTGAAGATTCTATGTCTCAAGTCCCGTGGAAATCAGACAATCTGGGTGACCTGTAATGTGTTTTGAAGGTTTTTGATATAATTCAAAATGGCGGACAATCAAAGATGGTGTGAATGACGTCGTAGGTTTGGTTGACCTCGGCTATGTCCAGGGATTACAACAATACCTCATTTGTGAAATTTGGACAAACGGGTCCAAAGATATGACCAAAAATGCATTTTTGTTAAATATAGCGCCACCTATAGGTCAAAGGTCTCCAAAATTCTTGGGCCTCTTTAAGATTGAGTTATGAATAAGTGTTATGAGTTTGATGTCAAAAGATTAAACTGTTGTTGAGATATGGTCTCACGTCCTTTTTGGCGTAGTCGCCATCAACTTTGATTGGATGTACTGGTTGAACAAAGTCGAATTTGAAGTAAAAAACGAGCAACTTTTGTGCGGATTGGTCCAAAGATACTCTGTGCCAATTTTCATGAGAAATGGTCAAAATTTGTGACCTGTGAAAATTTTTTAAGGCTTTCAACAAAATCCAAGATGGCGGAAAATCTAGTTAGACGGAAAATGACGTCATAGGGTGCGTTGGACTCGTCATCATCCAAGGATTCCAGCGATATGTTGTTTTTGAAATTTGGATTAACGAGTCAAAAGTTATTTAGCTGAATGGGCTTCAAAATTTGACCCGTTGGTGGCGATGGAGAGTTTTGAATTTGGGCACGAAATTTGTTGAATTTGCTAATGGGATGTTCCTGAAGATATGGGCCAAATTTCACAACTTTTTACCATTGCGTTAATGGGGCTGCCATAGACTTCAATTGCAGCGGAAAGTAGAAGAATAATAAGAAAAGCTACTAAAACAATAGGGTTCTGCAGCTTCGCTGCTAGACCCCTAATAATAATAAGAAAAGCTACTAAAACAATAGGGTTCTGCAGCTTCGCTGCTAGACCCCTAATAAATATAGCTGCAAGCAGCGATACGGGGTCTAGCAGAATAGCAGGTAAGCCCGTGGCTGCTCAGGAAGGCATCATGAGTCCATAGACCATGTTTGGTGTTTGAGATGAACTCGTCTTCATCCAGGGATTCCAACGGTACCTCATTTGTCCAATTTGAACCAACGGCTCCAAAGCTATGAGCATTATGCAGTTTTTCTACTTATAGCGCCCCCTCTGGGTGGAAGTGCACCAGACTTCTTGGGCTTCTTACAGACGTGGTTCTGAGTCTGTGTTAGAAGTTTGATGTCAAAAGAGCAAATGGTTGCTGAGATATGGCCTCACGTCCTGTTTGGTGCGTCATCGCTGAGTTTGATTGGCTGCTACGGGCAAATGGAAACGAAATAAAAAAATCCAGATAATAACTATTGTGAGGCTCAGTCTGAACATTCTATATGTCAAGTCCCGTGGAAATCAGACAATCTGGGTGACCTGTAATGCGTTTTGAAGGTTTTTGACATAATTCAAAATGGCGGACAATCCAAGATGGCGCGAATGACGTCATAGGATTCGTTGACCTCGGCTATATCCACGGATTACAACGGTACCTCATTTGTGAAATTTGGACAAACGGGTCCAAAGATATGAGCAAAAATGCATTTTTTCTAAATATAGCGCCACCTATAGGTCAAAGGTCTCCAAAATTCTTGGGCCTCTTCAAAATCGAGTTATGAATATGTGTTATGAGTTTGATGTCAAAAGATTAAACTGTTGCTGAGATATGGCCTCACGTCCTTTTTGGCGTAGTCGCCATCAATTTTGATTGGAGATACTGGTTGAACAAAGTCAAATTTGAAGTAAAAAACGAGCAACTTTTGTGCGGATTGGTCTAAAGATACTCTGTGCCAATTTTCATGAGAATTGGTCAAAATTTGTGACCTGTGAAAATTTTTTAAGGTTTTCAACAAAATCCAAGATGGCGGAAAATCTAGTTAGACGGAAAATGACGTCATAGGGTGCGTTGGACTCGTCATGATCCAAGGATTCCAACGATGCCTTGTTTTTGAAATTTGGATCAACGAGTCAAAAGTTAATTAGCTGAATGGGCTTCAAACTTTGACCCATTGGTGGCGCTAGAGAGTTTTGAATTTGGGCACGAAATTTGTTGAATTTGCTAATGGGAATGTGCTAAATAGATGTGCCAAATTTCACAACTTTTTACCATTGCGTTAATGGGGCTGCCATAGACTTCAATTGCAGCGGAAAGTAGAAGAATAAATATAGCTGCAAGCAGCGATGGCGGGGTCTAGCAGAATAGCAGGTAAGCCTGCGGCTGCTCAGGAAGGCATCATGAGTCCATAGACCAAGTTTGGTGTTTGAAATGAACTCGTCTTCATCCAGGGATTCCAACGGTACCTCATTTGTCCAATTTGAACAGACGGCTCCAAAGCTATGAGCAAAATGCAGTTTGTCTACTTATAGCGCCTCCACTGGGTGGAAGTGCAACAGACTTCTTGGGCCTCTTAAAGACTTGGTCATGAGTCTGTGTTATGAGTTTGATGTCAAAAGATTAAACTGTTGCTGAGATATGGCCTCACGTCCTTTTTGGCGTAGTCGCCGTCAACTTTGATTGGATGTACTGGGTGAACAAAGTCGAATTTGAAGTAAAAAACGAGCAACTTTTGTGCGGATTGGTCCAAAGATACTCTCTGCCAATTTTCATGAGAATTGGTCAAAATTTGTGACCTGTGAAAATTTTTTAAGGTTTTCAACAAAATCCAAGATGGCGGAAAATCTAGTTAGACGGAAAATGACGTCATAGGGTGCGTTGGACTCGTCATGATCCACGGATTCCAACGATGCCTTGTTTTTTAAATTTGGATCAATGAGTCAAAAGTTATTTAGCTGAATGGGCTTCAAACTTTGACCCGTTGGTGGCGCTAGAGAGTTTTGAATTTGGGCACGAAATTTGTTGAATTTGCTAATGGGAATGTGCTAAATAGATGTGCCAAATTTCACAACTTTTTACCATTGCGTTAATGGGGCTGCCATAGACTTCAATTGCAGCGGAAAGTAGATCAATAATAAATATAGCTGCAAGCAGCGATGGCGGGGTCTAGCAGAATAGCAGGTAAGCCTGCGGCTTCTCAGGAAGGCATTATGAGTACATAGACCAAGTTTGGTGTTTGAGATGAACTCGTCTTCATCCAGGGATTCCAACGGTACCTCATTTGTCCAATTTGAACCAACGGCTCCAAAGCTATGAGCAAAATGCAGTTTTTGTACTTATAGCGCCCCCTCTGGGTGGAAGTGCACCAGACTTCCTGGGCTTCTTACAGACTTGATCATGAGTCTGTGGTAGAAGTTTGATGTCAACAGAGCAAATGGTTGCTGAGATAAGGCCTCACGTCCTGTTTGGCGCGTCATTGCTGAGTTTGATTGGCTGCTATGGGCAAAGGTAAACGAAATAAAAAATTCCACATGATAGCTCTTGTGAGGCTTGGTCTGAACATTCTATGTGTCAAGTCCCGTGGAAATCAGACAATCTGGGTGACCTGTAATGCGTTTTGGAGGTTTTTGATACAATTCAAGATGGCGGACAATCCAAGATGGCGCGAATGACGTCATGAAATTGGTTTACCTCGGCTATGTCCAGGGACTCCAACGGTACCTGATTTGTGATATTTGGACAAACAGGTGTAAAGTTATGAGCAAAAATGCATTTTTGCTAAATATAGCGCCACCTATAGGTCAAAGATCACTATAATTATTAAGCCTGTTAAGGATCGAGTTATGAGTCTGTGTCATAAGTTTGATGTCAAAAGACCAACCGGTTGCTGAGATATGGCATCACGTGCTTTTTGGCGTTGTCGCCGTTAACTTTGATTGGTTGTATTGGTTGAACAAAGTCGAAATTGAAAAATCCGCTTCGTATCCTTAGTGCGGATTCGTCCAAAGATACTGTGTGCCAATTTTCATGAGAATTGGTCAAAATTTGTGACCTGTGAAACTTTTTGAAGGTTTTCAACAAAATCCAAGATGGCGGAAAATCTAGTTAGACGGAAAATGACGTCATAGGGTGCGTTGGACTCGTCATGATCCAAGGATTCCAACGATGCCTTGATTTTGAAATTTGGATCAACGAGTCAAAAGTTATTTAGCTGAATGGGCTTCAAACTTTGACATGTTGGTGGCGCTAGAGAGTTTTGAATTTGGGCACGAAATTTGTTGAATTTGCTAATGGGACTGTCCTAATTAGATGTGCCAAATTTCACAACTTTTTACCATTGCGTTAATGGGGCTGCCATAGACTTCAATTGCAGCGGAAAGTAGATCAATAATAAATATAGCTGCAAGCAGCGATACGGGGTCTAGCAGAATAGCAGGTAAGCATACGGCTGCTCAGGAAGGCATCATGAGTCCATAGACCAAGTTTGGCATTTGAAATTAACTCGTCATCATCCAGGGATTCCAACGGTACCTCATTTGTCCAATTTGAACCAACGGCTCCAAAGCTATGAGCAAAATGCAGTTTTTCTACTTATTGCGCCCCCTCTGGGTGGACGTTCACCAGACTTCTTGGGCCTCTTAAAGACTTGTTCATGAGTCTGTGTTAGAAGTTTGATGTCAAAAGAGCAAATGGTTGCTGAGATATGGCCTCACGTCCTGTTTGGCGCGTCATCGCTGAGTTTGATTGGCTGCTACGGGCAAAGGGAAACTAAATAAAAGATTCACCATGATAGCTCTTGTGAGGCTTGGTCTGAACATTCTATGTGTCAAGTCCCGTGGAAATCAGACAATCTGGGTGACCTGTAATGCATTTTGAAGGTTTTTGACATAATTCAAAATGGCGGACAATCAAAAATGGCGTGAATGTCGTCATAGGATTGGTTGACCTCGGCTATATCCAGGGACTCCAAAGTTACCTGATTTGTGATATTTGGACAAACAGGTGTAAAGTTATGAGCAAAAATGCATTTTTGCTAAATATAGCGCCACCTATAGGTCAAAGATCACTAAAACTCTTAGGGCTGTTAAGGATCGAGTTATGAGTCAGTGTCATATGTTTGATGTCAAAAGACCAACCGGTTGCTGAGATATGGCCTCACGTCTTTTTTGGCGTTGTCGCCGTTAACTTTGATTGGTTGTAATGGGTGAACAAAGTCGAAATTGAAAAATCCGCTTCGTATCCTTTGTGCGGATTTGTCCAAAGATACTGTGTGCCAATTTTCATGAGAATTGGTTAAAATCTGTGACCTGTGAAACTTTTTGAAGGTTTTCAACAAAATCCAAGATGGCGGAAAATCTAGTTAGACGGAAAATGACGTCATAGGGTGCGTTGGACTCGACATGATCCAAGGATTCCAACGATGTCTTGTTTTTGAAATTTGGATCAACGAGTCAAAAGTTATTTAGCTGAATGGGCTTCAAACTTTGACCCGTTGGTGGCGCTAGAGAGTTTTGAATTTGGGCACGAAATTTGTTGAATTTGCTAATGGGACTGTCCTAAATAGATGTGCCAAATTTCACAACTTTTTACCATTGCGTTAATGGGGCTGCCATAGACTTCAATTGCAGCGGAAAGTAGATCAATAATAATAATAATAATAATAATAGGAAAAGCTAGTAAAACAATAGGGTTCTGCAGCTTCGCTGCTAGACCCCTAAATATAGCTGCAAGCAGCGATGGCGGGGTCTAGCAGAATAGCAGGTAAGCCTGCGGCTGCTCAGGAAGGCATCATGAGTCCATAGACCAAGTTTGGTGTTTGAAATGAACTCGTCTTCATCCAGGGATTCCAACGGTACCTCATTTGTCCAATTTGAACCAACGGCTCCAAAGCTATGAGCAAAATGCAGTTTTTCTACTTATAGCGCCCCCACTGGGTGGACGTTCACCAGACTTCTTGGGCCTCTTAAAGACTTGGTCATGAGTCTGTGTTATAAGTTTGATGTCAAAAGATTAAATGGTTGCTGAGATATGGCCTCACGTCCTGTTTGGCGCGTCATCGCTGAGTTTGATTGGCTACTACGGGCAAAGGGAAACTAAATAATAAAATCCACATGATAGCTCTTGTGAGGCTTGGTCTGAACATTCTATGTGTCAAGTCCCGTGGAAATCAGACAATCTGGGTGACCTGTAATGTGTTTTGAAGGTTTTTGATATAATTCAAAATGGCGGACAATCAAAGATGGCGCGAATGACGTCATAGGATTCGTTGACCTCGGCTATATCCAGGGATTACAACGGTACCTCATTTGTGAAATTTGGACAAACGGGTCCAAAGATATGAGCAAAAATGCATTTTTTCTAAATATAGCGCCACCTATAGGTCAAAGATCTCCAAAATTCTTGGGCCTCTTCAGAATCGAGTTATGAATATGTGTTATGAATTTGATGTTAAAAGATTAAACTGTTGCTGAGATATGGCCTCACGTTCTTTTTGGCGTAGTCGCCGCCAACTTTGATTGGTTGTAGTTAGTGAAGAAAGTAGAATTTGAAGTAAAAAACGAGCAACTTTTGTGCGGATTGGTCCAAAGATACTCTGTGCCAATTTTCATGAGAATTGGTCAAAATTTGTGACCTGTGAAAATTTTTGAAGGTTTTCAACAAAATCCAAGATGGCGGAAAATCTAGTCAGACGGAAAATGACGTCATAGGGTGCGTTGGAATCGTCATGATCCAAGGATTCCAACGATACCTTGGTTTTGAAATTTGGATGAACGAGTCAAAAGTTATTTAGCTGAATGGGCTTCAAACTTTGACATGTTGGTGGCGCTAGAGAGTTTTGAATTTGGACACGAAATTTGTTGAATTTGCTAATGGGACTGTCCTAATTAGATGTGCCAAATTTCACAACTTTTTACCATTGCGTTAATGGGGCTGCCATAGACTTCAATTGCAGCGGAAAGTAGAAGAATAATAATAAATATAGCTGCAAGCAGCGATGGCGGGGTCTAGCAGAATAGCAGGTAAGCCTGCGGCTGCTCAGGAAGGCATCGTGAGTCCATAGACCAAGTTTGGTGTTTGAGATGAACTCGTCTTCATCCAGGGATTCCAACGGTATCTCATTTGTCCAATTTGAACCAACGGCTCCAAAGCTATGAGCAAAATGCAGTTTTTCTACTTATAGCGCCCCCTCTAGGTGGAAGTGCACCAGACTTCTTGGGCTTCTTACAGACTTGATCATGAGTCTGTGTTAGAAGTTTGATGTCAAAAGAGCAAATGGTTGCTTAGATATGGCCTCACGTCCTGTTTGGCGCGTCATCGCTGAGTTTGATTGGCTGCTACGGGCAAAGGAAAACGAAATAAAAGATTCCACATGATAGCTCTTGTGAGGCTTGATCTGAACATTCTATATGTCAAGTCCCGTGGAAATCAGACAATTTGGGTGAGCTGTAATAGGTTTTGGAGGTTTTTGACATAATTCAAAATGGCGGACAATCCAAGATGGCGCAAATGACGTCATAGGATTCGTTGACCTCGGATATATCAACGGATTACAACGGTACCTCATTTGTGAAATTTGGACAAAGGGGTCGAAAGTTATGAGCAAAAATGCATTTTTGCTAAATATAGCGCCCCCTATAGGTCAAAGATCACTAAAATTCTTAGGCCTGTTAAGGATCGAGTTATGAGTCAGTGTCATAAGTTTGATGTCAAAAGACCAACCGGTTGCTGAGATATGGCCTCACGTCCTTTTTGGCGTTGTCGCCGTTAACTTTGATTGGTTGTAATGGGTGAACAAAGTCGAAATTGAAAAATCCGCTTCGTATCCTTTGTGCGGATTCGTCCAAAGATACTGTGTGCCAATTTTCATGAGAATTGGTCAAAATTTGTGACCTGTGAAACTTTTTGAAGGTTTTCAACAAAATCAAAGATGGCGGAAAATCTAGTCAGACGGAAAATGACGTCATAGGGTGCGTTGGACTCGTCATGATCCAAGGATTCCAGCGATATGTTGTTTTTGAAATTTGGATCAACGAGTCAAAAGTTATTTAGCTGAATGGGCTTCAAACTTTGACATGTTGGTGGCGCTAGAGAGTTTTGAATTTGGGCACGAAATTTGTTGAATTTGCTAATGGGACTGTCCTAATTAGATGTGCCAAATTTCACAACTTTTTACCATTGCGTTAATGGGGCTGCCATAGACTTCAATTGCAGCGGAAAGTAGAAGAATAATAAATATAGCTGCAAGCAGCGATGGCGGGGTCTAGCAGAATAGCAGGTAAGCCTGCGGCTGCTCAGGAAGGCATTGTGAGTACACAGACCAAGTTTGGTGTTTGAGATGAACTCGTCTTCATCCAGGGATTCCAACGGTACCTCATTTGTCCAATTTGAACCAACGGCTCCAAAGTTATGAGCAAAATGCATGTTTGCTACTTATAGCGCCCCCTCTGGGTGGACGTTCACCAGACTTCTTGGGCCTCTTACAGACTTGATCATGAGTCTGTGTTAGAAGTTTGATGTCAAAAGAGCAAATGGTTGCTGAGATACGGCCTCACGTCCTGTTTGGCGCGTCATCGCTGAATTTGATTGGCTGCTACGGGCAAAGGCAAACGAAATAAAAAAATCAACATGATAGCTCTTGTGAGGCTTGGTCTGAACATTCTATATGTCAAGTCCCGTGGAAAGCAGACAATCTGGGTGACCTGTAATCCATTTTGAAGGTTTTTGACATAATTCAAAATGGCGGAATATCCAAGATGGCGCGCATGACGTCTTGAGATTGATTGACCTCGGCTATATCCAGGGACTCCAACGGTACCTGATTTGTGATATTTGGACAAACAGGTGTAAAGTTATGAGCAAGAATGCATTTTTGCTAAATATAGCGCCACCTATAGGTCAAAGATCACTAAAATTGTTTGGCCTGTTAAGGATCGAGTTATGAGTCTGTGTCATAAGTTTGATGTCAAAAGACTAACCGGTTGCTGAGATATGGCCTCACGTCCTTTTTGGCGTTGTCGCCGTTAACTTTGATTGGTTGTAATGGGTGAACAAAGTCGAAATTGAAAAATCCGCTTCGTATCCTTTGTGCGGATTCGTCTAAAGATACTGTGTGCCAATTTTCATGAGAATTGGTCAAAATTTGTGACCTGTGAAACTTTTTGAAGGTTTTCAACAAAATCCAAGATGGCGGAAAATCTAGTTAGACGGAAAATGACGTCATAGGGTGCGTTGGACTCGTCATGATCCAAGGATTCCAGCGATATGTTGTTTTTTAAATTTGGATCAACGAGTCAAAAGTTATTTAGCTGAATGGGCTTCAAACTTTGACATGTTGGTGGCGCTAGAGAGTTTTGAATTTGGGCACGAAATTTGTTGAATTTGCTAATGGGAATGTGCTAAATAGATGTGCCAAATTTCACAACTTTTTACCATTGCGTTAATGGGGCTGCCATAGACTTCAATTGCAGCGGAAAGTAGAAGAATAATAAATATAGCTGCAAGCAGCGATACGGGGTCTAGCAGAATAGCAGGTAAGCCTGCGGCTGCTCAGGAAGGCATCATGAGTCCACAGACCAAGTTTGGTATTTCAGATGAACTCGTCTTCATCCAGGGATTCCAACGGTACCTCATTTGTCCAATTTGAACCAACGGCTCCAAAGCTATGAGCAAAATGCAGTTTTTGTACTTACAGCGCCCCCACTGGGTGGAAGTGCACCTGACTTCTTGGGCTTCATACAGACTTGGTCATGAGTCTGTATTAGAAGTTTGATGTCAAAAGATTAAATGGTTGCTGAGATATGGCCTCACGTCGTGTTTGGCGCGTCATCGCTGAGTTTGATTGGCTGCTACGGGCAAAGGGAAACGAAATAAAAAATTCCACATGATAGCTCTTGTGAGGCTTGGTCTGACCAATCCATGTGTCAAGTCCCGTGGAAATCAGACAATCTGGGTGACCTGTAATGTGTTTTGAAGGTTTTTGATATAATTCAAAATGGCGGACAATCCAAGATGGCGCGAATGACGTCATAGGGTTGCTTGACCTCGGCTATATCCAGGGATTACAACAATACCTGATTTGTGAAATTTGGACAAACGGGTCCAAAGATATGACCAAAAATGCATTTTTGCTAAATATAGCGCCACCTATAGGTCAAAGGTCTCCAGAATTCTTGGGCCTCTTCAAGATCAAGTTATGAGTCTGTGTCATAAGTTTGATGTCAAAAGAATAAACTGTTGCTGAGATATGGCCTCACGTCCTTTTTGGCGTTGTCGCCGTTAACTTTGATTGGTTGTATTGGGTGAACAAAGTCGAAATTGAAAAATCCGCTTCGTATCCTTTGTGCGGATTCGTCCAAAGATACTGTGTGCCAATTTTCATGAGAATTGGTTAAAATTTGTGACCTGTGAAACTTTTTGAAGGTTTTCAACAAAATCCAAGATGGCGGAAAATCTAGTTAGACGGAAAATGACGTCATAGGGTGCGTTGGACTCGTCATGATCCAAGGATTCCAACGATATGTTGTTTTTGAAATTTGGATCAACGAGTCAAAAGTTATTTAGCTGAATGGGCTTCAAACTTTGACCCGTTGGTGGCGCTAGAGAGTTTAGAATTTGGGCACGAAATTTGTTGAATTTGCTAATGGGATGTTCCTGAAGATATGGGCCAAATTTCACAACTTTTTACCATTGCGTTGATGGGGCTGCCATAGACTTCAATTGCAGCGGAAAGTAGAAGAATAATAATAAGAAAAACAGCTAAAACAATAGGGTTCTGCAGCTTCGCTGCTAGACCCCTAATAATAATAATAATAAGAAAAGCTACTAAAACAATAGGGTTCTGCAGCTTCGCTGCTAGACCCCTAAATATAGCTGCAAGCAGCGATGGCGGGGTCTAGCAGAATAGCAGGTAAGCCTGCGGCTGCTCAGGAAGGCATTATGAGTACATAGACCAAGTTTGGTGTTTGAGATGAACTCGTCTTCATCCAGGGATTCCAACGGTACCTCATTTGTCCAATTTGAACCAACGGCTCCAAAGTTATGAGCAAAATGCATGTTTGCTACTTATAGCGCCCCCTCTGGGTGGACGTTCACCAGACTTCTTGGGCCTCTTACAGACTTGATCATGAGTCTGTGTTAGAAGTTTGATGTCAAAAGAGCATATGGTTGCTGAGATATGGCCTCACGTCCTGTTTGGCGCATCATCGCTGAATTTGATTGGCTGCTACGGGCAAACGGAAACGAAATAAAAAAATCAACATGATAGCTCTTGTGAGGCTTGGTCTGAACATTCTATATGTCAAGTCCCTTGGAAATCAGACAATCTGGGTGACCTGTAATGCGTTTTGAAGGTTTTTGATATAATTCAAAATGGCGGACAATCCAAGATGGCGCGCATGACGTCATGAGATTGTTTGACCTCGGCTATATCCAGGGACTCCAACGGTACCTGATTTGTGATATTTGGACAAACAGGTGTAAAGTTATGAGCAAAAATGCATTTTTGCTAAATATAGCGCCACCTATAGGTCAAAGATCACTATAATTCTTGGGCCTATTAAGGATCGAGTTATGAGTCAGTGTCTTAAGTTTGATGTCAAAAGACCAACCGGTTGCTGAGATATGGCCTCACGTCCTTTTTGGCGTTGTTGCCGTTAACTTTGATTGGTTGTAATGGGTGAACAAAGTCGAAATTGAAAAATCCGCTTCGTATCCTTTGTGCGGATTCGTCCAAAGATACTCTGTGCCAATTTTCATGAGAATTGGTCAAAATTTGTGACCTGTGAAACTTTTTGAAGGTTTTCAACAAAATCCAAGATGGCGGAAAATCTAGTTAGACGGAAAATGACGTCATAGGGTGCGTTGGACTCGTCATGATCCAAGGATTCCAGCGATATGTTGTTTTTGAAATTTGGATCAACGAGTCAAAAGTTATTTAGCTGAATGGGCTTCAAACTTTGACATGTTGGTGGCGCTAGAGAGTTTTGAATTTGGGCACGAAATTTGTTGAATTTGCTAATGGGATGTTCCTGAAGATATGGGCCAAATTTCACAACTTTTTACCATTGCGTTAATGGGGCTGCCATAGACTTCAATTGCAGCGGAAAGTAGAAGAATAATAATAAGAAAAACAGCTAAAACAATAGGGTTCTGCAGCTTCGCTGCTAGACCCCTAAATATAGCTGCAAGCAGCGATGGCGGGGTCTAGCAGAATAGCAGGTAAGCCTGCGGCTACTCAGGAAGGCATTGTGAGTACACAGACCAAGTTTGGTGTTTGAGATGAACTCGTCTTCATCCAGGGATTCCAACGGTACCTCATTTGTCCAATTTGAACCAACGGCTCCAAAGTTATGAGCAAAATGCATGTTTGCTACTTATAGCGCCCCCTCTGGGTGGACGTTCACCAGACTTCTTGGGCCTCTTACAGACTTGATCATGAGTCTGTGTTAGAAGTTTGATGTCAAAAGAGCAAATGGTTGCTGAGATACGGCCTCACGTCCTGTTTGGCGCATCATCGCTGAATTTGATTGGCTGCTACGGGCAAAGGGAAACGAAATAAAAAAATCAACATGATAGCTCTTGTGAGGCTTGGTCTGAACATTCTATATGTCAAGTCCCGTGGAAAGCAGACAATCTGGGTGACCTGTAATCCATTTTGAAGGTTTTTGACATAATTCAAAATGGCGGAATATCCAAGATGGCGCGCATGACGTCTTGAGATTGATTGACCTCGGCTATATCCAGGGACTCCAACGGTACCTGATTTGTGATATTTGGACAAACAGGTGTAAAGTTATGAGCAAGAATGCATTTTTGCTAAATATAGCGCCACCTATTGGTCAAAGATCACTAAAATTGTTAGGCCTGTTAAGGATCGAGTTATGAGTCTGTGTCATAAGTTTGATGTCAAAAGACTAACCGGTTGCTGAGATATGGCCTCACGTCCTTTTTGGCGTTGTCGCCGTTAACTTTGATTGGTTGTAATGGGTGAACAAAGTCGAAATTGAAAAATCCGCTTCGTATCCTTTGTGCGGATTCATCTAAAGATACTGTGTGCCAATTTTCATGAGAATTGGTCAAAATTTGTGACCTGTGAAACTTTTTGAAGGTTTTCAACAAAATCCAAGATGGCGGAAAATCTAGTTAGACGGAAAATGACGTCATAGGGTGCGTTGGACTCGTCATGATCCAAGGATTCCAGCGATATGTTGTTTTTGAAATTTGGATCAACGAGTCAAAAGTTATTTAGCTGAATGGGCTTCAAACTTTGACATGTTGGTGGCGCTAGAGAGTTTTGAATTTGGGCACGAAATTTGTTGAATTTGCTAATGGGAATGTGCTAAATAGATGTGCCAAATTTCACAACTTTTTACCATTGCGTTAATGGGGCTGCCATAGACTTCAATTGCAGCGGAAAGTAGAAGAATAATAAATATAGCTGCAAGCAGCGATACGGGGTCTAGCAGAACAGCAGGTAAGCCTGCGGCTGCTCAGGAAGGCATCATGAGTCCATAGACCAAGTTTGGTGTTTGAAATTAACTCGTCTTCATCCAGGGATTCCAACGGTACCTCATTTGTCCAATTTGAAGCAACGGCTCCAAAGTTATGAGCAAAATGCAGTTTTTGTACTTATAGCGCCCCCTCTGGGTGGAAGTGCACCAGACTTCCTGGGCTTCTTACAGACTTGATCATGAGTCTGTGGTAGAAGTTTGATGTCAACAGAGCAAATGGTTGCTGAGATAAGGCCTCACGTCCTGTTTGGCGCGTCATCGCTGAGTTTGATTGGCTGCTACGGGCAAACGGTAGCAAATTAAAAAATACCATTTGAAAGCTCATGTGGGGCTCAGTCTGAAAATTCTATATGTCAAGTCCCGTGGAAATCAGACAATCTGGGTGACCTGTAATGCGTTTTGAAGGTTTTTGACATAATTCAAAATGGCGGACAATCAAAGATGGTGTGAATGACGTCGTAGGTTTGGTTGACCTCGGCTATGTCCAGGGATTACAACAATACCTCATTTGTGAAATTTGGACAAACGGGTCCAAAGATATGACCAAAAATGCATTTTTGTTAAATATAGCGCCACCTATAGGTCAAAGGTCTCCAAAATTCTTGGGCCTCTTTAAGATTGAGTTATGAATAAGTGTTATGAGTTTGATGTCAAAAGATTAAACTGTTGTTGAGATATGGTCTCACGTACTTTTTGGCGTAGTCGCCATCAACTTTGATTGGATGTACTGGTTGAACAAAGTCGAATTTGAAGTATAAAACGAGCAACTTTTGTGCGGATTGGTCCAAAGATACTCTGTGCCAATTTTCATGAGAAATGGTCAAAATTTGTGACCTGTGAAAATTTTTTAAGGCTTTCAACAAAATCCAAGATGGCGGAAAATCTAGTTAGACGGAAAATGACGTCATAGGGTGCGTTGGACTCGTCATCATCCAAGGATTCCAGCGATATGTTGTTTTTGAAATTTGGATTAACGAGTCAAAAGTTATTTAGCTGAAGGGCTTCAAAATTTGACCCGTTGGTGGCGCTAGAGAGTTTTGAATTTGGGCACGAAATTTGTTGAATTTGCTAATGGGATGTTCCTGAAGATATGGGCCAAATTTCACAACTTTTTACCATTGCGTTAATGGGGCTGCCATAGACTTCAATTGCAGCGGAAAGTAGAAGAATAATAAGAAAAGCTACTAAAACAATAGGGTTCTGCAGCTTCGCTGCTAGACCCCTAATAAATATAGCTGCAAGCAGCGATGGCGGGGTCTAGCAGAACAGCATGTAAGCCTGCGGCTGCTCAGGAAGGCATCATGAGTCCATAGACCAAGTTTTGTGTTTGAGATGAACTCGTCTTCATCCAGGGATTCCAACGGTACCTCATTTGTCCAATTTGAACCAACGGCTCCAAAGCTATGAGCAAAATGCAATTTTGCCACTAATAGCGCCCCCTCTGGGCGGAAGTTCACCAGACTTCTTGGGCCTCTTACAGACTTGGTCATGAGTCTGGGTTATAAGTTTGATGTCAAAAGATTAAATGGTTGCTGAGATATGGCCTCACGTCCTATTTGGCGTGTCAGCGCTGAGTTTGATTGACTGCTACGGGCAAACGGAATCGAATTTAAACATTCCAGGTGATAGCTCTTGTGAGGCTTAGTCTGAAGATTCTATGTGTCAAGTCCCATGGAATTCAGACAATCTGGGTGACCTGTAATGCATTTTGAAGGTTTTTGACATAATTCAAAATGGCGGACAATCCACGATGGTGCGAATGACGACATAGGGTTGGTTGACTTCGGATATATCCAAGAATTACAACAGTACTTCATTTGTGAAATTTGGAAAAACGGGTCCAAAGTTATGAGCAAAAATGCATTTTTGCTAAATATAGCGCCCTCTATAGGTCAAAGATCACTTTAATTCTTGGCACTGTTTGGGATCGAGTTATGAATATGTGTTATAAGTTTGATGTCAAAAGATTAAACTGTTGCTGAGATATGGCCTCACGTCCTTTTTGGCGTAGTCGCCACCAACTTTGATTGGTTGTAGTTAGTGAACAAAGTCGAAATTGAAGAAAAAAACGAGCAACTTTTGTGCGGATTGATCCAAAGATACCCTGTGCTAATTTTCATGAGAATTGGTCAAAATTTGTGACCTGTGAAAATTTTTTAAGGTTTTCAACAAAATCCAAGATGGCGGAAAATCTAGTCAGACGGAAAATGACGTCATAGGGTGCGTTGGACTCGTCATGATCCAAGGATTCCAACGATGCCTTGTTTTTGAAATTTGGATGAACGACTCAAAAGTTATTTAGCTGAATGGGCTTCAAACTTTGACATGTTGGTGGCGCTAGAGAGTTTTGAATTTGGGCACGAAATTTGTTGAATTTGCTAATGGGATGTTCCTGAAGATATGGGCCAAATTTCACAACTTTTTACCATTGCGTTAATGGGGCTGCCATAGACTTCAATTGCAGCGGAAAGTAGAAGAATAATAAGAAAAGCTACTAAAACAATAGGGTTCTGCAGCTTCGCTGCTAGACCCCTAAATATAGCTGCAAGCAGCGATGGCGGGGTCTAGCAGAATAGCAGGTAAGCCTGCGGCTGCTCAGGAAGGCATTATGAGTACATAGACCAAGTTTGGTGTTTGAGATGAACTCGTCTTCATCCAGGGATTCCAACGGTACCTCATTTGTCCAATTTGAACCAACGGCTCCAAAGTTATGAGCAAAATGCATGTTTGCTACTTATAGCGCCCCCTCTGGGTGGACGTTCACCAGACTTCTTGGGCCTCTTACAGACTTGATCATGAGTCTGTGTTAGAAGTTTGATGTCAAAAGAGCATATGGTTGCTGAGATATGGCCTCACGTCCTGTTTGGCGCGTCATTGCTGAGTTTGATTGGTTGCTATGGGCAAAGGGAAACGAAATAAAAAAATCAACATGATAGCTCTTGTGAGGCTTGGTCTGAACATTCTATATCTCAAGTCCCGTGGAAATCAGACAATCTGGGTGACCTGTAATGCGTTTTGAAGGTTTTTGATATAATTCAAAATGGCGGACAATCCAAGATGGCGCGCATGACGTCATGAGATTGATTGACCTCGGCTATATCCAAGGACTCCAACGGTACCTCATTTGTGATATTTGGACAAACAGGTGTAAAGTTATGAGCAATAATGCATTTTTGCTAAATATAGCGCCACCTATAGGTCAAAGATCACTAAAATTCTTAGGCCTGTTAAGGATCGAGTTATGAGTCAGTGTCATAAGTTTGATGTCAAAAGACCAACCGGTTGCTGAGATATGGCCTCACGTCTTTTTTGGCGTTGTCGCCGTTAACTTTGATTGGTTGTAATGGGTGAACAAAGTCGAAATTGAAAAATCCGCTTCGTATCCTTTGTGCGGATTCGTCCAAAGATACTGTGTGCCAATTTTCATGAGAATTGGTCAAAATTTGTGACCTGTGAAACTTTTTGAAGGTTTTCAACAAAATCCAAGATGGCGGAAAATCTAGTTAGACGGAAAATGACGTCATAGGGTGCGTTGGACTCGTCATGATCCAAGGATTCCAGCGATATGTTGTTTTTGAAATTTGGATCAACGAGTCAAAAGTTATTTAGCTGAATGGGCTTCAAACTTTGACATGTTGGTGGCGCTAGAGAGTTTTGAATTTGGGCACGAAATTTGTTGAATTTGCTAATGGGACTGTCCTAATTAGATGTGCCAAATTTCACAACTTTTTACCATTGCGTTAATGGGGCTGCCATAGACTTCAATTGCAGCGGAAAGTAGATCAATAATAAATATAGCTGCAAGCAGCGATGGCGGGGTCTAGCAGAATAGCAGGTAAGCCTGCGGCTGCTCAGAAAGGCATCATGAGTCCATAGACCAAGTTTGGTGTTTGAAATGAACTCGTCTTCATCCAGGGATTCCAACGGTACCTCATTTGTCCAATTTGAACCAACGGCTCCAAAGCTATGAGCAAAATGCAGTTTTTCTACTTATAGCGCCCCCTCTGGGTGGACGTGCACCTGACTTCTTGGGCTTCTTACAGACTTGATCATGAGTCTGTGTTATAAGTTTGATGTCAAAAGAGCAAATGGTTCCTGAGATATGGCCTCACGTCCTGTTTGGCGCGTCATCGCTGAGTTTGATTGGCTGCAACGGGCAAACAGTAGCGAATTAAAAAATACCACTTAAAAGCTCATGTGAGGCTCAGTCTCAAGATTCTATATGTCAAGTCCCGTGGAAATCAGACAATCTGGGTGACCTGTAATGCGTTTTGAAGGTTTTTGATATAATTAAAAATGGCGGACAATTAAAGATGGCGCACATGACGTCATAGGGTTGGTTGACCTTGGATATATCCAGGGATTACAATGGCACCTCATATGTGAAATTTGGACAAACGGGTCCAAAGATATGCTCAAAAATGCATTTTTGCTAAATATAGCGCCACCTATAGGTCAAAGATAGCCACAATTCTTGGGCCTATTAGGGATTGAGTTATGAGTCTGTGATATAAGTTTGATGTCAATAGACCAACCGGTTGCTGAGATATGGCCTCACGTCCTTTATGGCATAGTCGCCGCCAACTTTGATTGGTTATAATGGGTGAACAAAGTCGAAATTGAAAAATCCGCTTCCTAACTTTTGTGCGGATTTGTCCTAAGATACTCTGTGCTAATTTTCATGAGAATCGGTCAAAATGTGTGAACGAAGAATCCTTTTGAAGGTTTTCAACAAAATCCAAGATGGCGGAAAATCTAGTCAGACGGAAAATGACGTCATAGGGTGCGTTGGAATCGTCATGATCCAAGGATTCCAACGATATCTTGTTTTTGAAATTCGGACCAACGAGTCAAAAGTTATTTAGCTGAATGGGCTTCAAACTTTGACATGTTGGTGGCGCTAGAGAGTTTTGAATTTGGGCACGAAATTTGTTGAATTTGCTAATGGCATTGTCCTAAAGATATGGGCCAAATTTCACAACTTTTTACCATTGCGTTAATGGGGCTGCCATAGACTTCAATGGTGGCGGAAAGTAGAAGAATAATAAGAAAAGCTACTAAAACAATAGGGTTCTGCAGCTTCGCTGCTAGACCCCTAATAATAGGAAAAGCTAGTAAAACAATAGGGTTCTGCAGCTTCGCTGCTAGACCCCTAATAATAAGAAAAACAGCTAAAACAATAGGGTTCTGCAGCTTCGCTGCTAGACCCCTAAATATAGCTGCAAGCAGCGATGGCGGGGTCTAGCAGAATAGCAGGCAAGCCTGCGGCTGCTCAGGAGGGCATCATGAGTCCATAGACCAAGTTTGGTGTTTGAGATGAACTCGTCTTCATCCAGGGATTCCAACGGTACCTCATTTGTCCAATTTGAACCAACGGCTCCAAAGCTATGAGCAAAATGCAGTTTTTCTACTTATAGCGCCCCCACTGGGTGGACGTTCACCAGACTTCTTGGGCCTCTTAAAGACTTGGTCATGAGTCTGTGTTATAAGTTTGATGTCAAAAGATTAAATGGTTGCTGAGATATGGCCTCACGTCCTGTTTGGGGCGTCATTGCTGAGTTCGATCGGCTGCTACGGGCAAACGGAAGCGAATTTAAAAATTTCACATGATAGCTCTTGTGGGGCATGGTCTGAAGACTCTATATGTCAAGTCCCGTGGAAATCAGACAATCTGGGTGACCTGTAATGCGTTTTGAAGGTTTTTGACATAATTCAAAATGGCGGATAATCCGAGATGGCGCGAATGACGTCATAGGATTCGTTGACCTCGGCTATATCCACGGATTACAACGGTACCTCATTTGTGAAATTTGGACAAACGGGTCCAAAGATATGCTCAAAAATGCATTTTTGCTAAATATAGCGCCACCTATAGGTCAAAGATAACCACAATTCTTGGGCCTGTTAGGGATTGAGTTATGAGTCTGTGATATAAGTTTGATGTCAATAGACCAATTGGTTGCTGAGATATGGCCTCACGTCCTTTTTGGCGTAGTCGCCGCCAACTTTGATTGGTTATTGTGGGTGAACAAAGTCGAAATTGAAAAATCCGCTTCCTAACTTTTGTGCGGATTCGTCCAAAGATACTCTCTGCTAATTTTCATGAGAATCGGTTAAAATTTGTGAACGAAGTTTCCTTTTGAAGGTTTTCAACAAAATCCAAGATGGCGGAAAATCTAGTCAGACGGAAAATGACGTCATAGGGTGCGTTGAACTCGTCATGATCCAAGGATTCCAACGATACCTTGTTTTTGAAATTTGGACCAACGAGTCAAAAGTTATTTAGCTGAATGTGCTTCAAACTTTGACATGTTGGTGGCGCTAGAGAGTTTTGAATTTGGGTTCCAAATTTGTTGAATTTGCTAATGGGACTGTCCTAAATAGATGTGCCAAATTTCACAACTTTTTACCATTGCGTTAATGGGGCTGCCATAGACTTCAATGGTGGCGGAAAGTAGAAGAATAATAATAATAAGAAAAACTACTAAAACAATAGGGTTCTGCAGCTTCGCTGCTAGACCCCTAATAATAATAGGAAAAGCTACTAAAACAATAGGGTTCTGCAGCTTCGCTGCTAGACCCCTAAATATAGCTGCAAGCAGCGATACGGGGTCTAGCAGAATAGCAGGTAAGCATACGGCTGCTCAGGAAGGCATCATGAGTCCATAGACCAAGTTTGGCGTTTGAAATTAACTCGTCATCATCCAGGGATTCCAACGGTACCTCATTTGTCCAATTTGAACCAACAGCTCCAAAGCTATGAGCAAAATGCAGTTTTTCTACTTATAGCGCCCCCTCTAGGTGGAAGTGCACCAGACTTCTTGGGCTTCTTAGAGACTTGATCATGAGTCTGTGTTAGAAGTTTGATGTCAAAAGAGCAAATGGTTGCTGAGATATGGCCTCACGTCCTGTTTGGCGCGTAATCGCTGAGTTTGATTGGCTGCTACGGGCAAAGGAAAACAAAATAAAAAAATACACATTATAGCTCTTGTGAGGCTTGATCTGAACATTCTATATGTCAAGTCCCGTGGAAATCAGACAATTTGGGTGACCTGTAATGCGTTTTGGAGGTTTTTGACATAATTCAAAATGGCGGACAATCCAAGATGGCGCGCATGACGTCATGAGATTTATTGACCTCGGCTATATCCAGGGACTCCAACGGTACCTGATTTGTGATATTTGGACAAACAGGTGTAAAGTTATGAGCAAAAATGCATTTTTGCTAAATATAGCGCCACCTATAGGTCAAAGATCACTATAATTCTTGGGCCTATTAAGGATCGAGTTATGAGTCAGTGTCATAAGTTTGATGTCAAAAGACCAACCGGTTGCTGAGATATGGCCTCACGTCCTTTTTGGCGTTGTCGCCGTTAACTTTGATTGGTTGTAATGGGTGAACAAAGTCGAAATTGAAAAATCCGCTTCGTATCCTTTGTGCGGATTCGTCCAAAGATACTGTGTGCCAATTTTCATGAGAATTGGTCAAAATTTGTGACCTGTGAAACTTTTTGAAGGTTTTCAACAAAATCCAAGATGGCGGAAAATCTAGTTAGACGGAAAATGACGTCATAGGGTGCGTTGGACTCGTCATGATCCAAGGATTCCAGCGATATGTTGTTTTTGAAATTTGGATCAACGAGTCAAAAGTTATTTAGCTGAATGGGCTTCAAACTTTGACATGTTGGTGGCGCTAGAGAGTTTTGAATTTGGGCACGAAATTTGTTGAATTTGCTAATGGGACTGTCCTAATTAGATGTGCCAAATTTCACAACTTTTTACCATTGCGTTAATGGGGCTGCCATAGACTTCAATTGCAGCGGAAAGTAGATCAATAATAATAATAATAATAGGAAAAGCTAGTAAAACAGTAGGGTTCTGCAGCTTCGCTGCTAGACCCCTAAATATAGCTGCAAGCAGCGATGGCGGGGTCTAGCACAATAGCAGGTAAGCCTGCGGCTGCTCAGGAAGGCATCATGAGTCCATAGACCAAGTTTGGTGTTTGAAATGAACTCGTCTTCATCCAGGGATTCCAACGGTACCTCATTTGTCCAATTTGAACAGACGGCTCCAAAGCTATGAGCAAAATGCAGTTTGTCTACTTATAGCGCCTCCACTGGGTGGAAGTGCAACAGACTTCTTGGGCCTCTTAAAGACTTGGTCATGAGTCTGTGTTAGAAGTTTGATGTCAAAAGATCAAATGGTTGCTGAGATATGGCCTCACGTCCTGTTTGGCGCGTCATTGCTGAGTTTGATTAGCTGCTACGGGCAAACGGAAGTGAATATAAAAATTTCACATGATAGCTCTTGTGGGGCATGGTCTGAAGATTCTATATGTCAAGTCCCGTGGAGATCAGACAATCTGGGTGACCTGTAATGCGTTTTGAAGGTTTTTGACATAATTCAAAATGGCGGACAATCCAAGATGGCGCGAATGACGTCATAGGATTCGTTGACCTCGGCTATATCCACGGATTACAACGGTACCTCATTTGTGAAATTTGGACAAACGGGTCCAAAGATATGAGCAAAAATGCATTTTTTCTAAATATAGCGCCACCTATAGGTCAAAGGTCTCCAAAATTCTTTGGCCTCTTCAAGATCGAGTTATGAATATGTGTTATGAGTTTGATGTCAAAAGACCAACCGGTTGCTGAGATATGGCCTCACGTCATTTTTGGCGTTGTCGCCCTTAACTTTGATTGGTTGTAATGGGTGAACAAAGTCGAAATTGAAAAATCCGCTTCGTATCCTTTGTGCGGATTCGTCCAAAGATACTGTGTGCCAATTTTCATGAGAATTGGTCAAAATTTGTGACCTGTGAAACTTTTTGAAGGTTTTCAACAAAATCCAAGATGGCGGAAAATCTAGTTAGACGGAAAATGACGTCATAGGGTGCGTTGGACTCGTCATGATCCAAGGATTCCAGCGATATGTTGTTTTTGAAATTTGGATCAACGAGTCAAAAGTTATTTAGCTGAATGGGCTTCAAACTTTGACATGTTGGTGGCGCTAGAGAGTTTAGAATTTGGGCACGAAATTTGTTGAATTTGCTAATGGGACTGTCCTAATTAGATGTGCCAAATTTCACAACTTTTTACCATTGCGTTAATGGGGCTGCCATAGACTTCAATTGCAGCGGAAAGTAGATCAATAATAAATATAGCTGCAAGCAGCGATGGCGGGGTCTAGCAGAACAGCAGGTAAGCCTGCGGCTGCTCAGGAAGGCGTCATGAGTCCATAGACCAAGTTTGGTGTTTGAAATGAACTCGTCTTCATCCAGGGATTCCAACGGTACCTCATTTGTCCAATTTGAACCAACGGCTCCAAAGTTATGAGCAAAATGCATGTTTGCTACTTATAGCGCCCCCTCTGGGTGGACGTTCATCAGACTTCTTGGGCCTCTTACAGACTTGATCATGAGTCTGTGTTAGAAGTTTGATGTCAAAAGAGCAAATGGTTGCTGAGATACGGCCTCACGTCCTGTTTGGCGCATCATCGCTGAATTTGATTGGCTGCTACGGGCAAACGATAACGAAATAAAAAAATCATTATGATAGCTCTTGTGAGGCTTGGTCTGAACATTCTATATGTCAAGTCCCGTGGAAAGCAGACAATCTGGGTGACCTGTAATGCGTTTTGAAGGTTTTTGATATAATTCAAAATGGCGGACAATCCAAGATGGCGCATGACGGCATAGGATTCCTTGACCTCGGCTATATCCAGGGACTCCAACGGTACCTGATTTGTGAAATTTGGACAAACAGGTGTAAAGTTATGAGCAAAAATGCATTTTTGCTAAATATAGCGCCACCTATAGGTCAAAGATCACTGAAATTCTTAGGCCTGTTAAGGATCGAGTTATGAGTCAGTGTCATAAGTTTGATGTCAAAAGACCAACCGGTTGCTGAGATATGGCCTCACGTCCTTTTTGGCGTTGTCACCATCAACTTTGATTGTTTGTATTGGGTGAACAAAGTCGAAATTGAAAAATCCGCTTCGTATCCTTTGTGCGGATTCGTCCAAAGATACTGTGTGCCAATTTTCATGAGAATTGGTCAAAATCTGTGACCTGTGAAACTTTTTGAAGGTTTTCAACAAAATCCAAGATGGCGGAAAATCTAGTTAGACGGAAAATGACGTCATAGGGTGCGTTGGACTCGACATGATCCAAGGATTCCAACGATGCCTTGTTTTTGAAATTTGGATCAACGAGTCAAAAGTTATTTAGCTGAATGGGCTTCAAACTTTGACCCGTTGGTGGCGCTAGAGAGTTTTGAATTTGGGCACGAAATTTGTTGAATTTGCTAATGGGACTGTCCTAAATAGATGTGCCAAATTTCACAACTTTTTACCATTGCGTTAATGGGGCTGCCATAGACTTCAATTGCAGCGGAAAGTAGATCAATAATAAATATAGCTGCAAGCAGCGATACGGGGTCTAGCAGAATAGCAGGTAAGCATACGGCTGCTCAGGAAGGCATCATGAGTCCATAGACCAAGTTTGGCATTTGAAATTAACTCGTCATCATCCAGGGATTCCAACGGTACCTCATTTGTCCAATTTGAACCAACGGCTCCAAAGCTATGAGCAAAATGCAGTTTTTCTACTTATTGCGCCCCCTCTGGGTGGACGTTCACCAGACTTCTTGGGCCTCTTAAAGACTTGTTCATGAGTCTGTGTTAGAAGTTTGATGTCAAAAGAGCAAATGGTTGCTGAGATATGGCCTCACGTCCTGTTTGGCGCGTCATCGCTGAGTTTGATTGGCTGCTACGGGCAAAGGGAAACTAAATAAAAGATTCACCATGATAGCTCTTGTGAGGCTTGGTCTGAACATTCTATGTGTCAAGTCCCGTGGAAATCAGACAATCTGGGTGACCTGTAATGCATTTTGAAGGTTTTTGACATAATTCAAAATGGCGGACAATCAAAAATGGCGTGAATGTCGTCATAGGATTGGTTGACCTCGGCTATATCCAGGGACTCCAAAGTTACCTGATTTGTGATATTTGGACAAACAGGTGTAAAGTTATGAGCAAAAATGCATTTTTGCTAAATATAGCGCCACCTATAGGTCAAAGATCACTAAAACTCTTAGGGCTGTTAAGGATCGAGTTATGAGTCAGTGTCATATGTTTGATGTCAAAAGACCAACCGGTTGCTGAGATATGGCCTCACGTCTTTTTTGGCGTTGTCGCCGTTAACTTTGATTGGTTGTAATGGGTGAACAAAGTCGAAATTGAAAAATCCGCTTCGTATCCTTTGTGCGGATTTGTCCAAAGATACTGTGTGCCAATTTTCATGAGAATTGGTTAAAATCTGTGACCTGTGAAACTTTTTGAAGGTTTTCAACAAAATCCAAGATGGCGGAAAATCTAGTTAGACGGAAAATGACGTCATAGGGTGCGTTGGACTCGACATGATCCAAGGATTCCAACGATGTCTTGTTTTTGAAATTTGGATCAACGAGTCAAAAGTTATTTAGCTGAATGGGCTTCAAACTTTGACCCGTTGGTGGCGCTAGAGAGTTTTGAATTTGGGCACGAAATTTGTTGAATTTGCTAATGGGACTGTCCTAAATAGATGTGCCAAATTTCACAACTTTTTACCATTGCGTTAATGGGGCTGCCATAGACTTCAATTGCAGCGGAAAGTAGATCAATAATAATAATAATAATAATAATAGGAAAAGCTAGTAAAACAATAGGGTTCTGCAGCTTCGCTGCTAGACCCCTAAATATAGCTGCAAGCAGCGATGGCGGGGTCTAGCAGAATAGCAGGTAAGCCTGCGGCTGCTCAGGAAGGCATCATGAGTCCATAGACCAAGTTTGGTGTTTGAAATGAACTCGTCTTCATCCAGGGATTCCAACGGTACCTCATTTGTCCAATTTGAACCAACGGCTCCAAAGCTATGAGCAAAATGCAGTTTTTCTACTTATAGCGCCCCCACTGGGTGGACGTTCACCAGACTTCTTGGGCCTCTTAAAGACTTGGTCATGAGTCTGTGTTATAAGTTTGATGTCAAAAGATTAAATGGTTGCTGAGATATGGCCTCACGTCCTGTTTGGCGCGTCATCGCTGAGTTTGATTGGCTACTACGGGCAAAGGGAAACTAAATAATAAAATCCACATGATAGCTCTTGTGAGGCTTGGTCTGAACATTCTATGTGTCAAGTCCCGTGGAAATCAGACAATCTGGGTGACCTGTAATGTGTTTTGAAGGTTTTTGATATAATTCAAAATGGCGGACAATCAAAGATGGCGCGAATGACGTCATAGGATTCGTTGACCTCGGCTATATCCAGGGATTACAACGGTACCTCATTTGTGAAATTTGGACAAACGGGTCCAAAGATATGAGCAAAAATGCATTTTTTCTAAATATAGCGCCAACTATAGGTCAAAGATCTCCAAAATTCTTGGGCCTCTTCAGAATCGAGTTATGAATATGTGTTATGAATTTGATGTTAAAAGATTAAACTGTTGCTGAGATATGGCCTCACGTTCTTTTTGGCGTAGTCGCCGCCAACTTTGATTGGTTGTAGTTAGTGAAGAAAGTAGAATTTGAAGTAAAAAACGAGCAACTTTTGTGCGGATTGGTCCAAAGATACTCTGTGCCAATTTTCATGAGAATTGGTCAAAATTTGTGACCTGTGAAAATTTTTGAAGGTTTTCAACAAAATCCAAGATGGCGGAAAATCTAGTCAGACGGAAAATGACGTCATAGGGTGCGTTGGAATCGTCATGATCCAAGGATTCCAACGATACCTTGGTTTTGAAATTTGGATGAACGAGTCAAAAGTTATTTAGCTGAATGGGCTTCAAACTTTGACATGTTGGTGGCGCTAGAGAGTTTTGAATTTGGACACGAAATTTGTTGAATTTGCTAATGGGACTGTCCTAATTAGATGTGCCAAATTTCACAACTTTTTACCATTGCGTTAATGGGGCTGCCATAGACTTCAATTGCAGCGGAAAGTAGAAGAATAATAATAAATATAGCTGCAAGCAGCGATGGCGGGGTCTAGCAGAATAGCAGGTAAGCCTGCGGCTGCTCAGGAAGGCATCGTGAGTCCATAGACCAAGTTTGGTGTTTGAGATGAACTCGTCTTCATCCAGGGATTCCAACGGTATCTCATTTGTCCAATTTGAACCAACGGCTCCAAAGCTATGAGCAAAATGCAGTTTTTCTACTTATAGCGCCCCCTCTAGGTGGAAGTGCACCAGACTTCTTGGGCTTCTTACAGACTTGATCATGAGTCTGTGTTAGAAGTTTGATGTCAAAAGAGCAAATGGTTGCTTAGATATGGCCTCACGTCCTGTTTGGCGCGTCATCGCTGAGTTTGATTGGCTGCTACGGGCAAAGGAAAACGAAATAAAAGATTCCACATGATAGCTCTTGTGAGGCTTGATCTGAACATTCTATATGTCAAGTCCCGTGGAAATCAGACAATTTGGGTGAGCTGTAATAGGTTTTGGAGGTTTTTGACATAATTCAAAATGGCGGACAATCCAAGATGGCGCAAATGACGTCATAGGATTCGTTGACCTCGGATATATCAACGGATTACAACGGTACCTCATTTGTGAAATTTGGACAAAGGGGTCGAAAGTTATGAGCAAAAATGCATTTTTGCTAAATATAGCGCCCCCTATAGGTCAAAGATCACTAAAATTCTTAGGCCTGTTAAGGATCGAGTTATGAGTCAGTGTCATAAGTTTGATGTCAAAAGACCAACCGGTTGCTGAGATATGGCCTCACGTCCTTTTTGGCGTTGTCGCCGTTAACTTTGATTGGTTGTAATGGGTGAACAAAGTCGAAATTGAAAAATCCGCTTCGTATCCTTTGTGCGGATTCGTCCAAAGATACTGTGTGCCAATTTTCATGAGAATTGGTCAAAATTTGTGACCTGTGAAACTTTTTGAAGGTTTTCAACAAAATCAAAGATGGCGGAAAATCTAGTCAGACGGAAAATGACGTCATAGGGTGCGTTGGACTCGTCATGATCCAAGGATTCCAGCGATATGTTGTTTTTGAAATTTGGATCAACGAGTCAAAAGTTATTTAGCTGAATGGGCTTCAAACTTTGACATGTTGGTGGCGCTAGAGAGTTTTGAATTTGGGCACGAAATTTGTTGAATTTGCTAATGGGACTGTCCTAATTAGATGTGCCAAATTTCACAACTTTTTACCATTGCGTTAATGGGGCTGCCATAGACTTCAATTGCAGCGGAAAGTAGAAGAATAATAATAATAATAATAATAAGAAAAGCTACTAAAACAATAGGGTTCTGCAGCTTCGCTGCTAGACCCCTAATAATAATAATAATAGGAAAAGCTAGTAAAACAATAGGGTTCTGCAGCTTCGCTGCTAGACCCCTAATAATAATAGGAAAAGCTAGTAAAACAATAGGGTTCTGCAGCTTCGCTGCTAGACCCCTAATAATAATAGGAAAAGCTACTAAAACAATAGGGTTCTGCAGCTTCGCTGCTAGACCCCTAATAATAGGAAAAACTACTAAAACAATAGGGTTCTGCAGCTTCGCTGCTAGACCCCTAATAATAATAATAGGAAAAACTACTAAAACAAAAGGGTTCTGCAGCTTCGCTGCTAGACCCCTAATAATAATAAGAAAAGCTAGTAAAACAATAGGGTTCTGCAGCTTCGCTGCTAGACCCCTAAAAAGCTACTAAAACAATAGGGTTCTGCAGCTTCGCTGCTAGACCCCTAATAAGAAAAACAGCTAAAACAATAGGGTTCTGCAGCTCCGCTGCTAGACCCCTAATAATAAGAAAAACAGCTAAAACAATAGGGTTCTGCAGCTTCGCTGCTAGACCCCTAATAATAATAATAATAGGAAAAGCTAGTAAAACAATAGGGTTCTGCAGCTTCGCTGCTAGACCCCTAATAAGAAAAACAGCTAAAACAATAGGGTTCTGCAGCTTCGCTGCTAGACCCCTAATAATAATAATAATAGGAAAAGCTAGTAAAACAATAGGGTTCTGCAGCTTCGCTGCTAGACCCCTAATAATAAGAAAAACAGCTAAAACAATAGGGTTCTGCAGCTTCGCTGCTAGACCCCTAATAAGAAAAACAGCTAAAACAATAAGGTTCTGCAGCTTCGCTGCTAGACCCCTAATAATAATAAGAAAAGCTACTAAAACAATAGGGTTCTGCAGCTTCGCTGCTAGACCCCTAATAATAATAATAGGAAAAACTACTAAAACAATAGGGTTCTGCAGCTTCGCTGCTAGACCCCTAATAATAGGAATACCAGCTAAAACAATAGGGTTCTGCAGCTTCGCTGCTAGACCCCTAATAATAAGAAAAACTACTAAAACAATAGGGTTCTGCAGCTTCGCTGCTAGACCCCTAATAATAATAATAAGAAGAAAAACTACTAAAACAATAGGGTTCTGCAGCTTCGCTGCTAGACCCCTAATAATAAGAAAAACTACTAAAACAATAGGGTTCTGCAGCTTCGCTGCTAGACCCCTAATAATAATAATAATAAGAAAAACTACTAAAACAATAGGGTTCTGCAGCTTCGCTGCTAGACCCCTAATAATAATAATAAGAAAAACTACTAAAACAATAGGGTTCTGCAGCTTCGCTGCTAGACCCCTAATAATAATAATAAGAAAAACTACTAAAACAATAGGGTTCTGCAGCTTCGCTGCTAGACCCCTAATAATAATAATAATAAGAAAAACTACTAAAACAATAGGGTTCTGCAGCTTCGCTGCTAGACCCCTAATAATAATAATAAGAAAAACTACTAAAACAATAGGGTTCTGCAGCTTCGCTGCTAGACCCCTAATAATAGGAAAAGCTAGTAAAACAATAGGGTTCTGCAGCTTCGCTGCTAGACCCCTAAATAGGGTTCTGCAGCTTCGCTGCTAGACCCCTAATAATAATAATAAGAAAAGCTACTAAAACAATAGGGTTCTGCAGCTTCGCTGCTAGACCCCTAATAAGAAAAACTACTAAAACAATAGGGTTCTGCAGCTTCGCTGCTAGACCCCTAATAAGAAAAGCTACTAAAACAATAGGGTTCTGCAGCTTCGCTGCTAGACCCCTAAATAATAATAATAATAAGAAAAGCTACTAAAACAATAGGGTTCTGCAGCTTCGCTGCTAGACCCCTAATAAGAAAAACAGCTAAAACAATAGGGTTCTGCAGCTACGCTGCTAGACCCCTAATAATAATAATAATAAGAAAAGCTACTAAAACAATAGGGTTCTGCAGCTTCGCTGCTAGACCCCTAATAAGAAAAACAGCTAAAACAATAGGGTTCTGTAGCTTCGCCTCTAGACCCCTAATAATAAGAAAAGCTACTAAAACAATAGGGTTCTGCAGCTTCGCTGCTAGACCCCTAATTACATTATCAGATTACAAAAGAGCTGTAACTAGAATCAGCGTTACATATTTGATAACATCTTTTTTTCTCCACTCAGCAGTGGTCCTGGTAAGAGAAAAAAATGTATTTATTTTGAATTATATGTATTTATTTATTTTGTATTTTGTAACTACATTAACTTTCTCTGTTCTCTCTGCAGCTACATTCAACACACAATACACGACAACACACAACTTATACTACACCCACACTATGAAACCAACGGCACTTTTAAGAGCCAATCTCTATCTGTTTCTCTGTATATTTTCAACCATCTCTTTATCTTTACCTCTGTCTATCTCCCCGTCTGTATTTCTAACCATCTCTCTCATCTCAATCTAAATCTTTATCCCTCACTTTTTTCATCTATCTCATCTATCTATCTCTGTCTACTTATCTGTTTATTTGTCTTCTTTTTATTTGTTAGTCTGTAGTTTGTCAGAATGCCAGGGGGGTCAACAAAAAAGACTTGTCCATTTTCCATCCATCCATCCATCATCTGCCGCTTATCCGGGGGTCGGGTCGCGGGGGCAGCAGCTTGAGCAGAGAAACCCAGACGTCTCTGTCCCCGGCCACTTCCTCCAGCTCTTCCGGGGGGACCCCGAGGCGTTCCCAGGCCAGCCGAGAGACATAGTCTCTCCAACGTGACCTGGGTCTCCCCCGGGGTCTCCTCCCAGTGGGACGGGCCCGGAACACCTCCCCAGGGAGGCGCCCAGGGGGCATCCTAACCAGATGCCCGAGCCACCTCATCTGACTCCTCTCAATGCGGAGGAGCAGCGGTTCTACTCCGAGCCCCTCCCGGATGACTGAGCTTCTCACCCTATCTCTAAGGGAGAGCCCAGACACCCTGCGGAGGAAACCCATTTCGGCCGCTTGTATTCGCGATCTTGTTCTTTCGGTCACTACCCACAACTCGTGACCATAGGTGAGGATGGGAACGTAGATTGACCAGTAAGTAGAGAGCTTCGCCTTCTGGCTCAGCTCCCTCTTCACAACGACGGGTCGGTGCAGAGCCCGCAACACTGCAGACGCCGCACCGATCCGTCCGTCAATCTCCCGCTCCATTCGTCCCTCACTCGTGAACAAGACCCCGAGATACTTGAACTCCTCCACTTGGGGAAGGATCTCATTCCCGACCCGGAGAGAGCATTCCACCCTTTTCCGGCTGAGAACCATAGCCTCGGATTTGGAGGTGCTGATTCTCATCCCAGCCGCTTCACACTCGGCTGCGAATCGCTCCAGGGAGAGCTGAAGGTCCATTTTGTCAGGGCATTTTATTTTGTGCGCAAAAAAGATGCTCACATTGCCACAAAGAGCAGCCTGTGAAGCAACGGCTTAAGGAGAGGCTTCAAAGGTTTGATGAGAAACTAGAGGAATGGGTGTCAAATTGTAAGAAGAACCACAACGTGGCATCCATCAAGGATGAGGCCGTTGTCATGGTATGTACAATTTTCTACATGATATTAAACTTTCCAGATGATATTGGAAATACATTCAATGGTACCACAGGTTTTAAGAGATCATTCTTCAGCAAGGTTAGAAACATACATGCTGCTGTTATTTTTATTAATTATTTTATTAATCAGTGCTGTCTGTGTCTGTCACATTTAGTAAGTATCAACTTTGAAGTCAAGTCAACTTTATTATCAATAATGCCATATGTACCATATGTATGCCATATGTTAGTTACTCCTCTGCCTCCTTTAGTGGTAATGGTACATGTAACAAATGTAGTCTTTTTGTAGTTTTGGAGGCAAGGTTATCTGAATTGGAAGCTCGGCTCTGCACTGTTGAAAACCACCCGATAGCGAGCCAGGCCCCTTTAGTCAGTGCGGAGCCACCTAGCGTAGCTAGCTCTGTTAGTCGTCCCCGAGCAGATCCCGAGCAGCCGGGACTTAAGAGTGGCTGGGTGACTATCAGGAAGAGGAGTCATAGTCCTAAAGTCAAGCCCGTGGTTCACCATCAACCTGTCCACGTTTCAAATAGATTTTCTCCACTCAGCGACACACCCGCTGAGGACAAAACCCTGGTAATTGGCAGCTCTATAGTCAGAAACGTGGCATTAGAGACACCAGCGACCATAGTCAAATGCATTCCAGGGGCCAGAGCGGGCGACATAGAATCCTATTTAAAACTGCTGGCTAAGGATAAGCGTAAATACGGTAAAATAGTTATTCACGTCGGCGGTAATGACACCCGGTTACGCCAATCGGAGGTCACTAAAATTAATGTTGCATCGGTGTGTAATTTTGCCAAAATAATGTCGGACTCCGTAGTTTTCTCGTGGGCTACATAGATAATTGGCAATCTTTCTGGAGAAAACCTGGTCTGATGAGGAGAGACGGCATCCATCCCACTTTGGAAGGAGCTCTTCTAATTTCTAGAAATATGGACGAATTTATTAGTCATCCAAAAACATGACATCCCAGGGTTGAGACCAGGATGCAGAGTTGTAGTCTTACACACTTCTCGGCGGCTTTCCACCTGATGCTGCCCCCCCCAATCAAAAAACACAAAAGGAGCAAATCCTCTTGTGCAAAAAAAATTTAAAACAAAAACTTTAACTGAACAAAAACATCAAACTATTAAATGTGGTTTGCTGAATATTAGATCTCTCCCTTTGAAGTCTCTGTTAGTGAATGATTTGATTTGTGATCATCATATTGATATATTTTGTTTTACAGAAACCTGGCTGCAGCAGGAGGATCATGTTAGCATTAATGAACCAACTCCCTCTGACTATTTAAATGTTCATGTTCCTAGAACCACAGGCAGAGGAGGAGGAGTGGCAGCTATCTTCAGATCAGGGTTACTAATCAGTCCTAGACCCAAGATTAGTTTTAGCTCTTTTGAATCTCTGATTCTCAGTTTTTCCCACCCAAAGTGGAAATCACAAAAACCTCTTGTGTTTGTTGTTGTGTATCGTCAACCTGGCCCTTATTCTGAGTTTCTATCTGAATTCTCAGAGTTTTTATCCCAGTTAGTGCTGAGTACAGATAAAGTCATTGTAGTGGGTGACTTTAATATTCATGTAGATGTTGAAAATGACAGCCTAAATATTAACTTTAATTCTATATTAGACTCTATTGGATTTTCTCAAAGTGTTCACAGACCTACTCACTGCCTTAATCATACCCTTGACCTTGTGCTGACTTATGGCATTGAGAGTGAACAGTTAACAGTGTTCCCTCATAACCCTGTCTTGTCTGACCATTTTTTAATAACTTTTGAATTTACATTACTTGACTACACGGTTTCTGAGAAGAATTTTACATATAGAAGGTGTCTGTCAGAGAATGCTGTAACCAGATTTAAAGAGTTGATTTCACTATTACTATATATTACTATAGCTTCAATGCGTACAACACTGGACAATGTTGCTACTCTGAAAAGGAAGGTAATCAGTCAGAAGAGGTTGGCTCCTTGGTATAAAAGCAGACTGCAAGAAAGCTGGAGAGACAGTGGCGTTCCTCTAATTTAGAAGAGGCTCAATTAGTCTGGAAAGATAGTTTAATAACGTATTAGAAAGCACTTCGTAAAGCTAGAACTGCTTATTATTCATTATTGATAGAAGAGAATAGGAATAATCCCAGGTTTCTTTTCAGCACTGTTGCCAGGCTGACAAAGAGTCCGAGCTCTGTTGAGCCATGTATTCCTTTAACTCTCAGCAGTGATGATTTCACGAGATTCTTAATCAATAAAATTGTTTCTATCAGAGAGAAGATTAATGGAATGCTTCCCACTATTATCACTGATGTATCATCAAGTAGAGCAGCTTTAGAAGTATCTTTCGAACCTGATTTGTATTTAGACCGCTTCTGCCCAGTTGATCTTTCTGAGTTAACAACAGCAATAGTCTCTTCTAAACCATCAACTTGTATGTTAGACCCAATCCCAACCAGACTGTTCAAGGAGGTTTTCCCCTTAATTGACACTTCCATACTGGATTTGATCAATTGGTCTTTGTTGACAGGATATGTACCTCAGACTTTTAAGGTTGCTGTAATTAAACCTTTACTTAAAAAACCTACTCTTGATTCAGAAGTGTTGGCTAATTATTGACCTACATCAGAGATATAATAGGATACCTTCGATCAAACTCATTTTGACAGGTGACCTCTGACCTCTTATCGATCAATCAAATTAATATGACAGGTGACCTTTGTTTGACATCCGTTTGCTGACATCTAGGGATATGACTTTTGACCTCTTATCGATCGATCAAGCTATTTTGACGTGTGACCTTTGTTTGACATAGATTAGCCATCTGTTGAAGAGGTCTTTGACATCTAAGGAAGGGGGTGTTTATGGCTAAGGTTAAGAATGATTACAGCTAAAGTCAGGAGTTGTTCGACCCCAGGTTTGAGGGCCAATGGGTGGACAGGGGAGGGGTTTCGAGTAAAGGATAAAAACCCTGAGACAGTCAGTGTGTAGAGAACGACTTTGGGGTGAAAGATAGCTGATTTTGTGTAGAGTGAGTGTAGAGGAGAAATCTACGCAGGCACCGGAGAGGACGTGTGCTCTGCGGTCTCTCATTTGTGAGACTCCGGTAACGATATTTGAAGATCAGCCCTTGATACCAAATGCTCCCAAGAAAAGGATGGTGTTTCTGTGCAGAACGCAGCAACCGCCGCCCGTGTCTCTACAGGAAGAATGGTCACTGGAGCCTTATGGACTGCGGGGAAGATGGGGCTATGTGTTCATGTATGAAACAGGTGACCTCTGTCTGTATCAGCTTGACGAGGGTGGTGAGAAGCCGGGACCTCTGACCACTGTGGGTATGCTAACTTCCAACGACAGATACTACCTGGAGCCGTATCACCCTCCTTCACCAGCGACTTCGTCTGAGTCTTTCTTCTCCTCCAACTCCTCCTCTTCTCTCGAGATCGAGTTCTCAAATTCGGCGCCTGATGACCGCTGCTTAACGCTCTACCCGATAGGATCCACCGTGGCCGTAACAACGGAGGAAGCTAAATCTAACGAAATGGAGGACTCTCAGCTTCCACCAGGCCAGGGGTCCCCTGCAGACATGGGGATGGGGGAGGAGAGGGCGAGGACGAATTTGATGGATGGGTCCCCTCAGGTTTTAGCAAAGTTGTGAAAACTGCAGTGATACACCTCTTGAATGAGACCATCAAAAAATTTATGATTGAATCATGCTACGGGTGTAGTGTCGATCACCCTAGTTTACGCCAACATCAGTGCAAGGATGTCCTCGAGGACGACTTTTTTCATGACCATTACTACACTCTGATGCGGAGACTTTATAATCAACGATTCATTGCTTCCATTCAACATCTTCTAACTGCGCGTAACATTTGTGAAGATGATGCCAGTGTCAGGGCTGTGGCAGAAGCTTACTTGTACGAACTAACTCTGGTGAAACAAATCAACACTTCTATACACGATATGTACGAGCAGTTGATTGGAGAAGATGTAAAGAAATTGCAGCAGCTTCAAACCATGACAAAGTTCTGGGAGGGTTAAAAGGAGGGTGTAACATTCCTTCTTTCCATCAGCTGGATGTGTTTAGACTAATATTGTAATCATGTGATGTTGTTATAACATTTAACTTTTCTTAAATCCTGTATTACTAGCATTCCTGCTTTTTGTGATCATTTGTATGTGTGTGTGTGTGTGTGTGTATTATCACACATTAGAGAAAAAATAAAAGGTTGAAATATACTTGCGTTTTGTGTTTTCTATCATTACAAGCCAGAGTTTGTATAAGGTGAGATGGCTGAAACGAGGTTAATGAAAAAGGTTTTCTACGATCCTATCCACCCTGGTAGTTTTGGGGGAGTAGAGAGGTTGCGTAAAGCTGTACAGGACGAAACGGGTAAGAAAGTCGCGTGCGAAAAAGTGCAAGACTTCTTATCAGAGCAAGATGCATATACTCTACATAAACCTGCAAGAATACATTTTCCGAGAAACAGAGTTTTTGTCACCAGCCCCTTAAAACAATTCCAAGCAGATCTCTGCGACATGCAGGCCTTGGCTGAGTACAATGACGGGTATAATAATCTATTAACCGTCATTGACGTGTTTTCAAAAAAGGCTTACGTTTGCACTATGAAGAGAAAAACCGCCGCAGAGGTGGTAAAGGCTTTTGAATCCGTTTTTAGAGAAAGCGAGACCCCTAAAAAAACTTCAAACTGATGCGGGGAAAGAATTTTTTAACAAAAAATTTAAGGCGTTATTAGAGAACCACAGAGTTGTGCATTTTGCTACTCCGAGCGAGGTAAAGGCATCTGTGATTGAGAGGTTTAAACGCACGTTAAAAACCAGGATGTGGAGATATTTTACTGCTAATAACACACGTCGATACCTCGACGTCCTGCAGGATCTCGTGGAAAGTTACAACCACAGTTACCACACGAGCATCAAAATGATGCCTGTAGAGATGACTCTAGAAAACACCTTTAAAGTTTTTCAGAACCTGTACGGCTCTGCACGCAATCGACGCTGCAAGGACTCAAGGATAAAGTTTAAAAAAGGAGATCTTGTAAGAATATCTAAACTGCGAGGCGCGTTTGACAAGAAATATGAACAAAGTTTTACAGATGAAGTGTTTACAGTGACTGAGCAGCTTGCACGATCTCCCCCTGTGTACAAACTCAAAGATTTTGATGGAGAAGCTATTGAAGGTTCCTTTTACGCGGAGGAACTTCAAAAAGTTAAACTGAATAAAGACAAGATGTATCAAGTGGAGAAGATGTTAAAACGACGCAGCATCAGGGGTGTAAAACAGGTTTTTGTCCGTTGGAAAATCTGGCCTGAGAAATTCAACAGCTGGGTCAGAGCCAGTGACCTTCACGAGGTATAAAGGGGGCCATCGCTACTCCTAGCCCGCTCCATTACACCATGAACCGAACGGTAGAGGATGAGGGGTTTTATATCACCCTGCCCTCCAACGCTAGTCTCAACGTCTTTAAGAATAATACCAGTTCCAGTTTCCGTGTGGATTTAGCCCAGCATATCGATTTGGAAGGTTCGTGGCAGGTTGCCTTGACGGAGATTTCTTATCTGTACACATGGCCTAACGCCCCCAGGGACCAGGCTTTTTTTGAATGGAGGAAAGCGGGGCTGGAAAACTTCTACCGCCAGAATATAGGATGCAGACATTTCAAGGATTTGAATCAGCTCAAAGCAGCCGAGATTGAGGGTCACCTTAGAAAAATAGGTTCTGATATTTATTTAGTCGTGAACACGGTGGAAAATAGACTGTATCAGGCAGGTGCCCAGTACCACCTGCGTTTTTATCCACCACTGAGCTACATGCTAGGTGTGGAGCCTGGCAAATGGATCGTATTTGATAAAAGGAGTGCCCCTTACCCGATGGATTTAAAAGCAGGTTTCTACCAGCTTTACTGTTACAGTGATGTGGTTGCTCCTCAGATAGTCGGCGATGCTTATGCCCCGCTCTTGCGAACAGTTAGAGTAGAGGGTAAGTTTGGCGATATAATTACGCATACTTTTAACCCGGTCAACTATCTACCTGTAGCAAAGAGGCATATTGAAAACATCCACATAGAGATTAAAACGGATCAAAACACTCCGGTAAATTTTACTTATGGGAAAACCGTTGTGAGACTACACTTCTGACCCATGATATCACAACGCGTAATGAAATGATGGTCATTCACTCTGATATCACAGAGAGAGTAAGAGGGAATATATATATATAAAAACGGGTCAATCACAGACTCATTAGTCACTATCAAGCAAACGTTCAGTCAGAGGTCACCTCAGTGTCTGTGTCTGTGTCAGGAGGACAACAAAACAAAGCAACATGGTTCAGATAAACATGAGGGATGATCCTCACCGCTTCGTAAACTATTACCAGAACCAGGTCGGAGGTACCCTGCCTGGTTTTTATGGAGCACCTGTAATGTACGGTCGCGGAATAGGTTCTATATTTTCAAAATTATTTCGCTTCGTAGCCCCCCTTGTTAAAAAAGGTTTTGCTATAGCTAAGCCTCATCTGAAAACAGCAGCTACAAACATTGCCTCAGATGTCATAGGCAAAACCATGAGAAGGATCTCTGGTCCTGCAGAGACGGGAGGACAAGAAGGATCGGGTATTATGGTTCTGTCACGAAGACCAAGAAAGGGGCCGCCGGGTGAACGTGTGAGGAGGTCACAAATAGTGAGGCTGCTCAAAAGAAAGAAGTCAGTTGGAAGGATCAAGCCTAAAGGGAGGAAGTCTGCACGGAGCAGGGATATATTTCACTGAATCATAAATAGAGAGAGAAAGAGAGTAAAACATGGCTCTTTTGCATCACAAATCCCCTGAGTGCACCCTGTCAGAACTGGACTTATTTTCAGTCCCTATGACCCAGCTTTCTATCGAGGATAAGATCTACACGGAAATTATGCCTCTATCCGCTATTACTGAGAATGGTCCGATTGAGTTTTTTATACCGGGAGATGGTGAAAAGTATCTGGATCTCAACGATACCTTGTTACATCTATGCGTGAAGATCACCAATGCAGACGGCACAAACTTGGCGAACGACGCACCTGTGGGTCTCATCAATTATCCTCTCAATACACTATTCAGTCAATGCGATGTTACTCTGGGTGATAGATTAATTTCACAGTCTAGTGTCACCCACCCATATAGAGCTATGATCGAGACTCTGCTAAACTTTTCTGAAGACACGTTAAAGAGTCAGTTCAGCGCTGGTCTTTATTGTAAAGACACAGCCGGCGCCATAGACTCTATAGTAACCAATAATGGGCCAAACAGAGGGCTAAACCAGAGGGCTCTCTGTACAGCTAATTCCAGAGAAGTACACCTAATGGGCCCCCTCCATGGGGATATTTTTTTCTGCGAAAGGCTCCTGCTGAACTCTGTGGATATGAGAGTTAAACTAACCAGAGCCAGCGAGGCTTTCTATCTCATGGGAACCAGAGACTCGACTTACCGATTAATGATATTAGGAGCCTCTCTTTTTATCAAAAAAGTTTCCGTCTCCCCCGCTGTTCGTTTAGGCCACACATCGGCCTTAATGAGAGGAAACGCTCTCTACCCACTCTCACGAGTGAATGTAAAAACATACTCCATCCCTGAAAATTCGAGGATATGTAATCAGGAGAATCTCTTTTTGGGAGCGATGCCTAAATATATTGTTTTAGGTATGGTGCACCACGAGGCATTCACGGGAAGAAGGGACTTGTCACCCTTCAACTTTAAACATATGGATATAGAGTATCTAGCTCTTTGTCAGGATGGTAAACAAGTTCCCGCCAAGGCGTTCCAGCCTCAGTTCAACCAAGGCATTTCAGTCCGGAAATTTTACAATTAGTTTACAGCGACAGGTCGTCATTTAAAAGATCTCCCTCTGAGTATCACACGTGAAGAATTTAACAACGGTTACTCGCTGTTTATCTTTAATCTCAATCCTGGTGAGGATAGCGACGCCTTGTCACCTGTTTCTAATGGGAATTTAAGACTGGAAATGAGGTTTAGAGTTCCGTTACCTCACACCACAACCCTCATTGTCTACGCGTGTTACGATTCCATTTTGGAGATCAACTCGAGAAGACAGGTGCTGGTGGACTATCATTAAAAGAGTAAGCATGAATAACCACCAACTGGAGAGCCTGTTGCACCATCTACTGGGAGACCTATTTTGTGGCGTGTGGGCTAGTGACCAACTCCCCTTGCTCACACAAACGTTTACAAAGCCGGCTTACTTTATTGTGAACACACATCCTTCTCACATGCCTGGGGAGCACTGGCTAGGTCTGACTCTGGAGGAGAACGGTTAAGCCACCTTTTTCGACTCTTACGGGCGACCGCCAGATTTTTCTCACTACCCCTCAGACATTGTGTCATTTCTGAAAGACCGATCCCTGAAGATAACGTACCATAATTGCCAACTTCAGAACACCTTGTCCACCGTATGCGGTCAGCAGTGCGTTTATTACCTCTGCCACCGGGCGTGCGGAATGTCTCTGCAACAAGTATTATCCTCCTACAGTGATGATGTTCTTAAAAATGATGTGATGGTATCTAACTTTGTGAAAAAATATCAGAGATGCATCAGAAAGCACAGTGCTACCTCATTTCATCACGGAGCCTGTTCTTTACAGATGTTCAAAGAGTGCTATGAATGAAAGTGATGACTCTGTAGACTCTGAAAATTGGAATCAATAAAATTTTTTATTGAGAACAAATGACGGTATCATTTTATTAATTTCTTACAGAAATTTATGGTGAAAAGGTAACCCAGCGCGGAGGTTTTATCTTTTTATGCAGACTATGTTCATCTGCACCCTCATCTCCCAGATCTTAAAAAATGTGGGGAGAGGGTTATCTTCTTCTTCGGTTTTACAGATGGTATTTTCTCCATTCCGCTCGGCTCTGTTTTGAGACGACGATATTGTTCACGGGCTTGCGGATTATTCACAGAGGATAAAGGTATGGTCAGTTCATTCAGGACATTGAGAAAACTTGTCCAGCCTGCTGGTTGCATGGTTTGGGCTTTTCTTTTAAAAGGGAGCAGAAGGTTTTTAAGTAAATCAACCAAATGGGATCCTCTCACAACCTGCCCCTGATAAACAAATTCTCCTCTGGTGGTCCAGTCATTTCTCTCAGATAATTTCCTCAAGATGTATTCACCATTTCTGTGATCGCGCTTTGGAAGGATTTTTAATACCTCACTCGCCGTTGCATCCAATTCTAGCTGATCGGGCTCGTGAACACGATCCGTCTCACGGGAATCTGATTCAGGTATTGCATCATTAAGACTGTTTCGCTGAAGAGTCACAGTCATCCGCGGCTCCTCCATCTGACCTTGCTTGATTAGGGTGAGGTATCTTTGCAGCAGGGCGTCGTATTTCTTAATTTTTTCATAAGAGGTCATTCCTGACTCGTCGAGTATCGCTCTCATTTTATTATCCAAATCATCCTCCGCCGTCTGTCTGATAGAAGTCTCTGACTGACTCAAGTGTTTGAACTGATGAGGTGAGATGAGAAACATCTTTTGTGCCATCCTGAGCGACATCTTATCTTCTAACGATTCCGGCCACTAGATCCCCAATTACGGGTGCAAGAGCCGTTAGGATGGGGAGAATAAACCCACCTCCTTGACTTTTGAGAGCCAGCTGCTTACGTTTTAAACCGGTTCTCTTATCAGCCAGAAGTCTGATAACTTTCTTTTGCTTTTTCAAACTCCGATACTGGGGAGGGGATAGCTTTAAAATATTCAGAGCAATCTCACACAAAGCTTTAAGAAAGTTGGGTGAACAATGGCCGAGAATGTCCTTACGTTTCTGAGGTGTGGCGTGGTACAGAGCTCTGAGTAACGGAGCATTCCTTTTTATACGGGCTGACATGATAAATTACTATGCTTTCGGAACATAGACAAATGCCACTGACTAGGAAGTAAACCCGTTCTCAGTCTGTATTGTTCTGGGCATGAGTGGGTCAGGTCGACGATTAAATACCCGTGCGGCTCTCTGGTGGCGTCCTCAAAGCTCTCCAGGAAAATAGCTTTCTCTGAGGGGAAGATTTGACGGGCTAGTATATTCACCTGCAATCTGTCTCTGGGATTCTTAAACAGCACCAGGTAGTTACTGTTCAGGCTGATGGTGCGACTGTATTTCCCTTGATGAAATACATTTTGAGTCAACATCATGACACTCATATTTCTGTGAAGTCTGTACTGTGTGAAAATTTTTACCACTTCAGGATGGTCTGAAGCCTGAAAAAGGACATCGTCCAGAATAACCAAGTGCTTACGATCAGGAGGGAACAGATTTTCATCTTCAAAAGAATGAGGCAATCCTTCCACAAATTTGATGTTTTTATTCAGCCACTGCAATTCAGCGTACAATGGTTGGAAAGAGGTATAAATCCAAACAATATTATCAGGTACATCATCCATCACATCGTTACACTTTTTTAAAACACTTTTAACAAAAAATGATTTCCCACATCCGCTGGGCCCCACAATCAGACATGAAAAAGGAGTCTGGGGTCAAAATCAATCTCCTTCATATCAGAAAATTGCGACTTTTTTTTTTTTCCCCTCTTAACCACCTTAATACCTTAATAACCGAAAGGTTTTTTTCGGGAATGTCCCATTTTTTAACAGAAACCCCTTTTTATCTCTTCTGATGGTACGCTGAGGGGTCTCGATTACCGTTTCTCTGGAGCCAGCCAAGTATCCCTCCACTAACTCTTTGACGCTGTCAAAGTTGACCTTCTCGCTGCATTCATGCGTCTGAGTGATGCCATTAACGCGCTTCGATACTTTTTTCTGATTTCTGGTCTGGTAGGCGTAACTCTTGGGTCCTGCTGCAACAAATTCCTGAATTGTGTCACCCCCCAGCTCATCGGTCAAATCCCCCAGATAGTTTCCCAGTTTCAGAGGAGTCTCACCTTTTTTCACAACATAGATCAGACTGTCTGTGTCTATGCATTACTTCCAGACAGCTGTACAGTTTTAAACGTGCATATGCGGTGGTAAATGCTGCAATGAATACATTGTTTACCTTGTTGGGAGGAGCGATGCACCGTTTGTTGTAAGTCCACTGCAACATGCACATGTCAGGGTTTAGAAAGTGGAAGTAGGCTATCTTGTATTTACCCGAGAACATGAAATTAAAAAATTCATTCGGGTCTGTGACGATGGTGGTCTGATGGAGGTCGTTCCTTTGCGCAAATTTCCCCCAGAAACTGTTCAGACACAGTTTAGCCACCTGTCTTTTAGCAGGGTTCACCTCTATTTTGGTGGTATCCAGCTGAATACCTTGATGGAGTTTGTAATCTCTGACGTACCTCAGCTTACTCTCCTCATCAAGTGCGTCTGCGGGATATCCTGAAGCCTCTTGTTTACCCTTAAGAAATGTGTGTATGTAGTCTACAAAGATTGAGCTATTGGTCCTGTCAAAGTGCCACACCTCAGTGATTTTAGCAAGACGATAACCAAGCTTTAACGCCTTGCTAAACTCCACACTCACCCACACACCTGTTAGTGCTCTCTCCTCATCGCTGTGGTTGCATGCACCTGCCTGGTTATTCATTTCAGCACAGGTGCGACAGAGAGTGAATACAAGTTTTCCGTGAGATGACTTGTAAGGTAAAACCGGGAAAAACAGCCGACACGGAGGATAAACAACAGCTCTTATGAAACCAAAGTAGCTGTCAGGGTCATCAAAATCTTTGCAAATAATTCTGGGATGGCCGAGAGGGTAAGGAAAGCTGCAATTTACATTGTAAACATTATAAAGTCAGCGTAGTGCACAGTTTCATCTACCCCCGCACTGTACCTCAACCTGAGTGCGCAGGTCCGACCACCGTACAGTGCTTGTCTGGGAGAGAGAGGTTCAGGGGTGTTAAAGCTCTTGAGAAATTCAATCACCTCCGGATGGGACTTTTTCATCTCAGTCCACTCGTGCTCCGACATGATATGCAGACGAAGACCATACACTGACTGAAGCACTCTCTCTCTCTCATGGGTCTCTGCATAGAACTTTTCAAACGGCTCCTTCCTCAGCGGACATGCGTCCTGAGGCAGATAGCAGATGGGGCAGCCGTGAAAAAAACAGCCGTAAAACTCAAAAGCTACCCTCACACGTCAATTTCCGCATACCCATCTACGTGATAAGGACCGATTCCCTTTTCCCCTGTGTTTAACGTGTGGCTAATCTCAATCCCTCTGCTAAACGCTAACCACTCCAGTCACTGGATGGATGCGTTTGAGAAGGTCTTACTCTGCTGACTGTAATCAACGGGTGAAGGTATGACCAGGGTTTTAGGCTGCAGAAAGTTGGCGGTAAAAACCTTCATACAGGCCAATCACGCGATCGTGATGCATTTCAGGGGGTCCACGCTCGTCTCGTTAAAGAATTGCTAAGTTAAAGGTGCCTTTACAAACTCCATCGTACCATCTGTAGAACTCTCCCTGCTCACTGGGGCTCATGAGTTCTACAGAGTAGTAACTCGGTGAAGGAAAAGGCCCCACATATTTCAAATTCTGTTCTGAAGAGAATCTGTGGGGAAAGAAACCTTTGGTATGATCACTGAAACCTAATGCTTTCGGCATCATACTCAGTTTCATAGCCAGGAATGACAGACTATCGATGAATCTCAAACCATAATCACAGTCTGTAAAACAGAGAATTTTATTCCCCTGTGTGATGAGAGAGTCAATATGAAGTCATCCAAATCCTCCGTGTCCAACTCTGGAAATTAGCACTCTGTCATGGTGTGGTAATATAATTATACACGCATTCATATGTTTATCATCAGATCTTTTTTACTCACCGTTGAATACTCCTAAGAGTGCCAAAGAACCGCCGGTTGGCTGTGTATGGATGTCAGCTCTTGTTTTCCGTCCTAAAAAAGTTGTTTGTTGTTGTTTTTTTTTTGTTTTTTTAGTACTGACCTAAGAGATCTAAAGTTTTAAGGAGACTTTTGCGTACCTGAGTCCATGATTCCTGTCCTGCCTCGGTTGAGCCCCCCACGTAAATGCCTGAACCATTTTATATAGTCTTACATCCCCCTCCATAGAAATAAGGGAGTGTTTTAAAAATTTCTTGAAGTGCTAATTTCAACCCATTTGCTCTTCACACCTGGTCAACATCCACCCTACGGTTAGTAACAGATGTATTGATTCTGTTTACTTGTGAAGTAAGACATAGGATGTTTCCCACACAGCATGATGCATTCTAGTGAACATCATATATGTTCATTTGTTTACTTGCGAACTAAGACAACGACACAGACTGTTTACCACACTGTACTTTGCATTCTTATGAACCTCTGGCCATTTGTTCCTACTGCCCAGTGCCATAGCATGCATGCAGTTGAGTCTCAAGGTATGAGTTGATCAGTCAGAGGGAGCCAAATGTCTGTTAACCCCCCCCCAAACCCAAATCCTGGCAGTGCTGCATTCTTGCGACCCCCCACACATCTAATTATTTTCCCATCTTTACCTTACAGGGACCGGTCTTTGAAGCTGTTAAAATGTTGACCGCTTCTACAACTTTTCTATTAACCCTAACCCTTTCTCTTATTTAAACATTCAACTAATATATTTCTCACAACCTCCTGACTTTAGCTGTAATCATTCTTAACCCTAGCCATAAACACCCCCTTCCTTAGATGTCAAAGACCTCTTCAACAGATGGCTAATCTATGTCAAACAAAGGTCACACGTCAAAATAGCTTGATCGATCGATAAGAGGTCAAAAGTAATATCCCCAGATGTCAGCAAACGGATGTCAAACAAAGGTCACCTGTCATATTAATTTGAGTGATCGATAAGAGGTCAGAGGTCACCTGTCAAAATGAGTTTGATCGGAGGTATCCTATATTATCTCTTACATCCAATCTCCCTTATTTGTCTAAAGTTCTTGAAAAAACAGTTGCAGTTCAACTTTGTTATCATTTACATAGAAATAATCTGTTTGAAGAATTTCAGTCAGGATTCAGAGTGCATCATAGCACAGAAGGCAAGGCAAGGCAAGTTTATTTGTATAGCACAATTCAACAACAAGGTGATTCAAAGTGCTTCACAGAGACATTAAAACAGAAGAAATAAAAAGCATGATTTAAAATTTAAACAAAAGAAGGAAATAAGAACAATAGATAAAATCAGAAAAAGTTATATATATGAAAGATAAAATCAATAGTTAAAACATGATTCCGTTTTGAAACTCAAGCTTATTCAAATGCAGCTGAAAATAGGTGTGTCTTCAACCTGGACTTAAATACACTGAGTGTTTCAGCTGATCTGAGGCTTTCTGGGAGTTTGTTCCAGACATGTGGAGTATAGAAGCTGAATGCAGCTTCTCCATGTCTGGTTTTGACTCTGGGAACTGATAAAAAACGGATCCAGATGACCTGAGGGGTCTGGAAGGTTCATAGTGGGTCAGGAGGTCACTGATGTATTTTGGTCCTTGACCATTCAGAGCTTTATAGACCAGCATCAGAACTTTAAAGTCTATCCTCTGATGGACAGGCAGCCAGTGTAAAGACTTCAGAGCTGGACTGATGTGCTCCACTTTTTTGGTCTTAGTGAGGACTCGAGCAGCTGAGTTCTGGATGAGCTGCAGTTGTTTGAATGTTTGACTTTTTAGGCAGACCTGTAAAGATGCTATTACAATAATCAAGCCTACTAAAGATGAATGCATGGACTAGTTTTTCCAGGTCCTGCTGAGACATCAGATATTTTAGCCTTGATATATTCTTAAGGTGATAGTAGGCTGACTTTGTTATTGCCTTAATGTGTTTGTCCAAATTTAGGTCTGAGTCCATCACTACACCCAGATTTCTGGCCTGGTTGGTCGTTTTTAGATTTATAGATTGAAGCTCTGTGGTGACTTTCAATCGTTTATCTTTGGCTTCAAAGACAATTACCTCAGTTTTGTTTTTGTTTAGCTGGAGGAAGTTGTGGCACCTCCAGTCATTAATCTCCTCAATGCATTTTCCAAGGGCCTGTACAGGCCCTCTGTCTCCTGGTGACATTGTTATATACATCTGTGTGTCATCTGCATAGCTATGGTAGTTTATTTGGTTGTTTTTTATATAATTTATATAATAAAAGATGTTAAACAGAAGAGGTCCCAGGATGGAACCTTGGGGAACTCCACATGTGATTCTTGTCTGCTCAGATGTAAAGTTACCTATTGACACAAAGTACTTCCTGTTCTCTAAGTATGTTTTGAACCAGTTTAGTACAGTTCCGGAAAGACCAGCCCAGTTCTCCAGTTGTTTGAGTAATATATTGTGGTCAACTGTATCAAAGGCAGCACTGAGATCCAGTAAAACTAAGACTGACATTTTTCCACTGTCTGTATTCAGACATATGTCATTAAACACTTTGGTCAGAGCAGTCTCAGTGCTGTGGTGCTGTCTAAAGCCTGACTGGAAGGTATCATAGCAGTTATTTTGTGTTAAAAAGTAATTAAGGTGTTGAAAAACCGCTTTTTCAATGATCTTACTTATAAATGGGAGATTTGAGATGGGCCTGTAGTTGTTCATTTGCGTTGTTGTGACTTTTTTTGGAGTTCAATTTACCTATTATGCTATACTCAGTAGTTAAAGATGAGAAGTCACGAAGCATCAAAGATGAGACAGATTCAGCTGGTTCGCGGTCCAATGATGGTTTATTGCAGAGTTACAATTCGACCATACATGAGAAGTAGCCCAGGCTAAGTCTGAAATCTCTTCTGAAGGTTCCCCTTTTTATACAAGTTGGGCCTGCGGATGCTCCTCCCCGGGGCCCCTCCTTTCGTATGGCGTGTTTTCCCTAATCTTCCACCGTTATGTCTTAATTACTTAGTTTACCTGTGGCAGGGCCCTTTGTCCTGTCTTTTTTAAAACCTTTATTCATGTAATAGTCCTTCCCATTACTCCTGACCTCCCCTCTACATCCATATCTCCTGTTTACTATCTTGATAACATGTACATTGTATTACTGCTTGACGTGGCCATACCTTGGTACCATTCATGGCATTAATGCATGATTCGACACTACACAGTGTGAACCTTGGTACTTTTCCATGACGTTAATGCCTGACTCGACATTACACAGAGCTAAACTTTGGTACTTTCCATGGCCCCATTATGTGTTCTTTCCAGCTTTAATTTGCGTAAGCATTTTCTTCATATTTTATTACTATAAGGGCCCGGTGAACTTACACCACATTTCCCCCCTGTGGTCCTGATAAGGACCACCCATCAAAGAAAGAAAACCACGTTACAGTAGATATCGTGCACACACAGATTAATACAGCACTCTGATTACAGAGGAAAAAACACCACACCATTAGTAAGTAGTCAGCATAAATGCATCCCACAGTGAGGATCACAAGAAGATGAAACATCAGCAGTAAAGACAGCTGTACGGCTTCACCTTAAAATCCATCCTGGGACTGGCCCATCCAGATGGCTCTCGTGATCGTCCCTGACGGGCTCCTAGCTGACCCTTGCAGACATGGCCAGGGAAACATCCCCCCACAGGTAGGTAGGTTGTAGTTGTAGGAGGTAAAACCCTAGCCAGGTGGCAAAGGCAGCAGTACTACATGTCAACACTAAACTAATCGTACCATAACAATCACGCGTGAGCATGCAAGGTTAATATACTTCAGTGAAATAATAATCTTTAACAGCACACACCAAACCAAGTCCATTCCTGCTCACGCAGTTATTTACCATTGGTTTGTTCTAAGGGCGAACCCTTGGCACACGTATGAGGGTCAATCCTCTGAAACCTTTTTTTTATAGAAGGATTTTTGATTATTGTTTTCTGAAAACTCATTGCCACTAGGACAATGCTTAAATTGTACCAATTTAAAGTCACTCATCAGGCCTGTGCCGATGGCACAGGCTAAGCTTACAACAGAGAGTTCAAACCCTCGCCACTTCAACATGTATTTTGCTATGTAGCAACACAACAGAATGCTAGGTAGCAATATACTTACTCACGGTGCCTATGCACTCGGGAGTACATCATGGAACCAGGCTCCCATAGCAAGGTTACTAATTTAAACATCATTCATATCATCCATAAACAAGCATTAAGTATTTATCCGTATGTACTACCTTTGCATTAATAATTTTAATCCTATTAATTCATCGCAATATGTTATACTTTCCCGCTGCAGCTAGTCCCATTCTATTGTCTTAATCCCCCAGCAGGTCCTTCCTGCTGTGCGGTGGGTTCCCCCACCCCCCTTCTCAGTATGGCTTCCATGCCACGGACTGCTGTGATCTGTTGCCGCAGTCTGTTTTGACAAAAGGTGAGAAGTGAGGTGTTGGCTTGTCGCAGTTGTGTTAGCGTTTGCTGAGCCCGATCATAGTCAGCCTGTGTCCGATCCGCCTGTCTCTGCAAAGAGTTGGCTGTCTGTTGGGCAAGGACCAATTGCTGAGTCAGTCGCTCTTGCTCTGCTCTTGCCCGAGTAAGGTTCTGCTTGTACTTGCCTCTATGAGCAGAGCTTCTGACTTTCTGAATCTGTTTGCGGGCCATAGGGGTGAGACCAGCTCGCAGAGCAGAGTAGACTGTTTTTGTCATGGTCCCAATCTCACCCCTAAGATCACTGAGTTGTATGTACTGGTCGAAGGGCCGGGCCAGGAACGTCGAGATATGAGCTCTATCACCCGGGCTGACTTGAAGATAGGTCGGTCTGACAGACGGAGGTCTTGCCATCGGTTGGATCGCAGCTGCGGGTTGACCGATGTGGATCTCAGAAGGATGTCCTCGATCCTCTGGGTCGTCTGGACTTTGCGGGTTGGATGGAGGTCTGCGGTAAGCTGCTGGCCACTGGATCTCGGGCGGATCTGCTGGTGGTCTCACTGGATTCCCCCTTGGTGGTGTCTGGGACTGGCTCCACTCAGGCCCCCCTGACGGCGGGTCGAAGTGTCTCTCGTCCTGCTGGGAGTCACCAAGGTGCCTATTTGGAACAAATGGGTTGGCAGCTAGGGGTGGATGTGTTCCTACGGGTGTGTGTGTGTAGTCCCCTCTGCTAGAACTGTGACCAAACCAGTCATCCACGGCCACATGTGGGCGGGTAAAGAAAGCCTCTGCCATTTCCAACAGTCTGTGATGGAGACATGGTAATTTTAGTGATTTATCTGATTACCTCATACCTATGAGAAATTTGCTGTCCGTGTTAGTTCGAACATGAACGTGAGTATTTACAAAGTGTATGTGAGTTTTTACAATACGCGTATGTGAGTATTTACAATACGTACCTCGTGGGGAGCAGGCGGCGACCATTACCTCCCTACCTATTTTCCTATACTTCATACAGCCCTATGCGCTCTTCCAAGTCTAGGGAATCTTGCATCAATATGACTGGGAATTGTCCAGTTATGCTAGTAAAAAGACGTGATATTAGGAAGCGGAGCAGAGGTATGACACAGCAGATCACCAGCAACACCACCAACACAATTCCAGCTAGCACTATCCCAGCCATTTTTAGGTATTTAAGCCATCCCAGTTTACTTAGCCAGTCCTTAAAGCTTGTAATTTGCGTATTCCAATTGGAATTTTTCACATGTTCATCTCGCAGCCGCTTCATTTCTTTCAGAACGCCCGTCAAACTACCGTTGGCGCTTGTATGCATTGGGATCAAGGTGCAACATTCTTCTCCAATTATGTCACAAATTCCCTGATCCTCTGCCATGCGTGTTTCTATTACAAATCTATTTTGTAAGGTCATTAATGATGTTGCATGTAACTGTTCCCGCACTAGTGCCACCCCTTTGACCGTGAAATTCATAAATCTCTGCTGATTAAACCAAAGGAGGTTAACCCACCGACTGTTCCTAGCTATGTATTGGGCGTTTGCTATAGTTCCTGTAAATGGAACTGAGCCTAATACCCTCCCAGACTCTATCCAGGCTTCTCCTAGAGCATTGTTATCATCCGGAACACCCAGGGGGATCTGATCCCAGGTAATATAAACTTCATTGGATGCTCTCCAATCCCATGCTCTCCAAACATTCCACTCCTTATCTGGGTTGGAGTCAGGTGCACTTCGTTTGCTCCTAAGGTGTATTTCAGTTTCATTTGATTCTTGTGTAATTAAGGATAAACGTCCTGTTAACATTATTGGAGCACATATACCCGTCCAGTTGGCCGGTAGGTGTGGTAACATAGTGGCGTTACTGTCGCAAGTCCAAAAGATATCCCCCAATGGTTCTGTTCCCTTTCCCAAATCCAACAGTCTGTACTGGGCTATATAGGACGAATTTTGTTCATAAATCACATGTCCCCCGTTTGGTACTATTTGTTTACATTGTATTCGGGCTTTTGGACTGGTCTCACACATTTTAATGGTTCCTGTGGCATTTCCTGTGGTTAGTCTCGGGTACCATGTTAATCTGCTGCATCTCACCAATCCCTCCGCATCCGTCATCACTGCTGATGCTCTCTGCGTAACCTCCTCCAATTCGTCTCCCCGTGCTATGCAGAAAGGAAAGATAAGATTGTCAGGCTTGCGGACCACTGGGGGAAGCACTGTTAGTGTGTCATAATCATCAAAAGAGAGCTTTTTGGGGCAGACCTTCTTGTTTGCACTCCACCCCGACAGTCCCCCTGCCATGTGCATTGTACAGTGGGGAAAACATTTAGAAATGTCTGGACAATCCCCTATCTCACTCCCTGGTAATATCTGGACTTGTGGCAATTTTTTAGCATTATAGCAGGCAATGCAGTCTCGTTTTTCCTGTTTTCTTGCTGCAAACATGTCGCTTATGGAATACTGTATCCATTGTTGGAACAAATTTGTGTCCCAATGTGCTGTTCTTAGTTTGTTCAAGTCCCGTTTTTGTCTTTTATTCATTAATCTTACGTTAATTCTGGCTTCTTCCACTGACATGCTCTGTCCTGTTCGTGCGTTTTGACACATTGTTCTGGTGCATCTTACCTGAATGGTCACCGTCCCCTCCCCACGGCAGTCCGCGTTTTGGGGATATCCCAGCCAATGTTTACCCATTGACTCGGTCCCTATTTCTTCTGTTAGCACATAATCATATATATCTGCTTTGACATGCATTATATTTTTAAGTTCCCCATTGTCGCTATCTATTATCCCTTTGTTAGTGGCTAATGTGGTCATTGCCAAAGCGCATGTGTCTAATGTGTGTTGCGGGGTGACTGTGTGAGGATTAGCCGTGGCGGTCACTATAATTTCCCCCGTTGTTAATCCACAAAGGGTTAACACCAACATGCAGCTAGTCAGACTCAGAGAAAAACCAGTCCCGCCCCGGCGTGGGCGGATATGTGAAAGTGTGCGGGTCGGACGGGCCTGGTACTTCCTCCTGTGGCGAAAACGGTGATGGGCATGCATGTGAAGGGTCATCTGATGACCGTGCCACACCGCCATCAGAACCCTGTGTGTGTTGCGAGTGGTATTCTTCAGGTGCTGGTGGGCCGTCTTGAGGCACCACCTGACTTGTAGGAACACCTGCGTCAGTAGGAGGGTCACTGGGCCTGTCAGGCGTCTCAGCAGCATGTGAATGCTCCGAGTCGCTGGATTGCAGTCTATGCCGACGGGCTGACAAGCGGGCTGACCTCCTCTGACCATGCGGTGACAGTGAGTCAGAACTTGAGGATGTCGGTGTTGGACTGGAACCGGCGCCCTGAGGGAGGCTGTGCGCTGCCCTTTCAGCATGCTCAGACCCAGACGGTTCTGGAAAGTGTCCAGGTGGGTCTGGTGGCCTATAGCGGGTGCAGTGGTTCTTGTGGAACCAGAAGGGCTTACCTTCAACCTTCAACGCAGTGGGAGTAGTGAGCACAACCTTAAAGGGTCCCTCCCTACGCGGTTCGTTCCACTGACGCCTAAACACCCGTATGAACACCAGGTCACCAATTTGGACGTCGCGAACGTCCAGGGGAATGTGCGTCTCGTCTTTGCCGTGGGCTTCTTTCACCTGTTGGAACACAAGTCTGTGGATTTGAGTTAATGCACGTAAATAGTCACCCAACTCACGTTCCAACTGAGCCATGGCAGGCCCCTCCAGTGGTCCCCTAGTTTGTGGGAGAGGCATGGGACGCCCTGTAAGCATCTCATGAGGAGTTAGATGGGTTAGTCGATTAGTTTGGGAGCGCATTGCCATCAATGCCAGGGGTAGAGCGTCTACCCATGTTAGTTTGCCATTGCAATCAGCCATGATCTTAGCTATCTTGGTTTTCAAGACACCATTGGCTCGCTCCACAGACCCCTGAGACTGTGGGTGATACACACATCCATACTTCTGCTTGATACCTAGGATTTTGAACATTTCCTGTATCACCTGTGAAACAAAATGTGGACCATTATCAGATGAGATGGTGTCTGGCATGCCAAACCTGGGAAACACCTCTCTACACAGAAATTTCGCTGCAGCCTTGTGATCAGCCTTGGAGGTGGGACAAGCTTCAATCCACCTGCTGAATCTGCAAACAACAACCAGCATGTATCTTTTCCCTTGTACACGGTCAATCATGTCCACATAGTCCATAACCAGATGTCGGAAAGGGCCATCTGGCATGGGAATGTGAGCCAAAGGCTGGGTGAACATTTTGCGGACATTGTACTTCGGACAGTGGGGACACATGGCGAGTTCTCTATCAACCATCGGTGTCATATACGGCGACCACCACACAGCTTGCAGTTTTCTGATAACTTGGGCCCTAGAACAATGATCTGGTTCATGCATCTTTTTGATGGCAATCGGCAACAGAGAAAGTGGCAAAACAAAGTGCCCGCGGAAACCCCTCCACAACCCTAGATGGGGGTGTGATGTTCGAACAGCTCCCCTTTGAACCCACAGGCGTTTTTCTGCTTCCGAGACCTTGTTCTGTGCTTCTATCAGCGAAGCTAGATTTGTTATGGATGCACAATCTTCTTCGAAAAGAATTGGTCCCTGCACTGCTTGGCCCGTTGCTTCTTTGGCTGCCTCGTCTGCCAAATTGTTGCCTATTGCAACAGGTGAGGTGTTGTTTTGATGTGCTGCACATTTGACTATGGCTAACGATGTTGGAAGGTGTATGGCCTGAATCAGTTCGATCACTGCTTGGCCATGTGCCACAGGGGTGCCATCCGTACGCACAAACCCTCTTTGTTTCCAGATACTGGCGTTGATATGGCACACTCCATAGCCATACCCACTATCTGTGTAGATTGTGGCCCTTTTGTTAGCTGCTAATCTACAAGCTGCTGTCAGTGCTTTAATTTCAGCCAATTGGGCCGAACAAGGCTGGTCCAGACTTACTGATAGTAGTTTGGTGAAGGAGCCATCAGGATTAAGTTGGACAATTCCATACCCAGCCTTGTTCCCTGTCTCGCCCCTGACACATGAGCCATCAACGAACAAGGTCAGGTCGGACGGAATAGGGTGATTGAACAAATCATCCCTGACTTTCATGAAGGTGTCCGTCTCCTTGAGACAATCATGGGGCTCACCTTCTGTTGGCAATACCATTCTTGTGGCCGGGTTTATGGTAGTGCACCTCATCACCGTTAGGTCAGGTCCAGAAAGCAGGATCTCATAACCTGTTCGTCGTGCTTGGGTTATCACAAAGCGTGGGCTTGTGAGCATGGCATGCAGTTGATGTGAGGTGTACAAGAATATTGGATGGCCCATAGTAATCACAGAGGCCTTTTTGTATGCAAAAGCGGCTGCAGCTAGCCCCTGGTAACAGGGTGGCAGACCTTCTTCTACACCATCTAACTTTGTGCTGTAGTACGAAATCGGTTGTTTACCTGTTGGGGTTTCTTGCATCAACACTGCGCATGCATACCCTTGCTTTTCTGCCACATAGAGATGGAATGGTTTGCCATAGTCTGGATTGGCTAGAGCTGGGGCAGCCTGGAGGTCATTTTTCAGCAGTTGGAAAGCCACTTCTGCCTCATCAGTCCATTGCAGCTGGGATGACTGTTGTCCTTGTCCTGCTACACGGATCAAAGTTCTCAATGGTGCCGTTTTGAGAGCGTAATCACAAATCCAGGGCCTGCTGTAGCCTGCCATACCAAGAAAAGACAACATGTGACCAACAGTTTGAGGTTTAGGCGTTTTACTGATGGCTTCAAGCTGGGACGGTGCAATTTGCCTTTTGTCCCCACTTAGCTGTCTGCCCAAGTACTCTACCGTTGTTTGGCAGAACTGCAGCTTTTTCTTACTCACTTTGTGTCCTCCTTCAGCCAGAGCTGTCAATACAGCGATGGAATCTTTCTCGCACTGTTCTTTTGAGTCAGAGCAAATCAAAATGTCATCCACATACATCAAGGTGGTGGACTGTATGTCCAAGTGACTGAGATCATGTGCAAGAACGCGATTGAAGATGGAGGGAGAGTGTACAAATCCTTGTGGCAAGCGAGTGTACGTGTATTGTTGACCCTTGAATGTAAATGCAAACAAGTGTTGGGAATCTGGATGCACTGGTACACTGAAGAATGCAGAGCACAGATCTATCACCGTAAACCATTTTGTGCCTGGTGGTATGTTGGACAACAAAGTGTGTGGATCAGGCACGATGGGCACTTCTTCTGCAACAATGGCATTGATTAGCCTTAAGTCATGCACTAGTCTGTACTCATCACCATTTGGTTTCTTTATGGGAAAGATTGGGGTGTTGCATGCACTGTTTGTTTTTATGAGGACCCCTGCCTCCACTAGTCCTGTTATGATGGGATTTATACCGTCTATGGCTTCCTGTCTGAGGGGATACTGCTTTTGATACGGTAATCTGATGCCTGGCTTCAAGTGGAATCGTTGTGGTTCGGCCGATTTCACTATCCCTACATCTGTCTTGTGTTGGGACCATACTTGGGATGGGACTTGCTCTAATAATGTCAAGTGTTCTTCAGTTGTTGCCATAAGCCCAACTCTTTCTCTGGATACTTTAACCCTTTCAGCTATCACCTCATCTGCATGTGTGAAAGCGATTTTGAAAAACAGTCCATCTGCGGAGACACTAATCTGGTTGCAGTCTGTGGGAATCCAATCTTTGATCTGTCTTGCAGCTCGAACCATGGGGCCCAAGTCATGTGATTCATATTTGTCAGCAATCAAAAGAGTGACGTGAGGCGTGGAGTTGGGGACTTGAAACCAGTCCCCGACATTCTCTCCTGCAAATTTCACAGCTGCAGCTGCTCCTTGGGGTCCTACTATGATGTCTTCGTACTGGACAATCAGTGCTCTGTTGTTAATTTTTTCATCCCAGCTTTCCTCATAGTCATCGTGAACTTGGTCTTTATCATAAAACATGGTGCAGTGGAGTGGGAGTGTTGGCTCTTCAGCCATGTCATAGTGATTCATTACCAGTGGTCTCCATGCTTCCCATTCATGACGAAGGAAAGAGTCCGGTGTTGTCAGCTTCATCCAGAAAACTTGCGCCTCTGGGTTGCTAGTTGACTTCTGTGGAGATCCTGTGGGGGTTGTTAATGGCATCATAGGAACAGACAAGTTATCAGATTTCTCAGACTGGTCGTCAGTCACCTCAAAATAGATACCATCAGGGGTACATTTGATTTTCGCATTGAGCTTGCACAACACATCTCTTCCCAGGAGATTAATTGGTGTGTCTGCTGAATATAAAAGAGAAGAATAAATTGTCTTTTCTCCTATTTTCAACGGAACCGGTTCAGTCATTGGTATTATTTGTGTTTTCCCAGAGAAACCTACTGTTCGAATCTTCGACGCTGAGAGGGGAAGGTTGGCTCCGTCTTTTCCTATACAGGAGTATGTGGCTCCTGTGTCAATCATGAACTGGTGACGCTGGTTATTTATAGTTACATCTATTGTGGGCTCAGCATGTGGGCGTTGTGTTAAAATTGGTAAAATCACCTCCCCTTCAGGTTTCTCTGGGCCTCCCTATTGCCAATGTGCTGCTGGACCCATCCATGGTCCACTGTTTTGAGGATTAGGACCTGTTCCAGCGCTTGGGGGTCCTGAGCCAGGTTGTTGGGGCTCCGGCCATGGGTTGATCGGGCAGTTCCTCTGCATGTGTCCTGTCTGCCCGCACCCCCAGCACTGCAGTCTTGATTGGAATGAGGGTGCTGTTGAGGCTACCTGTGGCTGTGGTTGATATTGCCCGGTTGGAGGTCCCCCAGACGGTCCTTGGGGCCTCCTCCATCTTCCCCGCATGGGAGGGCCACCTCGTCCTCTTCCTGCTGCAGGCTGCTGGATGCCTCCCCCTTGGTTGAGGTGCACATGGATCGGAGGGATCTGCTGATTCTGGAGTTGACCTGCCGGTGGAGCTGTGGGGTAAACATTAGGCACAGCAGATGTTTGTTGAACATGAGGTGATGACATGGTGGGTGTGATAACTGGTGCTTGCATTACCCCTCCTTCTGTTGGTCCTCCCTCCACTGGAGTGGCCACACTTACAGCTGCTTGAGGCTTTGGTCTCTCCCTTTCCTTCTTCTGCTTTGCCAGTTCACCTATCTGCAGCTGAGTCAGTTTATTAGCCAGCATCTTACTCTGATCATCCAGGGCCTGTTTTTCAGCCCTGTGTGCCTTCACATAGTGTATTATATGCTCAGAGAACACCGGCCAGTCCATTTTCATCAACCCCACCACCGCATTCAACTTATCTTGTACTTCTTTTGGCATGGCATTTTTCACATACAACATAAACAGAGCTTTTGTTGATTCATTGCTGTCCCACTCACTTCCCGTCTCCGCCTTCCACATTCTCTGATAGTTATGCAAGAACTGTGACGGGCTGTCACTATCCTTCAAACATTCTTTCTCCAATTTAGCTGGATCCATGCGTGAAGGGTACTTCTCTCGCAGGGCCCGCCACACTTCTGGTCGTATCAGGTCGAAGGTTATAGCATCATATTTGTGTGTGGTAGCCAACCTGATATATCCAGCCATCCTGAATACTTCTGTGGTGGCTGCTTGTCCTGCTGTCTTTGTCAGTAGTGCCTTGATGTCGCCACCCGCCAGCTTAAGTCCTCCAGTGAGTTCTTCAAGCTTCTCGATCCATTTATCAGCTCCGTCTGTCAAAGGAGTTAGTTTACTTGCAAGTGTCATCATATCCATAAATGACCATGGCACATACCTGAAGTTGTTATTGGGTCCTTTGGCCAGCAGCGGGTACATTCCAGGGGAGGGTTGTCGCTGTGAGTTCTGCTGAGGTATTCGTTTGGAGCTGCGTAACTCCCTCCTCTCCTTTTTGTTTCCTGCCTCCATCATTAAGTCGAGATCATAAGTTGTTTCTTTGAACTTAGAGCGTGGGGGTGGCGAACATTCTCCACCGCACCCTTGCTGACTTGTCAGGTTCTCACGTTCCTTTTCGTATTCCCCGCCTTCACCTTCTTCGTCTTCTGATATTTCTAACTCTTCATCCTGTGAGCCCCCGGCCCCACCTTTGCCAATCGAGTGCTCTGATCCCTCTTCCTTTTCCTGTACTTCTGTACACCTTTCCAGTATTGCCCTGGTCGCGCCCTGTTGACTCTCTGTTATTAGCTGTTCAACCATTGCTTGGTCTTCTTCGTCTTCCGACATTATTTTCTTTTTCCATTTGCCCCCATCCTTCCCAGATCCTGTTTTCTTAGGTTCTGCCGCTACATCTACCTCCCTCTGTGTCTTGTGTGTTGCTTTTTTATGTGTTCCCTCATCTGCATGCCAGTAAGATGATGATTCATTTGCCTCCCTATGCCTGTATGGCCTATCTTCTGAGTAGTGACGAGATGATGATGAGGCACCTGCCTCCCTATGTCTGGGTGGCCTATCTTCTTCTTCTTCCTCTTCCTCGTCTACTGTAATCTTTATTGTTCCTGTAATTACTCCCCCTGCTTTGTTCTGCCCTAGCTGCACAAATTGTCCCACTCTACCAGGGTTGTAAGGTGGTGGTCTGGGGCCTGTGTTTTTATTTATTATGGGGTTTCTGCTGGCTTCTACTCTAAAATACTGCAGGATGTCTCTCTGCTCAGCATTCTTCCGTTTTTTCTTCATGTGTGTCACATCATACCTTTTGTCCTTATTTCTTAATTCTTCCTCCACCTCATCACAGCACCTTGGATTAAAACTGCCTTCTAGAGGCCATCGATTTTTACCAGATGTCATCCTGTGCCAACTTTTCATACATTTGAGAATTTTGCGTCCGTTTGTTGGATGAGTAACCATGACTAATTTTGCAGGTGTTATCTCATTTTTCTGTTTACTTTTGTTGGCTCCCATGTTTTATGGCAGTTCACAGCAGTCCCCGGGGTAGTGTGGCCACTTATTATCTTGTCTTTTATTACACCTGTTTTCTTGCCCACTGCCCCCACTCTATTCAATGCAGAGCTGATATGTGCACTTTAGTGTTTCCCAATTTTTTTGTTACACTTTTTTGTCACTTTACTAATAATTATTTTAACTGCTTTATGCTTAATTGGAATTTCTTTAGAGATGATATCACCTGTCGTGTGTTATTCGTCACACTACAATGTTTCTGGTGATCATATCTTATTTATTCAGGCTTATGCACCATGCTTACAACATGGACACCCTTTCACCTATATTATATGCCTGGTTGGCACTTTTAACAACTGTTCCAATTATACTTTTTACCTTTTGTTAATCTCTTACACATTAACAATAACATAAGTACATTTTACAACACTTCTTTTGAACAATATCAATCCTTTTGTTAACTGCAAGACTATTCCTTCAACAGTTACTTTTTTGTACTCGCTGTACTTTACTGTTTTCTACAGTTTTTCCCTGCCTTGGACCACCCCTCGAGAAGGCACGGTGGTTGACGTCTCCACAGGCGGTACTTTATCCTTATGCTTTACCTTAGCATCTTAGTCACCAATACAATTATTTAATCAACAACATAGACAAAAAACACGATCGTCCTTCAAAGTTTCAACTCAGTTTCTTGTTGCTTTCTTTACTGACTTACTGCGACCTTCTTGATCAGACAGTCAATGGGGCTGTCTGATTAAACCTTCCTTCTTCACCCTTCATATACTTTACCAGCACATAACTTACAACTCCAAGACCTGTAAGTGACATAACAGCCCACAAACAAATCAATAGGTTAAATATGCATTGTTGGAGTTTATCCATTCCACACTTGTCGTATTTTCACACAATCATTCACACGTGGACCGATCACCAGCTGTTATTCTGCTCGTACTAGGTTGTTTAGGATAGTGTATTAGTACCTTCTGACCACTGGAGCTTAGGTGGAGGCTGGATCCCCATGAATTTGGAAAAATAAAAGAATTGGTATCTCACCTGTTCTTGGTGGATATGTGGGCCCTTTGGGGTTCCTGGCCTCCAACCAGCGCCCGTGGCCTTCCGGTGTCGTCACTTCCTCCTGGAAAGCTGGCTCGCCAATTGTTGTGACTTTTTTTGGAGTTCAATTTACCTATTATGCTATACTCAGTAGTTAAAGATGAGAAGTCACGAAGCATCAAAGATGAGACAGATTCAGCTGGTTCGCGGTCCAATGATGGTTTATTGCAGAGTTACAATTCGACCATACATGAGAAGTAGCCCAGGCTAAGTCTGAAATCTCTTCTGAAGGTTCCCCTTTTTATACAAGTTGGGCCTGCGGATGCTCCTCCCCGGGCCCCTCCTTTCGTATGGCGTGTTTTCCCTAATCTTCCACCGTTATGTCTTAATTACTTAGTTTACCTGTGGCAGGGCCCTTTGTCCTGTCTTTTTTAAAACCTTTATTCATGTAATAGTCCTTCCCATTACTCCTGACCTCCCCTCTACATCCATATCTCCTGTTTACTATCTTGATAACATGTACATTGTATTACTGCTTGACGTGGCCATACCTTGGTACCTTTCATGGCATTAATGCATGATTCGACACTACACAGTGTGAACCTTGGTACTTTTCCATGACGTTAATGCCTGACTCGACATTACACAGAGCTAAACTTTGGTACTTTCCATGGCCCCATTATGTGTTCTTTCCAGCTTTAATTTGCGTAAGCATTTTCTTCATATTTTATTACTATAAGGGCCCGGTGAACTTACACCACAGCGTCTTGTCAAGATTGTCCTTTTTCAGCAGAGGTTTAATTACAGCTGTTTTTAGTGGCTCTGGAAACACACCTGACGTTAAGGACAAGTTCACAATCAGTAACAGGTCTGACTCCAAAGTCTTTGAGACCCCTTTGAAAAAACCTGTTGGTAGGATGTCTAAACAGCAAGAGGAGGACTTCAGGTGACGTAAGATGTCCTCCAGGTCTTTACTGTTAATGGGTTGAAATAGTGTCATGGTGTTTAAACCGGTTTTCGGTGGACACAGTACATATGCTGAACCTGCTGCTGATGTACCAACTGCTTGTCTAATATTTCGGACTTTGTCTATGAAGAATTTGGCAAAGTCATTGCAGGCCATGGTGGAATGGAGTTCATTTGCCACTGACACAGGAGGGTTTGTTAGCCTGTCAACTGTAGCAAATAAGGCCCGAGCATTATGACTGTTTTTGGTGATGATGTCAGAGAAGTAGGATTTCCTTGCATTCCTCAGTTGTAAATTATAAGAGTGAAGTTTCTCTTTATAGATGTCATAATGAACCTGGAGATTTGTTTTTCTCCATCTGTGCTCAGCTTTCCGACACTCTCTTTTCCCATTTTTCACCAGTGTGGAATTTCGCCATGGAGTCTTCTTCCTTCCAGAGATAACCTTCACCTTAATGGGAGCAATAGTATCCATAATATTTAACATTTTAGTATTAAAGCTACTGACGAGCTCACTGACTGAACCCCCGGACAGGGCAGGTGTTAAAGAGAAAACCTGGTTAAAGATCTTACTACTGTTTTCAGTTATACGCCGTTTTGAGATCACTGCTGTTGAGACATTTGTGTGCACTGAAATCGTACTCTCAAAGAAAACACAGGAATGGTCAGACAGGCCCACATCAGACACAGTAATCTTTGAAATGCTTAGACCCTTAGAGATCTCTAAGTCTAGAGTGTGCCCCCTTTTGTGCGTGGGCTCTGTTATATGCTGAGTCAGCCCAAAGTTGTCCAGAGTGTTACTCAGGTCTTTAGTCCCTCTGTCCTGAGGATTGTCCATATGGATATTAAAATCACCAACAATAATTATACAGTCAAAATCAACACAGATCATAGACAGCAGTTCACTGAGGTCTTCAGAAAAATCTGCACAGTATTTCGGGGGCCTGTAAATATTCAGAAACAGGACTCTGGGTGAGGCCTTCAGCTGTATAGCCATATATTCAAAGGACTGAAAAAAACTTCCAGGAGATAACTGCTTACATTGAAATGATTCATTGAATAAGACTGCGACCCCTCCTCCTCTGAAGGAAACAGCACTGGTGAAAGTTACCAATGATCTCCTCTTAGTCTCTGATAGCGGACTTGTTTCTGTGCTTGTCCTGTTGGATCTCAGTGCTGCATTTGATACGATCGATCACAGCATTCTGTTACAGAGACTTCAACATGTTATTGGGATTAAAGGAACTGCATTAGGCTGTTTTAAGTCATATTTATCTGATAGATTCCAGTATGTTCTTGTAAATGAAGAATCTTCCTCACACACCAGAGTAAGTCACGGAGTTCCTCAGGGTTCTGTGCTTGGACTGGTTCTTTTTACTTTATACATGCTTCCATTAGGTAACATTATTAGACAGCATGGCATAAATTTCCATTGTTATGCTGATGATACTCAGCTGTACCTGTCTATGAAACCAATAGGTTGGTCAGACTACAAGCCTTAAAGACATAAAGACCTGGATGACTCAGAACTGTCTGCTTCTAAATTCAGACAAAACTGAAGTTGTTCTCTTTGGACCTGAGCGCTTCAGGGAGAAGTTGTCTAGTTATATAGTGACTCAAGATGGAATTTCCTTGGCTTCTAGTTCTACAGTGAGGAACCTTGGAGTTATTTTTTACCAGAATTTATCAGTTGACGCACATATAAAACTGGTTTCTAGGACTGCCTTCTTTCACCTTCGTAATATTGCTAAAATCAGGAACATCCTGTCTCAGGGTGATGCAGAGAAACTAGTTCATGCATTTGTTACTTCAAAATTGGACTACTGTAATTCCTTATTATTGGGCTGCCCCACACATTCTCTGAAAAGCCTCCAGCTGATCCAAAATGCTGCAGCCAGAGTTCTGATGAGAACTAACAGGAGAGATCATGTTTCTCCAGTTTTAGCTTCTCTTCATTGGCTCCCTGTTAAATTCAGAATAGAATTTAAGAATCTTCTCCTCACATATAATGCTCTTAATGACCGAGCTCCATCATATCTTAAAGATCTCATTGTAAGATATTTTCCTAACAGAGCACTTCGCTCCCAAACTGCAGGTTTACTTGTTGTTCCCAGAGTTTCTAAAAGTAGAACGGGAGGCAGAGCCTTCAGTTATCAGGCCCCTCTCTTGTGGAAAAAGCTGCCAGTAAATGTCCGGGAAGCAGACACCCTTTCCACTTTTAATATTAGGCTTAAAACTTTCCTTTTTGATAAAGCTTATAGTTAGGGATAGCTCAGGTAATCCTGAAACATCCCATAGTTAAGCTGCTATAGGCTTAGACTGTTGGGGGACCTCATCTGCCACACCTTTCCTCACTTTGCTCTCTTTTTCCCCCTGTTTAATTTCTCAAATGATATTATGTACATGTGACATTATTGTGGTTATTAACTTGTGTTTCCCTGTTCCAACAGATATCCTCTGAATGACATTATGGTGTTTTTTCCCCCCTCTTTTCCTCTTTTCTGTCTTCTCAAACCCCAGCTGGTCGACGCGGATGGCCACCCTTCCTGAGTCTGGTTCTGCCAGAGGGTTCTTCCTGTTAAAAGGGAGTCGTTCCTTTCCACAGTCGCCTTAGGCACGCTCAGGACGGGAGATTGGACTGAAGACAAGTTTCGGTGCAATCTGTTAGCTAGGATATTATTTTTTGAATTGGCTCTATATGAATTAAATGGATTATGATTACAATGAATTGAATTCCAATTGGCTTGAATTGGACTAAATTACTTAAGTGCCTTGAGATGACAATTGTTGTAATCTGGCGCTATATAAATAAATAAATTGAAATTTTATTGAATTGTTTGCATTCCACTTTTTTCCCGCCATCTATTTTGATAAAATTCTGCCACACAGCTGATGTCTTCGACATTGTAGACCTTGGCCACCCTGCAGCTTGCCTACACCTTGCAGCCAGCTCCTACACTCCTGACTACGAGAGGCTAGCCTCCTTATCCCAGTGCCAGGTCTCCCACTAGGGTAGGAAGTGATTTCCTGCTGCTCTATGTGCCTTAAACATTTTTTTTTTTATCAAATTAAATTGAATTTTTTCAAACTCAGAGATCTACCTGTTTTGTACCTGGTTTATTTTTCTGTTTGGTTCTTATGAAGGTCAGTTATGGCTATTACTCATCAGGCAGATTTGTGTGTGTGTGCATGCGTGTGGGTGTTTGAGAGAGGGAGGGTTTGTGATGTGATGTCTGTGTGACAACAAGAACAGTTGTGAGATTTGTTACTGCAGGCTGGCAATGATGTGTGTGGGTTTGTGATGTTGACTGGTAGATCTCTGGAGGTTGGCTACTTGAAAAGTAGATCTTGGACCTAAAAAGGTTGGGCACCCCTGGTCTACAGGAACTGAATAGTCCACAAAAGCGACTCTGGTACCCCGTACTCCCTTAGCACCCCATGCAGAATCCCTCAGGGGCCATAGTTGTAAGCCTTCTCCAAGTCCACACAACACATGTACACTGGAAGGTCAAACTCCCATGAGCTGCTCAGTAATTCCAAGAGGGTAATGATCTGTTCCACTGTTCAATGACCTGGGTGAAAACCATACTACTCCTCCTGTATCCAAGGTTTGATAATCAGTTGGAGCCATCCTTCCACCACTCTGGAGTAAAGGCTGAGTAGTGTGATCCCCTATACAGTGGGTTTGCATGATAAGATTAACTCGATTATAGCTACAGTTGGGTTATGCTCCTTATCTGAGTAAGGGTAATTATCCTTTGTTACATGGCGGTGAATAAATCGAATCACTGGCACAAAGCATGCAATACCGCAGTACATAGGCAGCGCTCTACTCATTTCAACTATCACTAATAGAGTCACTTCTCGTTGACGTTTTCACCACCAACAACAACAAAACTAAGGCATTCGAGAAAGATGGCGAACAAAGAGCAAGATGAAGCTACATCCCTCTACATTTGTGATGAGCATGGTTATGGCACAAACGCGATGCACAACGGCGCATTCTCCATCGCGTTGTTTGTTTCTTTCTGACGGCGGTGACTACAACAGTAATATCGTCTCCTTCGTCTTCCGGGTGATGATCGCGGGAAAAAATCTCGAGCATGCGCAGAACACTCGATCGTATCCACTTTCAATCGGATCGAGTTATCTCTGGGTCTTAATTCGATCGCAAGTAACCCGATCCGATTCGATTTCTTGTTGGATTAAGCTTGTTACATGAGCTGAATAACTCAATCTTATTGTAATTTAGCCATTTATCTGATCTGATTGGCCGCATGTAACCGCACTGATAGTTGGATCATACTCTCTGGTCTCCGATCTTGAAAATTGGAGCCACCACCCCTGTCTGTCACTCCACAGGCAATGCTACAGCATAGTACTATACACTATCTCTGCATGTTCTGCATTTGACTTTTTTTTTATCTTCATGAGTTTTAGATAAAGCATTAGAGTCATTTACCCATATAATACTTTGTTTCAGGCTCTCATTATCATGATCTGTCTTGAGCAGTCCTCACTGCTGACACATCACTGGATGTGGATAAATAAGACAAAATAAAGTTCAAGTCCAAGATGAAATAAACTAATTTTAAAAAGTCAGTTTGAATTGTTTTCTTTAATTATTTGACAGCTTCAGTGACTGTTCATCATGTATTTTACTCACATACCAGTAATGTATCATCTCAGTTATCTTCCTAAACATCTAATTTCAGGGTAAAAAGCTTCCTACTTTAATTTGCAAATCTTCTCATTGATTCTCATTGATGTAATGTAAATTATTATTTGCTAATTCAAAGTTCTCCCAAAGTAGAGTCATAATATTTAATTGTCTTTTAAAATGTAATTAACCAAGTTCAGATTAAGCTGATTAGCATACTAAATCACATACAACTTCTTCACAGACCTATCTGAATGCTTTTGATTGAAACTTCCTACATTACAACAACAATTAAGTGGTCAACAACAGAGGGAGATGATGGCAACCAAATTCTGTTTTACAGAATAGTTATATAAAAATCCATGAAGTGAGCAAGACTTTTGAACATTACATTAAGGGGTTGGAGGCATATTGTTGAGTCTTTCCTAAAATGTGCTACCTCTTATTATGTTTGCCACTAGATGTTCCTGTGAGGGAAATTCTGAGTTAAATGTACAAACGGAATTCATGAGGGTGACATTTACATAGTAAAAAAAGAGTGTATTTTAGCTTTAACAATGGAAAATTTCTGTTTTTTGACATTTGTTTATTCGCATTTAAGACAGGGGACAAAAACTAAAAAATTAACTAAAACTGATTATCAAATCAGAAACTGAAAGAGACAATAAAAATTTTGTTCATGGTGAAAATCTGCTTTCCTGAGCAGATCCCCCAACCAAGAAAAAGAGAAGAGTAAGTTTTTTTTTTCCAAAGAGGACTTACAAAGAAGATGAAAAAAAAAAACTTCACTGACCAATCCTAATGTGGTCACCGAAGGGTTGTCAGATATAAAAAAAATGTTACTGTAGATTCCTGCAGGATGTATCAGAGTTTCCAATTTAAGGTCTTGCATAACATCGTTAGGCATCATATTGTGTGAAGGAAGTTGTGCGTGGCTGTCTCTTTTCTCTGGCAGGTCCTCTGCATACAGCTGTGGTCCATCAGTCCAACAATTTATCTTCCCTGGCTTGGTCTCCACAATAGGTGGTAACACTAGGCCGATTCACACAACATCTTCTCTGTTTCATCTCACTTTTAAAGGCTCCGATGAAGATAAAGGAAAAACAAAATCAACAATCCAACAGTGCAAACCTGACAAAATACTTTGGTTTTTTTGCAGCATCATAGTCTATCCATGGGTATTTACCTTTCCAGCTAGCTTGTAAAGTTCGACCTTTTTGTGCTACTGTCCCCAGTCGTTGACACGGTAGAGTTCTCACTTGGTATTTTTGTGACAAATTTGTCTATTTTGTTGGCCAAATCAACCACTATGCTAGTTTAATAGCAAGTTGTCCAGCCTTTTTGGCGGTTTATCTGACATCACAACAATGCGTTAGTAGGTATACCTATAGCGGAATGGTCAATAGCAAATCAATAACAAGTGTAGGCTGCCTGGCACACATGGATGCTCTGGAATCTCCGTAATCGGTGCCTATGCCTGCCACCCTAACCTGAACAGAAAAACTCCACGGGTCATAGACTCCAGAGCTATAGAGTATATACAGAGTTACGACACTCCCATTGACTCTCGTAAAAAATGGCAAATGACACATTGTTATCTGTTATGGAGATGCCAATAGTTCCACACTAAGCACGGAGCTCTGTTGAACTCAATTGCTCGTCAGCAACAATTACTGGTAAGTTAATGAAATAACAGCATTTTAGAAGTTTTTTTTACATCAGAAGTACACTGTTAGACATCGTTATTTTTACATTTGGTTTGCATGAAATGTTGACGTTAATGTTAAAAATGTAATTGATTTAGGGACCTAACTGAAAAGCTTGTTAACGGAAGCTAACACGTTAACACATGCTAACGTGACATTAACGTGATAATTCCCATTAACTTTTTGTCAGGTGACATTATGTAAAGTTGTTTTGATTGATAGGTTTTAAAACTTTACCAAAATACTACTGCTAATACTAAGATGCTACTGCTATTACTGTTACCATTACTTTTTATTATTATCATTATTTATAGTAATAAAAACAATGTACATTATTTATTATTCCTATTCTTTTTTTATCTTGTACACACACACACACAATTGTTCTTGTTTCAATCATTTTTCAATAAAATCTTGTTTATTTAACAATGTTTGTACCAGTCATACTTATTCCAGTCCATCGGTTTTAACATAAATTGCAAGTTTGAATTGTAGAGATAGATTTGTTTGATTTATTGACTGATCATAATCAAGCATAATTAGTGGTTGTTTCATAGATCTGGTACATGGCTCAATATTAAAATCTCCATGGTTCTCATACATATCCTTTCAAAATAACTAAACTTGGTAATAAAGATAAAAAGTAGCTTGGAAAAGCTGACATTTCACAAAATTGGTAAGTGCTGACAGTGCTTAGAGTCCAATAATGGTAAAAATGAAATGGTAACTTGTTGATCTATTTGCAAAGGCAGAACAACCAACCTTGTTAAGTTAGCATCAATCACGTAAGTAACCTAGCGAAGCTAACACGAACTTTTCTCTCCAAAAATATATTATTATTATTATTATTCAAAAGTAATCAAAGCACTAAAAGTAATTTAGTAAAGTGTTTTCATGATACTGAACAGTCAAAAGTGAAAAAACAGTTGTAATACACAAAAATACAAAATGTTTGATTCAAAGCATTATGTATAACTATATAATCCACTTGACCTCCTTCCTAAATCTGAGGACTCTCTAGCTTTGTATTTTCGTCCTGCTGCATGTAAAGGCAGTACTTTACAGAAAGCAGTTATGGGTCATATTCAAGGGTATAAACAAATTGTCCATGTGGTTATATAGATTGTCAGACTTTTTGTAATGTTTTAGAATTGTGTGTCAGCGCCTCAAAAAGTGTTGGGCATCAGCTCCACCACAGTTAAAGTGCTTATAGTAAAGTGTTTATTTCACATCTGTCTGTCAGGCCAGCTTGATTATTTCCCGAGTGACGAGTCCCACACCAGGTAACGCAACAACACTCATGCTGCTATGAAAAAGCTGCAGTAACCTTCAGAGATTGAAAGTAAGAAATAATGGGATTAACCCTAACCAAACTGCAACTGAAAACCAAAGTCACAACATCCCTAAAACAAAGAAATTGGAAATCATTGCATTACACTACCACTAAGGCATCAAAAAAGTTTTTCTTTGTTATAGTCTTGCTATTGTTCCACTCCACTACCATTTCCATCTGCCCCAAAGACTAATTGTGGGTTCAAGGGTTATGTCCTTGTTACTATCGGGGGGGGGGGGGGGCATGTCTGAGTTGTCAGATCCACTAGAAAAGTGATATACAAGTACAGTCCATTCACCATCTGCCGTCAACAAATACTGCAATCCCATTACACCTCTCTGTCTCTGTCTGCCCTACTGTCCACCACCACCTATGGAGACAGGCGCAGGAGTCTGGAATGTGTTCCTGCAGTCAAGTTGTGGTGATACGTGACAGATTTTCCACCCATGTCCAAGTCAGTTTTTCAAGCTCATCCATTTTATCTGGCAGTAATCTTGCACTCCCAATCATGATCAATGGAACCAGTGGTTTTAACTTAATCGTCTTTGCTCTCTGATTTGCTCCTGCTCTTTAATCTTGATGCAAACACTTCAATCTGCTTTTAATTTTTCCGAAATTAAAACAAGTTAAAAAAATATATTCACAAATGAAATATTCTGCTTTTGATAATAATGCTTGTTACTACTATTATTGTTGTTGTTAATGATATTAGAAATAACATTAACTTCCAGGTTAGATTTTCTCAGCGTGTCTCACAAATCAAACGACACGTAATGTTGACTTACATGTGAGCGCGTGCGTCAGCTGGGGGAAGTGAGGCATCGCTGGAGTGTGTGGGGCTCACCTTGCCAGGCTGACAGCTGCATGCTGTGTGTGTTAGCGCACACCCATCTCTCATGTTTCTGCTCGGAGTCACACTCAGCGAACGATGCGGCTGTTAACTGTCTCATCTTTGCTCCTGTCCTTCTTCAGCTCAGGTATGGAATCACAGCTTTCATTCCCGTCACTTCTCGGGATTCAATAGGCTGACACCCAAACTTTCAAACGCATTCGTTTGTGGAACAGGAAAGAGGGTGCTGTGTATTTTTTTGTTAATGGTGGACCGGGAGACGCGCACGGTTTGGAGAGATCAGCACTTATCAAGCGTTGTCATTCTTGATTACAGAAGCAAGCAGATTTCTTGAATTTGACTCTTAGTAATGATGAATTACACATATTTCCATATACCATATATAGCACTGGTACCGCACCTTTGTTATTCTTAGACTGTAATTTCCAAAGACTGTGGCACTGCGATCCTGTGCGCAGTAGACGGACCAGAGATGTCATAACAGAGCGCGCAAATCAATAACGGAGAGCCCACTCTTATTCCACTTTACCTTCACAAATATTTCTTTCGTGTCTTCTCTTTTTCTTAGTGACTTAGTCTCTTGAAGTCAACGGATCTTGACCAATGCCAGATGAGGAAATCCTCAAAACTAAAGTAAAAATTATGAATTAGCCTGGGGTAATACCTACTAATAAAAGTTCTGCTTCAAAGATTCACTTTGATGCATTTTCAGAGAACTAGTATTTATCAGACAATACCTGTTTATCAACCATTATCATGACCAGTGTTAGAACATTAGAGCACCTTGGGACTGATTCTAGACATCTGTGGAACCCTTCTGGAGGGATAAAGCAACATCTTTCCAAAAGATATTCCCACATTTGGTATTTTGATGGTAAATACTTTTTGTAAAATCTCCCATTGTACAACTGTGCTGAGATTATGTGACTACAAAGGCTAAAGCTTATCAATGACATCACTTTCATAATTTCTAAACCATTCAGTGACAACTTGGTGTCACGACCATCCTGGAATAGAGAACTCCCACCACAATAGAAACAGATAAAGCGATTGCTAGGACCAACTTTGCATTGATTTGCGGAGATCCTTTCCTCAAGGACACAAGAAGACCCTAACCAAAGCTTGCAAAAAGACCCCTCCAGTTTAGCAGCTGTTGGATCCCCTCACTGCAAAGGTTAAAGCATTTAAATATTTCCTTAAAGTTGTTATTGTAACAGCTTCATTGTGTATATGGGAATTTTTGTGTATTTCCACAGCTGCCATAGTTTCTCAGTAGGACTCAACAAATTTCTACAAATAGCAAATTAAGTTTGTGGTTGTAATAATACAGTTTATGGCTTGTTTAACAATCAAATGTTGTCTTCATGAAGTTTGATGCTACTAATTTCCTTTATCCTGTCATATTTAAATTCTCCCTTCTCTGATTTTGTTAACACCTAGCCTCTATCTTGTCTGTTGTACCTTTTGTATGAATGCATGTATGAATCTTCATTTTTGACATGTAAATGGATCATTGTTAAATAAGTGCAGGGAATCAAAGACAATATTTCCCTCTAAAATGTGACAGCCATATAAAGAAAAAGATCAAATACAAAATCTTCACATGCTACCAGACAAATATACATATCTGAGCTTCCTCTATGAGGGTGTAAACTGGACCTATACATTCTTGAATATAAACATGTAATAACTGAGCATTTGAATTGTAAATGACAAGAGAAACTCACTGATGTTGATCAAAAGTGCAAAATGAGGATTATGTGTTAAAAATCTCACCCTGATTTACTATAGTGGCACCATGCGTTATGAAAATACTGAAAGATCCTGGACCAGCAGTGCACATAGAAAGCAAGCTATTTTGTGTTGTACATGCAATATGATTAACCAGCTCGAACATGTGATTGATTTCAGTGTATTTGTCACCTAAGTGCAGTTCTTGTGGTTCATGAAAAACTGTTTAGCTTTCCTTTCAAATAAGAGTACTCTGAAGGACACTCAGTACGCTTTAAGCAAGTCAGTGTCACAATAAAAATTTACAAAAATGAACTATCAGTGCAAGATATGATGAAATTTTGCAACAGCATGCTGCTAAAATGAAGGCACCGCCATTTCAGATTGTGTACATCTATCACGTCGATTTGAAGTGGTTGGAGCTGAGCAAGTCAAGTAAAAATTTTCTCTAAATAAAATTTAATTTGACTTTCAGATAAAACGTTCACAATAATTATTTATTCTTAGAGAAAGTAAATGGAAAAAGTCTTATGGTCACAGGCAGGGGTGATGATGGAGGTAACTGTGACATGATGAGACTGGACTGAATTAGTGACTTGTGAATTGCAGGACTGGCTCTTCAGATTCAGTGTTACCAGTGTGAGGAAATGATGCATGACTGTTCCACGGCGGAGTTCATCGTCAACTGCACAGTGAATGTGCAGGACATGTGCCAGAAGGAGGTTCTCGTGAAGGATGATGGTAAGGCAAACCTCTGGATTACTGCTTATTTCACCTCTCCACTTGTTGAAAATATGTTTAATCTTAATGCAGTAGCCTGTTTCAGAGCACAACCAAGACAATTTGGTTGAAATAAAGTATAAAATTGTCTATGGCTACGGTCACACTGCAGTTGCAAGTGACCTGAATCCAATTTTTTTCGCTCATATGTGACCCATATCCAATTTGCTTTTGGCAGTGTGAACAGCACAAGTCGCATTGAATCTGACATTTTTCGAATCGGAATCAGGCCACTTTTAAATATGGTACTGAATCGGATACGTATCTGATTTTTTTTTTTTTAATGCGGCCGCAGTCTGAACAGCCAAGTCGTATTCTTTGTCCTTGCAGTACCTCCTCGAGATCGTCTCCCTGGGATAGTTAGATATAGTCAGGCATGAGGACCTGGTGCACAGCTTTACAGAAGTCATGCACAATAGTGCAAATGGAGGACTTTGTGATGCCAAACAAGTTGGCCAAGGCCAACATCTGAATTTTCTTCCTCTTCTTCCTCCTTCGTGATCTCACAGATTTCCCGGCTGCCGCCACACACTATTTTTAGCAGGGCTCTCAAGTTTTGAATGAAGGCAAGAGTGAGAATCCCGCCCGAGTGGCGGATAATACTTAGATTATTATTAGTGTTGGTCTGCTCGGACTCATAGGAGACGTGCTTGTTTCCTGCCGTTTCCAAAGCGATAGCCGCGCACCAGAGAAATTTATATTATACTTTATTTCAGCGTGAGAAATACCATGTGTGGCGTGTGAGAACTTGTTGAAATGTGTGTGTCTCGTCAGACTTGAGAGCTCTGATTTTTAGCATTAAGCCATACAGTCCTGCAGTACCGGTTGCCCATGGTCGCTCCAGTAAACACCATTGTGGTGTGGTCTATGGCCGCAATGTCATCAATGATCAACTGCGCATGCGGGTCACTTCAGGAACGTGAGCTGTTCACACAGCAATCCGTAGACAGGCCACATTTAAAAAGGTAATATGAACAGCCAAACAAAAAAATTGGATTTGAGCAGTAAATCGGAATTGTGCCTTAAAACCTGCAGTGTGAACGTAGCCTATATTACACAGAGCATTAACCTTTAACTTGGGGACTTTAAAATATGTAAACGTACTCTAAATCAATATAGCTCAAAACTGATGTTGGATTTAATTGGATTATGATTACAATGAATTGAATTCCAATTGGCTTGAATTTAACTATATTATTTAAGTGCCTTAAGATGACAATTGTTATTTGGCACTATATAAATAAAACTGAATTGAATTGAATTGAATTGAATTGAATTGAATTGAATTGAATTGAATTGAATTGAATTGAATTGAATTGATGTGATATGAATGACAACCATTCTTTCTCAATCAATGGAAATATTATCAACAAAAGGATGTTTTCAGATGACGCCAAGGAAATTATAATTATTTTTATTTTATTATTTAACTCAAAGAAAGAGAGCTCTCTGGGATACTCACCCAGATGCCATTTCGACTTTATGCCTTGAGCAGAAATCAACTGATCTGTGGTTAGAGGAGCCAGGGCCCTTACAGTGCACTTTAACTATCAATAGAGTATGAAAGTCTCAGCTGTAGGTCAGCATATGAAATAGCAGTCATGGATATAAATTGTGTTATTTTCATCTGAGGGAAAAATGGCTCAGTGGCTGTGGCAGCTGTGTCCAGTGTTTAAAACTATACCTCTCCAAAGTCTCATATCCTGCAAATTATAATCCAGTATTGTCGAGTATGACAGATAAACCACTGGGGCTAATGTTTTGTTTTATGATAGCTTGATGCATAGCAGTGAGTTTTACACACTGGAATGGAAGTGAGAATATTTAGAAATCCACAAGGTGCATAAAACATTTTACACATTGGTCTATTAATAAAAACAAGATGCAAAACTGATTTATCAAATACTGTAACATCATGTGAAGCCTCAGCCCACTGAAGAGACAAAAGCATCAAGTCTGTGTGGAATGATGAGGAGACTGTATCTTTACTCAAAAGCGAACAGAAATCTTACAATACATTTGGTACAATTGACACTTTGCCTGCATCCTAGTTACCAGTATTTTTTCTGCCCGTTTTAGCAAACACTGTAGAAAATGCTACAAAACAACATTCAACAATACAGTGGTTATTCAGAAGCAGGACAATGTGTCACATAATACATGTATTATGTGGAAGGAGAGACTCAGAAAGAAAATAATATATACTCCTCAAATCTGTTTTGAACTAAAATATTAAATAATCACAAAACAAAAAGCTTTATATTAATTATGTTGAATGCAAATTATGCAGTTTTCTTTTTGTGTTTTTGCAGTACAATTTTCAAAGTACTGCATTATGATAGGACATGTGGTTCATGTATCAAAGTAATTTTGACCCAAGAAGGTGCAACTGTGTAGCCAATAATCTGTGACAAGGATATTTTAATATAATTTCAGGGCACATTGTTTGTTTTAACACAAGCTATGTTTTCCAGACCCGAAAAACATAGTTTTCAATGCCTAACCTTAAACATGTTATTTTCATTAAGCATAGTTTTTGATGCCTGACCATAACCAATGATACTGTCATGCTGAAACTTAACCAAGTAGTTTATAATTTGCAAAACAGCAACTGAAAGCACAGAAACAGTGATTGGATCCTAAAATCATATTACAAGTAAATTTATTTTAAAATATCAGTGGTTGAGATGAGACTGGAACCACTATTAAGTCCCATTAATACTATCCAAGGCAAGTCACAAATCAGAAATAGCACCAATTGGAGTGCCCCGTTGTGCGGGACAAATCCTAAAACTTTGCTGATCACAGGCGCTCATTTCAGTAATGACAAAAGCAGTCTACCCAGAGCAGTATAAATTAGTGTAAAGTCACAAACAAGCTGAGCTATTTACAGCAGCCTGTAATTTACCAACCACTCAGATACACCTTGTTTATTGTTACAAAATAGAAAACATAATCATGATCATGATTACCTGTTCAGGTCAAAAATTAAAGATGTGCTATCAGGGTGCCATCAGCTACATAGTTTGGTTGCGCACACAAGGGCTATTTTCTGCCATGTGTGCACTGAGACATCTGTAAATAAACTTGTTGAAGACTGACATATCAAACAGCCATTGAAATCATGAAAATGAGGACATGTTGTTTATATGTTCATAGTTCATCAATCGTGACAGAAAGACTATTTCATGAAGCCTTCAGCTTGGATGTTCTCCATTTTATTTGTTATGTTTTGTACCTTCTGTATTTTCAGATTCATTAATTAACATTTCTCTCATTTTGTGCATATCAGTTCGCATTATTCTGTAAAAACATAGTACATATTATATAGATTTTAATACTGTTTTAATAATGTTCTGTGCTTGTTACATAGTCTGCTTTAATCATCTTGAACACTATGGGAACAGTATGAGTTCTACTGTCACTGTGAGCGCAGGTTTTTATGGTTTTTCAGTATACTGCTGCTTTGTTAATACAGTAATTAACAACAAATTTCTACTGTGGTTATTTCTATCTTTGCTCCACCTTGTTATTAACCATGCACTAAAGGTCACATGCTTTGCATTAAGTCTCCCTCATTTTAAAACCCAGTGAAAATGTGAAGTTTTTTTAATCCCCCCTCTTTCTGCTGTTGATGAGCAAACTGAATAAGGTCCTGTCTTCAGAAATGTGGAGCCCAATGTAAAGGGCAGGCGCATCCCACTGCGGTGTCGACAGCTCTTTAATAAGAAAATTTCTGCATTAATGCTCATGTACATTCCAGCCTTTATCTCACAGTATTATCATTACTACTACGACTTAGAAATTCAACTGACCACACCTTAACGTTGTTTCAAGTGCAATAGATATTTTCACATATTGCTACCTCAGTGCATTTTGCTTAAGTGATAAGAATAAAAATCATTCAGTCTCTATGATTTATACGAAGTACCCTTGCTCTGTGATTGCCTCTACATGCCTGCAACTTTGCCTATTACTTACAACTTTGCCTATTACCATTATCATTCTTCTTTAAATATTTTTTAGGAAATTATAAAAAAGCAGGCTTTTATGTTAGAGGGGGCCTTTTTCTTTCTCTGTGTTTAAAGAAGAGATGATTTCCATGCTCCTGTATATAGGAGCATATAAGGACATCCCTGACAATAAACGCAATAAACAAATTCTTTGTAAACCTTAACTTCACTGTATTATCCAAATCTTCGTCAAACCCTATCATTTTCAGTGCGAACATAGCAGCTATCAGTGTTACAAAGGGTATTCTGAAAACAGGGACACTCAAGAGAATACTCTTGTAAAGATAATTACTGGCCACTTCTAATGAATGAGATATTTGTGAAAAAATATATTTTTTTATATTTCTGATATGAGAGCAAATTTTCAAAACTGTATTAAAGATTTCCACTTAAACAATAGTTTGCATTACAGTTCATCATCTGCTTTTATCATCTGACAGAGAATTATGACCTGACTCTTCAGTTTCTGAAAGTATTTTAGTATCTTTCAGCTTTTGTTTGTTTTCTGGTCCACACATGAGCTCTTTAGTATGTTTTGGTCATAACTGTCTCCTGAACCAAAAAACCTGTCCAGAACCAAACAGCAGATTTTCACAGCTGCAGGTATTTGGTGGGCATAGTGAAGAGTTTGGCTGCAAAAGGGCCATCACTAAATCAGACCAAAAGGAGAACTGACATTAGACTTAAATTTATGTGATGCACAACCCCATTAAAAGGCCAATGTTGTATAGATAATGACAGTAATTTTACCTACTGAATTGCGAAGAGCTGTTTTTATATGTCTTGAGTTTGACAAGTTGACGTCGCCATCTAACATTTTTCAGTTGGACATATCAGTGGAAAAAAATTAACTTGAGTGCTACCTAGTTATAGGATTAGCTGATGATTTAACGTGGTTTGCAAGGTGCATCTGTGATTCACATTAACTGAATCTTTAATCAAATGGCTATCTCTAGCTCTTTGGTTTAAACTCTTTCGAAAAAAATCTACTACTTTTCACTAAACATAGTCAAGCCTACTTAATGTTAAAGCTTTACATAAAGTGCATTAAAATCGGAGACTATTTAGAAACTAGGTGTTTCTATGCAAACATAGGTTTTGGAAGTGTTTGCCATTATTTTAATTGTTACATTACCCAAACCAAATCTATAATCACACAACTTACTAAAATTAAGTAGCGACCTCTTGGACTGAAAATTAAGCAAATACTGGAGTGCTAAATGTTGTAGTTCCTTAATAGTCAAATAAAGCTAGCTCCAAAAGATCGCTATAGACCCCCTAAAGTTATTAAGTTATTTTCAAAATGACAATTTATCACAACGAATTACATCAAAACAACAGGTGGAAAAACTCTATTGTTTCATTTAGTTTGCAATCGTAGCTAAATCTGTTATTTAGTAGCAGAAACTGACAAATCGATTACTTGTTAAAAATATTTATTTTAGCTCAAGTGTAATAGTTTTGGTGTATATATAGTGCACATCATTTGGAGGTAAGCAGCTATTTTCTGTCCCTAGGCCCCAGGCTGTAGAGGCCTAACCCAGCTATTGTTGTCAAACTTAAAACAGTGTTCAGGTCAAGGTTTCCCACAACAACAACAAAATGATGACAGACACGATCACAGAAGTAAAGGAAGTAAATGACAACAAATAATTAATTTTCATAATGTCAACTGCCTCTTTCACCAAAGTTGCACTGAAATGCTTAAAAACTAGTGTTAAATTACAAACAGATGTATTTGTCTAAGCTGCTGTCTATTTAGCAATTTGTCCATCCCATGGGTTGTCCCCATGTGGTGGTCTCCACAGAGGTCACATGCTAAGTGATGACCAAGTGACCAGTGATGACAAGATGAACACTCATAATGACTTCCTCTGAATTAAAAAAGGACTATAAGGACTTTTCATAGAGGTAGAAAGCTTGATCCCACTAAATGAAAATGCTGCCTCTCATCTCTCAGTAAGTTATTGTGGCATCTTTGCTGTTTCAAAGGCAGTGGTTCACTTACTAGAACCAAAAGGAATGCTCATGCCGGTTAACTCCAAACAGCTTAAATTTAAAACCTGGTCGTATCAGATTAATACACATTTACTAATCCAGTTCAGAATATGTAACAACAGATGACCCCTTCATAGTCACTGCTCTCTCAAGCAAGATACCACAGACTGGAAAACAGTCATTTTCATGGCTTATCTAAATTAGCTTTTGCAATTTTCTGAAATTATCAGGAAAGTATCAGGAAAAAGAAAATTGGACTGTAGTTATTCACAGTCATTTACATTCTGTTGGTGAAATAAAGGAATTGTATGCTTGTGAGGTTATATTTATGGGATGTTTGATACTTTTGCTGATACTTTTCAAAGACCATAGTTTATTTAAACTATATGGTTAGATTTTGAATTACATTATTTGTCCCAGCAGGAAAAGTGTCTTCATGACTTCTTATGTTTAATTGTTTGAGCGTCCTTTTTATAAATTATTGCTACAAGATCAGTGCTGTGGCTTTGGATAATATGGTGTCCGTTTATATACAGGAATTGTCAACCACCATTTGAGTGAGCACAAGAGTTGACCTTATTTTTCTTGTTGGTTTCTAAGTGAGGTAGTCAATGAATTTCCCTTGATTTTGAATTGTTTTGAATTACAGGCACTCTACATTTCATGAAAGAAAAATGGGCAGCTCTTGTCCTCTGGCCTTTAAGTCTGTTGGCTTTAAGACAAGAGGACAGAAGACACACCACCACAAGTAAAATAATTTAGTTATATAATTTGTGTTTATTTTACCGCAAAAGCTTATTGAGATCAAATTTATATTTTGCTAGAGAAGTTATAGTAACTGGTGCTGGTCAAAATCTTAATTTGTTTTGGCTGAACTTAGTACCATTAAAAAATGATGAATAAAAGAAATAAAGCCTTTCCTGACAAAACAGAACTAATAACACCAATTAGACATCATATTATGACCATCTGCCAAATATTGAGAAGATATCCTGTTTTCTGCCAAAACGTGCTGCTGCATCGGGCACCAAACAGATCAGCAGATCCTTAAATTCCTTCAAGATGTGAAGTGGGGCTTCTGTGGATAGAACTTGTCTGTCCAGCACCTCCCACAGATGATTGATTGGTTTGAGATTTTGGGCCATGTCAACACCTTAAACTCATTTTCCTCAAACCATTCTTGAAGCATTTCTTTTCAGTGTGGCAGGGCACATCATTCTACTGAAAGAGGCCATTGCCATCAGGTAAAATATTTTCCATGAAGGCGTGTTCACAGTCAGCAAAAATGTTTAGGAAGTTGGTACAAGTCAATTTAACATCCACATAAATGACAGAACCTATGGTTTCCCAAAAGAATGTTGCCCAAAATACCACACTGCCCTGGTTTCCTTTCTGTCAAGTTTAGCTGGTGGAGGCGAGGAAGGAGGATCAAAGTGTGCACCAAGTGCAGACATGGAGCAAGAGCAAGGAGGCAAAAAAGAATTGAAACTATTTATTTTGAAGTAAGGGCGTAGCAAAGCCAGATACAATTACCAAAAGGACACTAAAAAAACAAAATCCAGGAACTGACAAAAACTACAAGGAACCGAAATGAACTGGGGAAAATACAAGAAAGCAGTAACAACAATACGAGTGGACAAACTGAGGAAAACAGAGGATCTGACAATTGATGAGAACAAGCCGGGAGACTAGATACTGTGGGGAGAGTAATTACTGAGTAAGCACAGCTGAGGATAAATGAACACAGGTGAAGGGAGGGCAGCTGATGTCTGGCAGGGGTACCCTGCTGAGGAAAAAAGTGAGGAAATGGCTAAACTGAAACCAGACAGAAAAAAAAGACAAAATACCCAGATCGTAACACTTTCCTTTCTTTCTATTTCACCATTCCATTGCTCCATGGTCCAGTCCTGATGCTCACATACCCATTTTTGGGGTTTTGGTGGTTGACGGTTCAGCAAGGGTACACTGATCAGTCAGCTATGTAGCTCCATGTACAACAGACTGCATTGTACTGTATTTATTGGATCCAGCATTCCATTTTTCAGTAATGTGAGCTACAGTAGCTCTTCTATCAGATTGGACAATATGGGCCAGTGTTCACTTCCCACTTTCATCACTGAACTTGGTTATCCATGACCCTGCTGCGGGGTCACCTATTTTCCTTCATTTGACCACTTTTTGGTTAGTACTGACCATTGCAGACCAGAAACATATCACAAAAGCTGCAGTTGTAGAGATGCCATGACTCAGCTGTCCAGTCTTTACGATGTCAACCGTGTCACTGAAATCATTATTCTTGCCCCAATTTTCTCCTTCCAACACATCAACTTCAAAGACAAAATGTTCACTTGCAACCTAATTTATCCCACTCATTGTCACTGTAACAAGATAATCACTATTTTTCACTTCAAATGTTAGTTGATATAATATTATGGCTGATTGTTGAAAGACTCAAGCTTTTTATCACCAAAAATACCTGATGTTAAATGCATTTTCCCTGCTCCAATTTATGTGAATAACATCTTTATGTCAGCTCATAGAACAACTGCTATGTAATTTCATAGCCTGCTTAACTTGTTTTTAAATGGATGATAAACTCCACAAGCCTGCTTCTTACATATCTAACAACTGTCCATCAGTGATGGGAAACATTGGCATTTCCCACATTAACGTGTGGGAAACACAGAAAGATGCATGTTCATGTTTAAATTTGTGTTTGTGTTATCACCGTTGTGTACTGCTGCGAAAGCTTCAAAGGTACAGTCCGTGTCATGATTGCTTGATTTATTTGGTTAATTTAGAGGAGTAGTCAAAGGTTGTCCACACACTTGGACATATTGCACTCATGTGTAGCCAACCATGCTGATTCTTGTTGAAACTTGATTGTTCTCCCAGTGTTCCCTTGTAGATAAGAAATGTTTTTTTCATAATTTTTTTCCATAAATGAACTCAACAGTATAATTTAGACTGATGTGGGGAATCTTATAGTTTCCACATACAAATGCTTGCATGTGTGAGATTCATTAGAGGGGTATTATTTCAAATAAGCATGTATTATAAAACCTGACTTGCAGGTTCAAACTAAACTTGAGTGACTGGCCAGTGTGGTAAGGTTGCAGCCTTTCATGTGGGTGACCATGGTTAGAATCCTGACCCCTGCATAAAAGGTGTATAAGGGTGAGGGTACGTTACCTAACTGGGATATGAGTGTAAGTTGCTTTGGATAAATCATCTGCCAAATGCATAAATGCAACTACGTTCCTTTTTTGCTATAAGCCAACCATGCAATCTGCTGCACTTTACTTTTCACAAGGATTAAGGACTTAGTTTAGACTAGAGGGACACCTGAATATCCACCACAGGCATCACTGTGTAATTAAAGCAAATATCAATGCAAATGTACAAGTTTCAGAAACTCTGCTAGACCATTCTACCAAACCTCATTGGGCTGATAAATTTAATTTGGTGTTGTGATGTAATCCAACCTCTATAGGCTGACATTTATTGAACGTGTACCCTTACAGAGTTTTGTGCACTCCTGGACCTTCAAGATATATCTTCTTTTACTCTTCAACCTAACCACAACTCACAAATCACGAATGGACCCCAACCCTAGTTTGTTCAATACATCTTTCATAAAGGTTAATTTGATAACTATGTGTCCATCACAATGAGAACAATGAGAATCATGCCTTTGATCTATGAAACCATAAATTGGGTTTTAATGTTGCCTAACAACAGTGGCAACACAAATTCTGCCACAATCCCAACAGAAAAGTCAAAGACCCAAACTGAAACCTCCCTTCATTTGGATGTCTTCAAACTTGACAATTTAATTCATGTTCTCGGGCCTCCAGCAACACACACTTATTTGATTGTTTGATTGAATGTGTCCACTGCGCAAAACTATCAGTTTCACAATGAGCACTCAAAAATGGTAAAATTACTAGACTCTGGGCTATACAACTGTTACTTTCCAACATCGGTCTTTTCAAATTGTAATCGAGTAGTCTTTTGCATAACATGAAATTGTCATACATATTAAAAAAAATGTATATTACAATATTTTCAAGGCTCCAAAAATATCAAATGCCTTAGTTTTTCGTCACATTTCTAACACACTTACATCATTATCTATATGAAACCCTCGTAAATGTGTTATTGGACAACTATTGCATGATAAAAGGTGTTTGAAAGGAGGTAGAAGAGGGTGACAGGTGGCATTACACTGTACACTGTCATGTCAGACAACCAACTTCCATCTTGGTTGGACAGTGCCCAGTATTTTATATTTCTACTTTGCTGTCAGTCACAAAAAAAGATGTTAGACATGTGTATGAATACATAAAATAATACAGTTTGGCATCACCAGAACACTACCCTGTACAAAAAAATAGGTAAAATCACTGCTACATTTTAGACATGTGGACAAATGTACCTATTACATGTTCTCTGGTGAGGAAGATTGGATGAATGACAATAATTAGGTTTCCAAGGTCTGCAAAGAATAGACAAACAAATAGACAAAGAGAGCTGTACACTTCTGGAACCTCAGATGACCCTGAAGTGTGTGCTCTGTTAATAGTCTAAATGTGAGAGTTAAAGAGCTGAAGAAAGAGAATTCTGAAGAATGTAAAACATCTAAGCAGGTGTAAAAAAAAAAAAAAAGATTTTGATCTGATTAGTGAAATACTTTGAGTTAAGAAAGCTAAGGCCAACATGATCAAGCACAAGGAGTGGTGACAGGTCTCAGGTTTATAGGGTGTGTGTCTTTGTACCTGTGAGTGTATGTTTGCGTATCTGTGTCAGTGTGTGTCTCCGTGCCTGTGTGAGTATGTCTTTGTGTTGTGATTGTCCACTGTTGGGCCTAGGTTTGGGGCTTGTTGTTGTCTGGCTCGTCTGTGCTGCACTTTGTTGGGGGGTGCTCGCCCTTTCTTAGCCCCCTCCCGCTGCTCCCTGCTCCTCTTGTGGATGAGCATGTCTTGGGTCCTGGGGCGCCTCGCCTTAGGAGAAAAAAAGTATGCAGGGCCGGTGCCTGGCGGGGCCCTGGCCCATCGCCCCTTGTTACCTGGCTCACTTGCTCCATGGCTGCAGGCCTCTACCTTGGGCCGTCCTCTGTTGTCCTCTGGGCTGGAGAATGGCTTTCTTGGGATGGGCTGCCTGGTTTCTCTGTTCTGTGCTCAATAGGGACTGCTGGTTGCCTGTGTCTGGGGGCCCTTCCTGTCTGCTCCTGATCTCTGGAGTGGGGGGTGGTTGCGGCACCCTTCCCCCATCATTAACCAAAATTAATTTTAAGCCTTTGCCATATATTTTGCACGCACATGCACACATGTACATACAGGCACGCATACATGTATGCACACCTGCTCATTCACTTACACACTCACTCTACAGTTGCCATGTCACTTTGTGGCTTTAATGATATTCAGTGACCATAGTTATGCTGAGGTTGGCCTGATAAACAGCTGCCTGGCCTGTTGTAGTAAGTCTGCCACGAGCGAACTTCTTCATTAGAAGAATGGGCAGGGTTATCTGGAGGATTTTGGCCCGTACATGCATTCACCAGTGTGTTAATGATGTCCTCATTCTTTAATATTCCTCCTACGAGATTCCGAGCGGACTGACTCATTGTCATTCGCTTTTTGCCACAGTATCCACACCTTAGACAAGATGGCCGCAGGCACTTCCGTGAAGTCTGACGTCAGTCAAGTTTCATTCAATATATTCAAGGTTTCATTCAATATATTCAGAGTCTCATTCCATATATTCAAGGTTCATTCAATATATTCAGAGTTTCATTCAATATATTCAAGGTTCATTCCATATATTCAGAGTTTCATTCCATATATTCAAGGTTCATTCAATATATTCAGAGTTTCATTCCATATATTCAAGGTTCATTCAATATATTCAAAGATTAATTTCCTGAACAGCATGACATAGTACAGTATATATATATATATATATATATATATATATATATATATATATATATATATATATATATATATATATATATATATATATATATATATATAGTACAAGTTGCAGAATGAGATACGAGGCATGATGTGATTAGTGGAGAAAGTAAATAAATAGTACAATGGATATACTACCCAAGGTGAATAAATAGGTAAAAATTTGTAAACTATAGATGAAATACAGCAGTAAACCATTTAGTGCAAATGTTCAGTGGCTGGTGGAAGGTGTGTGGCTGTCCAGGGTACAGGCGTGAAGTACTGGAGGTATGCGGGGGGTCAGGGGGGCTATCGTGGAAGGTGTAAGGTGTTGCAGGGTGACAGCCCCAATGAAGGAGCTGCTTCTGAACCTACTGGTCAGGATACAAAGGGCCCTGTATCGTCTCCCAGAGGATGGGAGGGCAAACAGTCTGTTTCTGGGGTGAGAGTTGTCCTTGACGATGCTGTGGGTCCTCCACAGACATCTTTTTTTTTCGATGGCCTCAATGGTCGGAAGTGAAGAACTGGTGATGTGTTGGGCAGTTTTCACCACCCTCTTGAGTGATTTATGGTCAGCGACAGAGCAACTGCCATACCACACCGAGATGCAGTTGGTGAGGATGCTCTTACAGCGGTAGAAGTTCACCAGAATCTGAGGGGACAAATGGGCCTTCTTCAGTCACCTCAGGAAGAAGAGGCACTAATAAGCCTTCTTGTTCAGGGTTGGGGTGCTGAGGGTCCAAGAGAGGTCCTCAGAGATGTGGACACCCAGGAACTTAAAGCTGGCGACCTCTGTCCCGTTGATACAAATGGGGGTGTGTGCCACCTTTGGTCCTTCTGAAGTCCACAATGAGCTCCTTGGTCTTCTTAGTATTGAGGGCCAGGATGTTGTTGGCACACACCTCAGTTAGGTGCTGAACCTCTTTCCTGTAGGCTGACTCATCGTTGTTGCTGATGAGGCCAATCACCAATGTGTCATCTGCAAACTTGACAATGATGTTAGAGCCATGTACAGGTGTGCAGTGGTAGAGGGAGTAGAGGAGAGGGCTCAGCACACAGCTATGTGGAACACCAATGAGTGTTGAGGAGGTGTGGTTCTCTAACCGGAACAGATTGGGTCTGTTAGTTAGGTCGTCCAGTATCCAGTTACTGAGGAAGGTGTTGTGTGATAAGTTTGGAGGGGATGATGGTGTTGAATGCTGAGCTGAAGTCTATGAACAGCATTCTCTCATAGGTGTTGTTATTATCCAAGCCATATCATTGTCTACTAATGTCTATGTTTTTACAATAAACAAGCCAACATCCAACATTAAATATAAGTTTTAATTAAATGTTGAACTAAAAATAATAGAATTTTCTGTTGGAAGGCCCATAAATCAAACCATCATCCCTTCTGTTTAAAAGCAGCCTGTTATTCTCCAGCTTTGTCTTTGATTTCAAGTTGCTTTACGTTAATGCATGTCCTGGTTTTAATGAGCAGCCATTTAATGTATATTTTTACTGGTTGTAGCACGATTCACTGGTCTTAGACTTACTGTCCTCTGTGTCATTTGTTGCTTAGCATTAACACCAACTGAAAAAAATGCTCATAGAGAACAACAGCTGCCAAATAGCAAGAAGTGACGACAAGTTATGTTACTCTGTATACTTACAATGACTGTCTTCTTCCAAAACAAAGAGGACAGTTAAGTGTAATGACTTTGCCACAGTGGGTGCATTAAAGCTGTTTAAATAAGATGTTGAAATCATGGTTTCCATCTAGTTGAAGTGCCTAAAATGACAGAATATATCCTCTTTATCCCCAAAAACATGCACTCATCTATTTCTCTCCTTTTTCCCTCTTCTCCCATGAAGACACACTCTCACACATAGGTAACAATCATCTCATTGTGATCCTAATGCCTACCATTTCTCTCCTTATTCAAGGGATACACTACCGCAAGTCCTGTGCCTCATCAGGAGCCTGCCTTATTGCTTCCTCTGGCTACCAACAGTTTTGCACTGGCAAACTCAACTCAGTGTGCATCACCTGCTGTAATACCCCCCTGTGTAATGGACCACGGCAGAAGAAACGGCCCCAGTCATCCGCTGCCATCACCCTGAAACCACTGCAGCTCCCCATGTTTTCTGTCAACATTCTCCTCCTGCTGTCCTCCATTCTGTGCTGACAGACTTTGTATACAGGGTTAGGATGTGAAATGAAAATATTCACAGACTGATAGAAGAGAGGATATGAACTGGAACTGTGCACTGTAAGCTGAGACATTCATACTTGGAGATGTATATATGTGAGCAAGCTTTAAACAGTACCTCTGTTTGAGTTTCTGGCTTTCGGTTGCACCTTGTCTCCAGAGTCCCAACAAAAAAATTTGTCATGTCAGAGTGAGGTGAGGTGGAGGATAGGATATGAAACCGCTTTTACAGTGGCAAATGTACTGGAAATACTGATCCCCAGTAGTCATATTCATTCTCACAGCAAAATCAAGAAAAAAGAAAGTAATCCGATTCTTGTAAGGAAAGAACTTCAGAATAAACACATAATTTTTGGTATATGAATACAATTACCTGAAATCATAGCTAATTCTTCAGCTAATTTACAGGTGTACAAATGTTTAATGTTGACTTTCCTAAATAAATTCTCCAGCAGTCATTCTTTCTGCAGATGCCGCACACAGAGTTGAGAGAGCAGGTTGACAAATGTACCCTCTTTCTGGCTGTTCAATGCAGCATCTTGAGATGAAATAAAACTAAATCAGTTTTAGGTAGAAAAAACAGATCTCTCTGTTGCCACCTTGGAGATCTGAAGCCATTCTTTTTTATTTTTAACTACAGGAAAATAAGTAAACGGGCTCAATATAGAACACAAAACTTTTGAGGATGGAGGGATATAGTCAATTGATTTGTTAGTCGCAAAGCATTACTATTACAAGTTTTCCAAATCCAGAGAATCTGACTTTGAAAGATAGATGTGCATTAGATAGATGAATAATTCAACATACAATAGATTGTGGTGCCTCTGTTCACCGAGTTACTGAAATGCAGGGTTTCTTACATTTAAGGACCTGAAAGTCCAGATGCTTTGTAATGCTCTATTAAACTTAACCATGAAATGATTTGACAGAGATAAATAATTTTTATGATTTTAATTGCCCAAATCAATTGTGTCACGACTAAAATAACCAAAAGAATAACTAAAATAACTTAATAACAAAAAAAAAAAACAAGACTCATCTCTCTAGGATGTAGGCAGACATGGTTAGTTATTGAGATAAAATCTGAAAGATTTGTGGGATATTTACCAAGCGACAGTTATCAAAGTGCCCTCAGAATAACTGCTGGTAATGAAAACCCTTTTATTTGGACTGTAATAGAGCAGTGCTCTATGAATAATAATGCCTTTATACGGATCCCGTGCACCCAAGACAAACATCCTTTATTAATTGGATTTTGTCTTCAGTGAAAAGGGTACAGTCAGCATTATTCCTAGGATTTTTCCTAGCCCCTAACCAGTTCAATGCCATTATCAACAATAGCTGCCATGGAGGCAATTAAAAATTGAAGGCTTGTCATTATCATCTATAAGTTCTGTGACTCATTGATATGTAAGCCCCAAATTCCATCCATCATTGCTCAAGTAGTGAGTGACCAGCATTCAGACATAGCTGATGAGAGTGAAAGATGTCAAAAAAGGAATTTCTGTACATTGTCACTTACCTCTATGCTGTTTTTTTTTTTTTTTTTTACTGTTAACTAAACCATTTTTTCCAATAAGTTTATGACATGATGCACCAATAAAAAAAGTTCCCAAAGGCAAACCTGATAAATCTAGGTTACATTAGGAAAAAAAGATAAGAAAGAATAAATAAACCCTACATATATGTGTTACTGTGGTTTAAAAGAGATGTATGTGTACTTAGCAACTGCATTAGTTGAGGTCCAACCCAGGAGATGTGGTCTGTAAAACTTAGTAAATTTTGTTTAGTTAGCCTCATAGCTGTTAAACAGCTAACATCAAAGCTAACAATAAGCTACATGGTTTTCTAAAGGCTAAATGGTTTTCTGAAGGCAACACAGCTGTTCAGTCACAATACCCTGAGTTTACTTTGCAGTGTGAGTTTTAAAATGCTCTCGGTTTCACTGTTCCAACGTGTCATGAGTTCTTCTGTTGATTTTCCTTGATTTTATTTTGCCAAACATTTCATCATTCATCATTTTCGATCATGATGCTTGAAGATTTTACTTCAACTAAATTTCTTTAGATGGTTCACCACCATCATTCTAAGATAATCGTTTCAGTAATTTCCTTGGTTGTTTTATTTGCTTGATGTAGACTGTAATTAATAACCAATAATAAACACAACAACAGGACATGTCCAGCATTCTAATATGACTAAATGAGAAGCTTATTCCTACATAAGTTTGGGTAAAATAACTTGTTGGAGGAAGAAACATGTTAATCATTGCAGTAATTTTCCAGTGGGAGGATCTTACCTATTTGCTTGGTTAAATCCAGGTGGTGATTATTTATTTATTTATTTTTTTTACCTGGCAGTATGGTAATGATTACCTTAATTTTGCAGTATGTCTTTTTGAATATCCTTTCACAGTGGCTCTTTTTAAAAATGATTATATACAGGGATGAAGCAGTGTATTTTTGGGACCAGTGATTATCATGATATCTAAAATTTTAGCTGTGCCCACTATAACAAAAACTAATTCAATTCAGTTTTTTAATTCAATAGTGCCAAATCACAACAAATGTCATCTCAAGGCACTTAAAAATGTCTAATTAATTGCCCAATTAATTGTAATACAACCATAAACCAATTAATTCCAATGAATTCAATTCCAAATGAGTCCAATTCATACAAAGTAATTTTTTTAAAAAGCTGCCTAGCTAAGGAAACCAACAAATTGCACTGAAACTTCTCTTCGATCCAGTCCCCTGTCCTGAGCCTGTAAGAGGCGAGAGAAAAAACAGGTGGAGAGAAAAAACAGGAAGAAACCTCTAGCAGAACCAGACTCAGGAAAGGCCACCATCTGCCTCGACCAGTAACTCCTTGTGATGTGACTGGGAGTCTGCTCGTGAAACACAAGTTACAACTCTACACAGACCCACACATCATTTGTGGTTAAAATTGCTGTCTGTAGTCTGTTCCTGCTTATAAGGTTTTAATGCTTAACTCAAAATTTAGACTTCAGGATCATCAATTTATGACTTCATAAAAAAATTACACTCTTTCATCAAACTTTATTGCACCTACTTTTCAACTTTACATAATCTGCTTGAAATCAGAAGGAAATGCCTAACTTCTAATGTGCCCAGTTTATAAGGAATATTCGTATACTTGTTTGTGAAGACAAAGCACAAAACACCATTTGTAAATGTTGCTAACTGTGATGAATTAAAATGTACAACACACTATATTTCGGTTTCTGATGGTACATCTGTCTGTATTTTAAGAACTGAATCTGACTCTTTATTGAGGCTGACTGACATCTGATAATTTGAAGCCACTCCTGAGTCACTTTGCACCTGAAATGTTGTAAAGGTAGGAGAATTTGTCTCTTGTCCGACAGTGGTGTGGCTTGCTCTGCTGCGACGCAGAGACTTGAGCAACAATGGCCGGAGGGAGTGTCCCGAGTCAGCATGGGAATGCTGTACAGTACGCTTGTTGATGTGTTCAATGGTGAGGTGGCACCGCAGCACCTGGACAAACACCTCCCTGAACTGTCTGGAGGAGAGGTTGTAGAGAAATGGGTTGAGGACAGAGCTAAGGTAGAAGAAGGTGTCTGCCACAGGGTGGAGGATGATGTAGCTCCTGAAGTAGGTCGGACTCCACTCAGACTTTGGCAAAGCAGCCATCATAAGACGACGAATCTGGTTAGGAAGCCAGCACACCATCAAGGATCCCACAATAAGACCTAAGAAATGACAGAAACACATGAAGTAAAAAGATGGAAAAAACCTAGAAAGAGATATCTACTTTTTCTGCCCTCTTTCTCATGTCAACATGACTTCCTAAAGTGCTGATGAAATATCTGTGATGTGCTTTGTTTAAAATACCAAAGGATAGTAGATCTTATTTTTCAAACATGTTTTCACATGACTTTTCAGAGTGCCTCTCCTACATTTTTTAGATTGGTAGAACTAAAAAATATGTTGCATCCTATCTTATTTTTAGTTTGGAACTTCTGAGTCTATTACGGGGATCGATAATAACTGACTGTGGTCAAATTGTAGGCAAGGGAAAAATAAATATTTGAGAAAATAATTGTTAGTGAAGTAATCAGTTTAGCGTTCACTGGTATTAGATAGGTGCTGTATGTTCCACTATTGTAAAAACAATGTGCTTTAAGAGTTATTGAGTGTTTTTGATCACACAAGCGGCACACCCAATGGAAGCAATGTAAACAACGGTTCCTTTTTAGTTAAAAAGTATTTTAACCGTTTAACTAAAGCAGGTCACAGACTTTTTACTAAAACCTCAGGAAGTTGCATCAAAATACAAAAAAATAATATTTTTTTCCCCATGACTTAAAAAAGTATCTATATAAAGAAAAGCAGATAAAAATTGCAGAAAAATCGAATACGAAAACACACAGACCTTTACTAGTAGTTTGATCAAAAATAGAAAAATGAACATAAGAGAATAAATTCTATTTACAAAACGTGCGAATGAGGTCAGAATAAGAAATATTTACTAATTGCTAACATTTGAATGAACATGTGCACTTTGTATCCTTGTACTACAGCGCAAAGCGCAATTTCATATGTCAGTTGAAACGTGTTTAAGTGCTATTCAAAAGCTTGGATTTGATCAGTCTAAGACAATAATTAGTTTATATCTGGAGTCACATAAACATGTTTAGTGGTAGAACATAATTTGACACATTTAACCAAGCACTCTACTTTCCCCACAACATTTGAGAGGGCAAACTGTGATTCCTATATTTGTTATTCTTATTATGAAAACAATTCAAAATAAACACTTTACATTATATTTACAGGTTCATTAGCTGGTTATTTACTAAATTCATTTTACCCAAAGTAGGCTTTGTTATAAGAGATGTAAAACGAAATATATAGTAGGAGCTGAAGTTTCAGTGCATTACCCACTATACAGTTATCGATAGATTGACTAGTTGATTTACAGAATTGATCCAGTAAGATTGCTTTTGCAAAATGTTTTTAAAAAGCATATGATTAATTAAGATCATATCCAATTAATTAAGCATGCTAATTCAAACATGACACCAACACGTTTGGTTGCTATAAGGTTAATAGAAAGTAATGCTTGTTTGAAAAGAGTGTTACTAGTACCTGTAAATGATCGGAATGCTGCCAAAGCTACCAGTATGTGTTATTCACGTCTGAGTGATATAGTTATTCTCTGGAAATTCTAATGCATCCTCATTCTCTTATCCAGTGATTATCAGTTTTCCTGCAGTGTTGTTAATGGGAATTACATTTAGACCAAACAGCCTTATCTGCCTTGAGACAACACTTCCTGCCAAGAAACACAGATACAAACATATTAATTTTTAAGCAAATGTCCATGAGATGCTGTGAGAATTGTCAACCCGAAAGTCATTTAAGGAAACTAAAAAAAAAAAACTTTTGTCAAAAAGGGTAAAGAAACTAATCGTATTTTTTTTATGTTTAAACAAAATACACCCATTTATGCACATGTACTACATAAGGATAAGATTGAAGTACTTAAGTACAAGATGAAAGCAATGACTGTTGCTAAAGCTTATCTTAAGCATCAGATTTTAATCACTACTGCCCCTGTCTCTTTTATCAAAGATGCAAGAGTCCGTATTCACAAGAACATATACAAATGATAACACAGAGGACAAGACCATAGTTTGTTTTTTAATATTTCTGCAAATTTGGGCCACCATGTACACTAAATACACTAAATTGCATCAAATACTGGCAAGGTGTGAATACTGATCTATTAATTTTGACTTAAACATCAAATCCTTATGAAAAACCTCTTGGTTATTTTTAATCCATATGGGCAAATTTGTCATATTTGCAGACCAAAAGAACAAGTTGAAGACAAGCAGTCACATGAGATATATTTTTATTGTGACCTAATGGATGGTGCAATCAGTGAACATTTTGGCCCAAAAGCATGTTGTCATAACTATGGATAAAATGCAATTAAACTGTGCACATAATTAAATGAATGAATTGTGTTCAAACTGTTTTAAGGAAAATGCTAACAAGAGTCCTATTAGCTCATCAGAGACGGGAGTGCAGATGTTCTTGTAAATATTTAATGGACACGTGAACATGTGTTTTTTATACATAGATTCCAGTGTTTGCAGGTTGTTACAGAACCCATTTTTCAACATGTGTAAACAGTTTTACTATCGGCTTTACTAAGCGCTTTGGTCTGTCTGCCTACTGATGTGACCTGAGCCTGTAAGCTAGAAGGAAAGATTAACCCCAGAGCATGTGGTTGCCTAGCACAGTCACTGATCTCATCATTACAGGTTTGTTATTGGCCAAATGGCTTTTACACAATGCAAACAGGAGGTGATGAAAACATCTAATGGGAAAATTGCACTTTTGAAATGTTTGTCTTTAGCAAAAAGCATCAGCACATTCTCTGGTAAAAGTATTGTGTTAGTGCAACCAGAACCAGACTTTTACAATGTAAACATGTTAGTCTGACCCAAAATGTATAAACCTGAGCTTCTCAAAACCAGACTGACACACCCTGATAATGATGTTGGGGTTCAAATAACCTCTGCATGTATACATTCAACTAGATCAAATGGACCTAAAGATAAAGTAATGGGCATACCCAGAGACTAAAGTTCCAACTTTTTACCTATTTTTATGAAAAAAGTGTATATTTAAATTAGTACAAGAAAATTCCCAATAAAGCTGCTCTCATTCACATATTTTTCAGTTTCTTTTGTCAGACTGCTAAATGCATCAGAAATTGTGAATGAAAATTTGCCGTTAAGATGTTATGTTACCTAGCAGTTGCAAAAGGCATTTCAAGACTATTGCTCTGCCATAATAAAATCTTGACTTTATTACCATCATCAGACAAAATCAACACTCAAGTAATCCAATAATATACTAAGTATAGACTACACGGTAAGTTTCTTGTTTTTTTTTGTTTGTTTGTTTGTTTTTTTGGGGGTTTTTTTTGTAACCATTCATAGTCGCCTCCGTTAAAGGAGAGTTTTAGGTTTATCGGTAAAGTTTCATAAAAGTTTTGTAAAGAGTGTTTTTTTTTTTCCTGGAGTTTAAACTGTCTCCATTTCTAACTTTGAACTATTAGAAATGTTGCTGAGAGGAACGATGCAGGTTGTAGTTGAAGGCCAACAAAGCTGATTGTATTATGAGGTCATTCTTTGAGCAAGGCAGCAGATCAAGTATGAAATGTTTTTATTTTTGGTTCTACCTGACATTTTGGCCTATTGATCACAATCTAGGCATTCCTCTGGAAAATTATCCTGAGTCAGCCCAGATCAGTAATGTCACTGCAGAGAAGTTTGTGTGCAGCTGAACTTGTGATGGTAAATGTACTTCATTCATGCATATTCAAGCTCCATCCATCCATCCATCATCTGCCGCTTATCCGGGGGTCGGGTCGCGGGGGCAGCAGCTTGAGCAGAGAAACCCAGACGTCTCTGTCCCCGGCCACTTCCTCCAGCTCTTCCGGGGGGACCCCGAGGCGTTCCCAGGCCAGCCGAGAGACATAGTCTCTCCAACGTGTCCTGGGTCTCCCCCGGGGTCTCCTCCCAGTGGGACGTGCCCGGAACACCTCCCCAGGGAGGCGCCCAGGGGGCATCCTAACCAGATGCCCGAGCCACCTCATCTGACTCCTCTCAATGCGGAGGAGCAGCGGTTCTACTCCGAGCCCCTCCCGGATGACTGAGCTTCTCACCCTATCTCTAAGGGAGAGCCCAGACACCCTGCGGAGGAAACCCATTTCGGCCGCTTGTATTCGCGATCTTGTTCTTTCGGTCACTACCCACAACTCGTGACCATAGGTGAGGATGGGAACGTAGATTGACCAGTAAGTAGAGAGCTTCGCCTTCTGGCTCAGCTCCCTCTTCACAACGACGGGTCGGTGCAGAGCCCGCAACACTGCAGACGCCGCACCGATCCGCCCGTCAATCTCCCGCTCCATTCGTCCCTCACTCGTGAACAAGACCCCGAGATACTTGAACTCCTCCACTTGGGGAAGGATCTCATTCCCGACCCGGAGAGAGCATTCCACCCTTTTCCGGCTGAGAACCATAGTCTCGGATTTGGAGGTGCTGATTCTCATCCCAGCCGCTTCACACTCGGCTGCGAATCGCTCCAGTGAGAGCTGAAGGTCACGGCCTGACGACGCTAACAGAACCACATCATCTGCAAAAAGCAGATGACCCGATTCATATTCAAGCTCCCATATGTTAAATCTTTAATATCAGTATAATGCTTGGTTTGACATGCTGAGTATGCCTTCTTTGATTCTGCAATCAAAGCTAACTCTCATTAGGGTTGTCCTCAAACTCATTCATACACACTTTCAGAAACACACTCTCTGAACCACTGTTTCCCTGTCAAGGGCAAAACAAACGTATTTACTAATTAGAGAGCAATTAAACCAAGTTATTGGAACAATTTATCACATGCCATTGCTATAATTAGTGTTTGATTAAAATGTTCAGTTCCTTAGTGCACAGCACAAGATGAGAAAACAGAGAAGGCTGAGTCATTGCTTCAAATAAGCAAAATTTACTTCTGACAAGAAGAAACTGAATTAGTCTGTAAGATCTTTAGGTCAACAAACTTTGAAGATAACCTTTCTCCCTAAAAGGGATAATTTACCTCTCCCAAAACTATAACCTTCAACTTATTACGGAATTGAAAGAATTTATTTTTTCGTATTAACTAGTCTCCATAGTATAACTTCATACTGTAACAATAGTAATTGTAATAATTGTAATAGTTTAACAGTGTTGTCAGTGATAAGGTTCAGCATTTCAACTGAAGATTTTAGTTTATCTCTAGCTAATTATGCACAATAGCAATGCTTATAATTAGTTTCTACATTGAAAATGAAATGACACTTCAGTAATGTATGTACATTACCTAAATGTAAATAGAATTCTTAAAAGTACTGAATATGGAACAATCTTACAGTACAATGCAATATTTGATTATTACTAATGCGGTAATTTTGAAAGACGTTATTGCTGTAGCTGGTGAATGAGTATCTGCTTGGCAGTTTGAATTATGTATTTTCCCAATCTAGCATTATCTATATACCCTACAACCTCAGCAGTCTCTCAACCTTGGATGTGTAAGTATAATTATGCAATCTGTTTTAAAAAATATTATTTTACCTGTATGGAATTCATCTGCATAGATGCCCTTTCAGACCAAGGAGACAGATCACCAAAACATTCCAACAAGTCAGAGCAGAAGTCTCTGGTACTGAGGAGTCTGGAACCAAGCCAGACTACCCCCAGTAATCAAAACTATTTTCAACAGCAAAGGGAAACTTATCACTTTGAAATCTCTGCAGCTGATCTGACTCTTTGATTTAATCGTTTTAGAGACACCCAAAATACTGCACATCTGCATTACCATAGCCTGCATGAATCTGCCCATGAAAGTTTAGCAGCACGTTTACAAATATAAAATTTCTTTCATAACTCAGAATGGTACTTTTTGCAAATTAGATGGCATACTTCATTGGTGCCTTTCATTTTCATTCAAATGTAGCAGAGTGAGAGATGTGAAATATTTTCTCTAACATTAATGGGTATCCATGCCTGAATGAGGACTGAATCTTGCCTGTGGCCACAACTGCTGATGGGCACTCTTGATTGCATATTGACTTAAAGCATGTCAAATCTATTATATTACTAATATCTAAAAGTCTTAGTCACGAAAAAGAGAAGTATTTAATCAAATTACTCAGAATGGCATATTAAGAGGAAAGTCAAAGAAAGAGCCACTTCACGTTTTGCCATTTTATTTGCTCTATGGCAGCTAATTATACCTTCATGAGTGATTTATGTCTGTCTTCTGGGCATTTATATATGGAAGATCAATATATACTGATTGTGCTACTTCTCAAAACAAGTTAACATCCAAAATGGAATTTTAAAAAATGGAGATTAACTAGTCAATATCATATTCTATAACTGATAATTATTGATGTACAAGCCTAATTTCAATGTAATTTAAATTGTAATGAAATGCTGAATCCATAATTTGATAATTAATTTTAACCTTTATATAACAGACGTAAAGTAGTACAAATAAGTACAAGGAAATGTTTTCAGTGTGTTCACTGACGAGCCTCATTGTTTTTGGAACGTATACGCAAACAAAAATGTGATGCCAGAAGCACATAAAAAGAGAGAAAAAATAAAAAGTTGAGGGCGGTAAAGAAAGACTGAAACTTTTATATAATTTAGAAGACTATATTCAGCCATTTATTTGATAAAGGTGAGGGTGTCAGGATTGGGTAAAAAAGCATCATCCAGTTTTTCCAAGTAAGGATCACTTTGTCCCAAACTCTATCAGGGAAACATCAGTAAGTTCCACAAAAATATTTATTGTATTTGTGTATTTATTTATCGGGATTAAAAATTACTTCTGAAGCTATGGTACATAATCTTGTGAAAAGATTCAGGGAGTCGAGGAAAATCTAAGAGTGTAAAGGCCAAGGACAGAAACCAGTGTTGGATATTTGTGACCTTTGAGCCCCCAGGCAACGGTACATGAGAAACCGTCATGCCACTGTTATCAGTATAGCCACATGGGCACAGGAATATTTGGAGACATTTTTACTCAGCACAGTCCACAGCTGCATTAAAATATCTAACTGACAAAGGAGGAAACTATATATCACCCTTTGTAGTAAAGTGAGAGATGCAGGGCCCCACAAGCATCACGCTGGTCAGGAGGTGTACAGAGTACAAGTTTACTTTTATTAACTCATCCAACGTAGCCTTTTAACAAAGGGAAAATGGGGTGTTACTCTTCCCATAGCACATAAAACATACCCCCTTCCAACCTGACAGAACAAATCCCAACAGACATATATACTCTGATAGGCCTCCTCTCCAGTTCAAACGAGCCTATCAGAGCAGATCTGGGGATAAGAGGACAGACATCATTAACAATGAAATCATACAAATCTTAATTTGTTTGTGCCAACAAATACAAATTAACTCCTGCAAAATAAAGAAAGAAAATATAGTGCATTCAAAACTAATCCACAAAATGTACAACATAAATAATTCAACTTAATTAACTGAAAATATTTCCACCCATTTTGTCTACCAATCACAACAATCCCCACCTCTTTCTGGTCTCCATAAAGGAAGACCTATAGAGGCGAGCTCCCTCTTTGAGCCCATGCCCAGATGCAAACAGGACTGGAGAGACCAGGTGACAAACCACACCGCTCCACACCTACAATCCGACCCAGCATACAGTGAGAAGGTTAGCACTTCCTCACATTTCACACCTCCTCCCCCTCTGGTTTGCACAGGTCCGGCAAACGGGACAGATAATCAGCAATAAGGTTTCCCTTACCTGGACAATGCTGTATGGTAAACTGATATGGCTGAAGAGCTAGACACCAACGCAAGATTCTTGCATTCTGATGCTGTTTTGATTGCATCCACTTCAAGGGTCGATGGTCCGTCTGCAATACAAATTCTCTTCCCAGAAGATAATACTTCAATGAATCAATAGCCCATTTTATAGCTAGTCCCTCCTTTTCTACAGTCGAATAATTTTTCTCCCGGTCAAACAGCTTCTTACTTAGGAATAGGACAGGTTTCTCCTCACCTGGCTTTCCCTGGGCTAACACAGCACCTAATCCCACACCAGAGGCATCAACTTGCACAAGGAACTGTTTTGTGAAGTCTGGGGTCTGTAACACAGGAGCTTGACAGATCTGTCTCTTTAAGGTCTGGAAGGCATTCTCACATTCATCACTCCAAATTATTTTAGAGACTGATTTTTTTGTTAGTTCCGTGAGGGGTGTTGCCAGTGTAGCAAAATGTGGAACAAATCTTCTGTACCATCCCACAAGTCCCAAAAAGGATCTCACCTGCTTTTTGGTCAGCGGTCTCGGAATCAGCTGTATAGCCTTTATCTTCTCTACTTGCGGTTTTATTTGCCCATGGCCAACCAAATATCCAAGGTATTTCACCTCCTCTTGGGCCCAAGAGCACTTGCTCGTGTTAAGGGTCAGTCCAGCTCCCTGGATCTTGGTCAGGACAACGTCAAGATGCTGCATGTGTTCCTCCCACGATTCACTGTAAATCACCACATCATCGAGATAGGCAGCCGCAAAACTGGAGCAATCGTTAAGCACAATATCCATTAATCTTTGAAAGGTTGCCGGTGCCCCATGAAGTCCAAAAGGTAGCACAGTGTACTGGTACAAACCCATTCCTGGAACCTGGAAAGCTGTGTATTCTTTACAAGCTGGGTCAAGAGGCACTTGCCAGTAACCTTTACATAGATCCAAGGTCGTGATATATTTGGCTTTTCCCAGTCTTTCCAACAGCTCATCAATACGTGGCATAGGATAAGTGTCAAAACAAGATATACTGTTCAGTTTCCTCATGTCAGAACAGAATCTTGGTTGATTGGAGTTTTTCTTAGGAACAAGCACAATAGGATTCGACCACTCACTCCTAGACAGCTCAATGACTCCCATGTCCAGCATCATCTGAACCTCCTTTCTCAGTGGTTCCATCATTCGTTCTGGAACTCTGTAAGGCTTTAGGCGGACAGGTTTAGCGTCCTTCAGAACAATTTTGTGTGTTATCACATCAGTAAGTCCAGGTTTTTCGGAGAATAGTGAAGGGAAAAGTTGTTGGAGCTCACCCAGTTGACGCCACTGATCCACACTCAGGTGTTTGGGAGGAAGATGGGGTTTACACTGCTGCCTTAAGGGTACCATATCAGCTTCTTCAGCTTCCACCATCTCATCATCTTCTGGCTGGATATCCTGGACCATCAGAACACACTCCCCACCTGTGTTCGGGTTGCTTCTATCCTGATACTCCTTTAACAGGTTTACATGAAGCAACTGTTTGGGTTTACGTTTGTCAGGACAGAAAACTTCATATGTTACAGGTCCCACCTTTCTGATAACAGAATAAGGGCCTTGCCACTTAGCGAGTAGCTTACTAGGCCCTGTAGGAAGCAGTAGCAACACTTGTTGACCAATTTTCAGTTCTCTTTCACGAGCATGTTTGTCGTACCATACCTTCTGTTTATGTTGAGCTTCTTGCAGGTGTTCTTTGACTTTTTCTCTGTAACTTTCCAGTTTGTCTCTTATTTGCAGAATGTAGGAGATAATATTGGTTGGTTTTGATGTCGCCTCTCCAGCCACCCAGTTGTCCTTCAGCATGTCCAAGGGGCCTCTGACCTGTTTGCCATATAACAACTCAAAAGGGGAGAAACCAGTTGAAGCCTGGGGTACCTCTCTGTATGCAAACAAAAGAAAAGGCAACCATTTATCCCAGTCTTTACCAGTATCATCAATAAACTTTCATAACATTTGTTTCAGTGTACCATTAAACCTTTCAACAAGACCATCAGTTTCAGGGTGGTATGGGGTTGTTCTTATCCCTTTTACACCAAGTTGGGAATACAGTGACTTCATTAGATGTGACATAAAGTTTGTACCCTGGTCTGTTAAGATCTCTTTTGGGATGCCAACTCTAGAGAACAACTCCACTAAACACCGAATGATATGTTTGACCTGAATGGAGCGCAGAGGATACACGTCGGGATATCTGGTCGCATAGTCACATGACGAGGGCAAACTTGTGTCCACTACTACTTTTTGGCAAGGGACCAACTATATCCATTGCTATCCTCTCATATGGCACACTCATAATGGGTAATGGTTGTAACTGGCCTCTGTTTGAAACTTTGGTGGGTGCTACTATCTGACATTCATGGCAGGTCTTACAGTATTCCATTACTTCTTTGTACAAACCTGGCCAATAGAAGCGTTGAGCAATGCGGTCATAGGTCTTGGCCTGTCCTAAATGCCCAGCCCACGGAATGGTATGGCCCAAATGTAAAATTACTGACGATGCTCTTTTGGAACAACAAGTCTGGGTTTGTCAATGTCAGCCAAATACAAAAGATTTTCTTTTATGATGAAGGGATCCCCAATAATACTACTCAGTCCCCCTGAGCCTGCTTCCTGGTTCCCTTCTAGTACATGTGCCTTAGCAAAAAGAGGTTTCAGAGAAGAATCATTCATCTGAAATTCTTTGAAATTGTCTGGGATTTGCCATGAAGGTTCTATTAGTGGGGTTACCGGGAGAGTAGGTTCATGACCCGCGCTTTTGCCAATATTTCTATTCCTCTCCCGACGTCTTTGTCGTTTTGTTTTCTTCACCCTACCCACCTCTTCAAACAAACCATCATCTGCGTCTGGCAGTGGTTCTAACCCCTTACTAGTAGAGCGGGTAACGACAGCACAGGAGTATGCTACTGAGTTTTGTTGGACCAAGTTGTCTAAGATGGGCAAATCTTCACCAAGGATCACATCATAAGCTAGGTAATCTAAGACTCCAACAGTTAACAGGAAAGCTTGGCCTTCAACCTCAATGATCACATCTGCCGTTGGATAATCTTTCTTACATCCATGAACACATGTGATATTTACAATTCGCTCAAAGTTAGCATGTGCATTTACCAGTAAGCTGGATTTCACCAAAGTTTGTGAGCTACCGGTGTCAGCGAGAGCCTTTGCCACATTACCATTAACTGTCACCTCCACTATATGTTTATGGGGAACTATACCAGTATCATGAATATTACTCTGATCATGGTCTGGACGAGGTACAGCACACAATTCAACACATTTAGATTTTTTTTAAAGGACACACTGAAGCTTTGTGGCCAGGTTGCTGACAGTAGAAACATACCAAGTAGTTAGGTTTTAAGTTGGAATGAGCAGGTTTCTTACCGGCCCCAGTGTACACACTGTCAATATCAGGAAATCTACACTGTTTGCTTTCTTCAAACCTTGGTTTGCCCACAGTCATTCTTTTCTCCGAGGAGTTCCGGTGAGCAGCTGTGTAGTGTTCTGCCAGGTCCGCTGCCTCTTCTCCAGTCTGGGGATTGTGTTCCTTAACCCAGGTGCGAATATCAGGATGGAGCACACGGAGGTACTGCTCCAAAATTATTACTTCCCCAATCTGCTCCTTTGTGCGGGTTTGCGGTCGCATCCATCGTTTATAAAGTCCCTTAATCCGGTTGTACTTTTCTCTGACCGTCTCCCCCACTGGCACAGTCGTGCTTCGGAAACGCTGCCTATAGGTTTCTTCGGTTACATTGTACTTCATTAAAACTGCAGATTTAATAGCTTCATAAGATTCAGACTGTTCTTCATCCATTCCAGCATAAGCCTCAAGCGCTTTTCCTGTCAGCAAAGTGACCACTCTGGCTGCCCACTCAACTGGCTGCCATCCCCATGTTCTGGCTATCCGTTCAAACCGAACAAAGAAACTCTCTGGGTCTTCACCTTCTTTGAAATGAGGTATTTTAGGATCCCCAACATGGCATCTTGTAGCACTCGTGGGTGGCGAAGCATGTTCTTGATGCTGAACTGGAAGCTGCTGTGAAGTGGAGTTGGGCCTTTGAGTTTGATGTGGAGTGACGTTTTCAGGTTGGACACTTGTCTTTTGGAGTCTGGAAGTTCCAGTCTGCAGCTTTTGAAGACCAGCAGTCATGGAGAGAGGAAATTGCCCAGGGCCTTCATATTGTTCTTCTGAGGACCAGTCCTGCATAGACCTTGGTACTATGTCAATTCTTAGTTGCTTAATCTGTTAAAAAAGTACTGCTTCAGTCCGTTTAGATCGACGCATAAACTCTCATTTCCTCGAAAAAGCTTAGTTCAGAGAGTTCTTGACTTTCACCACTGACCACAGCCATCTTAGGTCGTACCACTGGTTCTTCATCCCCTTCAGCCACTGTGGCTCCATCTGTTGGAGGCACAAATTCCATTGTCTTTTCCTCCATGTTTGCCAGGGTGGCTTTTCTTGCCGAACGGGCTCTTCCACGTCCTACACCTTTCATTTACCCAGGGGTCTGCCGCTGACTCTTCACAGACATATGAGATCCCACTTCTGACACCATTTGTAGTAAAGTGAGAGATGCAGGGCCCCACAAGCATCACGCTGGTCAGGAGGTGTACAGAGTACAAGTTTACTTTTATTAACTCATCCAACGTAGCCTTTTAACAAAGGGAAAATGGGGTGTTACTCTTCCCATAGCACATAAAACATACCCCCTTCCAACCTGACAGAACAAATCCCAACAGACATATATACTCTGATAGGCCTCCTCTCCAGTTCAAACGAGCCTATCAGAGCAGATCTGGGGATAAGAGGACAGACATCATTAACAATGAAATCATACAAATCTTAATTTGTTTGTGCCAACAAATACAAATTAACTCCTGCAAAATAAAGAAAGAAAATATAGTGCATTCAAAACTAATCCACAAAATGTACAACATAAATAATTCAACTTAATTAACTGAAAATATTTCCACCCATTTTGTCTACCAATCACAACAATCCCCACCTCTTTCTGGTCTCCATAAAGGAAGACCTATAGAGGCGAGCTCCCTCTTTGAGCCCATGCCCAGATGCAAACAGGACTGGAGAGACCAGGTGACAAACCACACCGCTCCACACCTACAATCCGACCCAGCATACAGTGAGAAGGTTAGCACTTCCTTACACCCTTGCACAGAAAAACCTTTGAGTTCTTTTGACACAAGCTCCTCTCACATTGACAGAAACTGTTGGACACATTTTCTGTGGTCATATTTTCACATTTCAGCTGCTTTTAGAAAAAAAGGTTTTTTTTTATTTTCGTTATTATTATTATTATTATTATTATTATTATTATTATTATTATTATTATTATCTTTAAAAAGAATTACCAAAAAGATCATAATAAAAATATATAGTCTAGGTCTACATGCCAAGGTTGAGAAAGTACAGATTGTTAAAATATTGTTAATAATTGAGTCCTCTGCAAAACTGCAACAGTTAGTCGCTTTAGTTCCCAAATGATTAATAACTATGATTAGAAAGAAGAATGTCTTCCTAGCACTGACTTTTACATTTGTTTATACTATGATGAAGGTGGTCAGTGAAGACAGTGAACATAATTCATTTGGACTCATGTCTGCGAAACTAAAACTTAAAACAAATGAATTGATCACATATTCAAATTTCTTTTTGTATTTTGGAAAATTTCTCAACTTTTCTGGAAACACGATTTGTTATATGGTTGCATATAGAGCCAGAACCTAACTGACAGAAAGTATACTGTGTGAAGTGTAACCATGCATGGAACAAACTCTATCATGACATGGCAATGAATAATACTCTAATAATACTTTATACTCAAATATTTCTACAAACAAAATTATCCCTCCATTTTGTGAGTTAGCCACATCACAGACTGAGCAAGATGTGATTGCGCCTCTCATAGGTTATGAACTGTGACAATGATTAGTGTAGGTGGGCATCTTTCCTCTTTGAACAACTGTTGCTTTTGAGTCCAAAAATTTTACCATGTGAAACAGGTCAGACATATGCATGGATAAGAGAGAAGGCCAGGAAGAAATCATAATTAGGTGTGGGCAGGGTTTAAAAATGGCTAAATATATAGCAAAAAATAAAAAAAATAAAAAGATATGAGGAGAGGCAATTTAAATTAAATTTTAATTTAGTTTTCTGGTCGATTCCAAAAGAAAATAATATTCTATGTCTGTGACTTGATGTTGGTGTGAGATTAAAAGTGTTGCCATGAACCTTGTCAAGGCTGCTGAAGGAAAAGAAAATAAAGGAGAAAATCAATGTCTCATGCAACACCAGAGTGAGTAAACAATTCAGCAGCCAAATTATTGATCTGGTTCTGGTAGTTGTACAACAAAACTTTCTTGTGGATAATAATGAACCTAAGATCAAGGGAAATACTATCAAAGCTTTGTGTCAGCAATTAGCTACAAATATCCATGGAAGCCAGACACTGTCAGAGATGAGTCGATAGAAGCACCAAGAATTATTTTCACCCACAGAAGGTATAAAGGAGCTTTTCTAGATTTGAATTTTAGCATAACAGTTGTATGATAATTAGTTTTGAGGTGACAGATGGTTGAGTTTAACTAAGGGGACAACTCAGATAGTGAAGAATAAATGTCAATAGTTAGTTTTAAAAAAAAGAAAGAAAAATAATTTCGAAGGCTGAATAGTATATGTCTGTGTGAATATTCTTAAGATTTCCTTGTATAAATTAGGGTTTCCTTCACAGCTAACACTCATCAGAGACATAAAATTATCAGTTATTCCAAAAGGAGATACTATGTCAAATAATTTTGGACAAAAAGTCAATCAAGTTCTCTGACATCAGCACTGAAGTCATTACATCTTGGTCATGAAAAGTCTCAAAGATGGAAGAAATTAAAGTAATTATTGTGTGTGTGAGTATGTCCAGCTCAGATAGAATGATGTTCTCCAATATTTCAAGTGGAGAATGGAATGACTTGTAGTAATTTGGTCCTGAAATACAGGAAGAGAAATTGATCTGAAGGATACCCAGAGAAGCTTAGTCATTAAACCAGCATAATAACTGGAATATATCACAGGCAAAAAGTATTCAAAGTGGAACTTATTTTATCATCTTAGAAATTATTTTCTCACTGACTCGTGGAACATAGAACATACTGCGGTTGAGATTTAGGCAGATATTTACTGGGCACACAGATGTCACTTCGGACATGACACGTACACTTGATCAAGAACAGTGTATGTCACTTTATAAATTCTTAAGCATTAATGTAGCCTTATGTCACACATATTAGACATGAATAATATAAGTGTACATAAAGTCAATAATAATTGTGGTAGTTAAAGGTACATTAAGCTATAATACCAGGCTACTTAGAATACGAATTAGAATATGAAATTGTCTTTTCTTGGACTGAGAAAAAGGCATGAATTGTTTGCTTAAGCTGAAAGACAGAATATATAGAACTGCAAAATGAGAGGAGCTGTTCCAAGCTCTCACAGTTCCAAAACTGTTAAAAGGAGACTTATTATGCCTTTTTTCGCAACTTAACACAACAGCCTTTGGTTTAAATTAAATGTCTTTGACATGCTTTGGTAAAAATACCACATTCAGTGCAATAACACACTTAGTATTTAAGCAGTTTAAGCTGAATCTGCATGAAAAGTTGTTCCATCATCTGTCCCAACTGTAAGCTTGCAGTTCTCTGATTTGAGGTCAGTTATACAAATTTGTATGCAAAGAATGTCAAGAGACAGAGGTTATACTACTCCTACTACAACACACACTAACAGGGACTGGATAGTTTACTGTTAAGATTGCCACCTTTAATGAGGGTGACCTGGGTTCATATCCCTTGCATTAAAAGGTACTACCTCCAGTCGGGGTCCTCAGGTAAGACTTCCTACCCTACACTTACCAGTGTAAGTCGCTTTGGATAACAGTGTCTGCCAAATGCATAAACATAACATAACAAACAACACATAATATGTATTTTGATGAAAAAAGCTGAGTAGAACTGCTAACAGCGTGTGATTTTACAGCTTTCAGAGAAGTTAAAATGAATAGTTGCACTGAACTCACTTTTGCCACTGCAAAATTAATTAAACACTGTTCTGATTTCCACCTGTACAAGTTTACATGCTTTTATAGTACATAGACACAACCAACATACCACTATGATGGACAAATAATGCATTCTCAAAAATAACAATGTCTTCCTTCATAATTCCTACATGTTGTGCCTCATCTACACTGACAGAAACTTAGAGTTGCTAGTATTCCTAGATTTGTTCCTAGTTTTACACAAACAAATGTCCCATGTCCCCATTTCGTTGTCCACTCTATCATCCAGTGAAGAATTTTGTGTAAATAATTTATTCTTTCATTGTTGCCTTTTGATTGTTGGTGATAACTTAATGATGTGCTTATAATATTCCATCCTCAATCACTATATTTACAGCCCAGTCTTTTTACTTATGAAAAAAAAGTACTGGACACACTGTCCCATCTTCATTATTTAGTAGGAAAACCAACATGTTAACAATGTCTCTCTGTTAATCAGATTATCTCACAATCTTTTGCTTTCCCTTTGGTGAACAAAGCATGCAGATTAACAGTTTGTGATTCAGTACACAACATTTGACAAAGAAGGAAGAATACTTGTATGATTGTTTAGTCAAAACTAGATTTACCTGCTCTCAGAAAAAAAATAATTCTTTAAGTGGTTTGGTATTTTCCCCCTATTTCTCCATGTAGGTACCTATGACGCTTAATTCCCACACCCTAAATATTTTAAATGATCTATTTGTTTGTTTGTTTGTTTACTGCATCCTCCACTTTTATTCTGATTGCCAGATGCATGAGAAAAAAGGTTTCAATTTTTCTCTTAAAATCCTCCTCTTTGCAGGATTGCCAGAAGATCTTGCTGGGAAAAAACACTCTTGCCTTTAGAACTGCTCAGAACATGGATCTACCTCCTCTTCTCCACTCAGTGAAAGGTGATCTATGAATATGCTAATCTGCATAGCCCTGCTCACGTATTCATCTGCAAGCAGCTAAAATCAGTCTTCCATGTATCTGCTTGGCAGTGATCGATATTAGTAATGGTGTAATTCAGCAATACATTAATATATCCAATGTGTTATAACTGTATGTTCAATAAAGTCCAGTTGAAAAAAAAAAAATTAGTCATCCAGTTTATGAAATTACATGGCTGTTTGCCCATCAAAGAATTACAATAGTGAAGTATTCACATTGTATGTTTTCAACAATTCAAGTGCTACGAGCTCCTTGACTCTCCTTGACTAACCAGCCCAGCACATTCAGAGATAGTCTAGTTTCCAGGATTAGTGACACACAGCAGAAGCAAGGCAAAGCAAGAAGTTGCAGCACTTGGTGACCTGAGTGAGCCGACTGGAACCTCATCCACCAAGTCCACCCACTTGCTCCAGAAATTAACCTTGTTTCTTAAGTCTCGCTGGCCTGGCACTCCAGGTACTAGGCTTCTGCTCTGAGTACGCTTACAGTCAGCTTGCTGCCCAGTTGAGGCTTTGCCCTGCTAGCTCCTTGACTACTCCAGATCTGACCTCCGCAGTGGGTGAATTTCTGATCAGCTTGCTAGTGCCACAGGTTCTCGTTTGGCCTTGCATCTGCTGTGGGAAAAGTTGATTTTGCTTGCTTTGGGGTTTATTTGATTGTCAGTTCTATCTATTCCCATGCTCCTGATGCCAGGAGATTTCACAGTTAGTTTGCTTTGATTGAAAGCAAGAGAGAAAGCTATTTGCTGCTCCCAACCACTGGATAAGTGTATACCTCCTTGCTCTGTGTTACTTCTCCAGTATTCTCCACCTAACTTATCAGCCTCTCATTTTATCTGTTCCTCATAGCACCTGCAAATTAGCTGTACAGTCCCACCCAACAAGTAGGCAGCACTGGTTAGCACTGGTTCCTCCAAATAGTTTACAAAAAACAAACATATATTCTTCTCTCCCTTTTCTCAGGGTTTCAGTGATATTCTGCTAATTTAAAGCAAACAATCCTCAGTCATAACACTGATGACTTATTTTGTATCTATGCCTTGTAACAAATAAAAAACATTTTAAGGACATAAGAAAAAAAACTTGATTTTTAACAAAAAAAATGGCTTTGGCTGAGAAATGAAGTGCCTCAGTAAGTTTGAATGAATGAATGAGTGCTCATTATCATAATACTCTGCCACAAATTAACATGCCAAGGACAACCTCGAGTGTCGTTTGTGCCCAGGTCTATTTAGCAATGGATCACATTAGAGATTTATCAGGCTCAGCCTTGTTCTCCCATGATTGCAGTCGTCCATCTGTTAATGTTACCATACCTTTCAGCTTCTTATGAAGGACTCTGTTTCACGTAATTTTTTGGTTGTCATAAAAGGGAGAAGTAATCTAAACATAACTTAGAACTGATGTCAGATCATCAACACAGCTGAGGTTTTATGATTTATTGAAAATAATTAATGGATAAATGTAATAACTGGTGTGCAACTACAGCATAGCCATTTTCATGACAAATTAATGTAAAAAAAATCATTTAAAGTACGTTTGTGTGCTAATTAAAAACATTGCTGACACAGATTAACACTGCCATCCATTTGGTGTTTAGTTTTTAGCCACTTGATAAATAAGTTCTCCTGCAGCTTCATTTAGGTTTCCAATATGGACATTTAGTTGAACTGAATAGAATTTAGATTTATTAGTATTTTATTAATCCCAAAAGGGAAAAATATTATTGCAGTTAAGTAAAAGTGTAGTCTTTAGTCATTCCAGATAAATTTGCATAGGGCTATTGCTGTGTCCAGGAATGACCAGCTTTACCATTCTTTGAGCTGAAGTCTCTGACTGAATGCACTCTACTATTTAATCACTATGTTCAATGCAATGGAAAAAACAGCATGACACACAACATAAAATATAATGATATGCAGTAGTTGATGATTCTCAACTGGGTAGGTGGTGTTCAGTAATTTCTAAGAGCTTTAAGGCTTCTAAAATCTTAGTCAACAACAGCTCTAAGGAGCTGCATGGTAGTGTGATGGTTAGCACTGTTTCGTCACAGCAAGAAGGATCCCAGTTAAAATCTTGGCTGAGGTCATTCTTTGTGGAGTTTTCTGCCCATGCAGAATGTTCTATGTGTGTCCCCCAGCTTCCTCTCACAGTACAAAATCATGCATGTAAGTTTGATATAAGAAGTTAACACAGTTATCAGAGGTCTTATTGCCCTTCTCTCACCCCTACTGAAACACCTTTTCTGAGAGCACGCAGTTTTGAGGGACAGACACTGTGGTTTGCGTCTTTTACTAACTTTTGCTGAAACATTTCCCTTAAATATTGTACTTATTGGACTCATATATCCTCTGAGGCTGGTGGTAGATGTAAGATTAATGCTTCTCAGTACATCTAACAAAGGAATATTTCCAAGCTAAGCTAGATTCACCTGTCAAGCTTAGAGGTCAAGGCTTAGCAGAGAAGTAGAGTGAACTTAAGAAGTGACATACGTTTACACTGAAAATGTAAGTAAATTAATTTATTTTAATGTAAACTATTGAGGATAGTTAATACAACAAGAACTACAGACACACATATCAACATTTAAACATAAGTCTTAACAACAGATAATGTCAGCACAGTGCTGGTTAGTAAACTTTCCTCACACTTTAGCTATCAGCCGACCTCCTTCTGCCCACTATTTTGTGTTCTCTATTTTCTGCAGTGTTTTAGATTAAAACAGATGGAAAAACATTTTGTTCAAATACTGCTGATCCTACAGAAAATAAACAATAGTTTATTTAACGTAAAAGCTATATTAAAAATGTACTTTATCTGTTTATTATTTTATTATGATTGTGCTCTGTGATGGACTGGCAACCTGTCCAGGGTGTACCCTGTGTCTTGCCCATTGACAGCTGGGTATAGGTTCCAGCCCCTTTGTAACATTGAGTTGGATTAAGCAGGTATAAAAGATGGATGAATTATGATTGTGTTTTAAGAAGGAGCTGTCTGTTAAGCTTGTTAATCTTTGGAATTTGAAAGACTGATTTGGGTAGCAGGCCTTTCTTAACCAAAAATGTCAACGGTTTCATCATTATTTTACACTTAAATTCACAATTCAACATAATAGCATGTTAACCCAACAAGCTGTCATTAGGAATTGTGAGAAAGCTTCATGAAGTCGGACATGAGCTTCATGAACTGAATTGCAACAGAGAATCAAAGTGACATGAGCAGACTATCCAGTTTGCTGGGTGGAAAATCAAAGCATTAAAAAAACATGCTCATCTTCTGTACAAATGATCTGTAAAGCTATCAACTGCATATATGCTGATATCTCTCTGTGAGTGTACAATGCCTTATAAATTCCTGTTATCTAATCTTTTCTTCACCTATCTTCATATGAGTAAGTGGAAAAGCTGTATGTTAAAAGATAAAAGGCTCAATTAATATTAAATGGCAATATAAAAAAACTGGATTAAAGAGTGCAAATTCTTATAGAGTACACTCTACTGTATGTATGAATGTATGCGGGTTAGTAGCACTATAAGTTATTGCAAAATTGCTGCAACACAAGAGCCGTTTCCTCAAACAGGGGAAATTAATCCTTTGGAAAAATGGCATGTTTGTGTGATTTATCAGTCAACCTTGGGCACATCTGGCTCTCCAGTCTTGCTTTTAATTGCTTTTAAACAGTGTATTTGAAAAAATTAAAACATGCCACATTTTCTCAGATTGAAGCAAAGCTTCTTGAAGCACAGCATCCCACAGGACATTAAAAAGCTTCACCAAACCTACCTCCTCACTCTAGTGGCTACAACTTCAGTCTCAACAACACTCTAAATGAGGAGAGCTTCTTGTTAGGGAAGAAAGTATTTTTTCAGCTTTTGGTTTGCGGTGATTGAATCCTGAACAAGGTACACGATACAAGAACAAGTTCCAGTTTGGCTCTATTTCTATCATTCTGATTTGTCATTTGTAGGTGTTGAAAGTTGCATTTTGTGTTTCCATGAAGCACATCTTAAGAGATCTTTTGAAAAGCACAAAAAAAAATTAATTTGACGTACTTGTATTGATTGGTTTCAAGCAAATAAAGTAGGCTGTGTAGAGTTGCAAGAGGACGAGGGCTTAGGAGAAGTTGCTAATGGTTGGAATTCACTTGAAGACAACATGTCTATCAACTAAAATAGTCAAAGAATAAGTTGTTCTTTCATACCCCTCACTATGACTTGTAATGGCATCCTGTGAAGTACCACCCCAATCAGCAACAGATAGGAAATATGACTCATATGGCTGTTTCCACATCAGAAAGGACAACATTATCAAGTCTTTCATTTAAGAAGCCATAAAGTCCTCATGAAGATGACGAAGGTGGGGTGGATGAAGTAGCTAAGAAGTGCACTTTCAGCCATGGGCCTTTGTGTGCTATGAGAGCGAGACCAAATTGCATTCCATCAATATCACAACTACACTTTACTGAAACCCTTTTCTCACTTCCTTGTTTGGCTTATTTTTACATTCCTGAGTTTGGTCCTAAACACAGATTTCTTCAGAAATTTTCAGACCTATTTTTGTAAATTTGATTGTGTAGTTATTACACAATAACTACACAATTTATTAATGATTTATTAATGATTTGACCAGTTTTTATGTCAGTACTTTTCGAGGGTTTGTTCCTGCAAGATCCTACAAAATCATTTAGGCCTAGTTGTTGAACAGCTGCAGAGATGGTTTGCCTTTGTGGATGTCCACTTCAAGGATACAGAGCACACTGTACAGTTTGGAATGCCACAGTTTCAATCCTCATGTAAATCAAAGTTTACATTTTTCAATACTTCGTTATTGTATCAGACTAGATTCACCTACAGCTATAATATCGAAGCGTGTCATGTCATAGTATGGTACTTTAAAACACATACATAAACAGCTTCACAGCTGCCCTCTCAGGCATCTGCAGGATTGTCTCCCAGGTGGCTCACAGATTGTCACTTGCAGGAGGGCTTGCCTATAGCTATTTTGGTTGCCATGTTGCTATGGGGCTCTGGAGCTTTTTATACAACTATGCAGCCGTCACCCAGAGTAGATAATGGACAGGTTGGAGGACTAGGGATGAGGCATGGAAAATCTGTGAAGGCATCTGTTTTATTAACTAGTAAATAAAGTGAATCAAGCTTTTAAAATAATAACATGAGAAATTAACATAAAAAGAACATAAAAAGCAAATTTCCTCACAAACATATGGTTTTCTTTCACCATTTGCATATTTTGTTGCATCAAATTAATATGATTAAATTTGGCCAACATAATCCGTTAGGGTTTGTTAAACTTATATCCTAGTGCTGGATAAGAGATTGTGGGCTGAACTAATTTTATTTTGTTGAATGATCCAGTGTAGGCTTAATGGGCTTTATTTATGTTAGTTTTCATTTATTTAACAAGACTTCCATGAAATGCATGGACAAAGTACTCCTTCATATACAATAAAATTTTGTTTCAGTGAAGATTACGTTGACACAACCCCTATATACAATAAGTGGACACAACAGAATTACTTAATGCTAAAAGAAAATGTGATAATACAATACATATAATTGTGTGGAAATGTTTTTTATGTTTATTCAACAGGTTGTTTTTTGGGTGTATTCACTGTCCTGCCCATAGACTCTGTCAAAAGTTTCTCAAGCCTGATTTAGATGCTAAAAGTGTTGAAAAGACATCACCAAAGCAGCCTGGACACAACCACAGTGAGTTTGGATCTCTAGCCAAAGATGTCCAAGTCACAGCCCTTCAGCACTGGTTCCCCCCAAGGCTGTGTTCTTTCGCCTCTGCTCTTCTCCCTGTACACCAACAGGTGCACCTCCAGTCACCAATCTGTCAGACACTTGAAGTTGGCAGACGACACCACTCTCATTGGACTTATCTCTGATGGTGACGAGTCTGCCTACAGGTGGGAGGTTGACCATCTGGTGACCTGGTGCAACCAAAACAACCTGGAGCTCAACGCTCTAAAGATCACCCTCTGTGACTCCACAATTGACACTGTGGAGTCTTTCCGCTTCCTGGGAACTATCATCTCCCAGGATCTAAAGTGGGAGCTGAACATCAGCTCCCTCATCCAGAAATCCCAGCAGAAGATGTACTTCTTGTAGCAGCTGAAGAAATGCAACCTGCCAAGGACAATGATGGTGCATTTCTACACTTCCATCACTGAGTCCATCCTCACTTCTTCCATCACCATCTGGTACGCTGCTGCGACCGCTAGGGACAAGGGCAGACTGCAACGTGTCATTCGGTCTGCAGAGAAGGTGTTTGAAGATTGTAGCTGATTCCTCCTACCCCGGTCACAAGCTCTTTGAGACACTCCCACTGGAAGGAGGTCGCAGTCCATCGGGACCAAAACCTCATGCCACAAGAACAGTGTCTTCCCATCTGCTACTAGGTTTATCAACAAGATCCGGAGCCCCTCTTGACACTGACTCTCTCCCTCTCCCCTTCCAGACCTACAAGCCACATTAACGTAGCATCTTCAGACTTTCCGCAATACATTAACACACAGTCTCTATTCATTTGGGACCACTTCTGCACATTTATAGTATTTATAGCGTTCAGCTTGAACTACAGCTCCTTATTTTTTGAGATTCTGTACATATATCTAGATTATCTATACTTAATACTCTGCACCAACTACACCAAGTCAAATTCCTTGTAAGTGCAAACCTACTGGGCAATAAACTATATTCTGATTCTGATTCTGAATAAGGAAACTCATTGATAAGAACAGGAGGAGTTCATGGGTGGCAATTGGGCTGTTGCTGTACCTCATGATCTATGGTCTTATTGAGGCAAAGCAATGGGAAGTGGCTGATCAGAACAGTTAAGACTGATTTCTCATTACAAAAATGATAATAAGATTAAATTCCCCTTCTCTATTAAAAGGGAGTTTATCAGTGTGAGTGATATAATTTCAATAATTAATTTTCTATTTACTGTCATACGGTAATCTTTATTTCTTTTTCTTAAAACAAAACAGAACTGCTTTGGCTGATGAAGCCCACACTTCCTTTTTCATCACAGACAGTAGTCCATTACTGTGAGCGAGTTCAGTTGTATCGTTGCAGCATATATGAGGCTGTGAACAACAAAGACAAGACGTTGCTGTATGTGTGCGTTTACTACACTGTATTGATCCACATTTGACTTTTTTCCAGTGACTTACAACTGAAAGGTATAGCATACTGACCATGTGCACTGGATACGTTTACAGTAGCCTTTAATCCAGAACAGTTTGAATATCTTTTGTCATAACGACTCACTGGGCACATCAAAAGGGCACTCGTGTTCATGAGAGGTAGATTCAATGCTGCAAAGGGAAAAAAGGATTAATTTCTTTATCACAAACTGTGCACTCATGATTTATTCTCTGAAAATAAAGCACCTTTTTTGTGCATTTGAGTGTAGCTGCCTGAACATTTATTTTGCTTAAATGTTCTTTTATCTATTTTGCAGTCATTCAGGATCAGATAAGTGATGTCCTTCATTTCTTCAAGGTTCAAGTTCGCTTGTACTATCTGTGGGACTTGTTCTCAATATTGTTTAGTACATAGCCACGCTAAAACAGGGAAAAACATTTTACATATCTTAGATAAGATGTTGAAGAAGAACAACAACAGTAGATATTTTGACAAGCCATTCCTTCTTTTTGCACCCACTCCATCTCACTAACCGTTCACATCACACATGGCTGGCAAAAGTCACAGACCAAAAGAAGGTGGTGGTAAAACAGAATTAATATTCATTTCACAAATGTCAGCTCTCAATGACTAACAAAACTATGTAAAGCAATTAACCTTTTGTCCTGGACGTGATATGTGGGCAACTGAACAGGTATGTTCTCTGCTATTCATTGCTCTCCAAAGTCACAAAGCCCAACAAGGATTAAAAGTTATTTCAAGGTAAAGTTTTGCAGTGACAGGAATCGTGTCCCTTAGGAGATGGGTGACATCAGTACTTAGAGTGTCTGGAGTGGAATTTGATCATGTCTCAATAACAATACAATTCATATTCAAAATCAAACTTTCTAGTGAGCAAATCCTAGGAGACAGTTGATGACGCTCATAATATTAAGTAATATCCAGTGGAATATTTAAGAACGGAATATTTAATTATCAAGATTATCTAGTCCATTTTGTAGTGAACTGCTGCACTGATTATCATCTATGGGGTTTGAGAAACTATGAATTTTTAAGCAGCGAATATTTCAGAAGATAACAACTGAGGTGATTAGAATTTGACATTTGGCTCTTGGAGAATTAGGGCAAGTAATTCAGACTCAAAACATCTTGATTATTGTGCACTCAATTCAAAATTTTGAAATGGGTTTCAGCATGAATGTTGAAATATTGAAAAGTAAATCAGGACTACCATAAGATACACACAATCCACGTTTTATCCATCCTCATCAATATTCATGTCTTCATCAATATTCTATGCTGTCAGTTATAAGAGTTTGGAGATGTGGTATGAACATTGCACGTAATTACTACTGAGATTACCAACAAGCAAACAGTTTGCATAAAAGAGTAGCACACACTTAGTCATTACATGTTGACTAATTAAAAATCAGTCAGTGTTTTCATGTTCAGTCTTAAACTTCTTCTTCTTACTTTTTCAAAAATCTAATCTTTCTATATGCAGTTTGAAGTAACCCTGTAAGATATAGGTGAAATAATGGATTGAATGCCGCAGGTTCCAGCTTAACAAACTAAAACACCATGTCACCTTCCATGTGCTGGTAAATGCAGAGGTAGCATTGCTTGAGGGTGGAAACTTCCAATAAACTGACCTGAAAACAGCAATAAAGCACAGTTCATAATGTACAGCAGGTTTAATGCATACTGATGTCTTTAAGAATATTATGCTCTGACTTTTCCTATAAACAATGTGAATTGTTTTCTTTTCTGTCTGATACTGCAATATTACTTCGGTATTTCAGAATAGAAGATTTAGAAAAGCAAACACCACACCACCATCTAGAAATTGGAGATTTAATTCATCATTACTTAAAGATCCTGATATTATTAATTTATTTTAGAAAGGACAAGATATTTAGGAAAAGGTGTTCTTTGGGAAGCAGGAAAAGCAGTAACGCGGAGCAAAATAATGTCTTTTTCATCGTATAAGAAAAATAAAGAGAATTCAAAGGTATCAGAATTAGAAATAAAAATTAGATCATTAGAAGATGTGCCCAGATGAACACATCTGGGGAAGCAATAACCAGAATAAGAAAAGCTAAACTGGAATTAAATTAAATAATTGTTTTTTAAAAAAAAAGCACAGTTCCTGGTGCAAAGATTTTGCTTGGAGAACTTTGAACATAGCAACAGGTCTGGGAGATATCTAGCTAACCAATTAAAAAACAACAAAGAAAAAACAACTATAGCCTCTGTTAAGGAAGCAACAGGAAATATCACTCATGAACCCTGATGCAATAAAATATATTTTCACTTCGACCAAAAATTATACTCCTTACAAATTGACCCATTAGACAACAACATTTACCAGTTTCTTAGTAACATCAGCCTTCCAAATTTACGTCACAAACTGGCTATGGCTTTGGATTCACCTCTTTCAATAGGAGAACTCAATGAAGCCCTCTAACATATGCCTTGTAATAATGCCCCAGGTCGAGACGGTTTTCCACCAAAATTCTACAAAGAATTTGGGTCTACATTGGCTCCAGCATTTTCTAGAATGATATTGCAAATTAAGGGGAATAAAGTACTACCTCCAAACATGAACTCTGCAACCTACTACTTTTGAAGCCAGGCAAAGACCCCACACTCCCATCCAGCTACCGCCCAAAATCCTTACTAAACATAGACCCAAAATAATCTGTAAAGTTTTTGCTAGAAGATTAGAAAAAAATAACCCCCTTTAATATACATCCTGACCAAACAGGTTTTTATAAAGGGTAGACATTTTTCCACTAACACACGCAGACTAAATAACATCATACAACACTTTAACACATTTAACAAACATTGACAGACTCACTTTTGACTATTTAACAAAGAACAACTTGGGGACAAAAAACAAACAGTTTGTTTGTTTGTTGTGTGTTTATTTCCATTTATGTTTCTGCAGGTGCTCCTGATGATTCTGTGCATGGCCGCAGTTTGCTTTCTCTCTCCACAGATGCAGCAGTTGGTTGCCGGTTCTTGGCTCTTGGTATGTATCTTTTCAAGCTCTTTCCTTTCCTCCATTTTCTCTCTTATTCTTTCTTTAATTTCTCCTTTTAAAAAAATGAAATTACTTCTTTCTCAACAGTAGAGTGTTCGTCTACTCCCACTCAGGTCATGCCATCCTGGCTCTCAGGTCAGTCATGCGAACCTGTCGCTCCTCGAACACTTCATCAAAAAACTGTCAAATTTTGCCTCATACAGGACTATATTCGTAATATGTTTCTGGATCTGATGTGTATCACAGAGACCTGGAATCAACCAGATACCATTTCAGTTCTTAACAAGATCTGTCCCACTGGTTACAATTACTTCCAGAAAGGTCCCAAAACAGGCCATAGTGTCGGCCTGTCAATGTTCTAGCACAGCGATCTCGGCTTATCTCTGCTAATTATCATCATCAATTCTGTCCCAAACAATTCCACCACCACATGTACTGTCTGTCATCTTCCACCCCCTCAATTTTCCTCCAGAAGTTAACCTGAAGGATGTAAAGGACATCAACAGAAGGATGAAACCAGCCACCTGTGCTTTCAACTCCTTTCCACCACCTTAGTAAAAGCACACCTCTGCACATCTCTGCATTAAGTTGTCTGATTGACCATTACTGTTATCAACCATTTTCTCAAAGCTGATCATGTTCCTACTGCTAAAGAAATGGTCATACTTATTTTAAAAAAAAAAACACTTTTGACCAAGATGTACTCTCAGACTACAGGTCTGTCTCCAATCTACCATTTATATTCAAAGTACCGGAGAATGTAGTTGATGACACAACTTCATTGTCATCATCAACAGCCCATTCTCCACTCACTATCTTTCTGGGGGAGATAAAGGTGTGAATGGAGCACAATTTTGTCGAACTAAATAGGTCCAAAATTGAAGTCATCATGGTCGGCACTCTTAACAGACCCAGTCATCAACCATAACCAATATCCCTTTCTCTGAACCATTTCTTCTATGAACACAATATCCTCCTTTTCACACACTTGGTGTTAAAATGGATCCCTACCTCACCTACAAATCCCATATTAATCAACTCTGCAATATTTCCTTTCCTGACCTCCATAACATCACAAGACTCCACCCTACTCTCACCAACAATTCAAACACAGTATTAAAAAAGGACTTGAAACACTTCTCTTCAGCAAAACCTTTGATTTTTAAAGTTAGTTTTTAATCCCTTTTGTCAACTTGGTTTTTCTCTTATGAATTTCATTTTATGCTCTCTGCCCTCTTTTTTAAAATTATTTTCATTTGTAGCACTTTGAGATTTTTATAACGTAAAATGTATCATAAATAAAATCTTTAATTATTAGTATTATTATCATTATTATTAGGTAACGCCAATAGCTTAGAAAATGAAGATGAAGTACATCAACTTTTAATGAGTTATTGCTGTTACTTTTTGAACTGAAAGCTTTCGAGTTGAACAGTTACATTCTGTAATTCAGATAACTCACAGCTGTATGGATAAGGTGTGTTTTCAGCCCAACACGGTCCTCTCCTTACTATCATTGCTACACTGAATGTTGCGTACTGCACTCAGTGAGTTAACATTATATTATTGGCATGTTTCTGAAGAAGTCTCCAAGTAAAATTGTTTAATGACATTAATATGTACTAAATCTGTACACATAGTAATGAACGATACACATACATTAACTACAAGTTATGCTGTTTAAAAAAAAATTTTTTGTAGTTTTTCCACTACAGTTGATCAAAAAACATTGTTTACTAGCATCTACAGCTGACTATCAATATCTTTATAATGAGCTGGAGTGTTTTTGGTATGACTGTTGGAATATCTTAATTATGTTGGCGTTTACTGTAATAAATTACACAACAGATTTTGCCCAGGTTTTACTGACAGATAAGCAAGACAATATGTCTTTAGCCAATGTAATAGCATACAGAAACTAACCATTCAGCAACATCCCATCGAAGCCCTGATGGTTGAACATCTCCAACAGGTTCTTAACTCCAGTTCAAACTGATTTAATTCCACAGTTCTGTCAGGAGTAAATGCTGATGTCACCAAAAGCTGTTTCACAATGTTTCAGTAGGGGTCAGACAAGGTCAGATATTTTGACCAAAGCCTGTCTCGTACATCTCATTAAAACCTCAGAAAATTGTGTGAAATTGTCATTGAGGCATAATGTATCACCTTTGATGGGTTTCAGTGTAACTCATTTTTTATTTTAAATACAGTAGGTTAACGCTTTTTAATAAGCAGTTCCACAAGTACCTAAAGTTGCTAGTGAGAAGCATCTCTGAAGTTTGTGAAGAATCCTCTAAGATGATGACTGGCTAAGGAGAAACAGCATAATGTACACTGAAGTAATCCTCTTGGATTTTGTTCTTAAGTTGATGTCATGTTTTATTTTCTCCTAGTGAGGTTAAACATGGGTTTCCTTGTACTTCTATTGTTACCATGAAGCGCCTATTATCTGCTCATTTCCTGTATAATTTTGAAGTCCTTCCTTCTGTGGCAGGATGGAATCTCCTCCTCCTTTATAAACACACATCAGGTGTAGATATAATTGCAGGGTGTGGCCCTGCACATATATGAGCAGGTGTTGGCATTTGTCAGTGTGCCTTTGTCCCTATCTAGAGCCTGATCTCCAGGTGCTGGTGTGGTGGCCTGCAGCAGCATGGCTCTTTGCATGCCTTGTATTAGCTCTTATGTCCATTTGAAATTCAGGTTGTTTTGGCTGCAGCATTTGGGCTGGAGTGTGTCTGTGCACCTTCAACTTCCTAGTGGTAGGGACATGGTTCACTGCTTCACCTTTATCCCCTGTGTGGTGAAGCTGTGCCTCAGCTCCTTGGCGTATTGTGGTGTCTCTGCGCATTCCTCTTTGGAGTGTCTCCACCTGCACTGTATCTGTAGGTGCTGTCCTGCAGGCTTGAAATATAGGTTTTGAAGTTGGTCCATGCCTAACGCCTAACCATATGCTATGAACACGATCTGAGGAGCTTTACTTAGATTGCTTAGTAATGAAGTCCTGAAATGGTGTTCACTTGTATTTGGGTTTATTAGTTTAATTTTATTCTGAGAATGTGTTGCATGTTTAATTTCTTTAACCTAATTCAGGACTCAAGTGCTTTTTTAATTGTCTGATTCAGACCATGTGTTCATTTAGCTGGCATCAAGTTTTGTAACTACTTTTGCATTTTACTACAGTGAACTAAAGAACAGTTCAAATGAAAGATTTTATGTAAATAAAGACATTACACTGGAATCACGTCTGTGGGTATGCTTACAAACCTAGGTGCCTTATACTTATCTTTAATTTCTTGGGGGTGGAAACATAACCTCCAGGTGGCGTTGTCATACAATCTTTAACTTTACTATTTGTGTATTAAAGAAAACATAAATCCCCCCCATCACACTTCTTTCTGCATTCCAGATAGTTTTGTTTCCTGTGTTTGTTTCACATCTATTCTGAGTTATGTTGATCTACCCTCTGCTCCATTTCCCTATGCCCACCAGTTTGCACTTCTCATAGCCTCCTTCAGTGTATTTATACTCTTTGGTGTCCCCTGCCAGTTGCTTGATCATCGTCTTTTATTTGCAGTGTGTCATTCCTCAGTCCAAGATGCATTCTGTTCCTGTTACATTTTACTCTGTTTTTTTGTGACCACCAGCCTTAGCTATGACTTTGGTTATAACATTTTCCTGATTTTTCACTCCTACCAAGTAGAAGTGTAGAATGGAAATGGGCGTTTGTCAGTCGGACATTTTCAATCTGTTGGATAGGCTAAAATTCCTCTTTACAATAACTTCACTGCAAGGAGAACTGGTTTTCTACAGGAAAGGATTGAGGAGAAGCCATAGCATTTTCTATTAATCTATTTTCATAATGTCTTTACAACACTATATAGAGAATAAAGTTTTAATTTTGTTGTGGTGGTTAAGACAAACTTTTACAAATTATCAATGGTTGTACAGTCCATTGATACAATACATACACCATATTAACAAAAGTATTTACTCACCAATCCTAATAATTAAATTCAGGTGTTCCAATCACTTCCATGGTCACCCACAGATGTATAAATTAAAGGCATGCAGACTGCTTCTACAAACATTTGTGAAAGAATGGGTCGCTCTCAGGAGCTCAGTGAATTCCAGCATGGTACTGTGATAGGATGCCACCTGTGCAACAAGTCCAGTCCGAAACTTCCTTGCTACTAAATATTCCACAGTCAACTGTCAGGGGTATTATAAAAAAGTGTAGGTGATTGGAAACGTCAGCAAATCAATCACAAAGTGGTTGGCCACGTAAAATGACAGAGCGGGGAAAATGAATGCTGAGGCGCATAGTGCGCAGAGGTCGCCAACTTTCTCCAGAGTTAATTGCTACAGACCTCCAAACTTCATGTGGCCTTCAGATTAGTTCAATAACAGTCCGTAGAGAGCTTCATGGAATGGGTTTCCATGGTGGATCAGCTGCATCCCAGCCATACATCACCAAGTACAATGCAAAGCGTCGGATGCATGGGAGGGCCAAGCTCAAATTGTGGCAGTGGCAACTAGCAGTGACACTTCTGGTGGCAACCTGAGCTGCAACAGCTTTGCACATGCATATATGTGAATTCAAATATTTGGTGATTCAAAATTGTGATTGAAGAATGCCTTACAATCCCGGTTTGAATGGGAAATCTACACTTCCCTTCTGCAAAGTCCTCTTCCTGCTCCTGCATCTTAACCTTGGAAATCAGGCTAATGAGGCAATAGTAAACAAAACTGCAGCTACCAATACACAGTTTCAACTGTGATAAAATACTTAAATCTGAATGAGGCCTACTAATAAAAGCCACAGGACAGTGAGAACTCAGGAGTTGTTAGAAAGTAAAAAGATGTGGGTTGTTCTTGGACATTAAACTTACAGGTTGAAAATGTATCCTACTCTGTTGATGTTGTCTTGTTGTTCTGTTGATTCTATTTAGATTTAAGTAACACTGGAATGAGTAATATCCAAAAAAAAGTACTGTATTTGCTTGATTAATATGAGGTGTGTGACTATGACAAAAAATTTATTCATATATTTACTCATTGATGTATCAAAATAATTAATTTCCTTTACCGATTTATTGCCACTGAAGTTAACAGGGTTGGGGGATAGACGACGAAGGGTTGACTGGTTTCCTGATTTGTCAACTTGGGTTGTTAGTTTGATGTTGTCAGTTACTGTAGTTAGTGTTGTTGAAAGATAAGTTCTTTTTAATAACCTTTCTGGTTTACAAACAAGTATTATCTGATCACTTTGATAATGAAGAAAGCTACAGCTCTGGGATTGAAATTGACATAAATTATATTTTTGGACATTTTTTTCAAAGTGTAGATTACACTGAATCTAAAAATATGTAAATCATGTCTGTGTTTTAATTTTTGATTTAGATATTTGTTAAAAAAGAATGAGACTCTTGACACAAATTGATTGGACCTGTGCTATAAGATTTAAAATGCCTTAATTATATACATTGGCTGTGTGTCACAGCCACTTTATTACAACTTTTAAGTCTTTATTTAACTCTCACAGTTTGACGAGCTCTACTTCAAGATATCGGTAATACATTTGAGTTTACAATACTGTTTTTAAAGTTTTAAGAATGTATTTGAGAGCATTTATAGTCTAAAATTCTACAGAGAACTACACACAAAGGAAGTAATAAAAGTAAAAATGTATATCTTTTCATGACTTTGCTACCTGCTTAATCCAATTCAGTCACAGAGAGGCTGGACACTGTCACAGCTGCCATTGTCAAAAGCAGGGTACGCCCTGTGTGCATCACCAGTCCATCTCAGGGCCAACACAGACACAAGACAAACAATCATGGGTCAATTTGGAATTTCACTCCTTGGTTCAATTTGGTTACCCACACATACATGGGAACATGCAAACTCCACAAAGAAAGGCCCCAGCCCCGGATTCGAAACCAGGAACTTTCTTCCTGTGAGGCGACAGTGCTAACCACTACACCACTGTGTAGCCCCTATCAGCAAATAATGATGTTATAAAATCAATAACCTAAAAATGTGAGAGTGAGCGTTAAAGATTACACAATAAATTCCAGTACAGAGATTCAGACCCATGTTACAGCATACATTTGGCTTCCATTGAGTGCCAGACAGATCCAACATGACTTTATTAATTTAAGTAATATTTTACTTCACATTAGCTATGTGCCACTGCAACAAATTCATACCTCCAGAATGGAAACATTGTGTCTCATAAATGCACACACCTTAGTATCAAACACATAGCTTTTATAATATCAAATCACAGTAATCCTACCAGTTTGACTATTATTGTATGTCCCCAATACACACTCTTGTAATTCTGATAAAGTCCTGATAGAAAGCATAAAATCCACTTCTACCCTCACTGCGATGTCCCCAACAATTGTTTTTTTTTCAGCAAGCCCCTTTTCTGCGGCAAATGTTGCCTTTTCCATTGAAAAGGAAGCATTTTATCCAAAGTCCTTCCAGATGACCAAGCATTTAAAGATCTAAACCCATTTATAGACAGAATATATTGCATCCTCCTTTTAGACATGGACCTTTCAGACCTGCTTTTGCAACATGTAGATGTTGAAAATGACAGCCTAAATATGAACTTTAACTCTATATTAGATTCAATTGGATCTTTTCTAAATGTACACAGACCTACTCATTCTCTTAATCATACTCTTGATCTTGTGTTGACATATGGCATTAAGAGTGAACAATTAACAGTATTTCCTCATAACCCTTATCTGACCATTTTTTAATAACCTTTGAGTTTACATTACTTGACCACACAGCATCTGTGAGGAAATTTATTTGTAGATGGTGTCCATCAAAGAAAGTTGTAACAAAATTTAAATAATCAAATCCATTATTATTTTCTTCCCTACTTTGTGCAAATACAACAAAGGACACCTGCCTAAACTGTACTCCTACACAACTTGATTGTCTTGTTAACAGTGCTAGAGCTTCAATACATACAACACTGGACAATATTGCCCCTCTGAAAAGGAGGCAATCAGTCAGAAGAGGCTGGTTCCTTAGTTTTTATTCACACCTCGGTGCTTTAAGGTAAACCGCAAGAAAGCAAGAAAACTAGCGTTCCACTAATTTAGAAGAATCTCCATTAGTCGAGAAAGATAGTTTAGTAACACATAAAAACGCTTCGAAAATATAAAACAGCTTATGATTCATCATTGATAGAAGAGAATAAGAACAACCCCAGGTTTCTTTTCAGCACTATAGCCAGGCTGACTAAGAGTCAGAGCTCTGTTGAGCCATGTATTCTTTTAACTCTCAGTAGTAAAGACCTGAGGTTCTTCACCAATAGAATAGTTTCCATCAGAGAGAAAATTCATGGAATCCTTACCACCATTGTCACTAATGTATCATCAAGTACAGAAGCTTTAGAAGTATCTTAAGAACCTGATCTGTAGTTCTCCATGCTAACAACAACAATAACTTAATCTAAAACATCAACATGTATTTTAGACCCAATCCCAACCAGACTATTCAAGGAGATTTCCCCCTTGATCACCACTTCTATATTGGATTTGATCAATCTATCTTTGTTGTAAGGACATGTACAGACTTTTAAGGTTGCTGAAATTAAACCATTCCATAAAAAAACGTTAGTTCGTTAAAAAAAATAATTGCAGCTCAACTTTGTGATCATTTACACAGAAATAATCTGTTTGAAGAGTTACAGTGAGGATTCAAAGCACATCACAGCACAAACATGGCATAGGTGAAAATTAGTAATGATCGGTGATAACGGATTCGTGTCTGTGCTCTTGTCCTCTTGGATCTCAGTGCAGCATTTGATATGCTCGATCACAGCATTCTATTACAGACGCTTGAACATGTTATTGGGATTAGATTAACTGCATTTGGCTTGTTTAGGTCTTATTTATCAGATAGAAATCAGATTAAACCAATCAATTGGTTAGACTACAAGCTTGTCCCAGACATAAAGACCTAGATGACTCTGAATTCTCTGCTCCTAAATTCAGACAAAACTGAAGTTGTTGTATTTGGACTTAAACACTTCAGGAAGAAACTGGAAGCTATATACACTGCTCAAAAAAATAAAGGGAACACCTAAACAACACAATGTAACTCCAAGTCAATCAGACTTCTGTGAAATCAACCTGTCCAGTTCAGAAGCAACACTGATTGTGAATCAGTTTCACCTGCTGTTGTGCAAATGGAAGAGACAATGTGGAAATGAGAGGCAATTAGCAAGACAACCCCTACAAAGGAGTGGTCAGGTTTGTGCGATTGTAACATATATGTAGGCTGTAGTTTGTGTAGGGGTGTATCCATGTGAGATTAACATCGTCCATGAATGTTATAATGTGCACAATATTCTAATCCTAGCCAAGCATTTGGTAACATTTAAACCTTATAATGTATAATAACTGTGACCCCAACCATGTATTATTAACTCCTAACTGTACCAATTCACAAGTGACAGCAAAATAGAAAAGTTAAAAGACCGCTGACAATGTCAGATGAGTCTCAATACCGTGGTGTCTTGCACTGAAGTCAGGGGACTGAGATGTTTAACTATGTGGACCAACACAGCTATTATTCATTCTGTTACGACACCAAGTTAGAAATAACGCACCTGGTCCTACATTTTGTATTGGAAGGAAATCCCCTCTTCAATCTATTGCTCATTAACGTTGTTTTGTAAATGGAACATAAGTTTTATTAATCTCTGTTCCTTCAACAGTGTGGAATTTAATTCACACCTTGTGAAACTGATGAATGAATTGGGGACATGCAGAGTATGGCTGCTGAATTGATTGGTAAAGTCATATTTTAATTCCATCCTGTTTGCAGTGAAACATACCGACCTCCTCCAAAATCCCTGTATCTCACCAACTCCTTGTCTCATGCTGGTTAATATCCAGTCAATCAAGACAAAAGTGCTGGCCTCCTTCCTCTGCAACTCAGTCCTTTCTCTTGTAAAATTTCTATCTGACTTAAACTATTGGCAGTTTTGGCAACTATTGTACTCCTGACTAATCCATAGAGTCTTTTGTGTGGATTCATTTTAATTTTCAATCCTCTGAAGGATTGTACAGCAGGATTTCTGGAGGAGTCCTTTGTCTCCTCTGTGTTAAAAAACGGGCATGTTACCTTTTGTCATCATATATTAGGGTATTCTTTCAAATTTAAGATTCCCTTTATGTCAGACTTATATATTCACAGTCATATATACTATTCACAGTCACCCTTAATCATCATGTTAAAAACACTAACAAAAGTTAATGTCACAGATAATGTACCTACGTGCAAAAATTTGAAGTGGTTTAGATCCCAAAATTAAAAAAAATAAACTCATAATGCAAGTATACACAAAAATGACTCTAAATTAAGATAAGGTAAGTAAGGAAATAGGTGTCTTTTTAAGATATAAAACCAACAACTTACCCAGAAAAAGGATTGTCTGCTTCCTTGCTGTCTTGGCTGTTGCACCTTCATGCTTGCGTGCCCTTTGAGTTTCGTCGATGCCTTTATCCAAGGATCCCAAAGGCTTATGCAGGACCAAAATCATTGCATGGCACATGAAGGCCACGCAGATCAGCACGATCATGTAGACGATGAAAGCCAATAACAAACTGACCCTGTACATCACCCAGTGCTCCCTAACATTTGTGCAGAAAGTCAGATTTTGAACAGGTGTGTCTTGTCGGTGGGGTATGTATCCCTCTGTGCCTGTAGCAATCAGCAGTGGCAGGGCTACGAGTAATGATACCAGCCAAGCAAATGTGATGAGGGCAGAGGTACGTTTTCCTACCAAGGCTCTGAAGCGGAAAGGGTGGCAGATGGCAACATAGCGCTCAAAGCTAAGTGTGGCAACATTGAGGATGGTGGCATAACTGCAAGCCTCAAACAGGAAGTTGTAGATCTTGCAGGAAATGTTACCTGATGCAGACGTGAACGGGAACCAGATAGCGCTGTAAAGCTCCACTGGCATGCCGATAAGGAGCACCAGTAGGTCAGAGCATGCAAGGCTAACCATGTGGTCAGTTACATTCTTCTGCAGGTAACCATTACGCTTCAGCACTTGTGTTACTCTGATAGTGACTGAATTACCCACAATACCAGTCACCAGCATGAGGCTATAGAGGATAGTCAGGAAGATTTTAATGGGGTAGTTTGGCTCAAGTTTACTCCAGTCTTTTTCTACTACTATTCCAGTTTCTTCACTCATGCTTGCAGAGTGGTGAGCCAAGATTTTTCCAGGTATTGATAAGCTTATCAGCTCTGCTGGGCACAGTCCCTGTGATTTGAAACAAGATCCAGAAGTGAAAGCTTTTTCAAAATAACAACTTGTAGAGAAGACTTCTCTTTATATCTTGATTTATCCAGATTCTCTGAGGAGTGTATCTCAGTAGATGGAAAATACAAATCACAATAAGCATGAACACACGGTTGAAAATACTAGGACTCTTTTACACTTTCTGTTATGTTCTTCATACTCACTGTCTTAATGAATTAAAAAGTCAAGTGTGTGGTCCCAAGCCTACTTCATCTCCTCACAGTCCAGATGAATACATTAGATCCGTCACTGCCCTTACAAGCCCTTGTGCAGATTCAGTTGGTTTCATCTCAGTCTGACCAAAGTGTTAGCCAACATTTAACACACATAAATTTCCTCCTCCCTCTGAAGAGGGCAGGGCAGTTAAACATTAAACACTTCCACAAGCAGTGAGCAGTGGGGCTTGGTTTAATTTCTTATCAGTACTAATGTGTCTCCTGTTTCAAACGCATATTTTACTTCTGAGATTACTAAGATGGTTAAAAATGTGTCGCCATTATTTAGAGTAAAAGCTTTATGGATGAGATGTATAAGGTCTATAAGTAGATTTGTTTGGAGATTGTTTTTAAGATTAAATGAACAAAAAGTGAAACTCATAATTTTCACTTTCAATTTTCACTTTTTCACATAGTCACTTTCAGGATCTTAGCCTAAAAGTGACTCTGGTCTGAAGGTGCTATAATTATGAATTGTGGTAGTAGAAGGTGTCACTTTTGTTCTGTTATTATTCCTGAAACACCAAATCCTTTTTTATCATGATGTAGACATATTTGTGTTCTACTATGGACACAAAAGGTACTGAAATTAAAAGGGTGTTTAAATATCTATACTACAAAGCACAGAAATTATATAACAACCAATCTGCTTGATAGATAATCATTAGCTGTACTCACTCACTAATAGTCACTTGCTAAGAGTTTGAGCCATTGTTGAATTTACTACAGTTCATAGACTACCTCTATTTCAACACAAGTGACAGATGTTGGAATTATAGAAATACAAGCTCTGGGCGCTTTTTCTTCCTCTTATGTTGACAGAGGGAAAAATAGATGCTACAGTGGCTTCCGTTTTCATGTTAAGATAATATAAGATGTTGACTGGTCCTGTATGGTTAGAGTGCTGTCTTAAGTAGATATCACAGCAATAAAAGATACATCTTTGACATAACATCATAGTGGATATTACTTCACATTCTGATGATGTTTTTTTTAATCAATCGTTTCACATTTTCAATATGTTTTTAAACCTACAATTTTTAGAAATTAGATCTATAAACATGGCTGGGAATGTTCACTTAAAGAAGAATGTTATCAACCGGATCGTGAGGCAGAGAGCATTAGTTTTTGATGATAAAGAAAACTGGCAGGGAAGTTCCACAAACAGGAACTTGGCTGAAATAAACCAGACATAGCTGCGTAGGTGAGTATCAAGTTCATTAGAAGGCCTGCCTGAGATGTGGTCACATGACAAAAACGTCCTCATACAGATTTTCCCAAAGGTCATAGAAAACCAGTAATTTATATTAAATTCTGTAAACACTCAATGCTAATCATAAAAGCATGCATTTCTCATGTCTTAAAAGCCTTTTTTAAAAAAGCTGGTCTAAATGTTCCAGACAAGTTTCTTCAACACAACAAAACCAAGAAGATGAAGACTGTTTGAATCTGATTAGATAAAAGCTGAGTACCCTCTGATAAGAGTATTGTCAGACACATTTGACCTCACTGTCAGCAATATGTTCACTGTCAAAAGTGAAGAAAATAAAATCGAGGTTGAATGTTCATTATACTTTGGCCTCTTAATTTATGACTTGAATTACCTGCTATTGTGTGCCGATAACTGTAAGCAATTACACAGTATAAGACTAGAAATTTGTTGTAACTAAGTTAGTAAGTGTTTGTGCTCAAGAGATTGCACAATAAAGTCACAGTAGAGTAAACTTGAGTTCAACTTTGCTTATTGTTCCCAAAGGCAACAGGAGTTGGGCTTTAGACAGACAGATATTGCCAATGTTTAGCCTAAACACAGCTGGTCATTGTACATTTGTTTGTAGTAATGACGGCAGTAAAAGCATTAGTAACCGCCACATCACCATTTGTTAAGTTATCATAATCTCATATTTCAAATCATAAGTAAGTCTAGCCTGTTGTTTGAATTTCTAATGTGATTTGGAGTTTATGTTTTATTTCCTGCTTTAATTTAAAACCAACACTTTCTCTGTAATAGTGTTTGAATTATTCACTTGTTCAACAGAACAACTACAAACACCATGTGTTGAGTAGGAGTTCTCTTCTGAAATGCACCAATAAAACACTGCACAGCGAAGGCTGTATTTACCATTGGAACTACAATGCTTCCAAGCTGACCAGTTTTTATTATTTGTTATTGTTGTGTTTGGTTTTGCTGTACCAATAGTTATTGTGTAGTGGCTTCACTACATCGTTGAGTTCTAAATACAAAATACTGACCACAAAAGAGTTTTACTTATTGGCTCTCCTTGTTGTTGTGGGATGTAACACTATTTTGTTAAAAACAGATCTCCTTCAGCATTCCACACGCAAAGCCATAGGAATTTGTTGTCATGCTGAAGAGGCTGACAAAGACACCATGAGAAGCTACCAAAAGCTGAGGCGACAATGTAGGTTAATGTTACATGGCCTAAACAGGAATAGATCTACATATTTCTATAAACTGTGATATTAGTGGTAAACAATCACACACACAAAGATTTTTAAATGTTCTAGTTTTTCTGAAAGACAGTTTGATTTTTCTGATTGAAATTTGTGATAGAAAAGTGTTTAAATGTGGCATATGTGGGAAATCAATACATGTACAACTAAATTGCATTGTAAATATATTGTGCCATATAGAGAGAGATGACTGACCAAACATTTTTACATGAAAAGAAGATTAAACTAAAGTGACTTATAGAGCCTTCATCTGTAAAGAAGGAACATTAATGATAAGGTTTTAACTTATGTTTCAATCTGATATTCAACATAACACAGATGAACAAGCCGCAGTTTTAATGTTATGAATTCCCATTAGCTGTGAAAGAGAGCAATAAATTAAATCATTTTGCACAGGAATCAACCGTTGCTTCAATCCCCTCTGACTTCAACCTACACAGAGCAGAGGGAAAATTATTAATTATTTTCAATATTATATAGCTGCACATCAGTAACTTTACCAACGGAGCCAAGAAACATAACACCAAACAAGAGCGAGTGAGTTTAAAGCAACGACAAAGCTAAGTCTGCATCTGTCTTGCATTCTGTTTTTTCCTCTGAGTTCTCTCCAGTGAATAAAAAACAGTGTTTATTCTACTTGCCCTCTCTATTGCTCATGCACTCTTTTTTTCCTCACTTCCTCAAATAGAATTTTATTGGGTTTCTTCACTGCATCTGCCACTGTGTTATCTTGTTGTTGGTGCATGACATGGTACCATACGACAAAATGTTGTGGTGCTGGGTCCTGAACAAAACGTATGAACTTTGGTATCTCAGACCCAAGGTACTTCAGGGTAGTTTCAGACTCAGGAATGTACATATTGAATGTTAGTGTACTATAAATCACATTAGAAGCACGTAGTTTATGATTCACACGTTTCTCTTGTGTTCCTTTAATTAATTAGATTAAGTAGTTTTAAAACATTATTGCCCTGATGACACATACTTCCCAGCAAAGCATTCCAGCTCACATTTCCCAGAGATCCTCACATAAATAATTACGACTGAGATTGTCCTGTTTATATACACATGCATGAGTCTTGGAGGAGTCAGATAGCCCTGTGCTCAAAATCATGGAAATCATGATAGAGACAGGCCTGTGCCTCCATTATTTCTTTCACCCTTTCATGACAGGCACTTGAATCAGAAAGGTCATCTCAATTCTACGTCCTCTCACATTAGTACGAGGCAGACTGGATTCTCCACCAACCCACCATCCTATAGGGTACCATGCATTATTTAGGTGGATATGGATGGGGAAAACTAGCTGGTCAAAATTAGTGGGTATTGCTCCAACACAATGCAAAGATGTCTTTGACTTAACATTGTATCTTTTATTCTTTATAGTCTATACATGACTCTCAGAACTAATAAAAAAAATACCATTTCGAAATTATAGTTAATCTTCTTATTGCCACAAACTTTGTGGCAGAGGGTTTGTGCAACTGATTTGCATCTTTATGTCACAAAGTTAGTAGTACATGTTATCACAAATGACATGCGCTTTAGGTTTTTAGTGAATATTTACATAACAAAACATTCTTTAAGGAAACTGGGGTAAACTAACCTTATCAATAAATTGTCTTGTGATGGATATCTGGGCCAAGGGCCCAACTGCTAAACACAAAAGACAGAAAAATATTGAAACATCCATAGCTTTAAATCAGAGCAAGAGCTCCTCAAAGCAGTATAAAAATACACAAACAAAAAAATACACAGCGACTAAGACAAGGAGTGTAAAAGTTTGCAAGAAAGCTTGAATGAGATTTGTTTGAGGACAATCTGAGAATAGAATAGAATAGAAATACTTTATTCATCCCAAACTGAGAAATTTATTTGCAGTAGCAGCATATACACCCAAGACAATTAAATAAACATAGAAAGCACAACCAACCTAGATGAATTTAAAAAAAAAAACACCTACTATTAAGTAGTAGTATAAATAAAAGTATAAAATTCAACCTTTAAAATAGTAATTACAAAATAAGATTCAAGTAAAAAATATCGTATTACATATATACAACAAAACATGCAGTTGTGTAGTATTAAAGTGTACCAATAGCAGTTGCTGAACAGATGTATTAAAACATGGAGGACTATTCAAGACTAATGAAGGTATTAAACACACATGGAGAAGCAGGAGAGCAAAGCAGAACAGAAACCAAAATTAGCACAGGTCCATTCATTTCTACAATAAAAGACAAAATTGAAAAAAAGAAAAAGACAAATCTCACATCAAAATGTGTAATAGATGTAACATTTCAAAACATTCTAGGAAACAGGGTGTGAAATTTTAAAAATATCAACATTTTTGAGGCATGTTCTTTATGTATCACTGGTCATTTTGTAGGTACCCAATTCCAGTCCAAAAGTCTAAATTTGAAAAAGGAAAATGAAAATCCACAAATAAAATACAACAACAGAGCCAATGAAAACAGAACAAACTGTGAAATAGCATTGAAAATAATATGGAAAAAGTGATGATCACTGATGATGATTTATCACTGTAGATTTTCCACAAACCCTACAGAGAGTACGACCAAAACACATACTTGTACATCTGCTTCTTTTTTTTTTTTTAGCAATTAGTGTTTACTTGATAAAGATGTGTATATATATATGTACATATGCGTAAAGATCCACAATATTGCAATTACTCAAAAGAGCTATGAAATGTTTAAAGTCTGAGAGCCGCACTGAGAGTGAGCTGCAAATATCAATGCCTTCCTGTGAGACATCACACTTGCTACATGTTTCTGTAAAGAAAAAGTGAGTTGTGCCAACTCTTGCTGACCCAAGAACAATTGTTCTTCCATCATTGCCAATGAAAGTTGTTAAGTACCCATAATTACCGTAGTCATTTGTGGTAGAACTGAATGCCACTTAAACTTTTTCCCATTAAATTCAAAACCCTGATGTTTGTAAGTTTTTTTTATGCAACTGTAAAATGGGTTTAAGTGACTTTTTGGGATTGTTTATCCCTCTGGCCCACAACCCCTGACAAAAATATGGAATTGTCAAACATTCCACTTTTTTATTTATTTATTTTTTAAACATATCTGTAAAACATATTCAAAATTGTATTTTTTTTAAATAAAGTAGATGTGAAAATAATTCAATTCTAAGATAAATTCCAAAAACAAGTACCAGCCCTCATCTAAATATGTTAATAAATCTGCAGTTAAAGTCCCTGCATAGTTAATAAGCTGTTGATATTTACAACTTTTACAGATTTACACTTATCTCTTTTTGTCTTTTCCCAACTTCCTTCTATAGCCTTGTCCTGGGTCTCTCCGCTGCATCTGCTACTGTGTTGTTTGTGTTACATTTTTTTTATTTTTCTATTCTAATTGTTTACGGCGAAAGTGCCTTGTTATCCAGTTGTCGTGGGAGATGTAGTACCCTAGTGTAAAAATGTTGTGGTGCTGGGCTAGATACCAAAGCTGTGAACTATGGTATCTCAGTCCGTGGGGTATGTGCCAGGTAGATCTGGATGCATGTAAAACAAAGGCCAGTGTACATTAAAACATGTTAGAAGTGCTACTATTGCTTTGAGCTATTGAATAAAACTGTATTCATGTCTATCATGTTTTTTATTCTTTTTACAGACTAATATCCTCTAAATATGGTTATTTCATCATTTTTGTCAGAGATTGAAACCATTGTTTACATGGCCAACTCTTCTAGGAAAAGTGCTTTCAAATTTCATATTTATTGATGCCACTGTGCTCAAAGCTTAAGAAAGGATTTCATAATCTTGCCCCGATTTTTGCATCTCAAGTTTTTTCATAAAGATTTAGTGCTTCATCATCTTCATTAAGGGAACAGGAGGAGGATTCTTGTTCACTTGGCAAGATAAACAGTTTCTGCTGACGGTCTATCAGTTTAGTTCTTGGTACCTTGTGGTGCACCAAATCAGCACCAGTTGTTGCTTTAAACTCATCTCCCCAACATGATAGTGCCAACATAGCGATGACAGATTATTATTTTTTTCTTTTTATCTTTATACATTTATTAAACACACTGAATACACCATTTAACACAGAGATTTCAAAAGATATGTTTTAATAGTGCACTGAAGTATGAAAACAGACTTGAAAAATAATAGCATTATTCAAGAGCTTATGTTGATAAAAGGGAAGTTACTGTCACTTCTTTTTGATTGTACATCTTCATTAATGGCTCAAAAAAACAAAACACCAAAAAGAAAGAAAACAAAATGCTCAGACAACAAAATTTAGATAAAGAACCTGAGAAAGAAAATGATCACATCTATGATTCCACAAGCACCATTGATAAAATATGAAAACTAATATACAATATGAGACAATTTTCCTTCTTAAAAATGAACCATAATTACAAAGCTTTTTCACGTGAAATCATGACAGAAGATAGGACAGATTGGCAAAAAAAAAAACCAAAAAAAAAACACAGTAAGTGCAATGAACCAAACTTTCTTCTATTTATCAATTAAAATGCTCAATTTACTAATTTACTCTCAGCCTTTTATAACCTCTTATATTTCATACAGCCAGTTAATAATGAGCACAATCAAAACTGTGACAATGCACCCAAATCTTATATTTAACAGGATGAGTGGAATAACATTGACATTTCACCTTCAACTGTAGTGTTTACATACTGGACTATATGTCTGATACTGAGGCTACTAACAAGTGCTTCTTGTCATCACATGAAACATCAAGCACAGCTAATAAACTTTTTTTCTTAATGAAAAGAAAACCAATCACAAACAACCAAAATTATGTGCTATAATCTCCATTGTTAATAAAAGACAATATGAATAAAGTGAAACCAGCAGCAGTGATGATTTAAATATAATATGACATTAATATTCAAATCATACATAAACTAAATTTTATGTAGTGGTCATTTCAGTTCACAAATAAAACATCAATACTATGATCATGTTTAATTGTGTACAAAATATATTAAAAAAAAAAAAAGGTGACGATTGATTCAAGCAGAGGACTGTTATTGCAGCAAGGCATTTCATAGCTTATAACAGAAGGTTTTCAAACAAATGAACAAAGGTATGTGTATCACAGCTCATTCTCAATATTCAGCACTGATAGAGGAACAAGAGAAACAAAGAAAGTTGTTGAAAGGAATACTTTCTTGCTCAGCTGTAGTCATTTAATTTTGTTATAGGCCAATGTCATATTTTTAAAGTTTTTTGACAAAAGAAACGTCAAGATTGGTCGCTGGTGGGGGGGGGGGGGGATCAGTACAGTGTTTTAAAAGAAATGGAAAGTATCCCACAAGGTCCCTCTCCCAAGCAGCCCAAGTATGGTACAATAAACTCATCATCACATATTCTGCCTTACTTATTACTGATCATGAAAACAACAGTTATGTAGACTAACTTATCACAAAAGGTGTATCACCTGGATGATTTTAAACCGGGAATTTCTGCTGATAAAGCACACAGAAACATTGTGGCAGTAAACATTTTTTTGTTCTTTTTTTTATTTTAATTTTTTTATTTATTTATTTCTTTTTGTTTTATTTTATTATTTTAATTTTTTTTACATACTTTAAACAGTACTTAGGGTTTAGGGGCTGAAACTAATGCCAATGTTGCACATATACTCTTTGTATGAAAAAGCAGATGTAATACTTCTAAAGCAAATTGTTTCTATGTAGTATGGGTTTAACAGATTGTCATTTGTAATGATTTGCTGTATCTGCATCAAAGATCCTTTAAAAAACAAGCAGCAAGGCTTCAGACAATCAGATCAACGTCCAGAAATCCTCTCCGATAAACAGCTTTACATACACACAGAACTCTCTGTTAGTGTTATGATCCGAGCTCAACGTGTACCATTTCATTTGGTACCAGCACCTTGTACCATAAAGTTTCTTTACACTGAAAATAAGTCAAAATTAATCTCAGTCTTTGCTGGCAGCAATCCAAAAATTAAGAAAAAAAAAATCCGCAAAAATGGAGGGTAAGGGATGCGTCTCAAAACTGTTGTAAACAAATAAAATTAATAGGAGGCACTGGGGCAAGTACAATGTCACTGAAAACTTCCGGATTGTCAGCTCAGTGAGACCAACAGTGGCTACCTTTGGAGACAGAAAGACAGTGTGAAAAAAAGAGAAGAAAAACTTATTTACATTGTTGACATGTGAAATAAATTTGTACAGGTAAGAATTGGAACATGCTTCTAGTTCTTTAGAGTTTCCCTTGAACGTCTGGCAACTTATGATGAATGGATGATTCTACCATTTAAAAAAATGTAAAAAAGAGGACCCTGTATATAACTGAATTTCATTGTATCTGATGACAATGACAATAAATTTCTATTCATAACAGAAGAGACAGGATACAATGATTAGGAAAAAGAAGCTTGCTCATGAACTGTGAAGGCCGCAGCATTTCTGAATCTTATATTTTTCTTTGCATGGTAGAGTTTTAACTTTCTTTTGTGGCAGCAGAGACAAATTAACAATGATTGTCAGAGATATTGCTGAGTTGTCCGTACATTAATTGTTGTTGTTGTTTTTCTTAATGCTGACAATCTGCAGATCTCAGCTACAAACAATTGGTTCTTAGCCTGGTCCTATACATAAAGGTTTCTTTAGATTCTCTCAATCTTTTAATATTATGAAGCATGGATGAAACCTTTCAACTCATTGGTATTTTACACTGACAAAAGTTATTCTTAAACTGATTAACCATCTGCAGACAGAACTTTTTTTTACTCAAGCTGCAGTTACATTTCAACTGTGCCATTCATCTGGACCACCGTCCTTGTCCCAGCATACATGCACAGGAACGGAATAGAGTTATTGACAGAAATATGTCTAATGGTGCGATGTTAGCCAGTTTAAGGCAATGTTAATGACATTCTGCCGCATCTTACTTTCTAGATGGAAGATCATTGTACATGTATAGTATAGCTGAATTCACTGTACAGATGTTGTCTTTAAGTTACTTGAATGGTGATTTTTGCCATATGACAAAGTCATGCGGCGATAAAGTCTGAATTTAATTAGAGCAGTGTGACAGTCTGGGAATGCTTTCAGTGACCAAAAGCAGAAACGTAGAGCTGATTTACTGTCAAAATGTAAGATGTGTGAAGCCGTCTGACAAAAAAAACTGAAAAAGCTTTATTAGGAATTCAGCTGTAACAATATGCACATATGTTTTAAGATTTTTCAGAGAAAGTAAATCAAGTAAATAAATGAGCAAAAAATTTGAACTTTTGAACATGGGCAGAGCCTTTATGCCCATTTAAGTCTAATTGAGCGTTTACATTTAGCAATGAATGATTCGATTAATTTTTTAGTCTGGCTTTGAGAAGCTTGATTTTGGTTGAAATGACACATTTAAACATCTGATTTTGGTCTGAGAAACACAGTAATTTGTTTTCCTAGTGTCATGTAATCTTTCTTACCAATTCTGTTCTCTTTTAGAGGCTCATTTTGTGGCTACTCTTGTTTCTAATTAATCCTCTTGGCTATGCAAATTTCCTTGAGGTATGATCCTTTTCAGCATATTTTTCAGTCTTGCTGTTGTGTTTTGAAATGGATTTCTGACAGCAAATTCAAAATGAGTATAGATTTTTCAAACAAATCTTCTAAGTTGATATCTTCATTTAAATGAATGTTTTAGAATATGCCTAGGTAGCAGTAGCTGTGAGACCCCTTCTTTTTTCTTTTTTTTTTTTAATTCTACACCTCAATTTTTTTCTAATTTTCAAACTTGTCCTCTTCGATGAGAACCTTGACTAACTTTACACAACTCCCTCTGAAGACAGAAGAGATTTTAAAATGCATTACAAGCATGGCAGTGTTTGATTGTTGAAAAGAGGAGTATTATCCTGGCCGAGAGGATATTTATGGATGATTTTAATTCTAAAGAAACTGAAATTAAGACACCAGGACTTCATAAAGGACACTTAAATAAGAGCAAGCAGCTCGAGTCGATAAAGAACAGATCAGTTGTTGTCCAACAGCTCATGTAAAAAACTTACTGACTTATAAATAGCACAGTGATTTGTACCTTTGATTCCTTAAATGGTCACAGTCAAAATGTAACCTGGCAAATTCAGGTTTTCCTAGCAGAACATTGCATTGTAACAAGAGTGTTGCTCACATTAGCGGTCAGTGGATTTAATGTTGTGGCTGATCGCTGTAAATGATACAGTATAATGCTACAAGTGTGAAGCTACGGCCATTCATCTTGCATTGATTTCTATGAGCATATCCTGCTTTTTTCCCCTGACAATTCAGATAATTTATTAAAATATCCAAAGTAATTAAAAGGTAATCAAGAGATTCCAGCAAGTATGTATAGAGCAAAGCAAAGATTATTCAAGGCATCAATATGTTACAAGTCTAGTGAATGGCCCTTTCCATATACCATTTATCAAGAGAAAAGTGCCAAATAGCGTAACCCGTAATGCAATTTAAGATAAATTGGACTTATGAAATTAGCTATCTTTCTTTCGGACACAGAAATGTGTGTACAAATGAACTTGCTCTACCATTTCCTCCTCCGTTAGACACTACATACCCAGGAGATAGGCATTAGTCTGCACCATTTTCATTCTCCACATGCTGAGTTCAAAATACCTCCCTACCCGGCTGGTAATAACTTTGTGGGACTGGGAGGCAGATGAAAAAAGTTTTACTAAACTTACAAATGGTGATGAGACAAGTTATTTCACTGAGATGCAGACTTTGTGAAGTGGGTGGTCCACCTTCAGTCATTCTGTCATGCTCAGTCTCTTTTATTCACCATACTGTACGCTGGAGACATGTTCAAGGCAACAAACTAAGCCTACGGCTTATCAGATGTTGGATAATCTTAGAGTTTGAGACACTATCAAAATTTTCTATTTACATCATCAGTTAAAATTAGCATTAATTTTTATTCTGAAGACAATGAGGTGAAACCCCAAAATGATAAGCTACACAGGCTAAACTGCTTGGTAAAGCATTGAAGAGATAACTGTTGCAAAGTTTATTAATGTGTAACTACACTTTTAACAATCCAAGGTGAAAAGATTAATTGTTAAGAAGTTCATTCTTATTTTTTCTGCAATTTTCTTTTTTATATGTTAGGCGTAACATTTAATCAACCCCCCTGATTTACTTAATTTCTATTTACACATACACATCATGCATAAACAGCAGTCAACCACACACAAGCAAAGACCAGGAAAGGTTGAGTGATCACTTACATTTTGTTTGACTGTTGGATCATGAACAGAAGCTTCCTTCACTGGGGGAGACTATGTGTAGTGGAATAAGGCTTTCACACTGCTCACTGTCTTCTGGTAGTCTGAGGGAAGGGAGCGGGCAGTCAGTCATCATCGTAGCCATCATCTTGACAACCATCATTATTCTAATCATCCTTCACTAAACAGAAGCTAACATTTACAGAGGAATGGAGCGAGTAACTGCTGCAGAGAAGTTAGTCAGTCAAACATGCGCAACTGATTATGGAGTTAACTTAGCTGGGAGCAACAAAAGAAGAAGAAAATCAGAGAAGAAAATATTAAATCTGTGTCAGAGTAACAGTCAATTTCCTTTTGATAGCACCCATATTATAATACAAGAAAACTGTAATTAATTTCATTTTCAACCACTAAAAGCTTTAACTTTCTAAGAGATTGGGCTGAAAGCCACTTGAAAATTCATATTTTAATCAACAGCTCACTTCCTGCACAGACTTCAATGAACTCTCATACAGCCTGGACTCAACTGTGTGTGCATGCATGTACAGAGGTATATTCTCATTGGTTTGACTAAATAACACAGGCAGAATTTTCACCCATTATGCATGCATGTCTATGTCCATGCTTTTTGCAGTTGCTATGATTCTGAGATTGGCTGATTGGCATTGCAGCAGCGGTGACATAAATACTGAAGAAACAAGTTTGTGATGCAACTGATGGCCATAAAAAAAAACAACTGCAGTTGTATTGAGCAGCTCTCAACTGCAAATGTGTCATCTCTGCTAGCTTTTTTCATAGAATCTGGAAATAGAATCAGTGGCTTGTTGTAAGAACGAAAATCTAAAGGTACCAATGGAAAAATATCAAAGGCTGTTCAGCCTGTTTCTAAGCCAAAAAGCATGAATAAAACTGAAACAGATTATTGAGTCAGTTACAATCAAACAGTACAATCAAACTATGTGTACCTCTGAATGCGATGTTTCCTGCAAATAAAAGCATATACCCTCCTCAGCCCCACCAGGACGGGGTCCCAGTTGTTGTAGTGGCATAACAGGGTGGCAATGAAGAAGGAAAGGAAGACAGGCACTGCCCCAGCAAAAAATAACCATGAGAAACGTACCTGTCACACAGAAATGATTACAATTACAACTACAGTCAAGAACTGATTTGAGATTGGTAATCTAGTTTAGATCTATTTTCAGTTTGGGCAAATTATTGGGCTTTCTTTTTCTTTCTTTTTTTCCAGACGCTCAAATTACAAAATTCTAATTGAAAACCAATTAGAATCCATTTTGTTTCACTGCCCAATTACAAAATATGAAAAATTTTTAAAAAATCCTAACTTTTCTTTTTAATTCACTTTATCTTCCAAATCAGTTTCTCTTCAGTTTGATTACATAAAAACATCTTCAACAATCTTATTATAAACAGACTCTGATTGAAACTAGATACAGAGGGAAACTTACTTTCTGCATGCAAATATCTGCTATAATGGACAGAGGGATAGTGAGGCTCAATGCTAAAGTCCCGATTAGAGATGACGTGAGGAAACAGCCCCTGAGGACAAAAGCAAACATCAGTCCCAGAATCCCATGTTTTAGAAATAATAGATTATCAAAAATGCATTTTATTAAAAACTGGAAAAATTCAGCACAGAGAACTTTTCAAGAAGATTATCAAATGATTATCAAATTATCACGTATCAGCTACTCACCAGAGCCAGAGGAACTCTGAGAGAACAGTTCCGATGAGGCCATTTATCAGGATGTACGTCCACACCAGCTGGCTGGGAAGCTCAAAGGCCTCAAAGCCTGTATAGTGAAGTAGGAGGAAGCCAGGCCACAACAGTAACAGGTTGAACAGACCCACAAACCCTAAGAGATAAATAACAGTCTCAGTTTGGAGAACTTTGTGGAGTCAAAATTCTCATATTACATATTTCTATGACCACTGATGGTGTTAGTACATAGCAACAGAATGACAAAAAAAATATTAAAACATCGTCCTGATCTTGATCTTAAAACAAACTTAACTGAGCAATAACTTACCAAAGAACATTGGAATATCAAGCTTGTCCTCCCGATCCACTCGTCTCTTGATCATCACAATGTAAACAGCGTATAGCATCGCCCCAGCCAGTGACCACAGAGAACCTTGAGAAAAATTTCACTTTTACCCTTGGAGGGAAAGTTTCAAAGTGTATTAATTTTACACTAGTAGGCAAGAGCCCAACATAAATGTTAACTTCACAGTGGAGGAATAAAAAAAAAATTAAAAAAAGAGAAGGTCATATCCATGGTTACCTATAACACCTTTCTCATCAGGACTGTCCATGCTGGAGAGACTCACAAGCGCGACACCTCCCATGCTAAAATAAATTGTGTTTAGAAGTAGACAAGAGTTTTTAAAGAGCTGAACCAATTTGTTTGGAGAACTAAATTGATCTGCCCAGAAAAAATACACTAAAAGATACAGTTTATCTCTGTCACAGTATTCATATATTCAACAGCGCAATACAATTGAATGGAATCACACAATATTACTTTACTTCCAGTGACTTTGTTTGATCAGTTCACAACACATGACAATTTGGATAAATCTAAGCAGACAGCAGATCATTTGTTGTTGTGGCCTCTTACTTCACTAACGGGCATAGAGAAGAAACTGCAGTGGCAGTTCGTCAAGTGATGGAAACACTAAAGCTTTTCAGCAATTTGTGTTAAAAAAAAAAAGCTTTCATCACTGCCACCTGCTGATTGGAAGAACTTTGAAATTTACCACAATATGGTCCACTGTGCGCCTGTGATTTAGCTTTGGAAAATAAAAATTTCAGGAAAAGTCCATCCAATGTTTATTGTCTTTATTTCTTATTGCCTGTCTTTTATGGGTTTTTTCTTGTTTAAATTTAAAAAGTATAAAAAAAATCTTACATTAGTAAATACTGTATAATTAGAAATGTTGTCATGCAGGCCAATATTTTGTCACTGCTTGTTTCTGCAACTTGCACCATCCTATCTTCTACCACTAAACAACCCACACATGATTCTAAATAAATATGACCACTATAAAGAGCTGGAGCCTATCCTAGATGCTGTTGGATGAGATGTGGAGTAGACCCTGGACAGGTCGGCAATCTATCACAGGGCTACTCCCAGACAAACAAGACAAACAACCACGCTCACATTCACTCTCAGGGTCAATTTAGAATCACCAATTAACCTAGTTAACCAAGAATGTATGTTTTTGGATGGTGGGAGGAAATTGGAGTGCCGAGAGAGAATGAGAGCATGAAAATTCCACATAAAATAGAGATTGGAACCAGGAACCCTCTTGCTCTGAGATGATCATGCCAACCACCATGCAGCCCAGAGTCCACCCAAATGTTAAGAATATTTCTTTAATACTTTACAAGTATGATGGCAGCAGAAGTGTTTGACAGAGAAGATGACTCATTGGCCATAAAATGTCAGTTTTAATAGTATACAGCGGCCACAGTCATGTTATCATCATGCATCATCACTCACCACCCCTGAAGAGTGTGCTTTAATTTCCACAACAGTTCATTTACCTGTCAGTGGTTTTTATGTTATGGCTGATCAGTGTAAAAGTTGTTAAGAGACTGCTGTTTGTTGGTTAGCAAAAACTCCTCACTCAAATTTCATAACTTGAAGAGTTGGAGAATAGATGCACCCATTATATGTTACCCATGCATATCTGGATGTACTCTAACACTCTTGTTAGTGAAATTTAGAGGTGCTGGTGAGAAGATTTCTATATTCTAAGGAGCAGACTAGTAATTTCCCCATGTTTCCAGTTTTTATACTTATCTAACTCAACAAGGCAAAGTCAAACTAATACATTAATATTCCTCAATTTAACATATTGTGAAAATATTCAGGCTTTATGGAAAAACTGCTGCTGATAAGATATATTGGTCTATACCAGACACAAGGGGAATATCCCAATTCTATAGTACAGGCATTATTAAAAGATTTAGATTTAATTTAATTTGTAAACCAGTGCATATTCAAAGTAGCTATTCCGCTCAGCGATAAAGGAATGGTCACTGGGAAAAAAATGACATCAGTATGATAGAGTTAGACTCCAATCCGTATGGTTAGTTTAAATATGTAGATAATAATACTCAACAGAAAAAAGTCTATATATGGTAGACCCATGTATGGGTGTGACATTCAGAGGAAATAATTGAACAACCACCATGCAGGGAGGTCAACACCGGCTGGGATCCTCTTAATTAAAGAATATGTCATCAAAAAATGTTTAACTCTCAAATTTCAACTTCCCACAACTTTTCCAGACATATTTGATTGAAAAAACAAAAAACAAAACAGAAATATAAATGTAAAAAACAAACTCTTAGCATGTTCTTCTATCATTCACATACCTCAGAGCCACTGCTAACAGTTTAGACAGGGTGAAACGGTCGCTGCTGTTACTGGGAAAGATGGCTGCTAAGATGAGCGTAAAGAGGCCTGTAAAGAGAAAGATGATACAGCACAGCTCAATCAAAAAACTGAGGATTATAGAAGACAATTATGTTTATGGAATGTTTCAGAGCTAAAACTCCCAAATCAAGACTAATTAGGCCATTTCCTTTATCAAAGTCTTGGTATATCAGTCCTGCCTTTACATTATACCTACTGTCAAGAAATCTATAGAGGTGGAGAAAGAAAAGAGAGTCACCTGAGGTGGATGACAGAATGTTGACTATGGCAACCTGTGTGTCAGACAGGGCTTCTTGGTAGGACAGGTTAGCCAGGAACCACTGAAAGACAAATAACGACATGACATTTGAATTCAGCTCACTGATCAACATCTCGAGCCCCAGCCAATAGATCTGTGCGCATCCCCAATTAAAAAAGCGAAATAATAGCATATCTAATAAATCAAGGAATCTGTGTGTGTGTGTGTGTGTCTGCTCCTCATCCATCTAAACAACCATTTCTTTCATCTACAGCTACTGAAACTCAGCAGATGTACACTGCAGTGTTGAGTTACTTTGGAGGTATTTTCCTGTTCTAAGTCAGGCTTAGGAGATCAGCCTAGGATCCTAGATCAGCCTTGTTGTTGACAACATCATAAAAGGCATTGTCACAGAATCACCAATTAAGCTAACATGCATGTTTTAGGCTGTGGGAGGAAGCAAGAGTATCCGGAGAGAAGCACATGTATGGTGAGAACTTTCAAACTCAACACGGCTGGGTTTTGAACCAGAAACCCTCTTGCTATGAGACAACAGGTTTTACCCTGTTTTTTTTTTTTTTTTGTGTCATCATGTAACCAACCACTTTACCTGATTTATTTAACTTTTTTCCCATGGAGAAAATAAATCTATGAGACATGAAGCTTTCAAATGTAAAATGTACTCTACAGCAATCTGTATTTGCCAGGACTTTGCTTCTCTTGTCCAATGCCATTGTCCACCATGAGCCCACACTGTAATGTGAAAATGCATTTACTGACACTGATCACACTGTAAAAACAGTGAATATTCAGTTCTCACAAATACTGCAAACCAATCTTATTGAAATGGTATAGACAAGTAAACTTAACCTTATTTCACAGTGAGAAAGGAGGAGAGCTACGAAAGTGAAGTTGGACAAGATGCTATGAAATTTCCAAGGCTGTTTCAGCTAACTGAGAACCTCACAGAGCACAATCTCCAACTGTTAATATTTTTGGATATTACTACGGAATCTATAAGAATACTATCACAGATTTCTGTGATCCAAAAGCTGTTATAAGGTTGTGGTCGTTACAAAAGTACAATTATTTCCTAAATTCAGCAAACATGTTCATAATTTGATACAACAATTTAAACTCCACAGCTGATATTCCAGCTGCAAATGACTCACCACAAAGCAGAAGAAGAAGCTGATTTTGGCCACATCAGTGATGGTTAGCTTTCCCACCGTGCGCAACATGGCCTCTTGGTCCTTAGTAGCTGGGTAGGACATGCGGGACAGCTTGGCCTCCAGAGCTTGAGTAGAGGGCAGCTGACGCACCTCCATGATATTGCTAAAACGGACGCGATGTTTTTTGGAAGCTGGGAGGCAGGAATGAAGAGAAGAGTGAATGAATGGAGCACTGGAGCCTATCCCAGCTGTCATTGGGTGATAACAACCATGCACACTCACTCCTTAGGTCTGTTTAGAGAAACCAATTAACCTAATCTAATACGGGAGGAAGCTGGAGTATCCGAAAAGAATCTGTGCATACACAGGAAAAACGTGCGATTCCACACAGAAAGGTCCAAGACAGGATTTGAACCTATTGCTGTGGGGCAACAGTACTAACCACCATACCACCATGCAGCCCACAATCCCATTGGATGATGTTATTAGGCTGTGATGTGTGACTGGACTGAACAAATGGATCACTTCTTAAAACAAGCACCAATGCTTGAATTCCACTAGAAACTCCAAAAAACACATTTTACAATAATGTCTGTGCATTTTCATGGCTCATCACTGCCTTCTGCTGTTACAAAGTGATGAAATCTCTTAGGTTACACACATTTACAATCTTGATACAAGATAATAAACATGCATCATGTAGCTTCTTTTAATACAAAAAAGAAGATTAGCTTAGTACTCACAAGATTCACAGTCTCCGATTAAACACTCAGAGTGCTCGGTAGGTACATCCTGAAACTTCACTGGCACATACAGTGGTTCACTCTGTACAAACATGACAGGGTTTCAGCCCAGTTAAAGGTATAGCTTACAATACATTGTACCCAGACATGAAAATTACGTACCAAACAGTTGTTCACAGTGGTTTCAGTGGTGCAAGGAGCAAAGTAGGCTTCAGCATCAGCAAACTGCAGAAGGGAGCAATTCAAAGCAACTCTCAGAATAAACCCCAGAATTCATCCCTAGGCTTTGTGCCACAACGAATCAATTCCCAGGAGTTGCTCATAGTTTCATCAATGTTGTTGTATTCTGACCCATATTTAAAAAATCATGAATTTAAAAAAGTAGTATAGTATTAACAACAAGACTGTTCTACCAATGTGTGTTTAGATATTAAATATCAAAACTTTTAGATTTAACTGCAGGTGTAGCTACAGAAAAACAAAATGAGTTAATGTGTTAGAGAGATTGGTGTGAAATCCTGTAGCAACATTTCCACAAATTAAAACCTTTTTTCCCAACATAGAAGTCTGTGATAAGATTGAAAAAAGAAAAGAAAAAAAAACTTTCTCAGCAGCTGTATCTGTGAGGTAAAAGTGTTTAGACTACTTACAAATGCAGAGCGCCGGCGTTTCAGAGTGCCTGTACACTGCTGTCTCCAGGGCCGCCACAGGAGGAAACCCAGCAAATACAACACAAACATGGACGTCTTGGTGAATGTGCTGAAGAAGGGTTTGTTGTACTCCTGTTGCTTAAAAATGTACTGAGAGGAGAAACAAGTAAAAAGCCATCAGGAAAATCATTTTTATTGACGGACTAACATATGTCGCTGGAAAGACACTTTTTGCCTCCAATAACAAGATTTGGATTCACAGGTTTCCACTCCCAATTCACATTAATATGAGTATTATATGAGATTTTTTTTGTAACACTGCTAACCAAGCAAAACACCACAGAGGCCAGATTGGTGGAACACTGCCTTAATGGCTGTCCATCTGTAAGGTTCTCCCATATCCACAAAAGAAATGGGAACAAAAATGAAGCATATCCAGTTTAGGATGAGTCTAAACTGAATAAGACTTCAGCACTGTAAAGATGAATGCATCAAGTTAACACAAATACATCCCACAGCATCTCCAATCATTGTGGTTACTGACACACCAGTGCCCCCTCTCTCTTTCTGTCAGTCAGTACAGCTACATGCACATTTCAGTATAGAAGTTATATTCGGTTATAGTTCGACTTGCCGGATTTCATTGGACCACTGTCCTTGTATGCATATCCATGCGTGGGAGCAGAATCCAGTTATTGGCCAACACTGTAGACTGTGTGAAAAAACGTTCAAAGCATTCTGCTGGCACTACTTTTTCTATTGAAGATTATCCTCCATGAAAAATATAGCCATATTCACTTACCAGATGCTGTCTTTAAGTTACTTGAACAGTGATTTTGACAGATGCAAAAGCAGTTTAAAAAAAAATTGGATTTTATAAAATCAGAGCGACAGTCTGGAGATGATTGAGAGTTTTAATATGATGATTTTCTGTCACAATTTCTGACATGTTTTGCCACCTGAATGAGTATACAGAAAATATGTAAATCTGAGCAGCTTTATTGGGAATTTATCTGTATTTATATACACATACACTTAACTATTTATACAAAAAGATGGAACTTTGCTGTAGTTGAGTGCATACATGCAGGACTGATATGAATCCCAATATAATTATCTGGGAGTTTTAGTTCGGTTTTGTGAAGCTCAGTTTCGTACAATTTCAGCTGGACTAATATGTTTATATGCATTTTAAAAGCCTGGCATTGACAGGACTGACATCTTTTTTTTTTTTTTTTAAGGGTCATGTAAAAAATGCTCAGTAGCACCATCTTGACCCACCTTGCAACAGCAGGTGGGAAAACTGACAAACAGTGACGAAGTCCTTACTGTTGTTAGCTCAGAAGAGGCGACCCAGATAACATCCACCAGTAAGAGTATCACCACCCCCAGGGCCATCCGCCTCCGCTGTGCTGCAGAGCTGCCCTGAGAGCTCATCCGATTCATGATGAATACCCACTCCATTGGGACGCTGAGAATTTTTATACAAACATGTTACTTATAAGTCTATTAATCATTCATTCACATAACTTTTATAAATGATAATAGCCATTTATTTGAAAGGAAGGACAGGTGTGCATTGACATCATTGAAATCAAAGGGTGTCAGCTTCATAATTTAGTCAGTCAACTCTTTTAAATGGTGGTAAACAATGGTGAAACTGACATTTCTGTCTGTGTCACTCGGCTGTTTTCATTCAGGTGAATTAAGACAATCATAATGACACAGTTTTTGTATAGCATGGACAACAAGAGCTTTACATAGAACATAAAAGCATTAAAAACTCAGTTTGAGTTTTTTTTAAAGAAATAAACCAAAGAGGGGGCAAAAGTACAGTGAAAGTTAATGATCAAATTACTACCATGATCATTTCAAATAATTGGGGTTGTGCTCTACTATTAATTATGACAGAGCTACTGCCACCTAAATGGGCACCTCGGTAACTGTATAATTGTTAATTGCATTGATTAACAGATGCTAAATATTTTTTTAATTCATATTATTTTTAAATATAGTAGATATTTGCATTTCAGAGTGGTACTCTGTCAGGGTTATTGGACTAATGAGTTACCTCACAACCTTTTTTAAATAAATATTCACCAGGTTAAACATCAAGGCAGTTCTATTTAAAATTACATCATTACGCTCTTTTTAGGCAAGGGGGGTGGAGAAAACAGTCACTGCAACTCTGTGAGGCAGTTTGCTATTCAAGAACAACTCAACAAAGACCACACTTGGGGTAAGCAACAAAAAAAAGTTAAAGAGGATACATCAGTCTGAACTGCCATATTTCAGCTCTACTTCTGTGTAACTTGGTGTGAGTCAAGACCACCGAGAAGAATCACAGTTTAAAGAATTGCCACCAAAATCAAAGAGAAAACGAAAAACTACTAAATATTTGTGGAACTTTCACCATTGAACTAAAAGCGGGCTACTATGTTCACGTTTGACTCACCTAAGCGTCACATCCAACTGGAAATGGTCTTCGTGCCAGTTAACTGGCTACACGTCGGCTGTCACTAATGCATTTCAGTGTGCATTTATTGTAACAAAGACCTAGACTGTACATGACTGCCTTGGTTAACGGGATATTTCACTATCAGAAACAATAAGCTACAGAAAAATCTCGTAAATGTTTCAGGTGTAAAAAAACCCAGCTTCCTCAAACTCCGTAAAGCCAGCGCGAAGTAGATTTATAGTAGCTATTAAACTGTTACAGTCTGGAGTTCAGCAAATGGCGTAATGGTGCCAATTGTGCCTGGGATTGACGTCTACTTTACTTCACTGACAAGGTGAGGTTTCAAGTCCACATAATTTGTCAAGTTAACTTTGCCTATATCATCAATATAGTACGTTAAGATTTCTGTTTATCAAGCTAAGTGCTAACAAGCTTGATTGAGCATAGTGAGCCAGTGCTTATATAAAAGAACTCTTTTTACCTGACTGCGTGAAGTGCTCATTCAATGTGTTCCATGCTTTGAGTGTCATATAATATTTTCGAGAAATATTCCCAAAAATTACTGTTTAAACGGGGAACGGTTGTAAACATTAGCACAACCTCCCCTCTTCATTGTCATCAGCTGACATCACTTATGCTGCAAAGACCTCTGGGATATGGAGTTTCATAAACTGTACTTTGCCACAGAAATACTTTTCCCCTTCCTGGCTGACCGTTCTGACCTGACGCTTTCTAAAGATCCTCACTTGAAGCCCTCGTTGAACTTTTAGTTTAACAAAAAGGAGTGCAAGACAAATTCTGATTATCTGTAAGACTTAGTCTAAATTACTGTTACTAACTACTACTTCCCTCGAAAAGTTATCAGTAATTATGAGGGGTGACTCAAGACATTTGCAGTATAGTGTATATTATTATATATTATTATATTATTACAGCAAAATATCTGAAGCATCTGTCTCGAAACAGGGTAGCTATAGATTTAATTTTCAAATAGTTATATTCTACTTTATGTTTTGAAATATGTTTCCAACTCAACTTCAACATATATGCAAAGAAAAATTAACTAATAATTTTCTTCCTAGATATGAAACCCGTGTCAAAGGGGCCCTGGGTTATTATACTATGATCTTCATCAACTTATTTTTTGCACTTTGTCGCTATCTGTGGTGCTGATCTTGAGAGGACAAACAAACAAACCTCATTACTTAACATTTTTGACGAGGGTAGTTATTTTGTTACTGTTCTCGTAGAATTGACAGTGTTTCTCGTCTTTATAGAAGTAGATGAGCAAGAAGCAATGTTCTCCTCCGTTGTGAAACGTTGATGGTGTCTCCAGCAGGCGGCCGCTACATCTTTCACGTGTCTAAAATAGTAGAAGAAGAATGACGTCACCGCTTTTTCAGTCAAACATGGCAGCTTCCCTTGCTGGCTAGCCAAGGTATTGTGTTATTTGTACTAGTTAAAATTTGTTTGTGTTAAAATTTGGGGCACTGTGTGTATTTATTTTTTTGCTGGAAAACAAAAGTGAAGAGTGTGTTAAGTGGTATAACTGTTACATGTCTGTTATAATGAAGAGAAAGCATCTCGTCGAGTTAGCGTAATGTTGAGCATTAAGCTAACGCGCAAATTAGCTGAGATTAAAGCGGTGGTTATCGTTATATTTACTGGCTTGTCAATAACACTATATGAATAGTGCGGTTTACACTTCAGTGTGATAGAAATGTATCACAATTAAGCTTGTGTGTTTTATCGGCGACTTGTTGAATTCTTATTGACAAGTAGACTTTGATCAATATTGATTGATTGATTATAGTTATAGTTTCCTTTTTACAGGATTCCTATGTTTATAGACTCTGGAGAGCATGCTATCCACACAGTGAGACACAGAAAACAGCAACATGGAGATTTTGTCAAAGGAGGGGGAAACTCCCATTGTTGTCGATATGACCACCAGTGAAAAGGCATGTATTTACTGTTTTACCTGGTTATGTTGACCTGAGAGTTACATTAGTTAAATTGAGGGATTGGATGTATTGGTATCCCATCATTGCAATACAGATATATACACCCCCCCCCCCCCCCCCCCCATGGCCATCCTCCTCATATGCAAGACTTTAACCTGTGTTTTGAGCCACTAAATATATCATATATACCAAAATGTCTAACTAGATTTATTTAACATGTCATGTCTAATATGTTTGCAACAGTATCAGCTACATGGGTTAGTTAGCATCCATTCACAATGTTAGTCTGAATTAAGCTTACTTAAGATGGGGAGGAGTTAACTGAGATTGCTTTCCCCTTTCAGGTTGTGGAGCTTCTGAATCAGGCTGCGCTGATACCCACAGATGAAAAGCTAACTGTTCTTAAACAGGTTTGTTGTCTAATCTTTTTAAATCTGGTTTACTCTCAAGAATACCAAATAAAACTTAATAATGAAAGCTGTTTTAAATCGCATAGAGCTGATTATAGATGCATAATTCCTGTTCTCTGTGATATATTTGGAAAATTCTTCTCTAGATTTTAAATGATTAAACTGTAATTCAGTATTCTTTAATCTTTCTTGGGTGTTGCCCTGATTTCTGTGTGGCACTGTATATGGTGGTGTATAATGCTATATTAACTTTTAACCACATAAAAGTGTAAGGGGGAATAGGACTGTTCTGACTCAACAAATTGATGTTATCTTAAGGTTCAGGAGCTTATCATCAACAAGGATCCATCTCTCCTTGACAATTTTTTGGATGTAAGTAAGCATGCATACAATTTTCATAGATATTTGTAGTTTGTCAGTGTATGTCAACTTTGTAAATTCAAATTTTATTAATAATTCTCCTGGCACTGGTCTTTTTATTCTGCAGGAGATAATCGCTTTTCAGACTGACAAGTCTATTGAAGTGAGAAAGTTTGTCATTGGATTTATAGAGGAAGCATGGTGCGTTCATAGACATCCAAGTCTTGTGTCTCATAGTTGTAAATTTTTTGACAATTGAAATATATTGTGCTGATTTTTATCAAACTTGTGCTGTTTTTTATCTTAATCAGTAAAAGGGACAATGAGCTCCTCCTCAGATTGATCGCCAACCTGAACATGTTGCTGAAGGATGATAGTGTGAATGTGGTGAAAAAAGCCATCCTCACACTCACTCAGCTATACAAAGTTACCCTACAGGTATACTAAGTACATCGTTGTATAAATGAAGCTGGAGAATTTGACTAAGTTTTTCCAACTTCTTTTCCATCTTTTAAAAATTCCCTTACATATATATTTACTTTCCTGCTTTAGTGGTTGGTGCGCTCCAAAGTGGTTTCAGAGATGCAGGAGGCATGCTGGGATTTAGTCACACAGATGAAAGGAGATGTCTTGGCCTTGCTGGACTCTGAGAATGACGGCGTTCGAACTCATGCCATCAAGTTTACAGAATCATTAATCATCATTCTTTCGCCACGGACATCTGACTCTGATGTCCCGAAACGACAGGAAGGCGACATCAGCTTGGACAAAGTTCCCAAAGATCACTCTTACATTCGCTATGGTAGGAATTTTAGAGAATCCTGTTGAGAAGAGATAGGGCTTCCTTTTCATTTTTTTATTTTTTATTTTATTTATTTATTTTTTTACAGTTCAGCTTTTAAAACATACCTCTTCTGTGTTGTGTAATCAACAGATACTTTGTGTGAAGAGGGAAAGACTGCTCTGGAGAAGCTGTTGAAGTTCATGGTCCACCCAGCTATTTCCAGCATTAACCTCACTACAGCATTGGGTTCCCTGGCCACTATTGCCCGTCAAAGACCAATGTTCATGTCAGAAGTGGTGCAAGCATATGAGACATTACATGGTGAGTGCTTTTTAGTTGGTCAAGTCTTTAAATTCCTTTGAGTTTTGTCTCTGGTGATTGATCAAATAATTTTTTTTTTTTCTCTTTTAGCAAACCTGCCTCCCACTTTGGCTAAGTCTCAGGTCAGCAGTGTTCGAAAGAATCTGAAGCTGCACTTGGTGGCTGTTCTCAAGCATCCATGCAGCCTGGAGTTCCAAGGTCAAATCAGCACACTGCTGCTGGACCTGGGAATGCTCCAGACCGAAATAACCCGATACACTCCTGCACCGCGTGAGCAGCGCAAAAGGCCTCGTTATGAACAATACACAGAGGGAAAAAAGATCAAGATGGGTGAGTCAGACCACACAGATGTAGCAAAATTAATGAAAATATTTCATGGTTTTCCGGGTTCTTGAAATTTTTGTTATGCCTGCAAGTATTACACCTTTTTGCATACTCCTATATTTTGGTGGGTTTTACCCTTGGGCCACCAAACACACAGTATTACATATCTACTGACTTTTAAATCAGCGTCATACTAACTATGTCTAAACTAATTTTTAGGTTAAAGTCATCCGTCCTTGTGTACACAGGGCATTTATGAGGTTTGTTTCCCTGAGTTCAGAGCCAGCTTTGATTGAAGATGATGAGGACAAAGAGGAGCCAGCCCCCCTCTCAGTCCCTAAGCCAGTTGCTGTCCCTGTCGCACAGTCTGCCATTGACCTCACGGCTGAGTTCCTACACCCGCTGCTCAACCCTGAGAATGTAGCCAACCTGGTGAGCAGCTTCAGCCTTTTCTGTTTGTTTTTCTAAACATTCTGCCTTACACTCACATCATATTTCTCAATGCCCAGGTGCTCATCAGCATGGTGTATCTGCCTGATGTCATGCCAGCATCGTTCCAGGCCACATATACACCTGTGGAGTCAGCCGGTACTGATGCCCAAATTAAACATCTGGCCAGACTGATGGCTACACAGATGACTGCAGCTGGCATTGGTCCAGGTTGGTAACAGCTAACTTATTGATGATTCTCAGACAGTTTGGTACAAAGTGGTAACACATGATCCATCCTTGCTTGAAAATACTGTCCTGTTGATGAATGCTCCTTTTATTCACAATTCTGATATCATTAGTGTAGAATTGTCCAAAATGGTGTCTTTAATTGCGTCTCTCACAACTCGATGCGTTTCTATATTTTAAGCACGATAAAGTTGATCAGCGAAAATAATTTCCATTGTAATTGTATCTGTTAAATAAAGGATCTAATTAATTAAGCAGTCGTGCAAATTTTGTCCAATAAAACTGGTACCGAATATTACTTTGGCCCAAAATCAAAACATATTTTTTTTTATACATTATATCAAGGTCTTGAGCAGTGTAAAGCACGAGAGGATGAAACGGGCAAAGAGGAGCACAATGAGGATGACTCTGCTAGTAAAGACATTCTCATCAAACGCAAGGTGCCAGCTGTCATGGTGGGCCAAGCCATCTCTGTGGTGGGAGGCTACACTGAGAAGCCCGCCACCACAGAAGCTCCTTCTACTGTCAAGAGGCTTCCTGAGCCCATCATTCCCACAACCCAGACCAAGTAAGTTCGGGAACTCATACAATATGGCCCAATAAGTTTGATAGGCCAAACTTTTTCTAATTTTATGTGAATTTTCTTACAGGATAACAGGGGCAAGTGGAAGGAAAAAAGTGTTCAGGCTGTCAGATGTTGTCCAGCCTTTATCAGACACCCATATTGAGACGTTAACTTCAAAAGCGGTGAAGCGCATTTTGCATTCAGAGAAGGCAATTGCACAGAGTGGAATGTCCCACGTGAGTAAATCTGAATCACCATGTATGATCAAGAAGCACTTTGGGATTGGTAACCACAAAACGAGTATCTCCATTAAAAATCTGTGTGGCAGGTCAGAGTGAAGCTCCTCTCCAGGCTTGTGACACAGTTTGAGGGGATGATGAAAGACGATGTGCTGGCATTTATTCTGGATGACATCAGGACGAGGAGTGACCTAGCGTTTTCTCTCCTCTACCAAGAGTACAACACCTACCTCAGCCAACTGCCTTCAGGATTGCTGGAGAGCTACGACCACTGTCTCTTCACTCTGCTGTCAGGCTTGCAGGAGAAACCCGAGCAGAGGGATGGGTGAGACCAGATACTCGTCACTCAACACTTATTTTTTTAGGGCATATTTTTCTGTAGCCTTTTCTCCATGTGTGTCCTGTAATGGCTCTTCCAGACTTTTCACCAAGCTGGTGCTGGAAGCTCCCATTATAACAGAATCAGCGTTAGAAGTAATACGACGTTACTGTGAGGATGAGGTAATAAAGGCACAACTTCTCACGTGGAGCTATTTCCAGACATATCCATGTCAGTTAATCTGTTACTTTTTTTTTTTTTTCCAGTCTCGAGTTTATCTGGGCATGACAACTCTGAAGGAGCTTATTATCAAACGGCCCTCTAGGCAGTTCCAGTATCTGCATGTACTTCTGGATCTCAGCTCGCATGAGAAAGAGAAGGTGAAGCTCAGGTCCTCACAGTCTGTTGAAGTGACTGATTTTTTTGTTGTTGTCCAATGTTAAAATGGCTGTTTTCTTCAGGTGCGCACCACTGCCCTGGCTTTTCTGAAGCGCATGTATGAAAAAGACCAACTCAGAGACTACATAGAGAAGTTTGCACTAAACTACATGCAGCTTCTGGTTCACCCCAACCCTCCATCTCTGCTATTTGGAGCTGATAAGGACACAGGTTTAGATTGCACCTTTATCATCGTCTCAAATAATACAGTTTACTTTCACATAGCTCCTCTACTGTTGCAGCTTCTCCTTAAAAAGTAGCTTAGTGTGTTAACGTCTGTACTCTGGTAACCTCATTGCTTTTGTGTATTTGTGTACACAGAGGTGGCTGCTCCCTGGACTGAAGAGACAGTGAGACAGTGTCTGTTCCTCTACCTGTCCCTGCTTCCCCTGAACCATCGGCTCGTCCATGAGCTTGCTTCTGTCTACACTGAGGCCATAGCTGACATCAAACGCAGTGTGCTCCGAGCCATAGAGCAGCCTGTAAGCAGCTCCTCATCTTATTTTTTTCCTTTTCTGCCTCCTCTTGTAGAGATCAGTTTAAGTTATTCATTGCAGGGCTCCAGACTGTAAATTCAGTGGGTTCAGTAAGGAGGAACCCACTACACTTGTGTGGTCCAACATGTTTTGTGGGCACCAAATAGTGGGCCCCTCATGTTTAAAGGTATTTTTGAGGGTCAAAACTATAGTGAGAGCTGTGATGATGAGAGTTAGGGAAAGGGGCTATGGAGTGCTTTGTTGCTATGGAGAATTCCTACAGGGCTATAGAAATGTGTGAGAAAGAGTGAGCAAGCGAGTCTGAGCTTCACAGGTTCTCATCTACTTTTGTTGAGCCAATAAAAAGTCTATTGTCCCGTTGAACTCTGTTTAAAAGAAAAACTAATTTAGACCTCTTCTCACATTACCGCCAAAATTTCAGATGATAATAAGACATAGATGAGCAGCTGATCTTGTTTTTGAAAGGAAAAGACCTGCACTTCCTAACATGAAACGTTTGCACAGTTTATATAGTAAAGATACTGCAAGGAAAAGAGTTTCATGTCGTCTATGTATCCACCACATGCACAAATGGAACTGCAGCGTGTCTGGCAATAGCAGTTTTACTGAGGAATCAATTAATTGCAAAAATAAAGCAAATTTAACAACGCTGTAAAAGAAAAGCTGCCGTTCACCACATCATGAGTTCAATTTAATTGTATGAAGAAAAAAAAAAATTCAAGTGAATCAGACACAGAAACAAAACAGTAGCTCATTTGGAAGTTGTACGTAGTTATCATCCACTTATTAGCCTAATTAGTCGATATGCAACACGGTAATATTTATGCCATCTTAAGATCATTACTGATAAATGCTTTATGGAACTGGAAATTTAGCCTTCAGAAATGTCAAACTTGTGTTTATTTTAAAGAAAGAGATTCATATTAGGGGATTCGTATATAGTACTTCTGAAAAAGTTACTGAAGTTACCTAACTGCATCAGTAATGCTGTCAAGATGGAGTGTTGCAGTAAAGCACATTTAAGTGGTTCTTCTAAATGTTTGTGACAATCCAGTTATCTCATTAGTGTTTATTAACGTCCAGTGATCCTTGCATGCAGGCGACACAAACTGTGCCAAAATTAAAGGAAACAGAGATCAATTTAAACACACAAGCCCCCATGGATGTAGGGACAGGGCTGTTTTCACCTGATAGTAGTTAAACTGGCAGAAAAAAAAAACAGTTGTGGTACATCTCTCGTTTTAACAAGAGAAACAAGAGAACAAGAGAAAATTGATTACAAATACCTGTTCAAACAATAGAGAAAGCACACTTGCAGTCTCACAGCATGTCATTTCTGTTTTTTCATGATTGACAAAGGTTCTTTGTTTTTAAGGTCAGATGAAAAGCTTCTCTAAATTGAAAAACTGAAGGATGAAAAATGCACATAAATGGAGAAAAGCACCTTGTCAGCAGTACTGACATGTCGTCTTAACTTTTCTTTTAGATTCGAGGTATGGGGATGAACTCTCCTGAGCTGCTACTCTTGGTTGAAAACTGCCCAAAAGGAGCAGAGACTTTGGTTACACGCTGCCTGCATATTTTGACAGATAAAGGTATGAATAACTTCATCTAGGCAGGAAGATCTAGGTCAATCTGCATGAATTTAACCAAACAGAAACATAAAGATTTTGAATGAATTCACATGCACATGACCGAGTTCTCCTGCACAATAGAATAAAGTCAAATTAAGCATATTTATGATGTGTAAGATGAGTCTTCCTCTGTTCCATTCAGTGCCTCCGTCACCGGAGCTGGTGGAGAGAGTGCGAGACCTTTATCACAAACGAGTGCCAGATGTTCGCTTCCTGATCCCGGTCATAAATGGTCTTGAAAAGGTAATGGTCTTTATCTCTGAATTCATTGTGCATGATTCCTCTCCTGGTTTTTACTGACCATTTTGATTGCTTTTCTCTTTAGAATGAAGTCATTCAGGCTCTGCCGAAGCTCATCAAACTCAACCCAATTGTGGTGAAGGAGGTCTTCAACAGACTATTAGGAACTCAGCACAGTACGAGTCATTATTTTTTATATTCATTCCATACTTATTTTTTTCCTATTCGTTTCCTTATTTTATGTTATCTTTATGTCATACACGTCCTTATTAAATCAACATAATTTTTGTCAGCTTCTGTGGACGAATAATAAATATTAAGAATGATGCATCCTGACCTCTGTCTGTTTTTACAGGTGAGGGAAGTTCATCCGTGTCCCCTCTCACCCCAGGAGATCTGCTCATTGCCTTACATAATATTGATTCAACCAAATGTGATATGAAGTCAATCATAAAAGGTCAGTATTCAGAGATGCAACCAAAACCTTAGAGTTTCCAATAAGTTGTCATGGTAATAAGAATTTGCTTTGTATTTGTACAACAGCTACCAACCTTTGCTTCGGGGAGAAGAATGTGTACACATCTGAGGTTTTGGCGGTGGTGATGCAGCAGCTGATGGAGCAGAATCCTCTCCCTATACTGCTCATGCGTACAGTTATCCAGTCTCTCACCATGTACCCCCGACTGGGTGGATTTGTTATGAGTATACTGTCCCGCCTCATTGTCAAGCAGGTTGGCACCCAGCTTAATCCAAATGATAATACAGTTAATAGTATTCTGCTTTAACTTGTTTAAAACTTCAGCAAATGAAAATGTTGGTTTTTTTTCTATTGTATCTTTTTTGAACTACCCAATGGTTGTTACATTGTCTTAGGTGTGGAAGTATCCCAAGGTTTGGGAAGGATTTGTGAAATGCTGCCAAAGGACGAAGCCTCAGTCTTACAGTGTGCTCCTACAGCTGCCACCTGCACAAATGACAAGTGTGTTCGAACGCTGTCCGGAGTTGAGAGCACCTCTTCTGCAGCACGTCCTCTCCTTCACACCTCATCAGGTTGGAGCTCTTCCTATGTTTACTTCACCCAGTACTCTAACATTATGTTTCTCTTGGAATTTCCTAATTAACCAGCTGCTGTTTTTCTCTGTAACAGCAAGCTCACATACCTGCCTCCATCATGGCAGTCCTGGAAGCAAATAAAAAACCAGAGCCAGCGCCTGTTGAGGCAGTAGTGGAGAATGAGGTAACCAAAGATTGCACAGATGCTTTTCTTTGCCATGTATGATTCATGATTTACAGGGAGAAATGTATTTAGTATGTTTTGTCTACTTTCATTTTAGTCTTTCCAAATTCAATTCAATTCAATTCAATTCAATTTTATTTATAAAGCGCCAGATTACAACAATTGTCATCTCAAGGCACTTAAGTAATATAGTCCAATTCAAGCCAATTGGAATTCAATTCATTGTAATCATGATCCAATTAATTCTTATAGAGCCAATTCAAAAAATTTATATCCTAGCTAAGGAAACCAACAGATTGCACCGAAACTTGTCTTCAGTCCAATCTCCCATCCTGAGCATGCCTGTGGTGACAGTGGAAAGGAACGACTCCCTTTTAACAGGAAGAAACCTCTGGCAGAACCAGACTCAGGAAGGGTGGCCATCCGCCTCGACCAGCTGGGGTTTGAGAAGACAGAAAAGAGGGAAAAGAGGGGGGAAAAACACCATAACGCCATTCAAAGGATATCTGTTGGAACAGGGAAACATGGGTTAATAATCACAATAATGTCACATGTACATAAAATCAATTGTGAAATTAATCAGGGGGAAAAAGAGAGCAAAGTGAGGAAAGGTGTGACAGATGAGGTCCCCCAGCAGTCTAAGCCTATAGCAGCTTAACTATGGGATGTTTCAGGATTACCTGAGCCATCCCTAACTATAAGCTTTATCGAAAAGAAAAGTTTTAAGCCTAATCTTAAAAGTGGAAAGGGTGTCTGCTTCCCGGACATTTACTGGCAGCTTATTCCACAAGAGAGGGGCCTGATAACTGAAGGCTCTACCTCCCATTCTACTTTTAGAAACTCTGGGAACAACAAGTAAACCTGCAGTTTGGGAGCGAAGTGCTCTGTTAGGAAAATATCTTACAATTAAATCTTTAAGATATGATGGAGCTCGGTCATTAAGAACTTTATAAGTGAGAAGAAGAATCTTAAATTCTATTCTGAATTTAACAGGGAGCCAATGAAGAGAAGCTAAAACTGGAGAAACATGATCTCTCCTGTTAGTTCTCATCAGAACTCTGGCTGCAGCATTTTGGATCAGCTGGAGGCTTTTCAGAGAATATGTGGGACAGCCCAATAATAAGGAATTACAGTAGTCGAATCTTGAAGTAACAAATGCATGGACTAGTTTCTCTGCATCACCTTGAGACAGGATGTTCCTGATTTTGGCAATATTACGAAGGTGAAAGAAGGCAGTCCTACAAACCTGTTTTATATGTGCGTCAAATGATAAATTCTGGTAAAAAAATAACTCCAAGGTTCCTCACTGTAGAACTAGAAGCCAAGGAAATACCATCTAGAGTAACTATATAACTAGACAATTTCTCCCTGAAGCGCTCAGGTCCAAAGAGAACAACTTCAGTTTTGTCTGAATTTAAAAGCAGACAGGTCTGAGTCATCCAGGTCTTTATGTCTTTAAGACAGGCTTGTAGTCTGACCAACCTGTAGGTTTCATCTGGTTTCATAGATAAGTACAGCTGAGTATCATCAGCATAACAATGGAAATTTATGCCATGCTGTCTGATAATGTTACCTAATGGAAGCATGTATAAAGTAAAAAGAATCGGTCCAAGCACAGAACCCTGAGGAACTCCATGACTTACTCCAACGTGTGAGGAAGATTCTTCATTTACAAGAACAAACTGGAATCTATCAGATAAATATGACTTAAACCAGCCTAATGCAGTTCATTTAATCCCAATAACATGTTCAAGTCTCTGTAACAGAATGCTGTGATCGATCGTATCAAATGCAGCACTGAGATCCAACAGGACAAGCACAGAAACAAGTCCGCTATCAGAAGCTAACAGGAGATCATTGGTAACTTTCACCAGTGCCGTTTCTGTGCTATGATGCACTCTGAATCCTGACTGAAACTCTTCAAACAGATTATTTCTATGTAAATGATCACAAAGTTGAGCTGCAACTATTTTTTTCAAGAACTTTGGACAAAAAAGGGAGATTGGATATAGGTCGATAATTAGCCAACACTTCTGAATCAAGAGTAGGTTTTTTAAGTAAAGGTTTAATTACAGCAACCTTAAAAGTCTGAGGTACATATCCTATCAACAAAGACCGATTGATCAAATCCAAAATGGAAGTGTCAATTAAGGGGAAAACCTCCTTGAACAGTCTGGTTGGGATTGGGTCTAACATACAAGTTGATGGTTTAGAAGAGACTATTGCTGTTGTTAGCTCAGAAAGATCAACTGGACAGAAGCTGTCTAAATACAATTCAGGTTCCAAAGATACTTCTAAAGCTGCTCTACTTGATGATACATCAGTGATAATAATGGGAAGGATTCCATTAATCTTCTCTCTGATAGAAACAATTTTATTGATGAAGAATCTCGTGAAATCATCACTGCTGAGAGTTAAAGGAATACATGGCTCAACAGAGCTCGGACTCTTTGTCAGCCTGGCAACAGTGCTGAAAAGAAACCTGGGATTATTCTTATTCTCTTCTATCAATAATGAGTAATAAGCAGTTCTAGCTTTACGAAGTGCTTTCTTATACGTTATTAAACTATCTTTCCAGACTAATTGAGACTCTTCTAAATTAGAGGAACGCCACTGTCTCTCTAGCTTTCTTGTCGTCTGCTTTAACGCACGCAGCTGTGAATTATACCAAGGAGCCAACCTCTTCTGACTGATTACCTTCCTTTTCAGAGGGGCAACATTGTCTAGTGTTGTACGCATTGAAGCTGTAGTGCTGTCAACAAGAGAGTCAAGTTCTACTGGAGTAAAATTTAGGTAGCCGTCCTCTGTCATATCTGCACATGGCAGTGAAGAAAAGGATGATGAAATCAACTCTTTAAATCTGGTTACAGCATTATCTGACAGACACCTTCTATATGTAGAATTCTTCTCAGAAACCGTGTAGTCAAGTAATGTAAATTCAAAAGTTATTAAAAAATGGTCAGACAAGACAGGGTTATGAGGGAACACTGTTAACTGTTCACTCTCAATGCCATAAGTCAGCACAAGGTCAAGGGTATGATTAAGGCAGTGAGTAGGTCTGTGAACACTTTGAGAAAATCCAATAGAGTCTAATATAGAATTAAAGTTAATATTTAGGCTGTCATTTTCAACATCTACATGAATATTAAAGTCACCCACTACAATGACTTTATCTGTACTCAGCACTAACTGGGATAAAAACTCTGAGAATTCAGATAGAAACTCAGAATAAGGGCCAGGTGGACGATACACAACAACAAACACAAGAGGTTTTTGTGATTTCCACTTTGGGTGGGAAAAACTGAGAATCAGAGATTCAAAAGAGCTAAAACTAATATTGGGTCTAGGACTGATTAGTAACCCTGATCTGAAGATAGCTGCCACTCCTCCTCCTCTGCCTGTGGTTCTAGGAACATGAACATTTAAATAGTCAGAGGGAGTTGATTCATTAATGCTAACATGATCCTCCTGCTGCAGCCAGGTTTCTGTAAGACAAAATATATCAATATGATGATCACTAATCAAATCATTCACTAACAGAGACTTCAAAGGGAGAGATCTAATATTCAGCAAACCACATTTAATAGTTTGATGTTTTTGTTCAGTTAAAGTTTTTGTTTTAAATTTTTTTTGCACAAGAGGATTTGCTCCTTTTGTGTTTTTTGATTGAGGGGGGGGCAGCATCAGGTGGGAAGCCGCAGAGAAGTGTGTAAGACTACAACTCTGCATCCTGGTCTCAACCCTGGGATGTCATGTTTCTGCTTGCACATTTCTTTTCAGGCATTTCATGAGCTTAAATTGTATAATTTACTGTAATTTTGTAGGGTTCCTATCATAGCTTTTTCTCTGATTTAACAGATGGAACCTGCTTCAGCTGCCTCAGTTGTAGAGGAGACTCCCATCATCAAACAGAAAGAGCCAGAGATGTCCGTTCAGCAAGACCCAGCCATTGCTAAAGATGAGGAGGAACCAATGGAGCAGGAAGAGGCTGATCCAGTGATACAGGAAGAAATTGTTGATAGTATTTCAAAGGTAACTTCTTGGAATCGTGTAAACAAAATCGAGTGGATCCTCCGTATATGTTATATGTAAAAAAAATTATGTAAAGTATTTATGCCATGACTTTTCTTCAGGTGGATTCAGTGAAAGAAGCTGAGATACTGGCACCTCATTTAGAGCCAGCTGAAGAACCCATGAAAGAGTCTCAGCCAGAACCCTCAGACCACCAGGAGCCAGTCAAAGAAGCTGAAGTTGACATCACAGGCCCTGAAGCTGGAAGTGGCAGTGAGGATGTAGATTAAGAAAGCACTCGAAATAAATGAACATTTCCACAAATATCCTGCAGACTTTCAGGATTTCAAAAAAGTCAGTTCTTGTGTTTGTATTTTTAGAACAGATTGTAAGAGAAAATACAAAGTAAATCTGTGAATGAAAGCATTCCATATGCCTTCAAGTCAGTATGAATTGGCAAATAAATAAAAAAACTGGTTTCGGTTCTGACTCCGTTTCATCCATCCCCAATAGCATGAATCTGATCAACGATTATAGACAATCTTTGATTGTTTCGAAGACATTGTGATCAGCAGCAGAGTGGCACAGAATGTTTTTGGTTAACCACAGGACACTCTTCCAGAAGGGTTGTCTATGATGTAGCTTTGCATCAAAAGGAAGAAAATATACATAAAACAAAAGACTTAACACACCACATCATATCTTTATGTTATAGCTCTTGCTATTGTGCTCTGGCTTTTTGTACAAATAGCACTGATTATGGGACTTGCTTTCAATATCGGTTATTAAAGCTCAAAGTCAAGAAATGTATTTAGGTCATCACAAAGTTGTAGTTCGTTTAATGGTAACTTGTCAAACCTAAAGTTTTTATGGTGAACTACTCGTGTTTTGTATAAATGGTTTTACACTCCCAAGTATGTTACTGTATGGGGATGAAGATTCTCCGTCATCCAGGTGATGGTAATCCTTAGAGCTTGACTAAGGGAAACTGGACTTGATGGATCTTGAAGATGTTTCACCTCTCATCTGAAAGGCTTCTTCAGTTCAAAACTAGATGGTGGGGAATATCAGCTTATAAGCAGAGAGGGATGTTACAGTCGAAAGCTGCCTTTTTTTTTTGGACTGTGCTGTGTACATTGAAGAGGATGGAAGTCTTTATACTGACGTTTACAGGAAACCCACACATACAGACCAGTACCTGCTTTTTTACTCACATCATCCACTAGAACACAAACACTGGCTGTAACCAGAACTCTACATCACTGGGCTGAGACGGTACCTACTAAGGCTAAGGAAAAACAAACGGAACAACAGCACTCCTACAAAGCTCTTCAAACCTGTGAATATCCTGAGCCTTTGTCAAATCAGCAAAGACTTTTGTTCCAAACCACGCTGCAAGAAAAGCTAATAAGAACAGTCGCAAACATATTGTAATTCCATATGTGGTAGGAGTCTCAGAGAAATTTAGAAGGATCTTCTCCAAACATAACGTGCCAGTGCACTTCAAACCCAAGTACACAGAGATTGGGTGACCCAAAGGACAAACAACCAAACAAAAACTGAGTGGGGTCGCATATGCAGTGCAGTGCAGCATTGTCTCTCTTAACACCTTGGTTCCTGAGACCAAGACTCACCCTTTCAGACAGGTAGACAATTCATAATAAGTGATAATGACTCAAACAACATGTACATCGATCAGGGGGTTCAGTGACTATAATGATCCTCACTGTTTATAAGCTGATACTCTCCACCATGTAGTTTACAACTGAATAAGCTGTATGCTGTAATATGTAGAGTTCTAGTGGATGATCTGAGTTGAAAAGCAACTACCGGTCTGTATGTGTGGGTTTCTTGTAAACCTCAGTGTTAAGACTAACATCCTGGTCAGCACAGTCCAAAAAAGACAGCTTTCTACATGGACATTGGTCAGAGGGGTCAGTGACACTGACTGTAACGATCCTCACTGTTTATAAGCTGATACTCCCCACCATCTAGTTTAGAACTGAAGAAGCCTTTCGGACAGGATGACAGATGAAACGTCTTCAAGACCCAAGAAGTTTAGTTTCCTTTGTTCAAGCTTTTTCTTCTACTTTTTACGAATTAAATGACTAACTCTGTTTTTAATTACTTTTTACTAAAATATTGAAATGATTTAATCTACTCCTTGCAGATGTAATAAAAACGTGAACAATTTATAATTCAATCCACCTCTATAACATAATATCAACCAGAAATGCAGTAAAGGATCTTTGGTCTCGCGTAGTGTACTATAGTATTACCTCAGCGTTCTTGTCTCGCGTTGCCAGGGTCTATTTGATGGATATCGCGAGAGGTGGTACAATCCGGTTTGAGGATCATAAACATACTGTGGATTCTTCGCAATCGTGTTGGCATTTGACCTACTTAATCCTGCAGTAGCATGCCTTCATCTGATACCATTATTAAAGCTAAACGGAGTCTCCGCTTTTGGTTATAAACTGAAATGAAAGCTGTAATCCTTGCCGCCGGGTACGGAACAAGACTTCAGAGAGATGTTGCTTCCGACAGTAGCGGGAAATTCGCTCACCTGGCTGGTATTGCAAAGCCTCTCCTGCCGGTGGGACATTGTGCTTTGATATCTCACTGGGTTCAGGCTTTGACCACTTCTAGCTTTGTGGACTGCATTTATGTCGTTGTAAGTACTAATATACTCCAGTATAGCTGTATATTTCGTGGGACTGTTAATGAGTTTTTGATGTGGTCCTATAGTTTGAAAAAAATGCGTTCATATCGCAACGTTAACAGTCGAAATCTGAAATTTAAATATCTATCATTAATTTGCAGATCTGACCCTGACTACCTCCCGTTTTGTCCTCTCCACAGACCAACGATCTTTACCAGGCTGCATTTAAAGAATGGGCTGCACATTTCACAAATGTCAAGATTGTCAGTGACCAAACAAGAACCAATGACGTAAATACATGCCTAACCATTACCGATAAACCTCTTCAGCACAGGTTTTTTTTTTGTCCTCAGACCAACTTGCAAATAAATCTCATGATAACGGCTCTTTCAGCAACAAAAAAACTGTGCATTTCTCGCTTCATGCTTTAAATAGAATTACAGCCCTTGGAAAAAATGATGGCATCAGCTCACTTGAAGTTGTTTATTTAGTAAAAAAATATATATATACCATACAAGTTTATTAATTAGCTGAACATTCTAGTTTTGTAAAATATAAATTTTTCAGATCAAGAAATATGGAATCAATCATCAGTTTAAAAAAATTATGATTTCTAAAAGTCTAAATATACAAATGAGTCTGCATTTAAAACAGAGCTGTTGCACCTTGCTGATTGGCAGGAAACATTGCCCCAGCAGGAGAGCTGTCAGTGAAAGCAATGGAAAGAATTATAAAACTTCTTGAAGAGAGTAATTCAACTCAGATTGTGCCAAAATATGTTGGTTGATCCCAGTCAGTTGTGTCTAAAATTTGGTCCAAATAGAAACAAAGTGGGTAAATTGAAAAAGGAAACACAGGTTGGCCAAAGTAAAGAGGTCATGGCTGCAATGTTGCATGAGAAATGAAAAACATCTGGATCTCAACATGATTAATAAAGAATATTGTTTTTAAAACGTGTCTGTGGTTCATGGATTTCAAGCTGTCATAAAAGTCAGATGAGGTACAACTAAGAACTGCAGTTTTTTTTGTTCCATAACTTTTTCCTTGCAAAGGAATGATTCCATTTTTTCCCTACTACTTCATCTGGGACAAAGATTGTGAACAAATGGGTATATTTTACAAAACCAGAATTATCAGCTATTAAATAAAATGTTTTGTGTCATATCTGTGCTTTGTTACTTTTTCATACAAATAAAAATGCTGAATGAACCTGCAAACGTGGCGATTCCTTGACTTTAAGCAGGAGTTGTGGTGAAATTCTCACTAATTAAACTTGTAAATCATCATAATCCTTTCACTTTACCAGGAGCGGCTGGGTGCTGTGGCCTGCCTGCAGATTGCAGTAAAACATTTCAATATTGAAGACCACGTTGTAGTAATTGGGGGGTAAGTTTCTGTTTTTAAACATGGTCTGTGTTCAAGGGTGATATTAGGCCTTTTTCAGACATATATATCTGTCATTCTTAAACAGTGACACCCTCTTCAAAGAGGACTTCAGCCTCTGCCAAGTTAAAGAAAAATTTTCAGACGTGCAAGCAAAGTGTGTAGACAGCTGTCTCGTACTCTCGTACCAGTGCAGAGAGGAGGGTGAGTTCTTTCAAGCAGCCACACTGAAAAGGAGCTTTTAGAGAAGAGGGCTTATGTTATATATATGACAATATGGGTTTTGCAGAATGTTCAGAGGTAATTCATTCTGTTTGCATGTGCCTCTACAGAAACCAGGAAATATGGAATACTTGAAGCAGACAATGACCTTCGCGTCCTCTGTATGAAGGAAAAACCTCTTCCCTCAGAAACAAAGTCCAGGAGAGCGGTAAGTTCATCACAAAGCCTTCCTGTGTTGTCCAGAACAAATCCATGTGTGGCTTAACAGCTGCTTTACAGGGACACATTGTTTTGCAGTGGAGCAGTTTTAAAACAGGACACCAAACTTAAGAACAGATAAATATGTTGGACATCATCTCCAAAATTATCCATTTCCATGTTAACTTGGTGCTTTGATATGCATTCAAGTATGAGGGCTGGCTGTATTCATCTAATGACAGACATAGTGTGCATTTAGGCTGCATGTCTTTTGCTCAAATCTTCAGTTAACACCCAGCTAATAATCTCAATTTGTATTTCAGTGTCCTTGCTTCTATATATTTTCAAAGAAAAGCCTTCCTCTACTGGATGCCTTCCTTGAGGAAAAGAGGGTAAATATTAAAGTGTAGAGTGAATTAAGATTGGGCCTCTTTTTTTTCTTTTTGTACGTTCTACAATTATACCTATTTTTTCTATCTTCCCAGGATGCTCCTATAGAAGAAAGAGATGCCCCAGGAAACTTTGTGTCTTGGATCATTCCAAGGTTATTTCTGCTTTGAGAGACAGATTAAAAAATCTATACAAATAATCCCTAAATCCTTTATTATTATAAAGCAACTGGTCTGGTTCAAAAACAGTATTAAAATCCAAATTTGTTCAAAACATTTTTCATAAACATGTAATTATTGACTATATATGAATATACTGACTGTTTCTTTCTTTCTTTCAGGAAACCAGTTTACATTCATCAGATATCTGGACGTTTCGATGTCGGAAACTTGCCCTCTTATATTGAATGTGACCTTTATTTCAAAGAAAAACTCCAAGATGCAAAGTCTTACATGGTTTAGAAGAAAATAACATTTATTATACCAACACAGAAAAAATTATTCAAAATTAAGAAAATCAAACTTGAGATCTTGGGCAAAGTTAAACAAAGGTGTTTGTAACTCAATAACTGACTGTAAATGTGCCTTTAAATGCTACCAAAATATACATTTACAATGAACATGTTCTTATAAATTTTCTATGATTTACCCAGTGAAGAGTCTTGTACATTTGTCAGAAGCCTTTTCGTGGCCTTCTTCCATCTTTGCAATGCGGGAGCCAAACTGCATGGCTCTCTTGGGCAGCACAGCTGATTGGCCAAGGCCCAGCTGCTTCGCCGTCAGTCTTAGGAGGAGCTTCTCCCCGACACCTCGCGGAAGCGATAGATCAGCCTTCTCCCAAACTGGTAGCGAATTCAAATAGCTCACCACATCCTCATCCAAGTAGGGAAACCTACATATACAATGAGGATATTTATCAGATACAGTCCAACAGATGAGAGGAAATTTTCAACTTGTGAATGTTACTGGATATTGGATATAACACTTTCATAATCATTTATCAAGTAGAGATAATAATACACTTGTGTAAATAACTGGTAACATGACACTTTAAACATACTATTGTGAACAGTCTAAAAGCTAGATGTCGTTAAAGGGAAGAGCTGTGTAGGTGGACCCTGGTAAGAGGTTTACGATAATTCTGCTTACCCACAAAGGAAAAAGTGTATCACAATGAATCAGTCTATACTTCTTTTCTTTTTTTTTTTAAGGAAAAAGCAAGGGTTGTATAGATGATGGACGAAGCCATTAGACGTGAGACCAGTACAGTGTCTTACCACTGATGTCCACCAGGCAAAAGTGTGTGCATGTGTGTGTATGTGTGTGTGTGCGGTGTAGTGTGTGCGGTGTAGAGGCTGAAGCTTCTCTGATGGAGATTAGGAAAAAATTATGGATATCCTGCACTAATGGGGCAGTTCTGACAACATTTCAGTGTAATTGGGGCACTATTTACCCAACACAAGAATATTTTTAGATATGAGACAGAAATTAAAAAGTCGCTGTGCCCCCCCTGCTCAAGCCTTGGCTAATGTATGTCCTTCACTACGGTCCATCTCAACTAACAAGGCATACTGCTTTACATTAAAATGCAAATGTCAGGGACTACATTGTGTTTGTTTTGCTCTGTGGACCGGATGTGTGAACTGAGTGCTTCTTGCTGAGATGCAGTATCATTGACACTACTATTGAGTAACCAATTCAGTTTGGTCTAAAACTGTTTTCATCAAAATTGAGTCTGCTACAAACGTACAGCTGCACAAGCTGCGTAAGCTCATTGTGTAACAGTAATAACTGTCCATGTGACATACAGTGACCACAGAGAAGATCATATTTGTGTGAATTTAACAAAGCATGAAAGCAGGTCATTTTCATTAAAGGTTTTGCATCGAGTTACTCGAGCAGTTGTTTCAACCCTTATGTCCTCACATTTATGAAAACCTTGTACCCAGCCTTAGTCAGCCAGTCATTAAGTACTTATGCAGATAACAACAGTTGGGAGAATGACCCCGGAAATGTTCACATTCACACACTGTATAAGTAAGTAACCATATGCAGCCTACACCACACATTCAGCATTTAGATCTTAATGTGTCTTAGTTGTATTAACACCTGTACTAACAACTGTCCACTCCAGGTTAAGATTATATCCCTCTGAGCCATTTCTATCACATACACATACTGTCTGTAAGACATGGACATAGCCACCTTAATTATCCACATGCTACTTGAGGCTGCCATTTTGATGCTGTCATAACGAATAACATTTTTCCATTACATGTTACAAGTTTTAAAAAAAACATTTTTAAATGGTGATGCAAAGACTGCGAACCACTGACTGGAATGAGAAACATTACAAAATACACACCACAACCTGTGTGCACAGTTTTAAAAAAGAAATGCAAAGCTGCCTGCAGCTGCTATTTAATTGTTCAAAGGATGTGTTTTTGATGTGTCCTGTAATAGAAAACAAAATGTGTACAACCTGTGCCAAGCCTGGTCATACCAAGTAATGGAAAAACTGTTAACATGAATTTGAGCTGCAGCCACGACAACAGGTTCAAATGTCTTCTGTAATGTCAATTCAAATGGCAACCTGAAGAAAACAGAAGGCACATCTTCCAAAGAAAGAATAGGTTTAGCCTTGGCAATACTGTTGACCAACATAAACACTGCAGTAAGTTCCCAAAAACGATGGCATTTTCCTTAAACACATCAAGTGTAAGCAAGAAGCAACACCAACAAGGACCAACAATAGAACTTAAATTCCTTTCAAGTTTCTAAAGTTACACAAACAAATTCTGTCATTTCAACACTTACCTAGCTTCTTTCCCATGGTCTCCTATCACTCTATCATCTCTGCCTAAATTCCTTGACGATATTCTGCCCAGCTCCATGGCCAGTTCCTGGATGAGTCCTTCATGGCCAGACATCTTAAATCGTACTCTGTGTCTTGAGTAACCAGCAAGCTGCTCATCTGCTCCGATTCCAGTCAGAATTACCTGCGATAAAAACAGAAAAGAACATCAGTGGAGCTGCTGGGAATTTTTTTTTTATTGAATGACATGCAAAACATATTACTAATACTTCTTACATTAATGATATAACATAATCTGCTGTTTATCCTTTAGTACTCAACACAGTTTAACAACAGTGATATCACATCTTATATTTGTTAAAGACAGCTCACAAAGTTACATTCCTGGAGTGCACAGTCTGATGTATGCATTTCACCTTTGCTGAGGACGTGAAGGGCCTCTGGTCATTGTCCTGCATGACGACTCCCATCCCTCTTGCAGCAAACCACACAGCACATCCGATGCTATCATCCAACACAGTATCCAGAGGATGCACTAAATGACAAATGCGCTCTTGGCGCATTTTCTTAAGCTCCTCCTGTGTAACGTTGATTTCAACAAAATTCCATTGCCTTTCAGGATTCAAGTCTTGCAATTCCTTGAGGCCGGCTTTTCCAGTGAGTCTGTCTGGAACATCAAATGGATTGTATGTATGGGGACCAGCCTGATCAGTCTTGCAATCTGTGGGTACCTTTTTATGCTTCTTGGGGTTTTTTGCAGACTTGTTCTGCCGTTTTGGCTCCTGTAGTTTAAATGCTACATTGAGAAGGTCTATTGGCTGATGAGCAGGTACATGTTGGTTCGCTAAAGCAGCCAATATCATTGAATCAATACCTCCTGAAAAAAGTATACCAATGGCAGCATGCCCATTAGTAAAAGGTGAATTCTCTGGCCTAAAGGGCAGAGACTGAACTCGTCGCCTCACTGCTTCACTGAGGACACTGATTAGATGGTTCACCTCATCCGTTTTCTCTTTACTCATAAGTAGCTCCTCCAGATCACTGACAGATAAATTTGATTTTTGATGAATCTCTGTTGTATTAACTGACTTTGGAATGGACGTATTTAGAGGGCACACAGGTAAGGTGAGAACAAGGCCTGATTGGTTCATCACACCACGGCAGCCACTGGGGATCGACTCAACAATCGTTTCACAGCAAGGTAGAATGACATCATTTCCTGCCTGAGCCCAGGGAAAAATCTCAAATGACAAAGAACCAGCTTCTGCAACTGCTTTCAGATCAACCCTGTACACACCAACTGCTGGGATTTCTTTCCAATTGGAGTGATCAGTTGTAGATATCTGGGTCGCCACAGAACTCAGGGTCAAGGCACTGATCGCTGCATCAAATTTCCACAGCAAGCTCCTCCGGCCAAAGAAGTCTCTGCCAAACCAGAGATAATCATCAGCCTTCTGGTAGTACACAACCCCCCATGGTCCTCTTACAGTAGACAGGACAGTAAGAATCTCTGAAGGCTTGTTGCAGCTTGACAACCTCTGAGACATAACAGCGGTGTCATTCTCCCCTGGCATCACTGGCAGCCCTCCAAAAATCTCTCCATTCCACACCAGGATGTTTCCAGTGTTGTCTTGAACCGGCTGAGGGGTAAGAAGACCCTTCATGTGAAGAACATGGGCGGAGAATAAACACTGAAAGTTAGAGTCTGTGCCTATAACTGTAAGATCCTGGCTCGAGTTTGGCCCTCTTCTTCTCAAATACTCATAAACCATTTTGTCCCACTCAAAGTGAGCAGACGACAGACTCAACAGACAAAAGATGCCACACATTGTTGCAATCTTACAAGTCCTGGAGTTCCTTTTTCATGTAATCCAGATCCTCTGCAAATAGAAAATTCTGATATGTTCATCTGCCACATGATGTGATACGAGCACATTTTTATTAATTTTAGACAGATAATAGCTCATGGTAAAATTAACAATACATTTTACAATTCAGCTTCTTACTTTTGCATGCACCCAGTGTCTGAGTTCTATCTGCTAGGAAGAATATGTTACTATTATGCTGCTGGATGTAGACTTTCTGCAAATGAAGAAAACAAACAAACAAAAAAGACTGTAAAATGTGCACCAATACCAACAAAAGTACAGTCATGTAACATGACTACAAAAAATTACTTTGTTGCCAATCTTATTGGCTGCACAAGATATTAGCATCAACTGCGTTGTTCCTAATCATAATTACTATGGCATAACCAACTTAAATAAATCCATAAATTACTTTTCAGTTACGTTTTTCCCATTTTATCACCACTCACCCTGTTTTTCCTGAGATTGGAGAGCTCGTCCACAATAACCTTCTGTTCCTTAATCTGTAAAGTAACAACACACGTCATCTCAAATCTCACTGTCAACTACTTCACTAGATATCACCATTTATAGCTGCTGTCAGCAAATAAAGTCTAAACATATCCCCAAAACATACATTTGTTAGCAGCGTAACATCATCATTCAACTGTGTTAAACTACCATGCGTTCAGTCTTTTTATCTACATTTGTCTGTTAGCTTGCTTTAGCCCTATTAGCTTACGTTAGCCATCTGGAGCATGATTAGAAAAAACGCTACCTTTTTATTCAGTTCCTCCTTTAGTGCAGAGTGTTCGTCAGAAACAATATTACTGTCGTGGCTTTTCGAAGACATTTTGTACAAAAGACGCACACAAATACAGTCGCAAGTTTTGTTAATATTGACACCGGTAACTTTAGCGTAAACACATGTTCGGGAACTGCAAAAAGTTTTTCCGGGTGAACGGAGGTTTGGCTAGTTTTACTGCCTCTTCTTCTTCTTCTTCTTTGATGTTTAATGGCAGCTGGCATCCTTGGTGTTGCATATGCCGCCATCTACTGGACTAAATTTCTCTTTTTTTCCCTTCTTATTTCTTCTTTTCTATATTATTTTAATTATTCCAGTATTTACCAAGAATCTTATTGTTATTCTCCTCCCTTCCTTAGACTTAGCAGATTCTACTATGTTTTTCAAATTATATTCTGTTATTCCTGCCCTCTGCAGCCCTATCTTCATTATTTCCCTCTCCCTTCCATATCTGGGACATGCTATCAACACAGGTTCCACTGTTTCTTTCTCCCCACAGCTACACTGCCCAGTTGGATGTTTCCCCATTATCTTAAGTGTATTATTCAGTTTACAATGACCTATTCTTATCCTACTAATAATGACTTGTTCTGTTCTGTTCTGTCCATAACACCCTGCCTCGCCTACTATACTTTGTAATTTATATAAATGTCTTCCTTTTTCCTGATTCTTCCAATATAGATTCCACTGATTGTTTATTTCTTTCCATACTAAACTTTTCCCTTCTGTTTTTGATAATTTTACTTTAATTTCCACCACCTCTTTCTTTACTGCATCCTTAGCAGCTTTGTCTGCTTTTTCATTTCCATTTATTCCTACATGAGCTGGTACCCACATGAACACTATTTCCCTCCCCTGTTGCATTAACCTGGATGTTTTTAACTGTATTTCATATAAAATTTCCTGATGTGTTTTTGCTGTTCCGCTTTTAATACTTAAGAGTGATGAAAATGAATCGCTACATATAACTATTCTCCTATCCCTCACCCCCTCCATCCATTCAATTGCTATCAATATTGCACATAATTCTACTGCATATATACTTAAATGATCTGATGTTCTTTTTGAAATTGTCTTATTATAAATGGGAACCACCATTGCTGCTGCTGTTACTCCTGTTGCCTGTTCTTTGGACCCATCTGTATATATATACACATATTCTCTATATTTTTCCTCCACATAGTTATAAAATTCCTGTACTAGATCTGCTGTTTTATTTCTTTCCTTGATGTTCCACATGTTTAAGTCTACATTTGTTTCTTGTAGCATCCATTTTGGTATTGTTGTCCAAAGAACTGTTGGGCTGAATTCCACATGTTGTATTTTTAGTTGTTCTGCTAAACCCTCACTGACCCACCCAAAACTCGTTTTTTCCTCCTTCCCCTTTTCCCAGCACATCTCCAGAACTCTCTTTGCTGGATGTTCTTCTTTGTGTCCTTTTAAATTTATCCAGTAGTTGGCTATTAGCTGTTTTCTTCTGAGCCCTAGTGGCATTTCTCCTGCTTCAACCTGTAGTGAACATATTGGTGCTGTTTTTATTGCTCCGAGACAAGTTCTTAATGCTCTGGCTTGAATTATATCTATTTGCGAGAGTACTGATTTTGCTGCCGATCCATATCCCACACAACCGTAATCTATTCTAGACCTTATTAATGCTATGTATATATATTTTAATGCTGTAAAATCCGCACCCCACTCTAACCCAGCCAAACACCTCATAATATTCAATACTTTCTTACTTCTCTCTACAATTCCCTTCACATGCTCCCTCCATGTTAATCTAGAATCCATTATCATTCCTAAGAATCGAAAGCTGCTTACTCTCTCTAAGTTCTTTCTGTACAAGTTTAACTTTTTATTTTCACTAATTTTCTTTTTTGAGAAGAACATTACTTTACTTTTCTCCACTGAAAATTTAAAACCCCACTCTTCTCCCCATTTCTCCACTTGATTTATCCCTTCCTGTAGTTTCTTAACTATGTGATCTATGTTGCCTCCCCTCTTCCATAATGCCCCATCATCTGCAAACAAAGATCGTCCCATTCCTGCTGGTATACTGTCGAATATATCGTTTATCATTATTGTAAATAGCGTTGGACTTATCACACTCCCCTGCGGTGTGCCATTCTCTACCACATAGCTCTCTGACACCTCCGACCCTATTTTAACTTGTATAACTCTTTCATTTAAAAAATCCATAGTCCAGTTAAACATGTTTCCCTCAATTCCCATTCGATGCATTTTAATTAGCAATCCCTCTCTCCACAACATGTCATATGCCTTTTCCACATCAAAAAACACTGCTGCCACTGTTTCTCTATTTACTTGTGCTTTTCTTATATCATCTTCAATGCATACTACTGGATCAATAGTGCTCCGACCTCTTCTAAACCCACTCTGATGTCTAGTTACCAATCCCCTTATTTCTATATAATACATCATTCTTTCATTTATCATTCTTTCCATTATCTTACCTATATGGGATGTTAGTGCTATGGGCCTGTAATTTATTGTCTTACTATGATCTTTCCCCGGCTTCCTAATTGGTACTACTATTGCCTCCTTCCAACTTCGTGGTACTTTCCCCTCTTTCCAGACTTTATTGAATAATGTTAATATCTTTGTTAATCCCCCCTCACTTAAATGTTTGATCATAGTGTAACATATCCCATCTTTGCCTGGCGCACTCCTTCTTGTATTCTCTATTGCTCGTTTCATTTCTCTAATTGTAAATGGTACATCTATTTCGTTTTCTCTACTTTCTTTTCTTATTAACACCTCCCTGTATTCGTCTCTCTTTTTCTTCCTTCCATTTCTTCCCTCCTCAGTTAAATTATTTGAACTGTGCACCGCAACAAAAGTTTTAACCATTAATTCCGCCTTTTCTTTATTAGTTATAGCCACTTCCTCTCCAGAACTCAGGACTGGATAAGTCCAATCCTTCCTATCCCCACCCATTTTCCTCAACATTCCCCATACTTCTCCTATCTTAGTTTTGCTCCCAATCGATCCACAAAATTTCCTCCAATACGACCTCTTTGCTTGTCTTATTGTTTTCCTTACCATTGCTTGTGCTTGCTTATATTGAATCATGTGTTGAAAGTTATGGTACCTTTTAACTAATTTAAACGTTTTATTTCTACTTTTTATTGCTTGTTTACATTTTTCATCCCACCATGGTACTAACTTGTTTTTCTTTCTCCCTGAACTTTTAGGTATACATCTGTCTGCTGCTGATATAATCCCCTGCTTTATGTCCCTCTCCATCATTTCCACCTCCACATTATCATTAACCCGATCCAGATTTTTTTCACTTTCCTTTGTAAACTCTATCCAATTCGCTTTTTCTAAGAGCCATCTTCCCCCTACTCTCTCCGTGTCCTGTACTGTCTCTATATTTATTTTATTATATATAGGGTAGTGATCACTTCCTATGGTCCCTTTTTGATACACATTCCAGTCACACAGTGGTGCTAATACATTGGTCACTATTGTCAGGTCTATAGCCGACTCCTTCCCAGTATTTACATCTATCCTTGTCCCTCTTCCATCATTCACACAAACCAGATTCTGTCCATCTAACATTTCTTCTACTATTTCTCCATTACTGTCATTTTTCTCACTCCCCCACAATGTATTATGAGCATTAAAATCTCCACACCACACTGTATTTCCATTGCTCTTGCCCCCCATTTCTTCCAGTTTCTTTATATCCAACTTCCTGCATGGGTTATAAAAATTTATTATTGCCAACTTTCTCTTCCCTATCCATATTTCTATTATAATAGTCTCCATCTCAACTCCTATATCGATAACCCTGTAAGGAATGCCCTCTTTAACAAACGTGACACACCCACCTCCTACCCCTTCTTCCCTGTCCCTTCTGACTGCCATGTATCCTGTGATAATAAAATCTAAATTTGGTTTTAACCATGATTCCTGTATGCACAATATGTCTGGTTTTTCCTGCTGACTATATATGAATTGTTTAAATTCCTGACCATTAGCAATTAGACTTCTTGCATTCCATTGAAGGATTATCATTATTATTAATACTATCCAATACATGATGAATCTTGACTGGCCTGAACACTTAACTCATCTCTCACTTCTTCCCATCGTATCCCTCTCATACCCAGATGATGCACTGCTGCTTTGACTATGATTTGTATTCTTTCGGTTTTAGATTTAACATCTGCAGTCGCATTTATGACCCCTGCTACAAATGTCACCAATCTTTTTTTCTCCTCCACCATTTTCTTTTCAATTTCTTGCCCAACATCCGTCACCACTTGTTTCTCTCTATGCTTCTGCTTATCATTCTCCTTTCCCGCTCTCCTGGCAGCTTCAGCATACGATATTTTCTCATTCACTTTCATCCGCTGCACTGTTATCTCTTTCTTCATAACCTCACATCCCCAGTATGCTACACTATGTTCTCCTCCACAGTTACAGCATTTTGGTTTCACACCTGTCCCACATTTCCCATATTCATGATCCCCTCCACACCTTGCACACCTTCTTTTCCCTGTGCACCTGCTAGCAATATGTCCGTACTCTTGACAGTTAAAGCACCTAATTGGTTTTGGGACAAATTCTCTAACACTATACTTCATAAATCCAAAATAAATTTCTTTTGGGATCGTTTTTGCATCGAATTCTATAACCACTGTTTCTGATTCTTTTTTCTCAGGCCCTCTTGTCATTCTTTTAACATCTTTAACTGTCGTATTTCTTACCCTCATGTTTTCTATTACAACTTTCATACTGATTCCAAGGGGAACCCCTGTTATCACTCCCTTACATCCAAAACTTCTCTGCTCTCCAACTCTCACCGTTTTTGTAACTTTCATTTTTCCTACACTCACCATTTTCCGAGCTTTTTCCACTTGTGTATCTGTGTTGCACCCGATTAGCAAGTTTCCATCTCCTAACACTTTAGCGTATTTGACTTCCCCTACTTGTGTTCTGATTATTTTTGTAATTTTTAATGGATCCATTTTTTTAACTCCCCCTTCACCTTCAAATCTCACTACAACATTAAGGTTTCCCTTCTTCCTATTCCTTTCCTCATCTTCCTGTCCCTCACTCTCCGTGTCTTCTACGCTATCTTTATCTTCTTTCTTTCTCTTTCTCCCACTTTCCCCTTTACCCCTTCCTCCTCTCCCTACTTGCTCCCACTCACCACCCTCTTTATCAATCTCAAACTCCTCTTCACTCATCTCCGTATTGTTACAGCTCTCTTTATCCCCCTCCATTTTACACCCGCTTACCAAAAGTAGCGCTAGGATATCGCTACCGGACCTGTACAGGCCGTCGGCCGATATCCCCCACTCTACTCTCCGTAAGTTACTTTTCTACCTACCTTCTACACTCTAGTGATGATGTTAAACACTCCTTATTTCACTTTTTTCCTCTCGTGTTGTCTTTGAATTTACCGCACTCCACCAAACTATCCTGCCGCACCGAAATCTCGCGAGCATCCCCCGTCTCCCGTTTTACTGCCTCCTAGAGGTCGGCGATATATGATATGCAACATGAATTTTCAACATTTTACATTCATTTTATGATAAAACTATTTCTGTTGTCACGGAAGCCGAACTTTTGTTAAGAAATATAACACGACGCAATTAAAAGGTAATAACCTAGACTTTGGTTTGGTCTCGCTCTTATTAAATGCACACTGAACAAAATAGCTGATAGATACCAGAACCAAGTCAACACCACTTGAATATTCATTATGCACCAGGGGACGACGCTGTCATAAAAGAATAGTGAAGGAAACGCCATTTCTGGCAGTGAGTTGAAGTAACAACCAGTTATAAATTTACTCCCTATGATGATGTTTAAATAAAAGTTGAAAAATGACTCAGATGATAAAAATACTTAAAAAAAAAGAAAAGCCTACAGTTATCATTAAGTGGCCTCTTCTGGTGATCAGGAAATCTTGGACCACACCAATACCTGAACTATATTTGACACCAAATGAACATTCTTTATACAGGGAATAGCAAATGCTTTAAAATTACAATCTCATTTCCAAAAACATATTGGGACATTGTGTGAAATGTAAATAAAAACAGAATGCAAAGATTTGCAAATCTCATAAACCAATGTTTTACTCACAGCAGAGCATGGAAACCATACCAAACAGTAAGTAAAATATAAGTTCATCTTGAATTTGATGGCAGCAGTGTTCTGTAAAAAGATGGAACAGGGCCATGCTTACTACAGTGTGGCATACCTTCTTTTTAACATCATTTTGTGAATATCTGAAAATCAAGCGGACTAGTTACTGAAATTTTGGGTTAGCGATGTTGTTCCATTCTTGTATAATATAAAAGTGTAGCGACTCAACAGACCTGGGTCTCCCTTGTCATATTCAGCTTTTTTCCTGAGACTTTTTGTCTTTTTTTATTTTGCACTGCATCCCAGCTTTCTTTGAATTGACGGTGTAAAAAAAATGTCGTACCACAAGTGTTGTTCTCTGTGGTGCTGTGCCATCTTAGCCCCTTTCTTAAGTGATCCTGCTTCAGACCACACCAATCGTTGAACATAATCTTTATTCTAATCTCAGCTGCACACAGATTTTCTTGACTATCTCACATATTTGCAATGCTATTGCATTGATCAAACCTATCTGCTGACAGTGATAGATATTTAAACACTTACCAAATTACGCAAAACCGCCTCCAGCATATTTTCCAAAATACACCCACAGACACATGTCAACAAGTTCACAATGTGAAAACAAGACCAGTTGTTATGGCTTGTGATTTGAATCCTATCATGGTCCTTTTACACATTAATAATTTAATTTACTGATTTTCTCAAGATATTCAATTTGAACAAAAATTGCAGGTCAGCTTTTATCACCATCCCCAGATGCACAGCACTAGCTTAGCTAAAAAGCTGTTCAGAGAGGGGAGAAATTTACTCAGTTAGCACACAGGAATTCTGCCCAGGTGCATTCCACTAAACTAAAACTTGCTCGTTGTCTTCACTAAACACAGTTATGAAGTTGCAGGTGGTACAGCATGCTTAGTTATTTATCAGCACTTGAGATTTACTGGCCTGGCAGTAGTTAACAGCTGGCACAGATTACACAAATGTTGATTTTGCTCAACAGCAGTCTATCTAACCCATGTCAAACTTGCCAGACAAACACACCTGTGGGAAGTGTGACGTTGGTCTGCAGCCTATTCTGTTAAAATTTTGTATTGATCTAAAACAGCTGTCAGATGTTTGCTGTATTTTTCCTGGCAGCAAAGGCTGTTATTTTGGGAACAGTAGCCACATCGTCACAGTCAAACAGTGACCTTTGCTGTTTATTGTTCTCTGGTGGAGTTGGTAGGCACACATCAACGTCTTAGGCCCCAATGCAGTGGTAGATATCCACAGAAACAATACGACCACAATACTCTTTATGTTCCAAAAATGAATAAAGGTTGTCATAATCATTGTTTCTCATATAGTTGGTAACCTCAGTGTTCACCCTGATGACATTTGTGGAGACCTGAGGAACCTTGCCTGAAGCATTCAAACTCATTTCCCTGAAATGTCAAATAACACTTTTCTTAAATACCTTTCAGTTCTTTTCAGTTCTAGCATCCAGGAGCTCAGCCCATGCATGCATTAAGTGCACAATGAAGTGCACAAATGAAATATGAAACACTTCAGGTGAGTTTCTGATCCTCCATCCCTATCTCCTCTTTAGCTGTGACTTGTGAGGCCACAGGAGGCAAGTCATTCTCATATTTTTATCCTCGAAGTACAAATTTAGCCAACGTAAACACAGAATGTTTTTCCACAACTGGGCTGTAAAAAGGGGCAGACATACCTACAGGTCACATGGCCACAAAATAACAGAGCAACCGTCTGACCACTGATGACAGCTATCTGAGCCTGGCTGACACACAACCCACTAATAGTGAGGCTGCTAATCTGTTTGTGCCAGCTCAATGTGTGCAGATTTTCAAATGACTGAAGGCTCTCTATGATCCCTGAATAGATGACAAAAGGAGAGACGTGTCTATTGTTATCACTTGGCTCAAAATAAGTGCTTATGATACTCAATGCAGTCAGTTTTGCTCCCTCATGCAATGAGACAGCATAGAACATTGCTATGTGTTGCAGCTCTGGCTTAAAAAGAAAAAGCTGCTGTTTGCACTTTATTTATATGTATACAGTATGGTGTTTTCGGGACAATTTATAAAGAACACAAAAATACGTCAACAATGCTGCATTTTTTATTCAGTAATTATACATTAAATTAGTTACAAAACCAATTGAATTACTGCATTGATCTTCTATTTGGTCTACTTTCTGTGACCTTTGAATGAAATTGTTGTATATTTGGTGCTTAAATGATGAGGTGAACATTAGTCTAGTAAAATGCTCCGTAAGCTCAATATATAATCAATTTAAGTAATACAGGTTTCAAAGCAAACTTCTGTTATTTTAGGAAACTGTAGCTGTCTTTCTCCTCAGGGTCATATGGCATAATTCTAATGCCATTATAATACCTGTAACTGACACCACAGCAAACAGACTTAGGGTAGGTAGCTTAGCTTAATAAAATACTAGGGCTAGCTCTGTCTCTTAGCCTTGTCTAAAGCAAGTAAGTAATTGTAAAATCAATAATTAATAATTAATTAATAAAGAGTGAATTAATGAAGATGCAGATATAAAAACAAATGCTGTTTTATTGCAAATTGAAGTTAAACACTTGAAAGTAACGGGTCACTTTACAGTGGCTATACCCATATCTCACGTATTCATCTTTAAGACATTCATAGCTGTTTCTCCCTAATTTCAGTCTTTGTTGAGCCTTTAAGCCCCCTGAAGGTTTAGGACAGAGCAGTTGTTTATTTTGTCTAGTAAGGGACCTAACCTTTGGTGGATGCTATATACAGTCCACAACCACTGTTAACATTTGACATTCAGCTCCTGATAAGTCAGCGAGATGGCTGGGGTTTGCATTTTCCAGTAATAGCAATTTTTCAGCTTCATAAAAGCAACTTAACAATTAAAGAAAAAAATATTTTTAAAATATATTCAAATTTGTTTTGACTTTGTAAACAATACAACAAAAAAGACAATTTACATATAAACTATGTGTTGTAATGTATGCTGTATGTCTTTGACTGCATCAAATATTGGAAAGCGTTATACATTGTGCTCTTTAATATTAACTGGTATTGTAACATTTTAAAATGCCATGGCTTAGATTCGGAACTCAGATTTCACCTCATGTGGTACATCGGGGCTAGATTTGACTAAAACTCATTGAATCAACAAGAGTTCAGTGGAACTCTAAAACAACGAAGAGGCTCCACTTGTATTTATGTCATTTTGATGGATTTAGTTTAATTTGTTTGTGACAGTCTTTGTGTTTGAACAAGAACTGGAACTTGATGGAGTGCATTTTTGTTGCCATACTTAAGCTGTCGTGTGATAACCTGTAAAAACTGGAAGGACCAGTTAGGGATGTTTTTGGGTTTGACCATAGTTGAAAAACAACAAGACCATGTGTGCAAATCCTTCTAAAGTCAAAAGCTTGTTCGCAATAGAATCAAAACCACACAGAATCAGACAGTATTGGGTGCAGCACAATGCTACAACATTTGTGCAGGCATTAATCATCACAGTCTAATAAATTTCAAAACTCACCACTTGAGAATAGACATGAGGTTTCAATTATGACATAATACAGCAGGGGTCTCACTTGGCTATTAGATGTTCTATAAAGTTAATGTGCATCAACATAGATTCTGCAGTAAAAGGAAATATCTATCCATGTGTTCACTGAGAGCTCTCAGCCAGTCTGTAATTATAGCTCTGATTCTGTTCTGTTGACATAGGTGGACAAATGCAAGTCATCCAAATGTATCCTGTACACAACATTTTTTTTGTTTACTGACATTAGTTCATGTTTCATCTGATGTACTGAAAAGATTAATCATATCAAACTTTTACAAATTTTCATCTTTAAATTCTTCTTCTATACTTCTCAAATCATTTTTTTATAGTATGGGACTTCATCGGGAAATATCTCAAATAATGATGGAATGATTGAAGTTTTCAAAGGAGGAGTTGTGAAAACAAATATTTTAACGCTTTCTTGCACTGAATAAATCAATTTAATCTCTAGTGATAGTGGCCATGGTTTAATTAGTGGCAGTTCTGGGGAAAACTGGTCTTAATATGAAGCTTGAAAAAGACTCATCATTCTAATATCATCCTTTTCTCTTGTTGTCAGTCAATGATGGAAAATCAGCACTGAAAATCACAGCAGCAATCACAACTTACACATTAAATATTTTATCATTTTTATGTATTACTGTATATCTGTTGGGCTACTTGGTGGTATGATGGTTAGCACTGTCACCGGAGGGCTGTCTCTGGGTACTCCAAAATCCTCACAGAGTCCAAAAACATGCATGTTTGGTTAATTAGTGATGGACTGTTGACCTTTTATAAATAACTGTATATTTGTTGGACATATTAAAATGTATGATAAGAATATTGAATGTAGATTGTTATCTAAAGCTTTGATGTGGTAAAACAGCTGTCTTATAGCGATTCCACATGTATAGCTATCATATTGTAGCTAAATGCCATGAAGTTTATGAAAACTACCTCATGATTTGGATTGGATTGGATTGGATTAGCATTACACTTGTTATATGGCCATCTCAGTCATTTAATTTGGTCCCTCTCTTATGGGTCTGCTTTGCTGCTGCAGGAGTTGGTAAACTTGACCATAGCAAGCATCTTGAATTCTGAAATAACCACATTCAAGTAAACACAAGAAACTTGTGCAACAAAAAAAATGGACCATAATTCCTTAAATTCAACAATTAACCTTCTAATACTGGCTCAGTACCTAATGAAGAATCTCCTGATCCCTATAATCCCTATATAGACCAATGAGCAGTGCTGACCAACATGTCAATGGGGTCATCAGGTGGGAACCTCCTTTCATCAGTGTTTCATCTAGTTGGGCCCACGACACCTCCAGGAGGCTAGACAGTGATCACTGTCAATAAAGAAAGCTCTGGCAGTACAGGAACTAGGAGGGTTTATAATGGTGAACAAGCTGAATGATTATGATTGCAAAAGTAAGGCATAGATCCTGGTAAGATTAAACTTAAACAACCTAACACAATTGCACAGCTCTGACACATTAATGTGTCCTTAACATCATTTAAATAATAAAGTAATGACCTTTGACTCCACCTAGTCCAATAGTAAATTGCTGATAACACAATGCAGATATCCATTATGATTGCAAAAGTAAGGCATAGATCCTGGTAAGATTAAACTTAAACAACCTAACAAAATTGCACAGCTCTGACACATTAATGTGTCCTTAACATCATTTAAATAATAAAGTAATGACCTTTGACTCCACCTAGTCCAATAGTAAATTGCTGATAACACAATGCAGATACCAGCAAAGTTCTATAATTAAAATTTGCAGCACATTTCCCAACCAACACTTTTGACTATATTGAAACTTTGAAGACAGAACATGTAATACAATAGTTTTCTATTGTGGATTTGTCAGTTTTACCTAGGCTAAAGACACAAAGGTAACTCATAAACCTGAACAGACCAATGACAAATTCCTGTTCTATCATAAAGTTTTCTCTTGATATGACACACTTTTGACCAAGTTTGCACCTCATTTGCACCCCAGGTGTGTACCTCATTTGCACAATAAGACATTTAAAGATGCTGACAGGCGCGTGCAGTTCGTGCGTTGCTAGGACATAAACAGGTTTATGACAAGGGGGCCAATTCAAACAAAAGCTCACCAGCCCCTGTGTGGTAAGAACTAAATAGTTTACCTGTGGTATTGTTACACTGACACCCTTTTGCAGAGGTATAGTTCAGTCGTTTTTTTTCCCAGCGCGTGTCGTAGGACGACCACGTCTGTTTTTTCTACGCTTTGTAAATAATGGTAGGTCACGTGACACGCAGGCTATATGCGAGGCGGGACGTAAACAGAGCTGCAGAGAGGAGCAAATCGTTCAACGGAGCACTGCTGAAAACACCCCTAGTCTTTGTGTTTTGTGCGACCATCCGGTCCTTTAGACCATAAGATTATATCTTTCCAACTTCAGCTACAGTGATAGCTAAGTTTGGAAGGGAGAAAAGGGGAGAAACGCCGTGTCTTTCTTATTTTTGACGGTTAAATGCAAAGGTAGCTTAGGTTGACCTCCTTTACATTACAAAAGGGGAGCTATTATAGAAGAAAGAAGGTAACCACCTGGTCATTTTTTTGCATTTAAACACTTAGAAAATGGATAACTCTGGACCTAAGAAGACATGCTGTGGTGAGTCATTTATGTCTTTTTTTTTTCTAAGAGCATGTAAGCAAATACCTATTTACCAAGACGATTGATATCGACCACCAGCAGTAACATGTTGTGAAATTCTTTGTTTTCTTTACAGAATCCATTCGGGATTTCTTCACTTCAGCTAAATTTCTTATTTACATGGGACATGCTCTGTCAACATGGGTAAGAAAAAGTTAAGCTCTAAAATTCTTACAGCCACAATTTATTAGTAACCACATTATTGTGTTTAAATAATACACCATCACATTGGACATTTATCTGTTCTAATGTGGCTGTCCAGTTTAAATCCTAATGTAATACAACATTTATGTATTACTACTGCATTACATGTAATTATAAGTGACATTGTAATACAAAATCACATGTTTTCCATGTATAGCTTATCACACAATACTGGTCTATTCAGACAGCTCTCATGCCTAAAGGGTAGGTTAAAGTGCAGAGGGTGATCTGCTTTTCAACCCATGAAAGCTGAATGAACTCTTATTATTTATGGAGAACTTAAACCACCTTTCTGTCACAACCTGGATATCTCGAATTATCAACCTGCCTGTTAATAATGAGAATGAAAATTTCCAGGGTGACCGAATGTGGAACTTCGCTGTAGCTGTTTTCCTGGTGGAGCTGTATGGGAACAGTCTGCTTCTCACGGCAGTGTATGGGCTGGTGGTGGCTGGCTCTGTGCTCCTGCTGGGGGCCATCATTGGGGACTGGGTTGACAGAAACCCTAGACTCAAAGGTAAGGCAGCTCACAATCTAAGCCTAATATGGCTGTTTTTGAGGGTTTGGCTATGAACACCCTTTTCAAGAGATAAATGTGTTCATTTTGTAGATTTGATTCTGAAAAAAGGCATATTGTGTGCAGTTTTCATGCCTCACTCTAATAGAATCACCCTCTTGTGAAATGATTATCCAGAAGAATTTGGTAAGGACATTATTAGATTAAATGAGGGAAAAGGAAACATATCTTTTGCTCTTGTGGAAGCACTCTAATGAATTAGTTTATCAGACAGATAGCTGTTGTCTTTGATCAGATTTCTGTCCCTAATGCTGGTCCTGGTGTTTCCACAGTGGCCCAGACTTCGCTGCTTGTCCAAAACAGTTGTGTCATCATGTGCGGGGTCCTCCTGATGGTTGTTTTCCAGTTCAAAGAACAGCTTGTGGAGCTTTACAATGGATGGATTCTGGTAAGATCTTGTCTGTTTTAACATGGTTTGATAGTAGATTTCACTCAAAGCAATTGTGTCACATTTCTTGGTATATTGTAACACTTTGTCCCTGGGCTGAAACTTGCTTACCTCTGTTGATGAGTTCCCACATCAATATAATTTATAACCCCTTGAACAACTTTTCCAAATGTTAAGTTAAGTTGACAGAGAGTTTAATTTCGGAGAACAATATGATCAAATAGTAAAATGATCAATTTGGATTTATTATTTTCAAGTCACAAGAAAACAATGTTTACTGCTCATAAACATTTAGATTTCTTTGTCACATGGAAATTAAGCTTGAAAGGTTGTTGTAGAGATATGTCAACAGTCTTTTGGAGGAAAGCGAATTTATGAGTGTCTTGGAAGGGACTCGTTTACACTTGTTGAGCTGTGGACTGCATCTAACTGAGTCTGAAGTCTGGCAGACTTGCAAACTTTGAAAAGTTTCTGTCTTTGATGAGAGTTAAGTTTTGGGGAGCTGAATTGAAGCTTAAAAGCCTATCTGTTTGGGGAGCTTGTTCTGCATTTGTGAGACGTGATCCAGAAAAAGGTGATTTTCAACATGGGGCGTTGGGAGTGTTTGTGTTTGTGGAGAGAGGTTGGTGAAACAGGAGCTAGTGTCTTGTTGAGGGCTGTTTAGTCAGCAGGTTCTTCAAGGCCTGTCACATGACAAAAAAGGAGCTAAGGGGGGGGGGGGGAACTTGGCCACTTCCACTGAAGCATTTCTGTTGCTATGCTGACTAGAGCAGCTGCTTTACTATGTACATACAGAAGTGAAGACTGTCAGACTGTGTTGTTTAGTTTTTAGGCCATTAGGTTTTAATTGCTACAGCATGTTGAATACTGTATTATGTCAAACTGCTCTTTGCGTGAAGCTTTTTTTTTTTACAGTGTGTTACAGTTTTTCTGCAGGAAGTAACTAATTTTTTAGGTTTATATCAAAAGTTATGGCTCTTGACCTTAGATTTCAATAATTGATAAGATTTTTTTACATTCAAAAGGCAGATCCTCAGATGTTATGTGCCATTTTATGGTTATATTTTTCTGTGAGAAAGTGCTGAAATCCATACTCCCCAGTTTTCCTACTTGTGGAGGGTGCAAGTACAGTACACCTTTATGTCTTTTATTCTATATATCTACAGATGAATTATAGCTCTGTTGTTATTCGTTGCTTTCCTTACTTTCAGCAAAGCCCCTGCTATCATATAGTCTGTCCATGTGTTTTTTCACCCACAAATTATGCTTGATTTAAATAATGGATAACAAAGTCCATCCATACATTTTCTATACCCATTTAATCCGTCGGTCGGGTGGCAGGGGGGCTGGAGCCTATCCCAGCAGTCATCGGCCAAGAGGCGGGGTACATCCTGGACAGGTCGCCAGTCCATCACAGGGCCACACAGAGACAAACGAGACAAACAACCATGCACGCTCACACTCACTCCTAAGGACAATTTTAGAGTCACCAAGGAACCTAACATGCATGTTTCTGGACGGTGGGAGGAGATAACAAAGTTGTTATTTTTATTTATAGAACAATGACTCGTCAACATTTTGGTAATTTAAAACCAGTGCCACTCAAATTTGTTGGGAAGTATTTATAGCATCATGCACATTTAAAGTGAGAGTCTTGGGCTCCAGGACGATATATATGGAACTGGGTCAAGATAAGCTACAGATTGTTTTCATGATAAAGAAGTGTAACAGTGTGGCTGAATGGTGTGTTTCTTTTTGTCTTTTTTGCTTCTTAATGGAATTTATTGACAAAAAGACAATCCAAATTGCCTTTTCTTCAACAAAAGCAAAAAAGAAAATCAATAGTGATCCTCAACAGCAACCTGGAAATGTAAAAGTGGTTTTATTTTGTTTTTCAGACAACCTGCTACATTCTGGTCATCACCATCGCCAATATTGCTAATCTGGCCAGCACGGCTATGTCCATCACGATCCAAAGGGACTGGGTGGTGGTTGTGGCTGGTCAGGACAGCAGCAAGTTGGCAGGTCAGTGTTATACCAACAGTTGGCTTATCATCTAGTGTAGGTTTCACATGATCCATTATCAGATCTGTTCAGAGGGAAAGACTTTGAACCCCAGGAGGTGACTCACTCTCATTTTTTCAACTTTTATTCCCTGCAGTTTTCCCCTGATTGTCATAAGCTATTTAAAAGATTTGCTCACATGGTGTAGAGCACAATGAACCTGGTGAACCTTATCAATGTGTTGTGCTCGCACCATCATTGTGAGACTGATGATTTAGCATAGTGTTCCTGTTTCTCTTTATTATTCCATATTCTTAGTTCTTCTGTACATTTTTGTCGTTTAACTACTTCTGCACTCACTTATTCTCCCGTTTCCGTCACAAATTTTGGTCTGCAACTAGCCCCGCACGATTGGTTCTACCGGGATAAAAAGCATATCATGTACACCAGTCGGGAATAGTGTGCTATTACTTTTCTCTCTCATTACTCGAACGATATTCTGGAAAAATAAGAAAAACTGGGAATTTTTGTCCATTGTAAATGCATGAAAATGCATGTATAATGGGACAAAAATAGCCATATTTGGAGGCCTCATAACTCAGCCATACTTCATTATAGAGACACCATGCAAACTTTAAACAAGTCACAAGACATTCAGCTATTACCAAATGGTTCAGCTTTTTAAAATATTAAGTCAATTTTGAAATATCACAGCATTTCACAGAATTTCAGCTATGAGCCTCGAAGCGAGAGAAAGTCTTCTAATGCGTCCATCGACTCCAGTGGAACATTTTTCGGAGGAAAGCAGACAGGTTCATGTGTTTTCCAATTGCTCTCGTTTACACATCTTTCACTCCATTGAAATGAAAACTACATTACCACTGAAAATCATTCCACTATTGTCATTTCAACTTCAAATTCCTTCCTACCAAGACTTCAGCAACTGGTTTTCTCTTAAAATTTAAAGTTTTTCCGCTTCGTTAGCATGGTCAGCTATCCCCATTGAACTTATCAGCATTCTCACTGCTGTTTTGCAGGAACAACTTTTTCTAATTCTTGTAAAACTTTCACTCATATAAACGTAAAACCCACCAAAATATGTGTACGTTTCCTTTGTCAGTTAAAAATGAATTAATTGACTTACATCTTCCACTCTTGTTTCAAACAGACATGAATGCCACAGTGCGGATAATCGACCAGCTGACCAACATCCTGGCTCCCATGTTAGTAGGCCAGATAATGGCTTTTGGCTCTCATTTCATTGGCTGTGGTTTCATTTCCGGCTGGAATCTGTGCTCCATGTTTGTCGAGTACATGCTGCTGTGGAAGGTGTACCAGAAGACACCGGCACTTGCTGTGAAAGGTGGACAAAAGGAGCAGCAGCAGGAACTCAAACAGCTCAGCCCCCCAAAAGGTACGTCAACTGGTTGAAATGTGTGTTTGGAACATTTGAAATGGACCTCCACCTTCTTAGTTATTAAGTTTTGACTTTTGTGATGGTAGGAATTCAGTTCCCATAATCTCTGCTATTTTGCTCTTTTTCAGATTTGGAGAATGGCCAGAGTCCTGAAGAGTCATCTCAGCCGCTGATGAATGAAGCCTCAGTGGTTCCCAGCCCTGACTCTCCAAAACAGCATGGCTGTTGCTACCAGGTGACTGAGCCACTGCGCACATTGAAGGCTGGCTGGGTGGCCTACTACAACCAGAATATCTTCTTTGCTGGCATGTCCCTAGCTTTTCTCTACATGACAGTGCTTGGCTTCGACTGCATCACCACAGGCTATGCCTACACACAGGGCCTCAACGGCTCAGTTCTCAGCCTGCTAATGGGAGCTTCAGCCATCTCTGGCATCTGCGGCACTGTTGCCTTCACTTGGGTTCGCAAGAAGTGTGGCTTGATCCGCACAGGTTTTATTTCTGGCATAGCCCAGCTCTCCTGCCTCATGCTGTGTGTCGTCTCTGTCTTCGCTCCGGGAAGTCCCTTCGACCTCAGTGTCTCGCCCTTCCAGGACCTCTACACTCACTTGATTGGAGAGAAGACCCTGCCAGAGGCTGACCTCACCAGTGTTTTTACTGGTGGGAATGTCACCACAGCTGCACCAGCTGAAGAGCTGCCACCTCTACAGTCCTACATGTCTGTTAGTCTGCTGTTTGCTGGCGTCATCGCTGCTAGAATTGGTGAGTAAAATTACTCTGGATGTTTCTTCCTGCAAAGCTCGTCAAAGTGTAAATACCTCTATTTTAAAGGATGTAACAGAAATGCTTACCGACTGTTTTAGATGTTCCAGTTCCAGTCAATGATCATTGATTTATGGTCTGAGTTGAGAGATATGGTAGTCATATTCCAAAGGAAATTACACAGGGCAAGAATTAGTACCTGCTGTGTTGGCATGTTCACTTCCTTTGTTGCAATGATCACATTTTACAAATATGACTTCCTAAACTTGACTAAGCAGGTTCAAAGATCGAACGTTTTCATAATACACTAAAAAAGTTCACTCAAGACCTCTAGATATCTGCTATTGATGTCAAAGCAATATTTGCAACCTTTGGTGCCAATAATATTGTCTTTCTCCCGCTACAGCTACTGTCGAAATCTGAAGTTGTTTTACTGTGGCTGTAAAAGTTTCACCAGAACTGACTGCTGATTTGTACCTTCATCCTGCAGGCCTGTGGTCCTTTGACCTGACAGTGACCCAGCTCATCCAGGAGAATGTGATCGAGTCAGAGCGTGGCATAATCAACGGTGTCCAGAACTCCATGAATTACCTCTTAGACTTGCTGCACTTCATCATGGTGATTCTGGCTCCGAACCCAGAGGCTTTTGGTCTTCTGGTCATCATCTCTGTTTCTTTTGTGGCCATTGGTCACATCATGTACTTTCGATTTGCCTTCAAGAGCCTGGGCAGCCGCCTCTTCCTCTGCTGCTCAGCGGAGCAGAAGGTAGAGATGGATGACAGCCCCTCACTTCCTACCACCGTTTAACCCTGTTAAAGAGACTCCATTCTGGGTGCACACCTTCTAAGACTAACTCTACTCTACATCTTATTTATCTTACTAACATTATTGCTTGTAGTTGGCAGAATGCTAATACTAACCAGAGTGTGGTAACTGAACATGCTATCCATAGTCATTAACAAAGCATTCAGTAGAGTAGACAGTTTCCAGTCAGGAAAACTAACCCACAGTGTAACTTTATATAAGGCAGCATTCCGGTAAAGTATTCAGTTAGAGAGTATGAGGAGAGTCTTTGCCTTTTAACAGTGGATTCCATGATCCTCAACACATACATGTAGTTTTAAACAAGGATCCATCACCTCTTGGACTCCATTTTGGGTCCTTTTAAAGAAACCAGGGGATACAGCACTGTAAAAAATATTCTCCCTCTATTAGCCTGAATCTAGTTGTAAAGATTTTCAAAAGGTGCTTCAGCTAATATACAAGCAAAACGAGGGGGGAAGTCTTGCAGTGAAAAAGGCATCGTGGCTTGAATGAAAGGTGATGACTGTTTCAGAACCTAGAAGACAGAACGTTCCTCAATCTGAGACTTTGTCTCTCAGTGAGTTCATTGGCGCTGTTCTTCCTGACTGTTTCCTGATAGCCTTCTGTTGGTTGTGTCATCAGACATGCTCAGTATATACTTATGATGAGCAGATTGTTGATGTCTTTCTCAAGCAGAGAGGGGGATACGTTTTATTTAACCAAACACAAAATAGTGATTTAGTCTCTTTAATAATCGCTATAAAAGTTACACATTTAACTGTATTTATTCAAAAAATGCAGACGGTGGTTTTATAAGAACTGTCATCAGTATTGTGTTTCTTGCTGTTGTGCCATATGAAACAAATGAGAGCTCCTATGCACCCTAATAACAATTTTTCATTACCAAAGTCCAAGTCCAAATGCATATAGTATCAAAGGAAGTGAGGGAAACCAGTTCTCTGTCTGAAGCATTCCAAATATCTATTTACATATTCTGGTAGTAGTGAAACCTTAGAATATCTGAATATTCCTTAAAACACTCAGCGATTGTACTTAAATTTAGTTTTTTTTTGGTAGTTTACAATAATAGTATACTATGTTCCTGTTTTGATTTTCGAGAGTGATTTTTTTCATTTTTTTTCCTGTCGTGATTGTCGTTACTAGGGCACTTTAAGTGATTGACATCTGTCATTACACACAGCTAATGTGTGATCAGGCATTAGTTCAATATTTTTTGCACAAGGCTGAAGTCATGACTCCCAACAGTAATCTTATTTCAGTCATGTGTGGTCTGTGAGAGGATTTAAGGTTTTAAAAAAGGCACATATTGCGACACTTAGTAGCACTGCACTAGCTCTTTTCAAAACATCCCCTTGTCCACCTTGGGCACCCCAGTTCCTCAAAAAGTCGGCTAAAGATCTTAGTCAGCAACCTTACCTTAATCCACTGCCAACAAAACACTGAACAAGGACTCAGTCTGGGTTTCTGTTCTTGTTGCTTTGAGCTTAAATAGATACAGCATTTTGGTCTGGCCAATTATGCTGTGATCTTTGGCTTTTGGGGTCTAGTATAATGTCTAAATATTACCTCACAAAAAGTTTGTGACATTTCTGCATGCTACCTTTTCTTTGTAGTGATTACCTGATCAGACTTGGCAGATAAAAGAGTGAGAGAAAGGATTGTTGGAAGTTGTAAAGTAAAAAAGTGACTAAATAGTTACATTTGTTTAAAGCTTGGCAACATAAGCCACCGTAAGTTACTGGCCAACTCAGAGAAAGTAAGATATACCAATAAAGCCCTAAGGTGCATTTTTTTTTGGCTTGAGTACATTTTTTTACAAAACACTTGTTTTGTATGTATAAAGATCTACCGTGAGGACCTAATGTAGCTTTAACTACTTTGTTTCTACTTCTGACAGTGATTTCTGATGCCTTATGGGAAAGTTGCCTTGACCGCTGTTTAACGCACACGTGTTCAAAGGCTACATCAAGACATACAAGTAGCCGCACCTCTCAAATGAAAAAAACTAGCCAGTCTAGCCAGTCTTTCAGTCATGGTGGGGAAAAATATTTGGTCTGGAAATAGAGCCAGCCACACCAGATGTGGGAGAACAGAGGGCACTTTGTTAAGGTGCATCCCCTGGCAGAGAGGAGGGCAGTGAGTTAGAATGTCTGCAGATGTACCATGAAGTGCAAACTCACTCGGAATTAAGTTTTCATCCCTAACTTGCATTACAGTAACTTTGAAGCCAGTCTGGGCATAAAAATATAAACCAGCTCAGAGAACAGTTGGTCTGCTGATTCAGGGGTATCACACAAGGCCATAAACTATATTTTTGATGTAAATTACACTTAGCTGTGAGTCAATTTAAACGTACGTTAATGTTTAATTGGAAAATATTTTAAACAAATATGTGTTCTGTTGTTATGCCATTTGCCATGAAACTTTTTTTTTACGTGTTTTTATATACCTTGTGTGAAGACATTGTGTAAGTTTGAAGTTTCTTTAAGATAGTTGGAAATTTGTGTGTGAAGCAATTACTGGATTTAGATTTGAATAGGTCTGTAATTTACTGCTTTTATCGGACTATTGTTCTCTTTACATGTATATGTATATATTTACATATATATATATATATATATATATGCATATATGTATATACATACAGTGTTATTGTAGTTTTATAGGCAGATCCAAATTCATGTTTGTTTAATAATCACGCTCCACTAGACATGAGGAAGATGCCCTGCTTGTAATGCATGAGGTATATTAAATAAAGAAAATAATTTACAACTACTTGTTTGTGATGTGTTTTGTGGAGAGTGTTTGTGTGTGTGTTATGTATGGAGTTTCTTGGCCTCAGTCTTGGGCTTGGATACTGCTGTGTAAGGTCACATACCACAGCGGAGTATGCAGCCGAAATCCTCCCCCAGAATCCCCTTCCTTTAGGCAGCCGGTGTAAGACTGGCTGACATAAAGCTGAGCATGGGCTTGCTGTTGACAGTGGCCTGGATTTGCATAAAATGACCAAAAAAGAATGAGTGCGTTAGTGGGCTTTAACTCTGCAGTTTGCATTTGCTTCAGCAAATCCATGTATTTTAAAATGTATTTTTCAGATTTTTACTGGTCAGTTCAGCAAGTGCCACTTTAAGAGGCTTGCATATCGACAAATACCAAAGTGCTACCAATAGCCAAGACAGCTTATGAATGCAACAGCACATTTTTGAGTGTGTGAGCTGCTTTGGCTAATATTCTGCTTCAGAAATCATACACAGAAATATCTTCAAAAGAAAGAAAGAAAAAAAAAATAATTCAGACCTTCTAGAAGCATGTAAGATTGGCCTGATTTTGTACAACTTGGGAGTTTTCTTATGTATAGTAGCAGCTTACAAATCAATCAATCAATCAATCAATCTCTCTCTCTCTCTATCTATATATAGATATATATATATATATATATAGATATATATAGAGATATATAGATATATATATAGATATATATATATAGAGATATAGCATTTATACATTGTTGTTATACATTGTTGTTTTATGATGGTGGCATCTAGAAAAGGATTCACTAGAAGGAGGTATGTTGTATCTCAGTGCGACTTTTCTATTTAAATAAATAAAAATAAAAAAAGAATAAAGGTAAGGAAATTGCAGAGGAAAAAAATGACAATATATATATATATATATATATATATATATATATAAGAGTATATATACACAAATACCTAAAAATCTATCAATATAACATTTATACAAACGTATTTATAAATATGGATACATCAATGCAAATACATGTAATTTCCTTTGTCATGATTTAGACCTAAAACTGCCACTCTGATGTGTCACTAGTGCCAAATCTGCAGTAAGATAATGAAAATGCACTCACAGTTTGTGCTGTACATGATAACTTGTATAATATCAGCTATGGGCAAGAGACTCTGTGATGAAAATAAAGAAGTGTGTAGAGAGGAGTGAAAATGCTGCTGACTGTGACGAAAGTCCATCGTCTACAGACAGGAACTGGGACTGGGACTTGAGATGGGTGGAAACAGTCGAGATATCTTTCTCTTCATGTTCAGCATTTCTAATACAATTTACACTCATGGGTAAACACTTTCTTAAAAACAGTGTGCCATCTTTGGTCACAATCTCCTCTTGCAGCCTTTCACTTGTTTTGATAAAGCTTCCAAGAAATCATTTTACAGCCATTTTAAAGATAACATCAATCATGATATTTAACTGATACCATATCAGTGAAAATGAGGTGCAACGAGTTCAGACCTTGCTCATTTCCACTAGATATAAGTCAGGTATACTGTACATACGTGTGGGCAACCCGGGACAATTTTTGTTACTGTGAATAATTCAGTAGACCAGACACAAATTTATTTAAAAAAATAAAATAAAAAAAATATATAAAAGCAATATGTTAAAGATAGAACATTATCAATTAATTTCCGGCTGGAACCTACCCTGAGAACTTGCACTGAGATGTTTGTCGTTTCTTGTCCATATGGTGTAGTTTATTGTAATAGAGGTTTACTTTTGGTATTTTTTCACCCCAAATTACCGGTTCAGCTTTAAAATCCACAAGGCATATCACAGCCATGATAATAATTGAGGCATCTTACAGCTTAATAAGAACCTATTAGGTGACTCAGTTTGATCACTTGTTAGAAGAAACACAGAGATAGTGTGAAAGTTCACAACACAGCACGGGGCCCCCGGACTGAGAAGAGCACCTGATCAAGACAGGAACTGAAAAATGCTGCGATCAAAGATCTCCATCTTATCCAACCCTGGGAACAAAGCATGATCTCCTTGTGAAAAAGCTTACTCAGGAAGCAGATCTCAAGACTCTGCACCATTTCAAAAAGGGGGGGGGGGGGGGGGGGGCACTGCCAGGATTTTTTTCTATGAAAGCTGCTAATAACAGATATATGAAATAGGGTAGCCTAATCAACATCATCAACCTTGACACAAGCAGCAGCAGTCTGACAATAAGTGCACCAACAGCTTATAAAGCAATGTTAGAAAGTTGCACATAACCTTGAGAACACTGAATTCCATCACACAGTACAGACAATAGAAAAGTTTTGTGTGAGAGGGTAAGTAGTATGGCAAAGTTATCCAGTCTAGCAGCATTGAGAAAACCTCTTGGTTTAATCTTTTTCTTTAAAATATCAATATGTTGAAAAATAGATGTTTTTTTTCATTGCAACCCAGAACTTAAAGGGTAAGTAACGAACCTTTTTAGATGACAAAAACACAAATCCCTGCAAATCTGAGGGAAAAAAAAATCTGGACAAGTGTTAACAAAAAGTGACATTTAATTGAAGCTCAACAATATCTGAAGGTGTCCTGGTGGCAATATAGGATGCTTGACCATGTGGTCATTAAAAGCTAAAAACATGAAAAAAAAACTTTAAAAACACACTTTCTAATCAATGGAGGCATGTGGGACTTTGGTAAAAAAAAAAAAATGACAAGAAAATGACTGCAAACAAGATTCACATTAGCAAACAAGATTGAAGATTATAGTGAGGCAGTTGGAAGAGAGCTCAAAGCGGTTTTAACAAGAAATCTACCAGTGACTCAATCGTACGACTGTAAGCCCTGCTGTTTTAACAGGGAAAAACTGGGGAAACATTGACAGACTCAGTAGATACTTCTCCAATCCAACATCTGTTCTGTGTTTGCAGTAATCTTTTTCCTCTTGGGCATTGTTTTTCTTCCTTTTCTGAAGAAATCCACTCGATGGTGGAAAACATTAACATAAAAAACACCTAATGGCTGGTGCAAGCTTTCTATAAGTAATGAAATTGCGAGTGTCTGTCTTTTCTTTTTACTCATTTTCAAGAGTCCAGCAGGCCTGCGAGCCAGCTGTGGTCAAGTTTCTTCACCCTCTTTAGTTCCCTAACCTGAGCTTTTGTTAACGCAGGAGCAGCACACTCCAGAGCTCTCAAAGATGCTTGCTCAGGTGTCAACGCTCTGGATTCAATTTCCCCATCTGAAACCTCTTCCTCATTCTCGCTCTCCATTTCCTCTTCTGGTTGTTTATTTTCCTCCCTGAGGCCAGGAGGGAACACATGGGGAAAAAAAAAAAAGCGTTAGCATGACTGCGCACATTTTCTAATGAAAAAGAAACCCCACATTTTCACGTGAGCACAGTTTTGGCTTTCTAACTGCTGAATCACATTAAACTCGGCTGAAGCAGTCTTTTGTTAAAACACACTGATATTTATAGAGCTACAGTAGTCAAATTAGTGAAGCGTTATCAGATATCCAAGTTTCCCCAAACCAAACTTGGCAAAAGGAACAAAGGACCATAGTGTTCTAGTCTATGATTTTTCAATTTTTTTTTTATTGAACACGTTAATGACAAACAGATCAGTAATCATGCTGCGTTTTTGAACCAAGACAAAACACTTTGACACCCGTAGACTGACCCGGTATCTGTGACGGAGATGAGCAGAGACTGTACAAACATGGAGCAAAGGAACGAGGTGGAGGGCAGGACGTGGGCCGGGGTCTGCAGAAGCTGTTAGAAAGACAATTCTCATCAACTACAAACATGTTTCTGTGGGTAAAATTTTCACTTTATTGCTTATGTACAACCCAAACTGCCTACCTCTTTGATGGAAACAGAGCTCTGAGGAAGAGCTATTCTCTCAGCAGAGGGGTTGCTCACTAGCTCTAGATTTTCCTGTTGCTGATGCCGATGTTTCCCCAGCAACAGGTTGAATGGTGTCATAGTGATACTGTCATCAATAACAAGCTTGAAGGGGGTGAGAAAAAATAAATAAATCAGTGTCGTGAAAAACCTGAAGCATTTCAAATAAAAATAAAAAAAAGAATGACAGCCAGAGGTTAATGCTGACCCTTGATTTATCTAACTGCAATGGGGGCCACCATAAGGCTGGAAGAAACCGAGAGGGTGTGTTGGGATACTTTCTTCCCAATTTGAACAGAACAAAGGCAGCTTGAATCCAGAGTTGACTAGTTTACTAGACAGATTTAGTACCTCTCACCAGTTCCTAAAACTTTAGACATGCTGGACTTGGTTTTTACCGTATTTGAATCTCTGCAGTCTCTCTACAAGAAAACATTATTCCTGCTGCAACTTTATTAGTTTTAGTTAAATTTTTGGAAAGTAGAACATATGGTACCCACACGTTTGATATGTTAGAATTGTGACAAAGTTAAAATGTTTTGAGGGCATACTTTCTTCCTCTTTTTTTTACCCCATTCACCCCCTCAATTTATAACTTTGGGGAAACAGCTGACCTGTCAGCCTGGTGATCAGCATTAAACAGGCAGGTTAGGGGTGTGTGTTAAATTAAATTAATTAAGTCCCTTTCTGTACAAATTTACTTTACCAAATACATCAGTTAATGTTATTCTAAAGTCGTCTGTCTGCCGAACATCTAACCTTCATGCACAACGCAGACCAAAAGCAGCACATATTATTTCCATAAAATGCAAAAACATTGTGATGACACAAATTATTAATGATGGAACAGAAAATAGCCAAATTAGGTTAATGAAGTATACAATAATGACTTCCACTACAAATCTAACATACAAGGCACAAAGTGTTCTACATTTCTGAGCCGGGATTCCAGATGTCTCGATAAATTACAGCAATTCATTTGGCTTTCTGCTCTCCACTTTTTGTAAGTTTGTAAAAAAGAAACTCAACCTCTTTCTCAATACCTTTGTATAATTGATTGTCTAACAGCTGTTTCCCATTTTAGACACGTTTTCTGTGTTTGAGCATTGGAAAACAGCCTCCAGCAAATAAGGTCTTTTTGCCACTCTGTGGTGTCATAACCGAGTGTTGTGACCAGTCTGATGACATGACGTGCGTACCCTGCACTGACAAGCAGTCACCACACAGGTAAACCTCACCTGTTTGCTGGAAGCCATTAGCCTGTCCTCCTCTGCTTTGGTGGTAAATGTCAGTAGGTTCTGCAAAATAGTCAGAATTAGAAAAGTTACTGAACAATCTAATCCTACAAAATCCAGATTTTCTTTTGTCTTTCACTAGAAATGATATTAAATTGAAATGTCCTCGACTTGAATGAAGTGACCCATTCTAGGCTACAGTAACGTTTGGATTATCTTCTCTTCAGAGATGTTATTTGTCAGAATTTAGCTCTGCAATAAAGGTTCGTCAGTAACAATCATGGCACCGTAAAAATAGAAAAAGTATAAACATACTTCTAAAAAAATACCAAATGCCCCTGGAACCCCTTTGTTTTTGAGAATGTTAGCCATTCTTTTTCGATCTGCTTTTAATCCTCTTTAATGTACAAGGCAGATCTTTCATGTTACATCCTCTGACAGTTAAATATAAAACATATCCGAGTCCATCTCTTGTCAGTGATGTTTACCATGTATTGTGTGATGAAGTACAGCTGGGAGCGGTTGAGCCACTGGCTGCTCTCCTCACAGCTCTCCAGCATGACCTCCCTTGGGGCGAAGACAGCGTGAGTAACCTTCCCTGAGCACACAGCCTTATGGGAAAAGAGTGGCCGAGGCTCGCTGGGTTTGAACACAAACACTGAAAACAGAGGGTGGAAAAACAAGTCACAAACACGGTGATGTTATTTTAGAAAGTTCAGTTGAGGAACTTAATTTGTTGAACAGGCAGCAGCTCTATACTGCCAAAAGTTGCATTCTAATGGTACCATTAGTGAGCCACTGACACAATAGTGGAGTTAAAATTTGCTAAATCACTCATCAATCAGTTAGTGATTCAGTTATGGATCTGAATCAGTGAATTAATGAGGCTACCAGGAATACACTGTGGCAGAAAAGATAAAAATGGAAATAAAACAGAAGTCTTAAATCTGATTTTAGATGTTTCTAAGATGCTATTAGGTTCCAGTCGGGTAAGATTTTCAGAAACTCATTTGCAAAAAATGTAATCTAAAGTGATTTGAGATGAGATGTTAACTTTGAAATGCGTGAGCTTGGACATCCAGTACAAAGCTTACAGTCAGCAGATTCAGCTTGAAAGCAGAAGGCAGCGATGTTCTCGGAGAGGGGGTCAGCCAGCAGCAAACTGATGTCCATGGAGGTGCTCCACTCCACTGCCACACAGGAGTGTGATGAAAGACAAAGGAAAACATGCTTTTATAAGTATGAACAAAACTTACACAACAGCTTCATTTAATATATTCAACTGGAAAAATTATAACAGGAAAATGTGCACAGTGGCTTGATTTTCTTCATTTTGTCTCTGTATGCCGACACAGTGAATTTGAAATGAAGCATATGTTAGAATTACAGACTGTTTTAATTCAGATGGATTAACAAAAACCTTGCATTAATTGCTTAGAAATTATAGCCATTTTCTACTTTGACTGTAATTTTTTTCTAATAGCTTTAAGCTAATGTTTTTAATACTTGGATACAAATCTTTTACAGTCAATGACGGCCTGAAGCCTGGAAATCTTTCTGCTTTCAGTAAGTGAAAAGCATCCTCAGTCAGGTTGAGGTCATGACAATCGAGCTCAACCTGGTCAGGACAAAGATCACCATTTAAGACCATTTTATCCGTTTGACTTTTGATTTGGATCATTATCCATTTGTATTGTCAAGGAAAGAAAATTGATTCTGTTACTTTTATCAATAGTCACATCATCACTAGAGAAAAATCACTGAGTCCCAGAGGCACTCATACATGTCCATGCCACACTACTGCCCCCACCATTTTTTTAAAGAATAATTTTAAATGCTTTTGATTGCGACTCTTTCCTTTTTTCCCCTCCAATCGCTATTTTTTCCCATTATCCTGGTACAAGTTATTTTTGCTTTTATGAGTTACTTTTATGAGCGGGATGTTCATTATCAAAGTCTTACAAGGCCTTTCTGTCCTTTGGTGGTAAAAGTGGTTTGCATATTGATGTAAACCCCATGTATTTACATTCTTGATATGTCTGCAGACTTTGTCCACTACTTGGCAATGAAGCTACTCATCGCCCAATGATCCATTAATCTTTTTAAGTCTGCGAAGAATAGAGGCAATGTTTAAAAAAAAAAAAAAAAAAAAAAAGGTTGTATATTCTAAACTATCAATGCAATATATTTTAATACCTTTAATTGCAGATGAAAGTTTACACTTCAATTACATTTTGATTATTTTTATTTCAAATCCATTTTGATGGAGGAAAGGCAACATTTGAAAAGTTGTGTCACAGTCTAAATACTTCATGAAGCTGTAAAACGTCTTACAGAAACAGGTGAGGAGGTTCCAGCAGCAGAGCAGCTTACTGGCAGTGAAACCAAGCAGATACTTGGAACAGCTTAGTCGCCCAAAACAAAGATCCCTGATGGAGGAAAGAACATTTCAATGAAAGTCCTGTTATTTTCATGTGTCAGTGAAGAATTACCTAGTGTACCCTCAATAAACCAGACCCTTGCATCAAACAGGTTTTATTTATAGTGAGAACATAAAAGCAGCTGCTGAACACACGCTGAGAACCAAAAGCCAAGAAATTTTGTATCTGGGAAAAAAAAATAAAAAATTCAATAAAGATCAGCTCTCAGAATATAAACACTTCCAACTATCCATTATTTCATGTCTCGACAACAAGAAAAGGAAAGAAGACAAAAAAAGTTCAACTTTTCTTTATAAAAATGACTGCACCTTTATTATAAGGCCTCAGTCAGGGAACACAAAGATTTACTTATTCATCACATGTAAAAAGTGTGGAGTTAGCACTTGGAGTTCAAACAACTGACCAAACTCTCCACATCTATAGGAAGCCGTTATGCAAGGGGCATGACACAGCTGTCAAAACAACTGACCATTAATATTCCTGTTTCCCCTCATCAACTTTGAAGTCCTATTACTCAAAGTCTTATTCAGGGCCAAAAGTATATAAGAAAGGTCCATTCAATTGAGGCTCTGAGTATGACTAAGTGTTTTTCAATGCTTTTCACTTCCACACAATCAAAACAAGTTTCTCAACATTTAAGTTTATCAAGAGGGAACCCACTAGTTTCTTCCTTAAAATACTCAGTATTTTGTGTTTGCTTCAGAAAAGTGTAGAATCTAGCAACAGTAGTTTTGTGTCCTCAGTGACCTGAAGGCTCTTTGTGAGGAGAGAAACATCTGCCAACATTTCTGAGACTCGAGCAACATTGCGAAACTGCAGCCTGTCCTCGTGTTCAAGTGGTTGTCAGGCACAAAACTCTAAACTTCTGTCAGAAAAGGTCATTTAACTGTTCAAAAACACCTATCACTCAGGACCCTTGACAGCAAACAGCTCTTCTAAAAAAAAGCTGAGTGTGTGTGTGTGTGTGTGTGTGTGTGTGTGTCCATACCGTGCTTCGTTAGTTTATTCTTTTTTTTTTGGAAGTTGTGCTGGGTCTCATTGTACTGCTTTCCCCTCACAGGAGAAACGGTAAAATAGCCCCCAAACAGGAATAAAATGCTAAGCACTCCATTTATATTTGTTTTTAACTGAACATGAGACATTGTGTCTGTGCATTTTGTAACATAGATAACCTGAACTTGCAGAGTCACTGTTCCAAAATGCCTTCCTCTTCAACAGGAAGCTGACCAGGAACATGACCAGCTTAAACTGAATACCAAGCATGTAACAAGCCACGTAATGTTCCTTTTTAGTAACTAACAATGCTGAAAACTAAATAGTTGATACCTGATAGCTCCTGGTGGCTGTGACAGGGTTGCCAGGAGCTCCCAAGAGGTAGGACTCCACACGGTCACCACCTCCTGAAAGCTGACGGACAGCAGAGAGCCATCAGCTGAGAAACAGCAGCATTCCGGTACCAGGCTGTGATACGCTCCGACGAAATCACATGACCAGGAAGGACTTTCATCTACCAGCACATTCAAAGAAAAAGGAGAGATGGAGAAAGACATCAGGAAAGCTGGATTATTAAGAAAAACAGCCCAATTTGTATAAATCCTTTAAAGTAGTTTGTTTTGGTAAAAAGTTGCTGGCAGAGCCTGACACCAACAGACGGCCTCCTGCTCACTACCTTCATTTAACAATTGTGCAAAGTCATGCACTCGGAGTACAAGCAGACACTGCATGCTGATGATGGCTGGACATTATGATATGCAGTTAAGATGCTCATGGAGAAGATCAGAATTAAAGAGAATATTACACATTTCCAATTACCAAGAGGCAATTTGGTCTATTTCAACTAATGATTGAATGACAAGGTACACACATCTAACTGGCAGTGGTATTTTATTTGGTTACCACTTTAACTCATACAGCTTTGTATTTTGTTGCCATGTTTTGATGGGCATTCCGATTGATCCTTTTTTCAATAAATCAGTGATTTTGGCATTATGCTTTAATATTTGGAAAAAGAATACCACATGTAATGTGGACAGCTGCAAGTTATCCACTCAAATCATCAAACGCTATAAAGATAATTTAAAGTTCTGGAACAGTATGTGTACAACATCGCACTAACTGGTCAGACAAAAATCTGCCCTGTGGTCCACTACAGCACGTGACACTTAGCTAACTGCTTACCCTCTGTGTGGGCTGGTGCGTCCAGCTGCCAGGCTTTGAAGTGTCCGTCTTTGCTGGTGGAGACCAGCATGGTGGTCTGGCTGCTGGCTGCCTGGTCAAAGCACATGGCTGTAATCTGTGCCTCGTGGGGAGCCGAGATGGTTGTGTTCAGCACAAAACTGCATGTTACAGGGTTGTGGTTGAAGATCAAGGACAAAAAAAAAAAAAAAAAAAAACATTACTGAACTATTTTCATTCTATTGAGAAAAATAAAAAAAGAAAACTGCTAGACAAGAATGTATAAGCATGAAAAAAATATGAAGACAGCTGAGATGTCCTCACCTCTGCGTTTGTTCATCAAATGCCCAAAGTTTCAAATTAAGCTCCAGCTCAGCAGCTTTCGGTTTTCTTTCTTCCACTGTTGCTAACCAGGTACCAGAGCCATCAAATGCTGCTTTGACCACCTCAAACTGCTCCAGGCCCAATTCGTGAATGTACTCCTGCTGCACTATGTCTAGCTATGGGGAACCCCAGAGATGAAAGACTCAATTAGTAAGTTAAAGGTTAACAGATGGACTTCTCTGGATAATGTGCCATCTTCAGAGTCTTACGTTGTACAACAGTTTGTCTCTTTGAAGGGAGTAAAACTGAAGATGCCCTGGTTTTCCATTTAGCACCAAAGCTTTGCTGCGTGGGTCCACTATCAGGTCTGTGTTGACATTTTCACCTATAGTAGCACAGAAGAAAGCTGTGTAAAGTGACAACCTTGAACCTCCTCTTTCTTTGATAGAGTCATATAATGAAAGAGTGAAACATCCACCTACAAGAATACACTTTTGACACTTACATTCATCTAGACATTGACAAAAAAAAAAAAAAGCAACATATAAAGTAAATGATTAACTTTAGAAATTACACAGAAGATTTGTAAATGGGGTCATTCATTTTGACTGTACAATAATCCCAAACTTCACATAAAGCATTTTGGGCTTGGTTTGATATTTTGCCAGTGTTTGTTTACACAACAGCCAAGTTTACTTTTTTGGCAAACTAAAATAATTCTTATGTTCGTGTTAAGAAAGAAATGTCCAAGCTGGCTATACTGAAATGCTGATAGCTTCCTCTTGTATAATAAAGATTCCTCAGAAGTCTAAAGGTTATTCAGAAGACATGCAGTCTGTTTACAGTTTAGAAACTCATACAGCATGTTTATGATCACAATGTGCCACAATATGTTTCCACCTACAGTCTGTACTCACCTTTGACCAGGCCCTGGATGACAGCTGATACCTTAACACAGCTCTGCATGATTGTGATTTCTAAATGAGATAGAGAAGTCAGTTACTCCCACAACCTTCAATTAAAAGGAAAATCTCAAATCATTCTAAAGACATTTTTCACACATGCGCTCATAACTGCAAATAATGTTGGAAATTAATTTCTGTTCATGATACTATTAAATGTGCAGCATAGATATAAGTCTTTGGCTGCAGTTTATCAAGTGGTCAGAAGGTGCTGCCTTCAGAAACTGTTATATATTAAATATACACCATATATGCAGCATTTGTCATAATAGAGTCATTCTATTTCATATTGTTTTGCCATATAGGTTACAGCGTCTTACTGTTGTCACTGTGGGAGGTGCAGAACAGTGATCCATTAGGTGACACAGCTATGTGTGTGATGGCAGCACCCAGGCGAGGCAGGAAGTCCCGCTGGTTCTCTTGGTTGTATCTCCACTGAACAAGCACAGACTCCACTCCCCCACTCAGCAAGTTGGTACCTGATAAAACACAACAGCCACAGATACAGAGGGGGGATGGTGTTTCCTCCTAAATCTGGTATAATATGAGCTTGTTTTGTAAAAAAGAAATTGATATCCATTTCTGAAGAGAATAATCTTTTATAAGACAGGTAGACACTTGGCTTACTTAGACATAATTGGATAGAACATGAGAGAAAATAAAAACGTGCAATACCTTCTGGAGTGAAGCGCAGTGAACTCACAGCACTGTGGTGCCAGTGCAGGGTTGAGTATGTGTACTCTCTGTTGTGGTTAAAATTTCTCCTGAAGGAACATTTTAGAAATAAGTTTGTCCACACTTCACTGATTACCCCCAAAACAACACAAATGACCAAAAAGAATGCTTAAACAACAACAAAAAAAAAAAAAAACAAGCTCGCACAAGAAACTGAATATAGGAAGTTGCTCAATGATAAGCTTTCTTTTACAAAATATATGCAAAAAAAAAAAAAGGAAAAAAAAGTGACCCGCAGATGAAATGACAAAGTAACAGAGCAAAACAACAAGCATTCTGTGTGTAACCGTTTATGCTTGAGATGACTCACCACAGCCGAATTTTGCCATCTTCATGACCTGTGGCAATGCAGTCCTCTTTCGGGTGACAGGCAAGGCATGTTAAGATGTTCTTGCCTCCCTTCTTGTTGTCTTCTTTGAGAGAGAACCTATCATCCCACAAGAGGACCCATGTTTGGTGTTACAGAACATAACTGTGCTTTTATAGGTAAAACTGGAAATGGGAGCATTGTGGATTAAGTAACTGAGCTGCAGCCTCACAAAAAAAAAATCCAAATTGTTGGCAATATAGCAGTTTAGCCTGCGTATTTGTATTTCTTTTTAAAAAGCAATTAACATTAATTGTAGCAATGTGTTGGATAAACTGTGACCACTTCCATTTCACAGTGTTGCCAGAGGAGAACCCTCTTTTCTTCCCTCACTTCTGCAGAGCAGCTGCAGGATGACGGCAACTGTGAGATGTGCATGTACTGAACTTTTTCAGATTCGTTTCACATTTAAACACAGCTGAAACCACATAGTTAAGCCACTGCAATATAAAAACCTAGAATCTAAAAGAATGTTTGTGAATATACATCTCTTTGAAAACCATTAGTGTAACTGGAAACAATTCTGGAACCTAAATCATTTAGATTCTAGTCTTGCAGCCTACAACGTACATTCAAGTACATCTAATAAACTAATAAAGCTATACTTAAATATTTTTAAATATTAATGGTTTACAACTGTAAAAGTTATTACATTGTTCATGATTGAAGTTCATAAAAACGGAATTTCTTAAACAGCCGTCTCAAATCAAAGCAATGTTCAAAGACAATTAAATACAGGACATCATTCTTTAACATGTCGCCCAGCCCTGATAACTACACTCCTGGTGTCAAAATGGAGCACCTAAAGCCCCTCGCCCCCGCCAGATCGTTAATTTAGAGGTGACAAACAACATGAGTGAACCTGTATGACTTCTTCTTCTCGAAAAAGTAGATCACCAGCTGCGCACCTTTGGCTGAAACAAGATATTCACCCTGTGAAAAGGAGAGTTAATGATTTTAATACACATGCATAGAGGTGATCAAAGATCTAGATTTTAATAAAGAAAGACATATATAAAGTGCAGCTTGTACAGTCATCTACCAAAAAGAACGACATTCATAACACAAAACGTGTCAATGATAGAAGCGGTGACATGCGTACCTGTCTACCAAAGGAGATGGCTGCTGGGTTGGAGCTGACGTTGCTGAGCACAGCAGAAAGTTCTCTGGCCTCCACCAGCTGATCCCCACACTGTGGCAGATGTACTGCAACCAGCTGAAACAACTCTGTACAAACAATGTCAAACGTCAGCCTGTTACCCATCCTTACCCAGTGACCTCTGATCCAGTTTCTCCTTCCAACATGTCAACATGTTAAACATTTCCTGCATTTGGTAATCCCTGTACCCTAATTAAAAACACACAGTGTAGATCTTCATGTATGCAGATACTGGATACAGCAATCCTATAATATGACATGGAGAGACCCGAATGTTGAGGATCAAAGCAATGCACAGAGCAATTTTCTAATTTATGAACATACCAAATTATGGCAATTTAAATTATCTCAAAACATAAGCCTGAATATTACCTACTCAGCATTAACACATAAGTTCTTAGTCTGGCCTGTTCCAGTATCATTAATTACACACTCATTCTATCATTTTACATTAAATCCAAACAATGACTACAACTTGAGGACAACTCAAACCTACCAGATCTTTTGTCATTTTGCATGGGGGTAACAATAAAGATGACCCCTTCATGGTTTGCAGATGCGTACAGCGAGTAAACCGGGTATCCGATTAAATAAGTCTGAAAGAGATCAAACAGCCTTCACATATTTTGCAAAAAACTTCAAGCTTCTTTCTTACACTCATTCCACCCTTCTGACTTGTCCTTGACAGCATGTTCCACTCAGAGCTGTGCATGGCTCTCCACACAAAAAAGGAGCATGGTATTCATACACTGATGAAAAGGAACAAGCACATGCAACTCTGCACCATGAACTCATTACTGATCTTTGTGTTTAATTGCCCTTTATTATGTGGCTACTTTAAGGGTAGCATGTTCCCAAAGGAAATTTAATGAAAGCTAACTTTTCTGCATGGCTTCTGGTGCTTTGTTGTAAGCAGCAATAAATAAGCCTTACCTTTATGAGAATGCCATCTGTGAAGTCCCAAAGTCTGACAGTGCCATCTGTTGAACAGGAGTAGACCTGCAGCCCAGCAAGATTGCATTAGTACAAAAACGTGTGCAAAAAAGTCAAATAAACTACAATAATAACGACAACTTCTAAACTATTTTCAATGAAGTAATAATTGAGCCATGGACAGCCACTTGAAACTGGTGTGCTGAACTGAACATATGGCATTACCATTTGTTCATAAATGCAGATATATACAATATGTATGTGCACACCCAGTTGTGTTAACTACCTATGGACAATCTTGAACATTAATGTGCAGCTTTATCTAGAATATCCACATAAATGTACAGTGAATTGTAGTATTCTATAATAAATGGTACAGTGCATAAAGCTTAGTCTTCAGTTTTTATTAGTTGATTACTTACTATCACTCTACTATTTAACCTATCAATTATTTGACTATTTGATTGAGTTTTGTGAAGTGACTGCTGTAACATTCCAACTGATAAGATACTTCATACATTTAAACAAAGATTGAAGCAGCTTTAAAAAATACTTTCTTAAAATTTCTTTACAGCAAACACTCACACAAAATAAGCCAGTTGTAGGCCAATCTTTCTACCCAGAAAATTGAGATTAGTGTTTAAGGAAGTGGCCTTTATGAATATGAACATTTAACATATGGATTATTTATTAGAATAATAAAAAGAAAAATCTTTTTTTTTTTAAAGCACTGCTTTTGTTGAGAAATTATTAGCTATATTCAATAAGCCTGAATTTGAGGAATTCATTGAATTCCAAAAGAGACTGATTTACAGATGTCAGAATAAGTCTTGAATCAGATCAAGGAGAGAACCTTTAGATAACCTAATCAATAGGAAAATGTAACAACGTATACACTTTATCTAACCGTTTATCTCTGGATGGAACAAATATGTTATTTCTCTGAACGCTGAAAATATGATGTGGTCTGGTGACACAATTAGTTGTTTGGGGTGTTACCACCAAACAAAACGGGTCTGTGTACAGTTTTTGTACGTAAAGTTTTTATAGGGGATCTGGTGACAATTAGCTAAGAAGTAGTAGTTGGTGAGTTGTACTTATATTGATAAAAACCCTGTATATCACAAATAAACAGAAAGGAACATGGTACACCAGGCTTAAGACTGCTCGAAAGACATCTTCATTCCAAGCAGCAGTACTGTTTGGAGTGAGTGTGGAGAGAAGACTGTACCTGCAGGTGGTTGGAAGGTCTGAGCAGCACACCTGTCACCAGGTCGGTGTGTCCCCGCAGGTCATGGATACACTCCTCTGTGGAGGTGCTGAACACCCTCACACACTCTCCTGAAGCACACAACAGGAACCTGCAGCAACACAAACCACCTTTTTCAAATTCAGCTCATGACAGGTAGTGGGTTCTTGTCAGTACGTAATGCACAGCCATAGTTAAATTACAAATAACCGAGTGTCGCAGAGATAAGATGAGATTGTGACATTAATCCGTAAACAGCGGCAATGCTATAACAGTAAGCTTGTTGCTTGAATAGCTAATGCTAACGGATAGGACTTGCTTTAGCTCTACTAAAAACTGTAAGAATCGCGAGAGTCTCTTCCAGCCAACATTATTCATTGTCAGACTTAAAATACACACTAACCTTGAATCATTGCTTATGACGGGCTCCCTGAAGTTAATTTTACTACCACCTCTGTGAACCACGCGGATATCCCCGTTTTCAACCATGTTTTTACCTCAGTAAACTTTCACCCCTGACCGCTGCCCTTTCTTCACCCAGAGCCAGATCATTTACCGTTTATCGCCCTCTATTGGACGGGAGTGGTACTGTACTCTACTAAAGTATGTTTGATAGAATAACATTATCCCTACCTTCAAAATCTCCTGATTACAAGGGACCACACCACAAAGAGTCATATTTTGAATAAAACATTATTGTTGTTAGTATACAAACCAGTTTCCAAATTAATTTTGAATGCTTCTAAAAATGTAAATCAAATCAGTTCTAATGCCATGATCTTCAAATGTACAAAAACAATATAGAATGTTGTAACAAATGCTATTTAGAATATTTTACACATAGGTTAATGTTAAATTTGATGTCACCTTGATAAAAATGTTCTGATATTGCAATGTTTACCACTGTGTGGCACCAGTGCTTCAGAGTTTGATAAATGAGGAGATTATTTTTTGTTGTTTTGAAAGATTGTCCATACTTCCTTGCTACAGCATTGCTGCTGTTAATAATTTTATGGAACTTTTTTCTATTTATCATTTCGTATTACATAAACAGTGGCCCCTTTAGACAGATGAAATGTTGGGCTGCATGGGCTGCATTCAGGCCAGTTTAGCACACTCTGCTACAGAGCCACACTGTTATAGTACTTTCATAAGAGGTTGTGGTATCGCCTTTCTGAAACAGTAGACTAGTAGCAGCATCTTTGGTTTCTGTATTTTTCTTTGTACGTTAAAGTTTTCATTTGCATTCTGAAACTCACCTCTGGTAAAGTTTATTAAATTATTCAACAAGACAAACAAAACCACATCACCTCATTTGCGATGATAATGGATACAACACTTTACGTTTCAACATGTTATTTTCATGTTAGTTAGACACCGCGGGGTCATTTTATTATGACACAGCATCTTAACCTTTTAAAACTATTACAGTTGAAAACTTATAAAGGTTACTGAGCAGGTGACAGAAAGTTCATCCGTCCACTTGAGCTTTTATTTATCATTCTTTATTTATTTCAGTTGGATGGAGGAGGATGGGTTTCCTGAATACCTTCGGCTTTCTCCGTAAATGGAGGTGGTTGAGTTTGTACCTGATTCTCCGTAAATAAGGTCTCTTCCTGGAGTGACGCACATTAAAAGTGAAAGTGCATGTGGTGAATGAAGCACACGGGAAAGCAGCACAGAAACGTCTCAGGTAATAGTTATGAAGATAGTATATTCGTTTACAGTCGTTATTGGAATAAATGATCACGAAGTGTTGTTATTTATATTTATTAAATAACACACTGCCTTCTACGGAATCTTTAGTGATAACCGGTGTGTGCGTGTCTCCTGGACGCGAAGCAGCATGAGCCAGTGGAAGCAGATTCAGCAGCTGGAGATGAGACTCCTGGAACATGTGGATTATCTGTATGATGATAACTTTCCCATGGACATCCGACAGGTGCTCGCCGGCTGGATCGAGTCCCAAGATTGGTGAGTCCTACTCTTTGTGCGTGGTTGTGCTGGGAGGGTTGTTGAGTGAATCTTCTGATATACAAATTATAAACTAAATCCATTTCTTATTTTCTATGTTTATCTTACATTGATTTAATATTAAAATTATTATATGGGAAACTAAAATTCAGTCTTAAAACAGCAGTTTTAAAACAGTTCATATCGATCATGTGAAACAGAAACTACACTGGCTTTCAATTCTGTGCTTTTGTGTATGTATGTATTAACAAGGGCATGATAATTAAAAAAGATCTGGTCCTTACCAGGTTTTAAAATTATGTAAATACAACCACAAATGAACAACAACACATGACATATTACACTGTGTGATTATTTAGCAAAAACTAAGCCAAAATGTCTATGCTTCCATAAGAATAAAGAGGGTAGGCAGCGACTAAGGGCTGTTATTCAAATGCATTTGATTAACAGATAAAAGCAGATGTTTTGGCAGTTTGCTAGTCCATAGTATTTTGGAACATTCTGGTGTGTGTTAAAGCAATGCAAAGGAGGATATACATCAGCAACAATCTTCGTGAGGCAACTATTGCTGACGTTAATCTGGGAAAGGTTAAAAGACCACTTCCCAACTATTTGAAGTCCATCATTCTATAGTGAGAATGTCACAAGTGGAGGTGGAGTGGGAGGTTGAGGACCCAGAATGTACAAATACCAGGAAGGAGGTGAGGAACTAACAATGTAATGAATAAAGGTTTTACTGAAATAACAAAACGAAATAGCAACCAGAGCTAGAACAAAAAAACTGGAGAAAAAAATTAAAATCAGAATAAGAGAAACAGACTGACTAGATACAATGGAAACACACATGAGAACATAGATGACTTGAGCTTCTAACAAACAACATATACTGTATGGATGCAACGGCCTGGCAAGGAAGACCTGAAAACCAGGAGAATATATACTGAGGGATAATTAACAAATGGAAGACAGCTGAGGTAATGAGCAAACGAAACCAGGTGTGACACAGAAACCAGAAAACTAATAGAAATGAACAGAGACCAAAATAAAACTGGAAGCATGAAGACAGAAAATCAATGAGCAAAATAAGACAAAGGTACAAAACATTATATGAAAATGAAAACCAAGAAATACAAAAAACATGGACCATGACAGAGAAGGATTATTCACAACATTAAAGACAGTTGCCAGACGGGTGTCCCAGCAAATTCACCATCAGGTCAGACCAAGCAATATTTGAATTTTAGTAAGAACTCCAACAGCTAAATCGCAGACTCTATAGGCCTTAGTTGGCATGTTAATTGTTAGAGTTCATAATGGCACAGTGAAACATAACAAGTATATTTTGTTCGGAGGGTTTGCCAGGATAAATCCTACTCTCTCTAAAAAGAACATGGCAGCAGGATTTAGGTTTGCAAAGTTGCATCTAAACAAACAACTGGACTTCTAAAAATATGTCTTTTGACAGACAAGACCAAAATGGAGATGTTTGGTCATAAAACACAGCATATCAGCAGAAACACCTCATGTCAAGCACGGTGGTGGAAGGGTGGTGATTGGTCTTAATTTGCAGCCACAGGACCTGGACACCTTGCAGTCATTGCGATGAACATGAATTTGTCAGCATACCAAAATATTCTAGAGTTATATGCGAGACCATCTGTCTGACAGCAACAGGACAATGATCCCAATCACAGGAGCATATTCGGTGAAGTGGCTGAGAAAGAAAAGACTCAAAGTGTTGCAATGGTCCAGTCAAAGTTCAGACCTGTAGTAGTGAATAAATGTTTTTCTCATGAATTTAAGATAATTTAGTTAGACATCCTTTTGAATTTACATTCCAGTCAGTGTTTTAACAGTTATTCCTCTATGAATTGCAGGTGGGGGACAGTAATACAAAAGCAGAATTTTAAGTCATCCGCCTGATACCCCAAGTCAACCTTTTATTGGATTGCATTAACTTGTCCTAATTGTCCGCATAGAGTTAAAGTTTGGAAGAGATTACTATTAAGAACAAGGATTATCTGATCCACCTTCACCTATTTTGGAGGCGTATGACGATGGGATGCCTTATGTGCAGTGAAGAGTAGGAGCCACTGGCCTTTAGTGAGGAGATTTTAATGAAAAATAAAATGTTCGATTTAACAACATATTAAGGTGAAATAAAACAATGCTTCAAAGTAACAATAAACAATGTTGTTAAATGTTCTTTTTTTTGTTGACAGATTATTTCCTGCAACTCATGTTTACAACCCCATCTACATAATTTCCTGTGCTGCCTGCTCTCTACCACATTGTTGGTCTAATTCACTTCTCTGACTGCAGTTTCATATCTCTCCTCTGGTATCTATGCACAGATAGGCTTGTATTACTTAAAACAAACCTTTTGATTTGTTGATTTGTTTGGCAGCTAATCAAAACAGAAAAATGAAAAGTGATAGTGACAGTGACACTGTGATGTCACTGACAATGTGCTGTTAGTGTGGGGTTAATTCTAACTTTCAAATTTAATGCATATCTTTTTTTCAGATGATACTGGTGATTTAGTTTCACACTATTTATTACTAAGATAATTCAAATGTTAAATCAGTTGTCTGCCTCATTGCTTTATTTTCATAAAGGGCATTACACAAACACAATTATGCAAACATATATAAAAATTATTTTCAAAACATATTTCATGCGGTAAAGCTGAATTTTTTGTTTTTTACATTTTGCTCGTTTCCCAAAAGAGTAAACATCAAATGATCTCAATCATGTAAAATGCAAACTACATGTCTTTACCCAGACACATCCTTCTACAAAAGTATATGGATGCTTTTGCAAAGTAACAGCAGAAATAAGTGACAGCAGAAAACTGCTTGTCAAAATTACCTCTTATTTTACAAGCATAACACTGATCACTTTCTTCTTGCTTGGTTCATTTCCTGAATGTGGCTTGCTGTGTTTTTTCAGGGACACAGCTGTTGACGACGAGTCAATGGCCGCAGTGCTGTTCACCAACCTGTTGTCCCAGTTGGAGAAGGTGCGTTTGCTGGAGCAGAACTTCCTACAAAGACACAACATGAAAATCATTCAGCAGCAGCTACAGGTACATCACTGTCATCTCATCCCATCAGTGTTTCTAGACAGACAACTGCAGCATAGAGTAAACAAATGAAAGGATCAAAGAATGTATATCACTATGAAAGAGAAATGGGAGCCCGTGTTCTGAAATGGTGAATGTTAGATAGTAAAATTCACCCAGGCTTGTAAAACTCCACAGACATGACATACTGACACAGCAGGGAAAAGCACAAAAGCGTTTATAAACGTGTTTCTTGCTTAAAAAGATTAAGTAGATTCCTTTTCTATTTGAAGTTCATCATTCTACAGGGAGAAAGATTATTCACAAGTGGAAAACATTCGACACAGATGCCCATCTTGTCAGGAGTGCATGTCTTTGAAAGTTCACCCCAAGGTCAGAGCAGGCAATATTCAGAGAAAGTGCAAAAAATATGAGCTACATCTCAGACCCGACAGACCTCAATTAGCATATTAAATGTTGAGGTTCATGACAGTACAATTAGAAAAATGCTGAACAACTATGGCTTCATTGGAAGGGTTGCCAAGAGAAAACCTGTTTCTAAAAAGAATGAGCCAGGACAGTTTAGTTTTGCAAAGTTGCATCTGAACAAACCAAAAAGACCTATTGAACAATGTTCTTTGGACATCAGTCCAGTCAAAGCTCAGACCTCAAAGCTCAGAACTCAACCAGACTGAAAAGCTGTAATGTGACCTTCAGAGTCCCATTATGTGTGTAAATGAATGCCAATAGATCTGAATAAACTGAAGCAACATTGTAAAGAAGAGTGGCCCAAAATTCCTCCAAAACAATGTGAGATACTGATAGCATCACAGAGAAAACTATTCCTCTTGTTGTTGCTGCTAAAGGTGGTTCCACTAGTTATTTAATTACAGAGTGTACTTAGTTTTTCACTTTTTTGTATATATTTTAGAGAAATAGATGATACCAGGTATGTAAAGGTGTATTGTGTTCATCTGAGGTTGTATCTACTTAATAACACGTGGCAAAGACCAATTTTTTTACTTTATTGTGATAATTAAAGCCTTATAGTCAGAAGAGGGTGTGTTTGCTTTTTAACAACTGTATGTAGAATACTTTGGGGAAAGAAGACAACAGCCCCAAAACAGCACATTTTTTGGCTTCTCTAAAGTTCTAAAGTTCTCGTTGGAACTTTCTGTTTATTATGGTTTTCCACATGTATTGAAATCTTTCTTTTCAAATTACAGTAAACCACATCTTAGTCGTAAGGAAAAAGTCTGTCATTATTTTCCTGAGAATTAATGTAAAGCATTTTTATTCACTCTAACTTGGAAAAAAAATCAGATAATTCTTCTTTTTACATTAATCATCCTACACTTAACGTGCACTTACACCAAACTAGAAGCTGTGTGCTTCATAGCAGAAGTAAAGTTAAACCATGGACCAACCGTTACTGTCGTCATTTAAAAAAAAAAAGTTGTTTTTAAAAACACCTACAATAAGGAGAAGTAGTTTAATGGTATTTGGTGTGTGTGTGTGTGCTATAGTTAAAAGGGAAGTAAAATTATTGTTGTATTCTCAAAAAGGACTTTAACTGTGCTACTGATTTCTCTTTTGTCTCTGTTACCTGTGTGTAGTTGCTGCCTTTTTAACTTTTTGGAAGTTTCAGTTGGCCTATTCTTCAACAAACTATACATCCATGTACTTCCCCATAAATACTGTTGGTGAAGAGTGTAGAATTCAGCAGAGGAGCTCCACAGGATGTTTGGTTGAGCTCAGAGCACATTCAGTGTATGTTTAGTGTATGTTTTATTCTTGAAAAGACCCGTACCTTTGCAGAACAAGCTGTTGAGGCTCACACCGCTGTTTCCTGTGTTTCTGAATGTATGTGTCAAAGTCAACACTTCTTAGAGGAAGTAGTTACTTCTATGTGGTAGCCATTAGTATTTGTGGCTTATTGTTGTTGTTATGTGTGAGCAAAGTTTGTTTCTTCGATTCATCTAACACAGGAGATAATTCAGTCTATATAAATGTTTCTCACTGTTCAGTCAAGAGGTTTTCATGGGGAAACCCCTTCATTGCATTTATGCTTATTTGACCTTTAGTAAGAGAGGTCTCTTGCATGAACATCACAACATTTAGAGCTTAGCACCGATAATGGCAAACAAAAAAATGGAAGTGAGCTTGTGATTGGCAGATGCTAGAAACTCAAAACCAAGCAAATCTGGTGTTTGCCAGTGGCAGTGATGTTACCATAATGAAAGTGTGAATGTTTAGGTGTACATTCGTGCGTTCTTTGTCTCTCTGACAAAGATGCTAATGACTGCTACATGGAGGCGAGGGCAAAAGTTTCCCCCAACCCTCAGCAAAATCTTCTGTGCTTTTCTAAACGAGTTGATGCCAAAAGCACCATCATAAGGAAAGTTTATGGCTGCTGGTTATTAGGCAAGACAAGATTTAATTTATTCCCAAGTGGGATAGGTTACAGCAGCAACAAAGGGTCAGAAAAATTATCAATGCTGTGATCTATATCAACTGCAAAGAATATTATCAATATGATTAAAGAAAGAGTTTAAATTCTCATTAAAGATATTGAAATAAGTATACTGGTAGATTTGTAATACACTCAAGACAGCCACTAAGGTCATGAATAGATAGACATAAAGAAACTCCTTATGAAAAAGCCAACAGCTGCAAAAGAATAAATACTGCAAAAGAAGCTGCTCAGAGTTATGTTAGATGTATTAAAGGAACATGAAACAATGATGATGTGGCTCCAGAACAGCTTTGTCTGGAGTGGAAAAATAACCCTGATAGTATGTCACTGTAATTGGGGTCATCTGAGCATGAGAACTTCACATTTCTTCTTAAAGCTTGTTAGACTCAAGTCAAAAAATTTAAAAGACTTAAACAGTTTAAACAGTTTAAGGGAGATTTACGGTTGTTTAATGAGATAATCCATTGTTTTGGGGATTTGACCAATGCTCAACGTTAGATATCTTTGCACTTTTAAATTGATTACATTTTGAAATCCATAATGTGCAAGTCCATCAAATCTATGGAACCAAACTAAATGTTGGTGCATCCTGTTCAGACAGTCCACTTCAGTTCATGTATGTAAAACAAAATATGGCGTGCTACTTTTATGGTTACTTTTATTACAAATCTTATCCATCCATCCATTTTCTATACCGTCAATCCGTTAATTGGGTAGCGGGTGGGCTGGAGCCTATCCCAGCAGTCATCGGGCGAAAGGCGGGGTACACCCTGGACAGGTCGCCAGTCCATCACAGGGCCACATATAGACAAACGAGACAAACAACCATGCACTCTCACACTCACTCCTAAGGACAATTTGGAGTCACCAATTAACCTGACATGCATGTTTTTGGATGGTGGGAGGAAGCCGGAGAACCCGGAGAGAAACAAATCTCTGTTATGCAGTTATTCTTATTGCTATTTTATTGATGACTTTCTTAATATGGGATGCAGTTAGATTGATTGAAGTGATTGTAAAACACTTTGGTCAGTTGATGTTGTTTTAATGTGCTATGTAAATACATTTTTAATTTGAGTTTGAATTTGAATATATTCCTTTACATTTACTGTGACTTTTGTCCATTCTTTGTAGCAAAACTGCTCAAATTCCTTCAAGGTAGATAGATCTTGCTTGCATTTAGCAATCTTAACCCACCATAAAACACAGATTTTTAACTGGATTGATTAATCTTGGCTTTGATTAGAGCAATCCAAGACATTTGAATATTTACCCTTAAACCACTTGAGTGTTGCTGTAGTAATATGCTTAAGTTAGTTGTTTTTCTCTTAAAGATTAGAGGTGTTGGGTTTGTACTAAATGCTGCATTTTCCATGATGGCCATGATGTACCTTTACCTCATCATGTTTAGGGAGTCTCACAGATGCTTTTTTTTTTCTGTAAACTCTGTTTCCTTCACATCAAGGAAGCTTATTCATGTTTAAGGTAATCAGATGTTAGAGAATAACGATCTAAACAATGCTGTGGGTGCTTTTGTGGTCTGCATGTATTCAAGAGGAACCTTGAAAAAAGATTTAGAATGGAAAGTGATGCCTGTTTCTTTGTTACTGATACTTAGAAATACTCTTTTTATATGTGTGTGTATGTTTCCCACCAGCTGAAATACTCAACCAACCCTGCAGTAATGGCTAGAGTTATATCTACCTGCCTCAGGGAAGAGCGACGTATTCTCTCCAGCGCCTGCACACAGGAACAGGTTTGTCACATCATCTGTTTTGAATGGAAAGTCCCACTGCTTCTTTAATTAGATTTGCTGCTGGTAATTCAGGGCCCCTACCAGGAAGACAGCGCTGTATATTGTACACTCCCACACTCCCAACGTCTCATTTTATTCCTTAGAGACAATGCTGGAAGGCAAAATGCTTTTAGAAGTCACCCTGTAAGTGTTGCAATAACCGCAAATGACATGGCAGTTTTTTTTAAAAACAGTTGATAAAAGTACATGGGCAATTGAAACATAAGTTTAATAAATCTTATCAAGAAACCTGCTTTTTCATATCTGATAAGTTAATAATTACAGTAGATCACAAGACTTCTTGTATATGTTAAAGTGTGCCCGTTGAAAACAGAATAATCACCTCATACTGCAAACACCATCCTTGGTTTTATGCCCCTCAAACACTTCTGTTTTTACCAAACAGAAAAGAACTAAAGCCAAATATAGCCATCAAAGCTTAAAGAACGATTCCTCACAAAATGCAACCTCTAAAAGTTTGCCATATCAACTGATTAACAATCCTGTTACTTTACAGCCTCTTTTTCTCCAAAGTGGACAAGAAAAAGCGCTTACTCCCAAGTTACAGCCCCATCCGAGAAAGAACAGATGCAGTGTTTTCCCTTAAACCAGAAAGAATCTCATTGATTGTGATAACATTTTAGATATTCTCATGTCATGTCGTTGTCAACAAAGCAGTATAAGCCCTTTGTTAAATCAGTGGTGCTGCTTAGCATTCTCCAATTAAGATTAAAACAGGAAAAAGGCATCTTTTTTAAATACAAAGAGTGGCTTAATTAAAAACTAAAAAAGTGACTCAAGAAAACATGTTGAACAGGGCCCACTGGAAAAGTCAATACAGAATTCTGTGGCTTTCGAGAGACAGAAGACCATGGACAACAGAGTTGGGGTCATCAGAGGCAGTGTGCAGGTAACTGAAACAGTCCAACCTTTTAGGAAAAATCCAACAAGCACAGTACCACATTTCATAAATTAATTTTGAAACTGTCTGTTTCAAGTTGATGGACCAGGCTGTGAAATACATTGAGGACATGCAGGATGACTTTGATTTCCGATACAAGACCCTGCAGTCACGAGGTGAGCATTGTAATGGGCTTTGTTTACAAGGTTGAAAAAGAAGAAGGAAAAAAGAGAACAAATAGAAAAAATCTAATAAAAAAAAGGGGCTCTTTTGTTCCTTCGCAGACACCAAGAACCCAACATATTTCATGTTTTGTCTTGCCAGCTTAATTTAATTTCATAATATACATCCATTTTTGCATTTCAAGCATTCAACCCATTTTACTCATTCCAACATAAAAATGTTGGAATAGAGCAATTTAGGACTAGTAATAAGTCAGGTAATTGTAATCATGATTTGGTACAAAAGCAGTGTCCATGAAAAGCTTGTCTTTGAGGCAGAGTGCCTGGGAAAAATCACTGAAACATTCAAAGAGAGTGTTCCTTAAATAAAGATTGAAATGGATTAACTTAAATCTCTATACAGTGCAGGATATCATGAAAAAGATCAAGAAATCTGGAGGAATTTGAATGCGTAAAGAGCGTAGGACTAAGCCTAAACTTGACACCCAGGATCTAAAACCCCACATAATGCGATGAGTTACACTAAGTGCAACCTCTTACAGTCATTTGAGAAGTGACTGGTGCTGTCAGCCAGGAGAAGATTTCATCAGGTGGTCTCTGACTTTTCTCAGGCGTTTCGACCCTGAAACACAACACCTTCCAGTCGGTGGGTCTGCAGTGATGGCCAGTCATTGCCCATCTTCTCCTGACTTCCAACTTAACTCCTCCCTCCTACTCCATAATCAGCAAGAGGCTCACGCCCAACCTGCGAGCAGCCATCTTCCTCTCCCTCCCTTCTTGGCCTCCTCAGTCCATATGACTGTGTAAGTTCTCAGAGAGGTTTGGACAACCTGGGGAAAATGGAGTTTCCGCCCCAGGTCTACCCTCATCTCCCATGATGGTGCTGTGTACAGGAGGCCATTCATAGTTTTCTTGGAGGATACTGGTCTCTCCCCCACCCTGACGAATTGGATGGACGGTACTTGGCTGAGAGCAGTCTTGCACCCAGCCTGTATGTGTGCCATTGTTCCTCTTTCTCCACATAGCCTGCAAAGAGGTTCCTCCCTCAGCCCCCACCTGTGCAGGTTTGTTGGTGTTGGGAGGTTGTCATAGACTGAACAGAGCAGGAACGAGCTGCAGAAGGGCTCTAGTCGCCCTAGTTCAGGTCAGGTAATCTTACGTTTTGGCAGGTCCCACTTCGTCCAGGCCCCCTTTGATCCATGCTCCACAGCCCGAGACATTCTTCCTTCCTCCTCCAGCTGTTGGATCTCAGCTTGGACCATGTCTTTTCCTCTGACACTAAGAACCAACATCACAAGCTGATATAATCACATGGACCAGGGAGAACTGATGTAAATCTTTGTCAAGCACTACAATATGGAGTTTGATTCACAATTTTTTTTAATTGATCTTTAAACCTTTTAAAAGCCTCATTGAGATTAAAAATCTCTTTTCCAAGAGTGTTCTGGCCAAGACAGCAGTACGCAGATTAAAATGTACAAATGCTTCTTAAAACTTCACTGTGCGAAACAAAAACAAAAAAGAAACTTATGTTAACCTTGTCTAGAGGCAGCATCCAAAAGCCAGGCTCCTTGGTAAAGGTCATTTACACTTCTGTTGTAAGGAAAGGAAATGAAAGGAAAAGCATCATTACATAGTGGTAAATGCTGTACTGTACCAATGTTTGGAATGGGCTGTAGGCCTGAAATGCAAGAATGGATATATATGATAACAATTTAAATATAGTTTCAAGATATAAAACATGAAATATCTTGGTTTAATACGGTTTGTAAATGTAAGAAATACTGTTAAATGTATTATTATATTTCTCGTTATTGTCCAGTTGCACAGTCTACAACATACCCTTCTCAAATTGAATGTTTGTGATTATATATGTGTGTTTGTTATAGAATCATCAGATAGGAACTCTGACATTATGAAACAGGAAGTACCAAGACTGCAGGAAATGCTTAACAGGCTCGACTTTAAGAGAAAGGTAAGCATTTTCAAAGCTCTACAAATATAAACTCATTGCAGTGTATGAACATGTCAAAAACATTTAGCATCTTTGACTGTTTGGCTCTGTAGGAGATACTGTCAAAGATGGATGTTGTGATCAAAGAGATTGATGACCTGATGACCACTCAGCTCAGCCCTGAGCTGCAGGACTGGAAACGCAGGCAGCAGATTGCTGCCATTGGTGGTCCCCTGCTTACTGGCCTGGAGCAGCTGCAGAGTTGGTAATGAACTCAAACAACAGCTTGAAAAAAAATTCACAAAGACCTGACACACATATCAACAAATGGTTTTGTAAATGCAACATTCTTATGAGGAAACTTAAAAAAACTGATTTAAAAAAAAAGCCACTGACAACAGTTTTACTGTATTTAAAAAGTTTAACTGAATATAAAAAAAACACAACGGAGGGACAAAAAAAGGAATATATCCAATATTTCTAAACAAGAGCATGTTTTCTTCACCTGTCAATATTCACTCATTGTACATAGGGCAGAATGTATAGTTAATAAAAGATTCTTGGATCCAGATCTATATCAAAAGTTAACCATTTCTAAGTTGGGCTATGCCCCAGCTAAAGTAGCATTTAAAAGCAAATCCTACCATAACTTTTTGAGTAATCGTGAAAACAAACCAACAAACAAACAAACTGAACCAACTAAGTAACCTGCTTCACAGAGGTAAGAATTATTTTTATTTCTGAACCAAAACAGTGATAACCCAGGTGACGTGAAAAAGGTAATTCTGTCTGGCTTGAAAGTTCCTCCACAGTGACAGACGATGTTTCTCAATTCAGCAGAATGATTTTGTTGACCTTTACTGGTAAAATCAGTGAGGTTTCTTTTTATCCTTTTCAGTGACATCAGTTCCTGACTTTGTAACTTGCAAAATGCATGGGTTTTGTCATGTAAACACATTCATTAGAACAAACAGACTCATCTGATGAAAACAGTTAAGAACAGGAAAAGCTTAAAACACTGTATATGTAATATAGGTACATCTTTGTCATCCATTTCAGTCCATTGGTTGTACTTATAAGAGTTGCTTTAGTGCAATAAAAGAGTAGTAAACCCCTTAAGCAGTCATTACAGGGCAGTTTTATTTAACAAGACTCTATCATCTCTTTATGGGTCTATGTCCTTGGTCCATTGCAGTTGTAGAAGTAGTCACAGCCTCCTTTTAACTTAAAGTACTCAACACTTTTTGAAAATACCCACTGCAGGTAAGAAGCCTGTTCATAAACAACATTTACTTAAAGCATAATCAAAGTACCTCTTCTTAATTAAAATGTTGTCTGTGTTCTGCTGTTGAGTATTATGTCATTATTATTATTATGCATTAATAACATTGTCTTATATTATTTGGGTGGTTTACAAGCTACTTACACTACTAAATTCCACTGCCACAATGTTTTTGTATGTATTTATCATTATGAGGTTTTACAGGTGTGGTTTTCAGACCAATATCTCATTAGACTTACTGTCATTAAATGTAATTGTTTTATAACTTTGATGATCCTTCAACTTTTATTTTAATACTGTTAGTAGCTCCAGCTTAGTCAGTACTTTGATTTAGGTCCAAATCTCCTCAAAACCAATAGTTAGCCTTAGCTCTACTTTGTGTGAAGCATATATTTGCATGTTAGCCTGATAGTTATGATTGTTACATTATCATTCACTAGCCTAACAAATTAACTTATCTTGGTGAGTGTGTATGTTGGAACAGTTTTGACTGTGCATTTTTCTTCTGCATGTCTTTGGTACATCACTTCTGCTCTCAGTTTTATCAAGTCAAGTAGTTTTCTTACTGACAGGGGCTAAACCCATACCATAAGATTTTAAAACAGTATATATGAGGTCCCATTCCCTTTTTTCTTTGGTCCCATCTTCTTCTCCCTCCTCAGGTTTACTCTGACAGCACAGAGCCTCTTCCAGATCAAGCGCCAGCTGGACAAACTAGGGGAGCTGGTTGTGAAGGTTACTTATGAGAGTGACCCAATTCCACTGCAAAAACCTCAGCTTGAAGAACGAGTCAAGTACCTCATCTACCATCTCATCAAGAGGTACTGACATTGCAAATTGTAATCCAGTTTCACAAAATACTATATACAGTCAATACTTGGAGGAAAATTAGGCATCATTGTGTAGCTGAACTGAATGCATTTTGTTTTATTTTGTTGCAGTTGTAAATGTCCTGGCTTGTTTCAGAGAAGCTGTATTTTTTCTCAGCCTAGGAAAATATGCAAATTGTACATAGGCTGAGAACATAGATGCATAAATAGGTAACATGACTTTGTCCTCCATTTGCAGTACTGACAACACGTTATACGACTTAGGAAGGCAATGCTGTGAATATAGTTCTATCAGTTGAAATGATCAAATTGATAGTATGATGTATGGTATGTTCTTAGCTCATTTGTGGTGGAGAAACAGCCTTGCATGCCCACACATCCACAAAGACCCCTCATCATCAAAACTGGAGTACAATTTACCACCAAAGTCAGGTATCATCATATCAAATTTCTTTTCTTTTTTTGTCTGTCCCTTTTTGGCTTGTTCAGGGTTTAACTGTTAGTTTATTCATTGTTATTATTGTTTGCTGAGAATTCAATCACGGATTTTTTTTCTTATCTGATTTCTACCAGGCTCCTGGTAAAACTTCCAGAGGTGGATTATCAGCTGAAAGTGAAAACAACATTTGACAAGTATTTATTTGTTTCCTTAAAAAAATAAAAAAATAAAATTGTACTGTGTCAGTATTTGTCTGCAATATTATTCAAGCATCACTTTTACTAACATATATATATATGTTTGTGTGTCTGTAGGGACCTCCCTCCTGGCAGAGTGTGAGTACAAACAGTCTCAGTATAGCACGTGCTGCCATTGTTCAGTTTTAATGCAGATAAAAGCAACGCAGCATGAAGGTTGCACTAAAATACATCAAAATATAGATATGTATGTGTTCAGACATATTTTTATGTTGAAATCAGTTTTACAAACAGTTTTACAAAAATATCACTTTATAGGTGAGTTAGTAAAGAAACAGTAACTGTTGATTTGATTTTAGTAGGTTAACTTCTATTACCTTTAAACCTACACTTTCTTTCAGCTTAACAATTTCTTAGCAAGTCTTTGAATTCATTGTAATCATTATGATGAGATTTGTTGTGTATTTTTTGCTATAATTCAAGTTAGAGAATTATAACTTTGGGAAGAAAACCTTGTTGAAATCTTTTAAATGAGATTGGATATTTGTTATGCTAATTTAACACCAGATTATTTCATTTTTAAATGACTTGCAGATTTCAGCACATACATGTCTGTACCATTTAAAATAGTCCAGAAACTCCATCCTCAGATTAATCGAGTCCATCACATCAATCTATATACTAATTAAAGTAGGCAAATCCATGAATCCGTTGTTGTTTGACCTTCCTTTTTTCCTCAGAAGTCGTCAGTTTTTCATCCTGACCAACAACACTAAAGTGATGGACATTGAGGACTATTCAAATGGCTGCCTCTCAGTGGAGTTTCGACACCTGGTAAGACAACCTCACTGCTCTACAGATACTAAATAGTAAAAGTAGCCTACCTTTTATTTGGTTATGTATATAAAAACATCTGAGTGTTTTTAGATATTATTTAATGCAACTGACACTGAGTTTGTGTCTCACAGCAGCTGAAAGAAAAGAAATACATTAATGGTACAAAAGGGAATGAGGTAAGAAATATAGAAGACTATTAGCAGACCTGTAAAGTTCTTTGTTATCACCTCTGCAGATCAACTACTCTACGTGTTGGTTTTGTTGTGTTTGTCCGTCACTTTCAATATCTGACTACTGCAAATTAAGTCTAAATGTACTTTTAAGCTGGTCTGTGCGCTGATTCCTTATTAATGAAGTGGCACTAAAAAGGCTCTGATGTGGACTGGTGTTTGGTGTATTTTGCAGGGCCTGCTCTCTGTGACTGAAGAACTTCACTCTCTTAGTTTAGAAGCTTGCTTCACTGTGCAGGGCCTCACCATCGATCTGGAGGTCAGTATCAGTGACATTTATATTTATTTATTTTAGTTGCAGACTGTGTGTAATCTTTTTTTAACAAAAACTTTATTAATCTGTTTTCCCACAGACATGTTCCCTGCCATTAGTGGTGATTTCCAATGTGAGTCAGCTGCCTGGGGGCTGGGCCTCTGTAATGTGGTATAACCTACTGACTGATGAGCCGCGGGTGAGCTGTCACACACAAAATACAATCACATATGATTAGCTAAAAGCAAATCTGTTTAATACAACAGTTCTTTACTAAATCTAGTTTTTTTTTAAGCTTTTATTGTTTTGTTTTTTGTACTGAGCAAAATATAAGCCAGATTAAAATTCTCATTCCTGTCTGAATCATCTTTTGACAGCAAGCAACATATTATAAAAACAACACAAGCAGCAATAACCCTTACCTTGCATTAATGTTGTATATTTGTATATTTTCTATTGTCTGTAGCAATACATTTGCTAAGTAACTTAGTTAGGTGTATTTTTTCCACTGTTGGTGCTTGAACAAAAAGCTTCCAACCTTTTAGACTTTTTTAGTAAATAAGCTAATGGATGTTAATGGGGTAAATTTGTTTTAAAGACATCTTAATTTACCTTAATGCCCATATTCATGAAAAACAATCTTTCTTATCTTCCCTACCTTTTTCCTTTTCTTCCTCTTCCATGTCTGTACATAGAACTTGGCGTTCTTTGGTAACCCACCTCGGTCCAACTGGAGCCAGCTTTCTGAGGTCCTCAGCTGGCAATTCTCTACCTTTGCTGGACGAGGCCTCAACAAAGAGCAACTTGCCATGCTGGTGGAAAAGCTTTTGGGTATGTCTGCCATTTAGTTTTACTCAGTGGATATACATTTTTAGATTAAAAAAAAAAATCCAATGTAGCAAAAAAATTTAACTCAAAATGAGTTTAAGAGTACTTTAACAGGACTCATACCAGTTTACTTTATTTTTGTTTATAACATAATTTAGTTCAGCCATTAATACCATTCTCTGTATGTTTCCTGAAGGTCAACATGCCTCCTGCGGTGACTATCAAGTGTCCTGGTCCAAATTTGCCAAGGTAACCACATACACTACCGTGCAGTCACAGTAATGCGATTGCACCACCTTGTGGCCTTTGCAAAAGCTATTTCTATTACTGAGGCTATTTTTTTTTATCCTGGTCATGTATATGTTCCAATTCTTATTCCCCCTCATTATCTTTTTGTCTTTTTACTCATTAAGGAGAATATTCTAGGAAAGCCCTTCAGTTTCTGGATGTGGTTGGACTCAATCCTGGATCTCATCAAGAAGCACCTCCTGCCAGTCTGGAATGAGAAGTAGGTCACAAGCTCACTTGGTATATCTCATGTTATCGCACCTTCAACCCCCATCTCCTTCCTCTGTCCCGGTAAACTTTTTGCTATTTCCTCGGGACCGATTTTATACTTAATTTTAGAACCTATTTTTCTATAAGTGTCAACAGAATGTCAATGTATGACAGTATCATTTGACACCTCAGGTTGAAACATAAAACGGTGATATTTTTTCTCTTTTACCACCATCATTTGTTCAGCTATATCATGGGCTTTGTGAGTAAGGAGATGGAGCGTGCTCTGCTGAAGGACAGAGAGCCTGGTACTTTCCTCTTACGCTTCAGTGAGAGCCACCTCGGGGGAATCACTTTCACCTGGGTGGAGCACAGTCACAATGGTGAGGTCGGCTTTCTAATCCGCCAAAAGACTGTGTGTCAATGCAATGACAAAAGGATACTTTACATAATTGTCTTTTATGAAAAACAGAATTTTGGACCAGGAAAGTGAGTTTTATTATTATTTGTCCAAGGCCTACTCCAGTTAAACATCCCCAACAGGCTTTTAAACACTTTTTTAACCTTACCTATTTCTGTGCTTGCTAACAGTACTTTTTTTTCTTTTAACAACAGGTGATGTGAAATTCAACTCTGTGGAGCCATACACTAAAAACCGGCTGAGTGCTCTTCCATTTCCTGACATCATACGGGACTACAAAGTGATTTCAGACGGAGTTGTCCCTGAAAACCCACTCAAGTTCCTCTACCCCGACATCCCCAAAGACGAGGCCTTTGGACGGCTCTACAACAGTCAGCCTAGCAAAGGCAAAAATCATAAAACCTTGTATTTATCTGGGTTTGAAATTTTTTAATGCTTGAAATTTTGTTGGGTGCTTAGAATGTAGGCAACAACTCTAATGTCTTTTGTATTTCTGTTTGATTTCCAGTGCATCCATACATACATACTACCCTCATCCCCATCTCACAACTACGGTGAGTTCTTTCTGTTTTCTATATATGCTTGGAAAACTTCTGTTTAGATAATTTTGCACAAACTTCATTTTTAGTTGAAATATATTAGGACATGTTTCTGATTTTCAAATGTGTGTTTATGGAACTGGTAACATCACCTAAGAGGTCGAAAAGTGACATCTCAATGTAGTTTTGCCAGGGCCTTACTTTCAACTTTGGAGTGAGAGGATAAGTGGTTATTGAGACAGGCAAACAGATATAAATTGGGGATCTTAGGTTACACCCAAAAGCTTGCTAAGAATAATGTTCAGAGAGCACATTCTTTATATCAAAAACATTAATCGAAATATCAAAAACGTATAAAGTATCTCAAAGTTCCGTCTACACACGCTTAAGTACCCTGCAAAACACTTTTTAAGTCTTTAAGATGTTTTTCTTAGCCTTTTATGATAGAAACAATCAACCATTGACAGTGTAGGGGGATAGAGAAGATATGGTGACTGCGCTCTACCAGTTGTGCTACAGGAGTACTTACCTGTGAAATCTGAAGTATTTCAGTTAAATAGTTGCTAAGATAGCTGAAAACCACAAAGACAGACTCACAGAGATTTCCATAATTATTATACATTTTATTTTAACATTTGGACCATATGGCAAGGTTACAAGACTCAGGGCTTGTAAATTTCATCATCACATTTAGAAATAATTTCCATAACTTATTAGAGACAACTAACACATAACTATGGTCTCTCCCTTTTTGCTATTCCAGCTCTAATGCAAGCACCACATCACCTGCTCGTCAGTCTCCTGAGCCTCCAATGACTCCTGGGGAGTTTGACATGCTCAGTGAGAGCTTATGCTTCGATATTGATACCGTAAGTTTGCATGCACTGACTTCTGTACTTAAAGTTAAAGCTAGCAACTATCTGTTTTTCTTTTCGTACATGAATCCCAATGAATGACTGAAAATAAAAACAAACTGATCCTACAAACAAATGTTAAGATTATGTCCAAAGTCCTAATGTATTTACTGATTTATTAAAGAACACATCCATGAACCACCTTGCTGCCCTTACTTGGCAGGGGGACATGATTAACAACAAAGGCACAATAAAATTATTGAATATTGTTTGAAATATTGAAAGTGATGATGCTTTGCTGCTAATGTTATTTTTCTTTTTGCTTAACAGATGAGCTCTTCATATTCAGAGTAAAGCAAGATGTGCAACATTTTAATCAACAAACCTTTCAAGTTGACCTGATGCCAGTCTTTAATCAGTGTGGATATCTTGATATTATTATGATTTTTAGCTTTGTTTAAAGATGTTTTGTTGTTAAATGTTGCTTGTTTTATTGACTTTTTTAATATTCATACTTTTTCCATTAAATAATTGTTTTATGTCAGTCTGTTTTTATTGACTGTGATGTGTATAAATCTGTTTATTTTGACATTTATTATTAGACATTTTATGTCTCGTGGCAACAGCTGGAGTAGTTGTATAGTGATTCGTTCCAGCCTGTGTTACATCTATGCACATAATTATGTACTCAGCTTGCTTATATGCCACCTATTGGCCACAAAGAAAGTGCATGAAATATCTAAAGACAACAACTTGGCTGTGTATATTTCTATAGATGGTACAGCAGAAGGAGGTTTAATTTTGGAAGAAGCCAGAAATTAAATATCTGCAAACTTGATACAATGCTACATCATGCAACGCCTTGAATGTGTGCATCAGCATTTCTGGAGAATCATGTAATTCTCTGTGAGCTGAGAGTGGATGAAGTGTCAAGGTATTTACCAGGAAATTATTCAGCTCTGCTCGGCATGTTGTTCCCTTTGTAGGATTAAAAGCACCTTTTCTCTATGAAACAACATACCATTTCAATTTCCACACTCATGATTAACTCTATTTCCAAATGTATGAGGTGTAAACCACTGACCATAACCAAATTATATCACATCATAAAGAACTGTTTTGTGTCAGGCCTGTGGAACCTAATGAAATGATGGGTTTTAGCCGAACAGCCACAATTTTGCTTCGTCGTACTGTTGTTTGTTTCTCATTTAAGTTTGTGTGATTTTAACTACAATACTGTCACAGGTGCAGGTAGGGTATGTATTTAGGCCCCTGGATAGAACCAGTATAGATTTGTCTGTACCCAATTTCTATACTAACCTAAGCAAACCAGTCTGAAGATGCTTTTGACCTTGCTGTGAAACTCTTGACCAAAGACTGTAAAATAGGTGGGCTCTAAAAATGTCGTAGTGTTTATTGAAAACGTAGATAGTATTTGGTAGTGGCAAAACAAGAAAACAACCAAGACGTGATATATAAGCCTACTCTCTTGTACATATATTGAATGTGTTTTGAACAGTGAAGACAGTCATTCACCTCAACACTTTTGTAATGGTTTAAGGTTTATGGTTTTTCCTTTGAATGCAAACTTAATGGACAAATGTGTAGTCAAACAAATACATTTTTTCCTGGCCTTGTATGGCTGATATGTTGCAAGAATTAGAATTTTAAAATATTAAACAAAGTTTTGAATTGTAGAATAAAGGAATCTTTAGTCAAAGTCAAAGTCAAATTTATTTGTATAGCATATTTCATGTACAAAACAATTCTAAGTGCTTTACATGAAATGAAAACATTGCGGCAGGGGGCAGAAAAAGCAATAAAAAATATGTAAAAGAATATAAATAGAAAAATTTAATAGTTGATTAAACTTAAAAACTTTTAACTTTACACAAGTTTTGAGGTGTTACATGTCACACGATGTGGAGTTGAGAGGAGAGGGATCCAAAATACAGACTGAGAGGGAGGAGGTTGAGGAGAAACTAAACTGATTTATTAAAACAGCAACAAAAGGTGCATCTGAGCCAGAAATCCAAACAAAACAAAAACCTGATGGATGAACAGGAGTAACAGACTGAAGAAAGGGACGAGAGTAGGGACACGAATGACAGTGAAATCCATGAAGTGATACAACGAAGATCTGGCAAGGACTGAAGGAAATGAAAGAGAATATATACTGAGGAAGACAACGAATAAGTGACTAGCTGTGAATAATTAGCAAGGAAACAGGTGAGTAACTGGAGATGAGAACCAGAATGGGAGGGAACCAAGGAAACTAAGAATAATGACCAGAATAAACACAGGACAAAAAACATAGAACAAAAGCAAACTGAGAGCATGAACTCAAATGATAAAACCAAGAAAACACTAGAAAAACAGAAACAAAAAAAACAGAACAGCAGAGCGCAAAACTCCACACCATGACATTATCTTTATTTTTGTCGTGAAACATCCCTTCCTCCCTATCAGATACTATTCCCCCTGTGTTTACAAGGACACGAGGCTTGCTCATCTGTCAAATTCCTACCGAAGTTAACTTAATTTACTTTATTTGTGATACAATATTTAATGCCAAGCTACTACATAACTATGCGCTTTCTACCCATTCACGCACATTCATTCAGTTTCACATCAGTCAGTGTGGCCAGGGAAGGCGGAGTCGAACCATTAACCTTCTGGTGGGCAACTACTCTTCCACCTGAGCTACAGCCGCCCTAGAACATCAGTAATTACATTACATCAGTCCCATGTTATATTGTCCACTATCTATTTGTGTCTATTTGCTCAGCCTGTTACAACTCCAGACAAAGAGGTGTAGCCATTCTGATAAATAGAAGAGTAAATTTCACCGTAAACGACACAGTTATAGATCCAGAAGGTAGATTTCTAATAGTTAATTTATCTATTCAAAATATGAATTTATGCATTGCAAATATATATGGTCCAAATGTGGATGACCCCTCATTTTTTCACTCCTTTTTCACTTCACTCTCTGATCACTCAGATAACACACTCATCATAGGAGGGGACTTTAACATGGTATTAGACTCAGGAGTAGACAGACTCAGTACTTCAGGAAGTCAGCGGAACTGGCAGTCCACGAATATTGTTAAACAGTATATGAAAGACTGTGGTCTTTGTGATGCTTGGCGCTCCCACCACCCCACTCTTAGAGAATACACCTTCTTCTCACCGGTACACCACTCATATTCAAGAATAGATTATTTCTTAGTTAGCAGTTCCTTGATGAGGGATATTTCAGACACCAAAATCCACCCCATCACTATCAGTGATCACGCTCCAGTTTCTATCACACTGAAGAATAACAGAGTTACACCACCAGCTAGGAATTGGAGATTTAATACATCATTACTAAAAGACCCTGATTTTATTAATTATTTCAAAAGGGAATGGTCTGTATATTTAGAAAATAATGACCTGCCAGGAATGTCAGCTTGTACTCTCTGGGAAGCCGGAAAAGCAGTTATGAGAGGCAAAATAATCTCTTTTTCATCAAATAAGAAAAAGAGGGAAAGTTCAAGGATATCAGATTTAGAACTCAGGATTAAATCATTAGAAATAGTCTACAGTACCTCCAAAGAGGAACACATACTGAATGAACTAAGAAAAGCTAAACTTGAATTAAACAAAATTATTGATAAACACAGTTTCTGATACAAAGACTTCGCTTGGAGAACTTTGAGCACGGCAATAAATCTGGAAATCGTGAAGAACTCATGAAAATAAGCTTATTCTCGGATTCCTGAAACTTTAGATTTGCTCTTTCTTTTACTGCAAAGTACAACATTGTTTTTTTTTGTTTAAATCTTTCTAGACATGGTAAATATGAAGGACAAAGCAGTTTTAACATAGTTTGAGTGAAGGAATTCATTTTATAGATAAAATCCCAAGAGTCTGCTGAAAAAAGAGAGTGAATGCGAAGTAGACTTTAACACGGCTCTGGGAGCGAGCCGAGTGTGGGCTAACCGGGAGAATTGCTTGAAAGAAACGCGACACCGAATGACCGCTCATTCGGTGTCGCGTTTCTTTCAAGCAATTCAGAACAAAGCCTCAATATGGTGTTCCCATGGTATTTTTGTTGCTGCCTTGTCTTTTGCACAGAGTAAAAGACAAGGCAGCCATCGAATAGGGCCCGATTGTTCCTACTTGGTCAGCCGAGGAGCAAAGGGGGGGAGCAAGCGTCTCAACCAAGCAAAGGTCACCATGGGGAAGGTGGCTATGAAAACTAGCCCGATGCCCTGCTCCCGCAGTGACGGATAATCGTACTCTGGTTTCTCTTCATAACGTACAAGTCTTTTGCCTTTTACTAAAGATTTCCGTGGAGAGCAGCACTAATGAGTTGTTTCTATTTTTGGCAGGCTTTACCTTTGCGGGTGAAGCCCTTTCTGTCTGTGCAAAAGAAATTTTGTTACTGTGCAGAGTGACTTATCTGAGTAGAGTCACCTTACTTGTTGCGACTGTGCCGATGTTCGAAGCTGGAGTGCAAAGTTGTTGCTTGAATGGTGCTCGCTGGAGCGTGCGGGAGTGCAAAGTTATACCATTTAAAAGGGCTGAAGAGTGCTCAGTGCAGCGGGTGGGCGGAGATGCAAAGTGACACTCTGGCCACATCGAAAACCGAGGTTACATCCACTACCAGGGGCAGCCCAAGCTCTGCCGCAAGTGCGGTGAGCATGGGCACCTGGTTGAGGCTTGTACCAAGGTGATATGTGGGAAGTGCAGAGAAATTGGGCACACTTTTGGAGAGTGTCCAAATGGCAGGAAATGTAATCTCTGTGGAGAATTAAATCACCTCTTCAGAGATTGCCCTAAATCTTTTGCCAACAAATTAAAGACGGTAAAGCCACAGTCAAGCCAACAAAGAGAAGGACCAGAGGTGGCAGTTGGTGAACAAAGTGAAGAGGTTGACCCAATAAATTCAAACTTCCCACCAAAAGTTTGGATTGGAAATGAGGAGCAAAAAGGGGAGGGGCCTGTAGAGGCCTCACCACTCAGTGCTGAAGTCTGTGAGAATTCACAGGCAGAGGGTGGAGCTACGCTAAATGAGGAGGAAGAGCAGACAGGTGAGTCTAGTGAAGATACTCACCTCCCCGAAGGTCAACAGCCGAAGAGGACGGCATCTGAGTTGTCCTCTGATTCCCCAATGGTATCAGAGAAGAGGGGAAGGGTTAGGTCCCTTTCAGACAGTTCTTCAGTGGAAGAACCTAGAGTCTTCCCCTCCGACTCACCAAATGAGGTCTCCTTTTTAACTTTAGCTCTGCAATCAACCCCCAGGGACTCAAAGTTAAATGAGTAATAATAAAATAAAATAAAATGAAATAAATAAAATAAACATTGCGTCAGAGGCCAACACAGAGAGTCCGAAAAGGAACTATAGATCACCCTACTCACTTTTCACCTAAAGAAATGAAGGAAGAGCTAGTTTCCCAAGAAATAACCTGAGTGTGTAATTTGTTTTGATAACTTAGAAAAACGAAAATGACATACCTACTTTCCTTTATCCTTTTAATGGTTCTCACCTTCTCAATACTAAACGTGAGAAGTGTGAAATCAAAGACAAGAGCCCAGAGTATTTTATCCTTCTTAGACTCCATAAAATCAGATGTGTTTTTATTACAAGAATGTGGACTACCTTTTTTTAAAAAACCATAGACAATGGGAGGAAATGTGGCCCCATTTATCGATATGGAGTGGCTCAAATCAAAATAAAAATGATGGTGTGGCCATTCTAATTAAAAATCCGCATGTTCTGGTGAAAGGTAGCACAGTGGTGAGAGACGGACGGGCACTCTTAGCACACTTGAATTTTATGAGGCAAGACTTTAACCTCTTAAATATTTATGGAAAAAATGACAGGTATGACCTTTTAGAAGATATACAGATTTACATGCTAGGGCAAGTACCTTTAGTTGTAGGAGGGGATTTTAACTGTATCTTGAGCAGGAAAGATAGAAAAAGAGCAGGGGGAGATTTTAAAGTGGATAAGACTTCGATTTTACTTCAGGGCATATGCAGGGATTTTAAGCTTACTGACTGTTTTAAAACCATGCATCCCAGAGAGGAGGGCTTCACCTGGTTTAGTCATGATGGCACCAGAGCCTCTCGCATTGATTATTTCTTTACTAGAGATTGCCCACCCACTGATGTTAGATTAACCCCTGTTTTCTTTTCAGACCACCTTATGCTCTCCTGCACCCTTTCACCCCCTTCTGGTGTGACGGTAGGAAGTGGTCTGTGGAAAGTCAACTGTTCCCTGTTGGAGGATGAAATCATAGTCAGTCAGTACAGGGAATGTTATAAAGAGTGGCAGACCCTTCAAGACCTCTACGAAACACATGCACAATGGTGGGAAATGGTGAAGGAAACGACCCAGACTTTTTTTAAACAGCAAGGTAAACGTAAAAAAAGGAAAGAGAATAGATGTATGATGGGACTACAGAAACGCTTACAGCGCTACTTTAAACTAAATCAGTGTGGCATAGACTTTAATGAAGAAATCAAAGATGTCAAAAAGGAAATGTCAGTTTTAGCAGAAATAAAGAGTAAAGGAATTTTTGTAAGAAGCAGGGAGCAGGAAATTGAGGAAGGTGAAAAATGCACACGGTACTTTTTTAAGAAAGTTATAAATAAAAAGGAGTGTATTCAAAATCTAAAAAGAGAAGATGGGTTTTTAACAAAATCAACATAAGAGATGATTGAAACTGTACATACCTTTTATAGTAACATGTACAAAGAGAAACCAGTGCACTTGGAAACATCGGCAGAAATTTTTAAATTCGTTGACAAAACCGTAAAAGAGAATGCACACATGACACAGGAATTTACTGCTTTAGAGTTAAAAAAATGCCTAACAGGTTTTAAGAGAAGTCTAGCTCCGGGTTTAGACGGGCTTCCTGCAGAATTCTATCTGACCTTTTGGGACCTTTTATCATCAGACATTTTAGATGTTTTTAAAGATTTTGAAAAACTCGACCGACTGCCTGACAGTTTTAGAGTGGGAATAGTGACTCTACTTTATAAAAAAAATGATAAGACTGACCAAAAGAGTTGGAGGCCCATCACACTTCTAAACTTTGACTGTAAACTTTTTAGCAAGGTTTTAGCGACACGGATGTCCTCTGTTTTAGAGGAGGTAATTCACCCAGACCAGGTTTGTGCCATCTCAGGGAGCCAACTCACCGACAGCCTCGTACTGATTCGAGACATCATTGATTACGCTAAAGACAGAAACACCCGGCTTGTCATCTTAAATTTAGACGTTGAAAAAGCTTTTGATCGGGTCTTGCATCAATATCTCTTTCAGGTGTTGCAGCCATCCGCAGCCTCATTTAGCGTAGCTCCACCCTCTGCCTGTGAATTCTCACAGACTTCAGCACTGAGTGGTGAGGCCTCTGCAGGCCCCTCCCCTTTTTGCTCCTCACTTCCAATCCAAGCTTTTGGCGGGAAGTTTGAATTTATTTGGTCAACCTCTTCACTTTGTTCACCAACTGCCACCTCTGGTCCTTCTCTTTGTTGGCTTGACTGTGGCTCCACAGAGATTACATTTCCTGCCATTTGGACACTCTCCAAAAGTGTGCCCAATTTCTCTGCACTTCCCACATATCACCTTGGTACAAGCCTCAACCAGGTGCCCATGCTCACCGCACTTGCGGCAGAGCTTGGGCTGCCCCTGGTAGTGGATGTAACCTCGGTTTTCGATGTGGCCAGAGTGTCACTTTGCATCTCCGCCCACCCGCTGCACTGAGCACTCTTCAGCCCTTTTAAATGGTATAACTTTGCACTCCGGCACGCTCCAGCGAGCACCATTCAAGCAACAACTTTGCACTCCAGCTTCGAATATCGGCACAGTCGCAACAAGTAAGGCGACTCTACTCAGAGAAGTCACTCTGCACAGTAACAAGATTTCTTTTGCACAGACAGAAAGGGCTTCACCCGCAAAGGTAAAGCCTGCCAAAAATAGAAACAACTCATTAGTGCTGCTCTCCACGGCAGTAAAAGGCGAAAGACTTGTACGTTATGAAAAGAAACCAGAGTACGATTATCCGTCACTGCGGGAGCAGGGCATCAGGCTAGTTGGCATAGCCACCTTCCCCATGGTGAGCTTTGCTTGGTTGAGACGCTTGCTCCCCCCCCTTGCTCCTCGGCTGACCAAGTAGGAACAATCGGGCCCTATTCGATGGCTGCCTTGTCTTTTACTCTGTGCAAAAGACAAGGCAGCCACAAACACCACGGGAACACCATATTGAGGCTTTGTTCTGACCGCTCATTCGGTGTCGCGTTTCTTTCAAGCAATTCTCCCGGTTAGCCCACACTCGGCTCGCTCCCAGAGCTGTGTTAAAGTCTACTTCGCATTCACTCTCTGTTAGAAAAATTCTCTTAAAATTAGGCTCAGAGTCGCTGGATACGATTAACACAAAACATTTATTTCTTGCAAGAAAGAGACAAGTCCGAACAACCTGTCAGGAAGATGGCTCAGAGTTGTCTCCCTGACCAAATGGTGCTCCAGCTATTTATGTTGTTTATCCTTGCTGATCACACAATGTTATGAGAAAAGGCGCTTTTCTCACCATTCATTATTATGGGAAGGAACATTCAATGTTATGGGAAAAGGTGTTTCTCACCAGTTAATATTATGGGAAAGACTAGTACAAGAGTCAAAACACTTTTGCTTGAATCATAGAAGAGGAAAAGATGGAGGGACTCTTCTGTCATAGTATAACTATATCATTTTTCCAACATTCCCTCCTGTTTATGCTATGAAGTATTAAAACTCCAAAAATCCTGCACCCCGTACAATTGACATTGAATGTATTTCTACCGTTCACAGTGCATAGGAGTGAAAAACCCATTTGCTTTATTTACGGGAAAATTCTCCTATGGCCCCATTCTCTCCTTGGCGACCTACCGCTTAGTCACTCACTTAGTATCAAAGGTCGCACTCCGAACCGTTAATTTCAATGAAAAGTGATGGACCTAGGTGTGACCAGCAAACACAAAACGGATACACAACCAAAAATACATGGCAATAAGGACAAAAATCAATAAAAATGGAAATCAATAAAACTATGAGTAAATGATTAATGAACAAAATTAAAAATGGAAATATGAAATATGAAAAACATAATAACAAAAATACATCGATCAATAAAACTATGACTAAATGATTTAATGATGAAAAACATAACAAAATTAATACAATGGAATAATAAAAATGGAAATATGAAATATGAAAAACATAACAAAAATCAATACAATGGAATAATAAAAATGGAAATATGAAAAACATAACAAAATTAATACAATGCTGTTTATTCAGTTCAGTTCCATCTCCAACACTGCAATCGTCTGCTTCTGGCGGAAAATCAGTCCGGCTTGGTCTTGAACGGTTAAGCTATCTTGGAAGGAGAGGTTACTAGCACTTCACTTCCCGAAAGAGGTCTTTACCTCCTCTTATTCCCTAACTAATCCTCTTTTAGGACACTTCAGGATATAATTCAGCCATACAGTGGTTGGAGGCTGTAGATTGTTAGACGTTACTTGGTGGAATGAACTCTTCAAATCAGCTTTTCATTCAGTTCGGGTGGAGCGCTTAGCTTCGCCGTCCACCCTTTTGTACACATGTGGATAAAAATTTGTGATTGTTCCACCATCATCTTGGCATGATGGGAATTCCAGAATTCCAGAAACCTGGTCATTTACCTGACTTTGAGTCCTGTAGTGGTTCTGCTGCTGATGCAGTTCATTTAACCTGTGGACAAATGTTAGCAGGAAAAAGCAACATATCATCTTTACAATGCTCTACATTCAGGAATTGCTTTTTAATAGGTCTAATTCCCATGTTCATTGGTCTTTCATATGAACGCAAAAATAATCATTAAACAAATTATTGAGAATTCCCTCGGGGTCATTCAAAGTACTTTGAACTTTGAACTTCAAATGTTATCTGTATCATCATCTCCATCATCCATGTGTCGCTCGTTGTCATCGTCACCCTCTACCTGTTGATACATTATGCGGGTAAGGATGGTTTCAATCAGTCTTTGGGACAGTCCTCTCAAGCATGTGATACAACATCAAGCACAGGTGGCTACTATGGCTCTTACAATAGACAGAGACCAATGCATCATGTCAGTGAAGGGGTCGTTGATTTTCTATCAGCTCTGCAGAGAGTGATGCGAGTCCCTCTTTGTGATTCTGCCATCTGCGGAAGTATTGTTAGGAATAAAGGAACAGGAAAAAGTTCCAAACATTTTAATTTTTCAGCAATGCCTTGTGGATGTAATTTATCCAATAAACATTTTTATTTATTGTTGCCCACCAGAAAAGAAAAGATTCAAAGTCTGTAGTTACTTGATTTCTAGCTTTAAATTCATCTGGGACTCAGAATTCCAATGCTATCCAGGTACACTCTGTCAAATGAACCTCCAGACGCAGTTAAATGCTTGAGACATTGCAGCTTCTCACCCAAGGCCTTAAAGTCCCCCACAGGGAACAGACGGAAAGGCATCAGTAGTTGGGCCATTGTGCAGCTGCCAGTTAGGCGGAAGGACGGACCTCAGTTTCGTCTCCCCACACAGCCACCAGAGGTCTGCTCTCATGGAAGTTTGGTTCCGAAACCAAGATGCTGAGTAGTTACCTGCGTCCTGAGTGACAATAGATGGATTCTTGACAATTATCTGACATGAGTGTACCCACATTCTTACCTGTACCCCTGTGGATGAAACATATATAATTACCCTTATAAGCCAACGCTGAGGGCAGTTGTCTCTTTTCTTAACTGCTGGGAACAACAAAGAGAGAGTTTTACATTGCTCTGTGTTAGGTACAAAAGATTCATTATGCAATTGTAATGCAATTGTAATGCTTCATTTCTAAATTTATATTCTGGCTTTTGCACAGTCAATACAGTTAGATTGGTGATTTTGTCATGCTGTATACATTATAACAAAATTCCAACTGATACACTCGTGATTCTTCAGAAATCTTGTATTAACATACGTTTCACATATGTACTTTTCAGAATACACATGGGCTTTTTGGTTGTCTTTACATAAAATAATTGAGCATAAGTCAATGTCAGCCACTCCATCTATTCCTGCAACAAAAAATAGGTTGACAAGTTGTCTGTTGGACCTGAAGGACCTCCTATCTCTGTGGTCAGTCTGTGTCATGGGTCTGAGGGTGATTCATTGTAATGCATTATCTTTTAGTTTTTGTTTTTATTAATCTGTGCTTAATCCCATAGAATTAGGAATACAATAATAAGAATAATGATTAACAATACACAACTGGTTCCTTTTAACCTACAAAATCCTGGTAATTTAAATGGATGCCACCGCTGCTGTCTGTCTATCCCTGTCTTATTTTAGCCACACCCTATGTTCTCGTTTTAGCCGTTGTTTTCTTCACTGAGGTTGAGACGAACCCCCTCCTGTTGAGAGAATTCCCCTTTGTAGTCAGACTTATGCCTCAGAGAACGGTGGTGGGTAACTAATCTTTCCCTACTTCTGCAGGTCGTGGCCTTACTAGTTTACAGTGTGATGAGTGAATCCAGGATATATTATTTTAGCTGCTGTGGTTTCTGTAAGCAGTACCTGCTATGAACCTTCCCACCGTGGGCTGGACCAGTTCTCTTTCTTTATCACTTTGATGAGGATCCAGTCTCCAGGTTTTAGAGATTCCTCCACAGGGTCACCTGGAACAGACACTAGACAGAAGAGATCTCTCTACTTGTTAACATTTTAATCATGTATCCTGCTAAGGTTTCTTCTCTTTCTTCATCATGTCCGGTGAATAGTTCTGTGGTAGTAAAAATGGTCATACATGATCTCAAATGGAGTTAATCCTGTGCTAGTTAGAGTAATATGCATGTTTAGGACTACTAGTGGTAAACAGTAAACCCAATTCTTCCCAGTTTCTTCAGTCTTGACCTAATTATTCTATTGTCTCTCCAGCAAACCTGCTGATTGTGGATGATATGCACAGTGATTTCTGAGATCCTTTTTTTTTTTATTAAGTTCTTCGCCATCAGGAAGATAATATTGTTTACAAAGTGCGTCCCTGTTATCACTGTAGATTTTTTCAGGAATTCCAAATCTAGGTAACATTTAATTCACCGGTGTTGAGAGTGCATCTGCCTGTGCATCTGGAAATACTTCAACTCATTTGGTAAAACATCACTAATCACCAGGGAGACACCTTTATTTAATTCAATGAAATCCATACAAACGTGTTGAAAAGGGTCCTCCGGCCTCGGGAACTGTCCTCCTTCCCGGTCCTAGGCCATATGTATGGATCGTATTTTGCACATTTTTGACATGTCAGACAAAAATTCTTTATTATCATATTATGATATTATTACTTATTATAAATAAAACCATACACTGCAAAAACCTTGTTCATTGTTGCTACCATCCCTCCTGTAGAGACATGACGTGCTCCATGGCTCGATACTGAAGCATATTTAAACAAACTCTTTGGCAGTATAAGTTCTACATTTCATAGTAAATGGCACCTTTATTCTTCCAGATCTGTCCTTGTAAGTGTACATTTGGTTTTGCATCCATGGTCCAATTTAATGGACTAGTATATGCATCCAGTTTCTCAGAATACTCTATTCCTGGCTCCACCTCCTCCCAATCTGAGGCTTCTTCACATGCAGTCACAAACACCCCTAAACGCCTCCAGTGGTCGTCTGTGGGTTTGGAGAGTGACACATGAGGTGCATTCCATGATCTTAAAAACCTTCTCATGCTGGGGGAGAGTAAGCAGCTGACTGCACAACAACCCTCTTTATTCCAGTATAAGTATTTTAACTTTAGCATGTTTTAACTTTCTCATTTGTTTAAAAAAATAAAATATGTCCTCCCCTTGAGTATATTTGTAATACAGCTACAATACAACTTGACAATCAGCACTTACCCCACTCCGTGTATCTGTTACTGTCAAGAGTTTTGATAAACGCTCAGGATGGCTCTTACCATTTGCTGATTTGACCCAAATCATTTCTTTGGATTCCTCAACTCCCGGAATGTCATCAGGATGGATTACAGTTCGTGTTGCACCTGTGTCGCATAGAAAAGTTACCTCTGTCCCGGAAACATTCAATGTAATCTCAGGTTTGATGTCCTACTATAAGATAAGTTCAATTCCCTCTAAGTTTAACACCTTTTCTGCCTTTTCTGCTTCTATCCTGGTTACAGCTCATGTTTTTTCCTTATCTAGTCATAACTGACTCCCAAACTCTTCCTCTATCTTACTGTTGCTCCTGCAGTCCCTTGCCCAATGCCCCCTCCTTCCACACAGCCGACATGTATCTCCTCCTGCTCTGTCTCTCCTTCTCCGTCACTGCTCCTGTTGTGATCTGTGTTTTTGCTTTCCCTCATCACCTAAATAGTTGCTTCTCTCCCTTTCAACAAAAAGTTTAGTCCTTTCTTCCTTTTATTTTTGTTGTTAGAGTGCTCCTCTGCATGCCCTCTTTATTCCATTGCTGTGCAAACACATTAAGATGACTGTTTATTGTCATGTTACAAGTCACACAAAATTACTCTCTGCATTTGACCCATCTAGTTTGGCACCTGTTGAACACACATGCACACACCTTTCTGTTTAATTTAATTAATATTTATCTGCAGGCTTAGAAACTGCTAATAGTATTAATATATTACTCCATATATTACGCTGATTTATTGCAGCTGTCTTTAAATTTATCTTTAAGAAAGCTATTGTTTGATATCTGACTCACATAGCATATTTCATTGCTGTGTTGTTGTTTTTTTAAAATATATTTTATATATAAAATATATATACGAATACTCACTTTACCCATTCTGTGAGATACATGCTTTAATCTCTGATGAATATGATGTCAGTTCATAAGTTTTAGGGAAGTTAGTCATTCAGAAGTAATGAAGCATTACTTAACTTAACATTAATATGTTAAATTCTCTATTTCCGGCTTATGTTTCTGATACACTTATGATTTTGTTGCAGAAGAGCTAATCTCAAATTTAGAAAATGTTTCAGTTTGGCTTGAAAACCATCTGCACCTGAAAGGTTTGACTGTCTGGTCTCAGACCTGCTTCAGGTGGAAATGATTTCATTTTATATTGCCTTGAACTTTGTCATTAAAGAATATTCCTACTTCATTACCCTTATATGTAGAAATGAGTTCTAAATGCAACCTGGAGGGTTTGTTAATCTGTTTACTGTAGCAAGCAAGACATGAGAGTTGTTACTGCAGTTTTTTTATGACTTCAGAAAAATAACTCTCCCTTCATCTATGCAAAGTCTGGTTGAACACTCATAACTTTTCTCTGTAAATCTCATCATGAACCTGGAGCTTTAACTTGCACCATTTTCATTCGGCTCTCTGGCACTTCCTTTTCTGTGCCCTGACCGACTCTTCTTTTCTTGCATGGTGCCCTTTGTCCACTTTTTAACCATTCTAACCTTGACAGGAACAATGGTATCCAAAACATTCAAAAGACTTGATGTGTAAGAGCTCAACAGATCATCATCATTAGAACACAGAGTATTTTCAAAAGTGATAATTGGGGGGGGGGGGGGGGGGGGGGGGGGGCAGTGAGTTCTTTCGCTTGCTTATTATGGGCTACATCCATGTGCACCTTCAAGTCCCCTGTTATGACTAAACAGTCAACAGCAGTGCACACAATTTAAAGAAATTTAGTAAAATCATCAATAAAATCATTCTGCGGTGAGACAAAGTATTTAAGATCGTTTCATCTCTCAGTTAAACCCATAAAATCAAGACTGTGAGAGGAAAGTATCAAAAGCATTGTTAGACAGGAAAAAGTCAGAAAGCTATTGGTGTACAACTTTTTCTAGGACTTTGCCTAAGAATGGCAGGTTTGATATGGAAATGATAAAAATCTCAGCTTGTAAAACATCTTTTGCTCAGATAGTTTTTCCTGTGAAAGGAGTAAAGATTCGAAATGCTTTGTTTGTTTGTCTGAGATCTTCTGAACTTTAACTCTTTAAGAGAGCTGCTAAATCTTAATACACAAACTTGTACAAATGTCTAGCTTTAATCCTTGTTGTTCTTTTTTTGTTTTGTTTTTTTAAACTAGATTAACTTTGTACATTACTTTTGTCTTCCCCTTCTCTAGGATTGGGCTATGTTACCATGTTCAATTCTCCCTCAAACCCAAATTTATTTTCTCATCTCTCCAAGTATTCAATATTTTCGGGGGTTTTCTGAAACATGATTTTAGCACTCCCACTTAACTCCCGGTTAGCTTTAAAACAGGTATTTCCCATACTGTCCTCTTGCAGCTAATCAATTTTCAGTGGAGTTATTGTGAGTACTACTGAATGAAACACTACTTCTGTCGTTATGTCACAAGCAACAACCAGACTCCAATGTTCACTTCAACTCAATTAGTCAGTAATACATTTTTCTGTCGTCACCATCAGCAACATCACACACCAGCAGCTGTTTCACTCTTATACATACATAGCAAATAAAACAACACTGCAGCAAAGAAGCAAAAAAAACAACAATTTAACAAACAAACCATTCAGCAACCAGCCCTCTTAGCAAAACAAACAATTCTGTCACAAAGCAACAATTTAACAAACAAACAAACAATCAGACGTATGACACAAACAATACTAAAATGGATTTAATTCTTGCGATATTTCATCGCAAACTCTCTTAAGAAAGATTCTGTTTTTAACGCGCGGCGCGGAGTTATTTATTCCTGTAGTCTTCTCACACAGACTATGGACTAACCTTTGCTGACTGCTTCTGCTATCCTGGTTTAGTAAAACACACATAGACCTTTCACCTTTCTAAAAGGCTACTTACAGTACCAGCTAAAGGCTTTTCCTTTGATCCACCTTTGCTGACTGCTTCTGCTATGGGTTAATCCAGCACAATTTACACACAGTTTACAGTTAAAAGTCTTATTTCCTTTGCCTCACCTTTTCTGACTGCTTCTTTTATGGGTTCATCCAGCACAATTTACACACAGTTACCAGTTAAAAAGATGACCTTTTCTGACCGCTATTAGGTTTCTATTTTTCCAACACTCTCTTTTCTCAGCAGACTCTTGGGATTTTATGTATAAAATGAATTCCTTCACTCAAACTATGTTAAAACTGCTTTGTCCTTCATATTTACCATGTCTAGAAAGATTTAAACAAAAAAAACAACGTTGTACTTTGCAGTAAAAGAAAGAGCAAATCTAAAGTTTCAGGAATCCGAGAATAAGCTTACTTTTATGAGTTCTTCACGATTTCGGATTTTGCTATAAAATGAATTCCTTCACTCAAACTAAATTAAAACTGCTAAACCGCTAATCTGTTACATGTAAGGCAGATGTCAAATTCACCGAAATAGGATCTAAGGGTATTCGGCCAATCGAGCTGTAGCAGCTTCGGTAAAAGAGTATAAGTTGAAGAGTTTGTGAATAAAGGTGTGCGCACACATAGTGAGCTGTAGGAAAATAGGCAGGGAGCAATGTCGGCTGGGGTATATGTTCTTGTATGTTGTCTGACTGTTTGATTTGAATGTGTTGTGTAAGTGTCCTGTTGAATGTTACATGTTTGGGCTTTGACACGCTTCACTGTGGTTGTTAACTGTGTGGTGTGTCCTGAAATGTTATATGTTTGGGCTGTGTGACATGCTTAATGCTTGTCAGTAGCTACCCACTTATTCATATATAGCAACTGAACACATAAGAAGTCCGGACATACTTTGATAGTAGTTGTAGAAGTATCCTTATTGATAATAGATAAACTAATTCATAGTGATAGAACAGTAGATGAACAGGTGCCTGCACATGTCTCACGAAAATAAAATGGGTGTATGATTGCTGACGGCAGAGCAATACTGCCAAACTTATGAGTTCTTGTGGCAAACTTGATTCAGTGTCTTGACATGTATACGCTGTTTCGCTGACTTGATTGTCACAAGAAACAAAGTGTGTTTGATAAGATCCGACCATTTTATTACGGGAGGATCAGTATGTATGGATTCTGATGTGACTGATAAACCCATTCGTATCTTAAGCATAATCTAATACGTGAGACAACGCCCTGACACACAATCAAAAAAAAAAAAAAAGAGAGAGCGGTTTTGTGTCCCCACAGTCCATAATGTAGAAAAGAGAGAAAAAAGCCTTTCTGATTTGGTGTGTGTGCTCACAGTGCAGAGTGTAGAGAAAAGAGAGAAAAGAAAGCCGTTTTGATGTCACGGGTGTTGTGACTTACACACACACATTTCTGAATTGAGAAAGGAAATCATTTTAGAGGAAGCACTAGAGTTTAGATCACACATTTGTTGATAGGCATTCATTTATTTCTTCACTTCTGATGAAGTTTCAACAATAAACAACAAACTTTGTATTATGAGAAAGAACCAGACTCATTCTTCAGGAATCCGAAAATAAGCTCTATTTTACGAGTTATGCACGAATTCGGATTCTCCTATAAAACGAATTCCTTAACTCAAACCAAGTTAAGACTGCTTTCTCCTTCATATTTATTCATGTCTAATCAAGTTTCAACGATAAACAACGTTGTACTTTGTAGAATGAGAAAGAACTTCTTCAGCAATAAGCATCTCTCGACATATGGCGAAGTACAGATTTTGCTATAAAATTAATTCCTTCTATCAGCCTGACTTAAAACTGTTTGTCCTCCTTATTTATCCACTTCAAATCAAGTTTAAACAATTAAAAAAAAATTGTACTTTGAGAAAGAACAACTTAATCTTCAGCAATCAGTATAAAAAGAGGGTAAGAAAAGGTGCAAATGCCAACCATACATCACTAAAAGGTGGAGCGGAAGTATTCGGCTGCAAATAGGTGTGAATGTCTGACCATAATTTGTAAAAAGCTGGTAAGAAAAGGTTCGAATACCCAACTATATATTAACAAAAGCGGGAGGAGAGGTCTTCGGATGAGAGTGGGTGAGAATTTCCAACCATAATCTATAAAATGCGGTGAAAAAAAAGGTGTGAATGCCCCATAGAACACTAAAAGGTGGAGCGGAAGTGTTCGGCTGAAAGAAGGTGTGAATGTCCGACTATATTTGGTGAAAAGCAGGTGAAGCAAGGTCTGAATGCCCAACCTTACATCATCAAAAGCGAGATCAGAGGTGTTTGGCTGCAAGAAGGCCATAGTTTGCCAAAAGCGGGTAAGGTGCGAATGACCGACTAAATATCAACAAAAGTGGGGGCAGAGGTCTTCGGATGCAAGTGGGTGTGAATATCCCACCATACAAGTATGGTGGAGAGGAAGCTGTGAATGGCCGACCATAGTAAAAAGCGGGTGAGAGAAGTTGCGAATGTCAAACCATACATGATCAAAACAGGGAGCGGAGGTGTTTGGCTGCGACAAGGTGTGAATGTCCACCCATAATTAATGAAAAGCGGGCAACAAGTAGGTTCGAATGCCCAACCATACATCATCAAAAGCAGGAGTGGATGTGTTCGGCAACAAGAAGGTTTGAATGTCCGACCATAGTTTCTAAAAAGCGGGTAAGAAAAGGTTCGAATGCCCGAACATACACCATCAAAAGAGGGAGCGGAGGTGTTCCGCTGTAAGAAGGTGTGAATGTCCGACCATAGTTGTTAAAAAGCGGGTAAGAAAAGGTTAAAATACTCGACTGTACACAATCAATAGCGGGAGCTGAGTTGTTCGGCTACTAAAAGGTGTGAAAGTCCGACCATGGTTTGTAAAAAGCGGGTAAGAAAATGTGCGAATGCCCGACAATGTATGATCAAAAGAGGGAGCGGAGGTTTTCGGCTGGAAGAAGGTCTGAATGTCCAACCATAGTTTGTAAAAACCGGGTAAGAAAAGGCTCAAAAGCCCGACTATACACCATCAAAAGCGGGAGCGGAGGTGTTCAGCTGCAAGAAGGTCTGAATGTCCATCAATAATTGCTAGAAAACATGAAAGAAAATTTTCGAATATCAAACGGCACATGATCATAAGCGTGAGAGGAGGTGTTCAGCTGCAAGAAGGTGTGAATGTCCACCCATAATTCCTGAAAAATGGGTAAGAAAAGGTGCGAATGCCCAACCATACATCATCAAAAGAGGGAGCGGAGGTGTTCCCCTGTAAGACGGTGTGAATGTCCGACCATAGTTGGTAAAAAGCGGGTAAGAAAAGGTTAAAATACCCGACTATACACAATCAATAGCAAGAGCGGAGTTGTTCGGCTACAAGAAGGTGTGAAAGTCCGACCATGGTTTGTAAAAAGCGGGTAAGAAAAGGTTCAAATGCCCGACTATATACCATCAAAAGCGGAAGCGGAGGTGTTCCGCTGCAAGAAGGTATGAACGTCCGACCAAAGTTAGTAAAAAGCAGTTAAGAAAAGGTTCGAATATCCAACCAAACATAATCAAAAGCGGGAGCAGAGCTGTTCGACTTCAAGTAGGTGTGAATGTCAGATTATAATTTGCAAAAAGCTGATGAGAAAGGGTGAGAATCCCCGACTATACACCATCAAAAGCGCGAGCGGAGGTGTTCAGCTGCAAGAAGGTCTGAATGTCCATCAATAATTGCTAGAAAACATGAAAGAAAATTTTCGAATATCAAACCGCACATGATCATTAGCGGGATCAGAGGTGTTCAGCTGCAAGAAGGTGTGAATGTCCACCCATAATTCCTGAAAAATGGGTAAGAAAAGGTGCGAATGCCCAACCATACATCAACAAAAGAGGGAGCGGAGGTGTTCCCCTGTAAGACGGTGTGAATGTCCGACCATAGTTGGTAAAAAGCGGGTAAGAAAAGGTTAAAATACCCGACTATACACAATCAATAGCGAGAGCGGAGTTGTTCGGCTACAAGGTGTGAAAGTCCGACCATGGTTTGTAAAAAGCGGGTAAGAAAAGGTTCAAATGCCCGAATATATACCATCAAAAGCGGAAGCGGAGGTGTTCGGCTCCAAGAAGGTATGAACGTCTGACCAAAGTTTGTAAAAAGCGGGTAAGAAAAGGTTCGAATATCCAACCAAACATAATCAAAAGCGGGAGCAGAGCTGTTCGACTTCAAGTAGGTGTGAATGTCAGATTATAATTTGCAAAAAAGCTGATGAGAAAGGGTGAGAATGCCCAACTATACACCATCAAATGCGGGAGCGGAAGTTTTCGGCTGTGAGTAGGTGTGAATGTCCACCCATAATTACTGAAAAATGGGTAAGAAAAGGTGCGAATGCCCGACAATGTATGATCAAAAGAGGGAGCGGAGGTTTTCGGCTACAAGAAGGTTTGAATGTCTGACCATAGTTTGTAAAATGCGGGTAAGAAAAGGTTGGAATGCCCGACTATACACCATCAAAAGAGGGAGCGGAGGTGTTCCGCTGTAAGACGGTATGAACGTCCGACCAAAGTTTGTAAAAAGCAGTTAAGAAAAGGTTCGAATATCCAACCAAACATAATCAAAAGCGGGAGCAGAGCTGTTCGACTTCAAGTAGGTGTGAATGTCAGATTATAATTTGCAAAAAGCTGATGAGAAAGGGTGAGAATCCCCGACTATACACCATCAAAAGCGCGAGCGGAGGTGTTCAGCTGCAAGAAGGTCTGAATGTCCATCAATAATTGCTAGAAAACATGAAAGAAAATTTTCGAATATCAAACCGCACATGATCATTAGCGGGATCGGAGGCGTTCAGCTGCAAGAAGGTGTGAATGTCCACCCATAATTCCTGAAAAATGGGTAAGAAAAGGTGCGAATGCCCAACCATACATCATCAAAAGAGGGAGCGGAGGTGTTCCCCTGTAAGACGGTGTGAATGTCCGACCATAGTTGGTAAAAAGCGGGTAAGAAAAGGTTAAAATACCCGACTATACACAATCAATAGCGAGAGCGGAGTTGTTCGGCTACAAGGTGTGAAAGTCCGACCATGGTTTGTAAAAAGCGGGTAAGAAAAGGTTCAAATGCCTGAATATATACCATCAAAAGCGGAAGCGGAGGTGTTCGGCTCCAAGAAGGTATGAACGTCCGACCAAAGTTTGTAAAAAGCGGGTAAGAAAAGGTTCGAATATCCAACCAAACATAATCAAAAGCGGGAGCAGAGCTGTTCGACTTCAAGTAGGTGTGAATGTCAGATTATAATTGGCAAAAAGCTGATGAGAAAGGGTGAGAATGCCCGACTATACACCATCAAATGCGGGAGCGGAAGTGTTCGGCTGTGAGTAGGTGTGAATATCCGACCATAATTGCTGAAAAATGAGTTAGAAAAGACTAGAATGCCTGACCATACATCATCAAAAGCGGGAGAAGTGGTGTTCGGCTGCAAGTAGGTGTGAATGTCCACCCATAATTACTGAAAAATGGGTAAGAAAAGGTGCGAATGCCCGACAATGTATGATCAAAAGAGGGAGCGGAGGTGTTCCGCTGTAAGACGGTGTGAATGTCCGACCATAGTTTGTAAAAAGCGGGTAAGAAAAGGTTCAAATACCCAATTGTACACAATCAATAGCGGGAGCGGAGTTGTTCGGCTACAAGAAAGTGTGAAAGTCCGACCATGGTTTGTAAAAAGCGGGTAAGAAAAGGTTCGAATGCCCGAATATACACCATCAAAAGCGGAAGCGGAGGTGTTGGGCTGCAAGAAGGTGTGAACGTTTGACCAAAGTTTGTAAAAAGCAGTGAAAAGCGAGAAAAAGCTTTTCGTGAGTTCTGCATGATTTGGGATTTTGCTTATAAAATGCATTCCTTCACTCAAACTATGTTAAAACTGATTTGTCCTTCATATTTACCGTGTCTAGAAAGATTTAAACAAAAAAAACAACGTTGTACTTTGCAGTAAAAGAAAGAGCAAATCTAACGTTTCAGGAATCCGAGTATAAGCTTGCTTTCATGAATTCTGCACGATTTTGGATTTTGCTATAAAATGAATTTCTTTGCTCAAACCAAGTTAAAACTGCTTTGTCCTTTCATATTTATCAATGTCGAGATAGATTTAAACAAAACAAAAAACCACGTTGTACTTTGCAATATGAGAAAGAACAACACTGAAGGATCAGGAATCCGAGAATAAGCTTTTCATGTGTTCTGCATGTTTTGGGATTTTCTTTTTAAAATGAATTCCTTCACTCAAACTATGTTAAAACTGCTTTGTCCTTCATAGTTATCCATGTCTAAAAATGTTTGAAGCATAAACCTCCTCATATTACCCTGAATGAGAAAGAACCACACTTTAAGCCATACGTTCCTTTTGAGGAGTTCTGCATGATTAGGGATTTTGCTATTAAATAAATTCCTTCACTCAAACCGAGTGAAAACTGCTTTTACCTTCATATTTATCAATGTCTAGATCGACTTCAACAAAGAACAACATTGGACTTTGCAGTAGAAGAAGTTGAAATATACACATATACGAACACTTCCGCTCCACCTTTTAGTGTTCTATGGGGTATTCACACCTTTTTTTTCACCGCATTTTATAGATTATTGTTGGATTTCGTTTTTGTTAATATATAGTCGGGCATTCGAACCTTTTCTTACCAGCTTTTTACAAATTATAGTCGAACATTCACACCTACTTGCAGCCGAATACTTCCGCTCCACCTTTTAGAGATGTATGGATGGCAGTTGCACCTTTTCTTACCCTCTTTTTATACTGATTGCTGAAGATTAAGTTGTTCTTTCTCAAAGTACAAAATTTTTTTAATTGTTGAAACTTGAAGTGGATAAATAAGGAGGACAAACAATTTTAAGTCAGGCTGATAGAAGGAATTAATTTTATAGCAAAATCTGTATTTTGTCATATGTCGAGAGATGCTTATTGCTGAAGAAGTTCTTTCTCATTCTACAAAGTACAACGTTGTTTATCATTGAAACTTGATTAGACATGAATAAATATAAAGGACAAAGCAGTCTTAACTTGGTTTGAGTTAAGGAATTCGTTTTATAGGAGAATCCGAAGTCGTGCATAACTTGTAAAATAGAGCTTATTTTCGGATTCCTGAAGAATGAGTCTGGATCTTTCTCATAATACAAAGTTTGTTGTTTATTGTTGAAACTTCATCAGAAGTGAAGAAATAAGGACAAACTGTTTTAAGTCAGTTTGATAGAAGGATTTCATTTTATAGCAAAATCTGTATTCCTACATATCTCCTCGAGAGAAGCTTATTGATGAAAATTAGGTCTGGTTCTTTTTCATACTACAAAATACAGTGTTGTTTATTGTTGAAACTAGATTAGAAGTAGATAAATATGAAGGACAAAGCAGTTTGAACTTGGTTTGAGAGAAGGAATTAATTCTATTGCAAAATCCGAATTCATGCATAACTCGTCAAATAGATAGTGATGTGTCGTTCGTGAGCGATTCGTTCGATATGAACTAATTTTTTATATGACTCGGGAGTAACGAGTTGTCTCAGTTAGTGATTCGTTCATTTTCATGCAGTACCCTTCCTCACCACATGGCAGGCGGCAGCTTCATAAGCTCAGTCAGCAGGACAGGAAACAGTATTGATTCGTTCACGACTCAACTCCTCGGGTGACGGGTCCTCGCACAGGAAACAGTATTGATTCGTTCATGACTCAACTCCTCGGCTGACGGGTCCTCGCACAGGAAACAGTATTGATTCGTTTACGACTCAACTCCTTGGGTCTTCGTTCATTTGTCACGTTTCAAATTCTACGTTTCATTTGACAGGCTGAAGAGCAGTAGGCACAACAGTTCGTTCACAAACCGTATCATTAATCTCATAGACTATTCTACCATCAACAACTTGGAAACCACAATCGACTCTCTAGATGCAGAAAAAGCATTTGATGGAGTGAACTGGAAATTTTTATTTGCAGCATTAAACAAATTCGGGTTTGGGTCACACTTCATCAACTGGATAAGGATATTATATAGCTCCCTAAATGCAAGTGTCAGGACAAATGATCAAACTTCTCCAAGCTTTAGTCTGCAGAGAGGTACAAGACAGGGTTGCCCACTTTCTCCCTCACTTTTTGCTATTTTCATCAAACCTTTAGCAACTTCTATCAGACAAGATAGAAATATTAAAGACATCCAATCCCAAAATATTGAGCATAAAATAAGTCTTTATGCTGATGATGTATTACTTTTCCTTCAGAACTCACAGACGTCTCTCATTCACACGATCACACATAAATAAATTCTCAGCACTTTCTGACTACTCTATCAACTGGTCTAAGACCACAGTTCTGTTCATTAACTGTAGGGTCCAGAATATACCTGCGATCACTTTACAGTCAGGAAATATTAGATTTTTAGGCATAAACATTTCCTCCAGGCTCTCAGAGCTAACAAAGCTAAATTATGTGCAATTATTAAAGAGAGTAGAGGACGATCTCTCTCGTTGGAAGTCCTTACCTATATCACTTAACCATTAAAATGATGATACTACCAAAAGTTAACTATTTGTTCTCAATGATCCCCATAAAACCATCTGCTACTTGGTTTAAGTCACTAGATTCATGCATCTCCAAATTTCTGTGGAAAAACAAACCACCACGTATTAGTTTAAAAACCCTACAGAAGACCAAGGACAGTGGTGGATTAGATTTACCTCATTTTCAACACTATTCCTTAGCCAATAGGTTACAATATATATCAAAATGGTTTAAACCCTGTTGTTGTCACAGTTCCCAGAGACGTTGTAATCGTTGAGGATTCTATATTCTCCCCCTCATTAGAGGCACGTGTTGCAGATTGATGACACTGAATCTTCTTCTCTGTTCATTGCTGGCATCCTTCCCAGCATCGTAAGTGTTCGTGGCATTGTTAGCCTCTTCTTCTGGATCTTGATATCGAGCATCCTTTTGTATTTCTGGTTTGTCAGTCCTCTCTCTTCGTTCACCGGAGTCTTCGTCTCTTTGTCCTTGAGTTTGGTGATTTTTTCTTCTTTTGATGCCTTGACACAGTGTGACAGGTGATACCATGTGGGAGATCCTTTAACTTGGACTGCTGTCCCTGTGCTGCGAAATGGCTGTGCTGCTCAAATGGTCTCTCCTTCATCATATACACAGTTATTTATACATCACCTTCCATCATGAAGCGTTGTCCCTTTTTGTTTCTCTCTTTGTTCTTAAAATGCTGTTATGCATGTCTAAACCAATCCATTAAATTAGATCATTTTGGCAGTAAAGCGATCTACAATGTGCTTGGTCGCAAAGCTGCTCATCTGTGGTAAACAGCTCTTCAGAAAGGCATTCTTCAATTGATTTCACTAATTTTATGTAATAATTTTGTGATTTCCTACAAAACTACACTTCTTCTCCCATCTGTCTGAGTATTTAATATTGTCTGGGTCCCGTTAAAACATGTATTTTTCCCATCTAATTCCTTGTTTGCTTTAAAACAAGTATTCCCCATTTTCTATCCCTTCAGTAGCCAACCAGTTTGTATGGAGTACACTGGAGCAACTTGACTGATCAGTAAAACACTGCTTTTGTTGTCACCGCAAGGCTTCCCCGGTCGGTTGTTTCACTGAGACACTACTGAGTAACTACAACTCAACACAGTTTATACACATAACATTCATATACATACTAACAAACAAACAAACTGTTATTTATCGCAATTTTCTCATCTCTGTTTGAACGTACACCCAGGTAAATATTCCTGTAGTCTTCTCATACCAACTATGGACCCATTAATTGTTTAACTTCACTGTTTTTCAAATCCTAATTGAATATTATACATTGACATTGAAATTTACTGGATAAGCAGGTCTTCATTGCATTCAGCAGCCTATATGTGAGCATCTATGTGTAAGCTGTTCTTCTTTGCATTTATCAGCAACAAGCAATTCTTCATTGCACATGCATATGAAAATAGTAAAACAATTCCAATGCATTAGCGAAACCTTCTATATCAGGAGTGTCCATCATGATGCTGGGAATAGAACCTCTTTCCCAGAATAGTTCAACCTTCATTACTCAACTGATCATAACTCCGCAATGAGCACATTTCAATGTATCATTCCTCTACATGTATTCAAAAATCTATGTGTAAATGTTTAATATTTCTTATATTTGTTGATGTCATTCTGTGTGCATGTGACCTTAACCCAATCTCTGTGTGGCAATTTTAATTTAAACAAGTTGAACTCTGCCTCTGATCATTTAAAAAAGGTGTGTACCAATATCAACCTTTCTCAGGTAATTACTGATCCTACAAAACCAAACTGAAGAGATCTTTCAAGGTTGTCTCTGATTGGCTCAATCTTAACAAATCAAAGGTAGAAAATCCGCAGTATCTGAACTTGGTGTTAGTTATCACTGCTCAATAGCCTGTATCAGAATTGGAAAAATGAAAACATTAGGTCTACGCTTGGTATCCAGATCCTGAAACATCTCCATGAGCAGGCTTTTTTTTTTAACTGATCTGTTGAATAGTTATACTCATGACACTGTTAAAATCCCAGATGAAGATCTAGCACTTGACCATTTTTGTAAATCTTCTAATTCCATAGTTGATATACACGCCCCTTTTAAAAAGTATAGAACTTAGAACAGGTCTAGTCCCTGGCTTTCGACAGAACTGTCTTCTTTACATTCCCCCCCGCCCCCCCTCCCCTTGTCCTGTTCAGCATTATGGCAGCAGAATTGTAGTCTGAATACCTTTGATGCCAAACAGATTTGCTTTGCCAAGGGAAGTTTCATAAATGTAAAGCTCCCCTTGATGCCCATTTATTTATTTCTGTTTACAATATATGACATGTAATAGAACTGAACCGGACCGGGGGACAAGGAAAGAAGGAGAGGAAACAGAACAAAAATAGAAACAAAAACCAGACAACCAGCTGCTACACCTGTAAAAAACAAAACAGACAACAATCCATGGCCTCTGAGGAGAATCCAGCCTTAGCGCCACCAGGAGCACCTGAAAGCAGACAAGCAGAGAAAAAACAAACACACAAACAAACAAAAACAAGCACAAGAAGCGGCAATCGCATACAACACAGCTGTGGATATATATGACCTGAGACGATATGATAATACATCAACTGCTTAGCGACCATGCTACTGGACTAATGAATGTGTGTGTGTGTGTGTGTGTGTGTGTGTGTGAGAACATGCAACACCCATGGCACAGGACCTACATGATAACCGTGCTTAGTTATGAGTGTATAAGCGTACAGGGCCACAATCCACAGCCCCCCCAAGCAATCAGAAGCAGGCAGAGAGGGCCACAAGACCCAGGCCACCAGCAGCCCCCACAGAGCACAGAACCCAGGAAGCCCACCGCAGGGGCAACCACGCATCCACCCAGAAGACTGCAGAGGAAGCCCCCGGAAAGAGCCCCCATAAGCATAGGGCAGAGGCCCTCCGGGAGCCAGGGGCAACATCCCACCGACCCCGCCAGGCCCCAGCCGCCCAGACATGGGCCGTGCACTGGACCCGGGCCCCAGGAGCCCGAGCGTCCCCAAACCCCCCGGCAGAGGCCCCACCCAATACCCAGGAGGGCCAAGCGCCCCAGACAGCCACACAGTGGGTCAGCGCCTGCCCCAGCGCCCCTGGCCAAGTGCCCTGGGAGTCAAGACATGCCCACAGGTGGGTGAAGTCGCGAGCAGCGGGGAGAGGCAACGCTGCCCCCCCATCGGGAGAAGCACAAGCAGGCCAGGCGACAGCAAGTCCCAGATCCAGGCCCAATCATTACCACACACACTTTCACGTCCCATACATCCACACATCCACACGTCCTCCCTCCCTCGACTCCCCTGGGGTGTAGTGCAGCGGGCACACCAGGGGGCCAGCAACCCCCCAGCCACCACAGACCCCGAACCAGCAGAACAATTTATTAGTCCTCCTGGCCCCTCCCGCCCCGAGCAGCAACCAGGAAGCAGCGGTGTGCGAAGAAGACCCCTCCCCTCACCCTTCTGGCTCTTCAATATTTTCTAATAGTGAGCAATTAAAATTGAGGGGCAGCCAAACTTGTAGAACTGGGAGCGCGGCCCTCTGGGCAGCCTACATACCCAAAGAGCCCCGCCCACCAGATGACACTCAGTGTAACCACCCCCCAAGACCTAATGTGTGTGTGTGAGTGTGTTTGATAAGTAGTAATGTCTAAGGTGTAATTAAAACAGGGGCGGGGAACTGCAGAGTGCAACCAAAGGGGACCACCTACGTGGCCCCATCCACTACACCCCACCGAACACACACGCCCCCAAAACCCTTCATGTGTGAGTTTGTGCTGTGTACAGGAGCCAGAAGGGAGAGGGGTATGGGGATATACACCGGGGGAGCTACTCTCCCCCAGAGAGGGCAGCCAGGGACTGGCTGCAATAGGCATCCCCGCGACCTGGGAGCCAACACAGGGCAGGAGGGCCTGATGTCCACCAGGCTCGGGGCCTGCAGCGACCATATTCTGGGAGCTAATGTACCCCCAGAAGGTACCCATCCCGCCCCACCCCACTCAACCCAACCCCACCCCGGAGGACCTCTACAAAAAACAAACAAACAACAACAAAAAACAAACAAAAAACCACCCGGTCACACCAGTCGCAGCAGCCCGGGCCTGAGACCCACCATCACCCAGGCCCCCCCAGGCCCCCCCCCAACAGGGGAAAAGCACCGCACCCTGAAACACCCTGAAAAAAACCCAACCATCTGCGGACACCTTGGAGGTCCCAGAGCAACAAGCCTGGCACCAGGACCTGCACGAACCCACCCATACTGTGGCGCGTCCAGGGCAACCCAGCCCCCCCAGGCACAGGCAGGGCCCCCCCCCCCCCGGGCGCAAGGCAACGCCCACCCACCAGGGTCCAGGCCCAGCACCACCACCCACGCCAGAGCGGCCCGGCCACCCGGCATAGAGCCAGCCTGCACTGCCAATGGCTTCTGGCCATTGATTCAAAAGTACGATCTCGTCACTTTTTCCCCCTTTCAGTGGACACTGGCCCCTAATTACCGCAATTCAGCAGGGGGTCTTTCATTAGGAGTACTGGACTCCCCCGTGCACGGTTTCAGCTCCGACCCTGGACGGCGGAAAAAACGTCGAGATCTGGTTTGAGGACCCAATTGTTGAGAAAATTCTCTCAATGAGACTCAGAGTTGCTGGAGTCAGTTAATGCAAAGATTTAATCTTACAGCAAGCTCAACAATGTGTGTGTGTATGGGTGTGTGTTTGTGAACGTGTATGTGAGTTTGTGTGTGTGAGACTTTAAAGAACCTGTTATCCACAGGCAGGTCTTAACTAGTATGGCACGGGTCCAGCCTGTCTCATCTTTTTTGGAAGGTCCAGCGCTCGGCCGTAACCCTTCTGTCTCTTTGGACTCTCACATACATTCGGTTAATCATAGAAAATGAGAACAAAACTTTTTAGCTCCTTAAATTCATAAAACAGACATGGTGCAGTTATTTCCATTCTAGAAAATAAGAGTAATCACCACCATTCCTATAAATTCTGGATATTCTAACAATCTGAATCTTTTTTAAATGTTCGATGAAGCCCTTTGCTGTTCTGTTTAGAGACTCAGCTGATCATAAAACAAGTTTTTCTCTTGAACCAAGCTTCTAAACTCTTCACCTTTTTCATTTCTCAGTTAGTATTCACTTTAAAACTGATTAAAAGAAAAAATAAATGAATGCCTATCAACAAATGTGGGATCTAAACTCTAGTGCTTCCTCTAAAATAATTTCCTTTCTCAATTCAGAAATGTGTAAGTCACAACACCCGTGACAAAGGCTTTTTTCTCTCTTCTCTACATTATGGACTGTGGGGACACAAAACCGCTCTCTCTTTTTTTTTCTTTGATTGTGTGCCAGGGCGTTGTCTCACATATTAGATTATGCTTAAAATACGAATGGGTTTATCAGTCACATCAGAATCCATACATACTGATCCTCCTGTAATAAAATGGTCGGATCTTATCAAACACACTTTGTTTCTTGTGACAATCAAGTCAGCGAAACAGCGTATACACGTCAAGACACTGAATCAAGTTTGCCACAAGAACTCATAAGTTTGGCAGTATTGCTCTGCCGTCAGCAATCATACACTCATTTTATTTAAAAGGGCTGAAGAGTGCTCAGTGCAGCGGGTGGGCGGAGATGCAAAGTGACACTCTGGCCACCTCGAAAACCGAGGTAACATCCACTACCAGGGGCAGCCCAAGCTCTGCCACAAGTTCGGTGAGCATGGGCACCTGGTTGAGGCTTGTACCAAGGTGATATGTGGGAAGTGCAGAGAAATTGGGCACACTTTTGGAGAGTGTCCAAATGGCAGGAAATGTAATCTCTGTGGAGAATTAAATCACCTCTTCAGAGATTGCCCTAAATCTTTTGCCAACAAATTAAAGACGGTAAAGCCACAGTCAAGCCACCAAAGAGAAGGACCAGAGGTGGCAGTTGGTGAACATAGTGAAGAGGTTGACCCAATAAATTCAAACTTCCCGCCAAAAGCTTGGATTGGAAATGAGGAGCAAAAAGGGGAGGGGCCTGCAGAGGCCTCACCACTCAGTGCTGAAGTCTGTGAGAATTCACAGGCAGAGGGTGGAGCTACGCTAAATGAGGAGAAAGAGCAGACAGGTGAGTCTAGTGAAGATACTCACCTCCCCGAAGGTCAACAGCCGAAGAGGACGGCATCTGAGTTGTCCTCTGATTCCCCAGTGGTATCAGAGAAGAGGGGAAGGGTTAGGTCCCTTTCAGACAGTTCTTCAGTGGAAGAACCTAGAGTCTTCCCCTCCGACTCACCAAATGAGGTCTCCTTTTTAACTTTAGCTCTGCAATCAACCCCCAGGGACTCAAAGTTAAATGCAACATTGCGTCAGAGGCCAACACCGAGAGTCCGAAAAGGAAATATAGATCACCCTACTCACTTTTCACCTAAAGAAATGAAGGTAGAGCTAGTTTCCCAAGAAATAACCTGAGTGTGTAATTTGTTTTGATAACTTAGAAAAACGAAAACGACATTCCTACTTTCCTTTATCCTTTTAATGGTTCTCACCTTCTCAACACTAAACGTGAGAAGTGTGAAATCAAAGACAAGAGCCCAGAGTATTTTATCCTTCTTAGACTCCATAAAATCAGATGTGTTTTTAATACAAGAATGTGGACTACCTTTTTTAAAAAACCATAGACAATGGGAGGAAATGTGGCCCCATTTATCGATATGGAGTGGCTCAAATCAAAATAAAAATGATGGTGTGGCCATTCTAATTAAAAATACACATGTTCTGGTGAAAGGTAGCAGAGTGGTGAGAGACGGACGGGCACTTTTAGCACACTTGAATTTTATGGGGCAAGACTTTAACCTCTTAAATATTTATGGTTTCAATGGAAAAAATGACAGGTATGACCTTTTAGAAGATATACAGCTTTACATGCTAGGGCAAGTACCTTTAGTTGTAGGAGGGGATTTTAACTGTATCTTGAGCAGGAAAGATAGAAAAAGAGCAGGGGGAGATTTTAAAGTGGATAAGACTTCGATTTTACTTCAGGGCATATGCAGGGATTTTAAGCTTACTGACTGTTTTAAAACCATGCATCCCAGAGAGGAGGGCTTCACCTGGTTTAGTCATGATGGCACCAGAGCCTCTCGCATTGATTATTTCTTTACTAGAGATTGCCCACCAACTGATGTTAGATTAACCCCTGTTTACTTTTCAGACCACCTTATGATCTCCTGCACCCTTTCACCCCCTTCTGGTGTGACGGTAGGAAGTGGTCTGTGGAAAGTCAACTGTTCCCTGTTGGAGGATGAAATCATAGTCAGTCAGTACAGGGAATGTTATAAAGAGTGGCAGACCCTTCAAGACCTCAACGAAACACATGCATAATGGTGGGAAATGGTGAAGGAAACGACCCAGACTTTTTTTAAACAGCAAGGTAAACGTAAAAAAAGGAAAGAGAATAGATGTACTACAGAAACGCTTACAGCGCTACTTTAAACTAAATCAGTGTGGCATAGACTTTAATGAAGAAATCAAAGATGTCAAAAAGGAAATGTCAGTTTTAGAAGAAATAAAGAGTAAAGGAATTTTTGTAAGAAGCAGAAAGCAGGAAATTGAGGAAGGTGAAAAATGCACACGGTACTTTTTAAGAAAGTTATAAATAAAAAGTGGGTGTATTCAAAATCTAAAAAGAGAAGATGGGTTTTTAACAAAATCCACACAAGAGATGATTGAAACTGTACATACCTTTTATAGTAACATGTACAAAGAGAAACCAGTGCACTTGGAAACATTGGCAGAAATTTTAAAATTGTTTGACAAAACCGTAAAAGAAAATGCACACTTGACACAGGATTTCACTGCTTTAGAGTTAAAAAAAATGCCTAACAGGTTTTAAGAGAAGTCGAGCTCCGGGTTTAGACGGGCTTCCTGCAGAATTCTATCTGACCTTTTGGGACCTTTTATCATCAGACATTTTAGATGTTTTTAAAGATTTTGAAAAACTCGACCGACTGCCTGACAGTTTTAGAGTGGGAATAGTGACTCTACTTTATAAAAAAAATGATAAGACTGACCTAAAGAAGTGGAGGCCCATCACACTTTTAAACTTTGACTGTAAACATTTTAGCAAGGTTTTAGCGACATGGATGTCCTCTGTTTTAGAGGAGGTAATTCACCCAGACCAGGCTTGTGCCATCTCAGGGAGACAACTCACCAACAGCCTCGTACTAATTCGAGACATCATTGATTACGCTAGAGACAGAAACACCCGGCTTGTCATCTTAAATTTAGACTTTGAATAATCTTTTGATCGGGTGTCGCATCAATATCTCTTTCAGGTGTTGCAGCCATCGAATAGGGCCCGATTGTTCCTACTTGGTGAGCTTTGCTTGGTTGAGACGCTTGCTCCCCCCACCTTGCTCCTCGGCTGACCAAGTAGGAACAATCGGGCCCTATTCGATGGCTGCCTTGTCTTTTACTCTGTGCAAAAGACAAGGCAGCCACAAACACCACAGGAACACCGTATTGAGGCTTTGTTCTGACCGCTCATTCGGTGTTGCGTTTCTTTCAAGCAAATCTCCCGGTTTGCCCACACTCGGCTTGCTCCCAGAGCCGTGTTAAAGTCTACTTCGCATTCACTCTCTTTTCTCAGCAGACTAAAAGAAACTTTTATCCTGCACCGCTGTTTGCTTTTTCACAAGAGCAGAGAAGAGCGCACCGTTCCCAGCGGCACTGCAGTACCGGGTCGATGCTTGGAGTGAATGGAGAAAGCTCCTTTTTCAACTCCTATTGCTAAAAATCCATTTAATATGTAGTCCTCGTATAGACGACTTATCAGATATTAAACTGATAAGAACAGATACTACACTTGATCTTAGCCAAAAGGACGAGAAGCGAAAACTGTCCACTGGTTCACGTCCGAGGGCCCTTCCTGGCAGAATTCGCACTTGTAGCGGTGTTCTTTTTATGGCCATAGGTGGCCAGAGTGTCACTTTGCATCTCCGCCCACCCGCTGCACTGAGCACTCCTCAGCCCTTTTAAATGGCATAACTTTGCACTCCCGCACGCTCCAGCAAGCACCATTCAAGCAACAACGTTTCTTTCAAGCAATTCTCCCGGTTAGCCCACACTTGACTTGCTCCCAGAGCCGTGTTAAAGTCTACTTCGCATTCACTCTCTTTTCTCAGCAGACTCTTGGGATTTTATCTATAAAATGAATTCCTTCACTCAAACTATGTTAAAACTGCTTTGTCCTTCATATTTACCATGTCTAGAAAGATTTAAACAAAAAAAACAACGTTGTACTTTGCAGTAAAAGAAAGAGCAAATCTAAAGTTTCAGGAATCCGAGAATAAGCTTACTTTCATGAGTTCTTCACAATTTCGGATTTTGCTATAAAATGAATTCCTTCACTCAAACTAAATTAAAACTGCTAAACCGCTAATCTGTTACATGTAAGGCAGATGTCAAATTCACCGAAATAGGATCTAAGGGTATTCGGCCAATCGAGCTGTAGCAGCTTCGGTAAAAGAGTATAAGTTGAAGAAGTTGTGAATAAAGGTGTGCGCACACATAGTGAGCTGTAGGAAAATAGGCAGGGAGCAATGCCGGCTGGGGTATATGTTCTTGTATGTTGTCTGACTGTTTGATTTGAATGTGTTGTCTAAGTGTCCTGTTGAATGTTATATGTTTGGGCTGTGTGACATGCTTAATGCTTGTCAGTAGCTACCCACTTATTCATATATAGCAACTGAACACATAAGAAGTCCGGACATACTTTGATAGTAGTTGTAGAAGTATCCTTATTGATAATAGATAAACTAATTCATAGTGATAGAACAGTAGATGAACAGGTGCCTGCACAAGTCTCACGAAAATAAAATGGGTGTATGATTGCTGACGGCAGAGCAATACTGCCAAACTTATGAGTTCTTGTGGCAAACTTGATTCAGTGTCTTGACATGTATACGCTGTTTCGCTGACTTGATTGTCACAAGAAACAAAGTGTGTTTGATAAGATCCGACCATTTTATTACGGGAGGATCAGTATGTATGGATTCTGATGTGACTGATAAACCCATTCTTATCTTAAGCATAATCTAATACGTGAGACAACGCCCTGGCACACAATCAAAAAAAAAAAGAGAGAGCGGTTTTGTGTCCCCACAGTCCATAATGTAGAAAAGAGAGAAAAACGCCTTTCTGATTTGGTGTGTGTGCTCACAGTGCAGAGTGTAGAGAAAAGAGTGAAAAGAAAGCCGTTTTGGTGTCACGGGTGTTGTGACTTACACACACACATTTCTGAATTGAGAAAGGAAATTATTTTAGAGGAAGCACTAGAGTTTAGATCCCACATTTGTTGATAGGCATTCATTTATTTCTTCACTTCTGATGAAGTTTCAACAATAAACAACAAACTTTGTATTATGAGAAAGAACCAGACTCATTCTTCAGGAATCCGAAAATAAGCTCTATTTTACGAGTTATGCACGAATTCGGATTCTCCTATAAAACGAATTCCTTAACTCAAACCAAGTTAAGACTGCTTTGTCCTTCATATTTATTCATGTCTAATCAAGTTTCAACGATAAACAACATTGTACTTTGTAGAATGAGAAAGATCTTCTTCAGCAATAAGCATCTCTCAACATATGACGAAGTACAGATTTTGCTATAAAATTAATTCCTTCTATCAGCCTGACTTAAAACTGTTTGTCCTCCTTATTTATCCACTTCAAATCAAGTTTAAACAATTAAAAAAATTTTGTACTTTGAGAAAGAACAACTTAATCTTCAGCAATCAGTATAAAAAGAGGGTAAGAAAAGGTGCAAATGCCAACCATACATCACTAAAAGGTGGAACGGAAGTATTCGGCTGCAAGTAGGTGTGAATGTCCGACCATAATTTGTAAAAAGCTGGTAAGAAAAGGTTCGAATGCCCGACTAAATATTAACAAAAGCGGGAGGAGAGGTCTTCGGATGAGAGTGGGTGAGAATTTCCAGCCATAATCTATAAAATGCGGTGAAAAAAAAGGTGTGAATGCCCCATAGAACACTAAAAGGTGGAGCGGAAGTGTTCGGCTGCAAGAAGGTGTGAATGTACGACTATATTTGGTGAAAAGCAGGTGAAGCAAGGTCTGAATGCCCAACCTTACATCATCAAAAGCGAGATCAGAGGTGTTTGGCTGCAAGAAGGCCATAGTTTGCCAAATTCCTTAGCACTAGAGTTTAGATCCCACATTTGTTGATAGGCATTCATTTATTTCTAAGGTGCGAATAACCGACTAAATATCACAAAAAGTGGCGGCGGAGGTCTTCGAATGCAAGTGGGTGTGAATATCCCACCATAAAGGTATCGTGGAGAGGAAGCTGTGAAGGGCCGACCATTTTAAAAAGCGGGTGAGAGAAGGTGCGAATGCCCGAACATACACCATCACAAGAGGGAGTGGAGGTGTTCCGCTGAAAGAAGGTGTGAATGTCCGACCATAGTTGGTAAAAAGCGGGTAAGAAAAGGTTAAAATATCCGACTGTACACAATCAATAGCGGGAGCGGAGTTGTCCAGCTACTAAAAGGTTTGAAAGTCCGACCATGGCTTGTAAAAAGCGGGTAAGAAAAGGTGCGAATGCCCAACAATGTATGATCAAAAGAGGGAGCGGAGGTTTTCGGCTGCAAGATGGTCTGAATGTCCGACCATAATTTGTAAAAACCGGGGAAGAAAAGGCTCGAAAGCGCGACTATACACCATCAAAAGCGGGAGCGGAGGAGTTCAGCTGCAAGAAGGTCTGAATGTCCATCAATAATGGCTAGAAAGCATGAAAGAAAATTTTCGAATATCAAACCGCACATGATCATAAGCGGGAGAGGAGGTGTTCAGCTGCAAGAAGGTGTGAATGTCGAGCCATAATTACTCACAAACGGGTAAGAAAAGGTAGTATTGCCAGAGCATACATGATCAAAACAGGGAGCGGAGGTGGTTCAGCTGCACGAAAGTGTGAATGTCAGACTAAAGTTCAAATATATTAACAAAAGCGGGAGGAGAGGTCTTCGGATGAGAGTGGTTGAGAATTTCCAACCATAATCTATAAAATGCAGTGAAAAAAAAGGTGTGATAGAACACTAAAAGGTGGAGAGGGAGTGTTCGGCTGCAAGAAGGTGTGAATGTCCGACTATATTTGGTGAAAAGCAGGTGAAGCAAGGTCTGAATGCCCAACCTTACATCATCAAAAGCGAGGTCAGAGGTGTTTGGCTGCAAGAAGGCCATAGTTTGCCAAAAGCGGGTAAGGTGCGAATGACCGACTAAATATCAACAAAAGTGGGGGCGGAGGTCTTCGGATGCAAGTGGGTGTGAATATCCCACCATACAAGTATGGCGGAGAGGAAGCTGTGAATGGCCGACCGTAGTTTGCAAAAAGCGGGTGAGAAAAGGTGCGAATGTCCAACCATACATGATCAAAACAGGGAGCGGAGGTGTTTGGCTGCGACAAGGTGTGAATGTCCACCCATAATTAATGAAAAGCGTGCAACAAGTAGGTTCGAATGCCCAACCATACATCATCAAAAGCAGGTGTGGATGTGTTCGGCTACAAGAAGGTTTGAATGTCCGACCATAGTTTGTAAAGAGCGGGTAAGAAAAGGTTCGAATGCCCGAACATACACCATCAAAAGAGGGAGCGGAGGTGTTGCGCTGTAAGACGGTGTGAATGTCCGACCATAGTTGGTAAAAAGCGGGTAAGAAAAGGTTAAAATACCCGACTGTACACAATCAATAGCGGGAGCGGAGTTGTTCGGCTACAAGAAGGTGTGAAAGTCCGACCATGGTTTGTAAAAAGCGGCTAAGAAAAGGTTAGAATGTCCGAATATATACCATCAAAAGCTAAAGCGTAGGTGTTCGGCTGCAAGAAGGTGTGAACGTCCAACCAAAGTTTGTAAAAAGCAGTTAAGAAAAGGTTCGAATATCCAACCAAACAATCAAAAGCGGGAGCAGAGCTGTTCAACTGCAAGTAGGTGTGAATGTCCAGCCATGATTACTCACAAACGGGTAAGAAAAGGTAGTATTGCCAGACCATACATGATCAAAACAGGGAGCGGAGGTGGTTCAGCTGCAAGGTGTGAATGTCTGACTATAGTTTGTAAAAAGCGGGTAAGACAAGGTGCGAATGCCCGACAATGTATGATCAAAAGAGGGAGCAGAGGTTTTCGGCTGCAAGGTGTGAATGTCCAACCATAATTTGTAAAAACCGGGGAAGAAAAGGCTCGAAAAAACCGACTATAAACCATCAAAAGCGGGAGCGGAGTTGTTCAGCTGCAAGAATGTCTGAATGTCCGAGCATAGTTTGTAAAAGGCGGGTAAGAAAAGGTTCGAATGCCCGAATATACACCATCAAAAGCGGAAGTGGAGGTGTTCGGCTGCAAGTAGGTGTGAATGTCCAGCCATAATTACTAACAAACGGGTAAGAAAAGGTAGCATTGCCAGACCATACATGATCAAAACAGGGAGCGGAGGTGGTTCAGCTGCAAGAAGTTGTGAATATCCGACTAAAGTTTGTAAAAAGCGGGTAAGACAAGTTGCGAATGCCCGACAATGTATGATCAAAAGCGAGAGCGGAGGTGTTCAGCTGCAAGAAGGTGTGAACACCTTTAATTCCTGAAAAATGGGTAAAAAAAGGTGCGAATGCCCAACCATACATCATCAAAAGCAGGTGTGAATCACAGATCATAATTTCCAAAATGCTGATAAGAAAGGGTGAGAATGCCCGATTATATACCATCAAATGTGGGAGCGGAGGTGTTCGGCTGTGAGTAGGTGTGAATCTCCGATTCTGACCAAGTAGGAACAATCGGGCCCTATTCGATGGCTGCCTTGTCTTTTACTCTGTGCAAATGACAAGGCAGCAACAAAAACACCACGGGAACACCGTATTGAGGCTTTGTTCTGACCGCTCATTTGCTGTCGCGTTTCTTCCAAGAAATTCTCCCGGTTAGCCCGCACTCGGCTTGCTTCCAGAGCCGTGTTAAAGTCTACTTCGCATTCACTCTATTTTCTCAGCAGACTAAAAGAAAGTTTCATCTTGGGCTCCCTGAAACTTCCATCCTGCACGGCTGTTTGCTTTTTCACAAGAGCAGAGAAGAGCGCACCGTTCCCAGCGGCACTGCAGTACCGGGTCGATGCTTGGAGTGAACGGAGAAAGCTCCTTTTTCAACTCCTATTGCTAAAAATCCATTTAATATGTAGTCCTCGTATAGAGGACTTATCAGATATTAAACTGATAAGAACAGATACTACACTTGATCTTAGCCAAAAGGCCGAGAAGCGAAAACTGTCCACTGGTTCACGTCCGAGGGCCCTTCCTGGCACAATGCGCACTTGTAGCAGTGTTCTTTTTATGGCCATAGGTGGCCAGAGTGTCACTTTGCACCTCCGCCCACCCGCCTCACTGAGCACTCTTCAGCCCTTTTAAATGGTATAACTTTGCACTCCCGCACGCTCCAGTAAGCACGATTCAACAACGTTGCACTCCAGCTTCGAACTTCAGCACAGTCGCAACAAGTAAGGCGACTCTACTCAGAGAAGTCACTCTGCACAGTAACAAGAGTTATTTTGCACAGACAGAAAGGGCTTCACCCGCAAAGGTAAAGCCTGCCAAAAATAGAAACAACTCATTAGTGCTGCTCTCCACGGAAGTCTTTAGTAAAAGGCGAAAGACTTGTACGTTATGAAGTGAAACCAGAGTACGATTATCCGTCACTGCGGGAGCAGGGCATCAGGCTAGTTGGCATAGCCACCTTCCCCATGGTGAGCTTTGCTTGGTTGAGACGCTTGCTCCCCCCCCCTGCTCCTCGGCTGACCTAGTAGGAACAATCGGGCCCAATTCGATGGCTGCAACACCGGAAAGAGATATTGATGCGAGACCCGATCAAAAGATTTTTCAAAGTCTAAATTTAAGATGACAAGCCGGGTGTTTCTGTCTCTAGCGTAATCAATGATGTCTCGAATCAGTACGAGGCTGTCGGTGAGTTGTCTCCCTGAGATGGCACAAGCCTGGTCTGGGTGAATTACCTCCTCTAAAACAGAGGACATCCGTGTCGCTAAAACCTTGCTAAAAAGTTTACAGTCAAAGTTTAAAAGTGTGATGGGCCTCCAATTCTTTAGGTCAATCTTATCATATTTTTAATAAAGTAGAGTCACTATTCCCACTCTAAAACTGTCAGGCAGTCGGTCGAGTTTTTCAAAATCTTTAAAAACATCTAAAATGTCTGATGATAAAAGGTCCCAAAAGGTCAGATAGAATTCTGCAGGAAGCCCGTCTAAACCCGGAGCTCGACTTCTCTTAAAACCTGTTAGGCATTTTTTAACTCTAAAGCAGTAAAATCCTGTGTCAAGTGTGCATTCTCTTTTACGGTTTTGTCAACGAATTTTAAAATTTCTGCCGATATTTCCAAGTGCACTGGTTTCTCTTTGTACATGTTACTATAAAAGGTATGTACAGTTTCAATCATCTCTTGTGGGGATTTTGTTAAAAACCCATCTTCTCTTTTTAGATTTTGAATACACTCCTTTTTATTTATAAGTTTCTTAAAAAAGTACCGTGTGCATTTTTCACCTTCCTCAATTTCCTGCTCCCTGCTTCTTACAAAAATTCCTTTACTCTTTATTTCTGCTAAAACTGACATTTCCTTCTTGACATCTTTGATTTCTTCATTAAAGTCTATGCCACACTGATTTAGTTTAAAGTAGCGCTGTAAGCGTTTCTGTAGTCCCATCATACATCTATTCTCTTTCCTTTTTTACGTTTACCTTGCTGTTTAAAAAAAGTCTGGGTCGTTTCCTTCACCATTTCCCACCATTGTGCATGTGTTTCGTAGAGGTCTTGAAGGGTCTGCCACTCTTTATAACATTCCCTGTACTGACTGACTATGATTTCATCCTCCAACAGGGAACAGTTGACTTTCCAATGACCACTTCCTACCGTCACACCAGAAGGGGGTGAAAGGGTGCAGGAGAGCATAAGGTGGTCTGAAAAGTAAACTGGGGTTAATCTAACATCAGTGGGTGGGCAATCTCTAGTAAAGAAATAATCAATGCGAGAGGCTCTGGTGCCATCATGACTAAACCAGGTGAAGCCCTCCTCTCTGGGATGCATGGTTTTAAAACAGTCAGTAAGCTTAAAATCCCTGCATATGCCCTGAAGTAAAATCGAAGTCTTATTCAATTCAATTCAATTCAATTCAATTTTATTTATATAGCGCCAGATTACAACAATTGTCATCTCAAGGCACTTAAGTAATATAGTCCAATTCAAGCCAATTGGAATTCAATTCATTGTAATCATAATCCAATTAATTCATATAGAGCTAATTCAAAAAATGTATATCCTAGCTAAGGAAACCAACAGATTGCACCGAAATGTGTCTTCAGTCCAATCTCCCGTCCTGAGCGTGCCTGTGGCAACTGTGGAAAGGAACGACTCCCTTTTAACAGGAAGAAACCTCTGGCAGAACCAGACTCAGGAAGGGTGGCCATCCGCCTCGACCAGCTGGGGTTTGAGAAGACAGAAAAGAGGGAAAAGAGGGGGGAAAAACACCATAACGCCATTCAAAGGATATCTGTTGGAACAGGGAAACACAGGTTAATAACCACAATAATGTCACATGTACATAAAATCAATTCTGAAATTAAACAGGGGGAAAAAGAGAGCAAAGTGAGGAAAGGTGTGACAGATGAGGTCCCCCAGCAGTCTAAGCCTATAGCAGCTTAACTATGGGATGTTTCAGGATTACCTGAGCCATCCCTAACTGTAAGCTTTATCGAAAAGAAAAGTTTTAAGCCTAATCTTAAAAGTGGAAAGGGTGTCTGCTTCCCGGACATTTACTGGTAGCTTATTCCACAAGAGAGGGGCCTGATAACTGAAGGCTCTACCTCCCATTCTACTTTTAGAAACTCTGGGAACAACAAGTAAACCTGCAGTTTGGGAGCGAAGTGCTCTGTTAGGAAAATATCTTACAATTAAATCTTTAAGATATGATGGAGCTCGGTCATTAAGAACTTTATATGTCAGAAGAAGAATCTTAAATTCTATTCTGAATTTAACAGGGAGCCAATGAAGAGAAGCTAAAACTGGAGAAACATGATCTCTCCTGTTAGTTCTCATCAGAACTCTGGCTGCAGCATTTTGGATCAGCTGGAGGCTTTTCAGAGAATATGTGGGACAGCCCAATAATAAGGAATTACAGTAGTCCAATCTTGAAGTAACAAATGCATGAACTAGTTTCTCTGCATCACCCTGAGACAGGATGTTCCTGATTTTAGCAATATTACGAAGGTGAAAGAAGGCAGTCCTAGAAACCAGTTTTATATGTGCGTCAAATGATAAATTCTGGTCAAAAATAACTCCAAGGTTCCTCACTGTAGAACTAGAAGCCAAGGAAATACCATCTAGAGTAACTATATAACTAGACAATTTCTCCCTGAAGCGCTCAGGTCCAAAGAGAACAACTTCAGTTTTGTCTGAATTTAAAAGCAGACAGTTCTGAGTCATCCAGGTCTTTATGTCTTTAAGACAGGCTTGTAGCCTGACCAACCTGTAGGTTTCATCTGGTTTCATAGATAAGTACAGCTGAGTATCATCAGCATAACAATGGAAATTTATGCCATGCTGTCTGATAATGTTACCTAATGGAAGCATGTATAAAGTAAAAAGAATCGGTCCAAGCACAGAACCCTGAGGAACTCCATGACTTACTCCAACGTGTGAGGAAGATTCCTCATTTACAAGAACAAACTGGAATCTATCAGATAAATATGACTTAAACCAGCCTAATGCAGTTCCTTTAATCCCAATAACATGTTCAAGTCTCTGTAACAGAATGCTGTGATCGATCGTATCAAATGCAGCACTGAGATCCAACAGGACAAGCACAGAAACAAGTCCGCTATCAGAGGCTAACAGGAGATCATTGGTAACTTTCACCAGTGCTGTTTCTGTGCTATGATGCACTCTGAATCCTGACTGAAACTCTTCAAACAGATTATTTCTATGTAAATGATCACAAAGTTGAACTGCAACTATTTTTTCAAGAACTTTGGACAAAAAAGGGAGATTGGATATAGGTCGATAATTAGCCAACACTTCTGAATCAAGAGTAGGTTTTTTAAGTAAAGGTTTAATTACAGCAACCTTAAAAGTCTGAGGTACATATCCTGTCAACAAAGACCGATTGATCAAATCCAATATGGAAGTGTCAATTAAGGGGAAAACCTCCTTGAACAGTCTGGTTGGGATTGGGTCTAACATACAAGTTGATGGTTTAGAAGAGACTATTGCTGTTGTTAGCTCAGAAAGATCAACTGGACAGAAGCTGTCTAAATACAATTCAGGTTCGAAAGATACTTCTAAAGCTGCTCTACTTGATGATACATCAGTGATAATAATGGGAAGGATTCCATTAATCTTCTCTCTGATAGAAACAATTTTATTGATGAAGAATCTCATGAAATCATCACTGCTGAGAGTTAAAGGAATACATGGCTCAACAGAGCTCGGACTCTTTGTCAGCCTGGCAACAGTGCTGAAAAGAAACCTGGGATTATTCTTATTCTCTTCTATCAATAATGAATAATACGCAGTTCTAGCTTTACGAAGTGCTTTCTTATACGTTATTAAACTATCTTTCCAGACTAATTGAGACTCTTCTAAATTAGAGGAACGCCACTGTCTCTCCAGCTTTCTTGCAGTCTGCTTTAACGCACGCAGCTGTGAATTATACCAAGGAGCCAACCTCTTCTGACTGATTACCTTCCTTTTCAGAGGGGCAACATTGTCCAGTGTTGTACGCATTGAAGCTGTAGTGCTGTCAACAAGAGAGTCAAGTTCTACTGGAGTAAAATTTAGGTAGCCATCCTGTGTCATATCAGCACATGGCAGTGAAGAAAAGGATGATGAAATCAACTCTTTAAATCTGGTTACAGCATTCTCTGACAGACACCTTCTATATGTAGAATTCTTCTCAGAAACCGTGTAGTCAAGTAATGTAAATTCAAAAGTTATTAAAAAATGGTCAGACAAGACAGGGTTATGAGGGAACACTGTTAACTGTTCACTCTCAATGCCATAAGTCAGCACAAGGTCAAGGGTATGATTAAGGCAGTGAGTAGGTCTGTGAACACTTTGAGAAAATCCAATAGAGTCTAATATAGAATTAAAGTTAATATTTAGGCTGTCATTTTCAACATCTACATGAATATTAAAGTCACCCACTACAATGACTTTATCTGTACTCACCACTAACTGGGATAAAAACTCTGAGAATTCAGACAGAAACTCAGAATAAGGGCCAGGCGGACGATACACAACAACAAACACAAGAGGTTTTTGTGATTTCCACTTTGGGTGGGAAAAACTGAGAATCAGAGATTCAAAAGAGCTAAAGCTAATCTTGGGTCTAGGACTGATTAGTAACCCTGATCTGAAGATAGCTGCCACTCCTCCTCCTCTGCCTGTGGTTCTAGGAACATGAACATTTAAATAGTCAGAGGGAGTTGATTCATTAATGCTAACATGATCCTCCTGCTGCAGCCAGGTTTCTGTAAGACAAAATATATCAATATGATGATCACAAATCAAATCATTCACTAACAGAGACTTCAAAGGGAGAGATCTAATATTCAGCAAACCACATTTAATAGTTTGATGTTTTTGTTCAGTTAAAGTTTTTGTTTTAATTTTTTTTTGCACAAGAGGATTTGCTCCTTTTGTGTTTTTTGATTGAGGGGGGGGGCAGCATCAGGTGGGAAGCCGCAGAGAAGTGTGTAAGACTACAACTCTGCATCCTGGTCTCAACCCTGGGATGTCATGTTTTTGGATGACTAATAAATTCGTCCATATTTCTAGAAATGAGAGCCGCTCCTTCCAAAGTGGGATGGATGCCGTCTCTCCTCATCAGACCAGGTTTTCTCCAGAAAGATTGCCAATTATCTATGTAGCCCACGTTGTTTGCTGGACACCATCTAGACAACCAGCGATTGAATGAGGACATGCGGCTAAACATGTCATCACTGGTCAGATTTGGCAGGGGTCCAGAGAAAACTACGGAGTCCGACATTGTTTTGGCAAAATTACACACCGATGCAACATTAATTTTAGTGACCTCCGATTGGCGTAACCGGGTGTCATTACCGCCGACGTGAATAACTATTTTACCGTATTTACGTTTATCCTTAGCCAGCAGTTTTAAATAGGATTCTATGTCGCCCGCTCTGGCCCCTGGAATGCATTTGACTATGGTCGCTGGTGTCGCTAATGCCACGTTTCTGACTATAGAGCTGCCAATTACCAGGGTTTTGTCCTCAGCGGGTGTGTCGCTGAGTGGAGAAAATCTATTAGAAACGTGGACAGGTTGATGGTGAACCACGGGCTTGACTTTAGGACTATGACTCCTCTTCCTGACAGTCACCCAGCCACTCTTAAGTCCCGGCTGCTCGGGATCTGCTCGGGGACGACTAACAGAGCTAGCTACGCTAGGTGGCTCCGCACTGACTAAAGGGGCCTGGCTCGCTATCGGGTGGTTTTCAACAGTGCAGAGCCGAGCTTCCAATTCAGATAACCTTGCCTCCAAAACTACAAAAAGACTACATTTGTTACATGTACCATTACCACTAAAGGAGGCAGAGGAGTAACTAAACATCTGACACACGGAGCAGGTGAAAGCAGGAGATAGAGGAAGAGAACTGGTAGCCATGCTAAGCTAGAGAACCAGACACAACGCTAAAAAGTGAAAAATAAAAACTAAAGATCTGTAAGAGTGAGCGTTAGAATATAACAAGTATGGGATAGAGTTAACTATGCAAGATGTGTAAATTATAGGGAGAAATAAGGTGATTATTAGTAGTACAAGAAGAGCGAGAACTGTCACAGTGCACACACACAAAGCAACAGGAAGTGATGCAATACGTCTTACCGCAAAGCAAAGCCGTCAGACCGTCAGCATACTCTTGATTGTGGATCTTATCCACTTTAAAATCTCCCCTTGCTCTTTTTCTATCTTTCCTGCTCAAGATACAGTTAAAATCCCCTCCTACAACTAAAGGTACTTGCCCTAGCATGTAAAGCTGTATATCTTCTAAAAGGTCATACCTGTCATTTTTTCCATTGAAACCATAAATATTTAAGAGGTTAAAGTCTTACCCCATAAAATTCAAGTGTGCTAAAAGTGCCCGTCCGTCTCTCAACCCTGTGCTACCTTTCACCAGAACATGCGGATTTTTAATTAGAATGGCCACACCATCATTTTCATTTTGATTTGAGCAACTCCATATCGATAAATGGGGCCACATTTCCTCCCATTGTCTATGGTTTTTTAAAAAAAGGTAGTCCACATTCTTGTATTAAAAACACATCTGATTTTATGGAGTCTAAGAAGGATAAAATACTCTGGGCTCTTGTCTTTGATTTCACACTTCTCACGTTTAATGTTGAGAAGGTGAGAACTATTAAAAGGATAAAGGAAAGTAGGTATGTTGTTTTCGTTTTTCTAAGTTATCAAAACAAATTACACACTCAGGTTATTTCTTGGGAAACTAGCTCTTCCTTCATTTCGTTAGGTGAAAAGTGAGTAGGGTGATCTATATTTCCTTTTCGGACTCTCGGTGTTGGCCTCTTACGCAATGTTGCATTTAACTTTGAGTCCCTGGGGGTTGATTGCAGAGCTAAAGTTAAAAAGGAGAGCTCATTTGGTGAGTCGGAGGGGAAGACTCTAGGTTCTTCCACTGAAGAACTGTCTGAAAGGGACCTAACCCTTCCCCTCTTCTCTGATACCACTGGGGAATCAGAGGACAACTCAGATGCCGTCCTCTTCGGCTGTTGACCTTCGGGGAGGTGAGTATCTTCACTAGACTCACCTGTCTGCTCTTCCTCCTCATTTAGCGTAGCTCCACCCTCTGACTGTGAATTCTCACAGACTTCAGCACTGAGTGGTGAGGCCTCTGCAGGCCCCTCCCCTTTTTGCTCCTCACTTCCAATCCAAGCTTTTGGCGGGAGGTTTGAATTTATTGGGTCTATTCTGCTGAGAAAGGAGAGTGAATGCGAAGCAGACTTTAACATGGCTCTGGGAGCGAGCCGAGTGCGGGCTAACCGGGAGAATTGCTTGAAAGAAACGTGACACCGAATGAGCGGTCAGAACAAAGCCTCAATACGGTGTTCTCGTGGTGTTTTTGTTGCTGCCTTGTCTTTTGCACAGAGTAAAAGACAAGGCAGCCATCGAATCGGGCCCGATTGTTCCTACTTGGTCCATGTGCACAAGCAGATGCACTCTCAGTAGCAAAAGCACGGGTAAAATAAATCATTTCTAGATTTGAAATTCCTGAAAAGATCTTCAGTGATAATTTGACACACTTTGTAAACAATGTCATCTCACTGATGGCAATGTAAGGCAGATGTCAAATTCACCGAAATAGGATCTAAGGGTATTCGGCCAATCGAGCTGTAGCAGCTTCGGTAAAAGAGTATAAGTTGAAGAGTTTGTGAATAAAGGTGTGCGCACACATAGTGAGCTGTAGGAAAATAGGCAGGGAGCAATGCCGGCTGGGGTATATGTTCTTGTATGTTGTCTGACTGTTTGATTTGAATGTGTTGTGTAAGTGTCCTGTTGAATGTTACATGTTTGGGCTTTGACACGCTTCACTGTGGTTGTTAACTGTGTGGTATGTCCTGAAATGTTATATGTTTGGGCTGTGTGACATGCTTGATGCTTGTCAGTAGCTACCCTTTTATTCATATATAGCAACTGACAACATAAGAAGTCTGGACATACTTTGATAGTAGTTGTAGAAGTATCCTTATTGATAATAGATAAACTAATTCATAGTGATAGAACAGTAGATGAACAGGTGCCTGCACATGTCTCACGAAAATAAAATGGGTGTATGATTGCTGACGGCAGAGCAATACTGCCAAACTTATGAGTTCTTGTGGCAAACTTGATTCAGTGTCTTGACGTGTATACGCTGTTTCGCTGACTTGATTGTCACAAGAAACAAAGTGTGTTTGATAAGATCCGACCATTTTATTACGGGAGGATCAGTATATATGGATTCTGATGTGACTGATAAACCCATTCGTATCTTAAGCATAATCTAATACGTGAGACAAAGCCCTGGCACACAATCAAAAAAAAAAAGAGAGAGCGGTTTTGTGTACCCACAGTCCATAATGTAGAAAAGAGAGAAAAAAGCCTTTCTGATTTGGTGTGTGTGCTCACAGTGCAGAGTGTAGAGAAAAGAGAGAAAAGAAAGCCGTTTTGGTGTCATGGGTGTTGTGACTTACACACACACATTTCTGAATTGAGAAAGGAAATTATTTTAGAGGAAGCAGTAGAGTTTAGATCCCACATTTGTTGATAGGCATTCATTTATTTTTTCTTTTAATCAGTTTTAAAGTGAATACTAACTGAGAAATGAAAAAGGTGAAGAGTTTAGAAGCTTGGTTCAAGAGCAAAACTTGGTTTATGATCAGCTGAGTCTCTAAACAGAACAGCAAAGGGCTTCATCGAACATTTAAAAAAGATTCAGATTGTTAGAATATCCAGAATTTATAGGAATGGTGGTGATTACTCTTATTTTCTAGAATGGAAATAACTGCACCATGTCTGTTTTATGAATTTACGGGGCTAAAAAGTTTTGTTCTCGTTTTTCTATGATTAACCGAATGTATGTGAGAGTCCAAACAGACAGAAGGGTTACGGCCGAGCGCTGGACCTTCCAAAAAAGATGAGACAAGATAGTTAAGACCTGCCTGTGGATAACAGGTTCTTTAAACTCTCACACACACAAACTCACACACACGTTCGCACACATACACCCATACACCCATACACACACACATTCTTGAGCTTGCTGCAAGATTAAACCTTTGCATTAACTGACTCCAGCAACTCTGAGTCTCATTGAGAGAATTTTCTCAACAATTGGGTCCTCAAACCAGATCTCGACGTTTTTTCCGCCGTCCAGGGTCGGAGCTGAAACCGTGCACGGGGGAGTCCAGTACTCCTAATGAAAGACCCCCTGCTGAATTGCGGTAATTAGGGGCCAATCATTGAAAAAAAATTTTTAGAATAAATAAATGAATAAAGTTTTTTCTAGCAGGTCAAATATTTGCAAAATACAATCCAAAGGGCAATCTAAGACCAAAACGAAGATAATTCCCTAAGCCAGTGTATCTTTTTCAACATATTTGTTTGGATTTCATTATTTCCTTATTGTGTAGATTTCATTTAACTAAATTAATGTTAAAGGAAACGATTCTGCTCAGTGACAACAGAGGTTTTTACCAAATGGACTGAAATATTTCCATGTGCACAAGCAGATGCACTCTCAGTAGCAAAAGCACGGGTAAAATAAATCATTTCTAGATTTGAAATTCCTGAAAAGATCTTCAGTGATAATTTGACACTTTGTAAACAATGTCATCTCACTGATGGCAAAGAACTTAAAATAGACCTTAGAAACCACTGTGCATATCATCCACAATCAGCAGGTTTCGTGGAGAGACACAATGGAATAATTAAGTCAAGACTGAAAAAAATCATGGAAGAAATGGGAAATATTGGTTTTACTGTTTACCATCCTAAAAATGCATCCTCCAACTAGCACAAGATGAACTCCATTTGAGAAAAGGTATGGAAGACCATTTGTACTCCCACAGTCAAAACACAGTCATCAACTGATATGATGAAGAAAAAAAGAAAAAGAGAAGAAACCTTAGCAGAATACAAATATTAACAAGTAGAGAGATCTCTTCTGTTTAGTCTGTTCCAGGTGAACCGGTGAAGGAATCTCTGAAGACAGTAAAACCCGGGGACTGGATCATCATCAAAGTGATAAAGAAAAAGAAATAACCCATCTCAACCTCAGTGAAGAAAACAACGGCTAACATGAGAACAAAGGGTGTTACTAAAATAAGACAGGGAAAATGGATGGACAAAGGCCGTGGCATCCATTCAGATTACCAGGATTTTGTGAGTTAAGAGGAACCAGCTGTGTATTATTAATCATTACTCTTATTATAGTATTCCCAATTTTATGGTATGAAGCATGGATTAGCAGAAATAAAGATGATGCAGGACAGAGTACCACCACTGTCCCCTTGACATAGAAAGTGCCACACTAGTAATAACATTTATTTAAACTTGGAGATAAATGGAGAAAATAATCTCATATATAATAGCTTAGACAGAAGAAACAGAAAACTTTTGAAGACACGATTAAAACAACATTTAGAACATACAATAAGCTTAAAAGGAGTGACAAATCTGCGACTGCGAAGGCATAGAAGTCTAATTAAAAACAGGAGCAGTAGGACAGACTTTTGTGAAATCTGAGTAAGCTCTGGGAATCAAATTTAGATAATGATCAGACTTGGCCTTTCTTATTTCTGCTGTACATTTATTTCTAAGCTTCCTAAAAGCAAGGCAATGACCCGGGTCCCTCACATGCCCAGCTAGCATCCAAGGTTTATTTATTTTGTAAGTAAAGAAGACAGTTCTGCCGAAAGCCAGGCACTAGACCTGTTCTAAGTTCTATACTTTTTAAAGGGGCGTGTTTATCAACTATGGAATTAGAAGATTTACAAAAATGATCAAGTGCTAGATCTTCATCTGGGATTTTAACAGTGTCATGAGTATAACTATTCAACAGATCAGTTAAAAAAAAAGCCTGCTCATGGAGATGTTTCAGGATCTGGATACCAAGTGTGGAACTAATGTTTTAATTTTTGCAATTCTGATACAGGCTATTGAGCAGTGATAACTAACACCAAGTTGAGATACTGCGAATTTTCTACCTTTGATTTGTTAAGATTGAGCCAATCAGGGACAACCTTGAAGGATCTCTTAAGTTTGGTTTTGTAGGATCAGTACAGTAATTACCTGAGAAAGGTTGATATTGGTACACACCTTTTTTAAATGATCAGAGGCAGAGTTCAACTTGTTTAAATTAAAATTGCCACACAGAGATTTGGTTTAGGCCACATGCACACAGAATGACATCAACAAATATAAGAAATATTAAAAATTTACACATAGATTTTCGAATACATGTAGAGGAATGATACTTTGAAATGTGCTCATTGCGGAGTTATGATCAGTTGAGTAATGAAGGTTGAACTATTCTGGGAAAGAGGTTCTATTCCCAGCATCATGATGGACACTCCTGATATAGAAGGTTTCGCTAATGCATTGGAATTGTTTTACTATTTTCATATGCATGTGCAATGAAGAATTGCTTGCTGCTGATAAATGCAAAGAAGAACAGCTTACACATAGATGCTCACATATAGGCTGCTGAATGCAATGAAGACCTGCTTATCCAGTAAAGTTCAATGTCAATGTGTAATATTCAATTAGGATTTGCAAAACAGTGAAGTTAAACAATGAATGGGTCCATAGTCGGTATGAGAAGACTACAGGAATATTTACCTGGGTGTACGTTCAAACAGAGATGAGAAAATTGCGATAAATAATTTTTTGTTTGTTTGTTAGTATGTATATGAATGTTATGTGTATAAACTGTGTTGAGTTGTAGTTACTCAGTAGTGTCTCAGTGAAACAACTGACGGGGGAAACCTTGCGGTGACAACAAAAGCAGTGTTTTACTGATCAGTCAAGTTGCTCCAGTGTACTCCATACAAACTGGTTGGCTACTGAAGGGATAGAAAATGGGGATTACTTGTTTTAAAGCAAACAAGGAATTAGATGGGAAAAATACATGTTTTAACGGGACCCAGACAATATTAAATACTCAGACAGATGGGAGAAGAAGTGTAGTTTTGTAGGAAATCACAAAATTATTACATAAAATTAGTGAAATCAATTGAAGAATGCCTTTCTGAAGAGCTGTTTACCACAGATGAGCAGCTTTGCGACCAAGCACATTGTAGATGGCTTTACTGCCAAAATGATCTAATTTAATGGATTGGTTTAGACATGCATAACAGCATTTTAAGAACAAAGAGAGAAACAAAAAGGGACAATGCTTCATGGTGGAAGGTGATGTATAAATAACTGTGTATATGATGAAGGAGAGACCATTTGAGCAGCACAGCCATTTCGCAGCACAGGGACAGCAGTCCAAGGATCTCCCACGTGGTATCACCTGTCACACTGTGTCAAGGCATCAAAAGAAGAAAAAATCACCAAACTCAAGGACAAAGAGACGAAGACTCCGGTGAATGAAGAGAGAGGACTGACAAACCAGAAATACAAAAGAATGCTCGATATCAAGATCCAGAAGAAGAGGCTAACAATGCCACGAACACTTACGATGCTGGGAATGATGCTAGCAATGAACAGAGAGGAAGATTCAGTGTCATCAATCTGCAACACGTGCCTCTAATGAGGGGGTGAATATAGAATCCTCAACGATTACAACGTCTCTGGGAACTGTGACAACAACAAGGTTTAAACCATTTTGATATATATTGTAACCTATTGGCTAAGGAATAGTGCTGAAAATGAGGTAAATCTAATCTAATCTAATGGTCTTCTGTAGGGTTTTTAAAATAATACGCGGTGGTTTGTTTTTCCACAGGAATTTGGAGATGCATGAATCTAGTGACTTAAACCAAGTAGCAGATGGTTTTATGGGGATCATTGAGAACAAATAGTTAACTTTTGGTAGTATCATCATTTTAATGGTTGTAACTCTCCCCATAAGTGATATAGGTAAGGACTTCCAACGAGAGAGATCGTCCTCTACTCTCACATAATTTAGCTTTGTTAGCTCTGAGAGCCTGGAGGAAATGTTTATACCTGAATATCTAATATATTCTGGACACTACAGTTAATGGGCAGAACTGTGGTCTTAGACCAGTTGATAGAGCAGTCAGAAAGTGCTGAGAATTTATTTATGAGTGTGATCGTGTGAGTGAGAGACGTCTGTGAGTTCTGAAGGAAAAGTAATACATCATCAGCATAAAGACTTATTTTATGTTCAATATTTTGGGATTGGATGCCTGTAATATTTCTATCTTGTCTGATAGAAGCTGCTAAAGGTTTGATGAAAATAGCAAAAAGTGAGGGAGAAAGTGGGCAACCCTGTCTTGTACCTCTCTGCAGACTGAAGCTTGGAGAAGTTTGATCATTTGTCCTGACACTTGCATTTGGGGAGCTATATAATATCCTTATCCAGTTGATGAAGTGTGACCCAAACCTGAATTTGTTTAATGCTGCAAATAAAAATTTCCAGTTCACTCCATCAAATGCTTTTTCTGAATCTAGAGAGTCGATTGTGGTTTCCAAGTTGTTGATGGTAGAATAGTCTATGAGATTAATGATCCGGTTTGTGAACGAACTGTTGTGCCTACTGCTCTTCAGCCTGTCAAATGAAATGTAGAATTTGAAACGTGACAAATGAACGAAGACCCAAGGTTGAGTCGTAAACGAATCAATACTGTTTCCTGTGCGAGGACCCGTCAGCCGAGGAGTTGAGTCATGAACGAATCAATACTGTTTCCTGTGCGAGGACCCGTCACCCGAGGAGTTGAGTCGTGAACGAATCAATACTGTTTCCTGTCCTGCTGACTGAGCTTATGAAGCTGCCGCCTGCCATGTGGTGAGGAAGGGTACTGCATGAAAATGAACGAATCACTCACTGAGACAGCTCGTTACTCCCGAGTCATATAAAAAATGAGTTCATATCGAACGAATCGCTCACGAACGACACATCACTATCTATTTGACGAGTTATGCATGAATTCAGATTTTGCAATAAAATTAATTCCTTCCCTCAAACCAAGTTCAAACTGCTTTGTCCTTCATATTTATCTACTTCTAATCTAGTTTCAACAATAAACAACACTATATTTTGTAGTATGAAAAAGACCTAATTTTCAGCAATAAGCTTCTCTCGAGGAGATATGAAGGAATATAGATTTTGCTATAAAATGAAATCCTTCTATCAAACTGACTTAAAATGGTTTGTCCTTATTTCTTTACTTCTGATGAAGTTTCAACAATAAACAACAAACTTTGTATTATGAGAAAGAACCAGACACATTCTTCAGGAATCCGAAAATAAGCTCTATTTTACAAGTTATGCACGACTTCGGATTCTCCTATAAAACGAATTCCTTAACTCAAACCAAGTTAAGACTGCTTTGTCCTTCATATTTATTCATGTCTAATCAAGTTTCAACGATAAACAACGTTGTACTTTGTAGAATGAGAAAGAACTTCTTCAGCAATAAGCATCTCTCGACATATGACAAAATACAGATTTTGCTATAAAATTAATTCCTTCTATCAGCCTGACTTAAAACTGTTTGTCCTCCTTATTTATCCACTTGAAATCAAGTTTCAACAATTAAAAAAATTTTGTAGTTTGAGAAAGAACAACTTAATCTTCAGCAATCAGTATAAAAAGAGGGTAAGAAAAGGTGCAACTGCCAACCATACATCTCTAAAAGGTGGAGCGGAAGTATTCGGCTGCAAGTAGGTGTGAATGTTCGACTATAATTTGTAAAAAGTGGGTAAGAAAAGGTTCGAATGCCCAACTATATATTAACAAAAGCGGGAAGAGAGGTCTTCGGATGAGAGTGGGTGAGAATTTCCAACCATAATCTATAAAATGCGGTGAAAAAAAAGGTGTGAAGCGGAAGTGTTCGGCTGCAAGAAGGTGTGAATGTCCGATTACATTTGGTGAAAAGCAGGTGAAGCACGGTCTGAATGCCCAACCTTACATCATCAACAGCGAGATCAGAGGTGTTTGGCTGCAAGAAGGCCATAGTTTGCCAAAAGTGGGTAAGGTGCGAATGACCGACTAAATATCAACAAAAGTGGGGGCGGAGGTCTTCGTATGCAAGTGGGTGTGAATATCCCACCATACATGTATGGTGGAGAGGAAGCTGTGAATGGCCGACCATAGTAAAAAGCGGGTGAGAGAAGGTGCGAATGTCAAACCATACATGATCAAAACAGGGAGCGGAGGTGTTTGGCTGCAACAAGGTGTGAATGTCCACCCATAATTAATGAAAAGCGGGCAACAAGTATGTTCGAATAACCAACCATACATCATCAAAAGCAGGAGTGGATGTGTTCGGCTACAAGAAGATTTGAATATTCGACCATAGTTTTAAAAGGCGGGTAAGAAAAGGTTTGAATGCCCGAACATACACCATCAAAAGAGGGAGAGGAGGTGTTCCGCTGTAAGAAGGTGTGAATGTCCAACCATAGTTGGTAAAAAGTGGGTAAGAAAAGGTTAAAATACTCGACTGTACACAATCAATAGCGGGAGCGGAGTTGTTCGGCTACTAAAAGGTGTGAAAGTCTGACCATGGTTTGTAAAAAGCGGGTAAGAAAAGGTGCGAATGCCCGACAATGTATGATCAAAAGAGGGAGCGGAGGTTTTAGGCTGCAAGAAGGTCTGAATGTCCAACCATAATTTGTAAAAACCGGGGAAGAAAAGGCTCGAAAGCCCGACTATACACCATCAAAAGCGGCAGCGGAGGTGTTTGGCTGTAAGAAGGCCTGAATGTCCACCCATAATTACTGAAAAATGGGTAAGAAAAGGTGTGAATGCCCAACCATACATCATCAAAAGCAGGAGTGGATGTGTTCGGCTACAAGAAGGTTTGAATGTCTGACCATAGTTTGTAAAAAGCGGGTAAGAAAAGGTGAAAATACCCAACTGTACACAATCAATAGCGGGAGCGGAGGTGTTCCGCTGTAAGAAGGTGTGAATGTCCGACCATAGTTGGTAAAAAGCAGGTAAGAAAAGGTTAAAATTCTCGACTATACACAATCAAAAGAGGGAGCTGAGTTGTTCAGCTACAAGAAGGTGTGAAAGTCCGACCATGGTTTGTAAAAAGCGGGTAAGAAAAGGTTCGTATGCCCGAATATACACCATCAAAAGCTGGAGCGGAGGTGTTCAGCTGCAAGAAGGTCTGAATGTCCATCAATAATTGCTAAAAAACATGAAAGAAAATTTTCGAGTATCAAACCACACATGATCATAAGCGGGAGAGGAGGTGTTTAGCTGCAAGAAGGTGTGAATGTCCACCCATAATTACTGAAAAATGGGTAAGAAAAGGTGCGAATGCCCAACCATACATCATCAAAAGCAGGAGTGGATGTGTTCGGCTACAAGAAGGTTTGAATGTCTGACCATAGTTTGTAAAAAGCGGGTTAGAAAAGGTTCAAATGCCCGAACATACACCATCAAAAGAGGGAGCGGAGGTGTTCCGCTGTAAGAAGGTGTGAATGTCCGACCATAGATGGTAAAAAGCGGGAAAGAAAAGGTTCGTATGCCCGAATATATACCATCAACAGCTGGAGCGGAGGTGTTCAGCTGCAAGAAGGTCTGAATGTCCATCAATAATTGCTAGAAAACATAAAAGAAAATTTTCGAAAATCAAACCACACATGATCATAAGCGGGAGAGGAGGTGTTCAGCTGCAAGAAGGTGTGAATGTCCACCGACAATTACTGAAAAATGGGTAAGAAAAGGTGCGAATGCCCAACCATACATCATCAAAAGCAGGAGTGGATGTGTTCGGCTACAAGAAGGTTTGAATGTCTGACCATAGTTTGTAAAAAGCGGGTAAGAAAAGGTGAAAATACCCAACTGTACACAATCAATAGCGGGAGCGGAGTTGTTCGGCTACTAAAAGGTGTGAAAGTCCGACCAAAGTTGTGAAAAAGCAGTCAAAAAAAGGTTCGAATATCCAACCAAACATAATCAAAAGCGGGAGCAGAGCTGTTCGACTGCAAGTAGGTGTGAATGTCAGATCATAATTTGCAAAAAGCTGATGAGAAAGGGTGAGAATGCCCTTAATATACACCATCAAATGCGGGAGCGGAGTTTTTCGGCTGTGAGTATGTGTGAATCTCCAACCATAATTGCTGAAAAATGTGTTAGAAAAGGTAAGAATGCCGGTCCATACATCATCAAAAGCGGGAGAGGTGGTGTTCGGCTGCAAGAAGCTGTGAATGTCCAGCCATAATAACTCACAAAGGGGTAATAAAAGGTAGTATTGCCAGACCATACATGATCAAAACAGGGAGCGGTGGTGGTTCAGCTGCAAGAAGGTGTGAATGTCCGACTAAAGTTTGTAAAAAGCGGGTAAGACAAGGTGCGAATGCCCGACAATGTATAAGGTTTTCAGGAGGTTTTCGGCTGCAAGGTCTGAATGTCTGAATTATGGGTGGTCTGAATGTCCACCCATAATTCCTGAAAAATGGGTAAAAAAACGTGCGAATGCCCAACCATACATCATCAAAAGCAGGAGAGGATGTGTTCGGCTGCAAGAAAGTGTGAATGTTCGACTAAAGTTTGTAAAAAGCAGGTAAGACAAGGTGCGAATGCCCGACAATGTATGATCAAAAGAGGGAGCGGAGATTTTCGGCTGCAAGAAGGTCTGAATGTCCAACCATAATTTGTAAAAATCGGGGAAGAAAAGGCTCGAAAGCCGGACTATACACCATCAAAAGCGGCAGCGGAGGTTTTCGACTGTAAGAAAGTCTGAATGTCCACCCATAATTACTGAAAAATGGGTAAGAAAAGTTGCGAATGCCCAACCATACATCAAAAGCAGGAGTGGATGTGTTTGACTGCAAGTAGGTGTGAATGTCAGATCATAATTTGTAAAAAGCGGGTAAGAAAAGGTAAGAATGCCCAACCATAAGTTATCAAAAGCTGCAGCAGAGATGTTCCGCTGGTATTTATCAATGTCTAGATAGATTTCAACAAAAAACAACGTTGTACTTTGCAGTAAAAGAAAGAGCAAATCTAAAGTTTCAGGAATCCGAGTATAAGCTTGCTTTCATGAGTTCTGCACGATTTCGGATTTTACTATAAAATGAATTACTTCACTCAAACTATGTTAAAACTGCTTTTAACTTCATATTTATCAATGTCTAGATCGACTTCAACAAAGAACAACATTGGATTTTGCAGTAGAAGAAAGAGCAACACTGAAGGATCAGGAATCCGAGAATAAGCTTCTTTTCATACGTTCTGCGTGATTTGGGATTTTATGTTTAAAATGGATTCCTTCACTCAAACTATGTTAAAACTGCTTTGTCCTTCATATTTATCAATGTCTAGATCGACTTCAACAAAGAAAAACGTATTTTGCAGGAGAAGAAAGAGCAACACTGAAGGATCAGGAATCCAAGAATAAGCATATTTTCATACGTTCTGCATGATTTGGGATTTTATGTAAAAAATTAATTCCTTCATTCAAACCAAGTTAAAACTGCTTTGTCCTTCATATTTATCAATGTCTAGATCTATTTCAACAAAGAACAACATTGTATTTTGCAGTAGAAGAAAGAGCAACACTGAAGGATCAGGAATCCGAGAATAAGCTTATTTCCATACGTTCTGCATGATTTGGGATTTTGCTATAAAATTAATTCCTTCACTCAAACCAAGTGGAAACTGCTTTTAACTTCATATTTATCAATGTCTAGATCGACTTGAACAAAGAACAACTCCGCTCCCACTATTGATTGTGTACAGTCTGGTATTTTAACCTTTTCTTACCCGCTTTTTACCAACTATGGTCGGACATTCACACCTTCTTACAGCGGAACACCTCCGCTCCCTCTTTTGATGGTGTATTCAAACCTTTTCTTACCCGCTTTTTACAAACTATGGTCGGATATTCAAACCTTCTTGTAGCCGAACACATCCACTCCTGCTTTTGATGATGTATTGTTAGGCATTCGAACTTGTTGCCCGCTTTTCATTAATTATGGGTGGACATTCACAGCTTGTCACAGCCAAACACCTCCGCTCCCTGTTTTGATCATGTATGGTTTGACATTCGCACCTTTTCTCACCCACTTTTTACTATGGTTGGCCTTTCACAGCTTCTTCTCCACCATACTTGTATGGTGGGATATTCACACCCACTTGCATCCGAAGACCTCCGCCCCCACTTTTGTTGATATTTAGTCGATAATTCGCACCTTACCCGCTTTTGGCAAACTATGGCCTTCTTGCAGCCAAACACCTCTGAACTCGCTTTTGATGATGTAAGGTTGGGCATTCAGACCTTGCTTCACCTGCTTTTCACCAAATGTAGTCGGACATTCACACCTTCTTGCAGCCGAACACTTCCGCTCCACCTTTTAGTGTTCTATCACACCTTTTTTTTCACCGCATTTTATAGATTATGGTTGGAACTTCTCAACCACTCTTATCCAAAGACCTCTCCTCCCGCTTTTGTTAATATATTTGAACTTTAGTCGGACATTCACACCTTCTTGCAGCTGAACCAGCTCACTCAAACTATGTTAAAACTGCTTTGTCCTTCATATTTATCAATGTCTAGATCGATTTCAACAAAGAACAACGTTGTATTTTGCAGTATAGGAAAGAGCAACACTGAAGGATCAGGAATCCGAGAATAAGCTTACTTTCATGAGTTCTGCACGATTTCGGATTTTCCTATAAAATGAATGTTGTTCTTTGTTGAAGTCGATCTAGACATTGATAAATATGAAAGTAAAAGCAGTTTTAACTTGGTTTGAGTGAAGGAATTTATTTAATAGCAAAATCCCAAATCATGCAGAACTCCTCAAAAGGAACGTATGGCTTAATCACAAGTGTGCTTCTTTCTCATTCAGGGTAATATGAGGAAGTTTATGCTTCAAACATTTTTAGACATGGATAACTATGAAGGACAAACCAGTTTTAACATAGTCTGAGTAAAGGAATTCATTTTAAAACAAAATCCCAAAACATGCAGAACACATGAAAAGCTTATTCTCGGATTCCTGAACCTTCAGTGTTGCTCTTTCTTATATTGCAAAGTACGTGGTTTTTTGTTTTGTTTAAATCTATATCGACATTGATAAATATGGAAGGACAGAGCAGTTTTAACTTGGTTTAAGCAAAGCAATTAATTTTATAGCAAAATCCGAAATCGTGCAGAACTCATGAAAGCAAGCTTATACTCGGATTACTGAAACTTTAGATTTGCTCTTTCTTTTACTGCAAAGTACAACGTTGTTTTTTTTTGTTTAAATCTTTCTAGACATGGTAAATATGAAGGACAAATCAGTTTTAACATAGTTTGAGTGAAGGAATGCATTTTATAAAGAAAATCCCAAATCATGCAGAACTCACGAATAGCTTTTTCTCGCTTTTCACTGCTTTTTACAAACTTTGGTCGGACGTTCACACCTTACAGCGGAACACCTCCGCTCCCTCTTTTGATGGTGTATGTTCGGGCATTCGAACCTTTTCTTACCCGCTTTTTACAAACTATGCTCGACCATTCAAACCTTGTAGCCGAACACATCCACTCCTGCTTTTGATGATGTATTGCTGGGCATTCGAACCTACTTGTTGCCCGCTTTTCATTAATTATGGGTGGACATTCACACCTTGTCGCAGCCAAGGTCCCTGTTTTGATCATGTATGGTTGGACATTCGCACCTTTTCTCACCCGCTTTTTGCAAACTATGGTCGGCCATTCACAACTTCCTCTCCACCACTTGCATCCGAAGATCTCCGCCCCCACTTTTGTTGATATTTAGTCGGTCATTCGCACCTTACCCGCTTTTGGAAAACTATGGCCTTCTTGCAGCCAAACACCTCTGATCTCGCTTTTGATGATGTAAGGTTGGGCATTCAGACCTTGCTTCACCTGCTTTTCACCAAATATAGTCGGACATTCACACCTTCTTGCAGCCGAACACTTCCACTCCACCTGTGTTCTATCACACCTTTTTTTTCACCGCATTTTATAGATTATGGTTGAAAATTCTCAACCACTCTCATCTGAAGACCTCTCCTCCCGCTTTTGTTAATATATTTGAACTTTAGTCGGACATTCACACCTTCTTGCAGCTGAACCACCTCCGCTCCCTGTTTTGATCATGTATGGCCTGGCAATACTACCTTTTCTTACCCGTTTGTGAGTAATTAAGGCTGGACATTCACACCTATTTGCAGCCGAGCACCACCTCTCTCGCTTTTGATGATGTATGGACCGGCATTCTTACCTTTTCTAACACATTTTTCAGCAATTATGGTCGGAGATTCACACCTACTCACAGCCGAACAACTCCACTCCCGCATTTGATGGTGTATAGTCGGGAATTCTCACCCTTTCGCATTAGCTTTTTGCAAATTATGATCTGATATTCACACCTGCTTTTGATAATGTATGGTTGGGCATTTTTTTACCCATTTTTCAGGAATTATGGGTGGACATTCACACCTTGCAGCTGAACACCTCCTCTCCCGCTTATGATCAGGTGCGGTTTGATATTCGAAAATTTTCTTTCATGTTTTAAAGCAATTATTGATGGACATTCAGACCTTGCGGCTGATCCCCTCTGCTCCCGCTTTTCATGGTGTATAGTCGGGCATTCGAGCCTTTTCTTCCCGGATTTTACAAATTATGGTTGGACATTCAGACCTTCTTGCAGCCGAACACCTCCGCTCCCTCTTTTGATTATACATTGTCGGGCATTCGCACCTTGTCTTACCCGCTTTTTACAAACTTTAGTCTCACATTCACACCTTCTTGCAGCCAAACACCTCTGCTTTCGCTTTTGATGGTGTATATTCGGGCATACGAACCTTTTCTTACCCGCTTTTTACAAACCATGGTCGGACTTTCACACCTTGTTGTAGCTGAAACACTCTGCTCCCTCTTTCTATTGTGTACAGTCGGGTATTTTAACCTTTTCTTACCCGCTTTTTACCAACTATGGTCGGACATTCACACCTTCTTACAGCGGAACACCTCCGCTCCCTCTTTTGATGGTGTATGTTCGGGCATTCCAACCTTTTCTTACCCGCCTTTTAAAAACTATGGTCGGTCATTTAAACCTTCTTGTAGCCGAACACATCCACTCCTGCTTTTGATGATGTATGGTTGGGCATTCGCACCTTTCCTTACCCATTTTTCAGTAATTATGGGTGGACATTCAGGCCTTCTTACAGCCAAACACCTCAGCTGCCGCTTTTGATGGTGTATAGTCTGGCTTTCGAGCCTTTTCTTCCCCGGTTTTTACAAATTATGGTTGGACATTCAGACCTTGCAGCCCAAAACCTCCGCTCCCTCTTTTGATCATACATTGTCGGGCATTCGCACCTTGTCTTACCCGCTTTTTACAGACTTTAGTCAGAAATTCACACCTTGCAGCTGAACCACCTCCGCTCCCTGTTTTGATCATGTATGGTCTGGCAATACTACCTTTTCTTACCCGTTTGTGAGTAATTATGGCTGGACATTCACACCTACTTGCAGCCGAACACCACTTCTCCCGCTTTTGATGATGTATGGTCCGGAATTCTAGTCTTTCCTAACACATTTTTCAGCAATTATGGTCGGACATTCACACCTTCTTGCAGCTGAACCACCTCCGCTCCCTGTTTTGATCATGTATGGTCTGGCAATACTACCTTTCCTTACCCGCCTTTTACAAACTATAGTCGGACATTTAAACCTTCTTGTAGCCGAACACATCCACTCCTGCTTTTGATGATGTATGGTTGGGCATTCTTACCTTTTCTAACACATTTTTCAGCAATTATGGTCGGACATTCAAACCTACTCAAAGCCGAAAACTTCCGCTCCCGCATTTGATGGTGTATAGTCGGGCATTCTCACCCTTTCTCATCAGCTTTTTGCAAATTATGATCTGACATTCACACCTACTTGCAGTCGAACAGCGCTGCTCCCGCTTTTGATTATGTTTGGTTGGATATTCGAACCTTTTTTTGACTGCTTTTTCAAAACTTTGGTCGGACTTTCACACCTTTTAGTAGCCGAACAACTCCGCTCCCGCTATTGATTGTGTACAGTCGGGTATTTTCACCTTTTCTTACCCGCTTTTTACAAACTATGGTCAGACATTCAAACCTTGTAGCCGAACACATCTACTCCAGCTTTTGATGATGTATGGTTGGGCATTCGCACCTTTTCTTACCCATTTTTCAGTAATTATCGGTGGACATTCACACCTTCTTGCAGCTGAACACCTCCTCTCCCGCTTATGATCATGTGTGGTTTGATACTCGAAAATTCTCTTTCATGTTTTTCAGCAATTATTGATGGATTTTCAGACCTTCTTGCAGCTGAACACCTCCGCTCCAGCTGTTGATGGTGTATATTCGGGCATACAAACCTTTTCTTACCCGCTTTTTACCATCTATGGTCAGACATTCACACCTTCTTACAGCGGAACACCTCCGCTCCCTCTTTTGATGGTGTATGTTCGGGCATTTGAAACTTTTCTTACCCGCTTTTTACAAACTATGGTCAGACATTCAAACCTTCTTGTAGCCGAACACATCCACTCCTGCTTTTGATGATGTATGGTTGGGCATTCGCACCTTTTCTTACCCATTTTTCAGTAATTATGGGTGGACATTCACACCTTCTTGCAGCTAAACACTTCCTCTCCCGCTTATGATCATGTGTGGTGTAATACTCAAAAATTCTCTTTCATGTTTTCTAGTAATTATTGATGGACATTCAGACCTTCTTGCAGCTGAACACCTCCACTCCAGCTTTTGATGGTGTATATTCGGGCATACGAACCTTTTCTTACCCGCTTTTTACAAACCATGGTCGGACTTTCACACCTTCTTGTAGCTGAACATCTCCGCTCCCTCTTTTGATTGTGTATAGTCGAGAATTTTAACCTTTTCTTACCTGCTTTTTACCAACTATGGTCGGACATTCACACCTTCTTACAGCGGAACACCTCCGCTCCCTCTTTTGATGGTGTATGTTCGGGCATTCGCACCTTTTCTTACCCGCCTTTTACAAACTATGGTCAGACATTCAAACCTTCTTGTAGCCGATCACATCCACTCCTGCTTTTGATGATGTATGGTTGGGCATTCGCACCTTTGTGCTCCTCACCCTCCCTTTCTCCCTCCTCCTCCCCTCACCTGAAATTCCCTGAGGAGATGATGGAACGGGTCAATGTTGGGCTTAGATCTACCCCCCAGCCCAATCTCTTTTTATCCCCCATAAACCCCCAACCAAAGCGGCCAAAGGTTCCCCGCCGAGCCCCGCCCCTACTAGAGCAGCCGAAGCGACGGAGCCCAGCCCCACCCCCTTGGGGTCCAGGCTGTGTGGATTCTGACTGTCGTGACTTTTCCCAGGACAAGCTGGGGCCCTGTTCGTTAGAAGATTTTAAAATTTTTGTACTTTTAGGTGACAGAAGGAGAAATGTGACCCAGTCAAAACACAGAGAGTTGCACTCAAAAAGATCTTTAAATAAAGTAAACATACCTTGTGTGCCACAGACTGCTCCCAAACACGAGGGGGCAAATAATACCTCTAAAACACTTAAGTTGGCTTTATTAAATGTTAGGTCTTTAGCTGGGAAAACATTCTTAATTAATGATTAATTTATCACTGAGCACACCCTGGATTTTATCGTTTTTAACTGAAACTTGGTTGGAACAAAATAACAGTGCTGCTGTTCTTATTGAGTCAACACCTCCTGGTTACAGTTTTAACAGCGAGGCCAGAGTGAGCAGGAGAGGAGGAGGGGTCGCAGTCTTATTCAATGAATCATTTCAATGTAAGCAGTTATCTCCTGGAAGTTTTCAGTCCTTTGAATGTATGGCTATACAGCTGAAGGCCTCACCCAGAGTCCTGTTTCTGAATATTTACAGGCCCCCTAAATACTGTGTAGATTTTTCTGAAGACCTCAGTGAACTGCTGTCTATGATCTGTGTTGATTTTGACTGTATAATTATTGTTGGTTATTTTAACATCCATATGGACAACCCTCAGGACAGAGGGACTAAAGACCTGAGTAACACTCTGGACAACTTTGGTCTGACTCAGCATATAACAGAGCCCACGCACAATAGGGGGCACACTCTAGACTTAGTGATCTCTAAGGGTCTAAGCATTTCAAAGATTATTGTGTCTGATGTGGGCCTGTCTGACCATTCCTGTGTTTTCTTTTTTTTTTCTTTGAGAGTACGATTTCAGTGCACACAAATGTCTCAACAGCAGTGATCTCAAAACGGTGTGTAACTGAAAAAAGTAGTAAGATCTTTAACCAGGTCTTCTCTTTAACACCTGCCCTTTCCGGGGGTTCAGTCAGTGAGGTCGTCAGTAGCTTTAATACTAAAATGTTAAATGTTATGGATACTATTGCTCCCATTAAGGTGAAGGTTATCTCTGGAAGGAAGAAGTCTACATGGCGAAATTCCACACCGGTGAAAAATGGGAAAAGCTGTCGGAAAGCTGAGCGCAGATGGAGAAAAACAAATCTCCAGGTTCATTATGACATCTATAAAGAGAAACTTCACTCTTATAATTTACAACTGAGGAATGCAAGGAAATCCTACTTCTCTGACATCATCACCAAAAACAGTCATAATGCTCGGGCCTTATTTGCTACAGTTGACAGGCTAACAAACCCTCCTGTGTCAGTGGCAACTGAACTCCATTCCACCATGGCCTGCAATGACTTTGCCAAATTCTTCATAGACAAAGTCCAAAATATTAGACAAGCAGTTGGTACATCAGCAGCAGGTTCAGCATATGCACTGTGTCCACCGAAAACCGGTTTAAACACCATGACACTATTTCAACCCATTAACAGTAAAGACCTGGAGGACATCTTACGTCACCTGAAGTCCTCCTCTTGCTGTTTAGACATCCTACCAACAGGTTTTTTCAAAGGGGTCTCAAAGACTTTGGAGTCAGACCTGTTACTGATTGTGAACTTGTCCTTAACGTCAGGTGTGTTTCCAGAGCCACTAAAAACAGCTGTAATTAAACCTCTGCTGAAAAAGGACAATCTTGACAAGACGCAAATGAACAACTACAGGCCCATCTCAAATCTCCAATTTTTAAGTAAGATCATTGAAAAAGCGGTTTTTCAACAGCTTAATTACTTTTTAACACAAAATAACTGCTATGATACCTTCCAGTCAGGCTTTAGACAGCACCAGAGCACTGAGACTGCTCTGACCAAAGTGTTTAATGACAGTGGAAAAATGTCAGTCTTAGTTTTACTGGATCTCAGTGCTGCCTTTGATACAGTTGACCACAATATATTACTCAAACGACTGGAGAACTGGGCTGGTCTTTCCGGAACTGTACTAAACTGGTTTAAAACATACTTAGAGAACAGGAAGTACTTTGTGTCAATAGGTAACTTTACATCTGAGCAGACAAGAATCACATGTGGAGTTCCCCAAGGTTCCATCCTGGGACCTCTTCTGTTTAACATCTACATGCTCCCACTGGCACAGATTATAAAAAACAACCAAATAAACTACCATAGCTATGCAGATGACACACAGATGTATATAACAATGTCACCAGGAGACAGAGGGCCTGTACAGGCCCTTGGAAAATCCATCGAGGAGATTAATGACTGGATGTGCCACAACTTCCTCCAGCTAAACAAAAACAAAACTGAGGTAATTGTTTTTGGAGCCAAAGATAAACGATTGAAAGTCACCACAGAGCTTCAATCTATAAATCTAAAAACTACCAACCAGGCCAGAAATCTGGGTGTAGTGATGGACTCAGACCTAAATTTGGACAAACACATTAAGGCAATAACAAAGTCAGCCTACTATCACCTTAAGAATATATCAAGGCTAAAAGATCTGATGTCTCAGCAGGACCTGGAAAAACTAGTCCATGCATTCATCTTTAGTAGGCTTGATTATTGTAACAGCATCTTTACAGGTCTGCCTAAAAAGTCAGTTAGACAACTGCAGCTCATCCAGAACTCAGCTGCTCGAGTCCTCACTAAGACCAAAAAAGTGGAGCACATCAGTCCAGCTCTGAAGTCTTTACACTGGCTGCCTGTCCATCAGAGGATAGACTTTAAAGTTCTGATGCTGGTCTATAAAGCTCTGAATGCCCAAGGACCAAAATACATCAGTGACCTCCTGACCCACTATGAACCTTCCAGACCCCTCAGGTCATCTGGATCCGGTTTTTTATCAGTTCCCAGAGTCAAAACCAGACATGGAGAAGCTGCATTCAGCTTCTATGCTCCAAATGTCTGGAACAAACTCACAGAAAGCCTCAGATCAGCTGAAACACTCAGTGTATTTAAGTCCAGGTTGAAGACACATCTATTGTCAGCTGCATTTGAATAAGCTTGAGTTTCAAAATGGAATCATGTTTTAACTATTGATTTTATCTTTCATATATATAATTTTTTCTGATTTTATCTATTGTTCTTATTTCCTTCTTTTGTTTAAATTTTAAATCATGCTTTTTATTTCTTCTGTTTTAATGTCTCTGTGAAGCACTTTGAATCACCTTGTTGTTGAATTGTGCTATACAAATAAACTTGCCTTGCCTTGCCTTTTCTTAACCATTTTTCAGTAATTATTGGTGGACATTCAGATCTTCTTGCAGCTGAACACCTCCGCTCCCGCTTTTGATGGTGTATAGTCGGGCTTTAGAGCCTTTTCTTCCCTGGTTTTTAAAAATTATGGTTGGACATTCAGACCTTCTCTCAGCCGAAAACCTCCGCTCCCTCTTTTGATCATACATTGTCGGGCATTCGCAACTTTTCTTACACGCTTTTTACAAACCATGGTCGGACTTTCACACCTTATAGTAGCCGAACAACCAAATGTCTGGAACAAACTCACAGAAAGCCTCAGATCAGCTGAAACACTCAGTGTATTTAAGTCCAGGTTGAAGACACATCTTTTTTCAGCTGCATTTGAATAAGCTTGAGTTTCAAAATGAAATCATGTTTTAACTATTGATTTTATCTTTCATATATATAATTGTTTCTGATTTTATCTATTGTTATTATTTCCTTCTTTTGTTTAAATTATAAATCATGCTTTTTATTTCTTCTGTTTTAATGTCTCTGTGAAGCACTTTGAATCACTTTGTTGTTGAATTGTGCTTTGCAAAAAGCTGATGAGAAAGGGTGAGAATGCCCGACTATACACCATCAAATGCGGGAAAGGAGGCGTTCGGTGGTGAGTAGGTGTGAATCTCCGACCATAATTACTGAAAAATGTGTTAGAAAAGGTAAGAATGCCCAACCATACATCATCAAAAGCAGGAGTGGATGTGTTCGGCTACAAGAAGGTTTGAATGTCCGACCATAGTTTGTAAAAGGCGGGTAAGAAAAGGTTCGAATGACTGAACATACACCCTCAAAAGAGGGAGCGGAGGTGTTCTGTTGTAAGAAGGTTTGAATGTCCGACCATAGTTGCTAAAAAGCGGGTAAGAAAAGGTGAAAATACCCGACTGTACACAATCAATAGCGGGAGCGGAGTTGTTCGGCTGCAAGAAGGTGTCCGACCAAAGTTTGTAAAAAGCAGTTAAGAAAAGGTTCGAATATCTAACCAAACATAATCAAAAGCGGGAGCAGCGCTGTTCGACCGCAAGTAGGTGTGAATGTCAGATAATAATTTGCAAAAAGCTGATGACAAAGGGTGAGAATGCCCGACTATACACCATCAAATGCGGGAGCGGAAGTTTTCGGCTGTGAGTAGGTGTGAATGTCTGACAATAATTGCTGAAAAATGTGTTAGAAAAGGTAAGAATGCTGGACCATACATCATCAAAAGCGGGAGAGGTGGTGTTTGGCTGCAAGAAGGTGTGAATGTCCAGTCATAATTACTCACAAACGGGTAAGAAAAGGTAGTATTGCCAGACCATACATGATCAAAACAGGGAGCGGAGGTGGTTCAGCTGCAAGAAGGTGTGAATGTCCGACTAAAGTTTGTAAAAAGCGGGTAAGACAAGGTGCGAATGACCGACAATGTATTATCAAAAGAGGGAGTGGAGGTTTTAGGCTGCAAGAAGGTCTGAATGTCCAACCATAATTTGTAAAAACCAGGAGAGAAAAGGCTCGAAAGCCAGACTATACACCATCAAAAGCGGCAGCGGAGGTGTTTGGCTGTAAGAAGGCCTGAATGTCCACCCATAATTACTGAAAAATGGGTAAGAAAAGGTGCGAATTCCCAACCATACATCATCAAAAGCAGGAGTGGATGTGTTCGGCTACAAGAAGGTTTAAATGTCCGACTATAGTTTGTAAAAGGCGGGTAAGGAAAGGTTCGAATGCCCGAACATACAACATCAAAAGAGGAAGCGGAGGAGCTCCGCTGTAAGACGGTCTGAATGTCCATCAATAATTGCTAGAAAACATGAAAGAAAATTTTCGAAAATCAAACCGCACATGATCATAAGCGGGGGAGGAGGTGTTCAGCTGCAAGAAGGTGTGAATGTCCACCCATAATTACTGAAAAATGGGTAAGAAAAGGTGCGAATGCCCAACCATACATCATCAAAAGAGAGAGCGGAGGTGTTCCGCTGTAAGACGGTGTGAATGTCCGACCATAGTTGGTAAAAAGCGGGTAAGAAAAGGTTAAAATACCCGACTGCACACATTTAATAGCGGGAGTGGAGTTCTTCGGCTAAAAGAAGGTGTGAAAGTCCGTCCATGGTTTGTAAAAAGCGGGTAAGAAAAGGTGCGAATGCCCAACCATACATCATCAAAAGCGGAAGCGGAGGTGTTCGGCTGCAAGAAGGTGTTTACGTCCGACCAAAGTTTGTAAAAAGCAGTTAAGAAAAGTTTCGAATATCCAACCAAACATAATCAAAAGTGGGAGCACAGCTGTATGACTGCAAGTAGGTGTGAATGTCAGATCATAATTTGGAAAAAGCCTTTGAGAAAGGGTGAGAATGCCCAACTATACACCATCAAATGCGGGAGTGGAGTTGTTTGGCTGTGAGTAGGTGTGAATCTCCAACCATAATTGCTGAAAAATGTGTTAGAAAAGGTAAGAATGCCGGTCCATACATCATCAAAAGCGGGAGAGGTGGTGTTTGGCTGCAAGTAGGTGTGAATGTCCAGCCATAATTACTCACAAACGGGTAAGAAAAGGTAGTATTGCCAGACCATACATGATCAAAACAGAGAGCGGAGGTGGTTCAGCTGCAAGAAGGTGTGAATGTCCAACTAAAGTTTGTAAAAAGCGGGTAAGACAAGGTGCGAATGCCCGACAATGTATGATCAAAAGAGGGAGCGGAGGTTTTCGGCTGCAAGAAGGTCTGAATGTCCACCCATAGTTCCTGAAAAATGGGTAAGAAAAGGTGCGAATGCCCAACCATACATCATCAAAAGCAGGAGTGGATGTGTTCGGCTACAAGAAGGTTTAAATGTCCGACTATAGTTTGTAAAAGGCGGGTAAGGAAAGGTTCGAATGCCCAACCATACATCATCAAAAGCAGGAGTGGATGTGTTCGGCTACAAGAAGGTTTGAATATCCAACCATAGTTTGTAAAAAGCAGTTAAGAAAAGTTTCGAATATCCAACCAAACATAATCAAAAGTGGGAGCGAAAAGGTAAGAATGCTGGACCATACATCAAAAGCGGCAGCGGAGGTGTTTGGCTGTAAGAAGGCCTGAATGTCCACCCATAATTACTGAAAAATGGGTAAGAAAAGGTGCGAATGCCCAACCATACATCAAAAGCAGGAGTGGATGTGTTCGACTGCGAGTAAGTGTGAATGTCAGATCATAATTTGTAAAAAGCGGGTAAGAAAAGGTAAGAATGCCCAACCATAAGTTATCAAAAGCTGCAGCAGAGATGTTCGGCTGGTATTTATCAATGTCTAGATAGATTTCAACAAAAAACAACGTTGTACTTTGCAGTAAAAGAAAGAGCAAATCTAAAGTTTCAGGAATCCGAGTATAAGCTTGCTTACATGAGTTCTGCACGATTTCGGATTTTACTATAAAATGAATTCCTTCACTCAAACTATGTTAAAACTGCTTTTAACTTAATATTTATCAATGTCTAGATCGACTTCAACAAAGAACAACATTGGATTTTGCAGTAGAAGAAAGAGCAACACTGGAGGATCAGGAATCCGAGAATAAGCTTCTTTTCATACGTTCTGCGTGATTTGGGATTTTATGTTTAAAATTAATTCCTTCACTCAAACTATGTTAAAACTGCTTTGTCCTTCATATCTATCAATGTCTAGATCGATTTCAACAAAGAACAACGTTGTATTTTGCAGTATAGGAAAGAGCAACACTGAAGGATCAGGAATCCGAGAATAAGCTTACTTTCATGAGTTCTGCACGATTTCGGATTTTCCTATAAAATGAATGTTGTTCTTTGTTGAAGTCGATCTAGACATTGATAAATATGAAGGTAAAAGCAGTTTTAACTTGGTTTGAGTGAAGGAATTTATTTAATAGCAAAATCCCAAATCATGCAGAACTCCTCAAAAGAAACGTATGGCTTAATCACAAGTGTGGTTCTTTCTCATTCAGGATAATATGAGGAAGTTTATGCTTCAAACATTTTTAGACATGGATAACTATGAAGGACAAACCAGTTTTAACATAGTTTGAGTGAAGGAATTAATTTTAAAACAAAATCCCAAAACATGCAGAACACATGAAAAGCTTATTCTCGGATTCCTGAACCTTCAGTGTTGCTCTTTCTTATATTGCAAAGTACGTGGTTTTTTGTTTTGTTTAAATCTATATCGACATTGATAAATATGGAAGGACAAAGCAGTTTTAACTTTTAAAATCCGAAATCGTGCAGAACTCATGAAAGCAAGCTTATACTCGGATTACTGAAACTTTAGATTTGCTCTTTCTTTTACTGCAAAGTACAACGTTGTTTTTTTTTGTTTAAATCTTTCTAGACATGGTAAATATGAAGGAAAAATCAGTTTTAACATAGTTTGAGTGAAGGAATGCATTTTATAAAGAAAATCCAAAATCATGCAGAACTCACGAAAAGCTTTTTCTCGCTTTTCACTGCTTTTTACAAACTTTGGTCGGACGTTCAAACCTTAAAACGGAACACCTCCGCTCCCACTTTTGATGGTGTATGTTCGGGCATTCGAACCTTTTCTTACCCGCTTTTTACAAACTATGCTCGAACATTCAAACCTTGCAGCCGAACACATCCACTCCTGCTTTTGATGATGTATTGTTGGGCATTCGAACCTACTTGTTGCCCGCTTTTCATTAGTTATGGGTGGACATTCACACCTTGTCGCAGCCAAGGTCCCTGTTCTGATCATGTATGGTTGGACATTCGCACCTTTTCTCACCCGCTTTTTGCAAACTATGGTCGGCCATTCACAACTTCCTCTCCACCGCTTGCATCCGAAGACCTCCGCCCCCACTTTTGTTGATATTTAGTCGGTCATTCGCACCTTACCCGCTTTTGGCAAACTATGGCCTTCTTGCAGCCAAACACCTCTGATCTCGCTTTTGATGATGTAAGGTTGGGCATTCAGACCTTGCTTCACCTGCTTTTCACCAAATATAGTCGGACATTCACACCTTCTTGCAGCCGAACACTTCCGCTCCACCTTTTAGTGTTCTATCACACCTTTTTTTTCACCGCATTTTATAGATTATGGTTGAAAATTCTCAACCACTCTCATCAGAAGACCTCTCCTCCCGCTTTTTTTAATATATTTGAACTTTAGTCAGACATTCACACCTTCTTGCAGCTGAACCACCCCCGCTCCCTGTTTTGATCATGTATGGTCTGGCAATACTACCTTTTCTTACCCGTTTGTGAGTAATTATGGCTGGACATTCACACCTACTTGCAGCCGAACACCACCTCTCTCGTTTTTGATGATGTATGGACCGACATTTTTACCTTTTCTAACACATTTTTCAGCAAATATGGTCGGAGATTCACACCTACTCACAGCCGAACAACTCCGCTCCCGCATTTGATGGTGTATAGTCGGGCATTCTCACCCTTTCTTATCAGCTTTTTGCAAATTATGATCTGACATTCACACCGACTTGCAGTCGAACAGCTCTGCTCCCGCTTTTGATTATGTTTGGTTGGATATTCGAACCTTTTCCTAACTGCTTTTTACAAACTTTGGTCGGACGTTCACAACTTCTTGTAGCCGAACACATCCACTCCTGCTTTTGATGATGTATGGTATGGCATTCGCACCTTTTTTTTACCCATTTTTCAGGAATTATGGGTGGACATTTACACTTTCTTGCAGCTGAACACCTCCTCTCCCACTTATGATCATGTGCGGTTTGATTTTCGAAAATTTTCTTTCATGTTTTCTAGCAATTATTGATGGACATTTAGACCTTCTTGCAGCCGAACACCTCCGCTCCCTCTTTTGATCATACATTGTCGGGCATTCGCACCTTGTCTTACCCGCTTTTTACAAACTTTAGTCTCACATTCACACCTTCTTGCAGCCAAACACCTCTGCTTCCGCTTTTGATGGTGTATATTCGGGCATACAAACCTTTTCTTACCCGCTTTTTACAAACCCTGGTCGGACTTTCACACCTTGTTGTAGCTGAAACACTCTGCTCCCTCTTTCTATTGTGTACAGTCGGGTATTTTAACCTTTTCTTACCCGCTTTTTACCAACTATGGTCGGACATTCACACCTACTCACAGCGGAACACCTCCGCTCCCTCTTTTGATGGTGTATGTTCGGGCATTCACACCTTTTCTTACCCGCCTTTTAAAAACTATGGTCGGACATTCAAACCTTCTTGTAGCCGAACATATCCACTCCTGCTTTTGATGATGTATGGTTGGGCATTCGCACCTTTTCTTAACCATTTTTCAGTAATTATTGGTGGACATTCAGACCTTCTTGCAGCTGAGTACCTCCACTCCCGCTTTTGATGGTGTATAGTCGGGCTTTCGAGCCTTTTCTTCCCCGGTTTTTACAAATTATGGTTGGACATTCAGACCTTGCAGCCCAAATCCTCCGCTCCCTCTTTTGATCATACATTGTCGGGCATTCACATCTTGCAGCTGAGCCACCTCCGCTCCCTGTTTTGATCATGTATGGTCTGGCAATACTACCCTTTCTTACCCGTTTTTGAGTATTCTAGTCTTTTCTAACACATTTTTCAGCAATTATGGTCGGATATTCACACCTACTCACAGCCGAACACTTCCGCTCCCGCATTTGATGGTGTATAGTCGGGCATTCTCACCCTTTCTCATCAGCTTTTTGAAAATTATGATCTGACATTCACACCTACTTGCAGTCGAACAGCTCTGCTCCCGCTTTTGATTATGTTTGGTTGGTAATTCGAACCTTTTCTTAATTGCTTTTTACAAACTTTTGTCGGACGTTCACACCTTCTTGCAGCCGAACATCTCCGCTTCCGCTTTTGATGGTATAAATTCGGGCAGTGGAACCTTTTCTTACCCGCTTTTTACAAACCATGGTCGGACATTCACACCTTCTTGTAGCCGAAGAACTCCGTTCCCACTATTGATTGTGTACAGTCGGGTATTTTAACCTTTTCTTACCCGCTTTTTACCAACTATGGTCGGACTTTCACACAGTTTTACATGATCATGTGCGGTTTGATATTTGAAAATTTTCTTTCATGCTTTCTAGCAATTATTGATGGACATTCAGACCTTCTTGCAGCTGAACTCCTCCGCTCCCGCTTTTGATGGTGTATAGTTGGGCTTTCGAGCCTTTTCTTCCCCGGTTTTTACAAATCATGGTCAGACATTCAGACCATCTTGCAGCCGAAAACCTCCGCTCCCTCTTTTGATCATACATTGTCGGGCATTCGCACCTTTTCTTACCCGCTTTTTACAAGCCATGGTCGGACTTTCACACCTTTTAGTAGCCGAACAACTCCGCTCCCGCTATTGATTGTGTACAGTCGGATATTTTAACCTTTTCTTACCCGCTTTTTCCCAACTATGGTCGGACATTCACACCTTCTTTCAGCGGAACACCTCCGCTCCCTCTTTTGATGATGTATGTTCGGGCATTCGCACCTTCTCTCACCCGCTTTTTAAAATGGTCGGCCCTTCACAGCTTCCTCTCCACCATACTTGCTTTTGATGATGTAAGGTTGGGCATTCAGACCTTGTTTCACCTGCTTTTCACCCAATATAGTCGGACATTCACACCTTCTTGCAGCCGAAAACTTCCGCTCCACCTTTTAGTGTTCTATGGGGCATTCACACCTTTTTTTTCACCGCATTTTATAGATTATGGTTGGAAATTCTCACCCACTCTAATCCGAAGACCTCTCCTCCCGCTATATAGTCGGGCATTCGAACCTTTTCTTACCCACTTTTTACAAATTATGGTCGGACATTCACCGAATACTTCCGCTCCACCTTTTAGTAATATATGGTTGGCATTTGTACCTTTTCTTACCCTCTTTTTGTACTGATTGCTAAAGATTAAGTTGTTCTTTCTCAAACTACAAAATTTTTTAAATAGTTGAAACTTGATTTGAAGTGGATAAATAAGGAGGACAAACACTTTTAAGTCAGGCTGATAGAAGGAATAAATTTTATAGCAAAATCTGTACTACGTCATATGTCGAGAGATGCTTATTGCTGAAGAAGTTCTTTCTCATTCTAGAAAGTATAACGTTGTTTATCGTTTAAACTTGATTAGACATGAATAAATATGAAGGACAAAGCAGTCTTAACTTGGTTTGAGTTAAGGAATTCGTTTTATAGGAGAATCCTATAAAATAGAGCTTATTTTCGGATTCCTGAAGAATGAGTCTGGTTCTTTCTCATAATACAAAGTTTGTTGTTTATTGTTGAAACTTCATCAGAAGTGAAGAAATAAATGAATGCCTATCAACAAATGTGGGATCTAAACTCTAGTGCTTGCGGGTGAAGCCCTTTGTTGCTTGAATGGTGCTCGCTGGTACAACAACTTTGCACTCCAGCTTCGAACATCAAAGTAAGGCGACTCTACTCAGAGAAGTCACTCTGCACAGTAACAAGATTTCTTTTGCACAGACAGAAAGGGCTTCACCCGCAAAGGTAAAGCCTGCCAAAAATAGAAACAAGTCATTAGTGCTGCTCTCCACGGAAGTCTTTAGTAAAAGGCGAAAGAGTTGTACGTTATGAAGAGAAACCAGAGTACGATTATCCGTCACTGCGGGAGCAGGGCATCAGGCTAGTTGGCATAGCCACCTTCTCCATGGTGAGCTTTGCTTGGTTGAGACGCTTGCCCCCCCCCCCCCCCCCTTGCTCCTCGGCTGACCAAATAGGAACAATCGGGCCCTATTCGATGGCTGCCTTGTCTTTTACTCTGTGCAAAAGACAAGGCGGCCACAAACACCACGGGAACACCGTATTGAGACTTTGTTCTGACCGCTCATTCGCTGTTGCGTTTCTTTCAAGCAAATCTCCCGGTTAGCCCGTACTTGGCTCGCTCCCAGAGCTGTGTTAAGGTCTACTTCGCATTCACTCTCTTTTCTCAGCAGACTAAAAGAAACTTCTATCCTGCACCGCTGTTTGCTTTTTCACAAGAGCAGAGAAGAGCGCACCGTTCCCAGCGGCACTGCAGTACCGGGTCGATGCTTGGAGTGAACGGAGAAAGAACAACTTAATCTTCAGCAATAAGTATAAAAAGAGGGTAAGAAAAGGTTCAAATGCCAACCATACATCACTAAAAGGTGGAGCGGAAGTATTCGGCTGCAAGTAGGCGTGAATGTTCGACCATAATTTGTAAAAAGCGGGTAAGAAAAGGTTCGAATGCCCGACTATATATTAACAAAAGCGGGAGGAGAGGTCTTCGGATGAGAGTGGGTGAGAATTTTCAACCATAATCTATAAAATGCGGTGAAAAAAAAGGTGTGAATACCCCATAGAACACTAAAAGGTGGAGCGGAAGTGTTCGGCTGCAAGAAGGTGTGAATATCCGACTATATTTGGTGAAAAGCAGGTGAAGCAAGGTCTGAATGCCCAACCTTACATCATCAAAAGCGATATCAGAGGTGTTTGGCTGCAAGAAGGCCATAGTTTGCCAAAAGCGGGTAAGGTGCGAATAACCAACTAAATATCAACAAAAGTGGGGGCGGAGGTCTTCGGATGCAAGTGGGTGTGAATATCCCACCATACAAGTATGGTGGAGAGGAAGCTGTGAATGGCCAACAATAGTAAAAAGCGGGTGAGAAAAGGTGCGAATGTCAAACCATACATGTTCAAAACAGGGAACGGAGGTGTCTGACCATAGTTTGTAAGAAGCGGGTAAGAAAAGGTTAAAATACCCGACTGTACACAATCAATAGCGGGAGCGGAGTTGTTCGGCTGCTATAAGGTGTGAAAGTCCGACTATGGTTTGTAAAAAGCGGGTAAGAAAAGGTGCGAATGCCCGACAATGTATGATCAAAAGAGGGAGCGGAGGTTTTCGGCTGAAAGAAGGTCTGAATGTCCAACAATAATTTGTAAAAACAGGGGAAGAAAAGGCTCGAAAGCCCGACTATACACCATCAACAGCTGGAGTGGAGGTGTTCAGCTGCAAGAAGGTCTGAATGTCCAGCAATAATTGCTAGAAAACATGAAAGAGAATTTTCGAATATCGAACCGCACATGATCATAAGCGGGAGAGGAGGTGTTCAGCTGCAAGAAGGTGTGAATGTCCACCCATAATTACTGAAAAATGGGTAAGAAAAGGTGCGAATGCCCAACCATACATCATCAAAAACAGGAGTGGATGTGTTCGGCTACAAGGTTTGAATGTCTGACCATAGTTTGTAAAAAGCGGCTAAGAAAAGGTTAAAATATCCGACTGTACACAATCAGTAGTGGGAGCGGAGTTGTTCGGCTACTAAAAGGTGTGAAAGTCCGACCCTGGTTTGTAAAAAGCGGGTAAGAAAAGGTTCGAATTCCCGACAATGTATGATCAAAAGAGGGAGCGGAGGTTTTCGGCTGCAAGAAGGTCTGAATGTCACACCATAATTTTTAAAAACCAGGGAAGAAAAGGCTCGAAAGCCCAACTATACACCATCAAAAGCGGGAGCGGAGGTGTTCAGCTGCAAGAAGGTCTGAATGTCCACCAATAATTACTGAAAAATGGTTAAGAAAAGGCAAGGCAAGGCAAGTTTATTTGTATAGCACAATTCAACAACAAGGTGATTCAAAGTGCTTCACAGAGACATTAAAACAGAAGAAATAAAAAGCATGATTTAAAATTTAAACAAAAGAAGGAAATAAGAACAATAGATAAAATCAGAAAAAATTATATATATGAAAGATAAAATCATTAGTTAAAACATGATTCCGTTATGAAACTCAAGCTTATTCAAATGCAGCTCAACATAGATGTGTCTTCAACCTGGACTTAAATACACTGAGTGTTTCAGCTGATCTGAGGCTTTCTGTGAGTTTGTTCCAGACATTTGGAGCATAGAAGCTGAATGCAGCTTCTCCATGTCTGGTTTTGACTCTGGGAACTGATAAAAAAACCGGATCCAGATGACCTGAGGGGTCTGGAAGGTTCATAGTGGGTCAGGAGGTCACTGATGTATTTTGGTCCTTGGCCATTCAGAGCTTTATAGACCAGCATCAGAACTTTAAAGTCTATCCTCTGATGGACAGGCAGCCAGTGTAAAGACTTCAGAGCTGGATTGATGTGCTCCACTTTTTTGGTCTTAGTGAGGACTCGAGCAGCTGAGTTCTGGATGAGCTGCAGTTGTCTAACTGACTTTTTAGGCAGACCTGTAAAGATGCTGTTACAATAATCAAGCCTACTAAAGATGAATGCATGGACTAGTTTTTCCAGGTCCTGCTGAGACATCAGATCTTTTAGCCTTGATATATTCTTAAGGTGATAGTAGGCTTACTTTGTTATTGCCTTAATGTGTTTGTCCAAATTCAGGTCTGAGTCCATCACTACACCCAGATTTCTGTCCTGGTTGGTAGTTTTTAGATTTATAGATTGAAGCTCTGTGGTGACTTTCAATCATTTATCTTTGGCTCCAAAAACAATTACCTCAGTTTTGTTTTTGTTTAGCTGGAGGAAGTTGTGGCACATCCAGTCATTAATCTCCTCAATGGATTTTCCAAGGGCCTTTACACGCCCTCTGTCTCCTGGTGACATTGTTATATACATCTGTGTGTCATCTGCATAGCTATGGTAGTTTATTTGGTTGTTTTTTATAATCTGTGCCAGTGGGAGCATGTAGATGTTAAACAGAAGAGGTCCCAGGATGAAACCTTGGGGAACTCCACATGTGATTCTTGTCTGCTCAGATGTAAAGTTACCTATTGACACAAAGTACTTCCTGTTCTCTAAGTATGTTTTGAACCAGTTTAGTACAGTTCTGGAAAGACCAGCCCAGTTCTCCAGTCGTTTGAGTAATATATTGTGGTCAACTGTATCAAAGGCAGCACTGAGATCCAGTAAAACTAAGACTGACATTTTTCCACTGTCTGGATTCAGACATATGTCATTAAACACTTTGGTCAGAGCAGTCTCAGTGGTGTGGTGCTGTCTAAAGCCTGACTGGAAGGTATCATAGCAGTTATTTTGTGTTAAAAAGTAATTAAGCTGTTGAAAAACTTGATTTGAGATGGGCCTGTAGTTGTTCATTTGCGTCTTGTCAAGATTGTCCTTTTTCAGCAGAGGTTTAATTACAGCTGTTTTTAGTGGCTCTGGAAACACACCTGACGTTAAGGACAAGTTCACAATCAATAACAGGTCTGACTCCAAAGTCTTTGAGACCCCTTTGAAAAAACCTGTTGGTAGGATGTCTAAACAGCAAGAGGAGGACTTCAGGTGACGTAAGATGTCCACCAGGTCTTTACTGTTAATGGGTTGAAATAGTGTCATGGTGTTTAAACCGGTTATCGGTGGACACAGTGCATATGCTGAACCTGCTGCTGATGTACCAACTGCTTGTCTAATATTTTGGACTTTGTCTATGAAGAATTTGGCAAAGTCATTGCAGGCCATGGTGGAATGGAGTTCAGTTGCCACTGACACAGGAGGGTTTGTTAGCCTGTCAACTGTAGCAAATAAGGCCCGAGCATTATGACTGTTTTTGGTGATGATGTCAGAGAAGTAGGATTTCCTTGCATTCCTCAGTTGTAAATTATAAGAGTGAAGTTTCTCTTTATAGATGTCATAATGAACCTGGAGATTTGTTTTTCTCCATCTGCGCTCAGCTTTCCGACACTCTCTTTTCCCATTTTTCACCAGTGTGGAATTTCGCCATGGAGACTTCTTCCTTCCAGAGATAACCTTCACCTTAATGGGAGCAATAGTATCCATAACATTTAACATTTTAGTATTAAAGCTACTGACGACCTCACTGACTGAACCCCCGGAAAGGGCAGGTGTTAAAGAGAAGACCTGGTTAAAGATCTTACTACTTTTTTCAGTTACACACCGTTTTGAGATCACTGCTGTTGAGACATTTGTGTGCACTGAAATCGTACTCTCAAAGAAAAAAAAAAAAGAAAACACAGGAATGGTCAGACAGGCCCACATCAGACACAGTAATCTTTGAAATGCTTAGACCCTTAGAGATCACTAAGTCTAGAGTGTGCCCCCTATTGTGCGTGGGCTCTGTTATATGCTGAGTCAGACCAAAGTTGTCCAGAGTGTTACTCAGGTCTTTAGTCCCTCTGTCCTGAGGGTTGTCCATATGGATGTTAAAATCACCAACAATAATTATACAGTCAAAATCAACACAGATCATAGACAGCAGTTCACTGAGGTCTTCAGAAAAATCTGCACAGTATTTAGGGGGCCTGTAAATATTCAGAAACGGGACTCTGGGTGAGGCCTTCAGCTGTATAGCCATATATTCAAAGGACTGAAAACTTCCAGAAGATAACTGCTTACATTGAAATGATTCATTGAATAAGACTGCGACCCCTCCTCCTCTCCTGCTCACTCTGGCCTCGCTGTTAAAACTGTAACCAGGAGGTGTTGACTCAATAAGAACAGCAGCACTGTTATTTTGTTCCAACCAAGTTTCAGTTAAAAACATAAAATCCAGGGTGTGCTCAGTGATAAAATCATTAATTAAGAATGTTTTCCCAGCTAAAGACCTAACATTTAATAAAGCCAACTTAAGTGTTTTAGATGTATTATTTGCCCCCTCGTGTTTGGGAGCAGTCTGTGGCACACAAGGTATGTTTACTTTATTTAAAGATCTTTTTGAGTGCAACTCTCTGTTTTTTGACTGGGTCACATTTCTCCTTCTGTCACCTAAAAGTACAGAAATTTTAAAATCTTCTAATGAACAGGGCCCCCAGCTTGTCCTGGGAAAAGTCACGACTGTCAGAATCCACACAGCCTGGACCCCAAGGGGGTGGGGCTGGGGTCCGTCGCTTTGGCTGATCTAGTAGGGACGGGGCTCGGCGGGGAACCTTTGGCCGCTTTGGTTGGGGGTTTATGGGGGATAAAAAGGGATTGGGCTGGGGGCTAGATCTAAGCCCAACATTGACCCGTTCCATCATCTCCTCAGTGAATTTCAGGTGAGGGGAGGAGGAGGGAGAAAGGGAGGGTGAGGAGAACAAAGGTGCGAATGCCCAACCATACATCATCAAAAGCAGGAGTGGATGTGTTCGGCTACAAGAAGGTTTGAATGTCTGACCATAGTTTGTAAAAGGCGGGTAAGAAAAGGTTCGAATGCCCGAACATACACCATCAAAAGAGGGAGCGGAGGTGTTCCGCTGTAAGAAGGTGTGAATGTCCGACCATAGTTGGTAAAAAGCAAGTAAGAAAAGGTTAAAATTCTCGACTATACACAATCAAAAGAGGGAGCGTAGTTGTTCAGCTACAAGAAGGTGTGAAAGTTTGACCATGGTTTGTAAAAAGCGGGTAAGAAAAGGTTCGTATGCCCGAATATACACCATCAAAAGCTGCGGAGGTGTTCAGCTGCAAGAAGGTCTGAATGTCCATCAATAATTGCTAGAAAACATGAAAGAGAATTTTCGAGTATCAAACCACACATGATCATAAGCGGGAGAGGAGGTGTTTAGCTGCAAGAAGGTGTGAATATCCACCCATAATTACTGAAAAATGGATAAGAAAAGGTGCGAATGCCCAACCATACATCATCAAAAGCAGGAGTGGATGTGTTTGGCGACAAGAAGGTTTGAATGCCCGACCATAGTGTGTAAAAAGCGGGTAAGAAAAGGTTCGAATGCCCGAACATACACCATCAAAGGAGGGAGCGGAGGTGTTCCGGTGTAAGACCGTGTGAATGTCCGACCATAGTTGGCAAAAAGCGGGTAAGAAAAGGTTAAAATACCCGACTGTAAACAATCAATAGCGGTAGCGGAGTTGTTAGGCTACAAGAAGGTGTGAATGTCCGACCATGGTTTGTAAAAAGCGGCTAGGAAAAGGCTCGAATGCGCAAATATATACCATCAAAAGCGGAAGCGGAGGTGTTCGGCTGCAAGAAGGTGTGAACGTCCAACCAAAGTTTGTAAAAAGCGGGTAAGAAAAGGTTGGTATGCCCGTATATACACCATCAAAAGCGGAAGCGGAGGTGTTCGACTTCAAGAAGACGTGAACGTCCGACCAAAGTTTGTAAAAAGCAGTTAAGAAAAGATTCGAATATCCAACCAAAAATAATCAAAAGCGGGAGCAGAGCTGTTCGACTGCAAGTAGGTGTGAATGTCAGATCATAATTTGCAAAAAGCTGATCAGAAAGGGTGAGAATGCCCGACTATACACCATCAAATGCGGGAGCGGAGTTGTTCGGCTGTGAGTAGGTGTGAATGTCCGACCATAATTGCTGAAAAATGTGTTAGAAAAGGTAAGAATGCCGGTCCATACATCATCAAAAGCGGGAGAGGTGGTGTTCGGCTGCAAGTAGGTGTGAATGTCCAACCATGATTACTCACAAATGGGTAAGAAAAGGTAGTATTGCCAGACCATACATGATCAAAACAGGGAGCGGAGGTGGTTGAGCTGCAAGAAGGTGTGAATGTCCGACTAAAGTTTGTAAAAAGCGGGTAAGACAAGGTGCGAATGCCCGACAATGTATGATCAAAAGAGGGAGCGGAGGTGTTCGGCTGCAAGAAGGTCTGAATGTCCAACCATAATTCGTAAACACCGGGAAGAAAAGGCTCGAAAGCCAGACTATACACCATCAAAAGCGGGAGCAGAGGGGTTCAGCTGCAAGAAGGTCTGAATTTGCACCTATAATTACTGAAAAATGATTAAAAAAAGGTGCGAATGCCCAACCATACATCATCAAAAGCAGGAGTGGATGTGTTCGGCTACAAGAAGGTTTGAATGTCCGACCATAGTTTGTAAAAGGCGGGTAAGAAAAGGTTCGAATGAATGAACATACACCCTCAAAAGAGGGAGCGGAGGTGTTCTGCTGTAAGAAGGTGTGAATGTCCGACCATAGTTGCTAAAAAGCGGGTAAGAAAAGGTTAAAATACCCGACTGTGCACAATCAAAAGAGGGAGCGGAGTTGTTCAGCTACAAGAAGGTGTGAAAGTCCGACCGTGTTTTGTAAAAAGCGGGTAAGAAAAGGTTAGTATGCCCGAATATACACCATCAAAAGCGGAAGCGGAGGTGTTCGACTTCAAGAAGACGTGAACGTCCGACCAAAGTTTGTAAAAAGCAGTTAAGAAAAGATTCGAATATCCAACCAAAAATAATCAAAAGCGGGAGCAGAGCTGTTCGACTGCAAGTAGGTGTGAATGTCAGATCATAATTTGCAAAAAGCTGATGAGAAAGGGTGAGAATGCCCGACTATACACCATCAAATGCGGGAGCGGAGGTGTTCGGCTGTGAGTAGGTGTGAATCTCCGACCATAATTGCTGAAAAATGTGTTAGTAAAGGTAAGAATGCCGGTCCATACATCATCAAAAGCGGGAGAGGTGGTGTTCGGCTGCAAGTAGGTGTGAATGTCCAGCCATAATTACTCACAAATGGGTAAGAAAAGGTAGTATTGCCAGACCATACATGATCAAAACAGGGAGCGGAGGTGGTTCAGCTGCAAGAAGGTGTGAATGTCCGACTAAAGTTTGTAAAAAGCGAGTAAGACAAGGTGCGAATGCCCGACAATGTATGATCAAAAGAGGGAACGGAGGTGTTCGGCTGCAAGAAGGTCTGAATGTCCAACCATAATTAGTAAAAACCGGGAAGAAAAGGCTCGAAAGCCAGACTATACACCATCAAAAGCGGGAGCAGAGGGGTTCAGCTGCAAGAAGGTCTGAATGTCTGTCAATAATTGCTTTAAAACATGAAAGAAAATTTTCAAATATCAAACCGCACATCATCATAAGCGGGAGAGTAGGTGTTCAGCTGCAAGAAGGTGTGAATGTCCACCCATAATTCCTGAAAAATGGGTAAAAAAAGGTACGAATGCCCAACCATACATTATCAAAAGCAGGTGTGAATGTCAGATCATAATTTGCAAAAAGCTGATGAGAAAGGGTGAGAATGCCCGACTATACACCATCAAAAGAGGGAGCAGAGGTGTTCGGCTCTGAGTAGGTGTGAATGTCCGACCATAATTGCTGAAAAATGTGTTAGAAAAGGTAAGAATGCCTGTCCATACATCATCAAAAGCGGGAGAGGTGGTGTTCGGCTGCAAGTAGGTGTGAATGTCAAGCCATAATTACTCACAAACGGGTAAGAAAAGGTAATCTTGCCAGACCATACATGATCAAAACAGGGAGCGGAGGTGGTTCAGCTGCAAGGTGTGAATGTCCGACTAAAGTTTGTAAAAAGCGGGTAAGACAAGGTGCGAATGCCCGACAATGTATGATAAAAAGAGGGAGTTGAGGTGTTCGGCTACAAGAAGGTCTGAATGTCCAACAATAATTACTGAAAAATGGTTAAGAAAAGGTGCGAATGCCCAACCATACATCATCAAAAGCAGGAGTGGATGTGTTCGGCTACAAGAAGGTTTGAATGTCCGACCATAGTTTGTAAAAGGCGGGTAAGAAAAGGTTCGAATGACCGAACATACACCCTCAAAAGAGGGAGCGGAGATGTTCTGCTGTAAAAAAGGTGTGAATGTCCGACCATAGTTGGTAAAAAGCGGGTAAGAAAAGGTTAAAATACCCGACTGTGCACAATCAAAAGAGGGAGCGGAGTTGTTCAGCTACAAGAAGGTGTGAAAGTCCGACCATGGTTTGTAAAAAGCGGGTAAGAAAAGGTTGGTATGCCCGAATATATACCATCAAAAGCGGAAGCGGAGGTGTTCGACTTCAAGAAGACGTGAACGTCCGACCAAAGTTTGTAAAAAGCAGTTAAGAAAAGATTCGAATATCCAACCAAAAATAATCAAAAGCGGGAGCAGAGCTGTTCGACTGCAAGTAGGTGTGAATGTCAGATCATAATTTGCAAAAAGCTGATCAGAAAGGGTGAGAATGTCCGACTATACACCATCAAATGAGGGAGCGGAGTTGTTCGGCTGTGAGTAGGTGTTAATCTCCGACCATAATTGCTGAAAAATGTGTTAGAAAAGGTAAGAATGCCGGTCCATACATCATCAAAAGCGGGAGAGGTGGTGTTCAGCTGCAAGTAGGTGTGAATGTCCAGCCATAATTACTCACAAATGGGTAAGAAAAGGTAGTATTGCTAGACCATACATGATCAAAACAGGGAGCGGAGGTGGTTCAGCTGCAAGAAGGTGTGAATGTCCGACTAAAGTTTGTAAAAAGCGGGTAAGACAAGGTGCGAATGCCCGACAATGTATGATCAAAAGAGGGAGCGGAGGTGTTCGGCTGCAAGAAGGTCTGAATGTCCAACCATAATTTGTAAAAACCGGGAAGAAAAGGCTCGAAAGCCAGACCATACACCATCAAAAGCGGGAGCAGAGGGGTTCAGCTGCAAGAAGGTCTGAATGTCTGTCAATAATTGCTTTAAAACATGAAAGAAAAATTTCGAATATCAAACCGCACATGATCATAAGCGGGAGAGGAGGTGTTCAGCTATAAGAAGGTGTGAATGTCCACCCATAATTCCTGAAAAATGGGTAAAAAAAGGTGCGAATGCCCAACCATACATTATCAAAAGCAGGTGTGAATGTCAGATCATAATTTGCAAAAAACTGATGAGAAAGGGTGAGAATGCCCGACTATACACCATCAAAAGAGGGAGCGGAGGTGTTCGGCTCTGAGTAGGTGTGAATGTCCGACCATATTTGCAGAAAAATGTGTTAGAAAAGGTAACAATGCCGGACCATACATTATCAAAAGCGGGAGAGGTGGTGCTCGGCTGTAAAAAGGTGTGAATGTTCGACTAAAGTTTGTAAAAAGCGGGTAAGACAAGGTGCGAATGCCTGACAATATATGATCAAAAGCAGGAGCGGAGGTGTTCAGCTGCAAGAAGGTCTAAATGTCCATAAATAATTGCAAGAAAACATGAAAGAAAATTTTCGAAAATCAAACCGCACATGATCATAATTGGGAGAGGAGGTGGTCAGCTGCAAGAAGGTGTGAATGTCCACCCATAATTCCTGAAAAATGGGTAAAAAAAAGGTGCGAATGCCCAACCATACATCATCAAAAGCAGGAGTGGATGTGTTCGGCTACAAGGTTTGAATGTCTGACCATAGTTTGTAAAAAGCGGCTAAGAAAAGGTTAAAATATCCGACTGTACACAATCAGTAGTGGGAGCGGAGTTGTTCGGCTACAAGAAGGTGTGAACGTCCGACCAAAGTTTGTAAAAAGCAGTGAAGAAAAGGTTAGAATATCCAACCAAAAATAATCAAAATCGGGAGCAGAGCTGTTCGACTGCAAGTAGGGTTGAATATCAGATCATAATTTGCAAAAAGCTGATGAGAAAGGGTGAGAATACCCGACTATACACCATCAAATGCGGGAGCGGAGTTGTTCGGCTGTAAGTAGGTGTGAATCTCCGACCATAACTGCTGAAAAATGTGTTAGAAAAGGTAAGAATGCCGGTCCATACATCATCAAAAGCGAGAGAGGTGGTGTTCGGCTGCAAGTAGGTGTGAATGTCCAGCCATAATTACTCACAAACGGGTAAGAAAAGGTAGTATTGCCAGACCATACATGATCAAAACAGGGAGCGGAGGTGGTTCAGCTGCAAGAAGGTGTGAATGTCCGACTTAAGTTCAAATATATTAACAAAAGCGGGAGGAGAGGTCTTCGGATAAGAGTGGTTGAGAATTTCCAACCATAATCTATAAAATGCGGTGAAAAAAAAGGTGTGATAGAACACTAAAAGGTGGAGCGGAAGTGTTCGGCTGCAAGAAGGTGTGAATGTCCGACTACATTTGGTGAAAAGCAGGTGAAGCAAGGTCTGAATGCCCAACCTTACATCATCAAAAGCGAGATCAGAGGTGTTTGGCTGCAAGAAGGCCATAGTTTGCCAAAAGCGGGTAAGGTGCGAATGACCTACTAAATATCAACAAAAGTGGGGGCGGAGGTCTTCGGATGCAAGTAGGTGTGACTATCCCACCATACAAGTATGGTGGAGAGGAAGCTCTGAATGGCCAACCATGGTAAAAAGCGGGTGAGAAAAGGTGCGAATGTCAAACCATACATGATCAAAACAGGGAGCGGAGGTGTTTGGCTGCGACAAGCTGTGAATGTCCACCCATAATTAATGAAAAGTGGGCAACAAGTAGGTTCGAATGCCCAACCATACATCATCAAAAGCAGGAGTGGATGTGTTTGGCTACAAGAAGGTTTGAATATCCGACCATGGTTTGTAAAAAGCGGGTAAGAAAAGGTTTGAATGCCCGAACATACACCATCAAAAGAGGGAGCGGAGGTGTTCCGCTGTAAGAAGGTGTGAATGTCCGACCATAGTTGGTAAAAAGCGGGTAAGAAAAGGTTAAAATACCCGACTGTACATAATCAATAGCGGGAGCGGAGTTGTTCTTTGTTGAAGTCGATCTAGACATTAATAAATATGAAGGACAAAGCAGTTTTCACTTGGTTTGAGTGAAGGAATTCATTTTATACATAAAATCCCAAATCATGCACAACGTATGAAAAGAAGCTTATTCTCGGATTCCTGATCCTTCAGTGTTGCTCTTTCTTCTACTGCAAAATACAATGTTGTTCTTTGTTGAAGTCAATCTAGACATTGATAAATATGAAGGACAAAGCATTTTTTAACTTGGTTTGAGTGAAGGAATTCATTTTATACATAAAATCCCAAATCATGCACAACGTATGAAAAGAAGCTTATTCTCGGATTCTTGATCCTTCAGTGTTGCTCTTTCTTCTACTGCCAAATCCAATGTTGTTCTTTGTTGAAGTCGATCTAGACATCGATAAACATGAAGTTAAAAGCAGTTTTAACATAGTTTGAGTGAAGGAATTCATTTTATAGTAAAATCCGAAATCGTGCAGAACTCATGAAAATAAGCTTATTCTCGGATTCCTAAAACTTTTGATTTGCTCTTTCTTTTACTGCAAAGTACAACGTTGTTTTTTTTGTTTAAATCTATCTAGACATTGATAAATATGAAGGTAAAAGCCGTTTTAACATAGTTTGAGTGAAGGAATTCATTTTATAGATAAAATCCCAAATCATTCGGAACTCCTCAAAAGGGGCGTATGGCTTAATCACAAGTGTGGTTCTTTCTCATTCAGGGTAATATGAGGAAGTTTAGGCTTGAAATATATGTAGAAATGGGTACATATGAAGGACAAAGCAGTTTTAACATAGTTTGAGTGAAGAAATTAATTTTATAGTAAAATCCGAAATCGTGCAGAACTCATGAAAATAAGCTTATTCTCGGATTCCTAAAACTTTTGATTTGCTCTTTCTTTTACTGCAAAGTACAGCGTTGTTTTTTTGTTTAAATCTATCTGGACATTGTTAGATATGAAGGACAAAGCAGTTTTAACATAGTTTGAGTGAAGAAATTAATTTTATAGTAAAATCCGAAATCGTGCAGAACTCATGAAAATAAGCTTATTCTCGGATTCCTAAAACTTTTGATTTGCTCTTTCTTTTACTGCAAAGTACAACGTTGTTTTTTTTGTTTAAATCTATCTAGACATTGATAAATATGAAGGTAAAAGCCGTTTTAACATAGTTTGAGTGATGGAATTCATTTTATAGATAAAATCCCAAATCATGCAGAACTCCTCAAAAGGGGCGTATGGCTTAATCACAAGTGTTGTTCTTTCTCATTCAGGGTAATATGAGGAAGTTTATGCTTGAAATATATGTAGAAATGGGTACATATGAAGGACAAAGCAGTTTTAACATAGTTTGAGAGAAGAAATTAATTTTATAGTAAAATCCGAAATCGTGCAGAACTCATTAAAATAAGCTTATTCTCGGATTCCTAAAACTTTTGATTTGCTCTTTCTTTTACTGCAAAGTACAGCGTTGTTTTTTTGTTTAAATCTATCAAGACATTGTTAAATATGAAGGTAAAAGCCGTTTTAACATAGTTTGAGTGAAGGAATTAATTTTATAGAAAAATCGGAAATCGTGCAGAACTCATGAAAGCAAGCTTATACTCGGATTCCTGAAACTTTAGAGTTGCTCTTTCTTTTACTTCAAAGTACAACGTTGTTTTTTCTTGATATCTATCTGGACATTGATAAATACCAGCCGAACATCGTTGCTGCCGCTTTTGATAATTTATGGTTTGGCATTCTTACCTATTCTTACCCACTTTTTACTAATTATGATCTGACATTCACACCTACTTGCAGTCGAACACCTTCTACATGATCATGTGCGGTTTGATATTCAAAAATTTTCTTTCATGTTTTCTAGCAATTATTGATGGACATTCAGACCGTCTTACAGCGGAGCTCCTCCGCTCCCTCTTTTGATGGTGTATGTTCGGGCATTCGAACCTTTCCTTACCCGCTTTATACAAACTATAGTCGGACATTCAAACCTTGTAGCCGAACACATCCACTCCTGCTTTTGATGATGTATTATTGGGCATTTGCACCTTTTCTTACCCATTTTTCAGTAATTATGGGTGGACATTCAGACCTTCTTACATTCGAACACCTCCGTTCCCGCTTTTGATGGTGTATAAACTTGCTTTCGAGCCTTTTCTTCCCCGGTTTTTACAAATTATGTTTGGACATTCAGACCTTTTTGCAGCTGAAAACCTCCGCTCCCTCTTTTGATCACACATTGTCGGGCATTCGCACCTTTTCTTACCCGCTTTTTACAAACTTTAGTCGAACATTCACACCTTCTTGCAGCTTAACACCTCCGCTCCCGCTTTTGATGGTGTATAGTCGGGCTTTCAAGCTTTTCCTTACCCGGTTTTTACAAATAATGGTTGGACATTCAGACCTTGCAGCCGAAAACCTCCGCTCCCTCTTTTGATCATACATTGTCGGGGATTCGCATCTTGTCTGACCCGCTTTTTACAAACTATAGTCAGACATTCACACCTTCCAGCTTAACCACCTCCGCTCCCTGTTTTGATCATGTATGGTCTGGATATATTACCTTTTCTTACCCGTTTGTGAGTAATTATGGCTGGACATTCACACCTTCTTGCAGCCGAACACCACCTCTCCCGCTTTTGATGATGTATGTTCCGGCATTCTTACCTTTTCTTGAACATTTTTCAGCAATTATGGTCGGATATTCACACCTATTCACAGACGAACACCTCCGCTCCCGCATTTGATGGTGTATAGTCGGGCATTCTCACCCTTTCTCATCAGCTTTTTGCAAATTATGATCTGACATTCACACCTAATTGCAGTCGAACAGCTTTGCTCCCGCTTTTGAATATGTTTGGTTGGATATTCAAACCTTTTCTTAACTGCTTTTTACAAACTTTGGTAGGATGTTCATACCTTCTTGCAGCCGAACACCTCCGCTTCCGCTTTTGATGGTATATATTCGGGCTTTCGAACCTTTTCTTACCCGCTTTTTATAAACCATGGTCGGACTTTCACACCTTCTTGTAGCCGAACAACTCCGCTACCGCTATTGATTGTGTACAGTCGGGTATTTTAACGTTTTCTTACCCGCTTTTTGCCAACTATGGTCGGACAATCACACCATCTTACACCGGAACACCTCCGCTCCCTCTTTTGATGGTGTATGTTCGGGCATTCGAACCTTTCCTTACCCGCTTTATACAAACTATGGTTGGGAATTCAAACCTTCTTGTCACCAAACACATCCACTCCTGCTTTTGGTGATGTATGGTTGGGCATTCGCACCTTTTCTTACCAATTTTTCAGTAATTATGGGTGGACATTCACACCTTCTTGCAGCTGAACACCTCCACTCCCGCTTTTGATCATACATTGTCAGGCATTCGCAACTTCTCTTATCCGCTTTTTACAAACTTTAGTCGAAAATTCACACCTTCTTGCAGCCGAACACATGCTCTCCTTCTTTTGATGATGAATGGTTGGGCATTCGCACCTTTTTTTACCCATTTTTAAGGAATTATGGGTGGACATTCAGACCACCCATAATTCAGACATTCAGACCTTCTTGAAGCCGAAAACCTCCTGAAAACCTCATACATTGTCGGGCATTCGCACCTTGTCTTACCCGCTTTTTCGTAACTTTAGTCGGACATTCACACCTTGCAGCTGAACCACCTCCGCTCCCTGTTTTGATCATGTATGGTCTGGCAATACTACCTTTTCTTACCCGTTTTTGAGTAATTATGGCTGGACATTCACAGCTTCTTGCAGCCGAACACCTCTCCCGCTTTTGATGATGAATGATCCGGCATTCACACCTATTCACAGCCGAACACCTCCGCTCCCGCATTTGATGGTGTATAGTCGGGCATTCTCACCCTTTCTCATCAGCTTTTTGCAAATTATGATCTGACATTCACACCTACTTGCAGTCGAACAGCTCTGCTCCCGCTTTTGATTATGTTTGGTTAGATATTCGAACCTTTTCTTATCCGCTTTTTACAAACTTTGGTCGGACGTTCACACCTTCTTGCAGTCGAACAACTCCGCTCCCGCTATTGATTGTGTAGAGTTGGTTATTATAACCTTTTTTTACCCGCTTTTTGCCAACTATGTTCGGACATTCAGACCGTCTTACACCGGAACACCTCCGCTCCCTCTTTTGATGGTGTATTTTCGGGCATTTGAACCTTTTCTTATCCGCTTTTTACAAACTATGGTCGGACATTCAAACCTTCTTGTAACCGAACACATCCGCTCCCTCTTTTGATCATACATTGTCGGGCATTAGCACCTTTTCTTACCCGCTTTTTACAAACCAGGGTCGGACTTTCACACCTTTTAGTAGCCGAACAACTCCGCTCCCGGTATTGATTGTGTACAGTCGGGTATTTTCACCTTTTCTTTCCCGCTTTTTACAAACTATGGTCGGACATTCACACGTTCTTACAGCGGAAGACCTCCGCTCCCTCCTTTGATGGTGTATGTTCGGGCATTCCAACCTTTTCTTACCCGTTTTTTACAAACCAGGGTTGGACTTTCACACCTTTTAGTAGCCGAACAACTCCGCTCCCGCTATTGATTGTGTATAGTCGAGAATTTTCACCTTTTCTTACCCGCTTTTTACAAACTATGGTCGAACATTCATACCTTCTTACAGCGGAAGACCTCCGCTCCCTCCTTTGATGGTGTATGTTCGGGCATTCCAACCTTTTCTTACCCGCTTTTTACAAACTATGGTCAGACATTCAAACCTTCTTGTAGCCGAACACATCCACTCCTGCTTTTGATGATGTATGGTTGGGCATTCGAACCTACTTGTTGCCCGCTTTTCATTAATTATGGGTGGACATTCACACCTTGTCGCAGCCAAACACCTCCGCTCCCTGTTTTGATCATGTATGGTTTGACATTCGCACCTTTTCTTAACCGCTTTTTACAAACTATGGTCGGACATTCATACCTTCTTACAGCGGAAGACCTCCGCTCCCTCCTTTGATGGTGTATGTTCAGGCATTCAAACCTTTTCTTACCCGCTTTTTACAAACTATGGTCGGATATTCAAACCTTCTTGTAGCCGAACACATCCACTCCTGCTTTTGATGATGTATGGTTGGGCATTCGAACCTACTTGTTGCCCACATTTCATTAATTATGGGTGGACATTCACACCTTGTCGCAGCCAAACACCTCCGCTCCCTGTTTGATCATGTATGGTTTGACATTCGCACCTTCTCTCAACCGCTTTTTACTATGGTCGGCCATTCACAGCTTCCTCTCCACCATACTTGTATGTTGGGATATTCACACCTACTTGCATCCGAAGACCTCCGCCCCCACTTTTGTTGATATTTAGTCGGTCATTCGCACCTTACCCGCTTTTGGCAAACTATGGCCTTCTTGCAGCCAAACACCTCTGATCTCGCTTTTGATGATGTAAGGTTGGGCATTCAGACCATGCTTCACCTGCTTTTCACCCAATATAGTCGGACATTCACACCTTCTTGCAGCCGAACACTTCCGCTCCACCTTTTAGTGTTCTATGGGGTATTCACACCTTTTTTTTCACCGCATTTTATAGATTATGGTTGGAAATTCTGACCCACTCTAATCCGAAGACCTCTCCTCCCGCTATATTGTCGGGCATTCGAACCTTTTCTTACCCGCTTTTTACAAATTATGGTCGGACATTCACACCTACTTGCAGCCGAATACTTCCGCTCCACCTTTTAGTGATGTATGGTTGGCATTTGTACCTTTTCTTACCCTCTTTTTATACTGAAAGCTAAAGATTAAGTTGTTCTTTCTCAAACTACAAAATTTTTTAAATTGTTGAAACTTGATTTGAAGTGGATAAATAAGGAGGACAAACAGTTTTAAGTCAGGCTGATAGAAGGAATAAATTTTATAGCAAAATCTGTACTACGTCATATGTCGAGAGATGCTTATTGCTGAAGAAGTTCTTTCTCATTCTAGAAAGTACAACGTTGTTTATCGTTTAAACTTGATTAGACATGAATAAATATGAAGGACAAAGCAGTCTTAACTTGGTTTGAGTTAAGGAATTCGTTTTATAGGAGAATCCTATAAAATAGAGCTTATTTTCGGATTCCTGAAGAATGAGTCTGGTTCTTTCTCATAATACAAAGTTTGTTGTTTATTGTTGAAACTTCATCAGAAGTGAAGAAATAAATGAATGCCTATCAACAAATGTGGGATCTAAACTCTAGTGCTTCCTCTAAAATAATTTCCTTTCTCAATTCAGAAATGTGTTTGTGTTAGCACACACACCAAATCTGAAAGGCTTTTTTCTCTCTTTTCTACATTATGGACTGTGGGGACACAAAACCGCTCTCTCTTTTTTGGGAATGGGTTTATCAGTCACATCAGAATCCATACATACTGATCCTCCCGTAATGAAATGGTTGGATCTTATCAAACACACTTTGTTTCTTGTGACAATCAAGTCAGCGAAACAGCGTATACACGTCAAGACACTAAATCAAGTTTGCCACAAGAACTCATAAGTTTGGCAGTATTGCTCTGCCGTCAGCAATCATACACCCATTTTATTTTCTTGAGACATGTGCAGGCACCTGTTCATCTACTGTTCTATCACTATGAATTAGTTTATCTATTATCAATAAGGATACTTCTACAACTACTATCTAAGTATGTCCGGACTTCTTATGTTGTCAATTGCTATATATGAATAAGTGGGTAGCTACTGACAAGCATTAAGCATGTCACACAGCCCAAACATATAACATTTTAGGACACACCACACAGTTAACAACCACAGTGAAGCGTGTCAAAGCCCAAACATGTAACATTCAACAGGACACTTACACAACACATTCAAATCAAACAGTCAGACAACATACAAGAACATATACCCCAGCCGGCATTGCTCCCTGCCTATTTTCCTACAGCTCACTATGTGTGCGCACACCTTTATTCACAAATTCTTCAACTTATACTCTTTTACCGAAGCTGCTACAGCTCGATTGGCCGAATACCCTTAGATCCTATTTCGGTGAATTTCACATCTGCCTTACATGTAACAGATTAGCGGTTTAGCAGTTTTAATTTAGTTTGAGTGAATGAATTCATTTTATAGCAAAATCCGAAATCGTGAAGAACTCATGAAAGTAAGCTTATTCTCGGATTCCTGAAACTTTAGATTTGCTCTTTCTTTTACTGCAAAGTACAACGTTGTTTTTTTTCTTTAAATCTTTCTAGACATGGTAAATATGAAGGACAAAGCAGTTTTAACATAGTTTGAGTGAAGGAATTCATTTTATAGATAAAATCCCAAGAGTCTGCTGAGAAAAGAGAGCCTGATGCCCTGCTCCCGCAGTGACGGATATTCGTACTCTGGTTCCTCTTCATAACGTACAAGTCTTTCGCCTTTTACTAAAGACTGCAGTCTTTTGCACAGAGTAAAAGACAAGGCAGCCATCGGATAGGGCCCGATTGTTCCTACTTGTTCAGCCGAGGAGCAAGGGGGGGAGCAAGTGTCTCAACCAAGCAAAGCTCACCATGGGGAAGGTGGCTATGCCAACTAGCCTGATGCCCTGCTCCCACAGTGACGGATAATCGTACTCTGGTTTCTCTTCATAACGTACAAGTCTTTCGCCTTTTACTAAAGACTTCCGTGGAGAGCAGCACTAATGAGTTGTTTCTATTTTTGGCAGGCTTTACCTTTGCGGGTGAAGCCCTTTGTTGCTTGAATGGTGCTCGCTGGTACAACAACTTTGCACTCCAGCTTCGAACATCGGCACAGTCGCAACAAGTAAGGCGACTCTACTCAGAGAAGTCACTCTGCACAGTAACATGATTTCTTTTGCACAGACTAAATATCACCAAAAGTGTGGGGGGGGGGGTCTTCGAATGCAAGTGGGTGTGAATATCCCACCATACAAGTATGGTGGAGAGGAAGCTGTGAAGGGCCGACCATTTTAAAAAGCGGGTGAGAGAAGGTGCGAATGCCCGAACATACAACATCAAAAGAGGGAGAGGAGGTGTTCCGCTGAAAGAAGGTGTGAATGTCCGACCATAGTTGGGAAAAAGCGGGTAAGAAAAGGTTAAAATATCCGACTGTACACAATCAATAGCGGGAGCGGAGTTGTTCGGCTACTAAAAGGTGTGAAAGTCCGACCATGGCTTGTAAAAAGCGGGTAAGAAAAGGTGCGAATGCCCGACAATGTATGATCAAAAGAGGGAGCGGAGGTTTTCGGCTGCAAGATGGTCTGAATGTCCGACCATGATTTGTAAAAACCGGGTAAGAAAAGGCTCGAAAGCCCGACTATACACCATCAAAAGCGGGAGCGGAGGTGTTCCGCTGTAAGACGGTGTGAATGTCCGACCATAGTTTGTGAAAAGCAGTTAAGAAAAGATTTGAATATCCAACCAAAAGTAATCAAAAGCGGGAGCAGAGCTGTTCGACTGCAAGTAGGTGTGAATGTCAGATCATAATTTGCAAAAAGCTGATCAGAAAGGGTGAGAATGCCCGACTATACACCATCAAATGCGGGAGCGGAGTTGTTCGGCTGTGAGTAGGTGTGAATCTCCGACCATAATTGCTGAAAAATGTGTTAGAAAAGGTAAGAATGCCGGTCCATACATTATCAAAAGCGGGAGAGGTGGTGTTCGGCTGCAAGTAGGTGTGAATGTCCACCCATAATTACTCACAAACGGGTAAGAAAAGGTAGTATTGCCAGACCATACATGATCAAAACAGGGAGCGGAGGTGGTTCAGCTGCAAGAAGGTGTGAATGTCCGACTAAAGTTTGTAAAAAGCAGGTAAGACAAGGTGCGAATGCCCGACAATATATAATCAAAAGAGGGAGCGGAGGTTTTCGGCTGCAAGAAGGTCTGAATGTCCACCCATAATTCCTGAAAAATGGGTAAGAAAAGGTGCGAATGCCCAACCATACATCATCAAAAGCAGGAGTGGATGTGTTCGGCTACAAGAAGGTTTAAATGTCCGACTATAGTTTGTAAAAGGCGGGTAAGGAAAGGTTCGAATGCCCAACCATACATCATCAAAAGCAGGAGTGGATGTGTTCGGCTACAAGAAGGTTTGAATATCCAACCATAGTTTGTAAAAAGCAGTTAAGAAAAGTTTCGAATATCCAACCAAACATAATCAAAAGTGGGAGCGAAAAGGTAAGAATGCTGGACCATACATCAAAAGCGGCAGCGGAGGTGTTTGGCTGTAAGAAGGCCTGAATGTCCACCCATAATTACTGAAAAATGGGTAAGAAAAGGTGCGAATGCCCAACCATACATCAAAAGCAGGAGTGGATGTGTTCGACTGCGAGTAAGTGTGAATGTCAGATCATAATTTGTAAAAAGCGGGTAAGAAAAGGTAAGAATGCCCAACCATAAGTTATCAAAAGCTGCAGCAGAGATGTTCGGCTGGTATTTATCAATGTCTAGATAGATTTCAACAAAAAACAACGTTGTACTTTGCAGTAAAAGAAAGAGCAAATCTAAAGTTTCAGGAATCCGAGTATAAGCTTGCTTTCATGAGTTCTGCACGATTTCGGATTTTACTATAAAATGAATTCCTTCACTCAAACTATGTTAAAACTGCTTTTAACTTCATATTTATCAATATCTAGATCGACTTCAACAAAGAACAACATTGGATTTTGCAGTAGAAGAAAGAGCAACACTGGAGGATCAGGAATCCGAGAATAAGCTTCTTTTCATACGTTCTGCGTGATTTGGGATTTTATGTTTAAAATGAATTCCTTCACTCAAACTATGTTAAAACTGCTTTGTCCTTCATATCTATCAATGTCTAGATCGATTTCAACAAAGAACAACGTTGTATTTTGCAGTATAGGAAAGAGCAACACTGAAGGATCAGGAATCCGAGAATAAGCTTACTTTCATGAGTTCTGCACGATTTCGGATTTTCCTATAAAATGAATGTTGTTCTTTGTTGAAGTCGATCTAGACATTGATAAATATGAAGGTAAAAGCAGTTTTAACTTGGTTTGAGTGAAGGAATTTATTTAATAGCAAAATCCCAAATCATGCAGAACTCCTCAAAAGAAACGTATGGCTTAATCACAAGTGTGGTTCTTTCTCATTCAGGATAATATGAGGAAGTTTATGCTTCAAACATTTTTAGACATGGATAACTATGAAGGACAAACCAGTTTTAACATAGTTTGAGTGAAGGAATTAATTTTAAAACAAAATCCCAAAACATGCAGAACACATGAAAAGCTTATTCTCGGATTCCTGAACCTTCAGTGTTGCTCTTTCTTATATTGCAAAGTACGTGGTTTTTTGTTTTGTTTAAATCTATATCGACATTGATAAATATGGAAGGACAAAGCAGTTTTAACTTGGTTTGAGCAAAGCAATTTCTGTTTCTGTGAATGCGAAGTAGACTTTAACACGGCTCTGGGATCGAGCCGAGTGTGGGCTAACCGGGAGAATTGCTTGAAAGAAACGCCACACCGAATGAGCGGTCAGAACAAAGCTTCAATACGGTGTTCCCGTGGTGTTTTTGTTGCTGCCTTGTTTTTTGCAAAGAGTAAAAGACAAGGCAGCCATCAAATAGGGCCCGATTGTTCCTACTTGGTCAGCCGAGGAGCAAGGGGGGGAGCAAGCGTCTCAACTAAGCAAAGGTCACCATGGGGAAGGTGGCTTTCCCAACTAGCCTGATGCCCTGCTCCCGCAGTGACGGATAATCGTACTCTGGTTTCTCTTCATAACGTACAAGTCTTTTGCCTTTTACTAAAGAAATCTTGTTACTGTGCAGAGTGACTTCTCTGAGTAGAGTCGCCTTACTTGTTGCGACTGTGCCGATGTTTGAAGCTGGAGTGCAAAGTTGTTGCTTTAATGGTGCTCGCTGGAGTGTGCGGGAGTGCAAAGTTATACCATTTAAAAGGGCTGAAGAGTGCTCAGTGCAGCGGGTGGGCGGAGATGCAAAGTGACACTCTGGCCACCTCGAAAACCGAGGTTACATCCACTACCAGGGACAGCCCAAGCTCTGCCGCAACTGCGGTGAGCATGGGCACCTGGTTGAGGCTTGTACCAAGGTGATATGTGGGAAGTGCAGAGAAATTGGGCACACTTTTGGAGAGTGTCCAAATGGCAGGAAATGTAATCTCTGTGGAGAATCTTTTGCCAACAAATTAAAGACGGTAAAGCCACAGTCAAGCCAACAAAGAGAAGGACCAGAGGTGGCAGTTGGTGAACAAAGTGAAGAGGTTGACCCAATAAATTCAAACTTCCTGCCAAAGGCTTGGATTGGAAGTGAGGAGCAAAAAGGGGAGGGGCCTGTAGAGGCCTCACCACTCAGTGCTGAAGTCTGTGAGAATTCACAGGCAGAGGGTGGAGCTATGCTAAATGAGGAGGAAGAGCAGACAGGTGAGTCTAGTGAAGATACTTACCTCCCCGAAGGTCAACAGCCGAAGAGGACGGCATCTGAGTTGTCCTCTGATTCCCCAGTGGTATCAGAGAAGAGGGGAAGGGTTAGGTCCCTTTCAGACAGTTCTTCAGTGGAAGAACCTAGAGTCTTCTCCTCCGACTCACCAAATGAGGTCTCCTTTTTAACTTTAGCTCTGCAATCAACCCCCAGGGACTCAAAGTTAAATGCAACATTGCGTCAGAGGCCAACACCGAGAGTCCGAAAAGGAAATATAGATCACCCTACTCACTTTTCACCTAAAGAAATTAAGGAAGAGCTAGTTTCCCAAGAAATAACCTGAGTGTGTAATTTGTTTTGATAACTTAGAAAAACGAAAATGACATACCTACTTTCCTTTATCCTTTTAATGGTTCTCACCTTCTCAACACTAAATGTGAGAAGTGTGAAATCAAATAAAAGAGCCCAGAGTATTTTATCCTTCTTAGACACCATAAAATCAGATGTGTTTTTAATACAAGAATGTGGACTACCTTTTTTAAAAAACCATAGACAATGGGAGGAAATGTGGCCCCATTTATCAATATGGAGTGGCTCAAATCAAAATAAAAATGATGGTGTGGCCATTCTAATTAAAAATCTGCATGTTCTGGTGAAAGGTAGCACAGTGGTGAGAGACGGACGGGCACTTTTAGCAAACTTGAATTTTATGGGGCAAGACTTTAACCTCTTAAATATTTATGGTTTCAATGGAAAAAATGACAGGTATGACCTTTTAGAAGATATACAGCTTTACATGCTAGGGCAAGTACCTTTAGTTGTAGGAGGGGATTTTAACTGTATCTTGAGCAGGAAAGATAGAAAAAGAGCAGGGGGAGATTTTAAAGTGGATAAGACTTCGATTTTACTTCAGGGCATATGCAGGGATTTTAAGCTTACTGACTGTTTTAAAACCATGCATCCCAGAGAGGAGGGCTTCACCTGGTTTAGTCATGATGGCACCAGAGCCTCTCGCATTGATTATTTCTTTACTAGAGATTGCCCACCCACTGATGTTAGATTAACCCCTGTTTTCTTTTCAGACCACCTTATGCTCTCCTGCACCCTTTCATCCCCTTCTGGTGTGACGATAGGAAGTAGTCTGTGAAAACTCAACTGTTCCCTGTTGGAGGATGAAATCATAGTCAGTCAGTACAGGGAATGTTAAAAAGAGTGGCAGACCTTTCAAGACCTCTACGAAACACATGCACAATGGTGGGAAATGGTGAAGGAAACGACCCAGACTTTTCATAAACAGCAAGGTAAACGTAAAAAAAGGAAAGAGAATAGATGTATGATGGGACTACAGAAACGCTTACAGCGCTACTTTAAACTAAATCAGTGTGGCATAGACTTTAATGAAGAAATCAAAGATGTCAAAAAGGAAATGTCAGTTTTAGCAGAAATAAAGAGACCTTTTGGGACCTTTTATCGTCAGACATTTTAGATGTTTTTAAAGATTATGAAAAACTCGACCGACTGCCTGACAGTTTTAGAGTGGGAATAGTGACTCTACTTTATAAAAAAAATGATAAGACTGACCTAAAGAATTGGAGGCCCATCACACTTTTAAACTTTGACTGTAAACTTTTTAGCAAGGTTTTAGCAACACGGATGTCCTCTGTTTTAGAGGAGGTAATTCACCCAGACCAGGCTTGTGCCATCTCAGGGAGACAACTCACGGACAGCCTCGTACTGATTCGAGACATCATTGATTACGCTAGAGACAGAAACACCCAGCTTGTCATCTTAAATTTAGACTTTGAAAAAGCTTTTGATCGGGTCTCGCATCAATATCTCTTTCAGGTGTTGCAGCCATCGAATTGGGCCCGATTGTTCCTACTTGGTCAGCCGAGGAGCAAGGTGGGGGGGAGCAAGCGTCTCAACCAAGCAAAGCTCACCATGGGGAAGGTGGCTATGCCAACTAGCCTGATGCCCTGCTCCCGCAGTGACGGATAATCGTACTCTGGTTTCTCTTCATAACATACAAGTCTTTCGCCTTTTACTAAAGACTTCCGTGGAGAGCAGCACTAATGACTTGTTTCTATTTTTGGCAGGCTTTACCTTTGCGGGTGAAGCCCTTTCTGTCTGTGCAAAAGAAATCTTGTTACTGTGCAGAGTGACTTCTCTGAGTAGAGTCGCCTTACTTGTTGCGACTGTGCCGATGTTCGAAGCTGGAGTGCAAAGTTGTTGTACCAGCGAGCACCATTCAAGCAACAAAGGGCTAATCGGGCCCTATCCGATGGCTGCCTTGTCTTTTACTCTGTGCAAAAGACTGCAGTCTTTAGTAAAAGGCGAAAGACTTGTACGTTATGAAGAGGAACCAGAGTACGATTATCCGTCACTGCGGGAGCAGAACAACTTAAAGAACAACTTAATCTTTAGCAATCAGTATAAAAAGAGGGTAAGAAAAGGTACAAATGCCAACCATACATCACTAAAAGGTGGAGCGGAAGTATTTGGCTGCAAGTAGGTGTGAATGTCCGACCATAATTTGTAAAAAGCGGGTAAGAAAAGGTTCGAATGCCCGACTATATAGCGGGAGGAGATGTCTTCGGATTAGAGTGGGTGAGAATTTCCAACCATAATCTATAAAATGCGGTGAAAAAAAAGGTGTGAATGCCCCATAGAACACTAAAAGGTGGAGCGGAAGTTTTCGGCTGCAAGAAGGTGTGAATGTCCGACTATAGTGGGTGAAAAGCAGGTGAAGCAAGGTCTGAATGCCCAACCTTACATCATCAAAAGCGAGATCAGAGGTGTTTGGCTGCAAGAAGGCCATAGTTTGCCAAAAGCGGGTAAGGTGCGAATGACCGACTAAATATCAACAAAAGTGGGGGCGGAGGTCTTCGGATGCAAGTAGGTGTGAATATCCCAACATACTAGTATGGTGGAGAGGAAGCTGTGAATGGCCGACCATAGTAAAAAGCGGTTGAGAGAAGGTGCGAATGTCAAACCATACATGATCAAAACAGAGAGCGGAGGTGTTTGGCTGCGACAAGATGTGAATGTCCACCCATAATTAATGAAAAGCGGGCAACAAATAGGTTCGAATGCCCAACCATACATCATCAAAAGCAGGAGTGGATGTGTTTGGCTACAAGAAGGTTTGAATGTCTGACCATAGTTTGTAAAAAGCGGGTAAGAAAAGGTTGGAATGCTCGAACATACACCATCAAAAGAGGGAGCGGAGGAGCTCCGCTGTAAGACGGTCTGAATGTCCATCAATAATTGCTAGAAAACATGAAAGAAAATTTTTGAATATCAAACCGCACATGGTCATGTAAAAGGTGTTCGACTGCAAGTAGGTGTGAATGTCAGATCATAATTACTAAAAAGCGGGTAAGAATAGGTAAGAATGCCAAACCATAAATTATCAAAAGCGGCAGCAACGATGTTCGGCTGGTATTTATCAATGTCCAGATAGATATCAACAAAAAACAACGCTGTACTTTGAAGTAAAAGAAAGAGCAAATCTAAAGTTTCAGGAATCCGAGTATAAGCTTGCTTTCATGAGTTCTGCACGATTTCCGATTTTTCTATAAAATTAATTCCTTCACTCAAACTATGTTAAAACTGCTTTGTCCTTCATATGTACCCATTTCTACATATATTTCAAGCATAAACTTCCTCATATTACCCTGAATGAGAAAGAACCACACTTGTGATTAAGCCATACAACCCTTTTGAGGAGTTCTGCAAGATTTGGGATTTTATCTATAAAATGAATTCCTTCACTCAAACTATGTTAAAACGGCTTTTACCTTCATATTTAACAATGTCTAGATAGATTTAAACAAAAAACAACGTTGTACTTTGCAGTAAAAGAAAGAGCAAATCAAAAGTTTTAGGAATCCGAGAATAAGCTTATTTTCATGAGTTCTGCACGATTTCGGATTTTACTATAAAATGAATTTCTTCACTCAAACTATGTTAAAACTGCTTTGTCCTTCATATGTACCCATTTCTACATATATTTCAAGCATAAACTTCCTCATATTACCCTGAATGAGAAAGAACCACACTTGTGATTAAGCCATACGCCCCTTTTGAGGAGTTGTGCATGAGTTCGGATTTTATCTATAAAATGAATTCCTTCACTCAAACTATGTTAAAACGGCTTTTACCTTCATATTTATCAATGTCTAGATAGATTTAAACAAAAAAAACAACGTTGTACTTTGCAGTAAAAGAAAGAGCAAATCAAAAGTTTTAGGAATCCGAGAATAAGCTTATTTTCATACGTTCTGCATGATTTGGGATTTTATGTATAAAATGAATTCCTTCACTCAAACTATGTTAAAACTGCTTTTAACTTCATATTTATCAATGTCTACACCTTCTTACAGCGGAACACCTCCGCTCCCTCTTTTGATGGTGTATGTTCGGGCATTCAAACCTTTTCTTACCCGCTTTTTACAAACTATGGTCGGATATTCAAACCTTCTTGTAGCCGAACACATCCACTCCTGCTTTTGATGATGTATTGTTGGGCATTCGAACCTACTTGTTGCCCGCTTTTTATTAATTATGGGTGGACATTCACACCTTGTCGCAGCCAAACACCTCCTCTCCCTGTTTTGATCATGTATGGTTTGACATTCGCACCTTTTCTCACCCGCTTTTTACTATGGTTGGCCATTCACAGCTTCCTCTCCACCATACTTGTATGGTGGGATATTCACACCCACTTGCATCCGAAGACCTCCGCCCCCACTTTTGTTGATATTTAGTCAGGTCATTCGCACCTTACCCGCTTTTGGCAAACTATGGCCTTCTTGCAGCCAAACACCTCTGATCTCGCTTTTGATGATGTAAGGTTGGGCATTCAGACCTTGCTTCACCTGCTTTTCACCAAATGTAGTCGGACATTCACACCTTCTTGCAGCCGAACACTTCCGCTCCACCTTTTAGTGTTCTATCACACCTTTTTTTTACCGCATTTTATAGATTATGGTTGGAAATTCTCAACCACTCTTATTCGAAGACCTCTCCTCCCGCTTTTGTTAATATATTTGAACTTTAGTCGGACATTCACACCTTCTTGCAGCTGAACCACCTCCGCTCCCTGTTTTGATCATGTATGGTCTGGCAATATTACCTTTTCTTACCCGTTTGTGAGTAATTATGGCTGGACATTCACACCTACTTGCAGCCGAATACCACCTCTCTCGCTTTTGATGATGTATGGACCGGCATTCTTACCTTTTCTAACACATTTTTCAGCAGTTATGGTTGGAGATTCACACCTACTTACAGCCGAACAACTCCGCTCCCGCATTTTATGGTGTATAGTCAGGCATTCTCACCCTTTCTCATCAGCTTTTTGCAAATTATGATCTGACATTCAACCCTACTTGCAGTCGAACAGCTCTGCTCCCGCTTTTGATTATTTTTGGTTGGATATTCTAACCTTTTCTTAACTGCTTTTTACAAACTTTGTTTAGACGTTCACACCTTCTTGTAGCCGAACACATCCACTCCTGCTTTTGATGATGTATGGTTGGGCATTCGCACCTTTTTTTTACCCATTTTTCAGGAATTATGGGTGGACATTCACACCTTCTTGCAGCTGACCAACTCCTCTCCCACTTATGATCATGTGCGGTTTAATTTTCGAAAATTTTCTTTCATGTTTTCTAGCAATTATTTATGGACATTTAGACCTTCTTGCATGTGAACACTTCCGCTCCTGCTTTTGATCATATATTGTCAAGCATTCGCACCTTGTCTTACCCGCTTTTTACAAACTTTAGTCGAACATTCACACCTACTTGCAGCCGAACACCACCTCTCCCGCTTTTGATGATGTATGGACCGGCATTCTTACCTTTTCTAACACATTTTTCAGAAATTATGGTCGGACATTCACACCTACTCAGAGCCGAACACCTCTGCTCCCTCTTTTGATGGTGTATAGTCGGGCATTCTCACCCTTTCTCATCAGCTTTTTGCAAATTATGATCTGACATTCACACCTGCTTTTGATAATGTATGGTTGGGCATTCGCACCTTTTTTTACCCATTTTTCAGGAATTATGGGTGGACATTCACACCTTCTTGCAGCTGAACACCTATTCTCCCGCTTATGATCATGTGCGGTTTGATATTCGAACATTTTCTTTCATGTTTTAAAGCAATTATTGACGAACATTCAGACCTTCTTGCAGCTGAACCCCTCCGCTCCCTCTTTTGATCATACATTGTCGGGCATTCGCACCTTGTCTTACCCGCTTTTTACAAACTTTAGTCGGACATTCACACCTTCTTGCAGCTGAACCACCTCCGCTCCCTGTTTTTATCATGTATGGTCTGGCAATACTACCTTTTCTTACCCATTTGTGAGTAATTATGGCTGGACATTCACACCTACTTGCAGCCGAACACCACCTCTCCCGCTTTTGATGATGTATGGACCGGCATTCTTACCCTTTCTGATCAGCTTTTGATGGTGTATAGTCTGGCTTTCGAGCCTTTTCTTCCCGGTTTTTACAAATTATGGTTGGACATTCAGACCTTCTTGCAGCCGAACACCTCCGCTCCCTCTTTTGATCATACATTGTCGGGCATTCGCACCTTGTCTTACCCGCTTTTTACAAACTTTAGTCGGACATTCACACCTTCTTGCAGCTGAACCACCTCCGCTCCCTGTTTTGATCATGTATGGTCTGGCAATACTACCTTTTCTTACCCATTTGTGAGTAATTATGGCTGGACATTCACACCTACTTGCAGCCGAACACCACCTCTCCCGCTTTTGATGATGTATGGACCGGCATTCTTACCCTTTCTGATCAGCTTTTTGCAAATTATGATCTGACATTCACACCTACTTGCAGTTGAACAGCTCTGCTCCCGCTTTTGATTATTTTTGGTTGGATATTCTAACCTTTTCTTAACTGCTTTTTACAAACTTTGGTTGGACGTTCACACCTTCTTGTAGCCGAACACATCCACTCCTGCTTTTGATGATGTATGGTTGGGCATTCGCACCTTTTTTTTACCCATTTTTCAGGAATTATGGGTGGACATTCACACCTTCTTGCAGCTGACCACCTCCTCTCCCACTTATGATCATGTGCGGTTAGATATTCGAATCTTTTCTTAACTGCTTTTTACAAACTTTGGTCGGACGTTCACGTCTTCTTGAAGTCGAACACCTCCGCTTCCGCTTTTGATGGTGTATATTCGGGCATACCAACCTTTTCTTACCCGCTTTTTACAAAACATGGTCGGACTTTCACACCTTCTTGTAGCTGAACAACTCCGCTCCCTCTTTTGATTGTGCACAGTCGGGTATTTTAACCTTTTCTTACCCGCTTTTTAGCAACTATGGTCGGACATTCACACCTTACAGCAGAACACCTCCGCTCCCTCTTTTGAGGGTGTATGTTCAGTCATTCGAACCTTTTCTTACCCGCCTTTTACAAACTATGGTCGGACATTCAAACCTTCTTGTAGCCGAACACATCCACTCCTGCTTTTGATGATGTATGGTTGGGCATTCGCACCTTTTCTTAATCATTTTTCAGTAATTATGGTTGGAAATTCAGACCTTCTTGCAGCTGAACACCTACTCTCCCGCTTATGATCATGTGCGGTTTGATATTCGAACATTTTCTTTCATGTTTTAAAGCAATTATTGACAGACATTCAGACCTTCTTGCAGCTGAACCCCTCTGCTCCCGCTTTTGATGGTGTATAGTCTGGCTTTCGAGCCTTTTCTTCCCCTGTTTTTACAAATTATTGTTGGACATTCAGACCTTCTTTCAGCCGAAAACCTCCGCTCCCTCTTTTGATCATACATTGTCGGGCATTCGCACCTTTTCTTACCCGCTTTTTACAAACCATGGTCGGACTTTCACACCTTATAGTAGCCGAACAACTCCGCTCCCGCTATTGATTGTGTACAGTCGGGTATTTTAACCTTTTCTTACCCGCTTCTTACAAACTATGGTCAGACACCTCCGTTCCCTGTTTTGAACATGTATTTTGACATTCGCACCTTTTCTCACCCGCTTTTTACTATGGTTGGCCATTCACAGCTTCCTCTCCACCATACTTGTATGGTGGGATATTCACACCCACTTGCATCCGAAGACCTCCGCCCCCACTTTTGTTGATATTTAGTCGGTCATTCGCACCTTACCCGCTTTTGGCAAACTATGGCCTTCTTGCAGCCAAACACCTCTGATATCGCTTTTGATGATGTAAGGTTGGGCATTCAGACCTTGCTTCACCTGCTTTTCACCAAATATAGTCGGACATTCACACCTTCTTGCAGCCGAACACTTCCGCTCCACCTTTTAGTGTTCTATGGGGTATTCACACTTTTTTTTTTCACCGCATTTTATAGATTATGGTTGGAAATTCTCACCCACTCTCATCCGAAGACCTCTCCTCCCGCTTTTGTTAATATATAGTCGGGCATTCGAACCTTTTCTTACCCGCTTTTTACAAATTATGGTCGAACATTCACACCTACTGGCAGCCGAATACTTCCGCTCCACCTTTTAGTGATGTATGGTTGGCATTTGCACCTTTTCTTACCCTCTTTTTATACTGATTGCCGAAGATTAAGTTGTTCTTTCTCAAACTACAAAATTTTTTTAATTGTTGAAACTTGATTTGAAGTGGATAGATAAGGAGGACAAACAGTTTTAAGTCAGGCTGATAGAAGGAATTAATTTTATAGCAAAATCTGTATTTCGTCATATGTCGAGAGATGCTTATTGCTGAAGAAGTTCTTTCTCATTCTACAAAGTACAACGTTGTTTATCATTGAAACTTGATTAGACATGAATAAATATGAAGGACAGAGCAGTCTTAACTTGGTTTGAGTTAAGGAATTCGTTATATAGGAGAATCCGAATTCGTGCATAACTTGTAAAATAGAGCTTATTTTCGGATTCCTGAAGAATGAATCTGGTTCTTACTCATAATACAAAGTTTGTTGTTTATTGTTGAAACTTCATCAGAAGTGAAGAAATAAGGACAAACCGTTTTAAGTCAGTTTGATAGAAGGATTTCATTTTATAGCAAAATCTTTATTACTTCATATCTCCTCGAGAGAAGCTTATTGCTGGAAATTAGGTCTGGTTCTTTTTCATACTACAAAATACAGTGTTGTCTATTGTTGATACTAGATTAGAAGTAGATAAATATGAAGGACAAAGCAGTTTGAACTTGGTTTGAGAGAAGGAATTAATTTTATTGCAAAATCCGAATTCATGCATAACTCGTCAAATAGATAGTGATGTGTCGTTCGTGAGCGATTTGTTCGATATGAACAAATTTTGTATATGACTCGGGAGTAACGAGTTGTCTCAGTGAGTGATTCGTTCATTTTCATGCAGTACCCTTCCTCACCACATGGCAGGTGGCAGCTTCATAAGCTCAGTCAGCAGGACAGGAAACAGTATTGATTCGTTCACGACTCAACTCCTCGGGTGCCGGGTCCTCGCACAGGAAACAGTATTGATTCGTTCATGACTCAACTCCTCGGCTGACGGGTCCTCGCACAGGAAACAGTATTGATTCGTTTACGACTCAACCTTCGTTCATTTGTCACGTTTCAAATTCTACATTTCATTTGACAGGCTGAAGAGCAGTAGGCACAACAGTTCGTTCACAAACCGGATCATTAATCTCATAGACTATTCTACCATCAACAACTTGGAAACCACAATCGACTCTCTAGATGCAGAAAAAGCATTTGATGGAGTGAACTGGAAATTTTTATTCGCAGCATTAAACAAATTCAGGTTTGGGTCACACTTCATCAACTGGATAAGGATATTATATAGCTCCCCAAATGCAAGTGTCAGGACAAATGATCAAACTTCTCCAAGCTTCAGTCTGCAAAGAGGTACAAGACAGGGTTGCCCACTTTCTCCCTCACTTTTTGCTATTTTAATCAAACCTTTAGCAGCTTCTATCAGACAAGATAGAAATATTAAAGGCATCCAATCCCAAAATATTGAGCATAAAATAAGTCTTTATGCTGATGATGTATTACTTTTCCTTCAGAACTCACAGACATCTCTCACTCACACAATCACACTCATAAATAAATTCTCAGCACTTTCTGACTACTCTATCAACTGGTCTAAGACCACAGTTCTGCCCATTAACTGTAGGGTCCAGAATATACCTGCGATCACTTTACAGTCAGGAAATATTAGATATTTAGGCATAAACATTTCCTCCAGGCTCTCAGAGCTAACAAAGCTAAATTATGTGTGAGTAGAGGACGATCTCTCTCGTTGGAAGTCCTTACCTATATCACTTATGGGGAGAGTTACAACCATTAAAATGATGATACTACCAAAAGTTAACTATTTGTTCTCAATGATCCCCATAAAACCATCTGCTACTTGGTTTAAGTCACTAGATTCATGCATCTCCAAATTCCTGTGGAAAAACAAACCACCACGTATTAGTTTAAAAACCCTACAGAAGACCAAGGACAGTGGTGGATTAGATTTACCTCATTTTCAGCACTATTCCTTAGCCAATAGGTTACAATATATATCAAAATGGTTTAAACCTTGTTGTTGTCACAGTTCCAAGAGACGTTGTAATCGTTGAGGATTCTATATTCACCCCCTCATTAGAGGCACGTGTTGCAGATTGATGACACTGAATCTTCTTCTCTGTTCATTGCAAGCATCATTCCCAGCATCGTAAGTGTTCGTGGCATTGTTAGCCTCTTCTTCTGGATCTTGATATCGAGCATTCTTTTGTATTTCTGGTTTGTCAGTCCTCTCTCTTCATTCATCGGAGTCTTCGTGTCTTTGTCCTTGAGTTTGGTGATTTTTTCTTCTTTTGATGCCTTGACACAGTGTGACAGGTGATACCACGTGGGAGATCCTTTAACTTGGACTGCTGTCCCTGTGCTGCGAAATGGCTGTGCTGCTCAAATGGTCTCTCCTTCATCATATACACAGTTATCTATACATCACCTTCCACCATGAAGCGTTGTCCCTTTTTGTTTCTCTCTCTACAACTCAACACAACTCAACACAGTTTATATACATAACATTCATATACATACTAACAAACATTCTGCTAAGGTTTCTTCTCTTTTTCTTTTTTTCTTCATCATGTCAGTTGATGACTGTGTTTTGACTGTGGGAGTGCAAATGGTCTTCCATACCTTTTCTCAAATGGAGTTCATCTTGTGCTAGTTGGAGGATGCATTTTTAGGATGGTAAACAGTAAACCCAATATTTCCCATTTCTTCCATGATTTTTTTCAGTCTTGACTTAATTATTCCATTGTGTCTCTCCACGAAACCTGCTGATTGTGGATGATATGCACAGTGGTTTCTAAGGTCTATTTTAAGTTCTTTGCCATCAGTGAGATGACATTGTTTACAAAGTGTGTCAAATTATCACTGAAGATCTTTTCAGGAATTTCAAATCTAGAAATTATTTATTTTACCCGTGCTTTTGCTACTGAGAGTGCATCTGCTTGTGCACATGGAAATATTTCAGTCCATTTGGTAAAAACCTCTGTGGTCACTGAGCAGAATCGTTTCCCTTAACATTAATTTAGTTCAATGAAATCTACACAATAATGAAATAATGAAATCCAAACAAATATGTTGAAAAAGATACACTGGCTTAGGGAATTATCTTCGTTTTGGTCTTAGATTGCCCTGTGGATTGTATTTTGCACATATTTGACCTGCTAGACAAAACTTTATTAATTTATTTATTCTAAAAAATTATTTTCAATAATTAGTAAAACCATATGCTGTAAAAACCTTGTTCATTATTGCTTCCATCCCTCCTGTTGAGACATGACATGGTCCATGACTCAATACTGCAGCATATTTAAACAAATTCTTTGACAGTATGGTTTTCCTTCCGGTCATTCATACGAGTCTATTGTAGATGACAATTGAATAACATCTAATAATGCTAAAATATTTGTAGTTTATACATTTAGCTGTGGATGTCAACATACCTGTTTTTCCAATGCTGTGTTAACACATGTACAGTTGAGAAGGCATACTGACTGTCAGTGTAAACGTTAACAACCTTTTTGTTATTTAATTTACAAGCTTCAGTTAAAGCTACCAATTCGACTGCTTGAACAGAGTAATTTTTTGGTAGTGGTTGTTTTAAGAAAACTTCAGTTTCTGTTACTACTGCAAATCCCGTAGCATTTGTGCCATCAGGGTTTTTTGCTTGACCTGTCGAATAAATATAGTTATTTCTGCATTTTCATAACGTATATAATTAAGTCTGGCCTGGGTAAAACACTGATGGTTATTTCTGACATGCAATCATGAGGCTTTCCATCTGTGGGGTAGGTAGCAGTGTAGATGGATTAAGTGTGGCACATCTCTCGACAACAAGGTGTGGCTGTGAAAGAAGAACAGTTATGTAGGAGAGATGTCTGGTTTTCTTAAGTAACCATATCACAGCCACTGCATGAGGTACCTTAAGTGTTAATGGGTGAAATAACACCATAATTGTTGATGCCTGCACTGCCAATGGCTTCTGGCCATTGATTCAAAAGTACGATCTCGTCACTTTTTCCCCCTTTCAGTGGACACTGGCCCCTAATTACCGCAATTCAGCAGGGGGTCTTTCATTAGGCGTACTGGACTCCCCCGTGCACGGTTTCAGCTCCAACCCTGGACGGCGGAAAAAACATCGAGATCTGATTTGAGGACCCAATTGTTGAGAAAATTCTCTCAATGAGACTCAGAGTTGCTGGAGTCAGTTAATGCAAAGGTTTAATCTTGCAGCAAGCTCAAGAATGTGTGTGTGTATGGGTGTATGTGTGCGAACGTGCGTGTGAGTTTGTGTGTGTGAGACTTTAAAGAACCTGTTATCCACAGGCAGGTCTTAACTAGTATGGCACGTCTGTTTGGACTCTCACATACATTCGGTTAATCATAGAAAAACGAGAACAAAACTTTTTAGCCCCTTAAATTCATAAAACAGACATGGTGCAGTTATTTCCATTTTAGAAAATAAGAGTAATCACCACCATTCCTATAAATTCTGGATATTCTAACAATCTGAATCTTTTTTAAATGTTCGATGAAGCCCTTTGCTGTTCTGTTTAGAGACTCGGCTGATCATAAACCAAGTTTTGCTCTTGAACCAAGCTTCTAAACTCTTCACCTTTATCATTTCTCAGTTTGTATTCACTTTAAAACTGATTAAAAGAAAAAATAAATGAATGCCTATCAACAAATGTGGGATCTAAACTCTACTGCTTCCTCTAAAATAATTTCTTTTCTCAATTCAGAAATGTGTGTGTGTAAGTCACAACACCCGTGACAACGGCTTTCTTTTCTCTCTTTTCTCTACACTCTGCACTGTGAGCACACACACCAAATCAGAAAGGCTTTTTTCTCTCTTTTCTACATTATGGACTGTGGGGACACAAAACCGCTCTCTCTTTTTTTTTGATTGTGTGCCAGGGCGTTGTCTCACGTATTAGATTATGCTTAAGATACGAATGGGTTTATCAGTCACATCAGAATCCATACATACTGATCCTCCCGTAATAAAACGGTCAGATCTTATCAAACACACTTTGTTTCTTGTGACAATCAAGTCAGCGAAAAAAGCGTATACACGTCAAGACACTGAATCAAGTTTGCCACAAGAACTCATAAGTTTGACAGTATTGCTCTGCCGTCAGCAATCATGCACCCATTTTATTTTTGTGAGACTTGTGCAGGCACCTGTTCATCTACTGTTCTATCACTATGAATTAGTTTATCTATTATCAATAAGGATACTTCTACAACTACTATCAAAGTATGTCCGGACTTCTTATGTTGTCAGTTGCTATATATGAATAAAAGGGTAGCTACTGACAAGCATTAAGCATGTCACACAGCCCAAACATATAACATTTCAGGACACACCACACAGTTAACAACCACAGTGAAGCATGTCAAAGCCCAAACATATAACATTCAACAGGACACTTACACAACACATTCAAATCAAACAGTCAGACAACATACAAGAACATATACCCCAGTCGGCATTGCTCCCTGCCTATTTTCCTACAGCTCACTATGTGTGCGCACACCTTTATTCACAAACTCTTCAACTTATACTCTTTTACCGAAGCTGCTACAGCTCGATTGGCCGAATACCATTAGATCCTATTTCGGTGAATTTGACATCTGCCTTACATTGCCATCAGTTAGATGACATTGTTTACAAAGTGTGTGAAATTATCACTGTAGATCTTTTCATGAATTTCAAATCTAGAAATGATTTATTTTACCCGTGCTTTTACAACTGAGAGTGCATCTGCTTGTGCACATGGACCAAGTAGGAACAATCGGGCCCTATTCGATGGCTGCCTTGTCTTTTACTCTGTGCAAAAGACAAGGCAGCAACAAAAACACCACGGGAACACCGTATTGAGGCATTGTTCTGACCGCTCATTCGGTGTCGCGTTTCTTTCAAGCAATTCTCCCGGTTAGCCCGCACTCGGCTCGCTCCCAGAGCCGTGTTAAAGTCTGCTTCAAATCAAAATAAAAATGATGGTGTGGCCATTCGAATTAAAAATCTGCATGTTCTGGTGAAAGGTAGCACAGTGGTGAGAGACGGACGGGCACTTTTAGCACAATTGAATATTATGGGGCAAGACTTTAACCTCTTAAATATTTATGGTTTCAATGGACAAAATGACAGGTATGACCTTTTAGAAGATATACAGCTTTACATGCTAGGTCTAAACCCGGAGCTTGACTTCTCTTAAAACCTGTTAGGCATTTTTTTAACTCTAAAGCAGTAAAATCCTGTGTCATGTGTGCATTTTCTTTTACGGTTTTGTCAACGAATTTTAAAATTTCTGCCGATGTTTCCAAGTGCACTGGTTTCTCTTTGTACATGTTACTATAAAAGGTATGTACAGTTTCAATCATCTCTGGTGTGGATTTTGTTAAAAACCCATCTTCTCTTTTTAGATTTTGAATACACTCCTTTTTATTTATAACTTTCTTAAAAAAGTACCGTGTGCATTTTTCACCTTCCTCAATTTCCTGCTCCCTGCTTCTTACAAAAATTCCTTTACTCTTTATTTCTGCTAAAACTGACATTTCCTTTATAACATCTTTGATTTCTTCATTAAAGTCTGTGCCACACTGATTTAGTTTAAAGTAGCGCTGTAAGCGTTTCTGTAGTTCCATCATACATCTATTCTCTTTCCTTGTTTTACGTTTACCTTGCTGTTTAAAAAAAGTCTGGGTGGTTTCCTTCACCAATTCCCACCATTGTGCATGTGTTTCGTAAAGGTCTTGAAGGGTCTGCCACTCTTTATAACGTTACCTGTACTGACTGACTATGATTTCATCCTCCAACAGGGAACAGTTGAGTTTCCACAGACCACTTCCTACCGTCACACCAGAAGGGGGTGAAAGGGTGCAGGAGAGCATAAGGTGGTCTGAAAAGAAAACAGGGGTTAATCTAACATCAGTGGGTGGGCAATCTCTAGTAAAGAAATAATCAATGCGAGAGGCTCTGGTGCCATCATGACTAAACCAGGTGAAGCCCTCCTCTCTGGGATGCATGGTTTTAAAACAGTCAGTAAGCTTAAAATCCCTGCATATGGCCTGAAGTAAAATCGAAGTCTTATCCACTTTAAAATCTCCCCCTGCTCTTTTTCTATCTTTCCTGCTCAAGATACAGTTAAAATCCCCTCCTACAACTAAAGGTACTTGCCCTAGCATGTAAAGCTGTATATCTTCTAAAAGGTCATACCTGTCATTTTTTCCATTGAAACCATAAATATTTAAGAGGTTAAAGTCTTGCCCCATAAAATTCAAGTGTGCTAAAAGTGCCCGTCCGTCTCTCACCACTGTGCTACCTTTCAACAGAAAATGCAGATTTTTAATTAGAATGGCCACACCATCATTTTTATTTTGATTTGAGCCACTCCATATCGATAAATGGGGCCATTTCCTCCCATTGTCTATGGTTTTTTAAAAAAGGTAGTCCACATTCTTGTATTAAAAACACATCTGATTTTATGGAGTCTAAGAAGGATAAAATACTCTGGGCTTTTGTCTTTGATTTCACACTTCTCACGTTTAGTGTTGAGAAGGTGAGAACTATTAAAAGGATAAAGGAAAGTAGGTATGTCGTTTTCGTTTTTCTAAGTTATCAAAACAAATTACACACTCAGGTTATTTCTTGGGAAACTAGCTCTTTCTTCATTTCTTTAGGTGAAAAGTGAGTAGGGTGATCTATATTTCCTTTTCGGACTCTCGGTGTTGGCCTCTTACGCAATGTTGCATTTAACTTTGAGTCCCTGGGGGTTGATTGCAGAGCTAAAGTTAAAAAGGAGACCTCATTTGGTGAGTCGGAGGGGAAGACTCTAGGTTCTTCCACTGAAGAACTGTCTGAAAGGGACCTAACCCTTCCCCTCTTCTCTGATACCACTGGGGAATCAGAGGACAACTCAGATGTCGTCCTCTTCGGCTGTTGACCTTCGGGGAGGTGAGTATCTTCACTAGACTCACCTGTCTGCTCTTCCTCCTCATTTAGCGTAGCTCCACCCTCTGCCTGAGAATTCTCACAGACTTCAGCACTGAGTGGTGAGGCCTCTACAGGCCCCTCCCCTTTTTGCTCCTCACTTCCAATCCAAGCTTTTGGCAGGAGGTTTGAATTTATTGGGTCAACCTCTTCACTTTGATCACCAACTGCCACCTCTGGTCCTTCTCTTTGTTGGCTTGACTGTGGCTTTACCGTCTTTAATTTGTTGGCAAAAGATTTAGGGCAATCTCTTAAGAGGTGATTTAATTCTCCACAGAGATTACATTTCCTGCCATTTGGACACTCTCCAAAAGTGTGCCCAATTTCTCTGCACTTCCCACATATCACCTTGGTACAAGCCTCAACCAGGTGCCCATGCTCACCGCACTTGCGGCAGAGCTTGGGCTGCCCCTGGTAGTGGATGTAATCTCGGTTTTCGAGGTGGCCAGAGTGTCACTTTGCATCTCCGCCCACCCGCTGCACTGAGCACTCTTCAGCCCTTTTAAATGGTATAACTTTGCACTCCCACACGCTCCAGCGAGCACATTTCAAGCAACAACTTTGCACTCCAGCTTCGAACATCGGCACAGTCGCAACAAGTAAGGCGATTCTACTCAGAGAAGTCACTCTGCACAGTAACACGATTTCTTTTGCACAGACAGAAAGGGCTTCACCTGCAAAGGTAAAGCCTGCCAAAAATAGAAACAACTCATTAGTGCTGCTCTCCACGGAAGTCTTTAGTAAAAGGCGAAAGACTTGTACGTTATGAAGAGAAACTAGAGTACGATTATCCGTCACTGCGGGAGCAGGGCATCAGGCTAGTTGGCATAGCCACCTTCCCCATGGTGAGCTTTGCTTGGTTGAGACGCTTGCTCCCCCCCCTTGCTCCTCGGCTGACCAAATAGGAACAATCGGGCCCTATTCGATGGCTGCCTTGTCTTTTACTCTGTGCAAAAGACAAGGCGGCCACAAACACCACGGGAACACCGTATTGAGGCTTTGTTCTGACCGCTCATTCGCTGTTGCGTTTCTTTCAAGCAAATCTCCCGGTTACCCCGTACTTGGCTCGCTCCCAGAGCCGTGTTAAAGTCTACTTCGCATTCACTCTCTTTTCTCAGCAGACTAAAAGAAACTTCTATCCTGCACCGCTGTTTGCTTTTTTACAAGAGCAGAGAAGAGCGCACCGTTCCCAGCGGCATGGCAGTACCGGGTCGATGCTTGGAGTGAACGGAGAAAGAACAACTTAATCTTCAGCAATCAGTATAAAAAGAGGGTAAGAAAAGGTTCAAATGCCAACCATACATCACTAAAAGGTGGAACGGAAGTATTTGGCTGCAAGTAGGTGTGAATGTCAGACCATAATTTGTAAAAAGCGGGTAAGAAAAGGTTCGAATGCCCGACTAAATATTAACAAAAGCGGGAGGAGAGGTCTTCGGATGAGAGTGGGTGAGAATTTCCAACCATAATCTATAATTTGTGGTGAAAAAAAAGTGTGAATGCCCAATAGAACACTAAAAGGTGGAGCGGAAGTGTTCGGCTGCAAGAAGGTGTCAATGTATGACTATATTTGGTGAAAAGCAGGTGAAGCAAGGTCTGAATGCCCAACCGTACATCATCAAAAGTGAGTTCAGAGGTGTTTGGCTGCAAGAAGGCCATAGTTTGCCAAAAGCGGGTAAGGTGCGAATGACCGACTAAATATCACCAAAAGTGGGGGGGAGGTCTTCGAATGCAAGTGGGTGTGAATATCCCACCATACAAGTATGGTGGAGAGGAAGCTGTGAAGGGCCAACCATTTTAAAAAGCGGGTGAGAGAAGGTGCGAATGCCAGAACATACAACATCAAAAGAGGGAGCGGAGGTGTTCCGCTGAAAGAAGGTGTGAATGTCTGACCATAGTTGGGAAAAAGCGGGTAAGAAAAGGTTAAAATATCCGACTGTACACAATCAATAGCGGGAGCGGAGTTGTTCGGCTATTAAAAGGTGTGAAAGTCCGACCATGGCTTGTAAAAAGCGGGTAAGAAAAGGTGCGAATGCCCGAAAATGTATGATCAAAAGAGGGAGCGGAGGTGTTCGGCTGCAAGGTCTGAATGTCCAACCATTATTTGTAAAAACCGGGTAAGAAAAAGCTCGAAAGCCCGACTATACACCATTTATTTTCGTGAGACATGTGCAGTCACCTGTTCATCTACTGTTCTATCACTATGAATTAGTTTATCTATTATCAATAAGGATACTTCTACAACTACTATCAAAGTATGTCCGGACTTCTTATGTTGTCAGTTGCTATATATGAATAAGTGGGTAGCTACTGACAAGCATTAAGCATGTCACACAGCCCAAACATATAACATTTCAGGACACACCACACAGTTAACAACCACAGTGAAGCGTGTCAAAGCCCAAACATGTAACATTCAACAGGACACTTAAACAACACATTCAAATCAAACAGTCAGACAACATAAAATAACCTATACCCCAGCTGGCATTGCTCCCTGCCTATTTTCCTACAGCTCACTATTTGTGCACACACCTTTATTCACAAACTCTTCAACTTATACTCTTTTACCGAAGCTGCTACAGCTCGATTGGCCGAATACCCTTAGATCCTATTTCGGTGAATTTGACATCTGCCTTACATGTAACAGATTAGCGGTTTAGCAGTTTTAATTTAGTTTGAGTGAAGGAATTCATTTTATAGCAAAATCTGAAATTGTGAAGAACTCATGAAAGTAAGCTTATTCTCGGATTCCTGAAACTTTAGATTTGCTCTTTCTTTTACTGCAAAGTACAACGTTGTTTTTTTTCTTTAAATCTTTCTAGACATGGTAAATATGAAGGACAAAGCAGTTTTAACATAGTTTGAGTGAAGGAATTCATTTTATAGATAAAATCCCAAGAGTCTGCTGAGAAAAGAGAGTGAATGCTAAGTAGACTTTAACACGGCTCTGGGATCGAGCCGAGTGTGGGCTAACCGGGAGAATTGCTTGAAAGAAACGCCACACCGAATGAGTGGTCAGAACAAAGCTTCAATACGGTGTTCCCGTGGTGTTTTTGTTGCTGCCTTGTGTTTTGCAAAGAGTAAAAGACAAGGCAGCCATCGAATAGGGCCCGATTGTTCCTACTTGGTCAGCCGAGGAGCAAGGGGGGGAGCAAGCGTCTCAACTAAGCAAAGGTCACCATGGGGAAGGTGGCTTTCCCAACTAGCCTGATGCCCTGCTCCCGCAGTGACGGATAATCGTACTCTGGTTTCTCTTCATAACGTACAAGTCTTTTGCCTTTTACTAAAGAAATCTTGTTACTGTGCAGAGTGACTTCTCTGAGTAGAGTCGCCTTACTTGTTGCGACTGTGCCGATGTTTGAAGCTGGAGTGCAAAGTTGTTGCTTTAATGGTGCTCGCTGGAGTGTGCGGGAGTGCAAAGTTATACCATTTAAAAGGGCTGAAGAGTGCTCAGTGCAGCGGGTGGGCGGAGATGCAAAGTGACACTCTGGCCACCTCGAAAACCGAGGTTACATCCACTACCAGGGACAGCCCAAGCTCTGCCGCAACTGCGGTGAGCATGGGCACCTGGTTGAGGCTTGTACCAAGGTGATATGTGGGAAGTGCAGAGAAATTGGGCACACTTTTGGAGAGTGTCCAAATGGCAGGAAATGTAATCTCTGTGGAGAATCTTTTGCCAACAAATTAAAGACGGTAAAGCCACAGTCAAGCCAACAAAGAGAAGGACCAGAGGTGGCAGTTGGTGAACAAAGTGAAGAGGTTGACCCAATAAATTCAAACTTCCCGCCAAAGGCTTGGATTGGAAGTGAGGAGCAAAAAGGGGAGGGGCCTGTAGAGGCCTCACCACTCAGTGCTGAAGTCTGTGAGAATTCACAGGCAGAGGGTGGAGCTATGCTAAATGAGGAGGAAGAGCAGACAGGTGAGTCTAGTGAAGATACTTACCTCCCCGAAGGTCAACAGCCGAAGAGGACGGCATCTGAGTTGTCCTCTGATTCCCCAGTGGTATCAGAGAAGAGGGGAAGGGTTAGGTCCCTTTCAGACAGTTCTTCAGTGGAAGAACCTAGAGTCTTCCCCTCCGACTCACCAAATGAGGTCTCCTTTTTAACTTTAGCTCTGCAATCAACCCCCAGGGACTCAAAGTTAAATGCAACATTGCGTAAGAGGCCAACACCGAGAGTCCGAAAAGGAAATATAGATCACCCTACTCACTTTTCACCTAAAGAAATGAAGGAAGAGCTAGTTTCCCAAGAAATAACCTGAGTGTGTAATTTGTTTTGATAACTTAGAAAAACGAAAACGACATACCTACTTTCCTTTATCCTTTTAATAGTTCTCACCTTCTCAACACTAAACGTGAGAAGTGTGAAATCAAAGACAAAAGCCCAGAGTATTTTATCCTTCTTAGACTCCATAAAATCAGATGTGTTTTTAATACAAGAATGTGGACTACCTTTTTTAAAAAACCATAGACAATGGGAGGAAATGTGGCCCCATTTATCGATATGGAGTGGCTCAAATCAAAATAAAAATGATGGTGTGGCCATTCTAATTAAAAATCTGCATTTTCTGTTGAAAGGTAGCACAGTGGTGAGAGACGGACGGGCACTTCTAGCACACTTGAATTTTATGGGGCAAGACTTTAACCTCTTAAATATTTATGGTTTCAATGGAAAAAATGACAGGTATGACCTTTTAGAAGATATACAGCTTTACATGCTAGGGCAAGTACCTTTAGTTGTAGGAGGGGATTTTAACTGTATCTTGAGCAGGAAAGATAGAAAAAGAGCAGGGGGAGATTTTAAAGTGGATAAGACTTCGATTTTACTTCAGGGCATATGCAGGGATTTTAAGCTTACTGACTGTTTTAAAACCATGCATCCCAGAGAAGAGGGCTTCACCTGGTTTAGTCATGATGGCACCAGAGCCTCTCGCATTGATTATTTCTTTACTAGAGATTGCCCACCCACTGATGTTAGATTAACCCCTGTTTTCTTTTCAGACCACCTTATGCTCTCCTGCACCCTTTCATCCCCTTCTGGTGTGACGATAGGAAGTGGTCTGTGAAAACTCAACTGTTCCCTGTTGGAGGATGAAATCATAGTCAGTCAGTACAGGGAATGTTAAAAAGAGTGGCAGACCTTTCAAGACCTCTACGAAACACATGCACAATGGTGGGAAATGGTGAAGGAAACGACCCAGACTTTTTTTAAACAGCAAGGTAAACGTAAAAAAAGGAAAGAGAATAGATGTATGATGGGACTACAGAAACGCTTACAGAGCTACTTTAAACAGTGTGGCATAGACTTTAATGAAGAAATCAAAGATGTCAAAAAGGAAATGTCAGTTTTAGCAGAAATAAAGAGACCTTTTGGGACCTTTTATCGTCAGACATTTTAGATGTTTTTAAAGATTATGAAAAACTCGACCGACTGCCTGACAGTTTTAGAGTGGGAATAGTGACTCTACTTTATAAAAAAAATGATAAGACTGACCTAAAGAATTGGAGGCCCATCACACTTTTAAACTTTGACTGTAAACTTTTTAGCAAGGTTTTAGCAACACGGATGTCCTCTGTTTTAGAGGAGGTAATTCACCCAGACCAGGCTTGTGCCATCTCAGGGAGACAACTCACGGACAGCCTCGTACTGATTCGAGACATCATTGATTACGCTAGAGACAGAAACACCCGGCTTGTCATCTTAAATTTAGACTTTGAAAAAGCTTTTGATCGGGTCTCGCATCAATATCTCTTTCAGGTGTTGCAGCCATCGAATTGGGCCCGATTGTTCCTACTTGGTCAGCCGAGGAGCAAGGTGGGGGGGAGCAAGCGTCTCAACCAAGCAAAGCTCACCATGGGGAAGGTGGCTATGCCAACTAGCCTGATGCCCTGCTCCCGCAGTGACGGATAATCGTACTCTGGTTTCTCTTCATAACGTACAAGTCTTTCGCCTTTTACTAAAGACTTCCGTGGAGAGCAGCACTAATGACTTGTTTCTATTTTTGGCAGGCTTTACCTTTGCGGGTGAAGCCCTTTCTGTCTGTGCAAAAGAAATCTTGTTACTGTGCAGAGTGACTTCTCTGAGTAGAGTCGCCTTACTTGTTGCGACTGTGCCGATGTTCGAAGCTGGAGTGCAAAGTTGTTGTACCAGCGAGCACCATTCAAGCAACAAAGGGCTAATCGGGCCCTATCCGATGGCTGCCTTGTCTTTTACTCTGTGCAAAAGACTGCAGTCTTTAGTAAAAGGCGAAAGACTTGTACGTTATGAAGAGGAACCAGAGTACGATTATCCGTCACTGCGGGAGCAGAACAACTTAAAGAACAACTTAATCTTTAGCAATCAGTATAAAAAGAGGGTAAGAAAAGGTACAAATGCCAACCATACATCACTAAAAGGTGGAGCGGAAGTATTTGGCTGCAAGTAGGTGTGAATGTCCGACCATAATTTGTAAAAAGCGGGTAAGAAAAGGTTCGAATGCCCGACTATATAGCGGGAGGAGAGGTCTTCGGATTAGAGTGGGTGAGAATTTCCAAACATAATCTATAAAATGCGGTGAAAAAAAAGGTGTGAATGCCCCATAGAACACTAAAAGGTGGAGCGGAAGTTTTCGGCTGCAAGAAGGTGTGAATGTCCGACTATAGTGGGTGAAAAGCAGGTGAAGCAAGGTCTGAATGCCCAACCTTACATCATCAAAAGCGAGATCAGAGGTGTTTGGCTGCAAGAAGGCCATAGTTTGCCAAAAGCGGGTAAGGTGCGAATGACCGACTAAATATCAACAAAATTGGGGGCGGAGGTCTTCGGATGCAAGTAGGTGTGAATATCTCAACATACTAGTATGGTGGAGAGGAAGCTGTGAATGGCCGACCACAGTAAAAAGCGGTTGAGAGAAGGTGCGAATGTCAAACCATACATGATCAAAACAGGGAGCGGAGGTGTTTGGCTGCGACAAAGTGTGAATGTCCACACATAATTAATGAAAAGCGGGCTTGGTTGGAATGCCCGAACATACACCATCAAAGGAGGGAGCGGAGGTCTTCCGCTGTAAGAAGGTATGAATGTCCGACCATAGTTTGTAAAAAGCGGGTAAGAAAAGGTGAAAATACCCGACTGTACACAATCAATAGCGGGAGCGGAGTTGTTCGGCTACTAAAAGGTGTGAAAGTCCGACCCTGGTTTGTAAAAAACGGGTAAGAAAAGGTTGGAATGCCCGAACATACACCATCAAAGGAGGGAGCGGAGGTCTTCCGCTGTAAGAAGGTATGAATGTCCGACCATAGTTTGTAAAAAGCGGGTAAGAAAAGGTGAAAATACCCGACTGTACACAATCAATAGCGGGAGCGGAGTTGTTCGGCTACTAAAAGGTGTGAAAGTCCGACCCTGGTTTGTAAAAAGCGGGTAAGAAAAGGTGCTAATGCCCGACAATGTATGATCAAAAGAGGGAGCGGATGTGTTCGGTTACAAGAAGGTTTGAATGTCCGACCATAGTTTGTAAAAAGCGGATAAGAAAACGTTCAAATGCCTGAAAATACACCATCAAAAGAGGGAGCGGAGGTGTTCCGGTGTAAGACGGTCTGAATGTCCGAACATAGTTGGCAAAAAGCGGGTAAGAAAAGGTTATAATACCCAACTGTACACAATCAATAGCGGGAGCGGAGTTGTTCGGCTGCAAGAAGGTGTGAACGTCCGACCAAAGTTTGTAAAAAGCGGGTAAGAAAAGGTTATAATACCCAACTGTACACAATCAATAGCGGGAGCGGAGTTGTTCGGCTGCAAGAAGGTGTGAACGTCCGACCAAAGTTTGTAAAAAGCGGGTAAGAAAAGGTTCGAATATCTAACCAAACATAATCAAAAGCGGGAGCAGAGCTGTTCGACTGCAATTAGGTGTGAATGTCAGATCATAATTTGCAAAAAGCTGATGAGAAAGGGTGAGAATGCCCGACTATACACCATCAAATGCAGGAGCGGAGGTGTTCGGCTGTGAATAGGTGTGAATGCCGGACCATTCATCATCAAAAGCGGGAGAGGTGTTCGGCTGCAAGAAGCTGTGAATGTCCAGCCATAATTACTCAAAAACGGGTAAGAAAAGGTAGTATTGCCAGACCATACATGATCAAAACAGGGAGCGGAGGTGGTTCAGCTGCAAGGTGTGAATGTCCGACTAAAGTTTGGAAAAAGCGGGTAAGACAAGGTGCGAATGCCCGACAATGTATGAGGTTTTCAGGAGGTTTTCGGCTTCAAGAAGGTCTGAATGTCTGAATTATGGGTGGTCTGAATGTCCACCCATAATTCCTTAAAAATGGGTAAAAAAAGGTGCGAATGCCCAACCATTCATCATCAAAAGAAGGAGAGCATGTGTTCGGCTGCAAGAAGGTGTGAATGTTCGACTAAAGTTTGTAAAAAGCGGATAAGAGAAGTTGCGAATGCCTGACAATGTATGATCAAAAGCGGGAGTGGAAGTGTTCAGCTGCAAGAAGGTCTGAATTTCCATCAATAATTGCTAGAAACCATGAAAGGAAATTTTCGAATATCACACCGCACATGATCATAAGCGGGAGAGGAGGTGTTCAGCTGCAAGAAGGTGTGAATGTCCACCCATAATTACTGAAAATGGGTAAGAAAAGGTGCGAATGCCCAACCATACATCATCAAAAGCAGGAGTGGATGTGTTTGTTGACAAGAAGGTTTGAATTCCCGACCATAGTTTGTATAAAGCGGGTAAGGAAAGGTTCGAATGCCCGAAAATACACCATCAAAAGAGGGAGCGGAGGTGTTCCGGTGTAAGACGGTGTGATTGTCCGACCATAGTTTGCAAAAAGCGGGTAAGAAAACGTTAAAATACCCGACTGTACACAATCAATAGCGGTAGCGGAGTTGTTCGGCTACAAGAAGGTGTGAAAGTCCGACCATAGTTTATAAAAAGCGGGTAAGAAAAGGTTCGAAAGCCCGGAAATATACCATCAAAAGCGGAAGTGGAGGTGTTCGGCTGCAAGAAGGTGTGAACATCCTACCAAAGTTTGTAAAAAGCAGTTAAGAAAAGGTTCGAATATCCAACCAAACATATTCAAAAGCGGGAGCAGAGCTGTTCGACTGCAATTAGGTGTGAATGTCAGATCATAATTTGCAAAAAGCTGATGAGAAAGCGTGAGAATGCCCGACTATACACCATCATATGCGGGAGCGGAGGTGTTCGTCTGTGAATAGGTGTGAATATCCGACCATAACTGCTGAAAAATGTTCAAGAAAAGGTAAGAATGCCGGAACATACATCATCAAAAGCGGGAGAGGTGGTGTTCGGCTGCAAGAAGGTGAGAATGTCCAGCCATAATTACTCACAAACGGGTAAGAAAAGGTAATATTGCCAGACCATACATGATCAAAACAGGGAGCGGAGGTGGTTAAGCTGGAAGGTGTGAATGTCTGACTATAGTTTGTAAAAAGCGGGTAAGACAAGGTGCGAATGCACGACAATGTATGATCAAAAGAGGGATCGGAGGTGTTCGGCTGCAAAAAGGTCTGAATGTCCAACCATTATTTGTAAAAACCGGGTAAGAAAAAGCTCGAAAGCCCGACTCTACACCATCAAAAGCGGGAGCGGAGGTGTTAAGCTGCAAGAAGGTGTGAATGTTCGACTAAAGTTTGTAAAAAGCGGGTAAGAAAAGGTGCGAATGCCCGACAATGTATGATCAAAAGAGGGAGCGGAGGTTTTCGGCTGCAAAAAGGTCTGAATGTCCAAACATAATTTGTAAAAACCGGGGAAGAAAAGGCTCGAAATCAAGTTTATACACCATCAAAAGCGGGAACGGAGGTGTTCGAATGTAAGAAGGTCTGAATGTCCACCCATAATTACTGAAAAATGGGTAAGAAAAGGTTCAAATGCCCAACAATACATCATCAAAAGCAGGAGTGGATGTGTTCGGCTACAAGGTTTGAATGTCTGACCATAGTTTGTATAAAGTGGGTAAGGAAAGGTTCGAATGCTCGAACACACACCATCAAAAGAGGGAGCAGAGGAGCTCCGCTGTAAGACGGTCTGAATGTCCATCAATAATTGCTAGAAGACATGAAAGAAAATTTTTGAATATCAAACCGCACATGATCATGTAAAAGGTGTTCGACTGCAAGTACGTGTGAATGTCAGATCATAATTAATAAAAAGCGGGTAAGAATAGGTAAGAATGCCAAACCATAAATTATCAAAAGCGGCAGCAACGATGTTCGGCTGGTATTTATCAATGTCCAGATAGATATCAACAAAAAACAATGTTGTACTTTGAAGTAAAAGAAAGAGCAAATCTAAAGTTTCAGGAATCCGAGTATAAGCTTGCTTTCATGAGTTCTGCACGATTTCCGATTTTTCTATAAAATTAATTCCTTCACTCAAACTATGTTAAAACTGCTTTGTCCTTCATATGTACCCATTTCTACATATATTTCAAGCATAAACTTCCTCATATTACCCTGAATGAGAAAGAACCACACTTGTGATTAAGCCATACGCCCCTTTTGAGGAGTTCTGCATGATTTGGGATTTTATCTATAAAATGAATTCCTTCACTCAAACTATGTTAAAACGGCTTTTACCTTCATATTTAACAATGTCTAGATAGATTTAAACAAAAAAACAACGTTGTACTTTGCAGAAAAAGAAAGAGCAAATCAAAAGTTTTAGGAATCCGAGAATAAGCTTATTTTCATGAGTTCTGCACGATTTCGGATTTTACTATAAAATTAATTTCTTCACTCAAACTATGTTAAAACTGCTTTGTCCTTCATATTTACCCATTTCTACATATATTTCAAGCATAAACTTCCTCATATTACCCTGAATGAGAAAGAACCACACTTGTGATTAAGCCATACGCCCCTTTTGAGGAGTTCTGCATGATTTGGGATTTTATCTATAAAATGAATTCCTTCACTCAAACTATGTTAAAACGGCTTTTACCTTCATATTTAACAATGTCTAGATAGATTTAAACAAAAAAACAACGTTGTACTTTGCAGAAAAAGAAAGAGCAAATCAAAAGTTTTAGGAATCCGAGAATAAGCTTATTTTCATGAGTTCTGCACGATTTCGGATTTTACTATAAAATTAATTTCTTCACTCAAACTATGTTAAAACTGCTTTGTCCTTCATATTTACCCATTTCTACATATATTTCAAGCATAAACTTCCTCATATTACCCTGAATGAGAAAGAACCACACTTGTGATTAAGCCATACGCCCCTTTTGAGGAGTTCTGCATGATTTGGGATTTTATCTATAAAATGAATTCCTTCACTCAAACTATGTTAAAACGGCTTTTACCTTCATATTTAACAATGTCTAGATAGATTTAAACAAAAAAACAACGCTGTACTTTGCAGTAAAAGAAAGAACAAATCAAAAGTTTTAGGAATCCGAGAATAAGCTTATTTTCATGAGTTCTGCACGATTTCGGATTTTACTATAAAATTAATTTCTTCACTCAAACTATGTTAAAACTGCTTTGTCCTTCATATGTACCCATTTCTACATATATTTCAAGCATAAACTTCCTCATATTACCCTGAATGAGAAAGAACCACACTTGTGATTAAGCCATACGCCCCTTTTGAGGAGTTCTGCATGATTTGGGATTTTATCTATAAAATGAATTCCTTCACTCTAACTATGTTAAAATGGCTTTTACCTTCATATTTAACAATGTCTAGATAGATTTAAACAAAAAAACAACGCTGTACTTTGCAGTAAAAGAAAGAGCAAATCAAAAGTTTTAGGAATCCGAGAATAAGCTTATTTTCATGAGTTCTGCATGATTTTGGATTTTACTATAAAATTAATTTCTTCACTCAAACTATGTTAAAACTGCTTTGTCCTTCATATGTACCCATTTCTACATATATTTCAAGCATAAACTTCCTCATATTACCCTGAATGAGAAAGAACCACACTTGTGATTAAGCCATACGCCCCTTTTGAGGAGTTCCGCATGATTTGGGATTTTATCTATAAAATGAATTCCTTCACTCAAACTATGTTAAAACGGCTTTTACCTTCATATTTATCAATGTCTAGATAGATTTAAACAAAAAAAACAACGTTGTACTTTGCAGTAAAAGAAAGAGCAAATCAAAAGTTTTAGGAATCCGAGAATAAGCTTATTTTCATGAGTTCTGCACGATTTCGGATTTTACTATAAAATTAATTTCTTCACTCAAACTATGTTAAAACTGCTTTTAACTTCATGTTTATCGATGTCTAGATCGACTTCAACAAAGAACAACATTGGATTTGGCAGTAGAAGAAAGAGCAACACTGAAGGATCAGGAATCCGAGAATAAGCTTCTTTTCATACGTTGTGCATGATTTGGGATTTTATGTATAAAATGAATTCCTTCACTCAAACCAAGTGAAAACTGCTTTGTCCTTCATATTTATCAATGTCTAGATCGACTTCAACAAAGAACAACTCCGCTCCCGCTATTGATTGTGTACAGTCGGGTATTTTAACCTTTTCTTACCCGCTTTTTAGCAACTATGGTTGGACATTCACACCTTCTTACAGCGGAACACCTCCGCTCCCTCTTTTGATGGTGTATGTTCGGGCATTCAAACCTTTTCTTACCCGCTTTTCACAAACTATGGTCGGATATTCAAACCTTCTTGTAGCCGAACACATCCACTCCTGCTTTTGATGATGTATGGTTGGGCATTCGAACCTACTTGTTGCCCACTTTTCATTAATTATGGGTGGACATTCACAGCTTGTCGCAGCCAAACACCTCCGCTCCCTGTTTTGATCATGTATGGTTTGACATTCGCACCTTTTCTCACCCGCTTTTTACCATGATTGGCCATTCACAGCTTCCTCTCCACCATACTTGTATGGTGGGATATTCACACCTACTTGCATCCGAAGACCTCCGCCCCCACTTTTGTTGATATTTAGTCGGTCATTCGCACCTTACCCGCTTTTGGCAAACTATGGCCTTCTTGCAGCCAAACACCTCTGATCTCGCTTTTGATGATGTAAGGTTGGGCATTCAGACCTTGCTTCACCTGCTTTTCACCAAATGTAGTCGGACATTCACACCTTCTTGCAGCCGAACACCTCCGCTCCAACTTTTAATGTTCTATCACACCTTTTTTTTCACCGCATTTTATAGATTATGGTTGGAAATTCTCAACCACTCTTATCTGAAGACCTCTCCTCCCGCTTTTGTTAATATATTTGAACTTTAGTCGGACATTCACACCTTCTTGCAGCTGAACCACCTCCACTCCCTGTTTTGATCATGTATGGTCCTGCAATACTACCTTTTCTTACCCATTTGTGAGTAATTATGGCTTGACATTCACACCTACTTGCAGCCGAACACCACCTCTCCCGCTTTTGATGATGTATGGACCGGCATTCTTACCTTTTCTAACACATTTTTCAGCAATTATGGTCGGAGATTCACACCTACTCACAGCCGAACAACTCCGCTCCCGCATTTGATGTTGTATAGTCGGGCATTCTCACCCTTTCTGATCAGCTTTTTGCAAATTATGATCTGACATTCACACCTACTTGCAGTCGAACAGCTCTGCTCCCGCTTTTGATTATTTTTGGTTGGATATTCGAATCTTTTCTTAACTGCTTTTTACAAACTTTGGTCGGACGTTCACGTCTTCTTGAAGTCGAACACCTCCGCTTCCGCTTTTGATGGTGTATATTCGGGCATACCAACCTTTTCTTACCCGCTTTTTACAAAACATGGTCGGACTTTCACACCTTCTTGTAGCTGAACAACTCCGCTCCCTCTTTTGATTGTGCACAGTTGGGTATTTTAACCTTTTCTTACCCGCTTTTTAGCAACTATGGTTGGACATTCACACCTTCTTACAGCAGAACACCTCCGCTCCCTCTTTTGAGGGTGTATGTTCGGTCATTCGAACCTTTTCTTACCCGCCTTTTACAAACTATGGTCGGACATTCAAACCTTCTTGTAGCTGAACATATCCACTCCTGCTTTTGATGATGTATGGTTGGGCATTCGCACCTTTTCTTAACCATTTTTTAGTAATTATTGGTGGACATTCAGACCTTCTTGCAGCTGAACCCCTCTGCTCCCGCTTTTGATGGTGTATAGTCGGGCATTCGAACCTTTTCTTCCCGGTTTTTACAAATTATGGTTGGACATTCAGACCTTCTTGCAGCCGAACACCTCCGCTCCCTCTTTTGATCATACATTGTCGGGAATTCGCACCTTGTCTTACCCGCATTTTACAAACTTTAGTCGGACATTCACACCTTCTTGCAGCTGAACCACCTCCGCTCCCTGTTTTGATCATGTATGGTCTGGCAATAATACCTTTTCTTACCCGTTTGTGAATAATTATGGCTTGACATTCACACCTACTTGCAGACGAACACCACCTCTCCCGCTTTTGATGATGTATGGACCGGCATTCTTACCTTTTCTAACACATTTTTCAGCAATTATGGTCGGACATTCACACCTACTCAGAGCCGAACACCTCTGCTCCCTCTTTTGATGGTGTATAGTCGGGCATTCTCACCCTTTCTGATCAGCTTTTTACAAATTATGATCTGACATTCACACCTGCTTTTGATAATGTATGGTTGGGCATTCGTACCTTTTTTTACCCATTTTTCAGGAATTATGGGTGGACATTCACACTTTCTTGCAGCTGAACACCTACTCTCCCGCTTATGATCATGTGCGGTTTGATATTCGAACATTTTCTTTCATGTTTTAAAGCAATTATTGACAGACATTCAGACCTTCTTGCAGCTGAACCCCTCTGCTCCCGATTTTGATGGTGTATAGTCTGGCTTTCGAGCCTTTTCTTCCCGGTTTTTACAAATTATGGTTGGACATTCAGACCTTCTTGCAGCCGAATTCCGCTCCCTCTTTTGATCATACATTGTCGGGCATTCGCACCTTGTCTTACCCGCTTTTTACAAACTTTAGTCGGACATTCACACCTTCTTGCAGCTCAACCACCTCCGCTCCCTGTTTTGATCATGTATGGTCTGGCAATACTACCTTTTCTTACCCATTTGTGAGTAATTATGGCTGGACATTCACACCTACTTGCAGCCGAACACCACCTCTCCCGCTTTTGATGATGTATGGACCGGCATTCTTACCTTTTCTAACACATTTTTCAGCAATTATGGTCGGAGATTCACACCTACTCACAGCCGAACAACTCCGCTCCCGCATTTGATGTTGTATAGTCGGGCATTCTCACCCTTTCTGATCAGCTTTTTGCAAATTATGATCTGACATTCACACCTACTTGCAGTCGAACAGCTCTGCTCCCGCTTTTGATTATTTTTGGTTGGATATTCGAATCTTTTCTTAACTACTTTTTACAAACTTTGGTCGGACGTTCACGTCTTCTTGAAGTCGAACACCTCCGCTTCCGCTTTTGATGGTGTATATTCGGGCATACCAACCTTTTCTTACCCGCTTTTTACAAAACATGGTCGGACTTTCACACCTTCTTGTAGCTGAACAACTCCGCTCCCTCTTTTGATTGTGCACAGTTGGGTATTTTAACCTTTTCTTACCCGCTTTTTAGCAACTATGGTTGGACATTCACACCTTCTTACAGCAGAACACCTCCGCTCCCTCTTTTGAGGGTGTATGTTCGGTCATTCGAACCTTTTCTTACCCGCCTTTTACAAACTATGGTCGGACATTCAAACCTTCTTGTAGCTGAACATATCCACTCCTGCTTTTGATGATGTATGGTTGGGCATTCGCACCTTTTCTTAATCATTTTTCAGTAATTATGGGTGGAAATTCAGACCTTCTTGCAGCTGAACCCCTCTGCTCCCGCTTTTGATGGTGTATAGTCTGGCTTTCGAGCCTTTTCTTCCCCGGTTTTTACAAATTATGGTTGGACATTCAGACCTTCTTGCAGCCGAACACCTCCGCTCCCTCTTTTGATCATACATTGTCGGGCATTCGCACCTTGTCTTACCCGCTTTTTACAAACTTTAGTTGGACATTCACACCTTCTTGCAGCTGACCCACCTCCGCTCCCTGTTTTGATCATGTATGGTCTAGTAATACTACCTTTTCTTACCCGTTTGTGAATAATTATGGCTTGACATTCACACCTACTTGCAGACGAACACCACCTCTCCCGCTTTTGATGATGTATGGACCGGCATTCTTACCTTTTCTAACACATTTTTCAGCAATTATGGTCGGACATTCACACCTACTCAGAGCCGAACACCTCTGCTCCCTCTTTTGATGGTGTATAGTCGGGCATTCTCACCCTTTCTCACCAGCTTTTTGCAAATTATGATCTGACATTCACACCTGCTTTTGATAATGTATGGTTGGGCATTCGTACCTTTTTTTACCCATTTTTCAGGAATTATGGGTGGACATTCACACCTTCTTGCAGCTGAACACCTACTCTCCCGCTTATGATCATGTGCGGTTTGATATTCGAACATTTTCTTTCATGTTTTAAAGCAATTATTGACAGACATTCAGACCTTCTTGCAGCTGAACCCCTCTGCTCCCGATTTTGATGGTGTATAGTCTGGCTTTCGAGCCTTTTCTTCCCGGTTTTTACAAATTATGGTTGGACATTCAGACCTTCTTGCAGCCGAATTCCGCTCCCTCTTTTGATCATACATTGTCGGGCATTCGCACCTTGTCTTACCCGCTTTTTACAAACTTTAGTCGAACATTCACACCTTCTTGCAGCTGAACCACCTCCGCTCCCTGTTTTGATCATGTATGGTCTGGCAATACTACCCTTTCTTACCCGTTTGTGAGTAATTATGGCTGGACATTCACACCTACTTGCAGCCGAACACCACCTCTCTCGCTTTTGATGATGTATGGACCGGCATTCTTACCTTTTCTAACACATTTTTCAGCAGTTATGGTCGGAGATTCACACCTACTTACAGCCGAACAACTCCGCTCCCGCATTTGATGGTGTATAGTCGGGTATTCTCACCCTTTCTCATCAGCTTTTTGCAAATTATGATCTGATATTCAACCCTACTTGCAGTCGAACAGCTCTGCTCCCGAATTTGATTATTTTTGGTTAGATATTCTAACCTTTTCTTAACTGCTTTTTACAAACTTTGGTTGGACGTTCACACCTTCTTGTAGCCGAACAACTCCGCTCCCACTACTGATTGTGTACAGTCGGATATTTTAACCTTTTCTTAGCCGCTTTTTACAAACTATGGTCAGACATTCAAACCTTGTAGCCGAACACATCCACTCCTGCTTTTGATGATGTATGGTTGGGCATTCGCACCTTTTTTTTTACCCATTTTTCAGGAATTATGGGTGGACATTCACACCTTCTTGCAGCTGACCACCTCCTCTCCCACTTATGATCATGTGCGGTTTGATTTTCGAAAATTTTCTTTCAGGTTTTCAAGCAATTATTTATGGACATTTAGACCTTCTTGTAGCTGAACACCTCCGCTCCTGCTTTTGATCATATATTGTCAGGCATTCGCAGCTTGTCTTACCTGCTTTTTACAAACTTTAGTCGAACATTCACACCTTTTTACAGCCGAGCACCACCTCTCCCGCTTTTGATGATGTATGGTCCGGCATTCTTACCTTTTCTAACACATTTTTCTGCAAATATGGTCGGACATTCACACCTACTCAGAGCCGAACACCTCCGCTCCCTCTTTTGATGGTGTATAGTCGGGCATTCTCACCCTTTCTCATCAGTTTTTTGCAAATTATGATCTGACATTCACACCTGCTTTTGATAATGTATGGTTGGGCATTCGCACCTTTTTTTACCCATTTTTCAGGAATTATGGGTAGACATTCACACCTTCTTATAGCTGAACACCTCCTCACCCGCTTATGATCATGTGCGGTTTGATATTCGAAATTTTTCTTTCATGTTTTAAAGCAATTATTGACAGACATTCAGACCTTCTTGCAGCTGAACCCCTCTGCTCCCGCTTTTGATGGTGTATGGTCTGGCGTTCGAGCCTTTTCTTCCCGGTTTTTACAAATTATGGTTGGACATTCAGACCTTCTTGGAGCCGAACACCTCCGCTCCCTCTTTTGATCATACATTGTCGGGCATTCGCACCTTGTCTTACCCGCTTTTTACAAACTTTAGTTGGACATTCACACCTTCTTGCAGCTGAACCACCTCCGGTCCCTGTTTTTATCATGTATGGTCCTGCAATACTACCTTTTCTTACCCATTTGTGAGTAATTATGGCTTGACATTCACACCTACTTGCAGCCGAACACCACCTCTCCCGCTTTTGATGATGTATGGACCGGCATTCTTACCTTTTCTAACACATTTTTCAGCAATTATGGTCGGAGATTCACACCTACTCACAGCCGAACAACTCCGCTCCCGCATTTGATGTTGTATAGTCGGGCATTCTCACCCTTTCTGATCAGCTTTTTGCAAATTATGATCTGACATTCACACCTACTTGCAGTCGAACAGCTCTGCTCCCGCTTTTGATTATTTTTGGTTGGATATTCGAATCTTTTCTTAACTGCTTTTTACAAACTTTGGTCGGACGTTCACGTCTTCTTGAAGTCGAACACCTCCGCTTCCGCTTTTGATGGTGTATATTCGGGCATACCAACCTTTTCTTACCCGCTTTTTACAAAACATGGTCGGACTTTCACACCTTCTTGTAGCTGAACAACTCCGCTCCCTCTTTTGATTGTGCACAGTTGGGTATTTTAACCTTTTCTTACCCGCTTTTTAGCAACTATGGTTGGACATTCACACCTTCTTGCAGCTGAACCCCTCTGCTCCCGCTTTTGATGGTGTATAGTCGGGCATTCGAACCTTTTCTTCCCGGTTTTTACAAATTATGGTTGGACATTCAGACCTTCTTGCAGCCGAACACCTCCGCTCCCTCTTTTGATCATACATTGTCGGGAATTCGCACCTTGTCTTACCCGCATTTTACAAACTTTAGTCGGACATTCACACCTTCTTGCAGCTGAACCACCTCCGCTCCCTGTTTTGATCATGTATGGTCTGGCAATAATACCTTTTCTTACCCGTTTGTGAATAATTATGGCTTGACATTCACACCTACTTGCAGACGAACACCACCTCTCCCGCTTTTGATGATGTATGGACCGGCATTCTTACCTTTTCTAACACATTTTTCAGCAATTATGGTCGGACATTCACACCTACTCAGAGCCGAACACCTCTGCTCCCTCTTTTGATGGTGTATAGTCGGGCATTCTCACCCTTTCTGATCAGCTTTTTACAAATTATGATCTGACATTCACACCTGCTTTTGATAATGTATGGTTGGGCATTCGTACCTTTTTTTACCCATTTTTCAGGAATTATGGGTGGACATTCACACTTTCTTGCAGCTGAACACCTACTCTCCCGCTTATGATCATGTGCGGTTTGATATTCGAACATTTTCTTTCATGTTTTAAAGCAATTATTGACAGACATTCAGACCTTCTTGCAGCTGAACCCCTCTGCTCCCGATTTTGATGGTGTATAGTCTGGCTTTCGAGCCTTTTCTTCCCGGTTTTTACAAATTATGGTTGGACATTCAGACCTTCTTGCAGCCGAATTCCGCTCCCTCTTTTGATCATACATTGTCGGGCATTCGCACCTTGTCTTACCCGCTTTTTACAAACTTTAGTCGGACATTCACACCTTCTTGCAGCTCAACCACCTCCGCTCCCTGTTTTGATCATGTATGGTCTGGCAATACTACCTTTTCTTACCCATTTGTGAGTAATTATGGCTGGACATTCACACCTACTTGCAGCCGAACACCACCTCTCCCGCTTTTGATGATGTATGGACCGGCATTCTTACCTTTTCTAACACATTTTTCAGCAATTATGGTCGGAGATTCACACCTACTCACAGCCGAACAACTCCGCTCCCGCATTTGATGTTGTATAGTCGGGCATTCTCACCCTTTCTGATCAGCTTTTTGCAAATTATGATCTGACATTCACACCTACTTGCAGTCGAACAGCTCTGCTCCCGCTTTTGATTATTTTTGGTTGGATATTCGAATCTTTTCTTAACTGCTTTTTACAAACTTTGGTCGGACGTTCACGTCTTCTTGAAGTCGAACACCTCCGCTTCCGCTTTTGATGGTGTATATTCGGGCATACCAACCTTTTCTTACCCGCTTTTTACAAAACATGGTCGGACTTTCACACCTTCTTGTAGCTGAACAACTCCGCTCCCTCTTTTGATTGTGCACAGTTGGGTATTTTAACCTTTTCTTACCCGCTTTTTAGCAACTATGGTTGGACATTCACACCTTCTTACAGCAGAACACCTCCGCTCCCTCTTTTGAGGGTGTATGTTCGGTCATTCGAACCTTTTCTTACCCGCCTTTTACAAACTATGGTCGGACATTCAAACCTTCTTGTAGCTGAACATATCCACTCCTGCTTTTGATGATGTATGGTTGGGCATTCGCACCTTTTCTTAATCATTTTTCAGTAATTATGGGTGGAAATTCAGACCTTCTTGCAGCTGAACCCCTCTGCTCCCGCTTTTGATGGTGTATAGTCTGGCTTTCGAGCCTTTTCTTCCCCGGTTTTTACAAATTATGGTTGGACATTCAGACCTTCTTGCAGCCGAACACCTCCGCTCCCTCTTTTGATCATACATTGTCGGGCATTCGCACCTTGTCTTACCCGCTTTTTACAAACTTTAGTCGAACATTCACACCTTCTTGCAGCTGAACCACCTCCGCTCCCTGTTTTGATCATGTATGGTCTGGCAATACTACCCTTTCTTACCCGTTTGTGAGTAATTATGGCTGGACATTCACACCTACTTGCAGCCGAACACCACCTCTCTCGCTTTTGATGATGTATGGACCGGCATTCTTACCTTTTCTAACACATTTTTCAGCAGTTATGGTCGGAGATTCACACCTACTTACAGCCGAACAACTCCGCTCCCGCATTTGATGGTGTATAGTCGGGTATTCTCACCCTTTCTCATCAGCTTTTTGCAAATTATGATCTGATATTCAACCCTACTTGCAGTCGAACAGCTCTGCTCCCGAATTTGATTATTTTTGGTTAGATATTCTAACCTTTTCTTAACTGCTTTTTACAAACTTTGGTTGGACGTTCACACCTTCTTGTAGCCGAACAACTCCGCTCCCACTACTGATTGTGTACAGTCGGATATTTTAACCTTTTCTTAGCCGCTTTTTACAAACTATGGTCAGACATTCAAACCTTGTAGCCGAACACATCCACTCCTGCTTTTGATGATGTATGGTTGGGCATTCGCACCTTTTTTTTTACCCATTTTTCAGGAATTATGGGTGGACATTCACACCTTCTTGCAGCTGACCACCTCCTCTCCCACTTATGATCATGTGCGGTTTGATTTTCGAAAATTGTCTTTCAGGTTTTCAAGCAATTATTTATGGACATTTAGACCTTCTTGTAGCTGAACACCTCCGCTCCTGCTTTTGATCATATATTGTCAGGCATTCGCAGCTTGTCTTACCTGCTTTTTACAAACTTTAGTCGAACATTCACACCTTTTTACAGCCGAGCACCACCTCTCCCGCTTTTGATGATGTATGGTCCGGCATTCTTACCTTTTCTAACACATTTTTCTGCAAATATGGTCGGACATTCACACCTACTCAGAGCCGAACACCTCCGCTCCCTCTTTTGATGGTGTATAGTCGGGCATTCTCACCCTTTCTCATCAGTTTTTTGCAAATTATGATCTGACATTCACACCTGCTTTTGATAATGTATGGTTGGGCATTCGCACCTTTTTTTACCCATTTTTCAGGAATTATGGGTGGACATTCACACCTTCTTATAGCTGAACACCTCCTCACCCGCTTATGATCATGTGCGGTTTGATATTCGAAATTTTTCTTTCATGTTTTAAAGCAATTATTGACAGACATTCAGACCTTCTTGCAGCTGAACCCCTCTGCTCCCGCTTTTGATGGTGTATGGTCTGGCGTTCGAGCCTTTTCTTCCCGGTTTTTACAAATTATGGTTGGACATTCAGACCTTCTTGGAGCCGAACACCTCCGCTCCCTCTTTTGATCATACATTGTCGGGCATTCGCACCTTGTCTTACCCGCTTTTTACAAACTTTAGTTGGACATTCACACCTTCTTGCAGCTGAACCACCTCCGGTCCCTGTTTTTATCATGTATGGTCCTGCAATACTACCTTTTCTTACCCATTTGTGAGTAATTATGGCTTGAGATTCACACCTACTTGCAGCCGAACACCACCTCTCCCGCTTTTGATGATGTATGGACCGGCATTCTTACCTTTTCTAACACATTTTTCAGCAATTATGGTCGGAGATTCACACCTACTCACAGCCGAACAACTCCGCTCCCGCATTTGATGTTGTATAGTCGGGCATTCTCACCCTTTCTGATCAGCTTTTTGCAAATTATGATCTGACATTCACACCTACTTGCAGTCGAACAGCTCTGCTCCCGCTTTTGATTATTTTTGGTTGGATATTCGAATCTTTTCTTAACTGCTTTTTACAAACTTTGGTCGGACGTTCACGTCTTCTTGAAGTCGAACACCTCCGCTTCCGCTTTTGATGGTGTATATTCGGGCATACCAACCTTTTCTTACCCGCTTTTTACAAAACATGGTCGGACTTTCACACCTTCTTGTAGCTGAACAACTCCGCTCCCTCTTTTGATTGTGCACAGTTGGGTATTTTAACCTTTTCTTACCCGCTTTTTAGCAACTATGGTTGGACATTCACACCTTCTTGCAGCTGAACCCCTCTGCTCCCGCTTTTGATGGTGTATAGTCGGGCATTCGAACCTTTTCTTCCCGGTTTTTACAAATTATGGTTGGACATTCAGACCTTCTTGCAGCCGAACACCTCCGCTCCCTCTTTTGATCATACATTGTCGGGAATTCGCACCTTGTCTTACCCGCATTTTACAAACTTTAGTCGGACATTCACACCTTCTTGCAGCTGAACCACCTCCGCTCCCTGTTTTGATCATGTATGGTCTGGCAATAATACCTTTTCTTACCCGTTTGTGAATAATTATGGCTTGACATTCACACCTACTTGCAGACGAACACCACCTCTCCCGCTTTTGATGATGTATGGACCGGCATTCTTACCTTTTCTAACACATTTTTCAGCAATTATGGTCGGACATTCACACCTACTCAGAGCCGAACACCTCTGCTCCCTCTTTTGATGGTGTATAGTCGGGCATTCTCACCCTTTCTGATCAGCTTTTTACAAATTATGATCTGACATTCACACCTGCTTTTGATAATGTATGGTTGGGCATTCGTACCTTTTTTTACCCATTTTTCAGGAATTATGGGTGGACATTCACACTTTCTTGCAGCTGAACACCTACTCTCCCGCTTATGATCATGTGCGGTTTGATATTCGAACATTTTCTTTCATGTTTTAAAGCAATTATTGACAGACATTCAGACCTTCTTGCAGCTGAACCCCTCTGCTCCCGATTTTGATGGTGTATAGTCTGGCTTTCGAGCCTTTTCTTCCCGGTTTTTACAAATTATGGTTGGACATTCAGACCTTCTTGCAGCCGAATTCCGCTCCCTCTTTTGATCATACATTGTCGGGCATTCGCACCTTGTCTTACCCGCTTTTTACAAACTTTAGTCGGACATTCACACCTTCTTGCAGCTCAACCACCTCCGCTCCCTGTTTTGATCATGTATGGTCTGGCAATACTACCTTTTCTTACCCATTTGTGAGTAATTATGGCTGGACATTCACACCTACTTGCAGCCGAACACCACCTCTCCCGCTTTTGATGATGTATGGACCGGCATTCTTACCTTTTCTAACACATTTTTCAGCAATTATGGTCGGAGATTCACACCTACTCACAGCCGAACAACTCCGCTCCCGCATTTGATGTTGTATAGTCGGGCATTCTCACCCTTTCTGATCAGCTTTTTGCAAATTATGATCTGACATTCACACCTACTTGCAGTCGAACAGCTCTGCTCCCGCTTTTGATTATTTTTGGTTGGATATTCGAATCTTTTCTTAACTGCTTTTTACAAACTTTGGTCGGACGTTCACGTCTTCTTGAAGTCGAACACCTCCGCTTCCGCTTTTGATGGTGTATATTCGGGCATACCAACCTTTTCTTACCCGCTTTTTACAAAACATGGTCGGACTTTCACACCTTCTTGTAGCTGAACAACTCCGCTCCCTCTTTTGATTGTGCACAGTTGGGTATTTTAACCTTTTCTTACCCGCTTTTTAGCAACTATGGTTGGACATTCACACCTTCTTACAGCAGAACACCTCCGCTCCCTCTTTTGAGGGTGTATGTTCGGTCATTCGAACCTTTTCTTACCCGCCTTTTACAAACTATGGTCGGACATTCAAACCTTCTTGTAGCTGAACATATCCACTCCTGCTTTTGATGATGTATGGTTGGGCATTCGCACCTTTTCTTAATCATTTTTCAGTAATTATGGGTGGAAATTCAGACCTTCTTGCAGCTGAACCCCTCTGCTCCCGCTTTTGATGGTGTATAGTCTGGCTTTCGAGCCTTTTCTTCCCCGGTTTTTACAAATTATGGTTGGACATTCAGACCTTCTTGCAGCCGAACACCTCCGCTCCCTCTTTTGATCATACATTGTCGGGCATTCGCACCTTGTCTTACCCGCTTTTTACAAACTTTAGTCGAACATTCACACCTTCTTGCAGCTGAACCACCTCCGCTCCCTGTTTTGATCATGTATGGTCTGGCAATACTACCCTTTCTTACCCGTTTGTGAGTAATTATGGCTGGACATTCACACCTACTTGCAGCCGAACACCACCTCTCTCGCTTTTGATGATGTATGGACCGGCATTCTTACCTTTTCTAACACATTTTTCAGCAGTTATGGTCGGAGATTCACACCTACTTACAGCCGAACAACTCCGCTCCCGCATTTGATGGTGTATAGTCGGGTATTCTCACCCTTTCTCATCAGCTTTTTGCAAATTATGATCTGATATTCAACCCTACTTGCAGTCGAACAGCTCTGCTCCCGAATTTGATTATTTTTGGTTAGATATTCTAACCTTTTCTTAACTGCTTTTTACAAACTTTGGTTGGACGTTCACACCTTCTTGTAGCCGAACAACTCCGCTCCCACTACTGATTGTGTACAGTCGGATATTTTAACCTTTTCTTAGCCGCTTTTTACAAACTATGGTCAGACATTCAAACCTTGTAGCCGAACACATCCACTCCTGCTTTTGATGATGTATGGTTGGGCATTCGCACCTTTTTTTTTACCCATTTTTCAGGAATTATGGGTGGACATTCACACCTTCTTGCAGCTGACCACCTCCTCTCCCACTTATGATCATGTGCGGTTTGATTTTCGAAAATTTTCTTTCAGGTTTTCAAGCAATTATTTATGGACATTTAGACCTTCTTGTAGCTGAACACCTCCGCTCCTGCTTTTGATCATATATGATCAGGCATTCGCAGCTTGTCTTACCTGCTTTTTACAAACTTTAGTCGAACATTCACACCTTTTTACAGCCGAGCACCACCTCTCCCGCTTTTGATGATGTATGGTCCGGCATTCTTACCTTTTCTAACACATTTTTCTGCAAATATGGTCGGACATTCACACCTACTCAGAGCCGAACACCTCCGCTCCCTCTTTTGATGGTGTATAGTCGGGCATTCTCACCCTTTCTCATCAGTTTTTTGCAAATTATGATCTGACATTCACACCTGCTTTTGATAATGTATGGTTGGGCATTCGCACCTTTTTTTACCCATTTTTCAGGAATTATGGGTGGACATTCACACCTTCTTATAGCTGAACACCTCCTCACCCGCTTATGATCATGTGCGGTTTGATATTCGAAATTTTTCTTTCATGTTTTAAAGCAATTATTGACAGACATTCAGACCTTCTTGCAGCTGAACCCCTCTGCTCCCGCTTTTGATGGTGTATGGTCTGGCGTTCGAGCCTTTTCTTCCCGGTTTTTACAAATTATGGTTGGACATTCAGACCTTCTTGGAGCCGAACACCTCCGCTCCCTCTTTTGATCATACATTGTCGGGCATTCGCACCTTGTCTTACCCGCTTTTTACAAACTTTAGTTGGACATTCACACCTTCTTGCAGCTGAACCACCTCCGGTCCCTGTTTTTATCATGTATGGTCCTGCAATACTACCTTTTCTTACCCATTTGTGAGTAATTATGGCTTGACATTCACACCTACTTGCAGCCGAACACCACCTCTCCCGCTTTTGATGATGTATGGACCGGCATTCTTACCTTTTCTAACACATTTTTCAGCAATTATGGTCGGAGATTCACACCTACTCACAGCCGAACAACTCCGCTCCCGCATTTGATGTTGTATAGTCGGGCATTCTCACCCTTTCTGATCAGCTTTTTGCAAATTATGATCTGACATTCACACCTACTTGCAGTCGAACAGCTCTGCTCCCGCTTTTGATTATTTTTGGTTGGATATTCGAATCTTTTCTTAACTGCTTTTTACAAACTTTGGTCGGACGTTCACGTCTTCTTGAAGTCGAACACCTCCGCTTCCGCTTTTGATGGTGTATATTCGGGCATACCAACCTTTTCTTACCCGCTTTTTACAAAACATGGTCGGACTTTCACACCTTCTTGTAGCTGAACAACTCCGCTCCCTCTTTTGATTGTGCACAGTTGGGTATTTTAACCTTTTCTTACCCGCTTTTTAGCAACTATGGTTGGACATTCACACCTTCTTGCAGCTGAACCCCTCTGCTCCCGCTTTTGATGGTGTATAGTCGGGCATTCGAACCTTTTCTTCCCGGTTTTTACAAATTATGGTTGGACATTCAGACCTTCTTGCAGCCGAACACCTCCGCTCCCTCTTTTGATCATACATTGTCGGGAATTCGCACCTTGTCTTACCCGCATTTTACAAACTTTAGTCGGACATTCACACCTTCTTGCAGCTGAACCACCTCCGCTCCCTGTTTTGATCATGTATGGTCTGGCAATAATACCTTTTCTTACCCGTTTGTGAATAATTATGGCTTGACATTCACACCTACTTGCAGACGAACACCACCTCTCCCGCTTTTGATGATGTATGGACCGGCATTCTTACCTTTTCTAACACATTTTTCAGCAATTATGGTCGGACATTCACACCTACTCAGAGCCGAACACCTCTGCTCCCTCTTTTGATGGTGTATAGTCGGGCATTCTCACCCTTTCTGATCAGCTTTTTACAAATTATGATCTGACATTCACACCTGCTTTTGATAATGTATGGTTGGGCATTCGTACCTTTTTTTACCCATTTTTCAGGAATTATGGGTGGACATTCACACTTTCTTGCAGCTGAACACCTACTCTCCCGCTTATGATCATGTGCGGTTTGATATTCGAACATTTTCTTTCATGTTTTAAAGCAATTATTGACAGACATTCAGACCTTCTTGCAGCTGAACCCCTCTGCTCCCGATTTTGATGGTGTATAGTCTGGCTTTCGAGCCTTTTCTTCCCGGTTTTTACAAATTATGGTTGGACATTCAGACCTTCTTGCAGCCGAATTCCGCTCCCTCTTTTGATCATACATTGTCGGGCATTCGCACCTTGTCTTACCCGCTTTTTACAAACTTTAGTCGGACATTCACACCTTCTTGCAGCTCAACCACCTCCGCTCCCTGTTTTGATCATGTATGGTCTGGCAATACTACCTTTTCTTACCCATTTGTGAGTAATTATGGCTGGACATTCACACCTACTTGCAGCCGAACACCACCTCTCCCGCTTTTGATGATGTATGGACCGGCATTCTTACCTTTTCTAACACATTTTTCAGCAATTATGGTCGGAGATTCACACCTACTCACAGCCGAACAACTCCGCTCCCGCATTTGATGTTGTATAGTCGGGCATTCTCACCCTTTCTGATCAGCTTTTTGCAAATTATGATCTGACATTCACACCTACTTGCAGTCGAACAGCTCTGCTCCCGCTTTTGATTATTTTTGGTTGGATATTCGAATCTTTTCTTAACTGCTTTTTACAAACTTTGGTCGGACGTTCACGTCTTCTTGAAGTCGAACACCTCCGCTTCCGCTTTTGATGGTGTATATTCGGGCATACCAACCTTTTCTTACCCGCTTTTTACAAAACATGGTCGGACTTTCACACCTTCTTGTAGCTGAACAACTCCGCTCCCTCTTTTGATTGTGCACAGTTGGGTATTTTAACCTTTTCTTACCCGCTTTTTAGCAACTATGGTTGGACATTCACACCTTCTTACAGCAGAACACCTCCGCTCCCTCTTTTGAGGGTGTATGTTCGGTCATTCGAACCTTTTCTTACCCGCCTTTTACAAACTATGGTCGGACATTCAAACCTTCTTGTAGCTGAACATATCCACTCCTGCTTTTGATGATGTATGGTTGGGCATTCGCACCTTTTCTTAATCATTTTTCAGTAATTATGGGTGGAAATTCAGACCTTCTTGCAGCTGAACCCCTCTGCTCCCGCTTTTGATGGTGTATAGTCTGGCTTTCGAGCCTTTTCTTCCCCGGTTTTTACAAATTATGGTTGGACATTCAGACCTTCTTGCAGCCGAACACCTCCGCTCCCTCTTTTGATCATACATTGTCGGGCATTCGCACCTTGTCTTACCCGCTTTTTACAAACTTTAGTTGGACATTCACACCTTCTTGCAGCTGACCCACCTCCGCTCCCTGTTTTGATCATGTATGGTCTAGTAATACTACCTTTTCTTACCCGTTTGTGAATAATTATGGCTTGACATTCACACCTACTTGCAGACGAACACCACCTCTCCCGCTTTTGATGATGTATGGACCGGCATTCTTACCTTTTCTAACACATTTTTCAGCAATTATGGTCGGACATTCACACCTACTCAGAGCCGAACACCTCTGCTCCCTCTTTTGATGGTGTATAGTCGGGCATTCTCACCCTTTCTCACCAGCTTTTTGCAAATTATGATCTGACATTCACACCTGCTTTTGATAATGTATGGTTGGGCATTCGTACCTTTTTTTACCCATTTTTCAGTAATTATGGGTGGACATTCACACCTTCTTGCAGCTGAACACCTACTCTCCCGCTTATGATCATGTGCGGTTTGATATTCGAACATTTTCTTTCATGTTTTAAAGCAATTATTGACAGACATTCAGACCTTCTTGCAGCTGAACCCCTCTGCTCCCGATTTTGATGGTGTATAGTCTGGCTTTCGAGCCTTTTCTTCCCGGTTTTTACAAATTATGGTTGGACATTCAGACCTTCTTGCAGCCGAAATCCGCTCCCTCTTTTGATCATACATTGTCGGGCATTCGCACCTTGTCTTACCCGCTTTTTACAAACTTTAGTCGGACATTCACACCTTCTTGCAGCTGAACCACCTCCGCTCCCTGTTTTGATCATGTATGGTCTGGCAATACTACCTTTTCTTACCCATTTGTGAGTAATTATGGCTGGACATTCACACCTACTTGACGCCGAACACCACCTCTCCCGCTTTTGATGATGTATGGACCGGCATTCTTACCTTTACTAACACATTTTTCAGCAATTATGGTCGGAGATTCACACCTACTCACAGCCGAACAACTCCGCTCCCGCATTTGATGGTGTATAGTCGGGCATTCTCACCCTTTCTGATCAGCTTTTTGCAAATTATGATCTGACATTCACACCTACTTGCAGTCGAACAGCTCTGCTCCCGCTTTTGATTATTTTTGGTTGGATATTCGAATCTTTTCTTAACTGCTTTTTACAAACTTTGGTCGGACGTTCACGTCTTCTTGAAGTCGAACACCTCCGCTTCCGCTTTTGATGGTGTATATACGGGCATACCAACCTTTTCTTACCCGCTTTTTACAAAATATGGTCGGACTTTCACACCTTCTTGTAGCTGAACAACTCCGCTCCCTCTTTTGATTGTGCACAGTCGGGTATTTTAACCTTTTCTTACCCGCTTTTTAGCAACTATGGTCGGACATTCACACCTTCTTACAGCAGAACACCTCCGCTCCCTCTTTTGAGGGTGTATGTTCAGTCATTCGAACCTTTTCTTACCCGCCTTTTTCAAACTATGGTCGGACATTCAAACCTTCTTGTAGCCAAAGACATCCACTCCTGCTTTTGATGATGTATGGTTGGGCATTCGCACCTTTTCTTAATCATTTTTCAGTAATTATGGGTGGAAATTCAGACCTTCTTGCAGCTGAACCCCTCTGCTCCAGCTTTTGATGGTGTATAGTCTGGCTTTCGAGCCTTTTCTTCCCCGGTTTTTACAAATTATGGTTGGACATTCAGACCTTCTTGCAGTCGAACACCTCCGCTCCCTCTTTTGATCATACATTGTCGGGAATTCGCACCTTGTCTTACCCGCATTTTACAAACTTTAGTCGGACATTCACACCTTCTTGCAGCTGAACCACCTCCGCTCCCTGTTTTGATCATGTATGGTCTGGCAATAATACCTTTTCTTACCCGTTTGTGAATAATTATGGCTTGACATTCACACCTACTTGCAGACGAACACCACCTCTCCCGCTTTTGATGATGTATGGACCGGCATTCTTACCTTTTCTAACACATTTTTCAGCAATTATGGTCGGACATTCACACCTACTCAGAGCCGAACACCTCTGCTCCCTCTTTTGATGGTGTATAGTCGGGCATTCTCACCCTTTCTGATCAGCTTTTTAGAAATTATGATCTGACATTCACACCTGCTTTTGATAATGTATGGTTGGGCATTCGTACCTTTTTTTACCCATTTTTCAGGAATTATGGGTGGACATTCACACTTTCTTGCAGCTGAACACCTACTCTCCCGCTTATGATCATGTGCGGTTTGATATTCGAACATTTTCTTTCATGTTTTAAAGCAATTATTGACAGACATTCAGACCTTCTTGCAGCTGAACCCCTCTGCTCCCGATTTTGATGGTGTATAGTCTGGCTTTCGAGCCTTTTCTTCCCGGTTTTTACAAATTATGGTTGGACATTCAGACCTTCTTGCAGCCGAATTCCGCTCCCTCTTTTGATCATACATTGTCGGGCATTCGCACCTTGTCTTACCCGCTTTTTACAAACTTTAGTCGGACATTCACACCTTCTTGCAGCTGAACCACCTCCGCTCCCTGTTTTGATCATGTATGGTCTGGCAATACTACCTTTTCTTACCCATTTGTGAGTAATTATGGCTGGACATTCACACCTACTTGCAGCCGAACACCACCTCTCCCGCTTTTGATGATGTATGGACCGGCATTCTTACCTTTACTAACACATTTTTCAGCAATTATGGTCGGAGATTCACACCTACTCACAGCCGAACAACTCCGCTCCCGCATTTGATGGTGTATAGTCGGGCATTCTCACCCTTTCTGATCAGCTTTTTGCAAATTATGATCTGACATTCACACCTACTTGCAGTCGAACAGCTCTGCTCCCGCTTTTGATTATTTTTGGTTGGATATTCGAATCTTTTCTTAACTGCTTTTTACAAACTTTGGTCGGACGTTCACGTCTTCTTGAAGTCGAACACCTCCGCTTCCGCTTTTGATGGTGTATATACGGGCATACCAACCTTTTCTTACCCGCTTTTTACAAAATATGGTTGGACTTTCACACCTTCTTGTAGCTGAACAACTCCGCTCCCTCTTTTGATTGTGCACAGTCGGGTATTTGAACCTTTTCTTACCCGCTTTTTAGCAACTATGGTCGGACATTCACACCTTCTTACAGCAGAACACCTCCGCTCCCTCTTTTGAGGGTGTATGTTCAGTCATTCGAACCTTTTCTTACCCGCCTTTTACAAACTATGGTCGGACATTCAAACCTTCTTGTAGCCAAACACATCCACTCCTGCTTTTGATGATGTATGGTTGGGCATTCGAACATTTTCTTAATCATTTCTCAGTAATTATGGTTGGACATTCAGACCTTCTTGAAGCCGAACACCTCCGCTCCCTCTTTTGATCATACATTGTCGGGCATTCGCACCTTGTCTTACCCGCTTTTTACAAACTTTAGTCGGACATTCACACCTTCTTGCAGCTGAACCACCTCCGCTCCCTGTTTTGATCATGTATGGTCTGGCAATACTACCTTTTCTTACCCATTTGTGAGTAATCATGGCTTGACATTCACACCTACTTGCAGCCGAACACCACCTCTCCCGCTTTTGATGATGTATGGACCGGCATTCTTACCTTTTCTAACACATTTTTCAGCAATTATGGTTGGAGATTCACACCTACTCACACCCGAACAACTCCGCTCCCGCATTTGATGGTGTATAGTCGGGCATTCTCACCCTTTCTGATTAGCTTTTTGCAAATTATGATCTGACATTCACACCTACTTGCAGTCGAACAGCTCTGCTCCCGCTTTTGATTATTTTTGGTTGGATATTCGAATCTTTTCTTCACTGCTTTTTACAAACTTTGGTCGGACGTTCACGTCTTCTTGAAGTCGAACACCTCCGCTTCCACTTTTGATGGTGTATATACGGGCATACCAACATTTTCTTACCCGCTTTTTACAAAATATGGTCGGACTTTCACACCTTCTTGTAGCTGAACAACTCCGCTCCCTCTTTTGATTGTGCACAGTCGGGTATTTGAACCTTTTCTTACCCGCTTTTTAGCAACTATGGTCGGACATTCACACCTTCTTACATCAGAACAACTCCGCTCCCTCTTTCGATGGTGTATGTTCGGTCATTCGAACCTTTTCTTACCCGCCTTTTACAAACTATGGTCGGACATTCAAACCTTCTTGTAGCCGAACACATCCACTCCTGCTTTTGATGATGTATGGTTGGGCATTCGCACCTTGTCTTAACCATTTTTCAGTAATTATTGGTGGACATTCAGACCTTCTTGCAGCCGAACACCTCCGCTCCCTCTTTTGATCATACATTGTCAGGCATTCGCACCTTGTCTTACCCGCTTTTTACAAACTTTAGTTGGACATTCACACATTCTTGCAGCTGACCCACCTCCGCTCCCTGTTTTGATCATGTATGGTCTAGTAATACTACCTTTTCTTATCCGTTTGTGAGTAATTATGGCTGGACATTCATACCTACTTGCAGCTGAACACCACCTCTCCCGCTTTTGATGATGTATGGACCGGCATTCTTATCTTTTCTAACACATTTTTCAGCAATTATGGTCGGAGATTCACACCTACTCACAGACGAACACCTCCGCTCCCTCTTTTGATGGTGTATATTCGGGCATTCTCACCCTTTCTCATCAGCTTTTTGCAAATTATGATCTGACATTCACACCTACTTGCAGTCGAACAGCTCTGCTCCCGCTTTTGATTATGTTTGGTTGGATATTCGATACTTTTCTTAACTGCTTTTTACAAACTTTGGTCGGACGTTCACACCTTCTTGCAGCCGAACACCTCCGCTTCCGCTTTTGATGGTATATATTTGCGCATTCGATCCTTTTCCTAGCCGCTTTTTACAAACCATGGTCGGACTTTCACACCTTCTTGTAGCCTAACAACTCCGCTACCGCTATTGATTGTTTACAGTCGGGTATTTTAACCTTTTCTTACCCGCTTTTTGCCAACTATGTTCGAATATTCACACCGTCTTACACCGGAACACCTCCGCTCCCTCCTTTGATGGTGTATGTTCGGGCATTCGAACCTTTTCTTACCCGCTTTTTACAAACTATGGCCGGGCATTCAAACCTTCTTGTCGCCAAACACATCCACTCCTGCTTTTGATGATGTATGGTTGGGCATTCGCACCTTTTCTTATCCATTTTTCAGTAATTATGGGTGGACATTCACACCTTCTTGCAGCTAAACACCTCCTCTCCCGCTTATGATCATGTGTGGTTTGATACTCGAAAATTCTCTTTCATGTTTTCTAGCAATTATTGATGGACATTCAGACCTTCTTGCAGCTGAACACCTCCGCAGCTTTTGATGGTGTATATTCGGGCATACGAACCTTTTCTTACCCGCTTTTTACAAACCATGGTCGGACTTTCACACCTTCTTGTAGCTGAACAACTCCGCTCCCTCTTTTGATTGTGTATATTCGGGCATACGTACCTTTTCTTACCCGCTTTTTACAAACCATGGTCGGACTTTCACACCTTCTTACAGCGGAACACCTCCGCTCCCTCTTTTGATGGTGTATGTTCGGGCATTCGAACCTTTTCTTACCCGCCTTTTACAAACTATGGTCAGACATTCAAACCTTCTTGTAGCCGAACACATCCACTCCTGCTTTTGATGATGTATGGTTGGGCATTCGCACCTTTGTTCTCCTCACCCTCCCTTTCTCCCTCCTCCTCCCCTCACCTGAAATTCACTGAGGAGATGATGGAACGGGTCAACGTTGGGCTTAGATCTACCCCCCAGCCCAATCCCTTTTTATCCCCCATAAACCCCCAACCAAAGCGGCCAAAGGTTCCCCGCCGAGCCCCGCCCCTACTAGATCAGCCAAAGCGACGGACCCCAGCCCCACCCCCTTGGGGTCCAGGCTGTGTGGATTCTGACAGTCGTGACTTTTCCCAGGACAAGCTGGGGGCCCTGTTCATTAGAAGATTTTAAAATTTCTGTACTTTTAGGTGACAGAAGGAGAAATGTGACCCAGTCAAAACACAGAGAGTTGCACTCAAAAAGATCTTTAAATAAAGTAAACATACCTTGTGTGCCACAGACTGCTCCCAAACACGAGGGGGCAAATAATACCTCTAAAACACTTAAGTTGGCTTTATTAAATGTTAGGTCTTTAGCTGGGAAAACATTCTTAATTAATGATTTTATCACTGAGCACACCCTGGATTTTATGTTTTTAACTGAAACTTGGTTGGAACAAAATAACAGTGCTGCTGTTCTTATTGAGTCAATACCTCCTGGTTACAGTTTTAACAGCGAGGCCAGAGTGAGCAGGAGAGGAGGAGGGGTCGCAGTCTTATTCAATGAATCATTTCAATGTAAGCAGTTATCTTCTGGAAATTTTCAGTCCTTTGAATATATGGCTATACAGCTGAAGGCCTCACCCAGAGTCCTGTTTCTGAATATTTACAGGCCCCCTAAATACTGTGCAGATTTTTCTGAAGACCTCAGTGAACTGCTGTCTATGATCTGTGTTGATTTTGACTGTATAATTATTGTTGGTGATTTTAACATCCATATGGACAACCCTCAGGACAGAGGGACTAAAGACCTGAGTAACACTCTGGACAACTTTGGTCTGACTCAGCATATAACAGAGCCCACGCACAATAGGGGGCACACTCTAGACTTAGTGATCTCTAAGGGTCTAAGCATTTCAAAGATTACTGTGTCTGATGTGGGCCTGTCTGACCATTCCTGTGTTTTCTTTTTCTTTTTTTCTTTGAGAGTACGATTTCAGTGCACACAAATGTCTCAACAGCAGTGATCTCAAAACGGTGTGTAACTGAAAAAAGTAGTAAGATCTTTAACCAGGTCTTCTCTTTAACACCTGCCCTTTCCGGGGGTTCAGTCAGTGAGGTCGTCAGTAGCTTTAATACTAAAATGTTAAATGTTATGGATACTATTGCTCCCATTAAGGTGAAGGTTATCTCTGGAAGGAAGAAGTCTCCATGGCGAAATTCCACACTGGTGAAAAATGGGAAAAGAGAGTGTCGGAAAACTGAGCGCAGATGGAGAAAAACAAATCTCCAGGTTCATTATGACATCTATAAAGAGAAACTTCACTCTTATAATTTACAACTGAGGAATGCAAGGAAATCCTACTTCTCTGACATCATCACCAAAAACAGTCATAATGCTCGGGCCTTATTTGCTACAGTTGACAGGCTAACAAACCCTCCTGTGTCAGTGGCAACTGAACTCCATTCCACCATGGCCTGCAATGACTTTGCCAAATTCTTCATAGACAAAGTCCAAAATATTAGACAAGCAGTTGGTACATCAGCAGCAGGTTCAGCATATGCACTGTGTCCACCGAAAACCGGTTTAAACACCATGACACTATTTCAACCCATTAACAGTAAAGACCTGGAGGACATCTTACGTCACCTGAAGTCCTCCTCTTGCTGTTTAGACATCCTACCAACAGGTTTTTTCAAAGGGGTCTCAAAGACTTTGGAGTCGGACCTGTTACTGATTGTGAACTTGTCCTTAACGTCAGGTGTGTTTCCAGAGCCACTAAAAACAGCTGTAATTAAACCTCTGCTGAAAAAGAACAATCTTGACAAGACGCAAATGAACAACTACAGGCCCATCTCAAATCTCCAATTTTTAAGTAAGATCATTGAAAAAGCGGTTTTTCAACAGCTTAATTACTTTTTAACACAAAATAACTGCTATGATACCTTCCAGTCAGGCTTTAGACAGCACCACACCACTGAGACTGCTCTGACCAAAGTGTTTAATGACATATGTCTGAATCCAGACAGTGGAAAAATGTCAGTCTTAGTTTTACTGGATCTCAGTGCTGCCTTTGATACAGTTGACCACAACATATTACTCAAACGACTGGAGAACTGGGCTGGTCTTTCCAGAACTGTACTAAACTGGTTTAAAACATACTTAGAGAACAGGAAGTACTTTGTGTCAATAGGTAACTTTACATCTGAGCAGACAAGAATCACATGTGGAGTTCCGCAAGGTTTCATCCTGGGACCTCTTCTGTTTAACATCTACATGCTCCCACTGGCACAGATTATAAAAAACAACCAAATAAACTACCATAGCTATGCAGATGACACACAGATGTATATAACAATGTCACCAGGAGACAGAGGGCCTGTACAGGCCCTTGGAAAATACATTGAGGAGATTAATGACTGGATGTGCCACAACTTCCTCCAGCTAAACAAAAACAAAACTGAGGTAATTGTTTTTGGAGCCAAAGATAAACGATTGAAAGTCACCACAGAGCTTCAATCTATAAATCTAAAAACTACCAACCAGGACAGAAATCTGGGTGTAGTGATGGACTCAGACCTGAATTTGGACAAACACATTAAGGCAATAACAAAGTAAGCCTACTATCACCTTAAGAGTATATCAAGGCTAAAAGATCTGATGTCTCAGCAGGACCTGGAAAAACTAGTCCATGCATTCATCTTTAGTAGGCTTGATTATTGTAACAGCATCTTTACAGGTCTGCCTAAAAAGTCAGTTAGACAACTGCAGCTCATCCAGAACTCAGCTGCTCGAGTCCTCACTAAGACCAAAAAAGTGGAGCACATCAGTCCAGCTCTGAAGTCTTTACACTGGCTGCCTGTCCATCAGAGGATAGACTTTAAAGTTCTGATGCTGGTCTATAAAGCTCTGAATGGCCAAGGACCAAAATACATCAGTGACCTCCTGACCCACTATGAACCTTCCAGACCCCTCAGGTCATCTGGATCCGGTTTTTTATCAGTTCCCAGAATCAAAACCAGACATGGAGAAGCTGCATTCAGCTTCTATGCTCCAAATGTCTGGAACAAACTCACAGAAAGCCTCAGATCAGCTGAAACACTCAGTGTATTTAAGTCCAGGTTGAAGACACATCTATGTTCAGCTGCATTTGAATAAGCTTGAGTTTCATAACGGAATCATGTTTTAACTAATGATTTTATCTTTCATATATATAATTTTTCTGATTTTATCTATTGTTCTTATTTCCTTCTTTTGTTTAAATTTTAAATCATGCTTTTTATTTCTACTGTTTTAATGTCTCTGTGAAGCACTTTGAATCCCCTTGTTGTTGAATTGTGCTATACAAATAAACTTGCCTTGCCTTGCCTTTTCTTAACCATTTTTCAGTAATTATTGGTGGACATTCAGACCTTCTTCCAGCTGAACACCTCCGCTCCCGCTTTTGATGGTGTATAGTGGGGCTTTCGAGCCTTTTCTTCCCTGGTTTTTAAAAATTATGGTGTGACATTCAGACCTTCTTGCAGCCGAAAACCTCCGCTCCCTCTTTTGATCATACATTGTCAGGAATTCGAACCTTTTCTTACCCGCTTTTTACAAACCAGGGTCGGACTTTCACACCTTTTAGTAGCCGAACAACTCCGCTCCCACTACTGATTGTGTACAGTCGGATATTTTAACCTTTTCTTAGCCGCTTTTTACAAACTATGGTCAGACATTCAAACCTTGTAGCCGAACACATCCACTCCTGTTTTTGATGATGTATGGTTGGGCATTCGCACCTTTTCTTACCCATTTTTCAGTAATTATGGGTGGACATTCACACCTTCTTGCAGCTGAACACCTCCTCTCCCGCTTATGATCATGTGCGGTTCGATATTCGAAAATTCTCTTTCATGATTTCTAGCAATTATTGATGGACATTCAGACCTTCTTGCAGCTGAACACCTCCACTCTAGCTGTTGATGGTGTATAGTCGGGCTTTCGAGCCTTTTCTTCCCCTGTTTTTACAAATTATTGTTGGACATTCAGACCTTCTTTCAGCCGAAAACCTCCGCTCCCTCTTTTGATCATACATTGTCGGGCATTCGCACCTTTTCTTACCCGCTTTTCACAAACCATGGTCGGACTTTCACACCTTATAGTAGCCGAACAACTCCGCTCCCGCTATTGATTGTATACAGTCGGGTATTTTAACCTTTTCTTACCCGCTTCTTACAAACTATGGTCAGACACCTCCGTTCCCTGTTTTGAACATGTATGGTTTGACATTCGCACCTTTTCTCACCCGCTTTTTACTATGGTTGGCCATTCACAGCTTCCTCTCCACCATACTTGTATGGTGGGATATTCACACCCACTTGCATCCGAAGACCTCCGCCCCCACTTTTGTTGATATTTAGTCGGTCATTCGCACCTTACCCGCTTTTGGCAAACTATGGCCTTCTTGCAGACAAACACCTCTGATATCGCTTTTGATGATGTAAGGTTGGGCATTCAGACCTTGCTTCACCTGCTTTTCACCAAATATAGTCGGACATTCCCTACTTCTTGCAGCCGAACACTTCCGCTCCACCTTTTAGTGTTCTATGGGGTATTCACACCTTTTTTTTCACCGCATTTTATAGATTATGGTTGGAAATTCTCACCCACTCTAATCCGAAGACCTCTCCTCCCGCTTTTGTTAATATATAGTCGGGCATTCGAACCTTTTCTTACCCGCTTTTTACAAATTATGGTCGAACATTCACACCTACTGGCAGCCGAATACTTCCGCTCCACCTTTTAGTGATGTATGGTTGGCATTTGCACCTTTTCTTACCCTCTTTTTATACTGATTGCTGAAGATTAAGTTGTTCTTTCTCAAACTACAACATTTTTTTAATTGTTGAAACTTGATTTGAAGTGGATAGATAAGGAGGACAAACAGTTTTAAGTCAGGCTGATAGAAGGAATTAATTTTATAGCAAAATCTGTATTTCGTCATATGTCGAGAGATGCTTATTGCTGAAGAAGTTCTTTCTCATTCTACAAAGTACAACGTTGTTTATCATTGAAACTTGATTAGACATGAATAAATATTAAGGACAGAGCAGTCTTAACTTGGTTTGAGTTAAGGAATTCGTTTTATAGGAGAATCCGAATTCGTGCATAACTTGTAAAATAGAGCTTATTTTCGGATTCCTGAAGAATGAATCTGGTTCTTTCTCATAATACAAAGTTTGTTGTTTATTGTTGAAACTTCATCAGAAGTGAAGAAATAAGGACAAACCGTTTTAAGTCAGTTTGATAGAAGGATTTCATTTTATAGCAAAATCTTTATTCCTTCATATCTCCTCGAGAGAAGCTTATTGCTGGAAATTAGGTCTGGTTCTTTTTCATACTACAAAATACAGTGTTGTCTATTGTTGAAACTAGATTAGAAGTAGATAAATATGAAGGACAAAGCAGTTTGAACTTGGTTTGAGAGAAGGAATTAATTTTATTGCAAAATCCGAATTCATGCATAACTCGTCAAATAGATAGTGATGTGTCGTTCGTGAGCGATTCGTTCGATATGAACAAATTTTTTATATGACTCGGGAGTAACGAGTTGTCTCAGTGAGTGATTCGTTCATTTTCATGCAGTACCCTTCCTCACCACATGGCAGGTGGCAGCTTCATAAGCTCAGTCAGCAGGACAGGATACAGTATTGATTCGTTCACGACTCAACTCCTCGGGTGCCGGGTCCTCGCACAGGAAACAGTATTGATTCGTTCATGACTCAACTCCTCGGCTGACGGGTCCTCGCACAGGAAACAGTATTGATTCGTTTACGACTCAACCTTGGGTCTTCGTTCATTTGTCACGTTTCAAATTCTACATTTCATTTGACAGGCTGAAGAGCAGTAGGCACAACAGTTCGTTCACAAACCGGATCATTAATCTCATAGACTATTCTACCATCAACAACTTGGACACCACAATCGACTCTCTAGATGCAGAAAAAGCATTTGATGGAGTGAACTGGAAATTTTTATTCGCAGCATTAAACAAATTCGGGTTTGGGTCACACTTCATCAACTGGATAAGGATATTATATAGCTCCCCAAATGCAAGTGTCAGGACAAATGATCAAACTTCTCCAAGCTTCAGTCTGCAAAGAGGTACAAGACAGGGTTGCCCACTTTCTCCCTCACTTTTTGCTATTTTAATCAAACCTTTAGCAGCTTCTATCAAACAAGATAGAAATATTAAAGGCATCTAATCCCAAAATATTGAGCATAAAATAAGTCTTTATGCTGATGATGTATTACTTTTCCTTCAGAACTCACAGACATCTCTCACTCACACAATCACACTCATAAATAAATTCTCAGCACTTTCTGACTACTCTATCAACTGGTCTAAGACCACAGTTCTGCCCATTAACTGTAGGGTCCAGAATATACCTGCGATCACTTTACAGTCAGGAAATATTAGATATTTAGGCATAAACATTTCCTCCAGGCTCTCAGAGCTAACAAAGCTAAATTATGTGTGAGTAGAGGACGATCTCTCTCGTTGGAAGTCCTTACCTATATCACTTATGGGGAGAGTTACAACCATTAAAATGATGATACTACCAAAAGTTAACTATTTGTTCTCAATGATCCCCATAAAACCATCTGCTACTTGGTTTAAGTCACTAGATTCATGCATCTCCAAATTCCTGTGGAAAAACAAACCACCACGTATTAGTTTAAAAACCCTACAGAAGACCAAGGACAGTGATGGATTAGATTTACCTCATTTTCAGCACTATTCCTTAGCCAATAGGTTACAATATATATCAAAATGGTTTAAACCTTGTTGTTGTCACAGTTCCCAGAGACGTTGTAATCGTTGAGGATTCTATATTCACCCCCTCATTAGAGGCACGTGTTGCAGATTGATGACACTGAATCTTCTTCTCTGTTCATTGCTAGCATCATTCCCAGCATCGTAAGTGTTCGTGGCATTGTTAGCCTCTTCTTCTGGATCTTGATATCGAGCATTCTTTTGTATTTCTGGTTTGTCAGTCCTCTCTCTTCATTCATCGGAGTCTTCGTGTCTTTGTCCTTGAGTTTGGTGATTTTTTCTTCTTTTGATGCCTTGACACAGTGTGACAGGTGATACCACGTGGGAGATCCTTTAACTTGGACTGCTGTCTCTGTGCTGCGAAATGGCTGTGCTGCTCAAATGGTCTCTCCTTCATCATATACACAGTTATCTATACATCACCTTCCACCATGAAGCGTTGTCCCTTTTTGTTTCTCTCTCTACAACTCAACACAACTCAACACAGTTTATATACATAACATTCATATACATACTAACAAACATTCTGCTAAGGTTTCTTCTCTTTTTCTTTTTTTCTTCATCATGTCAGTTGATGACTGTGTTTTGACTGTGAGAGTGCAAATGGTCTTCCATACCTTTTCTCAAATGGAGTTCATCTTGTGCTAGTTGGAGGATGCATTTTTAGGATGGTAAACAGTAAACCCAATATTTCCCATTTCTTCCATGATTTTTTTCAGTCTTGACTTAATTATTCCATTGTGTCTCTCCACGAAACCTGCTGATTGTGGATGATATGAACAGTGGTTTCTAAGGTCTATTTTAAGTTCTTTGCCATCAGTGAGATGACATTGTTTACAAAGTGTGTCAAATTATCACTGAAGATCTTTTCAGGAATTTCAAATCTAGAAATTATTTATTTTACCCATGCTTTTGCTACTGAGAGTGCATCTGCTTGTGCACATGGAAATATTTCAGTCCATTTGGTAAAAACCTCTGTGGTCACTGAGCAGAATCGTTTCCCTTAACATTAATTTAGTTCAATGAAATCTACACAATAATGAAATAATGAAATCCAAACAAATATGTTGAAAAAGATACACTGGCTTAGGGAATTATCTTCGTTTTGGTCTTAGATTGCCCTGTGGATTGTATTTTGCACATATTTGACCTGCTAGACAAAACTTTATTAATTTATTTATTCTAAAAAAAATTTTTCAATAATTAGTAAAACCATATGCTGTAAAAACCTTGTTCATTATTGCTTCCATCCCTCCTGTTGAGACATGACATGGTCCATGGCTCAATACTGCAGCATATTTAAACAAATTCTTTGACAGTATGGTTTTCCTTCCGGTCATTCATACGAGTCTATTGTAGATGACAATTGAATAACATCTAATAATGCTAAAATATTTGTAGTTTATACATTTAGCTGTGGATGTCAACATACCTGTTTTTCCAATGCTGTGTTAACACATGTACAGTTGAGAAGGCATACTGACTGTCAGTGTAAACGTTAACAACCTTTTTGTTATTTAATTTACAAGCTTCAGTTAAAGCTACCAATTCGACTGCTTGAACAGAGTAATTTTTTAGTTGTGGTTGTTTTAAGAAAACTTCAGTTTCTGTTACTACTGCAAATCCCGTAGCATTTGTGCCATCAGGGTTTTTTGCTTGACCTGTCGAATAAATATAGTTATTTCTGCATTTTCATAACGTATATAATTAAGTCTGGCCTGGGTAAAACACTGATGGTTATTTCTGACATGCAATCATGAGGCTTTCCATCTGTGGGGTAGGTAGCAGTGTAGATGGATTAAGTGTGGCACATCTCTCGACAACAAGGTGTGGCTGTGAAAGAAGAACAGTTATGTAGGAGAGATGTCTGGTTTTCTTAAGTAACCATATCACAGCCACTGCATGAGGTACCTTAAGTGTTAATGGGTGAAATAACACCATAATTGTTGATGCCTGCACTGCCAATGGCTTCTGGCCATTGATTCAAAAGTACGATCTCGTCACTTTTTCCCCCTTTCAGTGGACACTGGCCCCTAATTACCGCAATTCAGCAGGGGGTCTTTCATTAGGCGTACTGGACTCCCCCGTGCACGGTTTCAGCTCCAACCCTGGACGGCGGAAAAAACATCGAGATCTGATTTGAGGACCCAATTGTTGAGAAAATTCTCTCAATGAGACTCAGAGTTGCTGGAGTCAGTTAATGCAAAGGTTTAATCTTGCAGCAAGCTCAAGAATGTGTGTGTGTATGGGTGTATGTGTGCGAACGTGCGTGTGAGTTTGTGTGTGTGAGACTTTAAAGAACCTGTTATCCACAGGCAGGTCTTAACTAGTATGGCACGGGTCCAGCCTGTCTCGTCTTTTTTGGAAGGTCCAGCGCTCGGCCGTAACCCTTCTGTCTGTTTGGACTCTCACATACATTCGGTTAATCATAGAAAAACGAGAACAAAACTTTTTAGCCCCTTAAATTCATAAAACGGACATGGTGCAGTTATTTCCATTTTAGAAAATAAGAGTAATCACCACCATTCCTATAAATTCTGGATATTCTAACAATCTGAATCTTTTTTAAATGTTCGATGAAGCCCTTTGCTGTTCTGTTTAGAGACTCGGCTGATCATAAACCAAGTTTTGCTCTTGAACCAAGCTTCTAAACTCTTCACCTTTTTCATTTCTCAGTTTGTATTCACTTTAAAACTGATTAAAAGAAAAAATAAATGAATGCCTATCAACAAATGTGGGATCTAAACTCTACTGCTTCCTCTAAAATAATTTCTTTTCTCAATTCAGAAATGTGTGTGTCTAAGTCACAACACCCGTGACAACGGCTTTCTTTTCTCTCTTTTCTCTACACTCTGCACTGTGAGCACACACACCAAATCAGAAAGGCTTTTTTCTCTCTTTTCTACATTATGGACTGTGGGGACACAAAACCGCTCTCTCTCTTTTTTTTTTTGATTGTGTGCCAGGGCGTTGTCTCACGTATTAGATTATGCTTAAGATACGAATGGGTTTATCAGTCACATCAGAATCCATACATACTGATCCTCCCGTAATAAAACGGTCAGATCTTATCAAACACACTTTGTTTCTTGTGACAATCAAGTCAGCGAAAAAAGCGTATACACGTCAAGACACTGAATCAAGTTTGCCACAAGAACTCATAAGTTTGACAGTATTGCTCTACCGTCAGCAATCATACACCCATTTTATTTTTGTGAGACTTGTGCAGGCACCTGTTCATCTACTGTTCTATCACTATGAATTAGTTTATCTATTATCGATAAGGATACTTCTACAACTACTATCAAAGTATGTCCGGACTTCTTATGTTGTCAGTTGCTATATATGAATAAAAGGGTAGCTACTGACAAGCATTAAGCATGTCACACAGCCCAAACATATAACATTTCAGGACACACCACACAGTTAACAACCACAGTGAAGCGTGTCAAAGCCCAAACATATAACATTCAACAGGACACTTACACAACACATTCAAATCAAACAGTCAGACAACATACAAGAACATATACCCCAGCCGGCATTGCTCCCTGCCTATTTTCCTACAGCTCACTATGTGTGCGCACACCTTTATTCACAAACTCTTCAACTTATACTCTTTTACCGAAGCTGCTACAGCTCGATTGGCCGAATACCATGAGATCCTATTTCGGTGAATTTGACATCTGCCTTACATTGCCATCAGTTAGATGACATTGTTTACAAAGTGTGTGAAATTATCACTGTAGATCTTTTCATGAATTTCAAATCTAGAAATGATTTATTTTACCCGTGCTTTTACAACTGAGAGTGCATCTGCTTGTGCACATGGACCAAGTAGGAACAATCGGGCCCTATTCGATGGCTGCCTTGTCTTTTACTCTGTGCAAAAGACAAGGCAGCAACAAAAACACCACGGGAACACCGTATTGAGGCTTTGTTCTGACCGCTCATTCGGTGTCGCGTTTCTTTCAAGCAATTCTCCCGGTTAGCCCGCACTCGGCTCGCTCCCAGAGCCGTGTTAAAGTCTGCTTCAAATCAAAATAAAAATGATGGTGTGGCCATTCTAATTAAAAATCCGCATGTTCTGGTGAAAGGTAGCACAGTGGTGAGAGACGGACGGGCACTTTTAGCACAATTGAATATTATGGGGCAAGACTTTAACCTCTTAAATATTTATGGTTTCAATGGACAAAATGACAGGTATGACCTTTTAGAAGATATACAGCTTTACATGCTAGGTCTAAACCCAGAGCTCGACTTCTCTTAAAACCTGTTAGGCATTTTTTTAACTCTAAAGCAGTAAAATCCTGTGTCAAGTGTGCATTCTCTTTTACGGTTTTGTCAACGAATTTTAAAATTTCTGCCGATGTTTCCAAGTGCACTGGTTTCTCTTTGTACATGTTACTATAAAAGGTATGTACAGTTTCAATCATCTCTGGTGTGGATTTTGTTAAAAACCCATCTTCTCTTTTTAGATTTTGAATACACTCCTTTTTATTTATAACTTTCTTAAAAAAGTACCTTGTGCATTTTTCACCTTCCTCAATTTCCTGCTCCCTGCTTCTTACAAAAATTCCTTTACTCTTTATTTCTGCTAAAACTGACATTTCCTTTATGACATCTTTGATTTCTTCATTAAAGTCTATGCCACACTGATTTAGTTTAAAGTAGCGCTGTAAGCGTTTCTGTAGTTCCATCATACATCTATTCTCTTTCCTTGTTTTACGTTTACCTTGCTGTTTAAAAAAAGTCTGGGTGGTTTCCTTCACCAATTCCCACCATTGTGCATGTGTTTCGTAAAGGTCTTGAAGGGTCTGCCACTCTTTATAACGTTACCTGTACTGACTGACTATGATTTCATCCTCCAACAGGGAACAGTTGAGTTTCCACAGACCACTTCCTACCGTCACACCAGAAGGGGGTGAAAGGGTGCAGGAGAGCATAAGGTGGTCTGAAAAGAAAACAGGGGTTAATCTAACATCAGTGGGTGGGCAATCTCTAGTAAAGAAATAATCAATGCGAGAGGCTCTGGTGCCATCATGACTAAACCAGGTGAAGCCCTCCTCTCTGGGATGCATGGTTTTAAAACAGTCAGTAAGCTTAAAATCCCTGCATATGGCCTGAAGTAAAATCGAAGTCTTATCCACTTTAAAATCTCCCCCTGCTCTTTTTCTATCTTTCCTGCTCAAGATACAGTTAAAATCCCTTCCTACAACTAAAGGTACTTGCCCTAGCATGTAAAGCTGTATATCTTCTAAAAGGTCATACCTGTCATTTTTTCCATTGAAACCATAAATATTTAAGAGGTTAAAGTCTTGCCCCATGAAATTCAAGTGTGCTAAAAGTGCCCGTCCGTCTCTCACCACTGTGCTACCTTTCAACAGAAAATGCAGATTTTTAATTAGAATGGCCACACCATCATTTTTATTTTGATTTGAGCCACTCCATATCGATAAATGGGACCACATTTCCTCCCATTGTCTATGGTTTTTTAAAAAAGGTAGTCCACATTCTTGTATTAAAAACACATCTGATTTTATGGAGTCTAAGAAGGATAAAATACTCTGGGCTTTTGTCTTTGATTTCACACTTCTCACGTTTAGTGTTGAGAAGGTGAGAACTATTAAAAGGATAAAGGAAAGTAGGTAGGTCGTTTTCGTTTTTCTAAGTTATCAAAACAAATTACACACTCAGGTTATTTCTTGGGAAACTAGCTCTTCCTTCATTTCTTTAGGTGAAAAGTGAGTAGGGTGATCTATATTTCCTTTTCGGACTCTCGGTGTTGGCCTCTTACGCAATGTTGCATTTAACTTTGAGTCCCTGGGGGTTGATTGCAGAGCTAAAGTTAAAAAGGAGACCTCATTTGGTGAGTCGGAGGGGAAGACTCTAGGTTCTTCCACTGAAGAACTGTCTGAAAGGGACCTAACCCTTCCCCTCTTCTCTGATACCACTGGGGAATCAGAGGACAACTCAGATGTCGTCCTCTTCGGCTGTTGACCTTCGGGGAGGTGAGTTTCTTCACTAGACTCACCTGTCTGCTCTTCCTCCTCATTTAGCGTAGCTCCACCCTCTGCCTGTGAATTCTCACAGACTTCAGCACTGAGTGGTGAGGCCTCTACAGGCCCCTCCCCTTTTTGCTCCTCACTTCCAATCCAAGCTTTTGGCGGGAGGTTTGAATTTATTGGGTCAACCTCTTCACTTTGATCACCAACTGCCACCTCTGGTCCTTCTCTTTGTTGGCTTGACTGTGGCTTTACCGTCTTTAATTTGTTGGCAAAAGATTTAGGGCAATCTCTGAAGAGGTGATTTAATTCTCCACAGAGATTACATTTCCTGCCATTTGGACACTCTCCAAAAGTGTGCCCAATTTCTCTGCACTTCCCACATATCACCTTGGTACAAGCCTCAACCAGGTGCCCATGCTCACCGCACTTGCGGCAGAGCTTGGGCTGCCCCTGGTAGTGGATGTAATCTCGGTTTTCGAGGTGGCCAGAGTGTCACTTTGCATCTCTGCCCACCCGCTGCACTGAGCACTCTTCAGCCCTTTTAAATGGTATAACTTTGCACTCCCGCACGCTCCAGCGAGCACCATTCAAGCAACAACTTTGCACTCCAGCTTCGAACATCGGCACAGTCGCAACAAGTAAGGCGATTCTACTCAGAGAAGTCACTCTGCACAGTAACAAGATTTCTTTTGCACAGACAGAAAGGGCTTCACCTGCAAAGGTAAAGCCTGCCAAAAATAGAAACAACTCATTAGTGCTGCTCTCCACGGAAGTCTTTAGTAAAAGGCGAAAGACTTGTACGTTATGAAGAGAAACTAGAGTACGATTATCCGTCACTGCGGGAGCAGGGCATCAGGCTAGTTGGCATAGCCACCTTCCCCATGGTGAGCTTTGCTTGGTTGAGACGCTTGCTCCCCCCCCTTGCTCCTTGGCTGACCAAATAGGAACAATCGGGCCCTATTCGATGGCTGCCTTGTCTTTTACTCTGTGCAAAAGACAAGGAGGCCACAAACACCACGGGAACACCGTATTGAGGCTTTGTTCTGACCGCTCATTCGCTGTTGCGTTTCTTTCAAGCAAATCTCCCGGTTAGCCCGTACTTGGCTCGCTCCCAGAGCCGTGTTAAAGTCTACTTCGCATTCACTCTCTTTTCTCAGCAGACTAAAAGAAACTTCTATCCTGCACCGCTGTTTGCTTTTTCACAAGAGCAGAGAAGAGCGCACCGTTCCCAGCGGCACTGCAGTACCGGGTCGATGCTTGGAGTGAACGGAGAAAGAACAACTTAATCTTCAGCAATCAGTATAAAAAGAGTGTAAGAAAAGGTTCAAATGCCAACCATACATCACTAAAAGGTGGAACGGAAGTATTTGGCTGCAAGTAGGTGTGAATGTCAGACAATAATTTGTAAAAAGCGGGTAAGAAAAGGTTCAAATGCCCGACTAAATATTAACAAAAGCGGGAGGAGAGGTCTTCGGATGAGAGTGGGTGAGAATTTCCAACCATAATCTATAATTTGTGGTGAAAAAAAAGTGTGAATGCCCCATAGAACACTAAAAGGTGGAACGGAAGTATTTGGCTGCAAGATGGTCTGAATGTCCGAACATGATTTGTAAAAACCGGGGAAGAAAAGGCTCGAAAGCCCGACTATACACCATCAAAAGCGGGAGCGGAGGAGTTCAGCTGCAAGAAGGTCTGAATGCCCATCAGTAATTGCTAGAAAGCATGAAAGGAAATTTTCAAATATCAAACCGCACATGACCATAAGCGGGAGAGGAGGTGTTCAGCTGCAAGAAGGTGTGAATGTCCACCCATAATTACTGAAAAATGGGTAAGAAAAGGTGCGAATGCCCAACCATACATCATCAAAAGAGGGAGCGGAGGTGTTCCGCTGTAAGACGGTGTGAATGTCCGTCCATACTTGGTAAAAAGCGGGTAAGAAAAGGTTAAAATACCCGACTGTACACAATCAAAAAAGGGAGCGGACTTGTTCAGAAACAAAGTGTGAAAGTCCGACCATAGTTGGTAAAAAGCATGTAAGAAAGGTTAAAATTCTCGACTATACACAATCAAAAGAGGGAGCGGAGTTGTTCGGCTACAAGAAGGTGTGAAAGTCCGACCATGGTTTGTAAAAAGCGGGTAAGAAAAGGTTTGAATGCCCGAATATATACCATCAAAAGCGAAGGCGGAGGTGTTCGGCTGCAAGAAGGTGTGAACATCCGACCAAAGTTTGTAAAAAGCAGTTAAGAAAAGGTTCGAATATCCAACCAAACATAATCAAAAGCGGGAGCAGAGCTGTTCGACTGCAAGTAGGTGTGAATGTCAGATCATAATTTGCAAAAAGCTGATGAGAAAGGGTGAGAATGCCTGACTATACACCATCAAATGCGGGAGCGGAGTTGTTCGGCTGTGAGTAGGTGTGAATGTCCGACAATAATTGCTGAAAAAGTGTTAGAAAAGACTAGAATGCCGGACCATACATCATCAAAAGCGGGAGAAGTGGTGTTCGGCTGCAGTTAGTTGTGAATGTCCAGCCATAATTACTCAGAAACCGATAAGAAAAGGTAGTACTGCCAGACCATACATGATCAAAACAGGGAGCGGAGGTGGTTCAGCTGCAAGGTGTGAATTTCTGACTAAAGTTTGCAAAAAGCGGGTAAGACAAGGTGCGAATGCCCGACAATGTATGATCAAAAGCGGGAGCGGAGGTGTTCAGCTGCAAGAAGGTCTGAATGTCCACCAATAATTACTGAAAAATGGTTAAGAAAAGGTGCGAATGCCCAACAATACATCATCAAAAGCAGGAGTGGATGTGTTCGGCTACAAGAAGGGTTGAATGTCCGACCATAGTTTGTAAAAAGCGGGTAAGAAAAGGTCCATATGCCCGAATACACACCATCAAAAGCGGAAACGGTGCTGTTCGGCTTAAAGAAGACACGAACGTCCGACCAAAGTTTGTAAAAAGCAGTTAAGAAAAGGTTCGAATATCTAACCAAACATAATCAAAAGCGGGAGCAGAGCTGTTCGACTGCAAGTAGGTGTGAATATCAGATCATATTTTGCAAAAAGCTGATCAGAAAGGGTGAGAATGCCCGACTATACACCATCAAATGCGGGAGCGGAGTTGTTCGGCTGTGAGTAGGTGTGAATCTCCGACCATAATTGCTGAAAAATGGGTAAGAAAAGATAGTATTGCCATAACATACATGATCAAAAGCGAGAGCGGAGGTGGTTCAGCTGCAAGAAGGTGTGAATGTCCGACTAAAGTTTGTAAAAAGCGGGTAAGACAAGGTGCGAATGCCCGACAATGTATGATCAAAAGAGGGAGCGGAGGTTTTCGGCTGCAAGATGGTCTGAATGTCCGAACATGATTTGTAAAAACTGGGGAAGACAAGGCTCGAAAGCCCGACTATACACCATCAAAAGCGGGAGCGGAGGTGTTCAGCTGCAAGAAGGTCTGAATGCCCATCAGTAATTGCTAGAAAGCATGAAAGGAAATTTTCAAATATCAAACCGCACATGATCATAAGCGGGAGAGGAGGTGTTCAGCTGCAAGAAGGTGTGAATGTCCACCCATAATTACTGAAAAATGGGTAAGAAAAGGTGCGAATGCCCAACCATACATCATCAAAAGAGGGAGCGGAGGTGTTCCGCTGTAAGACGGTGTGAATGTCCGACCATAGTTGGTAAAAAGCGGGTAAGAAAATGTTAAAATACCCGACTGTACACAATCAAAAAAAGGAGCGGACTTGTTCAGCAACAAAGTGTGAAAGTCCGACCATAGTTGGTAAAAAGCAGGTAAGAAAAGGTTAAAATTCTCGACTAAACACAATCAAAAGAGGGAGCGGAGTTGTTCGGCTACAAGAAGGTGTGAAAGTCCGACCATGGTTTGTAAAAAGCAGGTAAGAAAAGGTTTGAATGCCCGAATATATACCATCAAAAGCGAAGGCGGAGGTGTTCGGCTGCAAGAAGGTGTGAACATCCGACCAAAGTTTGTAAAAAGCAGTTAAGAAAAGGTTCGAATATCCAACCAAACATAATCAAAAGCGGGAGCAGAGCTGTTCGACTGCAAGTAGGTGTGAATGTCAGATCATAATTTGCAAAAAGCTGATGAGAAAGGGTGAGAATGCCCGACTATACACCATCAAATGCGGGAGCGGAGTTGTTCGGCTGCAGTTAGTTGTGAATGTCCAGCCATAATTACTCAGAAACGGATAAGAAAAGGTAGTACTGCCAGACCATACATGATCAAAACAGGGAGCGGAGGTGGTTCAGCTGCAAGGTGTGAATTTCTGACTAAAGTTTGTAAAAAGCGGGTAAGACAAGGTGCGAATGCCCGACAATGTATGATCAAAAGAGGGAGCGGAGGTGTTCGGCTGCAAGAAGGTCTGAATGTCCAACCATAATTTGTAAAAACCGGGAAGAAAAGGCTCGAAAGCCAGACTATACACCATCAAAAGCGGGAGCAGAGGGGTTCAGCTGCAAGAAGGTCTGAATGTATGTCAATAATTGCTTTAAAACATGAAAGAAAATTTTCGAATATCGAACCGCACATGATCATAAGCGGGATAGTAGGTGTTCAGCTGCAAGAAGGTGTGAATGTCCACCCATAATTCCTGAAAAATGGGTAAAAAAAGTTGCGAAAGCCCAACCATACATTATCAAAAGCAGGTGTGAATGTCAGATCATGATTTGCAAACAGCTGATGAGAAAGGGTGAGAATGCCCGACTATACACCATCAAAAGAGGGAGCGGAGGTGTTCGGCTCTGAGTAGGTGTGAATGTGCAACCATAATTGCTGAAAAATGTGTTAGAAAAGGTAAGAATGCCGGTCCATACATAATCAAAAGTGGGAGAGGTGGTGTTCTGCTGCAAGTAGGTGTGAATGTCCAGCCATAATTACTCACAAACGGGTAAGAAAAGGTAGTATTGCCAGACCATACATGATCAAAACAGGGAGCGGAGGTGGTTCAGCTGCAAGAAGGTGTGAATGTCCGACTAAAGTTTGTAAAAAGCGGGTAAGACAAGGTGCGAATGCCCGACAATGTATGATCAAAAGAGGGAGCGGAGGATTTCGGCTGCAAGAAGGTCTGAATGTCCAACCATAATTTGTAAAAACCGGGAAGAAAAGGCTCGAAAGCCCGACTATACACCATCAAAAGCGGGAGCAGAGGGGTTCATCTGCAAGAAGGTCTGAATGTCCACCAATAACTACTGAAAAATGGTTAAGAAAAGGTGCGAATGCCCAGCCATACATTATCAAAAGCAGGTGTGAATGTCAGATCATAATTTACAAAAAGCTGATGAGAAAGGGTGAGAATGCCCGACTATACACCATCAAAAGAGGGAGCGGAGGTGTTCGGCTCTGAGTAGGTGTGAATCTCCGACCATAATTGCTTAAAAATGTGTTAGAAAAGGTAAGAATGCCGGTCCATACATCATCAAAAGCGAGAGAGGTGGTGTTCGGCTGCAAGTAGGTGTTAATGTCCAGCCATAATTACAAACGGGTAAGAAAAGGTAGTATTGCCAGACCATACATGATCAAAACAGGGAGCGGAGCTGGTTCAGCTGCAAGAAGGTGTGAATGTCCGACTACATTTGGTGAAAAGCAGGTGAAGCAAGGTCTGAATGCCCAACCTTACATCATCAAAAGTGAGTTCAGAGGTGTTTGGCTGCAAGAAGGCCATAGTTTGCCAAAAGCGGGTAAGGTGCGAATGACCGACTAAATATCAACAAAAGTGGGGGCGGAGGTCTTCGGATGCAAGTGGGTGTGAATATCCCACCATGGTGGAGAGGAAGCTGTGAATGGCCAACCATAGTAAAAAGCGGGTGAGAAAAGGTGCGAATGTCAAACCATACATGATCAAAACAGGGAGCGGAGGTGTTTGGCTGCGACAAGCTGTGAATGTCCACCCATAATTAATAAAAAGCGGGCAACAAGTAGGTTCGAATGCCCAACAATACATCATCAAAAGCAGGAGTGGATGTATTCGGCTACAAGAAGGTTTGAATATCCGACCATAGTTTGTAAAAAGCGGGTAAGAAAAGGTTTGAATACACCATCAAAAGAGGGAGCGGAGGTGTTCCGCTGTAAGAAGGTGTGAATGTCCGACCATAGTTGGTAAAAGCGGGTAAGAAAAGGTTAAAATACCCGACTGTACACAATCAATAGCGGGAGCGGAATTGTTCTTTGTTGAAGTCGATCTAGACATTGATAAATATGAAGGACAAAGCCGTTTTCACTTGGTTTGACTGAAGGAATTCATTTTATACATAAAATCCCAAATCATGCAGAACGTATGAAAAGAAGCTTATTCTCGGATTCCTGATCCTTCAGTGTTGCTCTTTCTTCTACTGCCAAATCCAATGTTGTTCTTTGTTGAAGTCGATCTAGACATCGATAAACATGAAGTTAAAAGCAGTTTTAACATAGTTTGAGTGAAGAAATTAATTTTATAGTAAAATCCGAAATCGTGCAGAACTCATGAAAATAAGCTTATTCTCGGATTCCTAAAACTTTTGATTTGCTCTTTCTTTTACTGCAAAGTACAACCTTGTTTTTTTGTTTAAATCTATCTAGACATTGATGAATATGAAGGTAAAAGCTGTTTTAACATAGTTTGAGTGAAGGAATTCATTTTATAGATAAAATCCCAAATCATGCAGAACTCCTCAAAAGGGGCGTATGGCTTAATCACAAGTGTGGTTCTTTCTCATTCAGGGTAATATGAGGAAGTTTATGCTTGAAATATATGTAGAAATGGGTACATATGAAGGACAAAGCAGTTTTAACATAGTTTGAGTGAAGGAATTAATTTTATAGAAAAATCGGAAATCGTGCAGAACTCATGAAAGCAAGCTTATACTCGGATTCCTGAAACTTTAGATTTGCTCTTTCTTTTACTTCAAAGTACAACGTTGTTTTTTGTTGAAATCTATCTGGATATTGATAAATACCTGCCGAACATCGTTGCTGCCGCTTTTGATAATTTATGGTTTGGCATTCTTACCTATTCTTACCCGCTTTTTACTAATTATGATCTGACATTCACACCTACTTGCAGTCAAACACCTTCTACATGATCATGTGCGGTTTGATATTCAAAAATTTTCTTTCATGTTTTCTAGCAATTATTGATGGACATTCAGACCGTCTTACAGCGGAGCTCCTCCGCTCCCTCTTTTGATGGTGTATGTTCGGGCATTCGAACCTTTCCTTACCCGCTTTATACAAACTATAGTCGGACATTCAAACCTTGTAGCCGAACACATCCAATCCTGCTTTTGATGATGTATTGTTGGGCATTTGCACCTTTTCTTACCTATTTTTCAGTAATTATGTTTGGACATTCAGACCTTGTTGCAGCCGAAAGCCTCCTCTCCCTCTTTTGATCATACATTGTCGGGCATTCGCACCTTTTCTTACCCGCTTTTTACAAACTTTAGTCGAACATTCACACCTTCTTGCAGCTTAACACCTCTGCTCCCGCTTTTGATGGTGTATAGTCGGGCTTTCGAGCTTTTTCTTACCCGCTTTTTACAAACTTTAGTCGAAAATTCACACCTTCTTGCAGCTTAACACCTCCACTCCAGCTGTTGATAGTGTATAGTCGGGCTTTCGAGCCTTTTCTTCCCCGGTTTTTACAAATTATGGTTGGACATTCAGACCTTCTTTCAGCCGAAAACCTCCGCTCCCTCTTTTGATCATACATTGTCGGGCATTCGCACCTTTTCTTAACCGCTTTTTACAAACCATGGTCAGACTTTCACACCTTATAGTAGCCGAACAACTCCGCTCCCGCTATTGAATGTGTACAGTCGGGTATTTTAACCTTTTCTTACCCGCTTCTTACAAACTATGGTCAGACACCTCCGCTCCCTGTTTTGAACATGTATGGTTTGACATTCGCACATTTTCTCACCCGCTTTTTACTATGGTTGGCCATTCACAGCTTCCTCTCCACCATACTTGTATGGTGGGATATTCACACCCACTTGAATTCGAAGACCTCCGCCCCCACTTTTGTTAATATTTAGTCGGTCTTTCGCACCTTACCCGCTTTTGGCAAACTATGGCCTTCTTGCAGCCAAACACCTCTGATATCGCTTTTGATGATGTAAGGTTGGGCATTCACACCTTGCTTCACCTGCTCTTCACCAAATATAGTCGGACATTCACACCTTCTTGCAGCCGAACACTTCTGCTCCACCTTTTAGTGTTCTATGGGGTATTCACACCTTTTTTTTCACCGCATTTTATAGATTATGGTTGGAAATTCTCACCCACTCTCATCCGAAGACCTCTCCTCCCGCTTTTGTTAATATATAGTCGGGCATTCGAACCTTTTCTTACCCGCTTTTTACAAACTATGGTCAGACATTCACACCTTCTTGCAGCCGAACACTTCCGCTCTACCTTTTAGTGTTCTATGGGGTATTCACACCTTTTTTTTCACCGCATTTTATAGATTATGGTTGTAAATTCTCACCCACTCTTATCCGAAGACCTCTCCTCCTGCTTTGGTTAATATATAGTCGGGCATTCGAACCTTTTCTTACCCGCTTTTTACAAATTATGGTCGAACATTCACACCTACTTGCAGCCGAACACCTCCGCTCCCGCTTTTGATGGTGTATAGTCGGGCTTTCGAGCCTTTTCTTCCGCGGTTTTTACAAATTATGGTTGGACATTCAGACCTTGCAGCCGAAAACCTCCGCTCCCTCTTTTGATCATACATTGTCAGGCATTAGCACCTACTTGCAGCCGAATACTTCCGCTCCACCTTTTAGTGATGTATGGTTGGCATTTGCACCTTTTCTTACCCTTTCTTACCCTACTGATTGCTTAAGATTAAGTTGTTTTTCTCAAACTACAACATTTTTTTAATTGTTGAAACTTGATTTGAAGTGGATAAATAAGGAGGACAAACAGTTTTAAGTCAGGCTGATAGAAGGAATTAATTTTATAGCAAAATCTGTATTTCGTCATATGTCGAGAGATGCTTATTGCTGAAGAAGTTCTTTCTCATTCTACAAAGTACAACGTTGTTTATCGTTGAAACTTGATTAGACATGAATAAATATGAAGGACAAAGCAGTCTTAACTTGGTTAGAGTTAAGGAATTCGTTTTATAGGAGAATCCGAATTCGTGCATAACTCGTAAAATAGAGCTTATTTTCGGATTCCTGAAGAATGAGTCTGGTTCTTTCTCATAATACAAAGTTTGTTGTTTATTGTTGAAACTTCATCAGAAGTGAAGAAAAAAATGAATGCCTATCAACAAATGTGGGATCTAAACTCTAGTGCTTCCTCTAAAATAATTTCCTTTCTCAATTCAGAAATGTGTGTGTGTAAGTCACAACACCCGTGACACCAAAACGGCTTTCTTTTCTCTCTTTTCTCTACACTCTGCACTGTGAGCACACACACCAAATCAGAAAGGCTTTTTTCTCTCTTTTCTACATTATGGACTGTGGGGACACAAAACCGCTCTCTCTTTTTTTTTTTGATTGTGTGCCAGGGCGTTTTCTCACGTATTAGATTATGCTTACGATACGAATGGGTTTATCAGTCACATCAGAATCCATACATACTGATCCTCCCGTAATAAAATGGTCGGATCTTATCAAACACACTTTGTTTCTTGTGACAATCAAGTCAGCGAAACAGCGTATACACGTCAAGACACTGAATCAAGTTTGCCACAAGAACTCATAAGTTTGGCAGTATTGCTCTGCCGTCAGCAATCATACACCCATTTCATTTTCGTGAGACATGTGCAGGCACCTGTTCATCTACTGTTCTATCACTATGAATTAGTTTATCTATTATCAATAAGGATACTTCTACAACTACTATCAAAGTATGTCCAGACTTCTTATGTTGTCAGTTGCTATATATGAATAAGTGGGTAGCTACTGACAAGCATTAAGCATGTCACACAGCCCAAACATATAACATTTCAGGACACACCACACAGTTAACAACCACAGTGAAGCGTGTCAAAGCCCAAACATGTAACATTCAACAGGACACTTACACAACACATTCAAATCAAACAGTCAGACAACATACAAGAACATATACCCCAGCCGGCATTGCTCCCTGCCTATTTTCCTACAGCTCACTATGTGTGCGCACACCTTTATTCACAAACTCTTCAACTTATACTCTTTTACCAAAGCTGCTACAGCTCGATTGGCCGAATACCCTTAGATCCTATTTTGGTGAATTTGACATCTGCCTTACATGTAACAGATTAGCGGTTTAGCAGTTTTAATTTAGTTTGAGTGAAGGAATTCATTTTATAGCAAAATCCGAAATCGTGAAGAACTCATGAAAGTAAGCTTATTCTCGGATTCCTGAAACTTTAGATTTCCTCTTTCTTTTACTGCAAAGTACAACGTTGTTTTTTTTTTGTTTAAATCTTTCTAGACATGGTAAATATGAAGGACAAAGCAGTTTTAACATAGTTTGAGTGAAGGAATTCATTTTATAGATAAAATCCCAAGAGTCTGCTGAGAAAAGAGAGTGAATGCGAAGTAGACTTTAACACGGCTCTGGGAGCGAGCCGAGTGTGGGCTAACCGGGAGAATTGCTTGAAAGAAACGCGACACCGAATGAGCGGTCAGAACAAAGCCTCAATACGGTGTTCCCGTGGTGTTTTTGTTGCTGCCTTGTCGATTGCACAGGGGCAAGCGTTTCAACCAAGCAACGCTCACCATGGGGAAGGTGGCTATGGCAACTAGCCTGATGCCCTGCTCCCGCAGTGACGGATAATCGTACTCTGGTTTCTCTTCATAACATACAAGTCTTTCGCCTTTTACTAAAGACTTTCATGGAGAGCAGCACTAATGAGTTGTTTCTATTTTTGGCAGGCTTTACCTTTGCGGGTGAAGCCCTTTCTGTCTGTGCAAAAGAAATCTTGTTACTGTGCAGAGTGACTTCTCTGAGTAGAGTCGCCTTACTTGTTGCGATTGTGCCGATGTTCGAAGCTGGAGTGCAAAGTTGTTGCTTGAATGGTGCTTGCTGGAGCATGCGGGAGTGCAAAGTTATACCATTTAAAAGGGCTGAAGAGTGCTCAGTGCAGCGGGTGGGCGGAGGTGCAACGTGACACTCTGGCCACCTATGGCCATAAAAAGAACACTGCTACAAGTGCGCATTGTGCCAGCAAGGGCCCTCGGACCTGAAACAGTGGACAGTTATCGCTTCTCGGCCTTTTGGCTAAGATCAAGTGTAGTATCTGTTCTTATCAGTTTAATATGTCCTCTATACGAGGACTACATATTAAATGGATTTTTAAGAATAGGAGTTGAAAAAGAAGCTTGCTCCGTTCACTCCAAGCATCGACCCAGTACTGCAGTGCCGCTGGGAACGGTGCGCTCTTCTCTGCTCTTGTGAAAAAGCAAAAAGCTGTGCAGGATGGAAGTTTCAGGGAGCCCAAGATGAAACTTTCTTTTAATCTGCTGAGAAAAGAGAGTGAATGCGAAGTAGACTTTAACACAGCTCTGGGAGCGAGCCGAGTGTGGGCTAACCGGGAGAATTGCTTGAAAGAAACGCGACACCGAATGAGTGGTCAGAACAAAGCCTCAATACGGTGTTCCCGTGGTGTTTGTGGCTGCCTTGTCTTTTGCACAGAGTAAAAGACAAGGCAGCCATCGAATAGGGCCCGATTGTTCCTACTTGGTCAGCCGAGGAGCAAGGGGAGGGAGCAAGCGTCTCAACCAAGCAAATCTCACCAAGTAGGAACAATCGGGCCCAATTCGATGGCTGCAACACCTGAAAGAGATATTGATGCAAGACCCGATCAAAAGCTTTTTCAAAGTCTAAATTTAAGATGACAAGCCGGGTGTTTCTGTCTCTAGCGTAATCAATGATGTCTCGAATCAGTATGAGGCTGTCGGTGAGTTGTCTCTCTGAGATGGCACAAGCCTGGTCTGGGTGAATTACCTCCTCTAAAACAGAGGACATCCGTGTCGTTAAAACCTTGCTAAAAAGTTTACAGTCAAAGTTTAAAAGTGTGATGGGCCTCCAATTCTTTAGGTCAGTCTTATCATTTTTATCAGAAGTGAAGAAATAAATGAATGCCTATCAAGAAATGTGGGATCTAAACTCTAGTGCTTCCTCTAAAATAATTTCCTTTCACAATTTAGAAATGTGTTAGAAAAGGTAAAAATGCCGGTCCATACATAATCAAAATCGGGAGAGGTGGTGTTCAGCTGCAAGAAGGTCTAAATGTCCATCAATAATTGCTAGAAAACATGAAAGAAAATTTTCGAAAATCAAGCCACGCATGATCATAAGTGGGAGAGGAGGTGTTCAGCTGCAAGAAGGTGTGAATGTCCACCCATAATACCTGAAAAAATGGGTAAAAAAAAGGTGCGAATGCCCAACCATACATCATCAAAAGCAGGAGTGCATGTGTTCGGCTACAAGAAGGTGTGAACGTCCAACCAAAGTTTGTAAAAAGCAGTTAAGAAAAGGTTCGAATATCCAACCATACATAATCAAAAGCGGGAGCAGAGCTGTTCGACTGCAAGTAGGTGTGAATGTCAGATCATAATTTGCAAAAACCTGATGAGAAAGGGTGAGAATGCCTGACTATACACCATCAAATGCGGGAGCGGAAATGTTCGGCTGTGAGTAGGTGTGAATGTCCGACCATAATTGCTGAAAAATGTGTTAGAAAAGACTAGAATGCCGGACCATACATCATCAAAAGCGGGAGAAGTGGTGTTCGGCTGCAAGTAGGTGTGAATGTCCAGCCATAATTACTCACAAACGGGTAAGAAAAGGTAGTATTGCCAGACCATACATGATCAAAACAGGGAGCGGAGGTGGTTCAGCTGCAAGAAGGTGTGAATGTTCGACTAAAGTTTGTAAAAAGCGGGTAAGACAAGGTGTGAATGCCTGACAATGTATGGTCAAAAGAGGGAGCAGAGGTTTTCGGCTGGAAGAAGGTCTGAATGTCCACCCATAATTCCTGAAAAATGGGTAAAAAAAGGTGCGAATGCCCAACAATACATCATCAAAAGCAGGAGTGGATGTGTTCGGCTACAAGCTTTGAATGTTCGAGCATTGTTTGTAAAAAGCGGGTAAGAAAAGGTTCGAATGCCCGAACATACACCATCAAAAGAGGGAGCGGAGGTGTTCCGCTGTAAGGTGTGAACGTCCGACCAAAGTTTGTAAAAAGCAGTGAAAAGCGAGAAAAAGCTTTTCGTGAGTTCTGCATTATTTGGGATTTTTTTTTATAAAATGCATTCCTTCACCCATACTATGTTAAAACTGATTTGTCCTTCATATTTACCATGTCTAGAAAGATTTAAACAAAAAAACAACGTTGTACTTTGCAGTAAAAGAAAGAGCAAATCTAAAGTTTCAGGAATCCGAGTATAAGCTTCCTTTCATGAGTTCTGCACGATTTCGGATTTTGCTATAAAATGAATTGCTTTGCTCAAACCAAGTTAAAACTGCTTTGTCCTTCCATATTTATCAATGTCGATATAGATTTAAACAAAACAAAAAACCACGTACTTTGCAATATAAGAAAGAGCAACACTGAAGGTTCAGGAATCCGAAAATAAGCTTTTCATGTGTTCTGCATGTTTTGGGATTTTGTTTTAAAATTAATTCCTTCACTCAAACTATGTTAAAACTGGTTTGTCCTTCATAGTTATCCATGTCTAAAAATGTTTGAAGCATAAACTTCCTCATATTACCCTGAATTAGAAAGAACCACACTTGTGATTAAGCCATACGTTCCTTTTGAGGAGTTCTGCATGATTTGGGATTTTACTATTAAATAAATTCCTTCACTCAAACCAAGTTAAAACTGCTTTTACCTTCATATTTATCAATGTCTAGATCGACTTCAACAAAGAACAACATTCATTTTATAGGAAAATCCGAAATTGTGCAGAACTCATGAAAGTAAGCTTATTCTCGGATTCCTGATCCTTCAGTGTTGCTCTTTCCTATACTGCAAAATACAATGTTGTTCTTTGTTGAAATCGATCTAGACATTGATAAATATGAAGGACAAAGCAGTTTTAACTTGGTTTGAGTGAAGGAATTAATTTTTTACATAAAATCCCAAATCATGCAGAACGTATGGAAATAAGCTTATTCTCGGATTCCTGATCCTTCAGTGTTGCTCTTTCTTCTACTGCAAAATACAATGTTGTTCTTTGTTGAAATCGATCTAGACATTGATAAATATGAAGGACAAAGCAGTTTTAACTTGGTTTGAGTGAAGGAATTCATTTTTTACATAAAATCCCAAATCATGCAGAACGTATGGAAATAAGCTTATTCTCGGATTCCTGATCCTTCAGTGTTGCACTTAATTCTACTGCAAATTCCAATGTTGTTCTTTGTTGAAGTCGATCTAGACATTGATAAATATGAAGGACAAATCAGTTTTCCCTTGGTTTGAGTGAAGGAATTAATTTTATAGTAAAATCCGAAATCGTGCAGAACTCATGAAAGCAAGCTTATACTCGGATTCCTGAAACTTTAGATTTGCTCTTTCTTTTACTGCAAAGTACAACGTTGTTTTTTGCTGAAATCTATCTAGACATTGATAAATACCAGCCGAACATCTCTGCTGCAGCTTTTGATAACTTATCGTTGGGCATTCTTACCTTTTCTTACCCGCTTTTTACAAATTATGATCTGACATTCACACCTACTTGCAGTCGAACACATCCACTCCTGCTTTTGATGTATGGTTGGGCATTCGCAACTTTTCTTACCCATTTTTCAGTAATTATGGGTGGACATTCAGACCTTCTTACAGCTGAAAACCTCCGCCTCCGCTTTTGATGGTGTATAGTCTGGCTTTCGAGCCTTTTCTTCCCCAGGTTTTACAAATTATGGTTGGACATTCAGACCTTCTTGCAGCCGAACACCTCCGCTCCCTCTTTTGATCATACATTGTCGGGCATTCGCACCTTGTCTTACCCGCTTTTTACAAACTTTAGTCGGACATTCACACTTTCTTGCAACTGAACCACCTCCGCTCCCTGTTTTGATCATGTATGGTCTAGCAATACTACCTTTTCTTACCCGTTTGTGAGTAATTATGGCTGGACATTCATACCTACTTGCAGCTGAACACCACCTCTCCCGCTTTTGATGGTGTATAGTCGGGCATTCTCACCCTTTCTCATCAGCTTTTTGCAAATTATGATCTGACAGTCAAACCTACTTGCAGTCGAACAGCTCTGCTCCCACTTTTGATTATGTTTGGTTGGATATTCGAAACTTTTCTTAACTGCTTTTTACAAACTTTGGTTGGACGTTCACACCTTCTTGCAGCCGAACACCTCCGCTTTCGCTTTTGACGGTATATATTCGCGCATTCGAACCTTTTCCTAGCCGCTTTTTACAAACCATGGTCGGACTTTCACACCTTCTTGTAGCCTAACAACTCCGCTACCGCTATTGATTGTGTACAGTCGGGAATTTTAACCTTTTCTTACCCGCTTTTTGCCAACTATGATCGGACATTCACACCGTCTTACACCGGAACACCTCCGCTCCCTCTTTTGATGGTGTATGTTCGGGGCATTCGAACCTTTTCTTACCCGCTTTCTACAAACTATGGTCAGACATTCAAACCTTCTTGTAGCCGAACACATCCACTCCTGCTTTTGATGATGTTTAGTTTGGCATTCGCACTTTTACTTACCCACTTTTCAGTAATTATGGGTGGACATTCAGACCTTCTTGCAGCTAAACACCTCCTCTCCCGCTTATGATCATGTGTGAATTGATACTCGAAAATTCTCTTTCATGTTTTCTAGCAATTATTGATGGACATTCAGACCTTCTTGCAGCTGAACACCTCCGCTCCAGCTTTTGATGGTGTATATTCGGGCATACGAACCTTTTCTTACCCGCTTTTTACAAACCATGGTCGGACTTTCACACCTTCTTGTAGCTGAACAACTCCGCTCCCTCTTTTGATTGTGTATAGTCGAGAATTTTAACCTTTTCTTACCTGCTTTTTACCAACTATGGTCGGACATTCACACCTTCTTACAGCGGAACACCTCCGCTCCCTCTTTTGATGGTGTATGATCGGGTATTCGAACCTTTTCTTACCCGCCTTTTACAAACTATGGTCAGACATTCAAACCTTCTTGTAGCCGAACACATCCACTCCTGTTTTTGATGATGTATGGTTGGGCATTCACACCTTTGTGCTCCTCACCCTCCCTTTCTCCCTCCTCCTCCCCTCACCTGAAATTCACTGAGGAGATGATGGAACGGGTCAATGTTGGGCTTAGATCTACCCCCCAGCCCAATCCCTTTTTATCCCCCATAAACCCCCAACCAAAGCGGCCAAAGGTTCCCCGCCGAGCCCCGCCCCTACTAGAGCAGCCGAAGCGACGGAGCCCAGCCCCACCCCCTTGGGGTCCAGGCTGTGTGGATTCTGACAGTCGTGACTTTTCCCAGGACAAGCTGGGGCCCTGTTCGTTAGAAGATTTTAAAATTTCTGTACTTTTAGGTGACAGAAGGAGAAATGTGACCCAGTCAAAACACAGAGAGTTGCACTCAAAAAGATCTTTAAATAAAGTAAACATACCTTTTGTGCCACAGACTGCTCCCAAACACGAGGGGGCAAATAATACCTCTAAAACACTTAAGTTGGCTTTATTAAATGTTAGGTCTTTAGCTGGGAAAACATTCTTAATTAATGATTTTATCACTGAGCACACCCTGGATTTTATGTTTTTAACTGAAACTTGGTTGGAACAAAATAACAGTGCTGCTGTTCTTATTGAGTCAACACCTCCTGGTTACAGTTTTAACAGCGAGGCCAGAGTGAGCAGGAGAGGAGGAGGGGTCGCAGTCTTATTCAATGAATCATTTCAATGTAAGCAATTATCTCCTGGAAGTTTTCAGTCCTTTGAATATATGGCTATACAGCTGAAGGCCTCACCCAGAGTCCTGTTTCTGAATATTTACAGGCCCCCTAAATACTGTGCAGATTTTTCTGAAGACCTCAGTGAACTGCTGTCTATGATCTGTGTTGATTTTGACCGTATAATTATTGTTGGTGATTTTAACATCCATATGGACAACCCTCAGGACAGAGGGACTAAAGACCTGAGTAACACTCTGGACAACTTTGGTCTGACTCAACATATAACAGAGCCCACGCACAATAGGGGGCACACTCTAGACTTAGTGATCTCTAAGGGTCTAAGCATTTCAAAGATTACTGTGTCTGATGTGGGCCTGTCTGACCATTCCTGTGTTTTCTTTTTTTTTTTTCTTTGAGAGTACGATTTCAGTGCACACAAATGTCTCAACAGCAGTGATCTCAAAACGGTGTGTAACTGAAAAAAGTAGTAAGATCTTTAACCAGGTCTTCTCTTTAACACCTGCCCTTTCCGGGGGTTCAGTCAGTGAGGTCGTCAGTAGCTTTAATACTAAAATGTTAAATGTTATGGATACTATTGCTCCCATTAAGGTGAAGGTTATCTCTGGAAGGAAGAAGTCTCCATGGCGAAATTCCACACTGGTGAAAAATGGGAAAAGAGAGTGTCGGAAAGCTGAGCACAGATGGAGAAAAACAAATCTCCAGGTTCATTATGACATCTATAAAGAGAAACTTCACTCTTATAATTTACAACTGAGGAATGCAAGGAAATCCTACTTCTCTGACATCATCACCAAAAACAGTCATAATGCTCGGGCCTTATTTGCTACAGTTGACAGGCTAACAAACCCTCCTGTGTCAGTGGCAACTGAACTCCATTCCACCATGGCCTGCAATGACTTTGCCAAATTCTTCATAGACAAAGTCCAAAATATTAGACAAGCAGTTGGTACATCAGCAGCAGGTTCAGCATATGCACTGTGTCCACCGAAAACCGGTTTAAACACCATGACACTATTTCAACCCATTAACAGTAAAGACCTGGAGGACATCTTACGTCACCTGAAGTCCTCCTCTTGCTGTTTAGACATCCTACCAACAGGTTTTTTCAAAGGGGTCTCAAAGACTTTGGAGTCAGACCTGTTACTTATTGTGAACTTGTCCTTAACGTCAGGTGTGTTTCCAGAGCCACTAAAAACAGCTGTAATTAAACCTCTGCTGAAAAAGGACAATCTTGACAAGACGCAAATGAACAACTACAGGCCCATCTCAAATCTCCAATTTTTAAGTAAGATCATTGAAAAAGTGGTTTTTCAACAGCTTAATTACTTTTTAACACAAAATAACTGCTATGATACCTTCCAGTCAGGATTTAGACAGCACCACAGCACTGAGACTGCTCTGACCAAAGTGTTTAATGACATATGTCTGAATACAGACAGTGGAAAAATGTCAGTCTTAGTTTTACTGGATCTCAGTGCTGCCTTTGATACAGTTGACCACAATATATTACTCAAACGACTGGAGAACTGGGCTGGTCTTTCGGGAACTGTACTAAACTGGTTTAAAACATAATTACAGAGTACTTTGTGTCAATAGGTAACTTTACATCTGAGCAGACAAGAATCACATGTGGAGTTCCCCAAGGTTCCATCCTGGGACCTCTTCTGTTTAACATCTACATGCTCCCACTGGCACAGATTATAAAAAACAACCAAATAAACTACCATAGCAATGCAGATGACACACAGATGTATATAACAATGTCAGCAGGAGACAGAGGGCCTGTACAGGCCCTTGGAAAATCCATCGAGGAGATTAATGACTGGATGTGCCACAACTTCCTCCAGCTAAACAAAAACAAAACTGAGGTAATTATCTTTGGAGCCAAAGATAAACGATTGAAAGTCACCACAGAGCTTCAATCTATAAATCTAAAAACTACCAACCAGGCCAGAAATCTGGGTGTAGTGATGGACTCAGACCTAAATTTGGACAAACACATTAAGGCAATAACAAAGTCAGCCTACTATCACCTTAAGAATATATGAAGGCTAAAAGATCTGATGTCTCAGCAGGACCTGGAAAAACTAGTCCATGCTTTTATCTTTAGTAGGCTTGATTATTGTAACAGCATCTTTACAGGTCTGCCTAAAAAGTCAGTTAGACAACTGCAGCTCATCCAGAACTCAGCTGCTCGAGTCCTCACTAAGACCAAAAAAGTGGAGCACATCAGTCCAGCTCTGAAGTCTTTACACTGGCTGCCTGTCCATCAGAGGATAGACTTTAAAGTTCTGATGCTGGTCTATAAAGCTCTGAATGGCCAAGGACCAAAATACATCAGTGACCTCCTGACCCACTATGAACCTTCCAGACCCCTCAGGTCATCCGGATCCGGTTTTTTATCAGTTCCCAGAGTCAAAACCAGACATGGAGAAGCTGCATTCAGCTTCTATGCTCCAAATGTCTGGAACAAACTCACAGAAAGCCTCATATCAGCTGAAACATTTAAGTCCAGGTTGATGACACATCTATTTTCAGCTGCATTTGAATAAGCTTGAGTTTAAAAATTTTTTCTGATTTTATCTATTGTTCTTATTTCCTTCTTTTGTTTAAATTATAAATCATGCTTTTTATTTCTTCTGTTTTAATGTCTCTGTGAAGCACTTTGAATCACCTTGTTGTTGAATTGTGCTTTGCAAAAAGCTGATGAGAAAGGGTGAGAATGCCCGACTATACACCATCAAAAGCGGGAGAGGTGGTGTTTGGCTGCAAGAAGGTGTGAATGTTCGACTAAAGTTTGTAAAAAGCGGTTAAGACAAGGTGCGAATCACCGACAATGTTTGATCAAAAGCGGGAGCGGAGATGTTCAGCTGCAAGAAGGTGTGAAATTCCACCCATAATTCCTGAAAAATGGGTAAAAAAAGGTGCGAATGCCCAACCATACATCATCAAAAGCAGGAGTGGATGTGTTCGGCTACAAGAAGGTTTGAATGTCCGACCATAGTTTGTAAAAGGCAGGTAAGAAAAGGTTCGAATGACTGAACATACACCCTCAAAAGAGGGAGCGGAGGTGTTCTAGTGTAAGAAGGTGTGAATGTCCGACCATAGTTGCTAAAAAGCGGATAAGAAAAGGTTAAAATACCCGACTGTGCACAATCAAAAGAGGGAGCGGAGTTGTTCAGCAACAAAGTGTGAAAGTCCGACCCTTGTTTGTAAAAAGCGGGTAAGAAAAGGTTAAAATACCAAACTCTACACAATCAAAAGCGGGAGCGGAGGTGTTCGGCTGCAAGAAGGTGTGAACGTCCGATCAAAGTTTGTAAAAAGCGGGTAAGAAAAGGTTCGAATATCTAACCGAACATAATCAAAAGCGGGAGCAGAGCTGTTCGACTGCAAGTCGGTGTGAATGTCAGATCATAATTTGCAAAAAGCTGATGAGAAAGGGAGAGAATGCCCGACTATACACCATCAAATGCGGGAGCGGAGGTGTTCGGCTGTGAGTAGGTGTGAATCTCCGACCATAATTGCTGAAAAATGTGTTAGAAAAGGTAAGAATGCCGGACCATTCATCATCAAAAGCGGGAGAGGTGTTCGGCTGCAAGAAGCTGTGAATGTCCAGCCATAATTACTCAAAAACGGGTAAGAAAAGGTAGTATTGCCAGACCATACATGATGAAAACAGGGAGCGGAGGTGGTTCAGCTGCAAGGTGTGAATGTCCGACTAAAGTTTGGAAAAAGCGGGTAAGACAAGGTAAGAATGCCCAACCATTCATCATCAAAAGAAGGAGAGCATGTGTTCGGCTGCAAGAAGGTGTGAATGTTCGACTAAAGTTTGGAAAAAGCGGATAAGAGAAGTTGCGAATGCCTGACAATGTATGATCAAAAGCGGGAGTGGAGGTGTTCAGCTGCAAGAAGGTCTCAATTTCCATCAATAATTGCTAGAAAACATGAAAGGAAATTTTCGAATATCAAATCGCACATGATCATAAGCGGGAGAGGAGGTGTTCAGCTGCAAGAAGGTGTGAATGTCCACCCATAATTACTGAAAAATGGGTAAGAAAAGGTGCGAATGCCCAACCATACATCATCAAAAGCAGGAGTGGATGTGTTTGGTGACAAGAAGGTTTGAATTCCCGACCATAGTTTGTATAAAGCGGGTAAGGAAAGGTTCGAATGCCCGAACATACACCATCAAAAGAGGGAGCGGAGGTGTTCCGGTGTAAGACGGTGTGAATGTCCGACCATAGTTGGCAAAAAGCGGGTAAGAAAACATTAAAATACCCGACTGTACACAATCAATAGCGGTAGCGGAGTTGTTCGGCTACAAGAAGGTGTGAAAGTCCGACCATGGTTTATAAAAAGCGGGTAAGAAAAGGTTCGAAAGCCCGAATATATACCTTCAAAAGCGGAAGCGAAAGTGTTCGGCTGCAAGAAGGTGTGAACATCCTACCAAAGTTTGTAAAAAACAGTTAAGAAAAGGTTCGAATATCCAACCAAACATATTCAAAAGCGGGAGCAGAGCTGTTCGACTGCAATTAGGTGTGAATGTCAGATCATAATTTGCAAAAAGCTTATGAGAAAGGGTGAGAATGCCCGACTATACACCATCAAATGCGGGAGCGGAGGTGTTCGTCTGTGAGTAGGTGTGAATATCCGACCATAATTGCTAAAAAATGTTCAAGAAAAGGTAAGAATGCCGGAACATACATCATCAAAAGCGGGAGAGGTGGTGTTCGGCTGCAAGAAGGTTTGAATGTCCAGCCATAATTACTCACAAACGGGTAAGAAAAGGTAGTATTGCCAGACCATACATGATCAAAACAGGGAGCAGAGGTGGTTAAGCTGGAAGGTGTGAATGTCTGACTATAGTTTGTAAAAAGCGGGTAAGACAAGGTGCGAATCCCCGACAATGTATGATCAAAAGAGGGAGCGGAGGTGTTCGGCTGCAAGGTCTGAATGTCCAACCATTATTTGTAAAAACCGGGTAAGAAAAAGCTCGAAAGCCCGACTATACACCATCAAAAGCGGGAGCGGAGGTGTTAAGCTGCAAGAAGGTGTGAATGTTCGACTAAAGTTTGTAAAAAGCGGGTAAGAAAAGGTGCGAATGCCCGACAATATATGATCAAAAGAGGGAGCGGAGGTTTTCGGCTGCAAAAAGGTCAGAATGTCCAAACATAATTTGTAAAACCAGGGAAGAAAAGGCTCGAAAGCAAGTTTATACACCATCAAAAGCGGGAACGGAGGTGTTCGAATGTAAGAAGGCCTGAATATCCACCCATAATTACTGAAAAATGGGTAAGAAAAGGTGCAAATGCCCAACCATACATCATCAAAAGCAGAAGTGGATGTGTTCGGCTACAAGGTTTGAATGTCTGACTATAGTTTGTATAAAGCGGGTAAGGAAAGGTTCGAATGCCCGAACATACACCATCAAAAGAGGGAGCGGAGGAGCTCCGCTGTAAGACGGTCTGAATGTCCATCAATAATTGCTAGAAAACATGAAAGAAAATTTTTGAATATCAAACCGCACATGATCATGTAGAAGGTGTTCGACTGCAAGTAGGTGTGAATGTCAGATCATAATTAGTAAAAAGCGGGTAAGAATAGGTAAGAATGCCAAACCATAAATTATCAAAAGCGGCAGCAACGATGTTCGGCTGGTATTTATCAATGTCCAGATAGATATCAACAAAAAACAACGTTGTACTTTGAAGTAAAAGAAAGAGCAAATCTAAAGTTTCAGGAATCCGAGTATAAGCTTGCTTTCATGAGTTCTGCACGATTTCCGATTTTTCTATAAAATTAATTCCTTCACTCAAACTATGTTAAAACTGCTTTGTCCTTCATATGTACCCATTTCTACATATATTTCAAGCATAAACTTCCCCATATTACCCTGAATGAGAAAGAACCACACTTGTGATTAAGCCATACGCCCCTTTTGAGGAGTTCTGCATGATTTGGGATTTTATCTATAAAATGAATTCCTTCACTCAAACTATGTTAAAACGGCTTTTACCTTCATATTTATCAATGTCTAGATAGATTTAAACAAAAAAAACAACGTTGTACTTTGCAGTAAAAGAAAGAGCAAATCAAAAGTTTTAGGAATACGAGAATAAGCTTATTTTCATGAGTTCTGCATGATTTGGGATTTTATCTATAAAATGAATTCCTTCACGCAAACTATGTTAAAACTGCTTTTAACTTCATATTTATCAATGTCTAGATCGACTTCAACAAAGAACAACATTGGATTTGGCAGTAGAAGAAAGAGCAACACTGAAGGATCAGGAATCCGAGAATAAGCTTCTTTTCATACGTTCTGCATGATTTGGGATTTTATGTATAAAATTAATTTCTTCACTCAAACTATGTTAAAACTGCTTTTAACTTCATATTTATCAATGTCTAGATCAACTTCAACAAAGAACAACATTGGATTTTGCAGTAGAAGAAAGAGCAACACTGAAGGATCAGGAGTCCGAGAATAAGCTTCTTTTCATACGTTCTGCATGATTTGGGATTTTATGTATAAAATGAATTCCTTCACTCAAACCAAGTGAAAACTGCTTTGTCCTTCATATTTATCAATGTCTAGATCGACTTCAACAAAGAACAACTCCGCTCTCGCTATTGATTGTGTACAGTCGGGTATTTTAACCTTTTCTTACCCGCTTTTTACCAACTATAGTCGGACATTCACACCTTCTTACTGCGGAACACCTCCGCTCCCTCTTTTAAAGGTGTATGTTCGGGCATTCCAACCTTTTCTTACCCGCTTTTTACAAACTATGGTCAGACATTCAAACCTTCTTGTAGCCGAACACATCCACTCCTGCTTTTGATGATGTATGGTTGGGCATTCGAACCTACTTGTTACCCGCTTTTCATTAATTAAGGGTGGACATTCACACCTTGTCGCAGCCAAACACCTCCACTCCCTGTTTTGATCATGTATGGTTTGACATTCGCACCTTCTCTCAACAGCTTCCTCTCCACCATACTTGTATGTTGGGATATTCACACCTACTTGCATCCGAAGACCTCCGCCCCCACTTTTGTTGATATTTAGTCGGTCATTCGCACCTTACCCGCTTTTGGCAAACTATGGCCTTCTTGCAGCCAAACACCTCTGATCTCGCTTTTGATGATTTAAGGTTGGGCATTCAGACCTTGCTTCACCTGCTTTTCACCCAATATAGTCGGAGATTCACACCTTTTTGCAGCTGAAAACTTCCGCTCCACCTTTTAGTTTTCCATGGGGCATTCACACCTTTTTTTTCACCGCATTTTATAGATTATGGTTGGAAATTCTCACCCACTCTCATCCGAAGACCTCTCGTCCCGCTATATAGTCGGGCATTCGAACCTTTTCTTACCCGCTTTTTACAAACCATGGTCGGACTTTCTCACCTTCTTGTAGCCGAACAACTCCGCTCCCGCTATTGATTGTGTACAGTCGGGTATTTTAACCTTTTCTTACCCGCTTTTTACCAACTATGGTCGGACATTCACACCGTCTTACAGGGGAACACCTCCGCTCCCTCTTTTGATGATGTATGGTTGGGCATTCGCACCTTTTCTTACCCATTTTTCAGTAATTATGGGTGGACATTCACACCTTCTTGCAGCTGAACACCTCCTCTCCCGCTTATGATCATGTGCGGTTTGATATTCGAAAATTTTCTTTCCTGTTTTCTAGCACTTATTGATGTACATTCAGACCTTCTTGCAGCTGAACACCTCCGCTCCCGCTTTTGATGGTGTATAGTCGGGCTTTCCAGCCTTTTCTTCCCCGGTTTTTACAAATTATGGTCAGACATTCACACCTACTTGCAGCCGAATACTTCCGCTCCACCTTTTAGTGATGTATGGTTGGCATTTGCACCTTTTCTTACCCTCTTTTTATACTGATTGCTAAAGATTAAGTTGTTCTTTCTCAAACTACAAATTTTTTTAAATAGTTGAAACTTGATTTGAAGTGGATAAATAAGGAGGACAAACAGTTTTATGTCAGGCTGATAGAAGGAATACATTTCATAGCAAAATCTGTACTACGTCATATGTCGAGAGATGCTTATTGCTGAAGAAGTTCTTTCTCATTCTAGAAAGTACAACGTTGTTTATCGTTTAAACTTGATTAGACATGAATAAATATGAAGGACAAAGCAGTCTTAACTTGGTTTGATTTAAGGAATTCGTTTTATAGGAGAATCCTATAAAATAGAGCTTATTTTCGGATTCCTGAAGAATGAGTCTGGTTCTTTCTCATAATACAAAGTTTGTTATTTATTGTTGAAACTTCATCAGAAGTGAAGAAATAAATGAATGCCTATCAACAAATGTGGGATCTAAACTCTAGTGCTTCCTCTAAAATAATTTCCTTTCTCAATTCAGAAATGTGTTTGTGTAAGTCACAACACCCGTGACACCAAAACGGCTTTCTTTTCTCTCTTTTCTCTACACTCTGGACTGTTAGCACACACACCAAATCAGAAAGGCTTTTTTCTCTCTTTTCTACATTATGGACTGTGGGGACACAAAACCGCTCTCTCTTTTTTGGGAATGGGTTTATCAATCACATCAGAATCCATACATACTGATCCTCCCGTAATAAAATGGTTGGATCTTATCAAACACACTTTGTTTCTTGTGACAATCAAGTCAGCGAAACAGCGTATACACGTCAAGACACTAAATCAAGTTTGCCACAAGAACTCATAAGTTTGGCAGTATTGCTCTGCCGTCAGCAATCATACACCCATTTTATTTTCGTGAGACATGTGCAGGCACCTGTTCATCTACTGTTCTATCACTATGAATTAGTTTATCTTTTATCAATAAGGATACTTCTACAACTACTATCTAAGTATGTCCGGACTTCTTATGTTGTCAATTGCTATATATGAATAAGTGGGTAGCTACTGACAAGCATTAAGCATGTCACACAGCCCAAACATATAACATTTCAGGACACACCACACAGTTAACAGTGAAGCGTGTCAAAGCCCAAACATGTAACATTCAACAGGACACTTACACAACACATTCAAATCAAACAGTCAGACAACATGCAAGAACATATACCCCAGCCGGCATTGCTCCCTGCCTATTTTCCTACAGCTCATTATGTGTGCGCACACCTTTATTCACAAACTCTTCAACTTATACTCTTTTACCGAAGCTGCTACAGCTCGATTGGCCGAATACCCTTAGATCCTATTTCGGTGAATTTGACATCTGCCTTACATGTAACAGATTAGCGGTTTAGCAGTTTTAATTTAGTTTGAGTGAAGGAATTCATTTTATAGCAAAATCCGAAATCGTGAAGAACTCATGAAAGTAAGCTTATTCTCGGATTCCTGAAACTTTAGATTTGCTCTTTCTTTTACTGCAAAGTACAACGTTGTTTTTTTTCTTTAAATCTTTCTAGACATGGTAAATATGAAGGACAAAGCAGTTTTAACATAGTTTGAGTGAAGGAATTCATTTTATAGATAAAATCCCAAGAGTCTGCTGAGAAAAGAGAGCCTGATGCCCTGCTCCCGCAGTGACGGATAATCGTACTCTGGTTCCTCTTCATAACGTACAAGTCTTTCGCCTTTCACTAAAGACTGCAGTCTTTTGCACAGAGTAAAAGACAAGGCAGCCATCGGATAGGGCCCGATTAGCCCTTTGTTGCTTGAATGGTGCTCGCTGGTACAACAACTTTGCACTCCAGCTTCGAACATCGGCACAGTCGCAACAAGTAAGGCGACTCTACTCAGAGAAGTCACTCTGCACAGTAACAAGATTTCTTTTGCACAGACAGAAAGGGCTTCACCCGCAAAGGTAAAGCCTGCCAAAAATAGAAACAAGTCATTAGTGCTGCTCTCCACGGAAGTCTTTAGTAAAAGGCGAAAGACTTGTACGTTATGAAGAGAAACCAGAGTACGATTATCCGTCGCTGCGGGAGCAGGGCATCAGGCTAGTTGGTATAGCCACCTTCCCCATGGTGAGCTTTGCTTGGTTGAGACGCTTGCTCCCCCCCACCTTGCTCCTTGGCTGACCAAGTAGGAACAATCGGGCCCAATTCGATGGCTGCAACACCTGAAAGAGATATTGATGCGAGACCCGATCAAAAGCTTTTTCAAAGTCTAAATTTAAGATGACAAGCCAGGTGTTTCTGTCTCTAGCGTAATCAATGATGTCTCGAATCAGTACGAGGCTGTCGGGGAGTTGTCTCCCTGAGATGGCACAAGCCTGGTCTGGGTGAATTACCTCCTCTAAAACAGAGGACATCCGTGTCGCTAAAACCTTGCTAAAAAGTTTACAGTCAAAGTTTAAAAGTGTGATGGGCCTCCAATTCATTAGGTCAGTCTTATCATTTTTTTTATAAAGTAGAGTCACTATTCCCACTCTAAAACTGTCAGGCAGTCGGTCGAGTTTTTCATAATCTTTAAAAACATCTAAAATGTCTGACGATAAAAGGTCCCAAAAGGTAAGATAGAATTCTGCAGGAAGCCCGTCTAAACCCGGAGCTCGACTTCTTTTAAAACCTGTTAGGCATTTTTTAACTCTAAAGAAGTAAAATCCTGTGTCAAGTGTGCATTCTCTTTTACGGTTTTGTCAACGAATTTAAAAAGTTCTGCCGATGTTTCCAAGTGCACTGGTTTCTTTTTGTACATGTTACTATAAAAGGTATATACAGTTTCAATCATCTCTTGTGGGGATTTTGTTAAAAACCTATCTTCTCTTTTTAGATTTTGAATACACTCCTTTTTATTTACAACTTTCTTAAAAAAGTACCGTGTGCATTTTTCACCTTCCTCAATTTCCTGCTCCCTGCTTCTTACAAAAATTCCTTTACTCTTTATATCTGCTAAAACTGACATTTCCTTTTTGACATCTTTGATTTCTTCATTAAAGTCTATGCCATACTGATTTAGTTTAAAGTAGCGCTGTAAGCGTTTCTGTAGTCCCATCATACATCTATTCTCTTTCCTTTTTTTTATGTTTACCTTGCTGTTTAGAAAAAGTCTGGGTCGTTTCCTTCACCATTTCCCACCATTGTGCATGTGTTTCGTAGAGGTCTTGAAAGGTCTGCCACTCTTTTTAACATTCCCTGTACTGACTGACTATGATTTCATCCTCCAACAGGGAACAGTTGAGTTTTCACAGACCACTTCCTATCGTCACACCAGAAGGGGGTGAAAGGGTGCAGGAGAGCATAAGGTGGTCTGAAAAGAAAACAGGGGTTAATCTAACATCAGAGGGTGGGCAATCTCTAGTAAAGAAATAATCAATGCGAGTGGCTCAGGTGCCATCATGACTAAACCAGGTGAAGCCCTCCTCTCTGGGATGCATGGTTTTAAAACAGTCAGTAAGCTTAAAATCCCTGCATATGCCCTGAAGTAAAATCGAAGTCTTATCCACTTTAAAATCTCCCCCTGCTCTTTTTCTATCTTTCCTGCTCAAGAAACAGTTAAAATCTCCTCCTACAACTAAAGGTACTTGCCCTAGCATGTAAAGCTGTATATCTTCTAAAAGGTCATACCTGTCATTTTTTCCATTGAAACCATAAATATTTAAGAGGTTAAAGTCTTGCCCCATAAAATTCAAGTGTGCTAAAAGTGCCCGTCCGTCTCTCACCACTGTGCTACCTTTCACCAGAACATGCGGATTTTTAATTAGAATGGCCACACCATCATTTTTATTTTGATTTGAGCCACTCCATATTGATAAATGGGGCCACATTTCCTCCCATTGTCTATGGTTTTTTAAAAAAGGTAGTCCACATTCTTGTATTAAAAACACATCTGATTTTATGGTGTCTAAGAAGGATAAAATACTCTGGGCTCTTGTCTTTGATTTCACACTTCTCACATTTAGTGTTGAGAAGGTGAGAACCATTAAAAGGATAAAGGAAAGTAGGTATGTCATTTTCGTTTTTCTAAGTTATCAAAACAAATTACACACTCAGGTTATTTCTTGGGAAACTAGCTCTTCCTTAATTTCTTTAGGTGAAAAGTGAGTAGGGCGATCTATATGTCCTTTTCGGACTCTCTGTTTTGGCCTCTGACGCAATGTTGCATTTAACTTTGAGTCCCTGGGGGTTGATTGCAGAGCTAAAGTTAAAAAGGAGACCTCATTTGGTGAGTCGGAGGGGAAGACTCTAGGTTCTTCCACTGAAGAACTGTCTGATAGGGACCTAACCCTTCCCCTCTTCTCTGATACCACTAGGGAATCAGAGGACAACTCAGATGCCGTCCTCTTCGGCTGTTGACCTTCGGGGAGGTAAGTATATTCACTAGACTCACCTGTCTGCTCTTCCTCCTCATTTAGCATAGCTCCACCCTCTGCCTGTGAATTCTCACAGACTTCAGCACTGAGTGGTGAGGCCTCTACAGGCCCCTCCCCTTTTTGCTCCTCACTTCCAATCCAAGCTTTTGGCGGGAAGTTTGAATTTATTGGGTCAACCTCTTCACTTTGTTCACCAACTGCCACCTCTGGTCCTTCTCTTTGTTGGCTTGACTGTGGCTTTACCGTCTTTAATTTGTTGGCAAAAGATTCTCCACAGAGATTACATTTCCTGCCATTTGGACACTCTCCAAAAGTGTGCCCAATTTCTCTGCACTTCCCACATATCACCTTGGTACAAGCCTCAACCAGGTGCCCATGCTCACCGCAGTTGCGGCAGAGCTTGGGCTGCCCCTGGTAGTGGATGTAACCTCGGTTTTCGAGGTGGCCAGAGTGTCACTTTGCATCTCCGCCCACCCGCTGCACTGAGCACTCTTCAGCCCTTTTAAATGGTATAACTTTGCACTCCCGCACACTCCAGCGAGCACCATTAAAGCAACAACTTTGCACTCCAGCTTCAAACATCGGCACAGTCGCAACAAGTAAGGCGACTCTACTCAGAGAAGTCACTCTGCACAGTAACAAGATTTCTTTAGTAAAAGGCGAAAGACTTGTACGTTATGAAGAGAAACCAGAGTACGATTATCCGTCACTGCGGGAGCAGGGCATCAGGCTAGTTGGGATAGCCACCTTCCCCATGGTGACCTTTGCTTAGTTGAGATGCTTGCTCCCCCCCTTGCTCCTCGGCTGACCAAGTAGGAACAATCGGGCCCTATTCGATGGCTGCCTTGTCTTTTACTCTTTGCAAAAGACAAGGCAGCAACAAAAACACCACGGGAACACCGTATTGAGGCTTTGTTCTGACCGCTCAATCGGTGTTGCGTTTCTTTCAAGCATTTCTCCCGGTTAGCCCACACTCGGCTCGCTCCCAGAGCCGTGTTAAAGTCTACTTCGCATTCACTCTCTTTTCTCAGCAGACTCTTGGGATTTTATCTATAAAATGAATTCCTTCACTCAAACTATGTTAAAACTGCTTTGTCCTTCATATTTACCATGTCTAGAAAGATTTAAAGAAAAAAAACAACGTTGTACTTTGCAGTAAAAGAAAGAGCAAATCTAAAGTTTCAGGAATCCGAGAATAAGCTTACTTTCATGAGTTCTTCACGATTTCGGATTTTGCTATAAAATGAATTCCTTCACTCAAACTAAATTAAAACTGCTAAACCGCTAATCTGTTACATGTAAGGCAGATGTCAAATTCACCGAAATAGGATCTAAGGGTATTCGGCCAATGGAGCTGTAGCAGCTTCGGTAAAAGAGTATAAGTTAAAGAGTTTGTGAATAAAGGTGTGCGCACACATAGTGAGCATTAGGAAAATAGGCAGGGAGCAATGCCGGCTGGGGTATATGTTCTTGTATGTTGTCTGACTGTTTGATTTGAATGTGTTGTGTAAGTGTCCTGTTGAATGTTACATGTTTGGGCTTTGACACGCTTCACTGTGGTTGTTAACTGTGTGGTGTGTCCTGAAATGTTATATGTTTGGGCTGTGTGACATGCTTAATGCTTGTCAGTAGCTTCCCACTTATTCCTATATAGCAACTGTCAACATAAGAAGTCTGGACATACTTTGATAGTAGTTGTAGAAGTATCCTTATTGATAATATATAAACTAATTCATAGTGATAGAACAGTAGATGAACAGGTGCCTGCACATGTCTCACGAAAATAAAATGGGTGTATGATTGCTGACGGCAGAGCAATACTGCCAAACTTATGAGTTCTTGTGGCAAACTTGATTCAGTGTCTTGACGTGTATACGCTGTTTCACTGACTTGATTGTCACAAGACACAAAGTGTGTTTGATAAGATCCGACCATTTTATTACAGGAGGATCAGTAAGTATGGATTCTGATGTGACTGATAAACCTATTCGTATCTTAAGCATAATCTAATACGTGAGACAACGCCCTGGCACACAATAAAAAAAAAAAGAGAGAGCGGTTTTGTGTCCCCACAGTCCATAATGTAGAAAAGAGAGAAAAAAGCCTTTCTGATTTGGTGTGTGCTCACAGTGCAGAGTGTAGAGAAAAGAGAGAAAAAAAGCCGTTTTGGTGTCACGGGTGTTGTGACTTACACACACACATTTCTGAATTGAGAAAGGAAATTATTTTAGAGGAAGCACTAGAGTTTAGATCCCACATTTGTTGATAGGCATTCATTTATTTCTTCACTTCTGATGAAGTTTCAACAATAAACAACAAACTTTGTATTATGAGAAAGAACCAGACTCATTCTTCAGGAATCCGAAAATAAGCTCTATTTTATAGGATTCTCCTATAAAACGAATTCCTTAACTCAAACCAAGTTAAGACTGCTTTGTCCTTCATATTTATTCATGTCTAATCAAGTTTAAACGATAAACAACGTTGTACTTTCTAGAATGAGAAAGAACTTCTTCAGCAATAAGCATCTCTCGACATATGACGTAGTACAGATTTTGCTTTAAAATTTATTCCTTCTATCAGCCTGACTTAAAACTGTTTGTCCTCCTTATTTATCCACTTCAAATCAAGTTTCAACTATTTAAAAAATTTTGTAGTTTGAGAAAGAACAACTTAATATTTAGCAATCAGTATAAAAAGAGGGTAAGAAAAGGTACAAATGCCAACCATACATCACTAGAAGGTGGAGCGGAAGTATTCGGCTGCAAGTAGGTGTGAATGTCCGACCATAATTTGTAAAAAGCGGGTAAGAAAAGGTTCGAATGCCCGACTATATAGCGGGAGGAGAGGTCTTCGGATTAGAGTGGGTGAGAATTTCCAACCATAATCTATAAAATGCGGTGGAAAAAAATGGAGTGAATGCCCCATAGAAAACTAAAAGGTGGAGCTGAAGTTTTCGGCTGCAAAAAGGTGTGAATGTCCGACTATATTGGTTGAAAAGCAGGTGAAGCAAGGTCTGAATGCCCAACCTTACATCATCAAAAGCGAGATCAGAGGTGTTTGGCTGCAAGAAGGCCATAGTTTGCCAAAAGCGGGTAAGGTGCGAATGACCTACTAAATATCAACAAAAGTGGGGGCGGAGGTCTTCGGATGCAAGTAGGTGTGAATATCCCAACATACAAGTATGGTGGAGAGGAAGTTGTGAATGGCCAACCATAGTAAAAAGCGGTTGAGAAAAGGTGCGAATGTCAAACCATACATGATCAAAACAGGGAGCGGAGGTGTTTGGCTGCGACAAGGTGTGAATGTCCACCCATAATTAATGAAAAGTGGGCAACAAGTAGGTTCGAATGCCCAACCATACATCATCAAAAGCAGGAGTGGATGTGTTCGGCTCCAAGAAGGTTTGAATGTCCGACCATAGTTTGTAAAAAGCGGGTAAGAAAAGGTTTGAATGCCTGAACATACACCATCAAAGGAGGGAGCGGAGGTCTTCCGCTGTAAGAAGGTGTGAATGTCCGACCATAGTTTGTAAAAAGCGGGTAAGAAAAGGTGCGAATGTCAAACCATACATGATCAAAACAGGGAGTGGAGGTGTTTGGCTGCGACAAGGTGTGAATGTCCACCCATAATTAATGAAAAGCCGGAAACAAGTAGGTTCGAATGCCCAACCATACATCATCAAAAGCAGGAGTGGATGTGTTCGGCTACAAGAAGGTTTGAATGTCTGATCATAGTTTGTAAAAAGCGGGTAAGAAAAGGTTGGAATGCCCGAACATACACCATCAAAGGAGGGAGCGGAGGTCTTCCGGTGTAAGACGGTCTCAATGTCCGAACATAGTTGGCAAAAAGCTGGTAAGAAAAGGTTAAAATACCCGACTGTACACAATCAATAGCGGGAGCGGAGTTGTTCGGCTGCAAGAAGGTGTGAACGTCCGACCAAAGTTTGTAAAAAGCAGGTAAGAAAAGGTTCGAATATCTAACCAAACATAATCAAAAGCGGGAGCAGAGCTGTTCGACTGCAAGTAGGTGTGAATGTCAGATCATAATTTGCAAAAAGCTGAATGCCCGACAATGTATGATCAAAAGAGGGAGCGGAGGTTTTCGGCTGCAAAAAGGTCTGAATGTCCAATTTCTAAAAACCGGGGAAGAAAAGGCTCGAAAGCAAGTTTATACACCATCAAAAGCGGGAACGGAGGTGTTCGAATGTAAGAAGGTCTGAATGTCCACCCATAATTACTGAAAAATGGGTAAGAAAAGGTGCAAATGCCCAACAATACATCATCAAAAGCAGGAGTGGATGTGTTCGGCTACAAGGTTTGAATGTCAGACTATAGTTTGTATAAAGCGGGTAAGGAAAGGTTCGAATGCCCAAACATACACCATCAAAAGATGTGTTCTTGTAGCCGAACACATCCACTCCTGCTTTTCATGATGTATGATGACCTACTCAAACCCGAACAACTCCGCTCCCTCTTTTGATGGTGTATAGTCGGGCTTTCGAGCCTTTTCTTCCCGGTTTTTACAAATTATGGTTGGACATTCAGACCTTCTTGCAGCCGAACACCTCCACTCCCTCTTTTGATCATACATTGTCGGGCATTCGCACCTTGTCTTACCCGCTTTTTACAAACTTTAGTGGGATGAGAATCAGCACCTCCAAATCCGAGACTATGGTTCTCAGCCGGAAAAGGGTGGAATGCTCTCTCCGGGTCGGGAATGAGATCCTTCCCCAAGTGGAGGAGTTCAAGTATCTCGGGGTCTTGTTCACGAGTGAGGGACGAATGGAGCGGGAGATTGACGGGCGGATCGGTGCGGCGTCTGCAGTGTTGCGGGCTCTGCACCGACCCGTCGTTGTGAAGAGGGAGCTGAGCCAGAAGGCGAAGCTCTCTACTTACTGGTCAATCTACGTTCCCATCCTCACCTATGGTCACGAGTTGTGGGTAGTGACCGAAAGAACAAGATCGCGAATACAAGCGGCCGAAATGGGTTTCCTCCGCAGGGTGTCTGGGCTCTCCCTTAGAGATAGGGTGAGAAGCTCAGTCATCCGGGAGGGGCTCGGAGTAGAACCGCTGCTCCTCCGCATTGAGAGGAGTCAGATGAGGTGGCTCGGGCATCTGGTTAGGATGCCCCCTGGGCGCCTCCCTGGGGAGGTGTTCCGGGCACGTCCCACTGGGAGGAGACCCCGGGGAAGACCCAGGACACGCTGGAGAGACTATGTCTCTCGGCTGGCCTGGGAACGCCTCGGGGTCCCCCCGGAAGAGCTGGAGGAAGTGGCCGGGGACAGAGACGTCTGGGTTTCTCTGCTCAAGCTGCTGCCCCCGCGACCCGACCCCCGGATAAGCGGCAGATGATGGATAGTGGGATATTCACACCTTCTTGCAGCTGAACCACCTCCGCTCCCTGTTTTGATCATGTATGGTCTGGCAATACTACCTTTTCTTACCCATTTGTGAGTAATTATGGCTGGACATTCACACCTACTTGCACCCGAACACCACCTCTCCCGCTTTTGATGATGTATGGACCGGCATTCTTACCTTTTCTTACACATTTTTCAGCAATTATGGTCGGAGATTCACACCTACTCACAGCCGAACAACTCCGCTCCCGCATTTGATGGTGTATAGTCGGGCATTCTCACCCTTTCTGATCAGCTTTTTGCAAATTATGATCTGACATTCACACCTACTTGCAGTCAAACAGCTCTGCTCCCGCTTTTGATTATTTTTGGTTGGATATTCGAATCTTTTCTTAACTGCTTTTTACAAACTTTGGTCGGACGTTCACGTCTTCTTGAAGTCGAACACCTCCGCTTCCGCTTTTGATGGTGTATATTCGGGCATACCAACCTTTTCTTACCCGCTTTTTACAAAACATGGTCGGACTTTCACACCTTCTTGTAGCTGAACAACTCCGCTCACTCTTTTGATTGTGCACAGTCGGGTATTTTAACCTTTTCTTACCCGCTTTTTAGCAACTATGGTCGGACATTCACACCTTCTTACAGCAGAACACCTCCGCTCCCTCTTTTGAGGGTGTATGTTCGGTCATTCGAACCTTTTCTTACCCGCCTTTTACAAACTATGGTCGGACATTCAAACCTTCTTGTAGCCGAACACATCCACTCCTGCTTTTGATGATGTATGGTTGGGCATTCGCACCTTTTCTTAACCATTTTTCAGTAATTATTGACAGACATTCAGACCTTCTTGCAGCTGAACCCCTCTGCTCCCGCTTTTGATGGTGTATAGTCGGGCTTTCGAGCCTTTTCTTCCCGGTTTTTACAAATTATGGTTGGACATTCAGACCTTCTTGCAGCCGAACACCTCTGCTCCCTCTTTTGATCATACATTGTCGGGCATTCGCACCTTGTCTTACCCGCTTTTTACAAACTTTAGTCGGACATTCACACCTTCTTGCAGCTGAACCACCTCCGCTCCCTGTTTTGATCATGTATGGTCTGGCAATATTACCTTTTCTTACCCGTTTGTGAGTAATTATGGCTTGACATTCCCACCTACTTGCAGCCGAACACCACCTCTCCCGCTTTTGATGATGTATGGACCGGCATTCTTACCTTTTCTAACACATTTTTCAGCAATTATGGTCGGACATTCACACCTACTCAGAGCCGAACACCTCTGCTCCCTCTTTTGATGGTGTATAGTAGGGCATTCTCACCCTTTCTCATCAGCTTTTTACAAATTATGATCTGACATTCACACCTGCTTTTGATAATGTATGGTTGGGCATTCGCACCTTTTTTTACCCATTTTTCAGGAATTATGGGTGGACATTCACACCTTCTTGCAGCTGAACACCTACTCTCCCGCTTATGATCATGTGCGGTTTGATATTCAAAAATTTTTCTTTCATGTTTTAAAGCAATTATTGACAGACATTCAGACCTTCTTGCAGCTGAACACCTCCGCTCCCTCTTTTGATCATACATTGTCTGGCATTCGCACCTTGTCTTACCCGCTTTTTACAAACTTTAGTGGGACATTCACACCTTCTTGCAGCTGAACCACCTCCGCTCCCTGTTTTGATCATGTATGGTCTGGCAATACTACCTTTTCTTACCCATTTGTGAGTAATTATGGCTGGACATTCACACCTACTTGCAGCCGAACACTACCTCTCCCGCTTTTGATGATGTATGGACTGGCATTCTTACCTTTTCTAACACATTTTTCAGCAATTATGGTCGGAGATTCACACCTACTCACAGCCGAACAACTCCGCTCCCGCATTTGATGGTGTATAGTCGGGTATTCTCACCCTTTCTGATCAGCTTTTTGCAAATTATGATCTGACATTCACACATACTTGCAGTCAAACAGCTCTGCTCCCGCTTTTGATTATTTTTGGTTGGATATTCAAATCTTTTCTTAACTGCTTTTTACAAACTTTGGTCGGACGTTCACGTGTTCTTGAAGTCGAACACCTCCGCTTCCGCTTTTGATGGTGTATATTCGGGCATACCAACCTTTTCTTACCCGCTTTTTACAAAACATGGTCGGACTTTCACACCTTCTTGCAGCCGAACACCACCTCTCTCGCTTTTGATGATGTATGGACCGGCATTCTTACCTTTTCTAACACATTTTTCAGCAATTATGGTTGGACATTCACACCTACTCAGAGCCGAACACCTCTGCTCCCTCTTTTGATGGTGTATAGTCGGGCATTCTCACCCTTTCTCATCAGCTTTTTGCAAATTATGATCTGACATTCACACCTGCTTTTGATAATGTATGGTTGGGTATTCGCACCTTTTTTTACCCATTTTTCAGGAATTATGGGTGGACATTCACACCTTCTTGCAGCTGAACACCTACTCCCCCGCTTATGATAATGTGCGGTTTGATATTCGAACATTTTCTTTCATGTTTTAAAGCAATTATTGACAGACATTCAGACCTTCTTGCAGCTGAACCCCTCTGCTCCCGCTTTTGATGGTGTATAGTCTGGCTTTCGAGCCTTTTCTTCCCGGTTTTTACAAATTATGGTTGGACATTCAGACCTTCTTGCAGCCGAACACCTCCGCTCCCTCTTTTGATCATACATTGTCGGGCATTCGCACCTTGTCTTACCCACTTTTTACAAACTTTAGTGGGATATTCACACCTTCTTGCAGCTGAACCACCTCCGCTCCCTGTTTTGATCATGTATGGTCTGGCAATACTACCTTTTCTTACCCATTTGTGAGTAATTATGGCTGGACATTCACACCTACTTGCAGCCGAACACCACCTCTCCCGCTTTTGATGATGTATGGACCGGCATTCTTACCTTTTCTAACACATTTTGCAGCAATTATGGTCGGAGATTCACACCTACTCACAGCCGAACAACTCCGCTCCCGCATTTGATGGTGTATAGTCGGGCATTCTCACCCTTTCTGATCAGCTTTTTGCAAATTATGATCTGACATTCACACCTACTTGCAGTCAAACAGCTCTGCTCCCGCTTTTGATTATTTTTGGTTGGATATTCGAATCTTTTCTTAACTGCTTTTTACAAACTTTGGTCGGACATTCACGTCTTCTTGAAGTCGAACACCTCCGCTTCCGCTTTTGATAGTGTATATTCGGGCATACCAACCTTTTCTTACCCGCTTTTTACAAAACATGGTCGGACTTTCACACCTTCTTGTAGCTGAACAACTCCGCTCCCTCTTTTGATTGTGCACAGTCGGGTATTTTAACCTTTTCTTACCCGCTTTTTAGCAACTGTAGTCGGACATTCACACCTTCTTACAGCAGAACACCTCCGCTCCCTCTTTTGAGGGTGTATGTTCGGTCATTCGAACCTTTTCTTACCCGCCTTTTACAAACTATGGTCGGACATTCAAACCTTCTTGTAGCCGAACAAATCCACTCCTGCTTTTGATGATGTATGGTTGGGCATTCGCACCTTTTCTTAACCATTTTTCAGTAATTATTGGTGGACATTCAGACCTTCTTGCAGCTGAACCCCTCTGGTCCCGCTTTTGATGGTGTATAGTCGGGCCTTCGAGCCTTTTCTTCCCGGTTTTTACAAATTATGGTTGGACATTCAGACCTTCTTGCAGCCGAACACCTCCGCTCCCTCTTTTGATCATACATTGTCGGGCATTCGCACCTTGTCTTACCCGCTTTTTACAAACTTTAGTCGGACATTCACACCTTCTTGCAGCTGAACCACCTCCGCTCCCTGTTTTGATCATGTATGGTCTGGCAATATTACCTTTTCTTACCCGTTTGTGAGTAATTATGGCTTGACATTCCCACCTACTTGCAGCCGAACACCACCTCTCCCGCTTTTGATGATGTATGGACCGGGATTCTTACCTTTTCTAACACATTTTTCAGCAATTATGGTCGGACATTCACACCTACTCAGAGCCGAACATCTCTGCTCCCTCTTTTGATGGTGTATAGTAGGGCATTCTCACCCTTTCTCATCAGCTTTTTGCAAATTATGATCTGACATTCACACCTGCTTTTGATAATGTATGGTTGGGCATTCGCACCTTTTTTTACCCATTTTTCAGAAATTATGGGTGGACATTCACACCTTGCAGCTGAACACCTACTCTCCCGCTTATGATCATGTGCGGTTTGATATTCGAAAATTTTCTTTCATGTTTTAAAGCAATTATTGACAGACATTCAGACCTTTTTGCAGCTGAACCCCTCTGCTCCCGCTTTTGATGGTGTATAGTCTGGCTTTCGAGCCTTTTCTTCCCGGTTTTTACAAATTATGGTTGGACATTCAGACCTTCTTGCAGCCGAACACCTCTGCTCCCTCTTTTGATCATACATTGTCAGGCATTCGCAACTTGTCTTACCCGCTTTTTACAAACTTTAGTCGGACATTCACACCTTCTTGCAGCTGAACCACCTCCGCTCCCTGTTTTGATCATGTATGGTCTGGCAATATTACCTTTTCTTACCCGTTTGTGAGTAATTATGGCTTGACATTCCCACCTACTTGCAGCCGAACACCACCTCTCCCGCTTTTGATGATGTATGGACCGGCATTCTTACCTTTTCTAACACATTTTTCAGCAATTATGGTCGGACATTCACACCTACTCAGAGCCGAACACCTCTGCTCCCTCTTTTGATGGTGTATAGTAGGGCATTCTCACCCTTTCTCATCAGCTTTTTGCAAATTATGATCTGACATTCACACCTGCTTTTGATAATGTATGGTTGGGCATTCACACCTTTTTTTACCCATTTTTCAGGAATTATGGGTGGACATTCACACCTTCTTGCAGCTGAACACCTACTCTCCCGCTTATGATCATGTGCGGTTTGATATTCAAAAATTTTTCTTTCATGTTTTAAAGCAATTATTGACAGACATTCAGACCTTCTTGCAGCTGAACACCTCCGCTCCCTCTTTTGATCATACATTGTCTGGCATTCGCACCTTGTCTTACCCGCTTTTTACAAACTTTAGTGGGACATTCACACCTTCTTGCAGCTGAACCACCTCCGCTCCCTGTTTTGATCATGTATGGTCTGGCAATACTACCTTTTCTTACCCATTTGTGAGTAATTATGGCTGGACATTCACACCTACTTGCAGCCGAACACCACCTCTCCCGCTTTTGATGATGTATGGACTGGCATTCTTACCTTTTCTAACACATTTTTCAGCAATTATGGTCGGAGATTCACACCTACTCACAGCCGAACAACTCCGCTCCCGCATTTGATGGTGTATAGTCGGGTATTCTCACCCTTTCTGATCAGCTTTTTGCAAATTATGATCTGACATTCACACATACTTGCAGTCAAACAGCTCTGCTCCCGCTTTTGATTATTTTTGGTTGGATATTCAAATCTTTTCTTAACTGCTTTTTACAAACTTTGGTCGGACGTTCACGTGTTCTTGAAGTCGAACACCTCCGCTTCCGCTTTTGATGGTGTATATTCGGGCATACCAACCTTTTCTTACCCGCTTTTTACAAAACATGGTCGGACTTTCACACCTTCTTGCAGCCGAACACCACCTCTCCCGCTTTTGATGATGTATGGACCGGCATTCTTACCTTTTCTAACACATTTTTCAGCAATTATGGTTGGACATTCACACCTACTCAGAGCCGAACACCTCTGCTCCCTCTTTTGATGGTGTATAGTCGGGCATTCTCACCCTTTCTCATCAGCTTTTTGCAAATTATGATCTGACATTCACACCTGCTTTTGATAATGTATGGTTGGGTATTCGCACCTTTTTTTACCCATTTTTCAGGAATTATGGGTGGACATTCACACCTTCTTGCAGCTGAACACCTACTCCCCCGCTTATGATAATGTGCGGTTTGATATTCGAACATTTTCTTTCATGTTTTAAAGCAATTATTGACAGACATTCAGACCTTCTTGCAGCTGAACCCCTCTGCTCCCGCTTTTGATGGTGTATAGTCTGGCTTTCGAGCCTTTTCTTCCCGGTTTTTACAAATTATGGTTGGACATTCAGACCTTCTTGCAGCCGAACACCTCCGCTCCCTCTTTTGATCATACATTGTCGGGCATTCGCACCTTGTCTTACCCACTTTTTACAAACTTTAGTGGGATATTCACACCTTCTTGCAGCTGAACCACCTCCGCTCCCTGTTTTGATCATGTATGGTCTGGCAATACTACCTTTTCTTACCCATTTGTGAGTAATTATGGCTGGACATTCACACCTACTTGCAGCCGAACACCACCTCTCCCGCTTTTGATGATGTATGGACCGGCATTCTTACCTTTTCTAACACATTTTGCAGCAATTATGGTCGGAGATTCACACCTACTCACAGCCGAACAACTCCGCTCCCGCATTTGATGGTGTATAGTCGGGCATTCTCACCCTTTCTGATCAGCTTTTTGCAAATTATGATCTGACATTCACACCTACTTGCAGTCAAACAGCTCTGCTCCCGCTTTTGATTATTTTTGGTTGGATATTCGAATCTTTTCTTAACTGCTTTTTACAAACTTTGGTCGGACGTTCACGTCTTCTTGAAGTCGAACACCTCCGCTTCCGCTTTTGATGGTGTATATTCGGGCATACCAACCTTTTCTTACCCGCTTTTTACAAAACATGGTCGGACTTTCACACCTTCTTGTAGCTGAACAACTCCGCTCCCTCTTTTGATTGTGCACAGTCGGGTATTTTAACCTTTTCTTACCCGCTTTTTAGCAACTGTAGTCGGACATTCACACCTTCTTACAGCAGAACACCTCCGCTCCCTCTTTTGAGGGTGTATGTTCGGTCATTCGAACCTTTTCTTACCCGCCTTTTACAAACTATGGTCGGACATTCAAACCTTCTTGTAGCCGAACAAATCCACTCCTGCTTTTGATGATGTATGGTTGGGCATTCGCACCTTTTCTTAACCATTTTTCAGTAATTATTGGTGGACATTCAGACCTTCTTGCAGCTGAACCCCTCTGGTCCCGCTTTTGATGGTGTATAGTCGGGCCTTCGAGCCTTTTCTTCCCGGTTTTTACAAATTATGGTTGGACATTCAGACCTTCTTGCAGCCGAACACCTCCGCTCCCTCTTTTGATCATACATTGTCGGGCATTCGCACCTTGTCTTACCCGCTTTTTACAAACTTTAGTCGGACATTCACACCTTCTTGCAGCTGAACCACCTCCGCTCCCTGTTTTGATCATGTATGGTCTGGCAATATTACCTTTTCTTACCCGTTTGTGAGTAATTATGGCTTGACATTCCCACCTACTTGCAGCCGAACACCACCTCTCCCGCTTTTGATGATGTATGGACCGGGATTCTTACCTTTTCTAACACATTTTTCAGCAATTATGGTCGGACATTCACACCTACTCAGAGCCGAACATCTCTGCTCCCTCTTTTGATGGTGTATAGTAGGGCATTCTCACCCTTTCTCATCAGCTTTTTGCAAATTATGATCTGACATTCACACCTGCTTTTGATAATATATGGTTGGGCATTCGCACCTTTTTTTACCCATTTTTCAGGAATTATGGGTGGACATTCACACCTTCTTGCAGCTGAACACCTACTCTCCCGCTTATGATCATGTGCGGTTTGATATTCAAAAATTTTTCTTTCATGTTTTAAAGCAATTATTGACAGACATTCAGACCTTCTTGCAGCTGAACACCTCCGCTCCCTCTTTTGATCATACATTGTCTGGCATTCGCACCTTGTCTTACCCGCTTTTTACAAACTTTAGTGGGACATTCACACCTTCTTGCAGCTGAACCACCTCCGCTCCCTGTTTTGATCATGTATGGTCTGGCAATACTACCTTTTCTTACCCATTTGTGAGTAATTATGGCTGGACATTCACACCTACTTGCAGCCGAACACTACCTCTCCCGCTTTTGATGATGTATGGACTGGCATTCTTACCTTTTCTAACACATTTTTCAGCAATTATGGTCGGAGATTCACACCTACTCACAGCCGAACAACTCCGCTCCCGCATTTGATGGTGTATAGTCGGGTATTCTCACCCTTTCTGATCAGCTTTTTGCAAATTATGATCTGACATTCACACATACTTGCAGTCAAACAGCTCTGCTCCCGCTTTTGATTATTTTTGGTTGGATATTCAAATCTTTTCTTAACTGCTTTTTACAAACTTTGGTCGGACGTTCACGTGTTCTTGAAGTCGAACACCTCCGCTTCCGCTTTTGATGGTGTATATTCGGGCATACCAACCTTTTCTTACCCGCTTTTTACAAAACATGGTCGGACTTTCACACCTTCTTGCAGCCGAACACCACCTCTCTCGCTTTTGATGATGTATGGACCGGCATTCTTACCTTTTCTAACACATTTTTCAGCAATTATGGTTGGACATTCACACCTACTCAGAGCCGAACACCTCTGCTCCCTCTTTTGATGGTGTATAGTCGGGCATTCTCACCCTTTCTCATCAGCTTTTTGCAAATTATGATCTGACATTCACACCTGCTTTTGATAATGTATGGTTGGGTATTCGCACCTTTTTTTACCCATTTTTCAGGAATTATGGGTGGACATTCACACCTTCTTGCAGCTGAACACCTACTCCCCCGCTTATGATAATGTGCGGTTTGATATTCGAACATTTTCTTTCATGTTTTAAAGCAATTATTGACAGACATTCAGACCTTCTTGCAGCTGAACCCCTCTGCTCCCGCTTTTGATGGTGTATAGTCTGGCTTTCGAGCCTTTTCTTCCCGGTTTTTACAAATTATGGTTGGACATTCAGACCTTCTTGCAGCCGAACACCTCCGCTCCCTCTTTTGATCATACATTGTCGGGCATTCGCACCTTGTCTTACCCACTTTTTACAAACTTTAGTGGGATATTCACACCTTCTTGCAGCTGAACCACCTCCGCTCCCTGTTTTGATCATGTATGGTCTGGCAATACTACCTTTTCTTACCCATTTGTGAGTAATTATGGCTGGACATTCACACCTACTTGCAGCCGAACACCACCTCTCCCGCTTTTGATGATGTATGGACCGGCATTCTTACCTTTTCTAACACATTTTGCAGCAATTATGGTCGGAGATTCACACCTACTCACAGCCGAACAACTCCGCTCCCGCATTTGATGGTGTATAGTCGGGCATTCTCACCCTTTCTGATCAGCTTTTTGCAAATTATGATCTGACATTCACACCTACTTGCAGTCAAACAGCTCTGCTCCCGCTTTTGATTATTTTTGGTTGGATATTCGAATCTTTTCTTAACTGCTTTTTACAAACTTTGGTCGGACATTCACGTCTTCTTGAAGTCGAACACCTCCGCTTCCGCTTTTGATAGTGTATATTCGGGCATACCAACCTTTTCTTACCCGCTTTTTACAAAACATGGTCGGACTTTCACACCTTCTTGTAGCTGAACAACTCCGCTCCCTCTTTTGATTGTGCACAGTCGGGTATTTTAACCTTTTCTTACCCGCTTTTTAGCAACTGTAGTCGGACATTCACACCTTCTTACAGCAGAACACCTCCGCTCCCTCTTTTGAGGGTGTATGTTCGGTCATTCGAACCTTTTCTTACCCGCCTTTTACAAACTATGGTCGGACATTCAAACCTTCTTGTAGCCGAACAAATCCACTCCTGCTTTTGATGATGTATGGTTGGGCATTCGCACCTTTTCTTAACCATTTTTCAGTAATTATTGGTGGACATTCAGACCTTCTTGCAGCTGAACCCCTCTGGTCCCGCTTTTGATGGTGTATAGTCGGGCCTTCGAGCCTTTTCTTCCCGGTTTTTACAAATTATGGTTGGACATTCAGACCTTCTTGCAGCCGAACACCTCCGCTCCCTCTTTTGATCATACATTGTCGGGCATTCGCACCTTGTCTTACCCGCTTTTTACAAACTTTAGTCGGACATTCACACCTTCTTGCAGCTGAACCACCTCCGCTCCCTGTTTTGATCATGTATGGTCTGGCAATATTACCTTTTCTTACCCGTTTGTGAGTAATTATGGCTTGACATTCCCACCTACTTGCAGCCGAACACCACCTCTCCCGCTTTTGATGATGTATGGACCGGGATTCTTACCTTTTCTAACACATTTTTCAGCAATTATGGTCGGACATTCACACCTACTCAGAGCCGAACATCTCTGCTCCCTCTTTTGATGGTGTATAGTAGGGCATTCTCACCCTTTCTCATCAGCTTTTTGCAAATTATGATCTGACATTCACACCTGCTTTTGATAATGTATGGTTGGGCATTCGCACCTTTTTTTACCCATTTTTCAGAAATTATGGGTGGACATTCACACCTTGCAGCTGAACACCTACTCTCCCGCTTATGATCATGTGCGGTTTGATATTCGAAAATTTTCTTTCATGTTTTAAAGCAATTATTGACAGACATTCAGACCTTTTTGCAGCTGAACCCCTCTGCTCCCGCTTTTGATGGTGTATAATCTGGCTTTCGAGCCTTTTCTTCCCGGTTTTTACAAATTATGGTTGGACATTCAGACCTTCTTGCAGCCGAACACCTCTGCTCCCTCTTTTGATCATACATTGTCAGGCATTCGCAACTTGTCTTACCCGCTTTTTACAAACTTTAGTCGGACATTAACACCTTCTTGCAGCTGAACCACCTCCGCTCCCTGTTTTGATCATGTATGGTCTGGCAATATTACCTTTTCTTACCCGTTTGTGAGTAATTATGGCTTGACATTCCCACCTACTTGCAGCCGAACACCACCTCTCCCGCTTTTGATGATGTATGGACCGGCATTCTTACCTTTTCTAACACATTTTTCAGCAATTATGGTCGGACATTCACACCTACTCAGAGCCGAACACCTCTGCTCCCTCTTTTGATGGTGTATAGTAGGGCATTCTCACCCTTTCTCATCAGCTTTTTGCAAATTATGATCTGACATTCACACCTGCTTTTGATAATGTATGGTTGGGCATTCACACCTTTTTTTACCCATTTTTCAGGAATTATGGGTGGACATTCACACCTTCTTGCAGCTGAACACCTACTCTCCCGCTTATGATCATGTGCGGTTTGATATTCAAAAATTTTTCTTTCATGTTTTAAAGCAATTATTGACAGACATTCAGACCTTCTTGCAGCTGAACACCTCCGCTCCCTCTTTTGATCATACATTGTCTGGCATTCGCACCTTGTCTTACCCGCTTTTTACAAACTTTAGTGGGACATTCACACCTTCTTGCAGCTGAACCACCTCCGCTCCCTGTTTTGATCATGTATGGTCTGGCAATACTACCTTTTCTTACCCATTTGTGAGTAATTATGGCTGGACATTCACACCTACTTGCAGCCGAACACCACCTCTCCCGCTTTTGATGATGTATGGACTGGCATTCTTACCTTTTCTAACACATTTTTCAGCAATTATGGTCGGAGATTCACACCTACTCACAGCCGAACAACTCCGCTCCCGCATTTGATGGTGTATAGTCGGGTATTCTCACCCTTTCTGATCAGCTTTTTGCAAATTATGATCTGACATTCACACATACTTGCAGTCAAACAGCTCTGCTCCCGCTTTTGATTATTTTTGGTTGGATATTCAAATCTTTTCTTAACTGCTTTTTACAAACTTTGGTCGGACGTTCACGTGTTCTTGAAGTCGAACACCTCCGCTTCCGCTTTTGATGGTGTATATTCGGGCATACCAACCTTTTCTTACCCGCTTTTTACAAAACATGGTCGGACTTTCACACCTTCTTGCAGCCGAACACCACCTCTCCCGCTTTTGATGATGTATGGACCGGCATTCTTACCTTTTCTAACACATTTTTCAGCAATTATGGTTGGACATTCACACCTACTCAGAGCCGAACACCTCTGCTCCCTCTTTTGATGGTGTATAGTCGGGCATTCTCACCCTTTCTCATCAGCTTTTTGCAAATTATGATCTGACATTCACACCTGCTTTTGATAATGTATGGTTGGGTATTCGCACCTTTTTTTACCCATTTTTCAGGAATTATGGGTGGACATTCACACCTTCTTGCAGCTGAACACCTACTCCCCCGCTTATGATAATGTGCGGTTTGATATTCGAACATTTTCTTTCATGTTTTAAAGCAATTATTGACAGACATTCAGACCTTCTTGCAGCTGAACCCCTCTGCTCCCGCTTTTGATGGTGTATAGTCTGGCTTTCGAGCCTTTTCTTCCCGGTTTTTACAAATTATGGTTGGACATTCAGACCTTCTTGCAGCCGAACACCTCCGCTCCCTCTTTTGATCATACATTGTCGGGCATTCGCACCTTGTCTTACCCACTTTTTACAAACTTTAGTGGGATATTCACACCTTCTTGCAGCTGAACCACCTCCGCTCCCTGTTTTGATCATGTATGGTCTGGCAATACTACCTTTTCTTACCCATTTGTGAGTAATTATGGCTGGACATTCACACCTACTTGCAGCCGAACACCACCTCTCCCGCTTTTGATGATGTATGGACCGGCATTCTTACCTTTTCTAACACATTTTGCAGCAATTATGGTCGGAGATTCACACCTACTCACAGCCGAACAACTCCGCTCCCGCATTTGATGGTGTATAGTCGGGCATTCTCACCCTTTCTGATCAGCTTTTTGCAAATTATGATCTGACATTCACACCTACTTGCAGTCAAACAGCTCTGCTCCCGCTTTTGATTATTTTTGGTTGGATATTCGAATCTTTTCTTAACTGCTTTTTACAAACTTTGGTCGGACGTTCACGTCTTCTTGAAGTCGAACACCTCCGCTTCCGCTTTTGATGGTGTATATTCGGGCATACCAACCTTTTCTTACCCGCTTTTTACAAAACATGGTCGGACTTTCACACCTTCTTGTAGCTGAACAACTCCGCTCCCTCTTTTGATTGTGCACAGTCGGGTATTTTAACCTTTTCTTACCCGCTTTTTAGCAACTGTAGTCGGACATTCACACCTTCTTACAGCAGAACACCTCCGCTCCCTCTTTTGAGGGTGTATGTTCGGTCATTCGAACCTTTTCTTACCCGCCTTTTACAAACTATGGTCGGACATTCAAACCTTCTTGTAGCCGAACAAATCCACTCCTGCTTTTGATGATGTATGGTTGGGCATTCGCACCTTTTCTTAACCATTTTTCAGTAATTATTGGTGGACATTCAGACCTTCTTGCAGCTGAACCCCTCTGGTCCCGCTTTTGATGGTGTATAGTCGGGCCTTCGAGCCTTTTCTTCCCGGTTTTTACAAATTATGGTTGGACATTCAGACCTTCTTGCAGCCGAACACCTCCGCTCCCTCTTTTGATCATACATTGTCGGGCATTCGCACCTTGTCTTACCCGCTTTTTACAAACTTTAGTCGGACATTCACACCTTCTTGCAGCTGAACCACCTCCGCTCCCTGTTTTGATCATGTATGGTCTGGCAATATTACCTTTTCTTACCCGTTTGTGAGTAATTATGGCTTGACATTCCCACCTACTTGCAGCCGAACACCACCTCTCCCGCTTTTGATGATGTATGGACCGGGATTCTTACCTTTTCTAACACATTTTTCAGCAATTATGGTCGGACATTCACACCTACTCAGAGCCGAACATCTCTGCTCCCTCTTTTGATGGTGTATAGTAGGGCATTCTCACCCTTTCTCATCAGCTTTTTGCAAATTATGATCTGACATTCACACCTGCTTTTGATAATATATGGTTGGGCATTCGCACCTTTTTTTACCCATTTTTCAGAAATTATGGGTGGACATTCACACCTTGCAGCTGAACACCTACTCTCCCGCTTATGATCATGTGCGGTTTGATATTCGAAAATTTTCTTTCATGTTTTAAAGCAATTATTGACAGACATTCAGACCTTCTTGCAGCTGAACCCCTCTGCTCCCGCTTTTGATGGTGTATAGTCTGGCTTTCGAGCCTTTTCTTCCCGGTTTTTACAAATTATGGTTGGACATTCAGACCTTCTTGCAGCCGAACACCTCTGCTCCCTCTTTTGATCATACATTGTCAGGCATTCGCAACTTGTCTTACCCGCTTTTTACAAACTTTAGTCGGACATTCACACCTTCTTGCAGCTGAACCACCTCCGCTCCCTGTTTTGATCATGTATGGTCTGGCAATATTACCTTTTCTTACCCGTTTGTGAGTAATTATGGCTTGACATTCCCACCTACTTGCAGCCGAACACCACCTCTCCCGCTTTTGATGATGTATGGACCGGCATTCTTACCTTTTCTAACACATTTTTCAGCAATTATGGTCGGACATTCACACCTACTCAGAGCCGAACACCTCTGCTCCCTCTTTTGATGGTGTATAGTAGAGCATTCTCACCCTTTCTCATCAGCTTTTTGCAAATTATGATCTGACATTCACACCTGCTTTTGATAATGTATGGTTGGGCATTCACACCTTTTTTTACCCATTTTTCAGGAATTATGGGTGGACATTCACACCTTCTTGCAGCTGAACACCTACTCTCCCGCTTATGATCATGTGCGGTTTGATATTCAAAAATTTTTCTTTCATGTTTTAAAGCAATTATTGACAGACATTCAGACCTTCTTGCAGCTGAACACCTCTGCTCCCTCTTTTGATCATACATTGTCAGGCATTCGCAACTTGTCTTACCCGCTTTTTACAAACTTTAGTCGGACATTCACACCTTCTTGCAGCTGAACCACCTCCGCTCCCTGTTTTGATCATGTATGGTCTGGCAATATTACCTTTTCTTACCCGTTTGTGAGTAATTATGGCTTGACATTCCCACCTACTTGCAGCCGAACACCACCTCTCCCGCTTTTGATGATGTATGGACCGGCATTCTTACCTTTTCTAACACATTTTTCAGCAATTATGGTCGGACATTCACACCTACTCAGAGCCGAACACCTCTGCTCCCTCTTTTGATGGTGTATAGTAGGGCATTCTCACCCTTTCTCATCAGCTTTTTGCAAATTATGATCTGACATTCACACCTGCTTTTGATAATGTATGGTTGGGCATTCACACCTTTTTTTACCCATTTTTCAGGAATTATGGGTGGACATTCACACCTTCTTGCAGCTGAACACCTACTCTCCCGCTTATGATCATGTGCGGTTTGATATTCAAAAATTTTTCTTTCATGTTTTAAAGCAATTATTGACAGACATTCAGACCTTCTTGCAGCTGAACACCTCCGCTCCCTCTTTTGATCATACATTGTCTGGCATTCGCACCTTGTCTTACCCGCTTTTTACAAACTTTAGTGGGACATTCACACCTTCTTGCAGCTGAACCACCTCCGCTCCCTGTTTTGATCATGTATGGTCTGGCAATACTACCTTTTCTTACCCATTTGTGAGTAATTATGGCTGGACATTCACACCTACTTGCAGCCGAACACCACCTCTCCCGCTTTTGATGATGTATGGACTGGCATTCTTACCTTTTCTAACACATTTTTCAGCAATTATGGTCGGAGATTCACACCTACTCACAGCCGAACAACTCCGCTCCCGCATTTGATGGTGTATAGTCGGGTATTCTCACCCTTTCTGATCAGCTTTTTGCAAATTATGATCTGACATTCACACATACTTGCAGTCAAACAGCTCTGCTCCCGCTTTTGATTATTTTTGGTTGGATATTAAAATCTTTTCTTAACTGCTTTTTACAAACTTTGGTCGGACGTTCACGTGTTCTTGAAGTCGAACACCTCCGCTTCCGCTTTTGATGGTGTATATTCGGGCATACCAACCTTTTCTTACCCGCTTTTTACAAAACATGGTCGGACTTTCACACCTTCTTGCAGCCGAACACCACCTCTCCCGCTTTTGATGATGTATGGACCGGCATTCTTACCTTTTCTAACACATTTTTCAGCAATTATGGTTGGACATTCACACCTACTCAGAGCCGAACACCTCTGCTCCCTCTTTTGATGGTGTATAGTCGGGCATTCTCACCCTTTCTCATCAGCTTTTTGCAAATTATGATCTGACATTCACACCTGCTTTTGATAATGTATGGTTGGGTATTCGCACCTTTTTTTACCCATTTTTCAGGAATTATGGGTGGACATTCACACCTTCTTGCAGCTGAACACCTACTCCCCCGCTTATGATAATGTGCGGTTTGATATTCGAACATTTTCTTTCATGTTTTAAAGCAATTATTGACAGACATTCAGACCTTCTTGCAGCTGAACCCCTCTGCTCCCGCTTTTGATGGTGTATAGTCTGGCTTTCGAGCCTTTTCTTCCCGGTTTTTACAAATTATGGTTGGACATTCAGACCTTCTTGCAGCCGAACACCTCCGCTCCCTCTTTTGATCATACATTGTCGGGCATTCGCACCTTGTCTTACCCACTTTTTACAAACTTTAGTGGGATATTCACACCTTCTTGCAGCTGAACCACCTCCGCTCCCTGTTTTGATCATGTATGGTCTGGCAATACTACCTTTTCTTACCCATTTGTGAGTAATTATGGCTGGACATTCACACCTACTTGCAGCCGAACACCACCTCTCCCGCTTTTGATGATGTATGGACCGGCATTCTTACCTTTTCTAACACATTTTGCAGCAATTATGGTCGGAGATTCACACCTACTCACAGCCGAACAACTCCGCTCCCGCATTTGATGGTGTATAGTCGGGCATTCTCACCCTTTCTGATCAGCTTTTTGCAAATTATGATCTGACATTCACACCTACTTGCAGTCAAACAGCTCTGCTCCCGCTTTTGATTATTTTTGGTTGGATATTCGAATCTTTTCTTAACTGCTTTTTACAAACTTTGGTCGGACGTTCACGTCTTCTTGAAGTCGAACACCTCCGCTTCCGCTTTTGATGGTGTATATTCGGGCATACCAACCTTTTCTTACCCGCTTTTTACAAAACATGGTCGGACTTTCACACCTTCTTGTAGCTGAACAACTCCGCTCCCTCTTTTGATTGTGCACAGTCGGGTATTTTAACCTTTTCTTACCCGCTTTTTAGCAACTGTGGTCGGACATTCACACCTTCTTACAGCAGAACACCTCCGCTCCCTCTTTTGAGGGTGTATGTTCGGTCATTCGAACCTTTTCTTACCCGCCTTTTACAAACTATGGTCGGACATTCAAACCTTCTTGTAGCCGAACAAATCCACTCCTGCTTTTGATGATGTATGGTTGGGCATTCGCACCTTTTCTTAACCATTTTTCAGTAATTATTGGTGGACATTCAGACCTTCTTGCAGCTGAACCCCTCTGGTCCCGCTTTTGATGGTGTATAGTCGGGCTTTCGAGCCTTTTCTTCCCGGTTTTTACAAATTATGGTTGGACATTCAGACCTTCTTGCAGCCGAACACCTCCGCTCCCTCTTTTGATCATACATTGTCGGGCATTCGCACCTTGTCTTACCCGCTTTTTACAAACTTTAGTCGGACATTCACACCTTCTTGCAGCTGAACCACCTCCGCTCCCTGTTTTGATCATGTATGGTCTGGCAATATTACCTTTTCTTACCCGTTTGTGAGTAATTATGGCTTGACATTCCCACCTACTTGCAGCCGAACACCACCTCTCCCGCTTTTGATGATGTATGGACCGGGATTCTTACCTTTTCTAACACATTTTTCAGCAATTATGGTCGGACATTCACACCTACTCAGAGCCGAACATCTCTGCTCCCTCTTTTGATGGTGTATAGTAGGGCATTCTCACCCTTTCTCATCAGCTTTTTGCAAATTATGATCTGACATTCACACCTGCTTTTGATAATGTATGGTTGGGCATTCGCACCTTTTTTTACCCATTTTTCAGGAATTATGGGTGGACATTCACACCTTGCAGCTGAACACCTACTCTCCCGGTTATGATCATGTGCGGTTTGATATTCGAAAATTTTCTTTCATGTTTTAAAGCAATTATTGACAGACATTCAGACCTTCTTGCAGCTGAACCCCTCTGCTCCCGCTTTTGATGGTGTATAGTCTGGCTTTCGAGCCTTTTCTTCCTGGTTTTTACAAATTATGGTTGGACATTCAGACCTTCTTGCAGCCGAACACCTCCGCTCCCTCTTTTGATCATACATTGTTGGGCATTCGCACCTTGTCTTACCCGCTTTTTACAAACTTTAGTCGGACATTCACACCTTCTTGCAGCTGAACCACCTCCGCTCCCTGTTTTGATCATGTATGGTCTGGCAATACTACCTTTTCTTACCCATTTGTGAGTAATTATGGCTGGACATTCACACCTACTTGCAGCCGAACACCACCTCTCCCGCTTTTGATGATGTATGGACCGGCATTCTTACCTTTTCTAACATATTTTTCAGCAATTATGGTCGGAGATTCACACCTACTCACAGCCGAACAACTCCGCTCCCGCATTTGATGGTGTATAGTCGGGCATTCTCACCCTTTCTGATCAGCTTTTTGCAAATTATGATCTGACATTCACACCTGCTTGCAGTCGAACAGCTCTGCTCCCGCTTTTGATTATTTTTGGTTGGATATTCGAATCTTTTCTTAACTGCTTTTTACAAACTTTGGTCGGACGTTCACGTCTTCTTGAAGTCGAACACCTCCGCTTCCGCTTTTGATGGTGTATATTCGGGCATACCAACCTTTTCTTACCCGCTTTTTACAAAACATTGTCGGACCTTCACACCTTCTTGTAGCTGAACAACTCCGCTCCCTCTTTTGATTGTGCACAGTCGGGTATTTTAACCTTTTCTTACCCGCTTTTTAGCAACTATGGTCGGACATTCACACCTTCTTACAGCAGAACACCTCCGCTCCCTCTTTTGAGGGTGTATGTTCAGTCATTCGAACCTTTTCTTACCCGCCTTTTACAAACTATGGTCGGACATTCAAACCTTCTTGTAGCCGAACACATCCACTCCTGCTTTTGATGATTTATGGTTGGGCATTCGCAACTTTTCTTAATCATTTTTCAGTAATTATGGGTGGAAATTCAGACCTTCTTGCAGCTGAACCCCTCTGCTCCCGCTTTTGATGGTGTATAGTCTGGCTTTCGAGCCTTTTCTTCCCGGTTTTTACAAATTATGGTTGGACATTCAGACCTTCTTTCAGCCGAACACCTCTGCTCCCTCTTTTGATCATACATTGTCGGACATTCGCACCTTGTCTTACCCGCTTTTTACAAACTTTAGTGGGACATTCACACCTTCTTGCATCCGAACACCTTCGCTTCCGCTTTTGTTGATGTATATTCGGGCATTCGAACCTTTTATTACCCGCTTTTTACAAACCATTGTCGGACTTTCACACCTTCTTGCAGCCGAACACCACCTCTCCCGCTTTTGATGATGTATGGTCCAGTATTCTTACCTTTTCTAACACATTTTTCAGCAATTATGGTCGGACATTCACACCTACTCACAGCTGGACACCTCCGCTCCCGCTTTTGATCATACAATGTCGGGACATCGCTCCTTGTCTTACCAGCTTTTTACAAACTTTAGTCGAACATTCACACGTTCTTGCAGCTGAACACCTCCGCTCCCGCTTTTGATGATGTATAGTCGGGCTTTCGAGCCTTTTCTTACCCGGTTTTTACAAATTATGGTTGGACATTCAGACCTTGCAGCCGAACACCTCCGCTCTCTCTTTTGATCATACATTGTCGGGATTCGCACCTTCTCTTACCCGCTTTTTACAAACTATAGTCAGACATTCACACCTTTCAGCTGAACCTCCGCTCCCTGTTTTGATCATGTATGGTCTGGCAATACTACCTTTTCTTCCCCCGTTTGTGAGTAATTATGGCTGGACATTCACACCTACTTGCAGTCGAACAGCTCTGCTCCCGCTTTTGATTATGTTTGGTTGGATATTCGAACCTTTTCTTAACTGCTTTTTACAAACCATGGTCGGACTTTCACACCTTCTTGTAGCTGAACAACTCCGCTCCCTCTTTTGATTGTGCACAGTCGGGTATTTTAACCTTTTCTTACCCGCTTTTTAGCAACTATGGTGGGACATTCACACCTTCTTACAGCAGAACACCTCCGCTCCCTCTTTTGAGGGTGTATGTTCGGTCATTCGAACCTTTTCTTACCCGCCTTTTACAAACTATGGTCGGACATTCAAACCTTCTTGTAGCCGAACACATCCACTCCTGCTTTTGATGATGTATGGTTGGGCATTCGCACCTTTTCTTAACCATTTTTCAGTAATTATTGACAGACATTCAGACCTTCTTGCAGCTGAACCCCTCTGCTCCCGCTTTTGATGGTGTATAGTCGGGCTTTCGAGCCTTTTCTTCCCGGTTTTTACAAATTATGGTTGGACATTCAGACCTTCTTGCAGCCGAACACCTCCGCTCCCTCTTTTGATCATACATTGTCGGGCATTCGCACCTTGTCTTACCCGCTTTTTACAAACTTTAGTCGGACATTCACACCTTCTTGCAGCTGAACCACCTCCGCTCCCTGTTTTGATCATGTATGGTCTGGCAATATTACCTTTTCTTACCCGTTTGTGAGTAATTATGGCTTGACATTCCCACCTACTTGCAGCCGAACACCACCTCTCCCGCTTTTGATGATGTATGGACCGGCATTCTTACCTTTTCTAACACATTTTTCAGCAATTATGGTCGGACATTCACACCTACTCAGAGCCGAACACCTCTGCTCCCTCTTTTGATGGTGTATAGTCGGGCATTCTCACCCTTTCTCATCAGCTTTTTGCAAATTATGATCTGACATTCACACCTGCTTTTGATAATGTATGGTTGGGCATTCGCACCTTTTTTTACCAATTTTTCAGGAATTATGGGTGGACATTCACACCTTCTTGCAGCTGAACACCTACTCTCCCGCTTATGATCATGTGCGGTTTGATATTCGAAAATTTTTCTTTCATGTTTTAAAGCAATTATTGACAGACATTCAGACCTTCTTGCAGCTGAACACCTCCGCACCCTCTTTTGATCATACATTGTCTGGCATTCGCACCTTGTCTTACCCGCTTTTTACAAACTTTAGTGGGACATTCACACCTTCTTGCAGCTGAACCACCTCCGCTCCCTGTTTTGATCATGTATGGTCTGGCAATACTACCTTTTCTTACCCATTTGTGAGTAATTATGGCTGGACATTCACACCTACTTGCAGCCGAACACCACCTCTCCCGCTTTTGATGATGTATGGACTGGCATTCTTACCTTTTCTAACACATTTTTCAGCAATTATGGTCGGAGATTCACACCTACTCACAGCCGAACAACTCCGCTCCCGCATTTGATGGTGTATAGTTGGGCATTCTCACCCTTTCTGATCAGCTTTTTGCAAATTATGATCTGACATTCACACCTACTTGCAGTCAAACAGCTCTGCTCCCGCTTTTGATTATTTTTGGTTGGATATTTAAATCTTTTCTTAACTGCTTTTTACAAACTTTGGTCGGACGTTCACGTGTTCTTGAAGTCGAACACCTCCGCTTCTGCTTTTGATGGTGTATATTCGGGCATACCAACCTTTTCTTACCCGCTTTTTACAAAACATGGTCGGACTTTCACACCTTCTTGCAGCCGAACACCACCTCTCCCGCTTTTGATGATGTATGGACCGGCATTCTTACCTTTTCTAACACATTTTTCAGCAATTATGGTTGGACATTCACACCTACTCAGAGCCGAACACCTCTGCTCCCTCTTTTGATGGTGTATAGTCGGGCATTCTCACCCTTTCTCATCAGCTTTTTGCAAATTATGATCTGACATTCACACCTGCTTTTGATAATGTATGGTTGGGTATTCGCACCTTTTTTTACCCATTTTTCAGGAATTATGGGTGGACATTCACACCTTCTTGCAGCTGAACACCTACTCCCCCGCTTATGATAATGTGCGGTTTGATATTCGAACATTTCCTTTCATGTTTTAAAGCAATTATTGACAGACATTCAGACCTTCTTGCAGCTGAACCCCTCTGCTCCCGCTTTTGATGGTGTATAGTCTGGCTTTCGAGCCTTTTCTTCCCGGTTTTTACAAATTATGGTTGGACATTCAGACCTTCTTGCAGCCGAACACCTCCGCTCCCTCTTTTGATCATACATTGTCGGGCATTCGCACCTTGTCTTACCCGCTTCTTACAAACTTTAGTGGGACATTCACACCTTCTTGCATCCGAACACCTTCGCTTCCGCTTTTGATGATGTATATTCGGGCATTCGAACCTTTTATTACCCGCTTTTTACAAACCATTGTCGGACTTTCACACCTTCTTGCAGCCGAACACCACCTCTCCCGCTTTTGATGATGTATGGTCCAGTATTCTTACCTTTTCTAACACATTTTTCAGCAATTATGGTCGGACATTCAAACCTACTCACAGCTGGACACCTCCGCTCCTGCTTTTGATCATACAATGTCGGGACATCGCTCCTTGTCTTACCAGCTTTTTACAAACTTTAGTCGAACATTCACACCTTCTTGCAGCTGAACACCTCCGCTCCCGCTTTTGATGATGTATAGTCGGGCTTTCGAGCCTTTTCTTACCCGGTTTTTACCAAGTATGGTTGGACATTCACAGCTTCCTCTCCACCATACTTGTATGGTGGGATATTCACACCCACTTGCATCCGAAGACCTCCGCCCCAAATTTTGTTGATATTTAGTCGGACATTCGCATCTTACCCGCTTTTGGCAAACTATGGCCTTCTTGCAGCCAAACAACTCTTATCTTGCTTTTGATGATGTAAGGTTGGGCATTCAGACCTTGCTTCACCTGCTTTTCACCAAATATAGTCAGACATTCACACCTTCTTGCAGCCGAACACTTCCGCTCCACCTTTTAGTGTTCTATCACACCTTTTTTTCACCGCATTTTATACATTATGGTTGGAAATTTTCAACCACTCTCATCCGAAGACCTCTCCTCCCGCTTTTGTTAATATATTTGAACTTTAGTTTGACATTCAAACCTTCTTGCAGCTGAACCACCTCCGCTCCCTGTTTTGATCATATATGGTCTGGCTACTACCTTTTCTTACCCGTTTGTGAGTAATTTTGGCTGGACATTCACACCTACTTGCAGTCGAACACAACCTCTCTCGCTTTTGATGATGTATGGACCGGCATTTTTACCTTTTCTAACACATTTTTCAGCAATTATGGTCGGAGATTCACACCTACTCACAGCCGAACAACTCCGCTCCCGCATTTGATGATGTATAGTCGGGCATTCTCACCCTTTCTCATCAGCTTTTTGCAAATTATGATCTGACATTCACACCTACTTGCAGTCGAACAGCTCTGCTCCCGCTTTTGATTATGTTTGGTTGGATATTCGAACCTTTTCTTAACTTCTTTTTACATATTTTGGTTGGACGTTCACACCTTCTTGTAGCCGAACACTTCCACTCTTGCTTTTGATGATGTATGGTTGGGCATTCACACCTTTTTTTTGCCCATTTTTCAGGAATTATGGGTGGACATTCACACCTTGCAGCTGAACACCTCCTATCCCACTTATGATCATGTGCGGTTTGATTTTCGAAAAGTTTCTTTCATGTTTTCTAGCAATTATTGATGGACATGTAGACCTTCTTGCAGCTGAACACCTCCGCTCCCGCTTTTGATCATACATTGTCAGGCATTCGCACCTTGTCTTACCCACTTTTTACAAACTTTAGTCGAACAGTCACACCTTTTTGCAGCCGAACACCACCTCTCCCGCTTTTGATGATGTATGGTCCAGCATTCTTACCTTTTCTAACACATTCTTCAGCAATTATGGTCGGACATTCACACCTACTCAGAGCCAAACACCTCCGCTCCCGCATTTGATGGTGTATAGTCGGGCATTCTCACCCTTTCTCATCAGCTTTTTACAAATTATGATCTGACATTCACACCTGCTTTTGATAATGTATTGTTAGGCATTCGCACCTTTTTTTTTACCCATTTTTCATGAATTATGAGTGGACATTCACACCTTCTTGCAGCCGAACACCTCATCTCCCGCTTATGATCATGTGCGGTTTGATATTCGAAAATTTACTTTCTTGTTTTAAAGCAATTATTGATGGACATTCAAACCTTCTTTTTGATGGTGTATAGTCGGGCTTTCGAGCCTTTTCTTCCCGGTTTTTACAAACCATGGTCGGACTTTCACACCTTCTTGTAGCCGAACAACTCCGCTCCCGCTATTGATTGTGTACAGTCGGGTATTTTAACCTTTTCTTACCCGCTTTTTACCAACTATGGTCGGACATTCACACCGTCTTAGAGCGGAACACCTCTGCTCCCGCTTTTGATGGTGTATAGTCGGGCATTCGAACCTTTTCTTACCCGCTTTTTACAAACTATGGTGGGACATTCAAACCTTCTTGTATCCGAAAACCTCCGCTCTCTCTTTTGATCATACATCGTCGGACATTCGCACCTTTTCTTACCCGCTTTTTACAAACCATGGTCGGACTTTCACATCTTCTTGTAGCCGAACACATCCGCTCCCGCTATTGATTGTGTACAGTCGGGTATTTTAACCTTTTCTTACCCGCTTTTTACCAAGTATGGTCGGACATTCACACCTTCGTACAGCGGAACACCTCCGCTCCCTCTTTTGATGGTGTATGTTCGGGCATTCAAACCTTTTCTTACCCGCTTTTTCCAAACTATGGTCGGCTATTCACAGCTTCCTCTCCACCATACTTGTATGGTGGGATATTCACACCCACTTGCATCCGAAGACCTCCGCCCCAAATTTTGTTGATATTTAGTCGGACATTCGCACCTTACCCGCTTTTGGCAAACTATGGCCTTCTTGCAGCCAAACACCTCTGATCTCGCTTTTGATGATGTAAGGTTGGGCATTCAGACCTTGCTTCACCTGCTTTTCACCAAATATAGTCGGACATTCACACTTTCTTGCAGCCGAACACTTCCGCTCCACCTTTTAGTGTTCTATCACACCTTTTTTTCACCGCATTTTATACATTATGGTCGGAAATTTTCAACCACTCTCATCCGAAGACCTCTCCTCCCGCTTTTGTTAATATATTTGAACTTTAGTCGGACATTCAAACCTTCTTGCAGCTGAACCACCTCCGCTCCCTGTTTTGATAATATATGGTCTGGCAATACTACCTTTTCTTACCCGTTTGTGAGTAATTATGGCTGGACATTCACACCTACTTGCAGCCGAACACAACCTCTCTCGCTTTTGATGATGTATGGACCGGCATTCTTACCTTTTCTAACACATTTTTCAGCAATTATGGTCGGAGATTCACACCTACTCAAAGCCGAACAACTCCGCTCCCGCATTTGATGGTGTATAGTCGGGCATTCTCACCCTTTCTCATCAGCTTTTTGCAAATTATGATCTGACATTCACACCTACTTGCAGTCGAACAGCTCTGCTCCGGATTTTGATTATGTTTGGTTGGATATTCGAACCTTTTCTTAACTTCTTTTTACATATTTTGGTTGGACGTTCACACCTTCTTGTAGCCGAACACTTCCACTCCTGCTTTTGATGATGTATGGTTGGGCATTCACACCTTTTTTTTGCCCATTTTTCAGGAATTATGGGTGGACATTCACACCTTGCAGCTGAACACCTCCTATCCCACTTTTGATCATGTGCGGTTTGATTTTCGAAAAGTTTCTTTCATGTTTTCTAGCAATTATTGATGGACATGTAGACCTTCTTGCAGCTGAACACCTCCGCTCCCGCTTTTGATCATACATTGTCAGGCATTCGCACCTTGTCTTGCCCACTTTTTAAAAAATTTAGTCGAACAGTCACACCTTTTTGCAGCCGAACACCACCTCTCCCGCTTTTGATGATGTATGGTCCAGCATTCTTACCTTTTCTAACACATTCTTCAGCAATTATGGTCGGACATTCACACCTACTCAGAGCCGAACACCTCCGCTCCCGCATTTGATGGTGTATAGTCGGGCATTCTCACCCTTTCTCATCAGCTTTTTACAAATTATGATCTGACATTCACACCTGCTTTTGATAATGTATTGTTAGGCATTCGCACCTTTTTTTACCCATTTTTCATGAATTATGGGTGGACATTAACACCTTCTTGCAGCCGAACACCTCCTCTCCCGCTTATGATCATGTGCGGTTTGATATTCGAAAATTTACTTTCTTGTTTTAAAGCAATTATTGATGGACATTCAAACCTTCTTTTTGATGGTGTATAGTCGGGCTTTCGAGCCTTTTCTTCCCGGTTTTTACAAACCATGGTCGGACTTTCACACCTTCTTGTAGCCGAACAACTCCGCTCCCGCTATTGATTGTGTACAGTCGGATATTCAAACCTTTTCTTACCCGCTTTTTACAAACTATGGTCGGACATTCACACCGTCTTACAGCGGAACACCTCTGCTCCCGCTTTTGATGGCGTATAGTCGGGCATTCGAACCTTTTCTTACCCGCTTTTTACAAACTATGGTGGGACATTCAAACCTTCGTGTATCCGAAAACCTCCGCTCTCTCTTTTGATCATACATTGTCGGACATTCGCACCTTTTCTTACCCGCTTTTTACAAACCATGGTCGGACTTTCACATCTTCTTGTAGCCGAACACATCCGCTCCCGCTATTGATTGTGTACAGTCGGGTATTTTAACCTTTTCTTACCCGCTTTTTACCAACTATGGTCGGACATTCACACCTTCGTACAGCGGAACACTAATAGATAATAGATTATGGTTGTAAATTCTCACCCACTCTCATCCGAAGACCTCTCCTCCCGCTTTTGTTAATATAAACCATTTGCACCTCTTTTTATACTGATTGCTGAAGATTAAGTTGTACTTTCTCAAACTACAAAACAATATATATATATATAAAATTAATTCCTTCTATCAGCCTGACTTAAAACTGTTTGTCCTCCTTATTTATCCACTTCAAATCAAGTTTCAACAAATAAAAAAATTTGTAGTTTGAGAAAGTACAACTTAATCTTCAGCAATCAGTATAAAAAGAGGTGCAAATGCCAACCATACATACCTAAAAGGTGGAGCGGAAGTATTCAGCTGCAAGTAGGTGTGAATGTTCGACTATAATTTGTAAAAAGCGGGTAAGAAAAGGTTCGAATGCCCGACTATATATTAACAAAAGCGGGAGGAGAGGTCTTCGGATGAGAGTGGGTGAGAATTTCCAACCATAATCTATAAAATACGGTGAAAAAAAATATGTGAATGCCTCATAGAACACTAAAAGCGGAAGTGTTTGGCTGCAAGAAGGTGTGAATGTCCGACTATATTTGGTGAAAAGCAGGTGAAGCAAGGTCTGAATGCCCAACCTTACATCATCAAAAGCGAGATCAGAGGTGTTTGGCTGCAAGAAGGCCATAGTTTTCCAAAAGCGGGTAAGGTGCGAATGTCCGACTAAATATCAACAAAATTTGGGGCGGAGGTCTTCGGATGCAAGTGGGTGTGAATATTCCACCATACAAGTATGGTGGAGAGGAAGCTGTGAATAGCCGACCATAGTTTGGAAAAAGCGGGTAAGAAAAGGTTTGAATGCCCGAACATACACCATCACAAGAGGGAGCGGAGGTGTTCCGCTGTACGAAGGTGTGAATGTCCGACCATAGTTGGTAAAAAGCGGGTAAGAAAAGGTTAAAATACCCGACTGTACACAACCAATAGCGGGAGCGGATGTGTTCGGCTACAAGAAGATGTGAAAGTCCGACCATGTTTTGTAAAAAGCGGGTAAGAAAAGGTGCGAATGTCCGACAATGTATGATCAAAAGAGAGAGCGGAGGTTTTCGGATACAAGAAGGTTTGAATGTCCCACCATAGTTGGTAAAAAGCGGGTAAGAAAAGGTTAAAATACCCGACTGTACACAATCAATAGCGGGAGCGGAGTTGTTCGTCTACAAGAAGGTGTGAAAGTCCGACCATGGTTTGTAAAAACCGGGAAGAAAAGGCTCGAAAGCCCGACTATACACCATCAAAAAGAAGTTTTGAATGTCCATCAATAATTGCTTTAAAACAAGAAAGTAAATTTTCGAATATCAAACCGCACATGATCATAAGCGGGAGAGGAGGTGTTCGGCTGCAAGAAGGTGTGAATGTCCACCCATAATTCATGAAAAATGGGTAAAAAAAGGTGCGAATGCCTAACAATACATTATCAAAAGCAGGCGTGAATGTCAGATCATAATTTGTAAAAAGCTGATGAGAAAGGGTGAGAATGCCCGACTATACACCATCAAATGCGGGAGCGGAGGTGTTCGGCTCTGAGTAGGTGTGAATGTCCGACCATAATTGCTGAAGAATGTGTTAGAAAAGGTAAGAATGCTGGACCATACATCATCAAAAGCGGGAGAGGTGGTGTTTGGCTGCAAAAAGGTGTGACTGTTCGACTAAAGTTTGTAAAAAGTGGGTAAGACAAGGTGTGAATGCCTGACAATGTATGATCAAAATCGGGAGCGGAGGTGTTCAGCTGCAAGAAGGTCTACATGTCCATCAATAATTGCTAGAAAACATGAAAGAAACTTTTCGAAAATCAAACCGCACATGATCATAAGTGGGATAGGAGGTGTTCAGCTGCAAGGTGTGAATGTCCACCCATAATTCCTGAAAAATGGGCAAAAAAAAGGTGTGAATGCCCAACCATACATCATCAAAAGCAGGAGTGGAAGTATTCGGCTACAAGAAGGTGTGAACGTCCAACCAAAATATGTAAAAAGAAGTTAAGAAAAGGTTCGAATATCCAACCAAACATAATCAAAAGCGGGAGCAGAGCTGTTCGACTGCAAGTAGGTGTGAATGTCAGATCATAATTTGCAAAAAGCTGATGAGAAAAGGTAAGAATGCCGGTCCATACATCATCAAAAGCGAGAGAGGTTGTGTTCGGCTGCAAGTAGGTGTGAATGTCCAGCCATAATTACTCACAAACGGGTAAGAAAAGGTAGTATTGCCAGACCATATATGATCAAAACAGGGAGCGGAGGTGGTTCAGCTGCAAGAAGGTTTGAATGTCCGACTAAAGTTCAAATATATTAACAAAAGCGGGAGGAGAGGTCTTCGGATGAGAGTGGTATAAAATTTCCGACCATAATGTATAAAATGCGGTGAAAAAAAGGTGTGATAGAACACTAAAAGGTGGAGCGGAAGTGTTCGGCTGCAAGAAGGTGTGAATGTCCGACTATATTTGGTGAAAAGCAGGTGAAGCAAGGTCTGAATGCCCAACCTTACATCATCAAAAGCGAGATCAGAGGTGTTTGGCTGCAAGAAGGCCATAGTTTGCCAAAAGCGGGTAAGGTGCGAACGTCCGACTAAATATCAACAAAATTTGGGGCGGAGGTCTTCGGATGCAAGTGGGTGTGAATATCCCACCATACAAGTATGGTGGAGAGGAAGCTGTGAATAGCCGACCATAGTTTGGAAAAAGCGGGTAAGAAAAGGTTTGAATGCCCGAACATACACCATCAAAAGAGGGAGCGGAGGTGTTCCGCTGTACGAAGGTGTGAATGTCCGACCATACTTGGTAAAAAGCGGGTAAGAAAAGGTTAAAATACCCGACTGTACACAATCAATAGCGGGAGCGGAGTTGTTCGGCTACAAGAAGGTGTGAAAGTCCGACCATGGTTTGTAAAAACCGGGAAGAAAAGGCTCGAAAGCCCGACTATACACCATCAAAAAGAAGGTTTGAATGTCCATCAATAATTGCTTTAAAACAAGAAAGTAAATTTTCGAATATCAAACCGCACATGATCATAAGCGGGAGAGGAGGTGTTCGGCTGCAAGAAGGTGTGAATGTCCACCCATAATTCATGAAAAATGGGTAAAAAAAAAGGTGCGAATGCCTAACAATACATTGTCAAAAGCAGGTGTGAATGTCAGATCATAATTTGTAAAAAGCTGATGAGAAAGGGTGAGAATGCCCGACTATACACCATCAAATGCGGGAGCGGAGGTGTTCGGCTCTGAGTAGGTGTGAATGTCCGACCATAATTGCTGAAGAATGTGTTAGAAAAGGTAAGAATGCTGGACCATACATCATCAAAAGCGGGAGAGGTGGTGTTCGGCTGCAAAAAGGTGTGACTGTTCGACTAAAGTTTGTAAAAAGTGGGTAAGACAAGGTGCGAATGCCTGACAATGTATGATCAAAAGCGGGAGCGGAGGTGTTCAGCTGCAAGAAGGTCTACATGTCCATCAATAATTGCTAGAAAACATGAAAGAAACTTTTCGAAAATCAAACCGCACATGATCATAAGTGGGATAGGAGGTGTTCAGCTGCAAGGTGTGAATGTCCACCCATAATTCCTGAAAAATGGGCAAAAAAAAGGTGTGAATGCCCAACCATACATCATCAAAAGCAGGAGTGGAAGTGTTCGGCTACAAGAAGGTGTGAACGTCCAACCAAAATATGTAAAAAGAAGTTAAGAAAAGGTTCGAATATCCAACCAAACATAATCAAAAGCGGGAGCAGAGCTGTTCGACTGCAAGTAGGTGTGAATGTCAGATCATAATTTGCAAAAAGCTGATGAGAAAGGGTGAGAATGCCCGACTATACATCATCAAATGCGGGAGCGGAGTTGTTCGGCTGTGAGTAGGTGTGAATCTCCGACCATAATTGCTGAAAAATGTGTTAGAAAAGGTAAAAATGCCGGTCCATACATCATCAAAAGCGAGAGAGGTTGTGTTCGACTTCAAGTAGGTGTGAATGTCCAGCCATAATTACTCACAAACGGGTAAGAAAAGGTAGTAGCCAGACCATATATGATCAAAACAGGGAGCGGAGGTGGTTCAGCTGCAAGAAGGTTTGAATGTCAAACTAAAGTTCAAATATATTAACAAAAGCGAGAGGAGAGGTCTTCGGATGAGAGTGGTTGAAAATTTCCAACCATAATGTATAAAATGCGGTGAAAAAAAAGGTGTGATAGAACACTAAAAGGTGGAGCGGAAGTGTTCGGCTGCAAGAAGGTGTGAATGTCCGACTATATTTGGTGAAAAGCAGGTGAAGCAAGGTCTGAATGCCCAACCTTACATCATCAAAAGCAAGATCAGAGTTGTTTGGCTGCAAGAAGGCCATAGTTTGCCAAAAGCGGGTAAGGTGTGAATGTCCGACTAAATATCAACAAAATTTGGGGCGGAGGTCTTCGGATGCAAGTGGGTGTGAATATCCCACCATACAAGTATGGTGGAGAGGAAGCTGTGAATAGCCCACCATAGTTTGGAAAAAGCGGGTAAGAAAAGGTTTGAATGCCCGAACATACACCATCAAAAGAGGGAGCGGAGGTGTTCCGCTGTACGAAGGTGTGAATGTCCAACCATACTTGGTAAAAAGCGGGTAAGAAAAGGTTAATATACCCGACTGTACATAATCAATAGCGGGAGCGGATGTGTTCGGCTACAAGAAGGTGTGACAGTCCGACCATGGTTTGTAAAAAGCGGGTAAGAAAAGGTGCGAATGTCCGACAATGTATGATCAAAAGAGAGAGCGGAGGTTTTCGGATACACGAAAGTTTGAATGTCCTACCATAGTTTGTAAATAGCTGGTAAGAAAAGGTTCGAATGCCCGACTATACACCATAAAAAGCGGGAGCGGAGGTGTTCCGCTGTAAGACGGTGTGAATGTCCGACCATGGTTTGTAAAAAGCAGTTAAGAAAAGGTTCGAATATCCAACCAAACATAATCAAAAGCGGGAGCAGAGCTGTTCGACTGCAAGTAGGTGTGAATGTCCAGTCATAATTACTCACAAACGGGGGAAGAAAAGGTAGTATTGCTAGACCATACATGATCAAAAGCGGGAGCGGAGGTGTCCAGCTGTGAGTAGGTGTGAATGTCCGACCATAATTGCTGAAAAATGTGTTAGAAAAGGTAAGAATACTGGACCATACATCATCAAAAGCGGGAGAGGTGGTGTTCGGCTGCAAGAAGGTGTGAAAGTCCGACAATGGTTTGTAAAAAGCGGGTAATAAAAGGTTCGAATGCCCGAATATACATCATCAAAAGCGGAAGCGGAGGTGTTCGGATGCAAGAAGGTGTGAACGTCCGACCAAAGTTTGTAAAAAGCAGTGAAAAGCGAGAAAAAGCTTTTCGTGAGTTCTGCATGATTTGGGATTTTGCTTATAAAATGCATTACTTCACTCAAACTATGTTAAAACTGATTTGTCCTTCATATTTACCATGTCTAGAAAGATTTAAACAAAAAAACAACGTTTTAATTTGCAGTAAAAGAAAGAGCAAATCTAAAGTTTCAGGAATCCGAGTATAAGCCTGCTTTCATGAGTTCTGCACGATTTCGGATTTTGCTATAAAATTAATTGCTTTGCTCAAACCAAGTTAAAACTGCTTTGTCCTTCCATATTCATCAATGTCTAGATCGACTTCAACAAAGAAAAACATTGGACTTTGCAGTAGAAGAAGTTGAAATCCATCTACACATTGATAAATATGAAGGACAAAGCAGTTCCAACTTGCCCATAAGAAAATAAGCTTATTCTCGGATTCCTGATCCTTCAGTGTTGCTCTTTCTTCTACTGCAAAATACAATGTTGTTCTTTGTTGAAGTCGATCTAGACATTGATAAATATGAAGGAAAAAGCAGTTTTAACTTGGTTTGAGTGAATGAATTCATTTTATACATAAAATCCCAAATCGTGCAGAACTCATGAAAATAAGCTTATTCTCGGATTCCTAAAACTTTTGATTTGCTCTTTCTTTTATTGCAAAGTACAACGTTGTTTTTTTTGTTTAAATCTATCGAGACATTGATAAATATGAAGGTAAAAGCCGTTTTAACATAGTTTGAGTGAAGGAATTGATTTTATAGATAAAATCCCAAATCATGCAGAACTCCTAAAAAGGGGCGTATGGCTTAATCACAAGCGTGGCTCTTTCTCATTCAGGGTAGTATGAGGAAGTTTATGCTTGAAATATATGTAGAAATGGGTACATATGAAGGACAAAGCAGTGTTAACTTAGTTTGAGTGAAGGAATTCATTTTATACATAAAATCCCAAATCATGCAGAACGTATGAAAAGAAGCTTATTCTCGGATTCCTGATCTTTCAGTTTTGCTCTTTCTTCTACTGCAAAATACAATGTTGTTCTTTGTTGACGTCGATCTAGACATTGATAAATATGAAGGAAAAAGCAGTTTTAACTTGGTTTGAGTGAATGAATTCATTTTATACATAAAATCCGAAATCGTGCAGAACTCATGAAAATAAGCTTATTCTCGGATTCCTAAAACTTTTGATTTGCTCTTTCTTTTATTGCAAAGTACAATGTTGTTTTTTTGTTTAAATCTATTGAGACATTGATAAATATGAAGGTAAAAGCCGTTTTAACATAGTTTGAGTGAAGGAATTAATTTTATAGATAAAATCCCAAACCATGCAGAACTCCTCAAAAGGGGCGTATGGCTTAATCACAAGTGTGGCTCTTTCTCATTCAGGGTAGTATGAGGAAGTTTATGCTTGAAATATATGTAGAAATGGGTACATATGAAGGACAAAGCAGTGTTAACTTAGTTTGTGTGAAGGAATTCATTTTATACATAAAATCCGAAATCGTGCAGAACTCATGAAAATAAGCTTATTCTCGGATTCCTAAAACTTTTGATTTGCACTTTCTTTTACTGCAAAGTACAACGTTGTTTTTTGTTGAAATCTATCTAGACATTGATGAATACCAGCCGAAACTCTGCTGCCGCTTTTGATCATTTATGGTTGGGCATTCTTACCTTTTCTTACCCGCTTTTTACAAATTATGATCTTACATTCACACCTACTTGCAGTCGAACACCTTCTCATCCACTTATGATCATGTGCGGTTGGGCTTTCGCACCTTTTCTTACCCATTTTCAGTAATTATGGGTGGACATTCAGACCTTCTTGCAGCCGAAAACCTCCGCTCCTCTTTTGATCATACATTGTCGGGCATTCACACCTTGTCTTACCCGCTTTTTACAAACTTTAGTCGGACATTCAAACCTTCTTGCAGCTGAACCACCTCCGCTCCCTGTTTTGATCATATATGGTCTGGCAATAGTACCTTTTCTTACCCGTTTGTGAGTAATTATGGTTTACATTCACACCTACTTGCAGCCGAACACAACCTCTCCCGCTTTTGATGATATATGGTCCGGCATTCTTACCTTTTCTAACACATTTTTCAGCAATTATGGTCGGACATTCACACCTACTCACAGACGAACACCTCCGCTCCCATATTTGATAGTGTATAGTCGGGCATTCTCACCCTTTCTCAACAGCTTTTTGCAAATTATGATATGATATTCACACCTACTTGCAGTCGAACAGCTCTGCTCCCGCTTTTGATTATGTTTGGTTGGATATTCGAACATTTTCTTAACTGCTTTTTACTAACTTTGGTCGGACGTTCACACCGTCTTGCAGCCGAACACCTCCACTTCCGCTTTTGATGGTATATAGTCGGGCATTCGAGCCTTTTCTTTCCCGCCTATTACTTACTATGGTTGGACATTCAAACCTTCTTGTAACCGAACACATCCGCTCCTGCTTTTGATGATGTATGATTTGGCATTCGCACCTTTTCTTACCCATTTTTCAGTAATTTTTGGTCGGACATTCAGACCTTCTTGCACCAGAACACCTCTGCTCCCGCTTTTGATGGTGTATAGTCGGGCTTTCGAGCCTTTTCTTCCCCGATTTTTACAAATTATGGTTGGACATTCAGACCTTGCAGCCGAAAACCTCCGCTCCCTCTTTTGATCATACATTGTCGGGCATTCGCCCCTTGTCTTACACGGTTTTTACAAACTTTAGTCAGACATTCACACCTTGCAGCTGAACCACCTCCATTCCCTGTTTTGATCATGTGTGGTCTGGAAATACTACCTTTTCTTCCCCCGTTTGTGAGTAATTATGGCTGGACATTCACACCTACTTGCAGCCGAAAAACCACCTCTCCCGCTTTTGATGATGTATTGTCCGGCATTCTAGTCTTTTCTATCACATTTTTCAGCAATTATGATCTGACATTCACACCTACTTGCAGTCGAACAGCTCTGCTCCCGCTTTTGATTATGTTCGGTTGGATATTCAAACCTTTTCTTAACTGCTTTTTAAAAACTTTGGTCGGACGTTCACACCTTCTTGCAGCCGAACACCTCCGCTTCCGCTTTTGATGGTATATATTCGGGTATTCGAACCTTCTCTTACCCGCTTTTTACAAACCATGGTTGGACTTTCATACCTTCTTGTAGCTGAACAACTCCACTCCTGCTTTTGATGATTTATGGTTGGACATTCGCATCTTTTCCTACCCATTTTTCAGTAATTATGGGTGGATATTCACACCTTCTTGCAGCTGAACACCTCCTCTCCCGCTAATGATCATGTAAGGTTTGATATTCGAAAATTTTCTTTCATGTTTTAAAGCAATTATTAATTGACATTCACACCTACTTGCAGCCGAACACCACCTCTCCCGCTTTTGATGATGTATGGACCGGCATTCTTACCTTTTCTAACACATTTTTCAGCAATTATGGTTGGAGAATCACACCTACTCACAGCCGAACAACTCCGCTACCGCATTTGATGGTGTATAGTCGGGATTTCTCACCCTTTCTCATCAGCTTTTTGCAAATTATTCTCTGACATTCACACCTACTTGCAGTCGAACAGCTCTGCTCCCGCTTTTGATTATGTTTGGTTAGATATTCGAACCTTTTCTTAACTGCTTTTTCACAAACTTTGGTCGGACGTTCACACCTTCTTGCATCCGAACACCTACGCTTCCGGTTTTGATAGTGTATATTCGGGCATACGAACCTTTTCTTACCCGCTTTTTACAAACCATGGTCGGACTTTCACACCTTCTCTTAGCTGAACAACTCCGCTCCCTCTTTTGATTGTGTACAGTCGGGTATTTTAACCTTTTCTTACCCGCTTTTTACCAACTATGATCGGACATTCACACCGTCTCACAGCGGAACACCTCCGCTACCTCTTTTTGATGGTGTATATTCGGGCATACGAACCTTTTCTTACCCGCTTTTTACAAACCATGGTCGGACTTTCACACCTTCTCTTAGCTGAACAACTCCGCTCCCTCTTTTGATTGTGTACAGTCGGGTATTTTAACCTTTTCTTACCGGCTTTTTACCAACTATGGTCGGACATTCACACCTTCTTACAGCGGAACACCTCCGCTCCCTCTTTTGATGGTGTATGTTTGGGCGTTCGAACCTTTTCTTACCCGCTTTTTACAAACTATGGTCGGACATTCAAACCTTCTTGTAGCCGAACATATCCACTCGTGCATTTGATGATGTATGGTTGGGAATTCGCACCTTTTCTTACCCATTTTTCAGTAATTATGGGTGGACATTCACACCTTCTTGCAGCTGAACACCTCCTCTCCCGCTTATTATCATGTGCGGTTTGATATTCGAAAATTCTCTTTCATGTTTTCTAGCAATTATTGATGGACATTCAGACCTTCCTGCAGCTGAACACCTCCGCTCCAGCTTTTGATGGTGTATAGTCAGGCTTTCGAGCCTTTTCTTCCCCGGTTTTTACAAATTATGGTTGGACATTCAGACCTTCTTTCAGCCGAAAACCTCCGCTCCCTCTTTTGATCATACATTGTTGGGCATTCGCACCTTTTCTTACCCGCTTTTTACAAACTTTAGTCGGACATTAACACCTTCTTGCAGCTTAACCACCTCCGCTCCCTGTTTTGATCATGTATGGTCTGGCAATACAACCTTTTCTTACCCTTTTGTGAGTAATTATGGCTGGACATTCACACCTACTTGCAGCCGAACACCACCTCTCCCGCTTTTGATGATGTATGGACCGGCATTCTTACCTTTTCTAACACATTTTTCAGCAATTATGGTTGGAGATTCACACCTACTCACAGCCGAACACCTCCGCTCCCGCATTTGATGGTGTATATTCGGGCATACGAACCTGTTCTTACCCGCTTTTTACAAACCATGGTCGGACTTTCACACCTTCTTGTAGCTGAACAACTCTGCTATCTCTTTTGATTGTGTACAGTCGGGCATACAAACCTGTTCTTACCCGCTTTTTACAAACTATGGTCGGACATTCAAACCTTCTTGTAGCCGAACACATCCACTCCTGCTTTTGATGATGTATGGTTGGGCATTCGCACCTTTTCTTACCAATTTTTCAGTAATTATGGGTGGATATTCACACCTTCTTGCAGCGGAACACCTCCTCTCCCGCTTATGATTATGTGCGGTTTGATATTCGAAAATTTTCTTTCATGTTTTATAGCAATTATTGATGGACATTCATACCTTCTTGAAGCCGAACACATCCACTCCTGCTTTTGATGATGTATGATTGGGCATTCGAACCTACTTGTTGCCCGTTTTTCATTAATTATGGGTGGACATTCACACCTTGTCGCAGCCAAACACCTCCGCTCCCTGTTTTGATCATGTATGTTTTGACATTCGCACCTTTTCTCACCTGCTTTTTACTATTGTCAGCCAATCACAGCTTCCTCTCCACCATACTTGTATGGTAGGAAATTCTCACCCACTCTCATCCGAAGACCTCTCCTCCCGCTTTTGTTCATATTTAGTCGGGCATTTGAACCTTTTCTAACCCACTTTTTACAAATTATGGTCGAACATTCACACCTACTTGCAGCTGAATACTTCCGCTCCACCTTTTAGTGATGTATGGTTGGCATTTGCATCTTTTGTTACCCTCTTTTTATACTGATTGCTGAAGATTAAGTTGTTCTTTCTCAAACTACAATTTTTTTTTAATTGTTGAAACTTGATTTGAAGTGGATAAATAAGGAGGACAAACAGTTTTAAGTCACGCTGATAGAAGAAATTAATTTTATAGCAAAATCTGTATTTCGTCATATGTCGAGAGATGCTTATTGCTGAAGAAGTTCTTTCTCATTCTACAAAGTACAACGTTGTTTATCGTTGAAACTTGATTAGACATGAATAAATATGAAGGACAAAGCAGTCTTAACTTTGTTTGAGTTAATTAATCCGTTTTATAGGAGAATCCGAATTCGTGCTTATTTTCGGATTCCTGAAGAATGAGTCTGGTTCTTTCTCATAATACAAAGTTTGTTGTTTATTGTTGAAACTTCATCAGAAGTGAAGAAATAAATGAATGCCTATCAACAAATGTGGGATCTAAACTCTACTGCTTCCTCTAAAATAATTTCTTTTCTCAATTCAGAAATGTGTGTGTGTAAGTCACAACACCCGTGACACCAAAACGGCTTTCTTTTCTCTCTTTTCTCTACACTCTGCACTATGAGCACACACACCAAATCAGAAAGGCTTTTTTCTCTCTTTTCTACATTATGGACTGTGGGGACACAAAACCGCTCTCTCTTTTTTTTTTTGATTGTGTGCCAGGGCGTTGTCTCACGTATTAGATTATGCTTAAGATACGAATGGGTTTATCAGTCACATCAGAATCCATACATACTGATCCTCCCGTAATAAAATGGTCGGATCTTATCAAACACACTTTGTTTCTTGTGACAATCAAGTCAGTGAAACAGCGTATACACGTCAAGACACTGAATCAAGTTTGCCACAAGAACTCATAAGTTTGGCAGTATTGCTCTGCCGTCAGCAATCATACACCCATTTTATTTTCGTGAGACGTGCAGGCACCTGTTCATCTACTGTTCTATCACTATGAATTAGTTTATCTATTATCAATAAGGATACTTCTACAACTACTATCAAAGTATGTCTAGACTTCTTATGTTGTCAGTTGCTATATATGAATAAGTGGGTAGCTACTGACAAGCATTAAGCATGTCACACAGCCCAAACATATAACATTTCAGGACACACCACACAGTTAACAACCACAGTGAAGTGTCAAAGCCCAAACATTCAACAGGACACTTACACAACACATTCAAATCAAACAGTCAGACAACATACAAGAACATATACCCCAGCCGGCATTGCTCCCTGCCTATTTTCCTACAGCTCACTATGTGTGCGCACACCTTTATTCACAAACTCTTCAACTTATACTCTTTTACCGAAGCTGCTACAGCTCGATTGGCCGAATACCCTTAGATCCTATTTCGGTGAATTTGACATCTGCCTTACATGTAACAGATTAGCGGTTTAGCAGTTTTAATTTAGTTTGAGTGAAGGAATTCATTTTATAGCAAAATCCGAAATCGTGAAGCACTCATGAAAGTAAGCTTATTCTCGGATTCCTGAAACTTTAGATTTGCTCTTTCTTTTACTGCAAAGTACAACGTTGTTTTTTTTGTTTAAATCTTTCTAGACATGGTAAATATGAACGACAAAGCAGTTTTAACATAGTTTGAGTGAAGGAATTCATTTTATAGATAAAATCACAAGAGTCTGCAGAGAAAAGAGAGTGAATGCGAAGTAGACTTTAACACGGCTATGGGAGCGAGCCGAGTGTCGGCTAACCAGGAGAATTGCTTGAAAGAAACGCGACACCGAATGAGCGGTCAGAACAAAGCCTCAATACGGGATTCTCGTGGTGTTTTTGTTGCTGCCTTGTCTTTTGCATAGCGTCTCAACCAAGCAAAGCTCACCATGGGGAAGGTGGCTATACCAACTAGCCTGATGCCCTGCTCCCGCAGTGACGGATAATCGTACTCTGGTTTCTCTTCATAACATACAAGTCTCTCGCCTTTTACTAAAGACTTCCGTGGAGAGCAGCACTAATGAGTTGTTTCTATTATTGGCAGGCTTTACCTTTGCGGGTGAAGCCCTTTCTGTCTGTGCAAAAGAAATCTTGCTACTTTGCAGAGTGACTTCTCTGAGTAGAGTCGCCTTACTTGTTGCGACTGTGCCGATGTTCGAAGCTGGAGTGCAAAGTTGTTGCTTGAATGGTGCTTGCTGGAGCATGCGGGAGTGCAAAGTTATACCATTTAAAAGGGCTGAAGAGTGCTCAGTGCAGCGGGTGGGCGGAGGTGCAACGTGACACTCTGGCCACCTATGGCCATAAAAAGAACACTGCTACAAGTGCGCATTGTGCCAGCAAGGGCCCTCGGACCTGAAACAGTGGACAGTTATCGCTTCTCGGCCTTTTGGCTAAGATCAAGTGTAGTATCTGTTCTTATCAGTTTAATATGTCCTCTATACGAGGACAACATATTAAATGGATTTTTAAGAATAGGAGTTGAAAAAGAAGCTTGCTCCGTTCACTCCAAGCCTCGACCCGGAACTGCAGTGCCGCTGGGAACGGTGCGCTCTCCTCTGCTCTTGTGAAAAAGCAAACAGCAGTGCAGGATGGAAGTTTCAGGGAGCCCAAGATGAAACTTTCTTTTAATCTGCTGAGAAAAGAGAGTGAATGCGAAGTGGACTTTAACACGGCTCTGGGAGCGAGCCGAGTGTGGGCTAACCAGGAGAATTGCTTGAATGAAACGCGAAACCGAATGAGCGGTCAGAACAAAGTCTCAATACGGTGTTCCCGTGGTGTTTTTGTTGCTGCCTTGTCTTTTGCACAGAGTAAAAGACAAGGCAGCCATCGAATAGGGCCCGATTGTTCCTAGTTGGATCAAGCGTCTCAACCAAGCAAAGCTCACCATGGGGAAGGTGGCTATACCAACTAGCCTGATGCCCTGCTCCCGCAGTGACGGATAATCGTACTCTGGTTTCTTTTCATAACGTACAAGTCTTTCGCCTTTTACTAAAGATTGAGAAAGAACAACTTAATCTTCAGCAATCAGTATAAAAAGAGGTGCAAATGCCAACCATACATACCTAAAAGGTGGAGCGGAAGTATTCAGCTGCAAGTAGGTGTGAATGTTCGACCATAATTTGTAAAAAGCGGGTAAGAGAAGGTTCGAATGCCCGACTATATATTAACAAAAGCGGGAGGAGAGGTCTTCGGATGAGAGTGGGTGAGAATTTCCAACCATAATCTATAAAATACGGTGAAAAAAAATATGTGAATGCCTCATAGAACACTAAAAGCGGAAGTGTTCGGCTGCAAGAAGGTGTGAATGTCCGACTATATTTGGTGAAAAGCAGGTGAAGCAAGGTCTGAATGCCCAACCTTACATCATCAAAAGCGAGATCAGAGGTGTTTGGCTGCAAGAAGGCCATAGTTTGCCAAAAGCGGGTAAGGTGCGAATGACCGACTAAATATCAACAAAAGTGGGGGCGGAGGTCTTCGGATGCAAGTGGGTGTGAATATCCCACCATACAAGTGTGGTGGAGAGGAAGCTGTGAATGGCCGACCATAGTAAAAGGCGGGTGAGAGAAGGTGCGAATGTCAAACCATACATAATCAAAACAGGGAGCGGAGGTGTTCTGCTGTAAGAAGGTGTGAATGTCCAACCATAGTTGGTAAAAAGCGGGTAAGAAAAGGTTAAAATATCCGACTGTACACAATCAATAGCGGGAGCGGAGTTGTTCGGCTACTAAAAGGTGTGAAAGTCCGACCATGGTTTGTAAAAAGCGGGTAAGAAAAGGTGCGAATGCCCGACAATGTATGATCAAAAGAGGGAGTGGAGGTTTTCGGCTGCAAGAAGGTCTGAATGTCCAACCATAATTTGTAAAAACCGGGGAAGAAAAGGCTCGAAAGCCCGACTATACACCATCAAAAGTGGGAGCGGAGGTGTTCAGCTGCAAGACGGTCTGAATGTCCATCAATAATTGCTAGAAAACATGAAAGAAAATTTTCGAAAATCAAACCACACATGATCATAAGTGGGAGAGGAGGTGTTCAGCTGCAAGAAGGTGTGAATGTCCACCCATAATACCTGACCTTGTCCGACCTTGGTTTGTAAAAAGCGGGTAAGAAAAGGTTCGTATGCCCGAATATACACCATCAAAAGCGGAAGCGGAGGTGTTCGGCTGCAAGATATTGTGAACGTCCGACCAAAGTTTGTAAAAAGCAGTTAAGAAAAGGTTCGAATATCTAACCAAACATAATCAAAAGCGGGAGCAGAGCTGTTCGACTGGAAGTAGGTGTGAATGTCAGATCATAATTTGCAAAAAGCTGATGAGAAAGGGTGAGAATGCCCGACTATACCCCATCAAATGCGGTAGCGGAGTTGTTCGGCTGTGAGTAGGTGTGAATCTCCAACCATAATTGCTGAAAAATGTGTTAGAAAAGGTAAAAATGCCGGTCCATACATAATCAAAATCGGGAGAGGTGGTGTTCAGCTGCAAGAAGGTCTAAATGTCCATCAATAATTGCTAGAAAACATGAAAGAAAATTTTCGAAAATCAAACCACACATGATCATAAGTGGGAGAGGAGGTGTTCAGCTGCAAGAACGTGTGAATGTCCACCCATAATACCTGAAAAATGGGTAAAAAAAAGGTGCGAATGCCCAACCATACATCATCAAAAGCAGGAGTGCATGTGTTCGGCTACAAGAAGGTGTGAACGTCCAACCGAAGTTTGTAAAAAGCAGTTAAGAAAAGGTTTGAATATCCAACCATACATAATCAAAAGCGGGAGCAGAGCTGTTCGACTGCAAGTAGGTGTGAATGTCAGATCATAATTTGCAAAAAGCTGATGAGAAAGGGTGAGAATGCCCGACTATACACCATCAAATGCGGGAGCGGAGTTGTTCGGCTGTGAGTAGGTGTGAATCTCCGACCATAATTGCTGAAAAATGTGTTAGAAAAGGTAAGAATGCCGGTCCATACATCATCAAAAGCGAGAGAGGTTGTGTTCGGCTGCAAGTAGGTGTGAATGTCCAGCCATAATTACTCACAAACGGGTAAGAAAAGGTAGTATTGCCAGACCATATATGATCAAAACAGGGAGCGGAGGTGGTTCAGCTGCAAGAAGGTTTGAATGTCCGACTAAAGTTCAAATATATTAACAAAAGCGGGAGGAGAGGTCTTCGGATGAGAGTGGTTGAAAATTTCCAACCATAATGTATAAAATGCGGTGAAAAAAAGGTGTGATAGAACACTAAAAGGTGGAGCGGAAGTGTTCGGCTGCAAGAAGGTGTGAATGTCCGACTATATTTGGTGAAAAGCAGGTGAAGCAAGGTCTGAATGCCCAACCTTACATCATCAAAAGCGAGATCAGAGGTGTTTGGCTGCAAGAAGGCCATAGTTTGCCAAAAGCGGGTAAGGTGCGAATGACCGACTAAATATCAACAAAAGTGGGGGCGGAGGTCTTCGGATGCAAGTGGGTGTGAATATCCCACCATACAAGTGTGGTGGAGAGGAAGCTGTGAATGGCCGACCATAGTAAAAGGCGGGTGAGAGAAGGTGCGAATGTCAAACCATACATAATCAAAACAGGGAGCGGAGGTGTTCTGCTGTAAGAAGGTGTGAATGTCCAACCATAGTTGGTAAAAAGCGGGTAAGAAAAGGTTAAAATATCCGACTGTACACAATCAATAGCGGGAGCGGAGTTGTTCGGCTACTAAAAGGTGTGAAAGTCCGACCATGGTTTGTAAAAAGCGGGTAAGAAAAGGTGCGAATGCCCGACAATGTATGATCAAAAGAGGGAGTGGAGGTTTTCGGCTGCAAGAAGGTCTGAATGTCCAACCATAATTTGTAAAAACCGGGGAAGAAAAGGCTCGAAAGCCCGACTATACACCATCAAAAGTGGGAGCGGAGGTGTTCAGCTGCAAGACGGTCTGAATGTCCATCAATAATTGCTAGAAAACATGAAAGAAAATTTTCGAAAATCAAACCACACATGATCATAAGTGGGAGAGGAGGTGTTCAGCTGCAAGAAGGTGTGAATGTCCACCCATAATACCTGACCTTGTCCGACCTTGGTTTGTAAAAAGCGGGTAAGAAAAGGTTCGTATGCCCGAATATACACCATCAAAAGCGGAAGCGGAGGTGTTCGGCTGCAAGATATTGTGAACGTCCGACCAAAGTTTGTAAAAAGCAGTTAAGAAAAGGTTCGAATATCTAACCAAACATAATCAAAAGCGGGAGCAGAGCTGTTCGACTGGAAGTAGGTGTGAATGTCAGATCATAATTTGCAAAAAGCTGATGAGAAAGGGTGAGAATGCCCGACTATACCCCATCAAATGCGGTAGCGGAGTTGTTCGGCTGTGAGTAGGTGTGAATCTCCAACCATAATTGCTGAAAAATGTGTTAGAAAAGGTAAAAATGCCGGTCCATACATAATCAAAATCGGGAGAGGTGGTGTTCAGCTGCAAGAAGGTCTAAATGTCCATCAATAATTGCTAGAAAACATGAAAGAAAATTTTCGAAAATCAAACCACACATGATCATAAGTGGGAGAGGAGGTGTTCAGCTGCAAGAACGTGTGAATGTCCACCCATAATACCTGAAAAATGGGTAAAAAAAAGGTGCGAATGCCCAACCATACATCATCAAAAGCAGGAGTGCATGTGTTCGGCTACAAGAAGGTGTGAACGTCCAACCGAAGTTTGTAAAAAGCAGTTAAGAAAAGGTTTGAATATCCAACCATACATAATCAAAAGCGGGAGCAGAGCTGTTCGACTGCAAGTAGAAGTGAATGTCAGATCATAATTTGCAAAAAGCTGATGAGAAAGGGTGAGAATGCCCGACTATACACCATCAAATGCGGGAGCGGAGTTGTTCGGCTGTGAGTAGGTGTGAATCTCCGACCATAATTGCTGAAAAATGTGTTAGAAAAGGTAAGAATGCCGGTCCATACATCATCAAAAGCGAGAGAGGTTGTGTTCGGCTGCAAGTAGGTGTGAATGTCCAGCCATAATTACTCACAAACGGGTAAGAAAAGGTAGTATTGCCAGACCATATATGATCAAAACAGGGAGCGGAGGTGGTTCAGCTGCAAGAAGGTTTGAATGTCCGACTAAAGTTCAAATATATTAACAAAAGCGGGAGGAGAGGTCTTCGGATGAGAGTGGTTGAAAATTTCCAACCATAATGTATAAAATGCGGTGAAAAAAAGGTGTGATAGAACACTAAAAGGTGGAGCGGAAGTGTTCGGCTGCAAGGTGTGAATGTCCGACTATATTTGGTGAAAAGCAGGTGAAGCAAGGTCTGAATGCCCAACCTTACATCATCAAAAGCGAGATCAGAGGTGTTTGGCTGCAAGAAGGCCATAGTTTGCCAAAAGCGGGTACGGTGCGAATGACCGACTAAATATCAACAAAAGTGGGGGCGGAGGTCTTCGGATGCAAGTGGGTGTGAATATCCCACCATACAAGTATGGTGGAGAGGAAGCTGTGAATGGCCGACCATAGTTTGGAAAAAGCGGGTAAGAAAAGGTTTGAATGCCCGAACATACACCATCAAAAGAGGGAGCGGAGGTGTTCCGCTGTACGAAGGTGTGAATGTCCGACCATACTTGGTAAAAAGCGGGTAAGAAAAGGTTAAAATACCCGACTGTACACAATCAATAGCGGGAGCGGATGTGTTCGGCTACAAGAAGGTGTGACAGTCCGACCATGGTTTGTAATTTGTAAAAAGCGGGTAAGAAAAGGTGCGAATGTCCGACAATGTATGATCAAAAGAGAGAGCGGAAGTTTTCGGATACACGAAGGTTTGAATGTCCTACCATAGTTTGTAAATAGCGGGTAAGAAAAGGTTCGAATGCCCGACTATACACCATAAAAAGCGGGAGCGGAGGTGTTCCGCTGTAAGACGGTGTGAATGTCCGACCATAGTTGGTAAAAAGCGGGTAAGAAAAGGTTAAAATACCCGACTGTACACAATCAATAGCGGGAGCAGAGCTGTTCGACTGCAAGTAGGTGTGAATGTCCAGCCATAATTACTCACAAACGGGGGAAGAAAAGGTAGTATTGCCAGACCATACATGATCAAAACAGGGAGCGGAGGTTCAGCTGCAAGGTGTGAATGTCTGACTATAGTTTGTAAAAAGCGGGTAAGACAAGGTGCGAATGCCCAACAATGTATGATCAAAAGAGAGAGCGGAGGTGTTCGGCTGCAAGGTCTGAATGTCCAACCATAATTTGTAAAAACCGGGTAAGAAAAGGCTCGAAAGCCCGACTATACATCATCAAAAGCGGGAGCGGAGGTGTTCAGCTGCAAGAAGGTGTGAATGTTCGACTAAAGTTTGTAAAAAGCTGGTAAGAGAAGGAGCGATGTCCCGACATTGTATGATCAAAAGCGGGAGCGGAGGTGTCCAGCTGTGAGTAGGTGTGAATGTCCGACCATAATTGCTGAAAAATGTGTTAGAAAAGGTAAGAATACTGGACCATACATCATCAAAAGCGGGAGAGGTGGTGTTCGGCTGCAAGAAGGTGTGAAAGTCCGACAATGGTTTGTAAAAAGCGGGTAAAAAAAGGTTCGAATGCCCGAATATACATCATCAAAAGCGGAAGCGGAGGTGTTCGGATGCAAGAAGGTGTGAACGTCCGACCAAAGTTTGTAAAAAGCAGTGAAAAGCGAGAAAAAGCATTTCGTGAGTTCTGCATGATTTGGGATTTTGCTTATAAAATGCATTACTTCACTCAAACTATGTTAAAACTGATTTGTCCTTCATATTTACCATGTCTAGAAATATTTAAACAAAAAAACAACGTTGTACTTTGCAGTAAAAGAAAGAGCAAATCTAAAGTTTCAGGAATCCGAGTATAAGCCTGCTTTCATGAGTTCTGCACAATTTCGGATTTTGCTATAAAATGAATTGCTTTGCTCAAACCAAGTTAAAACTGCTTTGTCCTTCCATATTCATCAATGTCTAGATCGACTTCAACAAAGAAAAACATTGGACTTTGCAGTAGAAGAAGTTGAAATCCATCTACACATTGATAAATATGAAGGACAAAGCAGTTCCCACTTGCCCATAAGAAAATAAGCTTATTCTCAGATTCCTGATCCTTCAGTGTTGCTCTTTCTTCTACTGCAAAATACAATGTTGTTCTTTGTTGAAGTCGATCTAGACATTGATAAATATGAAGGAAAAAGCAGTTTTAACTTGGTTTGAGTGAATGAATTCATTTTATACATAAAATCCGAAATCGTGCAGAACTCATGAAAATAAGCTTATTCTCGGATTCCTAAAACTTTTGATTGGCTCTTTCTTTTACTGCAAAGTACAACGTTGTTTTTTTGTTTAAATCTATCGAGACATTGATAAATATGAAGGTAAAAGCCGTTTTAACATAGTTTGAGTGAAGGAATTAATTTTATAGATAAAATCCCAAATCATGCAGAACTCCTCAAAAGGGAGGTATGGCTTAATCACAAGTGTGGCTCTTTCTCATTCAGGGTAATATGAGGAAGTTTATGCTTGAAATATATGTAGAAATGGGTACATATGAAGGACAAAGCAGTGTTAACTTAGTTTGCGTGAAGTAATTCATTTTATACATAAAATCCGAAATCGTGCAGAACTCATGAAAATAAGCTTATTCTCGGATTCCTAAAACTTTTGATTTGCACTTTCTTTTACTGCAAAGTACAACGTTGTTTTTTGTTGAAATCTATCTAGACATTGAAAAATACCAGCCGAAACTCTGCTGCCGCTTTTGATAATTTATGGTTGGGCATTCTTACCTTTTCTTACCCGCTTTTTACAAATTATGATCTTACATTCACACCTACTTGCAGTCGAACACCTTCTCATCCACTTATGATCATGTGCGGTTGGGCTTTCGCACCTTTTCTTACCCATTTTTCAGTAATTATGGGTGGACATTCAGACCTTCTTGCAGCCGAAAACCTCCGCTCCTCTTTTGATCATACATTGTCGGGCATTCACACCTTGTCTTACCCGCTTTTTACAAACTTTAGTCGGACATTCAAACCTTCTTGCAGCTGAACCACCTCCGCTCCCTGTTTTGATCATATATGGTCTGGCAATAGTACCTTTTCTTACCCATTTGTGAGTAATTATGGCTGGACATTCACACCTTCTTGCAGCCGAACACAACCTCTCCTGCTTTTGATGATATATGGTCCGGCATTCTTACCTTTTCTAACACATTTTTCAGCAATTATGGTCGGACATTCACACCTACTCACAGACGAACACCTCCGCTCCCACATTTGATAGTGTATAGTCGGGCATTCTCACCCTTTCTCATCAGCTTTTTGCAAATTATGATCTGATATTCACACCTACTTGCAGTCGAACAGCTCTGCTCCCGCTTTTGATTATGTTTGGTTGGATATTCGAAACATTTTCTTAATGCTTTTTACAAACTTTGGTCGGACGTTCACACCGTCTTGCAGCCGAACACCTCCGCTTCCGCTTTTGATGGTGTATAGTCGGGCATTCGAGCCTTTTCTTACCCACCTATTACTTACTATGGTTGGACATTCAAACCTTCTTGTAGCCGAACACATCCGCTCCTGCTTTTGATGATGTATGATTTGGCATTCGCACCTTTTCTTACCCATTTTTCAGTAATTATTGGTCGGACATTCAGACCTTCTTTCACCTGAACACCTCTGCTCCCGCTTTTGATGGTGTATAGTCGGGCTTTCGAGCCTTTTCTTCCCCGATTTTTACAAATTATGGTTGGACATTCAGACCTTGCAGCCGAAAACCTCCGCTCCCTCTTTTGATCATACATTGTCGGGCATTCGCCCCTTGTCTTACACGGTTTTTACAAACTTTAGTCAGACATTCACACCTTGCAGCTGAACCACCTCCATTCCCTGTTTTGATCATGTGTGGTCTGGAAATACTACCTTTTCTTCCCCCGTTTGTGAGTAATTATGGCTGGACATTCACACCTACTTGCAGCCGAAAAACCACCTCTCCCGCTTTTGATGATGTATTGTCCGGCATTCTAGTCTTTTCTATCACATTTTTCAGCAATTATGATCTGACATTCACACCTACTTGCAGTCGAACAGCTCTGCTCCCGCTTTTGATTATGTTCGGTTGGATATTCAAACCTTTTCTTAACTGCTTTTTACAAACTTTGGTCGGACGTTCACACCTTCTTGCAGCCGAACACCCCCGCTTCCGCTTTTGATGGTATATATTCGGGTATTCGAACCTTCTCTTACCCGCTTTTTACAAACCATGGTTGGACTTTCATACCTTCTTGTAGCTGAACAACTCCACTCCTGCTTTTGATGATTTATGGTTGGACATTCGCATCTTTTCCTACCCATTTTTCAGTAATTATGGGTGGATATTCACATCTTCTTGCAGCTGAACACAACCTCTCCCGCTAATGATCATGTAAGGTTTGATATTCGAAAATTTTCTTTCATGTTTTAAAGCAATTATTAATGGACATTCACACCTACTTGCAGCCGAACCACTCCGCTACCGCATTTGATGGTGTATAGTCGGGATTTCTCACCCTTTCTCATCAGCTTTTTGCAAATTATTCTCTGACATTCACACCTACTTGCAGTCGAACAGCTCTGCTCCCGCTTTTGATTATGTTTGGTTAGATATTCGAACCTTTTCTTAACTGCTTTTTACAAACTTTGGTCGGACGTTCACAATATCTTGCAGCCGAACACCTCCGCTTCCGCTTTTGATGGTGTATATTCGGGCATACGAACCTTTTCTTACCCGCTTTTTACAAACCAAGGTCGAACTTTCACACCTTCTCTTAGCTGAACAACTCCGCTCCCTCTTTTGATTGTGTACAGTCGGGTAATTTAACCTTTTCTTACCCGCTTTTTACCATCTATGGTCGGACATTAACACCGTCTTACAGCGGAACACCTCCGCTCCCTCTTTTGATGATGTATGGTTAGGCATTCGCACCTTTTCTTACCCATTTTTCAGTAATTATGGGTAGACATTCACACCTTCTTGCAGCTGAACACCTCCTCTCCTGCTTATGATCATGTGCAGTTTGATATTCGAAAATTTTCTTTCATGTTTTCTAGCAATTATTGATGGACATTCAGACCGTCTTGCAGCTGAACACCTCCGCTCCCACTTTTGATGGTGTATAGTTGGGCTTTCGAGCCTTTTCTTCCCCGGTTTTTACAAATTATGGTTGGACATTCAGACCTTCTTGCAGCCGAAAACCTCCACTCCCTCTTTTGATCATACATTGTCGGGCATTCGCACCTTTTCTTACCCGCTTTTTACAAACCATGGTCGGACTTTCACACCTTTTAGTAGCCAAACAACTCCACTCCCGCTATTGATTGTGTACAGTCGGGTATTTTAACCTTTTCTTACCCGCTTTTTACCAACTATGGTTGGACATTCACACCTTACAGCAGAACACCTCCGCTCCCTGTTTTGATTATGTATGGTTTGACATTCGCACCTTCTCTCACCCGCCTTTTACTATGGTTGGCCATTCACAGCTTCCTCTCCACCATACTTGTATGGTGGGATATTCACACCCACTTGCATCCGAAGACCTCCGCCCCCACTTTTGTTGATATTTAGTCGGTCATTCGCACCTTACCCGCTTTTGGCAAACTATGGCCTTCTTGCAGCCAAACACCTCTGATCTCGCTTTTGATGATGTAAGGTTGGGCATTCAGACCTTGCTTCACCTGCTTTTCACCAAATATAGTCGGACATTCACACCTTCTTGCAGCCGAACACTTCCGCTTTTAGTGTTCTATGAGGCATTCACATATTTTTTTTCACCGTATTTTATAGATTATGGTTGGAAATTCTCACCCACTCTCATCCGAAGACCTCTCCTCCCGCTTTTGTTAATATATAGTCGGGCATTCGAACCTTTTCTTACCCTCTTTTTACAAATTATGGTCGAACATTCACACCTACTTGCAGCTGAATACTTCCGCTCCACCTTTTAGGTATGTATGGTTGGCATTTGCACCTCTTTTTATACTGATTGCTGAAGATTAAGTTGTTCTTTCTCAAACTACAAATTTTTTTTAATTGTTGAAACTTGATTTGAAGTGGATAAATAAGGAGGACAAACAGTTTTAAGTCAGGCTGATAGAAGGAATTAATTTTATAGCAAAATCTGTATTTCGTCATATGTCGAGAGATGCTTATTGCTGAAGAAGTTCTTTCTCATTCTACAAAGTACAACGTTGTTTATCGTTGAAACTTGATTAGACATAAATAAATATGAAGGACAAAGCAGTCTTAACTTGGTTTGAGTTAATTAATTCGTTTTATAGGAGAATCCGAATTCGTGCATAACTCATAAAATAGAGCTTTTTTTCGGATTCCTGAAGAATGAGTCTGGTTCTTTCTCATAATACAAAGTTTGTTGTTTATTGTTGAAACTTCATCAGAAGTGAAGAAATAAATGAATGCCTATCAACAAATGTGGGATCTAAACTCTAGTGCTTCCTCTAAAATAATTTCCTTTCTCAATTTAGAAATGTGTGTGTGTAAGTCACAACACCCGTGACACCAAAACGGCTTTCTTTTCTCTACAGTCTGCACTATGAGCACACACACCAAATCAGAAAGGCTTTTTTCTCTCTTTTCTACATTATGGACTGTGGGGACACAAAACTGCTCTCTCTCTCTTTTTTTTTTTTTTATTGTGTGCCAGGGCGTTGTCTCACGTATTAGATTATGCTTAAGATACGAATGGGTTTATCAGTCACATCAGAATCCATACATACTGATCCTCCCGTAATAAAATGGTCGGATCTTATCAAACACACTTTGTTTCTTGTGACAATCAAGTCAGCGAAACAGCGTATACACGTCAAGACACTGAATCAAGTTTGCCACAAGAACTCATAAGTTTGGCAGTATTGCTCTGCCGTCAGCAATCATACACCCATTTTATTTTCGTGAGACATGTGCAAGCACCTGTTCATCTACTGTTCTATCACTATGAATTAGTGATCTATTATCAATAAGGATACTTCTACAACTACTATCAAAGTATGTCCGGACTTCTTATGTTGTCAGTTGCTATATATGAATAAGTGGGTAGCTACTGACAAGCATTAAGCATGTCACACAGCCCAAACATATAACATTTCAGGACACACCACACAGTTAACAACCACAGTGAAGCGTGTCAAAGCCCAAACATGTAACATTCAAAAGGACACTTACACAACACATTCAAATCAAACAGTCAGACAACATACAAGAACATATACCCCAGCCGGCATTGCTCCCTGCCTATTTTCGTACAGCACACTATGTGTGCGCACACCTTTATTCACAAACTCTTCAACTTATACTCTTTTACCGAAGCTGCTACAGCTCCATTGGCCGAATACCCTTTGATCCTATTTCGGTGAATTGGACATCTGCCTTACATATAACAGATTAGCGGTTTAGCAGTTTTAATTTAGTTTGAGTGAAGGAATTCATTTTATAGCAAAATCCGAAATCGTGAAGCACTCATGAAAGTAAGCTTATTCTCGGATTCCTGAAACTTTAGATTTGCTCTTTCTTTTACTGCAAAGTACAACGTTGTTTTTTTTTTAAAAATCTTTCTAGACATGGTAAATATTAAGGACAAAGCAGTTTTCACATAGTTTGAGTGAAGGAATTCATTTTATAGATAAAATCCCAAGAGTCTGCTTAGAAAAGAGAGTGAATGCGAAGTAGACTTTAACACGGCTATGGGAGCGAGCCGAGTGTGGGCTAACCGGGAGAATTGCTTGAAAGAAACGCGACACCGAATGAGCGATCAGAACAAAGCCTCAATACGGGATTCTCGTGGTGTTTTTGTTGCTGCCTTGTCTTTTGCACAGAGTAAAAGACAAGGCAGCCATCGAATAGGGCCCGATTGTTCCTAGTTGGATCAAGCGTCTCAACCAAGCAAAGCTCACCATGGGGAAGGTGGCTATGCCAACTAGCCTGATGCCCTGCTCCCGCAGTGACGGATAATCGTACTCTGGTTTCTCTTCATAACGTACAAGTCTTTCGCCTTTTACTAAAGATTTCTGTGGAGAGCAGCACTAATGAGTTGTTTCTATTTTTGGCAGGCTTTACCTTTGCGGGTGAAGCCCTTTCTGTCTGTGCAAAAGAAATCTTCTTACTGTGCAGAGTGACTTCTCTGAGTAGAGTCGCCTTACTTGTTGCGACTGTGCCGATGTTCGAAGCTGGAGTGCAAAGTTGTTGCTTGAATGGTGCTTGCTGGAGCGTGCGGGAGTGTAAAGTTATACCATTTAAAAGGGCTGAAGAGTGCTCAGTGCAGCGGGTGGGCGACACTCTGGCCACCTTGAAAACCGAGGTTACATCCACTACCAGGGGCAGCCCAAGTTCTGCCGCAAGTGTGGTGAGCATGGGCACCTGGTTGAGGCTTGTACCAAGGTGTTATGTGGGAAGAGCAGAGAAATTGGGCAAACTTTTGGAGAGTGTCCAAATGGCAGGAAATGTAATCTCTGTGGAGAATTAAATCACCTCTTCAGAGATTGCCCTAAATCTTTTGCCAACAAATTAAAGACGGTAAAGCCACAGTCAAGCCAACAAAGAGAAGGACCAAAGGTGGCAGTTGGTGAACAAAGTGAAGAGGTTGACCCAATAAATTCAAACTTCCCGCCAAAAGCTTGGATTGGAAGTGAGGAGCAAAAAGGGGAGGGGCCTGTAGAGGCCTCACCACTCAGTGTTGAAGTCTGTGAGAATTCACAGGCAGAGGGTGGAGCTACGCTAAATGAGGAGGAAGAGCAGACAGGTGAGTCTAGTGAAGATACTCACCTCCCCGAAGGTCAACAGCCGAAGAGGACGGCATCTGAGCCTCTGATTCCCCAGTGGTATCAGAGAAGAGGGGAAGGGTTAGGTCCCTTTCAGACAGTTCTTCAGTGGAAGAACCTAGAGTCTTCCCCTCCGACTCACCAAATGAGGTCTCCTTTTTAACTTCAGCTCTGCAATCAACCCCCAGGGACTCAAAGTTAAATGCAACATTGCGTCAGAGGCCAACACCGAGAGTCCGAAAAGGAAATATAGATCACCCTACTCACTTTTCACCTAAAGAAATGAAGGAAGAGCTAGTTTCCCAAGAAATAACCTGTGTGTAATTTGTTTTGATAACTTAGAAAAACGAAAATGACATACCTACTTTCCTTTATGCTTTTAATGGTTCTCACCTTCTCAACACTAAATGTGAGAAGTGTGAAATCAAAGACAAGAGCCCAGAGTATTTTATCCTTCTTAGACTCCATAAAATCAGATGTGTTTTTAATACAAGAATGTGGACTACCTTTTTTAAAAAAACATAGACAATGGGAGGAAATGTGGCCCCATTTATCGATATGGAGTGGCTCAAATCAAAATAAAAATGATGGTGTGGCCATTCTAATTAAAAATCCGCATGTTCTGGTGAAAGGTAGCACAGTGGTGAGAGACGGACGGGCACTTTTAGCACACTTGAATTTTATGGGGCAAGACTTTAACCTCTTAAATATTTATGGTTTCAATGGAAAAAATGAAAGGTATGACCTTTTAGAAGATATACAGCTTTACATGCTAGGGCAAGTACCTTTAGTTGTAGGAGGGGATTTTAACTGTATCTTGAGCAGGAAAGATAGAAAAAGAGCAGGGGTAGATTTTAAAGTGGATAAGACTTCGATTTTACTTCAGGGCATATGCAGGGATTTTAAGCTTACTGACTGTTTTAAAACCATGCATCCCAGAGAGGAGGGCTTCACCTGGTTTAGTCATGATGGCACCAGAGCCTCTCGCATTGATTATTTCTTTACTAGAGATTGCCCACCCACTGATGTTAGATTAACCCCTGTTTTCTTTTCAGACCACCTTATGCTCTCCTGCACCCTTTCACCCCCTTCTGGTGTGACGGTAGGAAGTGGTCTGTGGAAACTCAACTGTTCCCTGTTGGAGGATGAAATCATAGTCAGTCAGTACAGGGAATGTTATAAAGAGTGGCAGACCCTTCAAGACCTCTACGAAACACATGCACAATGGTGGGAAATGGTGAAGGAAACGACCCAGACTTTTTTTAAACAGCAAGGTAAACGTAAAAAAAGGAAAGAGAATAGATGTATGATGGGACTACATAAACGCTTACAGCGCTACTTTAAACTAAATCAGTGTGGCTTAGACTTTAAAGAAGAAATCAAAGATGTCAAAAAGGAAATGTCAGTTTTAGCAGAAATAAAGAGTAAAGGAATTTTTGTAAGAAGCAGGGAGCAGGAAATTGAGGAAGGTGAAAAAGAAAGAAAGTTATAAATAAAAAGGAGTGTATTCAAAATCTAAAAAGAGAAGATGGGTTTTTAACAAAATCCACACAAGAGATGATTGAAACTGTACATACCTTTTATAGTAACATGTACAAAGAGAAACCAGTGCACTTGGAAACATCGGCAGAAATCTTAAAATTCGTTGACAAAACCGTAAAAGAGAATGCACACTTGACACAGAATTTTACTGCTTTAGAGTTAAAAAAATGCCTAACAGGTTTTAAGAGAAGTCGAGCTCCGGGTTTAGACGGGCTTCCTGCAGAATTCTATCTGACCTATTGGGACCTTTTATCATCAGACATTTTAGATGTTTTTAAAGATTTTGAAAAACTCGACCGACTGCCTGACAGTTTTAGAGTGGGAATAGTGACTCTACTTTATAAAAAAAATGATAAGACTGACCTAAAGAATTGGAGGCCCATCACACTTTTAAACTTTGACTGTAAACTTTTTAGCAAGGTTTTAGCGACACGGATGTCCTCTGTTTTAGAGGAGGTAATTCACCCAGACCAAGCTTGTGCCATCTCAGGGAGACAACTCACCGACAGCCTCGTACTGATTCGAGACATCATTGATTACGCTAGAGACAGAAACACCCGGCTTGTCATCTTAAATTTAGACTTTGAAAAAGCATTTGATCGGGTCTCGCATCAATATCTCTTTCAGGTGTTGCAGCCATCGAAAAGGGCCCGATTGTTCCTACTTGGTGAGCTTTGCTTGGTTGAGACGCTTGCCCCCCCCCCCCTGCTCCTCGGCTGACCAAGTAGAAACAATCTATTCGATGGCTGCCTTGTCTTTTACTCTGCGCAAAAGACAAGGCAGCCACAAACACCACGGGAACACCGTATTGAGGCTTTGTTCTGACCACTCATTCGGTGTCGCGTTTCTTTCAAGCAATTCTCCCGGTTAGCCCGCACTCGGCTCGCTCCCAGAGCCGTGTTAAAGTCCACTTCGCATTCACTCTCTTTTCTCAGCAGATTAAAAGAAAGTTTCATCTTGGGCTCCCTGAAACTTCCATCCTGCACCGCTGTTTGCTTTTTCACAAGAGCAGAGGAGAGCGCACTGTTCCCAGCAGCACTGCAGTACCGGGTCGAGGCTTGGAGTGAACGGAGCAAGCTTCTTTTTCAACTCCTATTCTAAAAAATCCATTTAATATGTTGTCCTCGTATAGGGGACATATTAAACTGATAAGAACAGATACTACACTTGATCTTAGCCAAAAGGCCGAGAAGCGATAACTGTCCACTGTTTCAGGTCCGAGGGCCCTTGCTGGCACAATGCGCACTTGTAGCAGTGTTCTTTTTATGGCCATAGGTGGCCAGAGTGTCACGTTGCACCTCCGCCCACCCGCTGCACTGAGCACTCTTCAGCCCTTTTAAATGGTATAACTTTGCACTCCCGCATGCTCCAGCAAGCACCATTCAAGCAACAACTTTGCACTCCAGCTTCGAACATCGGCACAGTCGCAACAAGTAAGGCGACTCTACTCAGAGAAGTCACTCTGCAAAGTAGCAAGATTTCTTTTGCACAGACAGAAAGGGCTTCACCCGCAAAGGTAAAGCCTGCCAATAATAGAAACAACTCATTAGTGCTGCTCTCCACGGAAGTCTTTAGTAAAAGGCGAAAGACTTGTATGTTATGAAGAGAAACCAGAGTACGATTATCCGTCACTGCGGGAGCAGGGCATCAGGCTAGTTGGTATAGCCACCTTCCCCATGGTGAGCTTTGCTTGGTTGAGACGCTTGCCCCCCCCCCCTTGCTCCTCGGCTGACCAAGTAGGAACAATCGGGCCCTATTCGATGGCTGCCTTGTCTTTTACTCTATGCAAAAGACAAGGCAGCAACAAAAACACCACGAGAATCCCGTATTGAGGCTTTTTGACCGCTCATTCGGTGTCGCGTTTCTTTCAAGCAATTCTCCCGGTTAGCCGACACTCGGCTCGCTCCCATAGCCGTGTTAAAGTCTACTTCGCATTCACTCTCTTTTCTCTGCAGACTCTTGGGATTTTATCTATAAAATGAATTCCTTCACTCAAACTATGTTAAAACTGCTTTGTCGTTCATATTTACCATGTCTAGAAAGATTTAAACAAAAAAAACAACGTTGTACTTTGCAGTAAAAGAAAGAGCAAATCTAAAGTTTCAGGAATCCGAGAATAAGCTTACTTTCATGAGTGCTTCATGATTTCGGATTTTGCTATAAAATGAATTCCTTCACTCAAACTAAATTAAAACTGCTAAACCGCTAATCTGTTACATGTAAGGCAGATGTCAAATTCACCGAAATAGGATCTAAGGGTATTCGGCCAATCGAGCTGTAGCAGCTTCGGTAAAAGAGTATAAGTTGAAGAGTTTGTGAATAAAGGTGTGCGCACACATAGTGAGCTGTAGGAAAATAGGCAGGGAGCAATGCCGGCTGGGGTATATGTTCTTGTATGTTGTCTGACTGTTTGATTTGAATGTGTTGTGTAAGTGTCCTGTTGAATGTTTGGGCTTTGACACTTCACTGTGGTTGTTAACTGTGTGGTGTGTTCTGAAATGTTATATGTTTGGGCTGTGTGACATGCTTAATGCTTGTCAGTAGCTACCCACTTATTCATATATAGCAACTGACAACATAAGAAGTCTGGATATACTTTGATAGTAGTTGTAGAAGTATCCTTATTGATAATAGATAAACTAATTCATAGTGATAGAACAGTAGATGAACAGGTGCCTGCACGTCTCACGAAAATAAAATGGGTGTATGATTGCTGACGGCAGAGCAATACTGCCAAACTTATGAGTTCTTGTGGCAAACTTGATTCAGTGTCTTGACGTGTATACGCTGTTTCACTGACTTGATTGTCACAAGAAACAAAGTGTGTTTGATAAGATCCGACCATTTTATTACGGGAGGATCAGTATGTATGGATTCTGATGTGACTGATAAACCCATTCGTATCTTAAGCATAATCTAATACGTGAGACAACGCCCTGGCACACAATCAAAAAAAAAAAGAGAGAGCGGTTTTGTGTCCCCACAGTCCATAATGTAGAAAAGAGAGAAAAAAGCCTTTCTGATTTGGTGTGTGTGCTCATAGTGCAGAGTGTAGAGAAAAGAGAGAAAAGAAAGCCGTTTTGGTGTCACGGGTGTTGTGACTTACACACACACATTTCTGAATTGAGAAAAGAAATTATTTTAGAGGAAGCAGTAGAGTTTAGATCCCACATTTGTTGATAGGCATTCATTTATTTCTTCACTTCTGATGAAGTTTCAACAATAAACAACAAACTTTGTATTATGAGAAAGAACCAGACTCATTCTTCAGGAATCCGAAAATAAGCACGAATTCGGATTCTCCTATAAAACGAATTAATTAACTCAAAACAAGTTAAGACTGCTTTGTCCTTCATATTTATTCATGTCTAATAAAGTTTCAACGATAAACAACGTTGTACTTTGTAGAATGAGAAAGAACTTCTTCAGCAATAAGCATCTCTCGACATATGATGAAATACAGATTTTTCTATAAAATTAATTTCTTCTATCAGCGTGACTTAAAACTGTTTGTACTCCTTATTTATCCACTTCAAATCAAGTTTCAACAATTAAAAAAAAATTGTAGTTTGAGAAAGAACAACTTAATCTTCAGCAATCAGTATAAAAAGAGGGTAACAAAAGATGCAAATGCCAACCATACATCACTAAAAGGTGGAGCGGAAGTATTCAGCTGCAAGTAGGTGTGAATGTTCGACCATAATTTGTAAAAAGTGGGTAAGAAAAGGTTCGAATGCCCGACTAAATATTAACAAAAGCGGGAGGAGAGGTCTTCGGATGAGAGTGGGTGAGAATTTCCTACCATACAAGTATGGTGGAGAGGAAGCTGTGATTGGCCGACAATAGTAAAAAGCAGGTGAGAAAAGATGCGAATGTCAAAACATACATGATCAAAACAGGGAGCGGAGGTGTTTGGCTGCGACAAGGTGTGAATGTCCACCCATAATTAATGAAAAACGGGCAACAAGTAGGTTCGAATGCCCAACCATACATCATCAAAAGCAGGAGTGGATGTGTTCGGCTTCAAGAAGGTATGAATGTCCATCAATAATTGCTATAAAACATGAAAGAAAATTTTCGAATATCAAACCGCACATAATCATAAGCGGGAGAGGAGGTGTTCCGCTGCAAGAAGGTGTGAATATCCACCCATAATTACTGAAAAATGGGTAAGAAAAGGTGCGAATGCCCAACCATACATCATCAAAAGCAGGAGTGGATGTGTTCGGCTACAAGAAGGTTTGAATGTCCGACCATAGTTTGTAAAAAGCGGGTAAGAACAGGTTTGTATGCCCGACTGTACACAATCAAAAGAGGGAGCGGAGTTGTTCAGCTACAAGAAGGTGTGAAAGTCCGACCATGGTTTGTAAAAAGCGGGTAAGAACAGGTTCGTATGCCCGAATATACACCATCAAATGCGGGAGAGGAGGTGTTCGGCTGTGAGTAGGTGTGAATCTCCAACCATAATTGCTGAAAAATGTGTTAGAAAAGGTAAGAATGCCGGTCCATACATCATCAAAAGCGGGAGAGGTGGTGTTCGGCTGCAAGTAGGTGTGAATGTCCAGCCATAATTACTCACAAATGGGTAAGAAAAGGTAGTATTGCCAGACCATACATGATCAAAACAGGGAGCGGAGGTGGTTAAGCTGCAAGAAGGTGCTAATGTCCGACTAAAGTTTGTAAAAAGCGGGTAAGAAAAGGTGCGAATGCCCGAAAATGTATGATCAAAAGAGGGAGCGGAGGTTTTCGGCTGAAAGAAGGTCTGAATGTCCAACCATAATTTGTAAAAACCGGGGAAGAAAAGGCTCGAAAGCCCGACTATACACCATCAAAAGCTGGAGCGGAGGTGTTCAGCTGCAAGAAGGTCTGAATGTCCATCAATAATTGCTAGAAAACATGAAAGAGAATTTTCGAATATTAAACTGCACATGATAATAAGCCCGAGAGGAGGTGTTCAGCTGCAAGAAGGTGTGAATGTCCACCCATAATTACTGAAAAATGGGTAAGAAAAGGTGCGAATTCCCAACCATACATCATCAAATGCACGAGTGGATGTGTTCGGCTACAAGAAGGTGTGAATGTCCGACCATAGTTTGTAAAAAGCGGGTAAGAAAAGGTTAAAATACCCGACTGTACACAATCAATAGCGGGAGCGGAGTTGTTCGGCTACTAAAAGGTGTGAAAGTCTGACCCTGGTTTTAAAAAGCGGGTAAGAAAAGGTTCGAATGCCCGAACATACACCATCAAAAGAGGTAGCGGAGGTGTTCCGCTGTAAGACGGTGTGAATGTCCGATCATAGTTGGTGAAAAGCGGGTAAGAAAAGGTTAAAATACCCGACTGTACACAATCAAAAGAGGGAGCGGAGGTGTTCCGCTGTAAGAAGGTGTGAATGTCCGACCATAGTTGGTAAAAAGCGGGTAAGAAAAGGTTAAAATACCCGACTGTACACAATCAATAGCGGGAGCGGAGTTGTTCGGCTACTAAAAGGTGTGAAAGTCCGACCCTGGTTTTAAAAAGCGGGTAAGAAAAGGTTCGAATGCCCGAACATACACCATCAAAAGAGGTAGCGGAGGTGTTCCGCTGTAAGACGGTGTGAATGTCCGATCATAGTTGGTGAAAAGCGGGTAAGAAAAGGTTAAAATACCCGACTGTACACAATCAAATGAGGGAGCGGAGTTGTTCAGCTACAAGAAGGTGTGAAAGTCCGACCATGGTTTGTAAAAAGCGGGTAAGAAAAGGTTCGTATGCCCGAATATACACTATCAAAACCGGAAGCGTAGGTGTTTGGCTGCAAGAAGGTGTGAACGTCCGACCAAAGTTTGTGAAAAAGCAGTTAAGAAAAGGTTCGAATATCTAACCAAACATAATCAAAAGCGGGAGCAGAGCTGTTCGACTGCAAGTAGGTGTGAATGTCAGAGAATAATTTGCAAAAAGCTGATGAGAAAGGGTGAGAAATCCCGACTATACACCATCAAATGCGGTAGCGGAGTTGTTCGGCGGTGAGTAGGTGTGATTCTCCAACCATAATTGCTGAAAAATGTGTTAGAAAAGGTAAGAATGCCGGTCCATACATCATCAAAAGCGGAAGCGGAGGTTTTCGGATGCAAGAAGGTGTGAACGTCCGACCAAAGTTTGTAAATAGCATTGAAAAGCGAGAAAAAGCTTTTCGTGACTTCTGCATGATTTGGGATTTTGCTTATAAAATGCATTACTTCACTCAAACTATGTTAAAACTGATTTGTCCTTCATATTTACCATGTCTAGAAATATTTAAACAAAAAAACAACGTACTTTGCAGTAAAAGAAAGAGCAAATCTAAAGTTTCAGGAATCCGAGTATAAGCCTGCTTTCATGAGTTCTGCACGATTTCGGATTTTGCTATAAAATGAATTGCTTTGCTCAAACCAAGTTAAAACTGCTTTGTCCTTCCATATTCATCAATGTCTAGATCGACTTCAACAAAGAAAAACATTGGACTTTGCAGTAGAAGAAGTTGAAATCCATCTACACATTGATAAATATGAAGGACAAAGCAGTTCCCACTTGCCCATAAGAAAATAAGCTTATTCTCGGATTCCTGATCCTTCAGTTTTGCTCTTTCTTCTACTGCAAAATACAATGTTGTTCATTGTTGAAGTCGATCTAGACATTGATAAATATGAATGAAAAAGCAGTTTTAACTTGGTTTGAGTGAATGAATTCATTTTATACATAAAATCCGAAATCGTGCAGAACTCATGAAAATAAGCTTATTCTCGGATTCCTAAAACTTTTGATTGGCTCTTTCTTTTACTGCAAAGTACAACGTTGTTTTTTTGTTTAAATCTGTCGAGACATTGGTAAATATGAAGGTAAAAGCCGTTTTAACATAGTTTGAGTGAAGGAATTGATTTTATATATAAAATCCCAAATCATGCAGAACTCCTCAAAAGGGGCGTATGGCTTAATCACAAGTGTGGCTCTTTCTCATTCAGGGTAGTATGAGGAAGTTTATGCTTGAAATATATGTAGAAATGGGTACATATGAAGGACAAAGCAGTGTTAACTTAGTTTGAGTGAAGGAATTCATTTTATACATAAAATCCCAAATCATGCAGAACGTATGAAAAGAAGCTTATTCTCGGATTCCTGATCCTTCAGTTTTGCTCTTTCTTCTACTGCAAAATACAATGTTGTTCTTTGTTGAAGTCGATCTAGACATTGATAAATATGAAGGAAAAAGCAGTTTTAACTTGGTTTGAGTGAATGAATTCATTTTATACATAAAATCCGAAATCGTTCAGAACTCATGAAAATAAGCTTATTCTCGGATTCCTAAAACTTTTGATTTGCTCTTTCTTTTATTGCAAAGTACAACGTTGTTTTTTTGTTTAAATCTATCGAGACATTGATAAATATGAAGGTAAAAGCCGTTTTAACATAGTTTGAGTGAAGGAATCCCAAACCATGCAGAACTCCTCAAAAGGGGCGTATGGCTTAATCACAAGTGTGGCTCTTTCTCATTCAGGGTAGTATGAGGAAGTTTATGTTTGAAATACATGTAGAAATGGGTACATATGAAGGACAAAGCAGTGTTAACTTAGTTTGCGTGAAGGAATTCATTTTATACATAAAATCCGAAATCGTGCAGAACTCATGAAAGTAAGCTTTTTCTCGGATTCCTGAAACTTTAGATTTGCTCTTTCTTTTACTGCAAAGTACAACGTTGTTTTTTTTGTTTAAATCTTTCTAGACATGGTAAATATGAACGACAAAGCAGTTTTAACATAGTTTGAGTGAAGGAATTCATTTTATAGATAAAATCCCAAGAGTCTGCAGAGAAAAGAGAGTGAATGCGAAGTAGACTTTAACACGGCTATGGGAGCGAGCCGAGTGTCGGCTAACCGGGAGAATTGCTTGAAAGAAACGCGACACCGAATGAGCGGTCTGAACAAAGCCTCAATACGGGATTCTCGTGGTGTTTTTGTTGCTGCCTTGTCTTTTGCATAGAGTAAAAGACAAGGCAGCCATCGAATAGGGCCCGGTTGTTCCTACTTGGTCAGCCGCGGAGCAAGGGGGGGGGGGCAAGCGTCTCAACCAAGCAAAGCTCACCATGGGGAAGGTGGCTATACCAACTAGCCTGATGCCCTGCTCCCGCAGTGACGGATAATCGTACTCTGGTTTCTCTTCATAACATACAAGTCTTTCGCCTTTTACTAAAAGGCGTGGCTGCCTTGTCTTTTGCACAGAGTAAAAGACAAGGCAGCCATCGAATAGATTGTTTCTACTTGGTCAGCCGAGGAGCAGGGGGGGGGGGGGCAAGCGTCTCAACCAAGCAAAGCTCACCAAGTAGGAACAATCGGGCCCTTTTCGATGGCTGCAACACCTGAAAGAGATATTGATGCGAGACCCGATCAAATGCTTTTTCAAAGTCTAAATTTAAGATGACAAGCCGGGTGTTTCTGTCTCTAGCGTAATCAGTGATGTCTCGAATCAGTACGAGGCTGTCGGTGAGTTGTCTCCCTGAGATGGCACAAGCTTGGTCTGGGTGAATTACCTCCTCTAAAACAGAGGACATCCGTGTCGCTAAAACCTTGCTAAAAAGTTTACAGTCAAAGTTTAAAAGTGTGATGGGCCTCCAATTCTTTAGGTCAGTCTTATCATTTTTTTTATAAAGTAGAGTCACTATTCCCACTCTAAAACTGTCAGGCAGTCGGTCGAGTTTTTCAAAATCTTTAAAAACATCTAAAATGTCTGATGATAAAAGGTCCCAATAGGTCAGATAGAATTCTGCAGGAAGCCCGTCTAAACCCGGAGCTCGACTTCTCTTAAAACCTGTTAGGCATTTTTTTAACTCTAAAGCAGTAAAATTCTGTGTCAAGTGTGCATTCTCTTTTACGGTTTTGTCAACGAATTTTAAGATTTCTGCCGATGTTTCCAAGTGCACTGGTTTCTCTTTGTACATGTTACTATAAAAGGTATGTACAGTTTCAATCATCTCTTGTGTGGATTTTGTTAAAAACCCATCTTCTCTTTTTAGATTTTGAATACACTCCTTTTTATTTATAACTTTCTTTCTTTTTCACCTTCCTCAATTTCCTGCTCCCTGCTTCTTACAAAAATTCCTTTACTCTTTATTTCTGCTAAAACTGACATTTCCTTTTTGACATCTTTGATTTCTTCTTTAAAGTCTATGCCACACTGATTTAGTTTAAAGTAGCGCTGTAAGCGTTTATGTAGTCCCATCATACATCTATTCTCTTTCCTTTTTTTATGTTTACCTTGCTGTTTAAAAAAAGTCTGGGTCATTTCCTTCACCATTTCCCACCATTGTGCATGTGTTTTGTAGAGGTCTTGAAGGGTCTGCCACTCTTTATAACATTCCCTGTACTGACTGACTATGATTTCATCCTCCAACAGGGAACAGTTGAGTTTCCACAGACCACTTCCTACCGTCACACCAGAAGGGGGTGAAAGGGTGCAGGAGAGCATAAGGTGGTCTGAAAAGAAAACAGGGGTTAATCTAACATCAGTGGGTGGGCAATCTCTAGTAAAGAAATAATCAATGCGAGAGGCTCTGGTGCCATCATGACTAAACCAGGTGAAGCCCTCCTCTCTGGGATGCATGGTTTTAAAACAGTCAGTAAGCTTAAAATCCCTGCATATGCCCTGAAGTAAAATCGAAGTCTTATCCACTTTAAAATCTACCCCTGCTCTTTTTCTATCTTTCCTGCTCAAGATACAGTTAAAATCCCCTCCTACAACTAAAGGTACTTGCCCTAGCATGTAAAGCTGTATATCTTCTAAAAGGTCATACCTTTCATTTTTTCCATTGAAACCATAAATATTTAAGAGGTTAAAGTCTTGCCCCATAAAATTCAAGTGTGCTAAAAGTGCCCGTCCGTCTCTCACCACTGTGCTACCTTTCACCAGAACATGCGGATTTTTAATTAGAATGGCCACACCATCATTTTTATTTTGATTTGAGCCACTCCATATCGATAAATGGGGCCACATTTCCTCCCATTGTCTATGTTTTTTTAAAAAAGGTAGTCCACATTCTTGTATTAAAAACACATCTGATTTTATGGAGTCTAAGAAGGATAAAATACTCTGGGCTCTTGTCTTTGATTTCACACTTCTCACATTTAGTGTTGAGAAGGTGAGAACCATTAAAAGCATAAAGGAAAGTAGGTATGTCATTTTCGTTTTTCTAAGTTATCAAAACAAATTACACACAGGTTATTTCTTGGGAAACTAGCTCTTCCTTCATTTCTTTAGGTGAAAAGTGAGTAGGGTGATCTATATGTCCTTTTCGGACTCTCGGTGTTGGCCTCTGACGCAATGTTGCATTTAACTTTGAGTCCCTGGGGGTTGATTGCAGAGCTGAAGTTAAAAAGGAGACCTCATTTGGTGAGTCGGAGGGGAAGACTCTAGGTTCTTCCACTGAAGAACTGTCTGACAGGGACCTAACCCTTCCCCTCTTCTCTGATACCACTGGGGAATCAGAGGCTCAGATGCCGTCCTCTTCGGCTGTTGACCTTCGGGGAGGTGAGTATCTTCACTAGACTCACCTGTCTGCTCTTCCTCCTCATTTAGCGTAGCTCCACCCTCTGCCTGTGAATTCTCACAGACTTCAACACTGAGTGGTGAGGCCTCTACAGGCCCCTCCCCTTTTTGCTCCTCACTTCCAATCCAAGCTTTTGGCGGGAAGTTTGAATTTATTGGGTCAACCTCTTCACTTTGTTCACCAACTGCCACCTTTGGTCCTTCTCTTTGTTGGCTTGACTGTGGCTTTACCGTCTTTAATTTGTTGGCAAAAGATTTAGGGCAATCTCTGAAGAGGTGATTTAATTCTCCACAGAGATTACATTTCCTGCCATTTGGACACTCTCCAAAAGTTTGCCCAATTTCTCTGCTCTTCCCACATAACACCTTGGTACAAGCCTCAACCAGGTGCCCATGCTCACCACACTTGCGGCAGAACTTGGGCTGCCCCTGGTAGTGGATGTAACCTCGGTTTTCAAGGTGGCCAGAGTGTCGCCCACCCGCTGCACTGAGCACTCTTCAGCCCTTTTAAATGGTATAACTTTGCACTCCCGCACGCTCCAGCAAGCACCATTCAAGCAACAACTTTGCACTCCAGCTTCGAACATCGGCACAGTCGCAACAAGTAAGGCGACTCTACTCAGAGAAGTCACTCTGCACAGTAAGAAGATTTCTTTTGCACAGACAGAAAGGGCTTCACCCGCAAAGGTAAAGCCTGCCAAAAATAGAAACAACTCATTAGTGCTGCTCTCCACAGAAATCTTTAGTAAAAGGCGAAAGACTTGTACGTTATGAAGAGAAACCAGAGTACGATTATCCGTCACTGCGGGAGCAGGGCATCAGGCTAGTTGGCATAGCCACCTTCCCCATGGTGAGCTTTGCTTGGTTGAGACGCTTGCTTCCCCCCCCCCCCCACCCCCCCCCCCCCCCCCCCTTGCTCCTCGGCTGACCAACTAGGAACAATCGGGCCCTATTCGATGGCTGCCTTGTCTTTTACTCTGTGCAAAAGACAAGTCAGCAACAAAAACACCACGAGAATCCCGTATTGAGGCTTTGTTCTGATCGCTCATTCGGTGTCGCGTTTCTTTCAAGCAATTCTCCCGGTTAGCCCACACTCGGCTCGCTCCCATAGCCGTGTTAAAGTCTACTTCGCATTCACTCTCTTTTCTAAGCAGACTCTTGGGATTTTATCTATAAAATGAATTCCTTCAATCAAACTATGTGAAAACTGCTTTGTCCTTAATATTTACCAATGTCTAGAAAGATTTAAAAAAAAAAAACAACGTTGTACTTTGCAGTAAAAGAAATAGCAAATCTAAAGTTTCAGGAATCCGAGAATAAGCTTACTTTCATGAGTTCTTCACGATTTCGGATTTTGCTATAAAATGAATTCCTTCACTCAAACTAAATTAAAACTGCTAAACCGCTAATCTGTTATATGTAAGGCAGATGTCAAATTCACCGAAATAGGATCAAAGGGTATTCGGCCAATCGAGCTGTAGCAGCTTCGGTAAAAGAGTATAAGTTGAAGAGTTTGTGAATAAAGGTGTGCGCACACATAGTGTGCTGTACGAAAATAGGCAGGGAGCAATGCCGGCTGGGGTATATGTTCTTGTATGTTGTCTGACTGTTTGATTTGAATGTGTTGTGTAAGTGTCCTTTTGAATGTTACATGTTTGGGCTTTGACACGCTTCACTGTGGTTGTTAACTGTGTGGTGTGTCCTGAAATGTTATATGTTTGGGCTGTGTGACATGCTTAATGCTTGTCAGTAGCTACCCACTTATTCATATATAGCAACTGACAACATAAGAAGTCCGGACATACTTTGATAGTAGTTGTAGAAGTATCCTTATTGATAATAGATCACTAATTCATAGTGATAGAACAGTAGATGAACAGGTGCTTGCACATGTCTCACGAAAATAAAATGGGTGTATGATTGCTGACGGCAGAGCAATACTGCCAAACTTATGAGTTCTTGTGGCAAACTTGATTCAGTGTCTTGACGTGTATACGCTGTTTCGCTGACTTGATTGTCACAAGAAACAAAGTGTGTTTGATAAGATCCGACCATTTTATTACGGGAGGATCAGTATGTATGGATTCTGATGTGACTGATAAACCCATTCGTATCTTAAGCATAATCTAATACGTGAGACAACGCCCTGGCACACGATAAAAAAAAAAAAAGAGAGAGAGCGGTTTTGTGTCCCCACAGTCCATAATGTAGAAAAGAGAGAAAAAAGCTTTCTGATTTGGTGTGTGTGCTCATAGTGCAGAGTGTAGAGAAAAGAAAGCCATTTTGGTGTCACGGGTGTTGTGACTTACACACACACATTTCTAAATTGAGAAAGGAAATTATTTTAGAGGAAGCACTAGAGTTTAGATCCCACATTTGTTGATAGGCATTCATTTATTTCTTCACTTCTGATGAAGTTTCAACAATAAACAACAAACTTTGTATTATGAGAAAGAACCAGACTCATTCTTCAGGAATCCGAAAATAAGCTCTATTTTATGAGTTATGCACGAATTCGGATTCTCCTATAAAACGAATTCATTAACTCAAACCAAGTTAAGACTGCTTTGTCCTTCATATTTATTCATGTCTAATCAAGTTTCAACGATAAACAACGTTGTACTTTGTAGAATGAGAAAGAACTTCTTCAGCAATAAGCATCTCTCGACATATGACGAAATACAGATTTTGCTATAAAATTAATTCCTTCTATCAGCCTGACTTAAAACTGTTTGTCCTCCTTATTTATCCACTTCAAATCAAGTTTCAACAATTAAAAAGATTTTGTAGTTTGAGAAAAAACAACTTAATCTTAAGCAATCAGTAGGGTAAGAAAGGGTAAGAAAAGGTGCAAATGCCAACCATACATCACTAAAAGGTGGAGCGGAAGTATTCAGCTGCAAGTAGGTGTGAATGTTCGACCATAATTTGTAAAAAGCGGGTAAGAAAAGGTTCGAATGCCCGACTATACACCATCAAAAGCGGGAGCGGAGGTGTTTGGCTGCAAGAAGGTGTGAATGTCCGACTATATTTGGTGAAAAGCAGGTGAAGCAAGGTCTGAATGCCCAACCTTACATCATCAAAAGCGAGATCAGAGGTGTTTGGCTGCAAGAAGGCCATAGTTTGCCAAAAGCGGGTAAGGTGCGAATGTCCGACTAAATATCAACAAAATTTGGGGCGGAGGTCTTCGGATGCAAGTGGGTGTGAATGTCCGACTATATTTGGTGAAAAGCAGGTGAAGCAAGGTCTGAATGCCCAACCTTACATCATCAAAAGCGAGATCAGAGGTGTTTGGCTGCAAGAAGGCCATAGTTTGCCAAAAGCGGGTAAGGTGCGAATGACCGACTAAATATCAACAAAAGTGGGGGCGGAGGTCTTCGGATGCAAGTGGGTGTGAATATCCCACCATACAAGTATGGTGGAGAGGAAGCTGTGAATGGCCGACCATAGTAAAAGGCGGGTGAGAGAAGGTGCGAATGTCAAACCATACATAATCAAAACAGGGAGCGGAGGTGTTCTGCTGTAAGAAGGTGTGAATGTCCAACCATAGTTGGTAAAAAGCGGGTAAGAAAAGGTTAAAATACCCGACTGTACACAATCAATAGCGGGAGCGGAGTTGTTCGGCTACTAAAAGGTGTGAAAGTCCGACAATGGTTTGTAAAAAGCGGGTAAGAAAAGGTGCGAATGCCCGACAATGTATGATCAAAAGAGGGAGTGGAGGTTTTCGGCTGCAAGAAGGTCTGCATGTCCAACCATAATTTGTAAAAACCGGGGAAGAAAAGGCATGAAAGCCCGACTATACACCATCAAAAGTGGGAGCGGAGGTGTTCAGCTGCAAGACGGTCTGAATGTCCATCAATAATTGCTAGAAAACATGAAAGAAAATTTTCGAATATCAAACTGCACATGATCATAAGCGGGAGAGGAGGTGTTCAGCTGCAAGAAGGTGTGAATGTCTACCCATAATTACTGAAAAATGGGTAAGAAAAGGTGCGAATGCCTAACCATACATCATCAAAAGAGGGAGCGGATGTGTTCCGCTGTAAGACGGTGTGAATGTCCGACCATAGATGGTAAAAAGCGGGTAAGAAAAGGTTAAATTACCCGACTGTACACAATCAAAAGAGGGAGCGGAGTTGTTCAGCTAAGAGAAGGTGTGAAAGTCCGACCTTGGTTTGTAAAAAGCGGGTAAGAAAAGGTTCGTATGCCCGAATATACACCATCAAAAGCGGAAGCGGAGGTGTTCGGCTGCAAGATATTGTGAACGTCCGACCAAAGTTTGTAAAAAGCAGTTAAGAAAAGGTTCGAATATCTAACCAAACATAATCAAAAGCGGGAGCAGAGCTGTTCGACTGGAAGTAGGTGTGAATGTCAGATCATAATTTGCAAAAAGCTGATGAGAAAGGGTGAGAATGCCCGACTATACACCATCAAATGCGGTAGCGGAGTTGTTCGGCTGTGAGTAGGTGTGAATCTCCAACCATAATTGCTGAAAAATGTGTTAGAAAAGGTAAAAATGCCGGTCCATACATAATCAAAATCGGGAGAGGTGGTGTTCAGCTGCAAGAAGGTCTAAATGTCCATCAATAATTGCTAGAAAACATGAAAGAAAATTTTCGAAAATCAAACCACACATGATCATAAGTGGGAGAGGAGGTGTTCAGCTGCAAGAAGGTGTGAATGTCCACCCATAATACCTGAAAAATGGGTAAAAAAAAGGTGCGAATGCCCAACCATACATCATCAAAAGCAGGAGTGCATGTGTTCGGCTACAAGAAGGTGTGAACGTCCAACCAAAGTTTGTAAAAAGCAGTTAAGAAAAGGTTCGAATATCCAACCATACATAATCAAAAGCGGGAGCAGAGCTGTTCGACTGCAAGTAGGTGTGAATGTCAGATCATAATTTGCAAAAAGCTGATGAGAAAGGGTGAGAATGCCCGACTATACACCATCAAATGCGGGAGCGGAGTTGTTCGGCTGTGAGTAGGTGTGAATCTCCAACCATAATTGCTGAAAAATGTGTTAGAAAAGGTAAAAATGCCGGTCCATACATAATCAAAATCGGGAGAGGTGGTGTTCAGCTGCAAGAAGGTCTAAATGTCCATCAATAATTGCTAGAAAACATGAAAGAAAATTTTCGAAAATCAAACCACATATGATCATAAGTGGGAGAGGAGGTGTTCAGCTGCAAGAAGGTGTGAATGTCCACCCATAATACCTGAAAAATGGGTAAAAAAAAAGGTGCGAATGCCCAACCATACATCATCAAAAGCAGGAGTGCATGTGTTCGGCTACAAGAAGGTGTGAACGTCTAACCAAAGTTTGTAAAAAGCAGTTAAGAAAAGGTTCGAATATCCAACCATACATAATCAAAAGCGGGAGCAGAGCTGTTCGACTGCAAGTAGGTGTGAATGTCAGATCATAATTTGCAAAAAGCTGATGAGAAAGGGTGAGAATGCCCGACTATACACCATCAAATGCGGGAGCGGAGTTGTTCGGCTGTGAGTAGGTGTGAATCTCCGACCATAATTGCTGAAAAATGTGTTAGAAAAGGTAAGAATGCCGGTCCATACATCATCAAAAGCGAGAGAGGTTGTGTTCGGCTGCAAGTAGGTGTGAATGTCCAGCCATAATTACTCACAAACGGGTAAGAAAAGGTAGTATTGCCAGACCATATATGATCAAAACAGGGAGCGGAGGTGGTTCAGCTGCAAGAAGGTTTGAATGTCCGACTAAAGTTCAAATATATTAACAAAAGCGGGAGGAGAGGTCTTCGGATGAGAGTGGTTGAAAATTTCCAACCATAATGTATAAAATGCGGTGAAAAAAAGGTGTGATAGAACACTAAAAGGTGGAGCGGAGGTCTTCGGCTGCAAGAAGGTGTGAATGTCCGACTATGTTTGGTGAAAATCAGGTGAAGCAAGGTCTGAATGCCCAACCTTACATCATCAAAAGCGAGATCAGAGGTGTTTGGCTGCAAGAAGGCCATAGTTTGCCAAAAGCGGGTAAGGTGCGAATGTCCGACTAAATATCAACAAAATTTGGGGCGGAGGTCTTCGGATGCAAGTGGGTGTGAATGTCCGACTATATTTGGTGAAAAGCAGGTGAAGCAAGGTCTGAATGCCCAACCTTACATCATCAAAAGCGAGATCAGAGGTGTTTGGCTGCAAGAAGGCCATAGTTTGCCAAAAGCGGGTAAGGTGCGAATGACCGACTAAATATCAACAAAAGTGGGGGCGGAGGTCTTCGGATGCAAGTGGGTGTGAATATCCAACCATACAAGTATGGTGGAGAGGAAGCTGTGAATAGCCGACCATAGTTTGGAAAAAGCAGGTAAGAAAAGGTTTGAATACCCGACTATACACCATCAAAAGAGGGAGCGGAGTTGTTCCGCTGTACGAAGGTGTGAATGTCCGACCATAGTTGGTAAAAAGCAGGTAAGAAAAGGTTAAAATACCCGACTGTACACAATCAATAGCGGGAGCGGATGTGTTCGGCTACAAGAAGGTGTGAAAGTCCGACCATGGTTTGTAAAAAGCGGGTAAGAAAAGGTGCGAATGTCCGACAATGTATGATCAAAAGAGAGAGCGGAGGTTTTCGGATACAAGAAGGTTTGAATGTCCCACCATAGTTTGTAAAAAGCGGGTAAGAAAAGGTTCGAATGCCCGACTATACACCATCAAAAACGGGAGCAGAGGTGTTCCGCTGTAAGACGGTGTGAATGTCCGACCATAGTTGGTAAAAAGCGGGTAAGAAAAGGTTAAAATACCCGACTGTACACTATCAATAGCGGGAGCGGAGTTGTTCGGCTACAAGAAGGTGTGAAAGTCCAACCATGGTTTGTAAAAACCGGGAAGAAAAGGCTCGAAAGCCCGACTATACACCATCAAAAAGAAGGTTTGAATGTCCATCAATAATTGCTTTAAAACAAGAAAGTAAATTTTCGAATATCAAACCGTACATGATCATAAGCGGGAGAGGAGGTGTTCCGCTGTAAGACGGTGTGAATGTCCGACCATAGTTGGTAAAAAGCGGGTAAGAAAAGGTTAAAATACCCGACTGTACACAATCAATAGCGGGAGCGGAGTTGTTCGGCTACTAAAAGGTGTGAAAGTCCAACCCTGGTTTGTAAAAAGCGGGTAAGAAAAGGTTCAAATGCCCGAACATACACCATCAAAAGAGGGAGTTGAGGTGTTCCGCTGTAAGACGGTGTGAATGTCCGATCATAGTTGGTAAAAAGCGGGTAAGAAAAGGTTAAAATACCCGACTGTACACAATCAAAAGAGGGAGCGGAGTTGTTCAGCTAAGAGAAGGTGTGAAAGTCCGACCATGGTTTGTAAAAAGCGGGTAAGAAAAGGTTCGTATGCCCGAATATACACTATCAAAACCGGAAGCGTAGGTGTTTGGCTGCAAGAAGGTGTGAACGTCCGACCAAAGTTTGTAAAAAAGCAGTTAAGAAAAGGTTCGAATATCTAACCAAACATAATCAAAAGCGGGAGCAGAGCTGTTCGACTGCAAGTAGGTGTGAATGTCAGAGAATAATTTGCAAAAAGCTGATGAGAAAGGGTGAGAATGCCCGACTATACACCATCAAATGCGGTAGCGGAGTTTTTCGGCTGTGAGTAGGTGTGATTCTCCAACCATAATTGCTGAAAAATGTGTTAGAAAAGGTAAGAATGCCGGTCCATACATCATCAAAAGCGGGAGAGGTGGTGTTCAGCTGCAAGTAGGTGTGAATGTCCATTAATAATTGCTTTAAAACATGAAAGAAAATTTTCGAATATCAAACCTTACATGATCATTAGCGGGAGAGGAGGTGTTCAGCTGCAAGAAGATGTGAATATCCACCCATAATTACTGAAAAATGGGTAGGAAAAGATGCGAATGTCCAACCATAAATCATAAAAAGCAGGGTTGTTCAGCTACAAGAAGGTATGAAAGTCCAACCATGGTTTGTAAAAAGCGGGTAAGAGAAGGTTCGAATACCCGAATATATACCATCAAAAGCGGAAGCGGGGGTGTTCGGCTGCAAGAAGGTGTGAACGTCCGACCAAAGTTTGTAAAAAGCAGTTAAGAAAAGGTTTGAATATCCAACCGAACATAATCAAAAGCGGGAGCAGAGCTGTTCGACTGCAAGTAGGTGTGAATGTCAGATCATAATTGCTGAAAAATGTGATAGAAAAGACTAGAATGCCGGACAATACATCATCAAAAGCGGGAGAGGTGGTTTTTCGGCTGCAAGTAGGTGTGAATGTCCAGCCATAATTACTCACAAACGGGTAAGAAAAGGTACTATTGCCAGACCATATATGATCAAAACAGGGAGCGGAGGTGGTTCAGCTGCAAGAAGGTTTGAATGTCCGACTAAAGTTTGTAAAAAGCGTGTAAGACAAGGTGTGAATGCCCGACAATGTATGATCAAAAGAGGAGCGGAGGTTTTCGGCTGCAAGAAGGTCTGAATGTCCACCCATAATTACTGAAAAATGGGTAAGAAAAGGTGCGAAAGCCCAACCGCACATGATCATAAGTGGATGAGGTGTTCGACTGCAAGTAGGTGTGAATGTAAGATCATAATTTGTAAAAAGTGGGTAAGAAAAGGTAAGAATGCCCAACCATAAATTAACAAAAGCGGCAGCAGAGTTTCGGCTGGTATTTATCAATGTCTAGATAGATTTCAACAAAAAACAACGTTGTACTTTGCAGTAAAAGAAAGTGCAAATCAAAAGTTTTAGGAATCCGAGAATAAGCTTATTTTCATGAGTTCTGCACGATTTCAGATTTTATGTATAAAATGAATTTCTTCACGCAAACTAAGTTAACACTGCTTTGTCCTTCATATGTACCCATTTCTACATATATTTCAAGCATAAACTTCCTCATATTACCCTGAATGAGAAAGAGCCACACTTGTGATTAAGCCATACGCCCCTTTTGAGGAGTTCTGCATGATTTGGGATTTTATCTATAAAATCAATTCCTTCACTCAAACTATGTTAAAACGGCTTTTACCTTCATATTTATCAATGTCTCGATAGATTTAAACAAAAAAACAACGTTGTAATTTGCAATAAAAGAAAGAGCAAATCAAAAGTTTTAGGAATCCGAGAATAAGCTTATTTTCATGAGTTCTGCACGATTTCGGATTTTATGTATAAAATGAATTCATTCACTCAAACCAAGTTAAAACTGCTTTTTCCTTCATATTTATCAATGTCTAGATCGACTTCAACAAAGAACAACATTGTATTTTGCAGTAGAAGAAAGAGCAAAACTGAAGGATCAGGAATCCGAGAATAAGCTTCTTTTCATACGTTCTGCATGATTTGGGATTTTATGTATAAAATGAATTCCTTCACTCAAACTAAGTTAACACTGCTTTGTCCTTCATATGTACCCATTTCTACATATATTTCAAGCATAAACTTCCTCATACTACCCTGAATGAGAAAGAACCACACTTGTGATTAAGCCATACGCCCCTTTTGAGGAGTTCTGCATGATTTGGGATTTTATCTATAAAATCAATTCCTTCACTCAAACTATGTTAAAACGGCTTTTACCTTCATATTTATCAATGTCTCGATTGATTTAAACAAAATAACAACGTTGTACTTTGCAGTAAAAGAAAGAGCCAATCAAAAGTTTTAGGAATCCGAGAATAAGCTTATTTTCATGAGTTCTGCACGATTTCGGATTTTATGTATAAAATGAATTCATTCACTTCCGCTAAAACTGCTTTTTCCTTCATATTTATCAATGTCTAGATCGACTTCAACAAAGAACAACATTGTATTTTGCAGTAGAAGAAAGAGCAACACTGAAGGATCAGGAATCCGAGAATAAGCTTATTTTCTTATGGGCAAGTGGGAACTGCTTTGTCCTTCATATTTATCAATGTGTAGATGGATTTCAACTTCTTCTACTGCAAAGTCCAATGTTTTTCTTTGTTGAAGTCGATCTAGACATAGTAAATATGAAGGACAAATCAGTTTTAACATAGTTTGATTGAAGTAATGCATTTTATAAGCAAAATCCCAAATCATGCAGAACTCACGAAATGCTTTTTCTCGCTTTTCACTGCTTTTTACAAACTTTGGTCGGACGTTCACACCTTCTTGCATCCGAACACCTCCGCTTCCGCTTTTGATGATGTATATTCGGGCATTTGAACCTTTTTTTACCCGCTTTTTACAAACCATTGTCGGACTTTCACACCTTCTTGCAGCCGAACACCACCTCTCCCGCTTTTGATGATGTGAGGTCCAGTATTCTTACCTTTTCTAACACATTTTTCAGCAATTATGGTCGGACATTCACACCTACTCACAGCTGGACACCTCCGCTCCCGCTTTTGATCATACAATGTCGGGACATCACTCCTTGTCTTACCAGCTTTTTACAAACTTTAGTCGAACATTCACAGCTTCTTGCAGCTGAACACCTCCTCTCCTACTTATGATCATGTGTGGTTTGATTTTCGAAAATTTTCTTTCATGTTTTCTAGCAATTATTGATGGACATTTAGACCTTCTTGCAGCTGAACACCACCTCTCCCGATTTTGATTATGTATGGACCGGCATTTTTACCTTTTCTAACACATTTTTCAGCAATTATGGTTGGAGATTCACACCTACTCACAGCCGACCAGCTCCCTGTTTTGATTATGTATGGTTTGACATTCGCACCTTCTCTCACTCGCCTTTTACTATGGTCGGCCATTCACAGCTTCCTCTCCACCATACTTGTATGGTGGGATATTCACACCCACCTGCATCCGAAGACCTCCGCCCCCACTTTTGTTGATATTTAGTCGGTCATTCGCACCTTACCCGCTTTTGGCAAACTATGGCCTTCTTGCAGCCAAACACCTCTGATCTCGCTTTTGATGATGTAAGGTTGGGCATTCAGACCTTGCTTCACCTGCTTTTCACCAAATATAGTCGGACATTCACACCCACTTGCATCCGAAGACCTCCGCCCCAAATTTTGTTGATATTTAGTCGGACATTCGCACCTTACCCGCTTTTGGCAAACTATGGCCTTCTTGCAGCCAAACACCTCTGATCTCGCTTTTGATGATGTAAGGTTGGGCATTCAGACCTTGCTTCACCTGCTTTTCACCAAATATAGTCGGACATTCACACCTTCTTGCAGCCGAACACTTTCGCTCCACCTTTTAGTGTTCTATCACACCTTTTTTTCACCGCATTTTATACATTATGGTTGGAAATTTTCAACCACTCTCATCCGAAGACCTCTCCTCCCGCTTTTGTTAATATATTTGAACTTTAGTCGGATATTCAAACCTTCTTGCAGCTGAACCACCTCCGCTCCCTGTTTTGATCATATATGGTCTGGCAATACTACCTTTTCTTACCCGTTTGTGAGTAATTATGGCTGGACATTCACACCTACTTGCAGCCGAACACAACCTCTCTCGCTTTTGATGATGTATGGACCGGCATTCTTACCTTTTCTAACACATTTTTCAGCAATTATGGTCGGAGATTCACACCTACTCACAGCCGAACAACTCCGCTCCCGCATTTGATGGTGTATAGTCGGGCATTCTCACCCTTTCTCATCAGCTTTTTGCAAATTATGATCTGACATTCACACCTACTTGCAGTCGAACAGCTCTGCTCCCGCTTTTGATTATGTATGGTTGGATATTCGAACCTTTTCTTAACTGCTTTTTACAAACTTTGGTTGGACGTTCACACCTTCTTGTAGCCGAACACATGAACTCCTGCTTTTGATGATGTATGGTTGGGCATTCGCACCTTTTTTTTACCCATTTTTCAGGTATTATGGGTGGACATTCACACCTTCTTGCAGCTGAACACCTCCTCTCCCACTTATGATCATGTGTGGTTTGATTTTCGAAAATTTTCTTTCATGTTTTCTAGCAATTATTGATGGACATTTAGACCTTCTTGCAGCTGAACACCACCTCTCCCGATTTTGATTATGTATGGACCGGCATTTTTACCTTTTCTAACACATTTTCAGCAATTATGGTTGGAGATTCACACCTACTCACAGCCGAACAACTCCGCTACCGCATTTGATGGTGTATAGTCGGGCATTCTCACCCTTTCTCATCAGCTTTTTGCAAATTATGATCTGACATTCACACCTACTTCCAGTCGAACAGCTCTGCTCCCGCTTTTGATTATGTATGGTTAGATATTCGAACCTTTTCTTAACTGCTTTTTACAAACTTTGGTCAGACGTTCACAATATCTTGCAGCCGAACACCTCCGCTTCCGCTTTTGATGGTGTATATTCGGGCATACGAACCTTTTCTTACCCGCTTTTTACAAACCAAGGTCGGACTTTCACACCTTCTCTTAGCTGAACAACTCCGCTCCCTCTTTTGATTGTGTACAGTCGGGTAATTTAACCTTTTCTTACCCGCTTTTTACCATCTATGGTCGGACATTCACACCGTCTTACAGCGGAACACCTCCGCTCCCTCTTTTGATGATGTATGGTTAGGCATTCGCACCTTTTCTTACCCATTTTTCAGTAATTATGGGTAGACATTCACACCTTCTTGCAGCTGAACACCTCCTCTCCCGCTTATGATCATGTGCAGTTTGATATTCGAAAATTTTCTTTCATGTTTTCTAGCAATTATTGATGGACATTCAGACCGTCTTGCAGCTGAACACCTCCGCTCCCACTTTTGATGGTGTATAGTCGGGCTTTCGAGCCTTTTCTTCCCCGGTTTTTACAAATTATGGTTGGACATTCAGACCTTCTTACAGCAGAACACCTCCGCTCCCTGTTTTGATTATGTATGGTTTGACATTCGCACCTTCTCTCACTCGCCTTTTACTATGGTCGGCCATTCACAGCTTCCTCTCCACCATACTTGTATGGTGGGATATTCACACCCACCTGCATCCGAAGACCTCCGCCCCCACTTTTGTTGATATTTAGTCGGTCATTCGCACCTTACCCGCTTTTGGCAAACTATGGCCTTCTTGCAGCCAAACACCTCTGATCTCGCTTTTGATGATGTAAGGTTGGGCATTCAGACCTTGCTTCACCTGCTTTTCACCAAATATAGTCGGACATTCACACCCACTTGCATCCGAAGACCTCCGCCCCAAATTTTGTTGATATTTAGTCGGACATTCGCACCTTACCCGCTTTTGGCAAACTATGGCCTTCTTGCAGCCAAACACCTCTGATCTCGCTTTTGATGATGTAAGGTTGGGCATTCAGACCTTGCTTCACCTGCTTTTCACCAAATATAGTCGGACATTCACACCTTCTTGCAGCCGAACACTTTCGCTCCACCTTTTAGTGTTCTATCACACCTTTTTTTCACCGCATTTTATACATTATGGTTGGAAATTTTCAACCACTCTCATCCGAAGACCTCTCCTCCCGCTTTTGTTAATATATTTGAACTTTAGTCGGATATTCAAACCTTCTTGCAGCTGAACCACCTCCGCTCCCTGTTTTGATCATATATGGTCTAGCAATACTACCTTTTCTTACCCGTTTGTGAGTAATTATGGCTGGACATTCACACCTACTTGCAGCCGAACACAACCTCTCTCGCTTTTGATGATGTATGGACCGGCATTCTTACCTTTTCTAACACATTTTTCAGCAATTATGGTCGGAGATTCACACCTACTCACAGCCGAACAACTCCGCTCCCGCATTTGATGGTGTATAGTCGGGCATTCTCACCCTTTCTCATCAGCTTTTTGCAAATTATGATCTGACATTCACACCTACTTGCAGTCGAACAGCTCTGCTCCCGCTTTTGATTATGTATGGTTGGATATTCGAACCTTTTCTTAACTGCTTTTTACAAACTTTGGTTGGACGTTCACACCTTCTTGTAGCCGAACACATGCACTCCTGCTTTTGATGATGTATGGTTGGGCATTCGCACCTTTTTTTTACCCATTTTTCAGGTATTATGGGTGGACATTCACACCTTCTTGCAGCTGAACACCTCCTCTCCCACTTATGATCATGTGTGGTTTGATTTTCGAAAATTTTCTTTCATGTTTTCTAGCAATTATTGATGGATATTTAGACCTTCTTGCAGCTGAACACCACCTCTCCCGATTTTGATTATGTATGGACCGGCATTTTTCCCTCTTCTAACACAATTTTCAGCAATTATGGGTAGAGATTCACACCTACTCACAGCCGAACAACTCCGCTACCGCATTTGATGGTGTATAGTCGGGCATTCTCACCCTTTCTCATCAGCTTTTTGCAAATTATGATCTGACATTCACACCTACTTGCAGTCGAACAGCTCTGCTCCCGCTTTTGATTATGTATGGTTGGATATTCGAACCTTTTCTTAACTGCTTTTTACAAACTTTGGTTGGACGTTCACACCTTCTTGTAGCCGAACACATGCACTCCTGCTTTTGATGATGTATGGTTGGGCATTCGCACCTTTTTTTTACCCATTTTTCAGGTATTATGGGTGGACATTCACACCTTCTTGCAGCTGAACACCTCCTCTCCCACTTATGATCATGTGTGGTTTGATTTTCGAAAATTTTCTTTCATGTTTTCTAGCAATTATTGATGGACATTTAGACCTTCTTGCAGCTGAACACCACCTCTCCCGATTTTGATTATGTATGGACCGGCATTTTTACCTTTTCTAACACATTTTTCAGCAATTATGGTTGGAGATTCACACCTACTCACAGCCGAACAACTCCGCTACCGCATTTGATGGTGTATAGTCGGGCATTCTCACCCTTTCTCATCAGCTTTTTGCAAATTATGATCTGACATTCACACCTACTTCCAGTCGAACAGCTCTGCTCCCGCTTTTGATTATGTTTGGTTAGATATTCGAACCTTTTCTTAACTGCTTTTTACAAACTTTGGTAGGACCTTCACAATATCTTGCAGCCGAACACCTCCGCTTCCGCTTTTGATGGTGTATATTCGGGCATACGAACCTTTTCTTACCCGCTTTTTACAAACCAAGGTCGGACTTTCACACCTTCTCTTAGCTGAACAACTCCGCTCCCTCTTTTGATTGTGTACAGTCGGGTAATTTAACCTTTTCTTACCCGCTTTTTACCATCTATGGTCGGACATTCACACCGTCTTACAGCGGAACACCTCCGCTCCCTCTTTTGATGATGTATGGTTAGGCATTCGCACCTTTTCTTACCCATTTTTCAGTAATTATGGGTAGACATTCACACCTTCTTGCAGCTGAACACCTCCTCTCCCGCTTATGATCATGTGCAGTTTGATATTCGAAAATTTTCTTTCAAGTTTTCTAGCAATTATTGATGGACATTCAGACCGTCTTGCAGCTGAACACCTCCGCTCCCACTTTTGATGGTGTATAGTCGGCCAATCGAGCTGTAGCAGCTTCGGTAAAGGAGTATAAGTTGAAGAGTTTGTGAATAAAGGTGTGCGCACACATAGTGAGCTGTAGGAAAATAGGCAGGGAGCAATGCCGGCTGGGGTATATGTTCTTGTATGTTGTCTGACTGTTTGATTTGAATGTGTTGTGTAAGTGTCCTGTTGAATGTTTGGGCTTTGACACTTCACTGTGGTTGTTAACTGTGTGGTGTGTCCTGAAATGTTATATGTTTGGGCTGTGTGACATGCTTAATGCTTGTCAGTAGCTACCCACTTATTCATATATAGCAACTGACAACATAAGAAGTCTGGACATACTTTGATAGTAGTTGTAGAAGTATCCTTATTGATAATAGATAAACTAATTCATAGTGATAGAACAGTAGATGAACAGGTGCCTGCACGTCTCACGAAAATAAAATGGGTGTATGATTGCTGACGGCAGAGCAATACTGCCAAACTTATGAGTTCTTGTGGCAAACTTGATTCAGTGTCTTGACGTGTATACGCTGTTTCGCTGACTTGATTGTCACAAGAAACAAAGTGTGTTTGATAAGATCCGACCATTTTATTACGGGAGGATCAGTATGTATGGATTCTGATGTGACTGATAAACCCATTCGTATCTTAAGCATAATCTAATACATGAGACAACGCCCTGGCACACAATCAAAAAAAAAAGAGAGAGCGGTTTTGTGTCCCCACAGTCCATAATGTAGAAAAGAGAGAAAAAAGCCTTTCTGATTTGGTGTGTGTGCTCATAGTGCAGAGTGTAGAGAAAAGAGAGAAAAGAAAGCCGTTTTGGTGTCACGGGTGTTGTGACTTACACACACTCATTTCTGAATTGAGAAAAGAAATTATTTTAGAGGAAGCAGTAGAGTTTAGATCCCACATTTGTTGATAGGCATTCATTTATTTCTTCACTTCTGATGAAGTTTCAACAATAAACAACAAACTTTGTATTATGAGAAAGAACCAGACTCATTCTTCAGGAATCCGAAAATAAGCACGAATTCGGATTCTCCTATAAAACGAATTAATTAACTCAAACCAAGTTAAGACTGCTTTGTCCTTCATATTTATTCATGTCTAATCAAGTTTCAACGATAAACAACGTTGTACTTTGTAGAATGAGAAAGAACTTCTTCAGCAATAAGCATCTCTCGACATATGACGAAATACAGATTTTGCTATAAAATTAATTCCTTCAATCAGCCTGACTTAAAACTGTTTGTCCTCCTTATTTATCCACTTCAAATCAAGTTTCAACAATTGAAAAAAATTGTAGTTTGAGAAAGAACAACTTAATCTTCAGCAATCAGTATAAAAAGAGGGTAACAAAAGGTGCAAATGCCAACCATACATCACTAAAAGGTGGAGCGGAAGTATTCAGCTGCAAGTAGGTGTGAATGTTCGACCATAATTTGTAAAAAGTGGGTAAGAAAAGGTTCGAATGCCCGACTAAATATTAACAAAAGCGGGAGGAGAAGTCTTCGGATGAGAGTGGGTGAGAATTTCCTACCATACAAGTATGGTGGAGAGGAAGCTGTGATTGGCCGACAATAGTAAAAAGCAGGTGAGAAAAGGTGTGAATGTCAAAACATACATGATCAAAACAGGGAGCGGAGGTGTTTGGCTGCGACAAGGTGTGAATGTCCAACCATAATTAATGAAAAACGGGCAACAAGTAGGTTCGAATGCCCAACCATACATCATCAAAAGCAGGAGTGGATGTGTTCGGCTTCAAGAAGGTATGAATGTCCATCAATAATTGCTATAAAACATGAAAGAAAATTTTCGAATATCAAACCGCACATAATCATAAGCGGGAGAGGAGGTGTTCCGCTGCAAGAAGGTGTGAATATCCACCCATAATTACTGAAAAATGGGTAAGAAAAGGTGCGAATGCCCAACCATACATCATCAAAAGCAGGAGTGGATGTGTTCGGCTACAAGAAGGTTTGAATGTCCGACCATAGTTTGTAAAAAGCGGGTAAGAACAGGTTTGTATGCCCGACTGTACACAATCAAAAGAGGGAGCGGAGTTGTTCAGCTACAAGAAGGTGTGAAAGTCCGACCATGGTTTGTAAAAAGCGGGTAAGAACAGGTTCGTATGCCCGAATATACACCATCAAATGCGGGAGCGGAGTTGTTCGGCTGTGAGTAGGTGTGAATCTCCGACCATAATTGCTGAAAAATGTGTTAGAAAAGGTAAGAATGCCGGTCCATACATCATCAAAAGCGAGAGAGGTTGTGTTCGGCTGCAAGTAGGTGTGAATGTCCAGCCATAATTACTCACAAACAGGTAAGAAAAGGTAGTATTGCCAGACCATATATGATCAAAACAGGGAGCGGAGGTGGTTCAGCTGCAAGAAGGTTTGAATGTCAAACTAAAGTTCAAATATATTAACAAAAGCGGGAGGAGAGGTCTTCGGATGAGAGTGGTTGAAAATTTCCAACCATAATGTATAAAATGCGGTGAAAAAAAAGGTGATATAGAACACTAAAAGGTGGAGCGGAAGTGTTCGGCTGCAAGAAGGTGTGAATGTCCGACTATATTTGGTGAAAAGCAGGTGAAGCAAGGTCTGAATATCCAACCTTACATCATCAAAAGGAAGATCAGAGTTGTTTGGCTGCAAGAAGGCCATAGTTTGCCAAAAGCGGGTAAGGTGCGAATGTCCGACTAAATATCAACAAAATTTGGGGCGGAGGTCTTCGGATGCAAGTGGGTGTGAATATCCCACCATACAAGTATAGTGGAGAGGAAGCTGTGAATAGCCGACCATAGTTTGGAAAAAGCGGGTAAGAAAAGGTTTGAATGCCCGAACATACACCATCAAAAGAGGGAGCGGAGGTGTTCCGCTGTACGAAGGTGTGAATGTCCGACCATACTTGGTAAAAAGCGGGTAAGAAAAGGTTAAAATACCCGACTGTACACAATCAATAGCGGGAGCGGATGTGTTCGGCTACAAGAAGATGTGAAAGTCCGACCATGGTTTGTAAAAAGCTGATGAGAAAGGGTGAGAATGCCCGACTATACACCATCAAATGCGGGAGCGGAGGTGTTCGGCTCTGAGTAGGTGTGAATGTCCGACCATAATTGCTGAAGAATGTGTTAGAAAAGGTAAGAATGCTGGACCATAAATCATCAAAAGCGGGAGAGGTGGTGTTCGGCTGCAAAAAGGTGTGACTGTTCGACTAAAGTTTGTCAAAAGTGGGTAAGACAAGGTGCGAATGCCTGACAATGTATGATCAAAAGCGGGAGCGGAGGTGTTCAGCTGCAAGAAGGTCTACATGTCCATCAATAATTGCTAGAAAACATGAAAGAAACTTTTCGAAAATCAAACCGCACATGATCATAAGTGGGATAGGAGGTGTTCAGCTGCAAGGTGTGAATGTCCACCCATAATTCCTGAAAAATGGGTAAGAAAAGGTGTTAATGCCCAACCATACATCATCAAAAGCAGGAGTGGAAGTGTTCGGCTACAAGAAGGTGTGAACGTCCAACCAAAATATGTAAAATGAAGTTAAGAAAAGGTTCGAATATCCAACCAAACATAATCAAAAGCGGGAGCAGAGCTGTTCGACTGCAAGTAGGTGTGAATGTCAGATCATAATTTGCAAAAAGCTTATGAGAAAGGGTGAGAATGCCCGACTATACATCATCAAATGCGGGAGCGGAGTTGTTCGGCTGTGAGTAGGTGTGAATCTCCGACCATAATTGCTGAAAAATGTGTTAGAAAAGGTAAAAATCCCAGTCCATACATCATCAAAAGCGAGAGAGGTTGTGTTCGGCTGCAAGTAGGTGTGAATGTTCAGCCATAATTACTCACAAACGGGTAAGAAAAGGTAGTATTGCCAGACCATATATGATCAAAACAGGGAGCGGAGGTGGTTCAGCTGCAAGAAGGTTTGAATGTCAAACTAAAGTTCAAATATATTAACAAAAGCGGGAGGAGAGGTCTTCGGATGAAAGTGGTTGAAAATTTCCAACCATAATGTATAAAATGCGGTGAAAAAAAAGGTGTGATAGAACACTAAAAGGTGGAGCGGAAGTGTTCGGCTGCAAGAAGGTGTGAATGTCCGACTATATTTGGTGAAAAGCAGGTGAAGCAAGGTCTGAATGCCCAACCTTACATCATCAAAAGCAAGATCAGAGTTGTTTGGCTGCAAGAAGGCCATAGTTTGCCAAAAGCGGGTAAGGTGCGAGTGTCCGACTAAATATCAACAAAATTTGGGGCGGAGGTTTTCGGATGCAAGTGGGTGTGAATATCCCACCATACAAGTATGGTGGAGAGGAAGCTGTGAATAGCCGACCATAGTTTGGAAAAAGCGGGTAAGAAAAGGTTTGAATGCCCGAACATACACCATCAAAAGAGGGAGCGGAGGTGTTCCGCTGTACGAAGGTGTGAATGTCCGACCATACTTGGTAAAAAGTGGGTAAGAAAAGGTTAAAATACCCGACTGTACACAATCAATAGCGGGAGCGGATGTGTTTGGCTACAAGAAGGTGTGACAGTCCGACCATGGTTTGTAAAAAGCGGGTAAGAAAAGGTGCGAATGTCCGACAATGTATGATCAAAAGAGAGAGCGGAGGTTTTCGGATACACGAAGGTTTGAATGTCCTACCATAGTTTGTAAATAGCGGGTAAGAAAAGGTTCGAATGCCCGACTATACACCATAAAAAGCGGGAGCGGAGGTGTTCCGCTGGAAGACGGTGTGAATGTCCGACCATAGTTGGTAAAAAGCGGGTAAGAAAAGGTTAAAATACCCGACTGTACACAATCAATAGCGGGAGCGGAGTTGTTCGGCTACAAGAAGGTGTGAAAGTCCGACCATGGTTTGTAAAAAGCAGTTAAGAAAAGGTTCGAATATCCAACCAAACATAATCAAAAGCGGGAGCAGAGCTGTTCGACTGCAAGTAGGTGTGAATGTCCAGCCATAATTACTCACAAACGGGGGAAGAAAAGGTAGTATTGCCAGACCATACATGATCAAAACAGGGAGCGGAGGTTCAGCTGCAAGGTGTGAATGTCTGACTATAGTTTGTAAAAAGTGGGTAAGACAAGGTGCGAATTCCCAACAATGTATGATCAAAAGAGAGAGCGGAGGTGTTCGGCTGCAAGGTCTGAATGTCCAACCATAATTTGTAAAAACCGGGTAAGAAAAGGCTCGAAAGCCCGACTATACATCATCAAAAGTGGGAGCGGAGATGTTCAGCTGCAAGAAGGTGTGAATGTTCGACTAAAGTTTGTAAAAAGCTGGTAAGACAAGGAGTGATGTCCCGACATTGTATGATCAAAAGCGGGAGCGGAGGTGTCCAGCTGTGAGTAGGTGTGAATGTCCGACCATAATTGCTGAAAAATGTGTTAGAAAAGGTAAGAATACTGGACCATACATCATCAAAAGCGGGAGAGGTGGTGTTCGGCTTCAAGAAGGTGTGAAAGTCCAACAATGGTTTGTAAAAAGCGGGTAAAAAAAGGTTCGAATGCCCGAATATACATCATCAAAAGCGGAAGCGGAGGTGTTCGGATGCAAGAAGGTGTGAACGTCCGACCAAAGTTTGTAAAAAGCAGTGAAAAGCGAGAAAAAGCATTTCGTGAGTTCTGCATGATTTGGGATTTTGCTTATAAAATGCATTACTTCAATCAAACTATGTTAAAACTGATTTGTCCTTCATATTTACTATGTCTAGAAATATTTAAACAAAAAAACAACGTTGTACTTTGCAGTAAAAGAAAGAGCAAATCTAAAGTTTCAGGAATCCGAGTATAAGCCTGCTTTCATGAGTTCTGCACGATTTCGGATTTTGCTATAAAATGAATTGCTTTGCTCAAACCAAGTTAAAACTGCTTTGTCCTTCCATATTCATCAATGTTTAGATCGACTTCAACAAAGAAAAACATCTACACATTGATAAATATGAAGGACAAAGCAGTTCCCACTTGCCCATAAGAAAATAAGCTTATTCTCGGATTCCTGATCCTTCAGTTTTGCTCTTTCTTCTACTGCAAAATACAATGTTGTTCTTTGTTGAAGTCGATCTAGACATTGATAAATATGAATGAAAAAGCAGTTTTAACTTGGTTTTAGTGAATGAATTCATTTTATACATAAAATCCGAAATCGTGCAGAACTCGTGAAAATAAGCTTATTTTCGGATTCCTAAAACTTTTGATTGGCTCTTTCTTTTACTGCAAAGTACAACGTTGTTTTTTTTGTTTAAATCTATCGAGACATTGATAAATATGAAGGTAAAAGCCGTTTTAACATAGTTTGAGTGAAGGAATTGATTTTATAGATAAAATTCCAAATCATGCAGAACTCCTCAAAAGGGGCGTATGGCTTAATCACAAGTGTGGCTCTTTCTCATTCAGGGTAGTATGAGGAAGTTTATGCTTGAAATATATGTAGAAATGGGTACATATGAAGGACAAAGCAGTGTTAACTTAGTTTGAGTGAAGGAATTCATTTTATACATAAAATCCCAAATCATGCAGAACGTATGAAAAGAAGCTTATTCTCGGATTCCTGATCCTTCAGTTTTGCTCTTTCTTCTACTGCAAAATACAATGTTGTTCTTTGTTGAAGTCGATCTAGACATTGATAAATATTAAGGAAAAAGCAGTTTTAACTTGGTTTGAGTGAATGAATTCATTTTATACATAAAATCCGAAATCGTGCAGAACTCATGAAAATAAGCTTATTCTCGGATTCCTAAAACTTTTGATTTGCTCTTTCTTTTATTGCAAAGTACAACGTTGTTTTTTTGTTTAAATCTATCGAGACATTGATAAATATGAAGGTAAAAGCCGTTTTAACATAGTTTGAGTGAAGGAATTAATTTTATAGATAAAATCCCAAACCATGCAGAACTCCTCAAAAGGGGCGTATGGCTTAATCACAAGTGTGGCTCTTTCTCATTCAGGGTAGTATGAGGAAGTTTATGCTTGAAATATATGTAGAAATGGGTACATATGAAGGACAAAGCAGTGTTAACTTAATTTATGTGAAGGAATTCATTTTATACATAAAATCCGAAATCGTGCAGAACTCATGAAAATAAGCTTATTCTCGGATTCCTAAAACTTTTGATTTGCACTTTCTTTTACTGCAAAGTACAACGTTGTTTTTTGTTGAAATCTATCTAGACATTGATAAATACCAGCCGAAACTCTGCTGCCGCTTTTGATAATTTATGGTTGGGCATTCTTACCTTTTCTTACCCGCTTTTTACAAATTATGATCTTACATTCACACCTACTTGCAGTCGAACACCTTCTCATCCACTTATGATCATGTGCGGTTGGGCTTTCACACCTATTCTTACCCATTTTTCAGTAATTATGGGTGGACATTCAGACCTTCTTGCAGCCGAAAACCTCCGCTCCTCTTTTGATCATACATTGTCGGGCATTCACACCTTGTCTTACCCGCTTTTTACAAACATTAGTCGGACATTCAATCCTTCTTGCAGCTGAACCACCTCCGCTCCCTGTTTTGATCATATATGGTCTGGCAATAGTACCTTTTCTTACCCGTTTGTGAGTAATTATGGCTGGACATTCACACCTACTTGCAGCCGAACACAACCTCTCCCGCTTTTGATGATATATGGTCCGGCATTCTTACCTTTTCTAACACATTTTTCAGCAATTATGGTCGGACATTCACACCTACTCACAGACGAACACCTCCGCTCCCACATTTGATAGTGTATAGTCGGGCATTCTCACCCTATCTCAACAGCTTTTTGCAAATTATGATCTGATATTCACACCTACTTGCAGTCGAACAGCTCTGCTCCCGCTTTTGATTATGTTTGGTTGGATATTCGAACATTTTCTTAACTGCTTTTTACAAACTTTGGTCGGACGTTCACACCGTCTTGCAGCCGAACACCTCCGCTTCTGCTTTTGATGGTACATAGTCGGGCATTCGAGCCTTTTCTTACCCGCCTATTACTTACTATGGTTGGACATTCAAACCTTCTTGTAGCCGAACACATCCGCTCCTGCTTTTGATGATGTATGATTTGGCATTCGCTCCTTTTCTTACCCATTTTTCAGTAATTTTTGGTCGGACATTCAGACCTTCTTGCACCTGAACACCTCTGCTCCCGCTTTTGATGGTGTATAGTCGGGCTTTCGAGCCTTTTCTTCCCCGATTTTTACAAATTGTGGTTGGACATTCAGACCTTGCAGCCGAAAACCTCCGCTCCCTCTTTTGATCATACATTGTCGGGCATTCGCCCCTTGTCTTACACGGTTTTTACAAACTTTAGTCAGACATTCACACCTTGCAGCTGAACCACCTCCATTCCCTGTTTTGATCATGTGTGGTCTGGAAATACTACCTTTTCTTCCCCCGTTTGTGAGTAATTATGGGTGGACATTCACACCTACTTGCAGCCGAAAAACCACCTCTCCCGCTTTTGATGATGTATTGTCCGGCATTCTAGTCTTTTCTATCACATTTTTCAGCAATTATGATCTGACATTCACACCTACTTGCAGTCGAACAGCTCTGCTCCCGCTTTTGATTATGTTCGGTTGGATATTCAAACCTTTTCTTAACTGCTTTTTACAAACTTTGGTCGGACGTTCACACCTTCTTGCAGCCGAACACCTCCGCTTCCGCTTTTGATGGTATATATTCGGGTATTCGAACCTTCTCTTACCCGCTTTTTACAAACCATGGTTGGACTTTCATACCTTCTTGTAGCTGAACAACTCCACTCCTGCTTTTGATGATTTATGGTTGGACATTCGCATCTTTTCCTACCCATTTTTCAGTAATTATGGGTGGATATTGACACCTACTTGCAGCCGAACACCACCTCTCCCGATTTTGATGATGTATGGACCGGCATTTTTACCTTTTCTAACACATTTTTCAGCAATTATGGTTGGAGAATCACACCTACTCACAGCCGAACAACTCCGCTACCGCATTTGATGGTGTATAGTCGGGATTTCTCACCCTTTCTCATCAGCTTTTTGCAAATTATTTTCTGACATTCACACCTACTTGCAGTCGAACAGCTCCGCTCCCGCTTTTGATTATGTTTGGTTAGATATTCGAACCTTTTCTTAACTGCTTTTTCACAAACTTTGGTCGGACGTTCACACCTTCTTGCAGCCGAACACCTACGCTTCCGGTTTTGATAGTGTATATTCAGGCATACGAACCTTTTCTTACCCGCTTTTTACAAACCATGGTCGGACTTTCACACCTTCTCTTAGCCGAACAACTCCGCTCCCGCTATTGATTGTGTACAGTCGGGTATTTTAACCTTTTCTTACCCGCTTTTTACCAACTATGGTCGGACATTCACACCTTCTTACAGCGGAACACCTCCGCTCCCTCTTTTGATGGTGTATGTTTGGGCATTCGAACGTTTTCTTACCCGCTTTTTACAAACTATGGTTGGACATTCAAACCTTCTTGTAGCCGAACACATCCACTCGTGCATTTGATGATGTATGGTTGGGAATTCGCACCTTTTCTTACCCATTTTTCAGTAATTATGGGTGGACATTCACACCTTCTTGCAGCTGAACACCTCCTCTCCCGCTTATTATCATGTGCGGTTTGATATTTGAAAATTCTCTTTCATGTTTTCTAGCAATTACTGATGTACATTCAGACCTTCTTGCAGCTGAACACCTCCGCTCCAGCTTTTGATGGTGTATAGTCGGGCTTTCGAGCCTTTTCTTCCCCGGTTTTTACAAATTATGGTTGGACATTCAGACCTTCTTTCAGCCGAAAACCTCCGCTCCCTCTTTTGATCAAACATTGTCGGGCATTCGCACCTTTTCTTACCCGCTTTTTACAAACTTTAGTCGGACATTAACACCTTCTTGCAGCTTAACCACCTTCGCTCCCTGTTTTGATCATGTATGGTCTGGCAATACTACCTTTTCTTACCCATTTGTGAGTAATTATGGCTGGAGATTCACACCTACTCACAGCCGAACACCTCCTCTCCCGCATTTGATGGTGTATATTCGGGCATACGAACGTGTTCTTACCCGCTTTTTACAAACCATGGTCGGACTTTCACACCTTCTTGTAGCTGAACAACTCCGCTCCCTCTTTTGATTGTGTACAGTCGGGCATACAAACCTGTTCTTACCCGCTTTTTACAAACTATGGTCGGACATTCAAACCTTCTTGTAGCCGAACACATCCACTCCTGCTTTTGATGATGTATGGTTGGGCATTCGCACCTTTTCTTACCCATTTTTCAGTAATTATGGGTGGATATTCACACCTTCTTGCAGCGGAACACCTCCTCTCCCGCTTATGATTATGTGCGGTTTGATATTCGAAAATTTTCTTTCATGTTTTATAGCAATTATTGATGGACATTCATACCTTCTTGAAGCCGAACACATCCACTCCTGCTTTTGATGATGTATGGTTGGGCATTCGAACCTACTTGTTGCCCGTTTTTCATTAATTATGGGTGGACATTCACACCTTGTCGCAGCCAAACACCTCCGCTCCCTGTTTTGATCATGTATGTTTTGACATTCGCACCTTTTCTCACACAAAACCGCTCTCTCTTTTTTTTTTTGATTGTGTGCCAGGGCGTTGTCTCACGTATTAGATTATGCTTAAGATACGAATGGATTTATCAGTCACATCAGAATCCATACATACTGATCCTCCCGTAATAAAATGGTCGGATCTTATCAAACACACTTTGTTTCTTGTGACAATCAAGTCAGCGAAACAGCGTATACACGTCAAGACACTGAATCAAGTTTGCCACAAGAACTCATAAGTTTGGCAGTATTGCTCTGCCGTCAGCAATCATACACCCATTTTATTTTCGTGAGACGTGCAGGCACCTGTTCATCTACTGTTCTATCACTATGAATTAGTTTATCTATTATCAATAAGGATACTTCTACAACTACTATCAAAGTATGTCCAGACTTCTTATGTTGTCAGTTGCTATATATGAATAAGTGGGTAGCTACTGACAAGCATTAAGCATGTCACACAGCCCAAACATATAACATTTCAGGACACACCACACAGTTAACAACCACAGTGAAGTGTCAAAGCCCAAACATTCAACAGGACACTTACACAACACATTCAAATCAAACAGTCAGACAACATACAAGAACATATACCCCAGCCGGCATTGCTCCCTGCCTATTTTCCTACAGCTCACTATGTGTGCGCACACCTTTATTCACAAACTCTTCAACTTATACTCTTTTACCGAAGCTGCTACAGCTCGATTGGCCGAATACCCTTAGATCCTATTTCGGTGAATTTGACATCTGCCTTAAATGTAACAGATTAGCGGTTTAGCAGTTTTAATTTAGTTTGAGTGAAGGAATTCATTTTATAGCAAAATCCGAAATCGTGAAGCACTCATGAAAGTAAGCTTATTCTCGGATTCCTGAAACTTTAGATTTGCTCTTTCTTTTACTGCAAAGTACCACGTTGTTTCTTTTGTTTAAATCTTTCTAGACATGGTAAATATGAACGACAAAGCAGTTTTAACATAGTTTGAGTGAAGGAATTCATTTTATAGATAAAATCCCAAGAGTCTGCAGAGAAAAGAGAGTGAATGCGAAGTAGACTTTAACACGGCTATGGGAGCGAGCCGAGTGTCGGCTAACCGGGAGAATTGCTTGAAAGAAACGCGGTCAGAACAAAGCCTCAATACGGGATTCTCGTGGTGTTTTTGTTGCTGCCTTGTCTTTTGCATAGAGTAAAAGACAAGGCAGCCATCGAATAGGGCCCGATTGTTCCTACTTGGTCAGCCGAGGAGCAAGGGGGGGGGGGGGGGGGGGGGGCAAGCGTCTAAACCAAGCAAAGCTCACCATGGGGAAGGTGGCTATACCAACTAGCCTGATGCCCTGCTCCCGCAGTGACGGATAATCGTACTCTGGTTTCTCTTCATAACATACAAGTCTTTCGCCTTTTACTAAAGACTTCCGTGGAGAGCAGCACTAATGAGTTGTTTCTATTATTGGCAGGCTTTACCTTTGCGGGTGAAGCCCTTTCTGTCTGTGCAAAAGAAATCTTGCTACTTTGCAGAGTGACTTCTCTGAGTAGAGTCGCCTTACTTGTTGCGACTGTGCCGATGTTCGAAGCTGGAGTGCAAAGTTGTTGCTTGAATGGTGCTTGCTGGAGCATGCGGGAGTGCAAAGTTATACCATTTAAAAGGGCTGAAGAGTGCTCAGTGCAGCGGGTGGGCGGAGGTGCAACGTGACACTCTGGCCACCTATGGCCATAAAAAGAACACTGCTACAAGTGCGCATTGTGCCAGCAAGGGCCCTCGGACCTGAAACAGTGGACAGTTATCGCTTCTCGGCCTTTTGGCTAAGATCAAGTGTAGTATCTGTTCTTATCAGTTTAATATGTCCTCTATACGAGGACAACATATTAAATGGATTTTTAAGAATAGGAGTTGAAAAAGAAGCTTGCTCCGTTCACTCCAAGCCTCGACCCGGTACTGCAGTGCCGCTGGGAACGGTGCGCTCTCCTCTGCTCTTGTGAAAAAGCAAACAGCGGTGCAGGATGGAAGTTTCAGGGAGCCCAAGATGAAACTTTCTTTTAATCTGCTGAGAAAAGAGAGTGAATGCGAAGTGGACTTTAACACGGCTCTGGGAGCGAGCCGAGTGCGGGCTAACCGGGAGAATTGCTTGAAAGAAACGCAACACCGAATGAGTGGTCAGAACAAAGCCTCAATACGGTGTTCCCGTGGTGTTTGTGGCTGCCTTGTCTTTTGCACAGAGTAAAAGACAAGGCAGCCATCGAATAGATTGTTTCTACTTGGTCAGCCGAGGAGCAGGGGGGGGGGGCAAGCGTCTCAACCAAGCAAAGCTCACCAAGTAGGAACAATCGGGCCCTTTTCGATGGCTGCAACACCTGAAAGAGATATTGATGCGAGACCCGATCAAATGCTTTTTCAAAGTCTAAATTTAAGATGACAAGCCGGGTGTTTCTGTCTCTAGCGTAATCAATGATGTCTCGAATCAGTACGAGGCTGTCGGTGAGTTGTCTCCCTGAGATAGCACAAGCTTGGTCTGGGTGAATTACCTCCTCTAAAACAGAGGACATCCGTGTCGCTAAAACCTTGCTAAAAAGTTTACAGTCAAAGTTTAAAAGTGTGATGGGCCTCCAATTCTTTAGGTCAGTCTTATAATTTTTTTTAGAAAGTAGAGTCACTATTCCCACTCTAAAACTGTCAGGCAGTCGGTCGAGTTTTTCAAAATCTTTAAAAACATCTAAAATGTCTGATGATAAAAGGTCCCAATAGGTCAGATAGAATTCTGCAGGAAGCCCGTCTAAACCCGGAGCTCGACTTCTCTTAAAACCTGTTAGGCATTTTTTTAACTCTAAAGCAGTAAAATTCTGTGTCAAGTGTGCATTCTCTTTTACGGTTTTGTCAACGAATTTTAAGATTTCTGCCGATGTTTCCAAGTGCACTGGTTTCTCTTTGTACATGTTACTATAAAAGGTATGTACAGTTTCAATCATCTCTTGTGTGGATTTTGTTAAAAACCCATCTTCTCTTTTTAGATTTTGAATACACTCCTTTTTATTTATAACTTTCTTTCTTTTTCACCTTCCTCAATTTCCTGCTCCCTGCTTCTTACAAAAATTCCTTTACTCTTTATTTCTGCTAAAACTGACATTTCCTTTTTGACATCATTGATATCTTCTTTAAAGTCTATGCCACACTGATTTAGTTTAAAGTAGCGCTGTAAGCGTTTATGTAGTCCCATCATACATCTATTCTCTTTCCTTTTTTTACGTTTACCTTGCTGTTTAAAAAAAGTCTGGGTCGTTTCCTTCACCATTTCCCACCATTGTGCATGTGTTTCGTAGAGGTCTTGAAGGGTCTGCCACTCTTTATAACATTCCCTGTACTGACTGACTATGATTTCATCCTCCAACAGGGAACAGTTGAGTTTCCACAGACCACTTCCTACCGTCACACCAGAAGGGGGTGAAAGGGTGCAGGAGAGCATAAGGTGGTCTGAAAAGAAAACAGGGGTTAATCTAACATCAGTGGGTGGGCAATCTCTAGTAAAGAAATAATCAATGCGAGAGGCTCTGGTGCCATCATGACTAAACCAGGTGAAGCCCTCCTCTCTGGGATGCATGGTTTTAAAACAGTCAATAAGCTTAAAATCCCTGCATATGCCCTGAAGTAAAATCGAAGTCTTATCCACTTTAAAATCTGCCCCTGCTCTTTTTCTATCTTTCCTGCTCAAGATACAGTTAAAATCCCCTCCTACAACTAAAGGTACTTGCCCTAGCATGTAAAGCTGTATATCTTCTAAAAGGTCATACCTTTCATTTTTTCCATTGAAACCATAAATATTTAAGAGGTTAAAGTCTTGCCCCATAAAATTCAAGTGTGCTAAAAGTGCCCGTCCGTCTCTCACCACTGTGCTACCTTTCACCAGAACATGCGGATTTTTAATTAGAATGGCCACACCATCATTTTTATTTTGATTTGAGCCACTCCATATCGATAAATGGGGCCACATTTCCTCCCATTGTCTATGGTTTTTTAAAAAAGGTAGTCCACATTCTTGTATTAAAAACACATCTGATTTTATGGAGTCTAAGAAGGATAAAATACTCTGGGCTCTTGTCTTTGATTTCACACTTCTCACATTTAGTGTTGAGAAGGTGAGAACCATTAAAAGCATAAAGGAAAGTAGGTATGTCATTTTCGTTTTTCTAAGTTATCAAAACAAATTACACACAGGTTATTTCTTGGGAAACTAGCTCTTCCTTCATTTCTTTAGGTGAAAAGTGAGTAGGGTGATCTATATTTCCTTTTCGGACTCTCGGTGTTGGCCTCTGACGCAATGTTGCATTTAACTTTGAGTCCCTGGGGGTTGATTGCAGAGCTGAAGTTAAAAAGGAGACCTCATTTGGTGAGTCGGAGGGGAAGACTCTAGGTTCTTCCTCTGAAGAACTGTCTGAAAGGGACCTAACCCTTCCCCTCTTCTCTGATACCACTGGGGAATCAGAGGCTCAGATGCCGTCCTCTTCGGCTGTTGACCTTCGGGGAGGTGAGTATCTTCACTAGACTCACCTGTCTGCTCTTCCTCCTCATTTAGCGTAGCTCCACCCTCTGCCTGTGAATTCTCACAGACTTCAACACTGAGTGGTGAGGCCTCTACAGGCCCCTCCCCTTTTTGCTCCTCACTTCCAATCCAAGCTTTTGGCGGGAAGTTTGAATTTATTGGGTCAACCTCTTCACTTTGTTCACCAAATGCCACCTTTGGTCCTTCTCTTTGTTGGCTTGACTGTGGCTTTACCGTCTTTAATTTGTTGGCAAAAGATTTAGGGCAATCTCTGAAGAGGTGATTTAATTCTCCACAGAGATTACATTTCCTGCCATTTGGACACTCTCCAAAAGTTTGCCCAATTTCTCTGCTCTTCCCACATAACACCTTGGTACAAGCCTCAACCAGGTGCCCATGCTCACCACACTTGCGGCAGAACTTGGGCTGCCCCTGGTAGTGGATGTAACCTCGGTTTTCAAGGTGGCCAGAGTGTCGCCCACCCGCTGCACTGAGCACTCTTCAGCCCTTTTAAATGGTATAACTTTGCACTCCTGCACGCTCCAGCAAGCACCATTCAAGCAACAACTTTGCACTCCAGCTTCGAACATCGGCACAGTCGCAACAAGTAAGTCGACTCTACTCAGAGAAGTCACTCTGTACAGTAAGAAGATTTCTTTTGCACAGACAGAAAGGGCTTCACCCGCAAAGGTAAAGCCTGCCAAAAATAGAAACAACTCATTAGTGCTGCTCTCCACAGAAATCTTTAGTAAAAGGCGAAAGACTTGTACGTTATGAAGAGAAACCAGAGTACGATTATCCGTCACTGCGGGAGGAGGGCATCAGGCTAGTTGGCATAGCCACCTTCCCCATGGTGAGCTTTGCTTGGTTGAGACGCTTGCTCCCCCCCCCCCTTGCTCCTCGGCTGACCAACTAGGAACAATCGGGCCCTATTCGATGGCTGCCTTGTCTTTTACTCTGTGCAAAAGACAAGGCAGCAACAAAAACACCACGAGAATCCCGTATTGAGGCTTTGTTCTGATCGCTCATTCGGTGTCGTGTTTCTTTCAAGCAATTCTCCCGGTTAGCCCACACTCGGCTCGCTCCCATAGCCGTGTTAAAGTCTACTTCGCATTCACTCTCTTTTCTCATTAGACTAAATTGAGAAAGGAAATTATTTTAGAGGAAGCACTAGAGTTTAGATCCCACATTTGTTGATAGGCATTCATTTATTTCTTCACTTCTGATGAAGTTTCAACAATAAACAACAAACTTTGTATTATGAGAAAGAACCAGACTCATTCTTCAGGAATCCGAAAATAAGCTCTATTTTATGAGTTATGCACGAATTCGGATTCTCCTATAAAACGAATTCATTAACTCCAACCAAGTTAAGACTGCTTTGTCCTTCATATTTATTCATGTCTAATCAAGTTTCAACGATAAACAACGTTGTACTTTGTAGAATGAGAAAGAACTTCTTCAGCAATAAGCATCTCTCGACATATGACGAAATACAGATTTTGCTATAAAATTAATTCCTTCTATCAGCCTGACTTAAAACTGTTTGTCCTCCTTATTTATCCACTTCAAATCAAGTTTCAACAATTAAAAAAAATTGTAGTTTGAGAAAGAACAACTTAATCTTCAGCAATCAGTATAAAAAGAGGTGCAAATGCCAACCATACATCACTAAAAGGTGGAGCGGAAGTATTCAGCTGCAAGTAGGTGTGAATGTTCGACCATAATTTGTAAAAAGCGGGTAAGAAAAGGTTCGAATGCCCGACTATATATTAACAAAAGCGGGAGGAGAGGTCTTCGGATGAGAGTGGGTGAGAATTTCCAACCATAATCTATAAAATACGGTGAAAAAAAATATGTGAATGCCTCATAGAACACTAAAAGCGGAAGTGTTCGGCTGCAAGAAGGTGTGAATGTCCGACTATATTTGGTGAAAAGCAGGTGAAGCAAGTTCTGAATGCCCAACCTTACATCATCAAAAGCGAGATCAGAGGTGTTTGGCTGCAAGAAGGCCATAGTTTGCCAAAAGCGGGTAAGGTGCGAATGACCGACTAAATATCAACAAAAGTGGGGGCGGAGGTCTTCGGATGCAAGTGGGTGTGAATGTCCGACTATATTTGGTGAAAAGCAGGTGAAGCAAGGTCTGAATGCCCAACCTTACATCATCAAAAGCGAGATCAGAGGTGTTTGGCTGCAAGAAGGCCATAGTTTGCCAAAAGCGGGTAAGGTGCGAATGACTGACTAAATATCAACAAAAGTGGGGGCGGAGGTCTTCGGATGCAAGTGGGTGTGAATATCCCACCATACAAGTATGGTGGAGAGGAAGCTGTGAATGGCCGACCATAGTAAAAGGCGGGTGAGAGAAGGTGCGAATGTCAAACCATACATAATCAAAACAGGGAGCGGAGGTGTTCTGCTGTAAGAAGGTGTGAATGTCCAACCATAGTTGGTAAAAAGCGGGTAAGAAAAGGTTAAAATACCCGACTGTACACAATCAATAGCGGGAGCGGAGTTGTTCGGCTACTAAAAGGTGTGAAAGTCCGACCATGGTTTGTAAAAAGCGGGTAAGAAAAGGTGCGAATGCCCGACAATGTATGATCAAAAGAGGGAGTGGAGGTTTTCGGCTGCAAGAAGGTCTGAATGTCCAACCATAATTTGTAAAAACCGGGGAAGAAAAGGCTCGAAAGCCCGACTATACACCATCAAAAGTGGGAGCGGAGGTGTTCAGCTGCAAGACGGTCTGAATGTCCATCAATAATTGCTAGAAAACATGAAAGAAAATTTTCGAATATCAAACTGCACATGATCATAAGCGGGAGAGGAGGTGTTCAGCTGCAAGAAGGTGTGAATGTCTACCCATAATTACTGAAAAATGGGTAAGAAAAGGTGCGAATGCCTAACCATACATCATCAAAAGAGGGAGCGGAGGTGTTCCGCTGTAAGACGGTGTGAATGTCCGACCATAGATGGTAAAAAGCGGGTAAGAAAAGGTTAAATTACCCGACTGTACACAATCAAAAGAGGGAGCGGAGTTGTTCAGCTAAGAGAAGGTGTGAAAGTCCGACCTTGGTTTGTAAAAAGCGGGTAAGAAAAGGTTCGTATGCCCGAATATACACCATCAAAAGCGGAAGCGGAGGTGTTCGGCTGCAAGATATTGTGAACGTCCGACCAAAGTTTGTAAAAAGCAGTTAAGAAAAGGTTCGAATATCTAACCAAACATAATCAAAAGCGGGAGCAGAGCTGTTCGACTGGAAGTAGGTGTGAATGTCAGATCATAATTTGCAAAAAGCTGATGAGAAAGGGTGAGAATGCCCGACTATACACCATCAAATGCGGTAGCGGAGTTGTTCGGCTGTGAGTAGGTGTGAATCTCCAACCATAATTGCTGAAAAATGTCTTAGAAAAGGTAAAAATGCCGGTCCATACATAATCAAAATCGGGAGAGGTGGTGTTCAGCTGCAAGAAGGTCTAAATGTCCATCAATAATTGCTAGAAAACATGAAAGAAAATTTTCGAAAATCAAACCACACATGATCATAAGTGGGAGAGGAGGTGTTCAGCTGCAAGAAGGTGTGAATGTCTACCCATAATACCTGAAAAATGGGTAAAAAAAAGGTGCGAATGCCCAACCATACATCATCAAAAGCAGGAGTGCATGTGTTCAGCTACAAGAAGGTGTGAACGTCCAACCAAAGTTTGTAAAAAGCAGTTAAGAAAAGGTTCGAATATCCAACCATACATAATCAAAAGCGGGAGCAGAGCTGTTCGACTGTAAGTAGGTGTGAATGTCAGATCATAATTTGCAAAAAGCTGATGAGAAAGGGTGAGAATGCCCGACTATACACCATCAAATGCGGGAGCGGAGTTGTTCGGCTGTGAGTAGGTGTGAATCTCCGACCATAATTGCTGAAAAATGTGTTAGAAAAGGTAAGAATGCCGGTCCATACATCATCAAAATCGAGAGAGGTTGTGTTCGGCTGCAAGTAGGTGTGAATGTCCAGCCATAATTACTCACAAACGGGTAAGAAAAGGTAGTATTGCCAGACCATATATGATCAAAACATGGAGCGGAGGTGGTTCAGCTGCAAGAAGGTTTGAATGTCCGACTAAAGTTCAAATATATTAATAAAAGCGGGAGGAGAGGTCTTCGGATGATAGTGGTTGAAAATTTCCAACCATAATGTATAAAATGCGGTGAAAAAAAAGGTGTGATACAACACTAAAAGCTGGAGCGGAAGTGTTCGGCTGCAAGAAGGTGTGAATGTCCGACTATATTTGGTGAAAAGCAGGTGAAGCAAGGTCTGAATGCCCAACCTTACATCATCAAAAGCGAGATCAGAGGTGTTTGGCTGCAAGAAGGCCATAGTTTCCCAAAAGCGGGTAAGGTGCGAATGTCCGACTAAATATCAACAAAATTTGGGGCGGAGGTCTTCGGATGCAAGTGGGTGTGAATGTCCGACTATATTTGGTGAAAAGCAGGTGAAGCAAGGTCTGAATGCCCAACCTTACATCATCAAAAGCGAGATCAGAGGTGTTTGGCTGCAAGAAGGCCATAGTTTGCCAAAAGCGGGTAAGGTGCGAATGACCGACTAAATATCAACAAAAGTGGGGGCGGAGGTCTTCGGATGCAAGTGGGTGTGAATATCCCACCATACAAGTATGGTGGAGAGGAAGCTGTGAATGGCCGACCATAGTAAAAGGCGGGTGAGAGAAGGTGCGAATGTCAAACCATACATAATCAAAACAGGGAACGGAGGTGTTCTGCTGTAAGAAGGTGTGAATGTCCAACCATAGTTGGTAAAAAGCGGGTAAGAAAAGGTTAAAATACCCGACTGTACACAATCAATAGCGGGAGCGGATGTGTTCGGCTACAAGAAGGTGTGAAAGTCCGACCATGGTTTGTAAAAAGCGGGTAAGAAAAGGTGCGAATGTCCGACAATGTATGATCAAAAGAGAGAGCGGAGGTTTTCGGATACAAGAAGGTTTGAATGTCCCACCATAGTTTGTAAAAAGCGGGTAAGAAAAGGTTCGAATGCCCGACTATACACCATCAAAAACGGGAGCAGAGGTGTTCCGCTGTAAGACGGTGTGAATGTCCGACCATAGTTGTTAAAAAGCGGGTAAGAAAAGGTTAAAATACCCGACTGTACACTATCAATAGCGGGAGCGGAGTTGTTCGGCTACAAGAAGGTGTGAAAGTCCGACCATGGTTTGTAAAAACCGGGAAGAAAAGGCTCGAAAGCCCGAATATACACCATCAAAAAGAAGGTTTGAATGTCCATCAATAATTGCTTTAAAACAAGAAAGTAAATTTTCGAATATCAAACCATACATGATCATAAGCGGGAGAGGAGGTGTTCCGCTGTAAGACAGTGTGAATGTCCGACCATAGTTGGTAAAAAGCGGGTAAGAAAAGGTTAAAATACCCGACTGTACACAATCAATAGCGGGAGCGGAGTTGTTCGGCTACTAAAAGGTGTGAAAGTCCGACCCTGGTTTGTAAAAAGCTGGTAAGAAAAGGTTCAAATGCCCGAACATACACCATCAAAAGAGGGAGTTGAGGTGTTCCGCTGTAAGACGGTGTGAATGTCCGATCATAGTTGGTAAAAAGCGGGTAAGAAAAGGTTAAAATACCCGACTGTACACAATCAAAAGAGGGAGCGGAGTTGTTCAGCTAAGAGAAGGTGTGAAAGTCCACCCATGGTTTGTAAAAAGCGGGTAAGAAAAGGTTCGTATGCCCGAATATACACTATCAAAACCGGAAGCGTAGGTGTTCGGCTGCAAGAAGGTGTGAACGTCCGACCAAAGTTTGTAAAAAAGCAGTTAAGAAAAGGTTCGAATATCTAACCAAACATAATCAAAAGCGGGAGCAGAGCTGTTCGACTGCAAGTAGGTGTGAATGTCAGAGAATAATTTGCAAAAAGCTGATGAGAAAGGGTGAGAATGCCCGACTATACACCATCAAATGCGGTAGCGGAGTTGTTCGGCTGTGAGTAGGTGTGATTCTCCAACCATAATTGCTGAAAAATGTGTTAGAAAAGGTAAGAATGCCGGTCCATACATCATCAAAAGCGGGAGAGGTGGTGTTCGGCTGCAAGTAGGTGTGAATGTCCATTAATAATTGCTTTAAAACATGAAAGAAAATTTTCGAATATCAAACCTTACATGATCATTAGCGGGAGAGAAGGTGTTCAGCTGCAAGAAGATGTGAATATCCACCCATAATTACTGAAAAATGGGTAGGAAAAGATGCGAATGTCCAACCATAAATCTTCAAAAGCAGGAGTGGAGTTGTTCAGCTACAAGAAGGTATGAAAGTCCAACCATGGTTTGTAAAAAGCGGGTAAGAGAATGTTCGAATACCCGAATATATACCATCAAAAGCGGAAGCGGGGGTGTTCGGCTGCAAGAAGGTGTGAACGTCCGACCAAAGTTTGTAAAAAGCAGTTAAGAAAAGGTTTGAATATCCAACCGAACATAATCAAAAGCGGGAGCAGAGCTGTTCGACTGCAAGTAGGTGTGAATGTCAGATCATAATTGCTGAAAAATGTGATAGAAAAGACTGGAATGCCGGACAATACATCATCAAAAGCGGGAGAGGTGGTTTTTCGGCTGCAAGTAGGTGTGAATGTCCAGCCATAATTACTCACAAACGGGGGAAGAAAAGGTAGTATTTCCAGACCACACATGATCAAAACAGGGAATGGAGGTGGTTCAGCTGCAAGGTGTGAATGTCTGACTAAAGTTTGTAAAAACCGTGTAAGACAAGGGGCGAATGCCCGACAATGTATGATCAAAAGAGGGAGCGGAGGTTTTCGGCTGCAAGGTCTGAATGTCCAACCATAATTTGTAAAAATCGGGGAAGAAAAGGCTCGAAAGCCCGACTATACACCATCAAAAGCGGGAGCAGAGGTGTTCAGGTGCAAGAAGGTCTGAATGTCCACCCATAATTACTGAAAAATGGGTAAGAAAAGGTGCGAAAGCCCAACCGCACATGATCATAAGTGGATGAGAAGGTGTTCGACTGCAAGTAGGTGTGAATGTAAGATCATAATTTGTAAAAAGTGGGTAAGAAAAGGTAAGAATGCCCAACCATAAATTATCAAAAGCGGCAGCAGAGTTTCGGCTGGTATTTATCAATGTCTAGATAGATTTCAACAAAAAACAACGTTGTACTTTGCAGTAAAAGAAAGTGCAAATCAAAAGTTTTAGGAATCCGAGAATAAGCTTATTTTCATGAGTTCTGCACGATTTCGGATTTTATGTATAAAATGAATTTCTTCACGCAAACTAAGTTAACACTGCTTTGTCCTTCATGTGTACCCATTTCTACATATATTTCAAGCATAAACTTCCTCATATTACCCTGAATGAGAAAGAGCCACACTTGTGATTAAGCCATACCTCCCTTTTGAGGAGTTCTGCATGATTTGGGATTTTATCCATAAAATTAATTCCTTCACTCAAACTATGTTAAAACGGCTTTTACCTTCATATTTATCAATGTCTCGATAGATTTAAACAAAAAAAACAACGTTGTACTTTGCAATAAAAGAAAGAGCCAATCAAAAGTTTTAGGAATCCGAGAATAAGCTTATTTTCATGAGTTCTGCACGATTTCGGATTTTATGTATAAAATGAATTCATTCACTCAAACCAAGTTAAAACTGCTTTTTCCTTCATATTTATCAATGTCTAGATCGACTTCAACAAAGAACAACATTGTATTTTGCAGTAGAAGAAAGAGCAAAACTGAAGGATCAGGAATCCGAGAATAAGCTTCTTTTCATACGTTCTGCATGATTTGGGATTTTATGTATAAAATGAATTCCTTCACTCAAACTAAGTTAACACTGCTTTGTCCTTCATATGTACCCATTTCTACATATATTTCAAGCATAAACTTCCTCATACTACCCTGAATGAGAAAGAACCACACTTGTGATTAAGCCATACGCCCCTTTTGAGGAGTTCTGCATGATTTGGGATTTTATCTATAAAATCAATTCCTTCACTCAAACTATGTTAAAACGGCTTTTACCTTCATATTTATCAATGTCTCGATATATTTAAACAAAAAAACAACGTTGTACTTTGCAGTAAAAGAAAGAGCCAATCAAAAGTTTTAGGAATCCGAGAATAAGCTTATTTTCATGAGTTCTGCACGATTTCGGATTTTATGTATAAAATGAATTCATTCACTCAAACCAAGTTAAAACTGCTTTTTCCTTCATATTTATCAATGTCTAGATCGACTTCAACAAAGAACAACATTGTATTTTGCAGTAGAAGAAAGAGCAACACTGAAGGATCAGGAATCCGAGAATAAGCTTATTTTCTTATGGGCAAGTGGGAACTGCTTTGTCCTTCATATTTATCAATGTGTAGATGGATTTCAACTTCTTCTACTGCAAAGTCCAATGTTTTTCTTTGTTGAAGTCGATCTAGACATTGATGAATATGGAAGGACAAAGCAGTTTTAACTTGGTTTGAGCAAAGCAATTCATTTTATAGCAAAATCCGAAATCGTGCAGAACTCATGAAAGCAGGCTTATACTCGGATTCCTGAAACTTTAGATTTGCTCTTTCTTTTACTGCAAAGTACAACGTTGTTTTTTTGTTTAAATATTTCTAGACATAGTAAATATGAAGGACAAATCAGTTTTAACATAGTTTGATTGAAGTAATGCATTTTATAAGCAAAATCCCAAATCATGCAGAACTCACGAAATGCTTTTTCTCGCTTTTCACTGCTTTTTAAAAACTTTGGTCGGACGTTCACACCTTTATTGCATCCGAACACCTCCGCTTCCGCTTTTGATGATGTATATTCGGGCATTCGAACCTTTTTTTACCCGCTTTTTACAAACCATTGTCGGACTTTCACACCTTCTTGCAGCCGAACACCACCTCTCCCGCTTTTGATGATGTATGGTCCAGTATTCTTACCTTTTCTAACACATTTTTCAGCAATTATGGTCGGACATTCACACCTACTCACAGCTGGATACCTCCGCTCCCGCTTTTGATCATACAATGTCGGGACATCAGTCCTTGTCTTACCAGCTTTTTACAAACTTTAGTCGAACATTCACACCTTCTTGCAGCTGAACACCTCCGTTCCCGCTTTTGATGATGTATAGTCGGGCTTTCGAGCCTTTTCTTACCCGGTTTTTACAAATTATGGTTGGACATTCAGACCTTGCAGCCGAACACCTCCGCTCTCTCTTTTGATCATACATTGTTGGGCATTCGCACCTTGTCTTACCCACTTTTTACAAACTATAGTCAGACATTCACACCTTGCAGCTGAACCTCCGCTCCCTGTTTTGATCATGTATGGTCTGGCAATACTACCTTTTCTTCCCCCGTTTGTGAGTAATTATGGCTGGACATTCACACCTACTTGCCGTCAAACAGCTCTGCTCCCGCTTTTGATTATGTTTGGTTGGATATTCGAACCTTTTCTTAACTGCTTTTTACAAACCATGGTCGGACTTTCACACCTTCTTGTAGCCGAACAACTCCGCTCCCGCTATTGATTGTGTACAGTCGGGTATTTTAACCTTTTCTTACCCGCTTTTTACCAACTATGGTTGGACATTCACACCATCTTACAGCGGAAGACCTCCGCTCCCGCTTTTTATGGTGTATAGTCGGGCATTCGAACCTTTTCTTACCCGCTATTTACAAACTATGGTAGGACATTCAAACCTTCGTGTATCCGAAAACCTCCGCTCTCTCTTTTGATCATACATTGTCGGACATTCGCACCTTTTCTTACCCGCTTTTTACAAACCATGGTCGGACTTTCACACCTTCTTGTAGCCGAACAACTCCGCTCCCGCTATTGATTGTGTACAGTCGGGTATTTTAACCTTTTCTTACCCGCTTTTTACCAACTATTGTTGGACATTCACACCGTCTTACAGCGGAACACCTCCGCTCCCTCTTTTGATGGTGTATGTTCGGGCATTCGAACCTTTTCTTACCCGCATTTTACGAACTATGGTCGGACATTCAAACCTTCTTTTAGCCGAACACATCCACTCCTGCTTTTGATGATGTATGGTTGAGCATTCGCACCTTTTCTTACCCATTTTTTACAAACTATGGTCGGACATTCACACCTTCTTGCAGCTGAACACCTCCTCTCCCGCTTATGATGATGTGTGGTTTGATATTCGAAAATTTTCTTTCATGTTTTCTAGCAATTATTGATGGACATTCAGACCTTCTTGCAGCTGAACACCTCCGCTCCCGCTTTTGATGATGTATAGTCGGGCTTTCGAGCCTTTTCTTCCCCGGTTTTTACAAAATTATTGTTGGACATTCAGACCTTCTTGCAGCCGAAAACCTCCGCTCCCTCTTTTGATCATACATTGTCGGGCATTCGCACCTTCTCTTACCCGCTTTTTACAAACCAGGGTCGGACTTTCACACCTTTTAGTAGCCGAACAACTCCGCTCCCGCTATTGATTGTGTACAGTCGGGTATTTTCACCTTTTCTTACCCGCTTTTTACCAACTATGGTCAGACATTCACACCTTCTTACAGTGGAAACACCTCCGCTCCCTCTTTTGATGGTGTATGTTCGGGCATTCGAACCTTTTCTTACCCGCTTTTTACAAACTGTGGTCGTACATTAAAACCTTCTTGTAGCCGAACACATCCACTCCTGCTTTTGATGATGTATGGTTGCGCATTCGTACCTTTTCTTACCCATTTTGCAGTAATTATGGGTGGACATTCACACCTTTTTGCATTTTAACACCTCCTCTCCCGCTTATGATCATGTGCGGTTTGATATTCGAAAATTCTCTTCCATGTTTTCTAGCAATTATTGATGGACATTCAGACCTTCTTGCAGCTGAACACCTCCGCTCCAGCTGTTGATGGTGTATAGTCGGGCTTTCGAGCCTTTTCTTCCCAGATTTTTACAAAATATGGATGGACATTCAGACCTTGTTTCAGCCGAAAACCTCCGCTCCCTCTTTTGATCATACATTTTCGGGCATTCGCACCTTTTCTTACCCGCTTTTTACAAACCATGGTCGGACTTTCACACCTTTTAGTAGCGGAACACTTCCGCTCTACCTTTTAGTGTTCTATGGGGTATTCACACCTTTTTTTTCACCGCATTTTATAGATTATGGTTGTAAATTCTCACCCACTCTTATCCGAAGACCTCTCCTCCTGCTTTGGTTAATATATAGTCGGGCATTCGAACCTTTTCTTACCCGCTTTTTACAAATTATGGTCGAACATTCACACCTACTTGCAGCCGAACACCTCCGCTCCCGCTTTTGATGGTGTATAGTCGGGCTTTCGAGCCTTTTCTTCCCCGGTTTTCACAAATTATGGTTGGACATTCAGACCTTGCAGCCGAAAACCTCCGCTCCCTCTTTTGATCATACATTGTCAGGCATTCGCACCTACTTGCAGCCGAATACTTCCGCTCCACCTTTTAGTGATGTATGGTTGGCATTTGCACCTTTTCTTACCCTTTCTTACCCTACTGATTGCTTAAGATTAAGTTGTTCTTTCTCAAACTACAACATTTTTTTAATTGTTGAAACTTGATTTGAAGTGGATAAATAAGGAGGACAAACAGTTTTAAGTCAGGCTGATAGAAGGAATTAATTTTATAGCAAAATCTGTATTTCGTCATATGTCGAGAGATGCTTATTGCTGAAGAAGTTCTTTCTCATTCTACAAAGTACAACGTTGTTTATCGTTGAAACTTGATTAGACATGAATAAATATGAAGGACAAAGCAGTCTTAACTTGGTTAGAGTTAAGGAATTCGTTTTATAGGAGAATCCGAATTCGTGCATAACTCGTAAAATAGAGCTTATTTTCGGATTCCTGAAGAATGAGTCTGGTTCTTTCTCATAATACAAAGTTTGTTGTTTATTGTTGAAACTTCATCAGAAGTGAAGAAATAAATGAATGCCTATCAACAAATGTGGGATCTAAACTCTAGTGCTTCCTCTAAAATAATTTCCTTTCTCAATTCAGAAATGTGTGTGTGTAAGTCACAACACCCGTGACACCAAAACGGCTTTCTTTTCTCTACACTCTGCACTGTGAGCACACACACCAAATCAGAAAGGCTTTTTTCTCTCTTTTCTACATTATGGACTGTGGGGACACAAAACCGCTCTCTCTTTTTTTTTTTATCGTGTGCCAGGGCGTTGTCTCACGTATTAGATTGTGCTTAAGATACGAATGGGTTTGTCACATCAGAATCCATACATACTGATCCTCCCGTAATAAAATGGTCGGATCTTATCAAACACACTTTGTTTCTTGTGACAATCAAGTCAGCGAAACAGCGTATACACGTCAAGACACTGAATCAAGTTTGCCACAAGAACTCATAAGTTTGGCAGTATTGCTCTGCCGTCAGCAATCATACATCCATTTTATTTTCGTGAGACATGTGCAGGCACCTGTTCATCTACTGTTCTATCACTATGAATTAGTTTATCTATTATCAATAAGGATACTTCTACAACTACTCTATCAAAGTATGTCCGGACTTCTTACGTTGTCAGTTGCTATATATGAATAAGTGGGTAGCTACTGACAAGCATTAAGCATGTCACACAGCCCAAACATATAACATTTCAGGACACACCACACAGTTAACAACCACAGTGAAGCGTGTCAAAGCCCAAACATGTAACATTCAACAGGACACTTACACAACACATTCAAATCAAACAGTCAGACAACATACAAGAACATATACCCCAGCCGGCATTGCTCCCTGCCTATTTTCCTACAGCTCACTATGTGTGCGCCACACCTTTATTCACAAACTCTTCAACTTATACTCTTTTACTGAAGCTGCTACAGCTCGATTGGCCGAATACCGAATAATCCTAATTCGGTGAATTTGACATCTGCCTTACATGTAACAGATTAGCGGTTTAGCAGTTTTAATTTAGTTTGAGTGAAGGAATTCATTATATAGCAAAATCCAAAATCGTGAAGAACTCATGAAAGTAAGCTTATTCTCGGATTCCTGAAACTTTAGATTTGCTATTTCTTTTACTGCAAAGTACAACGTTGTTTTTTTTGTTTAAATCTTTCAAGACATGGTAAATATGAAGGACAAAGCAGTTTTAACATAGTTTGAGTGAAGGAATTCATTTTATTGATAAAATCCCAAGAGTCTGCTGAGAAAAGAGAGTGAATGCGAAGTAGACTTTAACACGGCTCTGGGAGCGAGCCGAGTGCGGGCTAACCGGGAGAATTGCTTGAAAGAAACGCGACACCGAATGAGCGGTCAGAACAAAGCCTCAATACGGTTTTCCCGTGGTGTTTTTGTTGCTGCCTTGTCTTTTGCACAGAGTAAAAGACAAGGCAGCCATCGAATAGGGCCCGATTGTTCCTACTTGGTCAGCCGAGGAGCAAGGGGGGGGGGGGGGGGGGTGGGGGGGGGGGGGGGGATGCAAGCGTCTCAACCAAGCAAAGCTCACCATGGGGAAGGTGGCTATGCCAACTAGCCTGATGCCCTGCTCCCGCAGTGACGGATAATCGTACTCTGGTTTCTCTTCATAACGTACAAGTCTTTCGCCTTTTACTAAAGACTTCTGTGGAGAGCAGCACTAATGAGTTGTTTCTATTTTTGGCAGGCTTTACCTTTGCGGGTGAAGCCCTTTCTGTCTGTGCAAAAGAAATCTTGTTACTGTGCAGAGTGACTTCTCTGAGTAGAGTCGCCTTACTTGTTGCGACTGTGCCGATGTTCGAAGCTGGAGTGCAAAGTTGTTGCTTGAATGGTGCTTGCTGGAGCGTGCGGGAGTGCAAAGTTATACCATTTAAAAGGGCTGAAGAGTGCTCAGTGCAGCAGGTGGGCGGAGGTGCAAAGTGACACTCTGGCCACCTATGGCCATAAAAAGAACAGGGGTGTTAGCGGACAAGTGCGCATTGTGCCAGGAAGGGCCCTCGGACGTGAACCAGTGGACAGTTGTCGCTTCTCTGCCTTTTGGCTAAGATCAAGTGTAGTATCTGTTCTTATCAGTTTAATATGTCCTCTATACGCGGACTACATATTAAATGGATTTTTAGCAATAGGAGTTGAAAAAGTAGCTTGCTCCGTTCACTCCAAGCATTGACCCCGTACTGCAGTGCCGCTGGGAATGGTGCGCTCTTCTCTACTCTTGTGAAAAAGCAAACAGCGGTGCAGGATGCAAGTTTCAGGGAGCCCAAGATGAAACTTTCTTTTAGTCTGCTGAGAAAAGAGAGTGAATGCGGGTTGAGTGGGGTGGGGCGGGATGGGTACCTTCTGGGGGTACAGTAGCTCCCAGAATATGGTCGCTGCAGGCCCCGAGCCTGGTGGACATCAGGCCCTCCTGTCCTGTGTTGGCTCCCTTTTAAAAAGTACAGAACTTAGAACAGGTCTAGTCCCTGGCTTTCGGCAGAACTGTCTTCTTTACTTTTTTTTTTTTTCCCCTTATCGTGTTCAGCATTATGGCAGCAGAATTGTAGTCTGAATACCTTTGATGCCAAACAGATTTGCTTTGCCAAGGGAAGTTTTATAAATGTAAAGCTCCCCTTGATGCCCATTTATTTATTTCTGTTTACAATATATGACATGTAATAGAACTGAACCGGACCGGGGGACAAGGAAAGAAGAAGAGGAAAGAAGAGAAAAACAGAACATACATCGCATACAACACAGCTGTGGATATAGATGACCTGAGACGACATGATAATACATCAACTGCTTAGCGACCATGCTACTGGACTAATGAATGTGGTTGTGTGTGTGTGAGAACATGCAACACCCATGGCACAGGACCTACATGATAACCGTGCTTAGTTATGAGTGTATAAGCGTACAGGGCCACAATCCACAGCCCCCCCAAGCAATCAGAAGCAGGCAGAGAGGGCCACAAGACACAGGCCACCAGCAGCCCCCACAGAGCACAGAACCCAGGAAGCCCACCGCAGGGGCAACCACGCATCCACCCAGAAGACTGCAGAGGAAGCCCCCGGAAAGAGCCCCCATAAGCATAGGGCAGAGGCCCTCCGGGAGCCAGGGGCAACAGCCCACCGACGTCGCCAGGCCCCAGCCGCCCAGACATGGGCCGTGCACTGGATCCGGGCCCCAGGAGCCCGAGCGCCCCCAAACCCCCCGGCAGAGGCCCCACCCAAAACCCAGGAGGACCAAGCGCCCCAGACAGCCACACAGTGGGTCAGCGCCTGCCCCAGCACCCCTGGCCAAGTGCCCTGGGCCCTGGGAGTCAAGACGTGCCCACAGGTGGGTGAAGTCGCGAGCAGCGGAGAGAGGCCACGCCGCCCCCCCCATCGGGAGAAGCACAGGCAGGCCAGGCGACAGCAAGTCCAAGATCCAGGCCCAATCATTACCACACACACTTTCATGTCCCATACATCCACACGTCCTCCCTCCCTCGACTCCGCTGGGGTGTAGTGCAGCGGGCACACCAGGGGGCCAGCAGCCCCCCAGCCACCACAGACCCCAAACCAGCAGAACAATTAATTAATCCTCCTGGCCCCTCCCGCCCCGAGCAGCAACCAGGAAGCAGGGGTGTGCGAAGAAGACCCCTCCCCTCACCCTTCTGGCTCTTCAATATTTTCTAATAGTGAGCAATTAAAATTGAGGGGCAGCCAAACTTGTAGAACTGGGAGCGTGGCCCTCTGGGCAGCCTACATACCCAAAGAGCCCCGCCCACCAGATGCCACTCAGTGTAACCACCCCCCAAGACCTAATGTGTGTGTGTGAGTGTGTTTGATAAGTAGTAATGTCTAAGGTGTAATTAAAACAGGGGTGGGAACTGCAGAGTGCAACTACTGCAGAGTCCACTACACCCCACCGAACACACACGCCCCCAAAACCCTTCATGTGTGAGTGTGTGCTGTGTACAGGAGCCAGAAGGGAGAGGGGTATGGGGATATACACTGGGGGCAGCCAGGGACTGGCTGCAATAGGCATCCCCGCTACCAGGGAGCCAACACAGGACAGGAGGGCCTGATGTCCACCAGGCTCGGGGCCTGCAGCGACCATATTCTGGGAGCTACTGTACCCCCAGAAGGTACCCATCCCGCCCCATCCCACTCAACCCAACCCCACTCCGGAGGACCTCTACAAAAAACAAACAAACAACAACAAAAAACAAACAAACAAACCACCCGGTCACACCAGTCGCAGCAGCCCGGGCCTGAGACCCACCATCACCCAGGCCCCCCCCAGGCCCCCCCTCAACAGGTGCGCTCTTGTGAAAAAGCAAACAGCGGCAGCAACAAAAACACAACGGGAACACCGTATTGAGGCTTTGTTCTGACCGCTCATTTGGTATAGAGCTGTGTTAAAGTCTACTTCGCATTCACTCTCTTTTCTCAGCAGACTAAAAGAAAGTTTCATCTTGGGCTCCCTGAAACTTGCATCCTGCACCGCTGTTCGCTTTTTCACAAGAGTAGAGAAGAGCGCACCGTTCCCAGCGGCACTGCAGTACGGGGTCAATGCTTGGAGTGAACGGAGCAAGCTACTTTTTCAACTCCTATTGCTAAAAATCCATTTAATATGTAGTCCTCGTATAGAGGACATATCAGATATTAAACTGATAAGAACAGATACTACACTTGATCTTAGCCAAAAGGCCGAGAAGCGACAACTGTCCACTGGTTCACGTCCGAGGGCCCTTCCTGGCACAATGCGCACTTGTCCGCTAACACCCCTGTTCTTTTTATGGCCATAGGTGGCCAGAGTGTCACTTTGCACCTCCGCCCACCTGCTGCACTGAGCACTCTTCAGCCCTTTTAAATGGTATAACTTTGCACTCCCGCACGCTCCAGCAAGCACCATTCAAGCAACAACTTTGCACTCCAGCTTCGAACATCGGCACAGTCGCAACAAGTAAGGCGACTCTACTCAGAGAAGTCACTCTGCACAGTAACAAGATTTCTTTTGCACAGACAGAAAGGGCTTCACCCGCAAAGGTAAAGCCTGCCAAAAATAGAAACAACTCATTAGTGCTGCTCTCCACAGAAGTCTTTAGTAAAAGGCGAAAGACTTGTACGTTATGAAGAGAAACCAGAGTACGATTATCCGTCACTGCGGGAGCAGGGCATCAGGCTAGTTGGCATAGCCACCTGCCCCATGGTGAGCTTTGCTTGGTTGAGACGCTTGCTCCACCCCCCCCCCCCCCCCTTGCTCCCCCCCCCCCCCCCCTTGCTCCTCGGCTGACCAAGTAGGAACAATCGGGCCCTATTCGATGGCTGCCTTGTCTTTTACTCTGTGCAAAAGACAAGGCAGCAACAAAAACACCACGAGAATCCCGTATTGAGGCTTTGTTCTGATCGCTCATTCGGTGTCGCGTTTCTTTCAAGCAATTCTCCCGGTTAGCCCACACTCGGCTCGCTCCCATAGCCGTGT